>NC_064646.1:479164829-481990663 GCF_023864345.2 Schistocerca serialis cubense
AATGGGGGACCATGGTCAGGTGGTGGGTGTTGACAAAGAGCTCTGGATCAGGACTGATCATCGTACTGCAACAGAAATGCACTGCCTGTGTTTTAAGGAGGGAGAATTGAAAAATGTGTGTCCATGCTGAAGCACAGCAGATGCTACCCTGGAGCTGTCACTCCACAAGGAACCTGTCTTTCGTTCCCTTGAGTTCATTTGCCAGTTGCAGTGTGAACGTCTTCCTTTCCATTTTCTCGTTCGTTTCTGTGTTATAGATGACTCATGCATTAATTGTCTACATGCCCAGTAAGTTGTAGAGGACATGCATTGGCCATCTCCTACATGCAACCTTCATAGTATATTTATGCATCATTTGATCAACCATGTCCATCCCGTACTTTGTTGCATTGTAGAGCATTACGGTTTCAGGTATTTTTTTCCTTCCTTGCTTATTATTATTTCAGCATGTCAGAAGAGTGACATTTTTATTCTTCTTTCCTTGGTATACAGTCAAGGTGCAGTCTGTGTTGTCAATATTGTGCAGAACTGTAGTGGAGTGCATTCAGCATTCGGCTTCCTTACTTCATCCGGCATTTCACGGCGGATCTTGTTCATTGTACCAACTAATGTAGTTTTCTTTTCTTTGAGTTTTCTAGCAAGTTGAAGAGACTTAAGAAAGTTGTCTATAGTCATTTCTTCCTTGATTTACAAATGACTCCATGAGATGCAGAACGATGTACTCTCCAAGTGGTTGTTTCTCTCTGTGCATGTCCTCTTTGGCGAAGTATGGGAGAGCATTACATATATACTTTGTGATTACATCAACAACCAACCAGAATTTGAGCATGTATTTGCCTCGTTTGTAGGACATGAATTGAGTAAACCTGCATCTTGCTTTGCTTGGTAACAGTTGCTCATCAATGGTTATATTTTCTTCAGGGCGGTAAGCGCGGAAACTGTTTTTAATTAACTTTCCCTAAATTTCAGATACAAGAGCGAATTTGCTGGCTGCCAGGCGTTCAGCCCGGGTTGATTTTTCATCAAAACGGAGAAATTTGAAAAGCTTCTGAAATCTGTCCCTTGGCATAATGTTCTTGACAAAAGCATGCCCCAAGAGTGCGACCAAAGATCGTCCACAGACATACCTTTTGTGAGCAATACACTCTGAACATACATGGTGGCTATCAGTTTCTCCAGTTCCTCAAGTGACACTGTGCAGTCATTGTTTTTTATTACTTTTCGAGAATTTGATTGTGTGTATTTCTTCATGAGGCGTAGCATTGCTTCATCAATAACTGATGACAGAGCTGTCTACTCGTTGGCAAGCATAAGCAGTGGGGCCTCCTCTCTCCTTCAGAACGTTTAAAGCTGACCACCTTCCAGAACATGAATACTTTCCAGTCCCTTATACTCTTCCAATCCTTGCAGTCATCTTTGTAGACGCTTCCAACTGTACCTGGTGTGGTGAAAAAGATGATGAATGACGTATATCAGCATCTGAATCCTCTTCCACTAATCGCCCCTCGTTCACAATGTCTTCATCTTCAATTGTGCAGGTAGATAATCATCATCTTCAACAGTGAAGTCAGTTTCCGATTCATCTCGTGAATTCTCTAAGAGATGTAACACTTCTTCATCAGAAAGTCCACGCTGACGATACATGTTCGAAAACGTGTTTCACGGACAAACACTGCCTGACTGACACAACATAAGTTATGGCGAACTAGAACATACATGTGCCAAGTTGCAACAATGAGGAGCAACTGCTCTGTTATATTGCTGGCTGTATTGTTGGATAATTTGCTTATAAGCAGAAGAGAAATTACAGTGGAGTAAAAGTGACCCCTTCCGCCATTCTAGGTATAATGAATGAAATGGCGAAGAAAATTAAAATATTTTGTAAATACTAAAACATCTTTAGAAAGAGGAGAAAAATTAGAAAAGTCATATAATTTCATTAACTAAGTAAATAAATTGTATATGACAATGAACGGAAAACGATGGCCGTGGTCATTTTGACCCCTTCCGCCATTCTAGTGTTAACATGTCAGGAGCACAAAGCGGCTACAAGGCGGGGCGCATATATACGTCTAGAAGACCTGACGGAAGTATCAAATGTGCGCATTAAAGCGTCCAGAGAATCTGTGGACAGTAGCAGCAGCGTGTGTAAACTCGTCCAGAGCAGTCAAAACGTTAAAGGACAGCAGTTCTGAGGAAAAGATGGAAGAGGCGGTAAGACCACGCGTCGAAGACAGCAAATAAGGTGTTCTTTAGCAGATGGCTGACACTGTGAAGAGAAAATTTAGATGGAGAGTTCTCAGACCACAGATAGGGACCAAATACACCAAAAAAGAAAAGGTGAAAGAAAAAAGCAAGAGGAACAAAAATTAGAAGGAATATCAGAAACCAGGTGGACAGCTGGGCTGACATAAGGAAGCATACCGAGAGAGGGGAAGGAGGGGCAGTGGAGAAGCAGTGAGGACAGGGATGAAGGGCCACAGGGAAGTTAATGGAGCCTGGGAAAGAAGGAAGGGCCGCAAGAGTTCTGGGCCCCACGTACGCCACACACAAACTCACAAAAGAGCCGTGAGTTCCCTAGGGGGGAACTATGATCTACCTGACAGGTATTCACGTATCCAGTCACACAGCTGAGAAGATACTCCAAAGGCATGCGATGTGATTAGGATCCACACGTGAGGAGCGTTGTCAACAGCCTTCTGGAACTATTGAAATATACAACCAAACCAGAGATCCCCTCTCGACAGCAATCATTAAATCACGCGAATGAATAGCCAGTTGTGTATCACAAGACAATATGTGAATCCGCTATAATTTATGCATGTTTTGGAAGTCAGTTCTGGAAACTGGAGAGATTGAATAAGAGTCTCTAACCGTTCTTTCCACCAATCTGTCGTTGTGCCCCAGTGCAGAAGACAGCTCGTCGGTCGTGGGATCTTCTTCGGCGGAGGCTGCTATGGTGTAATCTCGAACTTGCGATTGTGCTTTTTATGGGATGCCAATTTCCCAGCCTAGTCTATCTACAGAGGGCAAGATCTGTAGTACAGACAATGATGGTAGGCGACTCTTCTCATTACTGTATCCTGTTTCGTTATTACTCGAAATATACACACATTTTACGCTGTCTTAGACAACACTTGACACGCCTTTCTTAATACACAAATCAAAAAGGGTTTTGCATCACCTTGGTTCCCAGAGTTCCGGAACCTGTACAGAAAATTGGAATAGAGATCAACGTAAACATCATCTCCGCCCTTCTTTTGCTTATGAAAAAGACACATTGCACGGCGAGACCTCCAAAGGTGGTGGTCCAGACTGCTGTACAGACCGGTACTTCTAATACCCAGTATCATGTCCTCTTGCATTGATGCATGCCTGTATACGCCGTGGCATACTATACACAAGTTCATCAAAGCACTGTTGGTCCAGATTGTCCCACTCCTCAACGGCGATTCGGAGTACATCCCTCAGTGTGGTTGGTGGGTCACTTTGTCCATAAACAGCCCTTTCCAACACCTTTAACATCTTGATAGGGTTCATGTCTGGAGAACACGCTGGTCACTCTAGTAAGCGATGTTCCTGAAGGAAGTCATTCACAAGATGTGCACGATGAGGGCACGAATTGTCCATGAAGACGAATGCCTCGCCAATATGCTGCTGATATGGTTGCAGTATCGGTCGGAGGATGGCATTCACGTATCGTACAGCCCTTACGGCGCCCTCCATGAGCACCAGTTCAAAAATGGTTCAAATGGTTCTGAGCACTATGCGACATAACTTCTGAGGTCATCAGTCGCCTAGAACTTAGAACTAATTAAACCTAACTAACCTAAGAACATCACACACATCCATGCCCGAGGCAGGATTCAAATCTGCGACCGTAGCGGTAGCTCGGTTCCAGACTGTAACGCCTAGAACCGCACGGCCCCATGAGCACCAGTGGCGTACGTCGGCCCCACATAATGCCACCCCAAAACAGCAATGAACCTCCCCCTTGCTGCACTCCCTGGACAGTGTGTCTAAGGCGTTCAGCCTGACTGGGTTGCTTCCAAACACGTCTCTGACTATTGTCTGGTTGAAGGCATATAAGACAAACCTTCGGCAGGACTTCCACTGCAGCCACTCAAATTTGCATTTAACTTTATAGTTTGTAACTTATTTTGAGAATCCGTAAAACGGCTATCGCAGAAGGAGCAGGAAATGTGTGTGGAACGAGTTTTCCATTTCAGTTGCCTTATTAGTAAGACAGTGGCTGAGCGTGGGGCGGCACAGTACTACCAGATGTTTTGCGTGGTACCTACGCTCAGTCCACGGTAGTACCGCCGACTAGGGCGCTATGTCATGTACCGCTGAAGTAGGGGCGGCTACTGAACCACCCTGTCCCCACCACCTAGGAAGACTGGGGGTAGGGGGGGGGGGCAATCACGTGGGGCGCGCGTGATGGGTTGGTGAGAATGCGTCGGTATCCAGAACATTCTGTTTTGCCTGTTAGCTCAGTCCGCGACCAGACGTATCCACTAGTTCGTCCCTCAGTTTAACTCCGGTAGCCAACTGTAGTCGTAGAGAGTGAGTTCAGTGTATCCCTTAGGCGTTGGCTTTTGGGGAAATAAAACCTCTGCTCGTGACTGGAAATAGTCTCTTCTATCGAAGGTTTTCTGCTATCATCACCGAACGGCCCACTTCCCTCTCCAACAAAATAAGTAAAGTCTTAGTAAATGAAATACACTCCAGGAAATTGAAATAAGAACACCGTGAATTCATTATCCCAGTAAGGGGAAACTTTATTGACACATTCCTGGGGTCAGATACATCACATGATCACACTGACAGAACCACAGACACATAGACACAGGCAACAGAGCATGCACAATGTCGGCACTAGTACAGTGTATATCCACCTTTCGCAGCAATGCAGGCTGCTATTCTCCCATGAAGACGATCGTAGAGATGCTGGATGTAGTCCTGTGGAACGGCTTGCCATGCCATTTCCACCTGGCGCCTCAGTTGGACCAGCGTTCGTGCTGGACGTGCAGACCGCGTGAGACGACGCTTCATCCAGTCCCAAACATGCTCAATGGGGGACAGATCCGGAGATCTTGCTGGCCAGGGTAGTTGACTTACACCTTCTAGAGCACGTTGGGTGGCACGGGATACATGCGGACGTGCATTGTCCTGTTGGAACAGCATGTTCCCTTGCCGGTCTAGGAATGGTAGAACGATGGGTTCGATGACGGTTTGGATGTACCGTGCACTATTCAGTGTCCCCTCGACGATCACCAGTGGTGTACGACCAGTGTAGGAGATCGCTCCCCACACCATGATGCCGGGTGTTGGACCTGTGTGCCTCGGTCGTATGCAGTCCTGATTGTGGCGCTCACCTGCACGGCGCCAAACACGCATACGACCATCATTGGCACCAAGGCAGAAGCGACTCTCATCGCTGAAGACGACACGTCTCCATTCGTCCCTCCATTCACGCCTGTCGCGACACCACTGGAGGCGGGCTGCACGATGTTGGGGCGTGAGCGGAAGACGGCCTAACGGTGTGCGGGACCGTAGCCCAGCTTCATGGAGACGGTTGCGAATGGTCCTCGCCGATACCCCAGGAGCAACAGTGTCCCTAATTTGCTGGGAAGTGGCGGTGCGGTCCCCTACGGCACTGCGTAGGATCCTACGGTCTTGGCGTGCATCCGTGCGTCGCTGCGGTCCGGTCCCAGGTCGACGGGCACGTGCACCTTCCGCCGACCACTGGCGACAACATCGATGTACTGTGGAGACCTCACGCCCCACGTGTTGAGCAATTCGGCGGTACGTCCACCCGGCCTCACGCATGCCCACTATACGCCCTCGCTCAAAGTCCGTCAACTGCACATACGGTTCACGTCCACGCTGTCGCGGCATGCTACCAGTGTTAAAGACTGCGATGGAGCTCCGTATGCCACGGCAAACTGGCTGACACTGACGGTGGCGGTGCACAAATGCTGCGCAGCTAGCGCCATTCGACGGCCAACACCGCGGTTCCTGGTGTGTCCGCTGTGTCGTGCGTGTGATCATTGCTTGTACAGCCCTCTCGCAGTGTCCGGAGCAAGTATGATGGGTCTGACACACCGGTGTCAATGTGTTCTTTTTTCCATTTCCAGGAGTGTACAAAATTATGAAAGTACGTTGCATAATTTTAACATTATTATCCTGGAAAGGGGAATTGATACCTGATCTCCCACCGATTTGAGTAGATCAACTGTAATGCAAATTGTGGGAAAAAACCAATCGTACGTGGAACTAGCAGCATATATATTTTTAATCCATCGCTCTGATTCTTTGTCGTAGATTAATTTGTCAAATAGGTTCCCTAACCTGACGCTTTCGATCTCAATTCTAACAGAAACAGTGAAAGTGTGGTGCGAATTGGCATCAATAAACCACTGGAAATTGTTATGGTATTTTTCTACTGTATTTTAGCATCCCATATGTTTCTAATGAGTACCAGAAATGGTAAATATGAGTTCAAATAACAAAATATACTCGTGTAAAAGGTCACGCCGTACAGGTACTGAGCACAACGAAACATATCGTACAATCACACGCTCTAGGTGCGCGAGGAAAGGTTGAGATTATGGAAGCACCTAAGGAGCTCTCAGTTAGGCTACGTCGATCTGAGCAATGAGTCGTTACACTAATACACGTGGATGAAGAAAAGTGAGAAAAAACGGTACTGGTTCAACACTAGCAGAGGTAGCTCATCAGTGAGTTCCAACTTGCGATACTCCAGACAGTGGCATCATCCCTGTACTCCGGCCGGCTGCTGTGACCGAGCGGTTCTAGGCGCTTCAGTCTGGAACCGCGCTGGTACTATCGGATCCGGCCTCGGGCATGGATGTGTGTGATGTCCTTAGGTTAGTTAGGTTTAAGTAGTTCTAAGTTCTAGGGGACTGATGACCTCAGATGTTAAGTCCCATAGTGCTCACAGCCATTTGAACCGTTTGAACCCTGTACTCCGACGTGGAACTATCCATGTGAATTTCGAGGCAACCCGATGTCAATTTATTAAATCAACAATTTCATAGTAGGATGGCAAGCAAACTTCCTTCTCTGGCATTCAGAGAGAGAAAGAGCGCCTGTGAAGTACCTTATTCGATGTCGATTGCATCTCGTGGACTCACACCACAAAGAAAACACCACAAAATTAATCATTTATTGCAGCAGTTCGAATGAGAATAACTAGCATGACGCCTCATGTACTGCTGAGAGAGAGAGGGGAGGGGGGGAGAGAGGGAGAGAGAGAAGGAGAAGAGTGAAAGCATTTATTCGATCTCGACTGCAGCTAACAGACTTACAACAGATATTTCATCTTACAAAGAAGACAACCAAAAATTAATGAATTAATTCTATTGAATTTGTGGAAGAATGAGAAGAAAAACACATTCTACATTACAGTTGATCTACTCAAATTGGTAGGAGCTGATGTATCAATCTGATTTTCAGACATTTCACACACCGTCTAATCAAAAGTACCCGAACTTCTATTGGTGGACGTGAATATGGGTTGTGTCCATCCTTTGTGTTTATGATGACTCGAACTTTGCTATGGAGAGTTTCAGTGAGATGTCTCAATGTCTGTGGAGGAAAGACGATCCATTCTTACTCAAGAGCCAAAACAGAGAAGGCTGTATTGTTGGCAGCTGGGATCTGCAACGAAGTCGAAGTTCTAACATCTCCCAAAACTGTTCCGTTGGATTCAGGTGTGGACCCTGAGCACACCGGTTCATGCTACAAACGTTTTTGTCCATAAACGATTGCTTCACAAATGCAGTTTACGACAGAGTGTATTGTCATGTTCCTCCACTGTGCGTAGTACACAAGGCTGTAAAATTTTTTCAAATCTTTCGGCATTTAGCACTTCCTTAAGCACAGTAAGGACAGCACACCTTCACCACAAAAACCACCTCCATACCGTAATACCGCCTCCTTCGTACTTTACTTCTGGTACTACACGTTATCGCAGGTAACTTTCTCCACACAGTTGCCAAACCAAACCGTTCCACTGGATTGCCACAGGGCAAGGCGTGATTCAGCACTCCAAACTACTCGTTCCATTCATTCACTGTCCAATAGCACAGGTCTCTGCACCTCTTGAGGAGTCGCTCAGCATTGCCTATGGACACATGTAGCTTACGAAGACCTGCTCGACCATTTTACCCCATTCCTTTTAAAGCCCTTTGCGCAGTGTTCAGTCTAGCCGGAAAGCTAGCACCGCTCTGGACCTCACTACTCATTCCTTCTGCCGTTTTAATGCGATTCCTTACAATCGCTCTCTGTAGTGCTCGACAGTCTCTGTCTATCATTACATGAGATCTTCCTGGTCTTGGTGTAGCCGTCGTTATTATTTTGGGGAGTTTTGACTCACTGTCACATCACCGACAGTTAACTTGAGTTTAATAGTGCAATCTCAATGCTGCAGTTAGGCACTGACGATAAACTTAAGTGGCGCCGTGGTGTACATGTACTAGGCGGTTATAATCAAACTTTTGCCACCAGAGCCAATTTAGATGGAAAACTATTTATCATATGGGTTCCTAACTTTATAGGGATGATGTTCAGAGTGCGTGCTGCAGGATACTGTTGTTCGTAGCGTTGGTGTCACGACTTGCTGGTAGACGCCGGTACTGACACAACGACGCAGTCTTGACATCAGTGTGCATTAAAGTCGCAGATAGTCACCACAGATCTAGATAAGGTGAGCAAGACTTTACTGCTGTTTTATCAAAACAACAGCAAAATTATCCTGTTCTTCATGCGTATCGACGCATTAACGGAATGCGAAGAGATCCTGTTTCCACACCTCTACATCTGCATCATACTCCGCAAGCCACCAAATGGTGTATGGCGGAGGGTACTTTCGATACCACTATGTGATCCCTCCAATCCTGTTCGACTCGCGAATAGCGAGTGGGAAGAATGATCGTCGGTAAACAACATGATTTGGAAATTCGATTTAACTGTCGATTAGGGGACTTTTCCTGTCCAGTTGCACCACAAAACACTGTAGAAGTTACTCTTGCCGTGTATAAGAGTGTTGGATGCAACGGGCGATCTCTGAGTAGTGCACGAGCTGTATCGCAACTGCTGAAGATTCCGTCGTGCGCCATTCGTGTTTATCACAACGAATGCTGTGAATGGGGGTGCATCTGAAGTGCCACTATTGTCTAAAAGACATTACATGGAAGTACCAGTAAGTACCATTGTAACTAATGTACAGTTAATGAGGAAAAAATCTAAACATGTTTGTAAAAAGTGTGATAAATGTAGTGAGTAAACTATGTGGATACTCCAACTACACTCAGCTCCAATACTGAGTATTAGGGATGGAAGCACGTTAATGAAGACGTGTACATGTCAGAAACTGGTCGTGTGTTAAATAAAGTCACCTATTCTGACTGGTAGCAGATATTATTCTACACCCCATAAAGGAACAGTTACGGTTTTAAATTTCTGGCTGAGCCTAATACATAAGTGTACATTAAAACAAAGTCTCGAGATAAATGGAGAACTTTTAACATACTGCAAAAGTCTGTGAAAGTCAGACAGTATAGTCCCAGCAAAGGCGATAGTAACGCAATTTACTGGTTTTCTGTGTTGCATTCTGGTGTGTAGGCATCAAGAAAACTCGTACATGATCTTTGTATGTAGTGATAAATCCGATCCAGCAACATTTAGCTACTTTGTCTGACGTGTTTGGTTGGTTGGTTCTGAGAAGAACCGTTGTGAAGTAGTTTCGCGTTCATGTTTAAGCCAGGAGATCTGTAGTAGATAAGCATGGCACCAATCCTGTTCAAAAATGGTTCAAATGGCTCTGATCACTATGGGACTTAACTTCTGAGGTCATCAGTCCCCTAGAATTTAGAGCTACTTAAACCTAACTACCTAAGGACATCGCACACATCCATGCCCGAGGCAGGATTCGAACCTGCGACCGTAGCGGTCCCGCGGTTCCAGACTGCAGCGCCTATAACCGCTCGGTCACCCTGGCCGGCACCAATTCTGTTCAACTTGTATACATCTGATCTCCCTGAAACACAGTCAAGGAAGTTCATCTATGCAGACGATCTGGCCTTGGTCACCCAACAGAGAACTCTTGAAGCTGTGAGGAGATCCTATACGCAGACCTCCGAAGACAGAACGTCCTCTTCAAGGAATACCCCGAGCTCCCAATGCACTCTAATGTTCCTGCACTCCGAATGAACCGATTAAAACTTAGTCAGCCATCTGTCCTATTGCCAGAATCGCTACAGGCAGCTACTTTCAGTATCAACAAAAAGTGGACAAAAATGTGGAACGCTATTGCCCATGAGGAACATCAGACCCTCCAAAGACCTGACACAAGACCAGCCGGTATGGAACTAACGCGTCGTGCCTGGAAACCAAGTGATCGGAAACCTCTACCGATAAGGAAAGGTGTCATCTTCTCAGTGTGACTGTGGAAATGAACACCAGACGATCCATCACATTGTAACAAGCTGTAGCAGAAGACCCTACCATGGGAAATTGGAAGATTTTTTTGAAGTGACAGAGGCAGTCCTAGAATGGATCGACAAATTAGATATTAATTTATAGACTTACTTTTTAAATTACAAATTATTAAATTAATATATTTTTGTTAAATTTTGTAATCCCACAATTGTTAGTTGCTGTTAATGCTATATAATAATAATACCTACTTTGGGTGTGATGTTTCGAGGAGCCGATGGAAATGCAAAAGGAGTATACAACATACTAACCTGTTTCAGTAATGAAGTCGCCTTCGACAGCTTCATCCGTGAAGCCTATGAGGTAGACTTCCTTTTTGGGCTGTAGGAGGCCGAGCACGGCCTCGGCGCGGCGCCACGTGTCGATGACGGCGAGCGTCGCGTTCTCGAAGCGGCACGTCCTGGCCGCGTGGGCGCGGGCCGCCCTCTCCACGTGCACCCTGTAGAAGCGGCCGGCGCCGTCCAGCCACTCGTAGCCGTCCGGCGCGACCACCGAGAGCCGGCGCTCGCAGAAGAATGGCGCTGGATTCTCACAGGGCACGTCGTTTGTGTACCCGTCTTTGTTGAAGTCGACGCAGTTCTCGTTCCCGTAAGCGTTGTTGGGATCGTTAGGCAACCACGGCAGTTTGGACACTGGACGACCTGTTGTAGTGTAGGAGTTTCAATAAGAAACCAGGTTAGGTAACCATAAAATTAGCAGACATTACACGTAAACCATAAAAATGAACCGTCGCACAAGTTCAGCAGCAAAATGACATTAGGGAAGCGGACATACCAGGCGTTTATAATTAAACTTTCCCTAGTTAACACATTATAACACGGAAATTAGCTACCGTACGAGCACCAAACTTGGCAGCGTAAATGTCCAGAGTATGGGGTGCATGATTTCCATGCGATACAGCTCCGCCGTCCGGTTCCAACTATGGCCACCAGGTGCCGTGATCAGTCATCGTGATTCACAGTCTCACAGACCTGACCAGTCTGCAGTGCACTTGTTGAAACCTCAACATGAGGTTGGACTAAAGGAGCAGGGCATTAAAGGTGAAGCTTTATTATCAAAACAAGAGTAAACTTGCAGCTGCAGTTTGAGAATATCACCTGCTGCAAGGATTACAGAAGGCAAAATTGTTAAGGCTTTCGTGGCCACTTGTTGACAAACTGCCTATTGGTATGATTAGTACGCTCGTAACGAGAGCAGGACGAATATGTGAGCCGCAACACCTCAAACGAGAAATGCAACACCTGGAAACTGTTCTGAGGAGCAATGGGTACTCCACAAATTACATTAGAAGTGTAACAGAGCCAAACACTCGGCGAAGTAAGGAACCAGAAAAAGAAATGTCGGGTACGGCCTTTCTGCCATACATTCCCAGAGTGACGGACAGAATCGGCCGTATATTGCGCAAACATGGCGTAAAGACGATTTTCAAACCGACAAGGAAGATCAAAGAGTGTCTTAGATCGGCGAAGGAGAAAAGAGACCCACTTGCAATGTCGGGAATATACCGTATACCATGCACATGCGGAAAAGTTTATGTCGGAATGACTGGACGATCCATTAACACCAGGATCAAAGAGCATAAGCGACATTGCAGGTTGGGGCAGGTGGAGAAATCGGCCGTGGCAGAGCACGCACTGAATGAGACCGACCACGTAATAAAATTCGCCGACACGGAAGTTCTGGCTGTAGAGAAGCACTATCACACGCGCTTGTTTAGAGAAGCTGTAGAAATACAAAAACACGCGAACAGTTTCAACAAGAAAGAGGAAAGCCTAAAGGTAAACGGATCCTGGCTTCCCGTACTGCAGCGAACGACAGTCGCAGGTAGCAAGAGGAGAACCGCACCGGAAATGACCGCAGAGAAGCCCTCGCACGTTGGCGCGCCAGGTACATATAGTCTGCGGCCGCGAGCTCGGCTCCACTTCACCACCGGCAATGGAGGGTGAAGCTTTGACAATGCCAGCCACTCGTGCTGGCGAAACGTCAGAAAAATCATTAGATGAACGTCGGCCGAAGAACCCGAGATGATTAATAAGTTCGAATCGACGGCAGAACTGGGCGTGCCTCCAGGAAGAAGCCGATGACCGGTGCACCACAGGTGGTTGATGAAAGCGCTGTTGCTATGGCAGACAACGCTGCGCGCAATTCCCAACCGTCAGGCAGTGTGCGTGCTGTGTAGCGACAGTTGAACATACCGTCGTCCAGTATGCGGAAGGTGCTTCGAACCGTTCGCAAATGGTATCCATACAAGATCCACATCGTACAGCAGCTTGCACCACAAGTCGCACGTCTTGACTATCCCCTTTCTCGCAAGGCTTGAAGTTGACGAGAGCTGGTCCTGGACCATCCTACAGACAGACGAAGCTCATTTTTCTCTGACGGTTGAGGTGAACACACAGAAATGCCGGGTGTGGGCATCTTCACCTCCAGTCAGTGTGCACGAAGTTCTTCCATATGGTGCACGTGTCACCGTATGGTGTGGCTTCACGGCTGCGTTCATCATTCCACCGTTCTTTTTTGAACAGGTTGGCGCTCAGTGACCGAAGACGTGCTGTGTGACTGGCCAGTGCTCTGGCGATATGCTTTGCCAGCATGTCATACCCGCCCTGTGGGAGACAGACGCATTGAATTAAACAGTTTTGGTGCAAGATGGGACTCCAACGCAGATTGCTCGTGAAGTTCACCTGCTTCTCCGAAACACATTTTGGAAATGATGAAATTATGAACCGATCATTTCCAAACCCTTGGCTGGCACGATTACCTCATCTAACTCCCTGTGACTTCTGGTTACGGGGCCACCTGAAGGACAGGGTTGACCAGGGGAACATTCACACATGTGCAGATCTGAAGCCCAGAAAATCAATTGAAGTACCCAGCATACCTACGGACATGCTTCTTTCTGCTTTCTGCGCTTTCAGACTCTTCTGATGGGCGCCATATTGAGCCCCTTTTATTGTAGTAATGGTACCGGTATGTGCAGTAGCCAATTAAAAGTGTTTCAGTCGAATTGATTCTGCATTATTTCTCTTCCCCATGCCCTTGACATTAATGCTACCAAGTTTCATCCTCGTATGGTTATTAGTTTCTGTGTTATAACGTATTAAATAGGGAAAGTTCAATAACAACCACCCACTACATTAAAGTACTTCAGTAAAAATCCTACTTCACACTTTTCTTCAGACCGTTTACTGAGGAAATACAAATAGTGACAAGAATACAAAATTTTATCACCTCACAGATGCTGAAAAGCGACTGTAGATACACTACCTGTCATGACAAAGGTAATAAGAGGAAGCAATGCAGTCTCTATTCTCTTTGGGGCTGAAATGCTGTACTGATAAATATCTCCTCGTGCTAAGAAAATTTGAGTAGATCCCAGTATGTAACTTTAGCCAGACATGATCTGTTTATCCAAACATATGCTTCCCAGACGAGCTGCTGTTATATCTGAGATGGAATTTCTGGCTTTATCATGAGAAATAATCAATCCCATCAGCAGCAGTCTCACTTGTCGAGTAGGTGCTTTCATTCTGACGAGTGTATCTCATTGCAGGTAGGTGTTTACTGCTCTATAAGAAAAACTAATGACAGAATTTTTTTCATGTCCCAAATTTTGGGCGCATGACACTACCGGCAGCTATGTTCTCTTTAAACTTCTGCTTGACAGGATATTTATATTAAGGAGGCAAGAAACTCTCGTCCTCCCGTAACAACACAGACTTGACTACTATAGTACATTTATTTTTCTTGCAAGATAAGTTATAGCTTCATTCCAGTTCTCTGAGATATATAGATAACTGCCTCATTACAGACTGTATGGCACTTTGTGACACTTGATTGCACACCAAACGAAATGATGAGCTTCAGCATGTCATGAATTCATTTCCTAGCGACGTCGTCATAGTGATAAGCTATGTGCTGACAATAATTGAATTCAAAGGTTCAATGTTTGTCTCTGTAGTTGATGCCTTTAGGCACTGCAGATTTAGTTCGACTGCTCCTTTCTGAAATGTGTTGAGGAATTATTGACTCCACAGTCAAATCATTTTCTCCAACATAATTTAACGATCATACCACTCCACATATCATCAACAGATCTCTATGCCACTCGTGCAATATGTTGATTCATAGCTAACCACTGTATCCTCTTCTTGCTCAAATCGGTAGCATGCCAGTCAGCCTTCTTGGCGCATCATTGATGGAGTGCATGCACACTCCAGTGAAGATACTTGCTTCAGGCTACTTACTCTAGCAGGGGATTGGCGAACTTCCTGGACATTCAAATTATAAAATTTCCTTCTGTGTTTCTCCAAACACATGAACATCAGAAATCCACATTCTGAACACCATTGTACATCTTTACTAATGACAGAATTTTTTTCATGTCCCAAATTTTAGTATGTTTATGGAGCCTACTTGTTTCAGTGCAACTGTTTAAAAAGAAGCCCTTGAGGATGTTAACAGTTGGAGTGAGGTTAATGTACCCAAGGGTGCATCAAGGGTTCATGAGCAACTTCAAGAAGCAAGCACAAGTAAAGTATGGCATCAGGTGCTCAGTAATTTGCCTGTCAAAGTCTTCTGGTAAACGGTACTACTGAACTACAGAATGGGACAGGACCTGACTGGCTGGAAGGTCCTGGGGTCGTAATGTTATGTATGATTATAAAGATTTTTATCTACAAGAACAGAACACAATTCAGTTGATAAAGATTGCTGATCTGGCCCTGGCCGCATCTTAGGGACTGGGCTAGTCTGCTTCTTCATCTACTACAACTACTACAACCACTCTTTCTTCAATATAACACAACCGTTTCAAAACCCTTTAAAAAATTTAAGCATATATACTGAACAACAGTACGCTTGTTCGCTCACTAGTTGAATATTGCTCACCAGTGTGGGATCCATACAAGATAGGTTTGATAGAAGAGATAGAGAAGATCCAACGGAGAGCAGCACGCTTCGTTACAGGATCATTTAGTCATCGCGAAAGCATTACGGAGATGATAGATAAACTCCAGTGGAAGATTCTGCAGGAGAGATGCTCAGTAGCTTGGTACGGGCATTTGTTGAAGTTTCGAGAACATACCTTCACTGAGGAGTCAAGCAGTATATTGCTCCCTCCTACATATATCTCGCGAAGAGACCATGAGGATAAAAATCAGAGAGATTAGAGCCAACACAGAGTCATACCGACAATCCTTCTATCCACGAACAATACGAGACTGGAATAGAAGGGAGGACCGATAGAGGTACTCAAGGTACCCTCGGCCACACGTCCTTAGGTGGCTTGCGCAGTATGGATGTAGATGTAGATGTGGATGTAGAAAAAGTGTAAATTTAACAGAATATAGAATGATTTGAAAAATCATTCACTTACAAAATTTTCGCAATATATAAAAATGGTTGAAAATCAGTTGAATATAAATTTTTAATTGAGTATATAAATCTCATGTTCAAAAAAAATAAAATTTTGAGAATAAAGGAATGATTCATTTTATTTTACATTTAAAAATGTAATAAATTTCTAATTTTATATAGTAGCATTCCCAAGAATCTAATATTCAAAAATCCACAACATTCTTCATTTAAAGAAATCTAATAAATTTTTTGTCTTATAAATTAGGACAAATAACAAATGACTAATGTGTGGGACAAATTTAAATTTTGCAAAGATACTTTTGTTGAAAGACATATTCAACCAAGAGAGAAGCAGGTTGAATGTAAAGTTTTTGTTGAAAGACATATTCAGCCAAGAGAGAAGCAGGCTGAATGTAAAGTTTGAAAATTTTATCTTAAACCACCTTTAATTACAGAATGTCTGACATGAAAAACTCTCTCTTATCTATGAAAACAAGAAATACAGCAGTTTATTATTAATTTGAGGAACCAGATACAGTGAAGAATTATGAATTCTACAATTTACTAAAATATATACTAAAAGATGATATTTGGTTTATATATTATTTCTAAAAGTTTCTCATTCATTAATAGAACGAGTTGTTACTTTTATCTTTGATGGCACATTTTCAAAAGTCTCTCTCCAATAACTGGAGAATCTAAATATTACTTTATCTATAAAGGCAAAAGAAATAGGGGAGAATTAAAAAAATTGAAAGATCATGTATTATTTCACATGTAATAATTAAACAATATACATATATTTTAAGGTTTCTCAGATAGTATTCTGTGCTGAGCACCATAAGTTAAATTACTTTTTCCATAAGAAATTGTATAAGATAGTTTATCATTAGGAATTTTATCATTAAATGTAGCAAATAACATCATAATAGTTTTTGTGTTGCTACAATATTTCCTCATCATATATATTTATTACATTCATAGCGTAATTTGTAATAAAATGATGTAGATTTATACCAATAGCTTCTTTTAATTGTGCGATGCATTTAAAATCACAAACTTTAAATCGCCACTAACAAACTCATGGAAGAAATGATTTAAACTTGTATCATGTAGTCTAGAAATATTTTAGACTTCTAAAGTCTCTCTGACTAATTGTTTTGGGATTTTTGGAATTGTTTCAGCTAAATTGAAACAATGTGTACTTTCATGTCTGCATCTAATATTGTCTAACTGCATATTCATTTTTGAGAGTAAAATCTTCAAATTTAACAACTCAATTATCTTCTGATTCTTTTAATTGTTTAATTTCATCTTTATTTTCAATAAAAGTAGCACTTTTCCTCACTTTTATTTTAAATTTATTTTCCTTTTTATAAGTTTTGCTTATTTTGATTGATCTAATATTTTAGAGTAACTAAATGAATAATTATTTTTATTGTACTTTAACCATCCTGGAGCTCAAATATAACTATCAATCGTTAATGTTGTTTTTGCACTTCTGCTTGTTCATATTATAGAACATTGAATTAAATTATGCAACAGCTTCAGATACTTATTTTTTTTCTGGCATTCTTACATTTGGTTCCAGATCAGTTTGCAGTTAATTAAATAATTTGTATGAACACTAACTGAGACACTTATTTCAATTAAAAAGAAATTGATCAATTCACAAAAAAACCATCTGTTCCTGTAAGACCCGTCTATAAAAATGTTCATGTAGTTGGTTTTATACAGATTATAAACTCCAAATATTACATCAAAAATAATAAATTAAGCTGTAATGGAGAAGCAATAATAATTCCTACTGGGGTGAATAGTTTAAAAAGATTAGATAAATTCATAAATCGTATAAAACTTAATAGATATATATTAAGGAAGAAAAACATTTAAATGAAGTTATTATTGGAAACAATGATAAATTATATATTAATAGAAAGCATAGTACTGTAGAGGTTTCACACTTCAGTAAACAAATTATTGGACCTAAGAAGAAAATGGCTGCTAATAGTTTGACAAAAATGTATAGATATAACTTTTGAAGTAATAAATATAAGATCTGATTTAACTGATAGGATGTTTGCAGAAAAAGACAAATATTATCAAGAAACTAATACTACTGCTTCTTTTAAACCTATAATTTATGAACCAAAAGTATCCTACATTTCTTCTCATTTATGAGGTAAGAATTCAGGATTTAGAAGTAAGTATTACAGATGAAAAAATTATTTGATAGATTTTAGTGTTGTTACTGGCACAGTTAATCCAGAAAAGAATTTAGATATTTGAAAGGATTCGATTTACTGTGTCATAAGTAAACTGTAATAGTATATCAGTTATACTACAATAAATGTGGTGATATTCAATTCTTCAATTTTGTTTAATTCTTTGATACAAATTTATTGATTTGGGTTTTAACCAAATCTTAACATTTGTTCACAATTAGGGCATCTATTTCTAATTGCATTAATTTTTTTGTCTTTCTCTTTGTGTTCTAATAATAGAGTAAATTTTTTCTAAGGTTACTATCATATAATCTTAAAATCACAAAATTTGGCTTTAAGTTATGGTCTTCAGTTTCTTGTACAGTATGTGGTAGTGTTCTATTTACTTTCTCAGTTCTTTCATTTAAAATTTCTATAGCTGAATAAAATCTTACCCCTAATTTTTGTTTATATTTGCCCTTAACAATATTCAGTTCTTTTAAATAACTTACTTGAATTTAATTTTTTTTCTGACTCTTTGTATGATGTTTACATCAATCCATTAATTGTTCTTTAATTTCATATTATCCATGTTTACAAATTGAAGATTAATCTTCATGTATAACCCACTTTCTGAACAGTTTGGTTTCTTCCTTTTCTGATTTAAAAATTAATGAACAAAAACCATGTCATTGATATATATTCATGATTTGTCATTGAATTTAATAGCACTTCAGGGTTTAAAATTTCAAATATATTTTTATCTTCTTTATCAAAAAGCCATCTAATCTCATAGCCAGTATCTTTATTTTCTAGAATTAGTGTTTTTGTCAAAGATAATTAAGACTTGTTCATCATTGTAGTTGAGTTAATGGTTGATGACAAGGTCTACGAATTAATCCATTTAATACAAAAACTGTCATTAGATTTTTTTATTTTACAGTCATTTTTAATAATATTAATTTCTTATTTTCTGTTTTTCTTCTTTCTAATTATTTTTTCTACATAAACAGAAGCCATAAAATATAAGTTTCCTAAAAATTGTGCAGTTAAGAAATAAATTGCTAATTTTACTTCACAAAAATATACAAAACTTGGTTATTGAAAAATACATAGATCTTGTTTAAATGAATATTGTAGAAATATATAGAGAAATAAAATTCATTGTGCATGTGTGTGTGTATGTGTGTGTGTGTGTGTGTGTGTGTGTGTGTGTGTGTGTGTGTGTGTGTGTGCATGAATATGTGTATCTATGTATGTGTGTATGATAGGAAAATATATTTTTAAATATTATTACTAAAAGAATTTAAAACTGATGTTGACCAAAGAACATTACAAATATTATTATCGATTGAGAATGATGAAAACAAATGTTCTGGATGCATAAATTTACAAAAACTGCATGAATTATCAAAAATTTAGGATTTCAATTTTTTTGTAAGAATCCAACATCTAAATATATATACTGAAATAAAAGGAAAAATGTATTACAGAAAATAACAAAAATAACAGTTTTTAATTCTCTCAGTGTCAGCTAAAACTATTATTTCTGTGTAAATGGATCCCTTTAAAGTTTTGGGCTAGAAAATTGCAATATAAATTATGTTTTAAAAGAAACATCAGAAGTGTTGGCAGATTAAAACTCTGAGCCATATGGAGACTCGAGCTTGGGACTTTTGTCTTTCATGGCCAATTGTTCTATGTACTGAGGTACACAAGCATAACTCACAACCTGCCTGCACCAACGTACTTCTATCAGTACTTTGTCTCCTAGCTTCCAAACTTCACAGAAGCCTTGCACTTGCCCAGAAAGGCAAAGGTCCTGAGTCTGAATCTCAGTCCAGCTCACAGTTTTGATCTGCTAGTCAGTTTGATATAAGCATACAACCCACTGCTGAATAAAAATTTGATTGTGGAAACATATCCCAGGCCTTCTCACCATGATATCCATTCTTCCAGGGATGCTAGTATTGCATGTTTCATAGGGGAATTTCTGTCAAATTTCGAAGCTAGAAGATGAGATACAGGCACAAGTAAAGCTGTGATGAAATGTCATCAGTTATATTTCTGTAGTTCAGTCTGTGCAGCATTATCAAAAGTGATACTGATACTTCATTGAAAATGTTGATTATCATACACACCTCACTTGGGAATTTTCATGAAAAACTTTATTTGGTTTTCATTCGTGTTATGAGTTTAAAAATGATTATGATTATGGGGGATATATTTTGGGATGAAAGAACATAAACAGATTTATCTTTAACAATAAAGATAAATATGTTAAACGTGAATTTTATAAAAATTTAAAGTATATTAAATCTAACTATTTCTTTCATAATGTCCATACAGCAGTTATTTATTTCATTTTCTAAAAGATGTCTTTTATTATTGCGAGTGTTAATAGCAGTTTTATTTATCTTAACAAAATAAAAATGTTTAAAGCTTTGTATCAAATCTAAATTGTATCAGATCTAAATAGTATCAGATCTAAATTGCTGTATATGTTGTTTAACAACAGTTTTCATAATTTCTTTTGATTAATCCTCTTGGTTATCGCCAACTTTATAAATATACATTTTACTCTTAAAACAAAACATTCTTATATCATTTTTCCATTACAGTCATCTTTCATTTTTCCTAGTCCTTTTTCATTAACTTGAGGTATATTATAAATATTATTTTCTGGACCATTACTAGCATCAAAATAATCAATTGTTGACTTTATATTTTCATAAAAATCTTAACTTTTTATATTATAAATGTAAGTATCAGTACCTGGACAATGAATTTCAATATTTTCTCCATATTTAGGTTCAAAATATTATGATCAAATGTGTACATTAATTCATTTGAAAAAGCAAGTATACACACTCTAAACAGTTTTAGTACTTCAAATTTTAGTTTTATTCATGTGGGTTTTGAGTAAATATTTGTGAAATATTGTCTTCCCTTTAAAACTTGGCTCAGGTATAAATTTTTAACATTTGTCTCCATGTAAGACTAATTTTCTATCCACTATGTTTGTTATAATTTTCATCTTTTTCGAAATACTGAATTATTCATCAATTACTAGATGTCTTTTTCAAAATCATTTTTAGCTTAGTCATTTTTCCCACATTTACATCTGTATACTTTTTAACCAAATTATATCTCTACTTTTTTAACCAATCAGACCATATAAATATTAAAAATTCATGAATTTTTGTTATTTCTATCCTTGAGATAAATATAGTTCAACATTGCTATAGTAAACAACATAATTATACTCATTATCTAAGGGAGGTCATAATTGTTTCTTTAGACCCAGACAAAATTTCATTTTTAGAATGAAGATGCAAATCTTTATGTCATTGTGTAAATGTTTTGGCTATTATAGATCTACTTCAGAAATATAACCGATTTTAGAAGTTTCTGAAATTTCGCTTATTTTTGTAGAATGAAAATTATTTGGGTAATCCCACTGAAGCACTTCATATGAGAAATAATGTCTTATAGCATTTATCACATAAATTATTTAGATCTAATTATATTAAGACATTTGATATTGTAGTTTTACCAAAGGTTTCATGTATTTATTATTTGCTTTAACATATCTTTTAAACCAATGATATACCTCCTCTTATTCATTTTCGGCCATAAAATCATTCATACTTGTATAAAGATTAATCTGGAGCAGTAAAATACCGAAAAGTTGTGAATTATAATCTTTTATATAAGTTTTTCTACAATTTTCAAAAACATCAGCTTATGATAAAACATCAGTTTTTAAGTATAATTATTGTTGTTCTCTTAAATTTTTGCAAATTAGTTTAACATGGTTATAATCTTCTTCACTATTATCAGATTCATCAAATTTATTATAAATTTCGTCTTTTGCTAGAAGTGGTTTTTCTTCAAATTTCTCCCAACTATCTACATATTCAAAAGAATAAACTCCCTTTTTAGTTAATAAATCTATTAGATCTTCTGGAAAAATTATTTTGATATTTTTCACTTGGTACAGTCTTAAATTTAATGTAATTTATCAAGTCTTGAATTCATAAATTGAAATGTATCAAACAAAATACATTTTTTTGTTTTTGTTTACTGAAACTTATGTATCTATTTTCATTATTTGGTATTAAATCTACTTCTTTTTCATAGTACCCAAGTTCTTTCACAAGAAATGAGAATCATAGCCAGGTAAATCATATATATAAGTTTGTACAAAATAAGGATCTTTAATAATAAATAACAATGGATTTATATCCTATTAAATTGTCATTGTGACAATCTTTTTTATGTAAAGATACCTACATAAAGAACAAATTTTATATTTATTATGTTTTGATTCTTCTTCAGAAGTTACAGATTTCATCTCTTCTTCTTCTTTTTTATAAATATTCAATAACTTTGTATTAGAGGTGGGTCCTCAATACACAACTGGATGTTTCTAGATTCCATTTATAAATTTAATATAAAAGTAAATATCACATTCTCCATGTTTTCATATTGCATAATTTAATTATTTAATCTTGATTCGGTTTGTTAGTTATTGAGTTTAAATATATTTTTTTTAATTTTTCCTATTCAAACCATTATAATTATTGTCAGCTGTTAATTCTACAAATTTTTAATTAATTATAATTACAAACTCCCAAAATTTGCATTAATATCCAAAGGACCTTTCGAGTACACTTATAATTTTTAAATTGTATGTATTAGCCTTTTTAGGCAGTTCATTAAATAAACAATTTGATTGATCATCTAATCTTTCTTTATTATTACAATGTAAGAGACTTGTATGACAAATAAATTTTGATGTCCATCATTATTATTATTTTGATTAGGAAGAAAGTTCACATAGACCTTTTACCATCAGTAGTGTGATTAAAATATAATAAATTAATGTTTTCCTTTTATATTTGGTTATTTTTAGTGGATGTACTTGTATTTTTCTTCTATTGAAAAAAAATTTATATATGTAAATCAATTTTACTCTCAGTTCTTGTAAAATAATCAGTTTCAAAATGAAGTGATATGTTAGGCATTTTTTCCTGAAGCTCTACAATAACATTTTATCATTACTTTTTCTATCTAGGTTTTTACATTTCTGTCTATCTATTGGCGTTATTTATGAAGCTATAGGCAAAGAAAACATTTTAGATTATTATGTTTAACATTAATATAAGCTTTTCTTTCTTTTATTTCTGCTGTTAGTCAATACAAAATCAACCTCTTTATGGACCATATCTATTAATTGGTAACTGCAATCCAATAACACTATTTAAAGTCTTATCAGAACCCCAGGATTGAAATTTAGATGTTAAAATCTCTTTGTTTACCCTTCTTACATTTTTGATATATATCATTTTCAGTTGTAATCCTATAATTTTGCGTTTCATAGTGGAATTCCGAAACTTAATCTTTTGTCATCATTTTGTAACAAAATGTATTCTTAGATAATATTTCAAAATTTTCGTAATTTCTGTCTTTGCATTTGAAAAGAAGTTTCGATCAAGTGAGTATATATTATTTTCAAAACTGATTGTTTGCAATTCTTTGAAATGCTTTTCAACTAAATGTTAGTGAAATGTTGTTCAATCTTTTTAATTTTTCCAAAAATATGTTAGTAGAGAAAGGAATTACTCCTTTTAATGGTTTAGCTTCAACATTTTTAAGAACTTTTCTCTATTTTATACATTATTTTAAGATTATCGTTTCTAATTTTTTCTTTCATTTCCTTTATTAAAGATGATGATTTAATTAATTATAAATTTATTTAAAATAGCTGTTCTGAATACCTAAAATCCCCCTAAATTAGTTATTTTACAATAGTGATGAAGTTGAGCTACTGTGAGATTGTATAATTCTTCTCTCATTTATAAAGAAAGAAATTATTATATTTTTAAAGAATTAAAAATAATTAATTTATATGATTAAACTAAAAATTAATAATAAAAATTTATTACATTTTTTAATAACAGATAAATCTAATTAATATCATAATAACTTCTGCAGCGGTGTTGTTAATAATTCTGAGAATCCTAACCCAAAGAGGGGTTCAGATAACGTGAGCACAGTGCCAGTGATAGAATCATAGTAGAGCACAGCATGGTATGGAGTGTAATTCTCTTGTGAATCTGTCTGCTTTAGGTTCAACCTGGCTGCAGAGGCTATTCCCGATGGCAGTCTTCAGACACCTCCTGTCTGTCACTGGCGGAATCCTCACCATTTCATCGATCCTTATTTCAGCAGATTCCTTTATCATGCTTTGCCATTAGGCACTAGTTGGACATACCAACCCTTTGGTCTCAAAATCAAAAGTATAGTCTTAACTCACTCAGTAACCTGCCACTGCTGATTACTCCATGTGTCCCAGACATACAGATGTAACTTCCCCTGGTAACATTCGGCAATACAGTGGTGTATTTTCCAAGCGCATTATAAGTCACATTCACAGTGGTGTTGCGCTGTTATGCAAAGACTCAGTAGATCCTCCGCCAACAGAAAATGGTTTTGATGTTGCATTGTCCAAGAGTTTTCACAATCTTGGCAGAGAGTGAACCTCTATGCCTATAGACTGCTGTTTCAAGTAATCTGTAAACTGGAGAACCCTGCTGTCCATGCCCTGGTGGATGGCAGCCACAGCACATGGATAAGCGTAGAGACATTCAGTGTCTCAACACTTCACCAGAAGTAGATGAATGTCACACTCATTCAAACACTGAGGTAAATTTAAATTTGGGTCATCATACAAAAATTTTCACAGCACTCCTCGCAATTAGGAATCCACTGTTTTAACCACTGCATCGTCTCACCCCACACAAATAATCATGAATTTGGATGTCAGTGGTATGGTGAAGAACAGACCCTACAAAGAGTTGATGAATTTCCTGTTAATGCAGAAAAATGTAGCATATACAAATACTCAAGAGTACAAGGTCTGAGGTATGCAGCAATCTGATGAGATCTTTCAACATCCCTGAGTTGTATCTTCGTGCATTCCATGCAATACAATTCATATCATCTAACATTTTATTTTGAAAAAATCTGAAGAGATCTGCACTACTAGAAAACGTATCCTGTACTCATTCAGACTAAAACATTACAGCCACTCAAGAAAAGATTAATGTACACCAGGGCAAACGATTAAACTAGGTGATATGGACCTCCATGCCTTATTATCATACTGGAACAGTAGAAAAGCCAAATATACAAACTAAAACTTTAGGCGTTATTACCATATATGTCCACAAATTCGCCCTCTTTGGCTTGATCTGTGATTCCAATTTTGGCGTACCATACCCCTTTCACTTTCTGGAAAATCTGCTTCAGCCCCTCAAAGGCACGATGGTCTGTTGGGACAGCCAGCTGGGCTCCCTCATCCTCACAGGTCTTCTTGGCTGCCGCCCATGGCATGAAGACACGGGATAGCTTGATGAGTGCATAGCCGGGCACATAGTGGTAGCCCTGTGGAATCTCCAGCACCTTTTCTGTAACAGACCAAGTCCACATCACAGCACTTCACACTAGATTGGCTACACATCATTGTAGTGTAATCTAATAGTTCTAATGTGTAGAGACACACGTGAGAGTTGGTGTTAAGGACTGTGAACTCTCTGATGAACTGTTGGTTTATTGGGAATGGAGATCTCCTCTGCTATGTGTGGTTCAATAAATGGTGGTTCCTGAAGGTGTTAATTAGTAGATAGCTGTCTCTTCTACAATTCTTTTTGCTTCATTATAATATTCAATTAATATTAAGTGTAGCGCTTCACATCTTAACAATTCTATGTAACTGTCCATGAACAGATCATTCCACTGTTATCCATAAACTCTGGAATATGTTGGTAATAGAAGATTATACTTCCAGGTTAAATTTGAAGTACTGCTTTGAGAAATCATGATCGCCAAACTAATAGCCTATCAGTCTGCAACATTAAACAGAACATTTCATAACAGAATGACAACCTGAAGAGAACAAATCGTGTTTAACTATGTAACAACATGTGTGCTAGTGATAATATATCATGTACTGTGTGAAAGCCATTTATTATAGTCGTTATTGTATAGGATATTCTAAATGTCCTTATTCACTGATCAGCCAGAATTTGTAACTACCTACCTAACAGACGATATGTCACAGATAACAGCAGAGACATGTAGTGACATGGAAGTGGTGAGGATTTGGTAGGTTGCTCAAGGAAGTTGGCACCTCATCTACATGTACAAGTCACCTAATTCCCATAAATTCTGGGGACAGGTGCGATGAGCTCTGATACCACATTCAGTTGTATACCAGATGTGTTAAATTGGCAGGCCAGCACATCAACTGGAACTGACTACTGTTCTCTTCGAACCACTCCATCACACTCCTGACTTTGTGACATGGCGCAGTATCTTGCTGAAAAATGCCAATGATGATCGGAAACATGATCCTCATGAGGCATTGTACATGCTGTGCGACAAGTGTAGGATACTCATTAGAGGTCATCGTGCCTTGCATGAGCTTCCCAGGACTCATGGATGCTCACCTGAATGCTCTGACCCATGGATCCTCACATGAATGTTCCCCAGAGGATAATGTAGCTGCCGCTAGCTGGTTTCCTTCCTGCAATGCAGGTGTAAAGGAGATGTTCTCCTTGAAGAAGACGAATTCGCGTCCTCCCATCAGCTTCACGAAGAAGGTATGGGGATTCATCAAACCATGTAACATTCTGCCATGGTGCCACCATCGAGCGTCAATGGTCATGTGTCCATTTCATTAGTAGTTATTGATGTCTTAGTGTTAACGTTGGCACATGCATGGGTTGTTGGCTGTGGTGGCTCATCGCTAGATGTTTTTAGTGCACTATGTATTCAGATACACTTGTGCTCTGCCCAGCATTCAAGTCTGATTTTAGTTTCACCTCTCCTCTTTCACCAATCTGCACAGCCTATGATGTCTGACATGTGTAATAACGCATGGGCGCCCAACGCTATGATGTCTGGATGTGGTTTCATCTTGGCTGCACCGTGTCTTGAGACATTCACCCCAGCACTCTTTAATCACCTGACAAGTAATGCAGTTCCCCAAATGCTCATGCCTCTGGGCCATCATAGTCTGTCCTTGGTCAAACACCCACAGAACGTGTGCCTGCCCCATTCTATACACAGACTGCATGCTCACTGATACTCCCTGCATTGTGCATGTGTCTGACTACCAGCCATTACTCCCCAGTGATGCTGCTATCGCCTGAATAGGTTTATGCCGATAGTAGTTCGGTGGTCATAAAGTTCTGGGTGACCAGTGTAAGATTTTTATGATGAAGATTCCTGGTATCTATGTGGTCTCACTTTGTTAAAGATATATATTTAGGCCTTATGCTTTTGTTTACTACTGTATAATATGAAGTTCTTCTGCATCCGCAAAACTGAAAGCATAGTAAGTGCTGAAATCCATTACTCCGTTACATTAACTGATCTCTAGGGATAATTTCATTATGTAGACTTCAATGCTTTTCTCTCTTGTTTGTGTGTTCAGAACATTGTGGTGACGGTCTGAATTCGAAACTGGACGTAGATATATTTTCAAAAGGCGACTGTTTTATGAATCATTTATTTGCTGTTGACCACTTCATTATAAAAACGTTTAAAATTCTGCTCAGATAAGTGAAACAGGCGATTCCATTCACTTGGCGAAAACTACAGACGCTGGTGAAATGCACCATGAAATTATATTTTTTAAAGAATGTATTTCAGTAGATGTTACCTATGTTTGCAAAAGTTAAAATGAAGACAAGAATCAGTGTTTCGACGAAATTAAAGGAATAGCGTCACTTGGCAGTCGTGGTGGTCAGTCACAGACTCTAAGCACTCTAGCAATAGCATCAGCAATGCAGAATGTTACGTCTCGTTCTGGTTACTGAGCTTTTCATAATTCCCGAACAGCCCATTAAACATTGTTGTTAAAAATATCGTGCTACTTTAGTTCTCATTCGTTTCATGTCTTGTGCAATCTGAAACTAAATTTTACTTCTCAATAGTTTCATGTCTTGTTTAGATAAGTTTCAAAAGTTCTTGCTTTATTGCAGTTTTAGTACAGTATGTATTAGTTCTTTAGTGTACTGAAAAGTAGCATCGTATGTAATAAATGAGGATCCATAGGTTAGATGGTACGGAAGAAATATATCAGAATTGTGGATTGCTAATGAAATGCTCTCACGTAGTTTTAGATTATGCAATATTGACACGATAACCGTGGAACAAAGAAGATTAGTGGCCCTCAGGCAGGATTAAACTGACGCATTTTGAATTAGATAAGGGGGAAAGAGACAGTCAGAAATGGAAAAAGGCAATGAGTAAAAAGTAAAGGAAGAAGTCACATCTCACATGGAGTTTAGCAATCTCTTTGACTTGTTATCTAAAACAAGGTAAGCTTCAACCTCTTTTTGAGCGAAGTAAATTGCAGCAGACTCGTAGAAACAACTTTAAGCCTAGATCAGTACAGAAGTCAAGTAGAAGGAAGAGAGGCATACGACTCAGCAGCAGTCACAGGAGCAGTACAGGCCAAATGTTACTGGAAGAGCTACGTCAGCACGCGTGGGCACAGGCATCGTGAACCCTAGTGCTATCCTTAGCTGAGGTGACATAGGATGGAGGGGCATTTCACAGAGGATCTATTACTTATAGTAGGACGAGCAGGAAACAGCTTGGTAAGCAACTTACAGTATAATAATAATGGTGACGAGGAGGAAGTAGGAGGTACAAATGCACATACCTGTGTGGGATTTGTAGAGCTTTTGTAGCGCCTCTGAAAGGATACCAACTTTATGGTTTCACTTTAATCTGTTTGAGACAGAAATGCACACCGACTTTTGTGCCTACAGTAATCATGTTTTTTCCGGAATGGTTGTACCAGTGAGCTAGAGGAGAGATGGACACCTGTGCTATGTTTTTGTATAAGTGATAATACTCATGTGATTCATTTTTGTCCTCTTCCAGTGCTGGGTCTGGCAATCTGCCAGGGGGGTGGGGGGGTGGTGGTTGGGGTGGGGGGGCGGACGATCTGCAGGTTTGGAACGCAATGCCCTTATTGTTAGTCAGCCCTGTCTCCCAGCAGCTTCTGGAAGCGGGTTTTAGTCTCTGGTGCCGCCACGTTCGGCACTTGGACGCTGAAGCTGGTGATGGACGGTTCATTTTTGTATGTGGTCCGTGGACATATCCTCAACATGAGTATTACATGTGAAATATTTAGTTTGAAGTACGCACTTCTTTTTCAGAATATCTGGTTTTTTCTTTTTTTCTTCTTTTTCCGTATATCTGTTGCCAGACTAGAGGGAGACGTTTTTATTAATTAAATTGGGCAGTCGACTGGATTATACAGTGGCCGTTTTAAACAAAGGGCACGCTTTGCAAACATTTTTCTATTAAACTTCTTCGTGTGCTAGATTGATCCGTGATTACAGACCTGTGAACTGTGCTATTGATGTTACATGTGTGTGAATTATTTTGTACGGACAAGCACACACGAAGGATGAGTACATCTAAAGCCATTGTTTCCAGTGGACCCCGTGGTCGCTGGCTGCACAGACTGTGAGACAAAGTTCTTGACTCGACTTCAGTCCAGATTATGGACAAATATCTAGCGTGCGGCTTGTCTAAGTTGTTTGTAGATCTTGTTTTGGATTGGAAATGTTTTGCTAAACTTAAATTAAGATTGTGCATGTGGCAGTGTTTGCATCTGTAGGGACTGACCACGAATTAAGAAATTGTCTTAGACTGATTAACGGTCTGCTAGATGTGCATAATTTGGGGTTAAAATGTTGACATGATCTAATAGTGTACTCATTCCTGCTCTGCTATTCCAGTCTGCATGGGCTATATCAAGGTTTAGAGAGCTAGAATTGTCTGTGTGCTTAAGAGTAAGGAGGACATCTTCTAGCCCCAGACGATTTCCAAATTAACAGCGCATATTGTAGATTAATTGTATTATAAAGAAAGAAAGTAACTGTTTCCTTCCAACAGTGGGTTTTGTGAAATAATTAAATGTAGAGAATCAGTATTGGTAAGATACCAATTGTATTAGGATAAATTAATACGGAATTTGTAAGCGAAGACAAAAATTTGTATTCGTATGAAACCGGTTCGTTTTAGCATGAATAACGAGACAACTACCTATAATTTCACCAAATGAGAATTTTAGAAAAAATAAAGTTTATGGTGTTCAGATAACTAACAGGGGTTTCCATGTTGTTTCGCAGCCAGTTCCAAGTACCCATTCCCGCCGCACTTACCTAGTATGACTGTCAATATCACTGTAGCATAACTAGAACACGCTGTGTGCGTGGCAAAAGAGCGATGTGGGCACTCATTCAATGAATGGCTCGGTATGCGTAAACTTCGCTGTTTTAAGATCGTTTTAATGCCATCCGTTGCTCGAGTTAGTCCCTCATCACGATAACAATGTGGTATCATTCATCCGCGATGCAATTTTGTTTCTCGTGAAGGGTACACAGTGGTGGGCGTTGCATATTTATATTCATGTGCACAGAGAGACATACGTCTGGCAGCCTCGCAGCTGCCAACATCTCCTCTTCCTAAGGTGCGCCTTAGATACGCTAAGGGTAGGGGTTTGATGTTTTATATTTAGTGGGAGCCACAGTACAATAACGAATAAGTGAAAGTAAAGTAAGTACTCTGACACCTTCGTCTTATTTGGCGACTATATGTATGATTTTATCAAGAAATTAGGGAGCTTACTGAGAAGCAGCCAGAACAATTTTGCGTTTAATTAGGTCACGTAATTTGCTCCTTTCATTTACACAGTTGCTTAATTTAATTTTATGGTGTTCCGTGAAATGAATAAGTAATGTCAGTGAACAGGCATTACGAGACTCATGTAGTCAAAAGATCGCGTGCTGAGATTCTGCTCAAGATGGATTTGGTCGAAGACTGAGGAGAAACGGTGGTGCCAGCAGATGGTGAGTGCGAACCTGAAGCGCTATGGGAGGCGTGCCGAAGCGATCAGGTTTTGGCAGAGGAAGAGCCGGAAGAGCAGGACAATGAACGTAGGAATGCGGGACCACAAGCAGAGTGTTGTGGATTGGCAGGAGAGCCAACCCACGAATGTTAGAGGAAACCGAAAGGCACGCGTTTAAGCTCACGCAGGCTGGCGTGAGGTCTGGAACAGGACAAGGAATTTAGACTTCAGAAAAAAGGAGGTAGCTTGTGGAATACTTAACTTTAATCCATGAATGTTGAACGTAGCTCTTGTCTGTACATTATTTACAATATCAATAGTAACTGAGCATGGCGCCTTGCTAGGTCCTATCAAATGACGTAGCTGAAGGCTATGCTAACTATCGTCTCGGCAAATGAGAGCGTATTTTGTCAGTGAACCATCGCTAGCAAAGTCGATTGTACAACTGGGGCGAGTGCTAGGAAGTCTCTCTAGACCTGCCGAGTGGCGGCGCTCGGTCTGCAATCACTGATAGTGGCGACACGCGGGTCCGACGCATACTAACGGACCGCGGCCGATTTAAAGGCTACCACCTAGCGAGTGTGGTGTCTGGCTGTGACACCACACAGAGTCGTTTGGTGCTCGCCTTTGCGAGGAGCCAGTCACGGACATGGATTCTGCTGCGCCGCCAGCGGACATTGAGGACGTAGAACAAATTGGTGTTCCAGAATGCGCAAACACTGACGCGCTTCTGGAGCAAGAAAAATAGTGTGGATAGTAGGCTTGAACGAAATCTTAAGGAAAACGAAGATAGATTGGAATGTATTGATAGTAGGGTACATCAGAAATTAGGTGGGCAGATACATTCTCTTAAAAAGAGGGTCGTTGTGCATAATGTGAGATTAGATGATATGGGAACCAGAGATGATGCACTGCTTGCGGAGAATACAGCGACAGGTGCATCGATTCGAGACTAAGTAAAATGGGTAGAGGTTGTTATTACTGAGACTGTGGATGGCATTTGGGACCGAACAGTGGCCGCCGAAAGGGATCTGGTGAGTTGTGGTACCATAGGTGACAAAAGTCATGGTATACCTCCAGATATCGGACCCCCCTTTTGCCCGGCGTAGTGCAGTAGCTCGACTGGTATGAACCCTACAAGTCGTTGGAAGTCCCTCGTAGATTTACTGGGCCATAATTGCCAAAGTGTTGCCAGAGCAGGATTTTTCGCACGAACTGTCGCCTTGATTACATCTCATAAATGTTTGATGCGATTCATGTCGGACAATCTGGTTGATCAAATCATTCGCTCATTCGATCGATTTGTCCAGAAAGTTCTTGAGACCAATCACATTGAAAATTCTGTCTTTGTTTGGGAACATGAAGTCCAATACTGACCGGAAATAGTTTCCAACTAGCCAAAAATTTTCATTTCCAGTGAATGATCGGTGTATTTGGACGGGAGGACCCAGTCCACTGCATGTAAACACAGTCCGCACCGTTATGGAGCCACCACCAGCACGCACAGTACCTTGTTGACAACTTGGGTGGAGCCTGCGCATCTTTCGAGCCCTACCATCAGCTCTTACCCGCTGAAATAGTGGTTCATCTGACGAGGCCACTGTTTTCCAGTCACCTAGTGTCCAACCTATAGGGTCACGAGCTCAAGGGCGGCACTGGAGGCCATGTCGTGCTGTTACCAAAGGCATTCGCGTCGGTCATCTGCTGCCATAGCCGATTAACGCCAAATTCTACCGCGCTATCCTAATGGATATGTTCATCGTCCGTCCCACATTGATATCTGCGGTTATTTCACGCAAGGCAGATTGTTTGTTACCGCTGACAACTCAACTCAAACGCCGCTGCTCTCGTTCGTTAATTGAAGGCCGTCGCCACTGCGTTGTCCACAGTGAGGGGCAGTGCCTGAAATTCGGTATTCTCGGCACATTCTTTGACACTGAGAATCTCGGATTATTGAATTACCTAGCGATTTCCGAAATGGAATGTCCGATGCGTCCAGCTCCATCTACCATTCCGCGTTCAAAGTTTCAGTTCCTGTTGTGTGACAGTAATCATGGAGGAAACGTTTCAACATGAATCACGTGAGTGCAAATGACAGCTCCACCTATGCACTGGCCCTTTATAACTTGTGTACACGATACTACAGCCAACTGCAGTTCCGTGTGTGGTGTGCGTACTGTAAGACCTTCAGTACACACACCATCAGATTATTTGACTTGTCGCTCTAACGAAGTAGGCGAGTGTCAGCAATATGTCTCGTGGTCTTATCATGGCGTGTTTATCTTCTGCCGTTAGGTCAGACGATAGAAATGCCACTTGCACGCTTAGAGTAGCAGATTGACGGTGACCAACTTTAAACAGAACTTGATTAATTTTCAGACACACTTATTAAAATAATAACAAGCATAAAAATTATTTAACTTGGTTCTGGATGCTATTTACAATTGACAATCTGAAGTTCCTTTCGTATTGGTACGTTAATCTGATTCTCACATACTTCTCTGATACTTGACAAAAGTGTCTATACATTTATCTTCATGGCTATGCACAGGAATATGGTAATCTTACTAGGCGCAGACTGAAACTTGACTACAGACTGGTGCAGACAAATGCAGACTACTACAGACTGGTGCAGACAAGTGCAGACTGATACAGACTGGTGCAGACAAATGCAGACTGACTAATCGGAGGTCTGTACACTCGTTATAATACCTCGCGCGTTCACGTATCACTGCGCGAGTGTGATCCTCAAGGATAAAAGGTTCTACTTCAGCAGTAATCTCATTGGCTGCATTACATATTAATACGCGGATCGGCGGAAGTAGAATTTGGTTCGTCTCTATGGCAGCGCCATCTCATAGTGTGGAGACGGACGAACGCTGCGCCTGCACTGTTGTGCTTAGCGGGGCGCGCTCTAGTGGGAAAGTTGTGTACGCGCTGACTACGTGGAGCTATGTACACAACAATGTGGATCACTGTCCCATGACTTTTGTCACCTCAGTGTATACCTAAGAAAGAACAAATTAAAGAAGCAGTCGAGAGTGTCTGTACAGACCAACAGGTAGTCTTAGAGGGTGTTTGTCAAGAAGTGAAGGAACAAGAAGTGGCTCTAATAGCCGAAACAGACGAAATTAGCAAAATTGTAGAGGAAGTAGACTCACTTGCCACACTGGTGGAGTGAATCACACTACGTTGTGAAGCGAGTTCAGATAGTACGCAACCAGTAGCGTTTGGCGATTAGGAAGATACGCGATCGCAGTAACAGGGTGGGAAAGAAGAGCGAGAAATCAGCCGCAGACACCGTCTCTCGATGTACTGCAGACAGCAAATTCAGATGCAGACGAGAGGCCATGAGATTAGGGAGGGCTAAAGAAATCGAAGAGTAGGAGAGGAGGAGACGAAAAGAAGCAGAGGAGATAAAATATTTGGAGGGGCCACTTTGTGAGATACGTGGAACTACACCCACGACTAATTTTGCAAATAGTCACTGGGATTCAGATTCTGAGAAGTATTGTAGGAGACACTTTGTCAGTGCTTAATTATTCACATCATCCAGGGCCAAAAATCAGCATCATCCTGTGATGCATTTGTCACAATTTGACAATGCAATACCGTCTTCCTGGGGACACGTCCTCAAGAGGAAGTTCGTGTGTAATCATTATGAGATGAGGCACAAGGTAGGAAGCAAATACTATTGAAGGATAGTTCTACGTACGAATATCTCTGTAGGGATTTCCTAAATGAGTTCTGGTCTAACAGTAAATTAGATATCCTCATGAAGCCTAACTGTCGCGAGAGCAGCGAAAGAGATCCTGTAAAATATTTTAGAAAGATGGACAAGCAAAATACACTAAATATCCGGACACCTGCCTGAAATAACTCACAAATTCGTGGTGCCCTTCATCAGTAATGTTGGAATTCAGTATGATGATGGCCCATCCTTAGCCTTAATGACAGCTTCCACTCTCGCAGACGTACGTTGAATCAGGTGCTGCAAGGTTTCTTGGGGAATGGAACCCCATTCTTCACGGAATGCTTCACTGAGGAGAGGTATCGATATCTGTCGGTGAGGCCTGGCACGAAGTCGGCGTTCTAAAACATCGCAATGGTGTTCTATAGGATTCAGGTCAGGACCCTGTGCAGGCCAGTCCATTACAGGGATGCTATAGTCGTATAACGACTCCGCCACAGGCCGTGCATTATGAAGAGGTGCTCGATCGTGTTGAAAGATGCAGTCGCCATTCCCGAATTGCTCTTCAATAGTGGGAAGGAAGAAATTGCTTAAAACATCAATGTAGGCCTGTGCTGTGATAGTACCACGCAAAACAACACAGGGTGCAAGCCCCCTCCATGAAACACACAACCACACCATAACACCACCGCCTCAGAATTTTACTGTTGGCGTTACACACGTTGGCAGATGACGTTCTCTGGGCATTCGCCATACCCACACCCTGCCATCGGCTCACCACCTTGTGTACCGTGATTCGCCACTCCACATAACGTTTTTCCACTGTTAAGTCGTCCAATGTTTACGCTCCTTACAGCAAGCGAGGCGTCCTTTGGCATTTACCGGCGTGATGTGTGGCTTGTGAGCAGCCGCTCGACCATGAAATCTCAGTCTGCTTACCTTCTGTCTAACTGTCATAGATCCTGATGCAGTTTTCCTGTGTCCTATTACACATTACGATACTCTTCAACTGTCTGCGGTCTCTGTCAATCAACAGACGAGGTCGGCCTGCACGCTTTTGAGCTGTACGTGTCCCTTCACGTTTCCACTACACTATCATATCAGAAACCAGACATAGTGGAGCTAGAGAGATTAGAAGTATCGAAATCTCGCGTACAGACGTATGACGCAAGTGACATCGAATCACCTGACCAGGTTCGAAAGTCCGGAACGCCCCATTCTGCTCTCTCATGATGTCTAATGACTACTGAGGTCACTGATATGGAGTACCTGGCATTAGGTGGCAGCACAATGCACCTAATATGAAAAACGTATGTTTTTGGGGGTGCGCGGATACCTTTGATCACATAGTGTAGATACTTTGATATGCCATATGACATACAGGAGTTAATTCACATCTGCATTACCAAGTTACCGCAAAAACTACCAAGAGAGATTATCGTAACTGGACTTATTACAAGAGTTGTGGTGTGGTCAGGATTCCTATGTGGCTAATACCGCGAGAAGGTTCAAATGGTTCAAATGGCTTTGAGCACTATGGGACTTGACATCTGAGGTCATCAGTCCCCTAGAACTTACAACGACTTAAACCTAACTAACCTAAAAACATCACACACATCCATGCCCGAGGTAGGATTCGAACCTGCGGCCGTAGCAGCAGTGCGGTTCTGGACTGAAGAGCCTAGAACCGCTCGTCCACAATAGCCGGCGACCGCGAGAAGGTTTGAACCGGATCGACCCCACAATGAAGTTAGCAACAGGGGTAAGTGGAATGTGCAACACGCGCAGGGCCATAGGACGGCGGGATGCTGCACCTATCGTGACAGATGGAGAAGTTTCAGGAGAAACAGACCAAGAAGGGACAACGGCAACTCGCTGCAAGTAATGTGTAGTTAGCGTAGAAAAACGAGTGCCGAAATGAAGGATGCGGCTCGCGTGCATGACCAGAGGATAAAGTGCTGGCACCGAAGTATAAGAAAGAGGTCGTGGAGACTTTGTACATAGCTAACGGTAAACTGAGGGAGAGCCTCCTTGATGAAGTGGGAGAATCTGGATCACTCAAGCAAACATTAGTTAGCATGGAAATAAGTAATAAATATAGTTGTTACTTGTGTACTCGACTCTGGGACAGAGAGGAAGCGACACAGTAAAATTGTCAGACTTGCAATCGAGCTAAATATGAAGGAGGCAGCGAGCCGACATCGCAGATGAAATGTGAAGCTACGAAGTAATGAGCTGGCAGTGGGAGATAAAATACTCTCCAAGTCGCACCAACTGTCTAAGGAACGTAAATTCCTAACGAACAAGTCCTTTAATGTGTACAGCTACCCATTCAAAGTTTGTTGAGTAGCACACCCCAATACTATTGAAGCAGAAACGATCAGTGGACGAAAATCCCGTGGACTGCACCACATCACACGCACAAAACTGTGAAAGTGCTGAGTGTAGTCTCTAAACAGTGAGTTTGCTTCCTGTGGATGTCCTTGTTACTAGAGATTATTGATTTGATCAGAGATGACGGCAGGACGAATAGGTGTACTTAAAGAAAAGCAAATAGTGTAGGTGCGATATGCCCAAGAACTTTTGGCGTGTTAATCTGAGGTATAGACTTGTGTAAGGGGATTGTGAGTCGCACCGAAATAGTGCACGAAGTTTGTGTGTGTGTGTGTGGTTTTTTTTATATACCTATTGGAAAGACTTTGTGCCCACTATGGTGGCTGGTTCAAATGGCACTGAGCACTATGGGACTTAACATCTGAGGTCATCAGTCCCCTAGAACTTAGAACTACTTAAACCTAACCAACCTAAGGGGATCACACACATCCATGTCCGAGGCAGGATTCGAACCTGCGACCGTAGCGGTCACGTGGTTCCAGACTGAAGCGCCTAGAACCGCACGGCCACACCGGCCGGCCACGATGGTGGGTTATGCCTGTGAATGTTAAGTAACACCTAAATACTGCGATAGTATGAGTTTTTCTTGCGTCTTTGGAGCGCATGAGGTATTGAGCCCAAGTAGAAGAAAATGCTTTCGAGAAGTGCGTTTCAGGAAGAGGTGAGTGTGCTTTGACCGCTGTAAATGCTTTAGCTGAAGGGCGATCACGATATGACTGATGGATGTAATGATAAATGTTCGAGATGAAAATGAGAAGATGAAGACGAGCCATCCAACGCGAAATAACAGGGAGTTTGTGTACAAGGTTAACACCAATCTAAGCTAACAATGGATGCCGAACCTTTCAGATGTTAGATGACGATGCTGTGTTGTCCAATCGAATGACATACTTGTAGTGTGCTCTAATGTATTGCGCTATTACAGAATGTGGATCTGTTTTGGCTGGTGTAACTAACTGTTCAAGCCAGTGAGAGTCATCTTGGGAAGAGCTGACTAGCCAAGTGTACTGTGTGGTACTGGCGCTCAGAAAAATTGTAACTGTTGTTGTACTATGAGAAGTAGAGGTGGAATCGACATAGTAGGATCCAGGACGTGGAGAATGTGTTAAGCAGTGCAATGTAAAGTGACGTATCTACAGGCGGCGATATAATGACTGGCCGAGTGATGCTGTGAGTTCGTGTTGAATGTGTGGCTGATGGTCACAAAGGATCATTCTCACGATTCAGCCGGTCTAAAACGCCAACAGTTTTGTATCGATGGAGTATGAGTTTTTTTGGAGCTATTATTGGCATTTCGACTTTGGTGGTTAAGGACATACCCGTTTCGACAAAGCTGTAGCTGAGAGAGGCACTGCTTCGCTCCCCTGTTTTCTACAATTACAATATATTTTGAATATCACAGTATGTTGCATCGACTTAGACCCACGAAGTCTTTGCAGACTGAGTAAATGTGAAGGGTCACTGCATCACTGTTGTACTAGCCTGTTGTCGTAATGAACTGTACAATGCTAACTATCTCTATTCATAAGGTGAATCTCTTTGCGAGATGATAACATATTTAGTCAGTAAGGTAGTATCCTAAGTCCTAAAGAGTTGTGAATACGTGTTTCACATACTCAACTTACCTGTAAATACTGTCATATGGCGCATCAAAGTACCTATACAATGTGATCAAAGGTATCCGCACACCCCCAAAAAGATACGTTTTTCATATTAGGTGCATTGTGCTGCCACCTACTGCCAGGTACTCCATATCAGAGAACTCAGTAGTGATTAGACATCGTAAGAGAGCAGAATGTGTAAGTAGGCTGTTTCTGTTTTCTTATTGGCAACGTTACGTAGCGCTCTGTACGAAAATCACTGGCTGTGCTGTGTGCAGTCTGTGGCTAGTTTGCATTGTTGTCTCCCATTGTAGTGTTGGGCAGTGGCAGCTGGATGTGAACAGCGCGTAGCGTTGCGCAGTTGGAGGTGAGCCGCCAGCAGTGGTGGATGTGGGGAGAGAGATGGCGGAGTTTTGTAATTTGTCATGAACTGCTATATATATTATGACTATTAAGGTAAATACATTGTTTGTTCTCTATTAAAATCTTTCATTTCCTAACTATGCCTATCAGTAGTTAGTGCCTTCTGTAGTTTGAATCTTTTATTTAGCTGGCAGTAGTGGCGCTCGCTGTTTTACAGTAGTTCGAGTAACGAAGATTTTTGGTGAGGTAAGTGATTTGTGAAAGGTATAGGTTAATGTTAGTCAGGGCCATTCTTTTGTAGGGATTTCTGAAAGTCAGATTGCGTTGCGTTAAAAATATTGTGTGTCAGGATAAGCACAGTCCTGTACAATTTTTCTAAGGGGACGTTTCATATGTCGACCCTCAGCCGAGGATACCTCACTGGAATCTTCTGATTTTTTCTTGTAGTTTGTGTAATTAGTGTAGCTATTGTTTATTGCTAGTGCGTAATTGTAGAGAGAATCTCCTTTGTAGTTGCAGTCTTTCATTGTTGTACAGTAAAACGGTTGTGGCATGCATGTAGATTTGCACCAAGTATTTCGCAGCTGCAATTAACTAGATATTATTTTCAGTGCTATGTTAATGTGTTCTCTTATTCTTGCTCTTCAAATTGTGTTTTTCTGTGTTATCGTGTGAAATATTGTGACAATAATGGTGCGTGAAAAACGTAATACTAGGCTCCAAAGTAAACTAAGAAATGACAGTGAAGACGAAAGCAGTGTGTTAGCGCCACCGAGTAATGAATTAACTAATGTTCAAAGTAGTAATTTGGTAATTGTACATAGGGAAATGGAGCGGGCTGCAAACAATGGTGTAGACAGTGAAACAATTTGTGAACAGGGAAGCATTATCGATCGATCGGTCGGCAATAGCTTGCCTCGGGAATCCGAAATGACAGGACACAATCTTGCAAATACTGTATATTCAGGTTTTGCGTCCTCACCCTTTTCTCAAATAAGTCAAGACACATTTTCTGCTTTTCAAACTGCGAATATTGCCGGTTCAAATGCATTGCCGAATAGCACTGAGGAACATGTTTCAGACACCAGTGCATTGTTATTACAATTAATGCAACAAATGGGACAAAAGCTTCAAAAGTTAGACACAATGGAACAAAATCAGAGACAAACACAGCAACAGTTAGACACAATGGAACAAAATCAGAGACAAACACAGCAAAAGCTTCAAAAGTTAGACACAATGGAACAAAATATTCAAAAGTTAGACACCACGCTTGAACAAACACGTGAGGATTTAACTATTGAGTTACATAACATCGAATCGAAGTGTCAAAATGTCTGTAATGACGTAAAAACACAAATTTGTGAGCATTTCCAACCTATTTTTTCGCGGCATGAAAATGCATTACAGAACCACGAAGCAGCGATAAAAGAACTGTAAACTATTGTTCATCAAAATCATGAGACCCTGCAAGCTAAAATTGACTCAGTTGCATCTACCGATTCGGTTACGCAACTTGCAAAAACTCAAGAAAACTTAAAGGACACAGTAGATACTCTGAAAATTGGTTCAGAAAGACACATGGAGGAAATTAGTTCATTATCAGAAAGTAGTTGAACTTTCGGATCAGCTAAATAATTTATCTACGAAGGTAGATGATAATCTGAATGACACAAAACCGGTAGTCCTTAATGAGACAGAAGAGTGCGAACAAATTGGGAAACTTAAACAAAATATGAATTAAATTAATACGCAACACCAAAGAGAAATCCGGGAAGTACAAGATCAGCTGACACAGGTAATACAAGAATTACGTATTTCAGAGGACACTCGCGCCCCAATACGGGAAGAGGGACATAGAAATACGGAACAGCCACAAAATAATAACACAGCGCATTTCGGAAATTATGAAAGAAATTGGCAATGTGCACCGAATTTTGAGATGGAACCGCCGAAACGACGTAACAATGACCGATATGCGACTCGCCGACATGATGACTTTGACTATAAGCTGTTCATTACTACACGTAAATTCAAAACATTTAAGAATTCTGCCAACGACATTCATCCACAAGCATGGCTCCATCAATTCTCTCATTGTTTTCCTCCCAACTGGTCATTAGAACACAGATTAGAATTTATGTGTGGCTATTTAGAGAATGAACCAGCTGTAAGAATGCGATCGGTCATTCACGATTGTCACAGTGAAGGAGAATTTTATCATGCCTTCCTCTCAGCGTATTGGTCTCAAGCTACACAAGACCGAGTAAAACATGGCATCATAATGATGAAACATTTCGAACAATCTGAATTTTCCAGTCTTGTGAAATATTTTGAAGACATGTTGCATAAGAATCAGTATCTTTCAAACCCATACAGCCCTTCAGAACTCATCCGCATTTGCTTAATGAAATTGCCTGAACATTTACGACATATTATATTAGCAGGACGTTGCAAAGACGACATTGAACCTTTTCAGGGACTCTTACAAGAATTAGAAATTGACACAGACAGTTGCAGGATGCGAAAACAGGAAAACAATCACTACAGGTCACATCCGTCACAATTCCGTGACGACAGAAGCAATAACTGGACACGACAAGCCTATTCTTACAACGTAAATCGTGACCAAAACAGACACCACCCGTATGACAACCACTGGCAGAGCAATAGTTACAGAGGAAGATCGCATTTCCGTAGTAATGAATATGACAGAGTCAATTATAGAAACAGACAATTTGGCAATCAGAACTATTATTATCACGGGAGACAGAATAACTTTAGATGCAATGGTCCAGCGCGCAGTTACGATTCAGGGAGAAATTCTCCACCACATTACCGACAAATAAGAAACTATGTAAACTACCGACAAGACGACAGACGTGAATTTCATCAGAACTGGCGGGATTCTGACAGAGTTGGGCCCTCTCGGCAAGGCGAATTTGTAGAAGTTAGGTCTCCTAATCCCAATAACAACGCGCGCCAACAAAGAGACAGACAATGACTCGCGCCGCAGGCACCCATGTGCGCCGGCTGGCTCAGAGAAAAATAACATAGAAGCTAGACTTGAGAAAAATTCCAGTATTCTTTACCGACATATACTGCATGATAATTGCGTTCAAGCTGAAACTCTGAGTACTTTGAAGAGTAAAAGATTGTACCACATTTCACATGTAAAACCGTTTATTGAAAGATAATCTGCTTTTTAACTTTGTCATTGCCATAAAACTTTTCACTTTACATTGCTAGTAGGCTTTGTCAGACTTAGAATCTGTTAATATGCAACAATGTTTGAAGTTAAATATCCAGTCCAGAACCACGAGAACTTATTTCAACAGAAATTATGAATGCATTGTTATAGTGAACAGACGACACAATGTTGTTATTTGTACATTCTTGCTTGTTAGTTGCACGATTATGTAAGGACTATCAGGCTTACATACATAGAACATGTACTGGTACTGCTAATGAGATTTTAATGCAACATTTTGGTTTACTTGAAAATACATTATGGATTCAAAGTGCTTTCTGAGAGATACCAGATGACACAGTGGTTAGTTTATTTGACAGCTACACGACTATATCACGACGCTACTAATGTGTGACACAATTTACATTGTTGCTTTTGCGGTGTATCTGTTTTATATCTGCACAATTTTTCTGAATTCTTCTGGAATGTAAAACACGTTTTAGTAGTAACTTTTGTGGTATAGCTACAATGAGACAGCCTTTTCCGTAGCACAACAGTACATTACAGTACAGTACTTTCTTCATCACAACAATAAGCGTAATAACTACGATATCTATACACAAAGCATTTCACTTTCGTTTATAATGAGGTAAGTACATTGACTTCAGCAGAACTTTGTTTACAGAAGATGATAACTAAGAGACCTCCACAGAGATTATCTTACAAGACGCACAGTTTAGCGCTACAGTACACATATTTGAGTGATTAATTTTGTACTTAAAACATTTATTTTTTAAAGGTATTTGAAGTACAATGATACAAGGGTTTTCCGTGATATATTTCATCCCATTGCTGTAATCTGTAACATCTGAGGGTATAATTACATTAATCCTCAGGGGGGTACATGCCTACTTTGTGTACCATGTGTTTGGCAAGCACAAGGAGCCCTAGCTAATATGGTATTTGCTTATACAACTTTACACATCTGCACCATATTTCTCTAAAACACAAATTACACAGCTATCTGATCATTTAACTGAGAGATAAACTCTTTTTTACTACATCAGTGACACATGTTTACGTAATTACACCGTTGGATAACTTCACACTTACGAAATTGTATTTTGTCTGTACTTTGTGAACTGTTCATATATTTTTGGACCCATTGTGATATTATGAGAGCTTTGAATGATATATTTGGTATGGGATCACGATTTTTAAAGTACGTTTGAGGCAGCTGACACTTTTGACATGAGCAGAGAATTTTTTTAGGTTTTGAAATTATTGAAGGAAGGTACGACGATTTTGAGATTTGGCTGAGGTTTTATGATGTTATGATAACGATGTGTATTATGCTGTTGCGGTATGTTTATGATCAATAAGCTGATGCTATATGAGTTATTTGAGTATGCTACGTATCAGTTATGATGAAATATTGAAGAAGTGTCGACGAATAAAGTAAGGAATAATGAGTAGTGGTTAGGGCCTCTAGTTTGTGAAAAAGGTTGTTGGAAACCAAGTATCGTACTTTAAGAGTTATGAAATGTATGTAAATGCATGAATGTATTACAATGCCGACGAAAATTTTTTGGACACTGTTATATCAATAGGATTTTGTTTCTACAGATTTGTAACCCAAATTCTTGACCTGTGAAATATTTTTATATGAGACTGTCACTGTAGCGGAAACTGCCATCGTAAATATTTCAGCAATAAAGGTAAGTGACCTTGGCGTAATGCGTTTTGGGCGCCCAGCTGAGAGGTAGACGTCTGACAAAAGAAAGCCATTAGGTGCAAAAAAAAAAGAGGCCATTATCCTCGCTATTGACATTCCTTTGTAGAAAGCATCGCAAATACGACACGCTCGAACTTGAAAACATATGATTACACTGTGGAGCTCTTAATTTATGATATTTACTAAAATGCCTAATGAAATGATGAGAAACATTTTACATCCATTGTCTTTCTAGTTGAGAGATTGCTCATTTTGTTTAATATATAGTTTCTAGCTGCACTGCAGCATTGTTTAAAATAGAATTTTATAGATGTACTAATATAAATATTTTCTGTCTACAGATTGAGTAAATAATATTTTTTTCAAAAAAATGAGGGAGCACCAAAAGACATTTACCTTCACAGGAACTGCATTCATAATTTTCTTTTCAAGTACTTGGTAATTTCTTTTGTAGAAATAGTTTTGGTCCACCACTTTAATTACTTAGACATTAAGATATGATTATACATTTCCCTTATCTGCATTGTTATCTTTAGTGTACTATTTTTTTCTGCTTGAGCTATGTCATATTTAGGTATTTCATTTTCTGCTGCTGTTTGCCAGGCATAGTGTTACTGAATTTGACTTTGTGTTACTCTGCTAAGCCAGTTTACTACTGATCTATTTTGCTTGTTTGCTGCACAGTGCCTTATATTAGTTGTAATATTGCAATTGTTTTGCCTATTTAAATTTTTTGTCATTGCTGTTGTATTAATTGTTTTATGTGCTGCTGCATTGCCTCGTCCCTTGGTATATATATCTGAGCTCAGTAGATTTACGTTAGCTTAAGAGGGGGTAGACTATATAAGAAACTAACTATGATAAATTGGAAGAAATGCATTGAGAAGTTATATGAAAACGATTTGGGCCAAAATGAGTATTGTATAATGAGCCATAATTATTTTGAAAGAAATATGGTTAGAATACAGAAAAGAGGTATAGATAGGACTTTTTGGGAATAATGATGAACGAAGGGAGATCTCCAAGAATAAAAAAGGTTTGTTCGCAAAATACTGCAGTACCAAATGTTACACTGAAAACAAACCCTGTCCTTTTCTCCTGTGTTATTCTGCTTTGTGTTTATGTACCCTTGTATATTTGTGTTTTTCCTGTCTTTATGTGTTTAGCTGATATGAGTTATGTTGTGGAATTTTTCAAATACTATGTTATTTTCTTTGTAAAGATGTTTAGACATTATTTATTCTGTTTTGTTTTAATGCTCATGTGTAAAGTTGATGTTTCAAAAGGTATTCAGACCTTTTATGTATCTACTTATGTCATAATTCCGGTTAAACAGATGTATGCGTTAGTTCGATTCTTTTGTAAAGCCTGTACTACAAATGTTATCTGTATTGTTATGTTCTTTAATGATGTATTTTGTACCTTTGTAATTGTATTCTCTTGTTATAATATTGTAATTGACACCAGTTCATCAAATTAAGTAACTTGTAAGCATTCATTTCACTGCACACATTTCTGTTGGTCATAATAATGCACAATATGTAAGAAGTTGGGATTGTTAGTGTTTGCACGTGTGTTACTAATTCAGCAAGGGACTGGATAACAGCATTGCTGGTTCTAAGGACAATTCCAAAAACTTCGTGAGTGTACAAGTGGTGGTTTATGGACTTGCTATCTTCTCTGCAAGACTCTTCGATGGTGATTGTGCACCTGCAAAGTCGCAATAGATGGCTGCTGGCCGTCTATACAAGGACTGCAGTGGGTCTGCACCTTTGATGACCCACCAATACCATTATTTCTACAAGGACTACAGTGGGTCTACACCTTTGATGGCCCACCAATACCGTAATCTCTACCAGGACTACAGTGGGCCTACTCTGTGATGACCTACCTACCAGTATTCTTCAAAACTTCGACTGACTCTGCGGTGGGTTTGCTCTGTTGTGGCCCATTACCTGTCTGCATGTCAAGAGTCAGCACTGTCTTTCCGTTGGAAGGACAACACTACTGATTCAAGACTGCGTGGAAATCCACTACTTCCGTGTGCATTTTCTTTTACTGCTCAGACTTTGAGAAAAACACTGCAATTGTACTGTGATGAATGATCAGGACTGTCTTTATGGACTGTGAGAAAATTTTAGCTTTTGACCAACATTGTATCAATAAGTGTGTACATTTGATATCTTTGTTATTGTAATTATGAAAAATTTTATCAAATCATTATTGGCCACTGCCCAAAACAATTTGTAAAATTTTTTTGTGGGGAGCATGGGGGCTATGTAAGTACGCTGTTTCTGTTTTCTTATTGGCAACGTTACGTAGCGCTCTGTACGAAAATCACTGGCTGTGCTGTGTGCAGTCTGTGGCTAGTTTGCATTGTTGTCTCCCATTGTAGTGTTGGGCAGCGGCAGCTGGATGTGAACAGCGTGTAGCGTTGCGCAGTTGGAGGTGAGCCGCCAGCAGTGGTGGATGTGGGGAGAGAGATGGCGGAGTTTTGTAATTTGTCATGAACTGCTATATATATTATGACTATTAAGGTAAATACATTGTTTGTTCTCTATTAAAATCTTTCATTTCCTAACTATGCCTATCAGTAGTTAGTGCCTTCCGTAGTTTGAATCTTTTATTTAGCTGGCAGTAGTGGCGCTCGCTGTTTTACAGTAGTTCGAGTAACGAAGATTTTTGGTGAGGTAAGTGATTTGTGAAAGGTATAGGTTAATGTTAGTCAGGGCCATTCTTTTGTAGGGATTTCTGAAAGTCAGATTGCGTTGCGCTAAAAATATTGTGTGTCAGGATAAGCATAGTCCTGTACAATTTTTCAAAGGGGACAATTCAAATGGGGCGCTCCGGACTTCGAACGTTGTCAGATGATTCGGTGTCAGTTGTGTCATACGTCTGTACGCGAGATTTCGATATTCATAAACATCCCTAGCTCCCCTATTTCCGGTTTCTGATATGGTAGTGCAGTGGAAAAGTGAAGGAACACGTACAGCAAAAATGCGTACAGAGCGACCTCGTCTGTTGATTGACAGAGACCGCAGACAGTTGAAGAGAGTCGTAATGTGTAATAAGAGACATCTATCCAGACCATCACACAGGAAAACTGCATCAGGATCCAACGCAAGTACTATGACAGTTAGGCACAAGGTGAGAATACCTGGATTTCATGGTCGAGCGGCTGCTCATAAGCCACACATCACGCCGGTAAATGCCAAACGACGCCTCGCTTGATGTAAGGAGCATAAAAATTGGACGACTTAACAGTGGAAAAACGTTGTGTGGAGTGACAAATCACGGTACGCAACGTGCCGATCCGATGGTAGGGTGCGGGTATGGCGAATGCCCGGTGAACATCATCTGCCAGCGTGTGTAGTGCCGAAAGTAAAATTCGGAGGCGTTGGTGTAATGGTGTGGTCGTGTTTTTCATGGATGGGGCTTGCACCCTTTGTTTTTTTTTGCGTGGCACTAACACAGCACAGGTCTTCATTGATGTTTTAAGCAATTTCTTGTTTTCCACTATTGAAGAGCAATTCGGGGATGGCGACTGCATCTTTCAACACGATCGAGCACCTGTTCATAATGCACGGCGAGGCATGACGAGTTAACACGTCCCTAGAATCAAAGGGTTAACTCAGCATTCCTCTCTCACTATGAAACTAGTGGAGTGAGCAGGCGCCTGTTCCCGATAGCGTCCGCCCATTTCGTCCTCTCCTTTTTAAGAGGTGTTCACGCCGCTATGGTAATTCCTCATTTTTATTCAAAAGTTCACTGCATTGCAGCTTACATTAAATAGTGTCGACTTAATTCCTTGATTCAAATGAGAGTAGCCATTTTTTATGTATATCAAACATCTTCGAGTACACACGTATGAAAAACGATATTTATGAAGTGTCCTAAGCACTCTATAAGAGGACTTCCGCAGCTCAAACTAAAGCTACAATATTTAGAGGTATGTAACTTCAAGTGTTAAAGTTTAGTGTACTCGTAGGAATGTTGCAAGAACTGCGCGACTACAGAAGAAGGAGGCGGCGGCCGGGGAGACACGGTGTGTTTGTCACGCGGACACTGGGCTAACGGTACGGGGTTTCAGGGGTGGCTCAAGGACAGCCCCCAGCCTGGAGGAAACTGCGTCCGCCACCTTTGAGGTGACAGCCTGACAGGACGACCAACTGAGCGGACTCGATGAATGAACTGAAGTCAGACGCGCCCATAGGCGGCGAGAACACCTCTTAACCCTTTCGTGAGCCGCGGGAAACATGCTTCCCACTACAATGAATTCGCTCCTTGTCCCGTGGGATTCACAGTTCCCACCTCTGTACGGTACTACCAACTAGAGAACAGTATAGGGTAGTACTTCCAATCGGAAGTTCCCGCCGTTTTTGCTGTACCTTCGCGCAGAGGCATTGTATAGCTGAGTGTTGCTCTGTAGAGGAGCCTTTCAGTGCTGTCTCCGTGACATTTTGTGATTTTTTCCTCGAAGCTATAGTATAAGGTAAATACTTTTCATTTGCCCAAATTTTTTGAAGGAAAACATAAAATTGGAACGAGGCAAATTCCAGGTTGAAACAAAAGGAGTCATTTCTGCAGTAAAATGCATGGATAACCGTTCAGTCACTTTCCCGTCCTCAATTCATGACCCATGAGAAACAGCCACAGTGAAAAGGAAAAACAATGATGGTACTAGTTCAGATGGCTCTGAGCACTATGGGACGCAACTTCTGAGGTCATTAGTCCCCTAGAACTAGTTACACCTAACTAACCTAAGGACATCACACACATCCATGCCCGAGGCAGGATTCGAACCTTCGACCGTAGCAGTCTCGCGGTTCCAGACTGCAGCGCCTAGAACCGCACAGTCACTTCGGCTGACAATGGTACTAGTACAGAGATTTCTTGTCCTGAAGTTGTGGCAAAATGCAACAAAATAATGGGTGGTGTCGATAAGTTTGATCAATTACGAGAAAGATATGCTATTGGCAGACGTTCTGTAAAATGGTGGCACAGAATATTTTATTTCCTGGTGGACGTTGCTGCAGTGAACAGTTTTATCCTGTATAAAATAAGTAAAAAAGAAAGTGGACAGCATGATCAGCTCACATACAGGATCCATCTAGCCAGACAATTGATCGCTGGCTTCTCATCCCAAAAAAGGCGTGGACAAAAACGTGTCTTTCTGGCAAAAAGGGGTAAAGTACCTGAAGATTTTCGTCATGTGGCTGTAAGGGAGCATCAACCCATTTTAGGAGAAACCTACTGGACGTGCCGTCATTGTAGTACCAAAGCTGCGGAAAAGAGCACGGGCTGTGTTTGTACATATTGTCAAATACCACTCTGCATAGACCCATGTTTCACAAAATTTCATGGCAAGTAATTGTGAACAATCATTGTAACAAGAGAAGTAAATTTATCAAATAAATATGACATATATTGAAAAAGTTGTTTTTGTCATTTAATTCCAAGGAAGGGCAGTGGGAAGAATAATTCCCACCTTGTTGTGTGACCTCATTTTCACAGTTGGACCAAATGTGATATTCTGTATGATAAATATACCTATCTGTTAACTACTATCTGCTCTCCATTCATTAAAAAAAAAAACTGCTCAATAACTTTGCCCACGAAAGGGTTAAAAAGGAGAGGACGAAATGGGCGGACGCTATCGGGAACACGCGCCTGCTCGCTCCACTATATTCATAGAGAGAGGAATGCTGAGTGAGCCCTTTGATTGCTAGGGACGTGTTAACTCGTCACGCCTCGCCGTTCCCCTGGCGCGCCCGACGACTTTAAGCGCGGCGCCCGGGCTTTCCCTGCAGCGCTTAGGACGTGTTGACGCGTCCCGTGCCACCGACCGATGCACCGCTAGAGATGAGCTTGGGCGCGCTGACTCACGGCTATCTGAGCACGACAGACGTAAACACGCAGAGCTGTCTTTCCGCCCTGCTCTTCCAGTAGCTGTTGAGTGGTCTGACTGTACAGTTCGAGATTCCGTATATGTCTGTTGCTGTGTTCCCTCTTTGTAGAATTCGACTTAGCTTCTCGTGTTTTCGTCAGTTTTGTTGTTTCCTCCTTGATAAATGTTACGTTGCCGTGGTTGCGCAGATAAAGAGACCCTGGATATGCTCACTAAGAGCGACAGTGAGTGTGAATTCTCTGACGTTCCTAGCAGTGATGAGTCTGCAACAGAACTCCTAAGCTGTAGTAACCAACCTTTTACATCAAAGGAGAGACCAAGAATTCGTCAGCAGTTCCTCTGAACCTGAGGAATCAGAAAGTGACAGCGAAACGGTTTGACTGGAAATAAAACGATTTCCAGCCGTTAAACCATTACTTCGATGACACGAGTTCACGATATTCATGTCTGAAGAGCTGTTGCAATTTATTGCAGACGAAACAAATTGTTTTTTTGTTTTTACGTTTACACCAGAGAAAGTACTACAGAATCTGTGAATTCTCGACTGTCAAAGTGGAAAGACCTTGGATTTAGGAAACTTATTGTTTTGTTGCTGTTTGCATGTTAAGAAGTCAAAAATTACTGATTATTGGGCCAGAGATGAACTTTTGAACACGCCAGTTTTCAGCGTAATTATGCCCCAAGACCGTTTTTGTCTACTTGTGAGGACGCTACAATTCAGTGGTAGCTCTGCGAGTACTGGAAGTTACAGTTTATTTAAAATTAGAACGATTGTTGACAAAGTTTGTAAGATATTCCGTAATTCGTTTCAGCCACATCACAAGCTTTGTATAGATGAAATTCTCTTGTTATTCAAAGGACGATTATCTTTTAGCTGGACTTTGTGACCGAGCGGTTCTAGGCGTTTCAGTCTGGAACCGCGCGACCGTTACGGTCGCATATTCGAATCCTGCCTCGGACATGGATGTGTGTGATGTCCTTAGGTTAGTTAGATTTAAGCAGTTCTAAGCTCTAGGGAACTGATGACCTCAGATGTTAAGTCCCGTAGTGCTCAGACCCATTTGAACCACTTTTTTTTATTATCTTTTAAGCAGTTTATTCCAACCAAGCGAAGCAGATTCAGAATAAAGACATTTGTACTGTGTGACTGTCAGAGTGGGTATATTTTGGATATTATTGTATATACAGGTGCAACGACAGAAATTGGATTCCACGATTTAGAGATAAGTGGCGACGTAGTGGCAACTCTTATGGGACCGTATTTGGAACAGGGTCATCTTCTATAAGTCGACAACTGGTACTCCAGCCCGGACCTGTTCCTCTGGCTTCACAACCATGGAACAGTCGCAAGTGGCACTGTTCGTAAAACTGCAGAAGAAATTAAAACGAGGAGAAACGGAATTTAAGTCCACTGGTAAGATCCTTGCTATCAAGTGGTGCGATAACAGACAGGTATGTATGTTGACCACAAGTCACACAACACAAATGGTTGAAGCAGAGAAGACTGACTGAAATACTGGCGAAAAAATAAAGAATCTGCAATGTATTGTAGATTACAATTCGAGTATGTGTGCAGTTGACCGTTGTGACATGTTACTAAGATCAGTGTGACCAGTGCGTAAGACTGAAATCTTACAAGAAATATTTTTTTTTTCACATTCTGGATTTGTGCATTCTAAATGCTCATGTTCTCCACCGGTCGGTAAGAGGGCGAAAAACGGCACTCGCAGAGTTTCACCTTTCTCTCGTAACGGAGATTGCTACGATGATGAGAATCGTCTATGATTCACAGGGAGACATTTTCCGACTGTTATTGTTGATGAACATTCGCATAAGCTAATCCTCAGATGCATGATTTGCACGAAACAAAGTATGCCGGAAAACTAGATACAGTGCAAAACTTGCAACGTTCCATTATGTGTTGTACCCGGCTAACTAAGTCTGAGAAAATTTATTGACACTCCTGAATGAATTGCTAAATAGAAAAAAGGCAAAAAAACCTAAAAAAAAATCTATTTTCAACTTCTCCAGTGCCGGTCCAAAACCCGGATCGAAAAGAAGGACGGGAAATAGATGCAACAGGTGTAAAATTATTCAAACAGTGCCTGACTTCTTGATACGTAGCAGTTTGCTGGCAAATGAACGGACTTGGTTATTGAGATGGCGCAATATCTGTACTGTGGCAAATGTAATTACGCCGAGTACATTGCGCAAGTATAACAAAACCCAAATAATCTACGTCCGATACACTTAAATTATTATCACGCAACATGGACAGTTATATTCTTTTATCCTTAGTAGTACAAATATAGATCACATTCGCTCCACTTGTAAAAAACCTGTTTTCGATAACTGATTTCAAATACCTTTGATCATCGAGAAACATCATACCAAAGTTAAAACTTTGTTCTCAGTGCGGTTTTTCTTCCTACTTTGCCTCTGTTGTTAGCCAGTACTGGAAATTAAACTCACTGCTCTGGGGAGGGTGGGGGGCTTAAAATTGGTTGTTCGAATGAGACTGGCTTTGAAGCATTAATAGAAAACGGCATTTGTAAACGAAGTATCGAATATACCCTGCTTTCATCTTTTCACAAAAATCATTATCTTTTCGACTAATTTGTAGATTATTGGAAAATAGTGGGGGAATAAAAGCATTTACTCCATATTTTTGTGCTATTGCAGTCTAAATTTCATTTTCATCATGCGTTCACTCTATTAGATATATGAATGCGAAGTTTACATTGTTTTCGGGGGGTTTTATTTTCGCGTCCAACTTTCGTTCCAATTATACAGCTTCGAATGTTTTATAGAACATGGCTTTTTAGCAAAACCAGAACGAAAATACTGCATTTTGACGTTTTAGCAAAATCTTCAATTTTGCGCTTAATTCATTCAGTACTGGAATGTGCTAGTCGGATGGAACTGTATATTTGACTACCTTGTGTTGTTAGGTTACTACATGCCAAGTTTCACCTTTGTTGTGGCATTAGTTCAGGAGATGTAAGAAGCCAAACTTCGAAAAGTTTTCGGGCCCCAATTTTTTTCGCCGATTTTACCTACAATTTTCTGGCTCAATATGGTTCGTAAAATTATTTTCATTATTATTCTTAAGAGAACTCATAAAGTTGTACAAGATGGCCACATCTGATTTCTTCACAAAAATTATTGCCCGAAATATTACAGCTCAAAGTCGCCAAAAATTCACGCTGGTTCTGCGTGAGTCGTGATCAGCCGAGAAGTACTCAGCAGAGGGCGCGCTGGGCAGGGCAGCCCGCTCCGGTCGCGGCGCCGTCTCCGTGCGACAGACGGCACGCAGCGCCTCAGAGCACCAAGCAGATGGTGTGCCTCCAGCAGTCAAAGGGTTATGCGGGCAATCGCTAAAGAACTATTATTTTTATAAGGTAGCACCTGGTTTTGCAGCAGCGAAGAACAGGAGCTAGTGTACCAGGCCTTCTGCATGTGGCACTTCATGTCGTACACGGGGACACGATTTCTTCAATAAGGTTGGTTGAGAACGAGTCTGCACGTGAGGTTATATTAGACGATAGTTGCAGACGAATGAAAACAGTGGTTTAAGGTGCTGGCCACGACGTCCTTTGGCGAGATGAATGCAGAAGTCATTGACAGTTGGTTGACTGAGACAATGAGACACGTCAGTGAATCAGTATGAGTGAGGTGGGGCCATGTACATTGCCTGTGATCACGACACAGGATCTAATAAAGGACAGGCGAGAACTAAGGCCAGGATAGGTTACTTGTAAAGAAAGGTAGAGGGAGAGGACTCTCAAGAGTGATCGTGGATAGCCCATAACCCCCAAGTTTCTTTGAAAGAATGCCCAGCTCTAGAATGACCCTAGGTCACCCCATTAAGACAGTGAATTGTACCTTTACTGTAAAGTGATTATGTTTTTCAAGTGTTTAACAAGTCGGTATGCTTCCTCAGGAGGGTGTGGTTTCATGAGAGCTGTTCTCAGCAGGGGATGTCGACCAACATGTGTTACAGAGCGATTTGTAATTGTTTCTTCTTTGCTAGATAGACATGGTAGTAGCATGAACGGGCTACATGGCTTGTAAATTAAGAGTGTTTCCTTTACAACCGTTCATTTCTATATGATAATCTTAAGGCTTCTTCTTGCATATAGTGAGTGAGAAAACAATATCGCGTAAGTAGCAAAACACTAATTTTACAGGAGAGACAAAAAAACTGTAGAATACCTGATACGTTTCATAAGGGCACGAAATAAGTATTGTTGCTCTACAATCATATTCTGGATCGTAGCAAAAAGTGAAACAAAAAAAATAATCTTAGAAAGCTTAATTACGGCAGATACGCGGAACTGTCTCGGTATTTATGGAAGAGGTTGGTTGGATGGTTTTGGGAAGGGGACCAAAGAACGAGGTCATTTGTCCCATCGGATTAGGGAAGGAACCGTCTCGGAATTTGCCTGAAGCACGATGGCCGGGAACGCGTTTGTATCGTCGTCCTCCTGAATGCGAGTCCAGTGTGCTAACCACTGCGCCACCTCGCTTGCTTATCCAGGAGAAGGAACGTTATTTACGTGGAATTTGCTTGTCAGTCTCCTCTATTTTTAAAATTTTTATGCAGCGACAGCAACTGATATTGTTTATATAAGAATGTACAGCCTACAGTTGCAGGTTAATTTTATCGTTTACCTAGGTTTCAACGTTAGTAATAGCGTCTTCTTCAGAACCTAGGTTTCAACGTTAGTAATAACGTCTTCTTCAGAACATAAAATATTATTTAAATGTTTGCCTAAAACATGGCCTGTTTTAGGCAAACATTTAAATAATATTTTATGTTCTGAAGAAGACGCTATTACCCACGTTGAAACCTAGGTAAACGATAAAGTTAACCTGCAACTGTAGGCTGTATATTCTTATATAAGTCTCCTCTATGATTTACCCCTTTTATGTTGTTACTGGTGCTGAAAAACAATAACAACACCGTTTCGGAAAGACTTCAGACTTCACGTGAACAACTTCAGATGTACATACGTTTCACATAGGTCTGATAACGTCTGTAGATTTCTTCAATAAAAAACTGCCGAACAAAGAACTAAACTGCAGCTGTCACTTGTAAAACATTAATGGAAGACGATGATCACTTGTAAGGAATGTTGTCACAATAACAATGACAATATCGCCTCTTCAGATATCATGGCATACTCGCCAGGAAGTGCAACTTCAAATCCTTTCAGCTTGCACTCGATGGAACTGTGAAATGAGTCACAGTCCATCTGAGTATGACCTTTCTCCAAATTTGTTGCGTAATCAGCACTCCTGAATTAACTGATAATCTTAAAATAGCGTTTGATAATACCACGTTTCTATTCTGATATGTGCAGCCGTCAGAGTGCAAATGAATGCAAATGCACAGGATTTTCCTTAATCGTTTTGGACAGTGTGTCCACAATATGTAAGGCATTTGATGCAACAAGTTTACCTTGTGTTTCATCGAACCAGTAACACACTGCATCGTGACTTTGTAAATTATACATTCTATAGCTATGGACAGCCAATTTTGTTTTGTAATAAACTGCACTTTCCTGTAAATGTGGTGCATCTATCTTGTCTAGAGCCCTGTATAAACTTACCTGCTAAAGAGCTGTATGCGATGAAGAATTGTATGTGCTGCTTCCCCATATCTTCTCCCAAGTTTTCGAGCCTGTAACTGCAACACATGTCGCACTGGTCTTCCTTGGTAAAAAACAAGCTAGGATCACTCTCTTCGAAAATCAAGTTAATGGTGGCTCATCTTAATGGTGAAACCTGTTCCTTACTACATTTTTCAGTGTAGAGTCCATACAGCTGTTGTTTGCTTTGAACAATAGGCTCACGAGACAGCTTGGAGGAAAGCTTCCTGCAGTAATGTGATGGCATTTTGGGAAGACAATCCAGAAATTCTTTTACAAAGCTTTTCTCATCTTTCATCTTCGTTCGTTGAATTCTGAATCAGGGCTCATACTATGAGTGGAGTTATCCAGCCAATATCTCACTGTCCAGTCTTTACTGCCAAGATTATTAAGAAACATTTTCTTGCATACTTGACATTTTCCCGTATCATTTCTCAGATAATAAACCAGCGTGCGTTTTCTCCTGGATTCACAAGTGATGTTCCCTGGACGTTTGGTTGGAATTATGTCCATAAGACTGATTACGCAAATCTTTCTCTGATCCCTTGACATCTTTTTCCAGAAAGTGTTAAAAAGTGCCTACTTTTCACCAGCAGAAATATGATGACACTTCATTTGTCATAACCGCAACCGAAACGGTTGCGGAGTTGCCGAGAAAGAAAGCGCGGCGGGACCAGACGGGAGCGGCCCGCGAACAAGCAAAACGAACAGGGAAGGATGGACACGAAAAACGACGGACGACCCACCAAGACCTAACGAACAACAACACACAAATAGCAACGGGGTCACAAGCGAAACCTCACGAATCCACAACGTCCACTCGTACACGGAAACAAAGTAATGTAAACACGCTCTCTGTAGGCGAGATGTCGAAAGACTATCAGACTGCCTGCTGAGTGAGACTCAGGCGCTTAAATACATGATAGAGTGCGTCGCTATTGGCCACGGGGACCACGTGGTGCACCATGGCGCCCTCACATTATAAGCGGACCAGGAGTGGCGCGTAGCCACGGCTGACGGCACGACGGCTGGAGAGACCTCTAGTGGTAATCAAAGTCCATGCCGTCTGGCGCGGATTCGAAACCCGAGGCGCACGGTACCAGATCATTTGAGTGGATTTCTGACACATTTTTGAAGTACACAACAGACCTAATTTTCGTGTCTCTCTTGCCGGCGGCAGGCCCGGGGGGAGGCACCAATTGGGGACAGTGGCGGTGACTCGAGGACCACGTCTGTACTCAACGGAGGTAGCGGCGGTGGAGGGGGCAGCGGTTGGAGTCCTGCAGGAGCACGCAGGCGGAGCCCGTTATGATGGCAGTGCTCCAACAATTCGACGTCTGCACCGACGTCAAACGTTGCCCATGGGCCGCGACGACCGTGGCGGGCGTCCAACACACCTTGCTCCCGTACGCGCAGGCCCACACTGCCATGCCAGAGGTGTAACACTGAGAGGGCCGGGAGTGGGGGCGGGAGTGGGACGGCATCGGCAAATGGAGCAAGGTCCGTGGCTGTCGCCCATGGAGGAGTTCCGCCAGACTGCGGCCGTCAATTGGCGTGGTGCGATAGGTGCTCAAAAACGGAGTGAGGGCCGATGTGGCTGGAGACGTGTGGACCGCCTTTGTCAACTTTTGTTTAAATGTGCGGACAAGCCTCTCCGCTGCGCCATTTGAGGAAGGGTGGAAAGGTGGGCTATGTATATGTCTGATACTGTTGGCAGAGGATGCTGTGAATTGGGAACCAGGGCCGAGAGTGTGGCCTCCGTGGTGGTGGACGCCATGCAGGCGACATATGTGTATTTGGAGTAGGCATAAAGATAAGTAACCACATGGACCCCAAAAATGGGCCTGCAAAATCAAGATGGATGCGATACTGGCGAGGCACAGGCCAGGGTGCAAACGACTGAGGGGGCTTGCCTGGCGACGAGAACACACAGTGCACCTGCAGACCGGGCGGTCAATATCGCCATCGATGCTGGGCCAATACACGTGCCGGTAAGCCTAAACTTTTATGTGGGACGTACCCCAGTGCCCACGGAGTAACAAACTGAGCACTTGATACCGCAAATCTGGATGGATGACCACCCGATGGGCATCCAACTCCATGGCAAACAGAAGGACATTATTGAGCACGGAGAGCCTGTGGCACAGATGGCGACAGGGGTTGAAATTGGTCCGTATCCGACGAGTAATATAGGAGGGCCACCCATGGACCACATAGCGGAGAACCTGCTGCAAGATAGAGTCACGCTGGGTAGCCACAGCAATTTGAGCAGCCATAAAAGGCAGTGTGTCCAGCGCATCCCAGTGGGCGGAATCAGTGTGAAAGCAGAGGACCTCCTGTTGGTCAAACGCAGGATCAGGGCCTGCTGGGAGAAGTGACAAAGCGTCCGCATTAGCGTGGTGGGCGGTAGGCTTGTACCGGATGGTGTAAGCGTAATTTCGTAAAAATAACGCCCAGCGCTGGAGACTCTGAGCCGTCCACTCTGGAAGGTGAGAGTGAGGTCCGAAAAGCGTAACTAATTGGTCCGTCAGGAGGGTGAACTTTGCCCCAAAGAGATAGGTGTGAAATTTTTGGACGGCGAACACGATCATCAGGGCCTCCTTTTCCATCTGGAAGTAGTTCCGTTTTGCTGGGGTCAACGTCTTCGATGCATAAGCGATGGGCTGTTCGGAGCCATCGGCATTCTGATGCTAGAGGACGGCTCTAAAGCCGTATGCCGACGCATCAGCCGCCACAATCAACGGCCAGTCCAGAGAGAAGGGAGTAAGACAAGGGGTGGACTTCAACATAGCCTTCAAATGGAGAAAAGCCTGGTCACAGACAGGAGTCCAATCAAAAGGCACCCCTTTGCGGTGCAAGTGATTGAGGGGTTGAGCAATGGAGACAGGCTGAGGTAAGCTTTAAGTAATAAGTAACCTTGCCCAAAAAGACCTGGAGTTCAGATAAGTCCTTGGCATGAGGAAGGCTCTCAATGGCCACAACATTATGACGCGAAGGGCAAATGCCATCTTTGCTAAGCCAGTGGCCTAAGTATTCCACTTCCGGTTGAGAAAAACAACACTTGTCCAGCCAACAGACTGTAGAGCATGAAATAAGGCGCTGAGGTTTTGCAAATGTGTCTGGTGGGAACGCCCGGTGACCAAGATGTCATCCAGATAATTCAAACAGATTGGGATGGGCTGTGTAAGCTGCTCCAGGAACCACTGGAAAATGGCCTGCGAAGAGACACCAAATGGAAGGCGCTTGTACTTGTACAATCCAAAAGGCGTATTAACAACCAAGATGTTCTGGGAATCAGCATTCAAGGGTAACTGGTGGTGTTCCTCAGCCAGGTCGATCTTAGAAAAGTACTCTCCCCTGGCAAGCTTGGTGAGAAGGTCTTCCTGTCGGGGAATGGGGTAAGTGTCTACGAGGGATTGAGCATTGACAGTAGCTCCGAAGTCCCCACACAGGCGAAGGGAACCATTGGGTTTCCATATGACCACCGGTGGTGTCGCCCAGGCACTGTATGTCACAGGCTCCGGAACGCCAGTGGCCTCGAGCCGATCAAGTTCCTGCTTGACTGCTGGCTGTAAGGCCACCGGAAGGGGTCAGGCCCAGAAAAAGCAAGGCTGCACATCCGGCCGAAGTGTGATGTATGCCTGAAAATCGGAAGCAGATACGAGATCCATTTCAAACAACAACGAAAATGTGGAACACATATCCTCCAAGTCCTGAAAAGGAACAGCTGTGGAAACGACCTTAACTTCATCGGAAATTGAAAAACCAAACAGCTGAAACGCATCCAGGCAGAAATTTTCGAAGCCGATGGATGGTCGACGACAACTAGGGTAAGGAGCCGGGGAACACGTTTGTACGTCGCCTGGACGACGAACTGCCCAAGAAGGGGAATGGAACCGTCTCCGTAGGCTACCAAATGCCGAGAGGGAGGTGACAACTCAGGAGAGCCCAGGCGGGTATACATCACTATATTAATCAGGGAGACGGTGGCCCAGTGTCGACGTAAAAACTGACATCCTCAGTGAAAAGGCGGAGCGGGACTACCGATTGCAGAGCATGGACGGTATCTTGAGACCCAGGAGGGGCAGGACTGGAGCGAGTCGAGCGACTACGACAAACCGGTCGGGTGTGGCCCTCCTTGTTACACAGCGTGCACGTTCTCCGGCGGTGGGGACAATCAGCTCGAAAATGTGCGGTAAAGCACTGTGGGCAAGATGGAAACTGGCCGCGCGACCGGCGACGAGGGGCGACCGGAGGCGCCGATGCCATAGAGACGTCGGACAAAGAGGAGTCTCGAGGCGCCGGCCTCTCTCGGCAGGGCCACGGCGGCGTGGCGAGGGCGGAAGCCGTCGAGACGCACCGATCGCCACCACTTGCAGCCGCGCCATAAGAAGCTCAGTAGCCGCCTGAGCAATTTCAAAGGAGTGTGCGATGCGGAGAATCTCTTCCAAGGAGGGGTTGTCGAGTTTCAACGCAGCAGTGCGGACCTCAGGATCGGGAGTCAGCTGAACCACCACATCCTGGATGAGGGACCCGCACATGAAGCCTTACAATGTTGATTGGTGCACGTAAAATCACATTGAAAGCTGAGACCCTGCAATTCCGTGACCCAGGAACAACACACAAATAGCAACGGGGTCACAATCGAAATCTCACGAATCCACAACGTCCACTCGTACACGGAAACAAAGTGATGCAAACACGCTGTCTGTAGGCGAGATGTGGATAGACTAACACGAATATCATACCGCCTGCTGAGCGAGAGGCAGGCGCTTAAATACGTGATAGAGTACGCCGCTATTAGCCGCTGGGACTTCGTGCTCCACCGTGGCGCCCTCACATTATAGACGGGCCAGTGGCGCGCGCGCAGCCACAGCTTACGGCGCGACGGCTGGAGAGACCTCTAGCGGCAATCGAGGTCCATACCGTCTGGCGCGGATTCGAAACCAGCGGCACTCGGTACCAGATCATTTGAGCGGATTTCTGACACATTTTTGAAGTACTGGTGGAACTCCAGCCAAGAGAGGACCACATGGTAGCGTTGGGAATAATAGTTCATCAGCAAAAGGCATATCTCCTGGAAAGATAGAGCCACAGGATCTGACAATGGTGCCAACTTGCGGAGAAGAAAGAACGTGTCTGGGGAAGCCCAAGAAAAAAAAACAACGACCGCTGCAAGCACTCATCTCTGACTTGAAAAGCTGTGAAATGTTGTTTCAGCCAATGTAAGTATGTTTCCCAGTCTTCTTCGTTAAAAAAAATGTTCAAATGTGTGTGAAATCTTATGGGACTTAACTGCTAAGGTCATCAGTCCCTAAGCTTACACACTACTTAACCTAAATCATCCCAAGGACAAACACACACACCCATGTTCGAGGATGGACTCGAACCTCCACCGGGACCAGCTGCACAGTACATGACTGCAGCGCCCTAGACCGCTCGGCTAACCCGCGCGGCAAGTCTTCTTTAGCATCATTAAATGGTTTGAACGACGGCGGACGTGGGAAAGCATCGGACACCCGAGGACTCGGAAGCTGTTGTGGTAATGCGTCCCTGGCATCGACTTTGTCGGTTATCAACTGCAGCGACTTTTATAAGATGTCTAACTGGAGCTCCTGCTGCTGCTTCTGCATGAGCTGCAGCTGTTGCTCCAGAAGACCAACTTCACCTCCATGCTAACAACTACCACCAACTACCACCATTTACCTCGTCGCTAAAATGTTGTAACCGCGACCGGGACGGTCGTGGAGTTGCCGAGAACGAAAGCACGGCGGGACCAAACGGGAGCGGCCCGCGAACAAACAAAATGAACGGGGAAGGACGGACACGAACAACGACGGACGACCGAGCAAGACATAACGCACAATAACACACAAATAGCAACGGGGTTACAATCGAAACCTCACGAATCCACAACGTCCACTCGTACACGGAAACAAAGTAACGTAAACACGCTGTCTGTAGGCGAGATGTGGATAGACTAACGCGAATACCAGACTTCCTGCTGAGCGAGAGGCAGGCGCTTAAATGCATGATAGAATACGTCACTATTGGCCGCACGTGCTCCACCGTGGCGCCCTCACATTATAGACGGGCCAGTAGCGCGCGCGCAGCCACAGTTTACGGCGCGACGGCCTCTAGTGGTAATCGAGGTCCATGCCATCTGGCGCAGATTCGAAACCCGCGGCGCTCGGTACCAGATCATTTGAGGAGATTTCTGACACATTTTTGAAGTACTCAACGGACCTAATTTTCGTGTCTCTCTTGGACTATTATGAGTAATTCTGCCACTTCGACTTCTTTTGTTTCGATATACGCTTGTCCGCGCATTGTCAGAGTGTTGTTGACGTTTTTCTTCCAATCTTCAGAGCAGGCTTTATATTTCGTCTTCCTGTCACCACAAAATCTTTGGTCTTCACTTTGAACATCCTTGTTTCCCTCATCTTCTGATAACTTATCTGAATTGTCTGGCAAAAAATCAGCACCATCGTGTAGCAATAAATGTGAAGAAGTACAGACGTCTCCTGTGGCCATTCTGACAGCTGTATTATTCTAAGCACTCCTGGATGCAGTCAGCGAAGTTTCCAGACTAGAAATACTTTTAAATCAACTTAAGAAGACCACAGTTGAGCTTCAAATTCAAGTCTTTGCGAGAACGACGATTACAATAGCTTTAATAACACTAGTAGTCACAATAGAAATTACATGTGCCATCAGATGTAAAAAAGTTAAGCAACCAAGAACATCATATAGGAAATTAATTCTGCTTCTGTGCACGTAACTTCACTGTTACTATTGTTGTCGCCTGCTGTTCGTTCTGGATTTACATGAGAACCTACAATCAAATTAGTTTTCAAAATATTTTTAGCACAAAGAAGCGCACAATAACACAAGTGGGGCGTAACAATAAGTCAATAAATTTTAGGCTTTTAGAGGATTGCTTTTAATGCGAAGTAAATAAAAAAACAATTTTCTTACCACTGTCAGTCACTCTCAAGAAGGATTCTTTGCTTTCATATGCTAAGTACAGCTGAGAAACAATTTCTTCCTCACCAAAGAGATTCACCTTGTAAAACGCTGTCCATTTACGTGAACTGAAGATGGAACCAAGGAACCACTTTCGAACAGTGGAAGGTACTTAGTAACCAATAACAATCTGCTGTGGTTGCGCGCGCTTTTGAATTTACGTGGTATTGTTTACTACGTCCAAAACAATACACTAACGCAGTATTTCATTCTTTTGCACTACTTTTTCGCTGTGTTATATATGTGGTATTGTTTTAGTTTACTTTATTTCTAGATAATTGAAGAAACCGTCGTTCTGGCAGTAAAAGTAGGTGCGCTGAGAGTCAAGGATACCATCTGACTGAAAAACGCAAAATCGATTATGTCAGTTATGCCATATCGTTTTCTCACTAACGATATGCGCAGATTGTTCGATTTTTTAACGATAAGGTTGTTGTTGGTGACTTAATTTCACCAACTACGGGTTGGCTGTCGATGGGCGATTACACTGTTGACGTTAGAACAGTTGTTGAATATAGGAAAGGCGTGGTATCATTTTTGTTCATCATTTTAGATTCACGTAACAGAATCAAGCAGTTGTGTCAGGCAATGGATGACCTTTTGTCAATGAGGACTGTAACGTCTATAGAAACAAAAACAATATATTATGTAGTAATTAGAGAATTAGATGTATCATATTGTGTCATTGTATAAAATTATGTATTTTTTTTTTATTTATTTCTGAAAACGTCTGCGTCGGCGAGTAATAAAACCGACACAGAAGATAAATGTTAAACAGAGATTAAAAAAAGGAACTAGTATATAATACGTGTTGAATATGAATGTCTTTGTCTTCTTCATCTGGGAGTCGAACGAGTAAGATATCCTGTGTCGTAGTAGCGAACGCTAGTGTAGCATTCTTTTGTCGAGACTAAGCAATGTACGCCATTACGTGTGAATTCACAAAGGTCTGTAATCACTGAGATATTTAAAGGTTTTAATAGAGTTATTTAAATGAAAACTTGTATTATTTATTGTTAAGCTTGCTTGCATATTATCCCATCCTGTTGAGACATTTTTCAGTTATATAAATATTATCTGTGGTGCTGAGCTGCGTGGAGAACGAAGAGCCGCTGCCGCGGCGTATTTAAACGACTTACAATATAGTCGAGCATACCGCAAGGAAGCGGTAAAATAATAGTAAAAATAATATTATTTCTTTTAGCTCCCAGACTGGCAGTGAAGATCAGCAGATTTTATGATGTGTTGCAGATTGACGCGGGCTGCTGATAGGATATAATTTACAGTGCAAATAATTTAATGTACCTTCAGAATCTGATAGTAATCTTGCTGTGCTCCGTTCTGATCTGGCAAACTTTATAGTGACAACGTATTTTTTAATGAGAGTCTCATGTTCTTGGGCTAGTCGTGGTATGAAATAGCATTTTAACGAGAAATAAAATCCACTGCGAACTTGTGTTTTTGAACGATCACACGAACTGTAACATCAGTGTTCATAACAAAGTAATTTCAACTTTTAATCACTATGAAGTAGGGAAGATATATTGATTCTTAGCATGAGTTGCAGTTATGAAAAATCGTTCCTTAAATTGTAGGCCAGATACAGAACAATAAGGCTTCCATATATACATTTTATTCCGCTAAAAGGTAATGACGATAAAGAAAAGCAAAGCACAGCATTGCTAAAAGTATTTCACGTAACTCTTTTCGTAAATGTGTTGTTACAAAGAGAATAAATAAACCAAAGAGCAACAATTTTACAATCCGCGAGAGAGTTGTACGTGAAAGGACCTATTAATGATTCAGCTATGCTATTGGTGCCTCGTTACCCGTGGACTGAGGTTTTCTTTTCTCATGTTAATATCCTTGTATTAACAAAATTTGTGGTTATGGGCTTCTTCTCTGACACGACATTGCGAATTTGTGCAATTGCTTGCAGCTGTCGCAGAGCGAAATGCGCTTACGTTGCAGTAGACTTAAGGACTCTTGGACCTTAATTAAAATAAGGATTAATAATTGTGTATTTGAGAGTTAGTGTCCTAGATCATTGATGTCGTTGTTTTGTCAGGCTTGAATCATGTGTAACCACAAAAGAAATAGAAAGATCATGACGTTCGTTTTCTATATGTTGTTTTGCTCATTATGAAATTTGAGGCAAGATTAAACTTTATTTGTGCTGACGACGTTTTCTTAATTAGATAATCAAGGTACTGGGTACCTTGATTATCGTAGAATCATATCGTAAATTATTTGTGTTTGTACTCTCGGTGGTGGAGAACTATGATATCATGGACTGAGAAGGAATGCCCATGAACACTGTACGAGTATCAGCAAAATTCAGTCTCTGAATATTTGAGGTAAGATATATTTTTCGAGGGTGAGAGGTCGTATGTTGTAGACTAGTCTTCATTTTGCTGTGCTTTTAACACCTGCTGACAAGGACATTAGAGCCTCATGTTAGACAGCACAACTCTCTAGAAAAAATGTTAGACCCTGGCCTCTCACTGCAAGGACAGAACCTGTGCATTTTTTCTGCATAGGGATTGAGTGGTCAAAAGGTGCAATATTTTTCCTTTCACTTTTGTTCACTTGGAACAGATACGCATGTCTACATTTGTGCCTGTAACAATTATGTTTCTTCGGAATAGTTGTACCAGAGAGCTATGGAGGACAAATGGACATCTCGTGTTACGCTTTTTTTTTTTTTTCATTGTACATCCCTTCTTCATCATGTGCCCTCACTGTGTCAGGGATAATATTTATGTGATTCTTCCGTTTTTGGGTTTGAAAGATGAATGCCACGGAGTGTGTTGTCTGCTCAGATGTTAGAATTAGTTTTCATAGATACTGCTTCTGCAGTCTGAAAGTTTTGCCAACTTGAGATTTCTTTCCTGACTATCAAAGTGGAAAGAGCGACAAAGGTGAGTGGGGATCTGCTGGTTTTGGAGGCCATTGTCGGTGATGGCTCTCTCCACAACAAGTTCCAGAAGGGGCGTGTGGTCTCTGGCGCCGCTATGTCCAGCACTTGGTTGCAGAATCTGGACTGTTAACTTTTGTATGTGCTTCGAGAATTAAATTTTCGGTTGAAAAAATGCGGAATTTGCCGTGGGGCATCGTGGAGTATTCCCAACTCAGCCCCTATAGTTTCATGAGGTTCCGATAGGTGACGGCGCTCTACTTAACCTTCAAAATGGCGTCTGTAACGGGTGTGCGTTCCTAACAGAGGGTTGTCACCAGAGCATCGCAGATATTCATAGGCGCTTGCAGAACGCCCACGGACACCGAGCAGTGAACGGAAGCACAGTGAGTCGTTGGGCGAGGAGTCTGTCACCATGGCAACAAGGTCGCGCAGACCTGTCCGATCTTTGGCGTGCCGGCCGGCCGCACACAGCTGCGGTGGCTGCAATATTGAAACGTGTTCATCACCACAAAAATGCAAACGAACTTCACCTTCTCCATGAAAACGCAACCCCTCACACAAGTCTCTGCATCCGAAGTGAGCTCAAAAAACTTCACTGCACTGTTCTTCCTCATCCACCCGCAATCCCGGATCTCGCATCTTTCGACTTCCATCTGTCTGGTCCAATGAAGGATGCACTCTGCGGGAAGCAGTACCCCAGTAGAGCGCTACCATGCGGCCATACAGGCCGTCCCAGTAAGGTGGTGTAAGGATGTCGCACTGAACGGAGACTGCATTGAAAAATCCTGAATGAAACCAGCTTGCCTTCAGAAAAAAAGTGTTGCATTCCTTATTGAACGCCGCTTTATATTGGTAAGACACCAACTGTATTAGGAGAAATTAATGTAGAATTTGTAATAATCGAAAAAAATTAGTATTCGTAATAGACCAGCTTGTTTTAGTATGAATTAACGAGATAATTACCCATTTCCCGCCAAGAGTGAATCTTAGAAAGAGTAAAGTTCACGATGTTCCAATAACCATGTTGTTTCGCACCCACTTCCAAGTATCCATTTCCGCCATGCTTAACCAGCATGACTGCCATCATCAGTGTGGCGTAAATAGAAGACGTTGTGCGCGTGGCATAAGAGGGGTGTGGACAATCCTTCACCAAGTGTCGCACAATGCGTAACCTTCACTGTTTCAAGATCATTTTAGCGTTATCCGTTGCGCGAGTTAGTTCCTGATCACCAAAAGAAAGTGGTATAAAAACTATTCAGAGATTATATTCATCCGAGGCACACTTTTATTTCTTCCTTGTGAAGGGTACACAACGGACAACGGTGGATGGACCTGCCGTGGCCATACATCTGGCCAATTCACACTTGTTCAAATCTCCTATATAAGGAGGGGGGTTTGAAGTGTCATAACTCTTTAAACTGTCAAAAAAATGAAAATTTGTCATTTATATGTGTTGTTACCAAAATTCCTATGGAACAGACCAGGATGTGTGAGGAAGAAACCCACTTGAACACAGAGTTAAGCGAATTTGTGAAAAAGACAGTACAATGGATGTTAGTACGCAAAAAACAGTACAATAGATCCTACAGCGGAGGAAGGTAGCACAAGAGTTTAAAAAGTAGAAAAGATTGATTAGTTCAGATTTTAGCAAAGCCGCTTAGCAATGGAAGAACCTAAAATTAAATAAACAGCTGAAAATCGGTCTCGCCAAGAGGATGGCGTTATGGATGACATGGAAAAACATTTAGGAGAAGCTGGATGTATACGTTTCCTCGATACGAGAATAAATACCCAACTGAACTCAACGAGAAAGTAAGAAAACAATTAAAACAACTGATGAAAAAATTTCTACTCAAAACGGACATATTGTCTTTTGGTGCCACAGACAAAGCAAAAGAATTCACAGCAATATTAGGATGGCAATGCAAAATCATCTGAGAGATGGATGTGTCCATTTCCTAGGTCTTGGATAAAGTTTAGAAAACCTAGACATACGTAACGACGATCGTGTTGACGATCTGAGGAAAGAAATGAAATTCATGCACCTCGAAGTAAGACAAGCAAAAAAAATCTTGAAATTGTTGAACACCTGCATGTCTCAATTTGACGAAGATATTGCGCCTAGCGTAGGTAAGCACATCATCAGAGATAACAATAGCAGTACGTGTGCTACCAGTGGACAAAGCCAAGTCAATGCAGCCCCTGTAGCACATGCTGGGAGGGTATACAATGTTTCCCTGTGTATATCATGGAGGAAAATATACTCAAATATCCACCATTTACCAAATTTTCACTGGGATGACGTGAAATACAACCAGCTGTATTAATTTGCAGGTATCTTAGACAGTAGCTACAATAACATCCAGATAGTTAAGTTCACAGCAGGATACGTGCACGGAGACTCAGGATTATGTGGTACTAACGCACTGGAAAAAAATATCCGGTTTACGATGACATCGAGAGAGTAATTTTGGCAGAGCACTCGTCAAAAGGGCCAACGACCTTTCCGCAGTGGTAACACCGGTTCCAGACATCTCACCGAAGTCAAGCGCTGTCGGGCTGGGATATTACTTGGATGGGTGACTATCCGATCTGCCGAGCGCTGTTGGCAAGCAGGGTACACTCAGCCCTTGTGAGGCAAACTGAGGACCTACTTGACTGAGAAATAGCGGCTCCGGTCTCGGAAACTGACATACGGCCGAGAGAGCAGTGTGCTGACCACATGCCCCTCCATATACGTATCCGGTGACGCCTGTGGTCTGAGGATGACACGGTGGCCGGTCGGTATCGTTAAGCCTTCATGGTCTGTTCGGGAGGAGTTCAGTTACTCGTCAAAAGGACATCACGGGAAATAGCATAAGAAAGCCTTAGCTTTACCATGTACAACAATTAGCAAGGCACTCTGTGAGGTTGCTTTGAGAAATATTTGAACAAGACATAGTACGTGAAACTTCCTGGCAGATTAAAACTGTGTGCCCGACCGAGACTCGAACTCGGGACCTTTGCCTTTCGCGGGCAAGTGCTCTACCGTCTGAGCTACCGAAGCACGACTCAAGCCCGGTACTCACAGCTTTACTTCTGCCAGTACCTCGTCTCCTACCTTCCAAACTTTACAGAAGCTCTCCTGTGAACCTAGCAGAACTAGCACTCCTGAAAGAAGGACGCTTATTGAGATGAGGAAATGGCATCCAATGATGTGTTAAAAATATTAAACGGGAAACTACCAATGATCATCAAACAAAAATGAATGACCATGCATAATCACGATGTAGACAAATAATTTATCCGCAATCAATACGATGGAATTATTGGAGGAGGATAGGCAAGGCAATGCAACGGACAATCAAAACGGACTGTGCTTAATCGAAAATTCAGGAGAATGAGACACCACCGATGCATGAAGACACGCCCAGTGAACGACAAAGAACAATAACAATGAAAAACAGAACTCTCATAAATCAAACAATGCGCGATGGAGAAGAACTGAATGGGCATTATAACATCGGTTATAATAGTAAGAATATTCATTACTGGAAAAACAAAACTAAAACACTATACCACATTGATACGACAAGGATATTTATATGAATGTGAATGCCTAACGACTATAAGATGGATATGATAGACGTCCATGAATTATGGATTATTAAAAAAAATAATAGGTGCACTATGGATTCCAGGTGGTTGGAATATGAGAAGAAATGAGATCTATAAAAATATACAGATCATATCAGAAGTAATGGCTAACTAAAGATTAATCTTTTTTTGGAGACCTCTACCAAATGAATGAGAACAGGTTAGCGAAGTAAATATTCTTGTATTTCTGGACGAAGAAGTCAACAAGTGCAAGGATTGCAGAAATAAGGAAATAACATCAAAGCACGGGAAATACCACATTGCTCTTTTTTAATACTGAATTACTAAATTTAGGTTTTCAATACAGAAGAAATAAGAACATGGACGAAAGAAAGGAAAAGACAACACAGGAAGAAAATGCCGGAGTACTTTAAAAATAGGAAAGAACAAAGTAGGTGCAATTGAAGCTATTACGGGATCCTAGTTGGTAGATACAAAATAAAAACCGAGCGAGGTGGCGCAGTGGTTAGACGCTGGACTCGCATTCGGGAGGACGACGGTTCAATCCCGCGTCCGGCCATCCTGATTTAGGTTTGCCGTGATTTCCCTAAATCGCCTCACGCAAATGCCGGGATGGTTCCTTTCAAAGGGCACGGCCGACTTCCTTCCCCATCCTTCCCTAATCCGATGAGACCGATGACCTCGATGTCTGGTCTCCTTCCCCAAAACAACCAACCAACCAACAAAATAAAAAATAAGAACAGGAATAACAATCAGAGCTAAGGTTCATATGAAGCTACTGATCACAATCCACAGGAAAACTGATTCATACCAAACAAGTTAGGTGTAGCATCTCGTAGGACACTGCTAAATCTTTAATAATATTCACTAGATAGCCCCTAGCAGTTTACTGTAGGTCACTATTTTTCTTTAGTATTGACTAGATAGCCCCTAGCAGGAAGCACCAGAGCTAGCTTCTACCATACGTTTTTATTGATTTTCATTGTTAAGTGTCCTTTCTGCCAGCTAGAGTGTAGCTGTTAACCTTGCGTGGCAGTAGGTTTCCTTGTTTCGTATAGTAAATCACATATTAGCTAGATGGATAGGGAATGTGTCTGTTGTGTGGAGATGCAGGAGGAGTCGGGCACAGTCCAAACACAGCTGGAAGCTTTGTTGGCCATAGTCAACAGGCTGCAGAGTGCCACCTTGAGGCGCGGTGGGGATGGGGTGCCTGGCGCAGCCTCTGCTGTACTAGATATGAAAGGGGGGGGGGGGGGGGGGAGGATGTCACAGCCGGCCACAGGTGTGACTGAGCCAGCCGGCCCACTCTCACCTCAGAGTGGGAGGCAGACTGTGTCGAGGTCTCGAGCCTCAAGGCAAAGGCTGCATGGGGGACGCAGGCTCCTGCCAAAGCCCATGCGCATTGCTAATAGATTCAGTGTGCTATCTGATGCTGAGGGGGGGCGGCGGGGGGGGGACGCTGAGCCGGATCAGAATGCACCTTCTGCCAGGATAGTGGCCGCTCCTTCAGCAAGGTCCAGACAGCCATGTGGGGATAGGGATTTGTTAGTTATTGGAGCTCCAATGTTAGGTGGGTCATGGAGCCCCTCAGGAACATAGCAGCTAGGGAAGAAGTCCATCGTTCACTTGGCGTGCTTGCCGGGGGGGGGGGGGGGAGGGTTTGTCTGGGATGTGGAAGAGGATCTTCCGGCGGCTACCGAGCGTGTGGGGTGCAGCCAGTTGCAGACTGTTGCACATGTCGGCGCCAACGATGCCAGTCGTCAGGGTTCCGAGGAAATCCTTGGGTCCTTTCGATGGCTGGCTAAATTGGCGAAGGCGTCTTCCATCTCTCGTGGAGCGGAAGCCAGGCTGACGATTTGCAGCGTCATACCCTGGGTGGACCAGGGTCCTATGGTTTGGAGTCGAGTAGAGAATCTAAACCAGAGGCTACATCGACTCTGTGACTTAAATGGTTGTAGATTCCTCGACCTACGCTATCGGGTGGAAGGTTGTAGGACGCTTCTCGATAGATCAGGGGTGCATTACACACAGGAAGCAGCTACATGTGTAGCACTGTACTTGTGGCGTGCATATGGGGGTTTTTTAGATTAGATTCCTCCCCACAGGAAACAAACCGTTGGCCTGAAAAATTACCAGTTCATGACACTGATGTGGATGTGCCAACTGTACAAATTGTTAGTTCGCCTAAACAGGTCATTCCAAAGGATTCAAGTATGCTAAATCTCATGTTAGTAAATTGTCGAAGTGTCTGTAGCAAGATCCCCGCGTTTCTCACCGAAATAAACAGTAGTAATGCCAATATTGTATTAGGTACCAAAAGCTGGTTGAAACCAGACATAAATAGCAGTGAAATTTTTAACTCGGATCGAACAGGACTGATGCTATGGGAGGTGGTGTGTTCATTGCAGTTAAAAGCTGTTTGAACCCAATTGAGATTGATACTGGGTCAGACTGTGAAATAGTCTGGATAAAGCTGGCAATCAGACAAGGCGTGACCATTGTATTAGGATGTTTTTATAGACAACCAGCATCCGCAACAAACGTCGCAGAACGTTTCAGAGAATGTCTTGAGTACATCGGAAATAAATATTCCAAATTATCCATTATTTATACGTGGAGACTTTAATCTGGCGTCCTCTGACTGGGAAAATTTCACGTTTATCACAGAGGGCAGAAGCAAAGACTCGTGTGAAGTTATTCTAGGAGCGATCTCAACAGACAACCTTGAGCAATTGATTAGAAAACCAACTGTAGTCATACACTACTTGGATTTCTTACACCAGAAAAAGAATGTATCAAACTGCTTATGGAAGAACAACACAGGGACCCACTCCTGCAGTTGATAGTCTGGGGTATATTCACGTGGGCATCTATGAGTCTAGTGGAGCTCCTGCTAGGTACCATGATGGCCATGAACTATTGTAAAATGGCTGAAGACCACTTGCACCCCTTCATGACGATCTTGTTTCAAGACACCACTGTCATTTTTCAAGAAGATAATGCACGATGTCCAAGGACAGGAGTGTGATAGAGTGGTTCGAGGAACACAGTGGCCCCCAACTGGCCAGATCTGAACCCACTCGAACACACCTGGACTGTGACTGAACATAGCGTCAGAGCACATTGTCCCTCTCCACAGCATTTATAGGAATTAGGTGACTTGTGTGAATAGATGTGGTGCCAACTCTCTCCATGCTACAATGTGTCGCTAGTGTTATCTGCACCAAAGGCGGACATACCGGTTATTAGGAAGGTGGTCATAATGTTCTGACTGATCAGTGTAACTGACCTTTATTATTTGTAAAATTAGGTATTCCTTGAAAAAAAATGCGTTGGTGTTTTACCTTCAGTTTAATGTTTCTCTTGGTGAATGCAATAAGTCAACAAAACAATACGAAGTGTACAATTCAAGTGGGTATTGATATCTCTAGTTAGATACAAATAACTTTGTGCATATACATAGTCATAAAAAAATTTATCCTTTCATATCTAATTATTCATACTACACAAATTGGAAATTGTTTCCAAGATGTACCAGTTATTATTATCAGCAAGTTGTAAACTCTTCGATTTTATGTTATACCTCTGTCCATAAGCGGTGTGGACACACTTGGCAGGACTGTGATGTGAAATTTACAGTCTTAGCGGAAGGGCTATTTATATACAGCCAATGTGTTTTGTAATACTGCTAAACGCAGAGTATCTTTTGATCTTTTGGTAATAGCACAGAGAGCGCATATATTGGTGAATATACACTACTGGCCATTAAAATTGCTACACCACGAGCATGACGTGCTACAGACGCGAAATTTAACCGACAGGAAGAAGATGCTGTGATATGCAAATGATTGGCTTTTCAGAGCATTCACACAAGGCTGGAGCCGGTGGTGAGACCTACAATGTGCTGACATGAGGAAAGTTTCCAACCGATTACTCATACACAAACAGCAGTTGACCGGCGTTGCCTGGTGAAACGTTGTTGTGATGCCGCGTGTAAGGCGGAGAAAAGCGTACCAGCACGTTTCCGACTTTGATAAAGGTCGGATTGTAGCCTATCACGATTGCGGTTTATCGTTTCGTGACATTGTGCTGCTCGCGTTGGTTGAGATCCAATGACTGTTAGCAGAATATGGAATCGGTGGGTTCAGGAGGGTAATGCGGAACGCCGATCTCGATCCCAACGGCCTCGTATCACTAGCAGTCGAGATGACGGGCATCTTATCCGCATAGCTGTAACGGATCGTGCAGCCACATCTCGATCCCTGTGTCAACAGATGGGGACGTTTGCAAAACAAGAACCATCTGCACGAACAGTTCGACGACGTCTGCAGCAGCATGGACTTTCAGCTCGGAAACCATGGCTGCGGTTACCCTTGATGCCGCATCAAGGGTGTACTCACCGAGAAATCTGGGTGCACGAATGGCAAAACGTCATTTTTTCGGATGAATCCAGGTTCTGTTTACAGCATCATGATGGTCGCATCCGTGTTTGGCGACATCGCGGTGAACGCACATTGGAAGCGTGTATTCGTCATCGCCATACTGCGTATCTCGCGGCGTGATGGTATGGGGTGCCATTGGTTACACGGCTCGGTCACCTCTTGTTCGCATTGACGGCACTTCGAACTGTGGACGTTACATTTCAGATGTGTTACGACCCATGGCTCTAACCTTCATTCGATCCCTGCAAAACCCTACATTTCAGCAGGATAATGCACGACCGCATGCTGCAGGTTCAGTACGGGCCTTTCTGGATACAGAAAATGTTCGACTGCTGCCCTGGCCAGCACATTCTCCAGATCTCTCACCAATTGAAAACGTCTGGTCAATGGTGGCCGAGCAACTGGCTCGTCACAATACGCCAGTCATTACTCCCGATGAACTGTGGTATCGTTTTGAAGCTGCATGGGCAGCGGTACCTGTACACGACATCCAAGCTCTGTTTGACTCAATGCCCAGGCGTATCAAGGCCGTTATTACGGCCAGAGGTGGTTGTTCTGGGTACTGATTTCTCAGGATCTATGCACCCAAATTGCGTGAAAATGTAATCACATGTCAGTTCTAGTATAATATATTTGTCCAGTGAATACCCGTTAATCATCTGCATTTCTTCTTCGTGTAGCAATTTTAACGGCCAGTAGTGTAATTGTCTCATAGTTCAGAAACTTTTATATCTTGAGTAACCATTGTAATGATTCTGAATACGACTAACCTTTGATCAGTGAGTGTTTCATTGTACTAGAAATATGATCCGAGCCCAACATGATATCTCACGGAAGGGAACGGAAGGGAACAAGAAAAGTAATATTTTACGACTCTAGATGTGGATGAGGGATTCGATGCAACTTACATAAAGTAAATGATCATCTTCCTGTTATAAGACAGATCGCTAAACATTAAGCAATGAAGGCCGCTATTACATTGGACAGGCGTTCTGCGACACTTCACAAAGATTCCTAGACTGTGGTGGATTGGAGTTCGAAGTTTCAAAGTAACTAATACAAGTTCGCATGACCACGATTCTTATGAGTGATTGTCCGTCACTAAAGACATACTTTTCTAATAGTTATCAACGAGACGAGTTCTAATTAGATACACATTTTCCATACACATCCTTGATCATTTCCCCTGAGCAATAAATTAAACCTTTGGAAGTTTCTCCCTGCCATGACTTTTCCTAAGAGAAGAACAAAAACTGGAGGTAAGAGACATGGCGACAGTAGTCATGTGCAGATTTCAGTCCATGTATGTGGAATGCAGCATGTAAACATCTTAATTTTCGCGTATTACACGTAAATATGGGGGAGGGGGGTGGCTGATTGCTTTCCGTTTTAACCTAACGCATCTCTGGTGACAAGGACACCTCACTCTTGGAATGAAACTGGGGATTATAGTCTGCAGTACGATGTTTTATCCTGCCCCTATCAGCAGAAATGGTAATTGCTAATAATGGTTCTATAAACAGAAAGTGTTACTTATTTTTGTATTAACTTACTGATGTCACCACTGTAGCACAGGCTGTAAATGTGCAACTATAAAATCACAATGTGTACTACGATTAAGAGTTATACATAGGAAAATGAAATAATATTTGTCTTCATACGAACAAAAAGTTAACATAATCTTCTGTTGGAGGTTAATTAATTACAATTATCGCCATGTCATTAATACTAGGTAAGTTTATTGACATGATATTTCATGACTAAATCTATTTGTCTGACATGGCGTTGACAACTGATTTGAGTAACAATGAAAGATGTTACTCACGTACATTGCAGGGCACCGAAAATACCGGCAATGCGTCTGGTTCATTATGGTCATATTTTTGAATCTCTCTTACATATTCCGATTGATCTCAAAATTTACTCACCTTTTTGACAAGAAATTTGAGAAGTCCCATTCTGAAAAATTAAAAAAGATAATCATGTATTACATACTTCCTTCCACGGTACATTTCTTTACATAGCTAGGATAAGCAGTAATAGGATATTGGTAATTTTGTATAATATGCGTGAAGCAAAAGTCATTACAATTTTGTGTAGCAAACGCTGTCGGTGTCCTTGCAGTTATTATGCTTCTGGAAAAACATGTGTAACAATAAATTCCACCCTGTGTCCGCTGTTTGGTACCCATGTTGTAGTCCAGTGTTTCCCGCAATCTAAGTGCCGTGACGAAATACCACATGGTAACAGATGTTCCAGCAGTGCAATCTAATGCAAATGGTCAGCGGAGTAAGCGACACCATTTGTGGCTCTAGCAAGCCATAAACATCAAGACTGTATCGCTACTAATTTCGCTGTACTCGCTACAGCATGTTGATCTACATGCAGTTCGAAGGTCACCTGTTGACTTTGTTTGCCTAGTGCTAAGTGATACTCAGAATTCAAATGTCATAAAGAACTGATGTGTTCCGGATGTGGATTCCATCCCAGTATCTATTGCCAACGCCATCTAAGCAAGCATTTCGTGCCTAACCCGGACTAGAACACGGCACCGATTGTCGTTGCTGTATCGCTGACTATCATAAGGGACATGAAATTTCTAACTTTTGGCCAGGATCAGTTTCTCGTGTCCTAACACAGGATAGAGATAAGACAGAGAGTTTGAGGTCAGTCTGTAACTTCCGAGCGGTGAGGAGCAATTGCAGAAAGACAAATTCCGAGTTAAGGCAGGCTGATGACTGGGACCAGCACCAAATACTGTCACAGAGCATCTACAAGAGATGCAGATTCTGCGACTCGACGGGATGCTTGCAGCAGGAGACTCGTCGAATTCATGGGTCTGATTAACACTGTTTATTAGCGATCACACCAAGTACTACACTGAAGGCTAATTTCTAAACATTAGAAAAACAGACAGATGTTGGCCACGAGCGACACGGCTCTCCAGCGATCTGACTGAGAACTCCCCTCTGAATACCAAAACGTGGGTTTTTATAGAATCGTGACGCCGCACTATTACTCTCCTCCTATAGTCGCTGGCACTTCATAAACTTCGGCCGATCTGGCGAGACGCTATGCACCACCAAGGCGCCTCTGACCAACCACATATAGATTCCTCTCCTTCCCCTACTCGGTAAGTATCGGTACTTCAGGACTTCAACAAACTCCAAGTTTGATAGTAACAGCTTTCAGCTGAAAGCTAAACCCACTGACACTGCTGTTATGGCCCGCAATAACAACGTTTTACGTCGCTTGGCCCCGCCGTCAGTCGTTTTGTGAGTGGGAAATGTTGTAGCAGCACCCCCAACCTGTGTTAAGTCGCTGACGTTGCAGTTCTCAGCAGAAAGTATCAAGCTTGCTGTCTCTGCTAAAACGTGCCTTTTCGTGGCCACCGTCTACTGTGAGTCTTACAAGAGCGTCTAGGCGATGGATGGAATTACCACATAATTCTCTGAAGTGAAACTTTTCCTCTAAACAGCACTCCAGACCGGCTGTAGTTTTTAGCCGGCCAGAGTGTCCGAGCGGTTCTCGACGCTTCAGTCTGGAATCTCGCGACCGCTACGGTCGCAAGTTCGAATCCTGCCTCGGGCATGGATGTGTGTGATGTTCTTAGTTTAGTTAGGTTTAAGTTGTTCTAAGTTCTAGGAGACTGATGACCTCAGAAGTTAAGTCCCACAGTGCTCAGAGCCATTTCTGGCTGCATTTTGCAGGGCTCTAGTGTACCTATTTAGCTCCAGTATCCTAAACGCTACCACTTTTTCCTGCTCTCTGCATTTGTGTCTCTGACTTCCCATCTTGCAGTGCCCCTGATGGCCCCTAACAGCCTTAAGTGTAACAACGTACAGGTCATTACAATGCCAATATATGACAAGTTACCAGGACTCAATTTCCAGATATCATAGACGTCGAAATTTTTTGAAGAGGACCGGGATTTTTCTTCATCACCTATTGTCATTGTTAGATAATCACGGAAGATGCTGAATATGGTTTCATCAACAAGTGTTAACATGGACTTGAAATTATGTGATGTGTGTTTTCTATTGGATGGAGATTCGAACCTAGGACCTAACCGGATGGTTAAATAAGCTTCGCCAACTGCCAGACATTGTGACAAAATAAAACACCTACAGCCGTTCTTATGACTTTATTTTATTTTGTTGCAACCAGTTTCAGCGCTTCAGTGCGTCATCTTCAGGCTGTTGTTGATGCGGTACAGGTTGATATGGTTCCTACCCAAATAATCTTACGTGCCAGCACTCCAACCATCAACTGTCAAGTACAGTTGGTTGGAGTGCTGACACGTAAGATTATCTGCGTATCCAGTAATGCTGGTAACTGATGTGACGTATATGTAGGGACCATATCAACCCGTACCGCATCAACAACAGCCTGAAGATGACGCACTGAAGCGCTGAAACTGGTTCCAACAAAATAAAATAAAATCATAAGAACGGCCTTAGGTGTTTTATTTTGTCACAATAGTAAACGGCCGTCGTCCCAGAGACCTCCTGCCAAAGGACGGACATACAAAAACTGTCAGATATGGCGTTATTTTATTTGTAATGGGATATTTGAACTGTAAATGGCGACACGAAAAATTTTTGATTCATCGGGATTCAAACACAAAACTTTGGTTTTCTAGTCATGAATAGAAGTTGAATACCAGTTTATTTCAACACCAGTGAGGGGTGCACATGTTTCAACAGGAAATAACGTGATGAAAAGTACAATGCTGAACAACAGAATCACCGACAGCCACTCTCGTCTCCACACTGACGGCCGACACCACAAAAACGACGCTTCACCAGACATAAGGAAATCGACACGGACATCGATTTGAAGCAGAAGGAAATCGACCGAGCGCACAGCGCAGCACGGAGCAAGTCAGACCATAATGGCACAGAACCTCCAAGAAAGCACCAGGAATCACACCCGTGAAAACGTATCGTCCTATGAAACGAGTGACTACTTGAGTGAAGAGCAATTAGCGACTGACTCAACAACGAAACCCTAGCAAGTAGAAGCCACGATCACCACCTCTCAAAGCTTGCGACGTCACACAAACGTGCTGCCAGCAGCTACTCTTCACTTTGCCAAAATTAGCATATAAATGTCCTTAACATGGAAATACGATCAGGCTCCCAGTTCGGATCGGTGGTATTATAGATCGATACCATCCTCACCGGCGTCTCACAGTTGGCAGCAGTAACGCACATTTGCCACAGACGCCGATGTTGTCGCGTGGGGTCCCGGCAGGTCTGATGATGCAAGCTGAACGCAGCTACGCCTCCAGTGGCTCTGTACTACGAGCGGCCTCTGCCGCCGCGATATAGGAAGGCCGGCGGCAGCTACGCGGCCCAGTCTCACTCGCAGTCTTAGATAGCCTTACGTTTTAGTGAGCTTTTGACAGCCTGCTCGTGCATTAGTAGTGGGAGACTGACACTGCACGGTGCTCGTTAGTTTGCTTCTTGAAAGGGGAGGACTTTATTGCCGTTTCTTCTTTTGTAAAGTTTCTTCGTAACGCTTCGAGAAAGCTATAAGTAAAACTTCCTTTTACTGTGTTTATGTCTTCGCTAATCGTTTCTGCTCCTGCCCAGCTTCCTACGACGACAGCTGTTACACCACTATGCATTGCATCTCTCCTACACAACACAAGGCATGTCAGCCACGAAACATTACATCACATCATTTCAAATCTGAACAAAAAATGGTTCAAACGGCTCTGAGCACTATGGGACTTAACATCTGAGGTCATCAGTCCCCTAGAACTTACAACTACTTAAACCTAACGATACCACACACATCCATACTCGAGGCAGGATTCGAACCTGCGACCGTAGCCGTCGCGCGGTTCCAGGCTGTAGCGCCTAGAACCGCTCGGCCACTCCGGCCGGCAAAGCTGAACATGTTAACAGTTTTTTAACAGGTAATAAAATCGTACTCAACATCTTTCGTGGGTGCAATTTCATATTGGGCTAGGTAACTTATACTGGCAAACAATTTGATATTTAACGCGCCTTCACCGCTAATCAGTAACTACGATCAGTTCTGTGTTAGAGTTACAATCTAAATCTACTGAGACTGCTATTTTTGCATTCCTAAATGAAGCCTTAAATGCTATAGACAGCAAAGAGCATATCTCAGCCATATGTCTAGATCTCTTTAAAGCATTAAATGTCATCAATCACAACATCTTGCTTAACACGTTCACTGCCACTGTAATTGGCCTTGCTTTGCCACGTAACCAATATTTTTCTTAATAGAATCTGAAAATATATTGCTAAAAGTAATATAACATGTATTTATTTTATAAGTACACAATCAAATTTACTCTCGTGAATCAAAGTTGTTTTGGGGCGCACTAAGGCGTCAGTGGCATATCAGGCCATATTCTGTAGCGGGTGGCCGTGGACGCGCCAATGCGTCTAGTGTATTGTTCCTGGTTAGTGTGACAGTTTAGGTTACTACAATTTCATTTTATATTCATAAATGAAACGAAACATCCTACTGACAAACGACATATTTATTGGACAAAAAATATAGTAGAAACATTCAAATACAAACACAAGATCTCGAAGAAACTTCTGAAATAAAATGTATGTCAAATCTAAGAAAAATACAATCTAGAGCTTTATCCATTACACTCTCAAACAAATAAAATAAATACAAAGTTTACGAATAGTACCGACACATAACTGTCGAAAAATAAATGAGCAACGAAAGTGCTATCTGCCTTTAGAGGTGGTGAATAACACAACAATTCAAACAATATCCTGCTTTATTTGGGCAATCTAGGCACTCGTAAATCGTGTCTGTTCGTTGTCCACGGCTGGCGCATGATCTGCACTTTTTTCGCGGTGTTTTTGATTTTCCATTTGATTCTCGTTTTACCACAACATGTTGGGGATTTCGGACTGGCCGTTCTACCTGCTTTCGTGGCAATAGTGCTCTTATAATACTGAGTCTAAATTCTTGGAGGGGCATTTTTGTGCCACAATATTTATTGTGTAGGGCATGTGCGTTTGTCAGTATCATTTCCACAACGTGGATAAAAAGTTTCTTGTACCAGCGTATGGTTTTGCGTTCCGAGAGGTAATATGATAACATCTGATCGTGCCGATCAACTCCCGCCATAAATTTATTGTAGTTTACAATGGCCAAGGGCTTAGATTTCTTCTCCTTTCTTTTGGTTTCAACCTCAACCATTTCATTTGTAAATGCATTAGAAATGTAGCAAACCTCCCTCTTATCACGCCACTTACCTATCATAACTCCTTCCGCAAATCTGGCAACGGCTTCACCTTTTCGTAGTTTTGCTTCCTGTATTTCCTTGGGTGTATCCTTCCTATTCGCCCTCAGAGTTCCCGTGCAGTGGGTCTTCTTATCCAGGAGCAGCTTTGCCAATGCGAAGCTGTTATAGTAATTGTCCATGTACACATGGTGACCAGCATTCAACTTTTCATCTAGTAAATGAAGAACAATTTTTTGCGCATGGCCTCTTCCTCCTAAATCGTCCAGCATGCCAGTGTATACCGCGAATTTTAGGACCATTCCAGTGGGAGTTGTCAAAATATATAGCTTTATGCCATATTTGTGCTTTTTGTTTTTGATGTATTGGCGGAAAAGTAATCGTCCACGCCAAAGGATCATTGATTCGTCCAGAGACAGTTCCCGTCCAGGGTAGTAAACTTGGCACATCCTTTCATTGAAAAAATTGATAACGGGACGTATTTTATACAACCTGTCGGATGGTGTTGGTTTGCCCTGTTTTGGATTTTCAGAAAAGTGTAATGCACGTAGTATTAGCAGAAAACGATTTCGTGAAATACTATCGGCAATTCCTTTCACGTTGAATAAAGCGTCCTTTTTCCAATAGTCCTGCAAATTCCTCATCTTTACATTTCCCATGTGCAGGAAAACTCCCAAGAACACTAACAATTCGCCAACAGTCACATCTTTCCAACAGTTTATTCGTGATTGTCCTTTGGTTCCCGCAGAAAGGAATAATTCAATCGCGTTTCGATTTGTTTCTTCTACAACTGTCAATAGAAATTCGTCCGTCAGCAAAAGACGAAAATAATCTAAGGGAGTGTTTTCCGTCGGTTGAATAAGCAGTCCCTCATTTTTTATAAATGGGCAATTTATCATTCCAACTGGCTCTCTTTCCCACGCAACAGTTGTATCAGCTGCGTTATCTCTTGTTACCACTCCTTCTGCCATTTCCCTGTCGCTAGGATTCACAGCCATTTCTACAGTCTCATCTAAAACAAACTCGGCTCCGTCAGACTCTTCACTGGATTCCACGCCGTCCTCCTCACTGGCCAGTTCCGTTTCCGAATCGCTTTCTTCTAATATTCGTAATAATTCCGCATCCGTTAGTTTTTGTACGTTTCTTGTGTCCTGTGTTTTACGTTTCTTAGGTTCTGAAGGGCCCGCCGTGTCACGATTGTCTTCCATTTTCAGTCCCACAACAGAGAAAAACTGTAGGGAAAACACACGAACCGCACCCGCAAAAATTGAAAACAATACGTTCTTAGAGTGCCTGCGCAATGAACCACACCGAATGGCTGTGCCCGACTAAACTGTGGCGCTGAGAAACAGCTGAGTGTCTCGCCGCGCAGGCGCGTCGACGGCATATGCACTAGTATCGGCCGGACGCGCTGGTGCGCCGATGGCAGTGAACGTGTTAAGAAACTTGATTCTGTAAGTATTAGGGGCCCACCCTATGAATGGATCAAATCATATCTCCAAAATAGAGAGCAAGTGGTTTAGCTTGCTATCCACGAAGGGAACAAGATATACTGCTCAGAAAAGCAGAGCATTAAGTACAGTGTGCCACAAGGCTCCATTCTAGCGCCAGTTCTGTTCCTACCCTTTTAAAATGACTTGGTACCTATCAGTGCACGCAATAATTACATAAATTTCGCAGATGACACAAATGTGATACTAAATGGAAGGATCAGAGAAGAATTACTGCCTGAGATTAAGAATTGTACCACCGACATTACAGACTGGTTTTCTGGAAACAATTTAGTAATAAACATAGAAAAAAAGTTACAATGCACTTACACACAGTGCAAAATAAATGCCCAGTAACACCAGACATAGAGTTGAAAATGTAAGCTCTACAAAATTTCTTGGAATATGGATCCAAGAAGATCTAAGATAGATCCAACATGCAAAATACATTAGAAATAAATTGAATACCATTTGTTATACTATCAAAATTCTTTCTGGTTTTACATTGAAAGAGACACTAAAAACTGTATACTTCGCCCAGGCAGAATCTTTACTGCGATATGACATAATCTTTTGGGGAAATGCATTTGCCAGCAAAAGATGTTTTATATGTGAAAAGGGAATTGTAAAAGCCATAGAAAATGCTGCCGCAAGAATCTCATGAAAGTCGTTATTTAAGAAACTTCACATCCTTCCAATACCATTTCTATATACCTTACAAGTAATAATATTTGTCTGAAAAATTCTAGTAAAAATGGCAACAGTCTTGTGTCAACTAACCAGAGTATCCATCTGTATAACACAAAGAGAAAGGAGGATATACTGCAAGCAGGAAACACACTGTACAATAGCTACCTAATAACATTAAAACAATAAAAGGCAATTCAAAATTTAAAACTGCTGTAGATAAATATTTATTCCAAAAGTGTTGTTATAGTATAGATGAATATCTTGAAACATAAAAATTTGTTCTGTCCATGTTCTGGCTTTTATATGTAAACCTCAACACCTTGATATAGAAGTGTGTCAGCTTTAGTATTTTACTTTCGAAATGGATATTTAAATGTATATGGTACTTTTTAATTTCTATGTTATTTGCTTATATGTTTCTTTCCCTTAATAATGTTAACTCATTCAGAAATATTACGCAATTCTGAATTTCTCGCAAGATATCCACCTATATACTTTTCTGTTTGATGGCATTACACATGTATTATATGAACATTTGTATCATTATAAGATCGCTGTCATAATCATTTTAACCATGTACCATCACATCTCCATATTTGACTTCTCCTATATCATCATGTGCTTCTCTGCATACAATGTGTGATCTACAGGATAAATAAAATTACAAATTACAGATTAGCTACAGGTGCTGGATTCGAACGCATATCGGAAACAAATCAGATCTTCGAGTTACTTATATTCCAATATGGGTATAACGACTTTCTCACGAATACCTTGGTTACTGAATATCACTAGGTGCTAGCTAAAGAGAGCAAAATGGCGATTTTGGAAATGCACATAGACCAAAGTGCCATTATCAGTAGAGTGAAATTAGTAGTGATATACCGTTGGTGTTACTTGCACAGAGAGCTTGACACTGTGGATCGCAGTTTTTCCAACTGATTAGTTTATTAACCAGTTTACCTGAAATCACTCGGCATGGTTGATAGGTGGTTGCAACAGCAATAATAATAGAAATTATGGTATGAGTTTGCGAGGCACGATATTATTGTGAAATCTCTTACTCATAAAATATTTTGACTAATATTTAGTGACTGATTTATGCGATACTAAACTAAACTATGTCCGAACAAGCCTCGGAAGGCCCAACGGTTGTGACCGACCGCCATGACATCCTCTGCTGACAGGAGTCACGGGATGCGGATATGAAGGGGCATGTGGTCAGCACACCGCTCTCCCGGCCGTATGTCAGTTTACGAGACCGGAGCCGCTACTTCTCGATCAAGTAGCTCCTCAATTTGCCCCACAAGGGCTGAGTGCACCGCGCTTGCCAATAGTGCTCGGAGGACCGGACGGTTACCCATCCCACTGCTAGCCCAGCCCGACAGCGCTTAAATTCGGTGATCTGAAGGAAACCGGTGATATCACTTTGACAAGGCCGTTGGCGATCTATGCGACACAGCTATAGGTATTTGTTGTCTCGGGTAATAATCAGAGTGGTAACTTTTCGGAACAGAGTGTAAATATATTGGGGGTAATGAATGGGGAAATTGGGGGGAGGGGGTTCTGGTGGACTCAGTCTATGTGCCTCCAATTCCAATAACTTCGAGCGAAGTCTGATACCACATAGGAACAGCAGTTAATTTGGAAGGTGTGCCGCACGGGATTAGCCGAGCGGTCTCAGGCGCTGCAGTCATGGACTGTGCGGCTGATCCCGGCGGAGGTTCGAGTCCTCCCTCGGGCATGGGTGTGCGTGTTTGTCCTTAGGATAATTTAGGTTAAGTAGTGTGTAAGCTTAGGGACTGATGAGCTTAGCAGTTAAGTCCCATAAGATTTCAGACACATTTGAACATTTTTTTTTTAAGGTGCTTAAAACTTCCATCCAAAAGGCAAGTACAAGATGTTCCCTATGAATAGTGAAATCGGTTGGTTCTTTCGCAAATAAATATTTTGTAGTCCTGTACGGAAGATAAAATGTACCCTAACTTCGTTGTTGTGGTGATGGATCTAGTGGCGCCGGAGTGGCCGTGCGGTACTAGGCGCTACAGTCTGGAGCCGAGCAACCGCTCCGGTGGCAGGTTCGAATCCTGCCTCGGGCATGGATTTGTGTGATGTCCTTAGGTTAGTTAGGTTTAAGTAGTTCTAAGTTCTAGGCGACTGATGACCTCCGAAGTTAAGTCGCATAGTGCTCAGAGCCATTTGAACCATTTTGTATCTAGTGAACTCGGAAAAAATCTTTCGAAGCACCCTATAGATGTTTGTAGTACGTGAAACGAATCATTTTACAGCCATCCCTTAATATGATATTAAGATTCGTCCGATTTCATTGGACTGTCTCTACAAGAACGAGTAAAATTGGTATACGAATGAGTGAAAATGGTGTAGGTGCGCCAAGCGGAGACACGCACCTGTCCTCTGGAGCAGTGGAGGGCTATGGAGGTGTCCCGCAGGTGCCACAGGCGGCAGTCGCACGACAGGTGTCCCTGGCCGGCGGCCAGGCCCGAACCCAGGCTGCTCAGGGCGGCGGCGACAGCCGCCAGCACAACACAAGCAGCTGGCCGGTACATCCCAGCTGTGGCCCTGCAACAACAGACACACACTCTCACGGGGCTGGCAGAAGCGGCCGCTCACTTGCACAAAAGCTGATCACGACATCTAACTGAGAAATAAAAGGAGCCGACTGTCTCAGCAGATGACAACTTGTCTACATCACTCTACGTCCGGCGCTGTCTGCAGTAATGTCTTTAACTTAAAATAGTACTCTCAGTTTTGCTAGACGCATCTTTGCTTTGGAACTGAGTCACTTTTGGCAGTTTGGATAAGGATGTTTGATTCCTCTCTCGTATGATTTGCAAAAACGGTGAGCTCCGTGCCGGTTCTGATGTAACCTATGGTCACAAATTTCGATGATCAGTGCAGATTTATAACTTTGCTTACGTGATTTCCTTTGTTTTCCTGTTTTATCTATAGCTGTACATTGGGCCACTGTGTTACAGTCGCTATATTACACTACTGGCCATTAAAATTGCTACACCAAGAAGAAGTGCAGATGATAAACGAGTATTCATTGGACAAATATGTTATACTAGAACTGACATGTGATTACATTTTCACGCAATTTGGGTGCCTCTTGCCGTAGTAACGGCCTTGATACGCCTGGGCATTGAGTCAAACAGAGATTGGATGGCGTGTACAGGTACAGCTGCCCATGAAGCTTCAACACGATACCACTATTCATCGAGAGTAGTGACTGGCGTATTGTGACGAGCCAGTTGCTCGGCCACCATTGGCCAGATGTTTTCAATTGTTGAGAGAGCTGGAGAATGTGCTGGCCAGGGCAGCACTCGAACATTTCCTGTATTCAGAAAGGCCCATACAGAACCTGCAACACAACTTCTGGATACGGATTATTCTTTCTCCTTACATATTTATCTCCTTCTGGAGTAATTTCGTCCTTACTCTCCTTACCTTCATGTGCGACTTGTCCGCTCATTGATCACATGGTTCATCTTATTGCTCGGAATACAATTTATCCTAACCCATTTTACACACAACATATACAATATACTCTGAATCTATTTTACCTATTTCTATTGTTCCACATTTTTTATTCAATGAGGGGTTTCACGTTTGATACGTGATGAAGCCCTCTCGATTTTCTCGTCCTCAATGTCTGTACTTCAATTACGTTCGGATGAGGGATTCAGCACACACTGTACGGACCATTGTACAGGCTTAGGAACTTCTTGCACATTCCCTTACCTCTGTTTGACAGTTTGTGTGACCGAACCCACACCTTCTGTCCAATGAAGAATTTTATTTTTCTCGTTTTCTTTTAGTACGCCTTTTGCCTCCGGTCTGCCGCACTCTTGATATTTTCCAGCGCGAGATCAACGATCTCCTTGTGTCTTGGTTGTCTTTCCTTTGGCCAAGGTATGACTTCCCGGATTCGATTAGGGGGCTCCTTATTCATTAGCACTAACACTGGTGGCAACATCGTGGAGGCATTTGGCAATTCATTTAAGATCTCCTGAAACACCTTTAGGTGTGTGTTATGTTTCCTATAACAGTACAGCCTGCACAGCCGCCCTAATTCCTTCATTATTCTCTCGGCGGGGTTAGACGACGGGTGGAACAAGGATATAAAATTCGGCTTTATTTTCCTCCGCCTCAACATCCGCAGCCAATGTTTAGATCGTAATCGCAGTCCGTTATCCGGTATCACTCGTTTCACCAGCCCGACCTCGCGCACGAAATCGTTCGCGAATGCCGCCGCCACCGTTTTCCCCGTTGCTTTCCTCAGCGGAATAAAGCAAACGAACTTCGACGTCAATTCCACGGCTACAAGAATGAACGCGTAGCCAGATTTCGTTCGAGTTATTGGCCCGAACAAGTCCACCGCGGCGACCTATCGCAACCTGCTTGGAATGATCGGGTACATCGGTGCAGCAAAAGATGTGGTGGGCGGTTTCGTCCTTTGGCATGGTTTACACACTCTAATTACCCACTGTATCCTCTTTAGCATGTTATTGAAGTAACAGGCCTCTCGTAACTTCTGGAAGCACTTCCGTGCTCCGAAGTGTCCGTAACTTAGGTGTATATACCACACTAGCTTATTTATTAGCTCCTCAGGTATTAGCACCAGCCATCGCGGATCTTCTATGCTCCGTTTCCGGAAGAGGATTCCGTTCTCTATTCGGTAGTACTGCCTAATAGCAGCTTGGGACCTGTCCTTCCACTTCTCTTTCACCTCCTTTAGTATCGGGTCCTTCTCTTGTTCGCACCCGACATTCTTTAGTGACATCGTCACAAAGTTTTCGAACGTGACGTTTTTCGGGTACAGAATACTGAAATTATTCTCGCCCGGGTCACCGTCTATGCCGTGTTTTAGGCCTATCGGAGCCCGAGACAACGCATCTGCTATCAGGTTTTTTTCTCCTGGAATGTATTTAATTGTGAGATCGAACTCCTGTAGATACAGCGCCCAGCGAACTAACCTGCCGTGGGACAACTTTGCCGACATCAGAAATTGTAATGCCCGATGGTCGGTGAACACTTTAATATTTCTCCCATACAGGAAGTACCGAAATTTGCTAAACGCAAAGACGACAGCGAGTCCCTCGAGTTCCGTCACCGAGTAATTTCTCTCTGCTTACGACAGCACTCTACTCGCGAAAGATACGGGCTTCCATGCCAACATATCCTTCTCGCGCCGAGGCCGTTTAACGAGCTATCCGTCATCAGATAAAATTCCCTACTCAAATCTGGATGCGCGAGAATCGGTGCATTCACCAATGCTTTCTTTAACCTCACGAACATTCTGTGCTTGCTCGTCCCAGTACCAGATCGTGTTCTTGCCAGTAAGCGCGCAAAGACGTGGCGTGGACAGCACACTTAGGTTTACAAATTTCTTAAAGAAATTCGCGACCCCTAAGAATCCTCTTAGTTGTCGCTTAGTCGTGGGTCTTGGGAACTCCGCAAATGCCTTGATTTTGTTCGGGTCCGTTTGTATCCCGTCCACCGAAACTATATGTCCCAGGAACTTTATCTTCTGGCGCCCGAACTGCGATTTTTCCAGGTTTACGGTTACTCCTGCCCTTTCGAAGGCGTCTAATAATCGATTTAATACTTCATTATGTTCCTCCCAGGAACGTTCCGAGATTAATACGTCGTCGACGTAGACCGTAATTCTTTCACGCAGGTCTTCCGGAAGGATGCTGTTCAAGCCTCGTATGAACGCCGCCGCCGAAACATTGGTAGCGGTTACCGGAGCATAAAAACGCGGTATACTGCCTACACTCTTGATGCAACACGATTTGCCAGTAACTAGCTCGCAGGTCAATGGAGGATAACACCTTCACTCCATGAAACCGTTGCAATAATTGCTCCAGGCTTTCCGGTCTGTCTGTTTCTGCCTTTATTACCGTATTTACCTGCCGAGAATCCAGCACCAACCTCACCGATCCGTCCCTTTTCGGTACTACTAGGAGTGGTGAGTTGTATGTACTCACAGCGCGTTCTATAACGTCTTGTTCTAACATCTTCACAATCTCCTTCTTGACTTTTTCTTTATGCGCTAGTGGAATCGGGTATGGCCTGACGAAGAACCTTTTATGTTCTCGTATTTGGAATTTGTACTCGAAGTTCCTTATCGCACCCGGTGCGTCTGAGAATATTTTCTCATGGTTCCTCAGAACTTCTAATAATCGTACACGGGCATCCTCTGGCATGTCTCCTACATTGCGCATGCTTTCCTCAATTATTCGTTCGAAGACCTCATCCTTTCCATGCGTGGAGGACGGTAAACTCACGCCATTTACACAGTTTATGAGGATCTCCGGCTCAGGGCGCAATTCCGGATAAGTGAGAATTCGTCGGCAGCTAGTTTCCGCTCCGTCCCGTAGGACCCAATTATTGAACTTTAATTCTACGGGGTTTCCATCTCTGTTCAGAGACACGATGCCTCCACCCAGGTCTACAATTGCCTGGTGAGCGCTCATAAAATCCATCCCGAGAATCATTTCTGTGTTCATTAGGGGCACAATGAAGAAGTTTGCCTCGAACCCTTCGCCCTGTCATTGGAACGTAATCCTAGTCTGCCACTTGACTTCTACACTTTTCCCGTATATCGCTCCCTTCACCTTTGTACCTCGCAACGGCAAAGTCGGCAAAGTTCCCGTCTCCTCGCATTTCTGGAATGCGGCCTCACTAACGATCGAAACCGGGCTTCCCGTGTCGACTATGCAGTCCAGTGAAATTCCGTTCACCGAGATCGCGATTACTGGGCTGACGGCCGAAATCCGGTTATCCGTCTGCTCTTCCAGTAATGTTTCTCTAATGTCGTCCTGACCAATGTACCTTATCTCGCGGTTGTTCGTTATCGGGGGTCGACTAAGGTTGTCTCCCTCGATTGGCACAGGTCATAATGTTTGATTTCCTCCTGGTTCTGGGGCATTCCTCCGTGGATCGGCCGATCTGATTTCTACGTCGTCGGTGATATTTTCCCTTCTCTTTCTCCCTGTGGCCTGTTCGCTTCCTTCACCCCTATTTTGTGGTGAATTCGCGCGATTCCCGTGGTTGTTCCTACCTTTATCCCGGTTATCGTGCCCGTCGTGCCGGCCATTGTGTCCCTGGGCTTTGTAGTAGCCATGCTTGTTACCATTTTTCCAATTCTCCTTGTATGGCTGGCAACTGGTATTCGCATGCTGCGCTACATGTGAGCTTGTGCGCTTCCGCGTTTTACTGCGGCCGCGACTCACTCTCCTATTTCTTCCTACGTCCTCTCCTCCTGCGGTCTGTACCCTTTCCGGTATACATTGTCCTATATCATACTCCAATTCTTGTAGGAGTAATTTAAACGACTCTAACTCGTCCTTACAACGCCCGGCTAATATGATATGGCGAAGCTGCGCTGGAAGCTTCATTATACACAGCCTTATCAATTCGCCCGGACTGTAAGGGTTGTACAAGAATTGGTTATTCTGCAACATGTTTTCAAACAGTCTTGCAGGACTCGCGAAACCGGATTGACTAAGACTCGACAGCATCATTATCTGATGTTTCACCGGATCTTGCGCAGCTCCGGACCAATATGCCGAGAGAAATTCACGCTGAGATTCCTTCACCGTTTTACAATTTCTCGCTATGGCCCTCATCCGTACTGCGAGTTCAGCCTCAAGATGCCCGCACATGAACTCGATTTTATGCTCATCCGGCCAGCTGGACGGAAGACAGAATTGGTACTGTTCCAAGAAAGCCCGTGTGTGGATTCCGTTCACAGAATTTCTAGACTTCGAACTTCCGTACGGAGAGAAAGTGCTTATAATCGAAGCCTTCCACTTCCCTCCGGTATGGGTCTGCGCACGGTTTTAGGTGTCGTTCCCGACACCTCCCTACATTTCTGCGTTCGCTAGCCTCCTCGTAATCATCCTCGTGTCCGGAATCGCGTCCCTCGCTTTCGCACGCGCCCTTGCGCACGTGGTCCTCCCTCTCGTCACCGCGAGTGAGGAGATTTTCCACGTGGACCATGCGTTCACGTATGTCATTGGTAACTATCCGTTGCCGCCTATTGACTTCGCACTGGCCTTCTTGAAATTTCCGCAATGCCTGTATCTCCTCGTTATCCCTCGAGTTCAGAATTGCAGCACCCTCGCCTCCCTCTGATATTGTTAAGTCCGCAACCTTCTCCGCGAGTTTTACTGACTCCTCCTTTACTTTCTTTGTCTCCTCGCTATTTAATGTCTCAACCGTATCTATCTTTTCCTCAAGATCCACAATTGCCCTACTGTTTTCGTGAACCTTTTCTTGCGTTGCTTCTACTGCTTTTACTCGCGCTATTACCTTTTTCTTTTCGGTAATGCATCGTTCCCTTAAAGTTTGGAGCCCCTTTTCTAATTTTTCTCCGCGGGTTTTCATTTCGATCCTAACATTTTTTTTGTTCCTTTTCGAGGGCGTTTAGTTTACTGCCAACCACTTCGAATTTCTCATTGACGTCCTTTCGAACCCCTTCCATTTCGGACATCATGCCCTCTAATTTCGCTTCCTGCCTTTTATTATTTTCTTCTAATCTGGAATTTACTCGGCTTAAGATCGTCCTCGCGTTCTTTTCCATCATTTTGACCAGTTCGGTCATCCACGTGTTACTATTTGTGTCTGCATTGGTCGGCGCATTTTGGCTACTCGTTGCATTCTCTAATTCATCTGCGCTCGCGCTCGGGTCCGAAGTCCCGCTATTGGGTGTGGAATTGGCCTGCTCATTTCCCAAGTTCAACATTGCCGTAGCGCCGCTGAAATCTCGGTAATTCCCGTTGCCTGCCTCGTCTCTCTCCGCGGCTGCCTGATTGAGGATAACTTCCTCCTCACCCGGCCGCTTTTCCCCAGCACCGCTCTTCGAGCGAGCACGTGTCTCCATTCTGGACACTAGGCTTACGTTTCGGGCTAAGTGCCTAAATAACGGCTTCGCTCGCGGAAAACAGACTTCCTACTTTCGCTGCACGAATCGCGACAGATTCTCGTAGCTTAACGTAAGTTAATTTCACACGCAGCCTAGTACATTTATTTAGTCACACGTAGCCTAACACGTTTGAAATTCCCCCAAAATACATGGATAAATACACACAAGAAAATAGCCCCCAAAATCACACAAATAAAATCACAAGCAACGCAGTATATTCAACGCCGTATTCTCATCGCTGGTTCTATTCACAAATAGGAATTGTGAATCCTGTGGAAATTTAATTTGTTAGCACATCCTAGCAATCTCCCAGCATCACAAAGGGTTCCTAAACTGAACGAGATCCTAGGCTAAAAGGGTCGCCATTATGCATGATACTTGCTTTCCGCCCCCTCGGCAGGCATCCTCAATTTTATAAATGGGACCTGTAGTATAGAAGACGCCGGCGGCCATTTGCAGCAACGAGCATCAATACTCAAACTAAGGTTTTATTCGGTGGTTTTGATCAACTTAGAATTAGAATATTATTATAATGAAGTTTTAATACCACCTTACAGAGTTCATTAAATGAAATATTCCCATGAGTGGGACATAGACAGCTGATTAACTGAAATACGCATACCAAATATTCTGTGAAATGATAAGGGAATATGGTGTGGCTGGGAGAAGTCACTGTAACATATTTATATAATACAATCACATTTATTCAATAAACATTACCATCTCAAATATTCCCTCTCACTTATCACGGAATGCTGGCGTGATATAAATAGTATCATATCTAAGTAAACTTAGTTAAACATCCGGCTAACATGTGCCGTGAATCGACAATGACTACCGCCTGCACATTTCTATCATCATTTAGCCACACACACACCACACACACACACACACTAACATTCACTCTATTCATTTAATCTAACAGATAAAAGAGGAAGGTTCCCATACACCAAGTGGGACAACATTGGGTGAGAGCACATGGTTCCAACTGCAACTTTAATTCGGGCAAGTCCCGTCTTCACGTTTAACTAACTCCGCGAGTTTTACTGGATATTATGAAGGAACAATTAAATCACACGCGTGAATTTACGTAGAAGATCCAGCTCGATCACGAAATGTGATTACGTCGAGCTGAAGCTTCTCACCAAGAAATGCACGGGGTCTGCGGACCACGTGTTACCAATCTCTCCACAATCAGTAGTCAATAAACACATTTCAATAAAATACACTTTGCGTATATACTTCACACTCACACTGAAATGCAAATTGAGCAATTCTGAGTATTACTCGGCAATGAGCGCCTGTTCACTCCCAAGTGCAGTGAACACAATTCCCATGAAATTACTTGGCAAAAGAAATCATCTCTCTATCTCTCCTAACCGAGATGATTCTAGGAAATACCATAGTGGCTTTCCTCAGCAGGGAAGCTGCTTCCAAGTTCAAAGTGAACATGGAATTCTAAATCTTCGCTAAGTATCGGAGCGATAGAGCAGAGCGTGCTTACTCACCCAGGCCTTCCCAGCAACAACCCCGATACGGTCTCCCTCGTCCGGGTCCACACATCGTGGCCGCAAGGACTCAGAGATACCGCACACGGTTATTTGCCAACCTAACGAGCGCTAATGACGCGCGTGGAGCTTATGCCTCTCTGGTCCAGTGCAGTCGCGCTCTACTAGATTCGAAGTTGGCTACACTTCCACTATGCCCATAGCACACCCACGTTCGCATTCACACTTTGCAGACAATTACCATATCTAATATTAAAATGATCGTCTATATTTAAATAACCCTATCTTACTAATTATCATCAGGCTCTTCCCTGAGTGTCGGAAGGGCACTCAGGTGTCTTTAGCTGTGGGGTCGAGCCATGTAGGGGCTTACATGGAGCCGTTACAACGTCCCCATCTGTTGACGCAGGGATCGAGACGTGGCTGCACGATCCGTTACAGCCATGCGGATAAGATGCCTGTCATCTTGACTGCTAGAGATACGAGCAGTTGGGATCCAGTACGGCGTTCCGTATTACCCTCCTGAACCCACCGACTCCATATTCTGCTAACAGTCATTGGATCTCGACCAACGCGAACAGCAATGTCGCGATACGATAAACCGCAATCGTGATAGGCTACAATCCGACCTTTACCAAAGACGGAAACGTGATGGTACACGTTTCGCCTCCTTACACGAGGCATCACAACAACGTTTCACTAGGCAACGCCGATCAACTGCTGCTTGTGTATGAGAAATCGGTTGGAAAGTTTCCTCATGTCAGCACGTTGTAGGTGTCACCACCGGCGCCAACCTTGTGTGAATGCTCTGAAAAGGTAATCATTTGCATATCACAGCATCTTCTTCCTGTTGGTTAAATTTCGCGTCTGTAGCACGTCATCTCTATGGTCTAGCAATTTTAATGGCCGGTAGTGTATATTGAGCTGTGGTGAGTGCTTGATAGCATTTTTCATGCTGCTTTTCTCTTAAATTTTTTTGGTGTTGTCTGGCATGTTTGTTGAGATGTGATACGGTGTGACTGAGTGATACACACTTTTACTATTTCATACTGGACGAGGAGTCTTTTGACTCCACTCCAGAGTGTGTTTTGTTTCTATTCCGACATCTTAAATCTAATGCTATTAGCTGTGATACTTCAGTTGCTGCTGCTCTTGTAGCTGTTATGTACGGGGTCCAACAACGTGGTTATCGTCGCCCTTACAATTACGGCATGGAGTGCTACGTAAGATTACATTCGCTTTCTCGCACTCTTCCTCACATTTGCACACACAGTCAGCCTTAACAGTACGAAACTGGAAACGAGTACAGGACAGACTACTAAAACATTTTCGCCAGACTAGCAAAGCCATGGAGGAGCATGTCAAGAGTCGATGGTTGACTGATCACTCGGTTCCATTTAGTAATAATCCCAGATTACGAAACAGGCTATGTACTTTTGTATTAGCGGCCAGAGGATCAATACGTTAATGTTCAACTTTCTTATGAAATAGCTAGTGGAGTACGTGGTACCGCCCAGGTATGCATGTAACCCTTCATTCGATGCCTGCAAAACCCTAAATTTCAACAGCACAATGCATTACCGCATGTTGCAGGTCCTGTACGGGCCTTTCTGGGTACAGACTATGTTCGTCTGCTGCCCTGGCCAGCACATTCTCCAGATCTCTCACCAACTGAATACGTCTGGTCAATGGTGTCCGAGCAACTGGCTCATCACAATACGCCAGTCACTACTCTTGATGAACTGTGGTATCTGGTTAAGCTGCATGGGCAGCTGTACCCGTACACGCCATCCAAGCTCTGTTTGACTCGATGCCCAAGCGTATCTAGTCCGTTATTACAGCCAGAGGTGGTTGTTCTGGGTACTAATTTCTCAGGATCTATGCACCCAAATTGCGTGAAAATGTATTCACATGTCAGTTGTAGTATAATATATTTGTCCAATGAATACCCGTTTATCACCTGCATTTCTTCTTGGTGTAGCAATTTTAATGGCCAGTAGTGTATATGGACAAGAACGTGCTGCCAGCACAGTGTTACGCATTTCTTAAAATTTCTGCATGGTATTGACCATCGAAAGATGTTCCAAATTATTAAAAATACTGCATACCCCAAGGTCTGTGATGATGACGACGATGATGTTTGGTTTGTGGGGCGCTCAACTGCGCGGTCATCAGCGCCCGTATAAATTTCCAACCTTTGCTCAGCCCAATCTCGCCACTTTCATGAATGATGATGAAATGATGAGGATAACAGAAACCCAGTCATCTCGAGGCAGGTGAAAATCCCTGACGCCGCTGGGAATCGAGCCCGGGACCCCGTGCTCGGGAAGCGAGAACGCGACCGGAGACCACGAGCTAAGGACACGAAGGTGTAGCCCACCTTCAAACTTCCGAGTGGGCGCCCTTGACTCCGAGCATTGCTACGCGCTATGACGAAATGGCGCTGTCGGATTGACCGAGTGGCGAAACTGCTGCATGCGTACGCGCTCCCATTAAGAACGATATCCATTGCGAGAGGAACTTCTCGAGAATGTGACTCTCCGAGTTCCCACGTGTACGGTTTCATAAAGACGTATTCATTTGTAATGTGTGGCCGCTGCTCAGTACTTGTCTGTAGGATTATGAACCCATCGTCATTGTAACTGTTGCAAACCTAGGCAATCTAACAGTGGGTAGCACTCACTGATAAATCGTATAACAGCCTTCATTTAATTAATCTGATAATCACTATACACTGTGTGATCAAAAGTAGACGGACACCCCCAAAAACATACCTTTTTCATATTAAGTGAATTGTGCTGCCATCTATTGGCAGGTACTTCATATCAGCAACCGCAGTACCCTTTAGACATCGTGAGAGAGAAGAATGGGGCTCTCCGCTAAACTCAAGGACTTCGAACGTGGTCAGGTGATTGCGTGTCACTTGTGTTATACGTCTGTACGCGGGATTTCCACAGTCCTGAACATCCCTAGGTCCACTATTTCCAATGTGAAACTGAAGTGGTAAATTTTCTAAAATGCAACGACTTATTTGTGAGTTTCCTTCGCATGTAACATACTCGTTGACCTTAGGTTGTTAAACAGTGCTTTATGTTTAATGAGCAGGATATAATTAGGTGATGCACTATTATTAAAAGCACAGTTGCTACTCACCATACAGCGGAGATACTAAGTCACAAACATGCACAACAAAGAGACTGTCAAAGTGTGAGCTTTCGGCTAACAAGGCCTTCGTCTAAAATAGAAAACATACACACACACAGACTCACGCAAACGCAACTCTCTCTCTCTCTCTCTCTCTCTCTCTCTCTCACACACACACACACACACACACACACACACACACATGACTACGGTCTGTGGCTGCTGAAGCCAGACTCTGGCTTGTGTGTGTGTGTGTGTGTGTGTGTGTGTGTGTGTGTGTGTGTGTGTGTGTGTGTTTATCTATTTTCAACGAAGGCCTTGTGAAATAATTTGTAAACTATAGAATTTAAAAATTGCTTCACTAAACTAAGAGCTGACAATTTTCTTTTATTTTCATTCTCCCCACTCAACATGTTCTCATTGAACCTAGCACAACACATGTACTTCTTTCTGATTCCACTATGAGCATCTAGAAATTTCAGGAACTACCTTTAAAAGTAATGAATTTTTTCTTCTATCAGTATTTAGCACTGAAAAAATATACAAAAATTTATTTCTGTGACAAAGGATGCTTTCTGCTTTCACGAAGTGCTTTTAAAGATCTCAGGAATGACCTCTAATGAAAATAAATCGTTTTTCTATTAATATATAACACTGGTGCACGATAAAAAAATTATTTCTGGTACAGAGGAATGTTTATGTAGTATTTATTCTGAAAGAAAGGATTTCAAAACTCTTCCACACTGAATAGATTGAGACTAGCTTTAAAGGTCTTAGCGGAGTGGAAGAATTTATATGAATTCTGAACTGCACAAAGATGCAAATGGAAAGTCATGTAGTTTTGTTGAGCTGTGTTGAAGAAGTCAATGAGAACCTTAAGAAATCGGCACTGTCTAACAGTCCTTGAATGAAATTAATCGTTTTTTGCCAATTGTTTTGTGTATTACATGACTTGCTTTTAAGACGGAAAACAAATGCAAATGCTGTTTTTTGATTGTCTATAGCAGTTGAGAGTAAAGTCAGTGCGCCTGAGAATGTTACCGATATCTCTCATAGATCCCAAAACGATTTGCATTCTGAAACACACTATACAGTCTTGTGTATTAGCCTCTACTTTGTCCACGAGCTGAAACACAATTTAGTTTGGACATAAATTGATTTGAAAATCGAACTTTAATCTTGTCATAGTGGTTCAAAAGCACAAAATCTAGGAAAGGTTATTGATATGAAATTTTGAACCGCAGAAAAACAATTAACCGCTAGAATATGAGTTTCGTCCAGACTAACAGAAAATAACGGGAAAACGAAAAATCTGGGAATATAGAAACAGATTCTACTGTAACTATGCTGTTAACTTGCTACTGCTTGTAGCGTTGTACATCTAAATAAAAGGTGCAGTGTAGAAACCAGCTGCATAATACGGTGAGCAGATGATGTCCTGAAAATATCTAAATCACATAAACGGGAAAAATATTTTGCACCTACTGACAGGAAAACTTGTGTGCATCCCTGTGTGGGTTACCATTTCTTTGGATTTCGAATAAACGAAGTAGAATTTTCAAACCAGTGGGAGCAATTCGTTGAAAGGAAAGGGGCCTGACAATATTGCTTTGTGTACAATTCCTATTGCACAGAGAAATTCGCAACAAAAGCAGACTCATCACCGACAAGTTGAATTTCCCAAATAAACATGCTGCCTAAAAGCTGAAGTTGTTCTCCATTTATTTTCCAGTTTTGTGAAACATCGATTCGAAGTGTTAGACGAGAAAATCGTCAGCAGATTCTTCGCAAAAGTAAGGCAGCCAACCGTCACGTATCGTGCTAGATCGTCCCAGAAATCGTAGTTTTAATCCCGCAGTGGAATAATTACCCAACGAAACAGTCCCGCAAAATGCCCACTGCGTCCCGCCAAATTCATAGTATATGTGCACCAGTCCTTTCTATCTGCGTGTATCGCAACAGCTTTCGAGCGACATATGCTAGTAAAAGGGAAAGAAATAGAGGTAGCACTATTATTCAAGGTCAAAAAGTGTCGCCAGCGGCAAATTGTTTCCTTTCAAATCAGTGCGCTCAAAGGCGCGACATTGTTAACTTAGGTATATATTTGTGTCGCTTCGAAATGCTGCCAACCGTTAAGAAGCAACGTTGTAAATTCACGGAGGACCTGCAAAAATAATTCCCTTTTTCCAGACGAGTTTAACACCATTAGATGCACGATGCAATATATGTTACGGCATACATTCCGTTGCTCACGGGCGGCAAACATGATACACAAAGGGGTTTGACATCCGACAGCCATAGTTAAAAGAGCGCTTACGGCCGCTGGTACGTCTTCTTCACTGACAACATATTTCCTTTTTCACACGGCGGTAAAGAAGCTGATAACGCCGACATAAATTTCAGCGGCGTTTAGTGTGAACGCCAGTAAACGTTAGCATCATACTTAACGACGGCTTAGGCAGAAGAATGGTTGGTGTGGTCTATGCAGCAACCAACTGTACACAACTATTCCAACATCAGCAGATCTGCTAACCGGGGACGGCTAACACACAATGGGGTGACTAAAGTCATCGGACAGCAATATGCACACATACTGATGGAGCTGGTAACCCGTACACAAGGTATAAAGGGGTGATGCATTCACAGAGCTATAATTTGAACTCATGCAATTCACGTGAAACGGTTTCCGACATTATTGTCGCCGAACGGCGGGAGATAACAGGCTTTCAAAGCAGAATCCTAGTTGAGCTAGACGTACGGGAAGCCGGACGGAGTGGCCGAGCGGTTCTAGGCGCTACAGTCTGGAACCGCCCGACCGCTACGGACGCATGTTCGAATCCTGCCTCAGGCATGGATGTGTATGATGTCCTTGATTAGTTAAAATAGTTCTAAGTTGTAGGGGACTGATTACATCAGAAGTTAAGTCCCATACTGTTCAGAGCCATTTGAATCATTTCAACGTACGGGAAATTCCATTTCGGAAATACTTAGAGGTTTCAGTATTCCGAGATTCACAGTGTCAAGATTGTACCGAAAATATCAAAATTCAGGCATTACCTCTCACCACAAACAACGCAGTGCAGGCGGCCTTAAAGGCCTTCCTAAACGAGCGAAAGCAGCGGCGTTTGCCTAGCGTTGTCAGTGCTAACAGACAAGCAACACTGCATGAAATAACCTCAAAAATCAGACGTACGACGAATGTATCCGTTAGGACAGGGCAGGGAAATCTGGCATTAATGGGCTATGTCAGCAGTTGACAGACGCGAGTGCCTTTGCTAACAGCACTACATCGCCGGCAGCGCCTCTCCTCGCCTCGTGACCACATCGGTTGGACCCTAGACTACTGGAAAACCGTGGACTGGTCAGATGAGTCCCGGTTTAAGTTGGTAAGAGCTTATGGCAGGCTTCTAGTGTGGGGCACACTCCACGAAGCCGTGGACCCAAGTTGTCGACAAGATAGTGTGCAACCTGTTGTTGGCTCCATAACGGCGTGAGCTACGTTTGTATCATCTGGTGAAACAGTACCGATCATTGGCTGGAAGTGGTAATGTTCGGCTACTTCGAGACCGTATGCAGCCATTCAAGGACTTTCATGTTCCCAAACGTGTCACTGGGCCACAAAATCGTCCACTGTTGGTTTGAAAAACATCCCGGACAGTTCGAGCGCATGGTTTAGCCACCCAGACCGCCCGACATGAATCCCATCGAACGTTTATGGGATATAATCGAGAGGTCGGTTCGTGCACAAGATCCTGCACCGGCAACACTTTCGCATTCATGGACGGCTACTGAGGCAGGTGCTCAATATTTAAGCAGAGGACTTCCAACTACTCGTATTTTTTGAGTCCACGGCACGTCGAATTGCTGCGCTAAGCTGGATGAAAGGTTGTCCGAGACGATATTAGGAGGTATCTCGTGACTTTTGTCACCACAGTGCATGTATACGAATATTATTCTTACATTTCTGTACATACACAGGTCTTGGAAATGCGTTCGCCAGTGAGATCTTACTTTGTACTGCTAAGAAATGTACTGCTCTATTACAAGTATCTCACTCTAATGACTGGCAGGAGTCGCAGTTTCATTGATACATGTCAAAGCTGCAGTATTTAACGACGTCGTGGAAGTTATGGAAAGAGCCAAATGTAGCTTAAACTAGCTTTACGTAAGTTTCCCACTTGTTTATGGAGCAAGAGCAAATAGACAAACCACTTGGAAATTTATTATATTCCACTGTGTGTATGGAAAAATAAAACTTGTGGAGGGTGGATCAAGTAAAAGAAATTACGAGAAATTTGCTTCTACAATAACTGCTTCCAGTGTCTACATATTCATTCCTCAGTACAACGAATTCGAAACATATGTTTGCATTCAGTTAAATCAAAGTCCTATCTGGAATGGTCTGGGGTAGAGCAGACGTACCAACCGTTTATGGTGCGCATGCCTAGGACGGCTACGTTCATTACTCCACGACTACTCGTTCACGAAACAAGCTACCGCACAAATTAAGTGACCACTGTGCTGTGAAGAGACGGGAGGAGACGAAGAGCAGTACCGAGCAACGATGGTCGGCGGTGATTGGAAAACTTAATGAACGGCTGATAACAAATATCTGCTTGGCAGGCGTCCAGTGCCTACTTCTGTTTGCCACAGACGAAGTTCCAGCCGCAAAAGTATTTTCGTTGAAGTGAACATCGGAAAAATCGCCACTTAACTTCGCCAAACTACGTGAAATGCTCATTGTTAAACTAATATGGGCAATTGTGAGAACTTCCATGAAATTCTAAACCAAAACCCTGAATTAATAAATTAAATGTCACATGTGTCAGAACGTGAATTTAAAAATAAACGAATACTTGAGTAACTTACGCTTTTTTCATAATTTCAGCGCAACCGACACTCAGAATTACTTATCTCCAATCCAAATCGGTATCATCGACAAGCATATCCCGCACTGTCTTTTTCATAAAGTTGGTAATTTTTTGGCAGGAAAGGACATGTAAGCAACGAATTAGTACCGGATGCTGCAACAACTTCATTACAAAGAACACCGAAGCATAAGAAATCAGAATTTGTGCGATTACGAAAAAAGCTGAACAGCCAATGTCGAAATCACCTCACAGAGAAAGCAGATCGAAAACAGTAGAACAGCCAGGACAGATTTCCTTCATCATTATAAACTCAGTAGGAAAAAGACAGTAATAGTTGACACAACATTAAATAAATGCCAGACGAAAAATTACACAGGAATGCGCTCTTACAAGGAGTTTGTTTGGGACACATCAATATTAAAACAAGTTGTAGACATTGTATGAAGCTTGGATTGTTGCTGCTTGCCTTCGAAAATACGCTTTCAAAAATTAGTATTAAGTCTCAAAAGCCCACACGAATTAATACAAATGCTGTGGAAGCAATTGGGAACGTTTATGTGAAGGATATCAAAACAAACGCTTCGGTACATGAAATTTTTATGACGCTGCTGATTCAAGAATTACAGTTCAGTAAAGCTTGACCGAAAGTTAGGGATGTCATTAATGTGTGGGAATACACTCCACACATGTAAAGATAAACATGCAAATAGTGCTCTAGTATGTGTAAGGGGCGTTCAAAAAGAAACGAGAAAGAGGCATAATTACAGAAACCATTACCTGTATGTTAGAAGTATTGACCCTGGCTGTTGAGACACTTGTTCCACTGTGACACAAGCGGTGAATGGCTGTCTCATAAAATTCCCAGCGCTGCGATGTTAACCAGTTCAGCACGTACAGCTGGACGTTGTCGTGAGGGGTGAATCGTTTGCCCCTCAGAGCCTTTTTAAGGGGACCGAAAATGGTGTAATCACCGTGAGAGAGGTCCGGACTGTAGGGAGGGTAGCCGAGAATCAAAACGACCAGGCAATCTCACCCGTGAGGTCGTTCTGCTCCACGACAATGAAAAGCCTCATACGGCCAACACAGTCGCGCCACTCCTGCAGAAATTCCAATGTGAGGTTCTCGGCCACCCTCCATACATTCCGGACCTCTCTCCATGTGATTACGCCATTTTCGGTCACCTTAAAAAATCTATGAGGGGCAAACGATTCACCCCTCACGACAACGTCCAGATGTACGTGCAGAACTGGTTAACATTGCAGCCCCAGGAATTTTATGAGACAGCCATTCACCGCCCTGTGTCACAGTGGGACAAGTGTCTCAACAGCCAGGGTCAATACTTCTAACATACAGGTACCGGTTTCTGAAATTATGCCTCCGCCTCGTTTCTTTTTGAACGCCCCTTGTATGATCGTTTCTCTGCCGCATACATGGATTCATCTTGTAGTGTGTAAGAGTTCCAACCTACGTCCTTGTTACATTGTGATTTAGGTAGTCAGCCAACTAAAGTAAACCGGAATAGGAGTTCCTACGTACGCTTCTTGTTGCAGCCAGCGCAATACAAATATCTGGAAATCTCTAGGAATTAGGAGAACAAAAAATACCGGATCCATCTGATTGGGCATTTTCAACAGCCATTCATCCAAAAAATTGCGTAAGAAATTACTGTTATTACGAAATTTATGTACCTTACGATGACGGCACGATCTACTACTATAAATTGTATTGACTAACTTATCAACAATATAACTACTCAGAATCCACTGAATTGAAAGTTTTGCCGCAAGTTATGTCCCACTGCACTGGATGTGACGTCAGTTTAACAAATGAACGTAAGATTTGTTCTGCAGTCTTTCATTTACTCAGCAACCAAAGGCGTAAAATTCTTCAGGGAAATCAAAGCGGTAGGATTCGGAAGTTGTTAGTTAACAAAATCATTCACAAGGTGTGTCAGCAACTTAGTGGACGCACGTAACTGATCTTTCCCTGACAACGCAATGCATGAAAATGTAGATTCACAAGCTACTAATGAAATCTTGATACATTCTCGCTAATAAATAGCACCATTGCTTCATAAGAACTCCCCAGTCCTTAAAACTAACTATTCAAAGTGTCTTAAGAATACCTCATTCCTTTTGGGAAGGAGGTTTCAATTGTGTCATGACAAAGATTTTGAATTCGATTTCACCATCGTAAGTTGCGATGATCTCTCAGTAACAGACTTCTGTAGTTTGCCCTTATGTCTTTAGATCTGTCGTTGTTTTCCAGTGAGGGACTTCCCTCAAGGTGAATATAAATGTTCCTTGACATCAAATGGAAGCCGTGTCTACAATAGTGAGATAGTTCGAGCAAAGTAACAGAAAAGGCCTTTTGGGGCTGAAAAATACAATTAATCAACCGCTACGCGTTTCACATATCTACACATTAGTTCAGTGGGACTCAGAACAGGCCCACTGGCAACCCATTTACGCTGGATTAGTTAAGAAATTCCAGGAATGGTAATTATTTTGACAGAAGAAATGTTGTTGTTGTTGTGGTCTTCAGTCCTGAGACTGGTTCGATGCAGCTCTCCATGCTACTCTATCCTGTGCAAGCTTTTTCAACTCCCAGTACCTACTGCAACCAACATCCTTCTGAATCTGCTTAGTGTATTCATCTCTTGGTCTCCCTCTACGATTTTTACCCTCCACGCTGCCCTCCAATACTAAATTGGTGATCCCTTGATGCCTCAGAACATGTCCCACCAACCGATCCCTTCTTCTGGTCAAGTTGTGCCACAAACTTCTCTTCTCCCCAATCCTATTCAATACTTCCTCATTAGTTATGTGATCTACCCATCTAATCTTCAGCATTCTTCTCTAGCACCACATTTCGAAAGCTTCTATTCTCTTCTTGTCCAAACTATTTATCGTCCATGTTTCACTTCCATACATGGCTACACTCCATACGAATACTTTCAGAAATGACTTCCTGACACTTAAATCAATACTGGATGTTAACAAATTTCTCTTCTTCAGAAACGCTTTCCTTGCCATTGCCAGTCTACATTTTATATCCTCTCTACTTCGACCATCATCAGTTATTTTGCTCCCCAAATAGCAAAACTCCTTTACTACTTTAAGTGCCTCATTTCCTAATCTAATTCCCTCAGCATCACCCGACTTAATTAGACTACATTCCATTATCCTTGTTTTGCTTTTGTTGATGTTCATCTTATATCCTCCTTTCAAGACACTGTCCATTCCATTCAACTGCTCTTCCAAGTCCTTTGCTGTCTCTGACAGAATTACAATGTCATCGGCGAACCTCAAAGTTTTCATTTCTTCTCCATGAATTTTAATACCTACTCCGAATTTTTCTTTTGTTTCCTTTACTGCTTGCTCAATATACAGATTGAACAACATCGGGGAGACGCTACAACCCTGTCTTACTCCCTTCCCAACCACTGCTTCCCTTTCATGTCCCTCGACTCTTATAACTGCCATCTGGTTTCTGTACAAATTGTAAATAGCCTTTCGCTCCCTGTATTTTACCCCTGCCACCTTTAGAATTTGAAAGAGAGTATTCCAGTCAACATTGTCAAAAGCTTTCTCTAAGTTTACAAATGCTAGAAACGTAGGTTTGCCTTTCCTTAATCTTTCTTCTAAGATAAGTCGTAAGGTCAGTATTGCCTCACGTGTTCCAGTGTTTCTACGGAATCCAAACTGATCTTCCCCGAGGTTGGCTTCTACTAGTTTTTCCATTCGTCTGTAAAGAATTCGTGTTAGTATTTTGCAGCTGTGACTTATTAAGCTGATAGTTCGGTAATTTTCACATCTGTCAACACCTGCTTTCTTTGGGATTGGAATTATTATATTCTTCTTGAAGTCTGAGGGTATTTCGCCTGTTTCATACGTCTTGCTCACAAGATGGTAGAGTTTTGTCAGGACTGGCTCTCACACGGCCGTCAGTAGTTCCAATGTAATATTGTCTACTGCGGGGGCCTTGTTTCGACTCAGGTCTTTCAGTGCTCTGTCAAACTCTTCACGCAGTATCGTATCTCCCATTTCATCTTCATCTACATCCTCTTCCATTTCCATAATATTGTCCTCAAGTACATCGCCCTTGTATAGACCCTCTATATACTCCTTCCACCTTTCTGCTTTCCCTTCTTTGCTTAGAACTGGGATTCCATCTGAGCTCTTGATATTCATACAAGTCGTTCTCTGATCTCCAAAGGTCTCTTTAATTTTCCTGTAGGCGGTATCTATCTTACCCCTAGTGAGATAGGCCTCTACATCCTTACATTTGTCCTCTAGCCATCCCTGCTTAGCCATTTTGCACTTCCTGTCGATCTCATTTTTGAGACGTTTGTATTCCTTTTTGCCTGTTTCACTTACTGCATTTTTATATTTTCTCCTTTCATCAATTAAATTCAATATTTCTTCTGTTACCCAAGGATTTCTACTAGCCCTCGTCTTTTTACCTACTTGATCCTCTGCTGCCTTCACTATTTCATCCCTCAAAGCTACCCATTCTTCTTCTACTGTATTTATTTCCCCCATTCCTGTCAATTGTTCCCTTATGCTCTCCCTGAATCTCTGTACAACCTCTGGTTCTTTCAGTGTATCCAGGTCCCATCTCCTTAAATTCCCACCTTTTTGCAGTTTCTTCAGTTTTAATCTACAGGTCATAACCAATAGATTGTGGTCAGAGTCCACATCTGCCCCTGGAAATGTCTTACAATTTAAAACCTGGTTCCTAAATCTCTGTCTTACCATTATATAATCTATCTGATACCTTTTAGTATCTCCAGGGTTCTTCCATGTATACAACCTTCTTTCATGATTCTTAAACCAAGTGTTAGTTATGATCATGTTGCGCTCTGTGAAAAATTCAACCAGGCGGCTTCCTCTTTCATTTCTGTCCCCCAATCCATATTGACCTACTATGTTTCCTTCTCTCCCTTTTCCTACACTCGAATTCCAGTCACCCATGACTATTAAATTTTCGTCTCCCTTCACAATCTGAATAATTTCTTTTATTTCATCATACATTTCTTCAATTTCTTCGTCATCTGCAGAGCTAGTTGGCATATAAACTTGTACTACTGTAGTAGGCGTGGGCTTCGTATCTATCTTGGCCACAATAATGCGTTCACTCTGCTGTTTGTAGTAGCTTACCCGCATTCCTATTTTCCTATTCATTATTAAACCTACTCCTGCATTACCCCTATTTGATTTTGTGTTTATAACCCTGTAGTCGCCTGACCAGAAGTCTTGTTCCTCCTGCCACCGAACTTCACTAATTCCCACTATATCTAACTTTAACCTATCCATTTCCCTTTTTAAATTTTCTAACCTATCTGCCCGATTAAGGGATCTGACATTCCACGCTCCGATCCGTAGAACGCCAGTTTTCTTTCTCCTGATAACGACATCCTCTTGAGTAGTCCCCGCCCAGAGATCCGAATGGGGGACTATTTTACCTCCGGAATATTTTACCCAAGAGGACGCGATCATCATGTAATCATACAGTAAAGCTGCATGCCCTCGGGAAAAATTACGGCTGTAGTTTCCCCTTGCTTTCAGCCGTTCGCAGTACCAGCACAGCAAGGCCGTTTTGGTTATTGTTACAAGGCCAGATCAGTCAATCATCCAGACTGTTGCCCTTGCAACTACTGAAAAAGCTGCTGCCCCTCTTCAGGAACCACACGTTTGTCTGGCCTCTCAACAGATACCCCTCCGTTATGGTTGCACCTACGGTACGGCTATCTGCATCGCTGAGGCACGCAAGCCTCCCCACCAACGGCAAGGTCCATGGTTCATGGGGGGACAGAAGAAATGAGAAACAAAATTATGGAAATGCGTAGGAGCAAATGGCACCTTAACATGGAATGGAAAAAAGTGCAACTAGGAATTCCTGCGAATGAGTTAGCAGACAAGTTCCCAAATAGACAGCTCCAGAAAGCGAAATAAAAAATGATGACGGAAGTCAGCAGTGAAATCGCATGCACTGGAATCGGAAAATGGGAAAGAGAATGGTCGGCAACTATAAAAGATTTGACCACGACAGAATTTTTCCTTCTGTTGAACACCGTCTTTCGGTACGGTAACCATTGTCTAATCTAACAACTGTTTTAACTTACCTCCAGTGCTGCTTGCGCATGTGCAAAAGGTTTTATGATGACAGATGGAAATTTATGGGTATGTCACAAATTTAGTAGCGAGAGAAATGCACTAAGGAAGTGCATAATAGGAAAATAATGCAGCTCGGCAGTAGACAAATAATATTACTTTTACTAAGACTATACCAGATCAAATATTCATACCGTTTGAAATGTATAGTGTGTATTTGCATGTGCGGGTTTGGATCTTACTGGTGCTAAACCTCGAGGTCGTCAGCGCCGTTACACTTAACGAAACAAACGAATGTGGAGAAAAGCTCAAAAATATTCGCACACTCATCGAGTGACTGCGTGGTCGCTTCGAACGCATTTCACATGCGGTAAAACAAATTGGAAAGAGGAAAAATAGCTATACATAAAACTAAAACGTAGAGGGAACAAAACACAGTAGACGTAAAAGAAAGGCACAGGGAAATATGTCTGGCTGTTCACTTACAAAATACTTGGGTGAGCCAGTCGTCTTGTTAACAAATTAAAAACCTCTCTCTAAAATCTCGTAAAAAACTTCGACAATTCACAAAACTTTAAAACTTGGACCACATTCATTTGAAAGTTACCTAAAATGGATTACAGATCCGTTGGAAAATCCACAGTGGCAAGCTGGTCGGGAAATAAAACGCAGTACAATAGAATGTGGCACACAGTGATCTGCACGCTAGAAGCACCTCACACCAAAGGGTCCTCTGGCGGGTAGGAATCCATGCGTCATTCGGAAATGTTAAAGTATCCTAACATATAAACAATTGTATCACGAGTGAACGGTAAAGGAAATAAACACCCTACCTGAAAACCTTACGTGGCGTACACACTTACTTTTTACGCTGCAATACTTTCCTTGGACGATATGAAATGTACGGCATCGTACTGTTGTAATAGTATGCTCTCATCCACATAATCATAATTCGTTATATCTCACCTTGTGCATCACTATCTTGTATAAAAATCAAACCTAAACATGAAAAACGACAAAATTGATATCGTGGTGCAGCGTGTTTCAAAACTAAGTAAATAAGCACGTTTCCACGCCTCAAACCGGTGGCTGAGGCACCGGGGCCTGTGGCCGGTGATGCCCGCCGTTGCGTTGCGTCAGCGTTGCTGCCTCACCCCCTCCCCCCCCCCCCCCCTCCCTCCGCCGCCGCCATCCTTCGTGGGGAAGCACCGACCCCTGCTGACCTCATCCGGCGACTCGCAACTATCTGTATTACGCCAGGGTTGCCGGCTTCCTGCTGATGACAAACCGCTGCTCCGCGGCGATAACATATTTCGTCACGGGTTCCAGACTTGCTGCCGCACGCGCGTATCACAAGACGCAATCCGTGCTTCAACTGTGTGGAACAGCAGGCGTCTGCGCACAGAACGAGATTGCAACGTGGATCACAGCCCGTGGCCTGAATGGAGCGCGGCGGCCTGCGTTGAACCACAGTCAATACAGCAGTCATTACACTTACTGTTCTTACCGTTTGACAGCTCGAGCCACACTAGCGCTCTAAGCGGCAAGAACGGAGAACGTCAGATGCGTAGTAAGCATGTTTGTTTTGCATCCCTTTGCTACGTAATTTACGAAGTATTTGAATTATTTTTTAGCCTCCAAGAGTTTGTGTTATATCAGAAGACATATACAGGGTTATTACAAATGATTGAAGCGATTTCACAGCTCTACAATAACTTCATTATTTGAGATATTTTCACAATGCTTTGCACACACATACAAAAACTCAAAAAGTTTTTTTAGGCATTCACAAATGTTCGATATGTGCCCCTTTAGTGATTCGGCAGACATCAAGCCGATAATCAAGTTCCTCCCACACTCGGCGCAGCATGTCCCCATCAATGAGTTCGAAAGCATCGTTGATGCGAGCTCGCAGTTCTGGCACGTTTCTTGGTAGAGGAGGTTTAAACACTGAATCTTTCACATAACCCCACAGAAAGAAATCGCATGGGGTTAAGTCGGGAGAGTGTGGAGGCCATGACATGAATTGCTGATCATGATCTCCACCACGACCGATCCATCGGTTTTCCAATCTCCTGTTTAAGAAATGCCGAACATCATGATGGAAGTGCAGTGGAGCACCATCCTGTTGAAAGATGAAGTCGGCGCTGTCGGTCTCCAGTTGTGGCATGAGCCAATTTTCCAGCATGTCCAGATACATGTGTCCTGTAACGTTTTTTTCGCAGAAGAAAAAGGGGCTGTAAACTTTAAACCGTGAGATTGCACAAAACACGTTAACTTTTGGTGAATTGCGAATTTGCTGCACGAATGCGTGAGGATTCTCTACCACCCAGATTCGCACATTGTGTCTATTCACTTCACCATTAAGAAAAAATGTTGCTTCAGCACTGAAAACATGTTTCGCACTGAACGCATCCTCTTCCATGAGCTGTTGCAACCGAGCCGAAAATTCAAAGCGTTTGACTTTGTCATCGGGTGTCAGGGCTTGTAGCAATTGTAAACGGTAAGGCTTCTGCTTTAGCCTTTTCTGTAAGATTTTCCAAACCGTCGGCTGTGGTACGTTTAGCTCCCTGCTTGCTTTATTCGTCGACTTCCGCGGGCTACGCGTGAAACTTGTCCGCACGCGTTCAACCGTTTCTTCGCTCACTGCAGGCTGACTCGTTGATTTCCCCTTACAGAGGCATCCAGAAGCTTTAAACTGCGCATACCATCGCCGAATGGAGTTAGCAGTTGGTGGATCTTTGTTGAACTTCGTCCTGAAGTGTCGTTGCACTGTTATGACTGACTGATGTGAGTGCATTTCAAGTACGACATACGCTTTCTCGGCTCCTGTCGCCATTTTGTCTCACTGCGCTCTCGAGCGCTCTGGCGGCAGAAACCTGAAGTGCGGCTTCAGCCGAAGAAAACTTTATGAGTTTTTCTACGTATCTGTAGCGTGTCGTGACCATATGTCAATGAATGGAGCTACAGTGAATTTATGAAATCGCTTCAATCATTTGTAATAACCCTGTATATTTCTAGACTGACTCTAAAATAAGCGCAAGTAGGGATAAAAATCATGAATTCAGTGGCAAGCTACAACACATTCGCGAAGGGTCCTACTAAGCCCCTAGATGATAGTCCACACCACACATGGACCCCTGGTAGATTGACCGCTTTATCCACATAAACATGCGGATTTCCCAGTGCCCAGTACACACTGTTATCCCGATTCACGGTTCCATTAAGTTTAAATTGTGCTTCGTCACTCCACACTACCTTCATCACAAATTGTTCATCATCAGTTACCATTTGCTGATACCATTCGCAAAAGTGCATTCGGCGATTAGGATCGTCATCATTAATCGCGTGCAGTAATCGTGGAACGTAAACTTTCCACTTTGCAGGTTTCAGAGTTCTTCGTACCCTTTTACTGCTGACCCCCACTTCACGTGCACATTCCATAGCAGACTTGTGTGGAGAATTAACAAACTTTTCCAACACGAGAGCCGACACAGCAGGACTTGTAGCTGTACGTTGTCTTCCTGACCTTCTTTTGTGAATATCACAAATCTTTCCATGCAATTGAAACTTATTAGTGATGCGTTTAATTGTTAGGCGTGTTGGCGGTTCTGTTTCAAACTCCCGCCTCCACTAACATTGCACTTCAATGGCATTATCAAACTTGAAAAACAACTTCACGATACATTTACGTTGCTCGAATGTCAAGCGCGCTCCAGCCATCTTCTTTTCTCAACACCGAGATGAAAGTACTAACATCAGTTGAGCCAAAGACCATAGTAAAACACACTCGTAACTCAAGTCGAACGATAGTATTGATACCTCGATAGAGTCTGACAAAGAGTGTATACCATTTTCTGGCCGACTCTGAGATGTGAGTAGAGGCGTCATATAGCGCATAACAAGATGGAATATTTGCCGTACAGGTAGAGATGAATGCGGCACCGGATATGTAGTGGTCTGTGTCTGCAGATTTGAGCGCATGTAGTCAGTACCAGTTACAGACATTCACCTTAAGAAATATATCGATGTGTGAGCGACAGTTATTACTCGCCATTTTAAGATCTAAAATGTGCCAGTTGCAGACCAGTCAGTGGCTACATTCTTAAAAACAGACGCTACGAATTATGTGGATGCATTACACAAATTGGAGGTAAAATAACTATAACGACTGATGAGAAGGTATTTAATTATCACACATAGATAAGACAGAGTAAAACAGAATGTGTTGGTGAAAGTCAGTAGAGAAGTGAGACGAAAATAAGTGCCGAAAACCGCACCCCTAGAAAGAGATTTTTCATATTTGACAATGCATGTTTTCTGCTGGCTTTTTAGTTTTAAATATTCTTGACAGGGTAGTAACATTAACGTACGTTATACATCAAGGCGGTTCAGCACCGGTAGAGGAAGTTCAGTCTCTATTACAAAGGTTTCCACATCTGTATTGTTCTCGAAATTTAACTAGAGTTTGTCTTTAGCAAATTCATCAAGTATGTCCCTAACAATCATCACCTTCTTCCACTGTTCCTTCTCCTCCACAGCTTCTTCTTCCGAACACTAAATCGTATCTGGAGAACATTCGTGGCCACACACTGCGCGAAGTTGCAACAGTCGGTATTTGTTGTTGACTAGCTGATGTGGATCTTTGATGGCTGCTGCGTCCATTGATTCTATGGCACATATGAAGTTTTTCATTTTAGCAAGGTTTTCGCGATTCAGATAGATTAACAAGATTATCAAGATCAGTAGCAATGAGATGTAATTATTTGTGTTTCCTTGTTTCAAAGCACTTGGTAACGAGTTAATGGATCTTGACACATGCGATAAACTGATCACACATTTCCGAAAAGTGATGCGTAACATAATAACTACTGATTTGTGATTCGATTGTACAATGACTTCACAACAGATAAAGTACCTTTCACTAAACCACACACGGCTGAAGTTGTATAGAACAAAAGGATCGAAGTAATGTAGTTTTTTCTCATCCCCTTACTCTACGTAGATAAACGAACAATAAAAGATAAAATACTTCCATTGCATTTTGTAACTGGCTTTTCATAATTCTTAATAATGTACAGCAAACAAGTTTCAGGCGATTTGAGTGGCAGCAAATCAAAAGGATCGACTGTGCTACAAAAACGCTGTAAGAATTTGGCTACCGTCTTCTACGCTAATTTTTGTACTAAGTATAATGTAACCGGCTCTATGACACTGTAGAACTGTGATGTACACTACTGGCCATTAAAATTGCTACACCACGAAGATGACGTGCTACAGACGTGAAATTTAACCGACAGGAAGAAGATGCTGTGATATGCAAATGATTAGCTTTTCAAAGCATTCACACGAGGTTGGCGCCGGTGGCGACATCTACAGCGTGCTGACATGAGGAGGGTCTCCAACCGATTTCTCATACACAAACGTTGTTGTGATGCCTCGTGTAAGGAGGAGAAATGCGTACCATCACGTTTCCGTCTTTGATAATGGTCAGGTTGTAGCCTATCGCGATTGCGGTTTATCGTACCGCGAAATTGCTGCTCGCGTTGGTCGAGATCCAATGACTGTTTGCAGAATATGGAATCGGTGGGTTGAGGAGGGTAATACGGAATGCCGTTCTGGATCCCAACGGCCTCGTATCACTAGCAGTCGAGATGACAGGCATCTTATCCGCATGGCTGTAACAGATCGTGTAGCCACGTCTCGATCTCTGAGTCAACAGATGGGGACGTTTGTGAGATGACAACCATCTGCACGAACAGTTCGACGACGTTTGCAGCAGCATGGACAATCAGCTAGGAGACTATGGCTGCCGGTGGTCTCGCGGTTCTAGGCGCTCAGCCCGGAGCCGCGCGACTGCTACGGTCGCAGGTTCGAATCCTGCCTCGGGCATGGATGTGTGTGATGTCCTTAGCTTAGTTAGGTTTAAGTAGTTCTAAGTTCTAGGGAACTGATGACCTGAGATGTTAAGTTCCATGGTGCTCAGAGCCATTTGAACCATTTTGAACTATGGCTGCGGTTACCCTTGACGCTGCATCACACAGGAGCGCCTGCGATAATGTACTCAAGGACGAACCTGGGTGCTCGAATGGCAAAACGTAATTTTTTCGGATGAATCCAGGTTCTGTTTACAGCATCATGATGGTCGCATCCGTGTTTGGCGACATCGCGGTGAACGCATATTGGAAGCGTGTATTCGTCATCGCCATACTGTCGTATCACCCGGCCTGGTGGTATTGGTTACACGTCTCGGTCACCTCTTGTTCGCATTGACGGCACTTTGAACAGTGTACGTTACATTTCAGATGTGTTACGAGCCGTGGCTCTACCCTCCATCCGGTCCCTGCGAAACCCTACATTTCAGCAGGATAATGCACGACTTCATGTTGCAGGTCCTGTACCGGCCTTTCTGGATACAGAAAATGTTCGACTGCTGCCCTGGCCAGCACAGTGAATACCCGTTTATATCTGCATTTCTTCTTGGTGTAGCAATTTCAGTGGACTAGTGTATTTATGTATCTGCGACAAAGTGTTGTTCGCCGAAACAGTACTTTCGTAAAATCAAACTCTTGACTCGGTACGCGACCTTTACTGCCGACACTGCTGGAATGAGCTGTGTGCAGGCGGACGTAGAGGCGGCCAGCCCCTCGGCGCGCAGTGGCTGTTGCTAAGGCCAGCTAGCGGTGAACATCCCATTCCGCTGATCTGCTGTGGAGTGGAGCGCAGTGGCCGACCTCGGCCGTTCAGCGACCCCTGCGTCGCTCTCCTGACAGACTATCTCACCTGACTTCACCTGACGTGACGTAGACTACTGAAGGCTCGCTGCGACGACTCGGCGACACGCAGGGTGCGACAGCCAGGCTGCGGAGCGCAACGCAGAGACAAATATTGATTCGTCTCCCGCGCGTCTGAGAAAATTGTTTTATGTAAAATAAGCGATGCTACCTCCGAAATTTCCTGGGAGATTAGAAGTTTATGTTGGACCGAGACTTGAACTCGGGACCTTCGCCTTTCGCGGGCAAATGCTTGGTAGGTAGGAGGCGAGGTACTGGCAGAATTGAAGCTGTGAGGACGGGTCGTGTCTCTTGCTTCGATAGCTCAGTCGGTAAGAGCATTTGCCACCGAAAGGCAAAGGTCCCGAGTTCGACTCTCGGTCTGGCACACAGTTTTAACCTGCCAGGAAGTTTCATACCAGCACACGCTCCTCTGCAGAGTGAAAATATTCTGGAATTCTAGTTCCGTCAGTTTCTCAGTAAAACTTTTATTTTTCACCTGGAAAGAAAAACACTTTTAGGATACGCTTGTGTTCTCCGCCTCGCAAACGTTTTACTTCTCTCTGAACGGCCAGTGACTATTCTGCATCGCTTTAGAATCTCGTTAGCTGCGCTGATAAACTGAATACGACTCATCGTGAATAGATGACGCCACAAGATCCACTGTTCATTACCTTACAATCTCCAACAATAAAACGACATGTGCTTCCAAACTTTTCATTGTTTGAAACGGTGGCACTCATCAATTCTTGTCCTCATATATTGCGACTACAATATTGGTTTCCGAACTAAGTTTCGGCAAATTTCTCGCTCGCCACTTTCCGGCTACACGAACACGTTGCTCGGCTCCCAAGGACTGTCACCGTAGCTACTCGCCGAAAAAGGCTGCACTGAAATCAGAAAATAGCGAGTTTTAAGAAATGTAAGTGATTAATAGCGCAAGACATAACCGGCAGTCGGTATTTTTGTAAATGATTGAAGCAGTCAGGTTAAAAAGTGCCGGTGGTTCACATTTCCTGACGGGCTCAAGCGGTGCAGCTGTCGCCGCACACAGAGGCCCACCGCATGATTTCACATATTTCTCTGGCAAAGTCAGCAGCAGCCGGCCGCTGCGGCGGAGCGGTTCTAGGCGCTACAGTCTGGAACCGCCTGACCGCTACGCTCGCTGGTTCGAGTCCTGCCTCGGGCATGGATGTGTGTGATGTCCTTAGGTTAGTTAGGTTTAAGTAGTTCTAACTTCTAGGGGACTTATGACCACAGCAGTTGAGTCCCATAGTGCTCAGAGCCATTTTTTGAAAGTCAGCAGTAGTGCCGTGCTGCTCGTTGATGGCGTTTCGCTATTGCTGTCATGTGTTGTCACTGTGAAAACTTGTGTCATACGTCTCCAATTTATGTCATTTTTAGTGTCACAAAGGCTTGAGCTTAGTAGGATTTCTTCTCAGTCAGCACGCAGTCCAAAGTGTGGTGTTTACTTCGTAAAGACAGTTTTTACCTCTCGTTTGTTTTATAACACGCAGCAGCTACTTTTAGACAACAGGACAATTCTGAGCGAACCCATTTTTTTTTTTTTCCGTGACTTAGTCGCGAAATGTGTTGATAGTGCACAAAAGACGTAAACAAAAGAATGCCTTACACGTTTCTCTCTTTTGTTATCACTGAAAGGGAGAGAGAACCACTCGTTGATTTCAGATTAAACGTATTATCTACTGAAAAGTGTGAAATTCTTCTGCAATGGGACACTCTTCGTACTGACGTCAAAACATTGATAGACATCAACAATTTCTGCCAGTAACTCTCACCAGTATTTTTGTGAGAAAAGCATTCTTACAGCTCACTACAGGGTGGGAGACTTGTCACATATATTAACGTGTCACTGGACATGGGGTTATCTGTGTTTGTACCATCGATCGCGTTATTCGCCAAGACTGGAAACAGTCATAACGCTGCTGTCAGCTTCAGAAATAATTTAGACGTAACAGCACTGTGCGGCCTATAGTGTACTGGCTCTAAAGCGGAATTTATTTAATTCGTGAAAAAATGAATGAGCTGTTACATTTTAATGTTAATAAAAAATTCAAATTTCAATTATCTGAATTTTTACAACAGTTTCACACACAAGTATGGTTTATATGCTGTGCGAAATTCATCGAAGAATCTCTCCTACTTATGAAGAAATGTGTGCTTATAGCAACAAACGCAGCCAATAGTAAGTAAAAAAATGATGAAATGTCACATATAACATAATTTATTTTGTTGCGTTTTGGAACTTTCACTGCTATGAGCCTGAATCCTCAATTCTTCCTGGTCACGCTGACAAAGTTTTATGAATTTATTTGCAAAAGTATAGACAGTGGAAATTGAAATGTCTGTGGTGCCTCTTTTGCTCCAAATTTGATGTCCTACCCCCCTAAAATTTGAAGATCATAACTACGTACGATAATGAGAAAATAAATGCTTCATTATAAAATAGTCATGCGAGACTGTAATATTTGAACTTGGTTTTTTAGCAGAATATTTTACTCGAAATCGCTTGAGAATTTTTTTGTGGCTCTGTATATTTCATACACACACACACACACACACACACACACACACACACACACACACACAAATACACAAACACACACGCTCGAATATTGTCGTTCGTCAGACGACCTGACGCGACTGCATGAGGAAGTTCCCACTTCAGCACTCCACGCAGATCTACGCATATATTTGTTTTTATTGTTTGAAACGGTGGCACTCATGAAATCTTGTCCTTATATATTTTGCGACTACAGTTTCCGAACTAAGTTTCGACAAATTTCTCGCTGGCCACTTTGCGGCTACAAGAAAACGTTGCTCGGCTGATTTCCCAAGGACTGTTCACCACAGCTATTCGCCGAAAAAGGCTGCACTGAAATCAGAAAATGGCGGGCTTTCAGAATCGGAAAAGTTGTCTTCACTTCTACGGAGGCGAAAAGGTCGCCATCTCGATACCAGCAGGATAATCTAAGCCGTGCACACATCCTCGTCTGCAACTGTTCACGTTTTGAAAAGATTCGAATATCAGACACGCCGTGTTGTTTAATTTCCACGAATAGAATTTGTATTACAGCTGAAGATCCACGACGTGAGGAGGCGAGACTGAAGGACGACGCACACAAAGCTGAGAGGCAGGTACGTCCTATACAGCCACTCACATCTGGAGACGGGCAGACAGCACTTGCTACCTGTCTGCATCTGTCAATTCGTGACTCGTCATCACAAGCTAAGCTCCCTCTTCCGGTAGTCGCTACTATGAAACTTCACTTCATAATTCACATCTTATAAATCTGCTCTCAGAACCGAGGAAGACGTCTAGTACGAGTCGTGCTGGCTCAGCGCTCCTACCTGGAGTTCAGACGGGACACGGTTTTCCGCTCTGGCACGTCGTACCGCTGCGACGTCCCGCGAGGTACTGTCCAAAACAGGTGAGGCAACTCCTCTGCCGTCACGTGACTACCGCTCTCCGCAGACGCATACGTTCGAAGGTGCGAGGCGTAACCTTAGTTTCCTGCTGATTTTTCCCCAGAAACTTCCTGCGTCAGAACGCTGCACCCCGAGTGTATCATTCCGGCTCCCATTGCCTTCGACGTCCACTCAGCATTTCTTACTAAGGAGGAGTTATTTATTGCAATCGCACCTTTTTTTGCAGTTATCTTGTTATTTAAGGCGAATAATGGCTAGCAGAACTAATCTCACATTTTATTCTACAGGGTGATTATAATTAAAGTTAAGCTTTCAAACCGCTGTAAAAATAACACCACTGGTCAGAATGACGTCAAATTGCAACGGAATATCATCGGAGAAATAGTGGAATAAATAGTTACAAAATGTAGCAATAGATGGCACTGAAAACATCATAATTTAATAGTGGTCGACTACAAAAGACAAATGAATTATACAACTATGATTAAGGTGTACGTTTGACGTTGAACAAACTGTACTACTCAGTGTCTATGGATGTAAAGGTGTCATACTGTTAGTCACATAAGTCCATTCACCACAGCAAGGTCACATCAGATCGGATTGGAAAAATCGGTTTACAATTGTCCTGAGGCCAAAAACCGCATAAAAAGCATCACTCATATCGGTTCTTAATTGTCCTGAGTCCAAAACCGCATAAAAAGCATCTATCAAAATGAAATCGGATTATTAACGTCCGTGTGACTGGCGCAAATCATGTACAATATGCTGTCCACCGTTTTCTGCAACCTGTTGAAATCGAGAAACAGCATGTTCTACAACTGATGGAAGTGTTTCCGGGCTCACACTCACAATGTGTTGCGCAATGCATGCCTTCAATGCAGCTAAGTTTGCTATCGCAACACTTAACACAACATCTTTCAGATAGTGCCACAGCCAGAGGTCACACGGATTAAAATTGTAATATCTCTTTACATTCTACTCATTATCCCTGCACAATTCTATGAGTGAATTACGTTTCCTACTTGACCATCTACATACTCATAGAATCGATGCGCAAAGTAGTACAGTACTATTACTATTCCATGAGCGCATAATTACTCATTGTAATATTCTCTCTGGTGTGTACTGAGAGGACTTCTAGGATCTTTTTCGTGCCGAATAGCCGCATCGAATAATTGTAATTTTGCTATCGAGATTACTGGAAGAAAGAGATTGAAAATATATTCTATGTCACTCAATAAAATATATACTGAGCATTTACATCAAAGGTGTGTAAGGAATTTCATTATACACTCCTGGAAATTGAAATAAGAACACCGTGAATTCATTGTCCCAGGAAGGGGAAACTTTATTGACACATTCCTGGGGTCAGATACATCACATGATCACACTGACAGAACCACAGGCACATAGACACAGGCAACAGAGCATGCACAATGTCGGCATTAGTACAGTGTATATCCACCTTTCGCAGCAATGCAGGCTGCTATTCTCCCATGGAGACGATCGTAGAGATGCTGGATGTAGTCCTGTGGAACGGCTTGCCATGCCATTTCCACCTGGCGCCTCAGTTGGACCAGCGTTCGTGCTGGACGTGCAGACTACGTGAGACGACGCTTCATCCAGTCCCAAACATGCTCAATGGGGGACAGATCCGGAGATCTTGCTGGCCAGGGTAGTTGACTTACACCTTCTAGAGCACGTTGGGTGGCACGGGATACATGCGGACGTGCATTGTCCTGTTGGAACAGCAAGTTCCCTTGCCGGTCTAGGAATGGTAGAACGATGGGTTCGATGACGGTTTGGATGTACCGTGCACTATTCAGTGTCCCCTCGACGATCACCAGTGGTGTACGGCCAGTGTAGGAGATCGCTCCCCACACCATGATGCCGGGTGTTGGCCCTGTGTGCCTCGGTCGTATGCAGTCCTGATTGTGGCGCTCACCTGCACGGCGCCAAACACGCATACGACCATCATTGGCACCAAGGCAGAAGCGACCCTCATCGCTGAAGACGACACGTCTCCATTCGTCCCTCCATTCACGCCTGTCGCGACACCACTGGAGGCGGGCTGCACGATGTTGGGGCGTGAGCGGAAGACGGCCTAACGGTGTGCGGGACCGTAGCCCAGCTTCATGGAGACGGTTGCGAATGGTCCTCGCCGATACCCCAGGAGCAACAGTGTCCCTAATTTGCTGGGAAGTGGCGGTGCGGTCCCCTACGGCACTGCGTAGGATCCTACGGTCTTGGCGTGCATCCGTGCGTCGCTGCAGTCCGGTCCCAGGTCGACGGGCACGTGCACCTTCCGCCGACCACTGGCGACAACATCGATGTACTGTGGAGACCTCACGCCCCACGTGTTGAGCAATTCGGCGGTACGTCCATCCGGCCTCCCGCATGCCCACTATACGCCCTCGCTCATGGTCCGTCAACTGCACATACGGTTCACGTCCACGCTGTCGTGGCATGCTACCAGTGTTAAAGACTGCGATGGAGCTCCGTATGCCACGGCAAACTGGCTGACACTGACGGCGGCGGTGCACAAGTGCTGCGCAGCTAGCGCCATTCGACGGCCAACACCGCGGTTCCTGGTGTGTCCGCTGTGCCGTGCGTGTGATCATTGCTTGTACAGCCCTCTCGCAGTGTCCGGAGCAAGTATGGTGGGTCTGACACACCGGTGTCAATGTGTTCTTTTTTCCATTTCCAGGAGTGTATATGTATTCTCTAATTGGAAATTTGCACGGAGGTGTCGTTTCGTTTTTAATCAGAAGGGAACTTCCGATGAATTGGAAACGAACCTGCAATTATGAGATCCGAGAGTTCCATTATTTCATCGGATAATTAAACTCCATCAAAGCAAACTTCCCACTTGATGTGAGGTCTCCCGACTGACTACGGAACGCAAGGAAACCAACACTTTTTATTTACACAGGATTGCAGATCGCTTCGAATCATCGAGACTGCGGACAAGCAGACTCATCGTCCGATTCTGATTAAACAGGTAAAGCTTAATTATAACTTTCTTGAGCGACTTTGATATGGCTGCTTATGAATGAGATCATTAATAAAATACCCCAGTATAAACACAATATTAATTAAAATTATAAGGTCAGGTGATCGGGACAGCTAGGCTGTAGGGAAATGGCGACTGATAATTCCAGCATTTCCGAAATGGCGCTTCAGCAGGTGCTTAACTGGATTTGCAGTGTGCGGAGTTGCGCCATCTTGCATAAAAATAATCCCATTCACACATCCACGCTGTTGGGGAGCTGGAATGACGTTGTTCCGCAAAAGATACTAGTAGCGCTTACCAGTGACGGTACAGGTAACAGGACCGGAAACACCTGTCTCTTCGAAATTATATGGCCCTATGATAAATGATGCCGTAAACCCGCACCACACAGTGACCTATTCAGGATGAAGTGGTGCTGGTTGATTAGCGTGTTGATTTTCCGTTGCCTGTATTCGACAATTCTGTGTATTGACATATCCTTTCAAATGGAAGTGGGCTTTGTCTGTCCACAAAATCTCCACGGCCAATCATTGTCCACTTCCATGCGGGAAAGAAATTCTAAAGCAAAGATCTCTCTTGCCGGAAGGTCAACAGGAAGCAACTAGTGCACTTGGGTAATTTTGAATGGAAAGCAAAGAATGATGTTTCGTAGGATTTTACGCACTGTGCTCACAGGTATGTCCAATGTTCGGGCAGTTCTCCGTGCACTACACGCTTGCATACTCGTCTTCTCCTGCATTGCTGTGGCCACTGCTTTCACTGACGTCGAATCAATTCGTTTCCTCCCTCTACCAGGTTGCACACCTAAAGAACCCGTCTTTTCGAATTCCGAATCAATTTCTCCAGACCCACCGCAGTCATCGGACCAACGCCTTTTTCAAATCCTTCAGTGTTCGGAACTTCTGCAGTGCGATATGTGCACAGTTTTACACGCAGAGCGCGATCCTGCATTGATACACTCATGGCGAACGTCGCAGACGCGAAAGGAGGAAAGGCGTGTTCCCGGCGTATTTATATCAACTTCAGTGGGTCGTGCGCATGACGGGTGTTTTCATTTACTTTTTCTGACGTATACATCGCCATCTATTGATCAATTTTGGCACTATTTTTTTTTCTTTTGCTATACGTTTTCCCCCTTCTCTGATAATATTCCGTTACTCAGACCAGTGGTGTTATTTCTACAGTGTTTTGAGAGTTTAACTTAAATTACAATCATCTTGCACATAGAAATTATCCTAATACCTGTACACCTAATAGGACTTCAAGGAATATGTTAGTTTTAGGAAATAGCAAAGATTTTGCAATCGTTTCCTCCATTACAAGTCCTTCTAATTCAAAACCCTAGACATACTGTATTTTTCGAAGTTACTTTTAATTTAAATCTTACACAGAAGCTGAAAGAAGGCTAACTGGTAACAGAATTTATAAGAACTGTTCACCCAGAACGCTGAAATGTTTCAGTCGACAGTCTGTTCTACCAGCATCCAGGCATCTATTCTGCACTTCAGTTTCCGCGTCAGCTCCTTCGTGATACGGCAAGTACGATATTTCCAGTCGTGTCGAGGTCGGCAGAACGGATATTTTGCAACATCAGTTATCACAGTAGCCGTCATTTTTTAAAGCCACTAATTTATACGGTTTCTAATAAGTGGCAGTTACCTCTATTGTGATTTGCTGACGAACACATCGCACGTATGACTATTCATTCTGGCAAAACTTTTGCCCCATACTTAGCGGTTTTTGTATCAAAACTTACGTGAACGAAGATAATACATCAAAAATTGCTTGTCCACCGTACGATTTCTTAAAATACAACGGCACTACATGCTAGATCGGCACATAAAAAGTTACCTCTCCAAATATCAGTACTTTACGTAAAATTTAAAGGTTAATTTCTGCAGCTTCACACTAACTGTAGCAAATTTAAGACTGTGGACCATCACGTAAGGCAGTTAATTGAGGTCACGTCATAGAAATTATTGTCAGCAAAGGGGAGAAAAGATACAAAGAGGGACAAAAAAGATGCTGATGCAATTAGTTAATTTATGTTAAAACCACCTACATTAACTTCCTTTATCCAATTGACGGGATTCTGTTACTCTGGATTACACACTTCGTTTCATTGTTTTTGAGCCCAGTAAGTCCTTGTATTCAGAGAAACGCTACCCGACGTCAACAGAAACCAATGGAGCATATCTTGTCAGCACCGGTAGAGGAAGTTCAGTCTCTATTACAAAGGCTTCCACATCTGGATTGTTCTCCAAATTTAACTAGAATTTGTCTTTGGCAAATTCATCAAAGATGTCCCTAACGCTCATCACCTGCTTCCACAGTTCCTTCTCCTCCACAGCTTCTTCTTCCGAACGCTAAATTGCATCAGGCAAACAATTATGGCCACACACTGCGCGAAGTTCCAACCGCCGGTTGTTGTTGTTGTTGTTGTTGATTATCTGTCGTGTGTCTTTGATGGCTGCTGTGTCCATTGAGTCTATGGCACATATGAAGTTTTTCATTTTAGCGAAGTTTTCGCACAGTGAAACCGCTCATCTTATCCTTCTGAAGACAGTAAACTGTAGAAGGTGGACCCCTACTATTTCTCGATACAAAGTTTGACGATATGGAGCCTTTACCAGAACCTTCTCCGCAGACACGGTGTACATCACGTGGCTGAGGTTGGCGAACACATATTGCTGGAAGCCTGAAAGCATATGGCGTGTGTGATTAGTTAACACAAGCCTGAAATGTTCGTGTTGTATACAACATCGTGCAGGTATTTGTCTTCTCGAGTTGGTACATTTTAAAAAGTATAGATTTTACACATTCACCAGGTAATGGAAAAACCAAAATATTAAAAACAAGTCTTGGCAGCTCATCAGTAGTTTCACATAAAATGAAACCCTCTTCGTGTTTGCCGATCCCTTCCTTTATTTTTCCTAAAACGCTCTCATAAATTGGCTCTATGCCAGAGTGCTCACATCAGGTAGTGACTTTTGCGTGAGCTCCCCAAGGAACGTTTTGATTGCAGGATTGTCTGCCTTGTGTATTGGAATTCTTGACTGAATTGATATCATGGCAAAATCCGTACTAAAGTAACTCAATGACCGCTGCTTTTCAGTTTCCGAAGCGAATGCGTGCCAGTAGTTTGCTTAGGTTTCGGTTTGCGACCATAAATGTTCTTTAAATCTTTTTTGTTCTGGATGTGCTGCTTCATTCTGTTTCTATTATGCTTGTCACCGATTGCAATATTTACTTCGCGGAATGATGTCATCAGTAAAGTGAGTCTTCAACCTTTCCCTTCTTGACATTGTACACGATTTTGTGTGAAAAATCCGTTGTGGTGTAACTCTACCGTTTACGAGACAATGCAGTCGATACACAGGAACCGTTAAATTCATGCCAGGAGTAACTGAATTTAGGTTTCAAAAGTTGCAGCATCATTGTTTATATTTGATTTCACAGCTGTAGGTTGACCATTCTTACTGAGGCTGATTGCTGTTGCTCAGGTATTGTTGCCGGGGGTATGAATAATTACTGGTGCTTTCCACAAATTATACTGACGGAAAAAAATCCCAATACCAAAAAGGAGTTGTGTTTCATAAACGAAAGTTGGTTTGAGTGTTCCTACATCTGAAAGACGTCTATTCAAATTTCGCGCCGGTCGCATAAGAGCGGCGCTATAATGGTAGTCGAGAATGAAGAATGTCTTTAAGGCGACAAAGACTCCATTCTCAACACCTCATTGAGTTTGAAAGAGGTCGTGCAGTAGGGCTACGAGAAGCTGATTTCCGGACAGCGGTGGCCACGAGAATATAAGATTGTACGAAGACCGGGCTCCGAAAGGCCAGGTGACACTACCGAGAGGAAAGACCATCGTGTTGGGCGCACGGTTCTGGCGCATCGTGCTGCATCTGCAGCAGAAATTTGATCACCAGTTGGCCCACAGTGACACAACGAACTTTACAAACGGTCACTTCAAAGACAGCTCCGAGCCAGACGCCCTGTGGATTGCATTCCACTGACCTCAAACCACAGCTATTTGTGACTTCCATAGTGTCTAGCGAGACGTCATTCGAGGGCAAGCTGGAGGTCCCTTGTGTTTTGTGATGAAAGCACATTTAAATTGCTACAGCTAAAGATCGTAACAGCTTCGATGCGGGTTACATTATCGATATATCGTAACAATATTGTCTAGATTCTCCTGTAATAACAGGAAACACCTCCTATTATACTCTTAAATATCCACGATGACGGCACGTCATCATTTCCGTTCCGTTATTTTGTCTGCTAGATGCCCATTGGATGGAGGGAGACAGTCATATGGTACTGTACTCGAATGCACCACGCTAGTCACAACTATACATTCTACAGATACGATGCATTTGCTCTATTTTCTGAATGTCTCATTTTGTGTGTGTTCTCACACATGCAGTCAAATATGAATATTACCTAATTACGGCTAGTTCTCACGAGCAATGTTATTATACAAGTACTAAGCGGAAGAATCAATGTGTTTTACAGCGGTAAGTGATTCCCTATGGCTTTCTACTGGAGAGTGGACACATGCCACATGTATCAGCCTTAATAATTTGAGAAGCGTGTGCTCTAGAGACGTGGCGTTAGGAGCAAATCGCTATACTATCCTGCAGTTGAGGAAAACTACCTTACATCAGACCATGACTTTGAATCTTCGTTGTTCAATGTGTGAATCTGTACTTAAATTGCTGAATGACTGAGACCCACAATATCATAGCGCAACGCAATCTCACTGCTCAAAAAAAAGATAACCTGACTTCAAATAATTAATTCAAAAGAATGGCCCTGACTAAAAAGAAATCCTGACAATAACCTATACAGAATGAGATTTTCACTCTGCTGCGGAGTGTGCGCTGATATGAAGCTTCCTGGCAGATTAAAACTGTGTGCCGGACCGAGACTTGAACTCCGGAGTTCGAGTGTCGGTCCGGCACACAGTTTTACTCTGCCAGGAAGTTTCAATAACCTATACATTTCATTAAGAACTTACCTCACAAAAATCTTCATTACGCGAACTACTGCAATACAGCGAGCGTCGGCACTGCCAGCTAAATAAAAGATTCTAGCTACTAAAGCCACTAACTACTAATAGGCATATGGTTAGCAAAGGAAAGATTTTGTTGTAAACCAAATAATGTATTTTTTACCTTAATAATGTGTCAGATATATAATCATGAATAATTTTCAATTTCCAATTCGTATGCTTCCAGATTGTTAGCCTACCCTAACACTTCAGACCTCTACTCTCCATCAATGCTACCTTCTCACATTTAACATCCACAACTCCTGGCTGTTCACCTCCAACTGCCCAACAGTACTTCCATCACTACTTAACTTCCAACAACGAGTCCAACCAGCCACAGAGTCTCTTACAAAGAAAGCGCAGTCAGAGATCCAATGCAGAGCGCTACACAGCGCTGCCAACACAGAAGCAGCCCACTTGCAACTTCTGTGTGCGAGAGGAATGCTGCCAGGGCCACGGTGATGCTACTGGAAGCAGCAATAAAACTGTTAAATTCCTTTGGCTACTGATCGTGGTGTTTACTCCCTCGTAAGAAGGTACTGTTTTTTCATGTGCATTTCGTGCAGCAGGACGTGAGTAGTAACTTAAACTACCGTTTATGTCGTGTTTTCCTCACTCTATTACTTAGTGAGGCATAGCCCCACATGTCAAACCCGCTTCTACTAGTAATCAGCGTGATTGTCGTGGGAAATGTGGTTGAGGGTATGTACGCTTCCGACATAAATGGCGTATAAAATCCATCCATTTTCTAAGAGACAGAACAGCAGTCTCCAGACTTCATTCTATTTTATTTATAAGCAGTTCGAGAGGCGGATATACACTTATGATACCTTCGTAGTGAGGGACAGCTCAGTCACTTCCTAGGACACCTGAATAATATAGAAGAAAGTAGATTTATCATTTCAAACCTTGTCATCATAGTGACTGGGGTAGAAAACTTACAGGGTAGTTGTATGTCTGATGTTAGATATATATGTACTACGTTAGAGTATTAAGAGCGTTGCATTCACCAACTTCACACTGAGGGAGATGGTGCAGTGGTTAGCACGCTGGATTCGCTTTCTGGAGGGCGACGGTTCAAACATGTGTCTGGCCATCCTGGATTTGGTTTTATGTGATTTCTCTAAATCGCTTCTTGCAAATCCCTCGATGGCTCCTTTGAAAGAGTATGGAAAGCTTCCTTCGGTAATCGGATGGAACAATGATCTCTCTGTTTCCTCCCCTCCTCAAAATGAACCAACCAACAAACCTGACTTCGTTCTAGTTGGTTCGTAAACAGGTCAAGAAGTGAGGAACAGCTCTGTCACTTCCTAGGACACCAGAATGGTGTAGAAGCAAGTAGTTTTATCATCTTAATGTTTGTCACCATAGTGATTGGGGTAGATATCTTGCAAGGCAATTGTATGTCAGATGTTGGACACATACGTCCTGCATTAGAGTGTTTAGAGCTTTGCATTCTGGGCGAATAATACTTAGGAAACCATATGGCTGCAACAATATACCGTTTTAGATGCAGAACCATGTACCCATAAGAGTGTCTGTTTATGCTCAACAATCCTTTCTGTCGTGCCGGTATCTTCTTGGTGCTGACTGCAGAAACTGGAATAATACTCTAGAATTGATAACACTGTTGATTTATGCAAAATGTTTCAAATACCATCTGCCTGGAGCTCCATCATGTATTAACGACATGTTTCATCTTAACTGTCTGTTATATCACCACAACACTCTCATGTTTACTATACACCGATAAGGGGAGCTAACCTTGATATGCACGCAACTGGAGAGATTTTGTGTACGTGGATGTGTGCTGTGGGTAAGAATGCTGTGGAACAGCCTTGGTTGAAAAGCACTGCTTTATGAGATGTGCCATGTAGTGGGCACTGACTTCTGGTCAGTTGCAGATTAAATTGGCGACTGTATTGAGGGGAGGGTTGGTCAAGGACAATGTGGAGGGGTCTGTCAATCGCCGACTTTATCCTGTGAATGCAAGAATACTCTTCATCTCCAATTCAGATAGAGAAAGATGAACAGCCGTAATCGTAATTTCCACACTATGATGGACGTGCTAGAAATATGTAAATAAACTGTGTCGGTATAGAACGTGCCTGGTAGACTTTGGTGTATATCACTGAATAGATGTACTGCACAGTTGTCTTTCTGTATCGCTGTCTAGTATATGGTACTTGCAGGGCAGTGCAGGGTTGGTTTAGCAATGATACAGCAGTTTGGAAGCATTCTGTTGTTTCATTGGTTGGAGCTGAAGTTACAGAACAACTGCTAAAATTGCGAAAACTGATCACGTTATCAACTGCATTGTTTATTAGAGTACATTGTCCCACATTCCTGGTGTCTTTTCCATCCCATTGTCCACTGGTGCACTGTTGATAACCACATAATGATTGACTGACACCACCTGTTTGAGATGGAGAGAGCCTTGGCTGAACACTGGACATCTGCTAATTCTCACTGTGCGGTATGGGATTAAATGTAGAGGTCCTCACCTGTGGACAGTTGTTTGGAGGTGGTCTTCAATGCTGCAGACTCGTCCTATTTCCATTTTTCACCAACAAGATAACAGTACCTCCTTTTATTTCTACTATTCAAGGATTGTTGTGAGCAGCACCTTCCGGCAATGGTCAACACTGGTACAGTGGTCATGTAGATAACTGCAAAATGAGGAAACAATGTTCTTCGAAATGGAACACTGAGACATCTACTACCCCATCACAGTGGAAGATGAGATTAACCTTTGGACAGCTGTTTGGAAACACCCCACAACGGTGCAAACTCTTCCAGTTTCCATGCGTTCAATGTCTTTCACATTTTTGTCAATAAGAATCATCGCATCTGTGTTTTATTTCCACCACCCTGTGTATTGTGGAGCTGCAAGGTTTACACCATACGATGTCCAGCTTTCTGTGAGAGCCAATGGACTGAAATGTGTTAATGCCGGTTTAGCACCTGAGACAGACCTCAAAGTTATGGTAAAAAAAATGTAAGACAGTGTATAAAGCTGTAGTTGTACACTGCTTGAATATATTACAGCTGAAAAACGAAGTATTGAACTACTTCTGAAAGAACAACATAGGAACCTTCTCTTGAGATTGGTTGTCTGCGAAATACGGTCTTCCTCCAGAACAGGCAACAAAAGAGTACACAGACCTCTCTGGAAGTAACATCAATCAGTGTGCACCTGTTCCAGTGGAACTATATGTGTATATGTAATATGCTCAATGTCAGCATGCAGACAGCATTTTTTTTTTTATGTGTTGGAAGAGAGAGGTGCACTAAAATCTTATAGGAGGTTCTATCACAAGGAGTGATATAACTGGCTAAAGTCTGGATGCAAATTGTTTTTATGTTTTACCTGCTCTGGATGTTACGAAATAATGATGAGGATTACTCTCGAATGTACTAAATGACTGTGTAGATGTTGGTCTGTATCGGTAATTCATTTGTCTGAAATGAATGTTATGCCCTCGTCCATTACAATTTGTTATTTGAACATGTGGAATGCTCTCAAACGACTCTGATTTTGCTGATAAAAATAATAAAATTGATTTTATCTATTCTCGTGGAATCTGTATTTATTATTATCGCCATATTTGCATATTTAAACATGTGCTTTATTTCATACTTCGTAACGTCTAATTGTAAAGTAGACTGCACTTGATTTATAGGTCATAGTGCTTTTCCCAACATGTAAATAGAATGCACAAGTAGACTCCTTATCATCAGGCTGTTCTGTGACGATCAAGTTGCTTACAAAACTACAGTGCAAGAAGCTGTTACTATTGTGACATATTTGGCTGGATGTGGAGTACTTCCTCTGTTATGGGTGGTACAAACTTTACACATAGGTGGGTGGAGGGCACTTAAGAAGCAAAAATGGTAGATGACAGCAGACAGACAGTATTTGTTTCCGATGTATCAGAGGAATCTTATGTGGTTATCTTCTAGGTTACGTTAGGAGGTTCCATTACAAGGCACGCTCTCATGAACTGTTTTCTTTTTTTTACGTTTTGTAGACAGCAGTGCAATACAACAATGCATTGGTAAAACTGGACCTACCATAGTGTACAAAACAACAACATTCTCATGAATTTACAGTCTGCTGTTGTTGCACATTAAATGACTGTGTTTTTCCTGACATGTAAACAAATGGCATGGAATGCTGTGTTCTGTAATATTATTTCTCGTGACCAAAATATTTGTAACACACAGCTTATTTAGAGACACTGATTTGAGTGCCTGAATAGCTCTGAAAACATACAATTTTATCCTTCAAACTGAAAGAAATCACTTAACACACATGTTTTTTCTTTGGAGTTTAAAGTCTCACTTTTTCTTTACTCCAATGACAGCTCAGAAATAACGAGGACATTCTGCAGTGATCGGTAGTAGTGAAAGATTTCTCCATTTTACGCATGGTGGGCCTGTATAGAAGATGTGAGGTAAGTTAATACATCTGTCAGGTGTATAGCAGTTTGGTCATTTGTAATCTGGGCAATTCTGTAGTTTTTCTTCATGTAATGGGACTCAGGGTGAGAGAGAGAGAGATGCAAGCTGTATCCTATAGTCCAACGTAAAAGCTGTACCAGTTTCGCCTGTAAAAGTAAAAGAAACTGGATTGCGCCTATTTTTGTGCAAACAGAACATTTATTATCATTGCTACTGTGTTTTCTTTTCTTTTAACAGATGCTCTCTTATGAGAGGTAAGAAGACATTAAATACAATTTTTACAGCGAAGTGTTTTCTCTCTCACAATGGAGTGCACTTTTGGATCGAGTTTCTGGAGGCATGCTGCCTTGTCCAACAAACAGTTCACAGTCGGGGTAGCCATCACTTCTTTTGCTTTATCATGTGACATGCCAACATTGGTAGCTGTTGTGTAAGTCAGCATCGTTAGCACTGGCCAATCATTGGACTGAAGACTCTGCTCCCGGTTACGATGGGCGGGAGGGGGGGGGGGGGGAGGGGGGGAGGGGGGGCGCTGCGGTGAGCACAGGCAGAGTGCAGAAATGGTAGCAGCTGCCTATTGCCCAAACAGCAGACATTTGGAAAAGCGATCTTGAAAGTTCTCCAGAATTTCTTTGTTGTTCCAGTCTTTCTGAGAAATATGATTGACAGCTTACAGGGAGCCTCTATCAGTGAATTCCGCAGACTGGAGACAGTATATTACTGCCACCAGAAGGATCTCTTTGTGGACCGTCGGCGACAGGATAGAATAGCCTAGAATCTCTACGTAAAGTGGAGAGAGGGAGGGAATGAGGAATAATAGAGACTTCAAGTGGTCAGTTCGTGACTGCACACCGAGGTGAACATATATGCAACTGCTGCCCCACTCTCCTGGTGCAATCTTTCAGTACAATGATTTTTCCAATTCCAAAGTACATGTTTTGCATTATGATCCATTGATTATGAGCGCTGGTCTTTTCTCCGACAATTTCGACATGTAATTAGAACACTAAAGCATTTCCATTAGTTGTGGTAGCGTGTATTGGCGTTCCTGGATTTCGATTACCTGGGCTGTAGGATAATTGTCGAGCAATGGAGGTGTCTGTAGCGAACTCTGGTGTAAACAGTGGTAGACGCAGTCATCAGCTTGATGCTTTCAGGTAATAAACGTATTAAACTCCTCTCTGTCCAACACCAGCTTCTTGTCAGTAGGTTGATCTCAATTCCTGCCAAAAATAAAGATAGTACCTTCCACTCCAACCTTTTTCTCGCCAGCTTGTAAATGAAGGGATCATCGTATGCAGAGTCTATCTGCCACAGGGTTCAAGTGGTACTGTGAAATTTTCTGAGACAGCGTTGTTGAAAAACTGTGCATCATTGGCTTTTTTATATAGAATATTGAAAATCAGTTCAATCTTTAAAAATATGCTTCGAAAAACAGAGAGAAGAAAAACACACTCAAGGCCTAGGAGACTGTTTCTGAAACCACTAGAGTTTAGCCTGTCAATTATTTCATTTAAAACGTCAGCTAGCTTCTGACGGTTTTCGAGAATTAATTTTCTGGCGCTATATTTCCGTCTCGCTTCAACCTTGGAAAGAATGCGTTTACCAACAATACTGTTTGGAATTGCTGTGCGTTTGGAAGACCGGTGGAAGAAAGCAGGAATGTTCTCAAGCTTGGAGAAAAACATCGTTACTGATTTTACACAAGAAGAGTTCTTCTGTAAAATTAAATTTAGACGATGTCCAGAAGAGTGAGTAAAAAAGAGTTTGGGAAGCAAGTTCACGCACCTTAGCTTGCAGGCCATTTAGTTCTCCTGCCAGAACAGAAGCACCATCATAGGTTTGGGCCACAAGTTTGTTCTTCATACACCAGTTCTGAAACACGCCAGTCAGCACAGTGAACAAAACAGCAGCAGTTCTACCTTGGCTAACATGTTAAAAACCAAGAAAATGTTCTTGAACCTTGACGTTGCAGTCCACCAGCCTCCCAACAACAGAGTAACACCTGTGGTTTCGTCCAGAATGCAAGCACAAAATGGGGTTCTGTCCCAACCTGAATGCCTGTATTCACCAGTCGACTCATTTGTACGTTCAATCAGTTCGTTCTATCTCATTTTTGAAAATCTCAGAAATAGCTCTTTTCTTTCAGTGCGCTTTCAAATCTTCATTTTTGTTTAGGACAAATTTAAAAATCTCTCTGAAATTTCCAGGACTCATGGAATCTTCTGTCTCATCATGACCTTTGAAAGCTAGCCCCTGCTTACACAAAAGAACCGTGACGTCAATTGGAACTTTCGTGAGACCTCTGCTAGCTTTCACTTCATTGTTGTGTCTGATTTTCATTGGTTTGCGATGTTCGTTAGGTCTGAAATACACTCCTGGAAATGGAAAAAAGAACACATTGACACCGGTGTGTCAGACCCACCATACTTGCTCCGGACACTGCCAGAGGGCTGTACAAGCAATGATCACACGCACGGCACAGCGGACACACCAGGAACCGCAGTGTTGGCCGTCGAATGGCGCTAGCTGCGCAGCATTTGTGCACCGCCGCCGTCAGTGTCAGCCAGTTTGCCGTGGCATACGGAGCTCCATCGCAGTCTTTAACACTGGTAGCATGCCGCGACAGCGTGGACGTGAACCGTATGTGCAGTTGACGGACTTCGAGCGAGGGCGTATAGTGGGCATGCGGGAGGCCTGGTGGACGTACCGCCGAATTGCTCAACACGTGGGGCGTGAGGTCTCCACAGTACATCGATGTTGTCGCCAGTGGTCGGCGGAAGGTGCACGTGCCCGTCGACCTGGGACCGGACCGCAGCGACGCACGGATGCACGCCAAGACCGTAGGATCCTACGCAGTGCCGTAGGGGACCGCACCGCCACTTCCCAGCAAATTAGGGACACTGTTGCTCCTGGGGTATCGGCGAGGACCATTCGCAACCGTCTTCATGAAGCTGGGCTACGGTCCCGCACATCGTTAGGCCGTCTTCCGCTCACGCCCCAACATCGTGCAGCCCGCCTCCAGTGGTGTCGCGACAGGCGTGAATGGTGGGACGAATGGAGACGTGTCGTCTTCAGCGATGAGAGTCGCTTCTGCCTTGGTGCCAATGATGGTCGTATGCGTGTTTGGCGCCGTGCAGGTGAGCGCCACAATCAGGACTGCATACGACCGAGGCACACAGGGCCAACACCCGGCATCATGGTGTGGGGAGCGATCTCCTACACTGGCCGTACACCACTGGTGATCGTCGAGGGGACACTGAATAGTGCACGGTACATCCAAACCGTCTTCGAACCCATCGTTCTACCATTCCTAGACCGGCAAGGGAACTTGCTGTTCCAACAGGACAATGCACGTCCGCATGTATCCCGTGCCACCCAACGTGCTCTAGAAGGTGTAAGTCAACTACCCTGGCCAGCAAGATCTTTGGATCTGTCCCCCATTGAGCATGTTTGGGACTGGATGAAGCGTCGTCTCACGCGGTCTGCACGTCCAGCACGAACGCTGGTCCAACTGAGGCGCCAGGTGGAAATGGCATGGCAAGCCGTTCCACAGGACTACATCCAGCATCTCTACGATCGTCTCCATGGGAGAATAGCAGCCTGCATTGCTGCGAAAGGTGGTTATACACTGTACTAGTGCCGACATTGTGCATGCTCTGTTGCCTGTGTCTATGTGCCTGTGGTTCTGTCAGTGTGATCATGTGATGTATCTGACCCCAGGAATGTGTCAATAAAGTTTCCCCTTCCTGGGACAATGAATTCACGGTGTTCTTATTTCAATTTCCAGGAGTGTATTAAACGCTTATTTGGATTGTTCTTTAAATGAAATAAAACTACTTAGACGATCTTTAGAAGAAGCATGCCGTGCTAAACTTGTATGCGGATCCTTCAGATTGTCGAACCCCTCGACAGACCATATATACTCAAGAACCAAATAAACTTTTTCACCTGCCTGATGTACGCCAGCTTGGCTGGGTGATAACGTGCTTGCCTCCCGTGCACCGGGCCCAGGTTCGATTCCCGGCCAGGTTGGAGACTATTTTTTCCGCTCGTGGACTGGGTGTTGTGCTGCCCTCATCATCATTTCATCCTCATCATTGGTCGCAAGTCGCCCAATGTGGCGCCGACTGAAATAAGACTTTCACTTGGCGGCCGAACCTGAATGGGACCTCCCGGCCAACAATACCATACGATCGTTTTATTTCACCTTCCTCATATCGTGCAGGGCCCCCGCGAGCAAGCAGAAGTGCAGCAACACAACGTGGCATGGACTCGCCTAATGTCTGAAGTAATGCTGAAGGGAACTGACACCATGAATCCTGCAGGGCTCTCCATAGATCCGTAAGAGGGGGTAGAGATCTCTTCTGGGCACCCCATTTGCAAGGCATCCCAGATATGCTCAATAATGTTCATGTTTGGGGAGTCTGGTGGCCAGCGGAAGTGTTTAAATTCAGAAGAGTGTTCCTGTAGCCACTCTGTAGCATTCTGGACGTTTGGGACGTCGCATTGTCCTGCTGGAATTGCCCAAGTCCGTCCGAATGCCCAATGGACATGAATGGATGCAGGTGACCAGATAGGATGCTTGCGTATTTGTCACCTGTCAGAGTCGCATCTAGACTTATCAGGGGTCCCATATCCTCCAACTGCATACGCCCCACACCATTACAGAACCTCCACCAGTTCGAACAGTCCCCTGCTGACATGCAGGGAGTATGGATTCATGAGGTTGTCTCCATACCCGTACACGTCCATCCGATCGATACAATTTCAAACGAGACTCGTCCGACCAGGCAACATATTTCCAGTCAGCAACGGCCCAGTGTCGGTGTTGACGGGCCCAGAGGAGGCGTAAAGATTTTTGTCGTGCAGTCATCAAGGCTACACGAATGGGACTTCAGCTCCGAAAGCCCATATTGATGATGTTTCGTTGAATGGTTCGCACGCTGACACTTGTTGATGGCCCACAATTGAAATCTGCGGCAATTTGCGGAAGGGTTGAACTTCTGTCAAGTTGAACGATTTCATGTCGTACACTTTCCACACCTCCTTGACAAAGAAATGTCTTGCAAGGAAGTAGTGAGGTAGTTACACAAAAGTGCTTGTACAAGGCTGAATTTCAAAAAAAATCAAATGGCTCTGAGCACTGTGGGACTTAACTGCTGCGGTTATCAGTCCCCTACAACCTAACTAACCTAAGGACATCACACACATACAGGTCCGAGACAGGATTCGAGCCTGCGACCGTAGCGGTCTCGCGGTTCCAGACTGTAGCGCCTAGAACCGCTCAGCCACACCGGCCGGCTGCTGAATTTCGTCCATATTCAGTACACATGAAAATTACGTAAGGGAAACCACAGCAGCTGGACTGCCGTGGCACGGAGGCGCAGGGCAGCGCGGCAAGATGGCCTTACCCCCTCTCCTCTTTTCGGCAGTGAGCAACCGAGCAATTACAGTCGACCTTGCCTTCTCCCTGGTCTCCTCGGCGTGCGCTTCCCACCTGCGTCTGCTTTTGGTCAGGGCTAAGCTCTCGCACTTTGATTTGCTCACTCTAGTGCCGGTGGTTTATAAGAAATAACACATGCTTACGTCTTTCGCACTCGCCGTCAAAACTGCATAAAGGTTATTGTAAAAATAATTACTGCTTGTGGTGTGCGTACTGTAAGACCTTCGGTACACACACCATCAGATTATTTGACTTGTCGCTCTAACGAAGTAGGCGAGTGTCAGCAATATGTCTCGTGGTCTTATTGTGGCGTGTTTATCTTCTTCCATTAGGTCAGACGATAGAAATGCCACTTGCACGCTTAGAGTAGAAGATTGACGGTGACCAACTTTAAACAGAACTTGATTAATTTTCAGACACATTTGTTAAAATAATAAAAATCATAGATATTACGTACCTTGATTCTGGATGCTGTTTACAATTGACAATCTGAAGTTCCTTTGGTCTTGGTACGTTAATTTTATTCTCACATATCTCTGATACTTGACAAAGTGTCTATACATTTCTCTTCATGGTTATGTACAGGAATATGATAATCTTATTAGGCACAGACTAATGCAGACTAATGTAGACTAATGCAGACTGACTAATCGGAGGTCTGTACACTCGTTATAATACCTCGCGCGTTCAGGTATCACTGCGCGAGTGTGATCCGCGAGGAGAAAAGGTTCCACGTTAGCAGCAATCTCACTGGCTGCGTGACATATTAATACGCGGATCGGCGGAAGCAGAATTTGGTCCGTCTCTAAGACAGCGCCATCTCATAGTGCGGATTCAGGCGAGCGCTGCGCCTGCGCTGTTGCGCTTAGCGGGGCGCGCTCTAGTGGGAAAGTTGTGTACGCGCCGACTACGCGGAACTATGTACACAACACTGCTAATGCTATGACTGCTACTACAACAACAACAACTACTACTACAGAATAGTGAGGTAGCTCGGCTTCCCTTCCCTTCTCTGATCCGCTGACACTGCCTAGAACGTTCTCAGAAAGTCCAGATTTACAATACATGGCGATGTGATAAGCCAGTTCCCGTAGTTCCTGATAGATCACTATGGTCACATTCAGAGACGTGAAAGTACTAGGTAATTTTAGCACATGTGTTCCTGACTTCACCGTTATTATATTTTTGCACCACAGCATAGACGATACAGCAAACCAAGGTTAACATGTGAAAATACTGCTTATATAATTTGACTTACAAAGAATACTCGTCGTTTCATCCTTCTAAATTACTGATGTCAACGCAATGGACAACTTTGGCTTGGTATCAGTGCATGAGAAAAAGGAAATTCTCTTCGAATGGGGGATGCAATATATATCATTCCTTGTAGAATTACGCCAAGTCTCGTGAAGGTCATACAGTTTCACTGGGGTTCCTTGCAGTTTCCCTTACTACGTGATTTTTCTCACATTCTTCAGTTTCAACCGTCGGTGGTGGCCGAGCGGTTCTAGTCGCTTCAGTCCGGAACCGCGCTGCTGCTGTGGTCGCAGGGTCGAATCCTGCCTCGGGTATGGATGTGTGTGATGTCCTTAGGTTAGTTCGGTTTAAGTAGTTCTAAGTCCCATAGTGCTTAGAGCCATTTGAACCATTCAACCGTTGCAAGTTAGGAAAGGGATAGTATTAAAACTTTAAAAATGTGATAGCGGTGCCAGTACCAATGTATAGGTCAGGGATTTTCTGACCACCATTAAAAGGAAGAGGATAGTAATAGTAGAAGTGAGCCACCTACCGAGGACCAGTAGGTAGTTGCAAACCCCAACAAAAATAGAAAAAGAATTCTGAAAATACGTCAGAATTTCATGAATTTGGTTAACAGGTATAGTTCAGAAAATGGAGAACTACAGGAAGAACTTGTGTCAGTTATGTAAGATGAACTAATACGCACATTAATACACAAATAAACATCTCAAGGGAAAATAAACGTTGGTCAACATAAGAAGAGATGGAAACATCTGTTGCAGTCTACTTGAATCTGGAACAGATAAGGTTGCCTAGACCAAAACTGGATATGAAGATGATGGTGATTATTTCTGTGATATGTTTCGACTACATATGAAGTTTGGACGTAAGTTTTACTGATGTGCATCACTGTAGAACGTCGCATAAAACAGTGTCATGCGACTTGCTAATACTTTCAGCTTTTTTTCGCTATTAACCCTACGATGTAAATCAAGATGTCTTTCCTTCCTTTTCGCAGTAATTTCTTATCTGTTTGGTGGAACTGAAAGGCTGTAGTAAACAAATTTTCTGTCGCTGCAGGGTCCAGATTGTATGGGCGCTCAAGTGTTGGATTCCTGCATTGTCTGTGTTAACCACGAGACCGAGGAGTTGGGTTGGGTTGTTTTGGGGGAGGAGGCCGGACAGCGAGGTCATCGGTGTCATCGGATTAGGGAAGGACGGGGAAGAAAGTCGGCCGTGCCCTCTCGAAGCAACCATCCCGGCGTTTGCCTGGAACAATTTAGGGAAATCACGGAAAACCTAAATCAGGATGGCCGGACACGGGATTGAACCGTCGTCCTCCCGAATGCGAGTCCAGGGTGCTAGCCACTGCGCCACCTCGCTCGGTAGACTGAGAAGTAAATGCCTTGAGAGCGAGATCAACGTAGTGTTGATACAAGACGAGTTACAGCTACCGATCGTTTAGGGCTGTAAAAACCACATAAATTATGTAGTGGAGGAATGAACCTATGGAGGTGCTAAGACACGTCAGAGATGTTCCTCTTTAGATCATTATACTACGGGTCATCAGGAGAACGCACATCATTTCAGTACCTCTTGATCATGGCTTTAAAAGCTTCCTCAACGTTCCTAGGCGCCCTTCTGCTTCAAATATTGTATCTGTAAAGAGAATAGTCATGTGAAGCACCGCAGTTGTTATTTTTACCAAAGACCTTATTAAACGCCATGCAGTTCGTAACATCAATAGTTGTCAGCATCACTGACTCCAACCTGGCGTACGTTACTATTTGTCGTGAATATTCAAGCACAGGAAAGGAAATAGTTTTCAGGCTACCTTCGCTTCGTATAATTTTAATTGGCCTTAATGGTACTCACATTGAGGGTAAATGGGCTAATCTGCAATTTCAAGGTCACCAATACTACAAACAAATGACCGACGCTATACTCCTGCAACTAAGGAGCATGGAACCTGGAGTGAAAACGCTTCCGGCAAGACAGCACATCAGCATTTTTTTTTTACTTTTTGCCTAATTACCACGATGTTAGTGGCTATATCTTCCACGTCCCTGTTAATGGACAATCAATGTTAGCAGCCCATTGCTTATCAGACCGAAATACCCTACACATACAAAATGATAACACTCACTTTTCAACAGAAAATAAAATGTTTACTGAAAAATACTCACTCATTTTAATTGAAATAGAAAATTACACAATCTACAGCAAAAATTTACAAACATTTTTACAAATATTACTGTAAGTATCAGTTTATTTTATTTAATATGCACTGCAAAATGGAATATGTTCTGAATAATCGTGCCCTTTTACTCCTCAGTATTGTATTAGACTAAATAGGCAACGTATCGTAACGACAGTTCTTGTTAGCTGGTTTCGCTTCTTCTCCTGATATTTAACTCCACTTTCATCTCTTATTGTTGTGAGCAATCAAAGTGTCATTTATCCTATAAGACTGTATACAGCTTCTTTTCTTGGACACTACCAGCCTTGGCTTGCTAAAGTTCCTTTCGCTTCATGCACTACTTGCATGTACACAGTAAACCTCTCCATGTTTAAATACACTAATGATCAGAAAAAAACACAACATTTTGAGTGACTAGAGATAGGACGTTCATATTCATAGGACACGTATATTAGTACGTCCTGCGGAAATGAATTTGAACCATATCAACCTCCGGGTTCAAGATCAATCTCATATCGCTATAAACTGTAGGTAATGGATCAGTGTAGATTGAGCAGATATGCATGTGCCTGGCAGAAATATGAACAAACCGAACCGTCAAATTAGTGTGTTTGAAAAAGGGCGCATTATTGGCGTGGGAGAAAGTGATGCGTCCATCCAGTAAATTGCTGCTCGTGTGAGACGAATTGTTTAGGCAGCCCTTCACGGAATGGCATAGTATACAAGTCCGTCCCCGTTTATTATGGCATGGGTTACGAGCGCGTCGTCTACTTCTCCGCCTACATTTGCGGAATTTGCAGAAACATGCTAGACGGCAACGGTGTATAGAACGATGTCGCTGGAGACAGGAATGGCATCAGATATGTTTCCGACGAATACAGGTTCTGTTTGTTTGAAAACGATGCCCGCATTTTGGTTTGCCGCAGACACAGGGAGCAGAATCATAGGGACTGCATTCGCACAAAACATACAGCGGCATCTCGAGGCCTTGTGGTGTGGCGGTGCTATTGGGTACAACCACGAATCACAGTTGGTGCGTGTCCAGGGCGCTGTGTCCAGCGTGAGCAACGTGAACGCATGCTGCGACCCGTTGCCGTACCCTTTCTGCATAACACCCCAGACGCCATTTTCCAGAAAAACAATGCACGACCACATGTTGCTCCATGGACATGTGCGTCCTTGGTGTCACAGGATGTCAGCCTCTTGCCCTGGCCCGCCACGTCACCAGACTTAACGCCAATTGAAAATGTGTGGGATATGGAGAAACGACAAGTGCAGCGCTGAACCCAACGCAAACAACCACAGATGAACTTTGGAATCATGTGAATGCAGAATGGATGGCCATACCGCATGCCGTCAAGCATGGAACAAGTTATCAGTGCCCATGGCGAACCCTGTGCCTACTATGCAATAGAACACATTGAACCGTAATTTATTTTCAAAGAAAATTCTTAAGAATTTATTTTATTTACTATGGATTCATCAAAAACATTAACACATTTAATCACACTATGTAAGCATGGAAGTAGTTGCCAGGGAGTAACTGATGAAATCATAACCAAATTCCTTTTAACAAATGGGAATTTTATTCACTTTAATACTGCCTAAAGCATTTTTTTTAAAGAAACATATTTAAAATTATAATCAGAAAGCACCCTCTAAATATCAAAGTTACAGTTTATTCAGAGGCAGAAAGAAACAAGTTTTGACTATATGAGCTTTCGGGCAGAGAACCTTGCCGCTCCCTTTTGACGCGGCCGTAGTTACGACCGCTCACAACAGCCTCTGAAAGACTACACTGGTTTATTCAGAGGAAGAGAGAAACAAGTTTTGACTATATGCACTTTCTGGCAGAGAACCTTGCCACTCCCTTTTGACATGGCCGTAGTTACGACCGCTCACAACAGCCTCTGAAAGACTACACTGGTGCAAATCTGCAACACACCAGATAACTTTAAACTAAGAGTTTTAACAATTTAAACAAGCACACAAACTATGCGACCCCCTAGGAGGGATGGAAATGATACAAAACACTAACAATTAAAATATTAACGTCGCCACCGAAGGTGCAACTTGATTTTTAACTTCTAAGAAAAGTCTTACGGTGAAAGGGTGGCAACTTTATATACTAAAATGATCATTTAAATAAAATCCCATGAAATGCTATCTTATATAAAATTCTACGAGGTTGGCCAAACAATAGTTAAGATGCTCTAAAATACACAGATACCACCTCTCAAGATCATAGGCAACAATGTCAAAGTTTCCAAAGATTAAAACATATTTCAGGTACTAGGCCGTTACACTACAAGCAATAACTTCGTTAACATACCAAATCCGACAAACATGACAGAGGCAGCTACTAACATACGGTAGACTGATGGGGAGCTTACCGAACAACCCGAACCGCAGGTTGCTCTAACCTGCCCCTACTCTACAAGGGAAAATCGACCACCCAATTTATAAACAACCACCTTCCCGCGGGTGGACAAACGGAGAAGAATAGTGGGACGACCCCAAAGCAAAACGGCTGGTGACCTCACCAAGAAAACAAGTTGAATACTTCTAATAAACTGCGATTTCTCGAGAAGACCTGGCGCAGCACTCCCAAATCGCTCTCCCGAATCGTCCGCTGCCAGCCGCTTCAACGGACGCAGGAAGGCGCGCCAATCTCCCGTCTCACGGCGTCGCAGCTCGCACCGGCCAGACTGATGTCGTGGGTTGTCTCCTGTTGCTCTCGTGTCGACCGCGAAGTCACTACCCCTCGCTATACGCCGCGGCCCACTGGACACGTGGCGACCTCACATGCGAAGACGCTCAAAGCGGACAAGTCGTCTTGTGTCTCAGTGCGCGATCGACCAACCGATCGATCCAACCGCCAATGACCATTGCCTGAGCAAATTCGAGTAGACTGGCGGCTTAACGCGCAGATTCAGATGCAGGAACTAAGCCCCGACCGGGCGACCACTCGCTGTGTTCTCTTACTGGTGGAGTGGAAAGACTCTCATTTTGCCGGCTTTAAAGGTTGATCCGAACGACAGACATACTAGCACTCCGAACGACAAACAGACACTAAGTGCCTAACAAATGGGGACGAGAGACTGACCAACTGGCGAGCTCATAGCGCCCCTTAAAAGCACGTGAAGAGGCAACCTTTCCCCTTTCCCACCAGAGGGAGACACCAAAGCTGCGATTGCCACAGCGGCGCCACCGCCAGAAGGCGACTGTTTCACACTACGCGCTGCGGCGCGCTCTTCAAAACAGCAATTTTTACCCCGGCTCACACATGTTGAACTGAGGTGACTGAAATGCTAATCATTTCTGGAATAGATACTAATGTCCATGTCCTGTAAATATGAATGTCCTATCTGTAGTCGATCAAGGTATTCTGTTTTTTCCGAACATTGGTGTATTTCTCTATTTCATCTCTTGATTTTGCGGTAGATGTTCGCCAGTTTTCGAATTTTCTTGAGGAAGACTCTTTCTCTTTCCTCTACAGGTTGTACTAGCAGTTCCTTAAAAGATGGGTGTAGGAACGTCGCTTCATAGTGAAGACCACGAAGCTCAGTTATAACCTTCTCTTTCAAAAACAGTGATGGCTCTTTCCTTTAGTTTCCAATTATTCACACCGTCGATTCCAGTTTGACTATGACCTAACAATTGGAGAATCCATGGCACTATAAATGGTAGCTTTGGCACCTTTTTGCCTTCCAAATCGTTTGTGGCCTCCCTAAAAAAACTGCAGAAACTCCACAATGCTTTCCATAGTCGCACTGTGATAAGACCGCCTCGTATTTGTTGGACTCACGCAGAACGATCTCTGTTTGGACTTTTTGCATATGAAATGACTACAGCATTATATACACAATGTTCCACCTACTTTCGACGTCCTGGTTTCATGTTTTCACTAATCTAGCGACTACGCCAGACCTCATCATAAAACCTACAAATTTACGAACTTCTAGGCTGGATTCTTGCACGTCAGGAATTTCATTCGTTAAAAATATTTCACTGAAAGTGTGTCGCAGTACTGTATTGATACAGTGTACGACGCATGGGAGACGCTTACGTGTATCTAGTGTGATGTGTCGGCAGCTGGGCCAACACCTTGTAGGTCGAGATGGCTGAAAATGCACGCTAGACTAACGCAGACGGGCGTGAAGTACTGGAACAGGCTACGTAATTAATGCTATGAAGAAAAGTACGTAGCTGGATTAATACTTATCTTCAATCAATCATTGTGGTACATCGCTCTTGACTATACACAGGAGACTTTAATTACAATCACTGTAAGGCTAATGGCGCCTTGCTAGTTCGTAGCCATTAACTTAGCTGAAGGCTATTCTGTCTCTCGGCTAATGAGAGAGAAAGGCTTCGTACATCTAGTCGCTAGCTAGGTCGTCCGTCCAACTGGGACAAGTGCTTGTTCGTATCACGAGACCTGCCTTGTGGTGGCGCTAGGTCTGCGATCACACAGTGGCGACACGCGGGTCCGACATGTACTAAATGGACCGCGGCCGATTTAATCTACCACCTAGCAAGTGTGGTGTCTGGCGGTGACACCACATTCCTCCCCCGCAAATCGGCGAACGGTCGTAAGATAAGGCTTCCGCCCGCCGTGGGGAGGACCCCATGTTGACGTATGCGATGAGATGGGGAGCCTAACAACAGGCGAGGCTGTGCCACCCGCACCCGGCCATTCGGTCCGAGGGGAGCTAGGAAACGCCTGAAAACCTAGTCCAGGGTGCACGTCAACATGCGGTGTATGCGCCCGTAAAGAAACAGGAGGGGCCGAAGGGTCGACCTCCATTGCGTCGGGGTAGCCGACGCGCGATGACGTCAGGTGGTCCGGAGCGGGCGGGAGTTCCATGGCGGAGGACAGCTGGTCACGGGAAGCGATCGGCGGCGCGTGACCCTGGGAGGCGCATGGCGGCTGCAGCGAAGCGTCGAATGCGGGCGGCGCCGGCGGGAGTACCGGCGGCTGCGGCGGCGGTGGCGGCGGCGGCTGCTGCGGCGGCGCGCCGCCATGGAGCAAAATGGAAGGCATCGTCAGTAACACCTGGGGATGAGGCGAGCCAGTAGATGGGTCCCCAGGGCGCTGACCGGACGGCACCGTCGCTGAAAGCAGACAAGGAGCGGCAGAACCCGTGCGACGACAGAGGCGCAGCTGATTGAGATGCCGACGCACCTCACCAGAGGCCCCCAAAACCAAATACATCGCGCGGCCGAGGCAGCGAAGAATGCGCCCTGCGAGCCAACGCCGTGAACCTCGATAGTTGCGATAAAATACAACGTCGCCTGGAGCAAAAGCAGGAGTCTGCCGCTGCAAAGGAACCTGATGCGGCGGATGCAGCAAAGACATCAAGGTGCGATGAGGACGACCGTGGAGCAACTCAGCCGGCGAGCGACCATCTCGGGGCTGAGAGCGATACGAAGACAAAAAGAGCAACAATGCGTCCTCCCGAGAATGCGACTCTTTCAATTTCAACATCTGTGACTTGAAAGTCCGGACAAATCGTTCAGCGGCACCGTTTGACTGAGGCGAAAATGGCGCGGATGTCAGATGTTGAATACCATTGGCCTGGCAGAATGACTGAAATTCTGCGGACATGAATTGTGGGCCATTGTCGGAAACAATAGTCTGCGGAAGACCTTCAATACAAAAGATAGCAGACAACGCTTGGATGGTGGCGGAGGACGTCGTGGAAGACATCCGGACAACAAAAGGAAAATTACTGAAGGCGTCGACCAGAACCAACCATCGAGCATTCCAGAATGGACCAGCAAAATCAATGTGCAAGCGTTGCCAAGGGGAAGTGGCTTTTGGCCATGCAAAGACTTTCCGCGGCGGTGCGGATTGTTGTTCGTCACACGCCATGCAAGAAGAACACATATTCGTAATCGCAGCATCGATGCCAAACCAAGTACAGTGCTGACGAGCAAGTTGTTTCGTTCGCACTACACCCCAATGTCCTTGGTGAAGAAGCCGTAAGACAGAGGACTGTAACGAACGTGGGACCACGACTCGGGACTGATCATTATCAGAACGCAACAACAAAACACCACGTCGAACAAAAAGTCTCTCCCTGTGAGCAAAAAATCGGCGAACCAACGGATCCTCTATCCGAGACTTTGACAAAGGCCATTGCGTAGCAACGAAACGCAAAACAGTAGCAAGGACAGGGTCAGCAGCGGTGGCTGTAGCTACACGACGAAAATCAATCGGAAACGATTCGACCACTTCATCGGTTTCCGAATGAAGCAAGCAAGCAAGTTCGGAAGAATCGAATGCTTTATCCTCAGCAACCGGCAAACGGGACAACGCATCGGCGTTTCCGTGCTTGGCAGTGGACCGATACAAGATATCGTAGCGGTACTGCGAGAGGAAAAGAGACCAGCGAATGAATTTCTGCGCTGTACGCGGAGGTACAGGCTTGTTCGGATGAAAAAGCGATGTCAAAGGTTTGTGGTCTGTGATGATGGTAAAGTGACGACCATACAAGAAATCATGGAACTTAGTAACACCAAACACGAGAGCCAAAGCTTCTTTCTCTATCTGCGAGTAATTTCTTTGCGCAGACAAGAGCAATTTGGACGCAAAGGCTATAGGGCGATCATGCGAGCCAACATTGTGCGCAAGGACAGCACCGATCCCGAAATCCGATGCACCTACCATCAACAAAAGGGGTTTCTGGGGATCGAAAGGCGTGAGGCAAGTATTAGAAAGCAACGCCGATTTCAACTGGCGAAAGGCGCGTTCGCATTCCGTCGTCCAGACGAACGGAACACCTTTACGGCGTAAGCGATGAAGCGGAGCTGAAATGGAAGAGGCATTGCGCATATATTTGTGATAATAGTTAATTTTACCCAACACACTCTGTAGCTGTTTCACATTGCGAGGGGAAGGTAAATCTTGTATGGCACGGAGGTGCTCTGGACTCGGATGTATGCCTTGGGCATTGATGACATGGCCCAGGTATGGTTAGTCACGAGCAAAAAACACACATTTGTCCTTCCTCAAGCGAAGACCATTGTGTCGCAAGACCTGAAATAACGTTCGTAGGTTCGCAAGATGATCTTCTTCTGTCTGTCCGGAGATCACTATATCGTCCAGATAGTTTGCTGCAGTAGGGACCGACGCACAAATAGTTTGTAAATACTGCTGAAACAATGCAGGGGCGGATGCACACCCGAATGGCAGTCTTTTGAACCTGTACCATCCAAGATGCGTGTTAACCACCAATACACGCTGGGATTCGTCGTCCACCGGTATTTGCAAGTACGCATCGGCTAGGTCCAACTTCGAAAAATATTTTCCCGGGCAGAGTTGAGCAAAAAGATCTTCCGGGCGGGGCAAAGGAAAAGTAGCAGTCACTAGTTGTGGATTCACTGTGGCCTTGAAGTCCACGCAAAGTCTCAATTTTCCGGAAGGTTTTGGCAAAATTACTAAGGGTGAGGCCCAGAGAGAGAAGCTTGCACACGTTCAATTACACCTTGTGATTCGAGATCGTTTAACGTTCTTGCGACCTCATCACGCAATGCATGGGGAACATTGCGCGCTCTGAAAAATTTCGGATGCGCGTTTACTTTCAGTTCCAAATGTGCTTCATAGTTTTTAGCGCAACCTAAGCCCGGTGCAAAAATGTCTGCAAATTCGTCACATAGACGAGAAACACTGTCTGAAGGCACAGTTTGATTCCCTGATAGGACCTGATTTACTATAGACATGTTAAACAACTGAAATAAATCTAAACCAAACAAGTTCACTGCCGTAGAAGAACGAAGAACGTAAAATGACACAAGTTTTGTTTGTCCCTTGTATGTTGCAAAAAGGCTGCACTGTCCTAACACAGGAATTTTCTGTCCTGAATATGTGGTTAGCTTAACATTTACGGAACGCAACGGAGGTTTGCCCAATTGTTTGTACGTGTCGTGATTGAGCAATGAAACTGCAGCTCCGGTATCGAGCTGGAATGGTATGACCTTGCCATTAAAGTCCAAATCTACAAAAAGTTTATTGTCCTGCTGACGACAAGAGCGACTGTCTCGTGCAATTTGAACAGACACTGGTACAGAATCACTTGCTAATTGACGTGATTTACGGCGACGTCGACGCACAGTTTTTGTGGGACGAACACAGTCACTGTTAGAAAGAGTGGCACTGGACGAAGCGGAATTAACGACATGAATGTCCATGGGCGAAGGTCCACGAGCCTGAGTGTCCTTGGTTTGATTCCGGCGCGAAGCAAAGGGCCTGGAATGATTGTGAGTGTCTGATCTGAGCTTTTTCTGGCAAACACTTTGAACATGTCCGTTCTTGTGGCAGAAAAAGCAAATAGCTTGGCGTGACGGGCAATGTTCACGCGAATGTTTAGTAGCACACCGCGGGCATGATTTCACTGCATTTGTGTGCTGGCGCGGCACACCTGGTTTAGCGCGCGGCGGCAGCTGTGCGGACGTACGCGAGGGCAGTTTACCGGGCCGCGGAGGGCGAGCGCGCCCGGCGGGCTGGTTAATGTTACACACTGCTGGCGAAGTTTCAAAAGAGTCCTGAGCACAGTCAAGTGTGTCTTGTCTATCTAATATGTCGATCACTTGTTGAAGGGAGGGATTAACTAGTTTCAATATTTGCTCCCGTATGCGAACATCAGAAACGTTTTGTGCAATTGCATCACGTACCATTGTATCTGAATAAGAAAGACCACAGTCACAGTCGAAAGAACACTCCCTAGTAAGTCCTTGCAATGTTGCTACCCACTCCCTATTAGTTTGACCGGCCGTACGTTTTGTACGAAAGAACGTATACCGTTTTGCAACCACATAACTGTTTCTTTGAAATAGGCATCTAAAACAGACAAAATTTCCTCGTAGGACAGAGTTGCTACGTCGCGTCGGGGAAACAATTTCACCATCACACGGTAGGTGGACACACCGACACAAGAAAGCAAAAACGGCTGCCGCTCATTACCTTGAATTCTGTAGGCGGCGAGGTGGAAGGCAAACTGGCGGGACCATTCCCGCCAAGTCTCGTGGGTTTCTCAAAACTTCGAAATGGTGGTGCAACGGCAGGTTGTGGCTGCGGTACCGGTGAAGCGGCGGCGGCCGCATCGGTTTGAAAGGCACGTTGACCCTGGACGAGCTGTCCAAGGGCATCCAATAACGCCTGCGTCTGCTGATTCTGCAAGCGATAAAATTCGGACAGTACATCTGGAGAATGTGGCGAAGCCATGACACAAATAAATTAGGGCAAAGTAAAACACAAGATCCTTTGTAGACTCGTCGCCATGTGATGTGTCGGCAGCTGGGCCAACACCTTGTAGGTCGAGATGGCTGAAAATGCACGCTAGACTAACGGAGACGGGCGTGAAGTACTGGAACAGGCTACGTAATTAATGCTATGAAGAAAAGTACGTAGCTGGATTAATACTTATCTTTAATCAATCATTGTGGTACATCGCTCTTGACTATACACAGGAGACTTTAATTACAATCACTGTAAGGCTAATGGCGCCTTGCTAGTTCGTAGCCATTAACTTAGCTGAAGGCTATTCTGTCTCTCGGCTAATGAGAGAGAAAGGCTTCGTACATCTAGTCGCTAGCTAGGTCGTCCGTCCAACTGGGACGAGTGCTTGTTCGTATCACGAGACCTGCCTTGTGGTGGCGCTAGGTCTGCGATCACACAGTGGCGACACGTGGGTCCGACATGTACTAAATGGACTGCGGCCGATTTAATCTACCACCTAGCAAGTGTGGTGTCTGGCGGTGACACCACATAGTGCTTTCTCAGTATTAGCACCCTGATCTAGCGGCTGATCAAAAAGTCAGTATAAATTTGAAAACTTAATAAACCACGGAATAATGTAGATAAAGAGGTACAAATTGACACACATGCTTGGAATGACATGGGGTTTTATTAGAAACAAAAAAGTACAAAAGTTCAAAAAATGTCCGACAGATGGCGCTGGACAGCAAAACGTCAGTGACGGGCGAGAGGTACGCCGATACGTTACAGAATCGCGTCATCCCCAGCCAGGCTGATACACACTCGCTGGAACGTACGATGTTTATGCAGGATGGCGCTCCACCCCATATTGCTAGACGCGTGAAAGATCTCTTGCGCGCGTCGTTTGGTGATTAACGTGTGCTCAATCGCCACTTTCGTCATGTTTGGCCTCCCAGGTCCCCAGACCTCAGTCCATGCGATTATTGGCTTTGGGGTTACCTGAAGTCGCAAGTGTATCATGATCGACCGACATCTTTAGGGATGCTGAAAGACAACATCCGACGCCAATGCCTCACCATAGCTCCGGAAATGCTTTACAGTGGTGTTCTTAACATTATTCCTCGACTACAGCTATTGTTGAGGAATGATGGATATGCTGAACATTTCCTGTAAAGAACATCGTCTTTGCTTTGTCTTACTTTGTTATGCTAATTATTGCTATTCTGATCAGGTGAAGTACCGTCTGTCGGCCATTTTTTGTACTTTTGTATTTTTTTGGTTCTAATAAAACCCCATGTCATCCCAAGCATGTGTGTCAATTTGTACCTCTCTATTTACATTATTCCGTGATTTATTCAATTTTCAAATTTATACCGACTTTTTGATCACCCAGTATAACGGAAGTAGCTTTTCGGGTTGTAGGACAGTAATAGGCTGTTCTGCCACCTGTTCGTAAGCTTATGTAATAATACTGTATTTTCGCCAGTCTTCGACACATCGGGGAACCTCGTAGTTAGCAGAATATAATTTTTTATTCTTCATGTGTCCATCGACTCACTAAGCAGGAGGATGTAACAGTTAGGTAGTTAATCTTACCCCAGCTATCAGCCCAGAGGTCACACATCATTGCACATTGGTTTTTGGATATTGCCTCTTTCACATCAGCTATAAGTTCACTCCTGATCCTGTCAACAAAATCTTTGATGTGGCTTGCTACAATCACTGGGAAAGGCAGAACTTGTTGGGCGGTGAGCTATACATATTTCACTCCTATATTTATGAGTTCTTGAGCCAATGAACCCTTCTCTGCTGACTTTATTAAAAGGTCAGAGATAATAAAAATACATTACTTTCTAATCACTAGTTTATCAGCACTCGAAACTGCAACATTTGATGTGTCGGTCTTCCTTACATTTACGTATTACCATAGAAAAGTAGAGCTCCACAATCTTCAATTTGGCACTGGACACAGCCAACGGGAAGATGAGTATCTTTCCACAACTACCTGGAAACGTCGTAATAAATATTGTAAGGTTTTCTTATATTTTCTTCCATTGTATATAATTCACATTTACTATACTGGGAAAAGATGAATGAGCCCGCTGCACGAGTAGTGAATAAGATCCCTGACCTATGTTGAAGTTTGTCTGAGGCTCTCTTGCTCGCCAGTTTGTTACGCAGCGCTGGGACGAGCTTATTTGAGACACAGTAGCGAGCAGTTGATTTTTCAGAGAAAGAGATTTGATATTTGTGAATTTGGGAGAAATTGTCTGAAATACTTTAGGGTGGCGATGAAAATTTGTTCGTAAAAATATGTTATTGATTCTATGGACGGAGAATATTTTTGGAGGAATTTTTCAAGGTAACCATTGCATACACAAGAATGAATTGTCAGAACTACAGTATTAATGGAAGGAAATCTTTGTCTCCCAGATAACTAACAACATTCAAGAATACGGTTCATTTGATCTCATTGTTTCGATTATGTCAAAAGTAGTGAAATTAGTTTAAATGTCAGTAATTTGGTTATAATGAGACAACTTTGTAATTGTTAGGGTCTTATTGTGTTCTACAGCCTTTTCAACTATAATCACAGCTTAATTTTTCAAGAACGACTTTCACAAAGTAAAATCCTCTTCCATCATTCTTAGTGAAGTTTTGAATGTTTTGTCGTGTGTGCATTGTACTTTACGCTACAGGAAGCCGCAGATTGTTTCTGGCTAGCAAAAACAAAATTTGTAGTGAGTAGATTATTTTTCTTTAGCTGCTGTATTTGTCGATTTTAATTTGCTTTCGAGAACGTCAGTACATTTGACACAGACAGTATGCCCAGCATGATGTAAGTTATTTTTATTTCAGTTCATATATCACTTTACATTCATGTCGGAATTTTTAGGTATTGTGCTTATTTAGGAGATTAATTTGCAGTGACTAGTGTAGGTGGTATCAAACAGTTATTTTCTACCAAGCTGAGCAATTTATTTTGTTGCTATTTCAAGTCGAACCTTGCATTTCATCCTATGCAACATTCATAACGTACATCAGAATTGAGATGCAGTTAAAAAGATTTCATTAAGTACACTATTAGTTCCTTAGAGGATTTAATTAGATTTATTTTCATTGTATCAAACTGAGCATTTCACTTAGATTAAAGTTTTGTTTCAAGACAGTTCAAGTGTGCAACAGAGGGCGAACCATAGTCAGTATTGTTCGGCAGCTGAATACGATATCTAAAGTACTTTCCATGAGGAGAAAGTTTCTGGAAAAAGAATATTTAGTAATTTCATTTATAGACAAATTCTTATAGACAGCTTACAGTAAGATTAATTTACTTCTATAGTTAATGAAAACAAATTTCGTTTAATTAGGTGTCAGAGCAAAAGAGGTAAAGCTAATAAAATGATACACTAAAGAAGTGACTCGACTAATGCAATATTCTCATGTCTGTAATTTGTAAGGCATATTTTGCAGACATTTAGTAATCATAAAAGTCTCACGTTACATTTTTCCCAACTACAACTCGTTTTTCTTACCCATGGACTATTCAGTATAGTGTACATTTCCTCTTATGATTGCCGACATTGTAGGATGGCCGCTTATAGACGTGGCTTCACTTCCACCCGTGTTCCGTTAAATGCCGTGAACAGCTGGAAACTACTGCAACCATGTGGCAATATGGCAAGCTATGGAACTCGACATCTCGCGCCGATTCGACAGCTGGACTCGCTCGTGCCGAGGCCCAAGAGAAAGACAGGCCGCGGCGACTACGTCACGAAGGTAGTCCTGAACTCGCTCGCTCGCTCAGATCAGCAGACAAACTGCGTTTCTAAACCTGTTAACTCTTTAAAAAAAAATGGCTCTGAGCACTATGGGACTTAACAGCTATGGTCATCAGTCCCCTAGAACTTAGAACTACTTAAACCTAACTAACCTAAGGACATCACACAACACCCAGCCATCACGAGGCAGAGAAAATCCCTGACCCCGCCGGGAATCGAACCCGGGAACCCGGGCGTGGGAAGCGAGAACGCTACCGCACGACCACGAGATGCGGGCTGTTAACTCTTAGCTGGGCGTATAGGTACTAACGAGAATTGCATCTTCCACTGGAATCTGCTGTTATGAAGTCTCACTGATTAACAGTACTACAACAAAATTTAATTTAAGATCAATACTCGATATAAAGGGTATAACGGCTTGTTTATAGCATTCATTCTCTTCTGCTTAACAGTACTCATTACATGCTGGAAATGGTTCCATATGCAAGTGATAATCATTTTAGCATGATTTTATTTTATTGTACGGCAGTACAGGCGTAACAAATTATAAGTATGCCCATGAACTTCACATCATTATAGGACTAATAACAGTAAGTTCCACAATAGCGGATTCCAGCGGCTGGCCCCACTCAACGCACCCGAGCGGGCTAACACGCGCGGGGCAGACCAGCGCTTTGATTATCTCTACAGGCCGCCGTGCAGCTGTCGTCGACGTACACTTTGGCGTGGAGAGACAGATACTCGCTCGCTACCAGCTGCTAATTCCCTGCAGGGAGCAAACGCGTGCTGTTCTATGTTAGGTAGAGTACTACGTAAGCGTCAGAAGCGACCGACAGCGAGCCACTTCTGGATACGCGACACTCCAGCTAAAAGCAGCGGCATCGGGAGTAAAGCTTGGTTGTCCTGCGTGCAAGCGACCATCTCCCACTACAAGATGTCTGCTTAGAGCCGACCAGCTGTTTGTATAAAACGGCGGCCCTAAACTGTAGAATACTGTAGCTGGAGAGTAAGGCTACAAAAGTAGCTTTACTTACGAAAGTAAAGTGAAAAGGATTGCTGTGCGTGAAATTTACAAACGGAGGAATCTTCATGAGGAATTTCATAATGTATGTCATCAAGTACGAAGATCACCAGACAAATTCTTCGAATATAAGTGAATGAACAGAGGAATATTCGACTCTCTCGTCAATAAATTAAAGACGAATGTTTTTTACATGATCAAGAACTTTTATCAGTCGATAAATGAGGAAGAATGACTGCCTACCGTAAATACAAAAGCATGAGCTTGGCATCCAAGAAGTAGCGGTGGTATAATGGTACCGTTACTGGTTGGAAATAGTGGTACTTATATTTTAACTGAATTGCCAAGTATATTTTTAAAATCTTGCGAAAGTACTTGATCTTTCAGTCTTTACACCTCTATTCCAATACATCACACACATTAAATTCCTACTAAAGTCAACGTTAAGACCAATCTAAATAGTCTGTAAACGTAAAGCGTACAAAATTTTTGAAAAGAACGTCCAACGTTTCGTGAAATGATTTGTCTAGAAATATGAAACAAAAAATATTTGAGAAACTTTGATACATCTCATTTTCTGTACGTGATTTTGAGCATCATTCAGAGTAACGTAGAATGTTTCTCTGATCTACTTATTTCTTTTACACATATGATTTCACAAAATGTTTGACCGATTACTTTCATTCTTTATTTTGAAGTTTTATTCAGAAAGCATGATATTATTGACATTTGCCTCCCTAACGTCATCTGTTCTCGAAAATCCTAACTTTGGTACTCGATTCGAAGGAAGCCTTATTGACAGTTAAATACCACATCATTATACCTTTTTTTGCGCAAAATAGCCAGGCCTTGAGCAGATGAACTTTTTGACTCTTCATTTACATACCTTCGCAACAGCTTTTCGTGAATATTTCAATTTTTTCTTAACTCAGTAATTACGTTTTCCTTAATTAAGCTGATTACTTTCGAGCAATGAAATATTTTCATACAAAATTAGACTTCACGCTGGTCACTTTGGTACCCCGTTTTCCTGTTTGTCTCTCTTTGTTTGGCTATGAAAATTCGGACAAAACCTCATGGCGTAATTTATATGGAGTCTTGTTTTCGCACTGCTCACACGTTTGACAAAAATGTATCGAGTGTTAATCATACGAGATATTAGTTCCTTTCTGTGTGTGCCGCGCGGGGTAGCCGCGAGGTCTCAGGCGTCCTGTCGCGGTCCGCGCGGCTCCCCCCGTCGGAGGTTCGAGTCCTCCCTCGGGCATGGGTGTGTGTGTCGTCCTTACCGAAAGTTAGTATAAGTTAGATTAAGTAGTGTGTAAGCTTACAAACCGAGAACCTAAGCAGTTTGGTCCCATAAGACCTTACCACAAATCACAAATTTCCAATTTTCCTTTCTTTCTGCGTGCTGTCATTCAAAAAAAAAAAAAAAAAAAAAAAAAACGTCGTTTCGACAGACGATTTTTACGACCACTCGATTCCCGAAGCGCAGGAAAGGTTTCGGACGCGCCGCGAGCTACCCGTTCTGCGGATATAACAACCAATATCTCAAGAATGGAAAGAGATATCATTCCGCTCTCAACTTTGGGCTTGCTAAAAGTCATTAGATAGTATTCAGGTGCTTTCAGTACAAATAATTAAAATGTAGATCACAGAAGCAAACCTGTACCAGTGGTACCATAATTTTTTTATTACTGTAATATTGTTCATCGGAAGATTATTCGTAGGTCATTATTTTATCGTGTCGAATTTCCATGCTGAATCTGAAGAGGAACTCTTGCCTGCAGTCATGCCGATAGACGGTGACGATCTTGAAACGGAGACAAGAGAAATTTACTGTTTCAATTTAGGGGGACCTGAGGTTGATGTGACGTAACTGTTTCGTCGCAAGTCGCAAAGCGACAGGATGCAAATTGATTGCTATAATATTATCAGTAACTTTAGGCCCGCCCGGTTAGCCGTGCGATCTAACGCACTACCTTCCGGGAGGATTAGTGTCGAGGTCTAGGTCCGTTGTGCCGACCAGCCTGTGGATGGTTTTTAAGGCGGTTTTCCATCTGCCTCTGCGAATGCGGGCTGGTTCCCCTTATTCCGCCTCAGTTACACTATGTCGGCGAGTGCTGCGCAAACACTTGTTTCCACGTACGCGTACACCGTAATTACTCTACCACACAAACATTTGTGTGGTGCGAGACGTTCCTGGGGGAAGGGGTGGGATCCACTAGGGGCGGAACCGCACAATAACCCTGGGTTCGGTGTGGGGCGGCGGTGGGGTGAGTGGACTGCTGTAGCCTGTTTTGGGGTTGTGAACCACTGAGAGCTACGGCGGGAACGAAGCCTCTCTGTCGTTTTCTAGGTCCCCAGTTTATTACAACACAATACAATGTATACCTTTCCTGGGAAAGAGCACAAAACCAGTTAAGTTACGAACGTGAGATCGTCACCTGCTAGTACACAGAGCTGCATGAGTGATCTTTCATTGCCAGTGTGTTTTACGGTTTTACTTTTACTTTTTGGTGTTCATTTCAAATGAAGTAAATATGAAATACTTCTAGAAACCATGAAGTTACCTACACCAACGTGTAAGCACCAATTTAATATCTCTCCTCTTTCCTGGAGTCGGAGTAGAGATATTTCAGAATGTATGTCGTTTCCTCCTCGCAAATGAATAGCCTCTTCCAGTGCAAACCATATTCATCGAAAAGTGCTGGAATGAACTGCAGTAATCGATGTACAGAAAATGTTAGGGGTGTATAATAAATGACCCAACCTGAAACTGCCCCATAGACATGATTGCGATTGTTGGGTTCGCTATCATGCACCGTTAACAGTTACCAAGTACGTCAAAGCTTTAATGAATCTACAGGTGGGTTAGAACACCAAAGGGCTTGGTACTGTATTCCTTTGTCACGGCCAGTGGTTTATTGTGGACTCCTAACCCTACGCAACTTCATATCTTTCACGTTAACAAATCATTGCCAAAGCGGAAGAGAAGCGATAAATAAAACAAAAATTCTTAATATATCCGCCGTCCGTGGATAGGAAAATCTCAGAGTGTGAGTTATAGCATTTTTATTTAAACTAAAGTCTTTCTTCAAAATTTACTAAACAATATTCGTGAGGCAGGTCTGATCCTCCAAGCCTACCAATAACTAAATCAGAGATTCTTCCAAACATAAACTGTCTGTAGTAACCATGCAACTTCACCAAACCAAGCCCCGGACGTCTCGTGAAGAGCTGCGCGGAGTCCACGTTGCCGTCACCTGAGTCCGAGGACGAGTAGAGGCCCTGCGAGGATGGCTCCGGTACGCTGGCGGCGGTGGACGATGACGCGGGGGCTACGGTGACGTCAGTGGGCTCGCTCGGCGTGAACTGCCTCTCCAGCTGACGCTGACGCTGCACAGGCGGGGGTGGACCCTCGGCGTGAGTAGGAAGTTCTAGCGCTGGTGCGCTTCGCCTTCCTCGTGGCGGTGTGGCGAGTTGTGACGTGGAGGTATGGAATGGCATGACGATGTGCATATGCATTTTTTTGTGTTTTTTTTATTTAAGGAAAGACGAAAGGATAGTCAGAGGAGACAGTAAGAGAAGAGGAAAGCGAACGGCGTAAGTAGGTGGCCGGTGGGTGTCGGCAATGAGTCCCGCCCCGTCTCGTGATGACCTCTCGAGGTTGAGCTACTGGAATTGGGAACGTTGGCGTTTTTGGCGTGCGATGTCTTCCCTGGCTGCCCCAGCCTCGGCGTCTTCCTCGCCTCTCCAGGCTCCTGCGCCAGCCTAAATACTGCTTGGCGCATGGATATGGCTGGCTCTATTTGCAGTCACGTGGCGAGCGGAAGGAAAGAGGTCCGCGGCTGTAGCGACCTCTTGTGGCGCCGTGGACGCCTCCTGGTGGTCTCTGGGAAGCGTCTGTGTTTCCGGGAGGACCGGCCAGGCTGACCCCTACTCGGTCCGGGGCCAGCTGTACCGGTCTGCTTCGCGGGAAGCGAGAGTTGCAGGCGCATAGTCTGGACACAGTAATTCTGAGTGGTCTGAAAAATGAACCTCAGTCCTTTCTATTTGCAATCGGTTACCCACCAGGCCATTGACTGGCGCTACTGGTAACGATGGTTGGCAGCTGTACACGTCCTGCGTGAATAACAGTGAAGGGTAATTTGGCGGAGATGTAGTAAAATAATTACTTGTGCACACGATTTCTGTGTTTCCCTGCAATCAGCGAGGTTTGTCATCACCTAGCTGTCGGCTGCTGTGGCGACTGTGGCTCGCACCGGACTAATTCTCTTCTAGCAGAGGTTCAGTTGACGGTTAGTTAACATAACCAGTAGAACAGACAAGAGAAAATGCGTCTGTTGTCGTATAATCTACTGTGTTGTTCCTCCAATAACAGATAATAAATTGGTGAGGTAGCCTAGTACACGAGTGTGCGAATTGGCGAAAGCCCAGGTTCCATTATTTCTTGCTGCAGGACAAGAATGTAAGATACAAAACATCCAATAGTATGCACAAAGTACTCCGTCTTCAGGCCACGAGTGGCCCATCGGGACCATCCGACCGCCGTGTCATCCGCAGTGAGGATGCGGATAGGAGGGGCGTGTGGTCAGCACACTGCCCTCCCGGTCGTTATGATGGTTTTCTTTGACCGGAGCCACTACTATTCGGTCGAGTAGCTCCTCAGTTGGCATCACGAGGCTGAGTGCACCCCGAAAAATGGCAACAGCATATGGCGGCTGGATGGTCACCCATCCAAGTGCCGACCACGCCCGTCAGCGCTTAACTTCGGTGATCTCACGGGAACCGGTGTATCCACTGCGGCAAGGCCGTTGCCAATAGTATGCACAGCATTGAATTAAAACTGTCCAGCCCTTGAACTCTGAGACAGCTCGAGGACAGAAAACATGGACAACTTTGTTCTCTAGTACGAAAGGTAATGGAACCCCGTGCAGGGCATTTCTAACAGCTAATCTGGTATAACCTTAAACAGCGACATGTCCGCTGTGTTATGAACTATTAGCCGTGAAACTACGAAAGCTAGAGAGTGTGAACTTGGAGATGAATTTAACTGTCAGCAACGTCCCGAGCGAATCGGTGCATGGCGGAAAACTGTGCACAGAACATGTCCATTGAAGCTAAGATGGCGGCTGGTCCCGAAATCGCGACCGTCGTTACTCCACACCTCCGTTCACCTCTACCACTAGTCAGAACTGAGTGATCATGGCGCCTCTCGACACTTTTGTGGCCGAGGAGCATTCGACACATTACGCTTCCGCCGGTAAGAAGAGGGCCGCATGGACAACGTAACCAGCGGTGCGGTTACCGTCAGCTCTGCTGTGCTCGTGCGCTAGTTCCCTCGACCTGAAATACATTCCATTACAAAGATAATACTCGACAGTGCAGTCAAACAATTAGAACGAGGTTACCATCAACCAATGAAAAAATTCGGCGCGAATCCATTGGAAATTTTCTTCTGACATTTACAAAACACTTGTTCATCAGTAAATATTGGAAAAACAAAAGAAAATTTCGCCACGAAACGGCTGAAAATTGTAAAAGCCACAATTTGTGCCGATTCGACAAACAGTGAAACTTGGTGTGTTGCCTGCTTTTATCCGGTGACGTTTACTATTTCGTGTTTGATAATGTCGTAATGTGGAATTCACTAAATCTGTGAATATCAAGTCCGTGGCAGCATAAGTACTGTGCAACAGTGAAAAACAAAATCAATATTCACCTTGAAATTTGATATTTTGTATATGTAGGCCAAACTGTGATCTTGTATGTGCAAGTAGTAAAACTTTGGATTTTTTTTCCCCCTTAACTCATTCTGAAACTTTTGAATTTATGCCATCTGTGTGACTTTGGTAGATATGCTAAAAAGCTAATGATATAAAATATCGTGGATTGAGCCTTCTTTAGTAACAACTGGTGGTGAAATGTGTGCTATTGTTAATGCTACAAATTTCCAGGTATTTAAATAAGTAATCCCAACATATAACTTAACACAATTCCCACCACAGTACAACCACTACGACAAGATACAGAAAGAAGAAGTAAAAAACAAAGGGCCATTCCGTCTTAAATCAATAAACCCAATTTACTAAACCTGGTTAGACTTTTCTAAAATTTGGTATACTCATACCAGGTGCTGAGACTGAGAAAAATATCAGATTTCAGTTTTTGTATCTCACGCCATTTCTGAAATACAGCTACGTAAAATGGGACAAATCGCTCTCGGAGCTGTCCTAATTGAGCTAGAGATCTGGAAAACGTGTCATCTTGCGTCATTTTTTATGCCTTTTCCAGTGATAGACAAATTAGGTTGTAATTAAGAAATTATTTCAAAATGCAATTCGAAATTTTATTTTATTTTCTCCAAAAAGTAAAAAATTTAAAATTATCAAAATATTTCTATGAATACATACTTCTGTCGTAAATCACGTGGAAAAATATAAAAATGGCATAATGTATTTTACTAATGACACCATTTTGACCAAACCTACCTTTAAGAAATAGGAATTTAAATAAAATATAGAGGAAGGTAACTAAAAATGTCAGAAATAGGGAAACGTCTTCTTCTAAAACAAAACTGGTCAGCATACTCTATAATTACATTAATTGCTTAATTTAATTTTATACAACTTAAACTAATATCCTATTAATTGATAAAATAAAAATATTGGACATACGACCTGTAACTACAAATTTAAATAAGATATGAAAAAATGTGAGTATTGATTTAATAGTTCTGCTCCAAACAGATTAATCCAAATGTACAATCCATTTGCACAGAATAGTGTGCCTCCAGTCGGCATTTGCTGACAGTATAACCATTCGGTGACATGAGAGTTTGTAGAGAGGACGTGTTCTGCATTGTTTCTTTCTAAGGTGTTTACATTAGTGTTCCTAAACCCTTTATATTAGTGTTCCTAAACCCTTATAGTGCATTAGTTTAAACCAGTTATTAGCCCTAAATTGAACAACTTTTTATTTAATATTGTTTAGTGGAACTTGTTATTTTTAATAGCTGGTCTCCAATTAAAACTATAAATTTCAGGAGTATTTTTAAGTGACTTTTGTGACAGTATGGAAGCTAGTAAAGAGTGCACTGCTGCAAAAGTGCAGAGTTGTAATCCACTTAGGAAATCGAATCATTTCATTAGAGACAGAGAATCTAAAATAATGAGGTAAAATTTGTATGTAAAGTTTGTTGAACTGACATGGAATGGCTCCAGAGAGACAAGCATATATAAAAAAAGAGAAAGTGAGTGAAAATATAATTATTAAATTATCATTACTTCATCATGTGTGCTACCTATTCATTGGTGAAAGGAGTTTTACAAATCTCAAAACAAATAAATGAGCAGCTAACATTTGCCCAGTAGAAAGGAACATTGTTCATTGGAAGCATGACATGTGCAACAATTGAACATTTTTATGTACTTCTGATAGGGGTACCGTATTCTGAAACCTCAAAATGAGGACACCCACAATGAGATTGATCACCATGCTTCTCAGGTGGTTTTAGTTCGTATCTCGATTAGAGGATGCCATAAGGCAAAGATTCCTGACATCATATATACTGTAATACGTCCGACTGCGGCCACTTCCACCAACGCGCCCCAAGCGGCCGATCCCGACACACTGGGGCTCCCCCCGGGTGCCGTCACTCTGGAAGGACACAGCGGGAAGCCTGGATGGTGCCCTCGCCTCACTCCAGGAGGGACACGTCGTGAAGGGCCTGTCTGATAACGAGAAGCGTGCCGAGAACTGATGGACACCTGCAGCCATTAGGACGAAACGCCAAGAATGTACGTGCGAAAGCATCTGGCGGCAGTCATTTTACCTGTCTTAGAAATCAGGGATGTGCCGACAATTCCAGCAAGCCACAGGCACAGCGAGGAGCGTACACAAAGTGCAGCGAATTGGCGCAGCGAGGCGTGTGAAAGAAGTCAGCGTTCTTAAGAGGATGTTTTTCTCGTGGATTCGTGATTTCCTGTCAGCAAGGTCACAGTTCGTAGTAATAGATAGAAAGTTATCGAGTAAAACAGAAGTAATATCTGGCGTTCCCCAAGGAAGGGTTATAGGCCCTCAATTGTTCCTGATCTATGTTAACGACATAGGAGACAATCTGAGTAGCCCTCTTAGATTATTTGCAGATGATGCTGTCATTTACCGTCTTGTAAAGTCATCAGATGACCAAAACGAATTGCAAAATGATTTAGATAAGATATCTGTGAGGTGCGAAAAGTGGCAATTCACGCTGAATAAAGAAATGTGTGAAGTTATTCACATCAGGCTGTATATTCAATACTTAGGGATTACAATAACAAGTGACTTAAACTGGAACGATCACATAGATAACGTTGTGTGTAGAGAAAACCAAAGACTGTGATTCATTACCAGAACACTTAAAAGGTGCAACAGGCCTACTAAAGAGGCTGCTAATACCACACTTGTTCTCCCTAATCTGGTGTATTACTCTGCAGTATGGGATCCGCATCAGGTGGGACTGAGGGACTGACGCATTACATCGAAAAAGTACAAAGAAGAGCAGCTCGTTTTGCATTGTCGTGAAATAGGGGAGATAGTGCCACAGATATGATACGTGAACTGGTGTGGCAATCATTAAAACAAAGGCATTTTTCTTTGCGATGGGATTTTCTCATGAAATTTCAATCACCAGTTTTCTCCTCCGATTGCGAAAACATTCTGTTGGCACCCACCTACATAGGGAGAAATGATCATTATAACAAAATAAGAGAATCAGGGCTCGCACAGAAAAATTTAAGTGCTCGTTTCTTCCGCGCGCCGTTCGAGAGTGGAACCCTCTGCCAGGCACTTTATTGTGAATAGCCGAGTAACCACGTAGACGTAGACGTAGACAAGGGTCATGAAAAGGAAGCAGTGGCTGAGAAGGGGGTGCCACTAGGTTGTAGCCTATCTCCAATGTTATTCAATCTGTATATTGAGCAAGCAGTAAAGCATACAAACGAAAAACTTGGAGGAGGAATTAAAATTCATTGGGAAGAAATAAAAACTTTGAGATTTGCCAAAGACATTGTAATTCTGTCAGACATTAAAGGACCTGGAAGAGCAGTTGAACGGTATGGACACCGTCTTGAAATGAGGATATAAGATGAACATCAACAAAACCAAAACGAGTCGAATTATGTCAGGAGATGCTGAGGGAATTAGATTAGGAAATGAGACATTTAAAGTAGTAGATGAATTTTGCTATTTGGGGAGCAAAATAACTGACTATGGTCGATGTAGAGAGAAGTTATATAATGTAGACTGGCTATGGCAAGGAAAGCGTTTCTGAAGAAGAGAGATTTGTTAACATCGAGTATAGATTTAAGTGACAGGAAGTCTCTTCTGAAAGTGTTTGTGCGGAGTGTAGCCATGTATGGAAGTGAAATATGAATGATAAATAGTTTGGACAAGGAGGGAATAGAAACTTCCGAAATGTAGTACTACAGAAGAGTGGTGGAGATTTGATGGGTAGATCACGTAACTAATGAGGAGGTACTGAACAGAATTGGGGAGAAGAGGAAATTGCGGCACAACTTGCCTAGAAGATGGGATCAGTTGATAGGACATGTTCTGAGGCATCAAGAGATCACCAATTTAGTATTGGAGAGAAGCGTGTAGGGTATAAATCGTAGTAGGAGACCAAGAGAAAAATGCACCAAGCAGATTCTGAAGAATGTAGATTGCAGTAGTTACTCGAAGATGAAGAAGCTCGCACAGGATAAAGTAGCATGGAGAGCAGCATCAAACCGGTCTCTGGACTGAAGACTACAACAACGGATTTATATTTTAAAACTATTCATGCACGCCTTCTGTGTGAGTTTCCCCCACTATTTTCTACTATGGGCCCAGTCCAACGATTAATTCCTTACGTTTTTGTCGTCTTCACCTGTGTTGGTGAACTTCACTACACTGTCTTTAAATGAAGCCACATGTCGGCAATTCTGTATGTGTTGTCCTAGCGCTGCACTGCAGCGCCTGGCGTCATGTGTATATAGAAGATAATGTTGGCACTTTTCGTTTTTCGTCTGCTATAGTACTTTTACTTCATTTTTAAAGATATTCTTATTACTCATATTTCTTGTATAGGTACAAGGCCGTTTAGTGCGATGTAGCAAACGCAAGTTTTCTTTCCAGTTGTTCGTAGATCCTTCTTATGATATTTTCATTTCTATCTATGCATGATAGGATTAGACCCCTGAATATTTATATTTTCCTTCCTTTTTCCGTTGGAAAAAATCTGTGGGCGCTCGACGAAGGCGAAACGTGTCATTTTAGCTACCAAGACTGTTTCTCTTAAGAAAAGTTTTTTTTTTTTTTCAAAAGGAATGTGGCGTTGAGAATATCTTTCGGCATTCATGGCACGTGCCTCTCGATTAATTATGGGAAAATAGCATGTTCGCCATTACTGGTTTGAAATAGTAGGACTGTTGTTGACTGGTTACGTTCTTCATACTCCACGGTATCACGACTTTCGTCCCGATGACAGCACAACCACGGAACGGTATGTACAGAACGTTTCATGTATGACACAGTTGAAGTCCAGTCTCTAGCAGCGGCTCTGACAGAATTCTTATCCTTAGTCGATGCAGTTACACATAGGAGAAAATTTTCTGACTTTGAGAGATCAGAAGAAAGGTATAACCTGTTCACACATTTGCCAGTATGGAAACCTAAGGATTTAGAAGAATTATATTTCTCTACAGTAATAGGAGCACGGAACTGACTAGCTAAGGATTCACAGCGGAGCATTAAAGATTAAGTGTATGAAACGGCTACAGCACAAACAATTATTTTTTGTTGGAAGGGACAGGGGCTGATCGGTCTTTCTTCTGGTCTAATGCGTCCTGTCATGATTTCCTGTACCAAACTCTTCTTTCTTTTCAGGGTAACACTACCATCTACTGGCCTTATTTATTTGTTGTACACATTCCGATCTCACTTTACAGGAAAAAGATGACCTATTCTTTTCGATTACGTCTTATCTCAAATTAACAATGTTTTATCTACAGACGTCAGTCTGATTCATTTTCTTGTCCCATTAAACAATCTAAACATCCGATAAGCAGATAGGAGAGTTGTCCAATCGGAATTCCGCTCTTCTGAAACCTGTTGACAAACCTCGCGTCATGCATGCCTTGAGAGAGGTGTCAGCCGTTTTGCACTGCCCGACAAGCTGCATATTTCTGTGATGAGTAGTGAAGAGGTAGTGCGACTGGTGGGACAGGGGGTAGGAATACGAACCGTCGGGGAGCCTGCTCAACCAGGGAACGGAAATTCCTTGAGGAGAGGACAGCACTCGTGGTGTGAGGGAATGAGGATTTTGGGTTCAAAAGTCACTGTTGAAGTCATTGGAATTAGAGTAGCAGCTCGAATTGGGAAAGGCATTCGTGGACATTGATGTCTTACTTCCTGGTGAGCGTGTCAGAGACCCTGACAGTCAACGAGGAGGGCATCAGCTGTAACAGGTTTAGGGAAACCAACAGAAACCAGAATTTGGATGGCCGAGCAAAGTTTTGAACACCCTTCTGCCCAAGTACGAGAGCACTGCCTTGCCACTGCCAGTTCTCGTTCGGTGAAATAGCTGACAGTGAATTCCGTAGGCTCAGAACACAAACTGTGCATTCTGATAAACAGGAGGAGGCTCTGTTCCTAGATTTCTTACAGGCATTCCACATTATAGCACTGTGTTAAATAATAACCCAAGACATGATCATTCATAGTATCTCTGCAGATTTGCCATGATCTCAGAAAAATAACTGACTGGTAGACTACTACTCAATTTAAACCGAAATCCCATAATTGGCTCAATATCATAAATGATTTGTAAGTGTGAAGTAGCTGTAATCTTAAGCGAGGCCTTTGATTATGGGAGAGTGTCGTTGATCGAAAATTAAAAGGAAATGCAGAAAGACTTTTCTGCTATTTTCACTTAGGTGGCCTGACCTAAGGCTTTATTCAAATATACAATAAACCTATAATAACACCTAGGAAAATTTAGCGACTACGATTTCAGTGGTGAACTGTTCAAGCCTCACAGACCGTATAAACACTTCGTAGTGGTAATACGAAGCGATAAGAAATAGACATGACACTTGAAATTAATGGAAAAACTGCTGAATGGGTGAGGTGGATGTGATAGGAGGATGCTTGGAAAGTCCTGCGTATCTTTCAAAAATGGCGAAACCTGTGTCAGCTACTACTGAGGCTGTAGACTGAAGAAGAAATTACAGATATAAATGAAACAAATAAATAGTAGCATAAATGATATTCATAATAAATGAAAAATCAGTATTGTGGGGCCATATATCAGACAAAGCAGTATCAAAAATTAGGACTTAATTTTAAGAATAAATATCTAACAATGTACGTTAGTTTCACAGCATTGTATGGAAATTAATGAAGGACTGCAGAAAAACTGGAAATACAGAGGCTAGTCAACACAGTTAAATGTAAATATACAGCATTTTATACCTACCTAAATCTGCAAACTCAATATTTGTTATGTCAGAGGCTTAATGACAAAAATGTGTTCAGATCGTGGCAATCTGCACCTCAGGACCTAACACATATGAATTTATTTTTATTATGTTATGTGAAAAAGCTTGTGTATGTGCCTCATTTGCCAAAGACCATTCGATAACCCAAAATGCGTACCCATCATGCAGCTGTGTCAGTGACTTCATGTAATATGCTTCAGAACATGTGTCATGAAGTGAATGCTTGCTTAGATGTTTTCAGTTTGATCAAATGGAGTCATACATAACATATAAAAAGTGAAAAGGAGTTTAACCTTCCCTACATTTACAGCAATTCTTACGAATTTATGGGTACTCATTAAATAGTTGTGTGGTAGTAATCGCTATAATGTTTTTGAATTGACTTGCATGTTTGTAAACATTCATACCATCGAACAAAATGAAAAAAAGAAAATGTGCATTACCTGAATGGAAAAATGATCTGCACCTTTTCCTTCTAGCAAGTACAATGGCCTTTGTTGTCTCCCAGTAAGCCTGTAAGGCGGCAGGATACTTTTTACTATCTAACAAAATTTTTATATCGAGAAATCGATTCTATTGATCAAGCCGATGAATTTGATACCCCACAAGCCATACTTTGCTTAGAATCACATTATTTACATAGTAATGAGAGTAATTAATTCATACATGGCTCTCATGAACTCGATACTTAACAAAATCCACGTAATTTGCATGTTGATAGACAAGAAGCATTTCTCTAGCAGTGGATATAAGTGCAAGTGAGGCTTCCCAGCTGACAGGGCTACAGTAATACGGAACTCAATTTAGGAAAGCTGTAAACCTGGGAACCCTCGAAACAGGAGATCAATTAGGGAAGCGAAACACACAGACCGCACCTAGCATTTCTTCGGCGGAGATAACCGCACGACAATGAGTCACCATTGTGTGAGTCTTATGACTCACACCTGCTTTGAAGCAAACATCCTAGCACAGCAGTGGATCCATATGGGTGGTCGCAAAAGAAAACACAGTCCTTCCACTTATGTGGAAACATAAGAAAGCAGAAATTGCGTCATCAGCTTGACATAAGCGAAATTCATGTGACCATTACATGTATGGGGCGTGAGACCCACACCTGCTCTGCAAAAGCATTTTAACTTACGAAAGCACTCACAAAATCAGTGGGAGGCCACTTCTGAGATGCATCAAGGAGCACAACAGCTTTAGTCTCTGGGATTTTTCTAAACATTCAAATATGATATAATAAGGGCATGAACAATGTATGAAGTCCAAGTAGACTGCTCCTGTTTTGGCGGAGCTTATTACTAAAATGAAAGAATGGTGGACGCTCATTGGACCAGAAAAAACTAGCGTATATGCCAGTTTGTTCCTCAAGCGTCATTGGGCAAAGAAATGACGTAAGTTGCCGCAAATGCTTTCACTGGCTGACAGTAGTTGTGGCAGGAGGAGAACTCACTCCACGGTGGGGGAGTTCTGCAACAATAGAGGCAATTACGAGGAGAACTCACTCCACGGTGGGAGAATTCTGCAACAATAGAGGCAATTACGAGGAGAACTCACTCCACGGTGGGGGAATTCTGCAACAATAGAGGCAATTACGAGTAATCTGAGTCACTCTCTTCCTGGAAGAGACGTGTGCTGGATGGAGCGCATCCCATTCTATCTCGGCCCACATTTGCGTTAACAATCTCGTTATGTCTCCAAATTTGAGATAACAAGCTATGAACTGTGTTGGCTAAGATGTGTGCAACATTTGAGGGCAACAGTGTACACATCGCTCAGTCTTAGCGACACTGCCAGTTGATTTATCCAGGGAAAAACATAGTTTTTCGCCTTACGAAAACTTAATTCAGTTTACGACTATATATCCAGTCAAGACCAGAGAAGAATTGCCCTGTCAGCAGGTTCGCAAGGCGTAGACGCATCCGCCGCCGACACACGCCAGAGCCGACCACGGCCACTCTTATCGCTGCAGTCTGCAAAAGGTAAATATTGCGCTGTTCGGGCGCTAAGCGTGGGAGTCACTTGAGTGCGTTCACTTCAGATCTGCTTTAGACTGAAGTTGATTTGTGTAGTTTCTCTCGCTCCTTCGTGCCCACATATTGTGCGTGTGTCCTTGGCGCTTAAATTCGAGGAAGGCATTCGGTAGATAGACGTTATTGCCCAACTGCAATACTTAGTGTACAGTCAATTGTGTGTTTTTATAACACTGCCAGTGAAATATTTGTTGGGGTAAATTTTCTTGTGTTCAGTGTGCTTGAAGTTACATTAGTATTTGGTTTTCTCTTCAGATTACGCTAGTGTAAGAGGGTAAATTGTCATGTGTTTATCTTGCTTAAGATCAGGTTCGATAAAATTCTCTTGTTTTAATATTACGGTATCTTCCCAAGTACAATACATGGGATTTTCCTTCATCGCCAAATACACAACCTGAACCACTGTGTACAGTGATTATTATGATAAAAATGTGTAGTACAGGTAACAGTTCGTTTCTCTGAACTAAAGTAGAGGTTACCCATCCCTCATTGACATATTTTAGGTCATGTATAACAGCTATTACTCCGATGTCTAAACATCACTGTGTCTGGAATCTCCTTATTTGGCGGGGCCATGGTCCACAGGCACTTTCAACTTGTCAAAATTATCGGCGCATGGTAAGTAGTAAGGACAGGTCATACCAAACCTGGGGAGTATGTTACAGGCTCTGCAAATAAACGACAAACCGATGTGTGAGTCGGTCCTATGAGAATTTCACTGTTTTTCAGTCAGTTGACATATTTCACGTCCTACATACTTTGAGAAGAGTGAGGGCACTTTGCACCGTTTGAGAAATCGCGTACTTAGAGGTGAGCAGTTACACGAGTTGTGGGTGATGGAGCAGGGGGCAAGAATGTCGTGGGGAGGCTGCGCTTCTGGAGTACTTTAAACGTCAAGGTTTCTAAATTCTTCCAGAACAGCAGTTGTGGCATGATTAAAGGAAGAATAGCACAAGCTCGGAATGACGATGGAGAGTGACCGTGTTCTTTTCATCGGCATATCCCCGCATTCATGTAAGTTGGTGTCTTATATTCTGACAACTGCATCAGATTCCCTCACAGAAGACGTGAAGGGTATCAGCCATACGTGATTTAGAGAAACCGATGTGAATCTAAATTTAGACGGATTAGTGGAAAACGCATCCGTTGTATTATCGCTGAGAATTCTCGTTCGGTGAATGATCACTCGTGTAAATCTTTCCCATAGATATTTGACACAAATTCTAGATCCTGATGTGAATGATGGCTTCCTTGATTTCATAAAGGTGTCTTGTGCTACCATCTAAAGATCACAGCGCCACACCAAAGACGGCAATGCATATCGATAGCGCATTTACTAGCGATGTCTCGCTGCAATGCTCAAACACGGATGGGAGAGGCTGAAGAGGACACAATCTCTCTGTCAGCACAGTCTCACATGGACATAAGCATTTTTAATTGTCGAATATTGTGCTTACGGAGAACAGATTGTTAATTAGTACATGGAGTGACGATTTAACAGTGAATGACAATTGTAAATTATCAAACACTCCTGCAGCAAAGGACTGTATCAAGTTAAATAAATCTATTACTCATTCATGTAATGAAGTGAACTAATGTTTCATATGTTGTAATTTCATGACCAATCAAAGAACTCACAGTTATGGTCGGTCGAACGTAATTTCGCCTGGTCATAACACATCTCACGGCAGAATTAAACCTCCATCTCACAAATTTCGGAGCCAGAGACAGACTAGAAGGCACTATTTCAATCTCTAGCTCCGACTTATCGGTGCCGGATGTGAAACTCTGTTACACACCTAGTTCACATCTCTCTGCCATAAACAGGATCTTTGATTTCGTAACGATATTCGCGAACGTAGGAAGCACAAGGATTTCTGAAATTTAACATTCAGAATTATGTCTCTCGAACATTTTATGAAGCAAATTTAAAGTTGTTACAAGTGTAACCAGAAGAGATGCACTTTTACATAAACAGCTCGCGTCGTAGTAATCCGATAATACAGCTAATTTTTTTTTTCAAAATATCGAATTTAATGTGAGAAAATAAATGTGATTTATAGAAAAAGTGTGACCTGTTCAGTTGGTTTCATGACAATTTTGACACGTCAACCGGAACTCATCTTAACGTCAGGATGTGGAGGTCACTAGTCACGCAGACCACACCACAACTGACTGCTGTTGTTCACGTTGAGAGACAGTTTGCCTCTGCAGCCTCGTAGCGCCATATTTAAAACGAACATTGTAAGCATGCAGACTTTACACATTTGTGATAGTAAGAGGTGTTCTAGGGCCTCGACACACGAGTTACACAATAATCAGTTTACACTGAAGAGCCAAAGAAACTGGCACACCTGCCCAATATCGTGTAGTTTCGCAACAAGACGTGTAATGGTCTCGACTAATGTCTGAAGTATTGCTGCAGGGAACTGACACCATGAACCTGCAGGGCTTTCCATAGATCCGTGAGAGAAGTAGGGGGTGGACACCTCTACTGAACAGCACGTTACAAGGCATCCCAAATATGCTCAATAATGTTGATATCTGAGGAGTTTGGTGGCCAGCGCAAGTGTTTAATCTCAGAAGAATGTTCCTGGAGCCACTCTGTAGCAAATCTGGACGCACAGGGTATCACAATGTCCTGCTGGAACTGCCCAAGTCCGTCAGAATGCACAATGGACATGAATGGATGCAGTGATCAGACAGGATGCTTACGTGCGCGTCACCTGTCAGAGTCGTATCTAGACGTATCAGTGGTCCGATATCCTCCATCTGCACACGCCCCACCATTACAGAGCCTCTACCAGCTTGAGCAGTCCCCTGCTGACATACAGGTCCATGGACTCATGAGGTTGTCTCTGTACCCATACAGGTCCTTCCGCTCGATACAATTTGAAACGAGACTCGTCCCACCAGGCAACATGTTTCCAGTCATCAACAGTCCAATGTCGATGTGACGGGCCCGGGCGAGGCGTTAAGCTTTGTTTCATGCAGTTATCAACAGTTCACGAATGGGGCTTCGGCTCAGAGAGCCCATATCGATGATGTTTCGTTGAATGGTTCGCACTCTGACACTTGTTGATGGTCCATCATTGAAATCTGCAGCAATTTGCGGAAGGGTTGCACTTCTGTCTCTTTCAATGATTCTTTTCAGTCGTAGGTGGTCCCGTTCTTGCAGGATCTATTTCTAGCCGCAGCGATGTTGGGGATTTGATGTTTTACTGGACTCCTGATATTCACGGTTCACTCGTGATATGGACGTACGGGAAGATCCCCAATTCATCACTACCTCGGAGATTCTGTGTCCCACCGCTCGTGCGCCGACTATAACACCACGTTCAAACGCACTTAAATATTTGTAACCTGCCATTGTGCAGTAGTAACCGTTCTAACAACTGCGCCAGACATTTGTTGTCTTATATAGGCGTAACCGACCGCAGCGCAGTATTCTGCCTGCATTTGAATACGCGTGCCTATACCAGTTTCTTTGGCGCTTCAGTGTAAAAATCTCTGACGTAATGAATATAATGCGGAAAAATGTACTACAGACAAAGCGAAATACATTTAGTGTAACTCGTGCGTAGTCCACTCTCTAGTGTAAATTTACCTACAAACGTCTCGCCTGACCGTAAACACTTAAACTAACTGATAAGCTGATAGGCGAGTCACCGTTATTGGAATTCGACACTTGTGAAAGCAGCACAGAAATTATCCCTCGGGAGTCCCATGGGAGCAGTGAGAGTCGAAATGTAAGAAATATGCGAAAATGAATTCCTCTGTTGGACTCTATAGATTCACGAAATATTACTCGAATGAGATACCATCTTCTTCTATCATGTGCGATATGCGACAACTATGAGGCACAGATGAAGGAATACTACAGATGGTCTCACAATAGAAAAACATATTAGATACTGCATCTCACTGTACAGTGTTTATTACAGGAAAATTATATTCTGTGTCTATTAAGACGTTCGTGTGGTCGCAGAATTTTTCGACTTGCGCAATTCAGTGCAAAAGTTCAATAGACACGGAAGTATCCTCATGTGCTCCACGAGAAGGAAGAATATGAAGGTAATTTTTTCAACAAACTAACCTGTCCTAAAGCGTTTAACAGGGACCACCGGCTACATTTTAATGACATCGTCTGCAGGAGTGAGTAACCTCAGGATGGCTGCAAGGAAATGTTCCGCGCGGGATTAGCCGAGCGGTCTTAGGCGCTGCAGTCATGGACTGTGCGGCTGGTCCCGGCGGAGGTTCGCGTCCTCCTTCGGGGATGGGTGTGTGTGTTCGTCTTTAGGATAATTTAGGTCAACTAGTGTATAAGCTTAGGTACTGATGATCTTATCAGTTAAGTCCCATAAGGTTTCACAAACACTTCTTTTTTTTTTTTTTTTTTTTTTTTGCATGGAAATGTGGAATAACTTTGACATTTTTCGCTCAGTTTTCTAACACAAAGTTGTGTTACAGTGTATAGCAAGACACTAACAATATCAAGTAATGAAAGAAAGTGTCTGGTGATATCTGATTACTAATTTGGGGAGCTGGTGATGTCTGCACGAGAAGGATACTATTTCTGGAGCTACTCACATCGTAAAAGTGCTTGTTAGTAATAGTTTGTCGCACTATGAAATGCAAAACGTGAAATTAAAAATGGAGAACTGAGAAAAGGAATTAAGTTTGTTGCGCGGTTCCTGGAAAAGTGCAGCGCGTCTCTCAGGGACACCACGCATGGCGCCGAAGCACCACATCTACTGGAGCTCCGCTCCAGCATCTGGGCTAAACACTGCGCAGGCTAGACACCGGCTCTTGCAAGAGTCCAGGGGTGCGCAGTTAAAACAACGACAGGCCGGTACAGCTCACGCGAAAGTGTATCACAAATGATTGTTGAAGTTAGGTTGGCTAAGTTTCGAAGAAATCTGACATTGTTGTCGCTAAATCCTGTCTGTCGTATTTCTGGGACCAGTGTACGCAGTAGGTTGTGTAACGAATCTACTGTCTCTACCATGTGTCTCACCGGTCCATGAAGACAGGATACGAGAGGTTAGGGCGTGTACTGTGGCACCCATACGGTCACCTGCCCTCCATATGAATGTAATGGGGACAAGAACCCTATAAAATTAGTAGAAAATTCGATCAGCGAAGTGTCGACAAGGGCTTTGCGGAGTAGATGGAGGAACTAATCCTTTAGAATCAAAATTTCGCTACAGGCTGTCGCAAGTTCTTTCGTGCTTAATTGCAGTGTTTTAATTTAAATAGGAGAGGTTAAATAAACATATCGAATAATAATAGTGTTGAGCACTGCTCAGTCCCGGCACTGACAGCATCGAACTCCCACTCGCTCACGTCGCCAGCCAGGATAGTGAGCTGGGGACCCCAGACCTGGTCCTCTCCGCTCTCAGCTGGGACAGCGCCTGCAGTGGCGGCCATGTTTGTGTCATGCGCCTGCAGTCAGAGCCCCCAGGACGGTTGCAGAGTGGTAAGGCTCCAGGTCAGGACTCCACATTATATGAACATGAGTTCAAGGGATCAGAATCTATATACTCAGTGGCGAACATAAGAGTGACATTAAAACGGTTCAAATGGCTCTGAGAACTATGGGACTTAACATCTCAGGTCATCAGTCCCCTAGGACGTAGAACTACTTAAACCTAACTAACCTAAGGACATCACACACATCCATGCCTGAGGGAGGATTCAAACCTGCGACCGTAGCGGTCGCGCGGTTCCAGACTGAAGCGCCTAGAACCGCTCGGCCACCAGCGACCGGCAGAGTGACATTAGGCCACACTGCATCATACAGACGAGTCAAGAAAACAGGTTTGTTTGGAGCAAGGGAATTTCCCACGCGGACAGTGTGATGAGTCTGGAGCACCGCTGACTGTCAGCACAGCGACCGTTGTGGCAGCTTTCCTTGTTGCAATAGCACAAAGAGTCTTCTCGATAGTGGTGCGCTTGTGAACAGCCATACAAATGGTAGAAGCACCCTTGTCTCATTATGCATGAGTTACAGTTCTGCATACAGCATCATGACTGACGTACTCGTGTGCGAATCCTACAATGAGAAAACACATTGCCTGTCTGAGTGTCATCATCCACCGGACCCAGCACCTGGAGTGATATTTTGGGGCCACAATGGGTACACAAGACAATTTAGTTCACTTACCTGGAAATATGGGCAGCAGGCGGAATATTTCTGTTTGATGGTAATGACATTTATGTAACACTATCTTTGAACACCTTATCGTAGGACTAAATGCTATTATTAACCTACCTCGACACAAATCGTATTTTACCACTCTCATGGCCGGGACTAGTACCTCCTGCAGATCTCTGTTGAGACCATGTTGCCATGGGATGTTGGGAGACGGGAAAGTCACCACTCACGGCCACTACGAGTGCTAAACTCTGAATCAGAGCTGACACAGCATGGGGCTACACGCCCTCACCTGCCTCGCCTGTCGTCCATGCTCAGTTCTACTTGATGCCTAGCCAGGTTGGAGCCACTGCTGGTGCCCGACGTTACAGCTCTGTGTATTACATTTTGCACCCTGTCACTCCAAACCAACATGAAATTTTCTCGTGAACACTGTCTTCTATTTTAAACACTGACAACTAGGAAGTTTTCGTTACTGAGACGGAACTGGTTGTTCTGGCCAATTACACTATCTTCAGGCATTGAGAATTCCTTTATTCGTAATGACAGACTGGTCTTTCTAACTATTTTCTCTGGTATCGATAAGCTCTGGTGAAGAGATGAATGCCTCTGTGTTTATCTGATGATGTTTTAATGCCCATCCCCTTCCCACTCCTGTTATGCTGCAAGTTTCTTTTGGGCGTCATTCTGTAAATAGGACAGATGTAATGGAAAGATGTATGTTTCGTTTGGTTTGGTGCCAACCCATCTATCGTAGGTAGACTAGAACAGATGCACCAGTACTGGGAAAGTATGCGGGGGTTGGTAGCAGGTCCTCCTCCCACCACCGGCGGGGTGCTCCGCCATTTCTCGTCACTCGGGTTCTGGTTGGCTGACAGTACGGACGGAACCTGTGCTGGTCTCCGTCAAGCAGTTTGTTAATTTAACAATGGGATGAGGCATGTCATAGATCCGTTGCTTTCTAGCATCATCATAGTGTCGTTACGACCACGATTTGTAGTTGTTCCCTGAGTATACTGTGTAGTTAGAATTCACGATTCTAACTTAAGGGTGGAGAGTTTTGTAATTCAGTTTTAAGTTGTTAATCCTATGGTGCCTTCAGCATCCGCAATAGCTTTTCAGTCAGACGTGGTTTAATTATTTCATTTTATTAAATTCCAGAATTTGTAAGATTTTTATTGATAGCGTGGGCTTCTCCCTGTGGCAACTTTCAGTCATGTGCTCTTAACAGTGTGACAAAGAGTAATAATTTCCTTATTGTACTTTCAGTTTAGGAACTGGGCGTGTGTATAGTGTGAAATATTTAACTAATTTCATGTGCGAAGTTATACGATCAGATTTATTTTTTTCTTTGTTGTCTCTAAGCATACACGTGCGCAGTAGTGTGCTGAGAAACGCCCGCCAGCATCCTAAATTAAATTCAGTTAGCTTTTGCTTTGCGTGGCAAATTATAATATAAAAGCCAAGAACGATCACAGATGGTGAATAATTTGGAGCCATTGATTTCCAGGTCGATGACCTAACGATCGTTCTAGTGGAAATACAGACTGCGTGTTGATCGTGTCAATAAGTGACACTATCTAAGACCGATCGAAGATGATAAGTAAATTTATTTGCAATGACAAGATGTTAACAAAATGTTAACATACGGTTCTTGTAGAAATCCAGTGTGGTTTTTGCGAGTGTTCTTGTGTCGGATTTAATAGGATGTATTTAGTTTTGTGTACTAACTGCTTGCATACCACCTCACACTATAACATCGCGTCCTAGTGTGCTATGTTGTTCCCACTAAAATCAGAGTGGGACCTCGAAATTAAAATAGTAATACTCAGTCCCTGAGTGGCATGAGTACGAGAGTGTCGTACGGAAATAATAATCCCAAGAGGAAGATAACTTTCTGCCTGTGCATTTCACTGAATTGAGAGACCATTTAGATTAGAGGGAGTGCGCATCATGTCCCTGTAACTTAATGAATGTTAATTTGTATAGAATTGAGAACAGGGGTGTGTCGCTCAATAAAGTGATATTTAAATGAAAATCTTACATGTATTTAACAGTAATTCCAGCCCCTGTCCCGTACCCAGTAAATGTAAACCTCAAATGAGCCCTCATGATACAGTAATGTCATATCAGAAATGAATGAAAGTAAAGAATCCATATAAGAGTATATCGTGTCTGATAATGGTACAGATGCTCTCGGGTTGGCTGCGTTCTTTGTTTGCTTGTGTTCCCCCTTTATGTTACGTGTTCCAAATCAGATTCATTGAATCATAATTAAATGTGCTAACCAATTAAACGATACGCGTTTCATTTTAATGGTTATTTGGCAAGCATTGAATCAAGGAACACAAGCGAGAGCATCAGAATCAATGCAAGCTTAAATACCAGAGTCAGGCAACGACCCTTTGACAGATTCGTCACAAAGCAGTTCGTGGTAGCCCTGCCAGGATTAAATCTAGAATACTCAGATCCTCTAGTAAAGCAGACAGAAATATATAACCGTATCAATCACTCTTTTCAGGATTTCCTCACTCATTTTGTATTCACGATTAATGGCACTGCGCATTGGTTGCTCTCAGTGTTGTAATAGTTGACAGATTTTGTGGTAATGTTTCAGTATTTATTAGTACGTTTATTATACTGGACTCACGGGAAACCGTTTTCAATATTTTTTTGTGTGAAGATTGCAAGCATAGTAAGTGAGGATGCGCTGGCAGAATTGGTGTACGCCCTGTAATCTCTCTCAAACTATTAGGCGCTTTGTCACGGTTCGCGCGGCTCGCCCCGTCGGAGGTTCGAGTCCTCCCTCGAGCATGAGTGTGTGTGTTGTCCTTAGTGTAAGTTAGTTTAAGGTATATTAAGTAGTGTAAGCTTAGGGATCGCTGACCGCAGCAGTTTCGTCCCATAAGACCTTACCACAAATTTCCAAATTTTCCAAACTATTAGGTAAAAACAATTGCTTTTTAGGTTATATCTAGCTTTATATGTCGGCTTCATGGTCATCTCGCTAATGATAATATTTATTGCTTTATTCACATTTAACTAAGAGACTGAGAAATGTTCGAAAAGTTTGGAATGAAAAATAACGGATGTCATGTACCGCGTACGCTTCCGATCACACGCTCGTGGGAATGGAATATTTATTCATAACATCCCTCATATCTCCTAAACTGGTCGAGAAATCGAACCATATTTTGGCAAGTGATAGCACGCAAGGAGAAGAGTATATCGCCAAATGGTTAACGCTCGGAACTTCATATACGGCGATAAAGCAAAAGAAAAAAATGAAATGGGTCTGAGCACAATGGGACTTAACATCTGAGGTCATCAGTCCCCTAGACTTATAACTACTCAAACCTAACTAACCTAAGGACATCACACACATCCATGCCCGAGGCAGGATTCGAACCTGCGACCGTTGCAGCAGCGCGGTTCCGAACTGAAGCGCCTAGAACCACTCGGCCACAGAAGGCCGGAATAGCAAAAGCTATAGTTTTTATTTTATTTCTTTCAGCTCAGTACTGTATTTTTTTAGATTCATTGACAGGTAGAGAACAGAGAATTTCCCGGAATGAAAATAAACATGAAATATCTTCTCTTATGTTACTGCTAACCGACGCAATGAGGTTTTGTGTAAGCTGTTAACCTCTCTTTATTTAATGTGACACTCTGTTTTAGGATTCTATCGCAATATCTACTGCAAAGTGAGTTTGTATAAATTATACTTTGTGAAAAGAAGCAAAATAAAAACCCGTCAACAAGATAAATTTAGCCCTTTCTCATAAATGACGATTCTTCTTCAAATAAGAAAAGATTAGCAATTCACACAGATATATATCGCCAATTCTCTTTCAGTTTTGGCGGAATACCCGTAATTCTTCGTATTTGTAGTTGAGAATGACGGGAATGGAAAGTTACTAAAGCAAATTTTTCTGTTTTTCCTGTTTTTCATCTGAGAAATATGAAAATAACTAAGGGTGTGCCCTTTCAGGCAATACATTTCAGCAAATTAAATACATCAAATCGCCACATTCTTTAGGGAGACTCATACTTTGGATGCTTTCGGAATATTACTGACTTCATTCTTTACTTGCACAGCCTGTTCAATAATTGGTTTATTAATGCTGATGCAGTGTCGATGTACCAATAAAAACATTGCCATTCGTGCGGGCTGTTTCTAGCGTACAGTGAAAATGTGATGTATGCATTCAGTAGTATAATGTCTCTTTATTACATCCATATCCAACAAACCACAGTGAAAAATATATGCACTACAGATCATTGATGATTTTTATCAGGAACACAAAGGCAATACATCTATGGAAATCCCACTTTTCGAATTATTGTAACAAATCGTACAGGTATGACAGCTTAATAGGCGGCAAATGGCTAATGGCTCACTAGTCACCGAACTGTGTATTGTTCAGGACAAAACAAAAACAATAACTAAAAACACAGCAAAACTATATAGTATGAATGACTGAAAAATATAATACACTAATAAAAATAGATCAACAGCTTTAATGACGAAAAGCGAAACACACAGCTGACGCTACCACTGCCCATATGCCCGATGGCGTAAGGAGGGCACTGACGAACTGCTCTGCCGCTCGCCACCTCATCCCTCCAGCAGTGCTAGTGTGGCGCGCGGCGCGAGAAACTGTGTCACAGTCACAACGCCGCGTTAACCTACATCAGGTGCGCGCCGCCTCACTATCGTCTCTCGTACCAACTTGCGCGGTTGCACTTTGTTCTCTTAAGGTACAAAAATGTGCTCTGTCCTGCGACACGCCACACGCGCTATGCGCGTCTCAATTTGTGCCTAGCCTGCTCTGTGCAGACGGCGAGCCATGCTCTGCGCGTGGTGTGTCGCTTGCAAGCCTTAAGATGGAAATAAACAAAGGTGTCCGAAAGCTTACGCAAAATAATGCACTCACGGAATGTTTGCAGGATATGACAAGAGCAATCAATAAATGATTCGATGAGAGTAAGAAGGAATTTAATAAAGGATTCAATGAGAGTAAACAGAAACTTAATACACGATTCGAAGGAAATAAGCAGAAACTTAAGGAGATTAATAAAGGTTTCGGTGAACAAGGGGGGTTTGAAAATAAAAGAAATTCGAGATCAACGTAAGACACTTAACAAACGATTCGACGAATAAGATCAAACATTAGCAGAGATTAATGGTTAAAATGGCTCTGAGCACTATGCGACTTAACTTCTGAGGTCATCAGTCGCCTAGAACTTAGAACTACTTAAACCTAACTAACCTAAGGACATCACACACATCAATGCCCGAGGCAAGATTCGAACCTGCGACTGTAGCAGTCGCACGGTTCCAAACTGAAGGGCCTACAACCGCTCGGCCACCGCGGCCGGCCTGAAGATAAACGTTTACTGTGGATATTGTATCACAGACACAGTCCCTTTGACTGTTCAGAGATGTCACTAAAACCCGCCCAAACAAGTATCCATGAGCAGTGCCTATTAGACGGAGGGTATCAGACAGCCGATCAGTTCCAGTCATTCTACCTGGAATGAGGTACACGGCTCGTATTGTCTGTAGTTCAACCACGCCTAGACGGTCAATATCGCGGTTCCATCACATCCACGTTGTTACTTTGTGCCAGGAAGAGCTCTCAACAAGGGAAGCGTCCAGGCGTCTCGGAGTGAACGAAAGCGATGTTGTTCGGACGTGGAGAACATACAGAGAGACAGGAACTGTCGATGACATGCCTCGATCAGGCCACCCTACTACTGCAGTGGATGACCGTTCCCTGCAGATTATGGCTCGGATCAACCCTGACAGCAACGCCACCATGTTGAATAATGCTTTTCGTGCAGCCACAGGACATCGTGTTACGACCCAAACTATGCATCTTTGCGACCACGACACAATGCAGCGCGGTACAATGGGCCAAACAAAATGCCGAATGGACCGCTCATGATTGGCATCCCGTTCTCTTCACCGATGAGTGTCGCATATCCCTTCAACCAGACAATCATCGCAGACGTGTTTAGAGGCAGCCTGGTCAGGCTGAATGCCTTAGACACACTGTGCAGCGAGTGCAGCTAGGTGGAGGTTCCCTGCTGTTTTAGGATGGCATTATGTGGGGTCGACGCACACCGCTAGTGGTCATGGAGGGCGCCGTAACGGCTGTACGGTGCGTAAATGTATACTCCGACCAATAGTGTAGCCATATCTGCAGCATATTGGCGAGGCATTCGTCTTCATGACAATTCGCGGCCCCATCGTACACATTTTGTGAATGACTTCCTTCAGGATAGCGGCATCGCTCGACTACAGTGGACAGCATGTTCTCCAGGAATGATCCATATCGAACATGCCTGCGAATGATTGAAAAGGCAGCGTGACCCACCAACAACTCTGAGGGATCTACGCCGAATCGCCGTTGAAAAGTGATTATCTGGAAAACAGTGCCTTGATGAACTTGTGGATAGTACGCCACGACGAATACAGGCATGCATCAATACAAGAGGACGTCCGACTGGGTATAAGAGATATGGGTGTGTACTGCAATCTGGACCACCACCTCTGAAGGTCTCGCTATATTGCGGTACAACATGCCATTTGTGGTTTTCATGAGCAATAAAAAGGGCGGAAATGATGTTTATGTTGATCTCTATTCCAGTTTTCTGTACTGGTTCCGGAGCTCTCGGAACCGAGGTGATGCAAACCTTTATTGAAGTGTGTAGTTCGAAACAGTATGAAACACTAGAGTGAGTTTGTCAACAAGCCAAGTAACAAGAGGTTGCACTGGAAACATAATTCAAACAAGCTGGTAAAATTGGGAGCAAACTTGAACTTACCAAGGCCATTGAAGAGGTTACATTACATATTGACGCTGAATCTGATAGAACTCAGCCAGTAGCAGTGAGGTACCGTGAGGAAGTACAGTCTCTGCTGCGATTTAAGCAGACACAAATCGAAAGAAACAAACCAAATTCAAAAGTATCGGCAAGTTTAGTCCGAAATAATTAAAACCACAGGATTGTGCGGCTGGTCCCGGCGGAGATTCATGTCCTCCCTCGGGCATGGGTGTGTGTGTTTGCCCTTAGGATAATTTAGGTTAAGTAGTGTGTAAGTTTAGGGACTGATGACCTTAGCAGTTAAGCCCCATAAGATTTCACACACAGTTGTACATTTTGAACATTTTTTTAATTAAAACCACAGTCGTATTTTCCCGAGCAGCTAAAATGGTAAAAGCGATGTTGTTAATGTGAATAAAAGGAGACGAACAGACACTAAAGCGAGGAAAGATTGAGTAACATACAGAAATTGCTCGGAGAGGGAGCTCCAGCAAAACGAACGAAGATGTGGAAACGTGCAGGTGACATTTCGTATCATTCCTCAATTATTCGCACTATCCAGATCCTAAAACCAGCAGCATCGCCAAGTATGGCGGTCGCAATTTACAAACACATTTTCCTGATCTTGGAGTAACGTTATGAGAATGAAGTCTGTGTGTAGACATTCACGCGAAGAAGCGAGTGCAAGGACGCAAAAGTTTGATAAGCGATTGCGTCACATACGAAGATTTTTGTAGGGCATTCTTGGACGAATTGTGGTCGAAAAGTGTGCAGGACCGAATCAAACTTAATATCTTAATGAAATAAAAATGCAGTGAGAGTACAGAACGGGGTCCAGTGAAGTTTTCTCGGGAAATGATAAAGGAAAAGCAATATTTCGATCAGCCTTAGTAAGCTCCAGACAGGGGTGGGGACAAGGGGGGGGAGGGCTATGGGGGCTATAGGCCCCTCCCCCAATGGAGTATCATATTACACTGGATAAAATGACTTCAGAAATGGGTGAATATATTACTCCAACAGATTCAGTCCTTTTTTTATAATTATGTAGCAATATAGATTGCAATGTATATTTTATCTAAACCAATAAATATCATTTAACTTAAAATGGGAGTTTAATTATTTCTTATTATTTATTAATAATAATTATTCTTATTATTAAATAATTATTATTTATTAATACACGTTTTTTACCCTGAACTCCAAAACATTTACCAAAAACTACTTTAAGCAACACCAAATTTTACCAGTTTGTCGGTAATTTGCTAGCGATCTTCCATTTCCCCAACCCCCCCCCCCCCTTGACTGACTTCTAGACTCGCCCCTGGCCCAGAGTTTATCAGTTTGACCAAGTTGACGACGAAACTGCGGAGAAAGGTAGTCATTGCATGACGAAAACTGCAAGACTTTGTGTCATTTCAACAATTATTGCAAGAATCAAGTAATTGATTCAAACAATGCACGAAGAGGCGATAATACGTGGACGCGCAACGATGAACTAAGTCTGAGAGATGCCCTACCGCAATTTTAATCCGCAGTGTGGCAACAGAGGCCATGGGACGTGGGGGCGGCGTCCACACAACCATGACAGAAGCGTGTTTCATGAAAATCGGCAGCGGTCTGACAATCGTTCATCACGATGCAATTCAAAGTACGGTCAGCTGACCCTCAATGCAATGTGAGCAATGTAGAAGAGTCCTGCGGCAGGAGATAACTAAGTGAGGTGGCTCTCGATTTTCAAAGAATTTTAAATAGTACAGAAATGTTGTATGTAGGTTATGGAGAGATAAGAGAAGTGTTATTTGAAGAGAATGAAGAGGTAAATTCCTACAAGTTTCCTATGGTTAGTGTAACCATCAATAATGTAATTGTTCCATGTATTTTGGATTTAGGTAGCCAAGCCTTGGTATTATGTGAAGATGATTTCAGTTGCTGTTGCGGAGAAAAGAAGTAGTCAACATTGCCATTACAAAAGAAAAAAGGTCAGAGGAGCTTCCAAGGGAAAGGTACTGATATGAAGGGAAAAAAGCCAGACAAAGTTTGTGTCTCAAGAACATGTTTTGATGGCAGTATTTTTGATTGTCTCTCATCTGACAGGAGAAGCAATATCAGGATTAGATTTCCTATTGAAGTGCAGGGAAACTCTCAGTTTGAGAAGGGAAATAGCCACATTAATTATGAGGAAAAGCCCACTTCTGAATTTGATGAATCTGTGAATGGAATAGGTCATGTGGTGCAGCTTCATTTCTCTGTATTTACTTTTACTAATTTTTCTTGTCGTATCTATTGTTATAAAACCAAATTCATCTTTACTCCAACATTTACTACACGTTTCTTTAAAATCACCAAATTTTAAATAAAGTCCAACAAACTTGTGATAAATATGATTTCAATTTGTATCATCTTGCCTGAAAATATTTAGAAAATTATTATTTTCTCTAACTAACTGTTCTGGTATTTTTGAATACATTTGACTTAAATAAAAAACAAACTTTTACCGCCTGTAAGATATTCTTGAACTGTATCTTGCTTTTCAAGAATGAAATCATCAAAAACTGCAACTGAATTATATTCACATTCATCTAATGCAATAATTTCATCAATACATTCAATAAAAGTTGTAATTTTTCCATTAATTTATCTTCAATTTTTTCATATCCTTTTATGAATTCTTAACATTTGTGGTTGATCTAAACTTTTAGAATAAATGCAGAAATTTTATTCCAGTTTAACCATCCTGGGGCTTGAATATAATTATCAAACATTAACACTGTTTTTCCATGACTCCTTGGTCCTATTATTGAACATCGAATAGGATTTGGTAAAATTGTACCTGGTTTATTTTTTAATTCCCTTTCCTGAATTCTTATTTTTGTTCTCAATCTGTCATTTAATTGAATAAATTTCATTAATAAGAATGACTAGATTATTTCGATTGTGTGATAATTCATCTGTCTGAAAAAAGTTGAACCGTACCAATAAGAGAAACTTATAGAAATGTTTCATTAGTTGCATATTATACACCTTTCTTAAGTCCAAATATTACATCAAAAAATAACAAATTGTATACTGAAAGAGAAGTGATAGAAATACCTTTTGGTTTATAGTTTGAAGCATTTATTCAATCGAAAAAACTAATATCTGCATTACTGAAAGTGACATTAAATTATTTATGGAGAAAGAAGATTTATGGGAAAAATTTTTGTATTTAATCATCAAATTATCGAAGTTAATGAAAAAATAGTTGCTAATGATGTTCCAAAAATTATTGCATTTGAATTAATTAATATAAATTTTAATCTATCTGATGGAATGATTGTTAAACCTACTGATCATTTTCATAGATAAACTAATATTATTTCTTCATTTAAACCAAATCCTGAATTTGGAGGACCAATAATTAGTGGACCAAATTAGTCTGTAAATATCCTAATTTTTGATGCAATTCAGAATTTAGAAATAGCTATAAGTGATGAAAATGATAATTTGATTGACCTAATTAGTGCTTGTGTAGCAGTAATTTTAAAATCAGGTTAATAATTCTTTCCTTAATAAATAAAGAACAAAATCAAGAGTTATCAGTTGTACTCATTTCCCGTTAATGAGAAAACAAAGAATAATTTAAAGAATCCAAACAAGAAAACATATATTAATATTAATATAGGTGATGGTTGGATTCAGCCTAATTATTCACAACTCTATGTGACATTTGATGTTATTCACACAGATGGAACAGATTTTTCAGTATAAGATGGTAAATCAAATATTTAACTAACTGATAATTATGTGTTAAAGTTATTTGATGTTATTACAATTAAAAAGGAAACAATATTTTGTCTGGACTTGAACACCCATTTATTTCTTCATCAACTCTTTTCAATTAACTTCTTCTCTATCAAATGAAATAATTATGGAATGACATATTTTTAACAATAGTAAAACTGAAAACCTAACAAAATGAAGTACTTTACCCATTAGAATTATTTGGTGTATTTTTAAGCATTTTAAAGAAGTAATAAAGGAAGGAGATTCAATAGTAGTTTTCACTTGGAGCCCCAGAAAAGATCAAGAATATTTTATTTTTAGATGGCTTAGTAATAATGATAAAGAAAGTAAAATTGTTGTTAAAAGTATGGAAATTCATGTTCCTGTTGTTAAACACGAACAAAAATATTCACTTGAACCAGAACAAGAAAGACTGAAAAATCAAAAAATTCCAATTCCTTTTTTTGAACCACAAACAATTGAATTCGCTGGATTCAATGGAAAACCCAATTCTGAAGCAGATATTATTATTATACTTCCTTTGTTGATAGTATATAATTCCTTTGTTGATAATTTCATTCCACCCAAATGGACACAGGGTGAAGTGGGCTGGGCACTGCCACATTGTAGCTCTAGTTGTTGGAACACCAGGTGCAAATGTGACACTGTACAGTACCTTGTCAATGTCTAAAGTGTTGATATTGAACTGGTTGTGCAATTGGCAGTTAATAATAAACATATGCTTTTATCACTTGTTTGACCCTTTATGCTCAAGTTCCATTCCGAATCTATTACAAATGTAAATATTTCTATACAAATTTCTTTCATTCACAATGTCAGATTTGCCTCTGGTGGCCAAAACTGGTTGCACTCTAACACATTTGAATGTCTACCAAATTTCCCCGTCCTATAATAACTATAGTCAATAATGGACCTTTTTGAGTAGCTGCACTTCAATTATAAGCACCCGTTACATTGTCATATGCTGCTGTTAAAGTAAACACCATATTAATGGACAGAAGAAAAGGATCGGCACAAATTTTTTTCCACAAAATCAACAAATTATGTGCATACTTTTAACAAGAACCTCTGGGATTTTCTTTATAAAGAAAGAAGTTTATTGGGCATTGTGGAGCAACCTCAATAGTAAGAGTTGCAAGTAATGGAACTGTAGATTGAAGCAGTGTTGCGAGATGGTGAGGTGAGCTGTGGCCTCCAGTTCCAACATGGCGCCGACCGGTATTGACGTCAGAAGTGCGGGTTGTCCAGCCACTGCCAGCGGGGCTCGCCGCTCCTGTCCAGTTCGTACTCGCTGCAGTGCGGCGTCTCGCCCAGCCTGTGTGCACAGAGGTACATTAGAGACAGGACCAGTAATCTGCTACTTACAAAATTATCTTAGGCACAGCTCGGCCCGAAACAAGAACAACGAATCGCATTTCCGACGCAATAGGATTCCTTCATTTCCGATTAGCTGTGGGAGGTCTGCCGTAATCATTTTTACCTTTGGTGTTCTGTGGGTGCCGTGGCAGACATTATGAAAGCAGAATGTTTAGATGTGAAACATTGTGGGAGCATTTAGTCAGTAAACGATTCATGAAATAGGGCATTTTGTCACTGTAGTTATTTTTCTGAAAAATGGGAGGGAAATAAAAGTTCGTCCATATAGTCAATACGTGAGTGCTCGTGGTGCTAGCTTCCGCTTCTAGAACATTCACTTGTGTAAAAATTCAACGAAAACTTTTTTGAAATTTGTAGCAGACAGTGTATTGAACAGTTCTCTTGGCGAACAGTGTTGCCTGCTACAAGCAAATGCATATTTTTGTCCTTAAATCATCATTTAACTAAACCAAACTAAGCTCCATCCGAATAGGCCTCGGAAGGCCCAACGGTAGCGACCGGCCGCCGTGTCATCCTCAGCCCACAGTCGTCACTGAAGGTGGATATGGAGGGGCATGTGGTCAGCACACCACTGTCCCAGATGTATATCTGTTTACGAGACCAGAGCCTCTACTTCTCAATAAAGTAGCTCCTTAGTTTGCCTCACAAGGGCTAACTGAACCCCGCTTGCCAACAGCGCTCGGCAGATGGGATGGTCACTCATGCAAGTGCTAGCCCAGCCCGACAGCGCTTAACTTCGGTGTTCTGACGGGAACCGGTGTTACCACTGCGACAAGGGTATTGGCTAAATCATCATTTAGGAGACGTAAGACTTGTTACGGTAATTAGGGTACAAATCACAGTCAGACCCGCACCCTCAATGTCCATTCCCTATTTTGCACAAAGTTCATTATCACTCGCCGGCCGGTGTGGCCTAGCGGTTCTAGGCGCTTCAGTCTGGAACCGCGCGACCGCTACGGTCGCAGGTTCGAATCCTGCCTCGGGCATGGATGTGTGTGATGTCCTTAGGTTAGTTAGGTTTAAGTAGTTCTAAGTTCTGGGGGACTGATCCACACTCATGAAAATTGCGACAAATTCGGAATAAACAGCAGGGTATTGGCAGTAAGCTAGAATACAGATATTACTGCTCATCGTTTCACTTGCAGGAGTTTTATGTTACGTTTTTTAATCAGACTGCAATCACAAAATCGTTCTGAGAGAGAGAGAACGTTAAATAACATCGAATGTTATGGAACATACTTCTAGGCACCCAGAATCTGTTACAAAAACGAAAATGGAGGAAAAGTTTTAGCATGTAGCAGAATGCGAATTTACCCCCTCCCACATCAGAAATACATATCTCTAACTACACCGTTCACATACAACACTTTGCATTATTATTGTTCGTCTCGGGACCTCATAAAAGCCTTTTAATACTTAAGTGTCGTTAACTGATGTTTAATTGTAACAAATCATAGCAAGAGTGACATTTCTGATAAATCTTCAATGCGCCGTCACCTTGTAATGGTATACTGTCTTAACACGCAACTTATAATACACAAACAATAAAACGCGATGAAATCCAATATGGAGTCTCCAAAGTGGCAAGCAAGGACCATCACGTGACCTGACACGAATGCTGTGGTATGCTATTGGTTGTTCCTGTTTCTGACCGAGCTGTAAGCACAAAATTTTGTGTCCATCTTATTTAGAGAGATCATAGAGCGGGAATATGTATGTAGTGAGTATAGCAGATAGCACGTGTAGACAACATCAAACTGAAATAGTCACGTGACTTTGGTATGATACACATCTTTCTTCCATTGTGTTGTGTGTGTTTTTTTTTTTTTTTTTTTTTACATCGGTGTATTACTCGAGCTAATGTACAGGGGGAAGTGGAGGGTACTTCGTGCAAAAACGCTGACGGAAAATACATCGCAACACCAAAAAGTAATTAATGAAGGGGAATGAGATTTCTGGAATTCATTTGTCTAAATAACATAATTATATGATTAACATTGCAAGATCATATGTTAATGTACGCGCGAGATAAGCCATTGAAAATGTTAAATGCTGGTACATTAGTAACCGATGTAATAGTCGGAATGTTAAATGCAAGGATGCAAAACGTGCATGCGATGTACTGTACAGGTGTCGGATGTGAGTTTATGGGATGGAGTTTCATGCCTGTTGCACTTGGTCAGTCAGTACAGGAACAGGTAACGCTGTTTGTGGATGGCGCTGGTGTTGTCGTCCAATGATGGCCCATATGTGCTCCATTGGAGACAGATCAGGTTATCGAACACTCTGCAGAGCATGTTGGGTTACGACAGCGGTATGTGGCCAAGAGTTACCCTAATAGAAAACACCTGGTGGAATGCTGTTCACGAATGGCAGCACAACAGGTCGAATCACCAAACTGATGTACAGATTTGCAGAAAGGATGCGTGAAATAACCACGAGAGTGCTCCAGCTGTCAAACGAAATCGGGCCCAAGCGCATAACTCCAGGTGTAGGTCCAATGTGTTTAGCATGCAGACAGGTTGCAGCCCTTTAAGTGACCTCCTCCTAACAAAATATGGGCATAACTGGCACTGAGTTCGAAACAGATGCCATCAGAAAACACAACAGATTTCCACTCTGACCACCAATCAGCTCTCGCTTGACATCACTGAGGTCACAAATGCCGGTGGTTTGGGATCAGCGGATTGCACGCCACAGGGCGTCTGGCTCAGAGCTGTCCTTGAAGCAAACGATCCGTAACAGATCAACAGATCGTTATTTCATTGTGGCGCTACCTGCTGATCAAATTGTTGCTGCAGATGCAGTTCGATGCGCTAGAGCCATGCGTCAAAGTCGTACGATTGTCTTCCCTCTCGGTAGAGCCACGTGGTCGTCCGAAGCCTGGTCTTCATGCTGCCATACGTTCTCGTGACCACCGCTGCCAGTTGTCATGTACAGTAGCTACAATCCTGCCAAGTCTTTCTGCAATATCGCAAAACAAACATCGTGATACTCGTAGCGCTGTTACACGACCTCTTTCAAAGTAAGTGAAGCATTGGTAACGAATTCATTATCGCGTTAAAGTTGTTCTTAATTAACATCAACTCACCACGTCCATTTTCAAAGGTAATTACACTACTGGCCATTAAAATTGCTACACCACGAAGATGACGTGCTACAGACGCGAAATTTAACCGACAAAAAGAAAATGCTGTGATATGCAAATGATTAGCTTTTCAGAGCATTCACACAAGAAACTTCCTGGCAGATTAAAACTGTGTGCCCGACCGAGACTCGAACTCGGAACCTTTGCCTTTCGCGGGCAAGTGCTCAGTTGGTCCCGAGTTCGAGTCTCGGTCGGGCACACGGTTTTAATCTGCCAGGAAGTTTCATATCAGCGCACACTCCGCTGCAGAGTGAAAATCTCATTCTGGCATTCACACAAGGTTGGCGCCGGTGGCGACACCTACAACGTGCTGACATGAGGAAAGTTTCCAACCGATTTCTCATACACAAACAGCAGTTGAGCGGCGTTGCCTGGTGAAACGTTTTGTGATGGCTCGTGTAAAGAGGAGAAATGCGTACCATCATGTTTCCGACTTTGAAAAGGTCGAATTGTATTCGCGATTGCGGTTTATCGTATCGTAACATTGTTGCTCGCGTTGTTCAAGATCCAATGGCTGCTAGCATAATATGGAATCGGTGGGTTCTGGAGGGTAATACGGAACGCCGTGCTGAATCCGAACGGCCTCGTATCACTAGCAGTCGAGATGACAGGTATCTTATCCGCTTGGCTGTAACGGATCGTGCAGCCACGTATCGATCCCTGAGTCAACAGATAGGGACGTTTGCAAGACAACAACCATCTGCACGAACAGTTCGACGACGTTTGCAGCATCATAGACTATCAGCTCGGAGACGATGGCTGTGGTTACCCTTGACGCTGCATCACAGATAGGAGCGCCTGCGATGGTGTACTCAGTGACGAACCTGGGTGCACGAATGGCAAAACGTCATTTTTTCGTATGAATCCATCCGTGTTTGGCGACATCGTGGTGAACGGACATTGGAAGCATGTATTCGTCATCGCCATACTGGCGTATTACTCAGCGTGATGGTATGGGGTGCCATTGGTTACATGTCTCGGTCACCTCTTGTTCGCATTGACGGCACTTTGAACAGTGGACGTTACATTTCAGATTTGTTACGACTCATGGCTCTACCCTTCATTCGATCCCTGCGAAACCCTACAGTTCAACAGGATAATGCACGACCGTGTGTTGCAGGTCCTGTAAGGGCCATTCTGGATACGGAAAATGTTCGACTGCTGCCCTGGCCAGCACATTCTCCAGATCTCTCACCAATTGAAAACGTCTGGTCAATGGTGGCCGAGCAACTGGCTCCTCACTAGACGCCAGTCACTACTCTTGATGAACTGTGGTATCGTGTTGAAGCTGCATGGGCAGCTGTACCTGTACACGCCATCCAAGCTCTGTTTGACTCAATGCCCAGGTGTATCAAGGCCGTTATTACGGCCAGAGGTGGTTGTTCTGGGTACTGATTTCTCAGGATCTATGCCCCCAAATTATGTGAAAATGTAATCACATGTCAGTTCTAGTACAATACATTTGTCGAATGAATATCCGTTTATCATCTGCATTTCTTCTTGGTGTAGCAATTTTAATGGCGCTCATGACAGTTACAGCGTGGATTTAAAGCAAACCTGGTTTGCATCCTCATAGTGGCGGTATAGCGCCATTCTTATGCGACTGGCGCGAATTTAGAATAGACTTCGTCTTTCAGATGTAGAGACAGCGCTATCAACTGTCGTTTATATCGCGTATCTCGTTCTTGGTGTTGAGATTTTTTTTCCGTCAGTGTGTTAGCGACTTCTGATGCAATCCAGTCGCGTAGCGAGCAAAGAAACGGATAACTACTCATACTCCTTTGTAGATGTCCTAATTTCTCTCGTCTTATCTGTGCGAGACGTGGTAGAGGCAGGAGAATTGGTAAACACTGTTTCGTAAATATTGTATCCTGAAATTTCTTAATCAGGACTGCACGAGAACTATGTCGCCTTACTTTCGAAGATTCCCTTTTCAGCTCGCCGAACAACTCCTTTACACTTTCATATATGTAAGACTGACATACTGCGATAATGGCTACGAACTTCTGAATTTGTTCTGTATCTTGTTTCATAGCCATTACGTAGGCAGCGATCATTGTGTCCCGTTTTAGCTCGCTCGCATACTGATACTGCGCTTATTGACATCGTCATGAATACTGTTACTGTTTTCAGGTTACCACCATTTTTCACAGCCTTCCAGTAACAGTACTTGTGGTACAATGGCCCTTAAGGTCACACATCACTGGACTTACCGTGATGGTTCGGGAGGGCTTAATCAGAATGTTTAACTCAGAGTCTGCTGGTCTTTGGTTAAAAGGTACTGGAAGAAACATACTATGGACTGTGCTATGCGAATTGTTTGTAATTGTTTCCACAACGAAATTTTTAAGGTATCCGGATTTTACGGACCTTACATGAGCTTGATCCATAGTGACAGGACAATACAGTATGAGATCCTCAGAAAATAATAATTACATTATATCAACAAAAGGTAATTGCAGTTAATCTCATGAACTGAAAACCAACAAAACAATCTCTAACATTATGGACAATGTCATGGATCAAACAAGTTAAAGCGAAATGCATTTTCGAGACGAACCAAGCAGGTGGTTAATGATATCGTAAAACTCCCATTTAGCATGAGAACGGCGAGCTTCAACGCAAAAAGGGGTGAGGCCAGAACAATACACTATTCCTTTTAACGTAAATAAAGCTGGGACGGAGGGTAAGAGGTTGCACGTCATTAACAGGGATAGGCTGCGACCCAGCAAGAAAATAAAAATGTATTCACCTCTAGCGAGACCGTGATTGGCTGAAGCCACACTTGGCGACGCAGATGCGACACAGTGGGAAGATCCCCATTATATAAAAGCATTTTGAGACCTAAAATCTATCTCTCTTGTCTCGCGGTGGACCGCAGAAGTATGTGGAAATAAGCAAAGGCTATAGGTGCTTTGCTTTCTGCAAAGTGGGGAGCATACACTTCATGTATCGTGGCGACAGATAGCAAAGCGGTAGTTACTTAATTCAGTCACGGCCAGAGTAGGGAATTAGCATTTCAGATCCAGCACAGAGACAACGCAATTGCAGATGCCGCTTGGTAAAGTACCATCACGTATTAGGCCACAGTAAATGTTGAGTCTAGATTTCCTCACTTCAACTTGCGTACGCTTTGACCATTGAATATCAAAAGCTAGGACACTAACCCACCCTCACACTTTGTACATGAGAGATTTTTTTTTTTTTTCGTTGGTTCATAAAGTAAATTTGTTCTCCACCAACTCAGTGCACTGGCCAGCTACGACAACATAGATTTAAATGAGCTGGCGAAGATTTTTAGTAATCATTCTTTCCTGTGAAAAAAAATTTCTTGTGTAGTGATAACGATTTTAATAATCGTCATTTCAATATGTCCAAGAATTAAATATTTTGTTATTGAGTGTCAAAAGTAATTGAACATGATTGTTGTTTATCATTTGACCCCTGAAAGCAACAGTTGATAAATTACGTGTAGTATAAAATAGGGAATAGCTGTGTTTTCTTTCTAGAACAGACCAAAAACTTTCACTTTTAGTAATTCATGCATTCTAGGTACGTGACAGCAGGATTTCTAATGATTTTTGTTACAATCTGCACCTGATATTAACTGCCTCACAGGGCCAGGGTCATATTTATTTAGAATGTTGGTTTGACACCCTGGACTTGAGAAGACAGTTCAGATGTTTTATCCATTTGTGCGGTAAGTGGTAAGCTAAGTTTGTACCCATTAGTACACTCACTGTGCTGACACAAAGGTCGGACGTACGACAAACTCTTGTCTCGAAATATTGTCGAGAATATTGTCCTACATAAAGCACGCCAGTGGCAAGAAACAAACAAAATCTTCACCACGCGATACCGGTGGCAATGTTACCAATGCAGTGCCACTGAAGTGGGGTCACTAGGTGCGGTTTTCCGAAATTCCTTTACCAAAGAAGACGAAGGAATGCTTCAGAATTCGAATGAAGTGTAGCTGCCAACATGAGTAACTTAGAAGAAGACATCCTCTATGCTGCAAAGCAACTCAAATCAATAACGGCAAGTCTTCTGGTACAGTCTGTATATCAGTTAGGTTCGTTTCAGAGTACGTTGACAGAATAGCCTCATACTTACTAATCATTTACAAACGCTCGCTCGACGAAAGATCCCTACTCAATGACCGGAAACTTGCACAGGTCACACTAATACATCAACAAAGGAAACAGGAATAATGCATTGAATTACAGAACAATATAGCTCACGTCGACTTGCTGTAAGATTTTAGAAAATATGCTGTGTTCGCGCATTACAAGTTACCTGGAAGAAATCAGAACTATTGACACATAGCAGGGATTCAGAAGATACCGTTCTTGCGCAAGACAGTTACTTTTTATTCTCATGAAATAAAGAGTGCTGTCGACATGGGCTCAAAGTGATCCCATTTCTTTGGTTTCCACGAGACTTTTGACACCATTCTTCACAAACGGCATATAATCAAACTGCGAGCCTACAGAGTGTCACCTCAGCCGTGGTACTGGATGTGTAATTTCCTGTCAGAGAGATCACAGTTTGTAATAACTGGCGAAAAGTCATCGAGCAAAACAGAAGTGCTATCTGTCGTTCCCTAAGGAAGAGCTAAAGGTCCTTTCCTATTTCTAACCTATTTGTAATCCACATAAATGATTTCGGAGACAATCTGAGAACCACCTTAGAGTGTTATCAGATTCTCCTGTTGTTTACCGCCTAATAAAGTCATCGTTGTTGTTGTCTTCAGTCCTGAGACTAGTTTGATGCAGCTCTCCATGCTACTCTATCCTGTGCAAGCTTCTTCATCTCCCAGTACTTACTGCAACCTACATCCTTCTGAATCTGCTTAGTGTATACATTTGTTGGTCTCCCTTTACGATTTTTACCCTCCACGGTGCCCTCCAATGCTAAATTTGTGATCCCTTGATGCCTCAGAACATGTCCTACCAACCGGTCCCTTCTTCTTGTCAAGTTGTGCCACGCAATACTCTTCTCCCCTATTCTATTCAATACCTCCTCATTAGTTATGTGATCTACCCATCTAATCTTCAGCATTCTTCTGTAGCACCACATTTCGAAAGCTTCTATTCTCTTCTTGTCTAAACTATTTATCGTCCATGTTTCACTTCCATACATGGCTACACTCCATATAAATACTTTCACAAACCACTTCCTGACACTTAAATCTATACTCGATGTTAACAAATTTCTCTTCTTCAGAAACGCTTTCCTTGCCATTGCCAGTCTACATTTTATATCCTCTCTATTTCGACCATCATCAGTTATTTTGCTCCCCAAATAGCAAAACTCCTTTACTACTTTAAGTGTCTCATTTCCTAGTCTAATTCCCTCAGCATCACCCGACTTAATTAGACTACATTCCATTATCCTTGTTTTGCTTTTGTTGATGTTCATCTTATATCCTCCTTTCAAGACACTGTCCATTCTGTTCAACTGTTCTTCCAAGTCCTTTGCTGTCTCTGACAGAATTACAATGTCATCGGCGAACCTCAAAGTTTTTATTTCTTCTCCATGGATTTTAATACCTACTCCGAATTTTTCTTTTGTTTCCTTTACTGCTTGCTCAATATACAGATTGAATAACATCGGGGAGAGGCTACAACCCTGTCTCACTCCCTTCCCAACCTCTGTTTCCCTTTCGTGCCCCTCGACTCATAACTGCCATCTGGTTTCTGTACAAATTGTAAATAGCCTTCCGCTCCATGTATTTTACCCCTGCCACCTTTAGAATTTGAAAGAGAGTATTCCAGTCAACATTGTCAAAAGCTTACTCTAAGTCTACAAATGCTAGAAATGTAGGTTTGCCTATCCTTAATCTAGCTTCTAAGATAAGTCGTAGGGTCAGTATTGCCTCACGTGTTCCAACATTTCTGCAGAATCCAAACTGATCTTCGCCGAGGTCGACTTCTACCAGTTTTTCCATTCGTCTGTAAAGAATTCGCGTTAGTATTTTGTAGCTGTGACTTATTAAACTGATAGTTCAGTAATTTTCACATCTGTCAACACCTGCTTTCTTTGGGATTGGAATTATTATATTCTTCTTGAAGTCTGAGGGTATTTCGCCTGTCTCATACATCTTGCTCACCAGATGAGTTTTGTCATGACTGGCTCTCTCAAGGCCGTCAGTAGTTCCAATGGAATGTTGTCTAATCCGGGGGCCTTGTTTCGACTCAGGTCTTTCAGTGCTCTGTCAAACTCTTCACGCAATATCGTATCTCCCACTTCGTCTTCATCTACATCCCCATTTCCATTATACTGTCCTCAAGTACATCGCCCTTGTGTAGACCCTCTATATACTCCTTCCATCTTTCTGCTTTCCCTTCTTTGATTAGAACTAGGTTTCCATCTGAGCTCTTGATATTCATACAAGTGGTTCTCTTTTCTCCAAAGGTCTCTTTAAATTTCCTGTAGGCAGTATCTATCTTACCCCTAGTGAGATAAGACTCTACATCCCTACATTTGTCCTCTAGCCATCCCTGCTTAACCATTTTGCACTTCCTGTCGATCTCATTTTTGATACGTTTGTATTCCTTTTTGCCTGCTTCATTTACTGCGTTCTTATATTTTCTCCTTTCATCAATTAAATTCAATATTTCTTCTGTTACCCAAGGATTTCTATTATCCCTCGTCTTTTTACCTACTTTATCCTCTGCTGCCTTCACTACTTCATCCCTCAGAGCTACCCATTCGTCTTCTACTGTATTTCTTTCCCCCATTCCTGTCAATTGTTCCCTTATGCTCTCCCTGAAACTCTGTACAACCTCTGGTTCTTTCAGTTTATTCAGGTCCCATCTTCTTAAATTCCCACCTTTTTGCAGTTTCTTCAGTTTTAATCTACAGTTTATAACCAATAGATTGTGGTCAGAGTCCACATCTGCCCCTGGAAATGTCTTACAATTTAAAACCTGGTTCCTAAATCTCTGTCTTACCATTATATAATCTATCTGATACCTTCTAGTATCTTCAGGATTCTTCCATGTATACAACCTTCTTTTATGATTCTTGAACCAAGTGTTAGCTATGCTTAAGTTATGCTCTGCGCAAAATTCAACAAGACGGCTTCCTCGTTCATTTCTCTCCCCCAATCCATATTCACCCACTATGTTTCCTTCTCTCCCTTTTCCTACTCTCGAATTCCAGTCACCCATGACTATTAAATTTTCGTCTCCCTTCACTACCTGAATTATTTCTTTTATCTTATCATACATTTCATCAATTTCTTCATCATCTGCAGAGCTAGTTGGCATATAAACTTGTACTACTGTAGTAGGCATGGGCTTCGTTATCTTGGCCACAATAATGCGTTCACTTTGCTGTTTGTAGTAGCTTACACGCACTCCTGTTTTTTTATTCATTATTAAACCTACTCCTGCATTACCCCTATTTGATTTTGTATTTATAACCCTGTATTCACCTGACCAAAAGTCTTGTTCTTCCTGCCACCGAACTTCACTAATTCCCACTATATCTAACTTCAACCTATCCATTTCCCTTTTTAAATTTTCTAACCTACCTGCCCGATTATGGGATCTGACAGTCCACGCTCCGATCCGTAGAACGCCAGTTCTCTTTCTCCTGATAACGACGTCCTCCTGAGTAGTCCCCGCCCGGAGATCCGAATGGGGGACTATTTTACCTCCGGAATATTTTACCCAAGAGGACCATACAATAAAGCTGCATGCCCTCGAGAAAAATTACGGCTGTAGTTTCGCCTTGCTTTCAGCTGTTCGCAGTACCAGCACAGCAAGGCCGTTTTGGTTAGTGTTGCAAGGCCTGACCAGTCAATCATCCAGACTGTTGCCCCTGTAACTACTGAAAGGGCTGCTGCCCCTCTTCAGGAACCACACGTTTTTCTGGCCTGTCAACAGATACCCCTCCGTTGTGGTTGCACCTACGGAACGGCCATCTGTATCGCTGAGGCACGCAAGCCTCCCCACCAACGGCAGGGTCCTTGGTTCATTCGGGGTAGGAATAAAGTCATCACATGATCAAAACCAATTGGAATATGATTTAGAGAAGCTACCTGCGTCGTACGAAAAGTGGGAATGGGCCACAAACACTGCAATGTGTGAGGTCATCCACATGAGTACGAAAAGAAATCCGTCAGATTTCGGTTACATGATAAATCACACAAGTCTAAGCGCTATTTCAACAACATATCTAAGGATTATAACTACGAACAACTTAATTTGGAACGATCACATGGATAATGTTCAGGGAAAGGCGAACAAAAGACTGCATTCCACTGGCAGAACACTTAGTAGATGTAACAAATCTGTCAAAGAGATTCCTCCTCTGCTAGAGAACTGCAGAGCGGTACGGTATCCTTATCGTATCAGATTGACGGAGGATATCGAAGAAGTTCAAAGAAGGGTAGCTCGGTTTGTGCTGTTGTGAAATAAGAGAGGGCGTCACGAAAATGATACTCGAGCTGGAGTAGCAATAATTAAAATTACTGCGTTATTCGTTAGGCCGAGATCTTTTCAAGAAATCTCAGTATCCATCTTTTCTCTCCTCTTTGATAACTAACTAACTGACTCGTTTCGAACAGGCCTTGGAAAGCCCAACGGCACCGACCGGCCGCCGTGTCATCCTCAGCCCACAGGCATACTGGAGGCGGACATTGAAGGGGCATGTGGTCAGCATACGGCTCTCCCGGCCGTATATCAGTTTCCGAGACCGGAGCCGCTACTTCTTAATCAAGTAGCTCCTCAGTTTGCCTCACAAGGGCTGAGTGCACCCCGCTTGCCAACAGCGCTCGGCAGGCCGGTTGGTCACCCATCCAAGTGCTAGCCCAGCCCGAAAGCTCTTAACTTCGGTGATCTGACGGGAACCGGTGGTACCACTGCGGCAAGGCCGTTGGCTCCCTCCTCTTACATGGGGAGAAATAATCAGCGTAATAAAATAAGAGAAATCGGAGCTAGCACAGTAAGACACAACTGATGGTTTTTCTCGCATGCTGTTCGAGAGTAGAACAGTAAAGAGACAGTGTGAAAATGGTCCGATGAACCCTCTGCCGCCCACTAAGTGCGAACTGCAGAGTACTCACGTAGTTGTGGATGTCATGTAGATGCGATCATATCTCGACTGCAGGGAAAAATAACACTTTCCTGACTTATGGTCCTCGCTGAAACAGGTGCGTACTGTGCAGCGACATAGTAAAGCCGGAAGTCACGTTACCGACAAGCCGAGGCACAAGAGTATAGGGAACCCTTCACGGTGATGTTTCGAAACCTCTGTGATATCTGCAGTAGTCATGTAACTGTAGCGGCTCCGGCAAACATGAGGTTTTCTGTAAATGTCACATGGATGTGAACTGTTGTTGTAAAGTGTTACATCGCTTTCGTAAGTAATGTTTGTCGTTTCCGAAGTCTGCCATATCGGACACTCATCTTGAAGGACCTATCACGGTAGTGGATGACGGTACAGCAGCCGATCGACCAAAGGGACCTCGGTTGTATGGGTTTTGTTGAGGGGACCAATCAAAAGAATAAGACAGCAAACACTATGTCTCTGAACGTGAGCCTGTGAGGTAGTGGGCAGTTGAAGTCTACATCTACATTTACATGACTACTCTGCAATTCACATTTAAGTGCTTGGCAGAGGGTTCGTCGAACCACAATCACACTATCTCTCTACCATTCCACTCCCGAACAGCGCGCGGGAAAAACGAACACCTAAACCTTTCTCTTCGAGCTCTGATTTCTCTTATTTTATTTTGATGATCATTCCTACCTATGTAGGTTGGGGTCAACAAAATATTTTCACATTCGGAAGAGAAAGTTTGTGACTGAAATTTCGTAAATAGATCTCGCCGCGACGAAAAATGTCTTTGCTGTAATGACTTCCATCCCAATTCGCGTATCATATCTGCCACACTCTCTCCCCTACTACGTGATAATACAAAACGAGCTGCCCTTTTTTGCACCCTTTCGATGTCCTCCGTCAATCCCACCTGGTAAGGATCTCACACCGCGCAGCAATATTCTAACAGAGGACGAACGAGTGTAGTGTAAGCTGTCTGTTTAGTGGACTTGTTGCATCTTCTAAGTGTCCCGCCAATGAAACGCAACCTTTGGCTCGCCTTCCCCACAATATTATCTATGTAGTCTTTCCAACTGAATTTGTTCTTAATTTTAACACCCAGGTACTTAGTTGAATTGACAGCCTCGAGAATTGTACTATTTATCGAGTAATCGAATTCCCACGGATTTCTTTTGGAACTCGTGTGGATCACCTCACACTTTTCGTTATTTAGCGTCAACTGGCACCTGCCACACCATACAGCAATATTTTCTAAATCGCTTTGCAACTGATACTGGTCTTCGGATGACCTTACTAGACGGTAAATTACAGCATCATCTGCGAACAACCTAAGAGAACTGCTCAGATTGTCACCCAGGTCATTTATGTAGATCAGGAACAGCAGAGGTCCCAGGACGCTTTCCTGGGGAACACCTGATATCACTTCAGTTTTACTCGATGATTTGCCGTCTATTACTACGAACTGCGACCTTCCTGACAGGAAATCACGAATCCAGTCGCACAACTGAGACGATACCCCATAGGCCCGTAGCTTGATTAGAAGTCGGTTGTGAGGAACGGTGTCAAAAGCTTTCCGGAAATCTAGAAATACGGAATCAACTTGAGATCCCCTGTCGATAGCGGCCATTACTTCGTGCGAATAAAGAGCTAGCTGCGTTGCACAAGAACGATGTTTTCTGAAACAGTCAAAGAGTTACGGTCATCTTTGGAATTGTACGTGGTGGTTTAATGTTAAGTCAAGGAGTCATTAGCAACACTTCACTTAGTTTGAAAGAGGTCGTGTAAGAGGGCTACGAGAAGCATGATGTTCCTCCTGCGATACTGCAGAAAGACTTGGCAGCAGTGTAGCCACTGTACTTGACTGCTGGCAGCGGTGGTCACGAGAATGTACGGTGGCATGAAGACCGGGCCCGAACGGCCACGTGGCACTACTGAGAGGGAAGACCATCATATGACTTTGGCGTATGGCTCTGGCGCATTGTACTGCATCTGCAGAAGCAAATTGAGCAGCAGGTGGCACCACAATGACGCAACGAATCGGTTACGTCAAGGACCCTGCAGCGTGCATTTACTGATCCCAAACCACCGCCATTTGCGACTTCAGTGGTGTCAAGAGATAGCCCATTGGAGGTTTGGGTAGACATCTGTTGTGTTTTCTGATGACAGCTGGTTCTGTCTCAGACCTGTTGAGGGCAACCAACCTGCCTGTGTGCCAGAGTGCAGAGTCCGGAGGTGTTGTATAATCGGTAAGGATAGGATGAACTGTGACTTAGCGATATGATTTCTGTGAATGCTACTTTTCGGTAACGTCGGTAACTTCAGATTTGTTACTGTTTAAATTCACAGAGCTTGAATTCATAATTTATGTCCGACGACGCTCTACCATTGTTAAAAAGCGATTTTTGCGACTTATACGACTTACCAGCGTAGATATTACCCTGTGATTTGGCGCAAGTGCATTTGCAAACTGGTATTTCCGGCAAGGTCAGCTGTGGGAAACTATGCAACGGAAGTGATATGTTCTCGCCTGTAAAGCGTGCAAACAGATTTTTAATTGTGTGTCATTGAAGCTGTTACGCGATTCCAAAGGATTGGTAAACAAATGTGAAACACACTGTGAGCGAATAATGAAAATTTCGTTCTGCCCTTGTTAAAACCGTCTGACAGCCACTAAATTTTCTGGCAAGTAGTTGATAAAGATTTAGTTATGTGTTTTTAGACTGGTGATATACAAATGAAAAGAGTGGGAAGTATAGATCTCCCAATTACAAGCTGACATCAGAAATACACTCTAAGGGGAAAAAAAGAACGATACACTATGAACGAACTACCCGAGAGGGATGGAAATTGGTAGATGTGACTTACATCTCCAGACAAACAAATAATTAAAATATCAGAAAAAATCGATGGTTTATTCAACAGAAAAAGCTTCACAATCTGAGCAAGTCAATAACGCCTTGGTCGACCTCTGGAGCTTATGAAAACAGTTATTCTACTTGGCATTGCTTCACAGAGTTGTCTGATGTTCTGAAGGATATCGTGCCAAATTCCGTCCAACGAGCGCGTTAGATCGTCAAAATTCCGAGCAGGTTGGAGGGACCTGCCCATAATCCTCCAAAATATCCTTAAATGAGAAAGATCCGACGACCTTAATGGCCAAGCTAGGGTTTGACGAACTCGTAAACAAGCAGTAAAAGCTCTCGCCCTGTGCCTGCGGGCATTATTTTGCTGAAATGTCAGCCTAGGGTGGCTTATAATGAAGGAAAACAAAACGGGGCGTAGAATATCGTCGATGTACTGCTATGCTGTGGATGACAATCACTGGGATCCTGCTGATAATGAGATCCACCTCAGATCATCACTTTCTGGGCCACATGGTGGGCGACTGTCAGGTTAGTAATCTCACCTCTGTCCAGGACATCACCAGATACATCCTCGGCGTGGAATCTCATTGACTGGAGTATAACTGCCTTCATTGATGAGTCTCGCTTCCACGTGACCCCGACGACCATCGAAGAAGTATCTGGAGACGTCCCAGAAGCGGTGTGACGTCAACCTGACTGTAGCCTACATACAGCCCGGAAACCAGGAGTGATGGTGTACTGTCCCATTTCTCTTCATAGCTGGACCTTTTGGTTGTCGTTTGCGGCAGAACAAAGAGGTTTTATTGTCCTTCATGGAAAGCCATCCCGATTTACATTTCAGTAAGATAATTCCTGCCTACACATGGCTATATTTTCTACTGTTTGGCTTCGTGCCTGCGAAAACCTACTTTCGCCAGCAAGATCGCATGATCTCTCCCCAAGTGAGAACCTCTGAAACATTATGGGTAGGGCCATCCTACATTCTAGGGATTCTGACCATCTAACGGATAATTGGGTAGAATTTGCGACGATATCCTTCAGGAGGACATCCAACAACTGTCTCAAGCAATGGGCCGGCCGTTGTGGCCGAGCTGTTCTAGGCACTTCAGTCAGAAATAGCGCTGCTGCTACTGTCGCAGGTTCGAATCCTGCCTCGTGCATCGATGTGTGTGATGTCCTTAGGTTAGTTAGGTTTAAGTAGTTCTAAGTTCTAGGGGACTGATGACCTCAGATGTTAAGTCCCATAGTGCTCAGAGCCATTTGAACCATTTTGTCAAGTAATGCCAAGAAGAATATCTGATAGCATAAGGGGCAGAGGTTGACCGCCTGGTTATTGACTTTCTCAATTTGTGGAGCTCTTTCTCTTGAATAAATCATGCAATTTTTCTCAAATTGTAATCATTTGTTTTTCTATGCATGTACATTACATATACTGATTTCCGTCCCATTTGGATAATAACTTCGTGGTGCGTTGTTTTTCTTTTCTCGAGAATGTATTTTACATTCATTGTCATGCAGGTAGTTTGTACCACACACAAGAAATGATTGCACTCATCTTGGAAGTACCAACATACACTAATAAGCCAAAACATTACGACCACCTGTTTAATACCTTGTTTGTCCGTCTTTGGAATGAAATACGTCACTGATTATGCGTATCAGGGATCTGACAGTTTGTTGGTAGGTTTATGAAGATATGTGATACTAGCTGTCTACGTAAAGGTCATGTATTCCCGTAAATAATGGGCCGTTGATTTGCGTACGCGGTGATGGTGCTCCATAGCGACCCATAAATTTTCCATAGGATTTATATCAGGAGAATTTCATAGCCGAGACATCAACGTGAGTTCACTATAACGCTCCTGAAACGAATCCAGCACGGTTCTGGCAACGAAACGCAGAGAGTTATACTGCTGAAAGCTGGCATCGTCGTCAGGAAATACAACAAGCGTGAAAGGCTGCAGATGTTTCGCAGCTTTCAGCGTGTCTTCGATTACTATCACAGGTCCCATGTAACCGCAGGAGATTGTCTCCCACAGCATAATACTGCTCCTACCAGTCTGCGTCCGTGGCGTGCCGTACGTTTCGAGCCGCCTCTCACCAAATAACAGCGTTTGTGGAGACGACCATCGACCTAGTGTAGCAAAAACGTGATTCACCCGAAGAGCCGATATGTTTTCGTTGTTACACGGTCGACTCCCGAGGGCCCCCTTGTCGTTGGGTCAACATGTGAACACATAGAGACGGTCTGCTGTAGAGCTTCATGTCCGACAAAGTACAGAACACTTGTGCGTGCACGAGCACTGTGCTCTTTCGGCAGAGACGTCACAGATGACCATCGCTCCTACTTTACAGAGCAGACAAGCCTCCGAAACCCCCGTTCTGTGAAGAGTGGTGGACGTCCAGCAGATTAGCGCCTAATCGTAGTTTTTCTGTAGACGCTCGCGACAGTAGAAAGTGAACATTCGATCAAGTTCGCTATTTCTGTGATACACTTTCATAGGCTCTGCATAATAATAATCTGCCCTTTGTCAAAATGGCTTATCTCAATGGATTTCCCCATGTGCTGCCTATATCTTCGCTAGAATGATCCCCCGTCCGTGTATGCTCTGCTTACATGCTTTTGATACTCCAGCCACGTGCCCACAACGCCACAAGGTAGCATCCAACGTAGCAGTAGGTACTGGTCACACTGTTTTCGCATATCAGCGTATATTGTGCTACATGGCCACAAGACCTATGTGATAGAGTGGTGTCGGGCCTCGTTGGTTGTGAATAGAGGCATCGGGATGTACAGCATGGAGTTGTCCACGTCTCGAGTATAGTTCTGTGATACTCCACACCAAGCAGCCTGCAACTAAGCGCGCAAATCCTACAGACTGATGGTTGGAGGTGAAGGGCTGATAACTTGCTCCATAGCATCTCACACATCTCGATCAAGGAGAGATTGGGGACGCTTCTCGTCATGGCCTCCGGAATTTGTGAAGCAACTACACTCCTGGAAATGGAAAAAAGAACACATTGACACCGGTGTGTCAGACCCACCATACTTGCTCCGGACACTGCGAGAGGGCTGTAAAGGCAATGATCACACGCACGGCACAGCGGACACACCAGGAACCGCGGTGTTGGCCGTCGAATGGCGCTAGCTGCGCAGCATTTGTGCACCGCCGCCGTCAGTGTCAGCCAGTTTGCCGTGGCATACGGAGCTCCATCGCAGTCTTTAACACTGGTAGCATGCCGCGACAGCGTGGACGTGAACCGTATGTGCAGTTGACAGACTTTGAGCAAGGGCGTATAGTGGGCAAGCGGGAGGCCGGGTGGACGTACCGCCGAATTGCTCAACACGTGGGGCGTGAGGTCTCCACAGTACATCGATGTTGTCGCCAGTGGTCGGCGGAAGGTGCACGTGCCCGTCGACCTGTGACCGGACCGCAGCGATGCACGGATGCACGCCAAGACCGTAGGATCCTACGCAGTGCCGTAGGGGACCGCACCGCCACTTCCCAGCAAATTAGGGACACTGTTGCTCCTGGGGTATCGGCGAGGACCATTCGCAACCGTCTCCATGAAGCTGGGCTACGGTCCCGCACACCGTTAGGCCGTCTTCCGCTCACGCCCCAACATCGTGAAGCCCGCCTCCAGTGGTGTCGCGACAGGCGTGAATGGAGGGACGAATGGAGACGTGTCGTCTTCAGCGATGAGAGTCGCTTCTGCCTTGGTGCCAATGATGGTCGTATGCGTGTTTGGCGCCGTGCAGGTGAGCGCCACAATCAGGACTGCATACGACCGAGGCACACAGGGCCAACACCCGGCATCATGGTGTGGGGAGCGATCTCCTACACTGGCCGTACACCACTGGTGATCGTCGAGGGGACACTGAATAGTGCACGGTACATCCAAACCGTCATCGAACCCATCGTTCTACCATTCCTAGACCGGCAAGGGAACTTGCTGTTCCAACAGGACAATGCACGTCCGCATGTATCCCGTGCCACCCAACGTGCTCTAGAAGGTGTAAGTCAACTACCCTGGCCAGCAAGATCTCCGGATCTGTCCCCCATTGAGCATGTTTGGGACTGGATGAAGCGTCGTCTCACGCCGTCTGCACGTCCAGCACGAACGCTGGTCCAACTGAGGCGCCAGGTGGAAATGGCATGGCAAGCCGTTCCACAGGACTACATCCAGCATCTCTACGATCGTCTCCATGGGAGAATAGCAGCCTGCATTGCTGCGAAAGGTGGATATACACTGTACTAGTGCCGACATTGTGCATGCTCTGTTGCCTGTGTCTATGTGCCTGTGGTTCTGTCAGTGTGATCATGTGATGTATCTGACCCCAGGAATGTGTCAATAAAGTTTCCCCTTCCTGGGACAATGAATTCACGGTGTTCTTATTTCAATTTCCAGGAGTGTATTTCAGCATTAATGGTCCGTTGTCCCTTCTCACCTGTAAAGGCGTTGACTGTCTGATCAAAAATATCCGGACACTTACAGTATTAGTGCACATTAACACGGGGTGTACCCACTAATCGCTTTTATCACTGCTCCAACTCTGCCCGGAACAGCGGACAGTTCATGAGGTCTGAACTGTGGTTGGTTACTGCTTGTCCTTTCCACTTCACCGTCACATCATCTGCAGTCGACTTGCGCAGCTTTGAAAGAGTTGAAAAGTGCCTGCTGGATCTGTCACTGACGTGACCTCCAGTGGCGTCCCGACTCACTGACCCACTCTGCTGTCGCTGCTCCTCTGCTGACGAGACTCAGCACCCCCTACCTACGGGTCCGCCTCTCGCGACGTCTAGCGGCAAGTCCAGCGCTGCAGTGGGGTACCGGATACTTTACATTAGATAGTGTACATTAAAATACGTCTATTGCACTCAAAAGTAACGTTAATATCAGTATTTATCACGAGAAGATTAAAACTGTGACTTTCTGATAGAGTATAACTTTGAGCAAGATCAGGACTCGAACGCGGAATCCTGCCGTTTTCGGGGTCGTTGGTGTTACTGATCGAGCCCTGCAAGCAGAATTCACGTCACAGCCCCGTACATTCGCTTCTGCTCGTGCCTGTGTCTGACTTTTCAAGAGCAGAAGCTCTCCCATATAACTTACCGGAATAGCGCTCCTGGAAGAAAAGATACTACGAAAAAGTGGCTCAGCCTCACCCCACCTAGTGACTTGTGACTGCAATGCGGTGTCCGATGTTTTAATTAAAACTGCCGGGCAGATTAAAATTGGGTGCCGGGCAGGGACTCGAACCCGGATACCTCAGTCCTTTCTTCACATTAGCGTTGGTTTAGCAGAACCATCAGTTGTCGATTATCTCTTAGGACTTCTAGATAGTATCAGAAAAAATCATTAAACACACGAGAAAGCTCCATAGACCCCGTTACGTAGAAAGTAATAATTCTCAGTGTTATTGAGATGTAATGTTCCTACTTACAGCGAATAGCTCTTGCATCTGGCAACTGGATAAGTTTCCTCGTAGCACTGGGGTCGCAGGATGCTGAAGTAGATGACGCCCACCTTGAGGGACACTAGCGTGTTGGCATCTTTCAGGCAGCGGTAGAATTCGCGGTCGCACTCACAATGGGATCTGAAAGAGAGATAAAGCAGAAAGAAGAAGAGCTGAACGAATTCCTTATCAGGGATATACAGTGTGATTATAATTAAAGTTAAACTTTCAAAACGCTGTAGAAATAACACCACTATCGGAGAAGGGGGAACACGTATAGCAGAAGAAAAAAATAGTGTGAGAATTGATTAGATCCCGCTGTATGTGTCATAATATGTAAAAGAAAACACCTGTCATGCGCACGACCCACTGGGTTGATATAAACACGCCGGGTACACGGCTTTTCCTCCCTTCGCGTCTGCGACGTTCGCCATGATTGTCTTAATGCAAGATCTCGCTGTGCTTGTAAAGCTGTATTACAAGAATGATGACTGTGCACACGTCGCTCTACAGAGGTACCGGACACTGAAGGGTTTGAAAAAAGGTGTTGGTCCGATGACTGCCGTGGGTCTGCAGAAAATGATTCGGAATTCGAAAAGACTGGTTCTATTGGTGTGCAGCCTGGTAGAGGGAGGAAACGAATTGATTCGACGTCAGTGAAAACAGTTGCCACAGCAATGTAGGAGAAAACGAGTGGTGGTGTGCAAACGTGTAGTGCATGGAGAATTGCCCGAACATTGGACATATCCGTGAGCACGGAGCGTAAAGTCCTACGAAACATCCATCTTTGCTGTCCATTCAAGATTACCCATGTGCAAGAGTTGCTTCCTGTTGGCCTGTCAGCGAGAGAGACCGTTCCTTTAGAATTTCTTTCTCGCATGAAAGTGGAAAAAGATTGGCCGTGGAAGATTTTGTGGACAGACAAAGCGCACTTCCATCTGACAGGATATGTCAATACACAGAATTGTCGAATACAGGCAACTGAAAATCCACACGCAAATCAACCAGCACCACTTCATCCTGAAAAGGTCACTGTGTGGTGCGGGTTTACGGCATCATTTATCACAGGACCATATGTTTTCGAAGAGACAGGTGCTTCCAGTCCTGTTACCTGCACCGTCACTGGTAAGCGCTATGAGTGTCTTTTGCACAACCACGTCATTCCAGATCCCCAACACGGTGAATGTATGGATGGGGTCATTTTTATGCAAGATGGCGCACCTCCGCACATTGTAAATCCAGTCAAGCAGCTGCTGGAAGGCCATTTTGGAAATGCCAGAATTATCAGCCACCACTTCCCTACAGCTGGCCATCCCGATCACCTGGTCTTAATCCGTGTGACTTCTGGCTGTGGGGCTGTCTGATAAATGTTGAGTTCAGTTTTCTGATTTAGCTGCATCGAAGGCACGCATTGCTAACATGTTCTGAACGTGACCTCGGAAACACTTCGATCAGTTGTGGAACATGCTGTTTCTCGATTTCAACTTGTTGTACAAAACGATGGACAGCATATTGAGCGTGTCTTGCACCAGTCACACGGAAATTAATAATCCGATTTGATTTTGACTGATGCTTTTTCTGCGGTTTTTGGCCTCAGGACAATTAGAAACCGATTTTTTTCCATCCGATTTGATATGACCTTGCTGTGGTGGAAGGGCTTACGTAATTAACAGTATCACACCTGTAAACCCATGCACACTGGGTAGTACAGTTTGTTTAACGTCAAAAGTACATATTAGTCATTGTTGCATGATGCATTTGTCATTTGTAGTCGACCGCTGTTAAATTATGATGCTTACAGCGCCACCTACTGTTACATTTCGTAACTATTTTTGTTCTGCCGTTCGTTTCCCCCTTCTCCGATAATACGCCGTTGCAATTTGATTCCATTCTGACCAGTGGTGCTCTTTCCACATTGGTTTGAAGGTTTAATTGCGTATTTCTAGATACTGACAGGCGCTAATTAACGAATTTAGGATTCAGTATGGGTACATCTGTGGCCACCTTTGTGAATGGAACAGTTGTGTGTGACACTGGGGCGATATGGTTGCCTGTTATACTAGCTGTCTAAGTGACAGTTACGCTTCACCATTTCCGCTTGACAAACAGTCAACATGACAGACAACTCAAAGGAAGAGGCCGAAACTGAAATAAGCAACAAAACAGAGGACGTGACGTCAGCTTCATCAAATGGTTGAAATGGCTCTGAGCACTATGGGACTTAACATCTAAGGTCATTAGTCCCCTAGAACTTAGAACTACTTAAACCTAACTAACCTAAGGACATCACACACATCCATGCCCGAGACAGGATTCGAACCTGCGACCGTAGCGGTCGCGCGGTACCAGACTGAAGCGCCTAGAACCGTTCGGCCACTCCGGATGGCCAGCTTCATCGATCAAATTACCTGGTACATAATCCATAACAGATTATTTTATCTGGAGTCGTGTAAAACTTGTACAGTAGATATGGGCACATAGCGTAGTGACAACAAGAAACACCGGAGGTAACACGGCTCGAATCTTTCCGAGGTATCCCCTACCACCGTCAGAATTTTTGGTGGCGGGAACCTGCAACTCATTTCTAACGTTTCCTGTCACCTTTAAAGTTCCTTCAGATTCAACAGTTCAGCAACATTATTATTTAATATCCTCCGTTGTTATCAATTTAATTTTTTGTTGTAATTCATTATTACAAGGGTTGCCCATAAAGTAACGAATCGCAGTTTTTTTTTTTTTTTTCTCTCTCAGCCGAAAATATTGTCACGAATGCGGAACGTTAGGTATGTACTATATTAAGTCTCCTGAGTGAGAGTTTTAAAATGGCGTCTGTAGGTGAAGTACGAGTTTTAAAATGGCATCTGTAGGTGAAGTACGTTACAAGCAACGTGCCGTCATTGAATTTCCCACTGCAGGGAAAGAAACTGCCGTGAATTTTCACAACCGCTTGTGCAAAATCTATGGAGTGTCTGCTGTCGACAGAAGTACAGTTAATCACTGGGCACGGAGGGTCAGGTCATTAGACGGCGGTTCGGTGGAGTTCCACGATTTGCAGCGGTCGGAGAGACCATCCACGGCTGTCACACTTGACATGCTGCAACGAGCTGATGTCGTCATTCGCGAAGACAGACGCATTAAGACTCGGGAGTTGGCGCTGCATCTGCCAATCAGCAAAGTGAAGCACTGGCTCCGCGACCATGGCCAAGGCAGTAGAACAAGATGGAGATTACGTGCAAAAATAGCGTGTCTAGATATAACACCATTCTTTCGTGTGTGTAATTCCCATTACGTTCAATACAGAATTGTTGAAGAAAAAATGCGGTGCATTTCTGGGCAACCCTCATATTACTTCGACTTTGTACTGGAGAAAACAATATTTGCTTCGAATAAAGAACAGTTCATGTTATCACATGAAGAAATTGTACAATGTACGATCTGTCTCTAAAAACTAGGCAGCATGTCTAAATATGCAATAAATGAAATGAAAAAATATTGCACATTTTTGAGCCAATTTAGGGTCCGAATTAGTGGCGGAAATACCAAGTAAGATACCAGTAGAAAGAGACGAGATGGACGATAACCAGCTTGGCCCCATAATCTAGGTCCATAATCGAACACAGCCCCACAGGGCGCCGGCAATACCGACGCCACTCGAATCGCACACTGGCAGGCGCACGTGGCGTAGGCTACTCGTCAGGTGGCACTGTTAATCGGAATGACGTCGCGCCAGTCAATGAGCACACCACTGGTCTGCAAAAGGTAACGTTAAAAGATTTCCCATGCTGTACCACTGTCGAGTGACATAGCTTGCTGAAACGTGGACCATACACAGAAACGTCAAAGTGGTACAGTATAGTACACAAGGGAACTGAAAGAAGTACGCTTTGAAACGGAAAGAAATGGCACTTCTGTTCAGAGACAACAATCACAATGAATTCCCCGCAAAGTATGATGGTCTACTGAACATTACAGTTGCGAGACATGCTTTTAAACATGGTACACTTCGTGGTCAAAAGTATCCAGACACCCATAAAACATACTTTTTCATATTAGGTACTCTGCACTGCCACCTACTGACAGGCACTTCATATCAGTGACGTCAGTAGTCATCAGACATTGTAAGACAGCAGAACGGGCAGTTCCGCGGAACTCACGGGCTTCGAACGTCGTCAAGTGATTGGGTATCACTTGTATCATACGTCTGTACGCGAGATTTCCATACTCCTAAAAATCCCTAGGTCCCTTGTTTCCGATGTGATGGTGAAGTGGAAATGTGAAGGGACACGTACAGCACAGAAGCGTACATGCTGACGTCGTCTGTTGACTGACAGCGACCGCCGACAGTTCAAGAGGATGGTGTGTAATAGGTAGACATCTATCCAGACCATTACAAACTGCATCAGGATCCACTTCAAGTACTATGACAGTTAGGCGGGAGGTGAGAAAACTTGGATTTCATGGTCGTAAGCCCCACATCACGCCGGTGAATGCCAAACGACGCCTCGCTTCCTCTAAGGAGCGTAAACATTGGACGATTGAACAGTGGAAAAACTTTGTGTGGAGTGACGAATCATGATACATAGTGTGGCGACCCGATGACATGGTATGGGTATGGCGAATGCCCAGTGAACGTCATCTGCCAGCGTGTGTAGTGCCAACAGGTAAATTCGGAGGTGGTGGTGTTAAGGTGTGGTTGTGTTTTACATTATAGTGGCTTGCACCCCTTGTTCTTTTGCGTAGCACTATCACAGCACAGGCCTACATTGATGTTTTAAGCACCTTCTTACTTCCCACTGTTGTTGAACAATTGCTTCTTTCAACACGATCGAGCACCTGTTCATAATGCACGCCTGTGGCGGAGTGGTTACACGACAATAACATCACTGTAATGGACTGGCCAGCGCAGAGTCCTGACCTGAATCCTACAGAACACCTTTGGCATGTTTTGGGACGCCGACTGCATGCCAGGCTTCACCGACCAACATCGATACCGCTCCTCAGTGCAGCCTTCGGTTAAGAATGGGCTGCCATTCTCCAAGAAACATTTCAGCACCTGATGGAACGTATGCCTGCGAGAGCGGAAGCTGTCATCAAGGCTAAGGGTGAGCCAACACTATACTGAATTCCAGCATTATCGATGGAGGGCACCACGAACTGACAGTCAGTTTCAGCCACGTGTCCGTATGCTTTTGAGAACATAGTGCCTGTAGTCCTCATACACGGCAATGCACAGTGTGCAGCGTGCTCCCACGGTGGTTATGAGGTTAGTAAGGATTTACTGTGGTAATGTGTTCCATTACTCCACCAGCGCAGTTGACAACTGATGGATGGTCCTCTGTGAGTGGGATGGTCCACTGTGTGTGTTGTCATGCTGCAATGTGTCCCCCCATAGCATCCCACTTGTGTTCGATTGGATTTAAGTAGCAGGAATGGGTACACCAGTTCCTTCGCAGAATACCCTTTTGTTCCAAAAGCTCCTCCACCTGTGCTGTTCGATACGGTCATACAGTGTCATCCACAATAATGAAGTCAGGGCCGAATGAACCTTTGATAAGATGCACATGGGAAAGGAGTAGCCTACAGTGTCACAATGACGCTGACCGGTCAGGGCACCATGTTCAACCATTTGGAGGCAGTACACACATGCAATATTCTCCTTCCCCACACCACAACACCAGGACCACCAAAACATGATTGGTAGTGTTCCTGGTTGCGTGAGAGACTCGTATGGTGAGAGGAAGGAACATCTACCTGATACCTTCCTGAGAGACGATCTCGACTCCGTGCAGGTTAACAATGGAAGTGTAAACCAGATGTGATGAACTCAAAGAAACAATATTGGCAGCAATTGAGAGATTTGTACCAAATAAATTAACAAATGGCAGAGCTAGAATGAGACGATTTGAAACTTCCTGGCAGATTAAAACTGTGTGCCAGACCAAGACTTGAACTCGGGACCTTTGCCTTTCGTGGGCAGATTGAGATTCTGGAAACATCCCCCAGGCTGTGGCTAAGCCATGTCTCCACAGTATCCTTCCTTTCAGGAGTGCTAGTTCTGCAAGGTTCGCAGGAGAGCTTCTGTAAAGTTTGGAAGGTAGGAGACGAGGTACTGACAGATGTAAATCTGTAAGGACAGGGCGAGACTCGTGCTTGGATAGCACCTGCCCGCAAAAGGCATAGGTCCTCCTGAGTTGGAGTCTCGCTCTGGCACACAGTTTTAATCTGACAGGAAGTTTCAAATGGCAGAGCTGATTTTCCTTGGTACATGATGTGTCAGCACAGCATGGAATTCAACTTTTACACAACGACACAAGTTCAGCACAACAGGCTGTGGGGTGGTAGGTCTGGACCTAGTGACACATCAGTTGCACTGAACATTTATTTGGCACATTTAAACAAGAGAAATAACAATGAAATTTTTAAAATTACCATTTAGGTGAGAGCGAGTTACTTCAAAATTTAAACATTCATAAACATGGCACTTATGGCCTATTACATATTTAGTCAAATAAATTAAAAATTATTTACTCAAAAACTATGATCAACCTGAAGAACAATTTACCAAAATTTAATGAGGAAATGTAGTCTTTCTTTATTGTAGTGATTGGTATTAGCAAAAGTAATTCAGAGTACAGGCAACTACAAATCAGATACCATGGCACACAACCACGTTACTTAAATGACAATGTAGGATATAAAATTTCATGTGACCAAGCAACCTCATGGAATTCAACAAATGGGAGCAGCAACAGTTATGAACAGGCACGAAAAATCCCAGAACTAGAGGGTATCTACAACAGACTGACATCTGCCTTAAGTAACTAGAAACACAATAATTCACTACAGCACATCATCTGTAGATTTAACCAACCTATTAATGAACATCAGCTAAGCAGTACACATCTACTATCTTACGTGTGTAAGGCCAATTATACATTAAGCTGTGAGCGAACTAAATACATGGCCAGCCCGCACGTGCAGGAAGAGGGGGCGGAAAATACACAACATCACAAGCAGGGCGCAACTCAGGACCCCACACCCGCTACCAAGACAAACAGCACAAGTCCCGATAAAACGAAATCAAATGCAAGTAACTAGTGCACAGGTTAACAGTATATCGAGACTGCTCCCCCCCCCCCCCCCCCCCCCCACCCTCCGAGACAAAACACAAGAAGACTTACAGCAAATAGCCACACTTAAATTTGTAGTTAATTCAGAATTAATTGCCATATCCATATATTGTCATTCAAGGAAATCATGTACTTTCATTAACAGAATCAGTTTCATACTATTTAAATACACAACAACAACTGGCCTCTCAGTAACTCTTAAGAATTTATTAAACTACTCATCTAGAGTTAGACACATGTCTCTCAGACACCATCACTACAGATAGAAAAGTAACAGTAATGTTATTACAATTCGCAGCAAAATATATCCATGGAAATTTTACCCTTGTATATCTATAGCAATTGGCCAGCTTAACTCCATTGTGTGATATAAATACAATAACCAGGCACACTTAGACAAGGATAAGCCAAACTGTTTTCAATGGCGGTTAACATTGACAGTAGCAATCTACAGAATATATCAGCATTCCAGGCCCTAGTAAATGTTAATCATCACATCACATACAGCTCTCACTACAACCTTGGTACTAAGCAAGTTTAAATTTACACATTTGAGGAGAGACTCAGTACGAGTAGCAACGGCAAGCCAAGAAAATGAAGTCAACAGCACTGAACCAAGTAGTCTATTCTGGCCACAATTTACAGCACAAGCAACGCCCCCGCCCTCTTGCCTGTTCGCCAAAGCCAGCCGCCTCAGATCAGGTGCCAGGAGACAGGCAGGATGCGAAATACACTAACGGCTTCCCAGTAACGTGACTGCTTCCACGCCGGCGATATTTGCTACGGTACCGTCACCCGAATAAACAGCAACTTTTGATGTGCTCTTCCTGCTGTCTCGCACGGCGCCTGTACTCTCCGCCAGACTACCCAAACGACATTACTGCTAGGCGTCCCAAAGCAAAATACTCGCTCCTTGCCAGAGCTTACCCCTCGCTCCCCGATCCGCCCGGTATGTGGCGCCCCCGCTCGCTCTGTGCACACCACTGGAAAGATGACCCACACCGTGGCGGGAATATCACTGATGGAGCCACACGGCTCAGTACACTAAACGGGTCAGAACTCTGTTGCAGAAACAACGAAACAAACATTCCAATTTTAAACGGACGCAAAATCCACAAGATTGGCGATGTTTTACAGAAGCTCGAAATTTAGCGTGGACTTCAATGCGAGATGCTTATAATAGTTTCTACAACGAAACCTGGCATGAAATCCAAAGATATTCTGGTCGTATGTGAAGTATGTTAGAGGAAAGACACAATCAATGCCTTCTCTGCACGATAGCAATGGAGATACTATCGAAGACAGTGCTGCCAAAGCAGGGTTACTAAACACAGCCTTCCGAAATACTTTCACAAAAGAAGACGAAGTAAATATTCCAGAATTCGAATCAAGAACAGCTCCCAAAATGACTAACGCAGAAGTAAATATCCTCGAAGTACTGAAGCAACCTATTCACGTAATAAAAGCAAGCCTTCTGGTCCAGACTGGATACCAATTAGGTTCCTTTCGGTGTATGCCGATGCAATAGCTCCATACTTAACAATCTTATAGAACCGTTCGCGCGGTTAAGGATCCGTACACAAAGACTGGAATGTTGCACAGGCCACACCAATATTCAAGTAAGGTAGTAGGAGTAATCCGTTAAATTACAGGCCCATATTATTAACGTCGATATCCAGCAGGATTTTGGAACATATATCGTGTTCGAACATTATGAATTACCTCGAAGAAAATGGTCTATTGACACATAGTCAACACGGATTTAGAAAACATCGATCTTGTGAAACATAACTAGCTCTTTATTCGCACGAAGCGTTGAGTGTTATCGTCAAAGGATTTCAGATTGATTCCGTATCTCTGGATTTCCGGAAGGTTTTTGACACAGTGCCACACAAGTGGCTTGTAGTGAAATTGCGTGCTTATGGAATATCATATCAGTTATGCTGGCATTCCCCAAAGGTAGTGTTAGGGCCCTTTGCTGTTCCTTATCTATAGAAACGGTTTGGGAGACAATCTGAGCAGCCGCCTTCGGTTGTTTGCAGATGACGTTAAACTTCAGTTACACGATAAATTAGCCACATCTAAAGGCCATAAATACCTAGGAATTGCAGCTACGAACAACTTAAATTGGAAGGAATAGATAGAAAATACTGTGGTGAATGCTAACCAAAGACTGCGTTTTATTGGCCGGACACTTAGAAAATGTAACAGATCTACTATGGAGAATGCCTACACTACGTTTGTCCGTCCTCTATTAGAATACTGCTGCGCAGTGAGAAATACTTATCAGATAGGAATGACGAAGTACATCTAAAAAGTTCAAAGAAGGTTAGCACGTTTTGTATTATCGCGAAATAGGGGAGAGAGTTTCACTGTAAAGATACAGGATTTGGGGTGGGCGTCATTGAAGAAGGCGTTTTCCGTTGCGAAGGAATCTTCTCAAGAAATTCTAATCACAAACTTTCTCTTCCGAATGCAAAAATATTTTGTTGACACCTACCTATATGGGGAGAAACGATCACCATGATAAAATAAGGCAAAGAGCTCGTGCCGAAAGATATACACTCCTGGAAATGGAAAAAAGAACACATTGACACCGGTGTGTCAGACCCACCATACTTGCTCCGGACACTGCGAGAGGGCTGTACAAGCAATGATCACACGCACGACACAGCGGACACACCAGGAACCGCGGTCTTGGCCGTCGAATGGCGCTAGCTGCGCAGCATTTGTGCACCGCCGCCGTCAGTGTCAGCCAGTTTGCCGTGGCATACGGAGCTCCATCGCAGTCTTTAACACTGGTAGCATGCCGCGACAGCGTGGACGTGAACCGTATGTGCAGTTGACGGACTTTGAGCGAGGGCGTATAGTGGGCATGCGGGAGGCCGGGTGGACGTACCGCCGAATTGCTCAACACGTGGGGCGTGAGGTCTCCACAGTACATCGATGTTGTCGCCAGTGGTCGGCGGAAGGTGCACGTGCCCGTCGACCTGGGACCGGACCGCAGCGATGCACGGATGCACGCCAAGACCGTAGGATCCTACGCAGTGCCGTAGGAGACCGCACCGCCCCTTCCCAGCAAATTAGGGACACTGTTGCTCCTGGGGTATCGGCGAGGACCATTCGCAACCGTCTCCATGAAGCTGGGCTACGGTCCCGCACACCGTTAGGCCGTCTTCCGCTCACGCCCCAACATCGTGCAGCCCGCCTCCAGTGGTGTCGCGACAGGCGTGAATGGAGGGACGAATGGAGACGTGTCGTCTTCAGCGATGAGAGTCGCTTCTGCCTTGGTGCCAATGATGGTCGTATGCGTGTTTGGCGCCGTGCAGGTGAGCGCCACAATCAGGACTGCATACGACCGAGGCACACAGGGCCAACACCCGGCATCATGGTGTGGGGAGCGATCTCCTACACTGGCCGTACACCACTGGTGATCGTCGAGGGGACACTGAATAGTGCACGGTACATCCAAACCGTCATCGAACCCATCGTTCTACCATTCCTAGACCGGCAAGGGAACTTGCTGTTCCAACAGGACAATGCACGTCTGCATGTATCCCGTGCCACCCAACGTGCTCTAGAAGGTGTAAGTCAACTACCCTGGCCAGCAAGATCTCCGGATCTGTCCCCCATTGAGCATGTTTGGGACTGGATGAAGCGTCGTCTCACGCGGTCTGCACGTCCAGCACGAACGCTGGTCCAACTGAGGCGCCAGGTGGAAATGGCGTGGCAAGCCGTTCCACAGGACTACATCCAGCATCTCTACGATCGTCTCCAATGGAGAATAGCAGCCTGCATTGCTGCGAAAGGTGGATATACACTGTACCAGTGCCGACATTGTGCATGCTCTGTTGCCTGTGTCTATGTGCCTGTGGTTCTGTCAGTGTGATCATGTGATGTATCTGACCCCAGGAATGTGTCAATAAAGTTTCCCCTTCCTGGGACAATGAATTCACGGTGTTCTTATTTCAATTTCCAGGAGTGTAGGTGTTCGTTCTTTCCGAGCGCTATACGAGATTAGAATAATAGAGAATTGTGAAGGTGGTTCGGTTACCTCTCTGGCAGGCACTTAAATGCGATTTGCAGAGTATCCACGTAGATGTAGAGATAGATTTACTGGTCAACGTTATCGTGACACTATTTTCCTTCACCGTGTGGATCTTTTCAGGGGTGCGTTCGACCCTGTCTTCATTTTTATGGATAACATTCCGCGACCAAATCGGACTGCGTATCTTGAGGCGCTCTTGGAACGATAGAATATTCGGCGAATGGTCTGGCCCGCTCGTTCCTCCGACTTACATCCCATAGAGCACATGCAGGATGCGTTGGGCAGCACGTCCACAGGCGCCGGCAACCATCTGGCGGTTGGAACTTCCTGGCAGATTAAAACTGTGTGCCAGACCGAGACTCGAACTCGGGACCTTTGCCTTTCTCGGGAAAGTGCTCTACCACGTGCTTCGGTAGCTCAGATGGTATAGCACTTGCCCTCGAAAGGCAAAGGTCCCCAGTTCGAGTCTCGGTCTGGCACACAGCTTTAATATGCCAGGAAGTTTCATATCAGCGCACACTCCGCTGCAGAGTGAAAATGTCATTCGGGAATCATCTGGCAGTTGTCACCAGCTCCTGTGGAGGTCCGCAGCCCCACCACAAGAACTCCTTAACAACCTAAGGCTATGCGCAAATTGAGAGGCGTATAGCACGTGTGACGTGACACGACACTACAGCGCGACACGCAGGTGCCGCACGAGTCGCGCGGGTGCAGCGCATATGGCGAGGCGTACACCCTACTTCACACGCGCCGACTGGCGACGCTCTGCGCTGACAGAACCGAAGCGCGGGCAACCTGTTATCTTCCTCAAACGATTTTACAGAAACTATTCACTGAAAATATTTTATTTTTGCCTTACTTGTAGCGTTATATGTCAGCTTCGTGGCGAAATGCCCATCGTCTCGCTAATGACCGTTCTTATAGTGATGTACACAGTTTAGTAAGATACTACGCAAAACTCAAAAAAGTTTGCAACGAAAATTAGGGGTCGCTATGATTTTGCGTTTGGTGCGTATTACACCATTTGTTGCTGCGTATGAAATTAAGCTAACATGTTGAATTTTCTTTTAGACTTGGGAGGAGGTCTCTTATCTGCCTCCGATCTCGAGAAAATTGATCGTATGTAGCGCGCTCACTTCCGATCTCACGTCCTCCAGAATGAAATACTCACAACATCTCTCATATCTCCTAAACCTCTCAAGGCATCGAAACGAAAGTTTGGCGAATGATAGCACAGAAGGAGGAGTGTGTTTTGACGATTCCTAAACACACGGAACTTTCTCATCTATGGTGATGTATCAGTATTTATATTTCCCTTTTTATTTATTTCACTCCAGTGACTGTAATTTTTAAGAGTTATCGATACCTAGCGAAACAAGAGCTTTCTAGTATGAAAATAAACATGAAATTTCTTCTTTTATGTTGCTGCAAACCGACACTATGAGGTAATTCGTAAGCTATTGAGCTCTGTGATTGCCAATTACCTGTTTAATGAGGCAATCCGTTTCGGGATTCTGTCGCAATAGCTACTGTGAGGTCAGTTTGGCAAATTACACTGTGACAAAGCAAGTACAATTAAACCAGTCACCAAGAGAAATGTGGCCGTTGCTCACAAACGGTGATGCTTCTTCGAATCAGAAAAGGTCAGCAACTCACACAAAAATAGATTGCCAAGTCTGTTGGAATTTTCGTGGAATTCCCGTAACCCATCGTATTTTTAACACTTAGCGACTGGAATGGAAACTTACCAAACGATTTTACTCCTCCTCTTGATCTGAGCTGTATTAAAATAATGACGAGCGTCCTTCAGGCGGAATGATAGGCACATGCCACATACTGATTACTCACCTACGGCTTGCCAAACTTACAATGTGTGATCGCGAATAAAATAGTTGTTATTGAGAAAAATAAACGATTGATATGTCGCACAGCACAATGGTCAGTGTATCGTCAGAAGCGGAGGATAATACGCACGACAGGAATGCACAAGCTAGCTATGTGTGCCTTGTGAGTTGGAGATCGAAAAACATTGCCATGAAAGTAGATCTGCCTTTGTCAGCAGTACATTTCAACAAATTAAATATATCTAATCATAAGACTCTTTTAGGATATTCCTACTTTCGTAATAATACCGACCATTTTCTTCATTTCTGTAGCCACGAAGCTGACATATAACGCTACAAGTAAGGCAAAAATAAAATATTTTCAGTGAATAGTTTCTGTAAAATCGTTTGAGGAAGATAACAGGTTGCCCGCGCTTCGGTTCTGTCAGCGCAGAGCGTCGCCAGTCGGCGCGTGCGAAGTATGGTGTACGCGTCGCAATATGCGCTGCACCCGCGCGACTCGTGCGGCACGTGCGTGTCGCGCTGTAGTGTTGTGTCACGTCACACGTGCTATACGCCTCTCAATTTGCGCATAGCCTAATGTCCAGTATGATAACACGTTGCAGAGCATGCGGTGCCGTCCGTGGCGATCAGACAGCCTGTTAAGAAACCTACCTCGCCTTTCGTAACGTCCTGGGGAGCATGAGAAGTCGCGGTGACTTGAGTGTAATTATTGTCTTTGACTAAAAGTGTCATTTCTGATCGTCTCATTGCGCATTTTTCTCCGTTACTGCTTCAGTACTTCACTCCATGTACTGTCATACATCATACATTATGCGAATGTCACTTCCGTCCGTAAATACCCAATAGTTGCTGATGTAACAACAGTGATACAACCCTCAACAAAGGAAGATCTGCTGATAACAACTGGGAGAAGTATTCTACCCGAATTAAAATAACGTTGTGATCGACGTCACAGCGTGCCGAGCGCGAGGGACCAATCACCAGCCAATCGTAGTTCATTACGATATTTACGATATTTCAGTGCCTGTGTTATTCCGAATTACGATGTAATGTTCCTTTGGACATGCACACATGTCCGAAGGGACAGGCGCTGCGGCTACTACAGCCGCCATGAAATACATGAACTGTATTTGCAGTTCCGATTATGGATTCTCTGGATTCTCATCAGCTGTATAATGGAATGACAATGAAAATTTGTGCCGAACCGGGATTTCCCACTTATCGCGAGCGGTTGCCTCACCATTTGGCTATCCGAGCGCGACTGATGCCGAGAGCCATACTTCCATTCGCCGTGAACCAAGTGTCTGCAACCTGTACTCGCACATACCGTACGTGTATTCCCGTACAACGGAGACATTTTACTTTGATGTCGCTTGTCCGGTGTCGACGGATAAACGTGCAGTGCCTCTGTTATTCCGAACTAGGATGCAATATTAATTTGTACATGCATGCATGCCGCGATAAGTGAAAAATCCGAGGCCCAGACGGGCACAAATTTTCACAGTCGTCATTCCGTTATACAGATGCTGGCAGTTCATATTCGCAACTGCGAATACGTTTCGTGATAATTGTACTAGTTTGGTTTCGATCGCCACGTACTTACAGTGTTTCCTGTTTTGTAGGTGTTGTGTTGGCAGAAGAGCCAACACCGTGTTACTAGTGGAGGCCGAAATGCTCGCGTTTTAGCTCACGCAGGCTGGCGTGAGGAGGGAAGGACTATACTGACGTGAGGTCTGGAACATAACAAGGAATTAGAATACAGAAAGCGGACGTAATTAGTTTGATACTTAACTTTAATCCATTAATGATGAACGGTACATGATTCACAATATTATCTGTTCAGATTATAGTAACTGAATATGGCGCATTGCTAAGTCGTAGCAAATGATGTAGCTGAAGGCTATGCTAAACTGTCGTCTCTGCAAGTGAGAACGTATGTAGACAGTGAACCATCTCTAGCAAAGTCGGCTGTACAACTGGGTCGAGTGTTAGGAAGTCTCTCTAGACTAGACCTGCCGTGTGGCGGCGCTCGGTCTGCAATCACCGATAGTGGCCACACGCGGGTCCGACGTATACTACCGGACCGCGGCCGATTTAAAGGCTGCCACCTAGCAAGTGAGGTGTCTGGCGGTGACACCACAGTGGGCACGTGCAGAGCCTTGTCGAGCACGACTGCAGCGGGGACCCTCCAACCTCTGTACGTGGCTGTGGTTTGTCTGAGCCAGGACGAATAAACTTCGCGAAGATTAACGGAAGTTGCCGAAGTTGACCGATGCTGCTTCACCTAATGATGCAGTCCAGTGTGAGCGGTCTCTATGGCCATGCAGTTTTCAATTAACCAATACAGTTCGCCTTTCCTCTCTGCTTCAGTGCAGTTAAATTTATCAGAGGTTAAAAGCCTTATCAGTTAATTTTCTCGATTTAGTCACGGTAGGCTACGGTGCAGCTTCACTGAAGTTTTTTGTTGATTGTAAGCAATTATAATCAGGCGTCATCTTACTCACCGGAAATCTTTTTCATTTGTCTTGCCCAAAGTTCGAGAGGCGTTTGAAAAGTCCGTGCAAAAATAAAAACTACTTACGTGTTTGGGGTAAACTTTTTTTATTTTTCGACAGTCTCCTTTTAGACTTATACACTTTGTCCAACGCTGTTCTAATTTCTTGATCCCTTCCGAATAATAGGAATTGTCCAAGTCTGCAAAATAGCTATTAGTTGCTGCAATCATCTCCTCGTTTGAATAAAATGTTTGTCCCGCCAGCCATTTCTTCAAATTGGGGAACAAACAGTAGTCCTAGGAAGCCAAGTCTGGAGAACAGGGGGGATGTGAAACGAGTTGGAATTCCATTTTCATTAATTTTGCGACCACAATTGTGTGCTGTTGAATTGTCGTGATGCAAAAGCACTTTTGCGATCCAATCGCCGGCGTTTTTCTTGCAGCTCGGTTTTCAAACGGTCCAATAACGATGACTAATATGCAAGTGTAATAGTTTTACCCTTTTCCTGATAGTCCATGAGGATTACCCCTTGCGAATCCCAAAACACAGTCGCCGTAACCTCTCCGGCCGAAGGAATGGTCTTCGCCTTTTTTGGTGCAGATTCTCCCTTGGTAACCCATTTTTTAGATTCTTGTTTGGTCTCAGGAGTATAGTAATGTATCCGTCTTTCATCCACAGTGACGAAACGACGCTTAAAGTACTGCGGATCATCCTTGCAACACTTCACACTATTCCGTTTTTGGTCTAGCGTGAGCAATCGCGGAATCCATCTTGCGGATAGCTTTCTCATATACAAATGTTTATGCAAAATATTATGTACCAATTCATTCGAGATGCCCACAGCACTAGCAATCTCACGCACCTTAACTCTTCTGTCATCCTTCACCATATCATGAATTTTATCAATGATTTATGGAGTCGCAACCTCCACAGGGTGTCCAGAACGTTCAGCATCACTTGTACCCATATGGCCACTCCGAAAATTTTGAAACCACTTATAAACTGTTCTAATTGAAGGTGCAGAGTCACCGAACTTTTTATCAAGCTTCTCTTTAGTCTCTGGAGGCGTTTTGCCTTTCATAAGTAATGTTTAATCACCACACGAAATTCCTTTTCGTTCATTTTTTCACAATCATTCGACTTCCTTGATTCACACGAATGCCAAACACAAAGACATAGACCTATATGGCTGAAACTTGGTGTGCGTTTTTTCCAAAGATGCTACTAACTAAACATGACCTCGATACGCGGCGGTGGTGCCATCTCTCGGACTTTGCACGGACTTTTCAAACGCCCCTTGTATTCCTTACTTCAGTTGCACAATGAATACCATCTATACTTCATAATTTTAGTCTCGCAAATTTAAAGTACGACAGATAAATGAACCACGTACAGTATTCTATTATCGCTATAATTTCTCGTTACTCACACTAGGAAGAAAAAACGACGCTCCACGAAGAAATTACCCGTATGGGACGGTGATACGTAGACCTGATGTACATTTACAGACAAACAAATTATTACAACTTCAGAAAAATCGGATGATTTATTCAAGAGAAACTGCTTCACAAACTGAATATGCCAGTAACGCGTTGGTCCACATCTGGTCCTTATGTAACCGGTTATTCGACTTGGCATCCACTGGTAGAGTTGTCCGATACGCTCCTGTAGGATATCGTGCCAAATTATGTCTAACCGCGCGTTAAGTCGTAAAAAACCGAGAGATGGTTGGAGGGAGCTCCCCATAATCCTCCAAGCGTTCTCAGTTGGGGAGACATGCGATAACCTTGCTGGCTAAAGTAGGGTTTGGCGAGCACGAAGACAGGCAGCAGAAACTCTCGGCGCGTGCGCTCGCGCATTGTCTTGCTGAAATGCAAGAACAGGATGGCTTTCCATGAAAGGCAAGAAAACGAGGCTTAGAACATCGTCGACATACCACTGTGCTGTAAGGTCGCCGCGGATAACAACCAAAGGATCCCCGGTATGAAAAGAAACGGCATCTCAGAATGTCACTGTTGGTTGTCGGGCGGTATGGCAGAGGACAGTGAGGTTGGCTTCCCACTGCTCTCTGGGGCGTCTCCAGCCACGTCTTCTCTGCTCAACAGGCATCGATTCGAAGCGCCATTCATAGCTGAAGACAGCTGTATCCCAGTCAATGAGATCCCGTGTCAAGGAGGTGTCTGGAGACGCTTCCGGACGGCGATGGGATGCCAGCTTAACTGTCGCCTGCCGTACGGCCCGACAGTAGGCAGTCACGGTCTGGGGTGTCATTTCATTTCGCACAGGACAGCCGTACGTAGACGATATTCTACGCACAGTTTGTTGCGCTTACATTTCAGCAAGATAATGCCCGAACGCACACTGCGAGAGTTCCTACTGCCTGTCTTTACGCTTGCCAAACCCTACCTTGGCCACGAATGTCTCCCCAACTGAAAACGTTTGGAACTGTTCAGAACTGCTACAAATTCGTCGGGCAATGGACCGCGCCGCTCGAACTATCAACACAACTGGCACTGCTAAGAGTATCCTACGACTTCCACATCGCTGTCAACGGGTTATAAACAATGCCGCTGACTACTTTGAAGGTAAAAAAAACAAACTTTGAAACACCTATCTATTTTGTACGAGCTGTAAATAAATAGTTGCCACTATTAAAGTTCCAACCCTCGTAATCTTTGTAATCTCATCGCAGTCTTTTTCTAAAAGTTACCATTCGCAATAAAGAGACACATTCGCTCTAAACCGGTAATGGGACATTAATAACAAACAGTTCCTGATTTTCTTAGGGTATAGTTCCTTAAAACGGCGACCACATGGTTAGACAGCCATAAATCTGACGCCACATCACACGCAGCTTTCGCCTCCACAAATTTTAACTTTCCATTTACGACCGTCTTATCCAGTTAACTCACACGCTAAAATACCTCGAGCCATCTAGTCAGCAGAAAGCCCATAACAGACTAAAATTACTAAAACAATAACCGGCCGAACATGGGGATTGCACTCTTTCCATAACCATCTACATCTATAAATCGCTGATCTGACCAATCATCTGCTATGAAAATGTGGCCTGGACTTTCACTCCTTCCCCCCCCCCCCCCCCCCATTTTTCACGCCATACAGATCCTCGAAGGTCACATGCTCCTCCAAGCCTTTCGGAACCGCTTACCCTCCTACTCGAGCATTCTCCACCAACTTATAAAATTCCTCACTCTGCTCTTCCATCTCGAACACAACGGTATAACCTACGTCACCTCACCTGTAAACTCGAAACTCTACCCGCCCTTTAGCCCCCCCCCCCCCTCTGCTCACAAATCATTGTGCCGCGATACCACCAAAGTCACCCGGCACCCCCAACACTACACATCCACACCATCCAAGTCCTCTCCGAACGAAACTTTGATCGCGTTCACTTATCCGATCGTGATTAAAAAAAAATGGTTCAAATGGCTCTGAGCACTATGGGACTCAACTGCTGTGGTCATCAGTCCCCTAGAACTTAGAACTACTTAAACCTAACTAACCTAAGGACATCACACACATCCATGCCCGAGGCAGGATTCGAACCTGCGACCGGAGATCGTGATTCATCCTGGCATATATCAGTCCTGCCAGATCTAGGAGATCCCTGTCACACTCGCTTCCCTTCCACTCCTCTCATTTCCTACATCTCAGTTCGGAGTCGCATCCCTCACCATTCTTCCCCAGTCCATCTTCCAGACATCCATCCCGACAAACACCCTCCTACGCATTACCCTTTAATGCTACATTCCCGAGTTACCCCTGTCCAAGGCAGTCTACATTCGTTCATCAACTTCATTCATGTATGTATCTATTTTAGTCAGTCAGCCCACGTATACAGCTCGTGGTCTAGTGGCTAGCGTTGCTGCCTCTAGATCACGGGGTCCCAGGTTCAATTCCCGGCCTGGTTGGGAAGTTTCTCTGCTTGGGGACTGGATGTTGGTGTTGTCCTCATCATTTCATCATCATACATCGATTGGATCGCGAAAAATTGGGATTGTGTACAGGTGCTGAAGTCGACGCAATTGAGCCCCCCACAAACCAAACATCATCAACATTAGTCAGCCCATCGGTGTCCTCAGCTCGTAGTCTTGCGATAGCGTTCTCGCTTCCCGCGCACGAGTTACCGGGTTCGATTCCCGGCGGGGCCAGGGATTTTCTCTGCCTCGTGATGACTGGGTGTAGTGTGTCTTTCATCATCATTTCATCACCATCGACATGCAAGTGGCCGAAGTGGCGTCAACTCGAAAGACTTGCTCCAGGCGAACGGTCTACCCGACGGGAGGCCCTAGCCACACGGTATTTCCATTTTTTTTTTAGCCCATCGGTCTTTTACGTTTCACCTAATGCTACCTGAAAAGCGTCAAAGCTTTTCATGTTCATAATTAAAGGAGATAATTGCTTTTAAAATCAGTAATTAGTTTATTGCAATATATGAAGTGTGATGGAGGTGAATTACTGTGTCATTAAGCATCGGTAAAGGGCTATCATTCTTCTCTTTGCAAACTTGGTACACTTTGTGCGTGGAAGGAATTCTTCTGATGCGTTCCTAGATGGGAAGCCCGGCGACCAGGTGGACACAGGTAGTGCGTCCACGGGCGAGCGGCGGTCACGCGCCTATGTTGGCACGCTTCACAGAAGGCAGGCCCCCAGACGATTAGCGACAGGGGAAGACGCTGCATATATCAACACACTGAGAAGGGAAGCCGTGGACATTCGCACGTGTGCCCGAGGCAGCGGAAACTACAAACTTAGAACGAAAAACAGTTTTGTTACGATTCTAGGTAACACGGAGAGAGCGGCGAGTTGAATAGCAACAGCACGACTTGCGTGTGCAAGCATCTCAAGTGGCCGAGGAAATTTTGGCCGTTTCCCTCGAGCAGAACACCTGGGAACGTGGCGGCAATACTCAAAGGGAGAAGTCTTGGTTTATTTGTATACTCTGTCTCACACAATCGCTCTCTTTTCCTCGCAGAATGCGACGGCAAGGAGGGAGGAAATTTTTAAAGGGACCTCTTCATTGGCAAGAATGTAATGTTCGCTTCGAAAAATAGTACGATCTACGTAATTTGCGGAAGGGCGGAGACAAGACGCTGGAGGGGAGCGGCTCTCTCTCTCTCCAGGTGCGAGGAGCGCACTAGTATTGGGCATTCCGAATATTGCTCACTCTTGACTGCTTCCGATAAGTCGCAAGGATTCTTTTACCGCTTGTCATGAGACAATGCACGTTGCATTTGTCGCAAACAGCGTAGAGAGCAAGGTTTGTTAGATCCAAGTAGGCGAGCTTCACTCACTGTGCGCGATATCAAGAGCTTAACTCAGGATCACATTTTGATTTACTACATTTCCGATGACGCCAGTACTGTTGGAACAGTTTTGAGATTTGTTTAATGCAGTTTCACGTAGATTTGCACTTGCAGATGGACGCATACCATCGTCCAGTGTTGATAACTTCGAGTAGCAGGTTTCGGTCACTGTTTTCAGCGTAGGGCATGTTAGACGCTATCAGCTACGTCGCCGGCAGAGTCTTGATGCAGCCGCACGCAATCAGCCGACTCCATCGCCACGCCGACCACGCTATGAACATGGTAATACAGAAAACGCCCGCTTTCCTAGCTGCACATTCTTCTTTCGCTTTCTTCAATTTCTTTGCAATGTGTTAGATGCTCATAAAGACGCAAGACACAGTATTCACCGTTTGCCAATTAAGTGAGTCATATGTTCAGCTGTTTTTCTTTATTCCTTCCTCATTTATTACACCAGGTCAACCCGTCTCGTGTAATTTATTTATACGTTAAATTAGAATGAAGTCATACAATGCTCATGTTAAAAGGCAAATACCAGGGCAGGCACCTTATATAATTCCTTGTTGTGAGCTCTTGGTGCCAATTCAATTCTATTTTTTATATATATACTTTCTACAGTATCTGGCGACCCAAATTTTTCTTTTATTTTTGTTTATCATTATTTGAATAATTTGTGAGTGACTGTTAAATGAATTTGATAAAATTTCAATAATTATTGCATATGCAGTTTAATGCAGTTCACTGAATAAACCACTTATATGTTGAACAGCTCTAAGGCGCTGCAGTCATGAACTGTGCGGCTGGTCCCAGTGGAGGTTCGAGTCCTCCCTCGGGCATGGGCGTGTGTGTTTGTCCTTAGGACAATTTAGGTTAAGTAGTGTGCAAGCTTAGGGACTGGATGACCTTAGCAGCTAAGCCCCATAAGATTTCACACACATTTTGAAACCTCCCCTTAGAAAAATTATTGAAGTACTGTGCTGATAAACCTCTTATGTTATTAGATTTTCAAACAGCTGAGCAGAGCTGAACGTAATCAGACATTTCTCTCTTTACTTATTCTGATCAATACTAAACTGACACACAATATTTTTAGCGCAACGCAATGTGACTTTCAATAATCCCTACAAAAGAATGGCCCTGACTAACAACAACCTATACCTTTCATAAATCACTTACTTGACAAAAATCTTCGTTACTCGAACTACTGCACTATAGCGAGCGCCAATACTGCCAGCTAAATAAAAGATTCTAACTACTGAAGGCACTAACTACTAATAGGCATAGTTAGCAAATGAAAGATTTTGATAGAGAACAAACAATGTATTTACCTTAATAATGTTCAAAAGTCATCATGATATACAGTATAACAAATTTACTCTTTCTGATGGACACACGTCCAGATCGTCCGCTCTCAAAATTCTACCATCTCTGACCCCACATCCGCCACTGCTGGCGGCTCACCTCCAACTGCGCAACGCTAAGCGCTGTTCACATCCAACTGCCCAACACTACAATAGCAAATATTCCAACAATGCAAACCAGCCACAGACTGCACACAGCACAGCCAGTGATTTTCATACAGAGCGCTACATGAAGTTACCAACATAGAAACCTAAACAGCCTACTTACAATTTGAACATTTTTTTGTTGAACAGCACTCCTTCAATTTCATTTATAGAATTTAAATAAAATTCATCTCTTTCTCCCTCCCACACGAGGTATATTGCATGTCTATCTGTTTTTATGTATTCGTGTGCAATACTCTCTTTTCATTCATTTGTGTCTGTGTTTTAATTAGTCAACAAATCGAGCTTTTCATATTTTAACTTACGCAGCTGACGATCTGTCTCTTTATTGTGCAAAACAACCATTTCAGTCAGCTCCTGTGTCCAGTTTTCATACTATGTTTTTTTTAACTTATTACTCTCGTTTGGCAGAAGAGCGTATAATGATGATGCATTAATTTGTTCGGAAAGCGGTGCTGATTTTCAAGACAATAAAAGCGCGTTAAAAGCTGTGAACTATCTGGGGAAGTTAACCTTGCATTACTGAGCAATTGTTTCACCAGGTATCTAGTCTAGCGTACCAAATTCCCAACCAGACTAACATTAATTATAATGTTTTAGTAGTCATCTTACGATAACCGGTGATATATATATATAAAAAGACAATTTAAATAAAAAGAAATAAATTAGTTTGTATTTGGAAATTTATTTTAACATCTATCATTGAAATTTCAGCATATTAAACTTGAGTCACAACTAAGCTGGTGCCTTATTTAGGACTGTGAAAATATGAGTTTGTAATCTTACGGAAGACATCAAATATGGAGCCAAGATTGGGAGACTGCATACAACACTGCATTCATAAAATAACACACGAAGAACGTTGAAACATATCCAAGAGGAAATTAACCACAACCAACCGATTCAATTTTCACCCAAAGAATCCTGTCCGTCATGAAATTACCACACACTGGTATACTAAATTCATACTAACTCTCAGTGAAATCTTCCCGAAAAGCACAGCTGAGGGCTACTTTGATGCTTACACCACATGCTTCACGTGGTCAACTTGGTTTACATAAAGAGTGTAACTCCACAATAATTTCGATAATTAAAATAAATTACATCGAAACGCAATTTACAAAAGAAAAACCTTGAACTGGTTACTATCGTCTTACTATTAACCTTATGGGTCAAACAATTGTATAATCACGTGGTACTGGTCTCACAAAGTACATCCCACATGGTTTGAACATAAAGAAAAGTTGCTATATTGAAAAATATTGTCAAGACGAGACGTTATAATCTCACGCAGATTCGCATTTAAGATTGATGATCTTAGTTACTGATCAACACGTGGTTCCACATTACTCACAAAGTAGTGACAAAGCAACTACCGGCAGATATTCTGAACTTCACACTCGAATGACACTGCGTTGCAATTTAAGATAACATTAGATATTTTAGAGCTAAACCTGAAATAAAGGTGATTAAATTTTCAGTTAGGCTGAACTTAAGAAATCCATTGACCTACGGACTTAGCAGACACGCGCTTAGCCGGAGATGTTACCACTTCAGACGCTCGCTGCGGACAGACTGAACTGGGTCCCTACCGAGGGTGCTTCACAGATACCAACATGACAAGGGACAGACAGGACCATATTAAGAATAGAAACCTCTTTGCTTTTAGAAAGTGTAGCTACCTGTTCCGACGTTGGTCCTACTGTTCTCTAGCAGACAGGGTTCTCTGCTACCATCAGGCATGCAACTAGAAATACATTTGCTCATTCATCCTTTCACACAGAAGGGAAGCGGGTAGACAGTATCTTGTGATATACAGTATATAAAAGAAATAAACTTAGCTTAGAAAATAGATTAAGGAAAGGCAAACCTACGTTTCTAGCATTTGTAGACTTAGAGAAAGCTTTTGACAATGTTGACTGGAATACCCTCTTTCAAATTCTAAAGATGGCTGGGGTAAAATACAGGGAGCAAACGGCTATATACAATTTGTACAGAAACGAGATGGCAGTTATAAGAGTCGAGGGGCACGAAACGGAAGCAGTGGTTGGCAAGGGAGTGAGACAGGGGTCTAGCCTCTCCCCGATGTTATTCAATCTGTATATCGAGCAAGCAGGAAAGGAAACAAAAGAAAAATTCGGAGTAGGTATTACAATCCATGGAGAAGAAATAAAAATGTTAGGGTTCGCCGATGACATTGTCATCCTGTCAGAGACAGCAAAGGACTTGGAAGAGCAGTTGAAGGGAATGGACAGTGTCTTGAAAGGGGGATATAAGATGAACATCAACAAGAGCAAAACGAGGATAATGGAATGTAGCCGAATTAAGTCGGGTGACGCTGAGGGAATTAGATTAGGAAATGAGACACTTAAAGTAGTAAAGGAGTTTTGCTATTTGGGGAGCAAAATAACTTATGATGGTCGAAGTAGAGAGGATATAAAATGTAGACTGGCAATGGCAAGGAAAGCGTTTCTGAAGAAGAGAAATTTGTTAACATCGAGTATAGATTTAAGTGTCAGGAAGTCGTTTCTGAAAGTATTTGTATGGAGTGTAGCCATGTATGGAAGTGAAACATGGACGATAAATAGTTTGGACAAGAAGAGAACAGAAGCTTTTGAAATGTGGTGCTACAGAAGAATGCTGAAGATTAGATGGGTAGATGACGTAAGTAATGAGGAGATATTGAATAGAATTGGCGAGAAGAGAAGTTTGTGGCACAACCTGAGTAGAAGAAGGGACCGGTTGGTAGGACATGTTCTGAGACATCAAGGGGTCACAAATTTAGCATTGTAGGGCAGCGTGGTGGGTAAAAATCGTAGAGGGAGACCAAGAGATGAATACACTAAGCAGATCCAGAAGGATGTAGGTTGCAGTAGGTACTGGGAGATGAAGAAGCTTGCACAGGTTAGAGTAGCATGGAGAGCTACATCAAACCAGTCTCAGGACTGAAGACAACAACAACAACAACATATAAAAGAAAGCGGATGTAGGTTCCGTATGAGACTGTGTGACATGAATTACATATAAACTGTGTTTTAAAGTGTATTAGTGTGACAGATCGTTCTTGATTATGTGTAAAAGTAACACCTTCCACTGCTCAGTCTGCTCCCAGATAGTCAGAAACACCACAGTAAATTTAGAAGTAGATGACAACAGTTTTAAAAAACTAACATGAAAGGAATCCAACAGAGACATTTCAAGCGGCAGACTGTATCCGCTGACAGCCCACCCCCATGCGAGGAGAGGGGGACGAAGTAACAATGAAGGAGAAAGAAGTAAGTTGGAGTGTACGTGCTCGCCGGCTACCTGGTGAAGCTGCAGGTGTTGGTGAGTCCGTAGCGCTCCTCGCCGACGGCGAGGTTCTCCGGGCAGCCGTCGTGGCGGCGGCAGCACGCGTCCGTCGCCGCCAGCACGCCCGAGTCCTGCTGGCTGCGGGCCACGTTGCCCGCGCCGCACCACTTTGTGCCTGCACACGCCAAACGCCACACGCCACACACTACTGAGCGGCCACGGATCTACGACATTTCCGAACAGGGGCAAAAGCCTAACTGGCGACACCCCCCCCCCCCCCTCTCCTTCCCCGTCCATCCCCCTCGACTGTTTGAGATAGGATGCCAAAATTAAAAAAAAAAAAGATTTTTCACAAATATGTTCATTCTGTAGCGCACATCTTTTTGAATTACAGGTTGGTCCATTGATAGTGACCGGGCCAAATATCTCACGAAATAAGTATCAAACGAAAAAATAACAAAGAACGAAACTCGTCGAGCTTGAAGAGGGGGACCAAATGGCACTATTGTTGGCCCGCTAGATGGCGCTGCCGTAGGTCAAACGGATATCAACTTCGTTTTTTTAAATGGTAATCTCCATTTTTATTACATATTCGTGTAGTACGTAAAGAAATATCAATGTTTTATTTGAACCAGTTCTTTCGCTTTGTGATAGATGGCGCTGTAATAGTCACAAAGTACTTGGTATCACGTAACATTCCGCCAGTGCGGAAGGTATTTGCTTAGTGATACATTACCCGTGTTAGAATGGACCGTTTACCAATTGGACGACATCACCCAAGTGTCCCGAACGTTCGCCGGGTAGTTACGTTATTTAAGGAAACAGGAAGTGTTCAGCCACATCTGAAACGTCAACCACGACCTGCAACAAATCATGATGCCCAAGTAGGTGTTTTAGCTGCTGTCGCGGCTAATTCGCACACAAATTGCTCAAGAATCGGGAATCTCAAAAACGTCGGTGTTGAGAATACTACATCAACATCAATTGCACACGTACCATATTTCTATGCTCCAGAAATTGCATCGAGACGACTTTGAAAGTCGTGTACAGATCTGCCTCTGGGCACAAGAGAAATTACTGGACGATGACGGATTTTTTGCACGCGTTCTATTTAGCGACGAAGCGTCATTCATAAACAGCGTTGACGTAAACCGGCATAATATGCAGTATTGGGCAACGGAAAATCCACGATGGCTGCGACAAGTGGAACATCAGCGACCTTGGCGGGTTAATGTATGGTGCGGCATTATGGGAGAAAGCACAATTGGCCCCCATTTTATCGATGGCAGTCTAAATGGTGCAATGTATGCTGATTTCGTACGTAATGTTCTATCGATTTTACTACAAGATGTTTCACTGCATGACAGAATGCCGATGTACTTCCAACTTGATGGATGTCCGGCACATAGCTCGCGTGCGGTTGAAGCGGTATTGAATAGCGTATTTCATGACAGGTGGATTGGTCGTCGAAGCACCATACCATGGCCCGCACGTTCACCGGATCTGACGTCTCCGGATTTCTTTCTGTGAGGAAAGTTGAAGTATATTTGCCATCGTGATCGACCGACAACGCCTGACAACATGCGTCAGCGCATTGTCAACGCATGTGCGAACATTACGGAAGGCGAACTACTCGCTGTTGAGAGGAATGTCGTTACTCGTATTGCCAAACGTATTGAGGTTGACGGACAACATTTTGAGCATTTATTGCATTAATGTGGTATTTACAGGTAATCACGCTGTAACAGCATGCGTTCTCGAAAATGATAAGTTCAGAAAGGTACATGTATCACATTGGAAGAACCGAAATAAAATGTTCAAACGTACCTACGTTCTGTATTTTAATTTAAAAAACTTACCTGTTACCAACTGTTCGTCTAAAATTGTGAGCCATATGTTTGTGACTATTAGAGCGCCATCTATCACAAAGCGAAAAAAGTGGTCCAACTAAAACATTCATATTTCTTTAAGTACTACACGAATATGTAATAAAAACTGGGGGTTCCTATCTTTTTTAAAAAAGCAGTTGATATCAGTTTTACCTATGGCAGCGCCATCTAGCGGGCCAACCATAGTGCCATCTGGTTTCCCCCTACAAGCTAGATAAGTTTCGTCTTTGTATTTTTTTTCGTTTGACGCTTATTTCGTGAGATATTTGGCCCTGTCACGATCAATGGACCGCCCTGTATATATATACTGTAAGACGTGTTATTTTGTCTCAAGTGTACCAAAGGGTAGAGTCACGCCTGTGCACATTACATTCTTCTATTGCATGTCAGTGTATTTTGCTCTGCGGAATTCAAACGTGTATATTTTGTAATGGAAGCCATCAAACCTATATTCAGGACAGTGGAAATTAAATTGACCTGCAGTGCCTCTCCTGCTGCCCCCCTTGAAAAAAAACTAGCAATTAATTCTGTGTGGGATTATTTGTGAAAGGGAGAATAACAACTCTTCAGAAAATTTGCACTCTTTATTGCCTGTTAGTTAATAACTTCCTCTTTTGTGTGACATGAACTTAAATACAGGAAACGTAACACCGGTAAATATAAGAGACAAGCAAGATAGTACACATTTCTTCAATCCTTAGGTCCCAGCATTTTTTTTCCTCTCTAATCTCGCTACAGCTTCACACAGCGTGCTTTCCTTTTTGAGAAACAACCTATTACCTCAAAGTTCGTCAAACATTTTGCTACACGAAAAATCAAAATCTCGTTATCTAATACTAAAAAAGTTGTTGATACGAATAGTAGCCAAGACTGCTGTGGTTTCTCGATTTGATAACCTCTATTTTGTCACTGTATGTTAAATAAAACGAAATAGGCTTTTGTAGGAATTGTAACACTTGCCAAATAAGCTAGACTGTTTTGAGAAAAATGGTAATTTTTATGTACCTCATTTATGTACAGAACGCAATTCACAAAATACCAATATTACGCTTACTACAAGCAAAAAGTTTTATGTTAGAAAATAGTTTCACATTTCATTCATATGCTCCAGTTTCTCAAGTATGAAGTCGAAAAGTAGTAGTAGTACGAAATTTTTATATAAATTCGGACCCATCATATTCTTCCATATAATTTATGTGATGTCCCAGTTTCTTCGCATTCCTCATCCATAAAAAAAAAAAAAAAAAAAAAAAAAAAATATCTTCTCGCCACTGTCAAAACTTATTTTCCAGTTAACTGCGCAGGTTCACTTATCTCGTATTTATTTTCCGATTACGAGTCATTACATGTTCGTAAGACGCGTTTTTTGCGCTGTTTCTACACCTGAACTTAAAGCAGCTACTAACCGGAGGCTTTACAACTGGTAGTTAGCGATCTGGCAAAAATTTTCTGTCAAAATATCATTTTGTTGGATATACCAAGAAGATAACATGTACTCTTTTTTACATATTATTCCTGTTAGTCATTTATTTCTGCCCTGGTAATCTGAATCTACGAATTCCACTAATAATCATAACAGCGCTGATCATTCGCTCACCCAAAGTCTTTTATTTCTAGATGCGACAGAGCTCCCCCTTGCAGAGACATCGCGTACACTATGCAGGCATCCAAAAATCAACTTATGATTCGTTCAGAAATCAATTTAGAATGTGTTCAAAAATCGACTGGGATGCATGCCAAAATCATACGAATAATCGATACAACAAGTGCGATGGGTGATAGACGCTTTGTGAAACAAGGTTTTTTTCTTAGAGAAACCGCGGTTCCCCCCCCCCCCCCTGCCCCGCATGCCCACCGCCCCCCCCCCCCCCCCCGCGCCCCTCCACCGACTCAGATTTGGGACTGCTGCCGAGCTGACAACATACAACCGCTGAGCTCAGCTGATTATGTGTTGGGAGACCGAACATCGAAGGTCATCTGTATCCCAGCATGGATCAGTATACCACATGCGTACGCGTCTTGAGTAAATTGTGCGTCGGAGTGTAAGATAGTTTTCTAAATGTTTGCATAGCGTTTATCTCAGGCGCGACGTGGGCATCAACCCGAAATTCACCTAGTGGAATGTGAGAAACCTCCTAAAAGCGACACCGATACACCGACGCTTGCAGTAAATCTCCCGTGCAGATTCCATCGGGGGGCCAGAGCACTTGCCGCGCTGTCTAAGGCGATTTGCCATGGTTCGCAGGGCTCCTCCCATTGGAGATTCGAGTCCTCCTTCGGGCACGGGTATGTGTGCTGTACTTAGATTAAGTCAGTTTAAGTCAGATTAAGTAGTGTGTAAGCCTCGGGACCGATGACCTCAGCAGTTTGGTCCCATAGGAACTTACCACCACCGGCACGTCCTCCTCTCCACGAAGCGGCCGGTTTAATACACACGGTTATCCGGGCAGATCCCGTACAGATCTCCTCAGTGGTCGGCGTACGTGGAAACACCTACAAATCAATAGCAGCCCCCCCCCCCCCCAACATCAACATCCAGTTCTGGACATCCCCTCAAATTAATGTGAAAATGTGATCGACTGAGGGGACAACACAATGTTGCGACCACAACGAAGGACGCAGAGAGTACAAAGTGTTATTTTCCTCTCATCTTTCATTCCCTACCTGAGAGGATAGTGTGTGGTGATATAAAACTCGCTTCTTTTCAGCCACATATCAAGGAACTGAGAGCGAGTCTATAGGATTTCCAATGGGGAAAGTAGTTAGTTGCATGTTCCATAAACTGTTTGAACGATTTTTTTATCGATGTATATGGAAGAAGTCGGTTTACAGAATATATACAGGTGATTAATGTCTTACTTATGGAACTACACTCAAAAATTAGTATTTTAATATTAAATAGGAAGCACTGTCTAATGTTCTGCAAAACGTAATGACGAAAGTACTTCTCACGTGATGTGTTACTGCTAAGTAGCATAGCTCGATGCAACTTGCAGCGTATGGTAGGCGGGGACGAAGGTGCACCCAGGGCAAAGATTTTTCTTTACTTGTGAGTGTAGTGTGTCAAATCTGCATTTTCAGTTGAGAGGGTTTATGGTGGAAGAGTCAGGTGTATTGTGTTAGTGGTTTGTGCTTTGAAGCTTTCGATATATTAGGTGAGTTAGTTTTCTGGAGAAAGAAAACTGGCGTTCTACGGATCGGAGCGTGGAATGTCAGATCCCTTAATCGGGCAGGTAGGTTAGAAAATTTAAAAAGGGAAATGGATAGGTTAAAGTTAGATATAGTGGGAATTAGTGAAGTTCGGTGGCAGGAGGAACAAGACTTTGGGTCAGGTGATTACAGGGTTATAAATACAAAATCAAATAGAGGTAATGCAGGAGTAGGTTTAATAATGAATAAAAAAATAGGAGTGCGGGTTACCTACTACAAACAGCATAGTGAACGCATTATTGTGGCCAAGATAGACACAAAGCCCATGCCTACTACAGTAGTACAAGTTTATATGCCAACTAGCTCTGCAGATGATGAAGAAATTGATGAAATGTATGACGAGATAAAAGAAATTATTCAGGTAGTGAAGGGAGATGAAAATTTAATAGTCATGGGTGACTGGAATTCGTCAGTAGGAAAAGGGGGAGAAGGAAACATAGTAGGTGAATATGGATTGGGGGGAAGAAATGAAAGAGGAAGCCGCCTTGTAGAATTTTGCACAGAGCATAACTTAATCATAGCTAACACTTGGTTCAAGAATCATAAAAGAAGGTTGTATACCTGGAAGAATCCTGGAGATACTAAAAGGTATCAGATAGATTATATAATGGTAAGACAGAGATTTAGGAACCAGGTTTTAAATTGTAAGACATTTCCAGGGGCAGATATGGATTCCGACCACAATCTCTTGGTTATGAACTGCAGATTGAATCTGAAGAAACTGCAAAAAGGTGGGAATTTATGGAGGTGGGACCTGGATAAACTGAAAGAACCAGAGGTTGTAGAAAGTTTCAGGGAGAGCATAAGGGAACATTTGACAGGAATGGGGGAAAGAAATACAGTAGAAGAAGAATGGGTAGATCTGAGGGATGAAGTAGTGAAAGCAGCAGACGGTCAAGTAGGTAAAAAGACGAGGGCTAATAGAAATCCTTGGGTAACAGAAGAAATATTGAATTTAATTGACGAAAGGAGAAAGTATAAAAATGCAGGAAATGAAGCGGGCAAAAAGGAATACAAACGTCTCACAAATGATATCGACAGGAAGTGCAAAATGGCTAAGCAGGGATGGCTAGAGGACAAATGTAAGGATGTAGAGGCTTGTCTCACTAGGGGTAAGATAGATACTGCCTACAGGAAAATTAAAGAGACCTTTGGAGAGAAGAGAACCACTTGTATGAATATCAAGAGCTCAGATGGCAACCCAGTTCTAGGCAAAGAAGGGAAGGCAGAAAGGTGGAAGGAGTATATAGAGGGTTTATACAAGGGCAATGTACTTGAGGACAATATTATGCAAATGGAAGAGGAAGTAGATGAAGACGAAATGGGAGATAAGATACTGCGTGAAGAGTTTGACAGAGCACTGAAAGACCTGAGTCGAAACAAGGCCCCGGGAGTAGACAACATTCCATTAGAACTACTGATGGCCTTGGGAGAGCCAGTCCTGACAAAACTCTACCATCTGGTGAGCAAGATGTATGAGACAGGTGAAATACCCTCAGACTTCAAGAAGAATATAATAATTCCAATCCCAAAGAAAGCAGGTGTTGACAGATGTGAACATTACCGAACTATCAGTTTAATAAGTCACAGCTGCAAAATACTAATGCGAATTCTTTACAGACGAATGGAAAAACTGGTAGAAGCGGACCTCGGGGAAGATCAGTTTGGATTCCGTAGAAATGTTGGAACACGTGAGGCAATACTAACCTTAAGACTTATCTTAGAAGAAAGATTAAGAAAAGGCAAACCTCCGTTTCTAGCATTTGTAGACTTAGAGAAAGCTTTTGACAATGTTGACTGGAATACTCTCTTTCACATTCTGAAGGTGGCAGGGGTAAAATACAGGGAGCGAAAGGCTATTTACAATTTGTACAGAAACCAGATGGCAGTTATAAGACTCGAGGGGCATGAAAGGGATGCAGTGGTTGGGAAAGGAGTGAGACAGGGTTGTAGCCTCTCCCCGATGTTATTCAATCTGTATATTGAGCAAGCAGTAAAGGAAACAAAAGAAAAATTCGGAGTAGGTATTAAAATTCATGGAGAAGAAGTAAAAACTTTGAGGTTCGCCGATGACATTGTAATTCTGTCAGAGACAGCAAATGACTTGGAAGAGCAGTTGAACGGAATGGACAGTGTCTTGAAAGGTGGATATAAGATGAACATCAACAAAAGCAAAACGAGGATAATGGAATGTAGTCGAATTAAGTCAGGTGATGCTGAGGGAATCAGATTAGGAAATGAGACACTTAAAGTAGTAAACGAGTTTTGCTATTTGGGGAGCAAAATAACTGATGATGGTCGAAGTAGAGAGGATATAAAATGTAGACTGGCAATGGCAAGGAAATCGTTTCTGAAGAAGAGAAATTTGTTAACATCGAGTATAGATTTAAGTGTCAGGAAGTCTTTTCTGAAAGTATTTGTATGGAGTGTAGCCATGTATGGAAGTGAAACATGGACGATAAATAGTTTGGACAAGAAGAGAATAGAAGCTTTCGAAATGTGGTGCTACAGAAGAATGCTGAAGATAAGGTGGGTAGATCACTTAACTAATGAGGAGGTATTGAATAGGATTGGGGAGAAGTTTGTGGCACAACTTGACTAGAAGAAGGGATCGGTTGGTAGGACATGTTTTGAGGCATCAAGGGATCACAAATTTAGCATTGGAGGGCAGTGTGGAGGGTAAAAATCGTAGAGGGAGACCAAGAGATGAATACACTCAGCAGATTCAGAAGGATGTAGGTTGCAGTAGGTACTGGGAGATGAAGAAGCTTGCACACGATAGAGTAGCATGGAGAGCTGCATCAAACCAGTCTCAGGACTGAAGACCACAACAACAACAACAGTTTTCTGGGGCCTACAATCTTGGTATTTACCATGTAATCGAGGGTTTCTGTCTGCTACAACAGCCAAAGAATTAGCAGTACCTTGTATTCAGTTGCAGAACCTAACTCACGCTTTAAGCTTGGCTATTACTTTAACAAGTTGTGACATATGCCAGCTGATACCGGAAGTTCAGAAATCAGCGTCACCGTGCAAACATCCTAAGAACTAGCTGCGGCAAATGTCCGCATGCGTACCTTTGTCCCAAAAACTTTGTCTTTTCTTTGTTTGGTTTTAACACTGAACGCGTAGATTTATTTAGCAGATTTGATGGGGCTTGGTTTATAGTTCTCTATTTCACATTGACTGATTCAGTATTAACAAGACTAATTCAACCTCAATTTAGAGAAACTAAGAGAGACAAACGTTCTCCATGCCGTTGCCATCTAAAACGTCAGAGGGCGCAAAGAAGCTAAAAGAAATGCAGCTCAAAGTCTTGGATGTAGTGAAATCATATTATGTAAAAGACCTAAAGCAGGTCTGGGACCGCGTCAGTTGAGCGTTTCAAGAAAGTATTTTCTGGGGCAGAGGAAACGGAATTGGCGAAGGACTGTATCAATCTGGTCTATGTTCTACGGCCTTGCGCTTAAACAGGTAGCTTATCAGTCTGCCGAAAGTAATGCCCTCAGTCACCTATTTAATAAAGAAACCCGATTGCCTGGGGTTAACTGGGCTCGCTTATTCGTCACTCGTCAAAATTTAAGTATGAAGCAACTGGAGAAAATCAGTATCAGGAGATAATGGGGTTCAATAAGGCACAAATGGAACTTCTTTTCAGTTACTCGAAAAATTTCCAACCTAAATATAATTTTACGCCCCATAAAGTCTATAATGAAGACAAAACAGGAATGCAGACTGTACAGGAAAAACTGTAAAGAACTGTGCCAAAAGATGGCCAAACAATAATAATAATAATAATAATAATAATAATACAATGTATTTCCTTCTGTTAAACTGTTTTGCATTTAAATTAGTGATATGTTAGTGTCATGTTTTGATGTTTAATACGATCACAATGATGGAGACAGTGATTATGGTTATTATGATCATGGTGATGATTTTGATGTAGTAAAACATTATACAAGTTAGTAATGGCAGTACCTGACAAATACTTTAATTGTTCTTTAGTCTGTCATGATTATAATAATTCGTTTTTGTGTGGAAGTTTGTCCAGGCCTGGGGCAAAGACCTATTTTCTTCAGTTGTAACATTCTGTTAAACGTAACTTCAATACAGCATTCAAGTACTTGAATTTTGGTATGATCCTAGGTGTATTGAACACAACTGTCATTTTCACGTAACTATAAAAGCTAAAAGAAAAATAGAAAAGTGTTGGAAATTGGAAATTTGTGGTAAGGTCTTATGGGACCAAACTGCTGAGGTCATCGGTCCCTTGGCTTACACACAACTGACTTACGCTAAGGACGACACACACACCCATGCCCGAGGGAGGACTCGAACCTCCGACGGTGGAAGCCGCGCGGACCGTGACAAGACACCTTAGACCACTCGGCTACCCGCGCGGCGTAGAAAAGCGTTAAGTGCGCACATTTGACCCAGCCTACCCTACATAGAAAGAACTGCTACGGCATAGTAAACACAGTAACTGATCATGCTCGATAAAGTTCCTTGATTATTCATGACGTGCCCACCTGTGACGGTATGTGGAAACATGTAAGGCACCCACGAACACAGTAGAACATGATCGTTTCGGTATCCAGATGTTGTGGTGTGGGGAGACATAATGTTGCACGGGCGTACTGACCTCCAAACCTTTGAACCCGGTACACTCACTGGTCGACGTCATTGTGAGGATGGCTATTCCTCTCCCATGCGCGACTTTTTCAGGATGCATTCGCCCCTGACTTCATTGTTACGGATGACAGTGCTCGACCACATGGAGTTTCACAGGTTGAGGAGCTGCTGGAACCAGAGGGTATTCCGCGAATGGACTGGCTTCTTCTACCTGAATATTTCCAGTTTGCGGATGTTGCTGTGTGTTTCCTGCCCATACAGGTTGCTAATATAATTGCGTAGGCTTCCGTGGCCAGAGTCAGTCGACATATAAGTTTTCTGGGTTCGGTACCGCGTCATAATATAAAAACTGTTGCTGCTATAGAAAAAACCAACGTTTCGGCAACGATTGCAGCGGCCTTCTTCTGGGTCTAATGGTGCGTTCTAGCTAAGCAGTGTCCTTTATATTTTGTTGTTAGTGTTCGCTGCGCATGCCATTACGCCATAATTTTAGAAAGGTAGTTAGTTTCATTGGTAACTTAAGGAAGAAGGTAGTGCTCGTGCCTCGTGTTGGCAGTGCGGTCTGTTGTGCCCTGATTGCTGGCAGCCATGATGGGGAAAGTCTGAGTACATCCTCCCTGTTCATGTTGTTAGGGTGTTTAAATATTTCGATGGCCTCTCTGATTTTGCGTTTCGTCATAATAGGCTGCTTGGCCAACACACTGGCTTCGCTGAATTTTATTTCTTTTCCGCACTCATGGTGATGTTCTGCCACTGCGGATTTGTTGTGTTGCCCTAGACGAATATAACGCTCGTGCTCCCGAATGCGCGTTGCTATTGGCCTACCAGCCTCGCCGATGTATGCCTCTCCACATTCGCATTCCATTTTGTAAACGCCTGCAGTGTGTAATGCATCCACCTTGTCGTTGGTGGAGCCTAGCACGTCCTGGATCCTGCGACCACTATAGAAGACAGGCTGCGCCCCAACGCGGCGAGTCGGCCGAAGTGGCCGTGCGGTTAAAGGCGCTGCAGTCTGGAACCGCAAGACCTCTACGGTCGCAGGTTCCAATCCTGCCTCGGGCATGGATGTTTGTGGTGTCCTTAGGTTGGTTAGGTTTAACTAGTTCTAAGTTCTAGGGGACTAATGACCTCAGCAGTTGAGTCCCATAGTGCTCAGAGCCATTTGAACCATTTTGAACCAACGCGGCGAAGGTGTTTGTCTGTTCGGTCAGTAACGTTTTTCACATAGGGTAAGCGTACTGTTGGCTGCAGTTTGTCTATTTCCTGCTTATATTTCTTGCTTGTGTTCGTCGACAAGGCTGTGTTTATCGACTTAAGGCTGTAGCCATTGGCTAGAAACGTTGTGCTTAGCCTTTTAAGCTCGGGTATGATGTTTTGAGCATCACTTAGGCGCTGCGCACGGATTGTCAAAGAGCGGATGACAGAGTTCTCTGCGCTGGGTGGTGGTAGGATTGGGCGTGCAGATACCTGTCAGTATGTGTAGGCTTAAGATATACTCTGTGCTCCAGTGTACCCTCCGTTCTCCTGTACACTTCGACGTCTAGAAATGGGATAGCACCATTCTTTTCTACTTCCAGCGTGTACTGTATCTTCCCGTGCATATTGTTCAAATATTCGTGGTGTGTAGCTCCGTTTCACCATGAGGTCATATAGCGAACGTGTCGTCCACGTATCTGAACCAGCAACGTGGGCGTCAAGGAGTTGAACCGAGGGCCGTTGCTTCAAAGTCTTCCATAAATATGTCGGCTGCCAGCGGAGATAGGGGAGACCCCATTGCTACGCCGTCTGTCTGCTCGTAGTATTTTCCTTGCCATTTGAAGTACGTCGAAGTCAGGCACAACTCAACCAGGTCGCATATGTCTGGCGGAACATGCTCCTGAAGGATGTGGATAGTTTCATCTAGTGGCACGTTCGTAAATTGTGATTTCACGTCAAAGCTAACCATGATGTCCGTAGGCAAAATTGTTTCTCCCTTTAGGCGTTCTATAAAGTGTGTCCAGTTGGTAAACAGCAGCAAACTTCTCATTCGACGGTGGCCACCAATCATGGTACATAACACAAGAGCCAATGGACAACAGAGGTCACGTTCTCCCTCCACGGCAATAACCTATTAAAATAAAGTTCCCTCTCCTTCTTCCTTAAGTGACCAATGAAACTAACTACCTTTTTAAAATTATGACGTAATGGCATGCGCAGCGAATACTAATAACAAAATATAAAGGACAATGCATAGCTAGAACGCACCATCAGACCCAGAAGAAGACCGCTGCAATCGTGGCCGAAACGTTGGTTTTTTCTATAGCAGCAGTAGTTTTTACATTATGACGCTGTACCAAACTCAGAAAACTTCAATGTCGACAGTTTGCAGTACGTCCATACGCACCAACCGTCCAGACGTTGTAAACAGCGCTGGTGGAGGAATGGCACACCCTAAAACGATAACTCTTTACCGGCCTCGTGACCAGCATGGGAGCATGCCGAGTGTGCTCTGCCGCCCTTCGAGGTCACAAACACTATTAAGAAGCATGTCCCACCGTTTGTAATGTACAGCCTACTGTCATGAATCGCAGTGAATTTGATATAATTATTGTGCTCCAATGAAAGTGTCATTTCTATTCATTTCATTGACTATGGCTTTCAGTTATATTTTACACTATACTACAGGAGTTCTTTCTACACATGGGTCAAGTTCGTTCCAGCAGTGCTATTTGGCAGTGACACACGATGTATTAGATACTTTTGTCCTTAACTTTTACGCACTCGTGTCTGGCCACTGGCCACCATTCTTACGTGCTTCCCCCAACCAACCACTTCCTTGCTCCTTGCAAGCGAAACTATTCCTGTTTCAGAACTTAAAACAACGTTCCCATAAAGTCAACATAGTTTACGCTTCACAAACGACCAACACAATAGAACCGCTACTGTGGGTGCCAGGCACTTGGTCGGGCCGCGCCGTGAGCAATGCCTGCGACCCACAGGGGTGGCGGGCTTGGGGTTGGTCATCCTTCAGAGACGGACAGAGTGAGGGGCGCGGGAGTGACTTACCAGGGTGCACGACGATGCGCTTCTTGAGCGCCTCGTAGATGCCCTGTGGAGTGAGCGACACGTCGTCGACGTCCAGGTACTCAGTGACCAGCTCGTCGACGACGCGCCGGCAGCCGGCCTCCGCCTCCCCCGCGCACGTGCTGTTGAGGCCCACCAGCTCCAGGAAGCGGCCCGCCGTCTCTCCAGACACCGCGCCCGCCACCCACGTAGCTGCCGACAGGGAAGGCTTGTTTTAAGTGCTCAACAGGTGTGGCTCGTAGTTTTAATGCAAGCGAAGGCTCTGAATCTGTTACCAGGAAGCCCAAATTCTCAAGTGCCCTAGAGTCATACCTTTTTTCTCCTTTTCAATCATTACTCAACATATGTTGTTTTTTTTCTACTCCATGCGTCGCACACGTTTCTAAAAGTGCTCAAATGCATGGAAGGTAGGGATGTTCACGATCATCGACATTTGAAAAATATCGATTTTTCAATACTTACGCTGAAACTATGAAGTGGAAGGCTTCGGGAAACCACCACTGGAATCACTTCCCTAGACGCTCATGCGGTGGACCTCTCTGACAAGGCTTCCCCTATGACAAGACCTGCCGTAAGGCAGAACACAAAAGTTTTCATATTGAAACACGCTGCGCAAAAGAATTAAAGGGTCACTTTGTTGAAAATCATCCATTTCCCCCAATACGACACAGAAGTTTGAAGTAATACTCAAAAGTGCCTGCAACCTTCCTCTGTAATGGCGGACAAGCGCCGTACGCCACGACATCGCCCTCAGGTTCAGCAAGGTGTCGACACATACAAGAAAAAAAGCTAGAAATTCATGCTAGGTGCAAGGTGGATAATGAGACCACACTGGCACCAGATTTCTCCATAGTTCTGGCCCAGGTCACGTTAGACGTGTCACACGATAGGAAGGTCGTCATTCCTCCGTTACGCACTTCTCATTCCTACTCTTGACGCCTCTGCGATAGAGGTCAAAACAGCGACGCCCAGCGCTTGATCCAGCTTTTTCTTACAGGTGGCTGAGAAAAACATTTCAGACACACCACTCTCAGAAACGACACGAAAAGGCCTCATGAGGTGGTATAAAGGACGTCAATGAAGCTACCTCTCCTCTTTCACTCACATTTTGCGATGTAAATCGACATTTTGCATTGTGTTGTGCAACGCAATGACGTACTTCACACTGCGGACTCCTCGCCAGACGATTACGCCCTTCGGTGAGGACATCGTGAGACTACAGCTGCACTGAACGTGATGTGGTCTCTTTGCGGTGTAATGCGACTGCAACTTTAGCATCGTTCGACAAAATTTGAAAGTGACCCGACACAGAACATGGGGTATCTGCTTTTTCAGCCCTGCTGTCTCGCGTCCTCCTGTGGCAAGATAACGGCAGGGTGAGAGGCTGACATCTGCTCGAATAAACGCAAAGTATCTCTCTAAGACCGTTCAGTTTGGCAGCAATCTCGGTGTCACCTGCACACCACTGTCGACCACATTAAAAATATTCCTGTACAGAGACAATTCTGGACCGATTCCTAAGCACTGGCGGGCAGGTAAAACCTCTGACACATTCTACCTGAGTGGCGGTGCACTGCTGCTCTAGCACCTGCTTGTGGACATGTGGAATCCAAGGAGTGTCGAAGGGGTTGCCTGCCTACAGGTGCATAACAGTGGCTTGAGGGTTGTCTCTGAACAGGTACATTTTTAAAGTGTTCAATAAATGTGTGGAGGTGGTAACGGGAGTGTTGTCACAACTGGGGTGTGCTAGAGAGATGCATATATCAGAGCCCCACCCCCTCTGATCACGTCACAGGAGGGTGCAAAACAGCAGGGCTAGAAAAGCATAAATTTTCTTTGCTGCATCGGATCACGTTCAAAATTCGTCGAATGGTTTTCAACGGTCACTATTGTTTCCATCATGTATACCAGAGCAAAAATTGCAATAGTGCTACATTCCAAAGAGGTCAAATCATGTTCAATGGCACTGTGGCCCCACGATGTCCTTAGACAAGGGATAAACTAGAAGGTGTCCATAGACAAGGGATAAACCAGCCAGAGGGTGACAACAGTGTCAAAGGCTGTCAGGAACGTCGTTCTGTTGGACATCGCACTGCAAATTGTTATTTTCGTCCGCAAAATGCCTGTGAATGAACGTTGCAAGGGAAAGGGTGGTTTCATTGACATTCATTATGCCACGAGCTGAAATCTTTTCGTGTCGATTCTCAGACGTAGCCTGCCTCAAATGTCTTCCTCTGCCATCCATAAGAAAACTGCGTGATTTGGATGCTGGGTGTTGCGGTTCTGACCTCTGTCACAAAGGCATCAAAAGAATTGAGTGAGAAGTGGTTAACGGGGGTGGGGAGGGAGGGGGGGGGGGGAAGGTGACGACCATCCGATCGTGTGGCACTTCTACCGTGGAGTTAGGCAAAAGTGTTACAAAATTTGGTGCCAACGTAGCCTTACACCTCACATGAGCTTCCGGAACTTCCGAGCCCTAGCCTTTTTCTTTCCTTTCGCATGTGTAGTCGACACCTTTCCTCTAAAAGCGATGTCGTGACGTCACAGGCCGCCACAGGTTTGCACCTTTACAGAGGAAGTTTGAAGGCGTCTTTGACCCGCATTTCAAACTTTTTCATCGTTAAGAGGGACAACAACTGGATTTCAAAAAATCGACCCTTCAATTCTTTTGTGCAGTGTATTTGACACATCGTATCAACGATAGTAAAGGCAAAGTATCGACCTTCTATTTACCTGTCACTGCACTCAATAAATTTTTCCTCTTTTGAATTTTTTTCTGAACATGTTTCATAGCGCTCCTTCGGAATTTCTGCAGTCGTTAGGGACAATGACAACCAAGCTACCATTCAAGCTGGTGTGTAGTGTATACGAGTCTGGAGACATACCATTAGACCTTAGGGGAAAAGATCATCCACACAATCTCGAGAACAACGAGGGCGGCTGAGTGCGAGAACAAAATCAGCATAACGACTCATGTATCCAAGCTGTTTACAAGAATAACGTACACAATAACGGAAAAGGAAACTGAGGATCTCTTATATGGCGAAAAGTTTGGCTTCCGGAAAGTTAAGAATACGAGACAAGCATTTCTAAGTTTGCGACTGATAAAGGAAGCAAGACTTACGTAAAATAAAAACATGTTAATAAGAACTGTCGACCTAGAAACAGTGGTTCAAAAATGGTTCAAATGGCTCTGAGCACTATGGGACTTAACTGCTGTGGTCATCAGTCCCCTAGAACTTAGAACTAATTAAACCTAACTAACCTAAGGACATCACACACATCCATGCCCGAGGCAGGATTCGAACCTGCGACCGTAGCGGTCACTCGGCTCCAGACTGTAGCGCCTAGAACCGCACGGCCACTCCGGCCGGCTAGAAACAGTGTTCGACAACGTAAAATGGTGCAAAATTTTCGAAATTCTGAGAAAAATGGGTGTAGGCTTCAGGGAAAGACTGGCGATATGTAGAGCTAAGAGGGAACAATGAGATTGGAAGACCAAGAACTAAGTGCTCGAATTATAAATGATGTAAGATAGGGAGTCATCCTTTCGCCCCTACTGTTCAATGTATACATAAAAGAAGCAATGACGGGAATAAATGGATTGTTCAAGAGTAGGATTAAGATTCAAGGTTAGAGGATACTAATGGCATCCTCAGTGAAAGTGAAGAATGATATAGCCGGCCGGAGTGGCCGAGCGGTTAAAGGCGCTACAGTCTGGAACCGCACGACCGCTATGGTTGCAGGTTCGAATCCTGCCTCGGGCATGGATGTGTGTGATGTCCTTAGGTTAGTTAGGTTTAAGTAGTTCTAAGTTCTGGGGGACTTATGACCACAGCAGTTGAGTCCCATAGTGCTCAGAGCCATTTGAACCATTTTTTGAAGAATGATATCTTCAGTGAAAGTGAAGAACAATTACAGGACGTATTGAGCGGAATGCACAGTCTAATGAGCATGACATACAGCCTGAGTATAAACTGAAGGAACGTGTTGAGGAATATCAGAAATGAGATTAGCAGTAAAACATATAACATGAAAACTGATGATCACGAACCAAACGAAGTTAAGGAATTCAGCTTGCATGGAATCAAAAGGCATATGACGGATGAAGCAAGGAGGGTATAAGCAGACTAGCACAGACAAATATGACATTCCTGGCCAAGAGAAATTCCCTACTATCAAAGATTATCCGTAACCTGAAGACGAGGTTTCTGAGAATGTACTATAGGAGCACAGCATTGTACGGTAGTCAATCATGCACTGTGGGAAAATTGGAACAGAAGAAAATCGAAGTATTTACTATCAAAAACAGTCTTGATCACAATTTATTTATTCTGGTGGTACATCACCACCAGATGGAGGTTCTTACTCATTGGTCTGAAGATGACCACAGCAGTGGTCGAAACCGGTCACTGCAATAAGTAAATTGTGATCAAGACTGTTTTCGATAGTAAATATCTCTAACACATTGATCACTTTCACTCCCACGATGTATTCAAAAGAAAATCGAAGTGTTTGAGACATGGTGCTACGAAGGATGCTGAAATTTTCGTGGACTTGTATGGAATGAGGAGGATCTTCGCAGAATCGGCTAAGAATGGATCATAAGAGAAACACTGACGAGAAGGAGGCATAGTATGACAGGACATCTGTTAAGACATCAAGAAATAATCATGAAGCCACTAGAGAAAGCTGTATAAGGTAAAATCTATAGGAAAAGACAGAGATTGGTATATATCCAATAGGTTGGGATAAGAGAAGAAATAGTGACAGGCCGCATTGAACCCGTCAGAAGACTGATGACCCTGGCTTCTCAACGACACTATTGCAACACATTTTTGAGTTGTTGATGGTGGAGGGGAGAGGGGGAGTGAGAGTAAGAAGTTTAAATGAATAAAGATAAGAAAACTGGTTACTGTTGCAGCTGAGTATGGACTACAGCGTTTTATTGTTATTTCAGTTCATGCATTCATGGTGTGAAGTAGCGTGTGCCCGTATGTTGCGAAAGCTTGTTTTTTTCCATTAAAATTATACTTCGAATTACGTAAATACATTTCCGCTTATGATACTTAAGATTATGTATGATCAACGTAAATTAAAATAATTAAATGAAAGAAACACACATATCCACTTTGAGGTTTCTCAGATGTTTGAGTTCTGACGGATCTCAAATAACTGTGCTCTTGTCGTTGGTTACTTCAAAAGATAACTGTTATGAATAACAGACATTTTCAACACACTTTGGTTTTCGGTGTTAATATACAGGGTATTCGGATATTCCCCTTACAAACTTCTAGGATTTGTAGAGGGGAGGTTGTACATAGTAATTTGAACACGAAACCGTATCCGGAAATGTACCGTTTACGTTCTACCACGGTTTCAGTTCAGATGTTTAACTCATCCGCTTCTGTTTGAGCAACTGAATTAGGCGAGATGCAGTACAATTATTAGGTAACAATTCGAAAGGAAACATAATGAAACATCCATTTACTGCTTAAGTACATTTGCTTGTACAAGCATCAAAACACGTTTTGTATCACCCTGGTTCTCAGAATTCCTGAAGACAGACGTTGACTGTGGGTATTGTTTCACAGACACAGTCTCTTTGACTCTTCAGAGATGTCACTAAACCCGACCAAAGATGTAAACAACTATGCATGAGCAGCGCCTATTAGACGGGGTCCGAGAGCCGATAAATTCCAGTTATTCCACCAGAAAGGAGGTACACGGCTCGTGTTGTCTAGACGGTTGCCTAGACAGTCAATACCGCTGTTCGATCGCGTACGAATTGTTACTTTGTGCCAGGAAGGGCTCTCAACAAGGGAAGTGTCCAGGCATCTCGGAGTGAACCAAAGCGATGTTGTTCGGACATGAGATGCAGAGAGACAGGAACTGTTGATGATATGCCTCGCTCTGTACGCCCAAGGGCTACTACTGCAGTGGATGATCGCTACCTACGGATTATGGCTCGGAGGAACCCTGACAGCAACGCCACCATGTAGAACAATGCTTTCCGTGCAGCCACAGGACGTCGTGTTACGACTCAAACTGTGCGCAATAGGCTGCATGATGCGCATCTTCATTCCCGACTTCCATGGCGACGTCCATCTTTGCAACCACGACGCCATGCACCGCGGTACAGATGGGTCCAACAACAAGCCGAATGGACCGCATATGCCTTGATCCAGACAGTCGTCGGAGACGTGTTTGGAGGCAACCCGGTCAGGCTGAACATCTTAGACACACTGTCCAGCGAGTGAAGCAAGGCTTTGGGGTGGCAATGTGCGCGGCCGACATACACCGCTAGTGGCCATGGAAGGCACCGTAACGGCTGTACGATACGCAAATAACATCTTCCTACCAATAGTGCAACCATACCGGCAGCGTATTGGCGAGGCATTCGTCTTCATGGACGACAATTCGTGCCTTCTCGTGCACATCTTCAGGATAACGACATCGCTCCACTAGAGTCGCCAGCATGTTCTCCAGACGTAAACCATATCGTACATGCCTGAGTTAGATTGAAAAAGGCTGTTTATGGACGACGTGAACCACCAACCGCTCTGAGGGATCTACGCCGAATCGCCCTCGAGGAGTGGGACAACACCTTCATTTCTTCAGTTTTAAAATAAATTTCCCAAATTTCTTCCACTTGTCTTTTAATACATTCTCTAAGTTTTTAAGACACTTTGGTCCTCTAAACCAACTGGATTTTTATAAGGGCCATTTGTTGTGTTCTTTTTTATTAATTTGACTAGAAGCAACTTGAGATAAATCCTTAGTCCAACAGTAGTGTGAATTATTTATCTTTTCCAAAGTATAATAAATTAATACACTCCTGGAAATTGAAATAAGAACACCGTGAATTCATTGTCCCAGGAAGGGGAAACTTTATTGACACATTCCTGGGGTCAGATACATCACATGATCACACTGACAGAACCACAGGCACATAGACACAGGCAACAGAGCATGCACAATGTCGGCACTAATACAGTGTATATCCACCTTTCGCAGCAATGCAGGCTGCTATTCTCCCATGGAGACGATCTTAGAGATGCTGGATGTAGTCCTGTGGAACGGCTTGCCATGCCATTTCGTGCTGGACGTGCAGACCGCGTGAGACGACGCTTCATCCAGTCCCAAACATGCTCAATGGGGACAGATCCGGAGATCTTGCTGGCCAGGGTAGTTGACTTACACCTTCTAGAGCACGTTGGGTGGCACGTGATACATGCGGACGTGCATTGTCCTGTTGGAACAGCAAGTTCCCTTGCCGGTCTAGGAATGGTAGAACGATGGGTTCGATGACGGTTTGGATGTACCGTGCACTATTCAGTGTCCCCTCGACGATCACCAGTGGTGTACGGCCAGTGTAGGAGATCGCTCCCCACACCATGATGCCGGGTGTTGGCCCTGTGTGCCTCGGTCGTATGCAGTCCTGATTGTGGCGCTCACCTGCACGGCGCCAAACACGCATACGACCATCATTGGCACCAAGGCAGAAGCGACTCTCATCGCTGAAGACGACACGTCTCCATTCGTCCCTCCATTCACGCCTGTCGCGACACCACTGGAGGCGGGCTGCACGATGTTGGGGCGTGAGCGGAAGACGGCCTAACGGTGTGCGGGACCGTAGCCCAGCTTCATGGAGACGGTTGCGAATGGTCCTCGCCGATACCCCAGGAGCAACAGTGTCCCTAATTTGCTGGGAAGTGGCGGTGCGGTCCCCTACGGCACTGCGTAGGATCCTACGGTCTTGGCGTGCATCCGTGCGTCGCTGCGGTCCGGTCCCAGGTCGACGGGCACGTGCACCTTCCGCCGACCACTGGCGACAACATCGATGTACTGTGGAGACCTCACGCCCCACGTGTTGAGCAATTCGGCGGTACGTCCACCCGGCCTCCCGCATGCCCACTATACGCCCTCGCTCAAAGTCCGTCAACTGCACATACGGTTCACGTCCACGCTGTCACGGCATGCTACCAGTGTTAAAGACTGCGATGGAGCTCCGTATGCCACGGCAAACTGGCTGACACTGACGGCGGCGGTGCACAAATGCTGCGCAGCTAGCGCCATTCGACGGCCAACACCGCGGTTCCTGGTGTGTCCGCTGTGCCGTGCGTGTGATCATTGCTTGTACAGCCCTCTCGCAGTGTCCGGAGCAAGTATGGTGGGTCTGACACACCGGTGTCAATGTGTTCTTTTTTCCATTTCCAGGAGTGTATGTTTTTCCTTTTCACATTTTGTTACTTTTAACCGATATACATATTTCATCAGAGGAATTTTTTTCTTTGAAGGAATAAACATTTACACACACATTAATTTTCCTGTACATTTTTGGAGTATTATTAATTTCAACAGGAAACGAAATATTAGGTATTTTTTCTTAAACCTCTTTAGAAAAATCTTTATAATTTCGTGCTATATCGGGATTTTTACATTTCTTCCTATCGACTGGTTTTAATGCAGAAGTTACTGCCTATAATAAGAATTTTTGATCATTTTTACATAAACACAAGCAATTTTTTTTTACTCTTTCTGGTAATTCAAAACCGGATGACCTTCTTAATGAAACATATTTATTAACTGCTATTTGTAATCCAATAATTCTATTTAATATGTATCCCAAGCCTTCTGTTTGAAATTAGAGATTCTGGGAAAATATATTTTCTACCATTCCTAAATTTTTAATTACATCTCTTTCAGCAAGAATTAAGTAATTTTGAGTTTGATGCTTATATTCAACAATTTTATTATTTTTCTGTATCCTGTACTTACAAAAAAAATAAGTTTATTTACAGTCCATTCAATAATTTAAGATTTTTCATAATTTCTGTTTTTTTCGCAGTTAAGGATTGATTGGGATAGAGTGACCATATATTATTTTAAAACTTAATAGTGTGATTCTTTTTTAAATTCTAAATCAACTAAAGATTGCTTAACTGTTTTCCTATTTCTTTATTTCCCAAACACATTGGAGGAAAATGGAAATATTTTCTTAAATGCTTTATCTTCACAATTTTTTGTTTCTCAAACACATTGGTAGAAAATAGAAATATTTATTTTAATGGTGTATCCTCATTATTTTTAAAAATGTCATAATTTTTATTATAATAGAGTTTCCAATTCTTCCTTGCCTTTATTTCTTTTCTTATGAAATTTTTAAGTATTATTATAATCATAACATCTTTATTTATTTTTGTTGAATATAAGCATCAAACTCAAAATTACTTAATTCTTGCTGAAAAAGATCTAATTAAAAATTTAGGAATGGTAGAAAATATATTTTCCCAGAATCTCTAATTTCAAACAGAAGGCTTGGGATACATATTAAATAGAATTATTGGATTACAAATAGCAGTTAATAAATATGTTTCATTAAGAAGGTCATCCGGTTTTGAATTACCAGAAAGAGTAAAAAAAATTGCTTGTGTTTATGTAAAAATGATCAAAAATTCTTATTATAGGCAGTAACTTCTGCATTAAAACCAGTCGATAGGCAAAATGTAAAAATCCCGATATAGCACGAAATTATAAAGATTTTTCTAAAGAGGTTTAAGAAAAAATACCTAATATTTCGTTTCCTGTTGAAATTAATAATACTCCAAAAATGTACAGGAAAATTAATGTGTGTGTAAATGTTTATTCCTTCAAAGAAAAAAATTCCTCTGATGAAATATGTATATCGGTTAAAAGTAACAAAATGTAAAAAGGAAAAACATATTAATTTATTATACTTTGGAAAAGATAAATAATTCACACTACTGTTGGACTAAGGATTTATCTCAAGTTGCTTCTAGTCAAATTAATGAAAAAGAACACAACAAATGGCCCTTATAAAAATCCAGTCTCAGAAATGAGATCGACAGGAAGTGCAAAATGGCTAAGCAGGGATGGGTAGAGGACAAATGTAAGGATGTAGAGGCTTGTCTCACTAGGGGTAAGATAGATACTGCCTACAGGAAAATTAAAGAGACCTTTGGAGATAAGAGAACCATATGTATGAACATCAAGAGCTCAGATGGAAACCCAGTTCTAAGCAAAGAAGGGAAAGCAGAAAGGTGGAAGGAGTATATAGAGGGTCTATACAAGGGCCATGCACTTGAGGACAATATTATGGAAATGGAAGAGGATGTAGATGAAGATGAAATGGGAGATACGATACTGCGTGAAGCGTTTGACAGAGCACTGAAGGACCTGAGTCGAAACAAGGCCCCCGGAGCAGACAACATTCCATTGGAACTACTGACTGCCTTGGGAGAACCAGTCCTGACAAAACTCTACCATCTGGTGAGCAAGATGTATGAAACAGGCGAAATACCCTCAGACTTCAAGAAGAATATAATAATTCCAATCCCAAAGAAATCAGGTGTTGACAGTTGTGAGAATTACCGAACAATCAGTTTAATAAGCCACAGCTGCAAAATACTAACACGAATTCTTTACAGACGAATGGAAAAACTAGTAGAAGCCGACCTCGGGGAAGATCAGTTTGGATTCCGTAGAAATACTGGAACACGTGAGGCAATACTGACCTTACGACTTATCTTAGAAGAAAGATTAAGGAAAGGCAAACCTACGTTTCTAGCATTTGTAGACTTAGAGAAAGCTTTTGACATTGTTGACTGGAATACTCTCTTTCAAATTCTAAAGGTGGCAGGGGTAAAATACAGGGAGCGAAAGGCTATTTACAATTTGTACAGAAACCAGATGGCAGTTATAAGAGTTGAGGGACATGAAAGGGAAGCAGTGGTTGGGAAGGGAGTAAGACAGGGTTGTAGCCTCTCCCCGATGTTATTCAATCTCTATATTGAGCAAGCAGTAATGGAAACAAAAGAAAAATTTGGAGTAGGTATTAAAATCCATGGAGAAGAAATAAAAACTTTGAGGATCGCCGATGACATTGTAATTCTGTCAGAGACAGCAAAGGACTTGGAAGAGCAGTTGAACGGAATGTATGGTGTCTTGAAGGGAGGATATAAGATGAACATCAACAAAAGCAAAACGAGGATAATGGAATGTAGTCGAGTTAAGTCGGGTGATGCTGAGGGTATTAGATTAGGAAATGAGACACTTAAAGTAGTAAAGGAGTTTTGCTATTTGGGGAGCAAAATAACTGATGATGGACGAAGTAGAGAGGATATAAAATGTAGACTGGCAATGGCAAGGAAAGCGTTTCTGAAGAAGAGAAATTTGTTAACATCGAGTATAGATTTAAGTGTCAGGAAGTTATTTCTGAAAGTATTCGTATGGAGTGTAGCCATGTATGGATGTGAAACATGGACAGTAAATAGTTTGGACAAGAAGAGAATAGAAGCTTTCGAAATGTGGTGCTACAGAAGAATGCTGAAGATTAGATGGGTAGATCACATAACTAATGAGGAAGTATTGAATAGGATTGGGGAGAAGAGAAGTTTGTGGCACAACTTGACCAGAAGAAGGGATCGGTTGGTAGGACATGTTCTGAGGCATCAAAGGATCACCAATTTAGTATTGGAGGACAGCGTGGAGGGTAAAAATCATAGGGGGAGACCAAGAGATCAATACACTAAGCAGATTCAGAAGGATGTAGGTTGCAGAAGGTACTGGGAGATGAAGAAGCTTGCACAGGATAGAGTAGCATGGAGAGCTGCATCAAACCAGTCTCAGGACTGAAGACCATAACAACAACAACAACAACAATAACCTTTTAAGTAATATAATGTGTAATACTCTCGAAGGTCAAACATGGAGATGTTTCTTTTTAAACTTTGTTTGAGCTTATCCAAGCTTTCTTTTTGAGTTCTCATTTATAAGGAAAACATAGAATATTAATGTTTTTAATATTAATTTTTTTTTGGAATGGAAAAAACGAAATTTAGGAGATCCCTTTATTCTGAAGTCTTATTTTTCATGTGTGAGATTTTTTTTATTTCAATTAAAAATTTGTCATTAACTGATTTTCATTCATTTTTTATGTATGGTAAAAATTTATAATTAACTGATATTCTTTCATTTAAAAATCGAGTGTTTGGTTAGGTGGTCAAGAATCAGCAGAAGCAGACAAATATTGCTAGTAGCCCTAAGCCTGTTGCAGCACCAGCAGTATCCACCCACTTATGTATTTTGCTTTTTATGCCACTGCAGAAAGTCATCATCTAACATCAATGTTATCAATGTATTAAGAATGGTTATTACCTGCTATTTATGGTTAGATGTTGATGATGTAATGGAGATATTCATTGATGATATGTAAAAATTGCACAACCATAATATCAAGTAACACAAATAAAGTTGCAAATGATGCACTTTATGAAGGAAATGCCTTTAGTCAGCAAAGACCTTGTTAACAGCTCAAAGTAACCACACAAGTTTTATGTTATGCCCTTGTAGCATCTAACCATTTATCAAAATCTCGCTATGTGGTGAAACTTATCCTCATGCACTCTATCGAAACATTTATGTACTTCATGTATCTTTACTACTCCACTTAATAGAATTGCAAGTGCCCAGAACAAAAAAGCATCATTCAGACCAGCGAAACATTAATATTAATGAGGTATTAAAGCATAATAGATAGAGAGTGACAAGCATTTGAAATGGGAGATTCAGCGAATGTTTCTTCTTTGTTGTAACCAGTGGAATGTGAAAAATCATATGGAGATTGGTACAACTTTCTCCAGATCAGTTGTTTTTACACTTTAGTTGTACTCCATAGAAACCCCTACCTCAAACCTGTGCTACATGGAGCTAAATCTGACTTAGTGGAGCAGCCTTCAAAAATATGACTTGATATCAACAGTTCTAAAAACTGTGACTGTCATAATTTAAATCTACGTGCAGACTTTGCAAAATGTTTCCTGATTGTTTAACTTCCTTATTACAGCACTGAAAAATATATCCTAATATACCTGTTGGGGGGCCTTGCCCTAAAGCCTCTAACTATGAACAATATCTCATGCTAACACATTGCTCACTGCACCATACTTACAAAGTATGTAAAATGATTTGTGGTAATGACTACAACGAGAAATAAATTTAAGAGAGTAAAAATAGCAACACAATGCAACCCAACAGAAAGAAATGCACTAAACACTGTAACAATGGCCCAGAATATGCAGAACAGTTAGTTTCATGCTCCATGAATTATTTGTGTGAGTAATCATAATGATATGAATTCAGTAATTTTACATTGGTATGTAAATATTGCTAGTTGCTCACTATTTATTTATTTATATATTTACTTTTTTCTGGTGTCAGTAAGTCTTCCCTCCTACTTTTTAAATATTCCTTAAGCAGAAATTTTCCTATGGAATACAAGGATTTGACAAGGAGAAATTTTTTACCTTGTTTTCAAATTTAACTATTCTGTCTGTAAGACATTTCATATCACTGGGTAGGCGATAAAATTTTGGTACCAACACTGTGCACCCCTTCTGGGATAAAGCCAGTCTTAAGACCAATCTCAATATGGACTAACTGATATCATTTTTATCTTCTGTATTGCAGTTATGCACATTATTCTTCTTTTTGAACCTAAGTGTGTTATTTATAACAAAATTCGAGAAAGAATAAAGATACTGTGAATCAGTAGTCAAAATGCCTGATTTCTGAAACACATGTCTACAAAATGACTATGGGTGAGCAATGTATACTATTTTTATTGTACATTTTTCAGGACTGAGAACTTTTTTAAAGATGAGTAACCCCAGAATATATGCTGTTTCGCATCGCTGAACGAAATACACGAAATGTATTAACTTGGCAACAACAAAACACAGACAAGATGGGACACAGTACCGTAAAAGGAGAAACTCACACATAAAATCATCAAAATTTTCAAAAAATAGTGCATAAACATGGTGTTCAGAAGATGGTGTTCATATCAACATGGTGTTGATATTAGGTTAAAACTAACAGAAGACTTAACATATATACCAGGAAGCACTTGTATATCAATTACAATGTAACAAATATGATGAGAGATACACATGACAAACAGGTATGACATTATATATCCAATACAAAGAACGTATGAGAGCTTGCAACTATGGGACTAACACAGAACATTAGTAGAGCAAGCCAGGTAACACAATGACAAGCTAATTTCTAGGGAGGAAGATATGAAAATAATCAGAATAAACAATAATAAATATTCTTATACGAAAATTATCATGAGCACAAAATTAAAGCAAAAAAGAATTTTAAAAAACCAAGAGAAGACAATAAACAACCCAACTCGCCATTCAAATTAACAGAAAAAAAAACAGTACAGAACAAACTGGCAGACGATCATCAGAATAATGGCACACATTCCTTTTCCCTTTACTCTTCCCTTACTCCCTCCAAACAACCTCTAAACAAAAATCCAACCGTTGGATCACTTAGAACCCCATCCTTCACTCGCTCCCTGACCCACATTCAACATTCTGACAAAAAAAAAAAGAAAAACAGTCTTGAACAGATGCAGGTGTCGAGAGAAAGAGAGGGGAGAGGAGAGAGAGAAGTGGAAAGAAACGTTCAATAAGAAGAAATCACTTGTATACACAATCAAGACAAGAGGTACCTATAAAACAAGGATAACGATACATAGCAGAACTTGATCAGATATAGCTGAGAGCAGGAGAATGGAAAGGAGTCATTAAAAGTAGTAGGTGAAATTTATTATTTGGATAGCAAAATAATTGATGATGGCCGACACAAAGAGGATATAAAATGTAAACTGACCGTATCAAGAAAAGAATTTCTGAAAAAGAAGAATTTGTTAACAGTGAACACAAATACAAATGGTAGGAAATCTTTTCTGGAGGTATTTATCTGGAACGTTGCCAAGTACATGAGTGAAGGATAGACGATCAACAGTATGTGCAAGAAGAGTGTAAAAATGTTTGAAGTATGGTGCTGCAGAAGAATGCTGAAGATTAGATGGGTAGCTCGAATAAATAATGAGGAGGTTCTGAATCAAAGTCGGGAAAAATGAATTTATGGCACAAATTGAGTAAAACAACAGATCAGTTCATAACCACTTTCTGAGACATGAGTCTGTTTAGTTATGGATGGAAATGTGGGTGCTAAAAATGGTAGATCGAGACGAAGGCTTCAGTATAGCAATCAGCTTCAAGTGGATGCAGATCGCAGTAGTTACACAGACAAAGAGGGTTGCAGAGGATACAGTAACATGGACACCTGCATCAAACCTGTCTTTGGACTGAAAACCAGAACAACAACATGTAATTTCTGAACCACGACAGCGTGTTATCTACTTGGAAAGACAGGCTGGGGCATTTATTTTCTTAATGTGTGTGATATAAAACACTGCCAAGTAGACAAATGCATCTATGTCATTCTTGCAAGTACTTAACTAACTTGTATTGTTCCTCTTATAAACTTCTTGTAACGGAATAGTGAAACCTTTCTGTTTTATCACCGTACATGATTTTTCTGCTCTGAAATCGTATAGTTAGCGGCGGTTTGCATGGATGTGTCTCCGTTCTACTTATCAAAAGAAACGTTGTCATCATGTAGCAGTGTTCGTGAACAACAGTTGCTCTACCAACTATATCTATCTAGTGTTTTCCGCCGATAAAACTTTTTTGACAGGGATGTATCAAAACAGTAAATGAACACCGTTAAAGGATCTCTCACGTTTTGTAGATGCAGTTTCTTTCCACACAAATGTCGCAATTACAGTCAAGGAAAATAAGAAGTGAGGAGATAATTTTGCTACGCCGAATAATGACTAAGGTAAGCAAAAGATAGTGCAGACATCATGATATTGGCAAAGATCTCCTACAGTTCTAAGTTACTCGGTGTAGTTACAAAAGAGATCATTTATGTGCCCGCAATACAGTAGTGCAGAGTTGTAAAGAACTTTTAATGCTGCTGTAAGAAATCTTCCTCACTCTTATGATTACAGACCTAGCGGAAATTCGCTAAGGCAGTTTCGGGACATCAGTGAAACAGTTGAAATTACGTTTAAGGATTTTAAAAGTGAAGCTGCAAAATTAGTAGTAGGCCTAAGTGAATCCTGCTTGCAGATACAAATCATTGCTTTCGTTGAGAATCGAAACTTTGATTTTTATAAGGAGAGTATTTAGTATCTGATTCGTAAAAATTTGGAATGTTACTGTCCGTCCTTGTTCTCTTGATTACACACTACTGCGTACTTACTTTACTCAATGGGATCATGTAGTAGCATAGAATTAGACAGCTAAGACGAAAAGCAGAGACAAATTAGGCAGACGGCTCATTTCTTACCTCCTTTCACTAACTTCCTTCCAACTCCTTGGACTTCACCTGAAAAAGGCAAAATATGTTAGTTACACTGATATAAAGACGTCCTATCAAGCATTTGCGTGTGGTGTCTATGAAACAAAAAAATTGTCGTAGCTGGTCATTTTAGCTGAAAGCTGTTTCTGCATTCCTGACATGCTGCACATTTACTGCAAAGAGCCGGAAATTGCAAATGTGTGAAGTTAGAATGTGAATTGCGAAAAGCATCTTCTTGTATTGTTCAATATACATTCAATATACATGGATGAGCGAGAGCTTTGTGGCTGCCTTCACAATAGCGAGGTCCTCAGCTTATGGAATGCGATGCAACAGCGATTCTGCTTGGCTTGAATTCGACAAGATCCTGACAGGGTGGGTACTTGGTAATATATAGCGCCACATGTCTATGTACATGTCACGTAATTCCCGAATTTATGGCCAGTCGCTCGCGCATGGAGAACTGGAACCTGATATCTTCCAGTTTGTGATCCTTCGGGTTCAGATTACACACGTTTTGTGGCCAAAACGTCAACATGAGTCCAGTATGACTCCCCTGGAACCACTGTAGCATGTTCCTCGTCTTGTGACAGGGTCAGTTACCCTACCGGAAGGGACCATCGCCGTCGCGGAAGACGAAAAGAAGGTCCGCAGTAATGTTCACTTAATCCACGGTAGTCATGGTTTCTTCGAGTACTATCGCGGAGCCCCTAGAATTTCAGGTGGATTTCATCCACGGCATATTAGTGCTTCAGCCGGCCTGCATTTGTGTCGCTAGTATGAAGCGGTTGATCGCCTGAATGGCAGTTTGGACATGAACATTAACCTGATGTGTTACAAGAAATGTCATTCGTCTGAACAGGCGACACGTTCAAGTGATCCACGGTCCAATCTATGCGATCCATTGCTCACTACAATGTTTGTAGTATCGTCTGGTGCAGAACAGCACGTTAAACGTTGTGCTCAGAAACAGTTGTGCCAGCGACAGCAATGCGTTCTTGTCAAGGTCACGTATGTCAGCGATTTTGTCCCGTATCATCACTATCAAGGACAGGTAAATGCAAGAGTTAATAGAGCTAGTGCATCCAAGTTTCTGACAAGAATAATGTACAGAAGCAAGGAAAAGAAAACTGGCGAACCGTTAGATGCCATCAGTCAGGCAGTTCTGATGTGGCGCTCGATAGTGGAAGCAGGATTGAGTAAAATCGAGACATATAAACTTTCTCGACCTATAACAAGCGTTCGATTATGTAACATGGTACAAAATATGGGAAATAACCAGGAAAATAGGTACATGGTATAGGGGAAATTGTACAAAATGTGCAAGAATCAAGAGAAAATAATAACAATGGAAGAAGAACAATAACGTATTCAGATTATAAAATGTATAAGACATATATTCATTAAATGAGATTTTCACTTTGCGGCGGAGTGTGCGCTGATACGAAACTTTCTGGCAGATTAAAACTGTGTGCCGGAGCGAGACTCGAGCTCGGGACCTTTGCCTTACGCGGGCCAGTGCTACCAACTAAGCTAACCAAGCACGACTCACGGCCCGTCCTCGCAGCTTTACTTCTGCCAGTACCTCGTCTCCTACCTTCCAAACTTTACAGAAGCTCTCCTGCGAACCACTCCTGAAAGAAAGGATATTGCGGAGACATGACTTAGCCACAGCCTCGGGGATGTTTCCAGAATGAGATTTTCACTCTGCAGCGGAGTGTGCGTGGATATGAAACTTCCTGACAGATTAAAACTGTGTGCCAGACCGAGACTCGAACTCGGGACCTTTGCCGTTCGCGGGAAAACATCCCCCGGGCTGTGGCTAAGCCATGTCTCCGCAATATCCTTTCTTTCAGGAGTGCTAGTTCTGCATGGTTCGCAGGAGAGCTTCTGTAAAGTTTCTGGCAGAAGCAAAGCTGCGAGGACAGGGCGTGAGTCGTGGTTGGGTAGCTCAGTTGGTAGCACTTGCCCGCGTAAGGCAAAGGTCCCGAGTTCGAGTCTCGGTCCGGCACACAGTTTTAATCTGCCAGGAAGTTTCATATATTTGTTTCATTCCTTTTGTTTAACCTGTGCAATGAAGAAGCAATGATGGAAGGAAAAAAAGGTTCAAGGATGGTAAAAGGACATTAACTATAGCGCAACATCCATATTTGGCAGAAAAGCACAAGGTAAGAAGTGGTCTGCAACAGCACCAGTGCAGATGTTATGGCTTACAAATTATGACAACAGCCGTCGCAACGTACCGAGCCAGCCTGGTGAGGTGTGGAAACAGTTGACACAGCAGTACCTAAGTGGAAAAGGGCAGAAGCCTTTTCACTTCTGTGGCCGCCAAATTGTTTATGCCACAAGGCACAGCAGAGCCGAAGCAAGTCACTTCAGCTCTATCGCCATCGAATTGGGACGCTCCGGCGCCGTGTGCAGCGCTGCTTGTATACCACTGTTCGCCGTTCTGCGTCGGGGCAGTCCGTCCTGAAACCGCGGGACCAGAAGCCACTACTGGCCCCGGGAGGCAGCTTGCCAGCTTTCGACGTGAGCAGTGGGTCAGTGCCGTCACGTTGGCTGCCTTCCGCACTCAGGACAGCGCAGGGTGCGTGAACTGTACCGCAACACGCGCAGCCGCGGCTGGCCGAGACCACATGCGTCGCGAGGAGCGAGCAGCCCAGCCGACGCTGTGCTCTGACGCCACTGCAGGGCGACAGGACAGAACACAGGGAGCGGCTAGGAGCCTCAGCCATGTTGCTGTTTCCCGCACTGAACCACGGCAGGGATCACTAATAGAGCAGTTTAGAATTTCAGCTACTTGACTGGCACCGCACTGCATGCCCTGGCACCACAGATCCACCGGCTGTATACACTACTGGCCATTAAAATTGCTACACCACGAAGATAACGTGATACAGACGCGAAATTTAACTGACAGGAAGAAGATGCTGCGATATGCAAATAATTAGCTTTTCAGAGCATTCACACAAGGTTGGCGGCGGTGGCGACACCTACAACGTCTTGACATGAGGAAAGTTTCCAACCGATTTCTCATACACAAACATCAGTTGACCGGCGTCGCCTAGTGAAAGGAGGAGAAATGCGTACCATCACGTTTCCGACTTTGATACAGGTCGGATTGTAGCCTATCGCCATTGCGGTTTATCGCATCGCAACATTGCTGCTCGCGTTGGTTGAGATCCAATGACTGTTAGCTGAATATGGAATCGGTGGGTTCTGGATGGTAATACGGAACGCCGTGCTGGATCCCAACGGCCTCGTATCGCTAGCAGTCGAGATGACAGGCATTATCCGCATGGCTGTAACGGATCGTGCAGCCACGTCTCGATCCCTGAGTCAACAGATGGGGACGTTTGCAAGACAACAACCATCTGCACGAACAGTTCGACGACGTTTGCAGCAGCATGGAAAATCAGCTCGGAGACCATGGCTGCGGCAACCCTTGACGCCGCATCACAGACAGGAGCGCCCGCAATGGTGTACTCAGCGACGAACCTGGGTGCACGAATGGCAAAACGTGTTTGGCGACATCGCGGTGAACGCGCATTGGAAGCGTGCATTCGTCATCGCCATACTGGCGTATGACCCGGTTTGATGGTATGGGGTGCCATTGATTACACGTCTTGTTCGCATTGATGGCAATTTGAACACTGGACGTTACATTTCAGATGTGTTACGACCCGTGGCTCCACCCTTCATTCGATCCCTGCGAAACCTGCATTTCAGTAGGATAATGCACGACCGCATGTTGCAGGTCCTGTACGGGCCTTTCTGGATACAGAAAATGTTAGACTGCTGCCCTGGCCAGCACATTCTCCAGATCTCTCACCAATTGAAAACGTCTGGTCAATGGTAGCCGAGCAACTGGCTGGTCACAATACGCTAGTCACTACTCTTGATGAACTGTGGTATCGGGTTGAAGCTGCATGGGCAGCTGTACCTGTACACTCCATCCAACCTCTGTTTGACTCAATGCCCAGGGGTGTTCTGGGTACTGATTTGTCAGGATCTGTGCACCCAAATTGCGTGAAAAATGTAATCACATGTCAGTTCTAGTATAACATATTTGTCCAATGAACACCGGCTTATCATCTGCATTTCTTCTTGGTATAGCAATTTTAATGGCCAGTAGTGTACATCTGCGTTACGCTTTTACTGTCATGTTTGTTCGAATGGTACAGTGTAATACGCTTTTGAAAAGGTTTTGAGAAGGGGAAGTGGATTACCGAATGAAGAATATAGGTTGCTATTTAAAAATGGGTACTGCTGTTCACATCTTCATAACGAACAAAGCTACTAGTAGGTGCAGGTGGGCAACACTTGTTTGATACATTTCTTACTTTACTTGTGCACACAGTGTTATTTTGAGACGCAGCTGCCGCGCGGCTGGGTCAGAGGTCGCGCCGCCGCCACTCACCGACTCCGCCGGCGAGGCCGCGGCCGACGCCGCCCACGACGCCCAGCGCCGCCTCCGCGCCGCTGTCCGCCGCCCCCGCCACGCCGGACAGCAGACCTGCGACGGGCCGCCACGGCGAGGAGGCGGCCGCCCCCGGGCCGCGCCACAACACCAGCACCGCCGCCGCCAGGGCGCCGCACGTCTGCCGCAGAGCGAGACAGCAGAGTGAGCCAGGCGTCCTCTCACCGGACGTGATCGCGTTCGCCGACGAGGAACTGGCCGTGTCTGGCGACCTCACAGTGGGTAATTACACATTCCGAGCGTGAAAGGAAGGTGTATATAGGGTGGTCCATTGATAGTGACCGGGCGAAATATCTCACGAAATAAGCATCAAACGAAAAAACTACAAAGAACGAAACTCGTCTAGCTTGAAGGGGGAAACCAGATGGCGCTATGGTTGGCCCGCTAGATGGCCCTGACATTGCTCAAACGGATTTTATGTAAGATGGCAAGAACTATGCCCCTTACATGAAGTCATTAAAGATCACCTAACTCACGTTGAGCGAACAGTAGGGCTGAACAAAATGACTGACAGGGCACAATGCATCTTGTAGAGGGTATAGTACGGACGTATCGAATTAAATAATGTCGGGTGATGGTTTTAAAGTAATTCACACGACATGAAAACTTTGTGGAAACGAGTCGATTTACTGGTCGCTAGTTTACCCCAGGGAAGTATTTAGAGTTGACCGTGGCCGGCTGGGGAAAGGCGAAGGGAAGCGACAATAGGCAGCTTAGGGCGGCTCAAGTTCTGAGAAAGCAGTAACGCGGCGTGGCCTCCAGCCGCCTTAAGATGAGTGACAGCATGGGTGGTTGACCCAGACCCCATGCTGGTGTACCGGGAAACAGACGGAGAACTTGTACGCCTGTTGATAAATGTCCGTCGTCCCGTTTTCAGGGAAACATGCGAGAAAGCCGCGCAAAGTTACGGTGGAGCGGTCAACAGAGGTCAAAATATGCGTATTCGTGGCTATAGCAACTTCACGCTGAATTCACGGTCTGCAGAGTCTGAAGTAAATCAGGTGAAGAGCGACAGAATGAAATACGCCGGCCTCCAATGGGAACGTAGGACCGAGGAATTTGAGGTACTCTCCTGGGAGTCAGAATTCCGGAAAAATTTGTGTTTTGTGCAGACGCTAACCTTGATGGGTGGCCTGGGAGGAGCTAATAGAAGAAGTTGAGAGGAAGGGAAATTTTGTGGGAATTTGCTCACTTCCCAGAGCAGGCATTGGTCGGCGCTGGGAAGCGACGCATAATTAACGCGACTTGCGCTGCAATTGGCGTAAGTGATTTTACTGGAGGGGAAACCGAGGCGAAGAGTGGACTGGGGGAAGTCCCCATAGAGGTCTTTCGTTCCCAGCTTGCCTAGAGTGCGGACGTGGCGTTCTTCACTCAGCTTGCCTGAGAAAGAGTGAGCATCTCTGCAGTTTAGGACTTAGCAAATGGAACGATTGAGCTTGGAGATGGGAAGTTTTGGTTCAGCTATGTACTGAGCAAGATAGCTATGAGTGAATAGACGAGCGCAGCCTTGCAGCACCACGAGGTCGGCCGACGTCCTCACAACGACGCCGCTCCGCCACGCTGTATTCGGTGATATTGCGCCCGCTCCGGCCACTGATTAATTTGCTGGATCACGTCGGCAAAGTTTCCACGAGGGTTTCATGGGCCGTGTATTGTAGAATTCTTCTCGCACTTCGCATTACGCCTGGGTCAGTCGATAGGAATTACTTTTGCTTTATCGCGCTTTACTCCACGCAAACGCAATTTATTACCACTGCCTGTTAGGAGAGTCATGTAATGTGATCATTGAAGGTCGTGAGTTAAAATAAATCTGTGCTAATCGACTGCATCTGTTTCCAATCAAGTAGTTGAAATCCCAAATCACTTTCTTAATTAATTTTATGTTCAACATTTGCATCTGGTGTCACAATAGCTGAATATAACATCAATGTGCACCCCTTTTTAATTAAAAGGGCTCAATTCTGAACCAATTAATGTCAACACTGCCACCGCAGTTCAATCAGAAGTCACAGGGCCTTATTACTTTCTTTGCATTATCCGACATTGCCGCAGTTTTGCACTCTCTGTTGATGTGTTAGCCAATTACCTGGGGTGAACACACACCAAAACTAGATAAGTGACGGGTGGGGTGTTACAATTAAATCAACTGCGTTTTTTTAAATGGGAACCCCCATTTTTATTACATATTCGTGTAGTACGTAAAGAAATATAAATGTTTTAGTTGGACCACTTTTTTCGCTTTGTGATAGATGGCGCTGTAATAGTCACAAACGTATTAGTACGTGGTATCACGTAACATTCTGCCAGTGCGGACGGTATTTGTTCCGCGATACATTACCCGTGTTCAAATGGAACGTTTACCAGATGCGGAAAATGTCGATATCGTGTTGATGTATGGCTATTGTGATGAAAACGCCCAACGGGTGTGTGCTATGTATGCTGCTCGGTATCCTGGACGACATCATCAAAGTGTACGGAGCGTTCGCCGGATATTTGCGTTATTTAAGGAAACAGGAAGTATTCGGCCACATGTGAAACGTCAACCACGACCTGCAACAAATGATGATGCCCAAGTAGGTGTTTTAGCTGATGTCGCGGCTACTACGCAAATCAGTAGCAGGCAAATTGCGCGAGAATCGGGAATCTGAAAAACGTCGGTGTTGAGAATGTTACATCAACATCGATTGCACCCGTACCATATTTCTATGCACCAGGAATTGCATGGCGACGACTTTTAACGTCGTGTACAGTTCTGCCACAAGAGAAATTACGGGACGATGACAGATTTTTTGCACGCTTTCTATTTAACAACGAAGCGTCATTCACCTACAGCGGTAACGTAAACCGGCACAATATGCACTATTGGGCAACGGAAAATCCATGATGGATGTGACACGTGGAACATCAGCGACCTTGGCGGGTTAATGTATGGTGCGGCATTATGGGAGGAAGGATAATTGGTCCCCATTTTATAGATGGCAATCTAAATGGTGCAATATATGCTGATTTCCTACGTAATGTTCTGCCGATGTTACTACAATATGTGTCACTGGTTGACAGAATGGCGATGTACTTCCAACGTGATGGATGCCCGGCACAAAGCGGTATTGAATAGCATATTTCATGACAGGAGGATTTGTCGTCTAAGCATGGTTCAAATGGTTCAAACGCCTCTGAGCACTATGCGACTTAACTTCTGAGGTCATCAGTCTTCTAGAACTTAGAACTAATTAATTCTAACGAACCTAAGGACATCACACACATCCATGCCCGAGGCTGGATTCGAACCTGCGACCGTAGCGGTCACGCGGTTCCAGACTGAAGCGCCTTTAACCGCACGGCCACACCGGCCGGCACTGGCCCGCATGTTCATCGGATCTGACGTCCCCAGATTTCTTTCTGTGGGGAAAGTTGAAGGATATTTGCTCTCGTGATCCAACGATAACGCCTGACTACATGCGTCAGCGCATTGTCAATGCATGTGCGAACATTACGGAAAGCGAGCTACTCGCTATTGAGAGGAATGTCGTTACACGTATTGCCAAATGCACTGAGGTTGACGGACAACATTTTGAGCATTTATTGCATTAATGTGGTATTTACAGATAATCAGGCTGTAACAGCATGCGTTCTCAGAAATGATAAGTTCACAACGGTACACGTATCACATTAGAACAACCGAAATAAAATGTTCAAATGTACCTACGTTCTGTATTTTAATTTAAAAAACCTACCTGTTACCAACTCTTCGTCTAAAATTGTGGGCCATATGTTTGTGACTACTACAGCGCCATCTATCACAAAGCGAAAAAAGTGGTCCAAATAAAACATTCATATTTCTTTGCGTACTGCACGAATGGGGGTTCCTATTTTTAAAAAAACGCAGTTGATATCCGTTTGACCTATGGCAGCGCTATCCAGCGGACCAACCATAGCGCCATCTGGTTTCCCCCTTCAAGCTAGACAAGTTTCGTTCTTTGTAGTTTTTTCGTTTGACCCTTATTTCGTGAGATATTTGGCCCGGTCACGATCGATGGACCACCTTGTATACGCAGACTGAAGCGACGAATGAAAATTCGTATCGAAGCCTCTGCAGTGTTGTCCTAGTTTAGAGGGAGTGCCGAGTGGGTTGACGCGTGAATGGGAATTACGACTGAGGACGGAGGCGAGCTATGGTAGCCAAGAATTTTGGCAAAGCCACTGTGCCACCCTGGTGTAGTGGTCAGCACATCTGTTTAGAGAATAGGTGACATGGGTTTGAAAACTAGACTCGGTACAAATTTTCATTCATCGCTTCAGCCTGCATATATATGTTATAAATATTGGAGCCTTGAAAAGGTTTCTGAAACCATATAGTTTCATTTGGTGAAAGGAAGAATCTGCCAAATGGACAGGAATGTGGCCAATAAAATGTATCACAGGTAGAACAGAGGACACGCCATTTTGGATTAAGTGAAATTTAGTTGAATACTTAGTTGGTGATTTTTATACGGTAATGTAGGTTCTATGAATATAAGGTGTTTGAAAGCAACAGTACATTCGCGGTCTCTCGAAAACTCCTCGTGTTTGGTACAATTTGTTACGACAAAATGATGCCAAACTATGTATCGGCAGTTAAATGCTTCTCGTATTTGAGGCTTTTGACGACTTGCCTCCTATGAATGTATCCCGTTTCAGTGGTACAGCGCACTGACGATATGTCAAAAGCGCGTCGTTTTTAGCGGAAATTTTTACAGTTAAATATCAAAAAATGAAATCTTTGGCTACAGGTGTCAGACATGTGTATAAATTCTCTAATATATACCTAACACGTTGCTATCAAGTGAAAGGCATGCAGTTGTCGATAGTTGTGAACCGTGAACTGAATGATAGCAAGTTCATATCCAGCTACTAGTATTTATACTGGACGGCCAGAACACACACACACACACACACACATATATATATATATATATATATATATATATATATATATATATATCCAAAGCCCATAAATTCAACTAAATACCTAGAAATTACAATTACGAAGAACTTAAACTGGAAGGAACACGTAGTAATCAAAGATTGCGTTTTATTGGTAGGACACTCAGAAAATGTAACAGATCTACTAAAGAGACTGCGTACACTGCTCTTGTCCGTCCTCTTTCAGAATACTGCTGCGCGGTGTGGGATCCTTACCAGACAGGATTGACGGAATAGAGCGAGAAAGTTCAAAGAATAGCAATACGTTTTGTATTATTGCAAAAAAGGGGGGAGAGTGTCAGTGATGTTGATACAGGATTTGGTGTGGACGTCATTAAAACAAAGGCGTTTTTCGTTACGGAGAAATCTTCTCACGTCATTCCAATGACCAATTTTCTCCTCTGAATGCGAGAATATTTCGCTGACGCCGACCTACATAGGGAGAAACAGCCATCATAACAAAATAAGAAAAATCAAAAAATGGTTCAAATGGCTCTGAGCACTATGGGACTCAACTGCTGTGGTTATCAGTCCCCTGGAACTTAGAACTACTTAAACCTAACTAACCTAAGGACATCACACACATCCACGCCCGAGGCAGGATTCGAACCTGCGACCGTAGCAGTCCCACGGTTCCGGACTGCGCGCCTAGAACCGCGAGACCACCGCGGCCGGCAAGAAAAATCAGAGCTCGCACGGAAAGGCATAGCTATTCGCTTTTTCCGCGCACTATACGAGATTGGAATAGTAGAGAAGTATTATGAAGGCAGTGGAATGTGATTAGCAGAGTATGCATGTAGACGTAGATGTAGATGATTGTGGCCGCATCACTGCAATAAACGGACTTTGAACGCGAAATGAGTGGAGAGCTTCAAATCTCCACGCCCAAAATAATTTCGGCCTGCTCAGTCAAAGCTCAGGCAAATGATTTTTGTTTATGATCATCATGACAGATTCCCACGTGGAACAAGTTCCACAGCAGTGTAGTATCGAAACTTCACTCAAAAGCCTGCGCAGAAAATGCACAAAACCCGGCCTCAGTTGCTCGAGCTTGAGCCACTGATTGTCCACGACGGTGCTCACCCGCATGTCGGTGGTGTTGTAGCCCAAAAACTGTGCTAACACGGATGAAAAGTATTGCCGCATTCTCACTGGGGCCCGGACATAGGTCCACCAGACTTCGACTCATTCCCGAAGTTGAAAAAAACCTATGCGTGGTCGTCGTTATCTTTTCTGTGGAAGAGCATCCTAGCATCGTTACCCGAGCCATATTGGAGGACTGAAAAGAGACGTTATAAAAATAAACGCGTAAATAAAAAAACAGCTTACATTACTTATGAAATGTCCCTCGTGCATTACCCCGGGTATTTACACTGCGTGCGAGTACAGAGGTGTTAATAATCTATGCCGTGTTATGTCTTTTATATCGACATTTTTACGTTTTTGAACATATCTTCCGGGGCGGAAGTGGATTAGCGAATAAAAAGTATAAGGTACTATTTAAAAGAGACGTATTGCTGATCATATTTTGGAAACGGACACGATTACAAGAAAGGAAAACGATGGTTAATAACGCCCTGGTAGCTGAAGAACGTTTTTCAAAATGGCTCTGAGCACTATGGGACTTAACTTCTAAGGTCATCAGTCCCCTAGAACTTAGAACTACTTAAACCTAACTAACCTAAGGACATCACACACATCCATGCCCGAGGCAGGATTCGAACCTGCGACCGTAGCGGCCACGCGGTTCCAGACTGTAGCGCCTTTAACCGCTTGGCCACACCGGCCGGCGAACGTTTTTCGATGCTTTTTTTTTTTTTTGCTTTTCTTGTGTTGAGAAAAGTTATTTGTGGTCATCGAGCTAAATGGGGACTCATGTTTATGGGCAACACATGACAAAAGTAACAGCCGGGAACACCTCCAGTTCCTGTCGTATGTAACGGAGGTCACAACGCCTTCTTGAATGTCCTCCAACAACGAGACGCATCATGCCTAAGTCTCAAGGACGAAAAAACAATTCTATCAAGAAGGAAACGGCAAGTCGGTCACCTTGGCAACTCTTCCACGCGGTTGTCGCATCGCTTCCGGTATTGTGCCACTGTAGTCGTGTGCTACAGCGGCGGCCACGTTGTGAGCATGGCTCTTCAAGCCCACACACACGTCTCTGTCTTAGTACCTCACAGATTTTTGCAAAGCCACGGTTGCCACCGAAACGTGAGGCAGCCTGTAATTGTTACTGATGTCTTCAGTCCAAAGACTGGTTTCATACAGGTCTCAATGCTAATCGTATATTTCTTTCTTTCTTTCTCTGGGCCTTGTGCCGCCCCAAAGCAGGGCCGGCCGTGTTATTACAGATTTGGCAGTGTTAGTTGCAGAGGATGGCCGGATGCCATTCCTGCCGTCACCCCGAACCCCCTGGGACGGATGTAGTGTACCCCAGCTGTCTACGTCTAGTGTAATCCATGAAATAGTGCGAAGGTGTTCAAATGTCTGTGAGTCGTGTAACTGAGGCGGAACGTGGGGACCAGCCCGGTACTAACCTAGCAAGATGCGGAAAACCGCCTAAAAACCACATCCAGGCTGGCCAGCATACCGGTCCTCGTCGTTAATCCACTGGGTGGATTCGATTTGGGGCCGGCACGCCTACCCAAGTCCAGAAACCAGCGCATTAGCACTCTCGGCTACCCTGACGGGTCAACGCTAGTCATATATGTGCAAGACTATTCTCTCTTCAAAACTACTGCAAACTACACTGAGGTGGCAAAACTTGTGGGATAGCGATTGCACGTATACAGATGTCGCTTGTATCGCGTACAGAAGGTATGCGAGGGCAGTGCATTGATGAAGGTGTCATTTGTTGGCTAAGTGGTTGAAATGGCTCTGAGCACTACGCGACTTAACTTCTAAGGTCATCAGTCGCCTAGAACTTAGAACTACTTAAACCTAACTAACCTAAGGACATCACACACATCCATGCCCGAGGGAGGATTCGAACCTGCAACCGTAGCGGTCGCTCGGCTCCAGACTGTAGCGCCTAGAACCGCACGGCCACTCCGGCCGGCTATCATTTGATCTCTGGTGACTCATATGAAAAGGTTTCCGGCGATTATCGCCTCACTACGGGAATTAACAGACTTTTGAAGGCGAAATGGTAGTTGAAGCTAGATGTATGGGGCATTCCATTTCGGAAATCGTTAGGGAAACCCAACATTCCAAGATCCACAGTGTCAAGGGTGTGCTGAGAATGACAAAGTTCAGGCATTAACTCTCACCACGGACAACACAGTGCCCGACGACGTTCACTTAACGACCGAGAGCAACGGCGTTTGCGTAGAGTTTTAGAGCAAACAGACAAACGACACTGCGTGAAACAGCTGAAGAAAGCAACGTGGGACGTACGACAAACGTATCTGTTAGGATAGAGCGGCGACATTTGGCGTTACTGGGCTATGGCAGCAGATGACTGACGCGAGTGCCTTAGCTGACAGCGCGACATGGCCTGCAGCGCCTCTCCTTAGCACGTGACCATATCGGCTGGACGCTAGACGACAGCAAAACAGTAGTCTGGTCAGATGAGCCCCGATTTTATTTGCTAAGAGCTGATGGTAGCGTTTGAGCGCGGCGCAGACCCCACGAAGCTATCGACCCAGTTTGTCAACGAGGCACTGTGCCAGCTGCTGGTGGCTCTGTAGCGGCGTACGATAGGTTTACATGGAATAGACTGGGTCCTCTGGTCCAAACGAAACGATCATTCACTGGAAACTGGTATGTCCGGCTACTTGGAGACCATTCACAGCCATTCACAGACTCCATGCTCTCAAACAGCGCGGGAATTACCACGACTGGCATTGTTCCATATCACTGGGCCACAATTGTTCGTGTTTGGTCTGAAGAACTTTCTGAACAGTTGAAGCGAGTGGTTTGGCCACCCAATCCCCTGATGTGAATCCCATCAAACATTCATGGAACGTAACTGAGATGTCAGTTCATGCACAAAATCGCACACCGTCATCACTTTCTTAACTCTGGACGGCTGTAGACGCAGCATGGCTCATTATTTCTGCAGGGGACTTCCAACGACTTTTGGGGCCATGGAACGCCTAGCTGCTGCACTGCGCCGGACAAAAGAAGATCCGACACGATATTCGGAGTTCCCAGCTCAATGTTTTTACAGCTGAACCTCCTTACTGCAGTCAGGTTTGGTCTCTCTCTACAATTTTTATCCCCCATTCCGCCACTCACATTACCCTCGATTAAATGAAAAAATTTAACGGTATTGGCCCCAGACGGGTCAGTTGTTCCCGGCAGATCGCCGTGTCATCCTCTGGAAATGGCTTCATTGGATGCGGTATCGAGGGGCATGTGATCAGCACTACGCTCTCCCGGTCGATGCCCAAATTTACATTTGTTAACAAACATAGTTCTACAACTACAGTATGCAGTCCTCGTCACTAAATTCCAACGTGATTGAAACACTAATCAGCAATGACACGAGAGTATGGTGACTCAGATCACGGAAGGTATGGTGACGGTTCCTATAAAAAGGACACGGCTGGTAGTCCTCAGTCAGAACATGTGCTGTGTCTCTCATAAACTCGTCGTTGTGAAGATGTTGAAATCTCTTCTTTTTTTTCTACTGCAGTCTAAAGTACTCAACGTAGTTGGGAGATCGTTACTTCTGCCCTAGTGGTAAAATGCGGCCCATATAACATATCTTCATCGATTTGATTGAGAGAGTATTAGTAACGTGCCTTTTCCCTAATATCATTCGTCTATCTATATATTTTTTCCATTTTTTTAAAAAAAGTTATAGGTGTTAGAGTCCTTCATTCCCGTCTTCTTTTGTCGGCTATGATGACTCTAAGACATCTATGTTATTACTCGCATGTTAAATGCTAATAATTACCATAATTTTGGCAGTTTTTAAGATTATATTCATTTCATTTACAGGTCCTGTATCCATCATTATTTGACTGATGACAGTTAATTTTGAAGCTCCATTTTTCCGCTGTGAAGCAAAGGTTCGTCGATGCGATGACTACGCGCCGTACTATTACATGTTTAACTGCTTCATTCATTTTAGAGCCTGCAGTCTCATCTGCCATCCACTCCTGTTCCGGTTTCTTTTTTTGGCGTCCACTGCGATATATTTCTTCACATTGTACAATATTTCCACACAGTCACACATCACCCAATGAATTCTGCTCCTGTCACGTCAACACGACGTCAAAAGAAATAGTAATACTCACAGAATCAGCCGTGGTTGTAATGAATGTGCAGCTACTCGGTGAGGTTCAGTGTGGGCTGTAATTATCGTATGGCAGTAAAACTCGGTAAACACGCTAATGCGATAATGCGGAACCGATTAATGCTGGAAAATTTTGGTCACCAGGTGAAAATTTGGCGTTGCACACTGTTTGTGTGATGGCATGACATCCACGTTGTCATATGACAAGCCATAATGTGAGTGAACAGTGCGGCTATCGACAAGGAGACCCGATGTCATTAAATAATTTCAACGAGTTGTTGTAGTCTCCCGTCCTGAGACTGGTTTGATGCAGCTATCCATGCTATTCTATCCTGTGCAAGCTGCTTCATCTCCCAGTATGTACTGGAACCTATATCCTTCTGAATCTTCTTAGTGTAATCATCTCTTGGTCTCCCTCTACGATTTTTACCCTCCACGCTGCCCTCCAATACTAAATTGGTGATCCCTTGATGCCTCCTACCAACCGATCCCTTCTTCTAGTCAAGTTGTGACACGAACTCCTCTTCTCCCCAATTCTATTCAGTACCTCCTCATTAATTATCTGATCGACCCATCTAATCTTCAGAATTCTTCTGTAGCACCACATTTCGAAAGCTTCTATTCTCTTCTTGTCCAAACTATTTATCGTCCATGTTTCACTTCCATACATGACTACACTCCATACAAATACTTTAAGAAACGACATCCTGACAAATCTATACTCGATGTTAACAAATTTTTCTTCTTCAGAAACGGTTTCCTTGCCATTGCCAGTCTACATTTTATATCCTTTCTACTTCGACCATCATCAGTTATTTTGCTCCCCAAATAGCAAAACTCTTTTACTACTTTAACTGTCTCATTTCCTAATCTAATTCCCTCAGCATCACCCGATTTAATTCGACTACATTCCATTATCCTCGTTTTGTTTTTGTTGGTGTTCATCTTGTACCCTCCTTTCAAGACACTGTCCATTCCGTTCAACTGCTCTTCCAAGTCCTTTGCTGTCTCTGACAGAATTACAATGTCATCTGCGAACCTCAAAGTTTTTATTTCTTCTCCATGGATTTTAATACCTACTCCGAATTTTTCTTTTGTTTCCTTTACTGCTTGCTCAATATACAGATTGAACAACATCGGGGAGAGGCTACAACCCTGTCTCACTCCCTTCCCAACCACTGCTTCCGTTTCGTGCACCTCGACTCTTCTAACCGCCATCTGGTTTCTGTAAAAATTGTAAATAGCCTTTCGCTCCCTGTATTTTACCCCTGCCACCTTTAGAATTTGAAAGAAAGTATTCCAGTCAACATTGTCAAAAGCTTTCTCTAAGTCTACAAATGCTAGAAACGTAGGTTTGCCTTTCTTAATCTGGCTTCTAAGATAAGTCGTAGGGTCAGTATTGCCTCACGTGCTCCAATATTTCTACGGAATCCAAACTGATCTTCCCCGAGTTCGGCGTCTACTACTTAGGTGAAGGCGTCCTCTTCCGGTGGCAGCTATTGACGAGGTTGCTGCTGCTGTAACGGACCACGCGGCGTCAAGTGCTCTAGACAGCGCTAGTGGTCGTGCAGTGTCACGAGGATTGTCCATCTCACGGTCATAAGAACGGAATGTTCTGCGGACTATACTACACTGGTACGTGCGAGGAGAGATCGTGAGTCGTGCTTGGGTAGCTCAGCTGGTAGAACACTTGTTCGCGAAAGGTTGAGGTCCCGAATTCGAGTCTCGGTCCAGCACACAGTTTTAATCTGCCGGGAATTTTCAAACACGACAAACTTTGGAAAAGCCATTTCAGTTTTCAATTTCACTAGTAGATTATGGTTCAATACTTTGTATGCTATTCTCAGGCCCTTTATGACGATATGGCGCTAGTACTAGTGAACTGGAATAAGTACTGGCACGCTCGCTCGCTTTTGTGTCTCCCACAATGATACAGCTCTTGTTTCGCCACAAATTCCAGATCAAAGGATTATGAACGAGTGCTACACGCCACCGTCGAGGATAGAATGGTTACAATGAGTCGGAGTCTTCTTTGAATGAGAGAAGCAAGTCTTCTGGTCTAGACTGTATAGCAATTAGGTTCCTTTCGGAGTATGCTGATGCATTAGCTCCATACTTAACAATTGTATACAACCAACCGTTCGCTCGACGAAAGATCCGTACCCAAAGACTGGAAAGTTGCACAGGTCACAGCAACATTCAAGAAAGGTAGTAGGAGTGATCCACTAAATTACAGGCCCATATCGTTAACGTCGATATGCAGCAGGATTTTGGAACATATATAGTGTTCGAACATTATGAATTACCTCGAATAAACGGCCTATTGACAAACAGTCTACATGGGTTTAGAAAACATCGTTCCTGTGAAACACAAATAGCTCTTTATTCACATGAAGTTTTGAGTGTTACTGGCAAGGGATTTCAGACCGATTCCGTATTTCTGGATTTCCTGTGAAACACAAATAGCTCTCTATTCACATGAAGTTTTGAGTGTTACTGGCAAGGGATTTCAGATCGATTCCGTATTTCTGGATTTCCAGAAGGCCTTTGGCACTGTACCACACAAGCGGCTCGTAGTGAAATTTCGCGCTTATGGAATATCATATCAGTTATGTGACCGGATTCGTGATTTCCTGCCAGAGGGGTCACAGTTCGTAGTAATTGACGGAAAGTCATCGAGTAAGACAGAGGTGATTTCTGGCGTTCGCCAAGGTAGTGTTATAGGCCCTTTGCTATTCCCTATCTACATAAACGATGTGGGAGAAAATCTGAGCAGCCGTATTCGGTTGTTTGCAGATGACACTGTCGTTTATCGACTGATAAAGTCATCAGAAAATCGAAAAAAACTGCAAAACGATTTAAAAGAAATATAGGAATGGAGCGAAAAGTGGCAGTTGACCCTAAATAACGAAAAGTGTGAGGTCATCGACATGAGTCCTAAAAGGAACTCGTTAAACTTCGGTTACAGGGATAAATAAACTAAAAGCCGTAAATTCATCTAAATACCTATGTGTTACAATTACGAAAAACTTAAGGGGAGGTTTACTATCCTTTGGTTCAAAAAACCGATTTTTTTTAATTGCATTTTTGGATCCATAAACTTTTTAGAATTCACCCCCGAAACGGTTTTTCCGAATACGGAACGGAAATGTTTGTTATTCGCGGTTGAACAAAAAATGCACCTGCCTGAAATAGGCCTTTTTCACGCACCAGTTTTTTTCTTTCGAAGGACGAGTAATTGTACCGGTGCTTGGGAGGAAACACACAAAATTCAAATAAAAGTTTGAACGCATGTGTTTGGAAGTTAGCCCCCAAGCATTTGCATTCTGGGGCGAAGACTGTGGAGATTGCGACTTTCCTGACAGTGAGCAGCTTCAACGAAGGGTATTAAGAAATTCTGAAGACCATAACAACGATGGACGTCACCCTGGGATTCTATTCGACACAGTTCGCCAAGCATTCGGACGACCACCGGATTCAAGCGGCCGAAAACCGCTTGTCACCGGCCGTACGAGCGGCTCTGGAGCAGCGCTGGATGGCCCAGATCGAGCAGAACGCCCTCTATGAGGAACAGGAAGGACTAGTTTATGGACCTGGAATAGCATATTGAACATAAGTTGTATAATATTGCCGTTATATGTAGTCAAAGCTTCAAACGCGTTTTTCTCGAAATGATTTTTTTTTTTTTTTTTTATCGCGCGATATGGTAACTTCAAATCTACTGAACCGATTGGAATGATTCTTTGTTTCCGACGAAGCTAACTAAATTGTCTAGGAGTTGTATCTTTTTTATTCCGATCCATCAACTATAAATATTTTTACTTGGCCGACGAAGTAGAAAAATCGATGAAAAAACCATATTTTTTTCAAATGGCCGCCATTTTGTTTCCTATGGTCCAAATAACTTAAGCGAGGTACAACATCTAAAGAATCTTATATACTTCGCTGACGTCAACTCAGTTTTGATTTCAGACGAGCCGGCTGACATATGACACACCGCGCGTGGAGGTCTACATCGAAATTTTGTTTCGTTCCGACGGCACTTCCACCTTTGCCCATTGACATTTCCGGTCGAAAAAATTCCAGTTTGTAGACGAAATATCAGTAAACATTTTGATCAAACTTGAAATTGATATCTATAACACATTCCGAGAAAAAAATTCTCAAAGAACATGCTATTTTCGGGCCAAAGATAGTAAACCTCCCCTTAAATTGGAAGGAACACATAGAAAATGTTGTGGGGAAGGCTAATCAGAGACTGCGTTTTATTGGCAGGACATTTAGAAAATGTAACAGACCTACTAAGGAGACTGCCTACACTATGCTTGTCCGTCCTCTTTTAGAATACTGCTGTGCGGTGTTGTATCCTTATTAGATAGAACTGACGGAGTACATCAAAAAAGTTCAAAGAAAGGCGGCACGTTTTGTATTATCGCGAAATATGAGAGCGTCAAAGAAATGATACAGGATTTGGGCTGGAAATCATTTTAAAAAAGGCGTTTTTCGTTGCGACAGAATCTTCTCACGAAATTCCAATCACGAACTTTCTCCTCCGAATGCGAAAATATTTTGCTGACACCAACCTACATAGGGAGGAGCGATCACCACGATAAAATAAGAGAAATCAGACCTTTCACGTAAAGATATGGGTGTTCATTCTTTCTGCGCTCTATACGAGACTGGAATAATAGAGAATTGTGAAGGTGGTTCGATGAACCCTCTGCCAGGCACTTAAATGTGATTTGCAGAGTATCCATGTAGATGTAGATGTAGAGCCCTAAAAAACCGTTGAACGTAACCTTTCATTAATAAATGAAAACGAAGTTTTCCGTCCACATGTTTATGTGCGTTTCTTCTTGTTCTACCGTAAGGAAATAGTTCCAAAAGTTAGCAAATGTATTTTTGGACCATCCCGTATGAAATAACGTTTCGATACTTTCTTTAAACACTCGAGGAGAAGTTGAGATGGGTGAAACTTCAATAGGTGTAGGGCAACAGTGTTACTGAATACGGATCTGTTTTTTACACCAGCTGATGCTGTTTGGAAATAACACTTGTGTGCTTACGCTTCATTCCTCACTGTTAGCCGGCCGGTGTGGCCGAGCGGTTCTAGACGCTTCAGTCTGGAATCGCGCAACCATTACGGTCGCAGGTTCGAATCCTGCCTCGGGCATGGATGTGTGTGATGTCCTTAGGTTAGTTAGATTTAAGTAGTTCCCAGTTCTAGGGGACTGATGACCTCAGATGTTAAGTCCCATAGTGTTCAGAGCCATGTGAACCATTTGAACCTCACTGTTAACTTAAAAGAAAAAAATTGTTTTAAGTGTCATCCCTTTTCTCCAACTTTCTGTCACAAAGGCCAGGGTGGGCTTCTGCGGGATCCTGTTTAATAGCACGTGCTGCGTTGCGCCACCGAAATTAGTGTGGTTTCTGCTGTACTGCCGTCAGGATGCCAGAAGCCGATGTTTCTCACCGCTGGGAGTCGCGCAACATGCTGCTTGCGGAAGAAGGCCACCGCAGCGGCTTCCGTCAACACGCATCTCCACTGCCGGTGGCCGTCAAATTTCGACTGGCCTCAACAGTCTCTACCCGAAAAGGTTGACAAAGGAAATGTTTGAATTCATCGTTGAGTTAAAGCAGCTAGAAGACACAGGATGAGATTTACCGAGGAATTATGCAAAATTCAGACCCAGCAACAGAAACCCTCCTCCAAAATCTGAAATGAGACAGGTCATCAACCAACTCGTGAAGAAGTTAAGGAAGACGACAGAAAGTGTGATAGCCTATAAACCGCCATATTTCCGATCTGCATTTACGGGAAACTCTGACGTTGCACTTAGTAAGGAAAAGCAGGTTGGTAAAAAAGGAAAAGAAGAAGAAAAGGACACCTACCTATCTTTTGCCGTCCTGGAGAAAGTCTCCGACAGTACAGATGTGTGTTCACATGTGTGTGAATTCCTAAGGGACCAAACTGCTGAGGTCATCGGTCCCTAGACTTACGCACTACTTAAACTAACTTACGCTAAAGACAACACACACCCTTGCCCGAGGGAGGACTCGAACCTCTGGCCGCCCGATTCGTGACATGGCTCCCTGAACAGCGCGGCCACTCAGCGCGGCGACAGTACAGAAACAGACGAGTATCCTACATTTTTAAAGTACAAGCGGGAGTGATAACAAGTACGAGGTCAGGAAAGAGGGTAGCAAGGCACAGATATAGTTTATCGCCACTATTTAAAAATCGAACGAGAAATCAAGGAAGATAAACAAAAAAGGAAGAAGAATGATGAAAACGAGGTTCGCTTGTGATACAGTCCTTCAGGCCGCAGGTAACGAAGACTTTGGACGGCTTTCATAGCACGGAATATGACTTAAGGCTAGCCGGCCGGTGTGGCTGAGCGGTTCTAGGCGCTTCTGTCTGAAACAGTGCGACCGCTACGGTCGCAGGTACGAGTCCTGCCTCGGGCATGGATGTGTGTGATATCCTTAGGTTGGTTAGATTTAAGTAGTTCTAAGTTTTAGGGACTGATGACCTCAGATGTTAAGTCCCAAAGTGCTCAGAGCCATTTTTGAACTTAAGGGTAAACTAAGCGAAGGTGTGGATTTTGGAGCGTAGTAGGTAAGGAAATAAGGACTTGCCTAACGTCAAAACTGAGGACACAGTAGTGGCATACGTGAAAGTACTCTCAAATTAGGAGTCAAACGACACAACGGATGCGAGTAACATGTCAGATGTAACTTGAGACAAGCGTGGAAAGCTTTCTTCAACGAACTGGAAGGTAATTTATCGCAAAACCCCAAAAGAAGAAACTGGAAGCATTTTAAATCTGGTGCTACTGAAGAAGAAAGTATAGATCTTATAATTAAAGTTTTCCCTGAGACATTTAAGTGTCATCTTTATCTGCGATAATGATGGAAGTAGAAAAAAGGAATTAAGTTTTGTGCCACGGCCGCGACTCGAGCCCGGGTTTCGTGCTTACGAGGCAGAAATGCCAACCATTACACCACCACAGCACTATGGTCAACAGTGCTGCACGAACTACCCTAACATTTCAGTTCATATCTTCAGCTTATTTTCTCCCTACATAGTCACTATTGCCAGGGCTCTCCGGCATGGGAATAGCACCCCCAGAGTTGGACGTAATGGGGAAGTCATGTACCATATGTGATCTAACAGATGTTATAATTAAAGTTTTACCTGAGATATTTAAGTTTCATCTTTATCTGCAAGAGATCTGGGTTCGAGTCCCGGCCGTGGCACAAATTTTAATTCCTTTTTTCTGCTTCCATCATTATCGCAAAAATAGTGTAGTTTAACATCCCGTAAATGAAGAAGTCGATAGAGACGAAGTGCATGGTCGAACTGGGTACGATTAGGCTACGATCCCTCATGTCCTTCTCTACAGGAACCGTGATGGAATTTGCTTCAAGTTACAAGTGTTGGGCAAACACCGCGAGAAATGCACGCTTTAACATGAATGTCGTTGCCAGCCAAACCTGCAGGTTGCGCCCTTGTATTTGACCACAGACTCCCCTCTGCAGTGTCCTCAGTACATTCCAAGTCTCACTCGTAGGCAGAACAGTATTCTGTGTAGCCAAGTACGCATTATGTCAGAGCTATGTGGATTCGAATGTGGGCAATTTGTTGGTGCTCCTAAGGTGGGTACTTCCTTAACGAAGGTAGTCAAAGCGTTTGGTGTTTCAAGAGGTACCATAGCGAAGTTTTATATCGCATACAGGGAAAGCGGAAAAACGTGACCCGCTAAGTTACAACGCAGACGACACTGTGTGTCGAGTGATCGTGTCATGGAAGAGGATTGTGACAGAGAATAAGAGGGCAACAGATGCAAAAGTCAGTGCAGGACTCAATGTCGCACTCACAAGATCTGTCAGCACCAAAGCAACAGGATGGGAGCTCCATAAGCAGTGAGTTGCAAGGTGGGCTGGAATTCAAAAACCACTCATCACTGATGCACATGCCTGTGTAACTCCTATTTTTAAAGCGTTGTTCGTGGTGAGAGTTAATGCCTGAACTTTTTCATTCGTAGCACATTCTTCACATTATGGATCTCGGAATGTTGGGTTTCCCTAACGATTTCCGAAATGGAATGCCCCATGCGTGTAGCTCCAATTACCATTTCGCATTCAAAAGTCTGTTAATTCCCGTCGTGGGGCTATAGTAACGTCAGAAACCTTTTCACATCAATCACCTGAGTGCAAATGACACCTCTTGCAATGCACTGCCCTTGTGTACCTTCTCTACACGATACTGTCGACATCTGTACATGTGCATATCGCTATCCCACAAGTTTTGCCACCTCAGTTTTGCAGTACTTTTGGAGAGATGAATAGTCTTACACATATACGATTAGCGTTGACCCGCCAGTGTAGCCGATAGTGCAAATGCGTTGGTTTCTGAACTTGGGCAGGCGTGTCGGCCCCGGATCGAATCCGCCCGGCGGATTAACGAAGAGGGCCGGTATGCTGGCCAGCCTGGGTGTGGTTTTAAGGGCGATTTTCCACATCCCGCTAAGTGAATACCGGGCTGGTCCCCACGTTGCGCCTCAGTTGCACGACTCACAGACATTTGAACACCTTCGCACTATTTCATGGATTACACTAGACGTAGACAGCTGCGGTACACTACTTCCGTCCCAGGGGGTTCGGGGTGACGGCAGGAAGGGCATGCTGCCACCCTCTGCAACTAACACTGCCAAATCCGCAATAACACGTCCGACCCCGCGTTGGCGCGGGACAAGGCCCAAAGAAAGAAAGAAATATACGATTAGCATTGAGACCTGTATCAAACCAGTCTTTGGACTGAAGACATCAATAACAATTACAGGTTGCCTCACGCTTCGGTGGCAACCGTGGCTTTGCTAAATGCTGTGTGCGGTAATAAGACATAAACGTCTGCGTGGGCTTGAAGAGGTTTGCTCAGAACGTGGCCGCTGTAGCACGCGACTACAGTGGCACAATACCGGACGTGATACGACACCCGCGTGGAAGGACTGCCAAGGTGAATAGGTTCGGTCGTGACCGGCTTACCATTTCATCCTTGATAGGATTTTTTTCCCTTGAGACGTAAGCGTGATGCGTCTCGTTCTTAGAAGACCTTGAAGAAGGCTTTGCGGCGTCCGTTACGCACGACAGCAACTTGAGGTGTTCCCAGTTGTTACTTTTACGTCATATACTGCCCACAAACAGGGCTCCCCATTTAGCTTGACGATCACAAATAACTTTTTTTAACACAAGAAAAGTAAAAAATGTTCCAGAAAGCGTTTTTCGGCTACCAGGGTGTCCGGTCATTAACCAGCGCGATTTCCTTTCTTGTAATCTTGTCCCTTATCAAAATATGATCAGCACTACATCTACTTTAAATAGTATCTTATATTTTTTATTCGGTAATCCACTTCCGTCCCTGAAGACATGTTCAAAAATATAAAAATGTCGATATAAAAAACATTACACGGCATAGACTCTAACACTTCTGTACTCGCAAGCATTATAAATACCAAGGGTAATGTAACACGGACATTTCGTAAGTAATGTAAGCTATTTTTTACTTACGCGTTTATTTACTTAATATCTTTTTACAGACCTTCAATATGGTTCGGGTAACGATGATGGAAGACTCTTCCACAGAAAGATAACGACGTCCACGCATAGGTTTTTTCATCTTGGGGAACGAGTCGAAGTCTCATAGAGTTATGTCCGGTCCCCAGTGAGAATGCGGCAACACTTTTCATCCCTATTGGCACAGTTTTTGGGTTACAACACCGCCGATACGCGGGCGAGCATTGTCGTGGAGAATGAGTGGATCAAACCCGAGCAACTGAGGCCGGGTTTTGTGCATTTTTTTTTGCGCAGGTTTTGCATGAAGTTACGATACTACACTGGTGTGGCAACTTTGCCACATGGGAATCTGTCATGATGATTCCTTACTGATCATAAGCAAAACCCGTCATTGACCTGAGCTTTGACTGAGCGCGCCGAAATTTTTTTGGACGTTGGGATCTGAAGCTCTTCACTCATTGGACTGTGATTTGAACTCCAGATCAGACTTTCTAATCGAACTTTGATCAGTAGCGACAATTCGAAGAAGAATCCTTGACCTTGCACGCCCGATTAGCCGTGCGGTCTAACGCCCTGCTTTCCGGGCTGGAAGGCGTGCCAGTCCCTGGCACGAATCCGGATTACTGTCGAGGTCCGGTGTGCCGGCCAGTCTGTGGATGGTTTCTAAGGCGGTTTTCCATCTGCCTTTGCGAATACGGCCTGGTTCCCTTTATTCCACCTCAGTTACACTATGTCGGCGATTGCTGCGCAAACACTTTCTCCACGTACGCATACACCATCATTACTCTACCACGCAAAAACATTGCGGTTCCTCGTCTGGTGTGAGACGTTCCCGGGAAAGGGGGGGGGGGGGGGGAGGGTTGTCCACTGGTTCGGTGTGGAGCGGCGGTGAGGTGGGTCGACTGCTGTGGGTTGTTGTGGGGTTGTGAACCGCTGAGGGCTAGGTCCCCAGTTCCATACAAACAATCCTTGACCTTGACGGTCGAATCGTGTTTGAGCAAGGTTGCAATGTCCAGGCATTTCTACTTCTCTTCAGCAGTCAAATTGTTTGGTACCCATCTCCCAGAAATTTTTCTCTTCCTCAAAATATGTGTCGGAATACGGAATGGTTATGTTGGGGAAGTGCTGTGGCTTCATAGAGTTCCTTACAAGTTGCACTCTATCTTCTTCAAAATCATCTGCCACAAGTTTCACATTACTTTCCTCTGTTGACGTTTATGACCATCCGTGTGTTGGATTATCGTCTATGCTCATACGTCCACCGCGGAAACGATTAACCCAATGTGAATCTGAGCTACTGCCGCCTTCAAACTCACCACAAACATTACTTAACGCACTGTGGATTTCGACCGAGCGAGGTGGCGCAGTGGTTAGACACTGGACTCGCATTCGGAAGGACGACGGTTCAATCCCGCGTCCGGCCATCCTGATTTAGATTTTCCGTGATTTCCCTAAATCGCTCCAGGCAAATGCCCGGATGGTTTCTTTCAAAGGGCACGGCCGAATTCCTTCCCTGTCCTTCCCTAATCCGATGAGACCGATGACCTCGCTGTCTGGTCTCCTTCCCCAAAACAACCAACCAACTGTGGCTTTCTGGTGGGTTTTTGTCGCGTCGTGTTTCGACATTGACGTACGACCTCAGGTCTTCTACAGTCACAGTACACGGGAGCCTCCAGACTCCATTTCTACTTGTCATCAATTTTACGTGAACGTACACAGCGAAAAACCAAAACCACGTGCTTCTTCCCCAAGCTCCCCAACTACATATAACTTAGTTTTCATTGTTGTTGCATCAAACAATCCACAGTCATACCAAACCGTGTGCTATTTATGAAATGTCCCTCTTAAATCGTACACTTGCTGGAGTTAGCGATAAACAAATGAAATCCCAACGGAAACGTACACCGGTCATTCTGGCAACCGCCTTCAGTTGAAGGTTTGTGTGAGCTCAATGTTCACCGCAGGAGACTTGATAGAAATTTACTCGTCTGTGGAGAACGTAAGTTAGTAGAACAGTAACTGCAGTAGTGTTTTCTTATTTACAGGAGGAGATACGTACTATAAGTATAGTAATACTTTTAAACGGTATGTGACGTACAGTAAAAGCAGTCTTTGGCCAGAAATTGCATCATCATTACTTTTCTTTTGTAGTGAAGAATGCTGCCTGACTGGCTGGTGTGCAGTCCTCCTTCCGTCAACTCCAGCAAGTGAACGAGCTACGTTACCCCGCTCACCTGCACTGGATGCTAGTGCAGGAGAGTCGAAACCAGTTTGGTGTTGCGTTTTTAAGATCACGTTTACGTGAATGGCACACTGTGATATGTTTTCTAACAGGTGTTCTGGGAATGAAGTGGATTACCAAATGAAAAAGGTATAGTGCACTATTTAATCCTAGATTACTAAACCCTGCCAAAATTTAAGTTTGCAGTTCGTACCAGTCGTAGTTCTCCCCATTCTGTTACTGTCAGTTGCTGTTGTTGTCGTTGTGGTCTTCAGTCCAAAGACTGGTATGAGGCAGCTCTCAATTCAGCCCTATTCTCGGCAAGCCTCTTCGTCATAGAACAACTGCTGCAACCTACGTCCTTCTGAATCTGCTTACTGTATTCATCTCTTGATCTCCCTCCACAATTTTTACCCCCCACATTTCCGTCAACGCTAAATCTGTGATCCCTTGATGTCTCAGAATGTGTCTCATCAACCGATCCCTTCTTCTAGTCAGATTGTGCCATAAATTTCTCTTCTCGCCAGTTATATTCAGTAACTCCTCTTAGTTACCCATTCACACTTCCATCAATGCTAAATCGGTGATCCCTTGATGTCTCAGAACGTGTCTCATCAAGCGATCCCTTCTTCTAGTCAGGTTATGCCGTAAATTTTTCTTCTCCCCAGTTCTATTCAGTACCTCCTCGTTAGAACGTGATCTACCCATCTAATCTTTAGCATCCTTCTGTAGCACCACAAGTCGAAAACGTATATTCTCTTCTTGTCCAAACTCTTTATCGTCCATATTTCACATCCATACATGGCTGTACTCCATACAAATACTTTCAGAAAAGACTTCCTGATCCTTAAATCTATATATTAACAAATTTCTCTTCTCCAGAAATGCTTTTCTTGCTATTCCCGCTCTGCACTTTGTATCCTCTCCATTTCGACCATTATCTGTTATTTTACTGCCCCAAATAGCAGCACTCATCTACTAATTTAAATGTCTTGTTTCCTAATCCAATTCCCTCAACATCACCTGACTGAATTCGAATACATTCTATTATTATTTTTTTGGTTTTGATTATGTTCATCTTATATCTTCCTTTCAAGGCACTGTCCATTCAGTGCAACTGTTCTTCCAAGTCCTGTGCTGTCTCTGACAGAATTACAGTATCATCGGCAAACATCAAAGTATTTATTTATTTTTCCTGAACTTTAATTCCTACTTCAAATTTTTCATTGGTTTCTTTTACTGCTTGCTGCGTGTAAAGATTGAATAACATCGGAGATAGGCTGCAACCCTGTCTCACGTCCTTCTCAATCACTGCTTCCCTTTTGTGCTCCTCGATTCTTATAACTGCCGCCTGGTTTCTGTACAAGCTATAGATAGTCTTTCGCTCTTTGTAATTTAGCCTCACTACCTCCAGAATTTCAAAGAGTATTCCAGTCAATATGGTCAAAAGCTTTTTCTGAGTCTACAAATGCTATAAATGTAGCTTTTTCTTTCCGTAACCTATCTTCTAAGATAGGTCGTAGGGTCAATACTGCCTCGCATGCTCCTACTTTCTTCGGAATCAAACTGATCTTCACTGAGGTCTCCTTCTGCCAGTTTTTCCATTGTTCTGTAAAGAATTCATGTTAGTATTTTACAGCTATGACTTATTGAACTGATTGTTCGGTAGCTTCCACACCTGTCAGCAGCTGTTATCTTTGGAATTTGAATTATTTTCGGTATAGGTTTTTTTTACTCATTTTGTATATGATATATGTGGTGTCACCGCCAGACACCACACTTGCTAGGTGGTAGCCTTTAAATCGGCCCCGGTCCGTTAGTATACGTCGGACCCGCGTGTCGCCACTATCAGTGATTGCAGACCGAGCGCCGCCACATGGCACGTCTAGAGAGACTCCCTAGCACTCGTCCCAGTTGTAGAGCCGACTTTGCTAGAGATGGTTCACTGACTACATACGCTCTCATTTGCAGAGACGACAGTTTAGCATAGCCTTCAGCTACGTCATTTGCTACGACCTAGCAAGGCGCCATATTCAGTTACTACGAATGTTTTGAGAAGAGATAATATTGTGGATCATGTACCGTCAAGAGCGACGTTCATCATTAATGGATTAAAGTTAAATATCAAACTAATTACGTCCGCTTTCTGAATTCTCATTCCTTGTCATGTTCCAGACCTCACGTCTGTATAGTTCTTCCCTCCTCACGCCAGCCTGCGTGAGCTAAAACGCGTACATTTCGGCCTCCAGTTGTAACACGGTGTTGGCTCTTCTGCCAATACAATATGCCACTAGAGACTTATAACTGTATTTAAGTAGTGCATAAAGTATAACTTACGGCTTCCTTTGAATAAAATATGGAATAGTAAAATTTAAGGTGGTTTAGCGAAAATGTAACATTCCTTCGCCGCCTTTTTAGTGTTCTAGGGTTAAAAAAGACATAAATCTCTTCATATCTTCGTAACGAATACAGGTAATCATGCTGGATAATGCCGTCCTAATAACAAAAACATACTTTGTTTGATACATTTTTTTTTAATTTTGCTTCTGGACAAAAAAGTTATTTGGGGTATTCAAAAACCTGGGACAATATCAAATATGATCGTATTAAGCAATACGAACAATTAATTTGGTGGTATGTGTTTCATAAATTACCAGTGAATTTGAAATTGCCTTATTACAATCTGTAGTTGGGTCTGAATAATGTATCCTAGGCAGGAAATATGTTCTTTTCTAAAAATATTTACTGTACATCATTCTCATGTTCTTTCTCGGAATGCTTAATTCGCGCTGTAGAACCAGCGACCCATATTTTTTTACCGTTTAATGTTAACATCCTTTTTAAGTTCTACTTGGATACGAGGCCACACAGCATTTACATCTGAAACACAGCCATATTATATGCACTCACGCACAACAAATTCCAACTGAAGTTACTCCTGAAAATTTCGCTGCGCTTTCTGAAATTATTCATCGGCATTCAAACGAAATACGTCCGAAGAAATGCGACAGAAGCTAGTTTGAAGATTCCCAGCAAGCATTCAATAGTGAGAAATAGCCTATACATGTTTCCATTTAGGTCACAGTCGTACTAGTTGTGAGACAAACAACTGACGCTGTAAACCAGATTTTCAGAATGATTGTTAATGCGACATCTTTCAGTAGTTTCCACAACGAAACTCTGTCTCGAAATCTGGCAGAAAACCGAAAGAGATTGTGGCCGTATGTAAAGTACACCAGCGGCAGGACGCAATCCATATTTTCACTGCATGATAGCAACAGTAATCTTACCGATGTCAGCGTCACTAAAGCGGACTTACTAAACACGGATTTTCGAAATTGTTTCATCAATGAATGTGATGTAAGTATCCCAGAATTCGAATCTAGAACAGCTGCCAACATGAGTAATTTCGATGTTCTCGGAGTAGAGAAACAGCTTAAATTGTTAGTAAACGCAAGTCTTCCGGTCCAGACTGTATACCAATTAGTTTCCTTTCAGACTATGATGATATAATAGTTCCATACTTAGCAATCGTATACAACTGCTCGCTCAATGAAAGACCCGTACCCGCACACTGGTTAGTTTCACGGGTCACACCAATACTCAAGAAAGGGAAGGGAAGTAACCCACTGTGTTACCGATCCATATCACTGACGTCGATTTGTAGTAGGTATTGGAACATATACTGAGTTCAAACATTGTGAATTATGTGGAAGAGAGCGATGCACTGACACATAGTCAGCTGGGTTCACAAATATCGTTCTTGTAAAACACAAGCAGGTCTTTATTCACACGAAATGATGAGTACTATCAAAAGGAGATCTCAAATTTATTCCATGTTTGAGACCGTTCCTCACAAGCGACTTATAATGACACTGTTGAGTATCGTCTCAGTTGAGGGACTGGATACCTGAGTTCGCATCAGAAAGGTTGCAGCTCGTAGTAACTGATGGAAGATCAACGAGTAAAACAAAAGTGACTCCTCGGGCTCCCCAAGGAAGTGTTTTAGGCCCTCTGCTGTTCCTGATCCAAACAACGATTTAGGAGACAATATGAACAGTCCTCTTATATTGTTTGCAAATGATGCTGTTATTTACCGTCTGGTGAAGTCATCGGAAGGTCGAAACCAATTGCAAAATGATTTAGGCACGATGTCTGTATTGAGTGAAAAGTGGCAACTAACTCGAAATAAAGAACAGTGTGAAGTCATCCACATGAGCACTAAAATAAATCCGCTAAATTTCTACTGCACGATGAATCCCACAGATATAAAGTCTGTCAATTCATCTAACATATATTTTAAAGAGACTGACTACACATGTCCGTCCTCTCATGGAGTACTGCTGCACATTATGGGATCCGTATGAGGTAAGATTGATGGAGGATATCGAAAAGGTTCGATGAAGGGCAGCTCGTTTTGAGCTATCGCGAAACAGGAGGGAGAGAGTCACGAATATAATACGCGAATTGCGTTTTTCGTTGCGGCGAGATATTTTCACAAAATTTCTATCACTAACTTTCTCCTCCGAATACGAAAATGTTTTGATGACGCCCAGCTACGTAAGGGGAAATGATCATCATAATAAAATGAGAGAAATGAGAGTTCGCACGGAAAGACTTAAGTGTTCGTTTTTCCCGCACGTTTTTTGAGAAAGAACCGGTAGAGAAATAGTGTGAAGATAGTTCAATGAATCCTCTGAGAGGCACCTAAGCGTAAAGCGCAGAATATATAGGTAGATATAAATGGAAGATTTGGTGCTGGTTCCGCATACCCCTTAGAGGGAAATGAAACGACTGCACAGATTGTGGTGTGCAGCAGAGGCATAATCGGCCTCACCCCTTTTCTTCCAAAGATCGATAACCAGGAACGTTACGTTGCAATTTTAGAAGAAATTGTCGCCAGCAGGAGTGGAGGATCAACGAGATACTGAGTGGTTCATGTAAGATGGGGCCGGCTCACTTCGCACTGAACGAGTGTTTTGATTTTTTGATGAATACTTTGGGTATAAAATAATTGCGTTGGATTAATCCATATTTAGTGGGGCAGGCATGGATTGGCCTTTATACTAACCTGGTCTGCCTCCTTGTGACTACTTTTCGCGGATCACATCGCTGTCTCTCCGGAACTGTCTCACCACTCTTGGACTGTCGGTCTGCGTGAAAACTAAATCCATTTCCATTCAGGCGTCCAACGTATAAAGGCCACATCCCCATAATGAGCGGTGGACATTTTGAATGTTCAACTATGTGTGAATTCCTAAGGCACCAAACTGCCGAGGCCATCGATCCCTGGACATTCTTAAAATATTGAGATGAAAATCAGATTTGATTTAAGTAAACGCCGTAACGGTCGTGAGTTACTTTTGAGCTTGAACGCGGTGTGCTGATGTTAGTCAAGAATGTCTGTAAGGCGACGAAGATGCCATTTTCAACGTCTCGCTGAGTTTGAGCGAGGTCGTGTAATAGGGCTACGAGAAGCAGAGGTTCCTTATGCTATACAGCAGAAAGCCTTACCAGGAATGTAGTCATGTACATGATTGGTGGCAGTGGTGGCCACGAGAATGTACGATCGCAAGGATGACCACTTGGCGCTACCGACAGTTAAGACCATCGAGTTTGGCGCCAGGTTCCAGCGCATCGTCCTGCATCTGCAGCAGTCACACGAGCAGCAGTTGGCACCATAATGACACAGCGAACTGTTACAAATCCAAAATGTCCGAGACAGACGCACTGTGGCGTGCATTCCATTGACAACAAACCACTGCCAATTGCGATTTCGGTGGTGTGAAGCGAGGGCTCACTGGAGGACGAGATGGAGATCTGTTGTGTTTCTTGATACACTTTATGAATTTTTTTATTTTTTTTTATTTTTTATTTTTTTGTTCAAAAACGTGAATAAAAAAATCATGTGTATCAAGAAACGTCGCAGTCTATAATAGCTTTTTAAATTTCTATATATGCAACACCCTTGCACTTCCTGTGACTAAGTTCTTTGGCCATAACCTACAAGTTACTGTATGAGCAACCTCTTTACATCTGCTACATCTAAGTTCTTTGACCACAACCCACATGTTCGTATGTAAACATAGTGTATTTCACGAGTGCACATCATAATAGTGTAATATGAAGCTATACTTGGTAAAACTGAAATATGGACGTGAAAATGACAATAAATGTGCAACTATCACCACAGCATAACTATAATAATGGTGCTTCATCTTTATGTAAGTACAGATATATTTTCGTCAAATGCTGCCTTACCACTTACAATTGTCCCACTTGTATCTATGTAGTCACCAGCAAATAATTTTTTTGTATTTATACAGTGATTTCCAACAGTATAAACATGTACATGATGTATAAATACCCGAAGATGGGCGCAAGCTCGAAACCTGTCATGTGAAAAATAAATAACCTTTCATTATGACTGGTAGCGGATATTTTTCTACACCCCAGAAACAAAATCTGTATTACGCGTTTTGTTTAACAGCGCTTCCAACGCAAGATTACACCTCCATAATGCCAAGAACATCTCATTACTGGGACTCCCGGAAAAACTGTCTAATTTTAATGCTACATAATTACACACTGAGGAGTCAAAAGTAATGGGATATCGATATGCACAAATACAGCCGGCGGTAGCGTCGAGTACGCAACGTGTAAAAGGGCAATGCACTGGCGGAGCTGTCTTTGTACTCAGGTGACTCATGTGGAAAAGGTTTCCGACGAGATTGTGGCCGCACGACAGGAGTTAACAGACTTTGAACGGTGAATGGTAGTTGCAGCTACAGGCATGGGACATTCCATTTCGGAAATCGTTGGGGAGTCGATATTCGGAGGTCCATAGTGTCAAGTGTGTGCCAAGAATACCAAATTTCAGGCGTTACCTCTCACCGAGGACAATGCAGTGCCCGACGGACTCACTTAACGACCGTGAACAACGGCGTTTGAGAAGAGTTGTCGTTGCTAACAGACAAGCAACAATGAGTGACGTGAACACAGAAATAAATGCGGGACGTATCACGAACGTATCCGTTACGATAGTGCGGACAGCACGACATCGCCTGCAGCGCCCCCCCTGCGCTCGTGACCGTATCGGATGGACCCTAGACGCCGCGAAAAGTGGGCTTGTCAGACGATCACCTATTTCAGTTGGTAAGAGCTGATGGTAGGATTCGAGTACGGTGCAGAGCCACGAAGCCATGGACTCAAACTGTCAACAAGGCACTGTGCAAGCTGTTGGTGGCTGCACAATGGTGTGGGCTGTGTTTACGTCGAATTGACTGGGACCACTGGTGGAACTGAACCGTTCATTGACTGAAAATGATTGGGTTCGGCTATCTGGAGACCATTTTCTGCCATTCATCAACTTTATGTTCCCAAATAGCATGTCATATCACTGGGCACAATTGTCCACGATTGGTAGAAGAAAATTCTGGGCAATTCCATCGAATGATTAGGAGGTATCTTATACTTTTGTCACCTCGGTACAATAGTAAATCATAAGGTCAATCGTTTCTTAAAATAAGTTTTTGATTTCAACAGCAAATGGGAAGAACGTTAAATGTGAGCTTCAATTCATCTAGCACTTAATGGCGTGGACTGCCTCACTCCACTCGTAAAGTGAATTTGAATTGGCTACAAGTCTCATTACGAAGAAGTAGAGGTATGCAAAGCCTATATATACACACATCAAAAAAATGTTTTGCATCACCTCGGTTCCGAGCGTTCCGGAACCTGTACAGAAAATTGGAATAGAGATCAACATAAACATCATTGCCGATCTTTTTATTGCTCATGAAAACCACACATTGCATGTTGAACCATCATACAGCGAGGCCTTCAGAGGTGGTGGTCCAGATTGCTGTACACGCCGGTACCTCTAATACCCAGTAGCACGTCCTCTTCCATTGATGCATGCCTTTATTCGTCGTGGCATACTACCCACGAGTTCATCAAGGCGCTGTTGGTCCAGATTATCCCATTCCTCAACCGCGAATAGGCGTAGATCACTCACAGAGGTTGGTGGGTCACGTCGTCCATAAACAGCCCTTTTCAATCGATCCCAGGCATATTCAAAAATGGTTCAAATGGCTCTGAGCACTATGCGACAACTTCTGAGGTCATCAGTCGCCTAGAACTTAGAACTAATTAAACCTAACTAACCTAAGGACATCACACACATCCATGCCCGAGGCAGGATTCGAACCTGCGACCGTAGCGGTCGCTCGGCTCCAGACTGTAGTGCCTAGAACCGCACGGCCACTACGGCCGGCCCAGGCATATTCGATAGCGTTCATATCTGCAGAACATGCTCGCCACATTAGTCGAGCGATGTCGTTATCCTGAAGGAAATCATTCACAACATGTGCTCGGTGGGGGCGCGAATTGTCATCCATGAAGACGAATGCCTCGCAAATATGCTGCCAATATGGTTGCACTATCGGTCGGAGGATGACATCCACGTATCGTACAGCCAATACGGCGCCTACCATGACCACCAGCGACGTACATCGGCCTCACATAATGTCACCCCAAAACAATGGCGAACGTCCACATTGCTGCACTCGCTCGAAAGTGTGTCCATGGCGTTCAGCCCGACCTGGATGCCACCAAACACGTCTCCGACGATTGTCTGGTTGAAGGCGTATGCGACACTCATCGCTGAAGAGAACGTGATGCCAAGCCTGAGCGGTCCATTCGGCATGTTGGTGGACCCATCTGTACCGCGCTGCATGGTGTCGTGGTTGCAAAGACGACCGCGTCATGGAGGTCGGGAGTGAAGTTGCGCATCATGCAGCTTGTTGTGCACAGTTTGAGTCGTAGCACGACGTCCTGTGGCTGCATGACAAGCATTATTCAACATGGTGGGGTTGCTTTCAGGATTCCTACGAGCCATAATCCGTAGGCAGCGGCCATCCACTGTAGTAGTAGCCCTTGGGCGGCCCGAGCGGGGCATGTCATCGACAGTTCCCGTCTCTTTGTATCTCCTCCATGTCCGAACAACATCGCTTAGGTTCACTCCGAGACGTCTGGACACTTTCCTTTTGAGAGCCCTTCCTGGCACAAAGTAATAATGCGGACGCCATCAAACCGCGGTACTGACCATCTAGGCATGGTTGAACTACAGACAACACGAGCCGTGTCATTCCTGGTGGAATGACTGGAACTGATCACGCTCCACATCATTACGATATGTCGTATTCATGATCTATGGAACAAGGATTTATGTATGTATGTATGTATGATCGGCTGTCGGACCCCTACGTCTAATAGGCGCTGCTCCTGCATGGTTGTCTACATCTTTGAAGAAGAAGCCCGCTGAAGCCGTGGCCGAAACCTTGGTTTTTCTCCACCAGCAGTATTTTTAATGCATTATGACGAGGTACCATACCCAGAAAACTTTCATGTCGATCTTTGGTCGGGTTAAGTGACATCTCTGAACAGTCAAAGTGACTGTGTCTGTAATACATTATCCACAGTCAATGTCTATCTTCAGGAGTTCTGGGAACCGGGATGATGCAAAACTTTTTTTGATGTGTATATAAGAGCCACGCAGCAAAATACTCTTTGCTGAACAGCTAGTTTCAACACCATATTTGCGTCGTCCATATTACGCGAGGCACTCCAGGTGAGTACACATAGGATGGGCCCGGTGTAGTCATTGTGCAGCTGTAGCTGCCTGCACTCGTGGGACAGACCTCTCAGAAACTGTCGGTCCCTCTTCGATTTTCTACATACTTACAGCATTTTAAGGTCAGTGACGACATCAGTTTCCTAAAGCAGTACGCCGCCTTTTTCAAAACATTCGAAAATAACTGACTTTGTTGCTTCCTGAAAGCTGTTACATACAAAAAGTTTCAGAACTTTAAACGGAGGCTTTCGTAGTTCCGTTGTTTGCTCGATTCTCGCTAGAGTCAGCTATACTTTCATATGCATTCTACATTTACTATCAAACTGAAATGTTAATTAATGAATACTGAATTACGTTTTCTAAATAAAAATAAAATACACAATTGATTTGTGTCTGATTTTCGATGGCCAAAAGAAGAGTGGGAACTGCACAAATGGAGTATCAAACTGACCAGCGTGATGTCTATGTATGAAAAAAACTACTTAATTGCTTGAGAGTAATTAGGATAGTTTGGGGAAAAACTGAAATATTTGACGAACAGCCGCTGCTAGCTATGAAAATGAAGTGTCAGAAAATAGGAAATCCTAGTGCTAATTGTAACTTTTCAGGCTTATTTTCATCTATCTACTTTTATGATTGGAGAATAGTGATCATTATGTAAATACACACTGACCTCAAAAAATCGCAACACCAAAATATTAATAAATGTAGAATAATGAAATTTCGGGAATACAGTTGTCAAGGTGATATACGCACGTGGAAAAGTTTGCTGTTCAAATGGATTAATTGTTTTAAGCAGAGGGAAATATAGCAATACGTCACGACATTGTAGTATGTGTGTTTTTGTCCTATTATATCAAAATTTTCTTCCTTCGCATTACTTAAGATCTTCTGTCAGAGATTGAATAGGGGATTATTCAACTGCAGCAATTTTGCACGCGAATGCGTCATAATAGCGTTTTCTGGATGAGCGATTTATATTCTGAGCACATTTACTTGAGCTTTCGTGGGCATGTACTCCCCTAGTCAGCGTTTCCCAGCTGGCAAGACGTTAATAAATTGAGCTTTGTTTAAACTGAAACTTTCATCCATACTTATTAGATTTTGTGCTCTTGATTTCGACAGACTCATTAATTACGCTGTCCCAGAAACGTAGCATTACTCCGGCTATAGTTATCTCATCGTATTTCATTTCGTGATTATATTCGAAGCAGTGCTCGAAAGCAGCCGATTTCCTTGATTATTTCAGTCGGGTGTGACGCTGGCCGATGCTGCTTGCGTCTCTCCTCGACTGTTCCAATGGGAAGTAACATTCGCGTCGAATGCGGTATACACCCGGCCTCCGGAGACCCAGATTGTTGTTTAACAGGATGTCATGCGTCAAGAGGACTTCTGGATACTGGCCAGACTAAAGTAGATAAGCGATTCTTGGCTTCTCAGTCCCTTTCTCAGGCGTTCTTGATTTTGACTGCAACACCCGTTCCGTGTGGCGATCTGAATGTCCATTCTTTCGGAACACTGTACCTACAAGTTGCAGTTGTGCATAAAATGGAAACAAGACCGCGGGAAAAAGCACATCATCAATCAGTCACAGCGAGAAACCCTAAGAGATCACAGTAAAGGATGCTAACTCGGAGAAAATCTACGCTATTTTTGCCAATTAACGCTTTAAGCTTTCAACATTTGTATTAGTTGTTTCAAATGTCATTAGCCAGTCGCTTTTTCTGTCCTGAAGTGGACTTCCTTCCGTATGCACCGTCAAAATCTGTGAAACTGTTTCGTGTTCTTCAGTGATGCACAGGCACTGAAAACTTTATTGACGCGCCCTGATTGATGTATTCGGGAAGCTTTTAGGAGAATGTCGTTCGCTACCGATATAGCAAATTTGCGTAATACCGATTTCTCGATATTCTTACAAATTGTACTAAATGGAATTATACCGTCTGACTGCTGTTCATCGTTTTCACCGATCGCATATGCGTCTACCGGTAAGGCGCTAAACGAGCTCGCGCTGCTGCTACGGTCGCAGGTTCGAATCCTGCCTCAGGCATGGATGTGTGTGATGTCCATAGGTGTAAGTAGTTCTAGTTCTAGGGGACTGATTACCTCAGATGTTAAGTCCCACAGTGCTCAGAGCCATTTGATAAACGAGCTGCGAGGTGGAAGCACAAACACGGTGTAGGCCCAGGAAGCGTACGTGCGCGGCGGTACTCGGCATTGCGTGATTTACGTTCAGCAGGTACGAGACTTGAATGAGGTAAGAGCGCGCACACACACACATACACACGCACACACACACACACACACACACACACACACACACACACACACACACACACACACACACACACACACACACGTAGCAGTGTTTACTTTCGCGTTGAACTTGCCATGAACAGGAGTGTAGCCGTGTAATCTCGAGGTTGCTGGTTCTTGCATGAGACAACTTTTTTCAACGATTTGCATTCTGTGATCATTATCAAACTGAAATCTTAATCAACAAGTAACCTATCGTCATTTTTTATAAATAAATGTTTTCATGTTTAAGAACTAATCGAATAAAAATGCAAGTAGTCCAGTTAAAATTTGATAGTAATATGGGCGAAGAATTATAATGTCAAAAGAATTATCTGCTTCATGTTTCGAATTTCTTAAACAAATTTTTATTCATTATGTGTACTCAGAATTCATGCAGTCAGCAAATTTAAAAAAAATGTTGAAGAAAACAAATAGGTCACAAGTTTCGTGAAATGAATTGTCTAAAACAAATAAAATATATAACGCGCCTTTGAATCATGCTCGATATCGCGTACAGCAACTGAGACCCTCATATGTTAGTGACGTAAGGAGACAACTGACTGAAATTCCACCACACAGATATCGTCTACTACTTTTTAAAATTCTGTTTCTCCGATCTGTTTTATTTCTTTCTTTTAGTAGATTCATTTCACAAAACATTTGATCACTTTTTTCAATTTTTTTATTTTGATGTTTTGATCGCAAAGCATGAAATATAATACACTTACAGGAAAGAAAAACGACATCAAGAGGGAACTGTGCGACATAAACGGAAGTTGATAGGGACTTTTCTACTTCCGAAAGATGAAGTCTGTAAAAATTTCGAGCCAGTCACGTAAGAGTGGCGCTAGTAGAACCACTATGAGGATGCAAGTCAGATTTGATTTAAATACACGCTGTAGCGGTCGTGAGCCTCAGTTACCTTTGAACGTGGTGAGTTGATGTTAGTTAAGAATGCCTTTAAGGCGACAAAGACACCATTATCAACACCTCACCGAGTTTGAGTCAAGAATGTTAGTCAAGAATGTTAGTCAAGAATGTTAGTCAAGAATGCCTTTAAGGCGACAAAGACACCATTATCAACATTCACCGAGACTGAGTACGCAGCTCGCGGTGTAGTGGCTAGCGTTGCTGACTCTGAATCACGGGGTCTCGGGTTCGATTCCCGGCCGGGTTGTAGATTTTCTCTTCTTGATGACTGGATCTTTGTGTTGTCCCCATCATTCCATCATCATCGTCATTCGTGAATGTGGTTAAAATTGGACTGTGTAAAGAATGTGACATTGTACGGGCGTCGATGACAGCGCAGTTGAGCGCCCCACAAACCAAACATCATCATCATCATCACCGAGTTTGAAAGAGGTCGTGTAATAGGGCTACTAGGAGCTCGACGCTCCTTCTACGATATTGCAGAAAGTCTTGGTAGGAATATAGTCACTGTATATGACTGCCGGCCGTGGCGGTCACGAAAACGTACGGCCGCAACAAGATCGGACTCCGGACGGTCACGTGGCACTACCCACAGGGAAGACCATCGAGTTCGGCTTATGGCTCAGCGCATTGTACTCCATCTGCGGCAGCAGTTTGAGCAGCACTTGGCACCACGGTGACACAACGAACTGTTGCAAATCTGTTACTTAAAGGAAGCAGTTAATTCCATAAATTATCTGGGAGTAGCCATTAGGAGTGATTTAAAATGGAATGACCATATAAAATTAATCGACGGTAAAGCAGATGCCAGACTGAGATTCATTGGAAGAATCCTAAGGAAATGCAATCCGAAAACAAAGGAAGTAGGTTACAGTACACTTGTTCGCCCACTGCTTGAATACTGCTCACCGGTGTGGGATCCGTACCAGATAGGGTTGATAGAAGAGGTAGAGAAGATCCAATGGAGAGCAGCGCGCTTCGTTACAGGATCATTTAGTCATCGCGAAAGCGTTACGGAGGTGATAGATAAACTCCAGTGGAAAACTGCAAGAGAGACGCTCAGTAGCTCGGTACGGGCTTTTAATTGAAGTTTCGAGAACATACCTTCACCGAGGAGTCGAGCAGGATGTTGCTCCCTCCTACGTATATCTCGCGAAGAGACCATGAAGATAAAATCAGAGAGATTAGAGCCAACACAGAGGCATACCGACAATCTTTCTTTCCACATACAATACGAGACTGGAATAGAAGGGAGAACCGGTAGAGGGACCCTCAGCCACACACCGTCAGGTGGCTTGCGAAGTATGGATGTAGATGTAGATGTAGGCAGCTCAGAGCCAGACGCCCTGTAGCGTGCTTTCAACTGACCTCACCAACCGCCATTTTCGACTCCATTGGTGTCAAGCAGGAGATCATTGGAGACCAGGGTGTTTTGTTTTCTGATGACAGCTGATTCTGTCTCAAAGCCCGCTGCTGCCGCATGTTGATTTGGAGTAGGCCAGCTGAGGGTCTGTACCCAACCTAACTGCGTGCTGGGCATAATGGATCTACACGTGGGCTAGGTGCGATTTCGTATGACAGCGGCAGCACTCTCGTGGCTATCCCACGCACCCTGACTGCAAATCTGCACGTAATTAGATGCGCAAGACAGACAATAGATCACAGTCTGGTTGTAATCCGTGCAGCTAGGACACATAACTACGCAACTGAAGAAGACGGCTGGCTGGTCGTCGAAACAGCTACTCTGAGCACACCATTAGTCCCTCATTGTGCCATTCATGCTCGAACAATAACGAGGACAGATTAGTCACGTTACCGAAGAAATGAAATATCACTGAAAGTTCGAACTATAGCACATTGTCTTTGCTCTCCCCTACATCGAAACTATTGCTCAAAATAATGAAGAACAAGATTAAAAAGAATACTGAACAATATGCGATTACTCCTCACTATCAGTTTGACTTCAGATCTAAAAAGGGAACTAGAGAAGTTCTCGCAGCAGTAAGAACTATTCTACGAGAACACTGTGTTAACTGGAAGACGTTCATTGCATTCGTGGATACAGAGATAGTCTTTTACAAGGTAAACTGAAAGCTGCTCTTTAAGACAATGAGGAACATACCAATCACCGCGAGAAGACTGATACAAGTCGAGAAAAGGTAGCTTTATTTTATGTCACTGAAAAATGCTTGTGAATCGCCTCAAGGCGCACGGAAAATGTAGTGGAATTTACTGCCAACAACACTCACTTGAAATTTAAAGGAGGCTTATACCATTTCAACGTAAGTTGTATAGAATTAGTCTTTAAGTCGAGTTTGCTCATGTATTGCATTTTTAGTTGTGTCATTGTCCCAGCCTGGGTGCACAGTGATTGGACTGGAAGGACGTAAGACTTACTTTAGTTCTGCACAAACACCAATGCACAGAGAGACACGTGAATTGAAATCAGAAGGGGAATGACACGAGACTGCGCACTATCCACGTTCTTGTTCAGCGAGTTTAGTGAAGAAGCCGTATCCAAATTTAAGCAGAAGACCGAAGACATCAAAATCAGAGGACAAGAAAAGCGATGTATAAGGTTTGCAGATGACTTTTAGAGAAAAGCAGCGAAAAGTATACGACCTAAATTTTATTTTATTTACCTAATTTATCGGATATTTCTATCCTATGTGCCTTCAAACGTTTAACGTAAAACTCTGAGGGAGTCTTACAACTTTCCAACATTTGTTCGATGTGTACATTTACGAGTGAAAATAATAGCAATAAAAAGCGAAAATAGGTTGGTAGCGATTGTTTTGATTGCAGAACTGGAGATGAAAAACACCGGTATACGGAAAACTGGTTGTTTCAGCATTCCTTCCGGGCAGGACTTCTGAGATTTCCTTACACGTGTACTATGTGAAATGTTTCGTGTTATGTTGTCTGTTTGCTAGAAGCTACATACACATAAAGGCGTACAATGTAGACACAGGTAGCTGCTCAGGTATTTTCAATTTGTATTATCGACAATGAATGAATTACTGTTAACTTAAATTCCTTTCCGTTTTATTATTTCGTAGCAATGGCAGACAAATTATAAGCTTTTGTGTAGAATTTGCAATCTCCTATTTCCTTAATTATTTCGAATGAAAATCCCGTTTCGTAGTCAAATATATTTATTTAATTTTTAACATGAATTTGAATGGAATTTTTGTGATAAAACTAAAAAAGCTCTTTTAAAAAATTCAAATCAGCAATTTAGATCGTAGACAAGATAGGACGTATACCAGAAACAATTACGTGACGATAGTTAAAATTTCAGTTATGAATTACTCGAGTGAGCAATGTTTATTGTCCAATCTGTCCATAAATTCTCGTTCTATAAGGTGCTCATTTCTAATTCGACACCTTTCGTCAGAAACAATATCATTCGAAGGCGATAACAATCCATCAGAAGGCGCGGAACCTCCTACCAGCGATAAACACTTCTGCACTACACATGGGAAGCGTTGCGTACACCTGCTACTCCGCGCCCAGAAACCGAAAGGATCACTGCTTTTGGGTACTAAAGGACAACAGATACATTATTATCTCAGCAATGCGGTACCGATTCTTACGTCATCCGTTTGTTGCTCATTTGTAACTTTCGGCGTTGTTATTAAAATAGCAAGCAGTAAAGGAAACAAAATAAAAATTTGGAGTAGGAATTATAATCCGTGGAGACGAAATAAAAACTTTGAGGTTTACCGATGACATTGTAATTCTGTCAGAGACAGCAAAGGACTTGGAAGAGCAGTTGAACGGAATGGACAGTGTCTTTAAAGGAGGGTACAAGATGAACATCAACAAAAACAAAACGAGGATAATGGAATGTAGTCGAATTAAATCGGGTGATGCTGAGGGAATTAGATTAGGAAATGAGACAGTTCAAGTAGTAAAAGAGTTTTGCTATTTGGGGAGCAAAATAACTGATGATGGTCGAAGTAGAAAGGATATAAAATGTAGACTGGCAATGGCAAGGAAACCGTTTCTGAAGAAGAAAAATTTGTTAACATCGAGTATAGATTTGTCAGGATGTCGTTTCTTAAAGTATTTGTATGGAGTGTAGCCATGTATGGAAGTGAAACATGGACGATAAATAGTTTAGAGAAGAAGAGAATAGAAGCTTTCGAAATGTGGCACTACAGAAGAATGCTGAAGATTAGCTGGGTAGATCACGTAACTAATGAGGAGGTACTAAATAGAATTGGGGAGAAGAGGAATTTGTGACACAACTTGACTAGAAGAAGGGGTCGGTTGGTAGGACTCGTTCTGAGGCATCAAGGGATCACCAATTTATTATTTGAGGGAAGCGTGGAGGGTAAAAATCGTAGAGGGAGACCAAGAGATGAATAGACTAAACAGATTCAGAAGGATGTAGGTTGCAGTAGTTACTTGGAGATTAAGAAGCTTGGACAGAAGGGAGTAGCATGGAGAGCTGCATCAAACCAGTCTCTGGACTGTAGACCACAACAACAACATTAAAACAGCACTGATCACACTTTCGCATTTTATATAATAACACAATATTTCAAAGCAATGGAAGTTTTGCAAGTAAACATAACTCGTTTAAAAAAAAATCTGAAAACAGAAAATTTCAGGACTGCTGCTACGACATACTGATATATCGATTTTTACCTGGTTGTTAGTAAAAAATAAAAAAAAAAAAACTCCCGTTACAGCAGAGACAAAACAAATACCGAAAAGTACTGGCTATTCGAAACTAAAATACCGGTATCGGCTGTATTTGACTACCTCTAGCGTAAGAACCGGAGTGCGCCTGAGCTCTGCAAAGGACAGTGGTCAGTGTTCCGGCACGAGCCGTGACTTACCAGCGTGAGTCGGAGAGCGCGCGCCATGCCGCCGGCCGGACCACGCACTGTGGCTTGGAGTCGCGCGGTGCGAATTATATCCTCCTGCCTCCACGTGTGTGTGTGTGTGTGTGTGTGTGTGCGTGTGTGGTTGCGATGGACGGAAAAGCCGGCGCCAGCGGAAGGCCGCGCCGGCCGCCCGTCCTGCGACGCGCCTCCCAGGCTCCCAATGCAGCGGCGCTACGTGACGAGAACGCGCCATTACGATTACACCTTGTTTCTTTTCCGTTTCCTTCGTTTCCCAGTCATCAGTCGTTCGCTGATTTTATGCTGCCTGCCATCTTTCCCCACCTCGAGGTAATCTCTTCATCTTTACGCGGCCATCTTCTACTATTCCGTAGCATTTATCCTGTCTCGTATATCCGATCGCTTGTTCACAATTTGCCAAAATTTTCTTATTACTACTTCATCTTGTTGCCGGTTTCCTTACTCGATGCCGTAGTCGTCAAGATTATCTAAGTGAGAGAAGTCGTTTGCAGGATTTGTCTGTGAATCGTGTAATGTTTGTTGTGCGTGTTATCGTTTATTAATGTCGTGTGCTAGCTTAGAAGAGAAAGGAAGAAAAGGGGTTACAGGTCAGTCTGTACTTCCAGAGTGGTTAGGAGCAAATGCAGAAAGACGAAAGTCTAGTGATGGCATGTCGACGGCTCGAGTCAGTGCCGAATACTGTCGCAGAGCAATTACGACAGCCGCGGATTTTGGGACTCGATGTGAACCTCGAGGGGCACAACGGTCTGAAATATATTTCTATATTGCATTCAGACTAACTGCTACACTGAAGGATTGAGGCGTGGCGCCGTATATCGCTGCTGTCTAGAACCTGTATATCAGGAGAATGACTCATGCGTGCACAGTCACAGATGGTGTGAAGCGGTTTCAGTCGAGTACGTAGCTCTAATTTCCATCTGCTAGAGCACAGTAGCGGACAGAACTAAACTGAAGGAACTATAATGTAGCTAAGAATTTTGACCAGCACAGTCCAATAGTGCTCAGAGGCATTCAGCAAACAGATCAAGAGAGTGTTTTTGTGAATTTTTCTGTTTATTTCTTGAAGGCCTTTTTGTTTATTTTTGTTTGTACAGTTCTGTATATCCTTTTAGTAGTGTGAATAATGCGTGATTGTGATCTAAAGTATAAATGTAGACCATTGTTCTCCTGACGAACGCTGTACGAACTAGTGTGAGAAACTTCCTGGCACATTAAAACTCTGTGCCGGACCGAGACTCGATCTCGCGACCTTTGCCTTTCGCGGGAAAGTGCTCTAACCAACATAGCTACCCAAGCACGACTAGCGCCCCGTCCTCACAGCTTCACTTCTGCCAGTACCTCGTCTCCTACCTTCCAAACTTTACAGAAGCTCTCCTGCAAACCTCGCAGAACTAGGACTTGCCCGCGAAAGGCAAACGTCGCGAGTTCCAGTCTCGGTCCAGCACACAGTTTTAACCTGCCAGGAAGTTTCATATGATCGCACACTCCGCTGCAGAGTGAAAATCTCATTCTGAAAACATCCCTCAGGCTGTGGCTAAGCCATGTCTCTCCAATATTCTTTCTTTCAGGAGTGCTGGTTCTTCAAGGTTCGCAGGAGAGCTTCTGTAAAGTTTGGAAGGTATCAGACGAGATACTGGCAGAAGTGAAGTTGTGAGGATGGGGCGTGAGTCGTGCTTGGGTAGCTCTCTTGGTACAGCACTTACCCGCGCAAGACAAAGGTCCCGAGTTCGAGTCTTGGTTCGGCACATAGTTTTAATCTGCCAGGAAGTTTCATATCAGCGCACACTCCGCTGCAGAGTGAAAATCTCATTCTAGTGTGAGGAAGTTTTAAGACAGTGTGAATGCAGACGACGGGGAATTTTGTATCATATGTTAAGTTCGTTTATGGTAAAAGGAAAGCTAATTCGAGTGCAGATGAAAATGGTTGATAACCTAAAGGATAAACAAAATATCAGAAAGTTAAATATTTATTTCGGGAAAAAGTACAGTACGAAAGTGTGTTATTTGTTGATTGGCTAGTCACGAAAAGCGCGGAGTAACGTGGGAGAATAATGTTGTTCTATTTGCCTTGAAGAAAAGAGACCAATCAGAATGGCGTATTCTTCGCACGTCTTTACCCTTGGAGATGAAATGAAATGGTCGTATGCCATTGTCGGCTGGGAGGCCCCGTCCGGGAAAATTCCGCCAGGAGGTGCAAGTGTTATTGCAGGTGGCGACACATTGCGCGCCGGTGATGATGAGTACAACGCAACACACAGTCCATGGGCGGAGAAAATCTCCAGCCCGGCCGGGAATCGAACCCAGGCTCGCTTCATGAGAGGGAAGCATGTTACCACTCAGCTAAGCAGGTGGGTTTCTCTTGAAGATATAGAACACTTACAACAGTCTAAGGGGGTCGGAGCCCAGCCTTTCTAAGGTAAGGTAGTGTGTAGTATGAGCTCCGAAGTAAGTTATAGTATGCCGGTTTTAGTTGTGCTGCATGTTTCAAAAGTGTTTTAAAGTGAAGGTGTATTTATTCCTGTGTCTTTTTTTTTTATAAAGAACGGATTTTTAAGTAAATTTGTGTACGAGAAAAGACAGTAATTCCGCGTGGCATATTGAGCAGATCGGACACTAAAACTTGAGTGCATAAGTTACACACAGGTAAACTTAATAGTATGTCGAACACTTTCATTTAAGAACATCCGTGCTTTGTAAATGTTCATATTTCGGAAAATAAGTTACCATAAACTTGCGAACGTGAATGAAAGGGTTTGAGCATGATTGTGTTAAGATTAGCACGAGCTTGGCAGTTAACGTGTACATCTCAAGGTTCAGAATACGCCGAAGTTTTGCTAGTATTTTCACATTTCATTGTATGCAGCCTGATGCGAGCGAGTTCCAGTACGGTAGGTTTCTGCTCGGCTTGGCTACCGGCGATCTGCTGCAACAGGTAGGTGCAGATAAGGGACGAAGGAAATCATGCCGCCGCAGGCTGTCTCAGAGCATTAGAAAATGCGAAGGTTGCGACTGGCTGCAGAACACAAGTCAGTGTCTGAGCTCCTGATGTGAGGACTAACACAAGGAGCAATCACTGGCACCGTTGTAAAGTACAAACCTTGCAGGCAGCTCTCCGAGTGAGCAAACCAGACTTATCAAAGCTTACCCGAGGCTATCGACGAACGACACAGAGTTCTCGCTGCAACGGTCTTACTGAGAAATCTCTCAATACAAAAGCCTGGGTTTTTTATGGATTCTAGCGCAGCACTATTCTCCCTATCTAAAGCTGACCCCACCAATCCACCGCCACTTTACAGGCATCGGGCAGTCTGATATGGAGCTCTACACCTCCTGGGGCCTCTGGTCTATTACGTGCAAATCCTTGCCTCCTCCTTCTCTGTAGGAAGGGGTGTTGCTGGCCTTCAGATTAACAAACTCCACGTTTGGTACCAACAGCCTTTAGCTGCCTTTATATTAACAAACTCCACGTTTGGTACCAACATCTTTTAGCTGAAGGCTAAATATCACTGCCCTTCCTATAACTGCTGTGTCGTACGTCACTTGACGCACCCGTGACGCCTCCCGTGAGTGGGTACCGGTGTTCCAGCAGTTTCGGCCGTTTCCCACCTCAGTCTAACTTGCGCAAGCCCACTGACATCGCTGTTCCCAGCAGTGAGTATCGAGCCTGCTCCCTGTGCTGAGGCGTGCCTGTTTGAGATCATTTTATGCTGTCACATAATACATCAGCGTCTAGGCGGAGTATGAAGTTACCGGTTAAATCTCTGAAGTGAAACGTCTTGGTTCAAAAATGGTTCAAATGGCTCTGAGCATTATGGGACTTAACATCTGTGGTCATCAGTCCCCTAGAACTTAGAACTACTTAAACCTAACTAACCTAAGGACATCACACACATCCATGCCCGAGGCAGGATTCGAACCTGCGACCGTAGCGGTCGCGCGGTTCCAGACTGAAGCGCCTAGAACCGCACGGCCACATTGGCCGGCCTGAAACGTCTTCCTTGGGAAGCTGCACGGACCGTCTGCAATTTTACAGGCTGCTACCGTTACTGTTTTGGTAACCTAAACGCTACCACTTTTGGTTCAAAATGGTTCAAATGACTCTGAGCACTATGGGACTTAACAGCTGAGGCCATCAGTCCCCTAGAACTTAGAATTACTTAAACCTAACTAACCTAAGGACATCACATACATCCATGTCCGAGGCAGGATTCGAACCTGCGACTGTAACCGTCACGCGGTTCGAGACTTAAGCGCCTAGAACCGCTCGGCCCCTCCGGCCGGCACCACTTTTCCCTGCTCTCTTCATTGCCACTGATTTCCTATCGTGGAGTGGCCTAACTGGCTTCCACGGCCTTAAGCTTAACAATGTTGTCAGTGCGTGACATTAAATCCATGAGTGTTTTATTCGCTAAGGTGGAATGGGAGGACAGGCACAGCTTTTTCTTCAAGGAGCGTCGGAAACCGGCCAGGGACTGCACTCGGCCTGGCCGGCTTACCAGCCGACGGTCGTTAATCCAAGTGATGTTTGGTTTGTAGGGCGCTCAACTGTGCGGTCATAAGCGTCCATACAAAGTCCCAATTTTTCACAGTCCAATTTTTTACACAGTCCAATCTAGCTACTGTCACGAAAGCTGATGATGATGAAATGATGAGGACAACACAAATACCCAGTCCCGTGTGGTGTCTGCACCACACTCGAATCCCACCATCAGCTCTTACCAACTGACATCGGGACTCTTCTGACCAGGCCCCAATTTTCCAGTCGTCTATGGTCCACCGATGTGGTCACGAGCCCAGGAGAGGTGCTGCAGGAGAAGTCGTGCTGTCAGCAAAGGCATTCGCGTTGGCCTTCTGCTGGAGTGACCCATTAACGTCGAATTTCACCACACTGTCCTAAAGGATACGTTCGTCGTACATCCCATGTTGATTGCTGATGTTATTTGATGCAGTATTGCTTGTCTGTTACACTGACAACTCTACGCTACCCTCGGTCATTAAGTAAAGGCCGTCAGCCATTGTGTTATCTGTGCTGAGAGGTAATACCTGAACTTTGGTATCCTCGGCACAGTGTTGACATTGTGGATCTCGGAATATGGTTTCCGGAACGAAATTTCCCATGCGTTTAGATAGCTCCAACTACCATTCTGCGTTCAAAGTCTCTTAATTCGCATTGTGCGGCCACTGTCTCTTCGGAAACCTTTTCACATTAATCACCTGAGTACAAATGACATCTCCGCAAATGCACCGCCCTTTTATACCTCGCGTACCCGATACTACCGTCATCTGCATATGACCATATCGCTATCGGACGACTTTCGTCACTTCACTGCACTACTAAGTAATAGCCCAGTGAACTGATTGTTTACCAGCAACAAAATTGCGGAAATTTTTTCTAAGGGGTCCCATTTGTTTTTTGGTGCACTGTATTCGAATTTCGTGTTTGCTGCCTTGTATGAGATCACCTTTACAGCGAAAACCATAAAAATAAATAAATAAATAAATTCGCACATGTTTCAGTTCTTTGCTCAGTCCTGAAAAGTATGCGTTTTTAAAAGATGACCACTCTTTTCAAAGTTAAAGTAGAAAAAATTTTCTACAAAATGCGCTAGTCTGGTTTCATTTTCTTATGAATGGTATCGGCGCTAGAAGTGTAAAACCAGTGATTTTTTCGCCCTTCTGCTAAAATATGAAAAACACCAGGCTCATCCCCAACAACTCGAAAAATATACACTTCAGCAACAAATCCCCTATAGCACGCGAAAGTACTTATACAATAAATTTGCAGCAATAGCCGTCTGTAACATTCAGTTTCTTCGTAAGAGGGGAGAAGAAAACCGAAAATTACGAAGAATACCTACCGCCCCCTAAAGCCAAGCGACCCCTACAACCTGTCCCTCATCACAGTATACTTTCGGAGAGTTATGCCACACATACTGGACTACCAGGACCACAGCCCCAGGGGGGGAGGGAGGGGGTTGGGAGTTTACAAAATACGGGTTCACTCACGTTAACACATAAAACCCAAGCTCCTGAGAGGCTTCCCTAGATTATATCTTGAAAATGCATAATAGATTGCCAAGATCAGTATGGGTGTAGCCTAGTAGGACTTTTCTGCAAGAAACAATGCCGGTTTGTGAGGTGTCGTGCACCAACATCGACGACAGTTTTTATATAGAAGACGGAAAGGACCTGGACCAGCCCCTTGCAGTACCTCTGTCTGAAGCAGCTGAGGCGACAGAAGATATTAATTCCTGTCATATTTTGTAGCATTATAAATCTTCACTGATCAGTTTTTTTCCATGATAATATTAATTATTTTTTTACAATTTTTTTCTGTTGAAGAACAGTACCAACCCACACAGTTCAGCCTGGACCTTCGGCAGACCTTGATCGTTTGCTTAACCTTGCAGTGCCCAAGACTCTTGACGCAGACCTTCTAATGCCCAAGAAACATTGCCTGCGCCACCCACAGCCAAAGGAAAGCGAGTAAAAAGCTGTGCACATCATGTCAATACCGATATTTCTTCGTACACTGATAGCTCACTAGACAACTTAACGGTATATTGTATCCATATATTGTCAGTAAATGCCTTACTTTCTTTTCAGTTAGTGAGCATACCCCGAAGTGATGGCACAATCCCGGGCTCATCATTCACTCATTTCATAAGACATGTACGTCAGTACATACAGATTTCAAATTCATCTTTCTTTTCCGTGTCATGTGCCTAATATGTTGTAAATATAAACTTTATGTTTTCATCAAACATGCTTTCTCATCAGTCCATTCAAAGCAATCTCTTTTAAGCATAACACACCGAAAGTATACTGTGATGAAAGATAGGTTGGAGGGTTCGTTTGGTTGGAGGGCACAAAAGGTGTCTTTGGTAATTTTCGGTTTTCACCTCCCATCTTATAAAGAAATTGAATATTACAGACGTCTTTTGTAGGAAATTTTATAGTACTTTCGCGTTGTACAGGGGTTTTTGTTGCTACAGTATGTATCTTTCGAGTTGTAGAGAGTGAGACTGGTCTTTTTTATATTCTCGCATATATGTATATATCTGCTTCAAATTTTTACACTATATATATACTGTAAAAATTTGAAGTAACTCGACCAAGAACTTTTCTAGATTTTCGCTAGCAATATTCATAATATATTCAAATGAAACATTGTTAGCAAAAACCTCGAAAACCTCTTGATTGATTTACATCAAATTTTTGCACACTATTCTACTAAATTTTTGAACGAACAAAGAATACATATTTTTAATATATATGGTATACAAATATTCATGTAATATACAAAGGGGAAATTTTATTAGCAATAGGAACTCCTCAAAGCTCTTTGCCAGTTTGTTTTAAATTTTCATAATAAACTTTCTGACAGTTATAGGTTGTATTATATATAAAATGAAGAACTGTTGCTAGGAAAAATTTCAAATAATTCTTGACCAATCTACTCCAAATTTCTATGCGGTACTCGGAAATAGACTACATATATTTTTTAAATGGATATTGTATAAAAATACATATGCAGTAAACAAAGTGTGAGCATTGTTAGCAAAAATCTCGAAAAGTTCATTCTGATTTACTTCAAAATTTCACCCAATACTCTAACGAAATATGGATGGCATGTAATATATATTTTTTAAATATATGTAATATATGAATATATGTAAGATTTAATAGGCAAATATTGTTTACAAAACTCTCAAAAGTGCTTATTTTAAACAAAAATATACAGATTTTGCGTTAAAACAACCTGTGCCAAAAAAGAATGCTTTGCTATGGATGTGTGTGGTTTAGTTTTCTTCCTCGCAGTCAATTTTAACTGTGATGTCAGGACATTTAAACCATTACACAAATTGTTTCTACAACATAGATTCTTTCTCTTTGTGTATAATTTTAAAGGAACTGTATATGCACAACAGTCTGCTGTTAGTTTCATTTGTCGTAGTTGACTTTAACAGAAGACAGGAGAGTTGTATTTATGGCTTTTAACTTATGATTAGAACACTACTATGGAATCTGAATCGTCGTAAACTATAGTTCTACCTGTTTCCATATTAAATCCATGCAAAATATTGCCATTGGAGCTACTATCCTCACACATCTGGCAGCTGGAAAGGTCACTCTCATACCCCATATACCAATAGGTTTTCCTCAAGAAATATGAGTCTCAGTTTTATCTACGATATTTACGGAAGCTGAAGAAATGAATTAAAGTTCTTGCTACAACTGGGATTTGAAGCTACATCGCCTTGCCCACGAGGCAGATGTGCTAGCCGTTACACCACTGAAGCAATGTAGGTGACACGGCTGCGTGGACTACGCTAGTTGATTGCCCTCCTTAATACAAATTTCAATTCATGTCTTTCAGTTTATTTGTCCCTTTCGAAATTGTCACTATTGCCGAAGCTCTCTGGTATTTCTTCAGCTTCCATCATTATTGTAGATAAAGTTGAAACTCATATGAGGGTCATTGAACATTAAAGAGCCAATTGATCTTGGGAAAAAACTGTTAGTAGGGCGAGTTTGGTACGCCTATGGATTTAAGTTGGCATCACTGGGACGAGCCCTGATCAGCTGATGTGTGAACATTGTTTTGTTTATAACCTCAAAAATACATTTCAAAATGGCGAGTCCGCTTGAAACGTCCACATTGGTCGAACAATGTTCTGTTACTGGTTTTTTACTTGCTGAAGGCGAAAACCAGTGAATATATATGTAGAACGTCTAAAGTTTGTGGTGAATATTGTATGAATCGTGAAAATTTTTACAAGTGAGCCGAACAGTTCAAAAATGGTCGCGACTCAGTGACTGACGAACAGTATTCTGGCCGACCGGTAGCAGTTTCAACTCACTCACTTGAAAGTCGAATTGATGACATTATTCGTGCCGACCGCCATGTGACTGTGCAAATGATAGCTGATAAGGTTCAGTTCATAACATTATCTGTAACAGAATGGAAATGAGCGTTTGGCGTCATTGGCCGGGAGGCCCCTCGCGGGGCAGGTCCGGCCGCCAGAGCGCAGGTCTTATTACATTCGGCGCCACATTGGGCGACCTGCACGCCGGATGGGGATGAAATGATGATGAACACAACACAACACCCAGTCCCTGAGCGGAGAAAATCTCCGACCCAGCCGGGAATCGAACCCGGGCCCAGAGGACGGCAATCCGTCACGCTGACCACTCAGCTACTGGGGCGGACTGTAACAGAATGAAGTACCACAAAACATGTTGAACATGGGTCCGAAGGGAGTTGAAGTGGCTACATAAGGAAACAAGGTTGGAAGTGTGCACAGAACTAAAGGAACGTTATGAAAGAGAATGAGGGCACTTCCTCAACAAAATTTTAATTTGTGATGAAACTTGTTTTCACTATTATGAGCCAGAATCAAAAAGATAAAGCATGGAGTGGAAGTACAGCAACTCACCTGTCAAGAAAAAATTAAAAACCCAACCATCAGCAGGAAAAGTCATTTTGACAGTATTTTGGGATGCTGAAGGTCCAATTATTTGTGATTATCTCGAAGAGCAGCGTACAATTAACATCCAATACTACTCGGATTCGTTTTTAAACAAGGTGAAGCCAGCCATGAGAGAGAGAGAGAGAGAGAGAGAGACACCGTGGATCTCAGAGGAGAGGTGTGATTCGCCAGCAAGACAACGCACGTCGTCATATTGCTCAACTAACCCGTGAAACCATCGACAAAATGGGCTGGGTAGTACTGCCTCATCCCCCTTACAGTCCTGATTTCCTAATGATTTCCATTTGTTTGTGCACTGAAGGAGGCATTACCTGGGAAGAGGCTCCAGGACAATAAGAATGTGAAAAAGTTTGTGGAAAATTGGTTTAAACATCAAGATAAAGAGTTCTTTGCAGCTGCAATAAAAAAGCTTGTAGCCTGTTGGAACAAGTGGATAAATGTTGAAGGGGATTATATTGAAAAGTAGAAAAAGTATTGTTTTGTGAAAATAAATGTTTTTTTTCTCCAGACCAATTTACCTCTTTAACTAGTGAATGACCCTGATATGTATCGACGAAAATTTAATTATATCACATCTATAGACCACCTATGCCTGAGGTACAGGCAGGAATTCCTTATTACATCCAAAGCTGAGGCGCTATTCCAATACTGCAGAGCCTCAGCAATAATGATTTAAGAATGGAAAATAAGTTGAAGTTTGTGATAGGGAGGGCATTGGACTAGAGTAGTGCAGTAGTCCATGCAGTTGTGTTACCTACACTGTTTCGGTCGTGTAATGCCTAACACATGTAACTAATGACAGTCCGGCTTTCGCAGTTGTGCACTGCTGACATGCTGTGTGTTTCTGCATGCAGAGCGTGTGCGCTCGCTAATGTTTACTTTCAGTGTTTGTCGCTTACACGTCGCTTTCATATCATGCAACCACGGCCAATCATTTTAAAAAACCCACGTTGTGATTCACCTTCTGCAATGACTACACCCAATCAAAGCCCTTGAAAGTAGAACGCTTCCCACTTGACATAGCTAAGATCCCAGCGTCCGGCATTTTGGGAGTCCCTATGTCCATCTTCAGCAATGCAGTATATTTCAAAGTCGTCAGTTACATCGTGTGCAAAAGAATACTTCGTGACTCCAGACATGGACTACACTTTTGCCTCGATGACGGCAATGTCGACGCGGTCACTGTCGACGGCGTAGTCTTGGGCATGCGCACCGTATGAGTTTTTGCACTACCATTTGAGCTCCTGGCGGAAGACGTTACCCCATTTTTCCACACCTATGGCACTGTACGCGGCTACAATCAAGAATTCTGGGCGTAATTCCAAACATACCCCATTCTTAACGGTGTACAGCATGTCACCATCGATCTCCACTGCCACGTGCCATTTTATCTGCATATCAGCGGGTTCTCTGCGGTCGGTATATATGGCGGCCAACTTGAGACCTGTTCCAGGTGTGGCAAAGAAGCCCTCATCATGTCTCAGTCTCTTCCGCAACGCATCACCCAGATGCCAGCCACTGCGGTGGCGCCTCTGAACCTGACGACGGTTTTACTGATCACCCACTCATCGGGGCTCTCTTCTCCTCGCGCCGACCATCGTCAGTTAGGCCACGAACCAGCGTGCTTTCTAGCTGCTACGGATAATGCTGGGGTCGACGCATCACACTTACAACATGCTGCTAGGGCAGCGCCACTACCAACAGCGACGGCTTCCAATCCTCTCTTGGCTGATGAAATGGGGGTCCTGTCGCTTATCGTTCCCACGACGGCCTTCCTCCCAGACAGCCGTGACTCCCTCCTCTCTTCCAGCACAGGGGGATACAAACATAAAGAACGTTCCCCTAGACGGCGCACGACGAGGCGCCGTACGGTCTCGGACTGAGACAGCTCATCACCCCTAAGGCTCCAGAGGCCATCTGGCCTCGGAGAACCTGCACGTTGGCAAGAATGACGACAATGTGACGTCGGCTCTTGTTGTGCCAGTACCTAATCTGCCAGCTCGTCCAGATGCACCTGGGCCAATGTACTCCACCATTATGACTGCCGCCAAGGTGTCCTCCACTCCTACAGATGGGGTGGAACATATGAACGCCACAACAACAACTCCCTCGATGGCCTGGAGTGATGACGTCGACAATGGCTTGAACCACACACTGACGAAAGAGTTAACTCCAGATGGACACCTAGTTATGCCAATGAGAACACCGTCAAGTGGCGTACAACATGGCTTGTGACTGCCTCCTCTTCTCCATGCCCCACTGATGGAGCTCCCCTCCACAGCACGACTCGATACCAAAAATACCGAATAGCAACGATCGACACTAACAACATTGGCTCCCTAGTGAAAATTCAACATCTGTGCAAGATGATAAGAGCATAGGATGTCGACATCGCATTACTGTATAACTATACGTACCAAGCTATAGAAATGGCCTTAGACCTTTTCAGACCACTGTGCTACATCTGCAATATTCTCTTCGCATAACAAGTGGTCTGGCCCAGCCGTGCACCGTGGAAGCTAAATGCCTCGAACCTCCACGATCCCGACTGTGTTCAATGCGTTACTGAGACATGGGCCACCTGTGAACAACGCTTACCTAAGTACTGATTTGGTGACTGTAATGTGCCAAACCTGCCATTCGATGTACATTAATTCAATATGGCAAGGAAGTAGCTGTGTGGCGCTGGCACGCTACCAACTATTTCTATGTCATTCTGTGTGGCCTGGACGCCCAGCCACCCACCCCTGAAACCCGGATGGAACGTAACAGGATTAAAGCACAAATTGTAACACTGACACGCAGACTGCAGGGGCGGTGGTGAGGACCAGACGTCATGATTCGGCGGAACAGGAACACCCCACCACGCATCATGTCGCCTCTGATAGGAAACACTGACGACGACGACTCATCACCGAGATCTACACCTGTTGCAGTTAGCACGTCACTTGACAGACCGAAATCGTCAATGTCTTAGTAGACCACTACCGTACAATGTACCAGGAGGAGCCTGCCAACACCCATTCTGAGGTACTACCACGCGTCACCCGCGCCCTCGTCAGCAACGAAGCGAACGAGCTGACGGAGTTCATTACGTGTGACGGAGTCCACGATGCACTCAACAAAGGTGCTTTGAATAAGTCACCTGGCGTCGGCGGATTGCTGATAGAACTTGATCGCCTCCTCCCCCCCCCCCCCCCCCCCCACCGCTAATGGCATCGCGGTGGACGACAATGTTTCATGAACTGTCGACGTTGGGCAAGGCCATACCACCAGCCTTTGTCACGGCGGTAATAATTATACCCATCCACAAAACGACACCGGCTCTGAGACAGCACATTACCACACCCTAACTTTGATTAACACTCAAGCACTGCACTCCGTCTTCGGGTGACAAGTGGCCCATCGGGAACAAACTACCGCCGTGTCATCCTCAGCTGAGGATGCGGAGAGGAGGGTTGTGTGGTCAGCACCCTGCTCTCCCGGTCGTTATGATGGTTTTCTTTGACCGGAGCCGCTACTATTCGGTCGAGGCTGAGTGCACCCCAAAAAATGGCAACAGCGCATGTCGGCCCGGATGGTCACCCATCCAACTGCCGGCCACGCCAGAGAGCGCTTAACTTCGGCGATATGGCGAGAACCAGTGTATCCACTGTGGCAAGGCCGTTGCCTAACTTTGCTCAACGCTGACTACAAACGTTTTGCACGACTCCTGGCGACGTGTTGCCGCAAGATACTGACTAGCATTCTATCCCCAGAAAAGACTACGCCTGGTGGCTCAGTTAATATACTGACAGCCACAGGAGAATGTCGCGATTTAAATGCACTGACAGCGGCGTGCAGACTTCGCGCAGAGGTGGTTGCTATTGATTATTTTGAAAGCGCATTCAACAAGGTGCAACATAGTTTTCTATTCTCCATAACGAGCTAGATGGGTTTTCCACCCGCCTTTATCGATATCGTATGGCGCCTGTACGGCCGTGCTCAATCCTTGATTCAGGTCAATGGCCGTGTGGAAGGACCAGTGACCATCCGCTGCTCCAAAAGGCAGGATTGCCCACTTTCTACACTGCTTATGCCATAATCCTGAAGCCACTCACGGGGCGCTAGACGACCCACCTTTCTGGTCTCACGTCGTAAAACTGTGCACATTGGTATCAATTTCTCCCCCACTGTGTGGCGCCCCGCTTTTCGTCGTACTCTCCAAATTATGCACACGGAAGTGCATCTAAATCTCCGCCGCCAATACGATTCTTTGCAATGTATCGTACATCTGCATCAACATGTGGCGCCCAGCATGGTCCACATCGCAAAGGTACTCCCACTGGCATCAACTATTGGATACAGCCTGCAGACGGCATTTGAATACTTTCCTTCCTGCCGGTACGCTCTTTAGGGTCCTTTACTAAACGCTCATACCTCCCACGTGTGATCAGGGGGCTTCAGCTTTGTCAATGTGCGACTCCGAGTGGCGTCTTTGTGCATGTGCACCACGCACAAGCAGTGGAACAGGGGCGCTTCCCCTATGCGCAGCCTGCTGGACATTCTTATGCCTGCGACCGTATCCCTGGCAGTAGGCCATATCACGCACCAGCTGATGCACATTTCTGATTCCACCATCGACTTCAGTAGTCTCGCACTCACCGAGCACGTGCCTTCCTCGAACCAACGATTTCTACACCCCATTACTTCGTTACATATCCAGCAATAATGTCGAACTCAAATACCCATCGATGTGGTGGCGTGCGGTTTGGCGTCATGTCCATCAGCGTTTCCTCCGCCAACATCCAGACAATATGGTACCAGGTCACATGTGAAAAATTCTTCCACAAATCAACATCTTCGCGCAATCGAATTGTCGGACACTTTGCTTTGTTCAATTTGCTACATCGATGATGACAATGCCCACCACCTGACTTGTGCTGCCACCAGTGACTTCTGGAAGCTGGGTCAACAGTTCGTTGCCTGCTATCTCTACATTCCGCCCGACTCTATTAACCCATGGACTTTCATCCATCCTGAGGATACTCACTTCCCCACCACCGAAAATCATGCGACTGTGTGAGTCAAGGGATGGACGATAACTTACCTGTACGCTGATGGTGATAAATCACACCTTGACTTCTGGCAATACTTACAAACCGGCCGCAATGAAATCGAACACCGACCGTGCTACCGCATCTTCTTCGCCAATTAGCTTTGCGCTATCTTGTCGTCATCCCCCCCACCTGGATGGTGCCACAAGCAGACGAGATACCCGCCCCCCTGCCGACTTCTGGAAAGCCCCGCACTACACTTCTATATCCTACCCAACAGTGCGGTAGGCACATGGACAAGCGCCCCTTCCTTTGATGCACGCTGGTCATCCCCCCCTCCTCCTTGGTTTCTGCCGCCCTTCGGGCGCTTCTTCCCGGCAGCCACATGTTGACCTCTGCCCACTCTGCATCCGCGCCTAATATGGCGTGTAGAGTGTGGTGTCACCGCCAGACACCACACTTGCTAGGTGGTAGCCTTTTAAATCGGCCGCGGTCCGGTAGTATACGTCGGACCCGCGTGTCGCCACTATCAGTGATCGCAGACCGAGCGCCACCACACGGCTGGTCTAGAGAGACGTACTAGCACTCGCCCCAGTTGTACAGCCGACTTTGCTAGCGACGCCACACTGACAAATACGCTCTCATTTGCCGAGACGATAGTTAGCATAGCCTTCAGCTAAGTCAATTGCTACGACCTAGCAAGGCGCCATCACCAAGTTATATTGAGATGATAATACTGTATCAACAAGACCAATGTTCACCAATTGTGGATTAAAGTTAAGTATTCCAGCAGCTACGTACTTTTCTTTATAGCATTCATTGCGTATCCTGTTTCAGACCTCACGCCAGCCTGCGTGAGTTTAAGCGCGTGCCTTTCGGCTTCCTCTCATTGTGTCTAGGCTGTCTTGCCTAGACACAACATAGAGCAGTGGCTGCAAGTCTTACCATACCTCTGCCCCTTCTTCCCTCTTTGTCTGTGGCCTCGTACCTCCATACCTCTTAGCTTACTTTTATTATTATTGTTTTTATTATTATTCCCACACCTTGTTAATAAAGACTTTTACACACCTTGTTCTGCCGAAAGGACAGCCTTTTTGTTGTATTTGTGCTTGTAACAATAAAGATGTTTTGTTTACTTAATCTGTTTCCCGTTAAAGTGGTTCAGGGATAGGAAGGGGGAGGCATTGTGGCCTAGCCTCGGGTTTCCTTGTAACAATAAAGATTTTTCGTTTACTTAATCCGTTTCCCGTTAAAGTGGTTCAGGGATAGGAAGGGGGAGGCATTGTGGCCTGGCCTCAGGTTTTGACCCCTGCCCACCCTGTCTCCATCGGCTCCAAGCTGTCCACCCTACTTCCTGGGAAAAAAATAAAAAGTAAACATATGCAAGGAGACCCGGCCATGGCGCAAATTTTAATGCATTCCTTCAGCTCCTATAATTACCATACTCCAATGATTCCAACTGATTTATCCATTCATTTTAAGTGATATCAATTCCAGTCAAGTTTTCCTTTGTAACACCGATAAACAAGGCTCAAAGCCAGAGAGAGGAAGGAAGCTGAGATGGACAGAGAGAGGGGGAGAAAATGAACGTAGAGAGCATGAAGGAGGGGAGAGAAAGAGAGAGCGGGAGGAGGAGATCCGCAGAAACAGGGAGGAGACACAGGTGAGTGCCTACAGACACAGTTAGTAACTGTGAGGCATTGCCAGGTTGTGGCTGCTCATATTGTCTCCGAAATCGTTTATATACATAAAGAACAGCAAAGAGCCCTTAGCGCTTCCTTTCATTCCCCAGCTATAACTTCGGTTTCACTAGCTGACTTCCTGTCTGTTACAAGAAATTGCAAAGTTTCCGACAGGAAATTTCGAATCTAGTCGCACAACTGAGACACGCAGTTTGATTAGAGGCCACATGTGAGAAACGGTGTCAAAAGCTTTCTGGGATTCTGGAAATGATGAATCAACTTGAGATCCTCTGCCAATGGCACCATATTTGTTCGACTTTTTCCACTGAAAAAGCTGTGAAAAACATTTAAAGCAAACATATCTGGGGTTTAGGTGAACAGAATTGCCATTTACTTCATAAGATAAACAGATGACATTGCTTGAATGGCTGGCAGTAGAAACAGATGCAGAATAATAGCAAAAAATAGAAAAAGTTTGGATCAAAAAGCAATATACAATAAAGCAAAATTATTGTAGTAAGAGGAAAATATGAAAGAGAAACCTGATATCAAAATTGAACAAAATAAAATATAAAAAGTTTTATTTTTTTAAGCGCCCTAATTTCAGAAGACAACAGATGCAGCTTTGAAATCAGAAAAATATTTACACCACTAAAGAATACTTTCAGTTAAATGATTCGACAAATATTCGACTATAAAAATGAATAATCAATTTGTCACGAGGTTCGTCTGGTTTATGCTACGGTATGGCTTTGAACAATGGGCAATAATGAAGAAAGAGAGCAAGCCCTTAGAAGATATGAAAATATAGCTATGGAGAAGACTAGAGAAAACAGTCATTCTGACTTGAATTATTCTGTTGGTCCGAAGAACTGATTGAGAGAAGAAAATCCAATGAAAAGGGTCAATGGGCAGAGATACTGCATAGCAACTATCAAAAAATTATTGAAGCTCTTTGGACCACAAATAAAATAGAAGTAAAAAATGTGTGATATCAAGAAATGAAATAGTAGCAAATCTGTTAGATGTCAAACAGTCAAAATTACAACGTAATGAAGAAACGATGAAAAAGAGCGTATAGCATCGTTGGCCGGGAGGCCCCATCTGGGGAAGTTCGGCCGACAAGTGCAAGTCTTATTTCACTCGAAACCACACTGGGCGACTTGCACGCCGGTGATGAGGACAACACAACACCCAGTCCCCGAGCGGAGAAAATCTCCAAACCGACCGGGAATCAAACCCGGGAGCGCTTGCATGGGAGGCCAGGACGTTACCACCCAGTTAAGCAGGCGGACATGAAATGAAGATAATAGGAGAAAATAGAGAAGAGTCGTAGCGACAACAAGGTATACAGGGTGTTACAAAAAGGTACGGTCAAACTTTCAGGAAACAATCCTCACACAAATAAAGTAAAGATGTTATGTGGACATGTGTCCGGAAATGCTTAATTTCCATGTTAGAGCTCATTTTAGTTTCGTCAGTATGTACTGTACTTCCTCGATTCACCGCCAGTTGACCCAATTGAAGGAAGGTAATGTTGACTTCGGCGCTTGTGTTGACATGTGACTCATTGCTCTACAGTACTACAATCAAGCACATCAGTACGTAGCATCAACAGGTTAGTGTTCATCACGAACGTGGTTTTGCAGTCAGTGCAATGTTTACAAATGCGGAGTTGGCAGATGCCCATTTGATGTATGGATTAGCACGGGGCAATAGCGGTGGCCCGGTACGTTTGTATCGAGACAGATTTCCAGAACGAAGGTGTCCCGACAGGAAGACGTCGAAGCAATTGATCGGCGTCTTAGGAAGCACGGAACATTCCAGCCTATGACTCGCGACTGGGGAAGACCTAGAACGACGAGGACACCTGCAATGGACGAGGCAATTCTTCGTGCAGTTGACGATAACCCTACTGTCAGCGTCAGAGAAGTTGCTGCTGTACAAGGTAACGTTGACCACGTCAGTGTATGGAGAGTGCTATGGGAGAACCAGTTGTTTCCGTACCATCTACAGCGTGTGCAGGCACTATCAGCAGCTGATTGGTCTCCACGGGTACACTTCTGCGAATGGTTCATACAACAATGTGTCAATCCTCATTTCAGTGCAAATGTTCTCTTTACGGATGAGGCTTCATTCCAACGTGATCAAATTGTAAATTTTCACAATCAACATGTGTGGGCTGACGAGAATCCGCACGCAATTGTGCAATCACGTCATCAACACAGATTTTCTGTGAACGTTTGGGCAGGCATTGTTGGTGATGTCTTGATTGGGCCCCATGTTCTTGCCCCTACGCTCAATGGAGCACGTTATCATGATTTCATACGGGATACTCCACCTGTGCTGCTAGAACATGTGCCTTTACAAGTACGACACAACATGTGGTTCATGCACGATGGAGCTCCTGCACATTTCAGTCGAAGTGTTCGTATGCTTCTCAACAACAGATTCGGTGACCGATGGATCCGATGGATTGGTAGAGGCGGACCAATTCCATGACCTCCACGCTCTCCTGACCTCAACCCTATTGACTTTCATTTATGGTGGCATTTGAAAGCTCTTGTCTACGCAACCCCGGCACCAAATGTAGAGACTCTTCGTGCTCGTATTGTGGACGGCTGTGATACAATACGCCATTCTCCAGGGCTGCATCAGCGCATCAGGGATGCCATGCGACCGAGGGTGGATGCATGTATCCTCGCTATCATTTTGAACATTTCCTGTAACAAAGTGTTTGAAGTCACTCTGGTACGTTCTGTTGCTGTGTGTTTCCATTCCATGATTAATGTGATTTGAAGAGAAGTAACAAAATGAGCTCTAACATGGAAAGTAAGCATTTCCGGACACATGTCCACATAACATATTTTTGTGTGTGAGGAATGTTTCCTGAAAGTTTGGCCGTACCTTTTGTAACGCCCTGTAGAGTTTAGATAGAAAATTATGTAACTGTTACATCCAAAATCTCTAGTCTATTTTACATATTTTTACTTTCAAGAAATTTACTCCTCTTCCTCAGAGCAGTAGCTGATAATAATGAGTGAGTGAAAAAACTTTTCTTCGCTTGTGTCGTTTTCCTGCGAAATCTACATTACGTGATCAAAAGTATCCCGATACCCCCAAAAACGTATGTTTTTCATATTGGGTGCGTTGTGCTGCTACCTACTCCCAGGTACCCAATATCAGCGACCTCAGTATTTATTAGACACCGTGAGAGCGGAATGCGGCGCTCCGCGGAACTCACGGACTTCGAACGTGGTCAGATGATGTCATTTGTGTAATACGTGTGTACGCGAGACTTCCGCACTCGTAAACATCCCTAAGTCCACTGTTTGCAATGTGATAGTGAAGTGCAAACGTGAAGCGAAACGTACAGCACAAAAGCGTACAGGACGACCTCGTCAGTTGACAGACACCGCCGAAGGTTGAAGAGGGTCTTAATGTGTCATAGGCAGACATCTATCCAGACCATCACGCAGGAATTCCAAACTGCATCAGGATCCACTGCAAGTACTATGACAGTTAGGCTGGAGGTGAGAAAACTTGAATTTCATGGTCGAGCGGCTGCTCATAAGCCACACATCACGCCGGTAAATGCCAAACAACGCCTCGCTTCCTGTAAGGAGCGTAAACATTGGACGATTTAACAGTGGAAAAACGTTTTGTGGAGTGACGCATCACGGTACACAATGTGGCGATCCGATGCCAGGGTGTGGGTATGGTGAATCCCCGGTGAACGTCATCTGCCAGCCTGTGTAGAGCCAACAGTAAAATTCGGAGGCGGTGGTGTTATGGTGTGGTCGTGTTTTTCATGGAGGGGGCTTGCACCCCTTGTTTTGCGTGGCACTATCACAGCACAGGCTTACATTGATGTTTTAAGTTCCTTCTCGCTTCCCACTGTTAAAGAGCCGTTCGGGGATGGCGACTGCGTCTTTCAACACGATAAGGCACCTGTTGATAATGCACGGCCTGTGGCGGAGTGGTTACACGACAATAACATCTCTGTAATGGACTGGCCTGCAGAGAGTCCTGACCCGAATCATATAGAACACTTTTGGGATGTTTTGGGTCGCCGACTTCGTGTCAGGCCTTACCTACCGACATCCATACCTCTCCTCAGTGTAGCACTCCATGAAGAATGGGCTGTCATTCCCCAAGAAACGTTTCAGCACCTGATTGAATGTATGCCTGCGAGAGTGGAAGCTGTCATCAAGGCTAAGGGTGGGCTAACACTATATTGAATTCCAGCATTACCACTGGAGGGCGCCAAGAACTTGTAAGTCATTTTCAGGCAGGTGTCTCGATACTTTTGATCACATAGTGTACGTAATTTGTATACCACTGTCCTTTCCTCCTTTTCCTGTTCCAATCATGAAAGATTCGCTGGAAGAACAGTAGTTAGTAAACCTCACTGAGCTCGAGTCTCTCTAATTTTATCTTGATGGTCTTTTCAGCAAATATATGTAGAAAAAAAGGAAAATACCACCTTTCGGGTCACAGATAGGCCAATTGTGACCGATCGACCGCCCTGTCATCCTCAGACAGTGGCGTCATTTGGTGTGGTGTGGAGGGTCCTAGGATCAGCAGATCGCCCTTCCCTCCATTGTCGGTTTTGCACGCCTGATGCCGCTACTTCTCACTCAAGTGCCTCCTCAGCTGGCAGCACGAGACTGGGTGGACCCGTTCCTGTCCTCTGATCAAGGAAGAATCCCTGGCAGTATCGAGAACCCAACCCAGGTCCTCCGCCTGACACCCATATACGTTGGACACTCACCTACAGAGGCGAACATACGTAGGGGGATGCAATATGTGCGTTGACTCTTCTAGGAACGTACGCGCGCGCAAATTTAACAAATATTGGTCAAGAAAGCCTCTCTTGCGGGGCCTGCCACTAGAGTTGGCTGAGTATATATCTGCGTGACGCTTTCGCGCTTACTGAATAAATCCGTAACGAAACGCGCTGCACTTCTTTGGATCTTCTATGTTTTCTCCATCACTCCTGTCTCGTAAAGATCTCAGACCTATAAGCAATGCTCAAGTATTTTGTGAGCTACCTCCTTTGTGGGTGATCTTCACTTCCCGAGGATTCTTCCAATGAACCTCACTCTGGCATCCGCCTTACCTGCGATTATTTTATATTATCGCACCATTTTAAATCGCTCTGTAGGCACACTCCTAGATATTATGGATGTGACTGCTTCCAGAGTTTCTTCTGCAATCGTGTAATCGTACAATAATAGTTGTCCCTTCCTATTTATGTCCAATACGTTGCATTTGTTTAGTTTGGGGGTCACCTTCCAATCTCTGTACCAAGTATCGATCCTCTCCAGCGCTTTCTTCATTTCCCTACAATTTTCTAGAGTTACAACTTATGCAACAGTATCATCAGCAAAAAAGTCTGATAGAAATTCGGACTTTATAACTAGGTCATTTATAAATACTGTGAAACGTAATGGGCCTATAACACTCTCTTTCAGTACACTCGAAGCTACTTTTACGTCTGAAGATACGTTCCGTCTCAAGATACGTTCCGTCTCAAGATACGTTCCTGCTTCGGCCATTCTCTGTCACCTTGCTTGCCAGACAGATGCCTGCTTTCTACGCCGTTTCCTAATGCGTCGTTCTCAATTTCGTCATCACCCCTTTCTCGTTGTTTCATTTATTCCTGAAGCATGTTCTGGGTGAAACACGCTGTTTATTACTTTCAACTCTTCTTCAATTTCTGCCTTAAACCAGATTCCAAGTGTTACGTTCTGAGCAAACCTCACGCTGATCTTTATTTCCCTTGAACTTTCATTCTTTTCTCCCAGATTTTCTTCACCTTCTCAATTGCTTCGTCCATGTACATGACGAAGAGCAGCACTCTTATTAACATTAATAACATGAGCTTATCCTCCTCAAATTTCCATTTGTATTACTTCTATTTCATTTTTGTAGATGTCACCTCTGGCAATGCTTTTTTTATGCGAGAAAGATGAGTTACATCATGGTTCTGAATCCACGTTAACTTGTAGGTCCCAGCTTGAGGAGTCCCCTGCTGACATGCATGATCCATGGATTTATATGGCTGTCTCCATACTTGTACACGTCCATCCGCTCGATACAATTTGAAACGAGACTCGTCCGACCAGGCAACACGTCCCCAGTCATCAACAGTCCTATGTCGGTGTTGACGGGCCCAGGCGAGGCGTAAAGCTTTGTGTCGTGCAGTCATCAAGGGTACACGTGTGGGTCTTCGGGTCCGAAAGCCCATATCAATGATGTTTCGTTGAATGGTTCGCACGCTTACATTGTTGATGGCCCAGCATAGAAATCTGCAGCAATTTGCGGAAAGGTTGCACTCCTGTCTCTTTTTAATGGTTCTCTTCAGTCGTCGTTGGTCCCGTTCTTGTAGGATCTTTTTCCGGCCGTAGCAATATCGTAGATTTGATGTTTTACCGGATTGCTGATATTCATGGTACACTCGCGAAATGGTCGTACGGGTAAATCCCCATTTCATCGCTACCTCGGAGATGCTGTGTCCCATTGTTCGTGCACTGACTATAACACCACGTTAAAATTCACTTAAATCTTGATAACCTGGCATTGAAGCAGCAGTAACCGATCTAGCATCCGTTCAGACACCTGTTGTCTTAAAGAGGCCCGGCCGACTACAGTGCCGTATTCTGCTTGTTCACATATACCAGTTTCTTTGGCGCTTCAGTGTATGGTAAGCGAGGAAGTACATGTCTAGCTTATATTTTTATAACATAATCTGAAATATCACTGTTACCAATTGAATATTTTTAGATGGTTTAGTAATATTCTCTCCATAAATTCTTTGGTACAGTTTTTCACAGTTTCAACAGGGAAGAGTTAAATCACGTCTGGTCTCCGGTTACATAGTTTTAAAGGAGTGCAGGTGTCTCTTTGGAAGGCATCAAACTAATCTTTTCTGCTTTTTTAAATGGATATATTTTGCGTTTTTAAGGATAATAACTGGTGTACATTATAAATTTATGTTTAAATAAATATACAATTACTTTCTCATTTATCGGTAAATTTATTGTAGGTTTGTCTCTCTTTTTTCGCTAGTTTGTACCCATCACCGATAATTCGCTTGCAGTAAATGCATAGGTAATATGAACAGAAAGCATATGAGCTATAATTTTTTTAATTGGTTGGTGACTTAAATCACTTTCTTTTTTAAGCATACATTGCGGAAGTATTTTTTTCGTGACAAATATTTGTCACGGTTCTTTTTAATTTCTTTTAAAATTTCTGTAAGTTACATAATTTCAGACTATAAATCATCCTAGCCGATACTGTATCATAATATTGAATTTATGTTGAGAATCACTTTTTATCTACTCATAAGTTTTGCTCCAGTGCCACGCCACTGGTCGTTTCGGCGTTTGATCTAGACATAAAGTTCATTATTGAATAAGCGTCAGTTCGTCAACATGGACGAAATATTTAACTATAAGCAACTTTTGGACACCCAGTAATAAGCAGATATCGGAACGATAATAACAATGAGGAAGAGGATAAGAGAAAGCAGTCAACGATAACGATTCAATAATGCCAAAACGATCGAATGTTTCTGCTCTGAACTGAGTGTGCCAGAAATCAGATGGTTCCAATTGTCGTCCCCGGCAGTCCAGAGGGATGCGAATGTGGTTACAGACTGTTTACAATTGTGGCAAGAGATAGGCTTCACAAAGAAATTGAAGAACCGATGAGTGAATGTTAGCAGTACTACTTCACGCCCGCTAAATACTGTACCTGCTTCTTTTCAAAGGCTGTAGAATGTGAACACGTTTGTATTCATGGCTATGATTTGTACATACATAGCCGGTAACATAATTTTCTGCACAATACATTTCCTCTTCACACAAATAAATGTTTCAGGACTAGGCTAGAATGATTTTGGAATTAATAGATATCGTCACACCTTATTACTAAAAAAAGAATGTAAGGAATCGCTTCCGGCCGTGTTGGCCGTGCGGTTCTAGGCGCTTCAGTCCGGAACCGCGGGACTGCTACGGTCGCAGGTTCGAATCCTGCCTCGGGCATGGATGTGTGTGATGTCCTTAGGTTAGTTAGGTTTAAGTAGTTCTAAGTTCTAGGGGACTGATGACCTAAGATGTTAAGTCCCATAGTGCTCAGAGCCATTTTAAGGAATCGCTAAAAGTTGGTAGTTTATATTTCTTCATACGCTCCTAAATGAACGCATATGCTCAACTTTGTACCCCCACTCTACATCAGTAAAATCAGTTACGTGTTAATTTAAGAGGATATTCCTCTTTGAAAACTTCAGACAATCGATTGTTTTTTGCTTAAATGTTCGTTCGGGTGTCTAATTTATTGTAGTGGTCATCCCGAGTTTGCCAGGAACTCCGTTATAGGGTTACAAGGTTATTTATGAAAAAAAGTCACAGAAAACCATTCAAAGCGGGAAAAAATTGCTTGCAACTCGGTCAATGTGCCAGCATCTAATTTCAACGACAGTCTAACAGGAATTACGGAAATTACAAACGTGCTTGAATTTGAGATTGGACCAAAGCGAACGAAAAAATATCGACGGAACAGAGCAGCCGAAGAGTCCCGCAGGACCGCCATGGCCACTAAGAATATGGAGGAGGACCTACTGTTGGATCTGGAGAATTGATGTATGGTCCGGGTATCGTATGATTAACTTATCAAAAATATAAACTAAAACTGTAAACATGTTTTTCTCGTAGTCGATTTTTTTAGACTGGTGGGAGACAAAACTTTAGAACTGTACATACGATTTTGATCGGAATTCTGAACTGAGTACTCTGTCAACATACAAAACTATTTTACGACATCTTCAAAAGTCTATTTTCGGTGCGCGCTTTTGTCTCGATGTTGTGAGCGCAATAAATGAGTTTTTTAATTTCTACTCGTCACCATTTTGTTAATACTTAATATTTTTAACTATCCTATGTATGCTGATAAAAAGTATACGAGAAATGACTTACACAAAATTATTTTGTTACAGCTTCAGTAGGAGGACTGCGGAAATTCTCGCCGATGACCAGTGTTCCGGCTGCAATGGATCCGTCGATATGTTGAAGCGGTTACAGGGAGCGTCCGATGTGGATACAACAATTATTTTGTAAAGACGAGAGATCGTGCACTAATTTTAATTTTACACACATCAAAAATTTTTTTGCATCACCTCGTTTCCCAGAAATCCTGAAGATAGGCGTTGACTGTGGATATTGTATCACAGACACAGTCCCTTTGACGGTTCAGAGACGTCACTGAACCCGCCCAAAGATGTAAAAAACCATGCATGAGCAGCGCCTATTAGACGGAAGGGGTCCGACAGCCGATCATTTCAGTCATTCCACCAGGAAGGAGGTACACGGCTCGTGTTGTCTGTAGTTCAACCATGCCTAGACGGTCAATATCGCGGTTAGATCGCGTCCGCATTGTTACTTTGTGCCAGGGAGGGCTCTCAACAAGGGAAGTGTCCAGGCGTCTCAGAGTGAACCAAAGCGATGTAGTTCGGGCATGGAGTAGATACAGAGAGACAGGAACTGTCGATGACATGCCTCGCTCAGGCCGCTCAAGGGCTACTACTGCAGTGGATGACCGCTGCCTACGGATTATGGCTCGTAGGAACACTGACAGTAACGCCACCATGTTCTATGATGCTTTTCGTGCAGTCACAGGACGTCGTGTTACGACTCAAACTGTGCGCAATATGCTGCATGATGCGCAAATTCACTCCCGACGTCCATGGCGACGTCCATCTTCGCAACCACGACACCATGCAGCGTGGTACAAATGGGCCCAACAACGTGCTGAATGTTCCGCTCAGGACTGGCATCACGTTCTCTTCACCGATGAGTGTCGTATTTGCCTTCAACCAGACAATCGTCGGAGACGTGTTTCGAGGCAACTCAGTCAGGCTGAACGCCTTGGAAACACTGTCCAGCGAGTGCAGCAAGGTGGAGATTCCCTGCGGTTTTGGGGTGGCATTTTGTGGGGCCGACGTACGCCGCTGGTGGTCATGAAAGGCGCCGTAGCGGCTGTACGATACGTGAATGCCATCCTCCGACCGATAGTACAACCATATCGGCAGCATATTGGCGAGACATTCGTCTTCATGACGACAGTTCGCACCCCCATCGTGCACATCTTGTGAGTGACTTCCTTCAGGATAACGACATCGCTCGACTAATGTGGCCAGCATGTTCTCCAGACATGAACCCTATCGAACATGTCTGGGATAGATTGAAAAGGGCTGCTTATGGACGACGTGACCCACCAACCACTCTGAGGGATCTACGCCGAATCGCCGTTGATGAGTGGGACAATCAGATCCATCAGCGCCTTGATGAACATGTGGCTAGTATGCCACGTAAAATACATACATGCGTACTACTTGGGTATTACACAGCAATCTGAGCCACCACCTTTGAAGGTCTCACTGTATTGTGGTACAACATTCAATGTGTGGTTTTCATGAGCAATAAAAAGGGCGGAACTGATGTTTATGTTGATCTCTCTTCCAATTTTCTATACAGGTTCCTGAACTATGGGAACCGAGATTATGCAAAACTTTTTTGATGTGTTTATTTGAAAAATCACCTATTTCTCATTCGTTCTAAGAGAATTACTCTTAAATGATGATAAAGTAATCAGTCTATTAGTTACTTAATCACATGGATATGTATAACACTTACTTTAATTTTGACATACCCCCCGTGATGTTTTATGTACCCTGTGCGTAGGGATTCCATCTGGCGCTCTTTGTGCCCAACTTGCATACCAGTGCGGCAGTTCAGCCAACGAAAGTGTGTTTGTAACAAACTTTATGAAGATCTGAAGATGGTAACTTAGTGTTACCGGAACCGGCTACCTACAATGAAGTTTTTTATAGCACTCTCGGCTAGGAAGTTCTTCTTCTCCTAAGTAATCACTACAGATCGCCCTTGCGAACTCAACATGTGTAAACTGATAACTAAATAGTGGTTTCAGTGGAAAGAACGAATATATGTTTCAACCGACAAAAAAATTGCAGACTGGTTCCAGTTGAAAAGAAAGAATGAATAATTCAGTCAAAATGGAAAACAATAACGGACTTGTGTTGATTGTTTTCATTCGGTTGCTCTCATAGAGGGGTTTCACTCGAAATAAATTAATACTAGTCCAGCAGATACACAAAACTACAACCAACAGAATCGACTATTTTCATTCGTTTCTTCCCCTTACTATTACTATTTTTCCAGCTGGTAGTAATTACCCTCTCAGAAATAAAACGAAATATTCTGATGAGTAAAACACAAAATGCTTTTACTTTATCTCTGCCAAACTATATTATTTTTAGAAAAATCATTATTATTATGACAATTTTATAAGCCTCTAGCATTGATTAGAAAAGTTCGGCTAGCTACTTTATTTTCTTTTCAAATACTAGCATTAATGCGTGAACGATGCGGTAAAGAGTAGAGCTTGTAAGAGGAATATAAGAACATCTTCTTCACAGTGCAAATGTAATTTGTGCTTTATACGGTACATGTACGACAGAAATAGTGACGTATACACATAACAAATGCCAAATGTGTTATGAAAGTTTTTTCCGACATGAAGAAAGTTCTTGCAGTGGACTAGAAATTTCTTCAGTAATCGCAAAGATAAAGGAACTAACTGACAGCACAACGAAACAGAAACTACATAATGACTATTATAGTGCTGTACACAGTATTATTATTATTACGAGTGGCAGTGGTCAGATACATATCATTGGCAGTTCAAAAGTAGGGAGTCTAGCGGTCAAGTGGTTTACAAACAGGACGTGTAAAGCTCACGTTTCAGTTTGGCTGATTTTAAATGGGGATGCAGCGTGTGGTTGAAGACTGTTTTGTACAAACTGGCGACCCATACTGTGGACATTCTTCCCTTGTGTGAACTGTCTGTCGTCCTCTTCTCCCTTCTATAGAACTCATTACTACAAATCTCTTGAGTTTAAATTACATTTATCAAGTGTTAACTTGTTTTGGTACCGTATTTCATTCCCTCAGCATCACCTGCTTTAATTCAGCTATAGTTCCATAATTCGTATTCTTCTTTTGTTGATATTAACCTTATAGTCTATTTTCAATACACTATTTGCTCCGTTCAGCTCATCTTTCAAGCTCTTTGCCGTTTCAAACAAAATTATGATGTTCTTAACAAATCCTATGGTCTTCATTTCTGCTCACTGACCTTTAATTCCGTTTCTAAATATCTCCTTAGTCTCCTTTACTGATTCCTCAATCTACAGATTGAGTCACGTTGTGGGACGTGCTGCAACCCTGTCTTACTCACCTTCTCAACAAATGCCCATTTCTCATGCCCTTCGACTCTTGGAAATGCCGTCATTTTCCTATGCAAGTTGTAGTTAACCGCTCGTTTTCTGTATTTTATTCCTGTTACCTTGTAAATTACAGAAAATGGATTCCAGTCAACATTATCAAAACATTCTAGACATACCCGAATGCTATAAATGTAGGAAAAGCTTTCTTTAATGTGTGTTCTAAGGTAAATTGCAGGATAAATATTTATTTGCGTGATTCTACATTTCTTCGGAATCTGAACTGATCTTCGCTGAGGTCGGCTTCCATGCGGTATTTCATCCTTCCGTAAATAATGCGTGTTTGTATTTTGCGGCCGCGACTCATTAAACTGGTGTCCCATTAAGATTCACACCCGGCGGAAGGTGTCTTCTGTGGAATTGGGGTTATTACATCCTTAGCGAGGTCAGAGGGATGTTCGTCGATATCACATTTCGTGCATACCATGTGGAATAGTTGTTACATGTGGTTTTTTTTTTTTTTTTCTTGCCAAGGACCTCAATAATTCTGAGGTAATGTCGTCTACACTTCCTGCCAAGTTTCGACTACGGTCTTTAAGTGCTCCGTTTAATTTATTTCGCAGTACAGTATATCCTATATCATCTCTAATTCCTATTCACTTTCCATAATATTGTCTTAGAGTTTTACCCTCGCTGTTGCGCTGGTCCATTGATAGTGACCGGGCCAAATATCTCACGAAATAAGCATCAAACGAAAAAGCTACAAAGAACGAAACTCGTCTAGCTTGAAGGGGAAACCAGATGGCGCTATGGTTGGCTGGCTAGATGGCGCTGCCATTGGTCAATCAACCGCGTTTCTTTTTTTTAAGAGGAACCTCCATTTTTTATTACATATTCGTGTAGTACGTAAAGAAATATGAATGCTTTAGTTGGACCATTTTATTCGCTTTGTGATAGATGGCTCTGTAATACGCACAAACGTATAAGTACGTGGTATCACGTAACATTCCGCCAGTGCGGACGGTATTTGCTTCGTGATACATTACCCGTGTTAAAATGGACCGTTTACCAATTGCGGAAAAGGTCGATATTGCGTCGATGTATGGCTATTGTGATCAAAATGCTTAACGGGCGTGTGCTATGTATGCTGCTCGGTATCCTGGACGACATCATCCAAGTGTCCGGACCGGTCGCCGGATAGTTACGTTATTTAAGGAAACAGGAAGTGTTCAGCCACATGTGAAACGTCAACCACGACCTGCAACAAATGATGATGCCCAAGTAGGTGTTCTAGCTGCTGTCGCGGCTAATCCACACAGCAGTAGCAGACAAACTGCGCGAGAATCCGGAATCTCAAAAACGTCGGTGTTGTGAATGCTACATCAACATCGATTGCACCCGTACCATATTTCTATCCACCAGGAATTGCATGGCGACGGCTTTGAACGTCGTGTACAGTTCTGCCACTGGGCACAAGAGAAATTACGGGACGATGACAGATTTTTTGCACGCGTTCAATTTAGCGACGAAGCGTCATTCACCAACAGCGGTAACGTAAACCGCCATAATATGCACTAATGGGCAACGGAAAATTTACGATGGCTGCGACAAGTGGAACATCAGCGACCTTGGTGGGTTAATGTATGTTTCAAATGGCTCTGAGCACTATGGGACATAACTTCTAAGGTCAGCAGTCCCCTAGAACGTAGAACTACTTAAACCTAACTAAGGACATCACACACATCCATGACCGAGGCAGGATTCGAACCCGCGTTCGTAGCGGTCGCGCGTTTCCAGACTGTAGCGCCTAGAACCACTCGGTCACCCCGGCCGGCGTTAACGTATGGTGTGGCATTATGTGAGGAGGGATAATTGGCCCCCATTTTATCGATGGCAATCTAAATGGTGCAATGTATGCTGATTTCCTACGTAATGTTCTACCGATGTTACTACAAGATGTTTCAGTGCATGACAGAATAGCGACGTACTTCCAACATGATGGATGTCCGGCACATAGCTCACGTGCAGTTGAAGCGGTATTGAACAGCATATTTCATGACAGGTGGATTGGTCGTCGAAGCATCATACCATCATACCATGGCCCGCACCGAATCGGACGTCCCCGGCTTTATTTCTGTGAGAAAAGTTGGATATTTAGCATCGTGATCCACCGACAATGCCTGACAATATGCGTCAGTGCATTGTCAATGCACGTGCGAACATTACGGAAGGCGAACTACTCGCTGTTGAGAGGAATGTCGTTACTCGTATTGCCAAATGCATTGAGCTCGACGGACGATCATTTTGAGCATTTATTGCATTAATGTGGTATTTACAGGTAATCACGCTGTAACAGCATGCGTTCTCCGAAATGGTAAGTTCACAAAGGTACATGTATCACATTGGAACAAACGAAATAAAATGTTCAAACGTACCTACGTTCTGCATTTTACTTTAAAAAACCTACCTGTTACCAACTGTTCATCTGATATTGTGAGCCATATGTTTTGTTTGTGATTATTACAGCGCCATCTATCACAAAGCGAAAGAAGTGGTCCAACTAAAACATACATATTTCTTTACGTACTACACGTGTATGTAATAAAAATTGGGGCTCCTATTTTAAAAAACGCAGTTGATATCCGTTTGACCTATGGCAGCGCCATCCAGCTGGCCAACCATAGCGCCATCTGGTTTCCCCCTTCAAGCTAGACAAGTTTCGCCGGCTGGAGTGGCCGTACGGTTCTAGGCGCAACAGTCTCGAACCGAGAGACCGCTACGGTCGCAGGTTCGAATCCTGCCTCGGGCATGGATGTGTGTGGTGTCCTTAGGTTAGTTAGGTTTAATTAGTTCTAAGTTCCAGGCGACTGATGACCTCAGAAGTTAAGTCGCATAGTGCTCAGAACCATTTAGACAAGTTTCGTTCTTTGTAGTTCTTTCGTTTGACGCTCATTTCGTGAGATATTTATCCCGGTCACGATCAGTGGATCACCCTGCCTTTGGCCTTTCGTCCTAAACTTCTTTGCTTACTACTGACCAGCTATCTGAAGCTTTGGCGATCAGTCAATTCTCTTTCCTCGAAAGGTTTATTTAATTTTCCTACAAGGTTTGTCTGTTTTTCCCATAGTCATTATGCAGCTACAGTTTTCCATTTCTCCTCTAGCCTTGCTTGGTTTCCATTTTACACTTTTATCAGTCTCAGCTTATTAGATGTCTGTGCACTGACAAGACGAAAGTTATGGGATTGCGAGATGCCCGTATAAAATGAAGGTAGTATCGCGTACACAATATTTAAAAGGGCAGTGCATTGGCTGATCTGTCATTGTTATTGTGGCCGCACTGAGGGAATTGACGGATTTGAACGGCGATTGTAGTTGGAGTTAGACGCACGGCACATTCCATTTCGGAAATCGTTAAGAAAGTCAGTATTCCGACATCCACAGCGTAAGGAATGTGCCGAGAATACCAAATTTCAGGCGTTACTTCTCACCACGGACAATGTAGTGGCCGACAGCCACCACTTAACGACGGAGAGCAGTGGCGTTTGCGTAGAGCTGTCGGTGCTGACAGACAAGCAAACTGTGTGAAATAAATGCCGAAATGGATGTGGGACGTACGACGAACGTATCCGTTAGGACAGCGCGGCGAAATTTGGCGCTAATGGGTTATGGATAGCAGACGAGCGAGGCGAGAGCCTTTGCTAACAGCACGTCATCTCCTGCAGCCCTCTCATGGGCCGGACTCTAGACGCCTGGAAAATCATGGCTTGGTCATATGAGTCCCGATTTCATTCGGTAAGAGCTGACGGTAGGTTTCGAGTGTAGCGCACACCCCACGAAGCCATGGACCCAAGTTGTCAGCAACGCACTGTGCAAGCTGATGGTGGCCCCGTAATGACGTGGCTTGCGTTGACGTCGGATGGACTGGGTCCATGTACCGATCATTGGCTGTAAATGGTTATGTTTAGCTACTTTGAGACCGTTTGCATCCATTCATGGGCTTCTAATTCCCAAACAACGATGGAATCTTTATGGATGACAATGCGCCACCGGGCCACAATTGTTTAAAGTTATTTTGAGGGACATTCCTGACATTTAAAGCGAATGATCTGGATACCCATATCGCCCGACTTTGACTCCCATCGAACATTTATGAGATATAATCAAGAGCTCAGTTCGTGCACAAAATCCTACACTGGACGGCTGTAGAGGCAGCCTGGCTCAATATTTCTGCAGGGGACTTCCAGCGACCTGTTGAGTCCATGCTAGGTCGAGTTGTTGCACCAGCTTGGGCAAAAAGAGGTCCGACACTACGAGGGGCGTGCAAAGTCCGAGAGATGGCACCACCGGCGAGTATTGAGGTCATGTTTAGTTATTAGCGTCTTTGGAAACAACGCACACCAAGTTTCAGGCATATTGATCTATTTCTTTGTGTTTGACATTCGTGTGAATCAAGGAAGTCGAGTGATTGTCAAAAAATGGACGAAAAAAAATTTCGTGTGGTGATTAAACATTACTTTATGAAAAGCAAAACGCCTGAGGAGACTAAAGAGAAGCTTGATAAACATTACGGTGACTCTGCACCTTCGATTAGAACAGTTTATAAGTGGTTTCAAAATTTTCTGAGTGGCCATATGGGCACAAGTGATGCTGAACGTTCTGGACGCTCAGTGGAGGTTACAATTTCAAAAATTATTGATAAAGTCCATGATATGGTGATGGATGACAGAAGAGTTATGGTGCGTGAGATGGCTAGTGCTGTAGGCATCTCGAATGAACGGGTACATAATATTTTGCATAAACATTTGGACATGAAAAGCTATCCGCAAGATGGGTTCCGCGATTGCTCACGCTAGACCAAAAGCGAAATCGTGTGAAGTGTTGCAAGGATGGTTTGCAGCTGTTGAGGAAGAATCCGCAGGACTTTAAGCGTCCTTTCGTCACTGTGCATGAAACGTGGATTCATTACGATACTCATGAGACTAAACGACAATCGAAACAAAGGGTTACCAAGGGAGAATCTGCACCAAAAAAGGCGAAGACCATTCCTTCGGCCGAAAAGGTTATGGCGACTGTCTTTTGGGATTCACAAGGGATAATCCTCATCGACTATCTCGAAAAGAGTAAAACTATTACAGGTGCATATAATTCATCGTTATTGGACCGTTTGAAAACCGAGGTGCAAGAAAAACGCCGGGGATTTGACCTCAAAAAAGTCTTTTTCCATCACGACAATGCACAAGCACACACCTCAGCAATGGTGGTGGGAAAATTAATGGATATAGGATTCCAACTAGTTTCACATCCCCCCTATTTTCCAGACTTGGCTCCCTCGGACTACTATTTGTTCCCCAATTTGAAGAAATGGCTGGCTGGACAAAGATTTTATTCAAACGAGGAGGTGATTGCAGCAACTAATAGCTATTTTGCAGACTTGCACAATTCCTATTCTTCGGAAGGGATCAACAAATTAGAACAGCGTTGGACGAAGTGTGTAAGTCTAAAAGGAGACTAAATCGAAAAATAAAAAAGGATTACACCAAATACGTAAGTAGTTTTTAGTTTTGCACGGACTTTTCAAACGCCCCTCATATATTAGGAGGTATCCTATGCCTTTTGCCATTTCACTGTATTCTGTACTGTTGCTTCATTTGCTGCAGTTTTTTCTGCTGTTATCAATTAGATTTCAAGTCGGCCTTGTCTTTTGGTTAATTGAATGAAGATAGCTATAACGATCTCTCTTTAACAGAGAGAGAATTCCGCCCATCATGTCTGAAAGTGCATTCAGCTTGAGCCTTACTAACTCCTGAAAAGAAAATTGCAGCAGGACGCGAAAGTCGATTGCAACAAGTTCATTCAAAAAGAAAATGTTCAAATGTGTGTGAAATCTTATGAGACTTAACTGGTAAGGTCATCAGTCCCTAAGCTTACACACTACTTAACCTAAATTATCCTAAGGACAAACACACACACCCATGCCCGAGGGGGGACTCGAACCTCCACTGGGATCAGCCGCACAGTCCATGACTGCAAACAAGTTCGTGACGTTACTTATCCACCTCCAGGTACGGTGTGCAGCGGACTGAAGGGAACGTTGTCCACGCGCTGTCGGTCATGTGTGGAATGCAAACAAGTGTCCTTCGCAGACAAGCTAATGCCTCGCCTTTGTGTGTGGCGCTTCTTAAGCTGTCGCCACACAGCATGTTAACGAAAACGTGGATGTGGAACTAAACGAAATCTGCAACATCAAACCTTAAAATATCACGTTGTAGAACATTCCCAAGCGTGAAAGTCAGAAACAGACACGTCAGTCATTAGCTTCCTGGGGAAAAATATACCCAATTAAATGCAAGTCCGCTTGCTACGCCACAAGAAAAATTAAAGAGACGTCGTATTGGATTACATCGTTTGCAGTTGAAGCATGTAAGTTCATTTTTATATTACAACTTACGTGCTCTGAATATAAGCTGTTTCAGAGCACTTTCGCATTGAGGATCTCTTGAAAACATTTCGCTTTGATAGGATTTGTTATAATACAACAACGGGAAACGACATGATGGTTTTCGTATTTGGTGCTTTCCGAATTATAGCTTGCATGCTGTGATACTATGTCGTTTCGAGACACCTGTGCATTGAATGCTTATCAAACACGCATCGTTTTTGGTACAATTTCTTGTAGTTAAATGTCAGATGTTGACAAAGCGGCAATTAAAGCCTATGGGACAGAGCAAAATTGAACACAAAGATGCAAATAAGAACTCTTAACTGGATAACGAGTTTGAAAGCTATAATATACGCTAGGACAGAGTTAGTGACTCCAAAGGTATGTCAAAGTAAATTTTTTAATATGAGTGACAATTTTTTGTTCAATCGATCTACGCCTCCGCTGTCTTTTTCATTATTGCCTCCTCTTAAAAAGATGGTTCAAATGGCTCTGAGCACTATGGGACTTAACTTCTAAGGTCATCAGTCCCCTAGAACTTAGAACTACTTAAACCTAACTAGCCTAAGGACATCACACACATCCATGCCCGAGGCAGGATTCGAACCTGCGACCGTAGCGGTCGCGCGGTTCCAGACTATAGCGCCTAGAACCGCTCGGCCACTCTGTCCGGCTCCTTCTCTTATATTCGACAATCGCTAAGAGAGCTAACGAGACCGTTTTACACGCATCCCTTTTCGTAAAGAAACTGTATGCTTTGCGCGCCAGATATAGCTTACAGTTTCGTATAGTGCATTAGTTTGTTTTCATCGTGCTCGAAACCGTTTGGCGTGCTTCAAACGGAGAAACGCGTCCCGACTGACGACGGCTGTACAACAGTGCAGGGTCCTATCAGTGCATCCGCCACTGGATTCCAGTGTCACCGGCTGGGTCATTCACCACGCTAGGCGCAAATGTATTTTATTGACGTTAGATATTCATGAGTCGAGGAACACTAAAGGGAAGCAGTCGTTGAGAAGGGAGTGGGACAGGGTTGTAGCCTATCTCCGATGCTATTCAATCTGTACATTCATCAAGCAGTAAAGGAAACAAGAGAAAAATTTAGAGCAGGAATTAAAGTCCTAGGAGAGCAAATGAAAACTTTGAGGTTTGTCGGTGACGCTGTAGTTCTGCCAGAGACAAGAAAGGACTTTTAAGAGCGTTTCAACGGAATGGACAGTGTCTAGAAAGGAGTACACAAGATGAACATTACAAAACCGAAACAAGAGTATAGAATGTAGTCGATTTAAACAAGCGGTGCTGAGGGAATTAGGTTAGGAAACGAGACACTTAAAGTAATAAATGAGACTGTTTGGGCAGCAAAGTAACAGAAGATGGCCGAAGTAGAGGGGATATAATATGTAGCGTTTCTGAAGAAGAGAAACTGTTATATCGAACATAGACCTACGTGTCAGAAAGTCTTCTCTGAAGGTATCGGTAAGGAATGTAGCAATGCGTGGATGTGAAACATGTGTTATCAACGGTTTAGACGAGTAGGGAATAGAAGCTTTTGAAATGTGAAGCTACAGAAATGGTGATGATTGGATCGGTACATCACGTAAGTAATGAGAAGGTACTTAACAGAACTGGGGAAAAAGAAAACTTGGTGAACAATCTTATTAGAAGAAGCGATCCGTTGCTAGGACACAGTCAAGACGTCAAGGGATCATCGTTTTAGTACTAGAAGGTGAGACCAAGAGATGAATATAGTAAGGAGATACAAAAAGATGTAAGTTACAGCAGTTATTCGGAGATGAAGACGCTTATACAGTATAGAGTAGCATGGAGAGCTGCATTATGCCAGTCTTCCAACTGGCGACCACACAAGAGGTGTTTAGACAACGCAACCAACCGGATAGTACTTGCGTAGTATTCATGGTTGTTTGGTCTGAAATTCAGTCGGAGGACTGCGCTGATGCAGCTTCTCGTGCTAGTTTATCATGTGGAAGCCTCTTAGTCTCTCCGAAACCAGCGCAAGTTACGTCCTTTTGTACCGGCTACTATATTCCAGCCTTGATCTCCCTCTACCATCATCCTCCCCAATCCGCACACACAGACTCACACAACATGAGAGCACGCGCGTGCGCAGAGTTCTCTCATTTGCCAAACGTACTATTCCTTAATGCCCTTACGTGTGTCCTATCAATCGTTCTCTTCTCTTAGTCAACTTGTGCCATAAATTTCCTCCCACCAGCCCCTCCTCGGTCCCAATTCGAGTACACTGCCTTCTCATTCGTAGTCCGCATTTAGCCGTCAGCACTCTTTTGTAGTGTCACCTTTCAAAAGCTTTTGTTCTCCTATTTTCTGAACTGCTTATCACTGAAGTACCCCTCCCATTCGATACACTGTAATTTGCTACTCTAATTCCGTCAGCATCGTTTTACTATTGTTGATGTTCATCTTTTAACCGCTTCTGAAGACACTATCAATTACACTCAACCACTTTTCCAAGTCCTTTCTGGGAGAATACAACGTCGTAAACAAACTTAAAAGATTTCGTTTCTTTCTCTAGACATTAACACTGACTCTTACAACTAGAAGCCTGTTTCTGGATAAATTGCAAATTACTTTATGCTCCCTGTATTTTATTGGTGTTGCCTTCAGAATTCTAGAGAGTGGGTATTGCGGAGAAATGGCTTAGCCGTAGCCTAGATGACTATTTCCCGACTGAAACTTTAACACTGCATGGAGTGAGCGGCACTGTGAAACATGCTTACGAATGAAAACCTTACCATTCGGGTAAAAATTAGCCACTGAGGTACGTAAACAGGACCTACGAATAACCACAACTCATAATTTTAGACTTCATAAATTTAACTAATGAGGAGACACTGAAAAGAACTGGGGAGAAAAGAAATTTGTGGCCCAAATTGACTAAAAGAAGGGACCGGTTGACTGGACTCATTCTGAGACATCAATGGACCACCAAATTAGTATTGAAGGCAGGAGTGAGGGGTAGGAATCGTAGAGGGAGACCACGAGATGAATAAACTAAGCAGATTCAGAAGGATGTACGTTGCAGTAGTTATTCGGAGATGAAGAGGCCTGCACAGGGTAGAGTAGCAAGGAGAGCTGCATCAAACCAGTCTTTGGACTGAAGACCACAACAACAACAAATTTGCTAGCGAATGCAACTGCTAAATATTGGATTTGGCTACACATCCTAAACTCCTCCTCTCCCTCTCTTTGTCCGTGACATCCTCCCGCCCCCCCCCCCCCCTCTTCGCGCACCAGATCTCTCCCCCCCCCCCCCCCTTCTGACCTTGACCCTTACTGCAATCGAAACCTTCATTCAGAATTGAAGTCACTCAAAATGAACTGGTAAAAGGGGTTGCGATGATTAGTAATGTGGTATAAGACAAGAGTTCTACAGCTGTTAGATATGTGAGGATTACAATGTTTGGTACGATTCCCACTCCCGTGGTCTCGCGGTAGCGTTCTCGCTTCCCCTATACGGGATCCTAGGTTCGATTCCCAGCGGTGTCAGGGATTTTCACCTGCCCCGAGATGACTGGGTGCTGTTGTCTCGTCTTCATCATCATCACCATTCATCGCCATTACGTTCTGAGGAAGGCAACGGCAAACCACCTCCATTAGGACCTCGCCTAGTACGGCGATGCGGGTCTCCCGCATCGTTCCCCTGCGCTCTGTCCAGAAGCATGGGATTTCATTTACATTTCCAATCATCAGTCTATCAGTCCTCTCACTGGTTTTAGGCTGCCCACCAAGAATTCCTCTCTTGTGCCAACCTTTTCATCGCAGCGTGTAACAATTGGAACCTACGTCCTCAGTTATCTGCTAGATGTATTCCAGGCTCTGTCTCCGTACAGAGTTCTTACCCTCTACAGCTCCCTAGTAGTGTTCTAATCATAAGCCGATAAGTCAGGAATATAACTTACCTGTTTCCTGTAAAGCCGACGGTTTTACAATTTTCGTTTAATATTATGTATAAGCAGAAATATATACAATATGTGGGAGAAACAATTTGTGTAAATATTTACATGCTCTGTTATCGTAGTTGAAACAGGCTGTGAGAAAGCAAACTAAACCGCACGTTTTCACAGTGCAGCACGCACTTTCTTTCTTGCAGTCGGTTTTAGCAGAGAACCTGTACATTCAGATTTTTGGCAACTACATTCGGTATGTGAGCACCGACTTGGTAGCCAAAGGACGAACACTAGTACACATTCATCGAAGAACAAAGAATGTGTATGAGACAGCATGTCTGTAGAAAACCATTGTTGTGGAATTGTACGCTAAATTCTGTGCTGGTCGCGATTCGATTCGAGTTGCCAGTCGATCTGGAAGGCCAGCTTCATCCATTATGGCCGATTGGCGATACGAGCCCGAAATAAGCTTCGGCAGCGTGCAACACTTTATCTGGCAGGTGTTAGTGGGCCTTAAAGTCTGCAGCCAGTGAATAACCTGGGCAGTGAAAGCCGGATAGAATGCAAACTGGATAGCTATTTGAATGAAGCACCTGATGCATTTAAGTGTTGAAGGGACACTTTCCTTGAGCCAATTTTTGCAGGCGAGCAAAGCTGGTACCACCACAGGCAATCAGGGTCCAGAGCGTCGACGATATGGTGGTGTCATCCGCCACCCCTTCGTCCCAAGAAATTCAAGAGCTGGCCACGTGCTGGAAAAGTGATTTTCCCCTGTTCTTTGATTATAATGGCCCATTGGTTCTTGACTTCGAGGAATCTGGTGCCTCCATCACTGGGGAACGGTACTACACAGTGCTGGAGAAATTATGACGTGCAAGCATCCCAGAAAACTGCGACAAGGGATACTGCCGTTTTATGATAAAGCGCGCCCCCATACTGCAAGTCGGCTGGAGTGGCCGTGCGGTTCTAGGCGCTACAGTCTGGAACAGCTCGACCGCTACGGTCGCAGGTTCGAATTCTGCCTCGGGCATGGATGTGTGTGATGTCCTTAGGTTTGTTAGGTTTAAGTATTTCTAAGTTCTCGGGGACTGATGACCTCAGAAGTTAAGTCCCATAGTCCTCAGAGCCATATGAACCATTTAAACCCCATACTGCAAAATTCGGTTGGCAGAAGTTACGCGAACTGAAGTGGGAGACACTCGAACATCCGCCATATAGTCCCGATTTCTCCCCTGGTCATTATCAAACCTTGCACGAATATCAAGAGCTCAGATGGAAAACCAGTTCTAAGCAAAGAAGGGAAAGCAGAGAGGCGGAAGGAGTATATTGAGGGTCTATACAAGGGCGATGTTCTTGAGAACAATAATATGTAAATGGAAGAGGAGGTAGATGAAGATGAAATGGGAGATATGATACTGCTTGAAGAGTTTGACAGAGCACTGAAAGACATAAGTCGAAACAAGGCCCCGGGAACAGACAACATTCCATTAGAACAACTGATAGCCTTGGGAGAGCCAGCCCTGACAAAACTCTACCATCTGGTGAGCAAGATGTATGAGACAGGCGAAATTCCCTCAGACTTCAAGAAGAATATAATAATTCCAATCCCAAAGAAAGCAGGTGTTGACAGATGTGAAAATTACCGAACTATCAGTCTAATAAGCCACGGCCGCAAAATAATAACACGAATTCTTTACAGACGAATGAAAAACTGGTAGATGCCGACATCGTGGAAGATCAGTTTGGATTCCGTAGAAATGTTGGAACACGTGAAACAATACTGACCCTGCGACTTATCTTAGAAGCTAGATTAAGGAAAGGCAAACCTACGTTTCTAGCATTTGTAGACTTGGAGAAAGCTTTTGACAATGTTGACTAGAATACTCTCTTTCATATTCTGAAGGTGGCAGGGGTAAAATACGGGGAGCGAAAGGCTATTTACAATTTGAACAGAAACCAGATGGCAGTTATAGGAGTCAAGGGGCATGAAATGGAACAGTGGTTGGGAAGGGAGTGACACAGGGTTGTAGCCTATCCCCGATGTTATTCGATCTGTATATTGAGCAAGCAGTAAAAGAAACAAAAGAAAAATTCGGAACAGGAATTAAAATCCATGGACAAGAAATAAAAACTTTGAGGTTCGCCGATGACATTTTAATTCTGTCAGAGACAGCAAAACACCTGGAAGAGCAGCTGAACGGAATGGACAGTGTCTTGAAAGGAGGATATAAGATGAACATCAACAAAAGCAAAACAGGGTAATGGAATGTAGTCGAATTAAATCGGGTGATGCTGAGGGAATTAGATTAGGAAATGAGACACTTAAAGTAATAAATGAGTTTTGCTATTTGGGGAGCAAAATAACTGATGATGGTCGAAGTAGAGAGGATATAAAAAGTAGATTGGCAATGGCAAGGAAAGCGTTTCTGAAGAAGAGAAATTTGTTAGCATCGAGAATAGATTTAAGTTCCAGGAAGTCGTTTCTGAAAGTGTTTGTATGGAGTGAAACGTAGACGATAAATAGTTTAGACAAGAAGAGAATAGAAGCTTTCGAAATGTTGTACTACAGAAGAATGCTGAAGATTAGATGGGTAGATCACATAACTAATGAGGAGGTATTGAATAGAATTGGGGAGAAGAGAAATTTGTGGCACAACTTGACTAGAAGGGATCACTTGGTAGGACATATTCTGAGGTATCAAGGGATCACCAATTTAGAATTGGAGGGCAGCGTGGAGGGTAAAAATCTTAGAGGGAGACCAAGAGATGAATACACTAAACAGATTCAGAAGGACGTAGGTTGCAGTAGGTACTGAGAGATGAAGAACCTTGCACAGGATAGAGTAGCATGGAGAGCTGCATCAAAGGAGTCTCTGGACAAGACCACACCACCATATATATATGCTACGTCTGTTCGAATTTTTATTAACGCATCGTGCAAAAATCTGTACCAAATCCGTAAAGCACTTTTCTGTATTTTGGTAACAACGTCAAACAACGACTGGTACTTATTTAGCAGCACAGAAGCTTAATTTTCTTACTATATATTCTGTACTTTTTTTCTAAGTACTTCGCCGACCCTTCCTAGCAAAAAAATCTATCGCTAAGAATGTAGAATAAAGATTGACACTGGAAGGGTCTCTGTCCACGGAAATAATAGCAGTTTCACGATAAGAAAAAATTATACGATATTAAGTATACATACCGTCTACGTGAGTAAGTCAAAAAGTATTTGCATAACATTTTTTCTAACTTATTACAACAGTACATAGTGACCGTGAGTTTCAGTTCACTTGATGCGTCATTGCAAAAGACTTCCATTACCCTCATGAGGAAAACTTCCCACCCACCCTCTCAGATTTAGTAGTAAAAAGGCCCAGTGGATAGCCTTTACAAATGGAAAACATATCAAGCACGAAAACAGGAAGAAGGCGTATTGAACTGTGAAATAAGAAGCAAAATAGAAACAGTCAACGGTCCAAGCTGCAGGTGTGCAACACGAGCGTATCGCAACAGTCACGGCGTCGTGGTTGTGTGGTAGTGGTGTTGGACTGCTAAGTTAGGTCCAGGTTCGAATCACGCTTGTGCCCCTATTTTTTTTTTTTTCCACAGAATTAAGAACTTTCCGCCTGGCGATTAACGTGTCCGTTTTCCTTCTATAGTCATGGCAACTGTCATTCTATACATTCTATACATATGGGTCATGTGGTAAGAATATATTACCGTCGCAAGTAAATGTGATGAACAGTAAGAGCAGGAGAGATGGCGCGTAGGCCTCTCATAGGAATGAAAATAACTGGGTGTGAACTATATTGTAACAAATCAATTAAAGAGTCAAAGCTTCCGAAACGGAATTCAAGAGACAGAAAAAATAGGAGCTACGTACGTCTGGACGTCCCTGCCTTGCACCCCGCTATTGCAAGCTGACGATACATCACGATACAGTTACAGATTTGAATACAGCAAACAGACACGTCAATGAGCGAACGGACAGTTCATAATTTTGTGAAAAGAAGTATGGGGCACGAGGGAGATTTGAATACGAAGTAGACCAACGTCATGCCGAAATAACCACGACGCCGTTGCTATTCGAGTTTGCTCGATGTTGCACATCTTGAGCTTGGGTCGTTCATTGTTTCGGTTTCGCTTCTTTTTTCGTAGTTCGGTACTCCTTCTTCCTGCTTTCCAACTTGATCTGTATTCAATTTTTGTCGGACTATCTACTGGACCATCCTACCACTAAATCTGAGGGGAGTGCTTCGGGGAGTTTCCATTGTCAGGAAAAACAATTTTAAAGTTGAGATTCCTCCATCTCTTTGACGGAGGTCAGTCGATGGCTTCTAAAGTGTTTGTAAGGGACCAAAATACGACGGGGAGGATTCAGGTATGTATGCAGTATCCGCCAACAACTGAAAAAGCACGTTATGAAGAGTTTGAAAGGTGTGGGAGGTGATATGTCGGTGCCTGTTGTCGTGTAAACAAACAAACCCGTTTGACAATAGACCTCACTGTTTCCAGTTGCATGCTTCAACTCGTTGCAAAGCACAGTACCGTAGCATTGTCAGTTTACTGTCGTCCTTTTTGCCAGGTAATGATCCAGAACGGGCGCTTGTGCATCCCAGAAAAGTGTATCACTCTTCTCGCTGGAGAGCCGGAGCGTTTTCATTCCATGGTATGTTTGCTTGCTAGTCCCAAGTGATGAACTAGTGTTTCATCTCCTTCGATAACTTTGATTCAAAAACATTTCATCCTCATTAGCATGACTGTCCAATAGCTGCTGACATTTCTCACACGACTACACGTGCACTCTTCATTGAATTGTTTTGAGGCCGATTCTGAATAGATCTTACGAAAGCTGAGCCTGTAATCGATTATGTCTTATGCAGAACCATTTGTATATCGTTTACCATTTCATCAACAGCCTCTAGTCGGTTACTCAAAGTTGGCATCAGTAGCGCATGTGACAGGACGTTCTGCTGTTTCCTCGTCGTCCTCCTGCGCTTCTTCTGTCTTTTTTTTTTTTTATTGTTCAATCCACGCCTCAACGTATTGTCACGTTCAGACATTGTCCCTGTCATTCGCAGAAAGTCTAGTGCAGACTTCAGCTTCTTGGACACCTGCAGACCACAAAAACTGACTACCAAACGCTGTTCTTCATCTGTGCAGAGTCACATTTACTTCGCAGTAGCATGAAACGAACTTAGTGATGGGTAAAGCGAGGACAATGAACTGCAAAATTCTAGGTTCCAAAAATTTCTCGTTGTTCTCGAAAACCGACGCCAGTTCTCAATTTTCAGTTCTTTCTTCGTAATGTCATAAAATTGTTAACACAAACGTTTACACCTTGACCGTTGGTAAAATCACAGGTAATATGAAATTTAACTATGCTTTGTATCGATGTGGTAAACTTATAGATACTGTATTTTTAATACACTGTTATTATCTAAGATGTTTAATTTTAGTTCACAATGGTTTGGTTTTCTTTGGGTGGGGGGATGGGGGAGGGGCGTGTATCACAGACTGTCTGCCGTTGTGTCTACTGTATTGACCATACCTTTGACAGTAAGAGCTCCGCAGTGCCACATAGATTCTGTATTGGTTCGTTTTTAACAATAATCACTATTAACTATTTTATTCGTCCATTGGAAGACGTTTGTAAAAAAGGAATAGCGACATGTTAATTAGCTGCATGTGGAGTATGGAAATGAAGAAAATGCATTTATGTATTAAACAAACATGGAGTGCATTATAAGACGGTGATGAAAGAGAAATTATAACGAAATTTTTTCCGAGTTGGCTTCCGGTTCTAAAGAAATGCTCTCTGAATCTGTTATTTGAGAAAAGGAGAGAGACAGCCACTATAGCTCCTCAGTTCTAGCTGAGTTCTCAGGTTTCTGATCTCAGATCACATTTCTTTTCTGTCACTCCTAAGTTCTCGGTTTTCTGATCCCCCTTCTCAGTTCTCGATTCTTAGTTCTAAGTCCTTCGTTGTGTATTCATTTCCATCGACCAAAATGAGGCGAATTTTCCGTTTTGTGCCAGTTGTCTTTTGAAGCATGAATTCAGTCAACGTCATTGGTTACTGCAGTTGTTAAACAAATTAGAACGTTGAATTTAAATGTTATTAAAAGATACAATATTTTTCCAGCATAAAATACATAGAATTATAGAACTAAATGTTCCATTAACCTTCAAAAATGATTCTGAAAAGTGACAAGGGTGTAAAATATTTAGCAAACAAGTTGTGATTAAACTAACGAAGTTATTTAAGCACTAATAATATGGGAAGCGGTAACTACCTCTACCGGTGCCCCGCAGATGTGGCTAATGGCCGCTGGGGAACGTCAGTCATAGCATCTTGGTCGCTGTCTGCCCAGGCGTCGACGGTAGGCAGATAAGAAGGCGTGCTTCGTCTCGGGGTAAGAGTATGGATTTTAGTACGAAACGCTGTTGAGCACATCCCTTGTATGGATCAAAATGAGTCTGTCAGCCATCGGATTTCAAGCAGATGTGACGTCCCTTCGTCAAAACCAGTTGTAATGGAAGTGTCCCTTAACACGTTGATACGTAGTTTTGCAAAAATGAGAAAATTCAAACGAATATGTGGAAGTGTATTTCTGCATATCTCTAGAAGAACGAGAATACATACCGTCTGATAAAAAGTATTTAAATTTGTTGTAGAACACTTACGTCTGACGAGAGGCTAGGGTGACCTGAGGAATGGACTTAGGCCTGTCGTAAATGATGGTACTAGTGTGAAATACACACTTTTTGTGGTCTCTAGGCCAGTGGGCAAAAACGTCTGACTTAAGTCGAACAGAACATTGTCAAAATATATAGAAACGAAAAGTACTCTTTAAAAATTCTGTAAGTTAGATCGATGAGATTTTTTCACCTCATTATGTTCTGGTGAACTTTACAACTTTAAAGGTGAACCTGGAGTAACCGCAGTTCAAATACATAGTTCTGAACATGAAAGATGAGCTATCTTCGAAAGTAATTTATGCATACTTCTCTTAACTTTGATTTCATATAGGGACACAAGTATGCGAGTGAATTACAACAGCCGACCGTGGTGGCCGAGTGGTTCTAGGCGCTCCAGTCCGGAGCCGCGCTGCTGCAACGGTCGCAGGTTCGAATCCTGCCTTGGGCATGGATGCGTGTGATATCCTTAGGTTTAAGTAGTTCTAAGTCTAGGGGACTGATGACCTCAGATGTTGAGTCCCATAGTGCTCAGAGCCATTTGAGCCTTTTTTTTAATTACAACAACAAAAAATAAAAATGAAAAGGAGACTGTACTTGACAAAGTTCTCAGGTCTCACAAGTGTATTCGATCACTTTTGGTTCTCCAGAAAAGAGTTTTCAGTTCTTTGTTCTCGTTTCTGCCCATCTCCAAACTGATGTGACAACACTGAACCTATCATAAGCGAAGAGGACGGAAGCATCCAGTTCGCTTGCGACAGAATTAAGTAGTACCCTCAACCTAAAGAGGATCAGAGCGAAAATGCAGATAGTTATTCGACTTATCCTCGTATTTTCACAGTCTTGAGCGAGTGTCAAACATTTTGAACTGAAACTACTTTTTAAAGACCAAATGTCTTAACAGCAACACTAGCATATTTGAGTATTCTGTACAGTAACTAGCTAAATGCGAGTACATCATCCGATCAAAAGTATTTGCACCGCCCTACGCAAAGCGAAATTCACTAGATGTCACGGGAGGCGGGCCCACCAGCATAAAATGAAGCGGGGTGTACAGCAGAGAGGCAATGACAGCACAGTGCGTCGATCAGGAGAACTCGGTGACTTAGAACGTGGACGACGCATTAACGACAGCCGAGTAAAAATCCATCAGGGACGTTTCGACCTTTCTACAGTAGCCCAGGTCGGCTACTTACGATGTGACTGTGAAGTGGAAACGCGAATATAACAACCATACCTACAGTAAGACCACGCAGGCCTCATGTACTGACGGACACGGACAGTCGAACATTTCAGAGAAAAATTTGCATGAGGTCAGCAGTAGGAACCACTCGCGGGTTCTGTAGTGGTACCAAAGGTCCAGTTAGCACCTGCCATCATGTGTAGTATCAGCAGAACGAACTACCTGTGAGTTCTGTAGTGGTCCCAGAGTTCCAGTTAGCACCTGCCATCATGCGTCGTATCAGCAGTAGGAACCACTCGTGAGTTCTGTAGTGGTACAAGAGGTCCAGTTACCGCCTGCCATCATGTGTAGTATAGAGCAGCTGGCTTTACAGTGGGGTCTGTTTTAGAGGTTAGGGCATGTTCCCCTTATTGTGCTTCAGAAAATGCTAAACACAGTAGGATATGAACGTATTTGACAGCATTGTGTACTGTTTACAGTAGAGGGACAGTTTGGAGACGACGGTTATTTGGATCAGCACTACAAAACAACTGAACCGTGGATTTACTTTCAAAATCTTTCCTTAAAGAATTTACTTTATTTACTAGCGATTCATCAAGCAAGAACATTAACACATTTAATCACACTATGTGAGCGTGGAAGTAATTGCCAGTGGGTTACTGATGAAAACAAATTTTTTTCAACAAATGGAAATTTTATTCCTAAAAACCCTTTAAAAAAACAGATTTAAAAATTATAATCAGAAAGCACCCTCAAAATATCAAGTTACAATTTATTCAGAGGCAGAATTTTTTTTTTTTTTTTTTTTTTTTTTTTTTTTTTTTTTTTTTTTACAGCATGAGCTTTCAGGCTGAGAATCTTGCCGCTCCCTTTTAACACGGCCGTAGTCACGACCGCTCACAACAACCTCTGAAAGACTACACTGGTGGAAATCTGCAACACACCAGATTACTTTAAACTAAAAATTTTAACAACTCACACAAACCGAGCAACTCGAGCAGACTGGCGCCCTAACGCGCAGACTCAGATGCAGTAACTCCGCCCAGACTGGGTGACCACTAGCGGAGTTCTGTTACTGGCGGAGTGGCAAGACTCTCATTTTGTGGCTTTAAAGTTTGATCCAAACGACAAACATACTAGCATTCCGACGACAGACAGACACTAACTGCCGCACAAATGCGAAAGAGAGACAGACCAGCAACTGGTGACGCGAGACTGACCCAGACTCACTCCGACTGACCAACTGCCACTGGCGAGCTTATAGCGCCCCTTAAATGCACGTGAACATGGAACCTTTCCCCTTTTCCACCAGAGGGAAATACCAAAGCTGCGATTGCCACAGCGGCGCCACCGCCAGAAACGGAGGCCGACTACTTCACACTACGCGCTGCGGCGCGCTCTTCAAAACAGCAAATTTTACTACGGCTCAACAACATCTCATGAAGCAGATCAATGAGGCACTGGGCTTTAGAGAATAATATTCCTGGAACGGAATGACCTGTCCAGAGTTCCGACCTGAAGCCAACTGAACACATTTGGGGTTAGATAGTCGATTTTATTCCAGATCCCAGCTTCCAACATCGCCATCTTCTCTGGTTTCGGCTGTTGAGGAACAATGACCTGCCATTCCTCCACAGACATGGGAAGTGTGGACACCCCTCACATGAATGTCCACTGACAGGTGTCCGTTTACCTTCGACCAGATATTGTACGTACCCCAGCACGTTGTAACGTATTTCGAGGGAGTAGGGGTAGGAAGTGGGAGTGGGAGTGCCACCAGCGTTGCTTTGAAAGTTTCATCTCTATATGGCGCTTTGACAAGCGTATTTGCCGTATATACCAACAATCGACGGACGGATAAACTCGTACAGACAGGTCCTGCAAGACACAGTCTGTGGGAAACGACAGTGTAATGCGTAGTATTTGGGAGTGGAACTCTGAGAGTTCTTATCGTGAAACTTGCGGCATCGATCTCGCAAAGGGCCATACGAGCCCACACTGGATACCCTTCGGCCATTGTATATTCGCGGGATCGATAAAAAAAAATTGAAAACTGCGTAACTATTTGGCACGTAAAGTATTGTAGGTCATGAACATACGACGCAGAATGGCCATTTTGTGCAGTTTAAGTATTTACAATGAAATATCTCTCACTGTATTTTAGTTAGTCACTTGATATCCACGCGATTATTTTGAATTTTTTCCTCTTACATGTTTGAGGTACAACATCTAAAAATATTCTGTCTGAGTAACATATGTTTACGAACGCCAGAAAAAATCAGAATACAGACATCAAAGGGTTTATAGTAACTGACATCTCAGTGTAAAATATCCGGATGTAAATGCAGCGTTTATAAAATGTCACATTTATCCACTAACCAGGCTGAACAGTTTCTTATATTCTTTACAAAATAATGCCACAACTCAAAAGTAGAAGATAAATGTTTATTTGACACTACAATAATGGAGCCATAGTCACAGTACATAAAATTTTTTCTTTAAAAAGAATGGGTTACATTACCGGTTTCAACGAACTACGTCGTCATTTTCAAATGTAAAACATCACTTGGAGAATATTTAATGGCAATTATGACCATACATCTGACAAAAATTACGAGAAATAATGAGACCACGCAACCGAGGCCATGGTGGCACAACCAAGTCAAGTTATGCCCATGCTTCCCCAAATGTTCATTCCATGTCCTAATGTAGAACAGATAAAAATTACGCCATGGTGAAAATTGCCAAGAATTCTTGCAATGTGTCCTGCTGTCATACAACTTTCGTGCCGGCCGAAGTGGCCGTGCGGTTAAAGGCGCTGCAGTCTGGAACCACAAGACCGCTACGGTCGCAGGTTCGAATCCTGCCTCGGGCATGGATGTTTGTGATGTCCTTAGGTTAGTTAGGCTTAACTAGTTCTAAGTTCTAGGGGACTAATGACCTCAGCAGTTGAGTCCCATAGTACTCAGAGCCATTTGAGCCATACAACTTTCGTATGGCGTAAGCGTATCAAGCACAGCAAGCTTCCATATCGAATGCAGCACATAATTTTACTATGTTCCGAAAAAGAGTCTCACAACACACTGTACTTTCACGTAGTTGTAGGTCAGTATATGTAACCCTTTTCACTGGGCTAATATAAAAAAAATATATTTAAGTTCCTTGCCTTGTACATTTAGGTTCAGGTTGTTTTTATGTCACTAAGCAGAGTTAGATACTAAATGTACTTTACAATTGTGCAATAGCATGGAATTTGAGTTGCTTTCAATACTTCTGTTTTTTGTGGTGTTCATGTCATTACATAAGATAAAGGATCTTGTAGACTGTATAGCTTACCATGTTAGATGCTGTGATTTACTACAACATATAAACAGCAATGTCATAAATTACTTTTATATGTATCTGTTGTATTAGTTAAAATCTTGTACACACTCTGTGTCTATTATCATAGCTTGTCTTTATCATTAGTTAAAATTGCTGAAACATAGTAAGTAGAACGTAGTTTTAGTTTTGCTGTAACTTTGATGTTGCTATAGTCCACTGTTACTGACCTCTCATGTACTGGTAGCTCATATTAAAAAAAAAATTACAATCTTCCCTCCTACCCCGCCCCCCCCCCCTCCCCTTCAAATACATAACACATCCATCCCTTTATAGTTGTGATCTATAGAGTTTTAACTCAATACACAGACACTATATCTAGTAAATAGGAATGTAATTTGCTTTTATAATTGTCTGTGTGAAAGACTGTAGTAAACGACATCTTAATGGGAAGCATGGGATTGGCGTTTTGTAATGTGTCTACAACAATATTTTGCTTGTTATAAGGCTGTATTGAGACGAAACTTCGTTTCTTTGTTATCATGTCTTATCGACTATGCTGTGCTATCTAATTTTAAAGCAGTAAACAATACATGCCAATGTTTTGGTTTATGCATCAGTGTCCAATTTGTGTTTATATTTCAACTAGAGACCAGTTTCGTTAAGACCTGACAGTGGCGCCATGTAGCGCCTGTTATTGTACGTTATGTACGTTATGTTTGTTTCTTGTATTTCTATACCGCGTTCATGCCCTCTAGTGACAGAACGGACTAAAAAAAAAGCTACATGAAACTGCAGTGTGTTGTGAGATTCCTTTTTCGGAACATAGTGAAATTACGTCCCGCATTCCATATGGAAGCTTGCTATGTTTGATACACTTACGCCATACCAGCGTTATGTCACAGCTGGACACTTTACAAGAATTCTTGGCAATTTTCATCATGGCGTAGTTTTTATCTGTTCTACATTAGGACATGAAATGAACATTTGGGGAAGCATGGGCATAACTTGTAGTGTCTTGGCTGTGCCACCATTGCCTCAGTTGCCTGGTCTCATTATTTCTCGTAATTTTTGTCAGATGTATGGTCATAATTACCATTATATATTCTCCAACTGATGTTTTACATTTGAAAATGACGACGTAGTTAGTTGAAACCGGTAATGTAATCCCTTCTTTTTAAAGAAAAAATTTATGTACTGTGACTATGGCTTCATTATTGTAGTGTCAAATAAACATTTAAGTTATATTTTGGTCACACTGCTTACGAAAATTATGGTGGAGTACAGAATGAAAAGTAGAAGTCGTTTGAACACACACGACGAGCTAAAACACTACGACCACCTTCCGAATAGTGTTGGTTTATCTTTGGGACGTAGCAGAGCAGCTACACCATTGCGCTATTGATTCGCCATGTCGTTGGACGATTTCCAGAGGTACGTGGCACCGTATGTCCGTGCGTACGTCTGTCAGTTCCGGTAAGTTACGGGTCCGTGATTTTGGGGCGCGGAGGTGGCGCCTGATAGCCTCCCACATGGTTCTTTGGGATTCGATCATCGTATTTTCGTGACGACGACACCAACGTAAGTTGACTATTGTGCTTTTCAAAACACCGAGCGGTTCGGCAATCTAGAATTGGTACGAGGCGAGGTGAATTTTGTTGTGCAGCTGGACACTACCCAACGGCCCCAGGGCGCAGCCTGGTTAGTCCAGGCCGAGCGACCGTTCCTGGTCTCCCCGGATACAAAGGGGTGGGCGCTCGGCCGGGAACGGCTGAAACGCAGTGCAGGGAACTTGCACAGCGGGCAGCGGCTGATCGCTTAGCCGAGGACAGGCAGTGCACTGGAAATGGAGGTATGTAAGACAGTCTGAAGCATGACTAACTACGGATCACTACTAGAATCACAGATTACAAAGCATATCTGAATACACTGGTGAGCTCAGAAAAATGAAGTGCTTTTATTGAAACGATAATACACACATCAAAAAAAGTTTTGTCCCACCTCGGTTCCGAGAGTTCCGGAACCCCTCGGTTCCGAGAGTTCCAGAAAATGTACAGAAAATTGGAATAAAGATCAACATAAACATCATTTACGCCCTTTTTATTGCTCATGAAAACCACACATTGCATGTTGTACCACCATACAGCGAGACCTTCAGAGGTGTTGGTCCAGATTACTGTACACACCGGTATTTCTAATACCTAGTAGCACGTCCTCTTGCATTGATGCATGCCTGTATTCGTCGTAGCATACTATCCACAAGTTCATCAAGGAACTGTCGGTCCAGATTGTCCCGCTCCTAAATGGTGATTCGGCGTAGATCCCTCAGAGTGGTTGGTGGGTCACGTTGTCCATAAACAGCCTTTTTCAACATATCCTAGGCATTTTCGATAGGGTTCATGTCTGAAGAACATACTGGTCACTCTAGTCGAGTGATGTCGTTATCCTGAAGGAAGTCATTCACGAGATGTGCACGATGGGGGCCCGGATTGTCGACCATGAAGCCGAATTCCTGGCCAATATTCTGCCGATACGGTTACACTATCGTCCGGAGGATGGTATTCACGTGTCGTACAGCCGTTACGGCGCCTTCCATGACCACCAGCGGCGTACGTCTGCCTCATATAATGCCACCCCAAAATAGCAGAGAACCCACACCTTGCTGCACTCGCAGCACAGTGCGACACTCATCCCTGAAGAGAACGCGATACCAATCCTCAGAGGTCCATTTGGCATGTTGTTGGGACCATCTGTACCGCGCTGCATGGTGTCGTGGTTGTAAAGATGGACCTCGTCATGGACGTCGGGAGTGAGGTTGGGCATCATGCAATCTATTGCTCACAGTTGGAGTTGTAACGCGACGTTCTGTGGCTGCACAAAAAGCATTATTCAACATGGTGGCGTTGCTGTCAGGGTTCCTCTGAGGCATAGCGCGTAGGTAGCGGCCATCCACTGCAGTAGTAGCCCTGGGGCGGCCTCAGCGAGGCATGTCATCGACAGTTCCTGTCTCTCTGTATCTCCTCCATGTCCGAACGACATCGCTTTGGTTCACTCCGAGACGCCTGGACACTTTCTTTCTTGAGGGCGCTTCCTAGCACAAAGCAACAATGCGGACGCGATCGAACTGTGGTATTGGCCGTCTAGAGCGTGGCTGAACTACAGACAACACGAGCCGTGTACCTCCTTCCTGGTGGAATGACTGGATCTGATCGGTTGTAGTACCCTCTCCGTCTAATAGGCGCTGCTCACGTATGGTTGTTTACATCTTTGGGCGGGTTTAGTGACACCTCTGAACAGTCAATAGGACTATGTCTGTGATACAGTATCCATAGTCAACGTCTATCTACAGGAGTTCTGGGAACCGGGGTGATGCAAAACTTTTTTTTGATGTGTGTATTTTGACTATCTTAAAAGTGAATATTTTACTGTGACTAAATATTTTCGCAATGAAGCTTAGAAGCAACAGCTTTTAAACGCTTCATGCACTTTCAGCAAACGGAACCTCAAATTATAACATTGCACTACAGGTATAATTCGTGAAAGGAATGTATCTATAACTACTTTCATTTATTGATTTATCACGTTTTATATATTTTTCTTTGTGCAAAAGGCTGTCAAAACATCGTCTCCTCCATAGTAACGCAGCGACTGAAAGCAGCATGAATACCACACAAGAGTGTGGTTATTAAGGAATATGTTACTATTTTTGACAACAGCTCCATTTATATTAAAGATTTTAGTAATTTAAAAATGGTCAGTCACATGCATTAGCTGACACGAAAATCGAAAAGAGTGCCAAAAGAAGCTTCTATCAAGCAGAAATAAATATATTTTTTAAACAATATTCGATGTAAGGTTTTGTGATTTAACGTGACTGCACTTGCACAGTAATCCTGGTTTATTTATTTATGAATAAATATAAATAAAAATAAATTTTCTGAGTGTGGCAGAATGTTTATAACATTTCTTTATTTATTGTTATAAATATTATTTTAGTGCAAAAAGTGGTGAAGCTGCATAAAATTCATGTCTGTAGATCATAAGAACGATGTACTTTGGTGGGAACGGCCTCCAGCCGGTGGAGAAGTAGACAGGCGGACCACTGCTGGAGTCTCGTGGACGCAGACAGTTTTTGACTTGAACGCTCAAGAGAGCAATTCGGGACACTTCCACGTGAGATATGGAAGAAGGCAGACCAGCCAGAAGTAATCTGTGAGATTTGGTCGTGTGAGTGATGGATTCTGGGCCGCGAAAGGCCGCTGGAATACTTTCAATTTCAATGGGACTAATTTTGCAAAGTCTGATTGTGCTCCAGTTCAGAATTTTAACTCTTCCGCTTGCATTATGGGACTGAGAACAGACAGTTCCTTCTCATTATCTCTGCTGTATTAATGTATAAATCTTCGTGATGAAGCTCGAAATGTGTTGAGCTTGCTTATATTTCGCGTTTTGTGATCACGAGATGGACTTAGGTTTTCGCATATCTTTGTTGACTATTTAGTTTCAGAACTTTTGCAGCATTCTCAAAACGCTCTCACCCCAACTTTATTGCATTTTATAATGCTATCTTTCTGTCTGTATTATAACTGGTTATCGGAGGATCGCTTTCTGTTTATTTAAGATTTACTTTCTTTAAGAAACGTTATTCAACGTAATTCTCTGGTGTTGTCTACATCAATTGCAAACATTATAATAGAACGCTTTTATCAATTATTCATTTATTTGTAATTTAATATTTCTGTTATTCTTATTTATTTGCAACTCCAGCCAATGCACAGACTATTTGACTGCAGGACCACAGCTTCAGGTTATTGTAGGCGGCGAGGTAGCTGCTGCGCATGAAAGCAGACGTCTACAGCTCGGTCCGACAATATTATCGCACTATTCTTTTCAAACAGAGCCATGCATAACCCAATTACCTAAGATGCTAGCAACACCAGGTAACATCGCAGTTGGTCTGATCCAATCCTCCAATACCACTGGTAATTCACTGTGCAGAAATCGGGGACACGCAGAACTGGTTGATCGCTTTACTAAGGCATGTGACCTTATGAGTCTGTCACAGACAATTCCTGTCCAGACATTGACAGTGAAGCAGTCCTGACGGGTCGCCTCCACGGATGTGCAAGGATTTGTATCTGCGCACGTGCGTGTATTGTGGCAGTTTACTGTGCAATCTCTTGTGACAGGGTACACCACTGAACACTACTACCCACCTCTCAGCCAGAGCTGGTTTCCGGACATGTAATTATAAGAAATTTTCTCCCAGTTTTGACCAAAACTACCTCCTCTGGGTTTTGACAAAGCCATCTATTGGCATACAGTTGGACTGTAGCTGTGTGGTCATGATTGTTTCGGTCCTTCACTGAATATCCGAAAGAGCACACTTCTCAGTTTCAAAAATTCTGCATTTCGATGAAGATGCGGTTCCCAGTCACCTGTTTCAGGATTGTGTGCAGACATTCGAACTGGAAGCGTCAACCTCAAGCAACTGTATCTCCACAGTCCCCAACCTTTTCCAAATGAATTAGTGTTTCGTCTCTAGTGTCAACAGCATCGATGAAACGCTTAATCCTGATCCTCCTTCATTTCTGTAGTGTCGGTAGGGCATGCAGCGATACTCTGCGAGACGCCAAAAAGACGGCGGCATACATGACTGAACTCTGAGGGAACGCCACCACACGCCTCTGTCTGGTACCACACACGAGGTATGCTCAAAATATAACCTCACTCTTTTCTTAAATAATTTCATTTTTTTCGTCTCCATCGTTGTTATCTCCTTCAAAACAGTCCCCATTAAATATTACACAATCTTTGTAATCCCCCAAACAATTCTGGAACTCGACACCTCTTAGCTTTCTTGGCTACGCGTTTTTAATCTTTTCTGGTCTTGCAAAAATACAGCTGTTTATGCTTCATATTTGGGAACAGGAAAAGTTCACATAAGTCAGTCGTGTCAGGCGAATAGGAAGAATATGTTATCGTTACTGTATTTTTTAACGAAAAATTCACTACCACGCAACGAAGTGTAGGCAGGAGCGTAATGATTGTGCAAAAGCCATGAATTGTATCACCACAAATTCCGGTCGTTTATTTTTCGGATTGTTTCATACAGACTGTGTTCAACGTGTGCCGCGCGCGATTAGCGGTCTAAGGCGCTGCAGTCATGGACTGTGCGGCTGGTCCCGGCGGAGGTTCGAGTCCTGCCTCGGGCATGGGTGTGTGTGTTTGTTCTTAGGATAATTTAGGTTAAGTAGTGTGTAAGCTTAGGGACTGATGACCTCAGCAGTTAAGTCCCATAAGATTTCAGACACATTTTAACATTCTGAACATTTTTTCAACGTGCAATTAATACACCTTACTGATCCATCGACCTTGTGACAAGAGCTGTTGGTAGACAATACCATTAAAATTGAAAAACATTGCGAGCCTAATCTACATCTACGTCTAAATCTACATACATACTCCGCAATACACTATACGGTTCGTGGCGGAGGGTACCTCGTACCACAACTAGCATCTTCTCCCCCTGTTGCATTCCCAAACAGAACGAGGGAAAAATGACTGCCTATATGCCTCTGTACGAGCCCTAATCTCTCTTGTCTTATCTTTGTGGTCTTTCCGCGAAATGTAAGTTGGTGGCAGTAAAATTGTACTGCAGTCAGCCTCAAATGCTGGTTCTCTAAATTTCCTCAGTAGTGATTCACGAAAGGAACGCCTCCTTTCCTCTAGAGACTCCCATCCAAGTTCCTGAAGCATTTCCGTAACACTCGCGTGATGATCAAACCTACCACTAACAAATCTAGCAGCCCGCCTCTGAATTGCTTCTATGTCCTCCTTCAATCCGACCTGACAGGGATCCCAAACGCTCGAGCAGTACTCAAGAATAGGTCGTATTAGTGTTTTATAAGCGGTCTCCTTTACAGATGAACCACATCTTCCCAAAATTCTACCAATGAACCGAAGACGACTATCCGCCTTCCCCACAACTACCATTACATGCTTGTCCCACTTCATATCGCTCTGCAATGTTCGCCCAAATATTTAATCGACTTGACTGTGTCAAGCGCTACACTACTAATGGAGTATTCAAACATTACAGGATTCTTTTTCCTATTAATCTGTATTAATTTACATTTATCTATATTTAGAGTTAGCTGCCATTCATTACACCAATCACGAATCGTGTCCAAGTCATCTTGTATCCTCCTACAGTCATTCAACGGCGACACCTTCCCGTACACCACAGCATCATCAGCAAACAGAAGCACATTGCTATCCACTCTATCCAAAAGATCATTTATGTAGATAAAAAACAACAGCGGACCTACCACACTTCCCAGGGGCACTCCAGATGATACCCTCACCTCCGATGAACACTCACCATCGAGGACAATGTACTGTGTTCTATTACTTAAGAAGTCTTCACATTTGACCGCGATTGTCCACCTTTTTTCAGTCTTGGCGGTTCAGAATGTTGCCACTGGGACGATTGAGCCTTAGTTTCCACGTCATATCCGTAAACTCGAGTCTCGTCACTTGTAATGGTATGATTCGGTAGTTCCGCTTCGTTAGGTACTTTCGAAATTCAACAAATTAGGAACAAATTTGAGTGTCACACGTTTCATACCCAAAACATTTGAAAAAGTTTTTTGACATGATCCAGCTGATGTGCCAACTGTTCTGGGGTAACGACAAGAGCCGGCACGACGATGAAGGATGGAAGAGCAGAGAAGGCTGTGAGACGGCGTCAGCCAATAATACGCAGACCAGGATGATACCAAGACTGGAGTGGCAGCTATACGAAGAGAATAGACGCGGCCGCAGTGGAAGACGAGCCGTCATACAAACGCCACAGCAGTGACTTACGAACTGTATTGTTTTGCTTGCATTGAACTTGTATATACTGAAGGACATGGATTATTTGCATGTCGCCATTTGCTTGCAACACACCTTTGTGAATACACAAAGTTAAGTACTGTCAGTTCTATTTACTGTAATAAACTCCATGATTTGCTTGAGTTGTTGTTTAGCAATCCAAGAAAACAGATTCCTAGGCACTCTATATTAGACGAGTGGGCAGGATGCTGCGCGCGACCGCTACGGCCGCAGGTTCGAATCCTGCCTCGGGCATGGATGTGTGTGATGTCCTTAGGTTAGTTAGGTTTAAGTAGTTCTAAGTTCTAGGAGACTGATGACCTTAGAAGTTAAGTCCCACAGTGCTCAGAGCCATTTGAATCATTTTTTGATACGGCATTGGCGACGAGTTATAGGAAGAACCCAATGCCGCACGGCCATGGAATTTTCTTTTGTGTTCTGCTGGCGCCTTAATTCTCTCTTTTCTTTCCTTTGCGGGTGTGTTTACTTGGCTGAAAATGGTTCAAATGGCTCTGAGCACTATGGGATTTAACTTCTGAGGTCATCAGACCCCTAGAACTTGGAACTACTTAAATCTAACTAACCTAAGGACATCACACACATCCACGCTCCATGTCCGAGACAGGATTTGAACCTGCGACCGTAGCGGTCGCGCGGCTCCAGACTGCAGAGCCTAGAACCGCTCGGCCATCCCGGGCGGCGCTTACTTGTTTTAAGTCTCTTGTGTTTTTTCTAATCAGTGTTTTCATGTGGGTGTTGCAGAAATTTTCTTTGCTTTTTTACTTATTTTTTCTTGCTTACCTTGTCTGTTTCTTGCATTTGACTGTTCCAACATGCTCACCCCACCTATCCCACTCCCTGCTCAGGCGTCACAGCTGCAACCATTAGATGCAATGCAGCTGACGCAGATGTTTCAGTTCCGGACCCAACAAACTTTGTACCCTGAAAAACATGTTGCAGCAGCTACTGGCCAACGCTATGTGCGCAGTGGTGCAAGCGTCTACTGCAGCACCGAGTGCTCTACCGCCTTTTCGCCAGTGTCATGAACAAGAAGAGGAATGGCTCGAGTGGTTGCAACAGTTTGAAGCCCACGTAATTGCTCACAATGTGCCAGGTACTGTGAAACTTCCCTATCTATTATCCACAGTAGGAAGGCTAATACAAAAACTGTTCCCTAAAGCTACTCCGAATGGACTTTTGTATGATCACGTAGTAGATTCGCTAATTCACAATTATAAACAACAAGTGAATGTGATAGCAGCTAGGTGTCAATTCTTAAGTTGTAAAAAACGGCCAGAACAAACTTATCGTGAGAGGGTAACAGATTTGCAGGGTATGAAGAGGAAATGCAAATTCAAATGTAATTGTGGTGCTTTATATTCAGATTTTATGCTGTGTTATGCCATTTTGTACAATGTAACTAATGTAAAACTCAGACAAGAGATTTTTAAGCAATCCGATCCATCATTTCAAAAAGTAGTGCAAATACTAGATCAGTACAATTCAGGTGCCCTGTCAGCCGATAAATTTGAGCAGCGAACTATTTGTCACGTTGAGTTCCTTGTTTGCCACTGGCCCATTTGGCAGTGGCAGCTTGCACTCGCCACGCCGCATAAACAACTCTCCACGCCGTGTAAGCAGCTCACTAAACAAGCGGCTACACTGGCGAACATAACTAAGTCCTGCCCTCGCTGTTATTCACAGCACAAATGCCAAGACTGCCCCTCCCAACAAGCTTGTGGTAAGAAAGGACACGTACAGTCTGTATGTTTGCAATGGAACAAACATAAGAATTCGGCCCACTCACAGAAATCTAGTCGCAAGACCCATTTCATTAATGCAGTGTATTCAAAGTCTGCAGCAGGCATTAGCAAAACTAGCAAGTGAGCAGTTTCTTCAGTACTACGCCAGTCCAACAAACTTTTTATTCAATTACTTCTTTGTGGGAAACGTTGGAAATTTCAGTTGGATACGGGTGGCTCTGTTACAGTGCTGAATCGTCACACATATGAAATGTTAGTCTCCCCAGGCCTGTCTAAAACTAGCTCGCACCTCACAGCTTATAATGGACGTTTCCGTACTTGGAAACCAAACTTTGCCTGCCATGTACTGCTTGCATAAGCGAACAGTTACTTTTACGGTGCTAAAATCACATGACTGTGAGAACGTATCTGGTCTTGATTCATTCGATTTGTTTTGCTTCAACATTCAGGACAATGTGTTGTCAGTGGCTGCATTCCATGCCAAAGACAGTGTAGCTAGCTTGCTGAAAGAATTCCCAAAACTCCTTTCCGAACGTTTAGGCAAGGCTGTTTGCTGCACATATTACTCTGATAGACAATGCTCAGTCGAAATTTGCCGGACCAGGACTGTTTCCATTGCATTACGGGACAAATTTGTTGCTGAACTTAAAGAACTGCAAGATAGAAGAGCTATTGCACCCATACAAGCTAGTCAAAGGGCAAGTCCACTGCTTTTGCTGCCCAAACCTTCACTTCACATTCGCCTCTGTGTTGACTTTATGTCTACAGTCAAACCACAAACTGTGATTGATACTTACCAAATGCCAGACCCAGAGGATCTCATGGACAAATTAGGAGCTGGTCGCTACTTTTCAAAAATTGATTTGCACAACGTATGTCTTCAAATGCCGCATCGATGAAGAATCTAGAAAAGTGTGTGTAGTGAATACTCATTTGGGCTTGTTTAAATATATCCGTTTGCCCTTTGGCAGTACTTCCGTACCCGCCATTTTAATTGAAACAGCTGACCGCTCAAGTGACAAACTGTTCAAACTATTAGGACGATATTGTCGTAGCAGGTCGTACTGCTGACGATCATATTGCAAATTTACGTGCTTTTCTTCGTGTGTTATGTGATGCAGGATTAAAGTGTAGACTGGTCAAGTGCGATTCTTTGAAACCTGAGTTGCAGTATCTTGGTCATGCCATAAACAGTGAAGGTGCACATCCTCTACATTCGCTTTGTAAGCCATATTAGATTTGCCAGTTCCTCGCAATTAGTCTTAGGAAAACTGAACTATTGTATTATTCTGTTCATACCGAATGCTGCACAAATCGCAGCTCCACTGCGTCGCCAGATTGTCCCCTTTGTTTGGACAGATGAGTGCCGAGTAGCTTTTCGAAGACTTAAAGATACATTACTCATTAATCGATGTTCAGTTCACTTCGATCCTGACAAACCAGACGTACTGCAATTTGATGCTTCCTCTAATTGAAACGGTGGAGTGCTTTCGCACACAATTGGTGATCGACAGGCCTATCGCTTTCGCATCGAAAGTGTTGTCCAAAGCTCAGTGTAACTATTCACAAATTGAGAAAGAGGCGTTGGGTATTGTGTATGGTTTCATCAAGTTCCACCTCTATTTGTATGGCAGAAAATTCTATTTAGTAACCGATCGCAAGCCATTGCATCCTAGTTTCATCCGACGAAACCGGTTCCAGTACGAATTGCCCAAAAATTGCAAAGATGGGTTTTGTTGTTGTCTCAATACCAGTATAAGATTGTGTATCGTCCGACAGCTCAACATGGTAATGCAGGCGCACTCTCGCGTCTTCCTATTCGCCCTGACACAGGCTTTAACGCTTCTGCTGCATCATGTTGTCACATCGATGCTCAGGATTCTGAATTACTTCAAACTTTTCCGCTGAACAGGCCACAGAAGCTGATGCAGATTTGAACATTTTGCTACAGTACATTCGCACATCTTCGCCTCGTTCGTTGCATAGCATAAAGAACCCTGTAGTGCGCAGAAACTTTACACGTCGGCATAGCCTCGCTATACAGCAAGGTGTGATTCTGGTTCAAAATGAGTGGACGGTCAAGTGTGTTGATCCCCAAAGCTTTGCAAAAAGAAGCGTTGCAGTTACTTTACCAAAGACACTTGGGGATTGTTCGTACGACACAGTACTTGGCTGGGTATGGACACCCAAATAGAACAGATGAAGTCACAGTGCCACGCATGTGCGGAAAATCAGTCCGCTCCACCTGAAAAATTCTCTGCTTGGGCTAAGTCGCAATCACCATGGCAACGTGTGCACACAGACTTTGCGGGACCTTTTCGGAACACTCGTTGGTTGATTGTGGTTGACTCATTTAGTAAGTTTCCTTTTGCTATGCCAATGAACGCGACAACGTCACGTAGCATAATTCAAGTGTTGTCCTCTATTTTTTGTGTCGAAGGTTTGCCTTAAGTCATAGTGTCGAACAACGGCCTTCAGTTCACGGCAAATGAATTTTAAACATTCTGTGAACGCAGTGGCATAAAGCATCTAACTAGTGCACCATTCCATCCGCAGTCAAACGGCGAAGCGGAACGTTTTGTCCGAACCTTCAAGCAGCAGATGGCCAAACTTCGCCCCGCACACACCAGGGATCAAGTATTCCAACTGTTTCTCGCCTACTGTCCTTCGCATCCACGAGATGGACCATCGCCGGCTGAATTTATTCACGGCCGCCGCCATCGGACACTGCTCCACCCTCAATCCGGCGCCAAAGGATGGCCGCAAGTTCGCTTCACGCCACATGATATTGTATTTTGCAGATTTTTTAGCCGCAGCACACGCTGGGCGCGAGGCGAGATCGTTCGTATACTGGGCGCATGCATGCGTCTTATCTCAGGCTCAGACGGATTGCAGCGCGAACATCACAAACAAATTCCCCACTGTCATGTGCACGGTGATCCTTCTGTGTCTCTTCCCCCAGACTGACTGATCCCGAGGACAGCTCGGCCACAGCAGCCGCCAGAGGGTGTCAGCTCGACACCGCGGGACGACCCCATGGAGCCGGAGCCTTCGCGTCCTCCGCCTCCTCTCGTCCTACCGATGGAGCTGGACCAGCCCATGCCGGATGGCGGCGTATGGCTGGAAGCTTGACGTCCCCTGCAGCCACAGCTTCCGGTCCAGTGAACCGTCCACCCTCCTGCCTCCCCCGCGGTTGTCGCGCTCCCTACACGACGGTCCGTCGATTGTTGTCGATTGAGGGAGCTGTGAGATGACGTCAGCCGATAGTACGCTGACTATGACGTCAGCAAGATAGGAGAGGCCTCTATCCGAAGAGAATATAAGCGGCGCGCCGCCTAGCAGCGGCCGTAGTGGAAGACGAGCCGCCGTACAACCGCTGCAGCAGTGATTTATTAACTGAATTGTTCTGCTTGCACTGAACTTGTATGTACCGAAGGATATTCATAATTTGCATGTCCCCATTTGCTTGCAACATACCTTTGTGAATACGCAAAGTTAAGTACTGTCAATTCAACTTACTGTAATAAACTCCATTAATATGATTTGCTTGAATTGTTGTCTAGCGATCCGAGAAAACAGCTTCCTAGGCACCCTATATTAGACGAGTCGGCAGGATACTACATCATATAGTTCTCTGATCATGGTTCCACGACCATACGTAATTATTTCTTTCGTTTTTCCCACTATTTCAAAGGCGCATAATATGCTAGGCGGTCCAGGGAGCTCGTCATTTTCAAAGTCCTCACACCTGAACCGTGAATTTACTTTCAAAACCTTTTCTGAAGAATTTACTTCATTTACTAGCGATTCATCAAGAACATTAACACATTTAATCACACTATGTGAGCGTGGAAGTAGTTGCCAGTGGGTAACTGATGAAAACAAATTTCTCTCAACAAATGGAAATTTTATTCCTAAAAACTCTTTCTTTTTTTTTAAAAAAAAAAGCAGATTTAAAAATTATAATCAGAAAGCACCCTCTAAAAATCAAGTTACAATTTATTCAGAGGTAGAAATAACAATTTTTTTTTTGTTTTGAACAGTATGAGCTTTCGGGCTGACAACCCTACCGCTCCTTATTAACACGGCCGTACTCACGACCGCTCACAACAACCTCTGAAAGACTACACTGGTGCAAATCTGCAACACACCATATTACTTTAAACTAAAATGTTTAACAGCTCAAACAAACACATGAACTATGCACCCAGTAGGAGGGATGGAAATGGTACAAAACACATTTTAAAAAATTACTTGCCACCGAAAGTGCAACTTGTTTTTAAAAGAAAACTCTTACCGTGGAAGGGTGGCAACATTATATACTAAAATGACCATTTAAATGAAGACCCATGAAATGCAGTCTTACATAAAATGTACAAACATGCTCTACATTACACATACACCGGCTCTCAAGATGATAGGCAAGATAAAAACATATTTCAGGAATTCGGCCTTTACACCTTAAGCATTAAATTGGTTAACACCGAATCCTACAAAAGTCATTCACGTATGGCAGATTGACAGGGGGATTACTGACCAACACGAACCGCAGATTGCTCTAACCCGCCCCTACTCCACAAAGGATAAACGGACCACCCAATTCATAAATAACCACCTTCCCGCGGGTGGGCAAACGGAGAAGAACGGTGGGACGACCCCAAAACAAAGCGGCTGGTGACCTCACCAAGAAAAAAAGTAGAATTTAACAAGTAAATGAAACAACATATCACCAATCACTTCTAATAAAATGCGATTTCTGGCGAAGACCTGGCGCAGCACCCCCAAAACGCTCTCCCGAACCGTCCGCTGCCAGCCGCTTCAACGGACGCAGGAAGGCGCGCCGATCTCCCGTCTCACGGTGTCGCAGCTCCCACCGGCCAGACCGGTGTCGTGGTTTCGCTCCTGTTGCTCTCGTGTCAACCGCGAAGCCACTACGCCTCGCTATACGGCGCGGCCCACTGGACTCACGCGAGGACCTCACATGCGCCGATGCTCAAGGGTGACAAGTCATCTTGTGTCTCAGTGAGCAACCGACCAACCGATCGATCCAACCACCAATGACCGCTGCCCGCGCCACTAGAGCAGACTGGCGGCCTAACGCACAGACTCAGATGCAGGAACTCAGCCCCGACCGGGCGACCACTAGCTGAGTTCTCTTAGTGGCGGAGTGGCAACATTTTCTGGCTTTAAAGTTTGATCCGAACGACAGACATACTAGCACTCCGACAACAGACAGACACTAACTGCTGCACAAATGCGAACAAGAGACAGACCAGCAACTGGTGACGCGAGACTGAGCCAGCCTCACTCCGACTGACCAACTGCCACTGGCGAGCTTATAGCGACCCTTAATGCACGTGAACAGGCTACCTTTCACCTTTTCCACCAGAGGGAGACACCAAACCTACGATAGCCACAGCGGCGCCACCGCCAGAAACGGAGGGCGACTGCTTTACACTACGCGCTCTTCAAAACAGCAAATTTTACTACGGCTCTAAATATTTTGTGGAATCCTGCCCCCTCGTCTCTTACACGGTGCCTAGGAAGCTGTTTCCTCGGATAACTAGACAACATATAAGCTAATCATATTAATGGAGTTTATTACAGTTATAGAATTTACATTACTTAACTTTTATTTCTACATGATGGGTCGCAAGCAATTGGCGACATGCAAATAATTAATGTCCTTTGAAAGATACAGTTTCCATGCAAGCTAATCACACAAGTTCATAAGTCATTGCTATCGTTAATATCACTGAGGCTCTTCTAGTCCGGGTCTCCTAGTCTGGGTCTTCTAGTCCAGGTCTTCTAGTCTGGGTCTTCTAGTCTGGGTCTTCTAGTCCGGGTCTTCTAGTCTGGGTCTTCTAGTCTGAGTCTTCTAGTCCGGGTCTTCTAGTCCGGGTCTTCTAGTCCGGGTCTTCTAGTCTGGGTCTTCTAGTCCAGATCTTCTAGTCCGGGTCTTCTAGTCTGGGTCTTCTAGTCCGGGTCTTCTAGTCTGGGTCTTCTAGTCTGGGTCTTCTAGTCCGGGTCTTCTAGTCTGGGTCTTCTAGTCTGGTTCTTCTAGTCTGGATCTTCTAGTCCGGGTATTCTAGTCCGGGTCTTCTAGTCTGGGTCTTCTAGGCTGGGTCTTCTAGTCTGGGTCTTCTAGTCTGGGTCTTCTAGTCCGGGTCTTCTAGTCTGGGTCTTTTAGTCTTCTAGTCCGGGTCTTCTAGTCCGAGTCTTCTAGTCCGGGTCTTCTAGTCTGGGTCTTCTAGTCCAGGTCTTCTAGTCTGGGTCTTCTAGTCTGGCTCTTCTAATCCGGGTCTTCTAGTCCAGGTCTTCTAGTCCTGGTCTTCTAGTGTGGGTCTTCTAGTCTGGGTCTTCTAGTCCAGGTCTTCTAGTCTGGGCCTTCTAGTCCGGGTCCTCTAGTCCAGGTCTACAAGTGCTGATCTACTAGTGCGGCCGAGGCTAGGCGGCGCGCCGCATTTATTCTCTTCGTGTAGAGGCCGCTCCTGTCGTGGTGTCGTCCTAGTCAGCGTGTTATTGGTTGACGTCGTCTCACAGCCCTCTCTGCTGTATTGTTCTTCATATTTGTGCCGGCTGTTGTCGTTCGCCAGAAGGATTGTACTACTCGTTAATTCTTTCTATAGCCATAACAAACTCACAGTTAAAATTTCTAAACTGTGCTGCACCTAGTTTCGTTCTTAAAGAGACCTGTAATACACTTTGCCTGTGTACACATGTTATATATATATAATTCAGAATCAATTCAACAGAAACACTTTTTGTGTGCTGTTACAGTACATCACACCATTACATACTGATCTCACTACTCCTACTAAAGGGGCTCAATATGGTGCCCATCAGTGTCGAGAAGAGTCTGAAAGCGCAGGATTGCATTCTTCACAGCAGAACGAAGCATGTCCGTAGGTGTGGTGGCTCTTGATATGCTGTGCATCAGATCAGCACATGTTTGAACGTTCCCATGGTAAACTCTGTCCTTCAGGTAGCCGCACAACCAGAAATCACAGGCAGTGAGATCAGGTGATCGTGTCGGCCAAGCATTTGGAAACGATCGGCTGATAAATCTATCGTTTCCAAATCTGCGCTTCAGAGAAGCAAGTGAACCTCACGAGCGATTTCCGGTGGGGCCCCATCTTGCAGGAAAACTGTTGAGTTCAATGCGTCTCTCTCCTGTAGGGCGAGTATGACATGCTGGCGAAGCACATCGCAGTAGCACTGGCCAGTCACACTGTACGTCTTTGGTTCTTGAGCGCCAATCTGTCCAAAAAAAAAAAAAAGAATGGGCCAATGATGAACGTAGCCGTGAAGCCACACCATACGGTGACGCGTTCACCATGCAGACTAACTTCATGCACAGTGACTGGAGGTGAGAATGCCGACACTCGACAATTTTGTGTGTTCATCTCACGCGTCAGAGAGAAATGAGCTTCGTCTGTCCATAGGATGGTGCAGGGACAATTCTCGTCAAGTTCAGTCCTTGGGAGAAAGTGGAGAGCGAAGTCAACACATCGTTGTGCGTCCTGTGGCGCAAGCTGTACAGATACAATTTGAGAATGGTTCGAAGCACTTTCTGTACAACGGACTACGGCATGTTCAACTGTCGGGATACAGCACGCGCACTGCCTGACGATCGGAAATTGCGCGTAGCGTTGTCTGCCACAGCAACAGCGGCCGGCCGGAGTGGCCGAGCGGTTCTAGGCGCTTTAGTCTGGAACCGCGCGGCCCCTACGGTCGCAGGTTCGAATCCTGCCTCGGGCGTGGGTGTGTGTGATGCGCTTAGTTAGATTTAAGTAGTTCTAAGTTCTAGGGGACTGATGACCTCAGAAGTTAAGTCCCATAGTGCTCAGAGCCATTTGAACCATTTTTGAGGAACAGCGATTTCATCAGCCGGTCGTCGGCCTTTTCCCCGAGCGACGCCCAATCCTCCAGTTGATTCGAACCTCATCACGCACCGCACAGCAAGTAGAGAAAGAGGACGCTTCCGTAATCCTTTCAGCCGGCGATATTCTAAAAGTACAGCTGCAGCATTACTGTTTTCTTGATTTTTAAAGTTTCACCTATAATGACCTGCCGCCTTCGCCCAAGCTTATGTTGACAAGGCAACAAGTGCACTGCGAATGGTCAGGTGTGTGTGACGATGAATCACGGTGAATGATCACGGTAACTGCTGGCAATAGTTGGTACTGGACGGTGGCATTGTGACGCATGGAAATCATTCACCCCATACTCTGGGCATTAATGCTACGAAGTCTGTTACTCATACGGAAATTAGTGCCCATGTTATAACGTGTTAAATGAGGATAGTTTAATTACAACCATCCAGTATGTAAGCGGAGAAGGCACGGACGGGGAATCACCTCAGCGTAGATACGGTCTGCAAATGGGGGAAGTCCATTGAGATAGGCGATTTGACAAAGGGCACATTATTATTACGCAGAGCCTGTGAACGAATAGGTCGTATGCTCACGTGCTACTGTCGTATGGTTCTACGGAAAAGGACAGTGAAACTACCATTAGGCGATAAATGGTTGGATGTCCACGAGTCTTCACAGGAAGCTGGATTCGAAGGCTTGTCTGCTCTGTAAAATAGGACAAATGGTGATCTGTGACATCTTTGATGAAACAGCAAGATGCTGGTGCACGCACAAGTGTTTCAGAGCATATTGTTCGTCGTACATTGTTGAGTATGGAGCTCCGCAGCAGACAACCCCTACATGTTCACATGTTGACTCAACGACATCGTCAGCTACGATTTCAGTGGTCAAGGTACCATCGGCATTCGGCTGTCGATCGATGGTAATGTGTCAGCTCGTCGGGTAAATCACATTTTTGCTACAGTAGGTCGATGGTCGTCTCTACAAACGCCGACATCGTGGTGAACCGGGGCTCGAAACGTGCAGCGCGCCACGGACTCAGGCCGGTGGGAGCAGTGTTATGCTATGGGAGACATTCTCCTGCGCTTGCATGAGACCTGTGGTAGCAATCGAAGACACGCTGACAGCTGCGAACCAACTGCATCCCTTCATGCTTGACGTCTTTCCCGATGGCGATGTTATTTTTCAGCAGTACAACTGTCCGTGTCTCGGAGCCAGAACCGTGCTACAGTGTATGAGGAGCATCATAGTAAACACGGTCTTCGGCAAGTGTTAGAGCATCGAGGGCACGTATTTTTTTTTTTTAGATAATGTTTTTAGCGCCTTTATCCACGGAGTTCCTGAAGCAAATACGTTTTTTAATGGAACCGCCCAATTTTTTATAACCGCATTCGATAGCTGTTGAGAAGGCACTTAGAGTGATGCAGCGTTTATTAATGTTGTCGTTCAAACCAGTCGTAAAAAAATTCGAAAAATTTCCCAGAATTTGAGGGCACGGTGGTGCCAACACCGCCAAGCAGAACCCTCGTGTTACGCTGTGCCTGAATGTCGACACATTTGCCTCTTTACTTGTCCGCACTGCAAGTCGCTCATTTCTGCTGCAGCATTCGTTGCGTGCACACATGTATACCAAGGAGGAGAGGTTAGTTAGATATGCTACTTTTATATGGTGAATGTAAAAGAGACGCCGTAAATGCAGTACAGATGTTTAGAGCTATCTATCCGGAATTCCATGTCCGACGCGCTAGGCAACTGCACGAGTTATTAAGACGCTAGTGCGGACAGGCTGCTCGAACGTCAAAAAAGAGCACAAGAAAAAAGACTGCAATTGACGAAGCTAGTGAATCCACACAGTGGTACGAGACTTACTGCCAAGAAATGTGGAATCAGCTACACGAGTTTATTCGTAATCTGCATCGACAGAATTTCCAACCCTATTTTTTGACACCACCGTGATTTCGAACGTCGTACAAAATTTTGTCGGTTTGCCCTGCAGCAACTTAGAGACGACCCTACGTTTGTCCGACGTCTGCTCTTTACCTTGACGCAACGTTTACTAACCACGCTAATGTAAATCTCCATATCATGCACTGCTGCGCAGCCGAAATTCCACATTGGCTTTGTCAGGTGCAACATCAACGATGCGACATCATCGGAAAGTACATTGTAGAACCTTACTTCGTTTCAGGCGTTCTAAACGGACATTCGTACGGACGCTTTCTGACGAACATTCTGCCCGTTCTTCTAGATGAGGTACCACTGGCTGTTCGACGGTGAATGTGGCTACAACACGACGGTCGTCCGACTCATTTGCCCCGTGTTCCAAAGCAAGTATTGAATGAGAACTTTCCTGGACGTTGGATAGGACGAAATTCTGTTGTGCCAAGTACATTTCGAGGTCCCACTATTTGACTCCTCTTAATTTGTTTGGGGAGCATTCAAAGCAAGCAGTCTACCACGAAGGCCCAACTACGCCAGACAATGTGTGTCGTCGAATCGCCAGAGCGCGCTCTTCCATATCATCCACTGTAATTGCATCTATTCATCGTTCTTTCGAATGACGATTGCAAATGTGCCTTTCAGTTCATGGCTAATAGTTTGAACACATGCTTACATAAGGGATAACGTTTATGTTACGTGATATGGGTGGCTACCAAATCATTACTATACATTGTTTATTTCATTTACGTGTGTACGGAATTGCACTGCTACTTCAAATAAGTCGACAGTGTGTACTGCACGTAGCTGGTAACACTGTCATTGCCCGCTTAAGTTCAGCGTGAAAAAACCTTTCTTTAACAAAAATATTTATTTTGTGGTGTACCAAAGTATTTTTAATAAAATGTCTAGTTCAACTAATGTATGCCATACAATATAATTTACAGCAGTGTAGGTAGAGTTATCGGGCTGCATGTATTTTACCTCTAAGAAACACACAGCGACGTACCGGAAAAGATAGGTCAGATCATCTTTCTAACACTTAGCTATTTAATATACTAGTTGCTTTTTGCAGCGTATAACACCTCTTTATTTTTGAAGAATGAACAGCTGATTTCTCTGTTTCAGCTGACGTAAATCTGGGAGGACTCACAAATATGAAATAGTTTTTTCTGACATTCTGTATTCTAGCCTATGTCGTATTTCCGTTTACAACATTGGTAGGTGAACCTGCATCTAGGCCGTAAACTCGTTCCTGGGCGAAATAAAGCTTTATTCTCGTAACACAGGCCGGCGTTACTGTATACACCTACGCAGCCTGGACGGAGACACCTGCTTGACAATGGTTACACAACAAATGCGGTTTCTGGCCACCGTGCTCTCACGTTACAGGACATTTTCCGATTTTTTCTTTACGATTACTGTCAGCTTCAAAGTTAACGAACGCCATATCCGTGTAACTGTATTGCCAAGAGATATCGAATGCAGTTATAAAAAATATATCGTTCCATTTACACTGTAACATTTCACGAATATTGTGTTTCTACACACATCAAAAAAGGTTTGTATCACCGCGGTTCCCAGAACTCCTGAAGATAGACGTTGACTGTGGATATTGTATCACAGACACAGTCCGTTCCACCGTACAGATATGTCACTAAACACGCCCAAAGATGTAAACACCCGTGCATGAGCAGCTCCTATTAGACGGAGGTGATCCGACAGCCAATCAGTTCCAGTTATTCCACCAGGAAGGAGGTACTCGGCTCGTAATGTCTGTAGTTCAAACGTGCCTAGACGGTCAATACCGCGGTTCCAACGCGTCCGCATTGTTACTTTGTGCCAGGAAGGGCTCTCAACAAGGGAAGTGTCCAGGCGTCTCGGAGTGAACCAAAGCGATGTTATTCGAACATGGAAGAGATACAGAGAGACAGGAACTGTCGATGACATGCCTCGCTCAGGCCGCCCAAGGGTGGCAATGGATGACCACTTCTTACGGAGGAACCCTGTCGGCAACACCACCATGTTCAATAATGCTTTTCGCGCAGCCACAGGACGTTGTGTTACGACTCAAACTGTGCGCAATAGGCTGCATGATGCTCAACTTCACTCTCAACTCCCATGGTGAGGTCCATCTTTGCAACGACGACAATGTGCAGCGCCGTACAGCATGCCGAATGGACCGCTCAGGATTGGCATCAAAGTCTCTTCACCTCTGAGTGTCGTATCTGCCTTCAACCAGACAATCGTCAGAGACGTGTCTGGAGGGAACCCGGTCAGGCTGAACGCCTTAGACACACTGTCCACGGAGTGCAGTAAGGTGGAGGTTCGCTGCTGTTTTGAGGTGGCATTATGTGAGGCCGGCGTACGCCTCTCGTGATCATGGAAGGCGCTCAACGTCTGTACGATACGTGAATCCCATCCTCCGACCGATAGCGCAACCATATCGGCAGCATATTGGCGAGACATTCGTCTTCATGGACGACAATTCGCGCGCTCATCGTGCACATCTTGCGAATGACTTTCTCCAGAATAACGACATCGCTCGACTAGAGCGGCCAGCATGTTCACTAGGCATACCTGGGATAGGTTGAAAAGGGCTGTTTATGTACGACGTGATTCCCCCCCCCCCTCCCCCCAAACCACTCTGAGGGATCTCCGCAGAATCGCCGTTGAGGGGCGGGACAATCTGGACCAATAGTGCCTTGAAGAACTCGTGGATAGTATGCCACGACGAATGCAAAATGGTTCAAGTGGCTCTGAGCACTATGGGACTTAACAGCTCTGGTCATCAGTCCCCTAGAACTTAGAACCACTTAAACCTAACTAACCTAAGGACATCACACACATCCATGCCGGAGGCAAGATTCGAACCTGCGACCGTAGCAGTCGCGCGGTTCCGGACTGCGCGCCTAGAACCGCGAGACCACCGCGGCCGGCACGACGAATGCAGGCAGGCATCAATGCGAGATGATACGTTACTGTTTATTAGAGGTACCGGTGCGTACAGCAGTTTGGACCAGCACCTCTGAAGTTTACGCTGTATGGTGGTACAACATGCAATGTTTGGTTTTCATGAGCAATAAAAAAGGGCGTAAATGATGTTTATGTTGATCTCTATTCCAATTTTCTGTACAGGTTCCGGAACTCTCGGAACCGAGATGATGCAAAACTTTTTTTGATGTGTGTGATTATTATTAACGTTTAAAAATCCACGAAGTGACATAGATGACAAGTAATTTAAGAGAGTTGGGGCCTCAGATGTCGTGTAATACCCCATGCGAGGAACAAATGTTGAACATCTGACATTACTAGATGACACACCTCGCCGCACGCGTGACGGTTGAGCCTGTCGACCTGCCGCACCTGATCACCCTGACTCAGGCCAAGTGTTCACGTCAGTGTGGTTCCGAACCCACGTACGCGACTTTAGAGCCCGGGGCTCAGGGTTCGAGTCTTGTGTGTGCCAGGCTGCATTTACAAAAGTTGGTCGAAAAACAGTAGCATAGCGGAGCGATGTGTTGCACTGCCCCCTGGCGGCGAGTGCAGGATCGACGGGCCCAACCACTACACGTGCCTCATGGTGAAGCCACATGATCAACAACTGTCATCCACTTCTGTGGTATTTCCCGACATTTGGGACTCCATGAGTGTTTTATTGAATTACTTGTCTAGGGCGTCATCTACGTCACATCGGAGGTTTTTAAACGTTAATTAGAAAGAGTACTCTTTTTCGACCAACTTTTGTAAATGCAAACTGTTGTAAATGTGGAAGTTACAAAATTATTGTCATCGCTGTAGCCAAGCAAAAGCTGTTTTTATTTCGTGTTTCTTTCCTTTCGTCCCTTCTGTGTCTATTGCGAGTCCCAATCAATGAATAACAAACAACACTGTGAGTCATTGTGGCTAAGTGACAGGTGCCGGCGCCTTAACTTCGACGATCTGTAGCGCCGTTGGATGACTTGTGTGTGTGTGTGTGTGTGTGTGTGTGTGTGTGTGTGTGTGTGTGTGTGTGTGTGTGTCTGTGTGAGTGTATACAAAATCTGCGATCCATACATACATTTATTTCACTACCCACTTTTACCACATAATTTATCTACACTCCTGGAAATGGAAAAAAGAACACATTGACACCGGTGTGTCAGACCCACCATACTTGCTCCGGACACTGCGAGAGGGCTGTACAAGCAATGATCACACGCACGGCACAGCGGACACACCAGGAACCGCGGTGTTGGCCGTCGAATGGCGCTAGCTGCGCAGCATTTGTGCACCGCCGCCGTCAGTGTCAGCCAGTTTGCCGTGGAATACGGAGCTCCATCGCAGTCTTTAACACTGGTAGCATGCCGCGACAGCGTGGACGTGAACCGTATGTGCAGTTGACGGACTTTGAGCGAGGGCGTATAGTGGGCATGCGGGAGGCCGGGTGGACTTACCGCCGAATTGCTCAACACGTGGGGCGTGAGGTCTCCACAGTACATCAATGTTGTCGCCAGTGGTCGGCGGAAGGTGCACGTGCCCGTCGACCTGGGACCGGACCGCAGCGACGCACGGATGCACGCCAAGACCGTAGGATCCTACGCAGTGCCGTAGGGGACCGCACCGCCACTTCCCAGAAAATTAGGGACACTGTTGCTCCTGGGGTATCGGCGAGGACCATTCGCAACCTTCTCCATGAAGCTGGGCTACGGTCCCGCACACCGTTAGGCCGTCTTCCGCTCACGCCCCAACATCGTGCAGCCCGCCTCCAGTGGTGTCGCGACAGGCGTGAATGGAGGGACGAATGGAGACGTGTCGTCTTCAGCGATGAGAGTCGCTTCTGCCTTGGTGCCAATGATGGTCGTATGCGTGTTTGGCGCCGTGCAGGTGAGCGCCACAATCAGGACTGCATACAACCGAGGCACACAGGGCCAACACCCGGCATCATGGTGTGGGGAGCGATCTACACTGGCCGTACACCACTGGTGATCGTCGAGGGGACACTGAATAGTGCACGGTACATCCAAACCGTCATCGAACCCATCGTTCTACCATTCCTAGACCGGCAAGGGAACTTGCTGTTCCAACAGGACAATGCACGTCCGCATGTATCCCGTGCCACCCAACGTGCTCTAGAAGGTGTAAGTCAACTACACTGGCCAGCAAGATCTCCGGATCTGTCCCCCATTGAGCATGTTTGGGACTGGATGAAGCGTCGTCTCACGCGGTCTGCACGTCCAGCACGAACGCTGGTCCAACTGAGGCGCCAGGTGGAAATGGCATGGCAAGCCGTTCCACAGGACTACATCCAGCATCTCTACGATCGTCTCCATGGGAGAATAGCAGCCTGCATTGCTGCGAAAGGTGGATATACACTGTACTAGTGCCGACATTGTGCATGCTCTGTTGCCTGTGTCTATGTGCCTGTGGTTCTGTCAGTGTGATCATGTGATGTATCTGACCCCAGAAATGTGTCAATAAAGTTTCCCCTTCCTGGGACAATGAATTCACGGTGTTCTTATTTCAATTTCCAGGAGTGTATATCCTTAGCGAATTTCGCGCTGAAGCTTTATTTGAATTCCGAAAAACTTGAAATACAGCCGGTAACAATAGTCGTTCGGGGAAAAAGAAATGTCGCTGACCACCGTTTCTCCATTGTACTACTTCATTCGACTCTAGAAAGGACGTCTAAATGTAGTATTTTGTAGCATTTATCCGTTTGGCATGACCTTCCTACATAAACATGTTGGCGAAATTACTGGGTCACTGCAGTGCTCATTCTCACGATGTGGTTAATGCACTGAACAACGCAAGTAAGAGACATACGGCGCGTCATACTTTTAAATTGTTCCAAGCCAGCTAACTTCAGGGAAGAAATAACAAAAGATCGTTCTCTGATGTTCTTAAACGTCGTCCCTTCTCATCCTCAGCAGTCCCCTAGTGCTCTACTGTATTTTTACGCAAATAATGAGTCAGCTATACATGGAAGTGACGCGTCGTGTCAGGAAGCAATAAGGCGTTGGTAGGTGGCTGGAGGGAGCTGGCACCACATCTGCACACTGATGTCATCTAATTCCCTTAAATTGCGGTTGGGGGGGGGGGGGCAATGAGCTCTGACGCTACATTCAATCACATCAGTGATGTGTACGATCGGATTCAGCACATCAATTGTAAATCGCCAACGTGTTCCATGAACCACTCCATCACTCTCCTAGCCCTGTAACAAGGCGTATTATCTTGCTGAAAAATGTCACTGCCGTCGGGACCAGCAGTACGTGCTCTAAAACCAGTGTACAATATACCTTGGCCATCATGATGCCCTGTACAAGCTTCGCTGAACCCATGGATACCCACGTGAATGTTACCAAGAGAACAATGGAACCGCCGCCAGCTTGTCTCCGATCCGCAGTACAAGAGTCAAGGAGCTGTACCCTTGAAGACAACGGATTCGCGTCGTCATTGGCCTGATGAAGAAGGTGTTGGGGTTCATCAGACGACGCATCGCTCTGCCACTGCGCCAACGTCCAGCGCCGATGGTCACGTGCTCATTTCAGTCGTAGCTGCCGATGTCGTGGTGGTAATGTTGACACATGCGTAGGTCGTCAGCTGCAAAGACCCATCGTTGGGAATGTTCGGTGCACTGTGTGTTCACACACCTGTACTCTGCCCAGCATTAAAGTGTGATGTTAGTTCCGCCACAGTTCGCCCCCTGTCCTGTTTTACCGCTCTGCCCAGCCTACAATGTGCACCATCTGTAATGAGGGGTGGTCGCCTAACGCCAGGACTTCTGGACGTGACTTCACCTCGGTTTCGCCACGTGTTGAAGTCACTCACCACAGCACTCGTCGAACACCCGACAAGTCGTGCAGTTTCCAAAACGTTCGTGCCGAGCCTCCATGACTATAGTCTCTGCCCTTGGTCAAATTCTGATAGATCGCGCGCCTTCCCCATTCTACAAGCGGACAGCCCGCTCACTGATACTACATGCACCGTGAGTGTGTGTGACTAGGCGTCATTCTTCGATAGGTGACGCTGCTATCGCCTGGACGGGTTTATATCGATAGTAGGTTAGTGATCATAATGTTCTGGCAGATCAGTGTATATCAGTTGGTTGAAATTGCTTCAAGCTTTTCTGAGATATGTTTTTATGTCACCTCTTTTCGCCATATTACCTCAGCCATGGGGATGCCAGGGGTGTCTTACTGTCGGAGCTCATATTTATGGATAGCAAGTGAAATGTGTCATTTTGCAAAAACAGACATAATGTCTGATGGGATAGCAGCAATCAGTGATTGTATAATGTTACTTATAATCCGTCTTGATTGTAATACTTTTTTATTCATATGACCGGTTTCGGTTCATTCAGAACCATCTTCAGATCTGATATTTCAGTTACAGGAGTAACCCGTCCAAATCCAGCAACTTTCACATGCTGCGTCATATATCAGATCTGAAGATGGCTCTGAATGAACCGAAAACGGTCATATGAATAAAAAAAAATTGCAATCAAGACGGATTATAAGTAACATTATGAAATGTGTCAGTCATGGTGGAAATTTCTTCAGATGTTACACAGGTATGCTGATATGCCATTGTCTTTGTGTACCCCTTCTCCAACCCCCTGCTACCCGACCGCATAGCAACCCCTAAAGCTATGGATCTGACGTTAATATCGGTCGGTATCGAGTATTTTTAGATTTCACGTTGAGGTGGTTAGCGTATATTACCACACTATATTTCTGTACAAATAATGGTTCCTTTATAAACGAAATTTGAGTGAATTTGCTCCATGAATGAACCTTGCTTGCGTGGCTCGTGTGCCCGCCATCATGTATTTTACTCCCTGTTTTCAACGTACTTCCAACTCACAGCGTTAATTTAAATTACTACTATCACTGAGTTGCTGCTTTACCTGAGCGTGAGCGGCGTTAGCAGCGCCTATCGATATACCCCCCCCCCCCCCCCCCTCTCGCAGTATCTTTGCTCGACTGCTACTACTTCCTGGTCGTTGTCTGTCGTAAGCCAGTTCGGATAGCGGGTTCTAATCGCGAGTTCTGGTCTGCCAGTCAGTTGGAACGCGTCTGGAGCGCAGTCCGGACCTGCCAGTCGGGGAGTTGCAATGCGGCACTAGTGCAGTCGGGTTGGAGCAGCAGTGAGGTCTGCGTCGACATGGCTCGCCCGACCATTGCCGCCACGCATCACTTGAGCCGGGCCACGGTCTTGGTGGATCGTCGGTCGGTCGTCATACCGGGCGCGCGCGTGTGTGTGCATCGACTCCCGATTTGTCTTCGTGCTTGCTTAGTGACTGTTGGGTATCTTCGTGCAAGTGTTTGTCAGGGTGTGTGTGTGTAGTTGGTGTTATTTCCACTGACGACTATTTTAGATGTTGTCGGCATTCTGAGGACGGTCGGTCGGTTGTTGCGGACCAGGGAAGTTATTTCTGCGCGTGCAGTCGGCTGGATCCGGTGGCGGTCCCTGCGCAGTGTCGGAGTTGTGGAGTTGTCCGATCGCTACGAGCTTTGTGGTTCACCGACCCAGGACGTCAAAGTTGAGTAGGGGTTTCAACTATCCAAGCCACGTCCATTCGTCTTCTGCGGTTCGTTTCGGTGGTTCACTGTCGGGGAGGTTTTCCTGTGAGCAATACCGAATGTTTCTATTGCTGAAATTTAGCCGCCATGTGGTGCAATTAACTATATTGGTTGACTACAATTCGAGTGCACCAGCGGAATTTTCTGCCTTGTGGCCGTTGGTGTTCCGATTACCTGCCTTGCCCTTTCCTCACCTGTTGTTGCTGTCCAACATGGTGTGTAGTTTTGGCAGCTAATAGATATTTCATTGTGGATAATCACGTTCGTAACCTTATGTGTTTGAATTCTCATGTACTGATTGGTGGCAAGCAAGTCGTTGTGTCGGTCGGTCCGTGGCTGTACCCTGCTTGGGTTCCGACGGATCAAGTGTAGTTGGGCTCACCACCTGTCTCACCTAAGTGAACGAGGGCAGACCGATCTCCCTGGAGGCTTCTGAGTGCCGTTTTGTTTATTGTCCTTCTCACCGGTGTTTAATTGCCTGTTTATAATCTATCATTCTTGTTTTTACTGGACTTAATGTATTTTGAATTTTGGAGCCTTAAGCCGCTTAAAACCTTATTCTTCAAATTACTATTTAAGCAAGATTATTGCAGCCTTCTGCCTTAAAAGATTATGATAATATATTTTAAAAATTTCATATTTATTTGTGGCCCTCAGCCGCTTGTATTGTACCTTGCATATGTTTGTTCTATCTACTTTTGGCTTGAGGCTTTCCAGCCTAACTGTGATACCATATATATTTCAATTATTTTATTTGCTATTTTAACTGCATTTTCATTTTGTTGACTTTTAAGATTTCTTGTTTGGAGGCCCTCAGCCGTGAAATAATTGCCTTTTTCAAACTCGTAGGCCTAAAGGTTCGGTTATGTGCCAGTTTGGTTTAAAGGTGTTATTAAATTACAATAAATTACAATTCTGAGTGAACCTGACCGATACCTTATTTGGCCCTTTCCACAATTATAATCACCTGTTCTGCCCTGCGGGTTTAGCGGGCGTCTCAATGAGTTTCAGAATTAAGTTTGCACGTATCCCCTTTTAAGCCACATCTGTAAGGTTGGTAGATGGTTCTTACTTCCCACAGAAACCTTGGGGGGTGTATGCACAACTCAACAAAGGTTTGCCAGAATCGGATGAATGGTATAGGAACGCATAGAGAACAAACAAACAAAAAATCCTTTTTATATAGTAAATGAAAGATAAATAATCGCCGATACTACCATAATTATTGTTCCCATTTCTGAAACCCAGCAGTGCAGATACTTTTTAGACATGTTTATCAGTACAATGAAAAAATCATACGAATCGGACTAATACTACACGCCAAATTGCAAAATTTCCTTAGTTGCTCAACACACTTCGACAAGCGACGTCGTCAAACCTTGAAACGGCGCCAGCGACGAATGAGTGTCTTTCCGCAAACAGTGGCTCAGCGTATTACTTTTACTGAAGGAGCCCAGTCAAGGCCACGTCCACTCTGAGTATTCGCGGTATGAGCACTTATCACCGGCTGGCCTTCACAGAAAGTTCATAGCAGCCTGCTCGCCCTTTGAGCACGGAGCGTCTGTCCATTACTTGTTCTCTGCGACGTCACTCGGCCAGATGCTGACACGAATTTTTATTGTAGATGAGTAGTACTGGCTGTTAGTGTCCCATATCCTCAGGCCGCATCCCATCGGCGGAGTTGTGTTATTAAAACTGGCTGTTTAATTCAATGGAGCTTCAAGACGTACGTGTCGTCAGACACTGAAGCCAACTCCTTTCTGATGAAATCATCCTTACCTGTTTCTTGACACCTTTACCCTTTTTGTTGTAGTAGCTGCCGTTCATTCCACTGATAAGGCTCAGTAATATAGATTTTCTAGGGCAGCCACACGAATTTTTCCCAAAATTTTTCGTTCTAAGAAATTTTTTATGAAGCTGTTACATTAATCAGTCGAAACTGTGGAAGGATCCAGAGATCGTGGAGTGACACAAAAGTTTTGTAAGTAGGCTGTTTAGGTTTTTATGTTGGTAACGCCAAGTAGCGCTCTGTATGAAAATCACTGACTGTGCTGTGTGCAGTCTGTGGCTGGTTAGCATCGTTGGAATATTTGCTATTGTAGTGTTGGGCAGTTGGATGTGGACAGCTCGTAGCGTTGCGCAGTTGGAGGTGAGCCGCCAGAAGTGGTGGATGTGGGGAGAGAGATGGCAGAATTTTGAGAGCGGACAATCTGGACGTGTGTCCGTCAGAAAGAGTAAATTTGTAAAATTGGATATCGTGAACTGATATATATATGATGACTTTTTAACATTATTAAGGTAAATACATTGTTTGTTCTCCATCAAAATATTTCATTTTCTAACTATGCCTATTAGTAGTTAGTGCCTTCAGTAGTTCGAATCCTTTATTTAGCTGGCAGTATTGGCGCTCGCTGTATTGTGGTAGTTCGAGTAACGAAGATTTTTGTGAGGTAAGTGATTCATGAAAGTTATAGGTTATTGTTAGTCACGTCCATTCTTTTGTAGAGATTGATTGCGTTGCGCTAAAAATATTGTGTGTGAAAATCAAATAACGTAAGAAGTTTATCAACAGAGTAATTCACTAATTTTTCTAAGGGGATGTTTCAGTTGGCAACGTGAATCGATACTACAGATATCAGCGAGGTCGCACTACAACGCGCAACAGCGAATGGGAGGCACTCCAAAAGACCACACCTCCATGTCAGTTTGGCAGCGCCCTCTTGCTGAGGTCAACATAATGTTAAACACACAAGAGCTCTGTCCAGTTCAAGACCCCAGCCACAGAAGCCAACAACATCGTGTAGGTTACAGTTCAAGTTTCTGATGAAATGTACTTTCGTAAATGTTGCATTATGTTCTACATAGAGAGCAGTTGTTAATCTGTGTATCTAGTGATGTTTTCACAGTCTAGACAGTTGTAAATTATCCAGAAATCTTGTGACAAAGAACTGTGACAAAGTTAAGTAAATCTTTTATTCATTTATGCAGTAAAGTGAACTAATATTTCATGTGTTCTTTTGTCTTCTCCCAGAGCAATCAAAGAAGCCAGTTATTGCCAGACGAAAGTAGTTTCGTTCTGGTCACAACACAGACATTCTCATCGCCAGCACAGTGTTATGTTGGTCCACTTTGGAACGCATTTCAGAAGCTATTCTGCGAAACATGGAGTCGACAAGTTGTAAGTGGGTTTCCAGAAGTATGTGCCACGAGCTGTCTTTACACGGGCCACTCAATGCCAGTGCAGAGACGGCGACCGCTTGTGTCCTCGATCTGTTATATTGAGTTCCCATCAATCTCTTTGGTGGTCAAGAAATCAACGTGAGCTCGCCGTCGTTCTCCTCAAATCACTGTGGCACGACTCTGGCCCTGTTACACAGACAGTTATCTTACTGGAAGATAGAGACGGGCAGTCTGCTCCTGAGTAGGTTCAAAGAGCCGGAACCTTCTAACGAGTGGGTGATGAGTGACTCAGAGAAATTGAATAGCAGCTCATATGATTTCAAAATGCACCTCTGACGGCTGTAATGAGCAGAATGAAAATTCTCCAGTAGTCTACTGCAACAGCGCCCCACGCCATATCATTACGAAAACGTTTCCCAAGCTACAAAAAACGTTTATAGACCATATGCACATGTGGATTTGCACAACTTGTTAGGAACTGAAGCTTTTTTCACCCATGGAAACGACAGAAAATAAAGTAAGATCCATTTTTTCGTTTTATTTGCTGTCAGGCCATACCCATTTCACCATCTCAATAGTAATACCAATTATGACGGCATCAAAGTAAGCACAATTAAACACCCAGTCCCCTAGTGGAAGGGGACCCAGCTGAGAATCAGACCTGGGTCCATTCCCTTAACTATCCTCAATATTGATTGTAAAACTACCAAGGCTCTTTAGAATGGTACATTGGTGTAGAAAACACTTTGAGCATCGTGATTCCAAAATTCTGTTGAAAAGAAAACCGAAGATTTCAGAAGCTCAATAAGAATTAATGTACTTTTGAGTGAGGTGTTACTTCTTTTCTTTTGACTCACCATGACACTCAGAATGTCTTGCCAGCGATCATATAAACTGCAGGCTTCAGCCACCGCATGGTCGGAGCGTATCGCAAGGCAACCCAGGCATCACTCTTGTCCCAACAACTCGGCGCTCCCAATGCTCTCACCAATCCGCTAGCTCACTGCTCCCCACCTCTCTCAGAGATCGGAGCACTAGCTCAGTGCTCCCCACCACTCTTATGGATCAGATTGCAAGAAAGCTCGTTGCTCTCCACCACTCTCACACATGAGATCGCACGGAGCAGATCACATGGCGACTTCACGTGTCACTTTGTTCTCCGCACTCTTGGCACAGTGATATAGTTCTGAACTCCATTTCCTGACTAAACACCTCCCCTCTGTGATCAGGTTTTTATAAAAATAATCATAAGTAATAATGATATGTCTCGACTTCGACTACACTACTGTGAGGCATTGTAAACAATGACAATGCACTGAATAGTAAAGAAAATAAAACAATGTACATTAAACACTTTCTCTCTTGGAAACCATTCAGAATAGTGCATATATGCACATTAATTTTTTTGCTTCAAATGATCTTTCCTGTAATCCCTGTATATTAACCATTCGTCCTGGGACCACCTGTATGTTGTTGAATTTTTTAACTATTCATTTAACCTGGACGGATTAATGCCTTCAGAACTCCTCTTACATCAGACCAGAGTTTTATATGTACTACAAAACTTAATAAAATCACAGTTACTTAAACTCACGACATTTTTAATATGGTATCTCTTCTTCTTCTATCTGCAGATATTGGGAATTTGGCTATTACGCCCTCTTGGTTGAAATTGTTGATTTTCGTCGGTCTTGTGCCCACTGGGTAATAATATCATCAAGAATGTACCCAGCTACTCTTCTTAGTGATCGAATCACTAGTGCTTGTATTTTAATGGGAATATATAGTTCTGATGTGCTGTCCAGGCAAGAACTTCAAGGTCTAGGGGTCAGTAGTTATCATAAGCAGTAGTTGGTCATCAACAAGCTTGATCATTTGGACTGTGGCGCCGTCCAATACAGTAAATGCTGATCTGAAGAATTTTTCGACGGCGTTGTCACCTCGAGACAATTTTTTGCAAATGCTCTCATTTGTCCCCTACTTGGTCGTTTTTGCAAGTAAAGATATAAAAGAACATTGAGCCAGTCGATGTCTGACATGGCTGCGATTGCTCTAGTGCGTATTGTTGTTTTCTTAATTCGACTGGCAATAAATCCGTTAGTTCGAAACCTACAGCGGCACCGTCTTGATGAGTAGATACAGTCGTGTATGAGGTGGATGTGGTCCCCATCATGTTTCCACACGATAATCTGGCCAGGGTAGGTTTGTGCAATGATATTAATTCGTCTACAGAATTCATCAACTTCGTCCTCTCCTCTGAGCACAATAACGTCAGTGTAATACCATCTTTCAGAGATCTCAGATATTCGGAGAAGCTCTGGAAACCAAAGGACGAGGCTATTGAAGAACTTTCGAATTGAGTCAAATAGTTCAGAATGGTAAAGATGTATTCGCCTAGGAGTCCATCTCCCTGTGCCAGCTTGCAATTCAATCTCGTCATTAAGTATATCATTGTCTTCAAGGACGGTGTTGGTATTTCTGCTTCCAACAGAGTGAAGATCGTCTGGACGGCTTCCAACAGATTCTCCATTACAAATCTGCAAACAACAAATCAGCTATATCAGCGTCGTCTTCCTCTGAATCCGATACACTGCTTAACGGGCCGCCACAACGTTCACTTCTGAACAATGGAGTATTTGCACAAAACATGCACCAAAGACTATATTGTTTAACATGTGGTGGACAAGATACCCCATATGAAAATGATGATGTCGTAGTTACGATATTAATTTTCATTTCAATAAAAAGTGGTTGCAGTAGCACGTTTTGCCATGAATCGGATAATTTACATAAACAGTTTTCAGAAACAGTATATAAAAATGCTTGTAAGTTACTTCGTAAAAAAATACTTTGATTTTGAATCTACTTTGCGAGAATGTACAAATGTCAAAAGAAGACATTGTGATTAAACCAAGTGTTTCCCATGGAACTGGAATTCCTGCTCTTATTTTTCCACAAGCTTCTAATGCATCATTTACGATCTCATTCTCGCCGCTGGTGGTAAAATTCCATCTGCCGCACGGTCCTGCCATCTCTGGGACGTATTGACAATGAACGCGGCCTCATTTTAAAACAATGCGCATGTTTCTACCTCTTTCCAGTCCGGAGAAAAAAAATCGGAGGCCTTAGAACTTGAATGCACCTCGTATAAAGCGGAGTTCGTGGAAATGAGTGATGGCCAACTATATTCTACAGTAACAACGCAGACACTGGTAGAACATGTGGCTGCATGAGTAGATAAGTTCGTACCTCCTAAATAGCAGGCTTTAGAGTTCATTTGCACTGGGTTTTTTTTTGCGTCTACTGCACCATTAAGCTGCCATCTCTTGTTGGCATGCTATGTAGCCCAAGTTCGGAAATCACATTTTTTAAAATTTTCATCTTTCAGCAGTGAAATCGTCGCGTGTTGTCAGACTTGTCTTTGTGAGTTCCTTAATCACTATGACTGTTCCAGACCTTTTGGTATATGATACAAACTTCACGATTCTGGGGCTAGGTTCCGCAGGTCATAACGTCCTACGTCCTACTCTATAACTTCTGATTACAGAATGCGCTTCATGTATATTTGTTCTCCATCCAAGCTTTTACGATTTAAAATGGCTATTAGTAGTAAATATTTCAGTTATACCGGTGTACTTTTCAGTGCTGCACAACAATTTGTCATCCACATTGCATTTTACCAAAATGGAAGAATGAGAAAAGTGCCGCTGGTGTCATCAGATAATTGACATGGCTTCCGGCTCATCATCAACCCTGAAGGGACATCTGAAATAGAAGCATCCTACAGTATCTCTGGAACGATGTAGGTCAGGAAGCCGATCAAGATCGCCATCAGTCGATGCAGAAATTCGAGAAATCATTTCTTGTGAACCGCCTTCACTGACGCCTGCTTCATTCTCGAGTGAATGTATCCTCCCAGAAAGGCAGACTGAGTCTCAAGCTGTATCCAGCCCAACATGTCGTCAGGTTCTGGACCAAGCCCTAACCCTCAACTGCTTTTCATTTACAATAACCAGTAAGCAAAATTTTTTACATTATAAAGGCACTCAAATAAAATAAAGTATGACATTTGATGTACAGCTACTAAAAATGATTTGCAGAGAATACCATTCTTTCTCTCACTCTCTCTCTCTCCATTAATATTGCTACACCAAGAAGAAATGCAGATGATAAACAGGTATTCATTAGACAAATATATTATAATAAAACTGACATGTGATTACATTTTCACGCAATTTGGGTGCATAGATCCTGATAAATCAGTACCCAGAACAACCACCTCTAGCCGTAATAATGACCTTGATACACCTGGGCATTGAGTCAGAGCTTGGATGGCGTGTACAGGTACAGCCGCCCATGCAGCTTCAACGCGATACCACTGTTCATCAAGAGTAGTGACTCGCGTATTGTGATTAGCCAGTTGCTCATCCACCATTGACCAGATGTTTTCAATTGGTGAGAGATCTGGAGAATGTGCTGGCCAGGGCAGCAGTCGAACATTTTCTGTATCCAGAAAGGCCCTACAGGACCTGCAACATGCGGTCGTGCATTATCCTGCTGAAATGTAAGGTTTTGCAGGGATCGAATCAAGGGTAGAGCCACGGGTCGTAACACATCTGAAATGTAACGTCCACTGTTCAAAGTGCCGTCAATGCGAACAACAGGTTACCGAGACGTGTAACCAATGGCACCCCATACCATCACGCCGGGTGATACGCCAGTATGGCGATGACGAATACACGCTTCCAACGTGCGTTCACTGCGATGTCGCCAAACTCGGATGCGACCATCATGATGCTGTAAACGGAACCTGGATTCATCCGAAAAAATTACGTTTTGCCATTCGTGCACCCAGGTTCGTCGTTGAGTATACCATCGCAGGCGCTCCTGTCTGTGATGCAACGCCAAGGGTAACCGCAACCATGGTCTCTGAGCTGATAGTCCATGCTGATGCAAACGTCGTCGAACTGTTCGTGCAGATGGTTATTGTCTTGCAAACGTCCCCATATGTTGATACAGGGATCGAGACGTGGCTGCACGATCCGTTACAGCCATGCGGATAAGATGCCTGTCATCTCGACTGCAAGTGATACGAGGCCGTTGGGATCCAGCACGGCGTTCCGTATTGCCCTCATGAACCCACCGATTCCATATTCTGCTAACAGTCATTGGATCTCGACCAACGCGAGCACCAATGTCGCGATACTATAAACCGCAATCGCGATAGGCTACAATCCGGTCAGAAACATGATGGTACGCATTTCTCCTCCTTACCCGAGGCATCACAACAACGGTTCACCAGGCAACGCCGGTCAACTGCTGTTTGTGTATGAGAAATCGGTTGGAAACTTTCCTCATGTCAGCACCTTGTAGGTGTCGCCACCGGCGCCAACCTTGTGTGAATGCTCTGAAAGGCCAATCATATTTGCATATCACAGCGTCTTCTTCCTGTCGGTTAAATTTCGCGTCTGAAGCACGACGTCATCTTCGAGGTGTAGCAATTTTAATGGCTAGTAATATATATATATATATATGAAGTGCATGTTGTGCAGTGAGGTTTAAAGAATGCGCAAAGGGTATGTGATATGTGGCAGTTTCTGAAGCATGACAGTTAATTTCATATTTGACGCATTTTATGTTATCAAGGAAGTGATTTTAAAATTGATATTGTATTTGGGATAAGAGACTCTACACAATTTGAGATGTTTTCTGCAGTGTGTCTGACTTCGAACTGTGAGCACTCTGAAAGGTGTGACTTTAGTTCACTCTTGTTATCTTTGAAATGCACAGTGACTGCATAGAAACTAATGTTATTTACACTCGTCCACACATCAGACAAAAGGCTGACCGCCTTTCCGGCAGTCACATCATTTTTAATTTTATTGCGTAATTCATGTTGCAAACTGGGCATTAAAGAGTTTGACATTTTTCGACGTGATTGATAATAACATGGGCTAATGGAACCGCCACTAATATCTTTTAAAGACAAGAATGAAGAATATCCTCAAGAAATAGTTATTGGTTGATAATTTGCTTAAAGGGTTATCAGAGTGGTTTGGTGTGTTCTCCAGCAACGCACTGGTAGTCAGGCAACGTTGCTGGACCCCTGATTGAAAGGCAAGGATTTTCAGACGACAGGGGAGCTATATAAAGGTTATTGCAGAAATGAAATCGTTGGTCGTTCAACGAGAAGAAAACAACAGAGCTCATTACTCCAACAGTTATTAGCGTGACACATGAGATTTCTTCAGTCTGGGAGGAGTGCAATGAAATTATTAGTGAGCTTCAAGCAAGTCCGACCCAGAAAGCATGGCAATGGTGGAGCAGGACAAATATTTTAGTGGAGGGATGTTTGCCTGGAAACGGCAATCTCTTAAAATGGTGGGAAACAAGAAACTTGCCGTGGCCAACGCTGTATGGATTGATTCTAAAAGTGTTATGTGTCACAGCAACCTCAGTGCCTTGTAAACAAATATTTTCAAAATCAGGACGAATATGCACTGAGAAGAGACAGGCCCTCATCAACTAAAATAGGTTAGATTTTATTTATAAATCACAATGTTGATTAGTTTTTCCTTTTTTGGGTGCATATACGGTAATACTGACTGTAAATGACGACTGCAGATACACTTTAAATACAATTGTCTTATCTTTCTTATATAGTATTTTTTCCAACAAAAGTATCAAAATGTAACAAGGATCAGTCTTAATTCTTAAAATTTTTACAGTTGATAAAAAATACCTAGAATTTTGTCGTAATTTTCATAATTTTTGCAGCAGACGATATTTAAAAATTTTGTATCTCAAGATTACTACGGACAGAACACAAAATTATTACTCCTCTTTAAACGTTCTTGCAAAGCAGGATCAAATCAGATACAAATGGGGTTTTAGTACCCTGAACTAGAAAGGAAATGTGCCTTCCTTTTACTTATTTTGTGAGTTAGCGGTGAGTCCTGAAAAACTTCATTCTAGCGAGTGACCTTTCTGATCTGATGTCTGAGAAGTAGAGCTTTGCCCATCTCTACGGGAAGGTGCCGTCGCTATCAGGGAAGAAATCGAGCGCGAAGGGATCCAGGCGGCTCGCTATAACGTTAACGTAGTCCGCAGCTGTCACGGTTCTTTCAGTTAGTACCACTGGTACTACCGAAGCCCACGCGAATATTCGCCATAGGATAATACTGTCCCAGCAGCGTGCTATCGTGGCAGGGCACATGTTGCAAGCAGTTGTTCGCCTGGACGATAGCGCATCCGGACACAACCTGTGTTGTGTAAACGAGGGACGTGATTCAAACTAACAGGCGACTCGTTCCCATTGATTCACAGCCCAATCTCGACAATCCTGTGCCCACTACAATTGTAACTGACGATTTGGATGAGTGAGTAGGGGAACACGCAGGGCAGGGGCTGCCCGCTGCCGATGCCCACGTCCAACAACGCGTCCTGAACTGCGTGCTGCGAAAACACAACTTGCTGTGCCCTGCCGTCAGATCTGCCGCAGGTCGCCGCCTCGCCTTCAGGCAAGTCTCCAGCCTCCACGTTTTTTAATGAGGCTTGCAATTACAAGGTTCGTCGACCACGCTGCAGAAGTTAAGCTTACGTGTCCTCCATACAGTCCCGGTCTCTCGCATACGATTTCCATGTTTCTGCAGTCGATTTGCTTCGGTCGAAGATGTGCGCGCCTATGCATGAGGCGTAGCCGCATTGTACAGCGCCTGCGTTAAGTGAGACGACAGCGAGCACGCAGAAACAGGCAATGACTCTAGGTTCTGGCGAGACAGATGTGCGCTCTGATCCGACAGTAATTTCAGTAGTAGCGGGTCTGGCCGAATGGGGACGGCATCTTACGGACTATGTAACTAAAGAAACATGTGAACGCGAAGTAATATAGTAAATGAATACTATTACGTCTAGTAAGTGAGTATACGTTGGGGTGGGAACTCTCGCTGCGCAAAGGGAGTGAATCAGACTCTCAGCCGGCCGAAGTGGCCGTGCGGTTAAAGGCGCTGCAGTCTGGAACCGCAAGACCGCTACGGTCGCAGGTTCGAATCCTGCCTCGGGCATGGATGTTTGTGATGTCCTTAGGTTAGTTAGGTTTAACTTGTTCTAAGTTCTAGGGGACTAATGACCTCAGCAGTTGAGTCCCATAGTGCTCAGAGCCATTTTTTTCAGACTCTCAGTGGGAATTTGAAAAGTGCAGCTAGCCAGTTTATAGCACTGGGGAAACAAACATTTCACAATAATTCTGTTATTTAAAGAGGAAGTTAATTCGATATTTCTGGGTTTTATAAATTCATTCGTTTAATAAACTTCTCGTAAAGGGTATTAAGGTGTCACTGGTCCAATGTAAAACATGCAGGATTGCGCGGTTTAATTCGGATATCGGATTACCTATTGCGCTCCTCAGCCAATCAGAGTACATTACGGTTGGACGTATTTTGTGGACTAAAGAAGTGCGTTGTGAAATTTAATTTAAAGCTCAGCCTTGATTATGTTTGTGCGCGGACATTAGGAGCTATGAACAGATGTGACAGTTTAGCAGAATAATGAGTTCAGCTTTACCGTCAACTGTCGCAAAGTAAACGCGAACGAGTGAGAAAGATGAACTAGCGAAATTCCGGTTTTAATGTGTAAACTGTGTTTTCCAACTAACTAAAATCCGCGTTGCTTATTATGCAGTATTTGAGAGAGCGTCGTGTCACGTTACAATCCGGTAAGTATGATTATGAGTGAGTGTGATTGCTTGTGAATGCCGAAACTGTAACTTTTGATTATCACGAACTTGGTGGTGTCTTGTATAAAACGAGTAACAATATAGCGAAGTTTTCTCTCGAAAGCTGTCTGTCCTTTACAGGGGCGCCGACTAATAAAAAATATTGGAGGGACCCACACTGGGAGTCTTGCACCGGGAAATTTTCTAAATTTTAGATGAAAAATAGTGAGTTTTAAAGTTTTCTTAAGCATTTTAGAGTCATATCATCAACCCCGAAAACTGTACTCTCGATAACTCGACGCTCCGGGAAATTCGACAAGCCTGACGCATTTTTTGGCTTTGAAAAAAAGAAACAAAACATAAACACGCATGGTATTGTCGTAAAAAGCTAATTTAATTTACGGTAATAGTCATACTTATAGATTATTACAAAGCGGTGAATATATAGCTCTGAAAAGACTGAAATTATATTTAAATAAATCCTAAACTATGATTAAAAGAATAAAACATAAAATATTCTGTTGCACAGTAATAGCACTTTGATTAATAAGTGAAATAGATAACTTAAGCTTACTTTTGAATTAGGCTCAGGGTTTATTAAATAAAAACAACATCTCAAAGTTAATCCTTTAATACAGTTAATAAAGTTAATACAGTATGCCTAATACTTTCAGGCAAAAAGTATATAAATAGCGGGTTTTAATTGGGTCTTACATCCCAAAAATATTTAAGTATTTGAAAATAACTAATACAGTACTATAGTCATATAGTAATACAGTGCACAACTAGCGCTAATACGTCGAAACTAAAAAATTAACATTATGTATGTATTTAATTCTCTGTTTTAGAAAGACTATTAATATTGCTCTAAATGTCATTATTACGGCTAGGGTGTCTTTAGAAAGGTGCAAATGTCGATCTTCTGGTTGGATTACTGAATATGAAGTCGTTGATGACAGGTTGGATAGCCAATTCGTCCAAAACATCTCGCCAGACGTGAAGAACAGCCAAGTTGTTCAATCGTTTCTGCCCCATTGTTGATCAGAGAAATGGCGCCAGACGTCTAAGGGCGCTAAATGACCGTTGTACTGCTGCTGTCGTGATTGGAACTACTTGGAGAAGCTTAATGCACTTCACTACTTCACATTACGTTTCTCCAACTGCAAGCTCTTGTGTAATGTACTTTCTTACATCACGCATGTTTTTAAGAGTAGTTGTTTTTTATTAGCGATATCGGCTAACATATTCAAGTGTAAGCGCAGTCTCTCAATGTCTAGGTCATTTTTGAAAAACTCAGTTGATTTTTCCGAATTTGTTTCACCTCTGTTTACTAAAAGCAAGCATTCTTGTTCAACTGCAATGACCTGTGTGAGTCCAGTTGAAGCAAACCGCTCAGTAATGCAAGATTGCACCGTTTCACAAACTTCAATATAAATATCTTTGTAGTATTCCTTTGAGGTTTTGAAAGTGTGCGATGAGCTGGCTTCGTTGTTTTCATACTTCTTTGGTATACTTCAGTTCCGAGGAAGCGAAGGATCATCAACATGGGAAGGTTTTTCTTTTAAACACAATTTCCAAAAGTGTTCAAAACTATCACGTCTTCCATTTAACATATAAATCAAGCTCCCATATATTTTTTCCAGATTAGCAAAACGTAAAAAGTCTTGAATTGTAACATTGACTGAAGGTAGCTTGCACATTTGTAACCTGCCTCTGTTTTGTCCTCTGCAGAAAATGTTTCAAAAAACTCTAGAAGTTCTTCAAAGTTTTTCAATATTCTCAAGATACTAGAAGTTCGCATAGTCCATCGAGTCGGACAAAGGGGTCATAGACCAGCTTGGTCGTTGGCGCTCTCACAGCGTATGTTTCTGAAAAGTCCCATCCTTTTGTTGGATTCCCTTATGGTGTTTATTAAGTCTTTGGCTCTTCCCACATAGACCTAAGATGACGGAGACAGTCTACAGCTTCCAAGTCTAAACTGTGAGCAGTGCAGTGCACATAATGTGCTTTTGGTTGTATATCCAAAGCTAACTTTCTTAGTCCTTTGAACTTACCTCTCATATTTGAGGCACCATCACAGCACTGTCCTCTTAAGTTATCCATTGACAAATCAAGACGAGCTAATGCGTCTTTTAAAATACTAAACAGAATTTGTGATTCAGTGTTGGGGGTCCTGTATAAGTCAATAAAGTCTTCATTGACGATTAAGGAATCATCGACAGTACGAATACAAAATGACACTTTCTCGTGAATCGAAGAATCACTTGTTTCGTCAACCATAATAGAAAAATGTTCAGTCTTCTTGATTGAATCCAATACCTTTCTCAACACAGACTTTCATTGTAGATCAGTGATCTCGTTTTGAATATCGTGGGACGTCCACATATACCCCGAACGCCCTAACCAATCTTTAAACTCAGGTATGTCATTCTCTCGGAGTTCCAATAACTGAAAAAATTTGAGTTTACATCTTCGCGCCCATCTAATTGCTAACTGCTTCTCTGATATTGCAGAAAGACTTGGGCAGGAATGAGACCACCATGTATGGATGCTGGCAGCAGTGGCCACGAGAATGTACGATCGTAAGAAGACAGGGCTTCCAGCGGCCACGTTGGCACTACCGAGAGGGAAGACCATCGTGTACGGCGTATGGCTCTGGCACACAGTACTGCTACTGCAACAGCAATTTGAGGATCAGTTGGCAGCACAGTGACACAACTAACTGTTACAAATCGGTTACTTCAAGGGCAGCTCAGAGCCAAACGCCCTGTAGCTTGTATTCCACTGACTATAAGCATCCGCCATTTGTGAATTCAGTGGTGTCAAGCGAGAGCTGACTGGAGGGCAGGGTGGAGGTCTGTTATGTTTTCCGATGAAGGCTAGCTTTGCCTCGTTGCCAGTGGTAGCAGTCTGGTGTTAGAAGGAGGCCGGATGAGCGCCTGCAACCAACCTGTCTGCGTGCCAGACGCACTGGAGTTATTGTCTGGGGACGGATTTATGAGATTCGTTCAATAATTAAATAGACAAATTGGTCTGGGGAAAAAACTGTTACTAGGGTGAGTTTGATACTTTTATGGCTATAAGTTGGCATCACTGGGAAGAGCCCTGATCAGCTGATTGATTGACATTGATTTGTTTATAACCTCAAAAATACATTTCAAGATGGCGAATCCGCTTGAAACGTCCACGTTCTGTTATGCGTTTTTTACTTGCTGAAGGCGAGAAACCAGTGAATATACACTATGGTGAAGGTTGTAGAATCGTGCAAATTTTTACAAGTGGGTAGAGCAGTTCAAAAATGGTCGTGACTCAGTGATTGACAAACACCGTTCTGGCCGACCAGTTGCAGTTTGAACTCCCTCATTTGAAAGTCTAATTGATGACATTGTTCGTGCCGACTGCCTCGTGACTCTGGAAATGATAGTTGGTGAAGTTCACGTTAGTACTGGTACAGTTCATAACATTATCTGTAAAAAGCTGAAGTATCGCTAAACACGTGAAAGATGGGTCCCAAAGGAGTTGATGCGGCTACACAAGGAAACAAGGTTGAGAGTGTGCACAGAGCTAAAGGAAAGTTATGAATGAGAAGGTGAGCACTTCCTCAACAAAATTTTAACTTGTGATTAAATTTGGGTTCACTATTATGAGCCAGAATCAAAAAGACAAAGCATGGAGAGGAAGCACACCAACTCACCTATCAAGAAAAAATTCATAAACCAAGCATCAGTAGGAAAAGTCATGTTGACGGTGTTTTGGGATGCTTGAGGTCCAGTTTTTCGTGGTTATATGGAAGAGCAGCATACAATTAACAGCAAGTACTACTCGGCTTTGTTTTTAAACACACTGAAGCCAGCCATGAGAGGGAGACATCTTGGATCTCAGAGATGAGGTGTGGTTGTCGAGCAAGACAACGCTCGTCCTTATATTGCTCAACTAACCCGTGAAACCATCGACAAAATGGGCTGGGAATTATTGCCTCATTCCTCTTACAGTCCTGATATAGCACCTAGTGATTTTCATTTGTTTGGTGCACTGAAGGAAGCATTACGTGGGAAGAGGTTACAGGACAACGAGGACGTGAAAAAGTTTGTAGGAAATTGGTTCAAACATCAAGATAAAGAATTATTTGCAGTCGGAATAAAAAAAACTTGTAGCCCGTTGGAGCAAGTGCATAAATGTTGAAGGTGTTTATGTTGAAGAGTAGAAAAAATGTTGTTTTGTAAAAATAAATCCTTTTTTTCTCCAGACCAATTTGTCTCTTTAGTTATTGAATGAACCTCGTAGTATGACAGCAGGAGCACTCTCATGGTTATCCCACGCATCCAAACCGCAAAATTGTTCGTCAGTCTCTAGATTCGACCGGTGCTGCCATTCATAAACAGCATTGTAGGGGGTGTTTTCCAACAGGATAACGCTCGCCCACATACCTCTGTTGTTACACAACATGCTCTACATAGAGTCGACTTATTCCCTTGTCCTGCTCCATCACCATACCTGTCTCCAATCGAGAACATATGGGACATGATCGGACGACAACTCCAGTGTTATCCTCAACCAGCATTAATCATCTCAGCGTTGACCGACAAAGTGCAGCAAGCATAGAACTCCATCCCACACACTGACGTACGGCACCAGTACAACATAATGCTTGCACGTTTGCCTGCTTGCAAAGAACATTCTGGCAGTTCCATCGATTATTAATGTACCAGCATTTCACATTTGCAGTGACTTATCTCGCACTTACATTAACCTGTGGTCGTGGAATGTGAATCACTTAAGCAGCCGCCGCCTTGCTTGCCCGCAACTACAGCACAAAGTGGCTCTTCCTAAGCTGCGTGTAGCTGTCACTGGCAACATTTCGATACAGGCAAAACCTCTAGCAGGAGTTTTGCGTGACATCAGTGGATACTTTTCAGTATGTTAGCGTGTGAATGGTAGTGGGTGTGAATGGTCGTGCCAGCAGACGTCTTTATAATATAAGCAGCAGAAAAGGGAAGAGCAGCCACAAGAATATTTATTAGTCAGGCAATTTCATATCAAACTGTATCTGCAGTTTGATAGGCCGAATCATCCAGTATCGAACAATTGCCGAAAAATTCTCGGAATTCTAAAAACTGCAAGACTGGCACACAGTATGGGGGACTTAAGTGGCTGAGAGGTTAGCACTGTGTATAGCGTTCAGAATTTCCGATTTCGATCTTCTGTTGTTAAGACAAACGATATGGCAGTGGGTAACTGCACTACTGGTCGCCTGAATGGCAACCGTTCAACAGTTTGTTGAAAGGTGCCCAAAGTCAGAAGATCAGGAGTCAGTCTGGCGCGGATATTTCCAAGGCAGATGTGTTGTCCCACAAGGATTCGTATACACCCTTTGACAATAATGTTCGGTGAATGAAGTCAGAACGGTCGATCGGGCAACACTGGCCACTCACAACACTGCACCTGCACAGCGGCCGGTGTTGACAACTTGCCCCGCAGTAGTTCAGTTGAGCATCGTGTGTGTTCCGTGTTAGACCTGTCGGATGAAGTGCTTGTTTAGTGCTTCAGTACTGAACTGAGAACAGGAAAATGAACGAGCAATGGAGCAATTTAAAGTTTTGTTTTATCTTCGGCAAGTTACCGAAAGAAATGCATGCAGTGCTGGTACGTGTTTATGGGGATCAAGCACTGTTCATGAAATGCAAGTAACGAGTGGTTCGTCCGTTTTCGAGGGGACCGGGAAAATGTTTCTGACAATCCCCATAGCGGACGTTCGGCGACCGCCGTCAGTGACAAAAGCATTGAGAAAGTGAGGACATTAATCACGAACGACCGTCAGTTAACTGTGCGCATGATAGCGCATGAACTGCAGATGAATTGTGAATCCATGCGACAAATCCTTACCCAGGAGTTAGGGAAGAGGATAACGTGTTGTCGTCTTTTGCCACATCACTTTACTGACGATCAGAATTAGGCACAGGATTTTGTCGAAACGGTGGATGCGACACCCAATTTCTTGAACCGCATTGTCACTGTGGATGAAACCTGGTGTTTCTGGTATGCCCCTGAAACTAAAAAGGAAAAACATGGAATGGCGTTCTTCGACATACCTTATCAGATGCGAAGTTTGTTTTCTTCGCCAGTGATACACACTCCAATAAATAACGAATCATGTATAGTTTTAGAAACATCTGTTAATGAAATTTTCATGCGCATTTATATTTAATTCCTAGACAATTCTTTCTCATTAAACTTGAAGATACAGTATACGCAATTCATAATTCATTAACAGGCTTATCCCGTGTATAAGTCTAAGATATGACGAGAAGCAGATATAGATTGGCACTGTTAAGCTCTTGGCATTTAAAACTTGATAATACTCGTAAATTACAAAGGGAGGTACACACCACACAAATGATGTAACGACTAAAAAACCCGTTTTCAATGCGGATATTCTCAGATACTGGTAAAATAAAATAAAAAAAGTTGGCATACTTCACTTACTTTCACTCCAGTATGTCGCGCAGAATTGGTTTTTGAGGCACCTCACCAAGATAGCCTAACTTTTCACGTCATAACAGCGTGTGATACAATTAATTTGTGGTGTGAATCCAAGAGCTTTCTGCAGAGCCTATTCAGTGAATTGAGGATACGAAATACAGCTCACCAGTATATGCATTCCTTGTTGTAGTTTGTCAGAGATGTATACAAAAAGCTCTTTTTCAAACCTACAGTTCAGTTTATGAAATCAATACTAGAGATAAGAATAATATTCCCAAAGATTTAAACTAACGTACTTTGGTCCAGAAAGGTGTTCATTATCCAGGTATACATAGTTTCAATAATGTGCCAGCCACAGTAAAAAGTTTAACTATTCATAAAATTCTGCTAAAGAGGTGTCTAAAGGACTGATTCGTGGCAACTTATACTCTTCCGAGAAATTTCTTAGTACCACTGATTCATGAGTAAGCTGAGTCCAGTCTATCCTTCTCTCCTTGAAGTGCGCCACAAACAAAATAACCAAACCTTACTGCAGAGAAATGTCGTGGCTGACTCGGCTAACTTACATAAAGGCTGCACTTTTCATTAGACACAAATGACATTCACCTGAAGACAATCTTGATGAATACATTTTTTATCTGTTAACATTACAGTGCAAAATGGTACCACGCAGCGGTAAAGTAAATTTGTCATTTTCCATACAGTCCAACAGGTGGTGAGCTGTTGTCTACACAGCTGAACTCTCATCTATGCATTAACATTTAAACAGCTAAATCCCAGGTAATATGATAGCTTACGAACTACAATAATGTTGCTTAAAACTATCCTCGGAAGATTTCTTTAAAAAAACAGCTTGTTAAATAACCATTGCGCCAAGACACCATGAATACCACACAGCTGTAAAAACAGCTCACAACACAGTCAAGGGCAAATGCAGTGGGTAAATGGAAAGGCCGTAATAACTGTCCAATCAGAACACACTGTGCAAATAACAAACATGCAAAAATCACTCCTATAATTTATGTCCCAGAAGCAAACCAAAAACTCCGAATAACAGATAGCAATGCCTACTACGTCTCTACTACACCTCACTACTGGTAGTACAGGCACATCAAACTTCTAATGACACCAGTCAATATCCGTTATTTGGAATAGAGTTCAAGACACCACTCTCACTTAAAGAAAGTTCAGGTATGTTGTAGTTTGTAGGTGCAGAGCACACCACATGCACCACACTCCTTAACACAACAGCTACAATAAGCACCAGATTGCGCAATGTCTGGCTCTGATTCCGAATGCAATGAATCATGCATCAGTGTAATATGACCAAAGGTTCTTTCTTCCACACATTGGCCGCCCTCATCATCTACAGCGTGAACATTAGTTACTTCCACCTGCTGGCCTAAAAAGCAAGTTACACAATGGCCTGCAGGAAAACTGGTTCTTTTTCCAAACCTGTGTCCACTGCCGCCAGCCCACAGTGCACTGGCCGAGCCCTGCTAGACTCACACGCACCACAGCCCGTCTGCATGCATCACTCCCACACACAGTCTGTGCATACAGTAAATTCTCAGTAGATGGTGTGGTAAGCACTTCCCTTCTGACTATAGAACCAGAGGACAAGCGCCACAGTGCGTTAGTAATAATATCGAAAAAGATAAGTGTTACATACAATCTTTATTCTGCAGATCTTCAGTGCTGGGATGTGATCAATGTAAATAATTGTTATAAACTGATTTCCAACCTTAAGATGGGTACTGCTACAATAGCATAAGAGCTATTATATGCATCTCAATGTATTATACATTTACATGTTTTCTGATAGCTTTGTTATTACGTCATAAATCTAAATATATTTAAGATTTTTTTCATTTATTCCACATCCACAAGGATCATTTCACACTTTGTCTATGAAAATGACATTAGTATATCTCTTTTCTCTTGTAAACATGTGTTCTAGTTTTATGGTATGTTCTCATACTTGAGGATCTCATCAGTATAAATCTATGGAACGAGAAGTACATCTAATGTAATCTACAATGTACAGGGTTCTCAGGGCCAGGTATGACATGCGATAGCACATGAGGAATTCGGAATTGGAATGAAATTCTTGGACTTGTCAAGTGACATGCACGTGCTGGCTAGGATGGACAAGACGTGCAGTATGACTGCGTTTTATTGCAGCCACGTAATGAGTGCTTGATGTGTGGGACACTCAAGCTCCATAGCTGTGCAAGAACTGGGCTTCCTGTATGAACTCCACAACTTTTACTTATTCAACACACAAACACCACAATTTTTACCTTCTCAACACAGGAGTACAACAACATTTATCTGCTCAACACAGCAGCTCCACAAATTTTAGCTGATCAACAAAGAAACTCCACAACTTTTGCATGGCCAACAATCAAACTCCACAACTTTTACCTGATCAACACACAAACTCCACGACTTTTACCTGCTCAACATATGGACTTCACCATGTGGCCAAAACTACCGTTACTGGCAGTAGCCAAACTCCACAAACAGCACCAGACTGGTGATTTTCTTTTGATCAAGTTCCACAACACATCTGTAAACCACATATTAAAAATGCATCTATATCAAACTAATAATTTTATTACAAAACTTAAGAAAAGGTGAAGTATTATCTTAAATACCCTAACTGACAGGAATATCATAAGAAAGGAAACAAATTATAGATTAATGATCTTCAGTTGAAAGTAATTTATTCATGTCTTAATGTATAGACAGTATTCTTATGCAAGAGTGGAGTAAAGTTGACAAATTCTGCATGTGAGATTGTAACATATTCTATATTCCAGTATTGGTATGAAAGGTTACCTACGCAACTAAATACATTTGAAGATGAAAAAACATCGATAGAAATTGAAATTATAAACATAAATGTTTTGAAGGACATAAACAATTTTTGAAATAAAAGGTAAACTAAAATTTCAGTATAGTTGTGGATCTCTCATAGCGATTATGTCGGATATAGATAACATTTAAACTTTTTACGAGAACACTTCAAAAAATGCAGTGTGCCCATAATGCCAATGCATAATTTTCTTCTGGATGAATACTCATATTTCTTTTGTTTTCTTATTTTTTGGTTTGGAGCATTCAACATTATTTAGCTGACAGTAAGAGTCTCTTAGTTCTCTTCTCAAGCTACTCACATAAATGTTAATTTTAGGATGAGCTCATTTAAACGATTTAGAAAGAGAATAAAATCTCTCACGCGCATTCATCGATCTCCAAAACGCAGAGAACTCGTCTTCCCAAATATAAGTTAGAGGGAGGCAGCAACCTCTTCTCGCCCTTTATTAGCATTCTCTTTTATTGCCTTTGGTATCGATTTCCTGCTCATGTCCTATATCGAAGATGAATCACACACGTGATTTACCACATCCCGACAACATGATCATTTCCTACTGTAAAAGTTTTGGTACTTCAGATCCTCTTGTTCAAACATCACATCCTTGTTCAGCAGGGTAGACTTTTTTGAAGTATGTGTGTCTGCCCCGTTTCACAGCACATTACTCTTACATTGTCCTAAACATACAGCATCACTGTCCTACAAGACTTTTTAGTAACTCACTTTCTTAATGTTACATTCAACATTACTGTGCTCGTCTCTCACAGACTTCTAAGTATATTGCGATTTTCATAGCCTGCAGTAGTTTTGCAGCCAGGTCATCTGTAGTCCCCAGTATCGGCCTGGAGTCCTCTGAAATTTTGTCTACTGCTATATATTTATCATTTAGATTTTAAGTTTTCAGTTCCTCCATTTCTTAACTTGTCAAAAAATGTGTTATTTATTTCCTTTCGATAGCCACATTTACTTTTAGCTATACAACTGACTTTCTTACTCCTACCCATTCCAATTTCACACCAGAACTAACTATGAGACTCATGTCCTTGCCATAAAGTAGGAATGGCTACCGAGTGAGCACTCAGATACACAGAACAGAATTTTTGCCATCAACATAGATTGCCTCCATAGGCCACGTGACTATGTTATTCTGGTTTACAAAAAAGTATCTGTTCCTCAAGCCATGCATTTCGATTTACATCCTTAGCAACCGTAATTATTGACAGTTGCTGCTACTAATAATTAAATGCGTAAAAAGCAGCTCAGATACTTGTAATATTAAAGTTGCAGTCTTAGGGCAAGTAAACAAACATCGTTACACCAAAAGTAGCGTGATTTTTTTTTCCATTTAATATTGGCGATATGTGCAGTGCACTGTGCTCGTACAATAGATATTCCTAATTTATGGTCCTTCCAATGTACAAAGATATACACTTCAAATATCTGCAGAGTGTAAATTGATTTGTATACGGTTGGTTTAAACACCTCAGTTAAATGATGGAAAATAATAACGTTCCACTGAGCGAGGTGGCGCTCTGTTTAGCACACTGGACTCGCGTTCGGGAGGACGACGGTCCAATCCGCGTCCGACCATCCTGATTTAGGTTTTTCGTGATTTCCCTAAATCGTTTCATGCAAATGCCGGGATGGTTCCTTTGAAAGGGCACGGCCAATTTGCTTCTACATGTTTCCCTCATCCGATGGGGCCGATGATCTCGCTGTTTGGTCCCCTTCCCCTAATCAACCAACCAGTAACTATATCTGACTATGGCAACTTCCTGGAAAATAAAAGAATGAACTATATTCATAATTCATAAGGGAGAGTAACATATTCCTTTCGCTTACTAGTTTGTAAGTTACAAAAAAGTAGACGTTATCTGAAGCGCTGCGTTTATAATGATAATTGTGGATAGTTAGCTTTTATACTGCGTCTCACAGTACACAGTGTTACATCACCGGAGGGAGCCACGAAATAGAACCTCTCTCACCAGGCACCACTCATATCCGATCTATCGCTACACAGATGGCGCTCATAAACTGGAACTAATTTATCCTTCCACGGAAAGAACTTCCAACAGTCTGCTCCATCCGCCTAGAATAGTATTAGCTACCTCATAGTGCGCTGATACCTGAAACTACTTTCTGCTTCCACCACCGACATCACATATGCAAGATTAATCCATAGGTGACGGATAAATATGGATGTGTAGACACACTGTGGTGTGCGTACTGTAAGACCTTCAGTACACATACCATCAAATTATTTGACTTGTCGCTCTAACAAAGTAGGCGAGTGTCAGCAATATGTCTCGTGGTCTTATCATGGGGTGTTTATCTTCTGCCGTTGGGTCAGACGATATAAATGCCACTTGCACGCTTAGAGTAGCAGATTGACGGTGACCATCTTTAAACAGAACTTGATTAATTTTCACATGCATTTATTAAAATAATAACAAGCATAAAAATTACTTAACTTGGTTCTGGATGCTATTTACAATTGACAATCTGAAGTTCCTTTGGCATTGGTACGTTAATCTTATTCTCACATATATCTCTGATACTTGACAAAAGTGTCTATACATTTATCTTCATGGCTATGTACAGGAATATGGTAATCTTAATAGGCGCAGACTGAAACTTGACTATAGACTGGTGCAGACTGGTGCAGACAAATGCAGACTGGTACAGACTAATGCAGACTGGTGCAGACAAATGCAAACTGGTATAGACTGATGCAGACAAATGCAGACTGACTAATCGGAGGTCTGTACACTCGTTATAATACCTCACGTGTTCATGTATCACTGCGCTAGTGTGATCCGCTAGGAGAAAAGGTTCTACATTAGCAGCAATCTCATTGGCTGCGTTATGTATTAATACACGGAGCGGTGGAAGCAGATTGGTCCATCTCTATGGCAGCGCCATCTCGTAGTGCGGAGACGGGCGAGCACTGCACCAGCGCTGTTGTGCTTAGCGGGCCGCGCTCTAGTGGGAAGGTTGTGTACGCGCTGACTACGCGGAACTATGTACACAACACACACTTTTACAGTTCACTAGTGGCACAGTTCGTGCAATTCGGTAGTAACAGTCCCCCACAGTTCCAGCTATTACAGATCAACAGCTGCCGCCATTACAGCCAACTGCTATAAACGAGGGGATCGTCGGACAGTAAATCTGTCAAGTGATGCCAGAACCCATAAATGTTAGATACTGAACAAATGTATTAGCAGTTGCACAATTTATTGGTGACATGTGAAAATTTGTGTTGGACTGGGACTCGCACACAGGTTTCGTTACTTTCCCCGAGCAGTCACTTTAACAACTTCGGCTATCTGAGCATGCCTCTCTGACCGACCCAAACAAACGCCACCTAGACTGAGAAGGTCTGTGCACTGCATATGAATAGCATTATGGGTATACCAAGAGTGGTCATAACAAAAGAGAAGTGACTCGTGTTGTGCTGCGCATTGGCATGTGTGAATGGTGGACTGTGTAACTGTTCCATAATGTTTCTAACTTTGTTTCTGTGATACACAGTGTTAATTTGTGTTAGTGAGAAACAAAATGCCATACAGATGTTGTGTGACTGGGTCTAAAGACAACTACCATGCACACCCAAAAGTGCAAGTTTTTTCGTTACCAAAGAAAGAAGAATTGTTAGAAAAATGGAAGCGGTCTATCCCCATGGAAAATTTAACAGTGAGCAAAACGACAAAAGTAAATCATTAAAATTCCTTTATGATTATACTGTAGTATGAGATCAATACCGTGAAGCATGACCTCAAATTTACGCAACACCTAGCACTTATTGTGTTAATGTTTTGGCAGTATGTTACGGATTTAGAGCAGTGCATGCATGAGGTTTATTACTATGTGAACTGAGCTGCTCATAGAAATCTAACAAGACATTGTGTTCAGCAGTTTTAGGTACTTAGGCCTGTTAGCTTCTCAGCATATTTCCCATGCAATTGGCTTCGTCAACTATAATTTTAAAGCATTCAGGGAATGTACTATCATCAATAATTGTACTAAGAAGATAGAGCATTGGCATTCTAATTTCCACAAATGTACATTTTAGAACATTGTTCTTGAGCTCATGACAGTCCTCTGTTCGGAGTTGTTCGGAGTGTTTACCGAGTAAATCTTCTGCAAGTAAATCTTTTATTTGTTTTACTCTGTGACTGCAAAAGGAAAGCACCCACATCACATGTATCGCCACATTGTGATACAAGGACACTTTCAGAATTCAAAAAATACTCGTTCAGAGTCTTACAGTTGATTAAGATAGTCATTTCCTCTTTTTCCATGTTTATTTCACTTTTTATCACATTTCAGTTGCTTTATAATTGTTTTTCGAATTTAGAATGTACTCTTCACTAGCTTTGATTCTCGCTACTTTAATTTCAGATATAAAGGATTTTCTTAAGCTTTTGGAGCTTTTCGTGTCCTCACAACTGTCAGGAGTTATGTCCTTCAGCGTGAGTAAAATATTTTGATTTTACTGTGTTGCAGTGTGTAGTAGGTATTGTATGTCATGGTTTGTAACTATTGTAAGTTTTGCATCTTTTAGAAACAAGGTGGTACATTCTGTCTAATGTATGTTTCATGACAGAAAGTGTTCCCTCCATTGAGAACTATGTATATGTAGTTAACACCTTGGAATTATCGGTAGGCAGGTTTCCAGTTTTTAGCCATATGTCCTAATGGTATTCCTAATTTGATGGTGACACATTCTACTTAATTTCTACACACATTGCTAATTGTCAAGGCATGCTCCCTTCCTAATCAGTTTTTCATTTCAGCAATAGAAATTCATTGATCTTAACACATTTAGGAAACACATCACATTTTTTTCTCTTATTTCTGGGTTAATATCTCCTGTTACAAAAATTTTGTGATGCTTATATTTGGCACTTATTACAACTAAAGTGGAGAACATTTTCGCAAATGATTCTTCATCAGAAGCTGGTATTTAATAAACATATACACAAAAGCCTCTGCGTGTGTAGTGCCGTAGCAGATGCTTCAAAAACATTGTTGCCAGTGAATAACCATGTTGCAAACAAGCTCTCTTAAACTAGTCTTTCAACAATATTAGTTTTTCTTTATTAAGAACATGGTAATAAGTTCTGCACAGTTATGTTGCGGGTTGTTGGTTATAGGTGCGTGGTAAACAATTTCACCCTCATGAAATTGCAAGAATATCTCAAGCTAACAGAAGAAATAGAGAAGTCCCTTGCACACTTACCAAAACAAGTCTGCTTTCAACAGCAGATCCATCTGTTTTCCCAAATTGCCCTCATTATTTGAGCAAACCTGGAAGCTACAGGGTTGGTCCTGAGGTAAAGAGACAGAAACTTAAAAAGCAAAATATTCGGGCAGATGTCCAGGGCAGTCTGAAGGAAAGTTAAATATATTTACAACCTCAGTCCCTTGTGTCACTGTATGAGTTAAAAGCCAAACTATGAACACCCAGATATCTTACAACCATTTCTCATGTATACTTGTGCATGAGGTTATGGGATAGCTGTTGAAATTTTACAATGTAGAGCTTCAAGATCATTAATCAGTAAATTAGGGATGGGGCGTGATTGTACTGGAAAGTGATACTTTCAGAAATGGAAGTAAGTTGCACTTGAAAGTAAACTTAAGTAATCTGAGAAGGTCTTTTTTTAAAAAAGAAACAATTCTACAGTCATGAGTTTATACAAGAACACGTTGGTAAAGTTGCAAATCATATGCACACGTTAGTGATTTCTGCACTGTCAGCACCCCAGACAAGCAAATTTGGTGACCACTATTTAATATACTGAAGTTATTGGTAATACTTGGCTATTGAAACAACAAATAAAAGTTACGTTATTGAGAACAGCCCTGAGCTAAATCTAAAAGTATCTGAAGTTAATTGCACTTGGAATAAACAGTTATGGAGGATAGCAGGTCAAAGAATTTCATAAATAACTCGTAACAAAGTCCTGGTAAACGTGAATCTCTTGACGGAATGTAATCGAGTGAGATCACACCGCGATCTCGACGCTGCTGAATGTAATGAAAGTATGGAGTGACATTTTCGTGTTTAACATTACTATGAATGGTAAATAAAATAAATGTACCATGTTATGGACAGAACTGCCAAGAACACTAGCGTAATGTGACTTTTTTGTTGATCAGCAGTGTAGAATACGACTATAAGGCTACTGGCTGCAATAGTTTAATTATTGGTTAAGTTGTTTGTTGACAACTGAGACAAGCATTAGTACACGAATGTAAGCACTCGTTGGAATATATTCCTGGAAGTTTTCTAGCAATATTGCATGTGATAGAGACACTGCAAAGTCCGAAGTAGTAGATCTTAAGGTTTGATACTCGCAAAAACGTGGATTAAATTTCTTTTAGCATCTAGTTGAAGACACAGTGAGGTAAGCTACTACAAATCTTACGAAGATGCTTCAACGATTTCGTGTTAATGCTATGTAAATTATATTACACAAAGTAAGGGAAATATTTTCACTTAACAATAATAGGATAAAGAAGGCTATGGAATGGCTAACATGCAATATTGTTATGTAGATAACCAGGAGAATTCTTGAGACGTGTAGGGAACCCTAGCGAGGTCAGTTGTGGTGTTTGTAGTCTCCCTCTGCAGTTAGACATGAGGAAATGACTGTATAGGTTAGCGAGCTGCGATAGCAAATGGACTGGAAAGAAATTGGAAGAGTCCAACTGCTATTACTGCGAAAATTCTTTTCCCAGCCTCACCCGACTCACATTCCATCTGAAGGAAGTGGAACAGCTGGTGAGCACCTTGGTCTCGACAAACGTCCATAATTTATCTACCAATGTCTTCTGTAGCACCAGAAACCTGGCAAAGTACGTCATCATACCAAAGAGCTTTTAACGTTAAAGAATTTTCCTAGATGCTGCCTCACGACAAGAAGAGAACATACAAGTACCAAGGGCTGCACATAATACACAAACAAACAACATCAATAAACTTGCAATCATTGCTTCTGTTCCTCTTTGTCGTGAGTTTATTTAGGACAGTGAAGGTAGGAGCTGTGGTTTTCGGACTCTTGTTGAGACTCAAAATAACCAAAATTTAAAAAATCTTATTCTTAAAGCTGTGGATTGTGTTACACATATTCAATGTAACATCGTCGAGAAAAAGGTTGCTTCTGTCGCTCCGCAGAGAGCGAACAGTGATTTACTTGCTACATTTACGCGAGAAATAACTCATGGAAGACGAAAACTGATTTTCGGAAGCCAGCTTTCGTTGTCGTGTTTTCATGCTACGGCCTCAAGCGGTTTTGCTATGCCAGTGCAATATCTGTTTTCTGATCGTCAGATGTTTTAGACAAATGGGATCACATGTTTCAAATCCTGGTTTAACGTCACGATGGGTATTTCTCCCGAATTAAATATCGTAGGTAGAAAACATTATGCTGAGTCTAATATTTCTACATCTCTTTCTCTGTACAAATCGCGACTCCGAAATTTTTTAAAAACAAGACATAATGTGACAACCCAAACGCCTTTTAAAAACGGTTGTGTGGTTATGTTGGAGCGAAAATCGATTGTGGAAGATTAAACCTGGCAGCTAGAACCGCATTTCGGTGGTAGGCAATGAAAACCTCGTAACTCCATCTGTCTCTGAAAACCTCATAATTCTAGTTCCCTGTAACTCTGTTATTAAAGGGAGATTATAAAGTTCATGGATTTCTATAATATGCTAATAAGTAGGCTTGTACTATGTAGCTACACACGTAGCAATGTTATCTCAACACTGTATATATTTTTCAAGAAAGCCTTTTTGCTCCTCAGGTTTGCATCCCCTACCATCGATTAACAAACTCAGGATGGCTGTGTTTACATGTCAAGCGAGAAACGGTAGTGGGAAACTGGTCTACGAAATCTAGTTTTGGAATCCCCACGCAAACGTCGTGTCTGGTAGACCGAGCTCATCAATATAGAGGCAACACTGGGCTCAGTGTCGGTGACGTGGCTCCTGCTCGGAAGAGCGACAATCTCCACCTCAGCTGGGGAACGCTGACCTCGCTAGTTTCACCAACTGGCTGCCATCCCATGAGCGTGTGGAAGAGGAGGGAACGCAGTTGGCATGCTGCTCTGAAACATTCGAAGAAACTTACACCGAGTACGCTTTCTCCCTTTTGATGCTTTCGAAAACGCACCCCGTACAGACAGCCGCTTTGACTAACTGCGTTTCAGACGATAGCAAAAACCGTCAGCAACAGTTTCAAAAGCACGAGCAAACTAATCGTTTCTGTTACTCGCGTAACCACTCAGTCAGCTGCAGATAATGGTGGCACACTGGCTGACAGTAACTTTCGCAAAGGCGAGGTATTAATTTACTCACAAATACACACTTTTCTTAAACGAAAGGGACAAAGTTAGAATCACAGAAAAACTAGTTGGGATATTACACTTTCAAACACACACATCTTTGTGAGCTCCTAGTCACGATTCAATGACATGTAACATATCCAGCTCTCGGAGCCACAGTATTCTCTACAAGGCCTAAATTTGTAATTGAGGAAGAAATTGTTAGCTGGTATATGATGCAAGGGGTGAGTGAGCTGCACACACATTTTCATTTATTTACATTTATTTAGTATATAATTCAGATCTGACTTACTTTCATATGTTACAGAACGGTTTTTTTTTTCAAAACTACTCCATACCCAAATTAATAACCCACTCATTTCAATTAGACATTCAAAGTAAGACTGATTGCAAGTAATGCAGTAGAGATTGCAAAAAACTATTATTTGTTATTTTATTTCATTATGTGGCGATGGCAAATGTGTACATTGTTTGTTACATTGTGCTCACTTACTTTTGTGTCAAGGTCCCTCCATACGTTTAACTCGTGGCTTAAAATTTCTAATAGCAGACACGACTGGTTTACTAGAATGACAAAGTAGTGTGAGAACGAGAATCTTATGTGGTAACGTGCACTAAGTCTCATTGCGAGAGACATAAGAATGGCCAAGGAGTGGGAGTAATTTTCTTGCTGTTCTCAGCTGCATTATTCAGTTGGTTAACGAACAATAAATTGTGTATGGAAGTGTGGATACTGGCTCACTTCGAGAGATGCAACTGTTTGGAGCTCGCAAGATCTCTTGCTGCTTGATAATTTAAAGGTTTCTCAGGAAAAACGTGTGAAAGCGAGGAGAAAAGAGATGTTCTGTCCAGGGGTGGTGAGAGGGAAGGCTTATTCTTAGGTTCCAGAAGGGAGCACTTTGTTCCATGTCCGTATCCCGTGCTCACGTATGATGAGTCACACACAGACGTTTAACTAACACCGCAGTAATTCCGTGCTTCTGATTGTGAAAAGTATGCTAAGCAAGTACAGTATTGGTGAAACATGTTTTTATGTGGCTAAAAAGTCCATGGGTTCGAGTTAGCGTTTGGTATTCTAAATTCATTAACACAACTCAGTAAGCTCAACCCAACGCGCTGTTAGGCAAGGGAACTGAAGGGTGCATGTTCTTTTCTAGATATAATCCTTTAATTAGTAATGGTTTATGTGTACACAGCCTATCCGCCTTTGCCAAAGCATTATTATGAGCGTTAACATGATTCATTTGAAACCTCATAAACTTAACAGTAAATATTGTTCTACATATTCCTTGTTTAAAATCAAACTCCATGCATGTTAGTACTAAACAGGACTTCACTCCATAGGTAGATGAACCCCTAGTCATAATATCTTTGTATGGGACCCTAATTTCGTGTATGACTGGGCTACCGCTTTTCAAATTCAGGTGTTCCATCTAATTATCCATTGCACAGTTTTTTGTTTAATAGCTCACAAGGCATATGTTCACCGCAAGGTTCATCAGGTCTTAATAGCATTACAGGGGTATCTTTTAAAGGATCAGCCGTAAGCTCACACGTAGCAGCGACCCTCTCAATAGTAAGGTCTCACACATGTTTTCGATGCCTTTCCAGAACCATTTTCGTTTAATAGTTTCAGTATTAATGAATGCAGCCGAAGCACTTGTCCACCTTCACCTCGCGTCAATAGTGCGCACCAAATGAAGTGTTTCGGGCTGACCAGTCGAATTCACTGAGTGAAGTGAGCACGCTGGGGCAGAACAGCTGGACAGCACTGTTTTGATTGAGGGACACACGGTTAATATCTTAGTTGCGCGCCAAACATCTAATTGTGTTAATGAATCGCGCCCCTGCGAGAAATACACAGTGGATAATGTAAAAAGGAAATTTACTCTGATATGTGGTTGTAATTAATGTAAGGTATTCTATGAAGAATGGTTCTAATTGTCACGAGCTTGAAATGCGTTATGGGTGATATTGTAGATTTGTAGTTATTATAACACTTCTTATTAAAAACTTAAAACCTGACTAATTTTTTCGCATTCAGATCTTTAAACCTATTACTAGACTGTTTCTTACAGTCTCTCCTAAAGAAACGTTAGCCAACGATGTTTGTGCTGCTTCTGTGCACGGTTATCTATAGAAGGCACGAGTGGGGCGGACAGTTGGAAATAGTGAGGTCTGCCCTGTTTCGGTACATGACAACTAGACCACTAGCATGTTCGGCAGTGACAGTACAAAAATGGATACGTGTGTCTAATCCGCACTAACAGAGACGGGAGAACGAAACAGGACGCTAGTTGCTCTGATCACTGAATCACATTTCCATTCGGTTGCAAGAATTAATTATTTTTAAACTGCTTGTCCTGTTCATATTCTATTTGAATGGGCTCACCAATACCTCTAGGCGAAAATTTCACATCTACATTAAAGAAGAACTAAAGAGAAACTATAATTCTGTTCCTGTATTAGTGGAAACCGGAAACCGAGGATGCTGCTAAGCTCTGTTGACTTCTGTTGCCAAGAAGAACGACCTTGGACGCTTAATTTGTTGGAACATTTTCTGCTACCTGGGTAGTTAGTCTCACAGAAAATCTGTAATTTCTCGTCACAGAAACTCTGTAATTTCTCTTGAAATTAGTCTTTTGTTGACAAAAACATTTTGAGTCCTCGTGTGCATTGTGACAGGCCGTTAACAAAGAAAGACAGTCGACATAATTAAAAATCAATTCATATAATTGCAGTCATTTTCGACTGGCTTAATGGTAGCGAAGTTCAAGAACTGTCTTTAAATGATGACACGGGGACTGTACTAGAGCCCCTTACGTATCGCTTCCATAAGGATCGTCAACACACGATTAAACTGATCGCAGTGCACACAGAGGCAGTTAAACAGGTACTCTCGCTGCGCTCCACGTGTGGGTGGAAGGGGAAGAAGCTCTAATAACTGGCACCATGTGATGTACCCTCTGCCATGCACTTCAGACTCATTTGCAGAATACACATGTAGATGTAAGCTGGTGAATTTGTTATCACTTTGACAAATTTGTTCCGAAGCAAACATTAAACGTAGTTTACAGCTGATTAAAAATTTTTGAAAGAAGAGAGACCGTATCATAGATTCCTGATGTATAGAGGAAAAGAATTCCAGAATCTCAATTCAGCTGCGTTTAGTTTGAAGTAATTTGATTGTTCAAGAGTGCGGAAACCATTAAATTCAGACAAAAATTCAAATCGATATTTTTTTCCTAGAGGAATTGCAGTGCTACAAAAGTCACCGTGTTTTAGCGGTTACGAACAATGCAGAAGGAGAAACGTCGGTGGACAAAAAATGATGTCGGTCCGCCAAATCCGAAAAGGAAGATCTTGGCCACTGCCCCTTGAAGCAGTTGGTACGTTTGCTATTTTTCAGGTCGGAAGTACACGATGTTGCGGACGTTCAGAGGTCATAAATCTTCAAAGTCCAGCCACTCTCGTCTGTTCGTCAGGTTCTCTTCGGACCAAGTGACTCTGATGAGCACGGAAAATTCTCTAGGCGCTTGTCGCCTTGAGTCTGTATTACAAGAATGTGTCTCATGTTTCAACATTTACGTCTTTTAATTCGAGTTGTACAGCCTGTGCAATTCCCTCGATCTCTTAGTTGAGGGCACAGTACTGGGGGTTTACATACTAGAAGGACAGTAAGTATGTCCTTCGATTTGTATACAGAGAGATAAAATAAATTTTCTGGTTTTAATTTTTACGTAAATTTCATTTTCTATGTATGTACTCGCCCATGATTGGCTGATCAGGTGCGACGGATCTCTCTCGAGTCCCTGTTCGCAGTGCTTTCCCGCGTTCGATTATTGTTTTGAATACTTTTGTAAACGATAAGAAGGTATTTAAGTCAGTTCCCAATCTATACCAGGCTATGTTGCTTCCGGCTTTACCAGCAAAGGCGAAGGTGGATTTTGTATCCTCGTATTTCCGAGGAATGACGAAGCAAGAAATCAGTGGGCCATTGCACTGAAAGGAGGTGATATAAATTATACAGAAGCCTAATGGAAACAGACGAAGTATTCTTCTCGGTGTCAAGTGTTTTTTGCTTTCCGGCTGCGTATAATACAACTTGCAATATACATGTCACTGTGAGACATGACATTTGGGCTGCAAATTGAGTGTGTATGGAATTTTTTATAGCACGCCTATGCATATGTATCAAATATTGTCAGTTTCTTCTAAGCCGCAAACATCTCATAGCTATGACTCTTTGCGCTCTGATATGTTCTTAAGACTACCTAAATATTTTCATCCGTAGATGACTTTTAATTTACCTGCAGTTACTGATTCCAGGTATTTGACTATGTATTTATCAGTTTATTATTACTGTTTTCAGAGTGCGAAGCTCCACTGTTTTTCAGATTTAGTCTTGTTCTGTTTTCCTCTCTTTAGTGTGGTTGTGCCTATACATGTGCTAATGAAATCATGTTACAATGTTTTTCTTTTGCTTCTTGATTACAGAAACATTTCACTTTTGACCAGACGGAGAAAGCGAGGCACGGTGACAAGAGGAAACGGAAGTCCAGTGCGACACCAGCAAATTTTCCTCATACAATTGCAAAGACTAAAAGAAGGAAACTTGAGCCATACCGTCAGCATCCCACTCATGAAAATGAATGCATTAATCCCTCAATAGAGAAGCTGCAGAAAGTCAGCAGCAATGTTATGGAGAAATTCTGTCTGAAAACGTGCTTGAAATTTGACCTTGATGTGGCCAGCAAAACCTGTGCTATACAGCGCCAGGTCAAAATGTTAAATAATTATGTGAATTAGAGATGGGTTATATGACCAATACAACAATGTTTCCTCATAGTTGAAGTTCTGACAATTTTTCTGGAATGAAGGAATGTGTCAACGTACACAGCAAAAAATGTAATCTTTGGGACTCGTTTACGAATGCCTAATTTGCATTCAGTACTGCAAGGTTATTTTTCTTTGTTATGAAGAAGTTCATGTTCTGCAATTCATCTGTGTAGCTGCGTTATTTGTTGTATATGTGTGTACTATGTTCGATACAAGTATTAATTCTGTATTTCTGATGATTCAACGGCAATTAAAAAGTTACTGTCATCTGTGAACACTCTTATTTCCACTTGTATGGATCGTTTTGTGTGAGCGTTAATGTAAACATGGAATATTATTGTACCAGTGCATTGCAACCTCTGTCTCTAAGCACTCTTGATCCAAGAAATGCTTCCCGACGCAGCTAAATGTTTCAGTAATATGAAATATCTCTATGCTTTCCAATCAGTTTTCTGGATAGGATAAGAACAGTCCTTTTACTTTCTCCATAATTCTATGCACATCAAGTTTCTTTAACAAAACTCCACTGTCCAGTGTGTCAAACGTGCCTTTTACACATTCTTCTTCATCTGATTTTTCTCGAATCACTGTTGTAAATGATGACACCACAGATGTTGTCCGTTTTCGAGGCCTAAAGCCAAACTGTTCTTTATTGAAAAATCCCCTTTAAGTGATTCATAAGGCTGTTTTTTCATTATTCTTGTGCTGAAAGTGACATACTCTCTCAGTGCTACCAAATTAGCACATAGAACTTTTGTGTCTTTTAGATATGCTGGGTTGTAATTGGATATCAACAACATATTACCAGTGCCCAGTAATGGCCCTTCAGTCCTGTTTACGCATTGTCTTGGCAAGTACATTGTTGGTTAAAGCTGCTGAAGTTTTATTTTTAATATCAAACACTATATTACTGGCCGCCTACACCTAGGCAGTAGCAAAGGCACTACTGTTGGCGTAGAGTTGTAGAGCGTACAGTGGGCTGAGTTAATAAAATTGGCGTTTTTGAGCAATTCTGTGGCAGATAAATTTCAGTACTGCTAAAACACTGTTCACAAAATATTCCCAGTTTTCCTCACTTTTGTTTTTAGCAGTTTTTAGCTCCGCGCTGTCAGCCTTCTGGTGGCCACTGTTGAACGCAGGTCTACGATGACACAGAACTTCAATTATTGCGCTGGCTAATCTGTATTTGTACATTCTTTACGCACTTTTATGTTGGACTTTACATATTCCATCCACTTTACATCTACATCTACGTGATTACTCTGCAATTCACAATTAAGTGCCTGACAGAGGTTTCATCGGACCACCTTCAAGTTATTTCTCTACCGGTCCACTTCCGAACCGCTCGCGGAAAAAACGAGCGCTTAAATCTTTCTGTGCTAGCTCTGGTAATCATTCCTCCCTATGTAGAAGGGCGCCAAAAGAAAATTTTCGCAATTGGAGGAGCAAGTTGGTGACTGAAATTTCACGAAAAGACCCTGCCGCAACGAAAGACGCCTTTCTTTTAATGATTGCCACCCCAATTCACGTAACATATCAGTGACACTCTCTAATCTATTTTACGATAATACGAAACGAGCTGCCATTCTTTGAACATTTTCGATGTCCTGCGTCAGTCTCATGTCATACGGACCCCACACCGCACAACAGTACTCCAAAAGAGGGCGAACAAGCGTGGTGTAAGTATCCTCTTTAATGGACCTCTTGCACTTCTTAAGTGTTCTGCCACTAAATCGCAGTCTTTAGTTTGCTTTACCCACAATATTATCTATGTTATCGTTTCAGTTTAAGTTATTCGTAATTGTAATCCTTAAGTACGTAGTTGAATTTACAGCCTTTCGATTTGTGTGATGGGTCGTGTAAACAAAATTTAGCGGATTTCTTTTAGTGCTCACGAAGATGACTTCACAATTTTCGTTATTTAGAGTCAACTACCACTTTTCGCACCCGACACGTATCCTGTTTAAATCATTTTTCAATTTGTTTTCACCGTCTGATGACTTTTCAGGACAGTCAATTACTGCACCGTCTGCGAGCAATCCAGGCGAGCTCAGAACGGGTTCTATGTCGTTCATGAAGATCGGGAACAACAGCCAGCCTATAACACTTCTTTGGAGAAGTCTGTTTTACTCAATGACTTTGCATCACTTACTTAAGCCTTAATTGTAAAGATAATGAGGTGTATTGTTAACTAATGACAAATATAGATATTGCATTCAGTTTGACTCACTTGCTTTTATTTCTTGCATTTTCAATGATACATATTTTGTACTGTATCTTTTTGATAAACTTTGGATCCTTCTGAATTCTGAGATGATTGGAAAGTTAAGAAGATTGTCTGCTGCCTAGTCACTCCAAGCACGGAATATCCAATTCAGTGTTTCATGAAATGCTTTCTCAAATATTTGTAATGTGCTTCCACATTTATACGTTAATGTCTAGTTATGTTCTGTGCCTCCTCTTCTTTCTGCCTTCTGCTAAAAAAGTTGGGTGTGATGCTGTGTTTTCTGTTTGCCACAATATTACATTCCGCTACGTGAATAAAATAAGACAACTGACGATGCTAAGTTTGCCCCAGCTTATTATAAACATTATTATGAAAATGAGAACAGATCGCTGTTCAGCAGACGGGGTGGGAAGCACCGAGCAGCAGACACGTCATTGCCCAGGGTCCTTTCTATCTGTTTGCTATCTGTGTCTGGTAAGCAGAAACTCCACCTCATGAGCATTTTTCTCTTTGCTATGGGCCGATGGGCCAATGCATCTAATCTAATTTAATGCTGTTGATGAAGGCCACGTGGTTAAGAAACTGTGTAACATGACAATGAGCAAAACAGCATGTGAATTCTCCAGGCCGCCTCGAAGCTATTCACTTCGTAGGTCAATTGCGACGTGCAATTCTTCACATTGTTTGAAGTTTGAAGTTTCATATTCCGTAGCAAAGAGTGTATCTCTATGATTTCTGGAAGATTCAACATAAATTTGTCAATATGGAACTCTTGTCAAAAATTTGTCCCGTTATAGGAGCCTTCTGAAATATCCATTCAAGAGGAAGTGAGTGACATGAAGCTTCACCTATTTGTTGTTGCCACACGATTTTCGAATTTGTTGTTGGTTGCTTCTTGCAGTATTCACGGTACATAAATGTCCACTTGCTGAACAAATCGTGTTAGCGAACTATTATAGTGTACATGGTGTCCAGAAAAAGGGTTGTAAATTTGCAGAGGATGTAGCACGCAACTAGGGAAGGAAAAAAGTTCGTATAAACATTGCTCGTAAACCTCGTATCTACGGTGGTGTGCTCTACTACCACTAATGCCAATGATTAACATATCTCTTCACAACATGTGCTTGATGTGCCATAAGCCATTGCAAATGCAGCCTTCTACCCTATGTGTCATGGGATCACACACTCGTTAGAACACCTCTGATTGTTGCCGTATTGCGTAGCAGGCATTGAAAATGCGGTCTTGTGGTGTATCCAGATCATTTATGGGAACCACATACACAATGGTCTTCACATGTCCTCAAAGCCAACAGCCCACATGGTAAAGGTCAGGAGAACGGGCAGTTCAGGGCACTGGCCCTCACCGACCAATCCATCACTCTTGAGCGAGTCATGTGTCATCTAATTCGAAGTGTGGTGGTTCCCCATCATGCATGTAACACATTTACAGTCGTTCATGTAATGGCACATTCCCTAGCTGCAACAGTTATTGGATCCGAAGGAAGTGATGGTACCTACCACCGTTCAGTGAATTCTGTAGAACGTAGGGACCTAGCAACCTGCCCCATGGATGCCAGCCGAAATGTTGATACTAAATGTGTGCTGGTTTCGTCTCTCTTCAAGCACATGCAGGATTGAATCAGCTCATATGTGTATATTACGGTAATCATGAACACGTGTCTCGTGAAGCTCGCCTCAAAAGTAAACAACGTCTGTGCCGTGAACTACCGATCATGAACACGTGCCGTGAACTATCGATCATGAACACAAGTTCGGAGAGACCAATGGCAGAACTGCAATCTGGCGGTCCGATCGTGTGGCAACAGAGCGTGGACTTGCTGCACACGGTCGGGATGTAGCACGTGTTCCTGGAGGACTGTGCACAACAACCCACTTTGCAACACCTTCTTCTGTAGTTACTCTTCAGACACTCGCCCCAGGTTTGTCCTCCACATGTTCGTATACCTGTTGCTGCATATCAGGTGTGCGTGTTGTTCGAAGTCTGCCACAATCCCTATTTGCAGTGCGAAGGATCCCGTTTCGGAAAGCCGCTGGAACAGGGCATTAAAATCTATAGAGATGGAGAGATGGTGTACGGCATCGTGGATATTTGGCAACACACAGGTTATGTTCCTGTAGGCTGCTTCCATCTATTCGCCCATAGCAAAACACCTCATCTGCCATCTCCTGTGTGAACAGTAGACTTCCATTAGAGGCTGTACGTCCAGTGACGCATACGGAAGCAAATTACAGTATTGTAATGCCGTGTCATAATAAACAATGTGCCACATGAATACTATAGATACACCAGATGAAAATAACGTATCTACGTTCCTTAACACGCTGTGAAATCTGTACATGTCCTTGTGTTGGATGCGTGCTCGACACCAATGCAAACAGGTTGTCTTGCACAAATGTATAATACGGAAACTGTTTCTTCATTTGTCTTGTGGCGAAGTGCTCGGAGTGCCAAATAGATTCCTACTACACACTCACGCCAAAGTTCTGAAGATTTGTGGTCTAGGACGGATGTTTATAGGAACATTTTCATCTGAAAATAACGGATCCTTTTTCCCAGACACCCTGTATAACATGCCATATCTACAGGTTTGTTGTCCTGGGAAGAAAAAAATTGACTTTGTAAATTTCTGAGCACCGTTAGATATAAACACGAGAGGTAGTCTCGCGACTGGATATTACACTGTGCGAATAATGTGCTTTGAGCAATATTAAACGCAAAAGTATACCTGGGTGGTTGGATCGACGTGGGCGAGATGAGGCATTTGGAGCATAACCTGGCAAAACACTTTTGTGCTGGTCCTGTGTGGGTGCAGTGTCGATCCTAATGCCCGACTAAGGGACGAAGGCACATACACGGTACCTTCGTCAAGTTCTGGGAAATCGTATCATAGAATGAGCCCGAATTTCTTATACTCATATAAACTAAAGCTGTACACTTTCCTGGTAACCAACACGTTCTATTTCTGCTTATAGAGCAAACGTTGTCTGTGCACCTGCATTATCGTGGGTGCCCGCACAAAACGCAACACACCTTGTTTTTCCCACAATGTGCCATAGACCGTTGTCACCCACTTTTGTATCGAGGGACATAGCGGGTTGTACTATCACAGACAATAGAAAACGTATAGTAAGGCGTGATGAGATGTTTAGTATTTCACCAAGTTTGCTTTTAATTGCCTTTTCTGTTTTTTGGGTATACAGAACTTGCTTCGTACTGGGTATGTGAGACTATACTAAGTTTATTCTTCTAGTAATGTACGTACCCGAAATGTTCAACCGGACGGAAAAAGTCGCAAATAAAAATAATGTTGTCTCCATAGGAAGCATATGAACTGGAATAATGTGTTGTATATTAGATACAATGTTTTTTACATTTTCCACATATTTTGGTTAATGTAGACGTTAGTAGCAAGCACAACACAAATCCGTTTTGCTTCACTCCACTACCATTTCAAATTGTTAGTTCCTAATCTAGTGAATGGTTCCTAATGATTGGTTCTGATTCCTCCATAAATAATCTGTTTTGATCCCCATGTACTTAAAATAAAACATCAGTCGTAGAAACGAAAGAAATAAAGTAAATGAATCACTATAATAGTAGATGATACGCCACCATGAATAAAACTGAATAGAGATGTTTCGCATTATTTACAGCAGACAATTTCATGGGATTCCCCTAAGCTCTCAGAAGACTTTTCCTTGAACATTCGCTCCACTGAGTGTTCGGGGGTTACTACTTTGAGACGGTATTCCTCCCCCCTGTCAAAATAGACCGCCATAGGTTCCAGGGATTAGAGAAGTCGTACAGGTCAACATGAAATGAATCGTGATTTCATCAATATTTCCTACACTGTTTGAAAACCATTATTTCGGATCATCATTAGCCATTTAACATCCACTGATTAACACAAGCCACCTCAAAACATTAACTACAGCCATACGGACTCATGTTTCTTTTGCATGTTAAGTATGTGCCCCATACTTGTATACAATATGTTCTCTGATATGTTCGTTACTTTTCGTGTCATTCCTACAAAATTCTCCATTACTCAGTGTTCAGTCTTCAATTACAATGCCTTTCGCATTAAAGATCTATATCTCATGGCCCTAAATACTGCCAATACTCGGAGATGCTATAATTTCTTTACAGTAACAGCGGATACTTCGTTTATATGCTCTACTGAGTTCACGAAAACCATTTAGACCCCTTCCACTCTTTCAGAAATCAAGAAATTAAATTTATGTAAGATGTTTCCCAAAACATGTATTAACAGGCTACAATCTTTGGATCACGTGAAGGAAGTATTTTATCAGCCACATATACCACACACAAGTCTGGAAGGACGGCCACCTCACGGAAAATTGCCAAGTGCGTGGAGCTTAATGACAGGTTCACATGCGGTGATCCCGCCACGGACTCATAATCACCACGTAAACGGAATTTTGGATATCATCTCAGCTCACGACAACTTACTCGCTACGTTCTTAGAGATTTAGGAACGGAGAGACAGATGATGACTCGGACACCACTGGAGACACTCGTCAATAAGACTAATATCCGGCGTTCGGACGATTTCATGAACGGTGGAATACTCTGCTTCTGCACCGATAAAAGAGTGTACCTAAACATCGATGTCACACCCATACATCAGTGTAGTTCCATATATCGAAAGATGCTCGTTTGTACGTCGACTTGAAAAAACATTAATTATCTCGCAGACCAAGAATTATCCGAAGACTTAACGGCTGTCCGTGTGTCATAATCTACTATGAGTCTGTTCTTGATACAACGCCTGCTACGATGGGAGTCGTGTGTAGGGAACGGTTCCCTGTTTGTCAGACATTCATCACGGAGGCCACTCCGAACGACTCATCGAAGTAGAAATGGCAAGCGGTACACACGATGCTGTTCTCCACCCGCACATGTCACATCAATTAAACAGTCTGAGCACAGTGAACTGTGACGTCACTTTTCCGACGCCTAAGGCATTCGCAGACTGCAGTTGGGGACTGGACACGGTCCTGTTATCCGTTTGCATAAAACCAAATGTCAGACGTCGGTTCCCCAGACAGATTAGCAACATGCCGGAACTTATGATGGGTATTATAACTGTACTGTGCAGGCAACAGAAGCACAGACATTCACCACGTGCCCTTCTCTGTCTCAGCAATACGCTTCTCACTGGAAATCATATTATGAGACTGCCACTCAGCTTGTCTGCTAGAGCTGTCACGTGATAATGGTACTCACAGAACAGATAGCGCAAATACTCTAACCTTGCTGCCGGTCGGAGTGGCCGAGCGGTTCTAGGCGCTACAATCTGGAACCGCGCGACTGCTACGGTCGCAGGTTCGAATCCTACCTCGGGCATGGATGTATGTGATGTCCTTAGGTTAGTTAGGTTTAAGTAGTTCTAAGTTCTAGGGGACTGATGACCTCAGAAGTTAAGTCCCATAGTGCTCCGAGCCATTTGAACCATTTTTTTCTAACCTTGCTGCTGCTGAAACCTTAATTTCTGAGACTCTACAATTTGAGTGAAAATAAAATTTAAAATATATTACAAAGTAATTTAGCGACTTCGTTTGATGGGACCAGTGACACTCGGTTATAGTACGCTATAGATACAGGACCATATCAAAGGTAATAATGACAAGAGGATGATGACGAACAGTATATGCAAAGGTTAATTACGACACAATGATGTTATTATTCAAGAATCAACGAACTGAAACGGCGTTTTAAAAATTAAATCGTCTAAACGATCATCCTGTCAGTTTTAAACGCCGTGGTATAGGCGGCATCGGATGATGATCGTCTTCAGCAGACCAACGGGATCCCATGTACATTTCTTTCTTTCGATGTAAACGGCATGTAAATTCTGCCTTCCTGGAACTTTTGATAGACAGATTCTGGCTCGCTTCGGCGCATGGACATGCCTAATACCTCTAATATTGTCTGACTCTAGCACCAATTATGAACTCCACCACAAGAATTTCCGAATTCCTCGGCTGTCCTCTTCCATGTCTGACAGTCTATCCAGCGATAATTAAAACCCATGCCTTCCCGCGAATGTCCCCTCATCAAATTCCACATTCAGTCACAGCTTAACATAGCAACACTTATTTTCTGCAACTTTCGTTGAAATATACTGTCCTCTTGAGACAAGCACTGCATTCCGCTCGGAAGAAATATTTCCTACTTAATTTTTAATTTGGTTTATGCGAAATCCAGTTCTTTAAACACAAACACTCCCGTGTCTCACAGTCTACAAACGTTTCAAAGCGTTCTCAACTGTCTCCGTGCCTGCTCTAAATTATAGAGTACTCCCCATTAACTGCCGAGTAATCTTCTTACTCCTCAACTCGAACTTATTCGCCAATGTACCTACCTGAGTGCTGTACGTTGTTTACCAGGCCAACGGTCTTCAATGTCGACAACTACAGCCTACATCCCTACATCTAACACTCTGATTTGCCATACCTTCTTTTGACGCTAGTGAGTAATAGGTCAGTGTGCAGGTGTACAATGGATGAACGCATTTTACTAGTAGTTTAATATTTTCTCCATTTTATATTGCGACTAGAAGTTAAAGGCCAATCCAGCGTAAAATTATTTGTATGTTTCTCTCCTCGAGGCTAGAGTCCCGACAGAATTGACGGATTATGAGCTAAATCTTTGGACATTTAGGAATATTGAATATTATACGAAATGCAGACGAATATGTTGTCTTTGCTGTGATGCGAAATTTACCCTAATGGCAATTGTTATAGACACAGGTCTGATGAGAGAGACACTGCAGTTTCCAAAATTCGGCTACTCTGTTGCCTGGTTCACTGTGGCTTCGTTTTCGTATCTCAGAGGCAAGTCGTGTCAAAATGATTTTGGAAATTCCTTGAATTACTTATTACGACAATAAGATCCTTGTCAATTACAGTGTGTTGCAGTTCGGTACCACTCCAGTCAACATTCAAAGCTGTCGGACTACTAAGCTGAATCACTATATTCACAAGACACTTTCCTTTATCGACCTAACATACACTGTCTTATCACCCAACAATTCTTGTAATACAACATCAAATTATGCGGCTGAGCCAAATGCTGACTTACGAGTAGTAAAACTCAGTGAATCTACAAAAATTACGTAAACACTGATCAGACCAGCAATTCAGTGAAAAAGCAGGTTTAGTTTTGTTAGATAACTATACAACGTCGTAACGTACTACATCAGAACATTGTACTAGCAGAAGCCGAACTAGCACCCGCATGACGTGTGTCCTCGCTGAATCAGATGACACGTAGCACACACATTATCCTGTGGTACACGCAACAATGAAAGACAGCCGACGATCGATAAGTTCATTTCCGAGGAAACGATCCCTGGCAGTTGGTTCATGATGGCCAACGCGGTACGATGTGTTCCGAGTGCGGATCGATTGCGAACGTTGGAGAAATACTTCCTCCGCTGGAGGCAGTACGCTAAGGTATGCCACATTTCCAGTTATGCTCAGAATTACGTGCATGACAACTACTTATGTCTGCACGTTGAGTTATGCGAGAACAACATTTGATTCTGTAGCGAATGACATGACAACGTCGCTAGAGTGGGTATACAGCAGTTGCTTGGCATTTAGCACATCGGAATACGATATGGAAAACGTTTTTCGCTTATCATCCAACGATATTACACATTTTCCAGAGACATACACCGACTCATTAACTGTATTTATTTTTTAATTTATTTTACGTTAGTTGTTTGTGAAGGCTGTTATTGTACTGCGTTCACGGGAGTTTGTGGCACATAAAAGGAAGATATTGATGTACTGAATTTGCGTCTCATGAAGCGAAGTACGAACGCTGGTAACTACTTAATGAGAGGAAATTTAAGTTCGTTTTATTACGCAGGTGTCCCATGAATCCTCGTATTTAGAAGTGAACGGTCATGAAGATCATTAGTGGGTTTTAATTGTTGCATTCGGTGTGTATTAACAACAGCTACAGAGAGGTCTCATGTGAGTGTTTGTATCGTTATGCGCCTAAAGTCGTGTAGAGAAATATTCGCATATATTTAGACAGTAAAATTTTGCACCTACGTTGTACACCTCTCTTTTTCGATCGGTATATCTGTTACCTCTTCACTCATGTTCACAACCTATATTTCTTCCATTTCCCACTGTTTTAGATTGGATTAATATATTATTTATTTGTTGCAGTCCCGGTAACTGTGTCTTATAAGATTACAAGTTTTTCGATTCACGTTACAGCGGCCTGTACTCAGGTATGACCGTTGCTGAGATATTAGTTCCTAATTCACTATCTTCGAACGTATGCATATAATCAGCCTGAACGTTTGGTATCTTCTTCAAAATTCATCATATTTGTGTTGTCTCAATAATGTTTGCTATTCTGGGTGCATTCGTGTCGGAAATAGTGCTTCAGGAGAACATACCTAGACCTGAAAATAATTCTGCCGTTTTACTGACGTTGCTGAAGTTTGAATTGTATTGAATCTGACATGTTTAATTGTTTTGTAAACAGGAGGTGGACTGGTGGAGTGTCCGGTTGTACCTCTGGTACACACTTACTCCCGTGAAGAGCTGGAAGCATATCTCAGCTCATTTCGCTGCACCAGTGGCGACACCTGTCCTGTGGAAGAGGATTAGAATCCCTGGGATGGAAACTAGCCAGGTTGGCCAGAATATTACCGTAAGTACTCTCAGGTCCACAAGAGTACAACTTTTATCTTAACTGAATTGTAGTGGTGCTAAATAATTGAAAACTGTACAATCTTATCTAATATTTCATGCGTCGTGAATAGTTTAGAAATTTTTTATTTGATTGTAAAGATTAAGCTTAAACTGTGATGTACCGGGTGAACAAAAAGTCAGTATAAATTTGAAAACTTAATAAACCACGGAACAACGTAGATAGAGAGGAAAAAATTGACATGGGGTTTGTTGTGGCGTAACAAGCTAGCTACGCCACACTGAGAAGGGAGCCGAAAGGCACGCGTACACACACGCCGACTGGCGTCAAGTCTGGAACAGGATACGTTATGACTGCTATAAAGAAAATATGTAGCTTTGGAATATACTTAACTTTTAATCACTCCTTGTGATACATCTCTCTTGACTATACAAATGAGACTCGTAAGATACATGCACTGTTACAATTGGCGCCTTGCTAGGTCGTAGCCATGGACTCAGCAGAAGGCTATTCTAACTGTCTCTCGGCAAATGAGAGGAAGGCTTCGTCCGTATTGTCGCTAGCAATGTCGTCCGTACAACTGTGGCGAGTGTTATATCGTATCTCGAGACCTGCCTTGTGGTGGCGCTAGGTCTGCGATCACACAGTGGCGACACGCGGGTCCGACATGTACTAAATGGACCGCGGCCGATTTAAGCTACCACCTAGCAAGTGTGGTGTCTGGCGGTGACACCACAGGGTTTTATTAGAACAAAAAAAACACCCCATATTGCTAGACGCGTGAAAGATATCTTGCGCGCGTTGTTTGGTGATGATCGTGTGCTCAGCCGCCACTTTCGTCGTGCTTGGCCTCCTAGGTCCCCAGACCTCAGTCGGTGCGATTATTGGCTTTGGGGTTACCTGAAGTCGCAAGTGTATCATGATCGACCGACATCTCTAGGGATGCTGAAAGACAACATCCGACGCCAATGCCTCACCATAACTCCGGACATGCTTTACAGTGCTGTTCACAACATTATTATTCGACTACAGCTGTTGTTGAGGATTGATGGTGGACATATTGAGCATTTCCTGTAAAGAACATCATCTTTGCTTTGTCTTACGTTGTTATGCTAATTATTGCTATTCTGATCACATGAAGCGCCATCTGTCGGACATGTTTGAACGTTTGTATTTTTTTGGTTCTAATGAAACCCCATGTCATTCCAAGCATGTGTGTCAATTTGTACCTCTCTATCTACATTATTCCGTGATTTATTCAGCTTTCAAATTTACACTGACGTTTTGATCACCCGGTATTTATAGACATATTTGAGTTGTGGAAGTGAGCGATGCCTTTACTTAATATCTGGAGGTATATTGTCCCTACACTAGTTAGAGGACTCTGAAGGAGGCAGAATATTGAGTTTTCCGAATGCGGACAGAGAAGGCGTTGCTCGTAATTGTGGTGCATCTCAAAACTTCCTTTCTTTGTCTCCATTCTGAGGATAGTACAAAGATAATTATTCCTTCATTTCTTAGCGAACGGGTTGTATATGTTGTTTAATGTGATTTGAATTATTAAAACAGAAATGCCGCAGCTGATATATGGCCATGAGGACATTAAGTTGCCTAATAACGTCAGACAACTACAAAACTGTCCCATCATTAATGATATACCAGGCAAATGGCTACCTAGCACCTACACAATTGTCATGTGATACTGTAATTCTGTGAGACCGCTAACGTGAGAAAAAATATTAACACTCTGGTAGAAATGATTTAATTAACTATATCACACGTATCTACAATTCAAAGAGAAATAACTTGTCATAAATTTGTGTAATTTTATTATTGCTCCTGAGGAAGATATAGCTTTTGAGATGCACTATGTGCGAAAAAGTAGGTAGGAATTGTGTATAAACGGTATCTCCGTGTCACTGTGGCAAAATGCAGGGTAGTCTAAAGCTCCTTGACCAATGATTCTGTGAAGTAACTTAACTGTAGTTAAAGCGAGACAGAGGATTGTTGAACAGTCCCAAACGTGCTCGTGTACGTCTCTAGTGTCTGTTTTGGATGCCAGACCATTAAGATTCGCATGTATTTACACTATTGGCCATTAAAATTGCTACACCAAGAAGAAATGCAGATGATAAACGGGTATTCATCGGACAAATATATTATACTAGAACTGACACGTGATTACATTTTCACGCAATTTGGGTGCATAGATCCTGAGCAATCAGTACCCAGAACAACCACCTCTGGCCGTAATAACGGCCTTGATACGCCTGGGCATCGAGTCAAACAGAGCTTGGATGGCGCGTACAGGTGCAGCTGCCCATGCAGCTTCAACACGATACCACAGTTCATCAAGAGTGATTGGCGTATTGTGACGAGCCAATTGCTCGGTCACCATTGACCAGACGTTTTCAATTGGTGAGAGATCTGGAGAATGTGCTGGCCAGGGTAGCAGTCGAACATTTTCTGTATCGAGAAAGGCCCTACAGGACCTGCAACATGCGGTCGTGCATTATCCTGCTGAAATGTAGGGTTTCGCAGGGATCGAATGAAGGATAGAGCCACGGGTCGTAACACATCTGAAATGTAACGCCCACTGTTCAAAGTGCCGTCAATGCGAACGAGAGGTGACCGAGACGTGTAACCAATGGCACACTATACCATCACGCCGGGTGATAAGCCAGTATGGCGATGACGAATACACGCTTCCATTGTGCGTTCACCGCGATGTCGCCAAACACGTATGCGACCATCATGATGCTGTAAACAGAACCTGGATTCATCCGAAAAAATGACGTTTTGCCATTCGTGCACCCAGGTTCGTCGTTGAGTACACCATCGCAGGCGCTCCTGTCTGTGATGCAGCATCAAGGGTAACCCATGGTCTCCGAGCTCATAGTCCATGCTGCTGCAAACGTCGGCGAACTGTTCGTGCAGACGGTTGTTGTATAGCAAACGTCCCCATCTGTTGGCTCAGGGATCGAAACGTGGCTGCACGATCCGTTATAGCCATGCGGATAAGATGCCTGTCATCTCGACTGCTAGTGATACGAGGCCGTTGGGATCCAGCACGGCGTTCCGTATTACCCTCCTGAACCCACCGATTCCATATTCTGCTAACAGTCATTGGATATCGACCAACGCGAGCAGCAATGTCGCGATACGATAAACCGCAATCGCGATAGGCTACAATCCGATCTTTATCAAAGTCGGAAACGTGATGGTATGCATTTCTCCTCCTTACACGAGGCATCACAACAACGTTTCACCAGGCAGCGCCCGTCAACTGCTGCTTGTGTATGAGAAATCGGTTGGAAACTTTCCTCATGTCAGCACGTTGTAGGTGTCGCCACCGGCGCCAACCTTGTGTGAATGCTCTGAAAAACTAATCATTTGCATATGACAGTATCTTCTTCCTGTCGATTAAATTTCGCGTATGTAGCACGTCATCTTCGTGGTGTAGCAATTTTAATGGCCAGTAGTGTAGATGCGTGAAGCTCACTTGTGATTTGTAAGTTTCTTTAACTGTCACACTTCTTCTTGTACAGACAGGTGTGTCGTTCGAGCAACAGCCTTCACAGGAGGGAGCAGCGGCCCCGGCACCCAGCGACCGCCGGCTGCTGGAGGTGGTGGCAGAGGAGGACGAGTCTGAAGAAGATGGCGAGGAAGGTAAGGAGGTGTACTGGGTACGATGTCGTTCTGGTCTTTTGCGCTGCCAGGAGAACTGGTGGTGAGCGAAATCTATGAAGAGGACGAGACTGATGAGGTAAGACGTCGTTCAGGTCTTGTTCGCTGGTAGCCGCTAGAAAACCTGGCAATAAACGAAAGCGACGAAGAACAACAAATTTATCAGTGCCAACCTAGGAATAATTTAATACAAGCTATGTGCAAAATTACCTTTGTCAATTAGTGTCACTTCAAACGAAGCCGAAGGTGCTTTCGTGTAACGTAAAAGAATAAAACAGCCAGAGAATGAGACCTTATTCTGTTTATTGTTCAAAGGTCTGTGAAATCTTATGGGAACTTAAGTACTAAGGTCATCAGTCCCTAAGCTTACACACTACTTAACCTAAATTATCCTAAGGACAAACACACACACACCTATGCCCGAGAGAGGACTCGAACCTCCGCCGGGATCAGCCGCACAGCCCATGACTGCAGCGCCCCAGACCGCTAGACTAATCACGCGCGGCCTCATTATCAATACGTGAAATATTATTCTAAGCATTTAGCAAAAATTAACGTTAGCAATAAGTTCTCACCCGTCCAGATAGCCGAGAGCATTAAAGTGCCAGCTTCCGTGGCGCGGGGAGGCGAGCGATGCCCGGATCGATTTTACCTCAGTGGTTAAGGACGAGAGCTGGTGAGCCGGCCAGCCTGGATGTGATTTTTAGGCGGTTATGCACACCGAACTAGGTGAATGTCGGGCTGGTACCCAGGTCTCGCCTCATTTACACGCTACACAAACACTCTGAATATGTCGTTTCACTTGAGCACGATGTCTACACTAGATACAGACAAATGGAGTACACAGATTTCTTTCCAGGTTGAGTAATGGTGTCAGTGATTGCACCCAGATACCAATAATCGTTGACGCTTCCAAATCCGATATAGCAACGTGGATCCTGTAGCTAAATAGGGAAAGGCGATAGGTGAAGATTAGTAGGCTATTTCTTCAATAAAATCTACACTTCATAGTCAGTTTTATTTCTTATCATAATGACTCACTGCGATTAAGCATAGGTTTGAATTTCAATAAGATCAGACACATCGTTAAGATAATGATGAGGTTAATCTCAGAGTCATTTCGTCTACTGTGCGGACAATCTGTCGGTTTTAAAGATAGAAAGTGAGACTGAACCCAAGCAGCCTTAACTGTTTATTACGAGTACTACACACAGTTTCAGCAATATATTGTTTATGTTGTGTTTATTCTGATATCTGGTGTGATACAGATCTCCATATTACTATCCTGTGCATGCCTCTCTCAATAACTACTGTAACCAATATCCATTTGAACCTTCTTATTGTATTCAAGCCTTGGTCTCCCTCTACAATGTTTACTGCACATAAGTCTCTCTATTATCCAGTTTTTGATACCTTCGTGCCTCAAGATGTGTTGCATCAACCGATTGTTTACTTTACTCAGGTTGTGCTGTAAAGTTTTTTGCCCCAATTCGATTCCATGCCTCTCCATCAGTTACTCGGAGTATCTGTCTAGTCTTCAGCATTCTCCTCATGCTTGCAGCAAGCTTTCAAAAGCATGAACTCTCTTCTTGTTTGAACTGCTTATTGTCTATGTTTCATTTCCGTATCAACCTACACTCCAGACAAATACTTTCACAAAAGACTTTATAATAGTTAAATTTATATCAGATGTTAAGAGATCTTTTTCCTATCATGCTATCACCAGTCTGTATTTCATATTATCACTATTTTGGCCATAATTAATTATCTTGTTGCCCAAACTGGAAAAGACTTCCATATCTCTTATTGTCTCATTTGCTCTTCTTACTGCTTCAGCCTCACGTGATTTAATTCGACTGCGGTCCACCACGCTTAATTTAAATTTTTTTCATCTTCCTACTTCTTTCCAAGTAACAATTCATTCCACAAGTGTTCTTCTATGCACCTAACTGTCTCTAATAGAATTAAATTGCCATTGGCAATTTTTAGGTTAGAGAATCCCCTCCCTAGGCCCGACAAGACGCCTCCTGAGACGCAGTAAGGTAGGAGTAGGCAAAATGCAACAGGGAATAACAATATTAATGTGCTAATAGTAAACTGCAGGAGCGTCTACAGAAAGGTCCCAGAACTGCTCTCATTAATAAACGGTCACAACGCCCATATAGTACTAGGGACAGAAAGTTGGCTGAAACCAGATGTAAATAGTAATGAAATCCTAAACTCAGATTGGAATGTATACCGCAGAGACAGGCTGGACAGTGAAGGGGGAGGCGTGTTTATAGCGATAAGAAGTGCAATAGTATCGAAGGAAATTGACGGAGATCCGAAATGTTTGTAAGCTCTTTGTATGTACCAAAACATGTGGTGCGTGGTTGGAATGAACTCAGTGACAAATCTAAAGTGTACAGTGAGAACTATTACGTGTGCAACAACGAGGATGCAGTGGGAATGCATTTACATCGATTGGATGAACGTTATAGAAACAATCACTCGAAACCGACGTTTCACGACAATTAATCTGTAAAAAACACACCAAATGTAGAAAGAAAGCGTGTAAACCGTCCGGTGATGAATCGCAACGATTCGAAACCGGTAACGGTTTCCTTTGAATAAAGGAACTCAAAGTAAATTTGTGGCTGGTTGCTGTCCTAACACGATCAACATAACCCCTTGAGTCTCAGATAATTTCCTGATTTATTAAGTCATACCATACATTACGGATCATGTGGATCCACTATCTGGGTGGAAATGGCTTAATAAATTGTTTTCCTTTGCCTTTGAGTGAGGTGATGCGAAATGTAGATTCCTGTTGTGAGAATTTTATGTGTTAAATTCGAAATTTTGCGTATCAATCAACGGAAAATCGGATGGAAAAGAGTGAAGAACATACCAGAAGCACTCGTTTGTACACTTCAAATACTTTCAAATACAGTATAATATGAGACGAGTGAAGATGGAGCTTCTTATCTATCAGCATTATAAAATAATTTTACACACGAAACGAAATAAATTTAAAATACGTTTTAAAATTAATACCGTAACAATGGCTAACAAAATATTTTAATGAAAAAGAACATGAATTACTCAGGAAATGGCTAAACCGCAGTGTAAGACCCAGATTGACCAACAGTAATCTGAGAAACTTCATCATACACACTAAGAAGTCAAATGACTCAGTAGACCTAAACAACATCGAACAGTTTGTCTCAGGAAAAATACAAATTAAGTCACCCACAAGGAATTAAGGAACTATAAAGGCAATCTCAAAGCTGTATCTAAGAGGGAAAGATTTTAAAAAGTTCAAATGTGAAACTCAATAATGCCATGATTGTGTGAGCTGACTAAGGAAAACATAACACGTAGACACCTCTCAGATATTAGGGATAAGACGTGTTCTGACTCGCCGAATTATGCATACAAGGCAGTGCAAGGAACGATTTATGTTTATGGGACATGTGATCAGTATGTCGTCAGTCTTTCCAGTAGATTAATCCTGATACCGCTGGTTCTTCAATCAAGCAATTCCTCACTTGACATCAAGAGGCACCTCACTCCCTCGGAAAGGGTACCAGGAAGCAAACACAGGTCCTTCTGCACCAAAGAGAGTGAAGCTTACCATTCAGTTGTGGAGGTGGTTCGAGTTAGTAATTATGTAATAATTATGAAAAATCGTGGATGTATCACTTTCACATTGACTTCCTCTTTTAAACAGCAGCGTAACTGATCTTAAATAAGATCCAAAACTAAAATCAGAATGCTTGATAAATGCTATTTCCTGTTCAAATAATAAAAAGTAGAAACATGTATTATAATGAGCCCCAGTAACCCAAGAGTGAGAGTTCAACCCAAAATCTGTAAACTTATTTATCCAGTAAGACCTACTGTTAAGTACATAAACTCATCTTTCTACATAATTTCACAATTACAGAGTGAAATTCTGAAACAATAATAAACTTTAAATGAGTCATACTCTGTAAAGACCACAAATGACTACGGCATTAAAATTCAGAACTAGAACTTCCTGTAGGTAATACGTTTGCTTCTGTTGATGTAACTATCAGATCTTCTAAGACAAGGACAAAAAAATCGACGCACCATCAAGAAATTATGCGAATAGGACAGAAATCACTATATGTGACTTACATGTACAGACAAGCAAATGATTACAATACCAAAAACATTGGATGATTTATTCAAGAGAAAGTGCCTCAAAATTGACCAAATGAATAACACGATCATCCACATCCTGCCCTTATGCAAGAAGAAGTTACTCGGTTCGTCACTGAGTGATCGAGTTGTTGGATGTCCACCTTGGAATATCATCCCAAATTCTCTCCAACTGATGCATTAATCTTCAAAATCCCAAGGTGGTTAGAGGGCACTTATCATAATGTTCCATATGTTTACTGCTTGCGTTAATGCTTGTCAAACAAATCGAACCCCCAGATTCTCTCTCCGATTGAGGGTCCTCCAAACAGCATGTGATTTTCACAGTTTAACCCGCCAACTAAACCGAAATTGCCATGATATCCATTAGGACAACCAACAACTCTATCATTCAATGCCAAACGAATAACTGCTTTCACAAGGGCAATAGGTGGAACAGTGCATTATTGACTTGCTCAATTTAGGCACTTAGGGCAGAAACAGGAGAATATATGAATGTGTCTCTTACACCAGGAAGACACTAAAAATGAGATTTCTTAACCTGTCAAGTGGATTGATACGTTACCTGACTGCTCTTGGCCCGCATGCCATGTATCTGTAGAAAATTGAAAGACGAATGATTGTTGCACATACACAGCAATGTGGACACTCCACAGCACACATTCCACAGTGTGCTGTACTCAGGTATGGTGGGTAATGGTCATCTAATGTCAAGGATACCGGAACACAAAGCACCACTGAGGAATGCGTCAACCTACGCTTCCTAGATGACGCTGTATCTGTTGCAGTATACAGGAATGGCCAGGAAGACTTCATTAGGCACTCAACTACAAACTAGCATGCTGCCATCCCGGTTAGACAGCATACTCTACAGGTGGAAAGAAGGCAGCTGAGGTCAGCAACCACTGAATGAAATGGTTTTTCAAGAATGTACATTGTGTTACTGCAAATGATCACAAAAGTATGGATTCTAAGATGTTATAGAGAATCATGGAATCACTTGTTATAGTGGGAACACTATTGATATGCTGCCTTATACCCAAAGAATCGAGCACAAAATGGCTGTTGACCTGTGTCATATGAAGGCAGATCCAGTAGCGGAAACAACCACTACTGATAATGTAGATGGGTCATAGTAATTGAACAGAAAGAGAACATATTCTGTAGTACTAACAGTAGTATTAGTAGTTTTGGAATTGGCTAAGGGGTTTTATTGTAGTTTTGTAGTGGTAGAAAGTAGTTGCAATATTAGCATTTTCTTTAAAATAGGCTGTAATTGTGAAGAATGAATAAGGTCATCACAAGAACAGGTTTAGAAGAGTTTTTGATGTTGCTGAGCAACAGTCATACAATAGTTTTTAAATGAACACACTGCCACTTGACTGTATTGTTGTTTATATAATTATGACCCAGGTTTTGCCCTTTTTGCCATTTTCAAGTGACTGAATTTATGCCCGTAACATATATCTCATCATCTTGTACTGATGCCAGATGTAAAATCATTGTCTTATACTGATCTTTTTACAAGACAATAATTTTACAACTGGCACTTCGTGGGGAGCCAATATTTTTCTTAGTTTATGACCGATTTTGAGCTTGATGTTCTGCAATCTATCTTACTGACAAACTCAGTCACTTGAAAATGGCATAAAAGGCTGAAAGTGGGGTCATAATTCAATAAACAACAGTACAGTCAAATGGCGGTGTGTGAATAAAAAATGTTTAGAAGAGGCAGTATATGAGAGACTCCTGCTGTGTACACCCTGGGTAAGTTGGTTGGTCAGCTGAATGGGGGGATGGGGGGGAGGGGGGGGGGGGGGGGGAAGGGTGTAAACAGTGAGGTCATCAGTCCCATGACCTAAGATGGCAGAAATCAAGGGCAGAACAACAGAAACAGCGTAGTCCAGTCAAGGGAAAAGGATAGCAGCAAACAAAGATGGAAAAGGAATGTCAGGGCAGCAGCAAGAGGAAAGAAAAAGAGGGCACTGTGTGGGAACGGGAAGGGCAGGGGTGCCCCAGAAATGCTACACATGTTGGGGCACCAGCACCACCACAGACCTGTCCTGACACCCACACCATAGCATTCTCATGATAGAACAGGGCCAACTCCAGGGGAAGAAGATACAAGACGAGAAGAAACAAAACTGCACAACACACCAGACAAAATGTAGGAAAATGCAGGGAGAACCTGGCCATTGTGAAAGCAAGGCCAAGGCATCTATAACCAACATCTATGCTAACTGAGGGATTCAAATTCAAGGACTTAAGCTTGAGAGGACAAGCCACTTTGACGAAGAAAACCGAGAACAGATGAAACAGTGCAAGGGTCGTCTGTTAACACCCGAACCAAGGAAGGTGGCAAGGCATATTAAGTACGAAGGGCCAAGAGGCAGCGGCAGTACCGCAAAATAAGGATCCTCGCAAGTCCAAAAGGGGAGTTGGCTCATTGTGGAGTAGAGAACCATGTGTCAACCTATTCTGGCCTATACGAAGATGGCTGAGGATGGTAGATTCCCGCTGGCAGAGGCCAAGGGAATAATGCTACATGGTGGGAGTCAAATGGTTCAAATGGCTCTGAGCACTATGGGACTTAACTTCCGAGGTCATCAGTTCCCTAGAACTTAGAACTACTTAAACCTAACTAACCTAAGGACATCACACACATCCATGCCCGAGGCAGGATTCGAACCTGCGACCGTAGCGGTCGCGCGGTTCCAGACTGAAGCGCCTAGAACCGCTCGGCCACCCCGGCCGGCTGGTGGGAGTCTCCTTGATTATGCGAAGTTTATTAGACAGGGGCGTAGCATCTCAAGAGTTGGCTGACGTTTGAGCCAAAAGCGATTTGATATAAAGCCGCAAATCTGTCCCCAGAGGGGTCACGAAGAATCGAAGGCAGGTCACAACCCCACTACCCTCAAGCCAGATGATCAGCAAGTTCATTACCCAGGATATTGGGCCAGGAACCCAAAGGAAGTAAACTAAAGAAGCAGCATCACCATGATCAAAAAAATGGTTCAAATGGCTCTGAGCACTATGGGACTTAATATCTATGGTCATCAGTCCCCTAGAACTTAGAACTACTTAAACCTTTTGTCTTGTCCTTGTCTCAGTTTCTCTTGTTCTGTATCGTCTGTGATCTCTTCTGTTCCTCGTTTTTATTCTCTGTGGGTGTTCTTTGTCTTTGGAAAAAGGGACCGATGACCATGGCAGTCTGGTCCCTTTAATCCCCCAAACCAACCAACCTAACTAACCTAAGGACATCACACAACACCCAGCCATCACCATGATCAGTGAGAAGGCTGTGGACGGCAGAAACCAAGGGATGGTGAGAAAAACTCTGAACAATAGCCTGAAGGCCACTCATTGACTCTCTACACAACAAAGAAATGTGTGAGTGAGGACCGTTTAATGAAACAGGGGGGCCTATAGATGGCCATTAAATTCGCAGTGATAGGCAAGAGATGGCATTTCATGCCAATAGATGTGAAGACATCACATAATCATTGAATTTTGAGCTACTAACGATAGTAATGATATTCCCAGCAGGAAGCTGTGAAATGGCTTGATGATGTGTGAAATAAATCAAATGAAGCTCATCTTTTCGTGGTCACTTCCATTTTTCTGGAACATTGTAATAAATGTCTAACACACTGCATCTCGCCAGACTTTAATTTACTCCACATTATATGCATAACAGTCACATAATAAATAGCAAGCCAGAATTTCTGCTGTCGTGATAGCGTAAAATCGATATGTTGTGATAGTCAACAGGTATAGTATTCCCGTGCGAATTCTAGCAAACAAATAGCGGACGCCTGCGCATATCATTTGTGGTCGAAGGGACATGCCCACGTTTACTCTGTATATAGATTGTCTAGGGTTTCATATCAATACATAATGATAAATTCGTGTTTATTACTAAATTCATGGACAACGCTTTTAAACACGGAATAGGTAAAGCAAAAAACTATTATGTTTGTGAGGTTACAAATATATAACACAATAATACATTGGCAAAGGTTGATCGACCTGGAATGGAAGTGATGGCAATGGAAGACTGGTTGGTTTATTGTGGGAAGCGACCAGAGAGCGAGGTCATCGGTTCCAGTAGTGGAGGAAATACCACATAATCTGTCAGTGATTGCTGAGTCAATTATTGAGTTGAACTTGCTGAGTGCGTGAATGAATTACAAATACTACAGCATAATTCTTATAATTGGTATTTGCCGCTGCCTAGAAATATAGTTCACCAGTGCTGTACATGCTTACCATGCTTTGCACAATAAGAGGCAGAGAATGACTGTGGTGTTAGAAATCTGAGTGTGCCACATCATCTGTAAACATGGCACTGGTGGATGTGGAAACAAATGTTCTCCTCGTTAGAACATTCCTTTTCTCCTCATTTTCATACCTCATAAGGAACGTATCAGATTCCCAGTCATGAAACGTTGTCTTCCATTTTCCGTTAAGTCCGTAAACCATTCTTGCCTCTTCAAGACCACGCAATCATGGTTTTCTGGTAGCTGTGTATATTAACATATTCAGTAGTTGGGTAACATGGTCCAACAGGAACTATTCTCTAGTCATGGCGATAAATCATCAGAAATGGTTGTAGATTCAGACATATATTATCAGCTTCCTGTGTTAGCTGTTCTCACTGGATGTTCTGCTTTTGTTCTGACGATTAAATTATCAGCTACGATAAATGCGGATATTGGGTGTGGAAAACATGCAAAGCTTCTACACTTCCAGCTCCATTCCACAAAAAATAGTGGCAATATGAGGTAGAAAAGCTCTCATAAACGAATAATTGAGAAGCAATGTATACAATGGTTAATTGTTGTTGTCGTGGACTGCAGTCCAGAGACTGGTTTGGTGCAGCTCTCCTTGCTACTCTATCCTGTGCAAGCTTCTTCATCTCCCAGTACCTACTGCAACCTACATCCTTCTGAATCTGTTTGTGTATTCATCTCTTGGTCTCCCTCTACGATTTTTACCCTCCACGCTACCCTCCAATAATAAATTTGATGCCTCACATATGTCTTACCAAGCGATCCCTTCTTCTAGTCAAGTTGTGTCACAAATTTCTCTTCTCCCCAATTCTATTCAATACCTCCTCTTTAGTTATGTGATCTACCCATCAAATCTTCAGCATTCTTCTGTAGCACCACATTCCGAAAGCTTCTATTCTCTTCTTGTCTAAACTATTTATCGACCACGTTTCACTTCCATACATGGCTACACTCCATACAAATACTTTCAGAAACGACTTCCTGACACTTAAATCTATACTTGATGTTAACAAATTTCTCTTCTTCAGACACGCTTTCCTTGTCATTGCCAGACTACATTTTATATCCTCTCCACTTTGACCAACATCAGTTATTTTGCTCCCCAAATAGTAAAACTCCTCTCCTACTTTAAGTGTCTCATTTCCTAATCTAATTCCCACAGCTTCAACCGATTTCATTCCACTATATTCCATTATCCTCATTTTGCTTTTGTTGATGTTCATCTTATATCCTGCTTTCAAGATTCTGTCCATTCCGTTCAGCTGCTCTTCCAGGTCCTTTGCTGGCTCTGCAGAATTACTATGTCATCGGCGAACCTCAGAGTTTTTGTTTCTTTTCCATGGATTTTAATTCCTGCTCCGAGTTTTTCTTTTGTTTCCTCTACTGCTTGCTCAATATACAGATTGAATAACATCGGAGATAGGCTACAACAGTGTCTCACTCCTTTCCCAACCACTGCTTCCCTTTCATACCCCTTGACTCTTATAACTGCCATCTGGTTTCTGTACAAATTGTAAGTAGCCTTTCGCTCCCTGTATTTTATCCCTGCCACCTTCAGAATGTGAAAGAAAGTATTCTAGTCAACATTGTCAAAAATGCTAGAAACGTTGGTTTGCCTTTCATTGATCTATTTTCTAAGGTAATCCGCAGGGTCAGTATTGCCTCACGTGTTCCAACATTTGTATGGAATCCAAACTGATCTTCCCCGAGGTTGGCATCTCCCAGTGTTTCCATTCGTCTGTAAAGAATTCGTGTTAGTATTTTGCAGCCGTGGCTTATTAAACTATTAGTTCGATAATTTTCAAATCTGTCAGCGCCTGCTTTCTTTGGGATTGGAATTATTATATTGTTCTTGAAGTCTGAGGGTATTTCGCCTGTCTCATACTTCTTGCTCACCAGATGGTAGAGTTTTGTCAGGGCTGGGTCTCCCAAGGCAATCAGTAGTCCTAACAGAATGTTATCTACTCCTGAGGCTTTGTTTCGACTTAGGTCTTTCAGTGCTCTGTCAAACTCTTCACGCAATATCATATCCCCCATTTCATCTTAATCATCTACATCCTTTTCCATTTCCATAATATTGTCCTCAAGAACATCATCCTTGTATAGACCCTCTGTATACTCCTTCCACCTTTCTGCTTTCCCTTCTTTGTTTATAACTGGGTTCCCATCTGAGTTCTTGATATGCATGCAAGTGGTTCTCTTTTCTCCAAAGGTCTCTTTAATTTCCCTGTTGGCGGTATCTATCTCACCTAAAACCTATCAGTACGTTCCACTGTTAAAAACTGTGGTATTTAGCTGCACAAATAAACAACACCTGGAGATTCTACACACGTTGCAAGAGCTACTGCCCATATGTACCGTCGCCATCTGTGCCTCATGTAGTGAGATATCATTCTGTATTGCATACAAGCCAGATTGACACTTGTGACCATGACACTGAGCTACTATAGTAAGCAAGGTGTATACACTCCTGGACAACCGGGAAAACCCTGGAATTTTTTCATCCGGGAGAAAATCGGGAAAACCCCCAAATTTTTTGGAATTCTGGGAATTTTTCGTTGTTGTAGTTTTCAGTTAAATTTTTATAATTTTGACTGGTAAGAACTGACACTCTAACAAAGAATATTACTGTATCCCGCTACTGCAGAATAATACCGGTACTGCAGTAATAAGACATACGAGGGAAAAAAAAAACAAAATAAAACTTAAGTCACAAAGAAAATGCGCTATTTACAACAACAAAACATACTGCACTCACATGTGTCTGCCAACAGCAAAGTGTGTCAAAGGCATTGGGACGAAGACCATACAATACTGTACTTCATAACAGACGGCTTCTGATGAGCGTGACGTCACAACTGTTTACATTAGGTTCGTTTGAGCAGTTGGCAGCGGGCTCATGCGCTGGCGCAGTTGAGTCACGTATGAGCAGTATCTGTCTTCTCCCGCTTCTGAGTTCCTGGCTACATGAAGTGAGGCTTTTACCAGTTTCGGCAGTAGCAGCAAGCAGCCAGAAGCAATTGGAAAATTTTTCTGGTGCTCCCAAGCTGCCAGATTGGCGCATTTGCAGAGCAGTCTGAGTTGTATTGGGGAGGAGAGTAGTCTCCACGTGATCCGTGTTTATGTTTAGTGACTGCTGTTTCCTCTTCGTTTTTAGCTTTCACATCAAATGGGAACAGTACCAGTTTCTTTGGCTAGGAACTATCAGGTGAACTAAAATACATTCGCGTGATTACGGAATGCTAAAATATGTTACCAGTTTTCGTTTACTGATTTTATTTCAACGTTTTTGGCAGTGAAGCATTAATCGCCTTGCAAAACTGTGAAGTTATTTTTGTCGTTTTGCTAAAGAAATTTGGTTTTTATTAATCTTTTCCATTGAGGCAGTCAGTTTATTTGAAACGAAATGTTCCATTCCACACTATTGGCTAGTTTCAACAGTTCACTGAATTTCAAGTGCTCGTTTTCATCTACTGGTACGTATGGCATTAGGCCACAATATAGAACCAAACATGAGATTATACAGTACTGGTACAGGAAGGAAATTTACATCCCGTAAACAACGCTGGAAAGCTTAACATCAAGTTGCGGGCCTACTTCATTGTGAATCTGGACATCTGAATGTTGCCTGTGCTAATCTAGCAGAGAATACCTGGAGAACCGGCGTCTGACATATGGTGCTATGCACACAGATAACAGGACCATGTCTGATCTCCAACTGTAGCCTGGGTATACCTTAACCATGGGAATAACGGCGTCACATTTCACTGTGCTCTGGCTGTTAAATCGATGTGACATGTGTTGGTGGAGAACAGCAGCGTGTGTGCCGATTCCCATTTATAACTAGATGACTTGTTCAGAGTAGCAACCGTGATGGATGTCTGACCAATAGCGAACCGTTCCATATACACAAGACTCCTGTCGTAGCAGGTGTAGTATCAAGAACACACTCGAAGTAGATTATGACACACGGACAGCAGTTAAGTCTTCGACCAATGCTCGCTCTGTGAGTTATTAATGTATTTTCCAGTCGAAGTACAAGCCAGCATCTTTCGGTATGTGGAACTATACCTGCACTGATGTATAGGTGTGACATCCTCGACGCTTACATACGCCCTTTTATAGGTTCAGTAGGAGAGTGTTTGTCTTGTTGACGAATATCTGCAGTAGTGTACGAGTCATCATCTGCACTCCCCGCCTAAATCTCAGACGGCGTAGCAAGTACGTTCTGTAGAGGTCAACTGAGACCCGGAGTTCCCTTCACGTACTGATTAATAGTGTGTGACAGAATCACCGGGTGCAAAGCTGTCACTAAACCCCAAGCACGTGGCAGTCTTCGATGAGGTGGTCGTCCTTCCAGGCTTGAGTCAGGTATATTTGGCTGATAAAATACATCCTTCACGTGATCGATAGATCGTAGGTTGTAACATATATCTTGGGAAACATCCTACATAAATTTTGTGGCACATTTCTCTTCATTTTTCAAGAAAAACTTTTGTTTTATTTCGGTGTAACGTCAACCGTTTTAGAATACAACTACGCTGTTTGTCTTCGACTTGTGATCACATTTCTCTAAAGGGTTTTTTTCTTTCTCCATAAAAATATTTCTACAGCTCGCACTGTGCTTCTTAATATTTGATATGCTTTTAGTAAAACGATCCGTTAGTATCTGTACGAAATCAGTAGAATACGTCTTTCGGTCCAAAAATGTTATTGAAGGTAGTCTGTTGTGTATATGTTTCTAAATAGAAAATTAATTCCTGGGACTTATTGATATTAAGTGAGCATTTAAGTGAACTGCAATAAAATCAACAATATATTTACTATTGTAAAATAGAAAATATATTTCTGGTATTAATAGGAAGTAAGTCCTATTTTCGCAAACGGTTTCCAAATGTCTGCAGTGCAGAATTCAAGGACATATGATATGGTAATGCATTTGACCTCTTCATATGCTTCTTACCTGGAAAATGAGCGATGATACTCACTCAGTTTCAGAGGAGTGCGCTATATTTTTAACTTCCTGCACATCAGAGGATTCTAAGAAGAACATCGGTATTGATTAAAATCAGATGTGATTTATCTAATGAAGCCACCAGTGTCCCTCGTCCACCGCTAACTAATGTTCTTCCCGCCTCCACTGGGAATCTAATTAGCGATTGTGATGGCTTCCCAAAGACGGATTTAAATGGCGTCAACAATGGACTCCCATTCACGCAAATGTGTGACCGGCAGTGTGCTCACTATGCTCTGACACTTGCAGTGATAGACAATCCTGTCTTCAGTATCTCTGCACACGCAGAGCTCTAATGTTTGAGTTTTTGACTGAGGCACGGACGTCCAAACCGTTGCTGCATACCACTGGTTTTACCGTAACTCTTCCAGGTGATCCACGCTGTGGCGACGACAGTATGTGATACCGGGTGCGCTACGTCGCTTTCTATACAGTTGCTTTCAGATCCATCGTCTCATATTGCCCAATGAAAACTGACAGAAAAATTTCTCTGTCTCGCTTCTTTTGCTGCCACCACGTAGTACGTTATACATCACGTCTCCATAATACATTAATGTTTATCGTCTCATGTGATAAGTTTCAGCCTCAGATGCAGACACAACGTGAATCTTTCGTGCTGCTGATTTAAAAAGGTGACATCCATTCGTGCAAAATGTTGCAATTTATTAATTATTGAATAGACGTTTCAGCTACTTAATAACAAGAATTTGTAGAGGTGACAAACAAGTGTATCACACTGTCACACATTCCCTCTGACCTTCCCCTACCACAAACACTCCTCCTCCCAATCTTCACCGAGCGAGGTGGCGCAGTGGTTAGCCCACTGGACTCGCATTCGGGAGGACGACGGTTCAATCTCACGTCTGGTCACCTCGATTTAGGTTTTCCGTCATTTCCCCAAATTGGTCCAGGCAAATGCCTGGATGGTTCCTTTTAAGGGGCACGGCTGACTTCCTTCCCCGTCCTTTCCTAATCCGATGAGACCGATGGACCGATGACCTCACTGTCTGGTCTCCTCCCCCAAAACAACCCAACTCCCACACTTCACTCCTCACTCATCATAAATTATGATCCATGACGCAATATAATACTCCATTATCTGAATATGACTCCGCCTGAAGTAAACCTCTTTGGTGAATAGGCTAACCACTGCTAGATAATAGGAGATCCACATTCTTGAAGTGTTCAACATGTCCCAAAACAATTAAAAAGCCTGCAGGTTGTTCTAGGTCACATTCACTTTTCTCCCAATATTATTAAGCACCAGCACTTGTTTAATTTAAAAATTTCGGGACGCACAAACAGAGAACAACCTTGATAACTCAGTAAGAAATCGAAAAATGGTCAAACAAGGAACTTCGATGAGGAAAAAGTTAAATATTTCTGTACAAAAACAAAACGCATTACTTCTATAAGTTTTCACATGTTGACCTGCACCTAGATGACGCATTTACCGCTAAGGCCAACTTAATAGCTGATGTCCCCTTCGAGACTTACCAGGGCGTATACGCTGGCAAGGAAAAAAGATCCCGGATTTCCCTGTTAAGAATACATTTTTCCCGGGTGAAAATGCATTTTTTCCATATTAAGTGATAGTATACTTTCCCTTGGAACTGTAACACTTATCAGTCCTTTGCATGGTTAATGTTTTATACACAGGCGTAGAACTTTCCAGCATTGTAGAAAACGAAACAAAAAAACACGTTTTCGAAAGACCTTTCATGTGCAGCAGCATATACAGAAGCCAATCCTAGCTCATGTCATGTGATCCCGCCAGCCAATGACAGCAGACATTCAGAGCATAGGACACGCGATGTAGTCAGCCACTAGCAACATCACAGTTCAGTAGCGCGAACACACAAACAGAAAAACTTAATGGTTTGAATTAACGTGCATAATGTAGCTATAAGACAAGCCAAGCTTTCACATATAATATTGATCACGAAGGTTAATGAGCTACAAGAGAAGCTACACTTTCACAAATAATATTGGTCCTTTTGCGTGTGTTACACAAATATGCCAGTAAAATTTAAAATAATGATATAAATTTCTGGTCTTCTGGGCTCGAAATTCTTCTAACACGGGTTGTCCTCAAAGTGACTATTAAGTTTTAAACTAGAGTCAAACACTCTGTGATTTAAGAAATTCATGGCTCATTCTCACCCATAACATAATTCATCTTGGGTAAAAGAAAATCTGCTTTGAAAGTAACGCTTTTCAAACCACCTTTCACAATATTGTCCCACGACCTCTTGGAAATATCAGTTGCCAGAGAGCGCCAGAAAACAGGCGTTACTGCGCGTGCGCAGATACGATGGCGTAGGAAGCACGTTATTCATATGTGTAAAGCATTAAGTATGGAAGACACATGAAGAGCATACTCCAAGAGCATCGGAATTTCGTAAACCATACTAAAATCCATAATTCGGCTGAAAGTCCTTAGTCATATGTCCAGATTCACAATGAAATAGGCCCGCAACTTGATGTTAAGCTTTCCAGCGTTGTTTACGGGATGTAAATTTCCTTCCTGTACCAGTACTGTATAATCTCATGTTTGGTTCTATATTGTGGCCTAATGCCATACGTACCAGTAGATGAAAACGAGCACTTGAAATTCAGTGAACTGTTGAAACTAGCCAATAGTGTGGAATGGAACATTTCGTTTCAAATAAACTGACTGCCTCAATGGAAAAGATTAATAAAAACCAAATTTCTTTAGCAAAACGACAAAAATAACTTCACAGTTTTGCAAGGCGATTAATGCTTCACTGCCGAAAACGTTGAAATAAAATCAGTAAACGGAAACTAGTAACATATTTTAGCATTCCGTAATTACGCGAATGTATTTTAGTTCACTTGATAGTTCCCAGCCAAAGAAACCTGTACTGTTCCCATTTGATGTGAAAGCTATAAACGAAGAGGAAACAGCAGTCACTAAACATAAACACGGATCACGTGGAGACTACTCTCCTCCCCAATACAACTCGGACTGCTCTGCAAATGCGCCAATCTGGCAGCTTGGGAGCACCAGAAAAATTTTCCAATTGCTTCTGGCTGCTTGCTGCTACTGCCGAAACTGGTAAAAGCCTCACTTCACGTAGCCAGGAACTCAGAAGCGGGAGAAGACAGATACTGCTCATACGTGACTCAACTGCGCCAGCACATGAGCCCGCTGCCAACTGCTCAAACGAACCTAGTGTAAACAGTTGTGACGTCACGCTCATCGGAAGCCATCTGTTATGAAGTACAGTATTGTATGGTCTTCGTCCCAATGCCTTTGACACACTTTGCTGTTGGCAGACACATGTGAGTGCAGTATGTTTTGTTGTTGTAAATAGCGCATTTTCTTTGTGACTTAAGTTTTATTTTGGTTTTTTCCCTCGTATGTCTTATTGCTGCAGTACCGGTATTATTCTGCAGTAGCAGGATACAGTAATATTCTTTGTTAGAGTGTCAGTTCTTACCAGTCAAAATTATAAAAATTTAACTGAAAACTACAACAATGAAAAATTCCCAGAATTCCAAAAAATTTGGGGGTTTTCCCGATTTTCTCCCGGATGAAAAAATTCCAGGGTTTTCACGGTTGTCCAGGAGCGTATACACCTTGCTTACTATAGTAGCTCAGTGTCATGGTCACAAGCGTCAATCTGGCTTGTATGCAATACAGAATGATACCTCACTACATGAGGCACAGATGGCGACGGTACATATGGGCAGTAGCTCTTGCAACGTGTGTAGAATCTCCAGGTGTTGTTTATTTGTGCAGCTAAATACCACAGTTTTTAACAGTGGAACGTACTGATAGGTTTTAGGTAAGATAGATACCGCCAACAGGGAAATTAAAGAGACCTTTGGAGAAAAGAGAACCACTTGCATCAATATCAAGAGCTCAGATGGAAACCCAGTTATAAGCAAAGAAGGGAAAGCAGAAAGGTGGAAGGAGTATATAGAGGGTCTATACAAGGATGATGTTCTTCAGGACAATATTATGGAAATGGAAAAGGATGTACATGATTAAGATGAAATGGGGGATATGATAATGCGTGAAGAGTTTGACAGAGCACTGAAAGACCTAAGTCGAAACAAAGCCCCGGGAGTAGATAACATTCCATTAGAACTACTGATAGCCTTGGGAGACCCAGCCCTGACAAAACTCTGCCATCTGATGAGCAAGCTGTATGAGACAGGAGAAATACCCTCAGACTTCAAGAACAATATAATAATTCCAATCCCAAAGAAAGCAAGTGTTGACAGCTGTGAAAAATACAGAACTATCAGTTTAATACGCCATGGCTGCAAAATACTAATACGAATTCTTTACAGACGAATGGAAAAACTGGTAGAAGCCAACTTAGGGGAAGATCAGTTTGGATTCCATACAAATGTTGGAACATGTGAGGCAATACTGACCTTACAGCTTATCTTAGAAAATAGATTAAGGAAAGGCAAACCTACATTTCTAGCATTTGTAGACTTAGAGAAAGCTTTTGACAATGTTGACTGGAATACTCTCTTTCAAATTCTGAAGGTGACAGGGGTAAAATACAGGGAGCGAAAGGCTATTTACAATTTGTACAGAAATCAGATGGCAGTTATAAGAGTCGAGGGGCATGAAAGGGAAGCAGTGGTTGGAAAAGGAGTGAGACATTGGTTGTAACCTATCCCCAATGTTATTCAATTTGTGTATTGAGCAAGCAGTAAAGGAAACAAAAGAAAAATTTGGAGTAGGTATTAAAATCCATGAAGAAGAAACAAAAACTTTAAGGTTCGCCGATGACATTGTAATTCTGTCAGAGACAGCAAAAGACCTGGAAGAGCAGCTGTCTGGAACGGACAGTGTCTTAAAAGAACGATATAAGATGAACATCAACAAAAGCAAAATGAGGATAATGGAATATAGTGGAATCAAATCGGGTGATACTGAGGGAATTAGATTAGGAAATGAGAGACTTAAAATAGTAAAGGAGTTTTGCTATTTGGGGAGCAAAATAACTGATGACTGTCGAAGTAGAGAGGATATAAAATGTAGACTGACAATGGCAAGAAAGCGTTTCTGAAGAAGAGAAATTTGTTAACATCAAGTATAGATTTAAGTGCCAGGAAGTCGTTTCTGAAAGTATTTGTATGGAGTGTAGTCATGTATGGAAGTGAAACGTGGACGATAAATAGTATAGACAAGAAGAAAATAGAAGCTTTCAAAATGTGGTGCTACAGAAGAATGCTGAAGATTAGATGGGTAGATTACATAACTAATGAGGAGGTCTTGAATAGAATTGGGTAGAAAAGAAATTTGTGGCACAACTTGACCAGAAGAAGGGATCGATTGGTAGGACATATTCTGAGGCATCAAATTTAGTATTGGAGGGCAGCATGGAGGGTAAAAATCGTAGAGGGAGACCAAGAGATGAATACACTAAACAGATTCAGAAGGATGTAGGTTGCAGTGGGTACTGGGAAATGAAGAAGCTTGTACAGGATAGAGTAGCACAGAGAGCTGCATCAACAACAACAGTTAATCATTGTATACCACACTTCTCAATTATTCGTTTATGAGAGCTTTTCTACCTCATATTGCCACTATTTTTTGTGGAATTGAGTTGGAAGAGTAGAAGTTTTGCATGTTTTCCACACCCAATATCCGCACTTATTGTAGCTGCTAATTTAATCGTCAGAACAAAAGCAGAACATCCAGTGAGCACAGCTAACACAGGAAGCTGATAATATATGTCTGAATCTACAACCATTTCTCATGATTTATCACCATTACTAGAGAATAGTTCCTGTTGGACCATGTTACCCAACTACTGAATATGTTAATGTACACAGCTGCCAGAAAACCATGATTGCGTGGTCTTGAAGAGCCTAGAATGGTTTACGAAATTACGGGAAAATGGAAGACAACGTTTCATGACTGGGAATCTGATACGTTCCTTATGAGGTATGAAAATGAGGAGAAAAGGAATGTTCTAATGAGGAGAACATTTGTTTCCACATCCACCAGTGCCATGTTTACAGATGATGAGGCACACTCAGATTTTTAACACCACAGTCATTCTCTGCCTCTTATTGTGCAAAGCATTGTAAGCATGTACAGCACTGGTGAACTATATTTCTAGGCAGCGGCAAATACCAATTATAAGAATTATGCTGTAGTATTTGTAATTCATTCACGCACTCAGCAAGTTCAACTCAATAATTGACTCAGAAATCACTGACAGGTTATGGGGTATTTGCTTCACTACTGGAACCGATGACCTCACTCTCTGGTCCCTTCCCACAATCAACCAACCAGTCATCCATTACTATCACTTCCATTCCAGGTCGATCAACCTTTGCCAAAGTATTATTGTGTAATTCATTTGTAACCTCACAAACATAATAGTTATTTGCTTTACCTATTCTTCGTTAAAAGTGTTGTCCACGAATTCAGCTGACCAACCAACTTACCTAGGGTGTACATAGCAAGAGTCTCTCATATACTGCCTCTTCTACACTTTTTTTTTCCACACCTCCGTTTGACTGTACTGTTGTTTATTTAATTACGATCCCAGTTTCAGCCTTTTATGCCATTTTCAAGTGACTGAGTTTGTCAGTAATATGGATTGTAGAACATCAAGCTCAAAATTGGCCATAAATTAAGAAAAATATTGGCTCCCCACGAAATGCCAGATGTAAAATTATTGTCATGTAAAAAGATCAGTATAAGACAAGATTTTACATCTGGCATCAGTACAAGATGATGATACATATGTTACGGACATAAATTCAATCACTTGAAAATGGCGAAAAGGGCAACACCTGGGTCATAATTATATAAACAACAATATAGTCAAGTGGCAGTGTGTTCATTTAAAAACTATTGTATGACTGTTGCTCAGCAACATCAAAAACTCTTCTAAACCTGTTCTTGTGAAGACCTTATTAATTCTTCACAATTACAGCCTATTTTAAAGAAAATTCTAATATTACAACTACTTTCTACCACTACAAAACTACAATAAAACCCCTTAGCCTGTTTTCCGTGTTGTCTTACACTGGACCATGGGGCTTTTCTTCCCCCGGAGTTTTTCTTTTAGTGCTTCACTTGACTGGTGGATAGTTTCCCTGTGCTCTGTGTTTTTATGAAACAAGGGACCAATGACCTTTGTAGTTTGGTCCCTTTACTCTTTAACCCAACCAACCAACCCTTAGCCAATTCCACAACTACTAATACTACTGTTAGTACTACAGAATATGTTCTCTTTCTGTTCAATTATTATGATCCATCTACATTATCAGTAGTGGTTGTTTCCGCTACTGGATCTGCCTTCATATGACACAGGTCAACAGCCATTGTCTGCTAGATTCCTTGGGCATAAGGCAGCACATCAATAGTGTTCCCACTATAACAAGTGATTCCATTATTCTCTATAACATCTTAGAATCCATACTTTTGTGATCATTTGCAGTAACAATATGTACATTCTTGAAAAACCATTTCATTCAGTGCTTGCTGACCTCAGCTGCCTTCTTTCCACCTGTAGAGTATGCTGTCTAACCGGGATGGCAGCATGCTAGTTTGTAGTTGAGTGCCTAATGAAGGCTTCCTAACCATTTCTGGATACTGCAACAGTTACAGCGTCATCTAGGAAGCCCTAGGTTGACGCATTCCTCAGTGGTGCTTTGTGTTCCGGCATCCTTGACATTAGATGACCATTACCCACCATACCTGAGTACAGCGCACTGTGCAATGTGTGCTGTGGAGTGTCCACATTGCTGTATATGTGCAACAATCATTCATTTGTCTTTCCATTTTCTACAGATACATAGCATGCTGGTCAAGACCAGTCAGGTAATGTATCAGTCACTTGACAGGTTAAAAAAATCTCATTTTTAGTGTCTTCCTGGTGTAAGAGACACATTCATATATTCTCCTGTTTGTGCCCTAAGTGTCTCACTCATTTTGCCACTGTTGTAATATGTAATATCATATTAACTTTTTTGTACGGGCTTCAATTCTAAGTATCCTTCATACACTCATTTGACTGCCTTTCTTTAATCAATAAAAAGCTCCCCCTTTCTCAGTGTTCAAGTCCAATGGACATATTCTTACAATCACTAAAAGTGCATTGGTCATGGTAGTGCAATTGGCGTCCATTAATATTAGCAGGACTCTTCATTGAACTCTTATGACTACTGACGCTAACTTCACAAGCTGCTATCTACAAGCCCAAATGCTCGCACTATATCGTATGAGTGATGCTACTATAATCAATCTTATTTTATTTGGCAACTAGTTTCAGCACTTTACTACACCATCTTCAGGCCCCTGACTGACGTAGGAAGAATCTGCCTCGGTCGTGATCAAAACAGGGGCCAGCAATGCTGGTATTAGTAGATATTTGCTGCAGTGATCACTTCAACCATCACCTGCCAACTGAATAGAAAGCTAACTTTCTGTGACTCAGCATCTCGGCTATATGGTGAGTAGCAACTATCCTCTTCATAATATTGTCACATTCCATCCTGTATTTTCCATTGTTTGGGTATATTACAGATTACTTCATCTTGATTTATTCTACAGTGTTATATCTTTATAACTTTCCTTGATTCACAGTGTTACTAGAGTAGTGTCTTGGTACAGCTAAATGTACTGCTGCAGAATTGTCTCACTCTATATCTACCTACACTTTTATTCTCTTATGTATGGTTAGTGTCAATTCTTGCAATTTAAAATAAACATCACCACCCAACAATTTTCCAAGCTATGAAACACTCCTCATTTCTTCCAGAATGTAATAGCATAGGAAACAATAGAGTCAAGATAAGCAAATTTGCCTCTATAGCCGGGAACCCGAGTAGGCACTAGTACACTGTCAGCATCTGCACTGGTGGTAATCCAACCGTGCAGTCACCACATTGTTCTGCAGGCAATGGGAAATACTACTCTGTCACAAAAACTTATGGGTATGTGTGCTGCCACACTGTTAAGAACTCTGTAGGGACGTGATATAGTTGAAAGAAATCAGGAATGACAACATTTTCTCACACGCAGGAAAAAAGATATGAAAATATTTAGAGGTTTCTAATATTTTGACGTTATTGTTGTTCTTGATGGTGTGATCTTCAGTCTGATGACTGGCTCACTGCCGCTCTCTGAACTAGCCAATACTGTGACAGCCTCTTCACCTCTGCATAACTACAGCCACCCACATCCATTTGAACCTGGTTACTGAAGTCAGCTTTTGTCTCCCTGTACAATTGTTACTCTCCAAACTTCTGTCCATTATCAAATTGACAATTAGCTGTGAGAATACAAAGGACAACGCCACTGAGTTTCTCCTGACAGAATAGTAGGAAATTCTTGGGAAGAGACTGTGTTCTAGGGGTCCGTCTCCAAGACTACTTCAAAATACATGTGCTCATGTAAGTTTAAAGTGTAATAAAGGTCTGTTGTTTACAGTTCCTGGAAACTTCCTTAATTTCAGACAAATTAGGCAAAACAATTTAAATAAAACACTGCATCATTTTATGAACTGGTCATGTAAACTGTTGCCAGTAGATTAGCAGGCAGCAGGGAAACTACCGGCTTGAAGCAGTAAACACATCAGTGTCAGTGACAGCAGAGATTATCTCTGTAGTGAATAGAGCAGCATTTTGTTTTTATGAATGTTCTTGAACATGATGTTCTCAAGAAAGCTACCCATTCATCTTCAGTCCAAGAAATTTATAAAATATTTGACTTAAATCACACATGATCATATAATGTTTATAAATGTTATGAGTTAAAAATTGTATGCACTGTGTTTTATCACCATTATGTGATTATGTTTTCATATCATTCATGTGCTTACCCACTAAACCTGCTAATTATACCAATTACATTACATTCCACATCTTACAAAATGATACTTGTGCACTGCAAATAAAAACTTGTTTTCACTAGTTAGTGATTATGATGGCAGATACATAAATAAGAATGATGTGCCATAGTTAGAAATGGAATGTTCACCTACTTTTAAACACTGTATATCAACTGGCAAAGAGTTCTCAGGCTTCAAAACGACACATTTTGAAGACACCACCACCCGGCTGGAAGCCCGAGAACTCTTCGCCAGCTGTATACGCCGGGAAAGCATACATTCACATTTACTGTATATCAATTTTTCCATTTTCTACACATCATAGAACCATTAACATTTTTTCTCTAATTCCATGATGTTGTAACTTACATGATATATTGTTATCCAAAATATGAGTGCTTTAATATTTTTATTGTATTATTTTCAACCAAATATGTTTATTTTCAATTAGATATAAAATTGGACAAAACAAAACAAGCTTTCTGGAACCAATTGTTCTTTCACAGGAAATGGGATAATCATAATAAATGAGGGAGACAATAGCTGATTAAATGTTGCACTCTAACAAAAAATAGTGGTGGGCGAAAAAGTGCAAATAAAACTAAATTTTAAGAGAGCTCAAATACTGATAAGAGAACTATTGTGGTGAGGCTGTGAAGTGTTAGGTATTCTCCTGAGAACTATGTGGTATTTTAGTAAAGCACTTGCTCCTGACTGCTGTTAGAACACCCATAAGAATGTTAACTGTCATGCAGAAACAGTATTTCACGTATGCTAAAGCAGAATGTCATATGTCTGTTAAATCCAAAGGTGCTGCTAAGCAGTGGCGTTTTAGTTTGTTTGTTGTGTCATCATCCACAGTTTCCTTGATTTTAGTACATTCAGTACTGGAGCCCTCTTCTATACCCTGTTCTAGTTTCCTTTGGTATTGACAGCTATGACGGAAGTAGTAGAGTGAAGCTGATGATGAAAGCCAATTCTATACGAGACCACATGTGTGGATGGATATGTGCGTGTGTGCGAGTGTATACCTGTCCTTTTTTCCCCCTAAGGTAAGTCTTTCCGCTCCCGGGATTGGAATGACTCCTTACCCTCTCCCTTAAAACCCACTTCCTTTCGTCTTCCCCTCTCCTTCCCTCTTTCCTGATGAGGCAACAGTTTGTTGCGAAAGCTTGAATTTTGTGTGTTTGTTTGTGTGTCTATCGACCTGCCAGCGCTTTCGTTCGGTAAGTCACCTCATCTTTGTTTTTATATATAATTTTTCCCACGTGGAATGTTTCCTTCTATTATAGAGATATATGTTTGTTTGTTTTCGTCTCTTACATTTGCAGGGTTAATATTTTCTCCAATATTACTATTGTTTCTTGTGCAATGCTGAGTAATATTGAGAGCAAGGTTGTCAAATGTTATTCAGTGGCAAAACCTATGTCACCTCTCGGCCGGGGACTGCCGTATACAAAGTCAGTACAGAGAAATGGTTTACACCCATACTGTCAACATTGGTTCTTGATAATGCTACCAATCATTAAGTTGTTAAGATGCCTACAGTGGCAAAGTGGAAGGAGGAGACGGTAGGCTTCAGTACTGAAATATCAAAGTGATACATTTAAACAGGTGTGTTAAGGATTTAATAACTCTCCACAAATCGCAGTTCCCCATGCACGAAAGTGATGAGTTGCCAAAAATAAATGGGCTTACAGTCACTAGGGTGCCACCTTGTCACTGCCATATCAAACCCAGTAAAACTGACATGGTCTGATATCAAAGGCTTTTGATAACAATTTTAAAATAACTACACTATTTTTGGTGTCACCGCCAGACACCACACTTGCTAGGTGGTAGCCTTTAAATCGGCCGCGGTCCGTTAGTATACGTCGGACCCACGTGTCGCCACTATCAGTGATTGCAGACCGAGCGCCGCCACACGGCAGGTCTAGTCTAGAGAGACTTCCTAGCACTCACCCCAGTTGTACAGCCGACTTTGCTAGTGATGGTTCACTGTCTACATACGCTCTCATTTGCAGAGACGACAGTTTAGTATAGCCTTCAGCTATGTCATTTGCTACAACCTAGCAAGGCGCCATATTCTTCAAGAATGTATTCTGAACAGATAATATTGTGAATCATGTACCGTCAAGAGCGACGTTCATCATTAATGGATTAAAGTTAAGTATCAAACTAGTTATGTCCGCTTTCTGAACTCACATTCCTTGTCATGTTCCAGACCTCACATCAGTATAGTTCTGCCCTCCTCATGCCACCCTGTGTGAGCTAAAACGCGTGCATTTCGGCCTCCAGTTGTAACACGGTGTTGGCTCTTCACCCAACACAACACTATTCACAGTTGAGGCAATCTGCATTCAAGCCATTAGGAAAGTCACCTCCAAAGACTGGAAGAAATGAAACAATCATAGGCAGCACATTATGGAACAAAGCATGGCAGAGTGAAAGCTATGTTGATAAAATTCGTCATAGAAAATTATCACATTATTTAATAATGACAGGGACACAGAGACTTCAGGCATTTGTGATAACGACAACAGTAATATCAATCAAGTTTTTACATAATCATCACAAAAAAGATGTACAGGTGGATTCAGCTGAATGTTGGTGGTTTAAATACCTGCATAGCAAAATTATGTTTCTATAAGTTTTGACTCCCCCCCCATTAACCATGGAGCTTTCAATTGGTGGGGAGGCTTGCGTGCCTCAGCGATACAGATAGCCATACCGTAGGTGCAACCACAACAGAGGGGTACCTGTTAAGAGGCCAGTCAAACTTGTGGTTCCTGGAGAGGGGCAGCACCCTTTTCAGTAGTTGCAGGGGCAACAGTCTGGATGATTGACTGATCTAGACTTGTAACATTAACCAAAATGGCCTTGCTGTGTTGGTACTGTGAAGGTATGCAACTTTACTGTATGGTTAAATGATAATGACATCCTCTTGGGTAAAATATACTGGAGGTAAAATAGTCCCCCGTTCAGCTCTCCAGGAGGGGACTACTCAGGAGGACATCTTTATCAAGAGAAACAAAACTGGTGTTCTATGGATCGGAGTGTGGAATGTCAGATCCCTTAATCGGTAGGCTAGAAAATTTAAAAAGGGAAATGGGTAGGTTAGATGTAGTGGGAATTAGTGAAGCTCGGTGGAAGGAGGAACAAGACCTTTGGTCAGGTGAATAAAGGGTTATAAATACAAAATCAAATAGGAGTAATGGAGGAGTAAGTTTAATAACGAATAAAAAAAAAGGAGCACAGCTAAGTTACTACAAACAGCAAAGTGAACGCATTATTGTAGCCACGTTAGACACCAAGCTCACGCCTACCACTGTAGTACAAGTTTATGTGCCAACTAGCTCTGCAGATGACAGAGAGATTGAAGAAATGTATGATGAGATAAAAGAAATCATTCAGATAGTGAAGGGAGACAAAAATTTAATAGTCATGGGTGACTGGAATTCAATAGTAGGAAAGGAAGAGAATGAAAAGTAGTAAGTGAATATGGAATGGGGGTAAGGAATGCAAGAGGAAGCCACCTGGTGGAATTTTGCACAGAGCATAAGAACCACGAAAGAAGGTTGTATACGTGGAAGAGGCCTGGATACACTGGAAGGTTTCAGATAGATTATGTAATGGTAAGGCAGAGATTTAGGAACCAGGTTTTAAATTGTAAGACATTTCCAGGGGCAGATGTGGACTCTGACCACAATCTGTTGATTATGAGCTGTAGATTAAAATTTAAGAAACTACAAAAAGGTGGGAATTTAAGAAGATGGGGCCTGGATAAACTGGAAGAACCAGAGGTTGTAGAGAGTTTCAGAGAGAGCATTAGGGAATGATGTACAAGAGTGGGGGAAAGAAATACAGTAGAAGAAGAATGGATAGCTTTGAGAGATGAAATAGTGAGGACAGAAGAGGATCCAGTAGGTAAAAAGATGAGGGCTAGTAGAAATCCTTGGTTAACAAAAGAAATATTGAATATAATTGATGAAAGGAGAAAATATAAAAATGCAGTAAATGAAGCAAGCAAAAAGGAATACAAACGTCTCACAAGTGAGATCAACAGGAAGTGCAACATGGCTAGGCAGGGATGGCTAGAGGTCAAATGTAAGGATGTAGTGGCATATATCACTAGGGATAAGATAGATACTGACTACAGAAAAATTAAAGATACCTTTGGAGAAAAGAGAACCACTTATATGAATATCAAGAACTCAGATGGAAAAATGGTTCTAAGCAAAGAAGGGAAAGCAAAAAGGTGGGAGGAGTAAATAGAGGGTCTACACAAGGGCGATGTACTTGAGGACAATATTGTGGAAGTGAAAGAGGATGTACATGAAGATGAAATGGGAGATATGATACAGCACGTAGAGTTTCACAGAGCACGGAAAGACCTGAGTCGAAACGAGGCCCCAGGAGTAGACAACATTCCATTAGAACTACTGATAGCCTTGGGAGAGCCAGCACTGACAAACCTTTACCATTTGGGGAGCAAGATGTATTAAATACCCTCAGACTTCAAGAACAATGTAATAATTTCAATCCCAAAGAAAGCATGTGTTGACAGGTGTGAAAGTTACCAAACTATCAGTTTAATAAGTCACGGCTGCAAAATACTAACACGAATTCTTTACAGACTAATGGAAAAACTGGTAGGAGCTGACCTTGGGTAAGATCAGTTTGGATTCCATAGAAATGTTGCAACAGGTGAGGCGATTCTGACCCTATGACTTATCTTTGAAGACAGATTAAGGAAAAGCAAACCTATATTTCTAGCATTTGTAGACTTAGAGAAAGCTTTTGACATTGTTGACTGGAATATTCTCTTTCAAATTTTGAAGGTGGTAGGGGTCAAATATGGGGAACAAAAGGCTATTTACAATTTGTACAGAAACCAGATGGCAGTTATGAGGCGAGGGGCATGAAAGGGAAGCAGTGGTTGGGAACGTGACGAAGCAAGCTGGGACAATTTTTCTTCCCCTCTTGTTTTGCCATCTGCTTCCTTAGAATTCACTTTTTCACTTTTAACTAATTACCATTAACATATGTGAATATAATCTGCATTTTCATAAAAGAGAAAGGTTGGCCCCCAGTTTTAAAGAATATAACAACAGATCCAATTTTGTGCTTAGTTTTATGTATGTAATTGATTTTCTAATTTATTTCAATTATTCTTAGTTAGTATCTTTTGTTATAGGGTGAAATCAGTGATTGTTTTATAACAAATTCTATTCTTGACGTATAAACAAATATAAATTATAAACATTTGGAGGAACAACTAATACTATTCTTAAAGGATCTGTTTGGCTCTATTCGAAAACATTAGCAAAGCCAGCCCTTAATTAATTCCAAAGTAATTAACTGTTTTGCCAAAAGTATTGTTTGCATAACTATATATGTTAATATCATGATTTAAACAAATAATTCGGCTTAACTCTTGCAGTAGAGGAAACTGTTAATAAGAACCAATTTTTCGATGTATTCAGTTAATCTAATGAGCTAAGTTTTAATTGTAATTTCTGTAAATGTAACTTCAAACAATGTGTAGTTTCAGTACCTACAATTGTGAGAATATATAAGGGCTCAATTTTTGGTCCTGAGACAGTCAGTCCATGGCCAAGTTTCAGGTGAGAAATTTGTGTTGGTTAGAACAAGAACAAACTGTTGTAGCAGTATGTGGATGTTTGCCTGCAACCTATTAATGAGGCTTGTCGAAGGTTAAACAATAATACTCTGGCCATATAACTGTGTATTATTGGGGGTTGTGAACAGTGACAGTAAATTACTGAGAAATGCAAATGTGGACCTGTTGGCTACATCATTTAAAGTAATCAGTGTTGTACTTCCACACCCCATTTTTAAGCCAGTGTAGCAACACAGTAAGTCGACACTGAGGACAATCAGCGAAGAAATAAAGCACATTTGGTACCCCAGGTGAGGACTGTTGTATGGGGGCATAATAAACAACAACTCATGAATTTTGACATTGAAATCAAGTGTGGTTTACAATGCAGTGATGCAACTGCCAATTAATGCTTGGGTTTCATGGCCAAAGTAGGACAGCAGCCAATCAGCGAACAGGTTCTGTGGAAGCAGCCACTGAGTACAGGAGCAGCCAATCAGCACACAGGTGGACACAGCTGACTGGGATAAACAAGACGCTTCACCGAGAGAATTGCAACTAGCCGCACTGTGCAGAGGATGGACCAATATGACAACCACAGCAACAGCAACAGCAGCAGCAGGAGACGAGTGACTGAAAAATAAGGTATTTCATAGCAAAAGCTATTTTATATTAAGTGATACATAATGAGTGATCTTAACGAACAAGAAAGTGTGATTTAAAACAAAGCTGTAGAGGTTAAGTTTTTTGATAAACAGAATGACTTAATGGGGACTGATTTGCAGGACAATAGTGGTTATGGAAAATTGGAAGAGATGTTAAGGCAAATTATGAGTAGTATGTGTACGAAAAAAAGACATTAATAGGTTGGAAAAGGACATCAGGAGGTTGGGAAATAGTATACAGAAAGTAGTACATAATGCTAATGAGAAATTAACATTAATAAGTAGTAAATGTGTAGGAGGGAGAGAGAGAGAGAGAGAGAGAGAGAGAGAGAGAGAGAGAGAGAGAGAGAAAGCTTTGTGATGACTGTAGTAGGAGGGTGGAGGCTTCTGAGAAATTTTGTGCTGAAAGTAGAGTTAAACTTGAGAACCAAATCGATCACATTAAAAGTGATTCAGAAACAGGTAGAAATCAAGTGTGCAGTAGTGGTAGAGGTAAAACCGGTAAAAGTAAATGAAAATGTAGATTCAAAGTTGACTGAAGTGGAGAAAAAGGTGGAAGAGGTACAAAATCTAAAGCATATAGAAAGTGAAAGTGGGTCTGAATCTGACAGCAGTTGTAATGAGGATAGCAATGACAAATCCAGTAGTGATGAGGACGAGGTATTTGAATTTATGATTGATAATGAGAACAATGTGTTAAGTAAAGAAAGAATAAAGGAGGATAATGTTGGGCCTAATGAAGAGTTATAGTTTGAGAGTGGTACTGAGGAAGAGGACTCTGCTATCTGTCATTTGACTGTGTTCAAATGGCTCTGAGCACTATGGGACTTAACATCTGAGGTCATCAGTCCCCTAGAACTTAGAACTACTTAAACCTAACTAACTTAAGGACAGCACACACATCCATGCCCGAGGCAGGATTCGAACCTGCGATCGTAGCGATCGTGCGGTTCCAGACTGAAGCGCCTAAAATTGCTCGGCCACATCGGCTGGCTACTTGACTGACTGTTAATCAATTTGATAAGCCGGATGATAGTTTTTCCAGAGAAAAGATTAATGAGGATTTGTTGTATGAAGAAGATCACATGGTAAGGAAAAAGTAAGTGTGGCACCCTGTAATAACAGCAAGTGTACAAGGTATACATGTTAAGTGTTTACTGGACAGTGGTAATTATTTGAACGGCATTTCACAGCCATTTTTTGAATCTATTCAGAACACAGAGGGTATAGTAGTCATGCACGTTTCTGGAATAAAAATTATTGATGCTACTGGTAAGTTATCAAAGAGTGTGAAACTAGAGGTACTATTAACTGTGGAATTGGCTGGACAGTTGTTGGAGTACAATATATTGGTGATTCAAAATCTCCACTTGATGTTATATTTGAGACTAATTTCCTGTGCAAATAGCAAGTAGGGGGTTCAAGTTCTGTGTTGGATTCATTATGTGGCAATAATGCTTACCCCAGCTGTCTGTCTCATTTTTCGTGTTTCCTGAGTCAAACTCTTCTCCTATCCTATCTGTAGTTTATAAGTGAATCACAGACATTCTATCTTTGACTTTACTGTAGTTTTGTACAGTACGATGCTTTAGTATAGGAATATTTTAGAAAAAGTTTCTCCAGTGTGTGTGTGTGTGTGTGTGTGTGTGTGTGTGTGTGTGTGTGTGTGCGCGCGCGCGCGTGTGCATGCGGAGTCATAAGAGCATGGAAGAAAGTAAAGTGGTACCATGATTAAAGAATTTCTGTCAAAGAGGTAAAGTAAACAGAAAATGAAAGGTGTCGGCATATGTGGAGGATAATTACAATCTGAAATAACCAGCTCATGGGTGTAGCAGCAGCGGTAAAATGCAGTATAAACCATCTTGAATCCTAGGTATTAATATTAATTGCGGTATAATATAAGTGTGTGTGTTCAGTGCAAAAAGTATATGGCGATAACTATCTACTTATAGAAGTGCGTCATGGTACAACCTTTTCTAACATTAAGGAATTACAACTTTAAACATAGTTGCCTGGGGTAATGTGTGGAAAGAACAAGCAAGATTTGTATGTATATCGCCGTTCAGGGTAGACTGTCAAGCAAATAATAGTTTTTCTAAGTGATAATTTTGTCTGATTGGTACTGAGAGTTACGCTTGCCTTAGCATAAGGATCTGTTACTGTGGAGTGTTTTTCTGTAGAATCAATTTTGCATTAGATAAGCAGAGCAGGTGTTTATTTATTAGATACTGAAACAATAATGGAATAATAAAACACTGAATAATGTTACAATCTTAATGGTTAGGGAGCCTGTCTCTGCAGTAGGGATATTTTTTGAGAATGTGCTCCACTAGCTAATGAGGTAAGAAAGGTAAGTAAAATAATGGCACTGACAGACATGATTGAGTAATAAAAAAAACTGTATACAAACAAATGTGATGTAACTGTATTGATCATCTATTTTTGAACTAGGCAACATTGGGTACTGTTTATATTGTGCAATTCATGACACTGCAGCTGGGAATGAGACCTTAGCAGAACGAGCAATATTTTAGTGAGGTACAAGTCATAACACAGCATTATCGGATCTATAGGTTATCTGAGATCTTCTATTTGTGTTCTGAGGAATTATGAGCTTAAAGTGGCAATTCTGGAATGAAGAACAATAATTCCACTGATTAACTGATAACTGTGGTGCAAGAGTGATGTGAATATTCGGACAGGTCAACTATTTGTGATGATTTAATTTTCTGGTTGGATGAGAGTAGTGCTCAGAGTTGAGTAGACAAGTGGGGCTATGATTTGGTAAAACTTCAATCCCCTTAATTTTGATTTGAGTAATAATTAAGTTATGTGATGGTGATTCTTTTTTCATAATGTAATTATTATTAAATCTATGCTACTGCACATCTTTAGTTTTTGCTATTTTGCAAATGGGAAAGAAACAAAAGTCTTTCAAGTTTAACCTGTTTTGGACAGTTATGACATAGAGTAAGGTTTTGTAGTGTAATGTGCATTTGACTTTAAATTTTTACTAGTCCACACCTTTTGTATTATATTCAGATTTAGTGCTAATTGTTGTAATGTTAGGAGAACTATGTAATCTATTTATTTATGATATAATGACTACCATTCGCCATTAGTGTTAGTTAGAAGCAAAAGTAAGTGTACTAAAGTAGGGTACTTCATCTGATTTTTTCCTGTACTGTGGCAGAGGAGAACCACCTCCAACAGAACTGATAGCAGTGCATTTCCTTACTAACTGCCACTTGGACCTGTTGAAGGCATGACAACTTGGTGAGAAAATGTGAAAAAGCTCATTAAAAGTGTGAAAGTGCTTGTGAAAACTACTAAACATTGAGCAAGTGAAACTTTCTGTCAGAAACAAGAGAACTGCAATGCCCAGTGTAATTTAACTTACTGCAACCAACGAGGATTTCTTTTTTTTAAGCAAGACAGGACTTGTATAAAATTATATGTATTTTTGAATTTAATCCTTGTTTATCCAAAAAGGACATCACTTATGGTGAAGATGCATAATTTTTGTTAAAAGTATAATTTGTGGATATTTTGTGCGATTGTACAATACACTGTATGTAAATATTTTATATGGGGATTTTCATATGGCCAGTTCATATATAAGTATAAATTTGAAAAAAACATATGTGCTGTAGTTTTGATAATATTTCGTACATAATATTTTTTGTGTGCGTAGATTTTTAACCAACAGCCTGAGGTCATTTGTGGTCATTGAATTGCCCAGTTAGCTATTTGCAACATCTATCTGGTCAATCCAATGAGGGGGTGATGTGATGAAGCAAGCTGGGATAATTTTACTTCCCCTCTTGTTTTACCATCTGCCTCCTTAGAATTCAGTTTTTCACTTTTAACTAATTACCATTGACATACGTGAACATAATCTACATTTTCATAAAAGAGAAAGCTTGCCCTCAGTTTTAAAGAATATCTCAACAGATCCAGTTTTGTGCTTAGTTTTATGTATGTAATTGATTTTCTTATTTATTTCTATTATTCCTAGTTAGTATCTTTTGTTATAGGGTGAAATCAGTGATTGTTTCGCAACTTAAATTCTGTTGATGTATAAACAAATACAAATTCTGTACTAATTACAAACATTTGGAGGAACAACTAATACTATTCTTAAAGGATCTATTTGGCTCTATTCGAAAACATGTTAGCAAAGCCAGCCCTTAATTAATTCCAAAGTAATTAATAGTTTTGCCAAAAGTATTGTTTACATAACTATATATGTTAATATCATGGTTTAAACAAATAATTCGGCTTAACTCTTGTAGCAGAAGAACCTGTTAAAAAGAGCCAATTTTTTGATGTATTCTGTTAATCTAATGAGCTAAGTTTTAATTGTAATTTCTGTAAATTTAACTTCGAACAGTAGCTATTATTGTGAGAATATATAAGGGCCCGATTTTTGGTCATGAGAGAGTCAGTCCAAGGCAGAGTTTCATGCGAAAAACCTGTGTGTTGGTTAGAACAAGAACAAGAACAACAACAAAAATGCTTCAACTTAACTGTGAAATAAGTGTAACAAAATTAGGCGTGTGTTAGAACAATGACAGTGTCTGTTCCATACGTACCTTGTTATTCTTCAAGAACCGTGTGGTAATGGTTTATCTGCTCATTTATGTTCAACAAGAAATTATTGTAGCAGTATGTGGATGTTTGCCTGCAACCTATTAATGAGGCTTATCGAAGGTTAAACAATAGTGCACTGACCATATAACTGTATTATTGGGGGAGGGGGGGGGGGGGGGGGGGTTGTGAACAGTGACAGTAAAGTATTGTGAAATGCAAATGTGGACCTGTTGGCCACATCATTTAAAGTAGCCAGTGTTGTACTTCCACACCCCATTTTTCAGCCAGTGTAGCTATGCATCAACGAAGAAATAAAGCAGGGAACGTCATCACAAAGGGAGTGAGGCAAGGATGTCCTTATACCCGATGTTATTCAATCTGTATATTGAGCAAGCAGTAAAGGAAACAAAAGAAAATTTTGAAGTAGGAATTAAAATCCATGGAGAAGAAATTAAAACTTTGAGGTTTGCCAATGACATTGTAATTCTGTTGGAGACAGCAAAGGACCTGGAAGAGCAGTTGAACAGAATGGTCTGTGGCTTGAAAGGAGGATGTAAGATGAACATCAGCAAAAGCAAAACGAGGATAATGGAATGTAGTCGAATTAAATCAGATGATGCTGAGGGAATTAGATTAGAAAATGAGACACTTAAAGCAGTAGATGAGTTTTGCTTTTTGGGGAGCAAAATAACTGATGATGGTCGAAGTAGAGAGGATATAAAATGTAGACTGGCAATGGCAAGGAAAGCGTTTCTAAAGAAGAGAAATTTGTTAATATCAAGTATAGATTTAAAGGTCAGGAAGTCTTTTCTGAAAGTATTTGTGTGGAGTGTAGCCATGTATGGAAGTGAAACATGGACGATAAATAGTTTAGCCAAGAAGAGAATAGAGGGTTTCAAAATGTGGTGCTACAGAAGACTGCTGAAGATTAGATGGACGGATCACGTAACTAATGAGGAGGTATTGAATAAAATTTGGGAGAAGGGGAATTTGTGGCACAACTTCACTAGAAGAAGGGATCGGTTGGTAGGACATGTTCTGAGGCATCAAGGGATCACCAATTTAGTATTGGAGGGAGACCAAGAGATGAATACACTAAGCAGATTCAGAAGGATGTAGACTGCGGTAGGTACTTCGAGATGAAGCAGCTTGCCCAGGATAAGGTAGCATGGAGAGCTGCATCAAACCAGTATCTGGACTGAAGGCCACAACACATAAGTTTTGACTACCGATAAGAAGGCTATTATCAGCAACTGAGTTTGAATTAACTCCAACACAGGAACTATGTCTTAGCTGCACAAAAGAAATCCCTCTCACTGCATGCACTACAGTTGTTGCAATACTGAAATAGTGTATTTTGCATCACTACTCTTTTCTCTTCTATATTGACAGTTTCTTCACCTCTATTAACACACACAATTTTTTAATGTTACAAACAAGCAGAAAGTCTGATCAGAAACACAACAATGCATTAATTATAATCAAAGTGCTCTGTTTCTCACAATGGCATCTAACAGGCAAATTCTGAGGTTTTAATACAAGCACAACCTCATGTTTAACTTGAATTTTTACATGCGAGTGATATCTGACATAGTTCAGTTTCGAGCAAATGAAAATATGATGTATTTTTTAAGATTCTGTTTGCATAATGTGTTCATCTAAATTCAATACCATAAAACTTTCCCCACATGTTGAAACTCAGTAACGCCATCAGGAAATGCATATTTGTAAACTTTCTATGTATCATCTTAAGAATTGTTAATGCAGATAAAACTGACAAGAAACATAGTGCAGCTCTTCCGGGAGAGACCGACGCTATTTTGATCTCTTTACATAAAATAGTTTGGGAGTGCAAACGAGTTGAACAAAATTTAAGGTTGCATGCGTGTGCTGTGTGGAACTCAGCTATGCATTTCCACGTATTCCTCCCCAGCAGTCAACCATGAAGTAATTCTGAACAGACTTTTCTAAGCTTTAGTGGATTCAGGCAACGTGTTTGATAACAAAACTGTAGAAAGAAAAAGCTGCAGCAAGGCTGTTTGATTACAAAAGCACCAAGACCATTTCTTCAGATTTGGCAGTAAACTTTGTTTACTTTCACAGCTTTTCTTCAGATTGCACTTTTTTGTGGGATGAAGAAATAGTGAGCATAGCTCCAAAGATCTCAGGTTCATTCCCCGGTCAGTCCTAAGATTTCTATCACTTATCACTTTTGGCAAGGTTTGTTAATGTGAAAAATGAGAAGTTCCACCATTGTTCAGAATCTAAATCAAACTACAAGTTCTTCTGTAACTGGCTGGGTGAACCAGTTCAAAGATCAAAGGAAATCAATAGCATAGCACCTTGCACAGTAAAGCACTATGATGTTCACATCAACCTTCAAGTTGTTGATACTTTTACTGCACTGCAAACTCATGTTCTGCCACAACAGCAGTCTGCCATAACAGCCAACATTAAGATGAATTTGATGATCAGGTGCTTCATTCAGATACTCTACTTTAGTCTTAGTGACAACAAATGACATAATACTCGAGATCCTCTGCAACAGTTATTTAGATATACATAACAAGTATTGTACAACACAGTGTTAACATGTATGGAAAAGTGCACAAGAGTAGGCTAGAAATGAATATATTGAGGTAAGGTATGTAACACAGACTAATGTAAATGTCAGACCATGTTCTCACAAGTTCACCTCAAGACTACATCATTGTCTTGGCATCACTGTCAAAATGGCATTTCACTTTCTAGGTATGGAAATTTCCCTTACCAATTTAAAATTCAAGACAACAGAGACACGTTGTTAACTTTTGAATATCAAGCTGTTACCATACTTCAAATACTCAATTAAGTATACAGAGGTTTGGATTACAGGACATGTATATCTCTGTCTACATAATATCTTTTTCACTATACTTTAACCAAAAAGGAACAAAATGATCAAGTAACACCAAGAATTGTTTAAAATTTATGAATTTTATCTGTGGTCATTACATAATATTAATATTAAAATTACAACAAGTAACAAGAACTTTCTTTCTCAATAGCAATCTTAAACAAGTCTATTACTAGTGCATGCACAAAGCTGTATGCAAAACATACAAATACAATACAGGCTCAAATACATTTTTCAACAATGTTTCTCTTAAAAATGCATGTCTAGAGATCACTGGATCCAGATAAAGTCTTTCATTTTATTTAAAAAATTAAAGCTAGTTTATTATGAGCTTATTGCATTTTTAACATTTTAATATTATCTTAACTGCCATTCCAAAATCTATGGAAAAATTCTCATAACACTGGTATCAAATGAAAGTTTGTCACTAGTACATTAATCCTAAAAATTTATCTGAAGATACTGAGTGACAAATCATTTCACAATCTTAAGTGAATAAGGAAAAAAGGAAAAATCACTGAGGTACTAAATTAGAAACAAAATAATTCTAATAAATAGAACAATAATTGCTTTACTGAGTCATCAACCGACATACTTCTTGTGGCACTGGCACATGGCAAAATAATGAACCAAGTGATTTTAAAACAAACTACTTCAAACTATGGAATAGCCACAACACATTCAGAAAATTACAATAATAAGCAGATGTATATAATATTGGTCAACGTGTGATCTCAAGGTCCCATAATTGAGAAGAGCACATTACGAGTACTGACAATTTCATTATGTATGATATAGAATGGCTTATGGCTCTACAGCCAGTCAGGTTTATGGGAATACCATATGTTAGTCACTTTTCTGCCAGCACTTTTTAATATGAAAATAAAGGCAACAAAATCCAACAACTTGGGCAAGACCAATCTCATGAATGTCATTCCAAGTAATTTAGTTTTAGACAACAAAAGAAATGCCGCAAGTTGATAATATTTTATTGCAGAACATTATCTGGTAATCTTCGCAATGTTTAAATCCATATTATTAGACTTATGTAGTATAAGTGTGTATAAAATAAAGTTTCCACAGAAATGGCAGTGACTCAGGCTGGCTATTATCAACATTTGCAATGACAACTTTACAGCCAATGGGAAATATGATTCGATGCTTTTTTGAGGCACTTCTGTGGGGGGGAAAATAGGTAACTCAGAGCATTACACAGAGATTTCAAGTGGTAGAAAAACTTTTCTATTCTAAATTACAAAAGCATACGATTTGGATCAAGCATGAATAATTCATATCCTTATCGGCCACATGTATGTTGTATACAAGAGAGATACTGCCACTTATTACAATCTCACTCTCTTGTAACCAACAGTCTTATCAGGCTCCAAAGCCCTTGTGAAAAGAATGATTGAAAGGTGATGAAAGAATGCAGCATTAAAAGAAGGAAAATGCTATTTGAAGAATGGAATGAAGCACAGAAAAACAGCATTTTGAATACCATAAAATACATGCACAAACATGAAACAGCGGTAAGTAGTAACAGGAAATAAATGGAAAACATGTTTGTATACAAAACCATTTTTCTATACAAAATAGAGCAGTTTGCTCTTGCAATGAAAGTGTGCGCAAAATACTAGACATATTAGAAAGAACAGTCATTCGAAATTGTACTTTCATTACATGATGCAATATTAATCTTATTGCCTGCTGAAATGCTGCATATGTCTTAACAATTCTAAAACCTCAATCTTTTCTTGAATAGAGCAACTGAATAAATCCCTGGGGAAAGCTACCACAATAATTATTCTCCTTTACTTAATCTGGGGAGGTAGGGTGGGGGAGAGGAAGGCAGAAGGGGGGAAGGGGGAGGAGGGGAGAGGAGAGGAGACCATGCTTTCTGCCATACAATGGTATAATGTAGTGTATCAAATAGTACAAGATCCACCTTAGCAGGGATATACAGAGCACCGAGGAAGTTGTATGCGGCAAGGCATAATATAGTCTTCCCTGGTGTATCAAATATGTCTACAATTCCTTCCAGTAGTCTCACAGGACTACCACAAAATTCACTGATCTCTTTTTACAGTGTCAGTAATGTAACAGGCAAAATTTGGAAGAAAAATCACAAAAGTGTCATAATACAATTACATTAAAGTACCAAATCATCTTTGAAAATATCGGCTGTCTTAGAATTTTTGTTCACACAAGGGAGGGGCCTTAAGCAGTAGGTTAACAGTCTCAACTAATAATATTTATACTGTGTATTAGTTTTCCACAAAGTTTCTTCAGTTTTCTGAAATTCTAAACACTGCTTCAGTGAATTTTAACCCTTTCATTTCTACAATCGAAATGAACTTTCATTACTAAATATTTATTATCAATAACAAATTTCAACCTCAAGTTAATCTAGTCTCATTCATGCAGTCCAGGTAAAAACTATTACTGCCAACACTATATCACATATGGAAAGACTAATGAATGAAACTTGTTATGTTTCGCAAATGTGGGAATATCAAACAGATTATGCAGTCCGCCACATACTCTACACGTTACAAAGCTGAGGTACCTTAGTTATCACAACAGAGATTCACAACCTACAATATGTATTTCTGTTTAGAAAATTCTTGTTTTTGTTCTGAGAAATACAAGTTCAAAGCAATTTTCATATTCATATGCAAGTAAGCTGTAATACACATTAAAGGCTCTCATCTGCAATGCCTCTGCAAGCATAAGACTAAATGCCAAAGGCTGAATAATTTTAAAGCTTTGTGATCTCTAACGAACCCTTGGTCAAATAAAAGCAAACATTACTTATATACAACACAAAGGGTGGTGCAAGTTCCTGAGTTTTCAATATAAGCTATAATGTGGGAAAAACAGTCAGTGTGCTGCTTCAAAGTATTTCTTGTTATCCTTTAATTCAAACATTTTCTCCTGAACTAGCAGGCTTTTTAAAATGGCACAAATGACTAGAATAAGAATATTAGCAAATATTTTTAGTGTAATTAGCAACAGTGAAGCCCAGGAGCTTGTAAGTTTATTTCCTTTGACACTGATAGTGACATGGAATCGAAGATGGGGATAATACCATCCACACAACAACATACATTAGATGTAAATACACGTACACCCATCTTTCAACAAAAATCAACAAGGAATTGCATAAAGTCTTTCACAATGAACTCTAATACCTCCTTGTCAACCAGTAATATCTATCAGTAATAATAATTTTTCCTTCTTATTTAAGACAATAATAATACTTAAAAATGGCAATAATATGTTAACTGTGGTGCCTCTCATGAGAAAGGTTAAATAACAACACAGTTACCGCAAGCAATGAAGATGGAGGTGGAAAAAATTTACATAATAACCGTTCTTGCACAAAGAAATGTGCCTTTCTACAGTAATAAATTATGCTTAAATAGGTAAAATACTGATGGTGTGGAACAAATATGGCCATAATTGGGGATAATGCTAAAATAGTAACACAAATGACATCAGCCAGAATCCAGCATGGAAGCAAGTCTCCTTATCTGATTATGGATATCTGAAATGTCTTCTCTGTTGCACAGTGTCATCATTGCAGAAGGTACACCATTTTCCACTAAATGCTTCTTTATCAGCTCTAAAAGAAAAGAAATAACAAACTAAGTTCAGAAGTTGCATTAACAAGATGAGCTACTTACTTCAGTCAACTTCACTGATAAACAACCATGGTGGTTTCAGAAAAATATAGTGTTTCTACTGTGTTCTTTTTCCAGTCACAAGATTACAAATTTCACAATGTGGGAAAACAGGAGTAAGTCAGTAAAAAGTTAGTACTAAGCCACGGATAAAGGAAAAATAACAAACTAAAATACAATGAGTCAATTATTACATCAGTATAAGACATTACAATTGTTAAGGTACTGCCATAAAAACATCATTACCCCAGTTGCAGTGAGAAATGAAAATTAATTTGTAAGAAATATCACAAATATAGTAAATTTGGTGCAATGAGTTTTATAACCATATTGACCACAGAGTACGTGAAGAAAGATAAAGAGGAAAACTATGCAATTTTTTCTAGAAAAATGGGGAACATGGAAGTTTACTTGAAGAAAAGGAACACAAATTTCTATACAGATCAGTCTGTAGAGGCAGATGAAGTTATTATAAAACCATAATATTCAAGAGATATACATTAATCAGACAAGGTACTTGACAAATGAAATTTATTAGAAAAAGGGGGGAAAATGTAAGAGGAATAAAAAGGAAGTAGTTGCAAACAGCAGCATGGTCACAGGTAAGATCAAAAGGAAAATGTGAATCTGAAGGAGAAAATAGGAGGGAACAGGATATCAAAATGACAAAAGAAGATCACTTGAAAGAGGATACAGACAGATGGTGAATGATGGTACAGGCAAGTAGTTACAAGTAAGAGAGCTGGAACACAGAACTGAAATAATTGTAACATATGGCTACTATAACACACTTACGTGTCACTGTGGGCTATTTGTCTAAACCACATTTCTTACACGTGATTTTGCTTATGGAAATAATTTATAGTGGAATCATTGGAAGTCTCAGAGCTAAAGCAAACCATATGGAAATTTTTCCTAGATCATAAATTGCATGTATTCACTGAGGTACATTATATCTTTTTTTGTTTTTTCCACTTATTTGGTTTAACAAAGATCTAAATTCATAATTATGACTATAATACAGTAACTGAGGATCAAAGTTTAACAAAGTTAGTGATTTTGCCATTTATTAGTACACTTTTATTTTTATAAGCAGGACTGGAAATGTTTCAAAACTGCTGAATGTTAAAAACTGAACCCAAAAGTTAAAACAAGATAGAACAAAAAAATGTGATAAAAGATAAAGGACACTACCTGACACAGAAAGCTGCTCCAACAGTGTCATAAGATTCAGAATGACTTCTCGTGCCAGGGAGCTGCCGCTGCCGGTGAGTAAGCGTGCCACAGCAGGACCGATGCCTGCACTTTCTATGCGCTCTGCTGCTTCTGATATGTGCCTCACTGACGAGGCCACCAATGCCAGTGCCAGAAGTGCCTCATTCTGCATAACAGTGTGTTCTGCAGTCACCATAGCAATAAGGCAAGGCAAAGCACCTGCTGCAACCATAGTCTGCAGTACTTTCTGATCCCTGCAGAAAGTGACACCAACTGTAATACCAGACAGTACAACTAAGAACTACAAATAATACTAAAAAACTAAATCCAGAGTCCTGCTGGGCACAATCTTCTGTAGCCATCAAAAAATTGAAAGTTCTGGACAGAGTAACAACAATATTACGAAAAGGACAGATTTCTACTCACCACTTATGGGAGGCACAGAATTGCAAACATGCACATGGTCACTGCCTCCAGCTACTATGGCCCCTACTTTAGCAGTCTTTTCATTGTGACTGTCTGTGACTCAATGTCTACTCTCTGTACTAATGTAGCCATCTAATTCATCATATATTAAGAGACAGAAATCATATGGTAACCAGTAATTTAAGTGAGCCACCTTTTAGGTTTTTACAAATGACTATTAATAGAAGCTATTGCAATGTGACAGACAGCTTTGTAAAATTTTCACTCATTGTTAAAACAATGGCACCTCACAAATGGTCAAATAATTCATTTACAGTGTGCATTTAAAGAAACAATTGTGAAATAATGGAAATTTCAAATGTAGTTTTCACAGGATTTACAATTTTCATAATAGCCTATCAACAACAATGCCTCTTATTGCTTCATTCATCTTTTATCAATGAATCACATACTGAAAAATCTGTTTGCAATTGGTTTCCAGAATTTCATTGTGGACACTTCATCGATGATTAATTTCGTGACTAAATCAGTTTTAGTTTAAAAAAATATCTATAAGTAGCTAATTGAAGGGCATTGGTGTGCCTTACTACAAGACAGAAGCATCCTACAGAAGACAGTAGTACATTCAATATTGCACGAACTCCGTGAACATTTAACTCTGATCTGTCTGTTTGTTTGCTCCTCAAAGGTAAAGTGGTTGTTTCCATGCATAAAACTGATTAAGGTGAGTGAGATGGTTGTCATAGGTTTGGAATCAGGTGGGTGCTGGTTGAGGTAATGTTCAGCAGCAAACAAACTGTGTATATGGGATGTATGGGGATATGTTAGTATAGTGGGAGTTGGCATCAATTTTGACAAGCAAGTTGTGCAGTGATAGTATTGACAGGCACAGATTTCAGACGATCTAGGAAATGGCTTGTGTCTTATGTAGGAGGGGGTCGTTGTACTATACCTTACAAGTGCTGATCGACTAAGGCAAATATATGTTCAGGGGCACAGCCATTGGAACCAAGATGGCTCCTTCCTGTGCTCACCTTTTCATGGGTTACGTGGAGGGATCATTCCTGGGATCCATTAGCCTTCACCCCTAGTTTGGTTTAGATACACCGATTACACCTTTGCCATATTGAGTGATGGTGAGACTGACCTCTCAAAATTTTTGGAATCTCTAAACACATTCTCCCAATTCAGTTTAATGGTCCTAGTCCAAATCCCATGTCACTTTCCTTTATGTTGACCTATCGTCATTGAGTATTAGCTACATACTTCTGTTCACATTAAATGTACTAACAACTAACAGCACTTACATTTTGACAGTTGCCATAAGTCCATATCAAATGTTCCCTCCCATACAGCCTTAGCATTCAAGGCAAATGTATTTGTTCAGATGCAGACTCTTTACAGCAATACACCACCATTCTCATCCCATCTTACATCCCATCTTAGTCCAGAAGCAGATTTCCTGGGCCATCACATCCAATCCTCATCTGCCGATCCCTCCAAAAAAACAACTTAGGCATACAATTCTCATCATCAATACTATACTGGTTCTGAATTTTTTAATCAGGTACTTTAAAAAAGCTATAACTTACTAAAATCTTGTCCTGAGATGACATTTTTGCCCACCACACCTAGAATAACTTTTTGTTGCACCCGCCCCCCAAAATCTTTTTTCAAAATGTCACAACAGAATGACCTTAGAACTTTGTGCTGTAAAGTAATTTCCCCATTTTCGAGATATGTATTCTAGGTACTCAACAAGTTGACCACTGGAAACTGTGCTGTCACAACTCTGTACAACACTGCGAAATCCAACATCACAAATACAGAGTTGCAGCAAACGCAATTTGGAGGGTTTCGGTTAAAACTTTTCCTGCAGTAGGAGGCTTTAGTATTGTTTCACACGAGTACTGGAACCATTTAATTTTGATTTTAAGATAGGAACCTTTTATCACTGGCTTTTTGTTTTTCCTTTCCCTTTTCTCTACAGTTTGCTAGGGAAAATAAAGGCTGCAAGACTGGCATGGCTATGCGGATCATTCACTATGAATTTGAGGGCAGAAACTAAACCTCCAATGTCACTTGTAATAGAATGTGTAGTGGTTATTAATTGCTTTCCATTAAACTTTTTATCTTTTTCTTCCCCCGTCTTTTGTAAGAGATAACACAATGGGATCTCTATGAATTCACATCTGATAAACAGAAAAACTGTGATTTTGTTGTGACGGATTCAGCCGTTAGCCTCTTTTCACAGTCATACTTCCAGGTAGAGCACTCAACTGGGTCGATCTCTACTGAGTCAACATCATCGATCACTGGAGTTTTCAATTCTCCAACAAGGATGTCGGAAAGATCAGAGACTGTGTTGCCCTGAACTGCTTCTTTGCTTCATCATAACGTATATACCTTACAACTTTAATTTATTGGTTCCTCCTTTTCTCTAGGAACAATGGTTATTGTTTTGTCCAAGCTGGATGGTTATTTGAGTAATAATTATATTCTTCTGGGAATGTTCAGACAGAGGAGAGAGGGAGGAAGATTAGGGTCCTGTCATTCACAACAAGCTTGGAATCGGGAGAATATGAGCAAGAAAATTCGGCCTGTTCTTTCTGAAGGAACTATTGCAAGATTTGTCTCAAATGGTTTAAGAAAATATGCAAGTTCAAGCAGTATCTGGCTCATGAACAACCATGCTTTACTTTTACCAAGTCACTTGAACATTGCATTTGAAAGGAGTTTTCCCTAATTTCTAGCAGGTTTAGCATATTGGCTATGGGACATATGGTCACATGGCGAGGCATATAAAACTTGCCTCTCTATATTAAGGTAACAAGTACTACTACTACTACTACTACTACTACTACAGTAGGTAGCTAAGAAGACAGCCTGTGAGATGTGAGGCAGAGAGCAGGAAAACAGTCCTTCCCCTTGCTCCCATCCATTCTATTGGCTGCCCATGGTCTATATTACTGGTCACCCTGAAAATATAGATTATATGTTCATTGTCTGCTTTCTTGAGCTTCATTGTTCAACATTTTTGGTTTGCCTGCCTGTTTCATATTTTACGTACAGCTCCAGTGAGAAAGAGGAAAATTCTGGTGGACGTGAATGCAAACATAAAATCTGCACTGTAAGCATGAAACAAAGGAGAAAACTCTACCACTGGTGATGTTTTAACCATTAATATAAACCATGTGTAGTATGGAAATTATGCATTTCAGCAGCTGCATGCAAATTAGCAGTATTAATTATTGTTCCAGCAGCTGTACAGACAAACAGACGTGAGCTCTACCATCCTGCAGTCTTAACAGCCTACCTGAATCACTGAGGGTGTTTTAAGGGTCAATATATGGGTTGTATTTACGTCCCACAATAACCCAGGTGGAGCCCTGTGCAATTGGATATGTCTAATAGAATGGATAAGCCTAATGCAACTAGGGTTCAGTAGGTACTTTAGAGAATGCCTGACAGTAACATTTTTTTGCTTCATCAGTCATACACCCCTGAGCTTGCAATTCATCTCAAGTTTTGTGCAATATTCAGCAGCAATGAGGTCGAGATCAATAGCAACAAATTATTTTTCTGTTATATGTGTGTGGTAATCAGCTGTGTTCTAAATAAAAAACTTGTATACCATTTACCATGATTAAAACTGTTGGGGAAAAAATGCAATTACGAGAGTCACTCCAAAAGAAATGCACACTATTTTTTGTAAAAATACAGTTTTCATACTCATGTGTGAAAGTTTTACAGTGTGTAGATACATCCTTCCCGCTTGTTTTCAATCTTAGTTCAACCTGTTCCCATGAGTGGCGTCGTCACAGCATGTCTTCAAGATTGCTGCTACACTTGACGTTCATCAGAAGCAACGTACATAAGGTGTGCCCAATACTCATCAAGCAGTGAAGGGGAAAAATAAATGAGAAAGAACACTATCAAGTAGAGTAAATTTATATTGACATGAAATTATTAATATTTGCAAGCTGTGGAGCACCACAAGTACAAGGCACGGGGATGTCCCTAATACTGGTGACATAAAATTTTCTTGTTAGCCATCCTGAAGATATTTGTAGTCCAACTCCTATGACAACTTTAATTCAAGTCTTTCTGAAATTAATTGGCCATAGTTAGAGCTATCCAAAATAAAATTCCAAGGCTGCTTCTGCGATTTGAGATTAGAAGTGGAATGAGACAAAATCAAGAGGCTTCTCTATTACTACTTCTGTTCTCAAAAATAATAAGATATAGTATATTGGGATTGCGTATTTCTAAAGGGGCTTAAGTCAACCAAAACACAGTTGTGTGAAATTGAGAAAAACTGTTTATTTTGTATAATAATTTTATATGGGCATCTTTATTGGCATTATTATATAATATGACTCAAATGTGATTTTCAGGCTGGAAACCGAATTTCTAATGTTATATTTTGGTAATCATTCCAGGATGACTATGCAGACAAGAAAAAAGAAGTTCCTGGATTTTCCCGTTAAAAAATACACTATACCTCGGGTGAAAATACACTATACACTGGGTGAGAGTACTTTTTTTTGTTAATTGACAATATACTTTCCCAAGGAGCTGTAAAATGTCAACAAAACCCATGGGGGGGAGCGGCAGCGATGGAGATGAATTCCACCAAATACAGCACATTTACTTCCAAAGCATGAAATCGAGACTGAAACATGCTTTTGTCAGCCAATCATAACTCGTGTCATATGATCTCGCCAGCCAGTGACAGCATATATTCAGAGTGATGTAGGGATCGCAACTTGATCGTTAAAATAACATGAACATACAATTAGGAAAACATAATAGTTTAAATTTAGATACATTCAGCATAGCTGCAAGAAAAGATAGCTTTCACATATAAATATTGGTTGTCACTTTTTTTTATTTGTCCAAGGGTGTGGTTAGGCAGAATCCTAAGAGCAGAGCTTAAATTGCTGCAGCTGAATATTTCTGATAAGCAGAATTGTAAATTTCAGTGTTGTGCACCGAACATCTTGTTGGTTACCTGACCAAATACATGTTCCATCAGGCACTTCGACTTTTCCATAGGAAAGCCAATTACATGTGAAATTGCTCAAGAACTCATCACATACCTTTTTTAAGGATAACTATACATTTTGCCATCATTATTGCATAAGTTTTTATCTATGAAAGAACTAAAAAAAATATGAAAAACTAATTATGAAGTTTGGTCTTTTTTAGTGTGTGTTACCCTTTAAGACATATCAAACACAAATGCTCCTGTAAAATATTAAATTGTGGCATAAATGGCTGGACCTCTGGGCCCAAAATTTTTCTAAGTGACTAGTCCTCAATGTGGTAAGTTAGTTTTGGATGAGAGTCAAATCCTTCACAATTTAAGAAATTTGTCACACATTCTCACACATAATTCACCTTGTGTAAAAGGGAATTTACTTCGAAAGTAATACTTCTCAAACTGCCACTCACAATATTTTCCCACAACCCGTTAGAAATGTAAACAGTTGTGACATCACACTCATTGAAAGCAATTTGTTGTTACAAAGTACTGCAGAGTCCTTGTCCTAAAGCATTTTGAAACATTTTGCTGTCAGCAGTCACTTGTGTGTACACTACATTTTTTTGTTGTAAATGGTGTACTTTCTTTGCAACTAAAGTTTTATTTTGATGTTATTCTCTCATTTACATTTTATTGCTTCAGGATTATTCTGCAGTAGTGAGATAAAGTAAAATTCTTTGTTGGAGTATCAGTTCTTACCAGACAAATTACGAAAAATGCAACAGAGAACTAAAACAATGAAAAAGTCCTAGAATTCTAAAAAATCCTTCAGGTTTTTCCATATTTTTCCCAGATGAAAAAATTCCCAGGTTTTTCCTGGATTTCCTAGTTGTCCCATGGCAAGTAAACCCTGTAATTATTAAACCTGGAAACTGATACCTTAAAAAAAATTACACACATATAATAAGATAATGAAATCACACATTCCTTTTTTTTTCACATCATCATCATCTCAACTGTACACAATACTAATGCATCATTCTACAACAACAACCAGTGTTTGACTCTTCATTCACTAGTTGTCTCGCTTGTCGTTCCTCATAAACAACTTCAGAATTTCCCCACAGAATGATAGGTGTTCATCCTTCGCCATATTTGACTTAATTTGAACCTTTTCTGATGTATAAGCTAGCTTTTCTGGCACAGTCAAATTATCACATCACAGACCTGCACATAAAGTGTGACTGATCAATCCTTGACCATTTTACAAGTTGTAATACAACCTTTCCTTGTATTATCAAATACAGAATGCGAAAAAGTTCTGATAGAAAATATCACCTTCCCTTGTCTACCAAGTTTCTTCAAAAATTTTGTTCTTCCTGTAGTGCGGCTGCCACCATTACGAAGTCTTCTATTTCATTAGCAGCAATCTCTCTAATGAGAAATTTACTTGGTTTTGAACCCGTAAGAATCATCCCTGCAGTGTCATGCACCATAAAAAATCCATCCTGTTTCCTTAAATCTATCCTGTTTCCATAATGCCAAAATCCCTATCAGAGTGTAAAATGTGTGTGTCCTCTCACTGGTGAATCTTGTTCAATCTCCCAGAACCAGTTGAGTACACTCTTTTTATTCTGAGCCGAGAAGTTCTCCAAGAACAGACAAAATTTGGAGTATTACTTTTGTATGTTCTAAAAAGCACTCATCGTATTACAAATAATCAGAAAACACTACTGCCAACCTATAATGCAATGCACTTTTAATTGCATGGATAACACTGTACAACAGTTGCAGCATATTATTTTTCTTGAGGACACTACTGGTAACACTATCTAGAAAGTAGAAAATATTAAATGGCATGCAGAATCATCAGTGCATCTACCTAAGCATTATTTTCAAAGGGGGCACGAGTTACAACTTATGCCTCTTTGCTTTTAAAAGGGCACAAGTCACTAATGCCTCTACAAAAATAACATTGTTTTTCAAAATCCTGAATCCTGTAGACTCTTCACTGAGGGATTGGTAACTCATTTTTAATATCAGTTTGTGCAGTTACAAATGTAATATCTGAAGCAGTAGCAAACACCAAATTACAGACTGATGCCCTTTTAAAAATACGTGATTAATTTATGCATTTGACACTCTCATCGAACACAAACTAGGGAATGGGGTAAATGATGGCAGAGAGAGGAATGTCAGTCCTCTCAACCCCTCACTTTTCCTTCTACTATAGCTGCCAATAATAAGGCTTTCACTCAGTCCAGCTAGATCCACAACTGAGTGCACACTGTTGCCACAGCGTCATTTCTGTATATGGATGCTTTACTTGACAAAAATGTGCTTCATACATGCTGCTGTCAGATGTGGTTACCACTTTGTTGCAATCAATCAGCTGCTTGTGTGTTTGCTGTATGGTAATGTTTGCTTACTATTATCCTGCAGGGTCATCAAAATATGCAAAGCTAATATTTACAACCAACAAATTTAATTATTATCATGAGCAGATGAATAATGATGTGCTTAATATGGTTTAAGAAGGGTCACAGATAATGCACATTATCTTTTTTTTTTTTTAATGATAAAGAAGGAGACAGCTTCTAATTACAATACACAGAAGAAAGAAATTGTGCAGTGGCTAGAAAGAAGAATAACTCAATTTAGTAAAATTTCTTAAAAGGCTACTGTAATTTGGGCCTGCTGTACAAAAGTAGTGACTGGGTTGAGTGTGTAAGCCATGCTAAACAAAGGGATCAGAGAAAATTTTGTAGAAGACACTGCCGTTGCTTCTAATGACTGCTCAGACGCTGAACTGCCAGATACGCTCAGATCGTCATGAACAGAACTGTTAAAAACAATAAACTACAGCAAATATTATGTTTCTGATTTCTTCTTTTTCCCCAAATTTGCAAACGCTACTCCCTCTCTTCTCTTGCTTTACAGATTTTTCCCCTTTCGTCTCTTCCCTCAACACATTATCACTACACGACCGAACAGCTGTTGGGCATCTACACATACACATTTGTCGACTTCAGTTGCAGATAGCACAGCAGACGACTCATTATTTTATGATTTGTACCAAAGTTATGACAAACAAGCAGTGCTATTGAATTCTTAAATGCTCACATAATCAACAATGAAATTATTTTATAAGTAGAAATTCAAACAACAATACATTAAACTTGGAAAGACTCAAGAATGGAGATACATTAAACTTGGAAAGACTCAAGAATGGAGCTTTGGCCGCTTTTTCATTGCAATATTTTCGGACATTTTCTTCATGTGTTGTTCCACAATCATAACAAATGCTTTAAAAGAAGTCACTGTCCATTTATAGATGTAAAATCTTTACTGCAATGTGCTATTAGCCAATTTTGATTAAAATGTTTTTTTCCAGTGAACACTTTGTGATTCATTATGCACAGCCTATCCTTATATCAGACAGCATTTTTTGCATTACTGTTCACTGTCAAAGTTTGGCTCAACATGTGCAGCAACATGCCGTAAGACTTGCAATTTCTGACAACAGAGGTCTCCCCTGCAGTTATCGTTTTTGTTGCTCCCTAGCATAAAGTGCTGTGATATCTCCACAAGTGATTTACTTACCTGCTATTTTTAATAAGCCAAGCAAGAAGCCTGTTGGCTTCACCCTGAACACCAGGGTGGTCCTCTGTTGCACACCAAGAAACTAGTCTCCTAACGAGCTCCGGTTGTCCACCCAGTTCACAAGCTGCTGCTACTGCAAAGGAAATTTGAGGCCTGATTCACTGTTCCAAAAAATTTCATCAGTCATGCAAGAAAACATTTTTCATAAATATTGCTCAAATTAAATTATGTAAATTCAGTGCAGTGAGTGCAACCTAGGATTACATGATAGATTGAGATTTAATTTTGATATGGCAGATTAGTGACTATGATCACCAACAGTAAAATCAAACTGAAACACAAACTTGTGTGTGTGTGTGTGTGTGTGTGTGTGTGTGTGTGTGTGTGTGTGTGTCACAATTAGGGTGACAGAATATGTAACTAACTTAACAGTACACACCAAAGTGAAGAGAAGCATTCACTACTCTCTGCATACAGGCAGGAAATGAATATTAGAAAATATTCTTTGCATGTATTAATACAAATATTTCATGGATACTCTGTAAATTTATGCATAGATTTTGGGTTTCCAGCCAGGTGGCAGTGTTGAGATACTGCGGTGTTTCAATGAGCATCTATTCACACTCTTTTTGAGGAGAAAACAAAAACTGAAAATCTAAGTAGTATGAGTAACCATAAATTCATATAAAAGTCATTAACCATTTGCAAGATCTTGAAACATATGCTGCAGGAACTTCCAGAAACAACTGAAGAGCTCAGAACTTCAGGAGGGTGGTCCTTAACCAAGGACATAACACCATTTTATTGCAAGGATTGCCCAGAAAATAATACCCTGCCTTCTTTTTCCTTTGGCAGTTATTTATTTCACACAATGAAAATTACATACATAAATGAATGATGTTTTATCCACACACCCGATTTTTCCATGTAATCTCCTTCCACAGAGACACAAAGGTCTTTATGGTCTTTCAGTTCCAGTTCTTGTTCTGCTCAGGAAGACATTCCTAACTGTGTGAATTGCTTTGCCTTCATCCTCAAAATGGCCCAGACAAGGGGATTCCAGAATGAGCTATGTCAGGGCTGTAGGATGGATAGGGTAACACTGTCCAATCTTGCTTCACAATGTGTTCAGAAAGTCTCAAACCTGTGTGATGTCTAGCATTATTGTGTCAAATCAAAGCATATCCTGGATCGTTATGGTGCGGAAGTTGCTGGAAACTCTTCTCGAGTGTGGTTAATGCATTCACATGTCCCTCCGAATTAATGTTACTGCTCCTTGGCATTGCATCAATGAGTACCACACCCTCAAAGTCTTAAAACACAGTCATCGTGATGCCATCAGCAGAAGCACTCACTCTGATTTTTTTCTCCTGTGAAGAGTGAGGATGATGCCATTCAAACACCTGTCTTCTTGTTTTGGGCTCAAAATGGTGAATCCAAGTTCCATCACCTGTCACAAACCGGGATAAGAAGGCTTCTCCTCAGCTTCAAAACTTGCAACAACAAATGGTTCTTTTCTGTCAAATTTGTGTTCCATCGCAAAACACATTGCCAAGTACCTGTGAATGCAGATAATCACACTCACAGTTCCTTTGGCAACTGACAGCAGAAGCAGCAACACCACCACCACCACCACCACCACCAAGTCTTAACGCATCAGCTGTTGCAAATGAGACCTTAAGTACACTGCAGCATGTCAGGTGTGACAGCCGTGCATTATCTCCCTGCTTGCTGCAAATCATAAAGGTCCACCAGACCACCTTCTGTTGGCCTCAAGCTCTGTGTCCATCGACCAACTGTACTACAGTGTCTTTCTCCACAGCAAGGAATTCAATGCCTACACACTGCTTGGAATGTACATCACTTATGGACACCACTTTGCGACATTGCCAGAACTCCACTATCTGTTAGTAGGGACAGAAATTTCGCACGCACTCTGAGAACTTCAAAGAATTTGTACCTAACATTTTGCATTTGCAACATTGTTGTCAAATGAGTAAAAAATGTGGGACATTACTTTCAGACAACCTTTGTACAGGTAGGTAATATGATTAAATTGTGTTTGAAAAATTAAGTAGATACATGTGGGGCAGGATTCATTTCCTCATCACATAAACAATATCTGCTCCTACAGCTATTATGGAGTAATACATCTACTCAGCAACAGAGACAATTTTTGTTCAACATTAAAGAGATGTAACTTTACATTTCCACAGTTGCTGAGCTTTTCAACATGTTACTTAGTCCTCGCCAGTCTCGTCCAATCCAACCTTGAGCTCTATCTCCCTTTCTTTTTTCTTTTCAAAATTAATATTTTTAATATACTGAAAATATTTTCACAAAAAACAGACAGTAGAAGTATATGATACCTCTGCACAAGACTTAATATGTAAATATGGGATTACAAAGGCACAAACTTGTTAGTAATAAAAAATTTAGACTGGGTAGAATTAATTAGTCACTAAAAGGCAATAATTCTTTGTCCATTTCAGCTGTGTTTTGCCATAGTTGTTATCTCATTGTCATTGTTTACATCTGGCATGTCCGAGTACAATCAATCTGACAGTTTGTGAGAGCTCATGCAATTTTGGGCATCTTATTATCAAATGCTACATTAAGTAGACAAACTTTTAACAATATGAAAGGGAGGAATTGTGTGGCAGATGGGCAAACTCAAAGAAGATTGCCAGGTATTAATACAAATCGGGCTAAGTCCTTTATCAGAAGTATAACTTATCAATTTATGCAAGCACTTACGAGTTCAAGCAAGATACGTTTAAATAAACGGTTCTTTTTAGAACCTGTTCTGACAGTTATTTCAGTAAATATTGGAAGTCATGTCACAACCTAAGCAACAGCTATTTCAAGAACTGTTCCATGAACAGAAGTGTGATGTACTGTGCACACAAAAAAACTCACAGATACCCAGCAAAGATGACAGAAAATACCCAGTTTGCAGCTAGCTGCAGAAATACCTCACGCTAAATATGGAAGTGCTATTTTCGTCAAGCCAGAAATCCAAGTCTTGAGTGCCTATTATACACATGACAATAACAACGAGATCATCGCCTACGAACTCAGCAACTGTGTGATCACGTAAGTGGACAAGCCTCCTTCCGAAAAATTCTCCTTTGTTCCTCCTAAAAACTTTGATTCGCAGAAGATATCTGTGGTAATAGGGAATTTTAATAGCCACAGCCATGCTTGGGGATACACTGAAGAAGATGAAAATGGTGAAGCCATTATATCTTGGGCTTAAACTAACTCCATCTCTCTCATTCATGATAGTAAACTACCTCCATCCTTTGACAGTGGAAGGTGGCAGCGAGGGTACAACCCTGACCTCTTATTTGTGATTGAAAATGCAGTGCAACAGTGCCACCAATCAGTGTGTCATGCCATACCTAACACACAACATAGACCAATAATGTGGCGACTTCTTCCATCATAAGACCCCCAGAAATTGGTTTTAGATGAAGGCATAACTTCAAGAAGGCAGATTGACTGAAATTTTCTAAAATGCTGGACAATAAAGTTCATACAATTAAGCCTGTGCCTGAAGAGTATGAACACTTTGTTGAGCTTGTTAAATAATGCTCATAAGCATGTATCCCAGAGGCTGCAAGACAAACTACCTGCAGGATGTAACTTCAGAAACAGCTACATTGCTCAAGGAGTATGATACCCAATACAATGAAAACCCATTCAGTGAGGAAACCTCTCAAATAGCTAGATCTGTCCTCTCCTCAATCTCCGAGGCAAAGACAACACAGTGGGAGAAACTGATGGAAGACTGTGATACGAGTAGAAGTAGTCACGAGGCCTGGAAGCTTCTGAAATGCTTGAATAATGACCCTTCACAAGCGATTATGCATGCAAATGTCCAAGCCGAGCTGATCAAATTGCACACCAGCTCATACAAAATGGGAAACCACCTTATTCAACCAGGCCTGGTAAGAAGACATGTAAGATACGACCTGACCAAGAAACCGATACTCTGCTTCAACCATTTACCCAGGCTGAGATGGATCTCACTCTGAGTAAATGCAAAAATGGGAAAGCAGCAGGCCTTGATGATATAAGAGTTGAGCAGATACAGAACTTTGGGCCGATAACAAAAGTGTGACTGAGAGACCTAATGAACAACTGTGTGAAATCCTGAAAGATTCCTAAACTTTGGAGGAAAGCCAAAGTTATAGCTATCCGCAAGCCAGGCAAGGACCAAAATGATCCTAAAAGCTACCGCCCTATATCTCTCCTATGCCATCTGTATAAATTACTTGAAAGACTCATCCTACACCGACTAACTGAGAAGCTAGAGACAACATACATTCCACAGCAGGCTGGATTCAGATAGAGAAAGAGCTGCACATCTCAAGTGTTGAAACTAACACAGCACATCGAAGATGGTTTTGAAAGGAAAGAGATCACAGGAGCTGTATTTATAGATCTAACAGCAGTTTATGACACAGTTAATCATAGAAGACTTCTTATGAAGTTGTACAATGTCACTAAAGACTACCAGCTAACCTGTTTCATAAGGAATCTCCTTGAAAGTATAAGATTTTTCGTTGAATTCCAGGGCAAAAGAAGCAGATGGAGATCACAGAAATACAGATTACCGCAGGGAAGTGTGCTTGCTCCAGCTTTGTTTAACATCTACACAAATGATCAACCACTACCTAAAGGAACACAGAGCTTCATCTATGCAGATGATTGTGCTATCACCGCCCAAGCCCGCTGCTTTGAAACTGTTTAAGAGAATCTGTCCTAAGCATTGAGAGAACTGTCAGCTTACAACAGGGAAAACCAGTTGAGACCAAATCCTGGAAAAACACAGACTTGCACTTTCCATCTTAAAAACCGGCAGGCAGCTACAGCCCTCAAAATCACCTGGGAAGAAACATCACTAGAACACTGTACAATCCCAAATACCTAGCGGTCACCCTTGACAGTGCATTAACATATAGGAGGCACTGCCTAAATGCCAAGCAAAAAGTGGCATCCAGGAACAATATCATCAGAAAGCTAACAGGCACAACATGGGGATCACACGCCAATACTATGAGAACCTCTTCCCTTGCACTGTGTTACTCTGCCAGAGAATACGCAAGCCCAGTGTGATTCAATTCTTGCCATGCCAAAACAGATGTCACTCTTAATGACACTTGTCGTATCTTTCCTGGATGCCTGAAGTCTACTCCTCTGGATAAACTGTACAGCCTCGCGGGAATTGCACCCCTCGACATCCACCGAGAGGTAGCAGCAAAAAGCGAGAAGAAAAAAAAATCAGAAACGTCTGAAGCTCACCCCCTATATGGTTATCAACCAACAAACCCACAACTAAAATCCAGAAACAGCTTCCTCAGCTCTACCGAGGTTCTATTTGGGGCACCACAGCAATGCCGAATTGAACTATGGTGTGCAAGGCTTACCAGTATTGTAGGATGGATTACACCGAGCAAAAGACTACCATCTGGCTACACAGATAATTGGAGTACAAGGAGATCCCTCAACACACTATGCTCGGGTGTCACGAAATGTAAGAGCAATTTGATTAAATGGGGTTTCCTAAAGGAGCCGCCACTCTGTGAGTGTGGAGCAACGCAGACGACCTTCCACCTGCTCCAGTGTACCCAATGTCCAGCAACATGCACAATGGAAGACCTGCTACATACAACACCAAATGCAATAGAGGTCACTAACTTCTGAGCGGCAAAAGAGTAAATAATTGTCTTGTAAATACACACACACACACACACACACACACACACATAAATATTGTACATTATTTTATACATCGTAATTGCTTCTGACATGAATAAACAAATTTAAGCAAAATAATTAAACTTGCCTTCATCTAAAATTTTGCAAGAGTATTCAAAACACTATAGCTACCCCAGAAACAAAATGGATTCTAGCACATATGTGCCCATGACAAGCAACAGACTTCAGGTTTTCAACAGAAAAGATAAGTGCATCATTGGGTAGTGCCTATTCAATGTCCTGAAGTGTTTAAATTCAGCTGAGTGGCTCCAAGAATGCAAGAGACAGCCAGATTTCTTTTTGAAAAGAACTTTTGTAAATTAATGACATAATCAGTTGTATATAAGAGGAAGAACTGAAACCTATAATAACTACAAAAAATTACTGAGTGTGCTAGGGCTCATAGGCTTGAAATAGAGTACTTAAGACCTCTGAAACCACACACCCTTTCTTCCAGATTTACAAGGAAAATACAATAGAGAAATCTGTGATGCAGTAAAAGAATTGGGATAATAAACCAAAACTGAAGAAACATTTAAAGAAAAATGTGGTTTTGACTACATCACATAACTCACTTCCATTTTTTTAACATCCTCACCCTCCGTTTACAGATGATCTGTGTGTTATTCTAAGCCTCAAGATTTCAACTGTTAAAAGTGTTTTAAAAAAATGCGGCTGTTATCTTTAATTCTGTTAAATTTGCTGTTTGCCAACCTACCTCATTACTACTTTTTCTTTATTGTCCGTCTTTTTTACATAATACCACACATCCACTAACACAGAATTTACTTCCTACCCAACAACTGCACAGACAGACCGACACTAACCTTGACCGTCGACAACCATTCGTAAAGTACCCAACAGTTTGAAAACAACAGGGAACGTTGGGATCTCAAGCATAGGTATCACAGCGTCAACAAGACCATCAGACAGCACTGCTGCTTTATTCTGGGCTGGAATCACCAAGTTCCTGAAACATAAGAATTCACCACTTGGCAACTGCTGCAAGGGAAGTATGAAGTTTATTTAACACAGTGGTAAATTATAATAATAATGGAAAATAACAGATAAAGCAATACATTAAATAAGGGAAAGGCTGCACTGGCAAGACATCTTGTCATGGCCACAGTAGTGTGTGTTTGGGTATCTGTGTGTATGTGTATGTGAAAGTGTGTACTGTTGCTATAAAAAGAGCTAGTGCTAGGAAACTAATGTGAATGCCGTTTTCTGTTATGTGTTTCTGTGCACTGAACATTAATTCATTATAGGTGAGTGGTTGGCTCCGACTTATTTTACTAAGTAGAATTTACATTCACAACAAATTATTTCTGTATATTCCTTGAAATATATTCCGATTACTAAAAGAAATGAAATGACACACCATTGGAAGAAACATTTGCAATTATTTTTACTTGTAGCCACAAATCCACAAAAGGGCATTTAGTATTATTCCGTTTCAGTAATAAAGAAACAAAGCTTTACCTGAGTGCACTGAGAAGTGCATGCTGCAGTCTGATATCACCATCAGGAGTATTGTTTCTTTTCAGTAGAGCCAGGAGCTTCTTGCTAACACCAGCTTCAACCATCTGGATGCAATGTTTGTCTAAGACAAAAGGTAGGAGTAAGACATTTATTTATTTAAACAATGGAAACTCCGGGCTGGAATATAAACAATAATAAAAAACTTCCTTCTTAAATTTAGCATTATAATGAAAGCACTCCATAACAATTTACTAACATCAGCACTTCACAAAATTTGACGAAATAATACATAAAATCAGAATGAGCCACAGCTTACCAACTCGTACAAGAATCCTGAAGTCTTAGGCACTGTGGGTATTTATGTAAAGAAATTTAATTTTGTTGCTACAAATATTTTGAAGGTTGTTACTTTCAAAGAAGAGAAATACTGAAAGGGAGGGGGGGAGGGAGGGGCGAGCTAGAAGACTAGTCTTTATTTTTACTAGCACAGATGTTTTGACATCAGTATTTATCTCTGCACCTGAAAGCATGCCTGTGTGGTTCTGCTTCTAATCGATGACAAAAGTTGGTTACAGCAGCTTCTAGTGCCATTTTTCAGAACTTCCATTTGCTTTGCACTCAACTGTAGGCCACAGGCAATTTCATGGGTCCCAAAAACTGAAAAAAATGTGTGGCCTAGATATGGTAGTCCCTGCACACATTGCCAGGCAGCTCTTACCCCACCCGTGCACAGCTAAATTCCAGTCTAAGCTAAAAGAGGTGTGTGTGTGTGTGTGTGTGTGTGTGTGTGTGTGTGTGTACAAGGGTGGGGTCAAAAGCTAATGTGCAAGTGCCTTTAAGTTGTGCCTGTCTGCAACTTAACTTATTATTTATTTAGCTACATATCTTGCATGGCTTCATGAATATGATTACTTTTTGCAAACATGATACATGGGGATCCTACTTGTTACATGTAATAATTGTAACAATCAAACATAGCAATCAAAATTTAGTAAATTCTTTACACACATTAGTATTACAATGATCATTAGTTTACCATGTACCATAAATCCTAATTATTACAAAATCATTTTATTTATTTATAAAGACACTTGAAACAACATATGTCCTAATTATTATAAAATCATTTTATTTATTTATAAAGATACTTGAAACAACATATGTTTAACTTAGAAAAAATAGTTTTGATGTGAAAAGCATATGGTTAATAATTTTCAGGGAATCTTGCATCTTTTTATGCCATATCAGCCCATTCCTGTACAGGTTTCAGTCCATCATTTTTTTGTTCTTTGTCTAGAGTAGGTGCATTTGGATCTGGTGGTGTGGTCATGTATATCACAACATTTACTTACTTTAGTTTTCTGGCAGACAAAGAATGTAATTAACTGATTGAAGTACAAGGAGTAGATTGAGTACACATTTGTGCTGTATGAACACTTCACAAAAAGATTCTCTATAGCCTACTCCATGTATTATATTTTTGCTCTTTTTCATAGCAACAACACTTTGTTAAGATGTATATCTGCAACACCATCCCATAATTCTATGCAGACGCTAAGACAGGGGATAGATTTTATATTTACATCATTGATATTTCGCAGTCCACCTTACAGCGGATGGTGGAGGATACCTCATACCAATAATAGTCATTTCCTTTCCAGTTCCACTCACAAATAGAACAAGGGAAAAACAACTGTCTATATGCTTCCATACGAGTCCTAATTTCTCATGTCTTATCTTTGTGGTCCTTAGAGGCAATTTATGTTGCAGGAACAGAACCATTCTGCAATCAGCTTCAAATGCCAGTTTTCCACATTTTCTCAAAATTTTCCGCAAAAAGAATGTCGCCTTCCCTCCAGAGATTCCCACTTGAGTTCCTGAAGCATCTCCGTAAGACCTGCATGTTATTCGAATTTACCAGTAACAAATCTAGCAGCCCACTTCTAAACTGCTTTGATCATCACATGCTTGTTCTGTTTCATATTGCTTTGCAATGTTGCACCCAGATATTTAAATGATGTGACTGTGTCAAGCAGGAAGCGAAAAATGCTGCCTCCAAACATTAAGGACTTGTTTTCCTACTCATCCACATTAACTTACATTTTCTACACTTAGCTTTAGCTGCCATTCACCACACCAACTGGAAATTTTGTCAAAGTCATCTTGTATCCTCCTACAGTCACTCAACTTGACACCTTACTGTACACCACAGCACCATCAGCAAACAACTGTAGATTGCTGCCCACCCTGTCTGAAAAAATCATTTAGGTATATAGAGAATAACATCAGTCCTATCACACTTTCCTGGGGCACTCCTAACGATACCCTTGCCTCTGACTAACACTCAACATTGAGGAAAATATACTGGGTTCTATCAATTAAGAAGTCTTTGAACTCACATATCTGTGAACCTGTTCCATATGCTTGTACTTTCTTTAACAGTCTGCAGTGGGGCACCACGTCAAACACTTTCTGGATATCTGCAAATATGCAATCTGCCAGTTGCCCTCAATCCACAGTTCCACATTACACCATGTGAGAAGACAGCCAGCTTATCTTGGCACAAGCGATCCTTTCTAAAATCACAATGATCTGTGGACATAGGCTTCTTCACCTCAAAAACGTTGTTACATTCAAACTGAAAATATGTTCAAGGATTCTGCAGCAAACCGATGTTATGGATGTTAGTCTGTAATTTTGTGGGTCTGTTCTTTCGCCCATCTTATACAGACGAATCACCTGCACCTTTCTCCAGCACTTTGCACTGGCTGAGAGATTTGTGATAAATGCAAGCTAAGTAAGGGGCCAATGCCATAGAGTACTCTTTGAAAAACTGAATTGGGATTCCATTCAGACCTGGTAACTTATTTGTTGTCAACTCCTTCATATGTTTCTCTATGCCAGGGATGCTTATTACTATGTCGTCCATACAGGAGTCTGTTTTATGGTCAAACAACAGTATGTTTGTACAATACTCGTGCATGAATGATTTCTTGAATGTGAAATTTAAAACTTTGGCTATCATTTTGCTATCTTCAGCTGCCACATCGGACTGATGAACAAGTGATTGAATGGAAGTCTTGGACCCACTTAGTAATTTCACATAGGACTAGAATTTTCTCAGATACTCTGCCAGATCTTTTGCTAAGGTATGAGAGTGGTACTAGTTGTGCTTCACACACAGATCGTTTCACAGACACACCAATTTCCACTAACCTTTGCTTGTCATCATTTGTGCATTCTCGTTTGAACTGAGAGTGCAACAGCCCCTGCTTCCTCAGAATTTTCCGAATCTTGTTATTAAACCACGGTGGGTCTTTTCCGTCCTTAATCCACTTACTAGGCACATAATTCTCCAAACCACAATTTACAATCTGCATAAACTTTGCCCATAATTACTCTGCATCCATCTTACTGGAACTAAATGATGCCAATTCACTGTACAAATGAGCTGCTAACAACTGCTTTGTCTCAAAAGGGATATAAGATGAACATCAACAATAGCAAAATGAGGAGAATGGTATGGAGTCAAATTAAATCAGGTGATGCTGAGGGAATCAGGTCAGGAAATGAGACACTTAAAGTAGTAGATGAGTTTTGCTATTTGAGGAGCAAAATAACTGATGATGGTCGAAGGAGAGAGGATATAAAATGTAGATTTGCAATGGCAAGCAAAGCATTTCTGAAGAAGAGAAGTTTGTTAACATCGAGTATAGATTTGAGGGTCATGAAGTCTTTTCTGAAACTATTTGTATGGAGTGTAAGCATGTATGGAAGTGAAACATGGACGATAAATAGCTTAAAGAAGAAGAGAATAGAAGGTTTAGAAATGAGGAGGTACTGAACGGTATTGGGGAGAAGAGAAATTTGTGTCACAACTTGACTAGAAGAAGGGATTGGCTGGTAGGACATGTTCTGAGGTATCAAAGGATCACCAATATAGTACTGGAGGGCAGCATGGAGGGTAAAAGTCAGAGGGAGACCAAGAGATGAATACACTAAGCAGATTCAGAAGGACGTATGTTGTAGTAGGTACTTGAAGATGAAGCTTGCACAGGATAGAGTAGTATGGAGAGCTGCATCAAACCAGTCTCTGGACTGGAGACCACCACCACCAAGACATTGCTCATACAACTCCTACGTCTAAGTTCTTTGACCATAGCCTACATGTTTGTATGTAAACACAGTGTATTTCATGAGTGCACATCGCAATACTGACATATGCAGTTAAACTTTATAAAACTGAAATATGAATGTGAAAATGATAATAAAAAATCCAACTAAGTGGAAAAACTGTCACGAAAGCGTAATTACAATAATGATGCTTCACCTTCATGTAAGTACAGATATATTTTCGACAAATGCTCCCTTGCCACTTACAATTGTTCCACTTGGATCTGTTTAGTCGCCAGCAAATAATAATTTTTTTTTTTTTTTTTTTTTTTTTTTTTTTTTTTTTTTTTTTTTTTTTTTTGCAGTGATCTCCAGTAATGATCATACCTGAGGGCAGGTACAAGCCTGAAACTGGTCATGTGACGAATAGATAATCTTTTATTGTGACTGGAAGCAGAAATTTTTCTGCACCCTAAGAAGGTTTTTTGGCTGGAAGCTTACTTGTCTAACAATCTTTTTGTTATACCTGTCTGCATCTCAATATCTATACTATATGGTGACTAGCAATCTATCCTTTTTATTATACAATACTGTAATCATTCCATCCTGGATTTTCCATTGTTTAAAGTTTTAATTTGTGCATACCACAGGCAGAATAACAGGTCTAACGTATGAACAAGAGAGTATATGTCCATTTTAATGGAGCTGATGTAGGAATTATATGCCCATTCAGTTTTGTAAACAAACTGTGTGATTTGAGAGCCAGGTACAGCCAACAACAACCACTGGAGAACGCTGCAATTGTAAACTATGATGAGTAGGAAGTTGCATGGGATGCACCAACTCATTTCGCACCAACCACGATGAAAACCACGTTTGGGCTACTTCATAATAAGTAACATGTCCTGTGTGAAGACAGCTCCATATTTTGCGTTCTGCTTAAGACGTGGATCACACAATTGGTTTGACTTGTTAGATAGTTGCTATGAAATGATATGAATCAAAGAACAATTAAATAGACCAATGATTACATTGTGGGTATCTCTTGTGGCCTGTTCAATTGTTCTTTGATTCAAATCATTTGGTGGTGATATCTAACAAGTCAAAAGCACTATGCAATTCGAGACTGGAAAAAATCAATAAATGAATTTCGTAAACGTAAGCGGTTTATGGCTTCAGGGAAATTACTTGTCAGTATGACTGTCATCAAAATATTGTAGTTTCTCAACAGTGGCTCCTGGCTGAAGATTTGAAAGTTTTCACCAATACAATCTATATTTACAAGGACAGTCAGACAGTCAGAATATTATGTAATTACAATAGATTTACCACAGAGGCACAATAAAAATAAAGTACCAAAACATGTTCCTATAGGAGCAACCTGCCTCCATAACAAAGATTATTAACAAATGCCTATATAGTGACACTTTACTCAGAGGTAAGAATGTTCTAATCCTGGTGGTGGATGAATGAAAGGAGAGGCTGTGGCATAAAGTTCATGATCACTACTCACTGTGACAATGTGCTGGATTAAATTCAAAACATCTCCACAGTGTATAACGAAGTGAGGGCACAGAACATTGTCAATGGTGACCTGTCAACCAGACAGGGCTCTCTCAGTACATTTGTGAGGAGCAGATTGTGCTGGCACTGGGCTTCGGGCCCTGTCTTCCCTTCATCCATAACATCATAAATCTAACACTACACTGTACAAGCTCTCATCACAGTCACTCACGACACAGACACACACTTGACACTTCATAAAATGTCAGAAGAAAGAAATGGCAAACCACCTCCACCAAGACCTCACCGAGGATAGTGAAGCAAGTTTCCCCATATCTACTCTCCTATGATCATTTTCCGAGTACTGGACTACTTTGACTTCTGATCTACAGCACCGACTTTCACCTATAGTGCCACCTGCCAAATTCGATCAAATTTACTGCAGCAGTGGACAGTGCAGTGAATAAATAAATTTAAATTATACAAAACTGTGCATACATGGACAACAAAAGGTATGCATACCTGTTCGTGCAAAGTTCCCCATGGCAAGGACACCTGTTATCTGCAGATCTTCATCATCTGATTCGATCCAGTTTATCATGGATCTGAAGACGTCACCACGACCTTCTGCATATAATACATTCATACTGTCATCTGAAAAGAAGTTAATAAAAATATACATTCAAATAACTCTCACAGAATCACAAGTCACTCTTTCCCATAAGCAACATGTTATAAATAAGCTCACTGAACAATAAATTGGTCACCCCAGTGCAGACACACAGACGAATCGTTAAGCCTTTACAGACGGCACAGCAATCAAGTCATGTGTTCAACCATGCACACACCGCCTCTACTGAGCATAAGGCAGTAGCAATCGTGAGACATTTATGTTTTGAGTGGACATTTATATAAACACGGGAAAATGTAAGGATGTGACAGAGTGGCAAAAAGGAGCAGTTGTGTTTGGCTGTGGTGTAACACACGTGGCCACGAAACACATCAGAAATGTGGATGCAAAAAGATCCTGACCAAGGGACCAGAGATGCGTTGCACGGTTGTGAATCAAAGTTGCTACCCATCCCGACAAGTATTGTTGCAAGCAATGAATCAAGGTCCATCCCAAACTGTCAGTGAGAGAACAATGGGATGGGAACTGTATGCAATGAACATTTGGAGTCAGTCACTGTGCACAAGGCCATCACTCACACCTACTTTCTGAGACAACAACAGCAAAGTTCATCATGCCGGATGAATATGTGACTGGTTTTCTGAACACTTCTCCACCCTATTACATTTTGACTCACCTGCAAAATAATATGACTTTAACTACACAGAAAATCTGTGGGAGATGTCAGAATAGCACACAAAGTGCTGAAATCAGCACACCCACACTGGGGGCGAATAATTTTTTGTCTGGTGAGCTTACATTGATAGTATGTGAAGCAGCAACTAATTACATTCAGCCTACTGCAGGCAATCTTTTAGAGAGGTATTTGTTCCTATAAAAAGTGTCATTACTTTTACAATAAAAGCTATCTACATCTGCACAATGCTCTGCACACCACCATACAGTGCGTGAAGGAGGGTACTGCACTACTAGTCATTTCCTTTCCTGTTCCACTCACAGCTAGAGTGAGGGGAAAAATGCCTCCATATGAGCCCTAATTTCTCGTAGCTTATCTTTGTGGTCTTTACGTGAAATGTATGATGTAGGCAGTAGATTCATTCATCAATCAGCTTCAAATCCCAGCTGTCTAAATTTCCTCAATAATATTCTGGAACAAAAAAATATTCTTCCCTCCAGTGATTCCCCTTTGAGTCCCCAAAGCATCTCTGCAATACTTGGAAGTTGTTCGAAACTACCAGTAACAAATCTAGCAGCCCATCTCTGAACGCTTTGATGTCTTCCTTCAATCCAACCTGGTGCGGATCCTGAACACTCGTGTAGTACTCAATAACATGTTGTACCAATGTCCTATATGCAGTCTCTTTTACAGGTGAACCACACATTCCTAAAATTCTTCCCATAAATTGAAGTCAACCATTTGCCTTCCCTACCATAGTCCTCACATGCTTGTTCCCTTTCATATCACTTTGCAACCCACGGCCTGGATATTTAAACTACATGACTGTGTCCAGCAGGACACTACTTATGCTGTATCAGACACTACCAGTTTCTATTTCCTACTCATCCACATTAACTTACATTTTTCTACATTTAGAGCCAGTTGCCATTCATCATATCAACTGGAAATTTTGTTTAAGTCATCTTGTATCCTCCTACAGCCACTCAACTTTGACTCCCTCCCCAACACCACAGCACCGTCAGCAAAGAACAAAAATCTGAAGAATTAACAGTGCTCAATGGCGTGAAAATGCAGAAGGCAATGGAAACCACTGTATAGAAGACAAAACAGTTCACAAGTGAACAGCTTCATGTCAGTGTCCAACAGGCGCTATATTTTGGCAAGTGACCACACAACTACACTCCTGGAAATGGAAAAAAGAACACATTGACACCGGTGTGTCAGACCCACCATACTTGCTCCGGACACTGCGAGAGGGCTGTACAAGCAATGATCACACGCACGGCACAGAGGACACACCAGGAACCGCGGTGTTGGCCGTCGAATGGCGCTAGCTGCGCAGCATTTGTGCACCGCCGCCGTCAGTGTCAGCCAGTTTGCCGTGGCATACGGAGCTCCATCGCAGTCTTTAACACTGGTAGCATGCCGCGACAGCGTGGACGTGAACCGTATGTGCAGTTGACGGACTTTGAGCGAGGGCGTATAGTGGGCATGCTGGAGGCCGGGTGGACGTACCGCCGAATTGCTCAACACGTGGGGCGTGAGGTCTCCACAGTACATCGATGTTGTCGCCAGTGGTCGGCGGAAGGTGCACGTGCCCGTCGACCTGGGACCGGACCGCAGCGACACACGGATGCACGCCAAGACCGTAGGATCCTACGCAGTGCCGTAGGGGACCGCACCACCACTTTCCAGCAAATTAGGGACACTGTTGCTCCTGGGGTATCGGCGAGGACCATTCGCAACCGTCTCCATGAAGCTGGGCTACGGTCCCGCACAGCGTTAGGCCGTCTTCCGCTCACGCCCCAACATCGTGCAGCCCGCCTCCAGTGGTGTCGCGACAGGCGTGAATGGAGGGACGAATGGAGACGTGTCGTCTTCAGCGATGAGAGTCGCTTCTGCCTTGGTGCCAATGATGGTCGTATGCATGTTTGACGCCGTGCAGGTGAGCGCCACAATCAGGACTGCATACGACCGAGGCACACAGGGCCAACACCCGGCATCATGGTGTGGGGAGCGATCTCCTACACTGGCCGTACACCACTGGTGATCGTCGAGGGGACACTGAATAGTGCACGGTACATCCAAACCGTCATCGAACCCATCGTTCTACCATTCCTAGACCGGCAAGGGAACTTGCTGTTTCAACAGGACAATGCACGTCCGCATGTATCCCGTGCCAACCAACGTGCTCTAGAAGGTGTAAGTCAACTACCCTGGCCAGCCAGATCTCCGGATCTGTCCCCCATGGAGCATGTTTGGGACTGGATGAAGCGTCGTCTCATGCGGTCTGCACGTCCAGCACGAACGCTGGTCCAACTGAGGCGCCAGGTGGAAATGGCATGGCAAGCCGTTCCACAGGACTACATCCAGCATCTCTACGATCGTCTCCATGGGAGAATAGCAGCCTGCATTGCTGCGAAAGGTGGATATACACTGTACTAGTGCCGACATTGTGCATGCTCTGTTGCCTGTGTCTATGTGCCTGTGGTTCTGTCAGTGTGATCATGTGATGTATCTGACCCCAGGAATGTGTCAATAAAGTTTCCCCTTCCTGGGACAATGAATTCACGGTGTTCTTATTTCAATTTCCAGGAGTGTACAATCAGGTATGCTTGATGAACTGACTGTTTAGGGGCCATGTTAGAAAGCTAGAAAATCAGAAAAGAGAAATGAAGGGCTCAATCTAAATATAGAGCGGGGGGCGGTGGGGGGGGGGGGGGGGGGGGGGGGGGTGAATGGAAAGAGGTAAGGATTTTGGGCAGACGAATATCTAGTAATGTTAACAGCAGCAGAAAATGATGTAATGGCAAGTAGATTCCTTTATGAATACGAAGGTAGGACAAGAGTGAGTTGCTGTGACTATTTCAGTGATAGGATTGTTCTCATCAGAATCAACAAATAAACTAATGCCAACAACAGATGTGTGAGCATACGTGCCAAAGTCACAAGCACAAGATGATGAGTTAGAGGAAGCATATGAGTGTACCAGTGGAAAAATCCTCCTGTCAGAGCACAAAAAAGGTGAATAGAATTATCTTTAAAAAAAACTCTAACAGAAAAGTGAGGAACCAATTGTCTCGATCCTCATTCTGCCTTCCTCACCAAAAATTTTGGCATTTGAATATATTCACACTCTCTTAACACAGAACATTCCAAATCCTTTTACACAGTTTGTCTTCACAGTTTGGCCTTCATACTCACTTCCAGTGTCTGTGTGTGTCTCTCCCACTCTCTCCTTTTCCTCTCACTGATCTACAGTGGAACTGCCCATTCTCTACATCGAAGAAGCAACAACAGAAGTAAAAGAAGGGTTCAGGACTGGGATTAAAATTCAGGGTGAAAGAATATCAATAATAAGATCCACTGATGACACTGCAGTACTCAGTGGAAGCGAGGAGGGATTACAGGAAATACTGAATGGAATCAAGAGTAAACCGAAGAAAGATGAAAGTAATAAGAGGTAGCAGAAATGAGGACAATGGGAAATTACCACCAAATTTGGGGACCACGAAAGACAAAGTGAAGGAATTTTCCTACTTTGGAAGCAAAATAACACACGACAGATGAAGCAAGGAGGATGGAAAAAGCAGACTAGCACAGGCAAAGAAGACATTCATGGTCAAAAGAATCCCACTAGTATAAAACATCGGCATTCATTTCATGAAGAAATTTCTGAGGATTTACATTTGGAGCACACCACTGTATGTAAGTGAATCACAGTCTGTAAGAAAAACTGGAAAAGAAGATAATTAAAGCATCCGAGATCTGGTGCTATAGAAGGATGTCGAAAATTGGGTGGACTGATAAGATAAGAAATGGGGTTCCAGGTTTCTACAGAATGGCCAAGGAAGGAAGATATGGAAAACAGTGACAAGAAGAAGGGACAGGATGACAGGAAGTGTTAAGACATCAGGAAATAACTTTCACTGTAGTAGAGGGAGTTGTAGAGGGTAAAAACTGTACAAGACAGACACACATTGGAATACTTGCAACAAATAACTGAGAACATAGGGTACAAAAGCTGCTCTCAGATGAAGAGGTTGGTATAGGATAGGAATTCACTGTGGGCCACATCAAAACAGTCAGAAGACTGATGGCAAAATAATAATAATAATAATAATAATAATGAGTGAATGGAAAGAGGTGCAGATTTTGGTCAGACAAATATCTAGTAGTGTTAACAGCAGCAGAAAATGGTAAAATGTGAAGGTAGGACAGAGAGTGAGTTGCTGTGATTATGTTTATTTCAGCACTATAATAAAAGTTACACAGCGAAATGTATGCTAGAAATTTGTATGGCTGTTTATTTCAGCACTACAATAAAAGTTACTCAGCAAAATGTACGCTATAAATCTGTATAAATACATATTGAGATGAGTCAACAATTCTTATGGAGCCAAAACAGGTCCACAGCAAAGTGCAAGACTGAATGCTGTCTAGTGGTGTTGCAAGTAGGTGATGCTGTAAGAAAACTTAATAACTGGAACATCAACGAAAGGTGAATCATTCTAGCAACAATACAGGTGGAAAAAGGGAAAATTCCACTGACATAAGAGGCTTCGACAGACATAGGATGGGGGAATGAGCATCTATGGAATGGTGAAGATGGTTAGCTGCTTGTGTGTTGTGCTGAACATGTATGAACAACGGTTGAAGGACAGTGAAAGCAGGAGCAGGAGGAAAGATGTCAGACATCCACACCTCATCACAGAAGTGGAGCTTGGAGGCTTGCTGATTATGTAAAGCAGGATAGGTAGCAGTATGCGGCTGATCTAATGACGGAGTACAATGCCGGTGTGGATGAAGTGTTTCAGCAGACAACTACTATGTGTTTCCATGTTGACCCAATAATTTTCAGTGGGCCCAGGATCTTTGGCATCAAACCACAGATCAATAGAAATATGTTTCCCAGTCAAACACCAGGTCTACAGTTGTCTCTTGTCATTGAGACGGACAGCTGCTCAAAACATTCACCATGTCACGGTTCACAATTTACAGGCATGGCATGACCTGCGAAAAGACATCTGTTGCTACATTCTCTGGAAACTTACCAAGGACTTATTGAATCCATGAAACACAGAACCGTGCTGTATATAGTATTCCAAAGGAGGAGCAACAAGTTAGTAAGCAAGTGATCACACAATATTTTAATCAGGAGTGTATGTCGTGACAATTAAGATTACATGCCAGAACAGGATTCAAACACTATTATTTGTTTACGTTTCTTTTAGCCTTGTTGAAGAGTAGCATGGAAAGAGGAGGTAATCAGCTCTACCTCTATACAAGCTGTCATACGTTATTGTTGTGGTCTTCAGTCTTGAGACTGATTTGATGCAGCTCTCCATGCTACTCTATCCTGTGCAAGCTGCTTCATCTCCCAGTACGTACTGCAGCCTATAGCCTTCTGGATCTGCTTAGTGTATTCATCTCTTGGTCGCCCTCTATGATTTTTATCCTCCACACTGCCCTCCAATACTAAATTTGTGATTCCCTGAGGCCTCAGAACATGTCCTACCAACCGATCCCTTCTTCTAGTCAAGTTGTGCCACAGACTCCTCTTCTACCCAATTCTATTCAATACCCCCTCATTAGTTATGGGATCTACCCATCTAATCTTCAGCATTCTTCTGTAGCACCACATTTCGAAATCTTTTATTCTCTTCTTGTCCAAACTATTTATCGTCCATGTTTCACTTCCACACATGGCTACACTCCATACAAATACTTTCAGAAACGACTTCCTGACACTTAAATCTATACTCGATATTAACAAATTTCTCTTCTTCAGAAATGCTTTCCTTGCCATTGCCAGTCTACATTTTATATCCTCTCTACTTCAACCATCATCAGTTATTTTGCTCCCCAAATAGCAAAACTCCTTTACTACTTTAAGTGTCTCATTTCCTAATCTAATTCCCTCAGCATCACCCGAATTAACTCAACTACATTCCATTATCCTCGTTTTGCTTTTGTTGATGTTCATTTTATATCCTCCTTTCAAGACACTGTCCACAGCGTTCAACTGCTCTTCCAAGTCCTTTGCTGTCTCTGACAGAATTACAATGTCATCGGCGAACCTTAAAGTTTTTATTTCTTCTCCATGGATTTTAATACCTACTCCTAATTTTTCTTTTGTTTCCTTTACTGCTTGCTCAATATAAAGACTGAATAACTTCGGGGATAGGCTACAACCCTGACTCACTCTCTTTCCAACCACTGCTTCCCTTTCACGGCAGTAGCACAGTGGTAGTTCAGCAGCTTCGGCATACAGACTGTCAACTGAGCTAGTGTAAAAGGCGCCCGTGACCAAACGGATACCACAATGGTGGATAGTGTTGAGACGGCATAAAATGGATGGTCGTGCAGACGCATAAACAAAGCACCCATTGTCAAGTTTCGAACGGACAAGGGACTGGTACAAACTGAGGAGGGTGATTGTATCAGCACCCCAGGAAGTAACATTGAGGACATGTAGGACATTAAGAAATCGAGTACAGCAAGCTGCCAGGTAAGACACATGGGAGGACCAAGAGAGCTTCCTATCGAGCACGAGCCTCAGGAATTTCATAGTTTCTACGAACGGAAGGGCAACAGGCCCAAGTTGTAAAGATGGTGGGAGAAACCATTTGTGCTGCCAGAAATTCATACAGACGGTTCTGTCAGTGGAAAAGTGACAGCCATTGTCGATGCTCCAGGAGTAAAGACGATCAAGACAGTGCTGAAGACACCGCTCAGTGAGACAGGTCTGTGGAGAACTGCAATAGATAGCAAAATCGTCAACAAACAGAGAGCCAGAGATGCCCCGCGGGAGACAGGCCATTATAGGGTTCATGGCAATAGCGAAGAGGACGATGCTTAGGATGGAACCCTGAGGCCAACCGTTTTCCTGTATAAAGGTGTCCAAACATGGCAGAACCCACACGCACCTTGAAAACTCAGTCTTTTAAAAATGCCTGAAAGAAACAGGGCAGGCGCCCACGGAAGCCCCAAGTGTAAAGAGTATGGAGGGTACCAGTTGTCCAGCAGATGTCGCACGCCTTCTCCAAATCGAAAAAATACAGCCACAGTCTAGGATTTCTGCAGAAAACCATTCATGACAGGGGCGGACAAAGTAAAGAGATGGTTAACTGCAGAATGCCGCACTCTAATATCCACATTGTGCAGTCATCAGTAAACTGCGAGACTCGAGCCACCATACCAGCCAGGCATGAATCATACGTTCCATCACCTTGCAAAAGCAACTGGTAAGACAGGTGGGGCAGTAGCTAGAGGGAAGGTTTTTGTCCTTATCGGGCTTAGGTGTGGGTATGATAGTGGCTTCATGCCAGCATCCAGGAAATGTTCTCTCAGCCCAGATGCAGTTGTATGTGTTAAGCAGAAAGTGCTTGTCTGCAAGAGAAAGGTGCTGCAACATTCAAATGTGGATGGTGTTTGTCCCTGAGGCGGAGGATTGGGGTGAACTGAGAGTATGACCTATCTCCCTCATAGTAAAGGCGGCATTGTAGCACTCACGATTCAGAGAAGAGAAGGGTATCGCCTGAGCCTCCTACACTCGTTTCTGATGGAGGAAGGTAGGGTGATAGTGGGAAGAGATCAAAACTTCCGCAGAATGGCGGCTCAAGGTGTGAGATAGCAATAGAGTCCACTATGACATCGTTGGCTCACACGACAGAGGAAGGGTAGGAACTGTTAAAAGAACTAGTGAATGAAATCCAGCTAGCTCTTTTGCTATGCCAAATAACATGACAACACTTTGCACACATCTGTTTATATTGAATGCAGTTTGCCATCATAGGATGGAGGTTAAAAATGCAGAGAGCACATGGAAACGTGCTCTCCGTGCTTTTAACCACCATCCTACGATGGCAAACTGCATCCAATATAAACAGATGTGTGCAAAGCATCATTGCGAATTGCATCGAGGCATGCCTCAGACCACTAAGGGACTGGGACATGACATGGTAAAGAGGAAGTTCGGGCATTTGAACGTTCTGCAGCAGTAAGGATAATGTTTGTGAGATAGTCCACCTGGTCATCACAACTGGGGAAATTTCGGTCTTCGAAGGTCGCCAGGGAGGAGTAAAGCTGCCATTTGGGTACATATGCGGATGGGGTAGGAGTCAGCAAGCGGATAGCACACGAGAAAAGGTCACTCGAGTAGTTTCAGAAAGAATGGACCACTCAAGATGAGGTGCAAGCTGGGCAGTGCACAAGGAAAAGTGTGCAAGCAGTAGGAAAGGAAAGTGGGTGCTCCAGTGTTTAGGCAGAAGAGGTTAAGTTGGTTAACAAGGTCAGCCAAGAGGGCACCTCTCCCACAGGTCCTGGGAGAACCCCAAAGGGGATGATGCACATTAAAGTCACCAAGTAGCAAAAATGGGGGAGGTAGCTGGCCAATAAACTGAAGGAAGTCTGCCCTGGTGACATCGAATGACAGAGGGACATAAATGGTACAGAGGGAAAACGTCAGGTGGGGAAGGAAAAGGCGAACTGCAACAGCTTGAAGAGTGGTAGTCAGGAAGATGGGTTGACTATGAATGTCTTCCCATATGAACAGTATAAAGCCCCCACGAGATGGAATGCCGACCTCAGGGGGAAGGCCAAAACAAATTGGTAAGAAATGGGAAAGCTCAAAGCAGTCATGAGGGTGCAATTTCATTTCCTGAAGGCAGAGTACAAGGGAACACTGTGATGCTAAAAGCAGCCTTAAATCCTCTTTGTGGGACCAAAGGCTGCGAACATTCCATTGCAGGACAGTCACGATGAGGAAGAGATGTAGGGGTGTCACCTCGGCGGCTGCCGAGTGACAGCCGGGGAAGAGTCGCTACTACAGGGCGCAGAAGCTGGAGGATCCTGCTGCATGGGGTCCACAGAAACATCAGCTTGCTTGTGCAGTCGATCCGTGGAGTCCAATGCTGAAAAATGGTTGTCGGTGTGCACCGGCAACACGGAGGCCGGCCACGCTAAGGTATCATAACGGAGACACCATTGAAGAGGATCTTTGAGTTGGTGAAGGAGAGGATTGTTTGCCTTTGGTGGACTTCTTCGAGCCTTTCCGGTTAGAGGAAGACTCGGGTGTCGTTCGGCTGGAGGGACGGAGGAAGTCTTCATGGGAGTACTCCTCCTGTCCTTTCTGGCCTACCGGTTGTGTAGCTGGTGGCTTCGTCCCTCGAGGCGAGAGTTTGATGGCTTGTTGCCCAGCTGGACGGGGGAAAAGGTGATGCTACCTTGACACTGGGTGATTTCACAACCTCAAAGCTGAATTGGAGGTCACACGGCTGCGTAGCCACATCCTTCATAGAGCGAGGGGTAACAAGAACAGAACTATGGGCACCATATGGGAGAATGCGTGGTTTGCAACTAGTCAATAACTTGCGAGCAAGTGGGTAAGGTACTTTTTCTTTTACCCGGATCTCTCAAACAGCCCGCTCATCAAGATACACAGGACAATCCCGAGAGGACGCGGCATGGCTGCCATTTCAGTTGATACAGCGGGGAGAAGGAGGTGGACAATTGTCCTCTTGCCAATCCCTACCACAGGTGACACATTTGGCTGGGTGGCGACAAGACATTCTAGTGTGGCTGAAATGATGACACTGGTAGCAGCGCATCGGGTTTGGAATGTACGGCCAGACTTTGACAATTTCATAGCGCGCTTTGATCTTGGACAGAAGCACCACTCTATCAAAGGTGAGAAAAAAAGTGCGGGTGGGCACGAAGGAGGAATCTACCTTTTTCATTACCTGGTGAACGGCAATGACACCCTGATCAGAGAGGTAGGATTGGATTTCAGCCTCGGTTAGACCGTCTATCAGCCTGGTGTAAACTACACCATGGGAAGAACTCAAAGTTCTACAGGCCTCGACACAAACAGGGTACCTGTGGAGAAGCGAGGCAGCAAGCAGATGATGTGCTCGAGAATCAGAAGTGGCCTCCAAAAGCAAAGTGCCATTCCGTAAACAAGTGCAAGATTTCACAGGGCCGGCAACCGTATCAACACCTTTCTGAATAATGAACGGATTTACTGTGGCAAAGGACTGACCGTCTTCAGTATGTGAGACAATGAGGAACTGTGGTGCAGTGGGAAGGGTCTTCAAATCATTAGCCTCATTACGTTTACGTTTTGTAGACATCGAGTGGGAAGATGATTGACTCATCGTGAGGAAATCCCCCAGGATTGCCAGGGTCTCCAATGGCACGCTCCTTTCAACTGGGGGGCTCCCTTCACAAGGGGGCACACCCACCTTAGGTGCCTGTTCATACCTCAGGTCACACCTCCCGAACACCTGACAGAGGGACCATTTGGCCTCTCCCTGGTCCTGGACTCCACCAGGGGTACATGCAAAACCTACCAGTCAATCCGGGACTGGGAATTACGTGTTACCCAGTCGTCTGTTAAGTGTCAGATGCATGGGCTGGCCTTCAGGAGGAAGAAGAAAAAAGAGGAACCTGAAATACCAAAGCGGAGGGACGAGAGGAGAAGGGAAACAAAGAAATGAAAAGGGAGCAAAAAACAAAGGTGAGACTGTTCTTACATCAACGACAGAATGCAGAACATTCCTAATAACACTCCAGACATGTTCGCCGAGGAAGGTGAAAAATAATAGCAAGAGGATAGACATGCAGCACGGAAGGGAAAAAAATGCTGCAAAGGCTGGGGGCCCATGGCACGAACCGGCCAAAGAGTGGTGAGCTGCCTGGGGGGTATTTCAAAAAGATTTGTTGCATGAAATGATGATAAAACATCAAATGCTTCCATTAATTTCTTTCCTAAATCTTAGTATGAGAAAAACATGATACAAATTTCAAACAACAGTGGAACGAGAAATTTCAAATGAAAGATAAATGTGAAATAAATTGGAAATGAGACAGTGAAATAAATGAGAAATGGCAAATGTCAAATGCATGTGAAGGAGGTGAGCATGGACAGGCAAGGAGAGGTGGGGGAGGGGGGAGGGGTGGGAGCAGAGTGGGAGATGAGAGCTCTTTTTCCATCTGAATGACCATTCACGATGTTTTTTGATTCATGACAAAGTCGACCTAATATGAAAGTGGTACACCAAATCACAATTTCCGAGGATGTGTTTAGGTTGACACCTGATAGCACAGCTTAAACTGCTGTGACATGTTCGAGTGCTTGAATCCACACAAAGCTATAGCTGCCGTTGACATGAAATGTTTGACTCTAGTGAGCAAGTGACACTATTGAGCTCAGAAATCAGCAATTCTTTGTAATTGGCTGTAGTAATTCTTGAGAGCAAAGCTAGTAGTTTTGATGATATGAGTATTTTCTAACAAAATCAGCGAGGGAGGGAGGGGTCAGTACTGAAATACTGACATCAGCTGTATAATTTGACAGTATTAAAAACAGAGTATGACTTACCTCCTGTGAGTACGAGAACAATAAGATCACATGCCATCTTCATGAGATTGCGTGCTTCTTCACCATCAGCCTCTGGTTTGTGCTTCTCCAGAAGTGTTATGAGCAATTCACACAGTCCTGCCACTGCCAAACAATGCTTTACTTGTTCTGGAACAAAGAAATAGAGGAGAAAGAATATTATTTTTCCCAAGCTGCAAGTTTTGATTAAACAAGCACACATACAAACATTATCAGAGAACTGGGCTTAAAAGTGAAAGAAGGGAAAAATTGTTTCCAATATTAAATGCTCCTACTATGTTGCTCAGAAATCAGCAATTCTCTGTCATTTGCTACAGTAATTCTTGAGAGCAAAGCTAGTAGTTTTAATGATATGAGTATTTTCTTACAAAATAAATGGATAATTATGAGGTAATATCTAGACTTTACACAGATTTGCCGCTTACGCTGTGGTACTCAGCAGACTGTATGGCTCAGAATAGTTTTCAGTGAGGCAACAGAAGCTGCCAATTCTCTGTCATTTGTGAACACACACAAGAAAGTACTCTTGGCATAGCAGATAAGAAATGTGATAAACTGGTGATTATGGGAACCACATTTCTTTGAAGCAGTGTCATGAGAAGACATTGTTACAGTGGCATTTGCTGATTATGGGCTAACTTTACAAGTTATCTCTCGGAAAAAATCCAGAATTTACTATTGAAAAATTTATTTCCATGGTATTTTTCAGTTTATGAGTTCAGGCAGAAATAATTATTCAAATTACTGATGCAATATGGGGCAATACAGTCAATATGCACTTCACTTAATGCACAATAGGGTGATACTCCATACTCCTATCCCAGGCACAACTCAGTAACACTATGCTTGATCAAGCTATTTGTGATACAGAAGTGTTGGCAAGCCAGCAAGAAGTTTTAATTCAATTCCGATCTACATTTTCTTTGGAAATACCTACATGAACAAAATACACAACAAAAAATAAATATTTGAGAAGAATGCAAATTATAAAAATGAATGTATTCATGAATGTGACAGACAACACTCTGCAGCCGTTTGTCCAGAATATTCAGCATCACATTAAAAAAATGTGTCAAACATTGGTATTTGCACATCGATTGTGGCACAATGGAATTCAATTAAAAGTAGGGAAACTTTTTTGGATCACACTGTACACTACAGCAGTGACAAATGTTGTATTCCACTGTTGATTGATTAACTGACTCACACATCATGTTCCAGAAATCCAAACAAGAAGGAGAGCTGCCAGGGATGTAGAATGAGTCGAATTATACATTAGCAGCTTGGCTACTTCTGAAAAGCATACTAACAACAAATTATGATTAGTGCTAATGTACTCTAACTGATAGTTCTGGCAATTACTTCTACATTGCTGTAGATATATATCTGGAAAGAAGAACAGCTACTTTCAAAAAGGTCATTGCACTCCTCCTGCTGTTATTATCTAACATTTGAAACAAAGAATTTCTGTAACTGCACACAGACCACTATTAGCTGTCTATACAGGGTGCCCCAGTAGGTACGGTCAGTTTTCAAAGATATGACAGGAACAACCACTCAAAGCAATAAAAGTAGTAAACAAGGGCTCTAAAATACATACCTTTACAGATAGGAGCACTTCACCTTCAATACTATGAAATACATCCCTTATACTATGACCTCTTTGCTTCCTTTATCTTGAGAGGTAGTAGTACGTAACAAAACAAGAAAGGGAATGTTTTGCTTCTTGTCAGAATTTTCAGAAGCTTCTTTTAATAAATAGTAATCCCAAGCCCTTACGCCAGTCTAGTCAACTCTGATGACAACTACACATAAACATAACGAAGGCCGAAATGGTGATTTTCAGAAAGGAGGCAAAACACCCAAGAATGCAGAAATCAACATCAAAGAACAAAAAATAAATATCTCATCAGACTTTAAATACCTAGCATTGACATTGCAACCAACAGCCAAATGCTTCACAAAACATACAACAGAATGTGCAGCCCAAGCAATAATAGCAATACAGGACATCAAAAACATCCACCTGCTCAGTCCAGAAACGGCCGTGAAATTATTCAACGCAAAAATCTTGCCAATCCTGGCCTAGGGGACAGAGTTTATATGGGACCACCTAGCAGAAAAAAAATCTAGAAACACTTGAAAAGGTAAAAACGACTTATCTAAAAAGAGCACTAGGTCCGTCAAAGACAACAAGATCTCAACTAGTGTACCTGATAGCGAGAGAGACATTCCTAATTGAAAACATCAAACTTCGATATATGGTGCCACACACCAAGGCTTCCAGAAATCAACTGAAGATCATGGAGGATAAACGAGAGAAGGTGTGGCCAGAGTTCTATGGCACTGAAGCAATTACGAACTGCTCATGGACAGCACCAAACTTCGAACTGTGACATGTCCTAACTAGATTATCTATTCATGGCTTTCATCATCTAACTTGCAAAAACAAAAATTATCATGACCCAACCACAAAATGTGTGTGTGAACAGTGTAATGAAGCCTGTGAACGATATCACATAGAACTGTGCAGTAAAAGAGTGAAATCTATAAATGAATATGCAAAAATGTAAATGTAAAATGTTAAGCAAAGTAATTGTATATGGCTATTTGGCTGCAATTTTATTAAATAAATATTCAGGAGGTTTAGGCAAAGACCATCCCATCACTTCCAACAAACCGAGCTAACCCTGCTCCCCCCCCCCCCCCCCCCTTTCTCCCCCTTCCAATAGGAAACTGGCCCTGGCACTCACAGTAACAAAAATGACAAGTACACAGATGCGACCAGGAAATGATGTTACATTTCTTCTATTCTGTACAAGAATTCCCTGCAGTGGTTGAGCACTTCTCTCTGAAATGTGTTATTTGTACACAATTTCAATTTTTTGTATGTTTTATTAATCATTAGTTTATTTTGTTCATAAATTTTCTAGTCAGTTATCAGTATACTATGTACTGATTCATTCCACTGCCAAGTAGCTTCACCTTGCACATTTCCATAGAAACTGATTAATTTAAACTGTCAAAGAGTGAACAGCACACTCAAATTGTGTGCTGCCAACACAATTGTGTATACAAAATATTGCTTCTTGAAAGCAGCTGTTCAAAAATTCTGGAAAGACAGAATTTATGTTACGTGTAATATATGGATATTTTCTGTAATGCCTACATATAAAAGGCAATGTGCTGACTGACTGACTGATCACCACCAGCTCAAAACACTACGGATAGAAGTTTGAAATTGGGAGAAGGTGTTGGTCTTGTACTGTAGGCTTCGTTTAACAATGGCTTTTTGAAATTACAACCTTAAGGGGGTGAAATAGGGCATAAAGTTTTTTTTTTCTTTTTTTACAAATGTCACTATTAAGGAAATTTTGTAGCCAGAGCTACAAAAATTGGTACTTGGTTTCTTGTTCAGAAATAAAGAAATAGGTGCTTCAAAATTTTTGGAAATTTGACCCTACAGGGATGAAATAATGGGTGAAAGCCTATTTTAAAAATATGTCATTATTAAAGGACCACAGAGGTATTTTTAAAGCTACATCTATGAACATCGGTATTTGAATACTCGGTTACAAATAAAAAAATATGTGTTTCAGGGTTTCTGGATTTAAACCACTGTTGTTGTTATTGTTGCTGCTGCTGCTGCTGCTGCTGTGGTCTTTGGTCCAGAGACTGGTTTGATGCAGCTCTCCATGCTCTCCTGTGCAAGCTTCTTTATCTCCAAGCACTTCCTGCAACCTACATCCTCCTGAATCTACTTAGTGTATTCATCTCTGTCTCCCTCTCGAATTTTTACCCTCCACACTGCCCTCCAACACTAAATTGGCGATCCCTTGATGCCTCAGAACATGTCCTACCAACCGATGCCTTCTTCTAGTCAAGTTGTGTGGCAAATTTATCTTCTCCCCAATTCTATTCAGTGCCTGCACATTCGTTACATGATCTACCCATCTAATCTTCAGCATTCTTCTGTAGCACCTCATTTCTAAAGCTTCTATTCTCGTCTAAACTATTTATCATCCATGTTTCACTTCCATACGTGGCTACATCCCATACAAATATTTTCAGAAAGGACTTCCTGACACTTAAATCTATACTTGATGTTAACAAATTTCTCTTCTTCAGAAAAGCTTTTCTTGCCATTGCTACTTCACATTTTATATCCTCCTTACTTTGACCATAATCAGTTTCTTTAGCAAAACTCATCATCTACTTTACATGTACCATTTCCTAATTCCCTCACCATCACCTGATTTAATTCGGCTACAGTCCATTATCGTCGTTTTGCTTTTGTTGATTTTCATCTTATATCCTCTTTTCAAGACACTGTCCATTCTGTTCAACTGCTCTTCCAAGTCCTTTGCTGTCTCTGGCAGAATTACTATGTCACTGGCAAACCTAAAGGTTTTTATTTCTTCTCCCTTGAATTTAATTCTTACTTCAAATTTTTCTTTTGTTTCCTTTACTACTTGCTCAATATACAGAGTGAGTAAAATCAGGGATAGGCTATGAAACATTTTATTAAAATATTTCACTGCAAAAGTATTTTAAAGCTACATCTTTGTAAATTGGTGTTTGGCTTCTTGGTTAAGAGATGAAAAAATATGTGTTTCACTATTTTTGGAAATTCATCCCCTAGGGGGGGTAAAATAGAGTCAGACTGATTCACTGCTTCATCACCACCCAGCTCAAACTGCTAAGGATAGAAACCTGAAGTTTGGAAAGAGTTTGGATCTTATACTGTAAGCATCATTTAAGAAGCGGTTGTTCAAAATTCCACTTCCAAGTGGTTGAAATAAGAGATGAAAGGCTTTTTGAAAGTATGCCACTATTAAGGGAAATTTGAAGCTAAAACTACGAAAACCGGTATTTTGTTACTCACTCAGAAAATAAAAACTACATGTTTCAGCATCTTGGAAATTCAACCACTAAGGGTGTAAAATACTGGGTGAAAGTTTTTTTGAAAATAAATAATTATTAAAGAACTAATAAAGGATTTCTAAAGCTATTGGTATTTGACTTACTTATTAGAAATTTAAAAAATGTGTGTCCCTAGAAATTCAACCCCCAAGGGAGAGCAATAGGGGATGAAAATTTTTAAGAAAATATTTCATTACATTAAAAAACTTTAAAGCTAAATTTATGAAAATTGTATTTCACTTCTCAGTTAAATATAAAGAAACATCTGTTAGGGGATGAGAGTTGGTATGGAACTATCTCCCCAAGAATTTAAAAGGCATAATTAACAAAAACTTTTGTTTCTTGTCAGGAAAGACCATGTTTATATAGCCTTAATTAGTGTGAAAAGCTTAGTATGTGTTGCAATCCATGAACATTAAAATTCAATTAAAAAAAAAAAACACACACACACACACACACACACACACACACACAAACTCTCTGCAGGCTGTACAATCCACACAAGCAAAGCAGTGGTCACTAAGCTACTGGTGAATAAATGCAGGACAAAGTGCACGAGAACAAAGGAAAAAATCTGCTTTGCTATTGAGTACAGCATTAGTAGTTGGCATAGACCATATATAACACAGACCACCTATGTCCCTATCTCTGCCGTGTTAAGGTTTGAAACCAACTTCTAAGTCATATGACTCAGGGCGGAAAGCCGAGTTCCTGTCATTATGTGCTGTGTGACGTGGAGCTGACAGTTACAGTTTCTCTCATTTATAGCTGAAATCAAGCATTGATTTTGACAGTTCAGCAAACTGTAGTAAAACTCTTACACATGTAGTAGTGCAGTTAACCTAATTCCTCCGAAATTCCTGATTATAAAGCAGTGTTTATTGTTTATACATGCAGTCAAGTTGAAACATATTGACAGTTCTTTTCAACAAGCGACAGATTCACTGTCCTTTAGTGAATATTTGCTTCTTTTGTTCCCTTTTGCATTGTGAATTCTCGTAGGTCACCACTTCCACAGGTGTGGAAGACAAAATAACAATTTTGCACACAGCTTTAGTTTTCAAACTATTCCACAAGAATATGTATGAAATGTGTTTTACTATGATTTGTAAGAAAGGAAATACATTTGCATGCATAATATCAGGTATTTACACAAAATAAGCACATATATTCTCCGACTTCTGCTTAATCCAGTACAGATCCGAAACGATATCATGATAGGAAGCGTATTATATTACAAAATGTTGATTATACTCGTGTAGTGAGCTAGACATTAATGATATGTCGTCTCAAAAGCTTAGTCATTCACCAAGTTTTACATCCAAGGACCAATATCCATCCTAACTTTCATTAGAAATACCTCTGCAAATATTTTAAAGTAATTCGCTTACACAACTGAGATTTTCGTCACTTTTTCTAATCTGTGGAATATAAAAAAAAAGACTTCTCTGAGTGTATATGAAGGTCTTTACTTCTGCATCTAGTAAAAAGCACAAAATTTGATTTGTAAAAAAATATGTCATAAATTGTGCACTATAAACACATAATGACATACTTGGCTTTGTGCCCCAAGTCACGTAATTTAGATACTGATTTCAGTAAAATGATGTCATGCGCAGTCTTACATTATCTACGGTCTATGGTGGTTGGTATTGTATTCAGTCACACATTAAATATGAAAAGTAACATAAGAAAATATTACATGAGAGGTGGGAGGGGAAGGAACAAAATTAGTTATAGTTAGTATTGGGCAATTTATATCCATCAGGACAACTTCAAGTAAGTGTAGAGCACAGACATATGAGAAACCTTTGTGGTTTATTCTTCAGTATTGGTTGTGTTTTTAGATCACAGAAATATCAGGACACATATGCGAATTGCTAGAATTATAATCGGTTGATTCTATCAGTGTCACTCACTCACCAAGATGTTGAGGTGCGACAAACTGCCTGTTGGCTTCTGTCTCGCTTTCTTCAGCCGATGTTTGATCATTTTTCTGGGGCTTCACCAGCTACTTGTGCTGATGAAACAATATAAAAATTATCAAACAAACCTTGGTGGTCCACCATCAGCAATGGAGGGTAAAACTTTGACAATGCCAGCAACTCATGCTGGCAAAACAGCAGAAAAATTATCAAACAAACTTCGGCCAAAGAAATCGAGACAAGTCAACAGGCAATTTGTCAACAAGTGGTCATGAAAGTGTTAACATTTACGTTCAGGTGTCTCGAAGTGCAATTGACGGAAGAAAGATTACGTTCTTCCCAAACAATGCTATTTAGCAAATTTAAAGAACATTTATTTGGTGTGGACTGTATAACAGTTCAGTTGCCTCTTCTACCATACTTATTGGGAAGAGGATTAGAATATGATAACTGAGATAAAGATGAGATTTGGCAATGGAAGAGGGAGGTGAGGACAAACACACAAATTTATCTTTTTTTGTGTCCAACACAATGGGTTTTGGGCTATTTAAGGAGATTCAGATACAAAAGTAGTGCTTTGTAAGTTTCTTGGGAGGTAAAACTGAACAGTAACAAGAAAATAATCCATTTTGCAACCCTGCAACTACAGAGAATTTTAATTACTTTTAATTTTAACACAATATAACTTACCATTCTCTGCCTGAGTGTGCAGCAACTCCAAAGACATTTCAATGACATCAGGAGCCTTAGACACACTCAGAACTTTGACCACGGCGCAGCACAATCTCTCATCCAAGAGCTGCTCATCAGACGGAACTGAAAAATGTCAAATACTTCAGTTCAAAATGTAAGCAGCCCACATAAATACTTACAAACACCTCATTATGCTCAAGCTACACTCTCACATTAAACTTTGTAGCCATAAAACAATGGAAAGTCCAGGTTGTAATATCAACAATTACGGAAAGGGCAGATTGCTACTCACCTTAAAGAGGACATGCAGAGACGAAGACGGACACAATGAACAGACTCTTACATATCAAGTTTTTGGCCAAAGCCTTCATCAGAAAAGAAAAACACACACAGACACACACAAGCAGCACACCTTGCACACACAACTGCTATCTCTGGCTGCTCAGGACCGATAAACAAATGTGAAAAATGCAAACAACAATCCTACTTGTTGCCCCCTTTCAACGTGTTTCAGTCAGGTCTGAGCAGGCAGATATAGTGCTCATGCGTGTGTGTGTGTGTGTGTGTGTGTGTGTGTGTGTGTGTGAGGTGTGCTTGTTTGTGTGAATGGATGTCTGTTTTTATTTTCTGATAAAGCCTTTGACCAAAAGCTTTATGTGTAATGGTCTTTTCGTTGTATCTATCTGCAACTCAATGTGTCATCTTTACAATGAGTAACACTGTAATCTTTCCATAATTGTTTGCAGCCATAAGCATATCTGTAGTTAGTAGTAGCAGATATACGATAGGTGAAAGGGCGACATCAGTCAAATTTTTAATCTGTTAATTGCAGATGATTCCAGCTACCATATAGCTATCTTCAGTGCATTACATTTAAGTTATGATTGTTGAGTATGACTTTGTACACATCACATCGGTCTGGGAGGTCAGCTACAGAGTGGTGCAGTAACTGTCATTGTAGGAAAGTTGGACATGAGCAGAAATAATTAGCGAACAAGATAACACAGCAAGCAGAAGATTTGCTAATCTGTATTTCTCCAAGTGTACAAAGACTCGCTACACATAATGCAGCAAAAAATACAGTCCAAATGTCAACGAGGATGAGGCTACCTGAATTAAAGCACAAACAATGGAGTCTGAGCTGCAACTAGGTGGCTTCTGCACAGCCTCACAAAGCAAAGACGCTCCAAGTGTGAGTGGGCGGAGTGGCTGCCACTGGCCGTCCTATATTGCGGTGGCAGAGGACGCTCTTAGTGCAGAGCTGCTGGAGGTGTGGCTCACGGGGTGGAGATTGCGCACCACTGGGTCTGCCAGATCCTGTGCGACCACTACTGGTGTCTTACAGAAATTTTTAATTCCATTGCCAGCTTTGACACCTGTGGGGTTTGCATTTATTTTTGGTGGGTTTGGATGCTGTGGTTTTCATTCTTGCATGGGGGAGGGGAGAGGGGGGTGGGATTGCAGGATGAATGTTTGTTAAAAACCCTAAAAAATGCATCAAAATTCCTGAAAACAGGTATTGACCAAATATAAAAGGTTAGAAAATTTAAATATCATGGGGGAATAATCTGATTAGGTAAGCACAGACCATATGTAGTCTCTGTTCAAAGAAATAGTAGCAATAGAAATTGAGACATATATCAAATAAATTAATAAGAGGTGGTACTGATCCCCCACTGTACACAAAACAGGTCAGAACACTGTTGCAGAAGCAATGCAAAACACATGTCAAATTTAAAAGAATGCAAAACCCCCAGGATTGGTGAAGTTTTACAGAAACTCAAAATTTAGTGTGAACTTCAATGTGTGATGCTTCTAATAGTTTCCACAACAAATCTCTGTCTCAAAATCTGTCAGAAAACTCAAACAGATTCTGGTCATACGTATAGTACCCCAACACGACACAATAAATACCTCCACTGCACGATAACAATGGTGATGTCATTGATGACAGTGCCCCTGATGTAGAGTTAAGAAACAAGGCTTTCTGAAGTTCCTTCAGCAAAGGAGACTAAGTAAATAGTCCATAATTTTAACCTAGAACAACTGCCAACACAAATAACTTAGAAGTAGATATCCTGAATATAGCAAGGCAGCTTAAATCACTTACTGAAGGCCTGGCCTCCAATCCAGATTGTATAGCAGTCGGGTTCCTTTCACAGTATGCTGATATAACAACTCCATACCTTGCAATCATATACAACAGTTCGCTCATTGAAAGATCTATACCTCAAGACTGGAAAGCTGCAAAAGACACACCAATACCCAAGAAAGGAAATAGGAGTTATCTACTGAATTACAGATCCACATCGCTAATGTCAATTTGCAGTAAGATTTTGGAACATATACCGTATTTGAACATTATGAGTTATCTCAAAGAAAACAATTTACTGACAAATATTCAACATGTTTTCAGAAAATATTGTTCTTGAAACACAACTAGCTCTTTAGTCTCACCAAGTAATGAGTACTATTGACATGAGATGTCAAATTGATTCCGTATCTCTAGGATTCCAGAACCCTTTTGACCATTCCTCACAAGTGACTTCTAATCAAATTGTGTGCCTGCGGAGTATCACTTCAGTTGCGCAACTGGATTTATGATCTCCTATCAGAAAGGTACAGTTAGTAGTAACTGGTGGGAAGTCGTCAAGTACAACAAAAGTAATATCTGGCATTTCCCAAGAAAATATTATAGGCTCTCTGCTTTTTCTGATCTTCATAAACAATAATCTGAGAAATCTTTTCTAGGTTCTTTGCAGATGATGCTGTCACTTACCCTCTTGTAAAGTCATCAGATGAGTTAGAAAAGATATCTATATGGTACAAAAAGTGGCAATTGACTATGAAGTAATCCACATGAATACTAAAAGATATCTACGAAATTTCAGTTGCATGATAAGTCATACTAGTCTAACGACTGCAAATCTGAATAAATACTTAGGGATTACAATTATGAATAACTCACTGTGGATGATCACACAGATAATGCAGTTGGACAAGCAAACTAAAGACGAGCAGTTGTTGTTGTTGTTGTTGTTGTTGTTGTTGCGGTCTTCAGTCCTGAGACTGGTTTGATGCAGCTCTCCATGCTACCCTATCCTGTGCAAGTTTCTTCATCTCCCAGTACCTACTGCAACCTACATCCTTCTGAATCTGCTTAGTGTATTCATCTCTTTGTCTCCCTCTACGATTTTTACCCTCCACGCTGCCCTCCAATGCTAAATTTGTGATCCCTTGATGCCTCAGAACATGTCCTACCAACTGGTCTCTTCTTCTCGTCAAGTTGTGCCACAAACTCCTCTTCTCCCCAATCCTATTCAATACTTCATCATTAGTTATGTGATCTACCCATCTAATCTTCAGCATTCTTCTGTGGCACTACATTTCGAAAGCTTCTATTCTCTTCCTGTCCAAACTATTTATTGTCCATGTTTCACTTCCATACATGGCTACACTCCATACAAATACTTTCAGAAATGACTTCCTGACACTTAAATCTATACTCGATGTTAACAAATTTCCCTTCTTCAGAAACACTTTCCTTGCCAATGCCAGTCTACATTTTAAATCCTCTCTACTTCGACCATCATCAGTTATTTTGCTCCCCCAATAGCAAAACTCCTTTTCTACTTCAAGTGTCTCATTTCCTAATCTAATTCCCTCAGCATCACCCGAATTAACTCAACTACATTCCATTATCCTCGTTTTGCTTTTGTTGGTGTTCATCTTATATCCTCCTTTCAAGACACTGTCCATTCCGTTCAACTGCTCTTCCAAGTCCTTTGCTGTCCCTGACAGAATTACAATGTCATCGGCGAACCTCAAAGTTTTTATTTCTTCTCCATGGATTTTAATACCTACTCCAAATTTTTCTTTTGTTTCCTTTACTGCTTGTTCAATATACAGATTGAATAACATTGGGGAGAGGCTACAACCCTGTCTCACTCTCTTCCCAACCACTGCTTCCCTTTCATGCCCCTCGACTCGTATAACTGCCATCTGGCTTATGTACAAATTGTAAATAGCCTTTCGCTCCCTGTATTTTACCCCTGCCACCTTCAAAATTTGAAAGAGAGTGTTCCAGTCAACATTGTCAAAAGCTTTCTCTAAGTCTACAAATGCTAGAAACGTAGGTTTGCCTTTCCTTTATCTTTCTTCTAAGATAAGCCGTAAGGTCAGTATTGCCTCACGTGTTCCAATATTTCTATGGAATCCAAACTGATCTTCCCCGATGTCAGCTTCTACCAGTTTTTCCATTCGTCTGTAAAGAATTCGTGTTAGTATTTTGCAGCTGTGACTTATTAAACTGATAGTTCGGTAATTTTCACATCTGTCAACACCTGCTTTCTTTGGGATTGGAATTATTATATTCTTCTTGAAGTCTGAGGGTACTTCGCCTGTCTCATACATCTTGCTCACCAGATGGTAGAGTTTTGTCAGGAGGGACTCTCCCAAGGCCGTCAGTAGTTCTAATGGAACGTTGTCTACTCCTGGGGCCTTGTTTCGGCTCAGGTCTTTCAGTGCTCTGTCAAACTCTTCACGCAGTATCGTATCTCCTATTTCCTCTTCATCAACATTCTCTTCCATTTCTATAATATTGTCCTCAAGTACATCGCCCTTGTATAGACCCTCTATATACTCCTTCCATCTTTCTGCTTTCCCTTCTTTGGTTAGAACTGGGTTTCCATCTGAGCTCTTGATATTCATACAAGTGGTTCTCTTTTCTCCAAAGGTCTCTTTAATTTTCCTGTAGGCTGTATCTATCTTACCCCTATGGAGATAAGCCTCTACATCCTTACATTTGTCCTCTAGCCATCCCTGCTTAGCCATTTTGCACTTCCTGTCGATCTCATTTTTGAGACGTTTGTATTCCTTTTTGCCTGCTTCATTTACTGCATTTTTATATTTTATCCTTTCATCAATTAAATTCAATATTTCTTCTGTTACCCACGGATTTCTACTAGCCCTCGTCTTTTTACCTACTTGATCCTCTGCTGCCTTCACTACTTCATCCCTCAGAGCTACCCATTCTTCTTCTACTGCACTTCTTTCCCCCACTGCTATCAATTGTTCCCTTATGCTCTCCCTGAAACTCTGTACAACCTCTGGTTCTTTCAGTTTATCCAGGTCCCATCTCCTTAAATTCCCACCTTTTTGCAGTTTCTTCAATTTTAATCTGCAGTTCATAACCAATAGATTGTGGTCAGAGTCCACATCTGCCCCTGTAAATGTTCAACAATTTAAGACCTGGTTCCTAAATCTCTGTCTTACCATTATATAATGTATCTGATACCTTTTAGTATCTCCGGGATTCTTCCATGTATACAACCTTCTTTTATGATTCTTGAACCAAGTGTTAGCTATGATTAAGTTATGCTCCGTGCAAAATTCTACCAGACGGCTTCCTCTTTCATTTCTTACCGCCAATCCATATTCACCTACTATGTTTCCTTCTCTCCCTTTTCCTACACTCGAATTCCAGTCACCCATGACTATTAAATTTTTGTCTCCCTTCACTATCTGAATAATTTCTTTTATCTCATCATATATTTCATCAATTTCTTCATCATCCGCAGAGCTAGTTGGTATATAAACTTGTACTACTGTAGTAGGTGGGGGCTTCGTGTCTATCTTGGCCACAATAATGCGTTCACTATGCTGTTTGTAGTAGCTTACCCGCACACCTATTTTTTTACTCATTATTAAACCTACTCCTGCATTACCTCTATTTGATTTTGTATTTATAACCCTGTATTCACCTGACCAAAAGTCTTGTTCCTCCTGCCACCGAACTTCACTAATTCCCACTATATCTAACTTTAACCTATCCATTTCCCTTTTTAAATTTTCTAACCTACCTGCTCGATTAAGAGATCTGACATTCCACGCTCTGTTCAGTAGAACGCCTGTTTTCTTTCTCCTGATAACAATGTCCTCTTGAGTAGTCCCCGCCTGGAGATCCGAATGGGGGACTATTTTACCTCCGGAATATTTTACCCAAGAGGACGCCATCATCATTTAACCATACAGTAAAGCTGCATGCCCTCGGGAAAAATTACGGCTGTAGTTTCCCCTTGCTTTCAGCCGTTCGCAGTACCAGCACAGCAAGGCCGTTTTGGTTATTGTTACAAGGCCAGATCAGTCAATCATCCAGACTGTTGCCCCTGCAACTACTGAAAAGGCTGCTGCCCCTCTTCAGGAACCACATGTTTGTCTGACGAGCAGAACACTTGGAAAGTGCAATGGGTCTACTTTAAGAGACTGCTCACACCATGCCTGTCTGCCCTCTTCTGGAGTGCAGTGTAGGATATGCACCAGATAGGACTGATGGAGGACACTGAGAAAGTCCAAAGAAAGGCAGCTCATTCTGTATCATCGTGAAACAGGGGAGTGTGTGCCACAGACATGATACATGATTTGGGGTGGCACTCATTAAAACAAAGGCATTTTTCGTTGCAATAGGATCTTCTCATGACATTTCAATCAGCAACTTCCTCCTCCAAGTGCGAAAATACTTTGTTGTCACTCATCTACATTGAGAGAAATAATCATCATCATAAAATTAGAGAAATCAGAGCTCGCACAGAGAGATTTAAGAGCTCGTTTTCCATGCATGATGTTTGAGAGTGGAACAGTAGAGAAATAGTTTTATGGTGTTTTAATGAAACCTCTGCCAGGCACTTAACTGTGAACTGTAGAGTAATAACGTACGAGCAGATTAAAATGCCATCTCTCTGATAGCTGTAACAATGATAGCTGAGATGTGGCCACAGACCTATTCCTTCAAGTTTATAACAGCACAGATTGTGTTGAACGCTTGACTGGACTTTCCAAAAGCCACATGTGACTAAGGACTGTTGTCCCAGTCTACTGCCAACCAAATGGTGAATTTTTAACCATCTAATCATCTTCACCTGTTCTTGGCCTGCCTGCAGTCTACTGATGTGTCTCCTCCAGTCTATTTGGTGAACGATACTGCACCACCATTCAACCAGTTTGGTTATCGCCACTCTATTCCCTTTCATTCTCACTACAGAACCTGCCAACCCCATCAAACATATAGCATTTTATGTCAATGATGCAATCAGAATGCAATACTGCCTGAGAGCATGTGACAGTTGGTAGCATCATTTAAATATTAAATTGGGAACTTGTGTGTTGACTGATAATTTCCAAAGTATCATGCAAGTATACTATAAAATTTCTGTCTACAATCTTCTTTCTTCCTGCTTTGACAAAAAATTATCTGGTCTATTTTAGACTCATTCTTGTCTTGGACTGTACGAGTATGAAGCTCATGAAGATATGCAGAAGGAAAGTGATGTCATATTGACATATATCTAAAAGTAATGGATCGAGTCCATTTACATCCGAGGTCTATACTATAATTAGATTAACTCTGTCACTACTACACACTTTAAAGTATTTCTTTTCAGGAAATGAAAAAAAAATGGTTCAAATGGCTCTGAGCACTATGGGACTTAACTTCTGAGGTCATCAGTCGCCCAGAACTTAGAACTACTTAAACCTAACTAACCTAAGGACATCACACACATTCATGCCCGAGGCAGGATTCGAACCTGCGATCGTAGCGGTCGCACAGTTCCAGACTGTATCACCTAGAACCGCCCGGTCACTCCGGCCGGCTTAGGAAATGAATTCTGACATAATGGTTCAAGAACATGTAGTTAAGGGAATTACGTCCGATAAATGAAGTAATCATATATCTAAAAACACAGATGTTGTGACTTACCGAACGAAAGTGCTGGCAGGTCTATAGACACACAAACAAACACAAACATACACACGAAATTCAAGCTTTCGCAACAAACTGTTGCCTCATCAGGAAAGAGGGAAGGAGAGGGAAAGACGAAAGGATGTGGGTTTTAAGGGAGAGGGTAAGGAGTCATTCCAATCCCGGGAGCGGAAAGACTTACCTTAGGGGGAAAAAAGAACAGGTATACACTCGCGCGCACACACACACATATCCATCCGCACATACACAGACACAAGCAGACATATATTTTTCCCACGTGGAATGTTTCCCTCTATTATATTCAAATGAAGTAATCAGAAATATTATTATTATTAGGTTATATAACATATTATAGCATTCTACAGGTTTTATGCAACACTACTGTGGCTTTGTTGCTGTGCCAAACCCAAGCTACTCACATATAAATTATTTTTAACAAGTAGAGGAGCTGGATGTAGGGCAGAGTTTAACTTGTTCGCAATGGAGTCATTGTGCATTAGATCATCCAGTTAATGAGGGTAAGGGGATTCAACACATTGTTGAAGGTACCATCCCTATATTTTCTTAGTGTCTTACAAGAAAGCACTGTGAATGTAAATAAACATAACTAGATAAGTACTGGAAGCCATTCCTCCTAAATAAAGAGTCCAGTTCAATTAGTATTGGGCCATCTTGCTCAGATCAAGATAAGAGGTGTAGCACACGATATCAGCTCATGTGAAATGTAGCTGTTCAATTGAAAATGTGTGCTATTTTAAATATATTTGTAAATATTGTAGATGTAATAGAACTCTGGGATAATCAAATCTGTGATTTCAGAAGAAATCACTATTCTCAACTCATCACAAATTACAACATGTTTCAGTGCCTGGAAAGTGGTAAAAAAATAGCTTCTGGGAACTGTCAGATAAAGCTCATTCTGAAACTAATTAAAGCATTGATGTAACACGCTGCATCCTGTGTCCATGAAGGTTGTGAACCTTACTTTACATCATAATGGTAGCACTGGTCCACATCCATTGTTAAGGTGGTTTCCTGATGAAATGATGGGATTTGTTTGAACATGTAAAACAAAAGTTTTACACACTTTATTAACGTGAAAACAAGCTTGGGTCTCCTTATAAGAGAAGATGTCTTGGCAGTTAAATTTCAAGATTTGAATCTGTTATATTAGTTTCCACAAGGCAGTACTTCCACTAACTCCAAATCATTTACCTGTGTATAGGCGAGCCCATAAACACATCGGTGAGGCAAAGATAGATGCGTATTTTTATACTCTTCAAGGGTATGCTACTGGATATCATCGTCTTCACTACACGATTTTCGGCAATCCATCTGGCCGCCATCTTCCGGCATGATCGCTGAGTACACTATCACGCCGGAACTGAATGAACATCAGAAACAGCAGCTCCTCTATACCACGACTCCAGGCCACTGTGCCTGTGGGAGAAGTGGAAGAACTGCCCCCTGCGAAGTGAAGAATTGCAGCGCCGCCAGCGGCACAAACTGGCGAAAGTGATAGATCGCAAATTAAGATGTAGCGGTCAAAAACCAGACTGTTATTGTTTTATTTCTGATAAAATAGGGTTCCATATCTTGCTTAAAGGAAAACCTTTGTCTCTATTAATAATGTCATCAGATAATCGTATTTCAATGGATTCCTTGAGCACACAATCCCAATAACGAGAAGTCAGAGCAATGATTAGCTTCTCTTTAAACGACATATTATGCCCTTCATTGAGACAATGTTTGGCGACGGCAGATTTTTCAGGCTTATCACTTTCACCAGATTCTAACGCTGGTGGCAATGCAATTCTTCACACTCTTCTGCTTCTTGCACAAGCGGAGTGGCCTGGAGCCGGGGTATAAAGGAGTCACTGTTTCTGATGTTCATTCAGTTCCGGTGTGATTGTGTACTCGGTGATCCCACCTGAAGATGGCAGCCAGATGGATCACCGAAATATCGTGTAGTGAAGACGATGATATCCGGCAGCATACCCATGAAGAGCATAAACATATAACAACATATAAGACGCCGGGAAAATACACGGAATCACGTAGATGCGTATTATTCACTTAATCATGTATGACATTACAATACTTGGACTAACACAGAAGACCTAGTATTAAGCAGACTTAAAAGAGGATGCAGATGCATAATATGGTTAATTCTTCCAGGAATAATGACAAACTGCAGAAAAGCAATGTCAAAGAGAGGGTTGAGGATTTACACATTCAGCAGTGGCGCAGGTACCTAAAACCCTTTACAAACTATGCAGAGAACTGGAGACTGTATGCTGCATCACATTTTATTTTATTTTGGTATATAAGCTTATTTTGGCTTTATTGCCTTCATCGTTACATGTTCTGGCATTGTAGGTGGACATACATCAACTTTGAGTAAACTATTATTCCTGTCTGTAGTTGTTGGATTTTTTTTGTTTAAGTAATGTTTTAAAGTTGCGCCATAGTTTGCTGTTGCACATATATCACAATACTTTTTTACTATGTGAAACTCTTAGAAATTCAAGTTTGACAGTTTTGAAGTTTCTATGACTTTCAGATAGTAACAAATGTATCATATGTGCAACAGCAAATTATCAAACAACTTTAAAATGTTACTAAAAAAATATGCATCCAACAACTACGGGCAGCAAATAACAGTTTACTCAAAGGTGACTTTGTCCTCCTACAATGTCAGGACATGTACTGATAAAGACAATAAAGCCAAATCAGCTTATATATTAAAATAAAATAAAATATTAAGAAGCATACATTCTCCAACTCACTGCATAACGTCTTACTGTGTCACATTATATGGTGCAGGTTCCACATTCTTGTCATCCTGCACCACCAGTACGAGAGTAGCAGCAGTCAGACTAGGAAATTACAGTTCCACGTGCAGACTGCCATTAACATCACAAGCACAAAAAGCTGCATTTGGCATGATGCTGCCTGCGACTGCGAAGAATGGACTGCTGATGAACGGCATAGCATTGTGTTCGGCAATTAATCGTGGTTCTGCACTGTACCAGAAGACCATTGACGGCATCTGTGGCAGTGACCTGGCTAGAAGTCTCTTTCTTCCAATGTTTAAGAGAGGCACAATAAATAAACTTGACAACCTAAAATTTTTATAATTACCACAGAGATAAATTGGAGAGAAGATGTACCAAGCATCAGGTTGTCATTTAGTTTCAGGTTTGAAGTATAATAACCCTGTCTTATAACCAGTCCCTATGTCACAGCTTTCTGTAGTGTAATGCTGAATTTCTCTCAATATCCTACCACCTACATTTGTACTGCTCTTGCAGTGAATATAGTATATAATGAAAAAAAAAAAAAACTATTTAGTAAAACCTGAATATTCAAGCACAACAGTTTGTTTTGTAGATAACCCAATGTTGAAAGTCTCAGGCTCTTAAGAAGTGCGCATCACCAGCCAGATACAACTGTCCTCTTTCAGCCTCAAAAAACAAAATTCTGACTTTAGCTCTTTAATACAATTTTTTTCCTAAATATGGTTCAAAGAGCAATTAAGCTTTTTTACACTGAATTCCTTTTACACCGCCTGACAAAAAAAAGTAAAGTGCACACAAGGGGGAGGAGGAAATAAAATGAAATTTCACAGGCTGAGTGTGTATGTGATATTATATTGGTGATTATAAAACTGGGTCATATTTACAAAACTTGATAGTATGAGCCCACTTGTCAATACAATGTTGCGCCCCCTCTGACCTGGTGCATGCACTGATTCAGTTGAAAAGACGTCATGAAGCAGCTGTATCCTCTCCCGAGTCAAGATGGGCCACAATTGTTGTAAACAGTGCTTAGTATCTCTGATACTGGTACTGGTACACAGTTTACAAGACAGCTAGTCCTATACATTTTATCGGGGAGAAATCTGAGGATTTTACTAGCCATCGGAGTACCTCAACATCATGCAGACTGAATAATGGCACGCCAATACTGTTGCATGGGAATTAACACATGAGAACACAGGATGTGCATGGCATTGTCGAGCTGTCAAGAGTTCCCTCATTCACTGCCAGCCGCAACCTGAAGTCATACCAGACAGCTCCCCACACTGTGACTCCAGAAGTAACACTGCTATGCCTCTCCTAAAAATTGGAAGAAAGGGACTTCTACTACCAAAGTCACTGCCATAGATGCCAACAACAGTCTTCCGGGATAGTGCAGAACCACAATTGGTTGCTGAACACAGTGCGATACCATTCATCAGCAGTCCATGATTCACAGTCACAGCACCACTCCAAATGGCAGCCTGGACATGGAATCATAATTTCCTAGTCTGCCTGCTGCTATTCTCAGACCAATAGTTCAGGATGACAAGAATGTTGCATTAAGTCCATTACTTGTTCTTTGATGGCAGATGCAGATTGGAAGGGTTACAATGTTTTGTTTTAGGGTGCAAACACAACTAGGGTCACGCATGTCCATGTCAGAACCGTAACACGAAGACAAAAAAGGAGTTAAGAACAGAAGGAAAGACAGCTAAAAATAAGGACTTGTAGAAAGGTCCATAAAATATGCCATAGCGAAACAATGGTCCTGACCTACAAGTTAAATGTCCTTTGCCACATTGCTATGACAGATAAAAGAAACATGGTCAACAGCCCACGCGTCAGTCGCTAAAACGGCTGGCAAACATAAATGAGAATGTAAGTGGTTAAAAAAAGGGCACTCTGTCAGGAAATGGCAAACTGTCAAAGGTTGAGGGCAATGAGCACAAAATGGCTGGGAGCACCACTTAAATGTTGATGGCTAAAGAGACAGTGTTCAATACGCAGCCTGGCTAAACCGATCGTCTCACGGCGAGAGGGTCGAGCGGAGGTCGCCAAGCTGCTGTGAGAGGCTTAATTCCCCGGAGGTTGTTCCCATGAAGGGAGGACTAGTGGTGATGCCAAAGTGACACCACCTGTTGACAGACAGAGCACAGAGATCACTGGAGAACACAGAGATCACTAGAGGGAAAAGAAGAACTAGCGGGCCGAGGTACGGGGACTACAGCCTTGATAGCAGCCTCATTTCCCGTCAGACTGACATGACCAGGAATCCACATAAACATCACAGGGCTCCATCAAAAGTGAGCAAGTGACAGCTTTTCTTGACCCCTGCACTATGGGATGGACAGTGTGCAGCACAATGAGGTTCTGAAGGGCACTGAGAGAGTCGGAGCAGATGATGCAATTGAAAAACCTGCATCACCAGATGTACTGTGTGGCCTGATACACGGTGAAGTGTTCGGCTGTAAATACTGAGCAGTGTTCTACAAGCCTATAAAGAAAACCTTCGGTGCCAATGACAAATGCACACCCGACACCACGGTCAGTCCAAGAGCCATCAGTGTACACAAAGGTACTATCGTGAAGTTCAGTGTGAAGGCTGTGAAACTTACTGCAGTAGACCTAGGCAGGAACACTGTCCTTAGGAAGCAAATGAAGGCAAAGGTGAACACGGGCCACTGCACAAAGCCAAGATGGTGAAGGGTTCACACCCACTGGGAAAGTGGCAGGTAGCACGAAGTTAAGCTGCCAGAGCAGGAACCGAAAGCCAACTCCAGGAGGCAACAGGGAAGGGAAATGCGCCCCATACTGGGGATCAAAGGAGGCCCATGATGGGTGGCCAGGAATGGCAGACAAACAGCATGTGTATCTGCTGAGAAGAATGTCACGGCGGTATGACAGCAGTAGTTTGGCAGCTTCTGCATACAGATTCTCAACTGGGCTAGTGTAAAAGGAGCTAGTAGCCAAATGGAGGGTACGATGATGGATAGTATTGAGATGGCTTAAGAGGGATGCATAAATGATACACCCATAGTCTAGTTTCGAACAGACAATGGACCGGTACAAACAGAGGAGGGTGGTCCGACCTGTCCCAAGGAAGTCCACTGAGGACACACAGGACATTGAGGGACTGCATACAACAGGCGGCCAGCTAAGACTCGTGGGAGGACCAAGAAAGTTTCCTATTGAGCATGAGCCCCAGGAATTTCGTAGCTTCAATGAACGAAAGAGCAACAGGCCCAAGGTGTAAAGACAGTGGAAGAAACCAATTGCACCACCATGAATTCATACTAACAGTTTTGTTACTGTCGATGCTCCACGAGTAAAGACAATCAAGGCATCGCTGGAGACACACGTGAAGGAGACAAGCCAATAGAGAACTGCAATAGACTGCAAAATCATCAACAAGAAGGGAGCCGGAAATGCTCGGCAGGAAACAGGCCATAATAGAGCTAATGGCGATGAAGAGGACAACGCTCAGAACGGAATGCTGAGGCACACCATTTTCCTGGAAAAAGGTATAACCCACATTCACCTTGAAAACTTAAGACTTTTTAAAATTCCTGAAGAAAATGGGGCATGCGGCCTTGGAACCCCAACATGTAGAGATGAAGGAGTATGCCAGTCCTCCAGCAGGTGTCATACGCTTTCTCCAAATCAGAAACACAGCCACAGTCTGGTGTTTCTGCAGAAAACCATTCATGAAATGGGTTGACAAAGTGACAAGATGGTCAACTGCAGAATGGCATGTTCAAAATCCACACTGCATAGTTAGTAAATTGCAAGAATTGAGCCACCATACCAGCTGGGCATGAATCATATGTTCTATCACCTTGCAAACACAGCTGGTGAGAGAAATGGGGCATTATACTAGAAAAAAGGTGTTTGTCCTTACCGAGCTTGGGTATGGGTATGACAGTGGCTTCATGCAAGCGTCTGGGAAATGTGCCCTCTTTCCAGATGCGATTGTACTTATGAAGGAGAAAGTGCTTACTGGCACATCTGAATGTGAACATAGTCCGGTCTTGGGGCAGAGGAGCAGGATGAAGTGAGACTATGATCTAACTCCCTCATAGTAAAGGCAGCATTGTAGCACTCACGATTCTGAGAAGAGAAGGGTATCGCCTGAGCTGCTTCCACTCATTTCTGCAAAATACAGGCCCAAGGTATTGGAGATAGTAGTAGCATGCATTATGACATCTGCTGCTGTCAGGCCAGAAATTGTGGAATGGACCTTGGTCCCAGAGAGCCATCGGTGGTTGGCCCACACAAGGAAGACAGAGAGGCACTGTTAAAAGAACTAGTAAAGGAAATCAAGCTAGCTTTTTTACTATCCCCAAGAACGTGACAACATGTGCATTCGACTATTTATAATGAACACAGTTTGTCATCGTAGGACAACAGTTAAAAAAACACGGAAAGCATGCGAATTGAGTCACAGCAGACCTCAGTCTACCAAGAAACTGAGACACAGCACAGCCAAGACTAAGTGTAAGGAATGGAACATTCTGCAGCAATAAGGATAACATTTGTACGATATTCTACCTTGTCATCACAACTGGAAAAATGTTGTTCATTAACGGTCGCCAGGGAGGAGTAAAGCCTCCTGTCAGCCATTTGGGTGTTCATGTAGGTGGGGTAGGATCAGCAAATGAACAGCACACGGGAAATGGTTACTTGAGTACATGTCAGAGAGAACAGACCAATCGAGATGATGGGCAAGATGTGCAGTACAGAAGGAGAGATCCGAATGGGAACAGGTCTGTGTGGCATCTGAATGGAATATGGGTGTTCCTGTGTTAAGACAGATGAAGTTTAAGTTGATTGAGAAGGTAAGCCAAGAGGGCAAATCTTGGACAGGTCCTGGGAGAATCCCAAAGGGGATGGAGTACATTAAAGTCACCGAGCAGTAGAAAGCGATGATGGAGTTGCCCAAATAAGCTGGAGGACGTCTGCCCCAGTGACACTGAATGACGGACAGATGTAAACGGTACAAAGAGTAAAGGTGAAGTGAGGAAGGAAAATGTGGACTGCAACAGCTTGAAGTAGGGTAGTCAGGGAGATGGGTTAACAATGAATGTCATTCCGGATAAGGAGTATAACTCCCCCATGAGATGAAATGCCATACTCGGGGGAAAAGTAAAAGCGGATTGGGAAGAAATGTGAGAGCTCAAAGCTGTCTTGAGGATACAATTTTGTTTCCTGGAAGGAGAGAACAAGCAGATGCTGTGATTCCAAGAGCAGCCAGAAGTCCTCCTTGTTGAACTGAAGGCCACAAACATTCCATTGGAGGACAGTCATGACAAGGAAAGGGGAGGAGGGAAAAAATGGAGTGTCACCTCAGTGGCTGCAAAGTGCCGGCCTTTGAAGACTCACTGCTGCAGGGCACAGAGGCTTGAGGATCCTGCTCAATAAGATCTAAAAAGGCATCAGAATTCTCCCTCTGCTGGTCTGTGGAATCCAGGGCAGAAAAATGGTTGGTGGTGCACACCGGCGACACGGAGGTCGACTGGGCGAGGGTCTCACATGGCCACACTATCTAAGAGGATCTCTGAGTCAGTGAAGCAGAAGACAACATGCCTCTGTTTGATTTCTTGGGGCATCTCCAGTTCACAGAGGAAGACTAAGATGTTTGTTGGCTTGAGGGACATACGAAATCTTCACGGGACTATTCCTTCTGTTCTTTCTGGCATGCCAGTTGTGCAGCAGGTGACTTTGCCCCATGACACAAAAGTTTGGTGGCCTACTGCGCAGTTGTATGAGGAAACAGGGAAGCTACCTTGACACTGGATGATTTTACAATCGTGGTAGTCAATTTGAGGTCCCGTGGCTGTGCCCTTCACGGAGTGAGATGCAGCAAGAACAGTACTGTAAGTGCTTTATGATAGAACACAGTGTTTATAACTAGCCAACAACTTGTGAGCGACTGGGTAAGGCACTTTTTCCATCACTCAGATCTCCTGGATGTCCCACTTATCAAGATACATGGGACAATTTCAGGAGAGGGCAGCATGGTCGCCATTGCAATTGATGCAAAGGGGAGAAGGAGGTGGACAATCGCCCTCATGAACATCCCTACCACAAGTTACACGTTTAGGACAGGTGTCAACAGGACATTTGAGTGGGGTTGTAATGATGACACTGGTAGCAGCACACTGGGTTCAGAATGTACGGTCAGAATGTGCTAACTTCATAGCCTGCTTTGGTCCTTGATGGAAGCACCACTTTATCAAAAGGGAGAAAAAAGAGTGTCTGTTAGCACTAAGGATGCATTTACCTTTTTCATCACCCAATGGACTGCAATGACACCCTGATCAGAGAGGAACGTTTGGATTTCTGCCTCGGTCAGACCATCAAGCAGCTTAGAATAAATATCCCCAGGGGAAAAATTCAGTGTTTGATGGGCCTCACCAGGAAAAGGATAGCCATGGAGGAGTGAAGCTGCAAGCAGTAGTAGTGCTTGAGAATCACAAGTAGTCTCCAAAAATTAAGTGCCACTGAGTAAACAATCGCAGGATTTCACAAGACCAGCAATTGCATCAACACCATTCTGAATAAAACTGATTTACTGTAGCAAAGGACTGACCGTCTTCAGTTCATAAAACCACAAGGAACCGTGGTGCAGCTAGGAGGGTCTTCGCATCATTAGCCTCATTCTGTTTACGTTTAGTAAATGTTGACAGTGAAAAAGTTGTTTGGCTCATTGCAAGAAAATCCCCCATTATTGCCAGTGTCACCTACGATAGTGCACTCCTTCCAACTGGGGGACGCGACCCCCCCCCCCCTCCCTCAGGGGCGACTACACCCTCCTTAAGCTGTCAGTACATGGACTGTGTATCCGAACGTTGAGCGTGCCGAGTTTCTGACATCACAGCGTGGATTAGCATGTTCGGGAGTCTTTCTGAATATGAAGGACAATACCTCAGATACTCTGAGCATGCGAGTATGTGTCTGAGCATTGACCAATGAGATGGCACAATGCCACCTACGTCACATGCACGCCATCTCCCTACAGAGTTGTGAGGCGCCATATTGGCATTCAGTTCAAGTCTATACATACATACGCCGTTTCTGAGCACCAGCAAATTGAGAATCACTCGAAAACCTGTTGTGTGATTCGTTGCAATAATGAGAAACATCTTGTTTGTGGCAAAAGTATTATTGTTCTTTGTGTGTTATGAGAGTATGCCATTTGACGGCAACGACACGCTGAGAATCCACCAAAAATGCATTGTTCTTGGTACAATTTGTTATAATTAAATTTCAATTAGTAAAACAGCTACGATTAAAGCTTTTATCAAGTGCCAACATGGCAGGATTGGCTGACAGAGGTTTGTCATCGGTTTAGCACAGTGAGTAGCATTACCGATTGCTATTTAAATGTGTGAAATGATGCTGGTTCGGGTCTCACCATGTCTAATTCCCCCCCCCCCCCCCCCCCCCAACATTCGTGTAATAGGTTCTGGTGCTTTATCATTAGTTTAATATAAGTATATACTATAGTATTTGATGTTATGTAAATACAAGTTCACCTTTTTTTTTGAGGAGTGAGTTTGTTCAATTGGCTTAATCTACAGGGCAGCTTGCGCTACTTGTATAACGATATTTTTGCTCCTTTTTCTGTTTCATAATTCACATGTTGCAAAGATTCTGCTACTGGGTAGCAAAAGTGATCAAGTAAGAATGACCTTTTGGTTTTACTAAAATGTGGGAATGATGAAATAATGCTTATCTTAGGTGGAGACGTATTGCAAATTTGTATCGCACTGTTTGTAATGGAACTTTTACAAGCCTGTGTCCTTACTTATTTGACATGGTACTTTCCTTTTCATCTAAAAACATGTTCATGGATATTGAAGTTTTTATTTGTGTATATTACATATAGAACAAAGTGACTGGCGTATGGACAATGGAAGAAATGTGCATTTTAATAGAGTTAACGTGGGATTTTTATGCATGCCTGTTTAGTAAACAGTGTGATTTACGAGCTAGAAACATCCTGCAACTGCCACTGGAGAGCACTGTGATCGTGAATACCATGTTGAGGCCCACGTATCGTATGCACAAATTGCATCGTTCCTGAGCATTCAGCAGCACGTTGAACTCAGCACACTCGATGTTAACGTTCAACAGCACGGTCCGTGTGCCGACGACTTTAGGTGATTGTTCACACCTCACGTCACAGTTCGCAAACTCCTGACAGAGGGACCAATTGGCAATTTTGGAAGGTAGCAGCTCAGGCAATCACCCTTCCCTGGTTCTGCCTCTACCAGGTAGTACGTAAAAACCCTACCTGTTGACCGGGGCTGGGAATTACGCATTACTCAGTCAGCTGTTACGTGTCAGATGCGTGGGCTGGCCCTCACTAGTGCACAGGGAGGAAGAAAAAAGAGGAACCTCAAACACCAAAGTGGAGGAAGGATAGGAGAAGGGGAACAAAAAAAGGAAAACTGTAATGAGAAACAATGGAGAGACTGTTCTGATATCACTACTGAAAATGCAAAAAACATCCCAAAAACATCCCAGACCTATTCCCCAAGAGAGGGAAAAAAGAATAGCAAGAGGACAGACATGCAGTACCAAGGTTGTCACAAGTTTCTCCAAGTGAAATACCCTGATATCCAAACAATTTCTAGCATTTTTCCCCAGAAAATTTTCAGATCTCAAGAGTAAGACACAAGTAGACAAAAAAAGTAAGGGCTTCTGTATTTCTCCCCCATGTGAGCAAAAATCTTAAGTACTAACATCAACATCTGTTGTAATAAACTGTTTTTCAACAGAGAAAGCAAGCCAAATGGTACACGTGTTTCATTAAGACCACTGTTGGTATTTTATTTCAATAAAATGAAATACATTTGGTGACAAAATACGCATTTCGTTGGGGTTGCAAGATAGATTTAAAATCACTTCACTGATTTCAGAAATAACCTCAAAAAAAAGAGTAGGCCTCTTGAAAGAAGTGCATAAGGCAGGGAAGAGTTGTGTAAACCAACACTGCAGGTGACTGACAATAAAATGTTGGTTCTACTATGTTTGTTGTTGTTGGTTATTATCCACTGTGTTATGTCTATTATTTTACAGGTATTGTGTGGTTTTTCTTTCAAGAAATACATGAGTACATAGCATACAAACTGCCACAATTTTCTTCACCTTATCGTCCATACTTTCTATTACATGAACTACTGTCAAAAGCGCCAAAATGTACTAGAATAAATAAACTTTCTGTCACACACCACACTGTACAATGTACTGTTAGACAGTCACAATTCCTGAAATCCATCACCCACGGCCTCTGATCTGCTGAGGAGCTCTGCAGTCCCGGGTCCTTGGATAAACTACGAAAACCCAGGCATGACTTGCACATTAGTGGGAAATGGTGAGTTTCAGATCGGTAGGCCCAACTGTCAGAGATGCCCGCAGAAATGGTCTGTTTTTTTGGTCCATTTTGGAAGTCCACTAGTGTGGCCAGCTATTCATATGTGACAGACATGATGTTGACGAAATGAGACTGTGGCGATCAATCCGTGCAACAGACAACTCGCGCAGGTACTCTAAGAATCAATACTAATGAGGATAGGTAACAACTCACTGTGAAGATGATGTCTGAGCAGCAGACAGCCACATAGAAAAGACAATCACACTCTCACAACTAAATTTTTGGCCACAGCCTCTGTCAGAAAATGAGCACACACACATTCACTCAGACACAACTCGTGCACAAACGACCACAGTCTCTGGCCACTGCATCAACAATCTCTGGGAATCAGATCCAAACAAACCACTCCTACCACCTCCCCGACTCTCGTTGGCAGCTGTCAATGTAGCAGGAAGAAGTGGTGGCAGCACTGACTGCAAGCTGAGGGGAGTGGTAGGAAGCAATAAGAATGAGGGAGTAGGGATGTGGCACACGTACTCAGCTGCACCCAGCCAGTGATGATCCACGAAATCTCAGTAAACAAATCATTTCATCTAGAGAGACAAAAACAAAATTTTTCCAGCGCATTCTTTTTTTTTTGTATTTCCCAGATAGTTCCCTGACATGTTTGAAATACCCTGATATTCTTTGATTTCCAGAATAAGTGGCAACTCTGGGTATGGAAGTGAAAAGATGCTGCAAAGGCTCGGGCCCTGTGGTAGCCAAGTATGAACCCACCAAAGAACAGTGAGCCCCATAGCAGGTGGGGGTGGAGGGGGGGGGGGGGAGGGGGGGGAAGGGGGGAGGAAGGGTTACAATGTGCCCAGTGCACAATATGGTGAGCCTCCCTCACAGGGGTTAGATTCGACTGATCGGAACATTGACAAAGAGTATGCTTGCTGTCACATTCCCATGCAGTCCAACATCAGGCCACTGTCATATATGGATGCCTCACAAACCTGGACAATGTACAATTTGACCAGCTGGCCAAATGGAGACCCACAATAAGGCCCCTCTCAAACTTCGTCAGGGGGCGATGAAGCTGCCTCATAAGAGCATGTGGGAGCTCCATGTCCTTCACAGTGATCACTCAACGTCTCGTGCTGTTCGTGCCCCTATATATCCTATCAGGCCTGGTGACAACACTAAATATGAAGAACACTGATGCAGTCTGGTGGACGCGCTCCATATCCTAGTGAACTGCAACTCTAATCATTTACATACCCCCAATGGTGTGCACATGAACGAAGTTAGACTGACACCCAACTATGTCTTTTTTGCCTGGCACTGTATAATTACAAAAAAGAAACACTATAAAACAATGATGAACACTAAGCTATATAAATTCTATCAGCTTTAATTTGTTATATGTAAGATACAATTCTAAGTCTTCTTATATGATAATTATAATCAAATTTACAAAACTAGTGAAACTATAATCCTATCTCATACCAGTATCAGCAAGAAGACCGAGTATTAGCAGGACGTGGGTAGCAGTATCTTCTCCAGTGCTTTCCACGCCATCAGTCTCCAGTAGTTTAGTCAAAAGAGATACCAAACCATTCTTTACAGCCTGTTGAATCAATAATTGTAAATAAAACACTACAATAATTATGTAAGGTAATTCAGTGCAGGTTAATGTAATATTATAAGAAAACTCTTCTCCTGCAGAGGCTTTGTAGCTTTCATTGTTTTTCCCAATTATAATTCCTCTTAAAATGAAATGGAGAATTATGATTTATTAGTTTCATTATGTATGTTTCTATGTATGGTAATTTATCCTGGTACAGCAAACATGTCAAATGTCTGGGATAAAAGTTTATCACTGGCAGCATAAAATTACTAGCAATCTAATACAAAGATAATTCTATTCTGGACAACAGTTACTCAAATTATCAATTCATCACACATGAAATATTCTACTGAACAGTAACATTTTTCTCACAGAATGTCTTATAACCTCTGAAGGAGAATCTAGCTTTATAGTAAGTATTTTTTGCCTGTTTATTTATTATATACATTTTTACTTCCATAGACTGCAAATTCTGAGCATACATTTGAATCTGTGTGTGTGTGGGGTGGGGTGGGGGTACAAAATTATTTCAGTTTCTCATGTTTTACATGTGAGCAAAATTATTTTCCTTAAATAATATTGGTCTGCTGTGCATGAGGTTTATAATTTCATAAATGAGTATGCAGGTGACAGAAGTTTTAGTAAATAAATAGTTGGCAACAACACTTTTTTGACTTTGCAGTTATTATGTGTCTAACAACAATATTACAGAAAGATAGACTGCTACCCACCACATAGAGAAGGCACTAACATGCAGACAGACACAAGAAAAGTCTGCTAAACATTTAAGCTTTCAGACCAAAAGTCCTCCTTCGGAAGTAGAAAACACACACACACACACACACACACACACACACACACACACACACACACACAAACATTCAGCCAACCAAAATTCTTGCATACATGACCCCTGTGACCCCTACTTTAGCAGTTTTCTCATTGTGCCTGTGTCTCAATGTGGTGAGTAGCAATCAATTTGTTTCAAAATATTGTTATTCTGCCCTGGACTTTGCCATTGTATTTATGTATTTAACAATTTTCTTCTGGAGTTGCAGAACGCAAGATATCCAATGAGATTTTTATCCTGTTGGTTGAAATAATAAGATACACTCTGTAACTATCAAGTGCAATATGTGTGTGGCTTTTCATAAGAACTCGTTACTGTCAGCAAGTACTACCCACCCACTAACAACTAAAACATTCAATACATGTTTATAACAACAAAAATAACAATGAAAATAGCCTCCAGCATACATTGATGACATCTTTGCTGTATGGATTCATGGTGAGGCTGACCGGTCAAAATTCATGGAATCTCTAAATACCTTCTCCCAATTAAATTTCACATGGTCCTATACCCAATTCCACACCACTTTCTTTGATGTCGATCTCCTCCTCATCGAAAGCCAGCTTTACACTTCTGTCCACATTCAAACTGTTGTGTACATAGTTCCGCGTAGTCAGCGCGTACACAACTTTCCCAATAGAGCGCGCCCCGCTAAGCACAACAGCGGAGGCGCAGCGCTCGTCCGTCTCCGCACTACGAGATGGCGCTGTCTTAGAGACGGACCAAATTCTGCTTCCGCCGATCCGCGTATTAATATGTAACGCAGCCAATGAGATTGCTGGTAACGCAGAACCTTCTCTCCTCACGGATCACACTCACGCAGTGATACATGAACGCGCGAGGTATTATATCGAATGTACAGACCTCCGATTAGTCAGTCTGCATTAGTCTGCATCAGTCTATAGTCAAGTTTCAGTCTGTGCCTAATAAGATTATCATATTCCTGTACATAGCCATGAAGATAAATGTATAGACACTTTGTCAAGTATCAGAGATATGTGAGAATAAGATTAACGTACCAAGACCAAAGGGCTTCAGATTGTCAATTGTAAATAGCATCCAGAATCAAGTTAAGTAAGATTTATGCTTTTTATTATTTTAATAAATGTGTGTGAAAATTAATCAAGTTCTGTTTAAAGTTGGTCACCGTCAATCTGCTACTCTAAGCGTGCAAGTGGCATTTCTATCGGCTGACCTAACGGCAGAACATAAACACGCCACGATAAGACCACGAGATATATTGCTGACCGTCACCTACTTCGTTAGAGCGACTAGTCAAATAACCTGATGGTGTGTGTACCGAAGGTCTTACAGTACGCACACCACACAAACCTACTAATAAACAACAGTACTTACATTTTGACAGATACCATCCTTTCCATGTCAAACATTCCCTCCCTACAGCCTTGGCATCCGAGGCAAATGTATTTGTTCAGATGCAGACTCTTTACAGCAATACACCACAACTCTCATTTCAGCCTTCACTGGATGTAATTATCCCAACAGCCTAGTTCAAAGCAGACTTCCCAGACCATCACATCCAATCCTGGTACTGCTGATTCCTCCAAAAAGCAACTGCAGAGCACATCACTTATCACCCAGTATTATACTGGCCTTGAACTATTAATCAGCTACTTCGAAAAGGCCATGACATTCTAAAATCATGCACTGAAATGAAGTCTATTCTGTCTGAGATTTTGCCCACCACACCTACAACAACTTTTCGTCACCCTACAAATCTCCGCAGTATCCTTGTCAGACCCTATGCTGCTCCTGCACCCATCTCCACATCCCACAGCTCGTATCCCTATGACTGTCCCCGCTGCAAGACTTGCTCTACGCACCCTCCTACCACAACCTCTTCCAGCCCTGTAACTGGCAAAACATACACTATCGAAGTGAGAGCCACCTGTGAAATGACACGTCATATACCAGCTGTTATGTAAACACTGTTTGGACTTTTACATTGGCATGACTGCCACCCAGTTACCAGTCAGAAGGAATAGGCATTGGCAGAATGCGTATACATGCAACACACAATATCCTAATGTGGAGCATGCTGTACAACATGACAGTCATGACCTCTGTGCCTGTTTCACCACACGCGCCATCTGGATTCTTCCCCAAGACACAACTTTCTCAGAACTCCGCAGGAGGGACTAGCACTACAACATGTCCTTAGTTCTCACCACACCCACTTGGCCTTAATTTATGTGAATTCCTTCTGTCTCAGCATTTATTCAAAGTAACTACTTGTTTCTTCACTCAACATTAGTTTTCTACATCTCTCTTTTTCTCACTTGTCCATTTTTCACCATACACCCCCCCCCCCCCCCCCCCCCCCTCACACCTCTGCAGCAATGCACTTAACTTTTCACTTTTATTAACTCGTGCACAATGCTTTAGTACTAATATCTGTCTTGCATACTCCCTTGTCTTCCACCTTTAAGCTCTCAGGTTTTCAAGCCTCATCTGGTGCAGTCCCCAACAGTCTTCCCTTCTCATCCCACACGGTACATCTCCCCTGACCTGTCGTTCTGGTGACTTTTCTGAACTGTATCCCCTTCCCTAAACCTCTCCAGTTGTTTTTCTTTTTTCCTTCACCCCTCTTCCTTCCCCACCAGCTCTTCTGGCAGAAGAAGGAGCCACTGACTTCAGAAGCTGGTAAAAGTTAAATCCTTTTGTGTGTGTGTGTGTGTGTGTGTGTGTGTGTGTGTGTGTGTGTGTGTGTGTGTAGATTTGAATCTGCAGCCATTGCTGTAACACATTGCGAGGCACCTCTCTATCTACCCCAAATATGAATATTTATGTATTTTATTATTCGCTATGATATAATAATAACACAACATTTACATTACTGGTGCAGGTGGGGAATCTATACCAAAATAATCTTATTGGTACCTACGGAAACCACAATGAAGGCAACTGACAAGATTCCTTGTTTTTGGAGTCCTTATTAAGCAACTGTTAGTCATTTGTTACAGTGTCTTCCCTATACAACTGGGAAATGGTACACCACAGTAAATACTTGAGCTGGTGTGATCCTTCCCATGTTTCAGGAAGGGGACAGTAATCACTTCCCTCCATAAACTGGGGTATTGGCCCACAGATTCTGTTAAAATGCATGCTGAGGTAATTCTTTGACTCAATATTCTAATGCAGTATGCCATAGTGCACTCTGTCCGATCCCAATACAGTAATGCGAGCCACAGATAGTGCATGCTCTGACTTCCTATTCAAAAATAGTGGCTGCACCCTTTAGTGTTACTGAAGCTTAAGTGCTCTCAGCTAACTCTTGTCTGCATTGGAATGCTGGAACTGCATTGACATCCAAAGAAATTTGTCTGAGGTATTTCATAATTATTTGGGTTACAACTTTTAACGTCCTGATTACAGTACCATTGTTCAGCATGGTCATTGCAGAGCAAGCATTATCTTTCACATCGATCCTCGATTTTTTGATGATATCAAACATTTAATGTATTGTTAAAATGTTTGCCACTATTGTCTTTTTCTTTCTCTGATAAAGGACTGAGCTTTGCCTGAGTGATGTGAAAGGCCACAAGACTGCAGCAAATAGATTACACTGGAACTTTCACAGAATTGCGCACAGGCCCCTGACGGTTACATAGCACTCCCAGATCCACAACGAGACTGGCCATTCACCAGGCTTTATTGATGACCTCAGGACACAGGCAGCAGCAGCAGCAGCAGCAGCTCTACAGATGATGGTGGTGACGTTCTCTCATGCCCTGGATGCTGAACTGATGTCCGAGTACAGCCCGGTAATGGTAAAGAGGCCAACAGGCTTGTTATTACATTCATTTATGTGGCTCCGTGGTTGGTGCTGGTACATTCAGCCAGCAGGTCAAAACAGGAAAATGGTTACTTATCCAAAGACTCCTTGTTCCCTCTTTATCACAATGAGGACACACTAACAATGTTGTGCTTTGTTATAACTATAAAGGTTTGATTTTCCTAATGGAAAATCCAGAGGATTATTCTGTTGTTTGTTTGTTTGGTTTGGGGCATTAAAGGGACCAGACTGCGACGGTCATCGGTCCCTTTTTCCAAAAAATTAAAACCACCCAAAGAGAATAAAAACGAACAGCAGGAAAGACGTCAGACGACACAGGACAAGAAATACTCTTACAGAGATCAGACAAAACAAATTAAAATCACACAGTGTGTGATGGTGGTTGGCCGACCATAGAGATAAAAAGGAAAATCCAACCACCGAGAACACATTAAAAACTCAGCGTAAAATCGTAGGCCAATGGCCAGAATCAACACAAAAGAACAGAACAAACACTCAGAGTAAACGATAAAAACCCCCTGCCCGAATAAAACGTAAAACTAAGCCAGCCATAACAGGGTCATCAGATAAAAGGGCAGGGAGCGTATCAGGCAGCGCAAATGTCTGCCTGACCACAGCTAAAAGGGGGCAGGCCAACAGAATGTGGGCCACTGTCAAAGCCGCCCCGCAGCGACATACAAGAGGGTCCTCCCGGCGCAGTAAATAACTGTGTGTCAGCCGGGAGTGGCCAATGCGGAGCCGACAAAGGACGACTGAGTCCCTGCTGTTGGCTCGCATGGATGACCGCCACACAGTCGTCGTCTCCTTAATGGCACGGAATTTATTGGGCGTGATCCGATCGCGCCATTCAGTGTCCCAAAGCGCAAAAACTTTGCGGCGGAGGACTGCCCGCAAATCAGTCTCTGGGAGGCCAACATCCAGAGATGGTTTACTTGTGGCCTCTTTCGCCAGGCGGTCAACATGTTCATTGCCCGGGATACCGACATGACTGGGGGTCCACACAAAGACCACAGAGCGGCCGCAACGGGAAAGAGTATGCAGGGACTCATGGATAGCCATCACCAGACGAGAACGAGGAAAACACCGGTCGAGAGCTCGTAAACCGCTCAGGGAATCGCTACAGATAACGAAGGACTCACCTGAGCAGGAGCGGATATACTCTAGGGCACGAAAGATGGCGACCAGCTCAGCAGTGTAAACGCTGCAGCCATCCTGCAAGGAACGTTGTTCGGAATGGTCCCCTAGAGTGAGTGCATACCCGACACGACCGGCAACCATCGAACCGTCAGTGTAAACAATGCCAGAGCCCTGATACGTGGCCAGGATGGAATAAAAGCGGCGGCGGTAGGCCTCTGGAGGGACTGAGTCCTTCGGGCCCCGTGCCAAGTCGAGCCGAAGGCAAGGGCGAGGAACACACCATGGGGGTGTATGCAAAGTGGCCCGGAAAGGTGGTGGAACAGTGAAAACCTGAAGCCCGGAGAGAAGCTCTTTGACGCAGACCGCGATTGTACAACCAGACCGGGGCCGACGTTCTGGCAGATGGACGACCGATTGCGGGAACAGGAGACGATAGTTTGGATACCCGGGCAAGCTTAAAACATGGGCAGCATAAGCGGCCAGCAAACGTTGGCGCCGTAACCGCAGGGGAGGGACACCTGCCTCCACTAGTATGCTGTCCACAGGGCTGGTGCGGAAAGCACCAGTGGCAAGGCGTATCCCACTATGGAGGATTGCGTCCAGCACCCGCAACGCAGATGGGGATGCTGAGCCATAAGCCAGGCTCCCATAATCCAGGCGAGACTGAATTAACGCCTGATAGAGCCGTAACAGGGTAGATCAGTCGGCGCCCCAGCGGGTGTGGCTCAAGCATCGCAGAGCATTGAGACGCCGCCAACACGCCTGTTTGGGTTGCCGGATATGAGGCAGCCAAGTCAACCGGGCATCGAAAACTACACCCAAAAACCTGTGGGTCTCCACCACAGCAAGACGTTTGTCAGCAAGATAAAGCCGGGGCTCAGGATGGACTGTTCAGCGCCGGCAGAAATGCATAACGCGGGTCTTGGAGGCCGAAAACTGGAACCCATGAGCTACAGCCCAAGACTGCGCCTTGCGGATAGCGCCCTGTAGCTGACGTTCAATAGCTGCAATGCCAGTAGAGCTGTAGTAAAGGCAGAAATCGTCAGCATACAGGGAAGCGGAGACAGAATTTCCCACGGCCGCAGCAAGCCTGTTAATGGCTATTAAAAACAGGCAGACACTTAAAACAGAACCCTGTGGCACACCGGCCTCCTGGACGTAGGAGGAACTAGATGAGGCCGCGACTTGCACGCGGAAGGTACGATACGACAGAAAATTTCTGATAAAGATCGGCAGAGGGCCCCGAAGACCCCATCCATGAAGCGTAGAAAGGATGTGATGGCGCCATGTCGTATCGTACGCCTTCCGCATGTCGAAAAAGACAGCGACCAGGTGCTGAGGGCGGGCAAAGGCAGTACGGATGGCCGACTCCAGGCTCACCAGATTGTCGGCAGCGGAGCGGCCTTTACAGAACCCACCCTGAGATTGAGCCAGAAGGCCCCAAGACTCCAGTACCCAATTTAAGCGCCGGCTCACCATCCGTTCAAGCAACTTGCAAAGAACGTTGGTGAGGCTAATGGGACGGTAGCTGTCCACCTCCAGAGGGCTCTTTCCAGGTTTCAAAACCGGGATGACAACGCTTTCCCGCCATTGCGACGGAAACTCCCCCTCGACCCAAAGACAGTTGTAAAGATCGAGGAGGCGCCGCTGGCAGTCCACTGAAAGGTGTTTCAGCATCTGACAGTGGATGCCATCTGGTCCAGGAGCGGTATCAGGGCAGGCGGCTAGGGCACTGAGAAATTCCCAATCACTGAATGGAGCATTGTAAGATTCTGGGTGGTGGGTGCGAAACGAAAGGCTCCGACGTTCCATCCGCTCTTTAATGGAGCGGAAGGCCCAGGGGTAAGTCACAGAAGTGGAACTCATAGCAAAACGTTCTGCTAAGCGGTTTGCAATGACGTCGGAGTCAGTACAAACTGCTCCATTCAGTGAGAGCGCAGGAACGCTGACAGGGGTCCGATAGCCGTAGACGCGTCGAATCTTGGCCCAGACCTGCGATGGAGTGACATGGAGGCCAATGGTGGACACATACCGCTCCCAGCACTCCTTCTTGCCTTCGCGGATAAGGAGGCGGGCCTGCGCACGCAGCCGTTTGAAGGTGATGTGTTCAATGCAGGGATGTCGCTTGTGACGCTGGAGCGCCTGCCGGCGATCTTTAATCGCTTCAGCGATCTCAGGCGACCACCAAGACACAGCCCTCCGCCAAGAGGACCCAGAAGAACGGGGAATGGCAGATTCGGCGGCAGTAACGATGCCGGTGGTGACTGATTGAACCACCGCATCAATGTCATTACTAGAGAGAGGCTCAATAGCCGCAGTGGAGGAAAACAAGTCCCAGTCAGCCTTATTCATAGCCCATCTGCTGGGGTGCCCAGAAGAGTGACATGGTGGCAGTGACAGAAGGATCGGAAAGTGGTCATTACCACACAGGTCGTCATGCACTCGCCATTGGACAGACGGTAAGAGGCTAGGGCTGCAGATGGAGAGGTCAATGGCGGAGTACGTGCCATGCGCCGCGCTAAAGTGTGTGGAGGAACCACCATTTAAAAGCGAAAGATGCTGTGCTAATAAATGCTCAGTGGTGGCGCCTCGACCTGTCGCCACTGAACCACCCCACAGTGGGTTATGGGCGTTGAAGTCGCCCAGTAGCAAGAAAGGTGGCGGCAATTGGACTATCAGAACAGCCAGGACATGCTGCGTGACAGCACCATCCGGTGGAAGGTAAAGACTGCAGACGGTAACAGCCTGTGGCGGCCACACCCGAACAGCGACAGCCTCTGAAGCTGTTTGTAGAGGCACAAACTCGCTGTGAAGAGAGTTAAGGACGTATATGCAGACACCACCAGACACCCTTTCATAAGCTGCCCAGTTCTTATAATAACCCCGATAGCCACGGAGGGCGGGGGTTCGCATTGCTGGAAACCAAGTTTCCTGAAGTGCAATGCAAAAGAAAGGGTGAAGGCTGATAAGTTGGCCGAGCTCAGCTAGATGGTGGAAGAAACCGCTGCAGTTCCACTGGAGCATGGTATTTTCCATGTCTGTGAAAGGCATGACGGGACTGGGAAGGCAGATTACGCCGCTGGGTCACCTGCTGCCTCCGATTGAGCACCTGTGCTAGTGCTATCCATGGCGTCTGATGGACCCGCGAGATCGAGGTCCTCAGCGGACACCAGAATCTCCACCTCGACCTCAGACGCAGAGCTGGAAGGGCGCGGTGGGGTGGCTGCCACCGCGGGTGCTTTGGGCTTAGAGCTCTTCTTCTTGGATTTCTCACGCTGCTCCTTGGGTTTAACTGGCTGGGAGGGCTTCACTGATTCAGTCTCCGGGACTGAGGAGGATCGTGAAGCCCTTCGACCAGCTGATTGTGGGCACTTACGCCACTGTCGGTCGTCAGTCTCCCCACTGGCGGAAACCTGGGAAGGGAGGGACCCAAGGGACCCCTTGCGAGCGTCAGAAGCCGAAGAAGGTGGACACTTCTCCGGCTTAGAAGCAGGGACGGACGTCCCTGATGGGGGGGATGGAGTTGCTCCTGAGGTAGGTAGCGCAGGAGCAACCCGGTGGGTAGCGCCCCCCGCTGGCAAGGGGGCAGGAGGAGTTGTACCACTCATCAATCCGGCCGGAAGTCGCGAAACTGATGGGGCGAGCACAGGTGTTGTAGCAGCGGCGTAGGACGATGTCATTCTCACGGGATGTAATCAGTCATATTTCCTTTTGGCCTCAGGATAAGTCAGTCGGTCCAGGATCTTATATTCCATGATTTTGCGTTCTTTCTGGTAGATTCTGCAGTCGGGCGAGCAAGGTGAATGGTGCTCCCCGCAGTTGACACAGATGGGAGGCGGGGCACATGGAGTATCGGGATGAGATGGGCGTCCGCAATCTCGACATGTGAGGCTGGAAGTGCAGCGGGAAGACATATGGCCGAACTTCCAGCACTTGAAGCACCACATCGGGGGAGGAATATAGGGCCTGACGTCACACCGGTAGACCATCACCTTGACCTTTTCCGGTAACGTATCACCCTCGAAGACCAAGATGAAGGCACTGGTAGCTATCTGATTTTCCTTCGGACCCCGATGAACGCGCCGGACGAAATGTACACCTCTGCGCTCTAAGTTGGCGCGCAGCTCGTCATCAGACTGCAAAAGAAGGTCCTTATGATAAATAACTCCCTGGACCATATTCAAACTCTTATGCGGTGTGATTGTAACAGCAACATCCCCCAACTTGTCACAAGCAAGTAACTGTCGCGACTGGGCAGAGGATGCAGTTTGTATCAGGACCGATCCAGAGCGCATTTTGGAAAAGCCCTCCACCTCCCCAAACTTGTCCTCTAAATGCTCGACGAAGAACTGAGGCTTTGTGGAGAGAACAGACTCCCCATCAGCTCTCGTACAAACTAAGAATCGGGGCGAATAACTGCTACTGCCATCCTGAGATTTACGTTCCTCCCATGGTGAGGCCAGGGAGGGGAACGTTTTTGGATCGTACTTCTGAGCGTTAAAATGAGCCCGAGAACACTTAGAGACTGCTGGCGTCTGGCCACCAGCGAGAGACGATGTACCACGCTTCATTGCGGGTCATCCGCCCTGATGCCACCTACTCCGACCAAGGGCCCTCCCCAAGGGCACCACCCAGCCGTAGCAATAGCCACCTGGCAGGATGGCCATTGCCGGGAGTCCTGATGCCCCAGGGAGATGGGCATCTACTCCTTGGCATACGTGGGGAGTTAACGACGCAGGCATCAGTAGAGCGATCCCTGTGTTGTCAGGGAGCTACAACCAAGAGGGTACATGGCGGCCCCACCACAACGGACTGGCTACCGTGCTGGATGTTAGGTGACATGTGGTCCATGGTCGCCGTCAGTGCAGAAAGTGGCACTGCACAGCGCAAGGTGGAAAGTGCACGCAGGAACGTATCCATGCCCAAGAGATGGAGAGCGGGCACGACTGCAATGCAACGACAGAGAAGCTGGCGAAAGGTCTGAACGCTAGATGGACACAGTGCACCAAGTAAGGCGCCCTTCCCCAATCGGCTTGCTCTTCGGAAAAATTTTGAGAGATGGAGGTCAAACCCAACAGGGGACCATCACATACGGCCGAAAAGTTTGAGACTCCTTTTAGTCGCCTCTTACGACAGGCAGGAATACCGCGGGCCTATTCTTACCCCCGAACCCGCAGGGGGCGATTATTCTGTTGAGCATTCTTAATTGTGAAGATTTGGCAACCTCTGCTTGTCCATTCAACCTGTTGAAATACTCTTTTTTTCTGCGAAGTCTGATCACATTCCCACAACAGCCAGGAATTGATAAAGCTCACCCAAGCAGAGGTCTGATTGTCCAGGTACACCTTCTCCAATTGGGATGCGGCAGATTCCCCAGAGGCCAGCCACTAATGACTGTCTTGCTTCAGCAACTATCCATCGGTATGCAGCACACCTTGAAATTGAAGTTTTTCTTTTAAGACATTTTTCCATCATGTGCAGTTAAGCCAAGACAGCTGCTCACCAAAACAACAACTTTTCACAATCCCAACCCATATTCAGAGTTTACAGTAGTAAAAATCTGGTTATTCTGACCAGACTACAGCTCAGAAAGTGCAGGTTTGCTATGCTTACGTCCAGAAAAAGGACCAGAGTGTGCACTGGCAGATAATGGCGCACAACAAGGGTGAGGAACATTAATTTGGAGGAGGTGATAGGACGGAGGTGGTGGAAACTTGGTTGGGAAACTATATTACCGTAGGTTGAAGCTGGAAAAATTTTTGGAGCATAGAATGTGTCGTAAGCATAATTCCCATCTGCATATTTCCGAAAAGCTGGTGGTGAAGGGGAGGATCCAGGTGGTCTGGGTTGTGAAGCCATTAATATGAAGCATTTTATGTTCAGTTGTATGTTGTGCTATAGGGTGGTCCACTTTGCTCTTGACCAAGGTTTCGCAGTGGCCATTCATCCTGGAGGACAGCTTGTTGGTAGTCATACCAATATAAAAAGCTGTGCAATGATCGCAGCAGAGCTGCTATATGACATGGCTGTGTTCACAGGTGGTCTGACCTCTGATGGGGTAGGATAAGCCTGTGATAGGTCTGGAATTGGAAGTGCTGGGTGGTTGAATTGGGCAGGTATGGCACCTGGGTCTCACAGAGATATGACCCCTGTTGCAAAGGATTGGGATTGCAAGTGGCACAGGGATAGACTAGGATTTTGTGAATGATGAGTGATGGAACACCATTTTAGAAGGGGTGAGAAGGTTTTTGGTTACAGTGTCCCTCATATCAGAGCATGACAAAAGATAAAGCCCAGATGATGGACGTGGTTCAGTTCCTACCCAAGATCCTTCCTACACAAGATCCTTCCTACCCCTCCGAAAGTTGTGTCCTGTCACCTGCCCAACCTCCACATCATCCTAGTCCATCCCCATGCCACTCAAAATCCCAGCCCCTTGCCACAGGGATCATATCCCTATGGAAGACTCAAGTGCTACACCTGTCCAACTCAGCACTTCTTATTCCAGCCCTGTCACAGGCTTATTCTACCCCATCAGAGACCGGGCCATCTGTGAAAGCAGGTATGTCGTATTCCAGCTCTACTGCAATCACTGCATAGCTTTTTATATGGGTATGTGTATCAACTAGCTGTCTACCAGGATGAACGGCCATGTCCGAATCATAGCCAAGAGCAAAGTGGACCACCCTATGGCACAACATGCAACGAAACATAACATGCTTGATTCTAATGGCTGCTGCACAACTTAGGCCATATGGATCCACCCCTCCACCACCAGCTTTTCTAAACTGTGCAGATGGAAGTCATCCCTACAACACATTCTCCACTTCTGAAGTTATTTCAGTCTCAACCTACTGTAACCTATTGAAGCTTCACCCACCATCCAACAGTTTCAAGCCACTCTGTCCCCTCACCCTCACTGTGTGCCACTCTCAGCCAATGCACCACCGGTCCTTTTCCTTTCTCTGTTCCTCTTTCCTCAAAATATTTGCCTCTTAATTCTGTACACTTTTGCATACATTCAAACCGATTCTGAGAACATTTCTCCCACTCTGTTGTTGGTCCCTGAAAAACATGATTTTGGAAGGATTCGACGGCTTTCCGACATGACGATGGGAACAGAATGCAACAGAACGAACTCAATATTAATTAGATGTTCTTTTCTCCATCAGATAATGACTTGTTTTAATTAATGCAATGAATGGTTTTGCAACCAGATGTCTTGGCTGATGAGTCATATGGGTTATACGATCACCTGTCCTAGAAACTTTTCCATTTCTAAAATTTTGTGCAGAGGTGAGTTGGACACCTTCGGAAATGCTTTCGGTTCCACTGAGTCTTGTCAACTGAAGGTTGGACATCGGAGAGAGAGACATAATTACTGTGAAAAAGGTTCTGCATGCATATAGTAAAGACTACACTGGAACTATCAAAAGAAGTGTGAATAATACAAGGCTGAAGAAACATAAGGATCTTTGTCAACCACAGGAAATAGAAAAATTAGCTGAAGCAGAGCATCCTCTTCAATCAGGAAATCATGAGGTGAAGTTTTCAGAAACCAAAATTTTATCTACAATAACAAACTCTTATCCATAACTATCCAGAGAAGCCATCAAAATACATAAACATAAGGATAACATTAACAGAAAAGCAGAAGCCATGAAACGTAGCGATATATGGTTCACAGCTCTGCAGAATCAATAGATAAGTTTTAACTCTGATGGATGACAATTTATAGTCAAGTTTTATCTCTGACAAAGAATCTTTCTGATGATGATATGTAAACTTCTACTAACCCCTTTTTTCACAATATTAATGTCACTCTACAAGATCAGACCCGTCACTTGCCATGACTCAGCAGAACGCAGAAAAGCAGAAGCCATGAAACGTAGCGATATATGGTTCACAGCTCTGCAGAATCAATAGATAAGTTTTAACTCTGATGGATGACAATTTATAGTCAAGTTTTATCTCTGACAAAGAATCTTTCTGATGATGATATGTAAACTTCTACTAACCCCTTTTTTCACAATATTAATGTCACTCTACAAGATCAGACCCGTCACTTGCCATGACTCAGCAGAACGCAGCAGAACCAGGTCCACCTCTGAGGGTATTCAGCTCAGCTCTGACTGAAACTTCTGAATGGAAAAGTTAGAATCTTTCTGATGATGATATGTAAACTTCTACTAACCCCTTTTTTCACAATATTAATGTCACTCTACAAGATCAGACCCGTCACTTGCCATGACTCAGCAGAACGCAGCAGAACCAGGTCCACCTCTGAGGGTATTCAGCTCAGCTCTGACTGAAACTTCTGAATGGAAAAGTTTCATGGACCACAACTAGACAACTTAGGAAAAAACCAATGGCAACTGTCTGTAGTGCTGAATGAAAATTTGTATTGCCATGAAGAAGAATGTCATGATATTTCAGTTATTTTTTCTGATTTCACTGATGACTTGTGGCAAAAAAATTGCCACAAATGAACCCTTTTTGTTAGTTTTGGTTCATCTTGGAACTCCTGAACACCTGACTGTTGCTCATACAAACATAACCAAGTGTCGTCTGCTGTTTTGATGTTTAATATGGATTTGGTATTTCTTATTCAAATTTTCTGAGCAATTTCTTACACCCACTGAAACGCACTTTGCCAAATTGTGCAGAATCAATCAATCAATCAATCAACAACAGATATCTGCACCCACAATCCATGGTTTTTTTGAAACTGAAACAAGCCTTACTCAACTTTCACAAGATTTGTTGCTAACGGAAGCACAACCACGACAAAATGCTGCAAATGAATAGTAAACAAACTTTTGTGGAAGTGACTGATTATCAAAACTTGAATGAAGAAATTCTAGACACTTTGTCAATTTATGGCTTCACGAAACTCATAGTGAAACATGAGAAAAAATTTGAGGAAAATTCCATTTTTTCACAATGATGTTTCTTTAAACATTTACTGTAAACAAAATGCTTGGCCAATTTATTAACTGCATTTGTTTCAACAACAACAAAAGACAATTTTTAAAACTATAATAATGTCACATCTCGATAGCACCATGTAATGGTCACTTGTAAAGTCTTGAAATGTGACCCTCAAATTACACTTTGCTTTCCTCTAATGCCTACCTTCTGCTGAACATTTTCTTGGCCAACAAGCAAATTTAGCAGGCATCCTGAAGCTACAGCACGTAAATTTCTTTCCTCTTCACCAGCCTCAGATGCAAACTTCTCCAAAATTTGTATTAATGGTGGCAAACAGTGTGCCTCCAAAAGAAGTGTCCTTCCTTTATCTGTAAGAAATACATTACCTGGTATAACAATTCCAGGCAACATTGTAATTCACTTTTCAAACTAAGCCGAGAGATAGAGAGAGAGAGAGAGAGAGAGAGAGAGTTCAATACGTACCATTCTCATAACAGATGTTGCCTAAAGCTCGGCAGATCTGTATAAGAAGTTTAATATCATCTTCTTTGGCATCCAAGTGCTTAACTATGGCACCAAGTAATTCCGAATCAGCACATTTCTCACGGCCAGCATCAGACTTTGCGAGTTCTGATATAACCTGGGCTGTTTTGCTGACAACATCCTTTGATTTCCAGTTTAAAAGAGCTTTTGCTTCAGGAACAAATTGTGTATTGGCAGAAGACTCTGTAATTTCAATAATGTGCATAACTATATCATTTAATCAACAAAAATAATCAATTTTTGAAAATATACAAGAAAGACCACTGGCTCTATAAGTTTCCAAACTATAATACTTTTTTATATCAAACAATGGAAACTCCAGGTAGGAGCATCAACAATGTAGGAAAAGACAGATTGCTATTTACTAGAATGGAGACATGTCAAGTTGCAGACAGGCACAATTAAAAAACACTCATATATAGCTTTCATTCACAGCCCGAGTCAGTAGAAGACACACGCACGCACGCACACACCCAACTCTAGCATCTTGGGCCGGAATGCAACATCACGTGGGATACAAGCAGCAATTTGAGGGTGGGGGAGAGAGAGAGAGAGAGAGAGAGAGAGAGAGAGCGGGGGGGGGGGGGGAGAGAGAGAGAGAGAGAGCGGGGGGGGAGAGAGAGAGAGAGAGAGCGGGGGGGAGAGAGAGAGAGAGAGCGGGGGGGGGGGGAGAGAGAGAGAGAGAGAGAGCGGGGGGAGGGAGGGAGGGAGGGAGAGAGAGAGAGAGAGAGAGAGAGAGCGGGGGGAGGGAGGGAGAGAGAGAGAGAGAGAGAGAGAGAGAGAGAGAGAGTGGGGGGAGGGAGGGAGGGAGAGAGAGAGAGAGAGAGAGAGTGGGGGGAGGGAGGGAGGGAGAGAGAGAGAGAGAGAGAGAGAGAGAGAGGGGGGGAGAGAGAGAGCGGGGAGGGGGGGAGAGAGAGAGCGGGGAGGGGGGGGAGAGAGAGAGCGGGGAGGGGGGAGAGAGAGAGCGGGGAGGGGGGGAGAGAGAGAGCGGGGAGGGGGGGAGAGAGAGCGGGAGGAGGGGGAGAGAGAGCGGGGAGGGGGAGAGAGAGAGCGGGGAGGGGGGGAGAGAGAGAGCGGGGAGGGGGGGAGAGAGAGAGCGGGGAGGGGGGGAGAGAGAGCGGGGAGGGGGGGAGAGAGAGAGCGGGGAGGGGGGGAGAGAGAGCGGGGAGGGGGGGAGAGAGCGGGGAGGGGGGAGAGAGCGCGGGGAGGGGGGGAGAGAGAGCGGGGAGGGGGGGAGAGAGAGCGGGGAGGGGGGAGAGAGAGCGGGGAGGGGGGGAGAGAGAGCGGGGAGGGGGGGAGAGAGAGCAGGGAGGGGGGGAGAGAGCGGGGAGGGGGGGAGAGAGCGGGGAGGGGGGGAGAGAGAGCGGGGAGGGGGGGAGAGAGCGGGGAGGGGGGGAGAGAGAGCGGGGAGGGGGGGGAGAGAGCGGGGAGGGGGGGAGAGCGGGGAGGGGGGAGAGCGGGGGGGAGAGCGGGGAGGGGGGAGAGCGGGGAGGTGGGGAGAGAGCGGGGAGGGGGGGAGAAGCGGGGAGGGGGGGAGAAGCGGGGAGGGGGGGAGAGAGCGGGGAGGGGGGGAGAGAGCGGGGAGGGGGGGGAGAGAGCGGGGAGGGGGGGAGAGAGCGGGGAGGGGGGGAGAGCGGGGAGGGGGAGAGAGCGGGGAGGGGGGAGAGAGCGGGGAGGGGGGGGAGAGAGCGGGGAGGGGGGGGAGAGACGGGGAGGGGGGGAGAGAGCGGGGAGGGGGGGAGAGAGAGCGGGGAGGGGGGAGGAGAGAGCGGGGAGGGGGGGAGAGAGCGGGGAGGGGGGGTGAGAGCGGGGAGGGGGGAGAGAGCGGGGAGGGGGGGAGAGAGCGGGGAGGGGGGGAGAGAGCGGGGAGGGGGGGCGAGCAGGGAGGGGGGAGAGAGAGGGGGGGAGGGGGGGGAGTGCGGGGGGGAGGGGGGGAGTGCGGGGAGGAGGGGGGGAGTGCGGGGAGGGGGGGGAGAGAGCGGGGAGGGGGGGGAGAGCGGGGAGGGGGGGAGAGAGAGCGGGGAGGGGGGAGAGCGGTGGGGGGAGAGCGGTGGGGGGGGAGAGCGGTGGGGGGAGAGCGGTGGGGGGAGAGCGGTGGGGGGAGAGCGGGGGGGGAGAGCGGGGGGGGGAGAGCGGTTGGGGGTGAGAGCGGTGGGGTGAGAGAGCGGTGGGGAGAGAGAGCGGTGGGGAGAGAGAGCGGTGGGGAGAGAGAGCGGTGGGGAGAGAGAGCGGTGGGGAGAGAGAGCGGTGGGGAGAGAGAGCGGTGGGGGGGAGAGCGGTGGGGGGGGGGGGGGGGAGCGGTGGGGGGGGGGGGGGTGAGAGCGGTGGGGGGAGAGCGGTGGGGGGAGAGCGGTGGGGGGAGAGCGGTGGGGGGGGGGAGCGGTGGGGAGGGAGAGCGGTGGGGGGGGGGGGAGAGCGGGGGGGGGAGAGCGGTTTGGGGAGAGCGGTGGGGTGAGAGCGGTGGGGTGAGAGCGGTGGGGGGGACGTGACTGGGGGGGGGGGGAGTGCGGTGGGGGGGCGGGTGCGGTGGGGGGAGTGAAGGGGGGGGAGAGCTGTTGGGGGGGTGGGAGTGCGGTGGGGGGAGTGAAGGGGGGAGAGCTGTGGGGGGAGAGCGGTGGGGGGTGCGGAGAGCGGTGGGGAGAGCAGTGGGTGGTGGGGAGAGCAGTGGGGGGTGGGGAGAGCAGTGGGTGGTGGGGAGAGCAGTGGGCGGTGGGGAGAGCAGTGGGCGGTGGGGAGAGCAGCGGGCGGGGAGAGCAGTGGGGGGAGAGAGCAGTGGGGGGAGAGAGCAGTGGGGGAGAGAGCGGGGGTGAGAGAGCGGGGGGGAGGGAGCGGTGGGGGGGGGGGGGGTGAGAGAGCGGGGTGGGGTGAGAGAGCGGGGTGGGGTGAGAGAGCGGGGTGGGGGGATAGAGCGGGGTGGGGGGATAGAGCGGGGTGGGGGGATAGAGCGGGGTGGGGGGATAGAGCGGGGTGGGGGGATAGAGCGGGGTGGGGGGATAGAGCGGGGTGGGGGGATAGAGCGGGGTGGGGGGATAGAGCGGGGTGGGGGGATAGAGCGGGGTGGGGGGATAGAGCGGGGTGGGGGGATAGAGCGGGGTGGGGGGATAGAGCGGGGTGGGGGGGGGGGAGAGCGGGGGGGGAGAGCGGGGGGGGAGAGCGGGGGGGAGAGCGGGGGGGGAGAGCGGGGGGGGAGAGAGCGGGGGGGAGAGAGCGGGGGGGAGAGAGCGGGGAGGGGAGAGAGCGGGGAGGGGAGAGAGCGGGGAGGGGAGAGAGCGGGGAGGGGAGAGAGCGGGGAGGGGAGAGAGCGGGGAGGGGAGAGAGCGGGGAGGGGAGAGAGCGGGGAGGGGAGAGAGCGGGGAGGGGAGAGAGCGGGGAGGGGAGAGAGCGGGGAGGGGAGAGAGCGGGGAGGGGAGAGAGCGGGGAGGGGAGAGAGCGGGGAGGGGAGAGAGCGGGGAGGGGAGAGAGCGGGGAGGGGAGAGAGCGGGGAGGGGAGAGAGCGGGGAGGGGAGAGAGCGGGGAGGGGAGAGAGCGGGGAGGGGAGAGCGGGGGGGGAGAGAGCGGGGGGGGAGAGCTTGGGGGGGGAGAGCTTGGGGGGGGAGAGCTTGGGGGGGGAGAGCTTGGGGGGGGAGAGCTTGGGGGGGGAGAGCTTGGGGGGGAGAGCTTGGGGGGGAGAGCTTGGGGGGGGAGAGCTTGGGGGGGGAGAGCTTGGGGGGGGAGAGCTTGGGGGGGGGAGAGCTTGGGGGGGGAGAGCTTGGGGGGGGAGAGCTTGGGGGGGGAGAGCTTGGGGGGGAGAGCTTGGGGGGAGAGCTTGGGGGGAGAGCAGGGGAGAGAGCTTGGGGAGAGAGCTTGGGGAGAGAGCTTGGGGAGAGAGCTTGGGGAGAGAGCTTGGGGAGCGGGTGGCGGGGGGGGGGGGGCGTGAGTGGGGAGAGGGGGAGGAGAGGGACAACATATCTGCAGTGACAAAAACTCCCTTTCTCATATACTGGATCCTTCCCTCCACCATCAGCTTTTTTAAACTGCACTGACAGGGGCTATCCTTACAACACATTCTCCGCTCCCGTAATAGTCCCGGCCTGAACCTACGGTAACATACTGTCCCCACACCCTGTACCCAACAGATTCCACCCCCTCTGTCCTATCACCTGCTCCCCATTCCCATCTCCCACACTGTTTATTTGCAGCCCTCTTCCAATGCATATGCATCCATCCATCTTGCCCCACTTATATTCTTTTTTGCTCCATTTTTCCCCACCCCCCCTAACCCACAATCTGCTGACACTGCACCTGTTGGCAATCTAGTCCCTGCACACTCCTCCAGACTGCTGCTTGCATCCCACGTGATGATGCATTCCGGCCCGAGATGCTAGAGAGAGAGAGAGAGAGAGAGAGAGAGAGAGAGAGAGTACGTTTTACTGATAAAGGCTGTGGCCAAAAGCTATATGTGGATGTCTTAACTGTGCCTGTCTGCTACTTGAAATGTCTGCTTTATGGTAAGTAGCAGTCTGTCGTTTCTTACATTGTTGAAATACATTTGTATGTGTGTGTTCTCCTGCCATCACTTGAAGAGTAAATTATTTTTATCTACCCAATTACTTATGAACTATTAAATCATATTTTATACAGCAATATATAACAACAATAAACGGCATGGAAACTAAATGCTCAGAAACAGAAATTCTAGTTTATAAAGGGCCTTACTAGTAGCCATTCTTCCCATGCACCATTTGGGAATGGAAAAGGAGAGGTGTGCTTACTGTCAAACACTATAAGGTGAGTTGTGTAGTACAAATTTAGATAAAGATGCACAATTTATAAAGATAAATAGTATAACTGCTTGTGGTCAATCAGACTTTTCAAAAGGTCATGAAAAATTTCTGTTTAAAAAGAAAAAAGGAAAGAGGGAACTTCCTTATATGAATGTTGAGCAACAACACCTGCATTCATTTTATGTTTGCAGAACTGTGTTATGGAAGGATGGTCATAATGATTGCAACAGCAGTGATAAATGTCTCACAGCTATTAATGACATGGGTTTATTACTGGAGGTAAATATTACTGGCAAAACTGGCTGGTGGCCAGTATTTTTCCAAGACTGGTCTCACAAATCTATATTTACAGTGGCCATTACATGAGCAAATGCGGCATACCTCAGTGGTCAATGCATTTTTTGGCATGTACCGTAATAACTTCTTACCTTTTGGCATGTCTAGTGCACAAGCCATGTACCAGTGATAGTTAAAGCAGTTAGTACAAAATATTATCAAATGTGCAAACAGCCTGGGAAACATTATTGTTGTGGGGACCACACAGGAGTAGCATCTGGGAATCCTTCAAATGGCATTTACCCGTTTAAAGGAAAATGGTTCACATTGCCAGCTGGACAAGTGCAGTTTTTTTTGTATGTGCCCATCAAGTACCTAGGTCACATTTTGCAAGAGTGGTGCTAAGCACACATATTAGACCATGAAGAAGCTGCAATTAAGTTACCTGTGCCTAAAAATCAAAAAGAGCATCAATCTTTCTTGGGAAAAACAAATAAAGCAGCTTAAACATTAAAGATTCTGTAAAACAGGGGCAAAATTTGGGTAAACCTACTTCTGCCAGCAGGCTTTCATAAAACTAAAAAAAAAAATCTCGTGTCTAGCGCATGCTCGGCAAGCTGCACACCAGGCACATGATTAATTTTAGTAGTAGTACAAAATGTACATTGTCACTCCACAGAATAAAGCCTGGCCACATCATTAACTCAATAAGTGCCAGAAAGCAAAGCGCAACTTCAGAACTTTGCTGTGGATCATGAGGTTTCAGTCACTGCACCACCTGGATCTTGTACAGGAACCAGTGCAAAATACACCACAAAGCTTTTCGATACTGATCACTGTGGGATAAACAATTCTTGTGACACTGCACAAGCACAAGCAATATCCAGGGCACATGCTGTACAGTCAGTTACAACAACTGCAACCACGTCACTAACTTCCACCTGGGATAGGATGTCTTCCTCTTGAAAGTGGCACCTCAAGCTTACCCAAGTTTTCAAATTTCATCACCACCACCACCTTTAAACCATTTAATGACATCAGGAACCCCCTCAGACCTTTCAATCAGCAACACTCTCTAACTGCAGAACTATAAGTGCTGCCATTCACATACAACAGTTCCACGAACAGCATGCAGTCCTCCTCTCTATAGTCATATTGTTCACTCATGTTACAGCTTGTCATATGACAATATTGACGTCATACCATCATACAAACAGTGTATAGTCAAACAATGGAAAATTCCAGATGGAATGTAACAATACTATGAGAAGGAAAGTTGCTATTCACCATGTAGCGGAGATGCTAAGTCGCAGACAGGCACAACAAAAAGACTCTCACAATCATAGCTTATGGCCGTCAAGGCCTTCATTAACAATAGACTGACATTCGCACACACACACAAATGGTGTGTGTGTGTGTGTGTGTGTGTGTGTGTGTGTGTGTGTGTGTGTGTGTGTGTGTGTTTGTTGCGTTTGCTCGTGTGTGCATATATGTGGGTGGAGGGGGCGCATGTCTGTCTGTTGTTGATGAAGGCCCCTTAACAGCTGAAAGCTATAATTGTAAGAGTCTTTTTGTTGTACCTATCAGCGACTCAGCATCTCTGCTATAGGGTGAGTAGCAACTTTACTTCTCATGATATTGAAACAGTGTATAGTGACAGATCTGTATCTGATGGCCAAAATTTGAACTAATTTTTTTCCAGCACAAATAGATTTCACATTAACACACCTAACAAGTTTCACTACCATAAGATAATTACAGCCCACACTGGACCTCTGTGGGTAGTTGCGCTTTAACCCTCAAGCAGGTGTGCTCATGTATAAAGTGCGCCATCCACAAATAACATTGTCTTGTATCATGCCACAGTTCCACAATTGTGAGCCCATACTTATTCCTTCATTATTGCTTCAGCTAACACAGTGACAAGTTGTACTGTCATACATCTAAGTGAGCAGCAGTAATGTACAATAAACAAACAGATAGGTGAGAAAAAAATTTACGATCTGTGCAAAAAATGACCCACATTCCAAGCGAGCAGCACAATCCCACAATGAAGCAGTTGTCTACGAGATAATTAGCAATTGAATACGTGGCTGGGTGGGATCTGATGTGATTGCGTAGTTTAATGCTTCAAATGGGTCATTACTGTGGGTAACACTTGTACAAGGCAACAGAGTGATGAAAGTATTTTATTTTTCTTTAATTAAACAGTGATTTAGCTTGTATAATATAACTTTATTTTAATGTTTTTTAATTAAATTAAGATTAAGCTGTGATTCTGCTTATACATGTTTACCTTGGTAATACAATGGCACTTATTCTTCACATGTGTACAAAGTATGCTGTGTGCCCTTTCAAATGTTCATTATAATCACCTAGTGTCTCCTGTTCTAAGGTATAAACATTTAATTCAGTTGATAAAGTCAGCTGAGTTCTTGATACAATGCACACAGTGACCAATGCACAATGAGCAGGCTAGTGAGTTACTCGGCGAGTCTGTAAGCTGGCAATCCAATGGTGCTCTCAACAAGCAGTAGGGTTGTTTCCTTCTTACAAACTCCTGATATGTTGTCAATGTGTTTTATAGAGGAGATTCTTAATTACACTCTCTTCCAGTGATAACTACATGAGAATGTCCATTATTCCGAATGTCAGGTCCCGTGACAACTTTTGATATGTCTCCTCCTTCAACATCAACTGGATCTTCACATCATAGTAGGCTTGTTCCATAACTGCAGCTGCATTGCCACTGTCAGCTTGCAGACTAAGCACACAGAAGCCACTGCACTCAGCTCTTCAAGTCCAGTGCTGGAAATGTAAATTTTGAAAGAATGTGGCTCATTTCTTGATCAATTTTTCTGCAGTTTCGCCGAGAATCTTGCAAACAGTTTCACCACATTTATCTCAGCAATAGGGATACTCCATGGCAATAGTGCAAAGTTCAGTCCCTTCTTAAATGAACAACATGACACCCGCATTGATGTTTCTCGATGTCATGCAGATAACAGTGCAGTGCACTGTTTAACAACCTGCCACATGCTGTTGTGACAGCTGGCTGAATTTCCCTTTCTGCCTTTCTGTGATTTTCCTCTGTGATAACATCTATTGTGCTACCATGGTTCTGACAATCTAGTCCCAACCTAAAGCTAAAAACACCTCCGTTAGCCATAGGGTACAGCAGTAAGGTAGTGGCCATTTGTATACGTCTGCTTTCTAGAATAATGTATGCCATCTCATTGCAGTAGGAAGTTGGCAGGCTAAAATATTCTTCTGAGAGCAGCAGTGTCAATATGATAGCTCATTATAGCAAATTGTGGAAATATCTTCTCATAGTGGTATCATAATGTGGAAGTCAAAGAGCCTAATAAATTATCCTTTATAACACACAGACTTTCCAGGTGTTCAATGTTGTACTATGTTTCCCCATCACAAAGACATGTTATATATGAATGCATGGTTCTGTAGCTATATGTAATGTTAATTAAAATCTTCCGAAGCTTGCAGCGGCAGCAAGTGGTTAAAAATCTGCTAGCAGGTGTGCAAGGAGGACATTAAGCTCCATTAATGTTGTCCTGTGTCTCAGTAACATGGCACATTAGCTGGTTCCTAAAGAGGCATAAAATCAATTCAGTCTTTAGGCCTCTAGCAAAAATTTGACAACTTTTGAGGTCTGTGAATTATTGTGTATGCCTCAAAGGCCAGGGATATACAAAACACTGTGGGTGGGGATTGTTTCATGTTGGACAAAATGCGTGTACTATTGAATAGCATTTTATAGAACACGGATGGTATTTCTGCCTACAGTACACTAAGAAATCAGCAGAAGTAGAACATAATCTAGAAAATGGCACCAAATTGTGTCCAATGAGACATTTATTACTAAATAAAAATGGCTTCTGGGACAGTGTTATAACAGAAGCAAGAGGGTGCACAACAGAAACATTACCATGTATGGCAAATGAGTGAGACCAGTGATGTCACAGACTACAGTGTGGCTATATATGGATGGTGGCAGGAATCACACAGCAATTATCACTTGATGATGGCCAAGGAATACCCCACTGAAAGCTGATAAAATTTTAACAACATGACACGATGTATGCTTGAGAAGACATTATCTAGCTTACAACTGGTTAACAGCCAAAAAATTAACCTTCAATCTCACAAAAACCTCATATTATGCAATGCAAGGTGCTAGAATGGGTTGCTTTGATTACTCCCAGTCTGTTGTGGATTATACAACAACAATTTGCAGCAAAACTAATAGACAGTTAAATGAAATTTTTACATTACTGTACAGAAGAAAGTTATTCAAATCTTGACACACAATTTGGAGACCTACAAACTGGGTAACTGTGGTTACAATACACTCAACACTTTTACTCAACTATATGTGTGCCACATTGGTGTCATACTTCATAATGCACTGCCAACACACACGAAAAGGCTACAGAAGGGAACAGCTTTTAGACCAGAGTTTCTGCTTGAGAAGTGTTCCTACAATGTAAGTGAATATGTTGACTTAGAGTAATAATGGGCATTCATTTATTGTTGAGGTATCATTATCTGATAATAGGTTTAGTATCTTGCTGTCTGCATGTCTTTGTACAAGAATGTTTCTGCTGTTGGTTTCTTGTTTCCTCTGTTTCAGATGCAGTATAATGAAACACCACAATGAAGGAAATCAGTTGTGAAGGAAGTATTGTTGGCTAGAGCTCCTGAAGTGTAGTGTAACAAAGTTTCATGTGCCAGTAATGTCATTTTATAGTTCTTCCATGTAATGTTAATTAGTTGGAGACTACAGTTGTATGTTGTGGTTTCATTGATAGTTTTCTTTCCAATTAATATACCTGGTGAGGTGACACAACATTAAGGCACTGTACTCACATCTGGCTATCCTGACCTGGGTTTTACGTGGTTTCCCTATGTTATTAAGTTGAATACTGGGATGATTCCATAACACATATAAATTATATTTACTATCTCAATCCTGACTTGCCCTATATTGTATGTGCCAAATCATAGTTTTTGTGACCAATAAAGAAATATAAACACGACCTAAATACATTAGAAAGGTCATGGTCGATTTCCTACCCCATCATTGCCTAATTTAATCAATGTTCGTGTATGTTCTAAATATTTTTAAATGTACCAGTAATGCATCTGATGTACCCTATACTATTATGCTGAATGGTCTAACAACAAATAATCCACAGGTATTTTGCAAGGGACACTCAACATGTGAGATTCATCATCATCCACATGCATCGTGAACTGAGGTGACACCAGAAAGTGGATAAGTTAAACAAGAAGCTCAGTTTCGCCTGATATATACATTGAAATATTTCTCATTGTGTTAACATGCAGACTGGATTACAAGATTTGTCTGGACTTTGTAAGTATATAGACAATGGTTTGTGTAGTTGCAAACCCGCTTTATTTGAAGTATTAGATAAAAACAGCATATTAGCAGTACAACAGACTGAACAGTAGCTGTTTTCAAAGTACATTTTTCCTGAGTAAAAAAAAGCATTTGCGATGTCAACAGCTGTTGCATTGTGGTTCGATAATGGTAACAAACTGGCATGATGAACAACTGGAACTGAATATGACCAAATGTAAATTGGTTGTCAGAAGCAAATGGAATGCTCATACATAGTTTTCTACAGTTAGTAAAACAAGTTAGCTATTATTTTGTTCTGTTAGATTAGAATTCATCACATTGTCTCAGCTTCTGGCAAAATTTGAAATATGACATACAAGTAGGTTATGAGAGTGCCAACAGTCTTGTCCCAGACTAGACAACACATCATGCTATCACAGTAATTGTATTTTCGTGTTGGCATTTATTGGCTTAACCAAGTCACAACCAAACTGTCACATTCTAAACTAACCTAAGTCTTGGGCCTCACCATGGGTCAGTCTGTCAGCACATCTAGCTTTCTTCCATTCGCTAACTAAATACAAAAATCAATAAGCAACCTAGAAATTTATGATAATCAGATCAGTAAACGTTCATCTGGTACTCTCCATACAAAAATAATTGTAATCAATTCATATCTTCTGCCAAAGAAAAGCATTAGATTCTGTGATTCTCATTTGCTACCTTATACTGTCACCTGATTGGCTATGACCAATGTCAACGAACCATCAGCTTCAGCATACAACGCGTGGGTCACTAACACCATGAAGAACACCCCAACCATTTTCTCCTAATATACACATGCAAAGTAAGTTAAAAGTTATTTCCATAATAATCAGTGCAAGTAGATTAGTAGCACTCAACATTTTGCCAACAGCAATTGCTATTGATATACAGCTTGATTTTTTCATGTCCCTAAAGTCTATCTTGTATGAAGATTTATGAAACACAATGTGCGAAAGAAATACTTTTTTAACTGAATAACAGATGCAAATTTCCAATTCTATAGTGTATCTGGGCTGGATTTTTCACTTACCATATTTGAATTATATGTATGACAAGTGAGTAGCACACTGTGACTACTCCTAAGAAAAAAACGGGTCCTATCTTCTGTTGAGGAAGGAGATTGTTAAGTCCCACACTCAAAGTTTTATTAAACGGCCTGGTTCGGTGCTATGCCTTACTGTGCTACATTCAGGTACAAACACAGGAAATGTTACAAGCCACTCGCAACACAGAATGGAAAAAGGAAAGAAGATTAGGTTTCAAAGTCTCAGCAATGATATTGCCATTAAACACAGAACACAAGCTTAACTGCAGAAGGATAGGGAAGGTAATTGGCAAAGACCATTTCAAAGGAACATCCCTGGCAACTGAAACATTTTAAGAAAACTACAGAATACTTAAATCTTGAAGGCTTCATGGGGATTTGAACCACAGTCATCCCACATGAGTCAGTGTACTGCCACTATCACCTTACCTGACAGTAAATGGAATACAGTTTCCGCAGGCAGGGCCAGCTGTACATTGTGGCTGCACCTTTACATTTCATATTTGTAGCCTTTGATCCTTGACCATAATGCACACAAACTATATCAGTTTGTGAAACTCTACACATTAAATACACATAAAAACAACATAAGATGTTCTGGTGAAACAATAATGTGAGGGGAAAAGCAAACTACTGCCAGCATTAAAGCTTTAGTATCCATGTACTCTTCAGCTCAGGTGTTATCAATCATAATTTCAAAACTTAAAGCAGTATCAACATATTCAGTTTTAACATTCTACCCAAATTTACAAAATGAGGAAATGTCAGATCAGGATTAACTCAGCACCAAGAGCATACTTGTATTGCCTTATCCAATTTAGTTGTTGGTAGCCAAATGAGTATGGCAGTGTAAAAGTATTGTGACTAATATGAACATCGCTGCCTATTACATCATGACAGTAAACTGTTGTCACAAATCATGGTACACTACAATGCATTAATGGATAATGCTGGTTTGAAATTGTGTAATTAAGGGACTTAAATAAACATCTAGATTAATGACTAACAATAACCCTAGAGTAACATCAAAATGTGTGCTATTAAAAATCACACCTGCAAAGGGAATGTGATTCTATATTTCCCAATTTTTTTCCTTGTTTAACAGATACTGAGGTTGATTACAATACCACAAATGAAACGGACTGTTTACTACATAAAACTGAGAGCTGAATACATGTAAATAATGAATTCCTTATACTGTATGGAAAAGATGTGAAGATAAAAATCAGCTGAGCAATATATGTAAACATAGTGTTTTTGATCTTCAGTTTTCCCAAATGGAAAACGATGATTTATGAGAAAAGAACACGTGTCTGTATGAATGGATGAGAAAAACAATGGTACTTACTAAGGCAGATGTTTCCAATATGACAGAAAGAGGAATATCCTACAGTGCACACACAGTTCATAAGTTCTCCTTAAATATACAACGCTCACTGCAGGCTGAAATAGTTGAATGCTGTCATACGTCAACCTACTATAATGAAATATCTACCAACGTACAGTCTGTCTCTTCGCTTCTAACTACCGAATAATCATTAAATATAGATATCTGACATCACAATTATGTAGCAAACACTTGTTGTCACTGCTACTAAAAGTTGTTACACACAAAAAAATCATGTAGAAAACCCAAATACTTACCGTTGTGGAGATTTTCAGTCTGAGTAAGGATGGAATCTAGAATAGTGGACACTTCGTCGGGATTCTTCTTGGCAGCTACAGTCAGACCTTCCAAAAGCTGCGGAAGACCGTCCTTCGTAGAAGTTGCTGAGAGAGAAACGTTTTTTAATCGAGTCTTAGGATTACATTCCTCACGGAGCATTTATTCTCGTTTTACTTTATCGACTCGTTCGTTAAAAATTTAATCTATAAAATCAATAGCATTCTCTGCAATTCTAGGAACTGGAAAGACCATAGAGTGAACATTTACCTGCCATAATCTTGCCGGCGTTTGGGTTGAGCAGTCATCGGTTTATTATCATTTACGCTCACACATTTTCTACGAGTTTGAATACTTTCTTCTCATGCCGCCCCCCCTTCCTACCAAACACAAGCAACATCATATGTCAGACGCTCAGAGATGCATGCTCACTTTCTCTGCGCAGTATTCAAGTTCACTCTTTAATTAGAAAATATATTTGTAAATAATCAACATCAAAAATCGACGGTATCTATCTTTAAATTCTTTGATTTTTTAATACGTAATTTACAACATGAAATCTTAGTGGATCTCGTATATATCATAACTTTTTACAAATGCTCTTTTGACGCTATACGTATTCGCACTCTTCGCTGTCCCAATAGCCGGGAACCAATACCGATCAATGGATAATGTTGAAACACCATTGGCCATCCTACCCGAAAATCGATAATGGTCGTAGGTGATCGATTTTCATTATTAGGCGGCGCTGGTTCGACAGCTAACAGTTTAAATAAAAAGGTAAGTTGAAAAATGACGTTACATATTTGTTGTTGACAGACGCGAATGAAAAGATTGTTTACGTTACCGGCTGGACGCTGTTTAGCTTTGTTTGCCATCCGTTTGCCTGTCGCCAGCTACTTGGAACATAGCGTAACTTATCGCGCTGTTTACCATCCTTTCGATATTATTATTGTTGCGCGCTGTACTTGAGTAATGTGTTACTTGCTATGAAAATTATTTTCAGCATTACCATGGCTATTGCAGCGGCAGATAACTTTCAGCTGAAGTGGCATAGTTACGGGACACATCTTCATTCATCCGTAGCCACTTTGCTGCGGTCTGAATTATTTTCCGACGTGTGTTTAGCAACAGTGGACGGACGACAGATATCGGCGCACCGGTTCGTATTATCAGCATGCAGTTCGTATCTTCAGCAGCTACTCAAAGCTGTGTACCCACCTACAGTCAATTTCCCCATTGTAATTGTTTTACCCTCAGAAATCCCTTACCGTATTTTGAAGATTTTGGTTCAGTATATGTACAGCGGAGAGGCAACAGTGAGCTATGGACAGCTGGATGGTATCCTGAGAGCTGCACATATTTTAGGTATAAAGGGACTGTGCCATGAAAGGACTAATACAGTGAATCAGGTGGTACAGGACAGAAATGGTAATGTCCAACCCTCAGTACAGAGATTATTTCCTCTTCAGATACAGACTGAGGCGACAGGGAAGTGTCAGAGGAAAGCATCCTCAGGTTCAAGATTTCAGGATTCCTCCTCGACTGCTACAACTGACCAGAACGTATGTAACGAAAAGGAAACAGCAAGTGTAGATACAGCTTCAAATGGAAAAGAGGACAAGAATCCAGAGAAAAAGCAAGATGTAGTAACTCCTGGTGCTGTTAGCAGCAAGAGTCCTACCGAAGCAGACGTTCTGACTGACAGTTCTTCAGAGCACCCGCCCAATAATTTGCCATTGAATCCTGTCCAGTTGATAGTAAAACAGGAACCTATTGAGTGGGTAGATACAGAACTGTCTGAACCAATGGAAGAAGAAATAGCAAGTCATATGCATCCAGAAGTGACAGTTAAGTCTGTAAGTGTTGTGAAAAATGTCCACTTCGTAGTGCTTTTAAGTCAGTTTCTGTGTGTGCTGTTGTTATTGAAGAATAAATATAATCCAGTGCACATTTCAAAATTTAAAGTTTTTAATTGTACATGTTACAGGAGGAAGATGACTTCCATGATAGTGAAGGAAGGGCTGTACATGTACAGGAACCCTCGGCCTTGTATACACCCCTCACATGTGATCTTTGCCATGAAACATTTAGTCTTCCAGGTGACTGGGTGCGCCATATAGAAAATTTCCATGAAAAGCATGATGGTAGACGGAAACGTTATAATAGAAGACCTTCACAGGTAACTGCACCACAATTTCATTTAGTAAATTACCTCATTTACTCATTTTTAAATGTATGAATATATTGTTGAGACAAGAGTAACAGTAAATAGTTTTTGTGTAGGTTAAAACTTGTTTGCTTGTAAGTGAAATTGTTCATTCGTGCTTGCTACTTGATTACAGGCATAATTTAACAAGTGATATTGTTCATTCACACTTATTATTTAATTACAGGCATAATTTAACAACTAAAATCATAAAACTACCACTACTCAAGCCTTTCAGTTTGACAATCAATGTTCTGAAGAAATTAAACATAAACTAAAAATTAGCATAATAATAGTAAATTGAAACACAGCATATTTCTTCAGCTGAGCACTGAACCTTTTTGTCAATTGTTGTAAATGGGTAAATAAGTTGGCTATGAGTGTTAATTTTCTTTTTCTTGTAGTGATTCAGAATACTGCAGATGAGAATGTTATGAGTTTATCTTGCAATTTGCATTATCCTGAAAGAGAAGCATAATAATAACTTTCTGTTTGCAGTTACAATGTATTTGTGCCTCAGATGCTATTAATTATCTGATGTGTTAATGCTTTAAATAACAACAGGATTTTGTTGCTTCCGTTAGGAATTGTTGTGGTGAGGCTTGTAAGCAATACTAATGGGTTAAAATGTAAAGATTCATATTTTGAAGGCAAGAGACATTGATTTCTGAAGAAAAAGTTGTATGAATAATAATGAGGCAGAATCTAACGAAGAGCACAAAAGCTCTATTTGCAATTAAATTATTAATAAATTCAAACTGGTATCAATCTTGTGAAAGGTCATTATTGAATGGACTCATGTTCTGCGCAAGAGAAATGTAAATTTAGATTATGGTTTGCAGATTAATTTGCAGTTTCCTACTGTGGAGAAACTGATAAGAATCTTAGGCATAGTCCATATCAATTCAGGCAGGCTAGGAAAAAATTTTACCTTCATAGTCTCGGATATTATTGAATTTAGCATAAAATTAAGGACTCTGAGATACACCCCTCCCAAGGTGACACTGCACATACCGTTTTGAAGATGCGAATTTTTGGAAAAAAAATTGAAAATTCTGGTTCTCTGGAACAGTTCTACATTTTTTTTTTTTTAAATATAATTGCTTTATGATTATGAAGAAATCCTCCATTAGGATTTATCTGTCAAAGTTCTTTTACTATAGTGTTCTGAACTTTTTGTAATTTATGGAAAAGAATTATATTCAAAAATGCCAATCCATAAAATTTTGATTTTTTTCTGTTGAGTAGTACTATATAGTACAACATTCTCCACTTCCACTTTTAGGTTGAACAGCTTTTGTAAACAATGGAAATTTTTGCCATACATAAAACCTGTTTTATTACCACATTAATACGTAACACGCTCATAAAAATCAAAACCTAACCTTATTTAACATAATTTTAGTTTTGAAAGATGAGTAAGAGAGTCAATTTCCAAGCATTTTAAACAGTTCCAAAATGTATGTGAAAGGTTCACTGACTTGTGTAGTTGCCCTTATAAATTGCAAAAGTTTCAATTTATACAGCTTCTGTGGACTCTGTTTTGTGTTGAAATTAGCCAGTCAATGAACTACAAATGTGTTCCACTGCTTCAGTGTCTTCCTTTGATATAGGGTGATGCCCTCCTGTTGAACCAATAGGAACTGGAGAACTTACAATCTTCAAAACATTTTGAACAGGAAGTGAGCACTGATGACGTTGTTGCTGTGCTTCAGCTGGAAACCTTTATCCAGCAGCTGGTCCATGTGGTAGCATGAAGTTCACTACAGTTTCGATTAACTCATAACTGGTGTCTATAATCTCTGCAGTCCACCAGTGACAGTCATACAAACACACCACGTACATCCCCCTTCTCAGGTTGTGAATCTGAATATTATCCTGCTGCTTCTGAGGTGTTGGCCGAACGAACAAAATTTCTTCTGTCTTGCCCTTTAAAGTGCGTGCAATATGAATTCACCCATCACTTTGACTCCAGAAATATGTCTTCTGAATTCCTTTTGTTGTTTGAACCATTCTTCTTGTTTCTGCTCACAAAATTCTTCGATTCATCTTTGGACAAAAGAATGAGGGCTGTGGGTGTGCAAGATTTCACGACTCTCATAAAATCAGGAGCATTCTGAATCGCAGTTGTATTTGGTCTGGAAAGATCATGTTTTGTAGCCTGGCGCTTCAGTAGGTCTCCTACACCATCACAAGGCCCGTTCCTGTGACCAGTAGCACTGTATACCCAGCCATTTGGCACAAGCGACTTACTCAATTCAAACAGCTGGTAACGATTTTTAAAATTACTAGGAGCACTATCAGAAATAATGATGATCTTCTCTGCCGCTGTTTACAGTTGAAGCATTTTGCGCATTGCTAGCAAATCATGTGCCGAGTCATGCCCTGTGTCATCACTTGTAACTGCAACACTTGTGGTCTTGCTTTGAAAATATGTCACTCCTAAAAAATTGAAACCTGGTCGTTACTCCAAAGATACTCGTGTGCTTCTTGTGGGAGAATTACAGACCAGTTTTAAGTAAAATCACAGTGAAGCACTAAACATAGTTCTTCAGCCTATACACACCCTTTCACTTCTGCAATGTGGTGTTGCAATTTCTTCAGATGCTGTTGTGTTACTGCTTTTACCATTTACCAAGTTCATCAGTGAAACTGTCAAAGGCAATGGTTTTCTTAATTAGTTTATTTTCCTCCCATGTCGCATTTGTAATTTCTGCAGTTATCTGCTATGTCTTCCAGGCCAAGTGTCTGTAAAGAGAGTCCTCCCTTTCTAGGGCAGTCACCACATTCTTGAAACAAACAAGTCTCTCGCTTTACGTCACAGACTACTAATGACTTCATACGCTCAACCAAGGTGTCATATGTCACGTGCTCCAGTAAGTTGTTCAAAGGTACCACACAAAGTTCAAAATTTGTGCCATGCACACATAAACAGACATCTCTAGGTGAATGTGGAACTACCCACTTACGCCGTAATGCATAAAATTTTGATCTTCCAGTATGTGAAGTTGTATAGTTGCTCTTATAAATTGCAAAAGTTTCTTTAATAGTACGAGTCATGTATCTCTTCACTTTCACAACTTTTTGAGCTTCAACTGTTACAGTTACAGTGTCTTTTTTGTTGGCACTCTGGTAAGAACATTTTATCCTCCAGATAAAATGACTGCACTATTTGAACTTGAGCTGCTTCTACATGATGACCATAATAGGGATCTGGTCTTCCACAGACTCCTTTTACAGACCTTACATTTCTTGATTTGTCTACCATGTACTTTGATACTGATGGAAAGTGGTTCAAAATTGTTTTCTTTGAAAATGTCTATGGAATAATAGTTAAAACCTGCACCTTTTCACTGTAGGATGCACAATATTCAACAGCTGAACTGATATTTGTGAAAAAATTCCTGACAAGAGATGCATGAGTGCTTTGGTTCATTTTATTCTGAAGATGCAATTTCTACTTTGAAGAGTGTGGTCAGTTTTGCTGTAGTGTATTCATCCATAGCTTTAGTAATTTCTCTGTGCTTTCTTGATGCATAGAGCTTATGACTCGGCTTCACTGACCATGGTTTCTTAATAGGACTAACCCCTCTATAGTTGACTGATTCAGGGCATTTAATTCTTCCATCCTTACACAACCCCTGCTCCCAATCCCTTACCTCATAGCTCATACCCCTCTAATAGACCTAGATGCAAGACCTATCCCATCAAAGGCAGGGCTACCTGTGAAACCAGTCATGTGATTTACAAGCTCAGGTGCAACCATGTGCTGCATTCTATGTAGGCATGACAACCAACAAGCTGTCTGTCCACATGAACGGCCAACAACAAACTGTGGCCACCTGTAGCTGAACACGCTGCCAAACACGATACTCCTCATCTTAATGACTGCTTCACAGCCTGTGCCGTATGGATCCTTCCCACCAACACCAGCTTTTCTGAATTGTGCAGGTGGGAACTTTCCCTGCAATACATCCTATGTTTCCGTAACCCTCCTGGCCTCAACCTTCATTAGTCACTGTCCTCACCCATCCAGCCCCCTCCCTGTTCCCATTCCAGCACAGCACAGCCGTCACCGCCACACCCACTCTTTTAATTTATTTTTATTTATCTCCTTTCCGCTACTTACCCTCTCCCCCCTCCGCACCTTCTTTCCTGCCCTCCGTCTAAACTGCAACACTTCACTGTCCGCCACTCCCACCATACTATCCCTCCCCCTCCCCACCCCAGCCTCCTCCTTACCCCCACCCATTCGCCACTCCCATCATGCACTGGTGCTGCCGCTCGCAGTTTAGTTTCAGCTCTCTGAGACTGCAGATGTGTGTGCAAGTTGCGCTTGCGTCAGTGTGTGTGTGTGTGCGTGTGTGTATGTGTGTCTACTACTGACAAAGGCCTTAATGGCTTGCGTGAGTGTGTGTGTGTGTGTGCAATTGTGCATGTGTGTATGTGTGTCCACTGCTAATGGCTGAAAGCTATGATTGTGTGAATCTTTTTATTGTGCCTATCGCGACTCAGCACCTCCGCTATATGGTGAGTAGCAACTGTCCTTCTCTCATATTGTTACATTCCATCCTGGATTTTCCATTGTTTGAAGCTATCTGAGAGGTAGATGTAGTCTGAAGTTAGAAGGGGTGGCAGGGGGATTTAAATGGGTTGAGAAGTTCTGGAAAAGGAAGGGGAAAAACAGAATAGTATGAGGAAACTTAAGAGATTTTAGACAGAGAAGCAAGTAAGAATTAATGAAAAGCAAGAAATGGTAATAACTGTACGTCACTGGCATTGAGAAGCAGTTGAGAACTGTAGCACACAGTGAAAAATCAAGTAATATTCTATTTAAAATTATATGCCAGGAAATTTACAACATAATTTAGGGCAAAAGGAGTGAACAAGTGTGAACATTTTTCTTTTCTTCACTTTCTAACTTTGTTATAATTGCATGTTTATGACCTTACACACAATATTAGGCACAGATGGCACTTGTATATAAATAACTTTTGAATCCAAGACAGTGATTTCTTTTCATTTGACATTTATCATACTGCTGACTAGTCTTAAGTTTTTAAACTTCTCAGCATGACACTGTCAATAAATTGAAGTATTTGTTGTTGTTTTACAGTTTTGGAGTTTTGTTGTACTGTCTTTTGACAACCTACCAGTGATAGTTTACTTTGTTCTTTTTCTATTTATTTAATCTCACCTCTTTGAGGAAAAAGAACTAAAATGGCCTTGTGTACTGTGGCTGAAGTTGTGGTTGGTGCAATTTGGGCTTTCTAATCCCTGATCATAACCATAACCCGACTAAGTGGAGGAATGAGACATATTCCCAATGATTCATCTGTCAGGTGATCTGTCGAACCTCAGTGTTTTTAAATAAAAGAAAATATAATGATATTTCACCCTGACATATGCACTCCATACAGAATGGACCTGGAAGAAACCCTGATAACAGATAGTGGGCTGTACCCTCTGCCATGCACTTCATGGTGGTTTGCAGAGTATGGATGTAGATGCACACAGATGGAGAGTAATCATCAGATGTAGAAGTAACTTTGGGTGTGCCCCAGGAAATATGTTGGGATGCTTGCTGTTCATGTTGTATATTAATGACCTTCTGGGTAAAATTAATAGTAGCCTCAGACTTTTTGCTGGTTGTGCAGTTATCTGTAATGAAGTACTCTCTGAAAGAAGCTGTATAAATATTCAGTCAGCTCTCAATAAGATTTCAAAGGGGTGCAAAGATTGGCAATTTCCTTTAAATGTTCAGAAATGGAAAACTGTGCACTTCACAAAACAAAAAATATAGTATTGTATGACTGTAATATCAGTGAGTCACAGTTGGAATCAGCCATCTTGTACAAATACCTTGGTGCAATGCTTTGTAGGGATATGAAATGGAATGATCACATAGGCTGTCATGGGAAAAGCAGATGGTAGACTTTGGCTTATTGTTAGAATACTGGGGAAGTGCAATTAGTCTACAAAGATTGTTTGCAAATCACTCATGCAACCCATTCTAGTGTATTGCTCAAGTGTATACCAAATAGTACTATTAGCAAATATTGAATGTATACAGAGAAAGGCAGAACAAATGGTCACAGGTTTGTTTGACCTATGGGAGAGTGTCACCCAGATGCTGAAGAAACTGAACTAGCAGACTCTTGAAGATAGGCTAAATTTCCCTGAGATGTCTCCTGACAAAGTTTCAAGAACCGGCTTTAAATGATGGCTCTGTGAATATACTACAACCCACTGTGTATCACTCACATAGGGATCGTGATGGCAAAATTAGAATAATTACAGCACACACAGAGGCATTCAAACAATCATTCTTCCCACACTCTGTGTGTGAATGGAGTAGGAAGAACCCCTAATAATTGGTACAATGGGACATACCCTCTGCCATGAACTTCATGGTGGTTTGCAGAGTATGGATGTAGCTATGTATATTTTTGACACCTTCAAAAATTGTGTTACGGGTCACCATGTAAACAGTATGTGTTTCTTTGCACAATATATGTGGAGTAATAATGTTTTCATTAACCATTGTGTACATGTCATATATGATGCCAAATTTACTGGCCTTCTTGTAGGACATTTTCACTAAATTGTAATTGCACAGTTCTTTGTTAATTTGATTTTATGTAATTGTATTGCCTCAAACTGAATATTCCATGAGAATTGTCTACAACAAGGACAAATCTTTAAACTCTTATTTAAGAAGTGTAGCTTTTCCAGACTTATCCAAGCTTTGTAGGTGTTAATGTAATTGCCATACAGAAATATGGGGTAAACTACACCAGTCATATAGCTAGTTGTGACATATTACAATAAAATTGGTGAGAACTATTTTCATTATTTATTTATATATTTTTTTCTTCGGTATACTGAAGCACCAGAGGAAGAAGGATAATATTTTGATGTGTAATGCTCATTATTTAATCACCCACTTTTTTGCATGTAACAAATGACAGTAATAATTTTGTTGAAATACTCAGCCATATAATCTTTACAAATTAAGTGATGGTATAACTTGTTCTGAATCTGGTCAATAAAGTATGAGAGACATTTCATAAATAATGCACAAGATGGTATTACGGTGGATCGTTTGATGCAGCAACAACAAAGATTACGAGGTGTAGTTGGGAGCTTGAGGAGGAAGCACATGTTTTTGTATTTTCACTGTGTACTCCTACGTAAAATAGGCGAGAGGTAGAAATGGACCCTGCAGGGGTCTCATGTACTGTTGAGTGTTAAAGACCAGAAGTCATACATCAAGACTGAAACTTTACGCAGCAGAAATCCACAGTGTGTTAAGTGAAGTTTGTGGTGAGTTTACACAGGACTGTAGTACATTTTCACGTTGGGTTATTGGTTTTTATGGTGGTCATATGAGCATTGATGATAATCCAAGACCTGGAAGGTCAAAAAGACAACAGATGAACTAATTGTGAAACTTCAGGCAGATGCTCTGGAAGAAGATCACGGTGCAACTTATGAGGAACTCTCTGAACCCATGTAATTCCCCCAACATCGGTATTCTGTTTTCTGACAGATAATTTGAAGAGATAAAATTCTGCGAGATGGGTCCCTCAATGTTTGGCTGCTGAAGAGAAACAGAAACGCATGGACATTGCAGTGTTGCTCAAACAATGATTCAACTGTGAAGCTCAAGGATTCTTGTGTCAAATTGTCACTATTGATGAAAAATGGATTAGAGCGTTTCAACCAGGGTTGAAATCACAGTCCAATGAGTAGAGGGCTTCAGATTATCCACATCGGAAAAAATTTCACCGTGCTCAAAGATCTAGCAAATGATGATTTTTGCTCAGTTGCTCTCAAGGCTGGGCCACTCATTCCCCACGACAATGCTCGCTCACATATTGGCAATGTTGTAGCCCAAAAACTGCACAAATACGGATTGGAAGTGTTGCTGCATCCTCGCTACGGCCCAGACATGAGTCCACGAGACTTCAGTTTGTTTCCGAAGTTGAGAGAAACCTATGCACGGACATCATTATCTTTCTCTGGAAGAGCTTTCTACCACCATCACCTGAACCATTCAACAGATGAGCAGCAGGGGTGTCCTGGATGGAATAGTAGAGCCTCCAAGACATTGAGATTCAGTCATAGAGAAGCAGGGAGGCCATATCGAAGGGCTGTAGAGAGATATTGGAAAGAAATAAACATGTAAGTAAAAAAAATAGTGTGCATTATTTATGAAATGTCCCTCATATTAAGAGTTTTTGGCAAAAAGAATGACAAAACTAATGTAAAACAACTGTAATATGGTGAATACGACACACAGGGCAATGAAGATGGTCCTGAATTTCCACCATTGAAATGTGAGCTTTGTGAGCAAGTGTTTGACACTCCAGGTGTATGGGTGCGACACATCCAGGAGGAGCACACAGATGAGCAGCTCGCTGCTACCAACAGGTGTGCCACTAATATCCGAGATGGCCACAGATTCACAGGTATGTTATATTTTCAATTTTCAAGTGCCCATAGTTTGATATTGGTGTGTGGATGATTTCATCATAATGACTCATAGCTAATATGGTACTTAATTGCAAACAACTGTCATGATGGAAGTGCACTAAAACACTAGTTAAATGTACACATTCACAAATGATGTAAAGCAGGCCAAAACATGTTTTATTTCTTCAGAAGTACAAGATTACAGAGGCTTTTTGACTTTGTCACTTTTGAAGAGCAGGGGACAGACAGAGGAAACTCCTGTCCTTGTATACGTATTGTAACAATCACTGTGGAGTGAAGAATGTGTGTCTCCACAAGCAAGAAAAATGGAATCGTCATTCTCTGTTTAATGTAATCCCTATTGAGGTTAGACACACTGGGAGACCAAATTCTAAAATATGCAAATGGAAAATGAGCACCCTGAAGCAGCAATGGTGTCACACGAATGAGTTTTATTCACACGTTATACTGGTTACACATCATATATGGTCATATTCACTGGGTCATACACGTATGGTAAGATTTTATTAGGCAATTACAATACCTTGTGAAAACTGAAACCAAAAGGATTGCAAAGGGATCATCATGGAGGTGCCAGGTGTCATCTTACAAAATAGTGTTCTTTGTGACCTCTGCCTGAAGTTGTTTCTGAGGCTGCATGTGTCCCAGACGTATAAAGGGGAAGACGTCTGGTGTTGTCTCTCCCTCGCACTTGTTTTTTTTCCCCGCAGTTGAGAAATTGTGTTTCCTGCTCAGGAAAAAATGTCACAGAAACAGGATGTTGAAAACAGTTTACAAATATTAAGTTATAGGAAAAATTAGAATGTACAAATGGTTTTCGTGCTTCAAGAATGGTGTATGTCATTTGAGGACAGAACATTGTTCCAGATGTTAGTCAGCCGCCCAAACAGATGAAAATGTTGAGATAATTTGTGAACTTTTGTCTGAATATTGACAATTGGACCATGGAACACATGGCAGAACTAAAAGTAGATTATCTTTGAGCTCAGTTCAAGTAATTTCAACACAATTTGGAAATGAGTCCAGGCACTGCCAAATGGTTCTTGATGATCCCAGCTGACCTCTAGGTACAATATTGGCATCCATGAGGAAACCTGCATGCCACCACCATGAGGATCGAAGTTGATGAACATGTGAAACTTCCCTGAACAACCTGACACCTCACAGCAAATGCATTAGCTAATTGATCAGAACCTTTCCTCTTCCTACATACCAATAATATGACTTCACAGAAATTCAATTAATTGTACATATTATCTTGGAATTTCTGCTGTTATTAATCCAGTGTAATGCTCAACACATTCAGCTTTTTCAATAGTTTTGGGATCAGTGTGTGGTTTCTACTTGGTACTCATTGAGACACTTTGAATTATTGCATTCACTACTTGCACAAGTTTTCTGCATGCCTTCTAAAAATGGTTCAGGTGCAAGGCACAGAAGGAATCTTCCTCACATACAAAGACGTTGTGGAGAGGAGAGGGGTAAGCAAACTTGACTTCTCTGGCAACCAGAGAAATGGCAACTGTGTTTAGTTTTTTGGAGCAAATTTTTTACTCAGTAAAGGACTGTACACATACTCATACACTTCTCAGTACACACAATTAAAAACATGTAATCTTCCCATGCCAATAAGAATGCGAGAATAATGGAAGTGGAAAACTTATCACACAGGGACCCATCACATTCATCTCAGAGCAATTCTTCAGTCATCACTGCTTTTCAGAAGTGGGAGCACTTGTAATTTGATGTTTTTGAGACCTATAGTTCCAATATACTTTTACGTTGCTTTACTGTCCTGTTGCAAACTTTGGTAGTAATTGTTTGAAATGAATCAACTGCAAGTTTCTACAGATTTTCTGTGTTTCCCCCTATGATATTGTGCTCCTGGAAATATATATTAATTTTTGTACAGGTTTATTCCAATATTCAGGTCACATTTGGACAATGGAAAACCGACAGTTTTGTGGCTTTTCTCAGTAACCATATCATTGACACAAAGAATTTCCAAGTTTTATGTTGTACAGCTATGGAGAAAACACCAACTGTTTGCTGCAGTATGTGGCATTGCTTATTTCAAATTCTTTATACTGCTTTATTATTGGAGGGCAAAAAATTCAAGTATTTATTTTTATTAAGTGCCAGTCTTCATTGCCAGGCCACCATTAACTGACAACTAGCTAACATCGGATATGATAGAATGCTGAATCACAGTGATGTATGGGGCACAAAACATACAATCCTAACCAATGTCAAACAGTAGCATAGGTTAGAGGGTTTTTTACTCTCTTCAATTGCTAGCCTGTTTTACATTTGGGCAACAGCAGTTAAAGTGAGTAATCTCTACCAGTCTTCTTCAATTGTAAATCATGTTGGAGTTTCTTTAGTTGTTTGGGTAATCGTATCCATTTTCGATGGGTTCTGTTATGGTTTTACTGGGAGAAGATAGGTAAATCATTTTTGGCTACTATGTTTCTGTAGTGAAACAGAACACTTGCATCTTCAAAATAACACTTCCAAATACATTGCTGCAGCAGTCAAAGAGTAGTTTCATATGTGCATGCAGATGAAATCTCTGGCCATTACAATGTCAAAATTTTAATACAACAGCCACAGTAGCCAGTTTAAACACTATTATATTGTATTACTGGGTTTAATTGCAATCTTATGCTGCCATCATCGGGTCTTGTGCAACTTATAAAATTGCCATGTTACATTACATGAAGACAAAGCATAAAAGGCACTCCCCATGTGTACATGTCTTGATAAAAATCCAGTCAGCGTCAAGCTTGTGAGTACCACATTCATCACCAATGTGCATGGACAGTATGCATTTTACAATGTGTGTGCATTTTATCAAGGGGATTTTTATGAAGACGTGTATATGTGGGGAGTGCCTATTATGCTTTGACTTCATGTAGTGTAACACAGCAATTTTATAAAAAGTTTTATAAGCTCAGATGATGGCAGCGTAAGACTCTTGAAACTGGTCTCCTGGAATAGTAAAGTGTCCACACTGCCATCACAGTGTACGAAGTGTGTTCTTTTTCAATCATTATCAAGACTGCCATGCTTTACAAACTACATTCCTTGGGGGAATTTGAACTCTGATGACTTATACAAATTGTCTGCATGACAACTCTCTACTCAACTTTAATCTATCAAATGCCAGAGTTACCATTCAGAGTATTTATGGTTACTGTAGACTCCATTGCAACTAAAGCGTTAGATAAAAAATGTGACTGACAACAGTACAGGATTTATGTGTGTTGGTCTTGAGGCAGATTCAAACTGTCTAACATTGCCATTCAAAATATGAAATTTTTCTTCTCCAGTTCTGTACAACTTTTGGAAATTAGTCATACTCATTTGCATATGCTGCCCAATACAGATTACAGGATACATTGCTACTCATCATAAAGATGAAACGCTGCATTGTGGGCAGGCACAACAAAAAGACTGTTAAACACTTAGGTTTCAGCAAAAGCCTTCTCCAGAAAAGAAAGGAAAACACACACAAAACACAAGCAGGCATATCTCTTGAACATGTCTACTACCTCCAGCCGCTCTAGCCGAACTGTCTGTCTTAATACTGCCAGTCCAGTCAGAGTGAATGTAGATAGCCTCAGGTATGCCTGCTTGGTTGAATGTGTGTGTTTCTTCCTTTCTTTTCTGAGGAAAGCTTTGGCTGAAGTCATTTCATAGTGCCTGTCTGCAACTCAACATGTCATCTTTACAGTGAGTAGCAATCTGTCATTTTCTTTTTACTGATTTTCCAATCTGGACTTTCCATTGTTAGATATTAATTTTATTTATTTATTGCTGGAAAAATATCAGGTGCGTGTCCATTGTTAGTGGTATCTGCATTGCAAAAGACAAAATATCTTTCAAAATACATTTATCTGTAGTGTAGTGTTTCATATTACTTAATGTGACTGCTGCTTTTTTATGTAATTTAACTTGCCTTTTATTTAGCACATGCCAAAGACATTTGCCAGTAGCAGTCATATAATTATCTAACTACGAGTTTTAATTAGCATATTAATTATGGATCTTATGTACTTCTCAGTGGTGATGTGCTTAATATCCAAAGATATGACTGAGTTGTTTATTTCCTCTTCTCCTCATCCTCTTCTTTTACAAATGAGTCGCTATGGTCTACAGTTTTTTCAACTGGTTCTCCTTTGTTTTTTTTTCCCACATTTCTCTCTTCTTGTTTCTGACCAAATGGCTCCAGTCTTCTTCTTGGGTTTGTCGTGGAAATCTAACTTATTTCTGAGTGGTAGTACTAATTTGGAGTAATCGAAGTTCGTCCATGTTCCTTCCAACTTCCTTGCATCATGTGTTATCAATTTTTAGTTTACCAAAGTAAGTGAATAGTCTATCTGTCACTCTGTTGGGATTCATCCTTTGCATGTGGCCGTAGAAAGCTATTTTTATTTTTCTAATCATATCTGCAATTTTTTTCAGTGTGTAAAGTTCTTTATTATGACATCTTCTGGATTGTGTCTACTTTTTCCTGGACCCAAAATTTTCCTTTTGTGATTTCCAGTCCATAATAACTTTTACAGTCGTGGACATGGTCTGTTTATGAACACGGACATTAATAAGAGCTTAGAAATAAAGATAAATTATGCACAACATTAAAAATCCTTGATGGACTACAAACATTTATCAATTAACAGTTGTTTTAATTTTGTCTTAAATGTCTTCATTTAACAGTTTTTTATTACTTGGCAGCCTGTTATAAAAAGTCTTCCAGCAGAAAATGTACTATGATATGTTGCTCTGTTATTACTAACTTTAAGTGACAATCCTCTCTTTTTGTTTGTATTATAATTATGGATCTCACTGTTGATTACGCCATGCTCCAAATTTTCTTTTATAAACAGTATAGTCCTGAGAACATATGATGAATACACTGTTAGTCTGTTATACGTAATGAGGTAGTCTCTACAGGACTAATGTTTACTAATGTTAGCTATTATCCTAACTGCTCTTTTCTGGGCTCTGAAAGCCCTATCCATGTATACCATTGATGCCCTGACACAAGTCTCAATACCATATTGTAGATGGGAGTGTATGAGTCCAAAATAGGTGTGTCTCAAGATAGGTGGCTCTGTTCTGCTAGAAAGGCATTTTAGCAGATAGCTGTAACAGGAGAGTTTTTAATGCATATTACTGATGTGCTCCTTCCATGTAAGATGTTCATCTACTATAATATCCAGGAATTTATAACAACAATTGTTTCAACTGACAACTCCGGTTCAGTGTCCAGTTGTTTTGATTTATAATTTAGCAGAAACTCCATCAGAATTGTCTAGTTCTTATTTAGTGCCAATTTGTTTTTGGTCAGATATTGTACGGCGAGGCTAATGTTCTCTGCATTATTTTCCACTGCTACCTGTTTTGTAGAGCCCCAGCTTATGAAGGAGGTACCATCAGCATAATTTATTAGGTTTGCATTTTGTGGATTTATTATATGATTGATGTATGCAACAAACAGAAAGAAACCTGATAATGCATCCCTGAGGGACTCCACAGTTAAGAATTTTATAAGATGATTTTACTGTTTATGCATGTCCACCAGTTGTATGATACAGCTTAACACGTCTCCTGTCAACAAGGTAGGATCTTAACAAATCTGATGGCACTCCTCTGACTCCGTAAGTTTCTAATTTATATAGAAGAATGGAATAATTTACAGAGTCAAAGGCCTTGGATAGGTTGAGTTTATCCAATACCACTTGAAAAAATATTGCTGGAGCTGTTACTGTAGATCTACCCTTCCCGAAACCCTGCTGAGGGGGCTTTTCGTAAATTGTACTTGCAGAAAAATCATTTAAGTTGATCAAGTAGTAGTCTGACCAACAACTTACTAAATACTGATGTTGATGAAATAGGCGTGTAATTTTGTATACCAGTAGCTATTCCCTTTTTATGCACCAATCTCTTATTTCAGTGACTTTTAAAAACTTAAGGAAATGACCCATAGCTGAAAGAGCTGTTTATTAAATGTTGTAATGGCTTTATTAAGCCAATGCAACATGCTTATAGTAGTTTCCACAATGAAACTTTGCTTGAAACCTGGCAGAAAATCCAGAGAGATTTGCGTCGGATGTAATGTATGCTAGTGGCAAGACACAATAAATTACTTTTCTGTGCGATAGCAATGGAAATACTATCAATGACAGCGCTGCCAAAGCAGAGTTACTAAACACAGCTTTCCGAAATTCCTTCACCAAAGATGAAGAAAATATTCCAGAATTTGAATCAAGAAGAGCTGCAAACATGATTAATGTAGAAATAGATATTGTTGAAGTAGTGAAGCATCTTAAATCACTTAACAAAAGCAAGTCTTCTGGTCCAGACTGTATACTAGTTAGATTCCTTTCAGAGTATGCTGATACAATAGTTCCATACTTAACAATCATATACATTCGTTCGTTGTACAAAAGATTTGTTCCCGATGACTGGAAAGTTGCATAGGTCACACCAGTATTCAAGAAAGGTAGTAAGAATAATCCACTAAGTTACAGGCCCATATCGTTAACATTGATATGCAGCAGGATTTTGGAAACATATACTGTATTCAAATATTACACATTACCTCAAACAGAATTGTCTATTGAAGATAATGGTATACTGACACACAGTCAACACGGCTTTAGAAAACATTTCTAGATTTCCAGAAGGCTTTTGACATTGTACCATACAAGAGGCTTGTACTGAAATTGCTTGCTTATGGAATATCGTCTCAGTTATGCGACTGGATTCATGATTTCCTGTCGGAGAGGTCACAGTTCGTGGTAATTGACGGAAAGTCGACGAGTAAAACAGTAGTGGTTTCTGGTGTCCCCCAAGGTAGTGCTATAGACCCATCGCTGTTCCTTATCTATATAAACAATTTAGGAGACTATCTGAGCAGCCATCTTAGGTTGTTTGCAGATGCTGTTGTTGCTTATTGACTAGTAAAGTCATCAGAAGATCAAAACAAATTGCAAAACAATTTAGAAAAGATATCTGTATGATGCAAAAATTGGCAATTGACCCTAAAAAACAAAACATATGAGATCATCCACATGAGTGCCAAAAGGAATCCATGAAACTTCGATTAGACAAAAAATCCGACATATCAAAAGACCATAAATTCATCTAACTTCATTGGAATTACAGTTAAGGGACACATAGGAAATATTATGGGGATGGCTGACCAAAGACTTTTTTTTGGCAGGACACTTGGAAAATGTAACAGATTTACTAAAGAGACTGCTTACACTACACTTGTCCATCCTCTTTTGGAATACTGCTGCGCAGTGTGGGATCCTTACCACATAGGACTGATGGAGTACATTGAGAAAGTTCAAGGAAGGGCGCATTTTGTATTATCGCGAAATAGGGGAGAGAGTGTCACTGAAATGATACAGGATTTGGGGTGGGCATCATTAAAACGAAGCCAGTTTTCATTGCAGCGGAATATTCTCACAAAATTTCAATCAACAACTTTCTACTCCGACTGCAAAAATATTTTGTTGACGCCAGCCTGCATAGGGAAAAACGATCATAATAATAAAATAAGGGAAATAGAGCTCGCACGGACAGATATATGTTTGTTTTTTCTGCGTGCTGTACGAGATTGGAATAATAGAGAATTATTGTAAAGTGGTTTGATGAATCCTCTGCCAAGGTATTCATGTAGATGTAGATCACTGCACTGTCTCAGAAATTTGGCTGAGATGTCATCCCAGCCACCAGATGTATTTGCTTTTAAGTTTGAAATGGTTTTCAGGACTTCCAATTCTGTAACACACCTCAGGAACAATGAATTATTGAGATTTAGCACCTGTGGTGGGTCAATCACATCCTCCCTACTCATCTTACCAAATTGGTCTATGAATCTCTTACATACATCCTTTGGGTCACTCAGCAATTTTTCCATTGCCTTTTATTTTTATATTATTGCACACTGCATTGTCACTTCCCGTGCTTTCTTTGTTTACTATATTCCATGCTGTTTTGCTAATGTTGCTGGATTGCCTCATCCGTGCTTTTAATGTCATAAGTGCTTCCCTGTAGTTTTATACTGGCTTTGTATTTAGATTGGAAGTACTGCATTTTGGTATCTCTAAAAAGAATATCCAAGTCCTTCATATCTTCCTTTAATTTTATCACGTTAGGGGGAAGTTTAAGATTCTTGGAACTGTCAGTTTTCCTTAGTTTTTTTGACCACTGAGCATGCTTGATTATGGGTTAATTTTTTTTTTTTTTTTTTTTTTTTTTTGGTCCCAGTTTCCATTAATATCTTCTGTTTCATATGGGCCCACCTGATTCCAGTTTGTGTGTGCCAGGGTTTCCTTTAATGTATGAGATAACTATTTCTTTGTCTGTATGGAGCTCTGGGAATAATGCACTATCATCTGAAATGTGGTTCTTAATGGTTCTAACTCAAGGTCTCCCTTGCTTAAGTTTGTAATAACGTGGTCATTACATGTCTGAGAGTCATATGTTATTCTTGTTGATGTTAAATTCACATGGGTCTAATTATAGGACTGTAACATATCAATATATCTAAGATAATGTATGCTATTAGTTAAGGAGTTAATGTTCACATCACCTAGTATTATAGTCTGTGTTTTACAAGTTGAAAATTTATCAACTAGTTCCTGCAAATGACAAAAGAAATCTTCCATTTTATTGTTAGGGGGTCTATACAGGCTAGCTATTACTAAACTGCTAATTCCGAGCTTTATTCTTATTGAAGCTATTTCAGAAACCATCTCACATGCAAATTTATCTACCCAGTCAATTTTTTTCGCACTGGACATTATTTTTGACATAAATACCACCACCACTACATTGCTTCATACAATACACACTGACAGTTTTATAATTACTTAGATTAATGCTACAAATTTCTTCACTTTTGCACCCTAATCCATTCACAAGGAAAATATGAAATCTACTTCCAATAAGAAATTCGTCAATTTGTTGAATTTTGTGATATTATTTTGAGTTTTGTCATTTATGACATTGCCAAGTACTTTACCTTCACGTATGCGTAGTAAAGGCTGTTTGAAAACAGTTAAGGGAGTGTCAGGAAGAGACTATCACCTAGTCTGACTAGTTTTGATATGGAAATTTCGAGAATTTTCACTTTAGAATTAGTGTTTGTTAGTGAAATCACAGCTTTAATTAAAATAACACTGAATCTAGTTTGTAGAGAATTCCAGACAGACGTCCTACAGACGGAGTCATTAAGGTTTCCTGAAGTCAACAAAAAGTTTTAGATCATCTTTTCAGATACATTATTATTGACTATGTTGAGAATCTGTTCTGAACATGATCTAGTCTTTATAAAACCACATTGATTTTCACAAATTTGAGGGTCGAGTTGTTTTGCCATAATCGATAAAGATTTTGTTGGCAGTTGGTAGGAGAGAAATGCCTCTATATTTGTTCAATAAATTTTGTCATGTGCTTTGGGCAGTGGGTGGATTAAGGCTGTCTTCCAGTCTCCAAGCACTTTTGTTAGTCAAATAATTTGGATGATATAGGTTAGTTAGCCCAGAAATTTGTTATTTGAGTATTTCCTAAGTTCTGCAGTTATGGAATCCTCCCAAGGTGCTTTTTCGCTTTTGAGTTATTCGATTTCACCTTGTATCAGAAGATGGGTGTCATGGTACTGAGTGCATTCTAATGTGAACTTAACCTTGTTTCCAGACAGTCATGGATTACTAAAATTTGAAATTATTTTCTCCAAAGTCACAGTTTTCTTGGTTATGTGCTGTGTTCTCATTTTGGGTATTAAAGTGAAGGTTTGGCAGAAAATATGTACTTAAGTTTCTTCCCAAATTCTCATAGAAATTTCTAGTATGCTCAGTTTGAAGGCGTTGTCTTTATTTTTATTATAATTTTTCTTAGTGTTCCCAGTCAGTTTAGAAGTTTCTTTTCTCATTTCAAAGAATCTTTTCCTGTTTTCCACATTCTTGTCTTTATTCCATTTTAGCCATGCATTTGTCTTCTTGCGATAGTTTCATCACATTATAAATCTAATTACATTTCTAAATTGCATTATCTGTGTTAAATTGCTAACTAAGGACTGTATTTCAGCACTAGAGGTTTAGAAGAATGTTGGTGAAATTTTTGGTTTTTTAAGTCAGTCTGTTCAAAATAATGGCAGGATGTTTTGTCAGATGTGACAGTTTCTTTTTCTTCCAAAATATTTAGCAAACCATTTTCAGAGGTGGTTGCAATTGACAGGCATTGTGTCAAGTTACTGGATGCGTGTTTGTTTTTTCAGATGTGAGCTACATGAAGGTAGGTTTATGCCAGTGAGAGTAAGATATTTTCTGAACTGTTTTGAAATTTCTTCCTTTCTTTCCTATGTGTATTTTCTCACACTTATTTTAACTTAAAAACCACCTAAATGGGTAAGTTTAAAGAACTGTTCTAGGGAACGACAAATTCATGACCATACTGTGTAGTGTGTTCTGAAGCTTATTCTCAGATTGGTTATTTGAAATGCAAGTTTGATTTTATCTTAACATTTCCCCCAGTGTAGTATGACAACTGAGCTGTTTGATTATAATGTGGTTTTGGAAGGCTAAGTTCTCTCTTTTTTTTCATTGTCGTAATCTTTTAGCATAAATTTTGTTGGCTAAATGTGGAATTAAAGCCATTGTTTTCTTTTGCTATTTTTCTGGTGCTTTTTGTTCAGATTTATAGTTCCTTTGGTTGGCAGATAGGTCCAAAAATATGCTTCCATGCGTTTGTTGGTGGTAAGAACTGTTGGGAACAACTTGCGCCAGCCACAGATAGCACTTGTAACTAACTGGCCAGACAACTTATCTGGCCTAGTGATAAATTTCATTACAGGTGCTATGTAAACTTTGACATAAAATTCAGAGATCAGTGTTGAGTTAGTACATACCATCACTTTCATAGAACAGAAATGGTATGAGCAGTACACACCATGAAACATCTTATAAGGCATGAATGATATCAGTTACATATGTAATTGGCATTTGAAATGGTTTCTCGTGGCAATGATTTGGGCACATCACGATTAATTAATAAATCAGGGACACATATTGAGTACTGAACTTGCTTTATTCATAATAAATCTTAAAAAAAGGTTTCTTTTTTCCAGGTGATCGGAAGCGCTGCCCAGTTTGTGCCAAAACTTTCCCATCACGTGCATCAATGGTAATCCACAAACGCACCCACACAGGTGAAAAACCTTATGTGTGTGCTGTGTGCACTAAAGGGTTCAATGTTAAAAGCAACCTATTACGGCACCTACGAACATTGCATGATCAAATTGTCAGCCCATCTGCTATGGACTAAAGAAACATATCAAATCATTTGCTGTGTACTTATGAGTAATCTAAGTAGTATACCAATGATTAAATGACAGATCTTTAGCAACATATCCCTGAAAGGCAATGACTATGTAAAATTATGGAACACCTTCTTGCAGCATTATTTGTATTGTTATCTCAAAATACAAATGTGAATGGAAAATAGAAATGTTTTGCATGCAAATCTTTCATAAGAAACATTTTAAAATGAGTAGTTGTTATAGTGCTGTATTGCACTGTTTCTAAAATGAAATAATTGGTCCTAAACATCATATCTTGTTAAAAGGTTTCTGATATTGATAAATTACCATAATGCAGATTCCAATATTATCCAATGATTTGGGTTATAAAAATAAGTATTTCTTCCTATGTAGTGAAATGTGTTTCCACATTGAACATTCCTTTGTATCAAAGTGTTATATTTACAACTGGTAAGTTGCCATTTAATCAGTCAACAGACAGTGAATAAAGTTCAGGATACCTGAATCCAAGCAAAAACAAAGTTTTACAACAAGATTTTAACATGTTCTGACACTCTTACATTACTGTAAACTTTACACAGTAATGAAGTTTGTTTAAATGGTTTGGTCATTCTGAAATTGTGTATGGTCTTTTGTCCATTTTGATTTCAGTTTTTTAAAAATAGTTGCATACTTTGTGATTTGTGAAGTACCCTCTATTGCTTAACTTAGAACACCAGTAAATAAATAATAAAGCAAGTTCATTCCTTCAAGATTTCACAATATTGTTTATATTATATTTGAATGTAGATATAAAATGTATTTAAAATATCAAATCAACTATTTAAGTTTATGACATCCTGTCTTTAAGTGTTGACAAATAGAGATACCAGAAAATGTTTTGTATAAAAATTTATTTGACTGTAGAAAAGCCAGCTACATAAATTACAAAGTTTATTACTTCACAAAGGGTGAAATATGTAATACCAGTACATTACCGCGAGATTCACAGTTGAAAAATTCTTTAAAATAATTATCTTTGAATATTATTAAATCCAGCTGTACTAAAACTGCTATTCACTTTTCCTTCCACACATAAGCAGCTATAATACACAGGCAAACATGATCATAAAAACTTCATAAAAGACTTTTCCTGAGTTACTTTAAAACAGACACAAAAACTTAACACGGCCTTCAAGTACGTATTAATTATTCTCGTCATCCTCAATCTTAGGTGCCAGATAGTAACGGATGTAGCCCATATCTGTTATTTTATACTCCACAACTAAAGGAACATCAGCAGACATCGAAAGCTGAACCTGGAAAAAGTGATTATCATTACTTGTAACAAGCAACATAACTTAGAATAGGCATAAAACCAGTAATTTCATATTTAATTATAAATTCATAACTGAAATATCACATTTATATGTACTCATTTCAAGTAGAGCAAATTAAACACTTAATTGAACCAATTGTGCCAAAACAATACATCCTTTTTCTATTGTGGAAATCACTTCCAAAAACAGTATTTTTATTTGTAAATGTTCTTAGAACTGCAGGACACTTAACCTGAAGGCATTGGGCAAAATTTAAAGTCTGACTGGAATGCCCCAAGCAGCAGAGGTATACAGGAAAGGGGTGCAAGATATTAACTCAAATTGCTTGTCTAAATACATGAAAATGCCTTTCATCTAATGTTAGTCCTATGTTCATAAAATACAAAAAAATCTATAAGAAGCATAACAGTGTGTGTGTTCAGCATAAATTTTCACCAATCTTTGCACCTTTTACAATGTGACCTTTGCCATGTGCCCTTTCTAGCACCTACAAATGGAGTACCAGTATGCAGCTGTTATTCAAACATCTTACTTTGATTATATAATTTTTACTTGTACTAAATATTAACAGACCCACAAAATTATAAGGATGTATGTCACTTTTTTATGCAAAATGTCACGTTTTTAGGCCCAACAGATAGGGAGGGGGCGGGTGGCATGCAAGAAATGAATGATGCTTCCGATTTGTGGGCTACCCCAAATACACTTCTAGGTATTTTTCCTTTTATGAAAATAGTCTTCTCTAAAGAAACGAGTGTTTCAGTTTTATTCATTTAATGTGCAAGAAGATGTGTACATAAGAAAATTTCCATTTTTATTTACCTGACAGCATTTATTTCCTTACCATAACAAACCTGATTTTGCATATCTTAATATACACACCATTACTGTATAAACAGCTTAATTTTAGCTTTTATGTTCCGTAGTTTGCAAGCATTCAGGTGAGTTATACAAGCAGCAGGAACACCCGGCTGCAGTAACTGCAGCAGATAAATGGTATGACATGCACTGGCAGTTCAACATCAAATTATTACTGCACCACAACTGCAGATCATGTGATGGGAGTGTAAACAGTACTACATCATTACTGTACTTGCCCAACAGGTAACACTGAAATAAGTGACCCTGATATTTTGGCAAATTGTTGAAAATGCACATGGAGAAAACTTCCAATAGTTGTGGGAGCCACATGCCAACTTAACAATTTTCTTAAATGATTTTCAACTTCATGCAATGAATAGTGCCAATTGTTGGCAAGACATTACAGCTCATCACCAGTTATGACAATATTTTATTTGCAGTAACACTCCCTCTTAAGGATACTATAATAATCCAGAACTTCATGTGAAAATACTTTTTTTTTGCGAATTTCCCATAAAGGAAGCCATATGAAGTATCCAAGTCCTTGACTTTACCACTAAGAAACTGAGGACAGCACAGAAAATTAAAAAGCATCCAACAGGTCACCACAATAATTCAATCAAGTCAATTCAATCTCTACAACACTTTTAAGAAATTTACACAGAAATAAGTGGGATAAATCTAGAGCCACTGAATTGTTACCAGCCATGCCCTTCATCTTTTATTACTTGGGATCTACATTTTCATATGTTGCATGCCAGGATTAGTTTCCACACTTTAGATGCAGGATATACAGTAGATAAGTAGAAACTGAGGAACTTTAATTATGAAACACATGATTACTCAATTCACCCTGAAGTGTTAATACAACCAATGACTTCTGTAACTTGTCAAAGAAACATAAATGCCAAGCAGCAGGAATGTGGTGCTCCAACAGAAAAGTTAAGCTGCCACCATATCTCTGAACATAGCAGAATCCAAGCATTTTATAAAAAAATATGGGCATGTAATCCAAGCTTTCAAGTGACATCAATTGGCAAACTTTCAGTGCCAAAAGCTAGTTCCATACCTACTATTAAGGTTCAGGCTACATTTACAACGTTATCTGGATGAAAAACTGAAATTTGAACACTGGTGCTTCATGAGTAGAATAAAAAGTAGAGACTGAGCAATGTTGTTGCAAAATTGCCCAAACTTTTGACAAGAAATCAAATATGTGGAGTAATTCATTTGCTCAACCAGTTAGTAATGTTGTTTCAATAGCATTAAGAATTCTGTCTACAGGCAAGTACAATACATCAATGTTAACAAGTAATAATTGGATTCAAATTAATGATATCAATATAATAGAGGGAAACATTCCACGTGGGAAAAATTATATATAAAAACAAAGATGAGGTAACTTACCGAACGAAAGCGCTGGCAGGTCGATAGACACACAAACAAACACAAACATACATGTCTGCTTGTGTCTGTATATGAGTGGATGGATATGTGTGTGTGCTAGTGCATACCCGTCCCTTTTTCCCCCCTAAGGTAAGTCTTTCCTCTCCCGGGATTGGAATGACTCCTTACCCTCTCCCTTAAAACCCACATCCTTTCGTCTTTCCCTCTCCTTCCCTCTTTCCTGGTGAGGCAACAGTTTGTTGCGAAAGCTTGAATTTTGTGTGTATGTTTGTGTTTGCTTGTGTGTCTATCGTCCTGCCAGCGCTTTCGTTCGGTAAGTCACCTCACCTTTGTTTTTATATTTAACAAGTAATAATATGGATATACAACGCAAACACACAACCATTAATGATGTGACTGTGGTCATTGTTGGTCTGAAACATTATCACTGTGACAACTATTCAGAGATGAAGACAAAAACTGCAGTGGGTTCCAGTAACACACAATTCATGTTACCAAGCTGTATCCTCCGAGCATGAGGTCTTACCATTTTAACATCACACTGATCCTTGTCCAAAAAATTGTTAGAAAGTTTATATGCAGCAAATCAAATTATGAGAAGGAGCAACAAACCACATCTTAGAAATTTGGCAGATGTTTCACCAATGTATCATGGATGTGCAGATCACCTTTAAAGTTTTCTTCAAAAGCAATGAAATAAAACTTGGTTGGTATGTACAAATCATTGACACATTCCACAAGATATTCACATTTAAAATGGATATACTTTTGCACGAGTACCTTCACCTCTAACCAACATAATCGTGTTCACATTTTTCAAATCTTGCTAGTTTATCACCAAAAATTTATTTTCCTACAATCACAAAGGCATCTTTAAACTACCAATATGGAATAGACGTATGCCAGCATTACAATACATGCCTGATATTTTTACACGAAATGTACAACAGGAAGACATTCCAAATGACATGCATCAAACTGGATATTCTGGGAGTATGAATTAAAAATGCCTTTCATCACAAATTTTTGCATTTTATTAAATACAAGATGGATTTCAGACCCTGTGAGTCCAATCATCAAGTGTAACTTGCCTTCATACACAATTTACTTTTGCTCTTAAATGAGTGAAATGCATTTTCCACATAATCTTTAAAACTATTTTAAACACTATCAGGCATTTGTTTCTCCATCCTGTTCATGCATTACTCTTCATTCAAAGGACACATCTACATACACATTTTTTAAACACTTCACAGATCTGTAGATACACAAAAATGTGTATGCAGATGTGTCCCTTGAATTAAATAGTATGCACGAACAGGATGGAGAAGTGAATGAATGATTGTATTAAAAAGTTAAAAATGCTTTTCTTCGATTATATGGAATATGCATTTCACCTAATTCAAAAGCAAAAATAAATTGTGTATTAAGACAAGTTACACCCGATGATGGACCCACAGGATCTGAAATGTATCATGTATTTAATAAAACGCAAAAATTTGTGATGAAAGGCGTTTTTTAATTCATACTCCCAGAATATTCAGTTTTATGTATGTCATTTGAAATGTCTGATATGCAGATGACACCACTGAAAAGCCTCTGTAGCCAGACGTATTGCATGGCCTGATAGAGGGCAAGAAGCTCTGCTGTAAATACTGAGCAGTGTTCTGGAAGCCAATACTGAAAAACGTCAGTGCCAATGACGAAGGTACAGCTGACACCAAGGTCAGTCCGAGAGTCATCAGTGTACACAATGGTACTATAGCGAAGTTCCGTACAGAGATCATGAAACTGTAGGTGATAAAGCAAGCCAAGGTGAACACGGGCCAGCACACAAAGCCAAGGTGGTGAAGGGTTCACACCCACCACAAAAGTTGCAGGCAGCGTGAAGTTAAGCTGCCGGAGCAAGAGGCAAAAGGCAACTCAAGAAGGCAACTGACGAGGGGCACACCCCATACTAGTGGTCAAACGAATCATCGAAGAAGGTGGCATAGGATTGGTGGCCATGTATGGCAGACACACAGCATGCATATCTGCTGAGGTGGTCACGGTGGTAGGGCAGTGGTAGTTCAGCAGCTTCTGCATAGTCTCCCAACCGGGCTAGTGTAAAAGGCGCCAGTAGTAAAATGGATGCCACAACAGTGGACAGTATTGAGACAGTGTAAAAGGTTCAGACGTGCATATGCATAAATGGAACATCCATAATCTAGTTTCAAACAGACAAGGGACCGGTACAATGGAGGAGGCTGGTTCGATCTGCTCCCCAGGAAGCATCACTGAGGACACGTAGGACATTGAGGGACTGCGTACGGCGAGCTGCCAGGTAAGACTCATATGAGGACCAAGAAAGTTTCCTATGAGCCCCAGGAATTTTGTATTTTCAACAAATGGAAGAGCAACAGGCCCAAGACCCAAAGACAGTGGAAGAAACCAATTGCGCCACCAAAAATTCATACAAATGGGTTTTTCTGTGGAAAAATTAAAGCCATAGTCGATGCTCCACGAGTGAAGACAATCGAGACATCGCTGAAGATGCCGCTCAATGAGACAAGTCCATAGAGAACTGCAGTAGATGGCAAAATGTCAACGAAAAGGAGCCAGAGACACCTGGTGGGAGACAGACCATTATAGGTTTAATGGCAATAGCAAAGAGGACGACGCTTACGACAGAACCCCGAGTCACACCGTTTTCCTGGATAAAGGTGTCCGACAAGGTAGAACTCACATGTACCTTGAAAGCTCTGTCTTTTAAAAATTCCTGAAGTAAACAGGGTATGTGGCAACAGAAGCCCCACATGTAGAGCAGGTGTCTTAGGGTTTCTCCAAACTGAAAACCACGGCCACAGCCTAGAATTTCTACATAAAACCAGTATGACAAGGGTGGGCAAAGTGACGAGATGGTCAACCACTGAACGGCCTGCTCTAAATCCACACTGTGCAGTGGTTAGTAAATGGCGAGATTCTACTCACCATACCAGACAGGCACGAATCATATGTTCCATCACCTTGCAAAAGCAGTTGGTGAGAGAAATGGGGTGGTAGCTAGAAGGAAGGAACTTGTCCTTACTGGGTTTAGGTATGGGTATGACAGTGGCTTCACACCAGCATCTAGGAAACCTGCCGACTGACCAGATGCAGTTGTACTTATGAAGCAGAAAGTGCTTGCCCACAAGAGGAAGGTGCAGCAACATCTGAATGTAAACATTGTCTGGTCCTGGGGCAGAGGATTGGGCTGAAGTGAGAGTGTGACCTAGCTCCCTCATAGTAAAGGCAGCATTGTAGGAATCATGATTATGTGAAGAGAAGGACATCACTAAAGCCACCTCCACTTGTTTCAGATGGAGGAAGGCTGGGTGACAGTGGGAGGAGCTCGAAATCTCCCAAAAATGGTAGTCCAAGGTGTTGGAGATAGCAACAGGGTCGACTAGGACATCTGCTACCATCAGGCCCAAACAATGGAAGAGGTAGTGGAACTGTTACAGGAACTAGTGAGTGAAGTCAAGTTAGCTTTTTTGCTATCCCAAAGAATGCAATGACAGAGTGCCTGCAACTGTTTATAACGATTGCAGTTTGCCATCATAGGATGACGGCTAAAAACGTTGAGCACACATCTCCCCACACGAACTGTCACGGCACGCCTCAGTCCACCAAGGACTGCGACTGTGTGATAAAAGAGGAAATGTGAGGAATGGAATGTTCTGTGGCAGTAAGGATAACATTTGTAAGGTATTCTAACTGGTCATTACAACCGGGTAAACGTTTGAAGGTTGCCAGGGAAGAGTAAAGCCTCCACTCAGCCTTAACGAACAGCCTCTTGGGCACCCGTGTAGGAGGGGTAGGAGTCAGCAAACAGATAACACACAGGAAATGGTCACTCAAGTAGCTGTCAGAATGGACCACTCATGAGAATGGGCAAGCTGGGCACTGCCGAAGGATAGGCCCAAATGGTAATAAGTGTGTGTGGAGTCTGAAAGGAACATGAGTGTTCCTGTGTTAAGGCAGATGAGGTTAAGTTGACTAACGGCAGCCAAGAGGGCACCTCTCAGACAGATTCTGAGAGAATCCCAACGAGGATGGTGCAGCAGAGATGAGCCGGGTAGCTGCCCGGTAAGCTGGAAGAAGTCTGCCTTGGTGACATCGAACGATGGAAGAATGTAATTGGTACAAAGGTAAAAGTCCAAGTGAGGAAGGGAAAGGTGAACTGCAACAGCTTGAAGGCAGGTAGTCACAGACATGGGTTGACTATGATCATCATCCCATACGAGCAGCATGATTCTCCACAAGAAATGCCGGAGCTCAAAGCTGTCGAGGACACAATTTTGTTTCCTGTAGGCAGAGAACAAGCAGATGCTGCAATTCTAAGAGCAGCCATAAATCCCCTGTTGGATCAAGGGTCATGAATGTTCCACTGAAGATGTCATAATAAGGAAAAGGGAGGAGGGAAAAATTGAAGGGGTATCACCTCAGCAGCTGCCGAGTGCCGCCAGCCTTGAAAGACTCATTGCTACAGGGTGCAGGGGCTGGAGAAACCTGCTCCACGAGATGGTGGTGGTTGTTGGGATGTTTAAGGTGGACTAAACAGCAAAGGTCATCAGTCCCCCATTCCAAAAACAGGCGAGCAGAAAATCAGCGAAGCAGGTAAAAACCAAAGGGGGGAGGAGACGCCCCCCAGGCGCTAAAAGAACACAAATGCAGCAACAAACACTACAGACAAGAAGAGTGCAGTGGAACACCAGACAGAAAGGAACAGAAGAAAATAAGATGGCCGGAGACTGGTTGACTGACCACAAGAACAAAAAAAAGGGAAAGAGTCAACCATCCGACGACACACCAAAACAGCAACAAATATGGAGACGTGAGGACAAAAGACACAGAAAGGGAAAGGTGTAGGACCGCCCTAAATTGAACAATAAAAAGGACTGCCACGGATAAAATTTAAAACGTTGTCAGCCATGGAGGCATCGTCACATAAAACCAAAGGCAAAGTACCCGGGAAATTAAACGATTGCCGGAGGGTGCGCAGTCGGGGACACTCCAGCAAAATGTGGGCGACCATCAGCCGGAACCCACACAGACATAAGGACGGATCCTCCTGACGCAAAAGATGGCCGTGCGTCAGGTAGGTATGGCCGATGCAGAGCCGACACAGGATTACAGAGTCCCTGCGAGAAGCCCACAGGGAGGAGCGCCACACATCGGTCGTCTCCTTGACAGCCCGCAGTTTATTCGGGGATGTCATGCCACGCCACTCAGCAGTCCACATCCCAAGCACCTTACGGCACAACACCAACTGCTGATCGCGAGCCGTGAGGCCGATTTCCAAAGCTGGGGCGTCGATCGCCCCTTTGGCCAGCCTGTCGACACGTTCGTTCCCCGGGATGCCAACATGAGCTGGCGTCCAAATAAAGACCATCGAACGACCAGAGCGGGTAATGGCGGAAACAGACTCCTGAATAGAGGACACCAGAGGAGAAGAGGTATAGCAGCGGTCGATGGCCTGGAGGCTGCTCAGGGAGTCACTGCAGACAACAATGGACGTACCTGAACAGGAACGCATATGCTCAAGAGCGCGCAATATGGCCACCAGCTCTGCAGTAAAAATACTGCAGCCAGCCGGCAAGGAGCGCTGTTCAACATGGGCAGCGTGAGCAAAAGCGTAGGCAGTGCGACCATCAACCAGGGAACCATCAGTGAAGACAGTCTCACAGCCCGAAAATGAGGCGAGGAGCGCAAGAAAACGGCGACGGAGGGCCACAGGCGGAACCGAGTCCTTGGGTCCCTGTGCCAAGTCCAGACGGACGGACAGCTGGGGCAAACACCAGGGAGGCGTAGGTGCACGGACCCAGAAGGGAGGCAGAAGAGGGAATGACCCCAGTTCCGACAGCAGGGACTGGACGCGGACAGCTATGGAAAGCCCAGACCTAGATCGCCGTTCGGGCAGATGAAGGACCATGGCAGGGAATAGCAGGCGACGATTGGGATGGCCCGGCGAGCAATGCACGTGGACAGCACAGTCGACGAGCAGTCGATGGCGGCGAATCCGCAGTGGGCGAACCCCGGCCTCCACCAGTAGACTATCCACGGGGCTCGTACGAAAAGCGCCAGTGGCAAGCCGAACCCTACAGTGGTGTATGGGGTCTAACAACTTCAACACTGAGGGTGATGCAGACCCATAGGCCAGGCTCCCATAATCAAGCCTGGACTGCACAAGGGCTCTGTATAATCGCAACAGCGTGCAGCGATCCGCACCCCAAGAGGTGTGGCTCAGGCAGCGGAGGGCGTTGAGGTGCCGCCAGCACTTTTGCTTCAGCTGAGTAATATGAGGAACCCATGTGAGCCAGGCATCAAAGACGAGTCCTAAGAAGCGGCAACTGTCCACCACTTCAAGCAGGTGGCCGTCGACGGAAAGTTCAGGATGAGGGTGGACCGTCCGGCGCCTGCAGAAGTGCATAACTCGAGTCTTGGCTGCAGAGAACTGAAAACCACGAGTCAGAGCCCATGATGCTGCCTTGCGAACGGCGACTTGCAGCCTGCGTTCGGCGACTCCTGTAATCGTGGAGCTAAAGGAGACGCAGAAGTCGTCGGCATACAAAGAAGGAGACACCAACGACCCCACGGCTGCAGCCAGACCATTAATGGCCACTAGAAATAAGGAGACGCTCAACACCGAGCCCTGCGGGAGCCCATTTTCCTGTATATAAGATGAACTAGAGGCGGCACCCACTTGCACCCGGAAAAAGCGGCGCAGTAAAAAGGTTTGAAGAAAAGCCGGGAGCTGACCACGAAGACCACACTCATGCAACATAGCAAGGATGTGATGCCTCCATGTGGTGTCATACGCCTTCCGCAGATCAAATAATACAGCAACGAGATGCTGACGTCAGGCAAAGGCCGTACAGATAGCAGATTCCAGCCGCACCAAATTGTCCGCGGCAGACCGGCCCCGACGGAAGCCACCCTGGGATGGAGCGAGGAGACCGCGCGACTCAAGGACCCAACACAAACGCCGCCCCACCATACGTTCGAGCAATTTGCACAAAACGTTGGTGAGGGTAATGGGACGATAGCTGTCCACCGCCAGTGGGTCCGCACCGGGCTTCAAGATGGGGACAATAAGACCCTCTCGCCATTGCGACGGGAACACGCCCTTGCTCCAAATGCGGTTAGATGGTGAGGATGTGTCTCTGGCAGTCCCGGGAGAGATGCTTCAGCATCTGTATGTGGATGCAGTCTGGTCCTGGTGCCGTATCAGGGCAGTCAACAAGGGCAGCGAGGAATTCCCTCTCACTGAAAGAAGCATTGTATTTTTCAGAACGACGCGTGTGGAATGATAACGGCGTCTGCTCGGCTCGCTCCTTTAGAGAGCGAAAGGCGGGGGGATAAGTGGCAGTCGCAGAGCTCTGAGCAAAGTGCGCAGCAAGGTGTTCAGCAATGGCAGCAGCGTCCGTGCAGACAGCACCATCCAAGAAGATCCCAGGGACACCCATAGGGGTCTGGTATCCATAAATGCGCCGGATCCGGGACCACACGAGCGAGGGGGAGACACGGGAGCCCAAGGATGAGACATACCTCTCCCAGCACTCCTGCTTACGCCGTGCGATAAGGCGACGGGCCAAGGCACGGAGCCTCTTAAAGGCGATGAGGGTCTCTAGAGACGGGTGCCGCCTATGACGCTGGAGAGCCCGCCTACAGTCGCGAATAGCCTCAGCAATCTCCGGCGACCACCAGGGGACAGCCTTCCTCCGAGTGAGTCCAGAAGAGCGGGGGATGGCAGAATCGGCCACCGAAATGATTGACGTGGTGAAGACACGGACCACCTCGTCAATGTCACCCTGTGGGGGAGACTCAATGGTGGCAGCAGAAGTAAAAGCCGGCCAGTCAGCCCTGTGGAGAGCCCAGCGGGGCAGGCGCCCAGAAGAATGACACTGGGGCAGTGACAAATAGATGGGAAAATGGTCACTACCACACAGGTCAGGATGCACCCTCCAGTGGAGGGATGGGACAAGTCCGGGGCTGCAAAGAGAGAGATCGATGGCCGAGAACGAGCCATGGGCCACACTGAAATTCGTGGGAGCACCGGTGTTCAAGAGGCTAAGGTCGAGCTGAGCCAACACATGCTCCACGGCACAACCGTGGTCATCGGAGACAGTCCCACCCCATAGAGGGTTGTGGGCATTGAAATCGCCCAGAAGCAGCAATGGTGGCGGGAGCTGAGCCAGCAGCGCAGCCAAGACATGTCGGGGAGCTCCCCATCCGGAGGAATGTAAACAGAGCAAACAGTAATAGCTGGTGAGCGCTCAACCCTGACAGCGACTGCCTCTAAAGGCGTCAGAAGGGGTACTGGCGAGCTACAGAGTGGTGAACAAAGAGGCAAACCCCACCTGATGCTCGTTGACAGGCAGCACGGTTCTTATAGTATCCCTGATAACCACGAAGGGCGGGGGTCCACATTGCTGGAAACCGAGTTTCCTGCAGAGCAATGCAGAGAACAGGGGAAGCACTCAGAAGCATCCGGAGCTCAGGCAGGTGGCGGAAATAACCGCCGCAATTCCACTGGAGAATGGAAGCAGTAAGGGACTGGGAGGGTGTGAAGGCGACTAAGAGGCAGACGGCGCCTCAGAGCCAACTGCTGCCATCGGGGGAGAGTCAGCTGAGGCCATAGGAAAGGCCCCCCGAGGGTTCCGTGAGGGCGAGATCCGCGGCAGAGGCGAGGATCTCCACCTCATCCCCGGAGCCAGGACTATGTAGAGCAGGCGGCACTGAAACCGCCGGAACGTCCTTCTTCTTGGACACATTCCGTTCCTTCTTCTCGCGTCTGCCCTTAGGGTAAGAGGGCTGGGAGAGCTTCTCTGAAGGACCGTCGGAGGCTGACGACGACGCAGAAGCCCTACGACCAGCAGGTGTTGGAACCTTCAGCCACTGGCTGACATCCGGCTGGGTAGGAGAAGAAACGGAGGAAGGGAGAGCCCCGAGGGACCCCTTCCGTGAGAGAGGAACTGGCAGAGGCAACGCCGGTGGAGAAGGAGGGGGAGGGATCGAGCCCCCCGGTTGTTGAGCAGACGTCACTCCCGAAGTAAGCGTGGGGGGAGCAACAGAAGAGGGTTTGCCCCCAACGGCTAAGGGGGCTACAGAGGAAGGCGTGCCCCCAGACATGAGGGGGGCAGACATAGAGGCATGGCCCCGAGGGCCCACGAAGGCGGCACAGAGGAGGCGACAACCGCCGCTCGCGAGGGCAACGATGACGTGGCTGCAGCATAAGATGTTCGAAGGGAAGCAGGATACAACCTTTCAAATTTCAGTTTTGCCTCACGATAAGTAAGCCGGTCCTCAGTCTTAAATTCCATTATCTACCGCTCCTTATGAAGAACGGGGCAATCCGGCGAGCATGGAGAGTGGCGCTTCCCACAGTTGACACATACAGGCGGAGGCGTACATGGAGAATCAGGATGAGAGGGGCGTCCGCAATCTCGACATGTGGCGCTGGATGGGCAACGGGAGGACATGTGCCCAAACTTCCAGCACTGGAAGCACCACATCGGGGAAGGGATGTAGGGCTGGACGTCACAACGGTAAACCATTACCTTGACCGTCTCGGGCAAGACATCACCCTCGAAGGCCAAGATAAAGGCACCGGTGGCCACCCTGTTAGTCTTGGGGCCTCGATGCACACGACGGACAAAATGCACTCCACGTCGTTCTAAGTCGGCTCTCAGCTCGTCATCGGACTGTAACAATAAGTCACGATGGTAAATAATCCCCTGGACCATATTTAAGCTACTGTGGGGAGTGACGGTAACAGGGACGTCACCCAGCTTATCACACAAGAGCAACGCTCGTGACTGGACTGGGGAAGACGTCTTGAGGAGGATGGACCCATTCCTCATTTTAGACAACCCCGCCACTTCCCCAAACTTATCCTCCAGGTATTCCACAAAAAACAGAGGCTTCGTCATAAGAAAGGAGTCACCATCAGTCCTGCTGCAGACAAGGTATTGCGTTACATAAGGCTCCCGCTTGGCACTAGATCTACGTCCCTCTCATGGCGCAGCCAACGAGGGGAACGACTGAGGGTCATATTGCGCAGCATCAAAATCTACTCTGCCTCGCTTAGAGACACTGGTGGCCGTGCGACCACCAGCTTGGTGTGATTTATTGCGCTTTATTGCGCCACATCCGCCCAGATGCCACCTACTCTGAACGAGGGCTCTCCCCAAGGGCGCCACCCAGCCAAAGCAACGGGTACCTAGCCGATATCCCATTGCCCGGAGTCCCCGTGCCCCAGACAAGATGGGCACATACTCCTTGGCATGCGTGGGGAGGAAACAGCTCTGGCATCTGCAGTGCGATCCCTGCGTGGTCAGGGGGCTACCACCAAGAGGGTACATGACGACCCCACCACAACGGACTGGCTACCGTGCTGGATTTTAGGTGTTGAAAGGGTTCACAATTATCGTGGGCGCTAAGAAGGGGATTGCGCACAAGACGAGAAGGAGGTAACCCAGAAGACATTGGGTGTAAATCCCGCCACACAACAATAAGGAACATGCAAGATGGTGGTGCATGATGGACCAATAGAAAAACACCACATAAGGCGTCCTTCCCCAAATGGCACGCACTAACAACGGAAATTTGGAAAAAAAAAGGACGTCAAACCCAAGAGGGGACCATCACAGAAGGCCGAAACGTTTGAGACTCCTTTTAGTCGCCTCTTACGACAGGCAGGAATACCGCGGGCCTATTCTTACCCCCAAACCCGCAGGGGGATGCTCCACGAGATTTATAGAGGCATTGGCAGTCTCCCGCTGTTGATCTGCGGAGTCCGGGGCAGAAAAATGGTGGCGGTGCACACTGGCGGCATGGAGGTCGGCTGGGCGAGGGCATCATGTCACAAATTTGACTTCTTGGAGCCTTTCCATTTGGCACAGGAAGACTCAGATGTTTGTTGGATGGAGGGATGTAGAAAGTCTTTGTGGGGGTATTCCTTCTGTCCTTTCTGACCTGCCGGTTGCATAGCAGGTGACTTCGCCCCAGGAGGTGAAAGTTTGGTGACTTGTTGCACAGCTGGACGAGGAGATGGCAATGCTACCATGACACTGGGTGATTTCACAACTGCAGTGCTGAATTTGAGATCATATGTCTGCATGGTCATGCCCTCCACGGAACGAAACTTAGCAAGAACAGTACTGTAGGTGCCAGATGGTAGACACACGGTTTGTGACTAGCCAATAACCTGCGAGCAACCAGGCCTTCAGGAGCGCACAGCAAGGAAGAAGGAAAAGAGGAGTTTCAAATGGCAAAGCAGAGGGAGGATAGGAGAAGGTTAACAAAGAAAAGAAAAACAGATAAATGAAAAACAGTGGTGAGACTGTTCTTGTCTCAGCTACTGAAAATGCAGAATACATTCCCCAAAAAAAAAAAAAAAACCCAGACATGTTCCCCAAGGAAGGGGAAAAGATTAGGAGGAGGATAGACATATAGCACAGAAATGGAAAAGGTGCTGCAAAGACTGGGGACCCATGGTAGACAAATACGAACTCGCTAAAGAGAGGTGACATGTATCATGCTGGGATTGGATGATACAATATAAAGGGGCCTGCAAACATCCAATATTTGATAACAATTCTAGTTTGTCAAATCTTCACTATAGTGTTGAGACCTTACACTATCAACATTACTGAACAAATTGTCAGTTGATAGCGCGATTTTGCTTGGTTAAGATGTGCAAGTGTATTAGCTGTAGCTTGAGAGCAACAGAAAATAAGAAAAGACGAAATGGGCCTGAGGGGAGGGGGGGGGGGGGGGGGGTGGAATGGAGTGACTGGTCAGTTGTTAATTTACTAACTGAACTCAGAACTACAAGTGCAAAAGATGTCGAATTATTTTCAATGAGCCCTCCTACATCATGCATTAAATTATTAGTGTTGATACAAGATAGAACAGAGAAGGAAGCAAAATACGTTAATGGCAGAGGCAATCACAATCGACAAGCGATTAGGAGAAACAAATTTCTGGCATCACGCAGTTCATTCTAATACTCAATTTAGTTCTCTAGTATCAGCCAACACAATCAGTAAAATGTTGTGGAAACCTGCGAAGGAATTATATCTGCCTGTCAAGAACCTCTTCAGGTAACTAATGCAAAAACTCTTTCCATACTGTGACAATTTGGTGAAAGATCTCTTACTAGTATATTTCAACATGGTAGAATTTTTCCAAACTGCTATGTAATACACCAACCAATACAATATTTTCATATCACTGTAGTAAGCAGTGTCACAGTGAATCTGTTAACCATCCTAAAGTGGTATTCACAACGATTACCCTTGCAGAGGCCTATTGTGTGAAGACTCCTTAAAAACGATCTGGGTACGTTACACACAACTGTGTACTGAAAAATAAACAGTGCACATTAACACCATGTGGCTTGTTCCTGAGGTTCTGTCAACATCTGACTCGAAAATATTGTCAAATCATGAATACTGCACCTCACATGTACAGAATGTATTGACAATACTGAGAATATTTTTAGATCAATACTGCTAATCAATATTTCTAGTATTGATAATACATCAATATACATCCTCAGATGGTCAATGTATAGACTGTTTGATGCCAATGAGATTTCACATCTAAAGCTGCATAGACAAAGATCCCAATAACTGCAAACACTCATTGCAGCAGCAAACGTGCAGCATAAAAACTGCTTCAGCTTTTCACCAGCATTTGCATATCACAAAGTACACTGTAATCGATGGAAATAGAGCACTTAGTTCCACACTTTTAACAAGAGTTTATGCTAGCAAAACAGTCACTTCTGCAACTAGTACATGCCTCAACTGCTACCAGTAAAAGTTGTAGCCTGAAACAGCTGACAAACTCTGAAAACAACAAATCACTAAATACTTTTGTACTTACAACGGGTGACAGAGGTGAGGCCTTTGTAAAAGATGATAGGTATCTGCATGCAAATGTCAAAGTGACTGGTTCTTGCATTTCAATGGTCACCGCTTCTTCCTCTTTGTCAACATTAGCTGTCTGTGCCAATTTTATATTAGCTGTAAAATAATTACATGTTACTTCACTAGTAACAAAAGTAACTTCAGGAAACTAAGTACCTGTGCAATATTGCAGTTAATGTGCCATAAACATTATCTGGACTCAAAAATTAGAAAATATCAAGTAGTTAAAAACAAATATGATACCATGTGGATTGCTTTGTTTTACAGTAACCCACATGTTAACAAAATCATGAAGATAGCTGTTGACTGCAAAATTCACTTCAAACCATTGATGCTATGCACTTTGTGCCTAATGAAATAAAGGCATTTTACATATTTAGAAATTTCTCTGGTGGCAAAAAAAATTCCACTGTCAGTTTATTTTGTAACTTACAAGAGTGAGCTTTCCATTATAGCCAATCTGAAAGACCAAATACTGCCAATTCCTTACCTGAACCAATGTCTCCTGCTGCAGAAAACTTTACTCCCTCTTTCGAACATGAAATTACACACGATTCACCAAACTGGCTCAAGTCTCGGCAAATGCGAGTAAATTCTGCTGATGGAAGCCTTATTGTGCAAGAGTAATCAGTCTCCTGTGGACAGTAATAAATATTCCATTAACTTTACATAGTAAGAACATAAAATGTTGAATTAATCACCATATAGAATAACGCTTTTCAGATTACAGTTGAATGTATACTGATGACAGAGCATACAGAAACAAGCATTTCCAAAATATCTAAACACTAAATGCATTTAACAAATTGGAAAAATTATAGTACTGTTTAGCCCTAATTTGCACTCTCAATGAACAGTGCACTTTCTAAGAGCAAACATTTAATCAACAGTACATAACTACCACACAGGTCGTCATGTATTCTCCAGCAGATAGACGGGGGAAGTCTTGGGCTGCAAATTGATAAATCAATGGTCGAGTAACTACCATGAGCCACACTGAAATGTGTGGCTGCTCCAGTTTTTAAGAGGCAGAAGTCGAACTGAGACAGTAAAGTTTAGACATCTCTGCCTCGGCCAGTAAGCACAGTGCCACCCCACAAGGGGCTATGGGCATTAAAATCTCCCAAAAGTAGGAAAGGTTTAGGGAGTTGATCAATCATTGCAACTAATACATTCAGGGGTACTGCACAATCTGGAGAAAGATATACATTACAGACAGCTATTTCCTGCATCATCCTTATTCCGGCAGCCACAGCTTCAAGAGGGGCTTGAAGGGGCACAGTGTCACTACAGACTGAGTTTAGGACATGAACATAAACTCCACCTGACACTCGATTACAGTCACTACAGTTCCTGTAGTATCCCGTATAGCCACGGAGGACAGGGGTCCACATTGCCGGGAAGCAGGTTTCCTGTAGGGCAATGCAGATAGCAGGTGTAAAGCTTAACAGTTGCCATAGCTCAGCCAGATGGTGGAAAAAACCGCCGCAATTCCACTGGAGGATGTCATCGTGAGACTGGGAAGGCATGGAACATTCAATAAGGCAGTTTAAGCCTCAGTCACCTGCTGCCACCGACTTTTTGCTTAAGCAATGTATATTCATCGTGTGAGGGTTTAGCGAGACACCCAACCTCAGATGCAGAGCTTGTAGGTTGCTGTTGTTGGTTTAAAAGAGAGGGGAAAGGACCAAACTACAAGGATTTTTTTTTTTTTCTTTTTTCTTTTTTTTTTTTTTTTTTTTAGGGTGCACAACTACAATGGTCATTAGTGCCCAGACTAAGTTAGGAAAGCACCAAGATGCACAAGGTTAAAACAGCAACTAAAAGGGACAACACTAAAAAAAGACATTAACAGGCATAGGATTAAAAAACAGCATAATCAAATGTCCTAAGACATGTTTGTCAAGTGGATAAAACGAAGAATGCGAGCAGCTGCTCCGGGGTCATCTGCTAAAATGTCATCCAGAGTACATGGCAGGCCAAGATCAACGCGCAGTGTATTAAAATTCGGACAGGACATTAAAATATCGCATACCGTCAGCAATTGCCCACATGGGCAGAATGGCACCGGCACAGCCGTCAGCAGATGGCGATGGCTGAACCGGCAGTGTCCAATTCGTAACCGAGCCAAAACGACCTCCTCTCGTCGAGAAGGGCGTGAAAAGGTCGTCCAAGCTGTGGGAATAGGTTTCAAGGCCCGAAGCTTGTTGTCCGTAGTGTAGCCCAATCGGCATGCCACAGCGATAAAATGCGCTGAGAAATGACCCTGCTACAATCTGATGAAGGGACACAACAAGAAGCTGTCCGAGGCTGGAGTACCGCAGCCTTGGCCGCGGCATCTGCAGCTTCGTTCCCAGGGATACGACATGACCAGGAACCCACATAAAGGGAACTGGAGAACCGTCGTCCACCAGCTGCTGATGAGAGCGTTGGATCCGGTGCACGAAAGGGTGAACCGGATACGGATCACTGAGGCTCTGGATGGCGCTCATGGAATCGGAGCAGATGATATAAGCAGAATGTCGGTGGCGGAAGATGTAAGGACCAGCCTGGTAGAGGGCAAATAGCTCAGCTGTGAAGACCAAACAACAGCCATGGAGCCGGTATTTGAAACTGTGTGCCCCGACAATAAAAGAACACCCGAAACCGTCATTGGTCTTAGAGCCATCTGTATAAATGAAGATCATATTAAGGAACTTCGAACGAAGTTCGACAAAACGGGAGCAGTATATCGAAGCTGGGGTAACCTTTGGGAGCGAGTTGATGTCAAGGTGAACGCGAACCTGAGCCTGGAGCCAAGGTGGCGATTGGCTCTCGCCCACTCGAAAGGTTGCAGGGAGCGAAAAATCAAGGTGCTGAAGGAGGGGATGAAAGCGAACTCCAGGGAGTAGCAGGGCAGAGACATACAACCCGTATTGACAGTCGAGAGAGTCGTCAAAAAAGGAACGATAAGACGGGTGGTCGGGCATTGACAATAGCCGACAGGCATACCGACAAAGCAGTATATCGCGCCGGTAGGTTAGTGGCAATTCACCGGCTTCAGGATGAAGACTCTCGACAGGACTGGTATAGAACGTTCTGATCGCAAGACGTAAACCCCGATGTTGAATAGAGTTGAGGTGGCGTAAGATGGACGGGCGTGCAGAGGAGTATACGAAGCTCCCATAATCTAGCTTTGAGTGGACGATCAACTGATAGAGGCGAAGTAGGACAGTTCAATCCGCTCCCCACGACATACCGCTGAGAACACGGAGGACATTTAGAGAACGGGTACAATGGGCAGCCAAATATGACACATGTGGAGACCAGCTAAGTTTCCTGTCAAATGTAAGACCTAAAAATTTTGTTGTCTCCACGAATGGGAGAGCAACGGGACCAAGTCTTAAGGATGGTGGGAGAAACTCTTTGTAGCGCCGGAAGTTAATACAGACCGTCTTCTTGGCAGAAAAACGGAAGCCATTGGCAACACTCCAGGAGTAAAGACAGTCAAGACAACGCTGAAGACAGCGCTCCAGGAAACATGTACGCTGCGCGCAGCAATAGATGGTAAAATCATCCATGAAAAGGGAGCCTGATACATCAGCTGGGAGGCAATCCATTATTGGATTGATCGCTATGGCGAAGAGAGCGATGCCCAAAACTGAGCCCTGTCACACCCCATTTTCCTGGCGAAAGGTGTCTGACAGGACAGAACCCACATGTACCCTGAACTGTCGATCCATTAAAAAGGCACAAATAAAAAGAGGGAGGCGACGGCGAAGGCCCCATGTCTGCATGGTGCGGAGAATGCCCGCCCTCCAACAGGTGTCGTAAGCCTTCTCCAAATCAAAGAACACAGCCGCGGTCGGGCGCTTCCGCAAGAAGTTATTCATAATGAAGGACAACAAGGTAACCAGACAGTCAACAGCAGGGCGGCGCCCACGAAATTCACATTGTACATTCGTAAGTAGGCGTCGAGATTCGAGCAGCCAAACCAAACAAGAGCTAACCATTCGCTCCATCACCTTACAGACACAGCTGGTAAGGCAGATGGGTCGATAACTGGAAGGCAAGTGCTTGTCCTTCCCCAGCTTAGGAATCTGGACAACAATAGACTCGCGCCAGCATGTGGGAACATGCCCTCAATCCAGATTCGATTATAAGTATGAAGAAGAAAACCTTTATCCGCAGGAGAAAGGTTCTTCAGCATCTGAATGTGAATAGAATCAGGCCCTGGAGTGGCGGACCGTGACCGGGCAAGTGCATTTTCGAGTTCCCGCATGGTGAATGGGGCATTATAACTTTCACAATTCGAGGAGCGGAAGTTAGGTGGCCTTGCCTCCTCTGCCTGTTTTCGGGGGAGGAAGGCAGGGTGGTAATGAGCGGAGCTCGTAACCTCTGCGAAAAAGCGGCCGAAGGCATTGGAGACATCCTCAGGCCACAAGAACGTCATTCGCGACCGTCAAGCCAGAAACTGGTGAGTGGAACTTAGTGCCAGATAGCCGGCACAGGCTACCCCAGACAACAGAAGGAGTAAAACTGTTGAAGGTGCTTGTGAAAGCAGCCCAGCTGGCTTTCTTGCTTTCTTTAATAACACAACGACACTGTGCACGTAATCGTTTATAATTGATACAATTCGCCTCGTAGGGTGGCGTTTAAAGGTGCGTAAAGCACGTCGACGAGCACGTAAAGTTTCTCTACATGCTGCGGTCCACCAGGGGACCGGTACGCAACGTGGAGAAGAAGTAGTGTGAGGGATGGAATATTCAGCAGCAGTGAGAATGACTTCCGTGAGGTGTGCGACCTGACTATCGCAGCTTGCGAAGGTTTGACCCTGAAAGGTCGCCCTGGAAGAGAAGAGCCCTCAGTCTGCTTTGGAGATGCTCCAACTAGTTGAGCACGGAGAGGGGGTATGATGCAGGAGATGGATGACACAAAGGAAGTAGTCACTCGTATACGTATCAGAAAGTGTGTACCACTCAAACAGGTGTGCAAGTTGGGTAGTACATATAGAGGTCTAAATGGGAATAGGTGTGAGTTGTGTGCGAAAGAAAAGTAGGGGCGCCAGTATTGAGGCAGACAAGATTGAGGTGGTGGAAAAGGTCTGCTAACAGGGAGCCTCTCAGGCAGGATGCTGGAGAGCCCCAAAGGGGATGGTGGGCACTGAAGTCTCCAGTTAACAAAAATGGTGCAGGTAGCTGAGCAATAATTTGCATCATGTCTGCCCTGGTAATGGCAGACGACGATGGAGTGTAAACGGTAAAAATGGAAAATGTAAAAGTGGGGAGAGTAATTTGGACGGCAACTGCCTGCAGGCCGGTGTGCAATGTGATGGGGTCGTAGTAAATATCATCCCAGACCAGCAACATAACCCCTCCATGAGCCGGAATACCTGCCACAGGGGGTAGGTCAAAACGCGCAGAGGCATAGTGTGCCAAGTCAATTCGATTGCTTGGCCGTAGCTTCGTTTCCTGGAGAGCTACGACAAGTGGACAGTGCAAGCGTAGCAGCAACATTAAGTCCTCTCGGTTGGAGTGAATGCCACGAATATTCCAATGAAGAAGTGCCATTGTGAGAAGAAAAAGGAGAAGCAAGGAGGGGTCACCTCAAAGGCCGCTGAGGGCCTGGCTTCGAGCGAGCACTGCCGCCGCTATCAATAGGCGGAGAGTCATCGTCCATTGGTTCAATAGGTTCGTTGGCCATCTTGTTAAGATGGCCGGGAGGGGGAGCTTCCTCTGCCGGTTCGGCTACCAGCGGTGCGGCCAGGCGAAACGGATGACGGGCTGGGGCGGCAACCGCTGGGTGGCGCAGGAGAAGAAACACGCCGTGGCAGAGAACTTTGCTTCCTATGAGCCTTCTTGGAAGTACTGGTCGATGGAACGGACGACCGTAGTGCTGAAGGTCAGATCACATGTCTGCATCGCCACCTCCCTGGTAGTCCGAGGAGAGACGAGGACAGTACTGTATTTCCCCGCTGGGAGCAGTGTGGGCTTCCTACTAGCAAATAGCTTGCGAGCAGCCGAGGTGGACACACTCTTTGACTCTAATTTTCTGTATACAGCGTTAATCCTTGTAGATGGGACAGTCGCGGGAGGACGCTGCATGGTCACCCTGAGAGTTCACGCAACAGGGAGACTGAAGTGGACAGTCACCCTCATGGGCGTCCCTGCCACAAGTGACACATCTAGCCACAGTAGAACAAGACTGGCGAGTGTGATTAAAATGCTGACACTGGTAGCAGCGTGTAGGTGTCGGGACATAGGGGCGAACAGAAATAACCTCGTAGCCCGCTTTGATGCGCGACGGCAGCTGAGCACTATCAAAGATCAAAAGAAAAGTGTCCGGGTCGGTACAAGATCATTGTTGACCTTTTTCATGACCCTATGGACAGCCGTCACGCCCTGCTCAGCGAGGAAAGACTGAATCTCCTCGTCAGTCAATCCGTCGAGTGATCTAGTATTGACCACACCACGCGACGAATTCAAAGTGCGGTGAGCCTCCACCCCAACAGGGAACGTGTACAGGAGTGTAGCCCAAAGCAGTTTTTGTGCCTGAAAGGCACTGTCAGTTTCTAACAACAAGATACTGTTACACATCCTGGTACGAGACTTGACAGATCCGGCTATGGCATCTACGCCCTTCTGGATAACGAAAGGGTTGACAGATGAAAAATCCTTTCCATCCTCAGATCGAGAAACTACGAGGAACTTTGGGGCAGGCGGTAGTACTTTTGTCACTGGTGGCTGGTCAAGTTTCCATTTTTGGGCAGAAGTCGAGAGAGAAGAAGAGAAATCCGTTGCGGAGGAATCCCCCATGACTGCCAGCGTCTCCGATGGCGCACTCCTTCCTTGTGGGGACCCCCTCAGAGGGCACTCCCGCCTTAGGTGAATGTTTACACCTCGGGTCACACCTCCTGAGAAACGGACAGAAGGACCAATTGGCATGGTCGGAAGGTGTCAGTTCAGGCAATCACCCCTCCCTGGGCCTGGCCTTTACCAGGGGGTACGTACGTGCCTTACTCTTCTACCCAGGGCGAGGACATTAGCATTACCATAACCGGCTACGCGTGCGAATGCGTGGGTCGGCCTTCAGGCACGCACAGGGAGGACAGAAGAAGGGGAAAAAATGGGAGAGAGGGAGAGAAAGGACAGTGTCTCAAACGCCAAGGCAGAGACCATAGGGCGGTGGCGGGTGGGAAGAGGGCGAGTGTGGGAAGAGGGCGAGTGTGGGAAGAGGGCGAGTGTGGGAAGAGGGCGAGTGTGGGAAGAGGGCGAGTGTGGGAAGAAGAAGAAGAAGAAGAAGAAGAAGAAGAAGAAGGCATGGACAAGAAGAAGAAGAAGAAGAAGAAGAAGGCATGGACAAGAAGAAGAAGAAGAAGAAGAAGGCATGGACAAGAAGAAGAAGAAGAAGAAGAAGGCATGGACAAGAAGAAGGAGGAGAAGAAGAAGGCATGGACAAGAAGAAGGAGGAGAAGAAGAAGAAGGCATGGACAAGAAGAAGAAGGCATGGAGGAGAAGAAGGAGAAGAAGAAGAAGAAGGAGAAGAAGGAGGAGGAGGAGGAGGAGGAGAAGGCATGGAGAAGAAGAAGGGGAAGAAGGCATGGAGGAGAAGAAGAAGAAGAAGAAGAAGGCATGGAGGAGGAGGAGAAGAAGAAGGCATGGAGGAGAAGAAAAAGAAGGCATGGAGGAGAAGGAGAAGAAGGAGGCACGGAGGAGAAGAAGGAGGCACGGAGGAGAAGAAGGAGGCACGGAGGAGAAGAAGGAGGCACGGAGGAGAAGAAGGAGGCACGGAGGAGAAGAAGGAGGCACGGAGGAGAAGAAGGAGGCACGGAGGAGAAGAAGGAGGCACGGAGGAGAAGAAGGAGGCACGGAGGAGAAGAAGGAGGCACGGAGGAGAAGAAGGAGGCACGGAGGAGAAGAAGAAGGCACGGAGGAGAAGAAGAAGGCACGGAGGAGAAGAAGAAGGCACGGAGGAGAAGAAGAAGGCACGGAGGAGAAGAAGAAGGCACGGAGGAGAAGAAGAAGGCACGGAGGAGAAGAAGAAGGCACGGAGGAGGAGAAGAAGGCACGGAGGAGGAGAAGAAGAAGGCACGGAGGAGGAGAAGAAGAAGGCACGGAGGAGGAGAAGAAGAAGGCACGGAGGAGGAGAAGAAGAAGGCACGGAGGAGGAGAAGAAGAAGGCACGGAGGAGGAGAAGAAGAAGGCACGGAGGAGGAGAAGAAGAAGGCACGGAGGAGGAGAAGAAGAAGGCACGGAGGAGGAGAAGAAGAAGGCACGGAGGAGGAGAAGAAGAAGGCACGGAGGAGGAGAAGAAGAAGGCACGGAGGAGGAGAAGAAGAAGGCACGGAGGAGGAGAAGAAGAAGGCACGGAGGAGGAGAAGAAGAAGGCACGGAGGAGGAGAAGAAGAAGGCACGGAGGAGGAGAAGAAGAAGGCACGGAGGAGGAGAAGAAGAAGGCACGGAGGAGGAGAAGAAGAAGGCACGGAGGAGGAGAAGAAGAAGGCACGGAGGAGGAGAAGAAGAAGGCACGGAGGAGGAGAAGAAGAAGGCACGGAGGAGGAGAAGAAGAAGGCACGGAGGAGGAGAAGAAGAAGGCACGGAGGAGGAGAAGAACGCACGGAGGAGAAGAAGAACGCACGGAGGAGAAGAAGAACGCACGGAGGAGAAGAAGAACGCACGGAGGAGAAGAAGAACGCACGGAGGAGAAGAAGAACGCACGGAGGAGAAGAAGAACGCACGGAGGAGAAGAAGAACGCACGGAGGAGAAGAAGAACACATGGAGGAAAAGAAGAACGCATGGAGGAGAAGAAGAACGCATGGAGGAGAAGAAGAACGCATGGAGGAGAAGAAGAACGCATGGAGGAGAAGAAGAACGCGTGGAGGAGAAGAAGGCAAGGGAAAAAGTAAAGAAGACAGTGAGAGGGAGAAGGACAAAGAAAGGTACCAAACAAAGGAAGGAAGAAACCAGAATAAGTGAAAGACCAAAATGACCACAAATATAAGTCGTGGAACCGTCCGTCTCCAGATGCAGGCGCAAACTACCCCCTTGCTGGGGAGGGACTCCTTTTAGTCGCCTCTTACGACAAGCAGGAATACCGCGGGCCTATTCTAACCCCCGGACCCGCAGGGGGGAACTACAAGGTCATCGGTCCCTTGTTCCTAATAAAACAATGCCACAAATGTGAGAATAAAATAGACGAGACATCTAACACAAAACGGAAAGAAAGGAAAAACCAAGAGAACAAAGGGAAGGCAACAAACCGTAAAAAGAAAAAAGCGGACAAGACAACAACAGATGCTAGGAACAGAACAGAGTAAAACAAAAAAGCGGATTACAATGGCTTGCCAACCATGAGAATAAAAAGGAGAAGCCAGCCACTCTCCCACACATTAAAACTTCCACCCTAAAAGGGTGGAGGACACAGAGGGACAAAGGACATGTGCTAAAACCTACACCGAAGTATAAAACCCACTCTCACAGATAAAATGTAAAACTAAAGCTGCTGCTGAGACATTGTCACTCAACACCAAAGGTAAGGAGCTGGGTAAGTTAAAAGTCCACCTAAGAGCAGCTAAAAGTGGGCAGTCCAGCAAGAGGTGGACGACTGTCATTTGGTAGTCGCAGCGACATACCGGTGGGTCCTCGCGACGGAGTAGGTAATCATGCGTTAGCAATGTATGGCCAATGCGGAGCCGGCAGAGGGAAAATGATTCCCTGCGAGAGGACCGCATGGAAGACTTCCAACATTTGTTATCTCCTTAATGAAACACAGCTTGTTGTGCATACTGTTATGCCATTTCGTCTCCCAAAGCCTGAAAATCCTGCAGCGTAAGACAGAACTCAGGTCAGCTTTGGAGATGCCCATCTCCAGAAGCGGTTTCCATGTCACCTGTTTGACCAGCCTGTCAGCAAATTCGTTGCCTGGGATTCCGATGTGTCCTGGGGTCCACACAAACACCACTGAATGACGGGACCATTCCACGGTATAGATGGACTCATGGATGAACGCTACCAGAGGATGGCAAGGGTCGATAGCTTGTAGGCTGCTCAATAAGTCTGTACACAGGAGAAATGACGCACCAGGGCATGAGTGGATGTGCTCAAGAGCACAAGATAACCACCAGCTCTATGAAAACACTGCAGCTATGTGGCAATGAGTGCTGTTCAATATGTCCTCCACGAACATACGCAAAGCCTACATGACCATCAACCATCGAGCCGTCGGTGTAAACCACTTCAGAGCCCCGAAACACATCAAGAATCAATAGGAAGTGACAGCAGAGAGCCACAGGGTTAATGGAGTCCTTAGGGCCACGTGAAAGGTCCAAACGAAGCTACGGCCGTGGCATACACCATGGAGGCAGATCGGACTGCAAGTAAGGTGGTACAGGGAAGGTCTCCAGTTCAGAGAGAAGGGACCGCACGCGAACCGCAATCTTTAGCCTCGACTTGGGCTGAAGATGCGGGAGATGGACTGCCAAGGTCAGGAAAAGAAGACGGTAATTCGGATGCTCAGGATAACTACTAATGTGTGCAGTGTAACAGGAGAGCAGTTGTGCACGTCTGATCTGCAACGGAGGGATCCCAGCCTCACCAGCAGGCTTATCACCGGACTATTCCTTAAAGCCCTGTCACTAGTACGACCCCCGCAATGGTGCACACGGTCGCGTAAAAGCATCACTGAGGGCACTGCCGAACCCTAAACCACACTCCCATAGTCAATTCTGGATTGGACAAGGGCTTTGTAGAGCCGCAGCAGTGTAGAGCTATCTGCACCCCAACTGGTGTTGCTCAGGTAAGGGAGGGAAATCAGGTGCTGCCAGCACTTCTGCTTAACCTGACGAAGAATAGGAAGCCAAATCAATCTAGCATCGAAAACCAGTCCTAAGAATCGAGAGCTTGTAGGTAGCATTGGTGTGGGTGCCACTGCAATTTCCTTGGTCTTAGGGGTCTTCTTTTTGGATTTCTCTTGTTGCTCCTTGGGTTTCCCTGGCTGGGAGGACTTCACTGACTCAGTCTCCAGGACTGAGGATGAGTGTCAAGCCCTACAACCAGCTGCTTTTGAGCTCTTCAGCCACTGGTGGGTGTCATCTTTCCCACAAGCAGAAACCTGGGAAGGGAGTGACCCAAGGGACCCCTTCCTAGTGTGAGAGCAGCTGAAGAAGACTTCCACTTCTCCGGCTTAGAAGTGGGGATGGATGTCCCCAATGGTGGGCGTGGATGGGGGGGGGGGGGGGGGGGGGGGGGCTGTTGCTCCTGAAATAAGTCGTGCGAGAGCAATAGGGAGGGAAATGCCCCCCACCATCAAGGGGGAGCAGGTGTTTTCTGGCTCTGAGAGGTGACTAGGGTTGGCAGAGCTGATGGTACCGGAACTGTTCTAGCGACAGCATAAGACGATGTCATATGTACAGGATGCAGGTCTCAGTATAGGTCAGTTGGTCCAGGGTCTTGTACTCCATGATTTTCCTTCTGGAGGATCCTGCAGTCTGGTGAGCAAGGTGAATGGTGCTCTCCGCAGTTGACACAGATGGCAGGTGACTGACATGTGACGGGCGTTGACAATCTCGACCTGTGACGCTGGAAGTACAGTGGGAAGACATATGACTGAACTTCCAGCACTTAAAGCACCGCATCAGGGGAGGGATATAGGGCTTTACATCACAGCGGTAGACCATCACCTTGACCTTTTCGGGTAATTTATCACCCTCGAAAGCCAAGATGAAGGCACCGTTGGCAACCTGATTATCCCTCGGACCGTAGTGGACACGCCCAACAAAATGTACACCTCGCAGCTCTAAATTGGGGTGCAGCTCATTGTCAGACTGCAAAAGAAGGTCCCTATGAAAAATGATACCCTGGACCATACTTAAGCTCTTATGGGGCGTGATGGTTACAGCAACATCCCCCAGCTTGTCACAAGCTAGTAACACCCGTCACTGGGCAGAGGATGCTGTTTTGATCAAGACTATCCTAGATCTGAGTTTGGACAATCCCTCCACCTCCCCAAATTTGTCCTCTAAATGCTCAACAAAAAAAACTGAGGCTTCATCGTCATGAAAGATTCCCCACCAGCTCTTTAACATACAAGGTACAGGGGCAAATAAGATCCGCTGCCATCATTAGCCAGACATTCCTCCCATGCTGTGGCCAGGGAGGGTATTGATTTGGGGTCTTACTTCTGTGCACTGAATTGAGCTTGTGAACGCTTAGAGGCTGCTAGTGTTTCACCGCCAGCTTGATCGCATGTCATCCGCCCTGATGCCACCCACTCCAGCCAGGGGCCCTCCCCACAGGTGCCATCCAGCCACAACAAAGGCCAACCTGGCAGGATGTCCATTGCTGGGAATTCTAATGCCCCAGGGGAATGGGCATCTACCCCTTTGGCATACATGGGGAGTTAACTGCGCAGGCTTCAGCAGAGCAATCCCTGTGTGGTCAGGGGGCTACAACCTACAGGGTACATGGCAGCCCCACCACAATGGACTGGCTACCATGCGACAAGAACGCTAAAGATCTCAATGCACGATGGACACGGTGCACCATGTAAGGCACCCTTCCCCAATTTGTTCGTTCTTCATGAAAATTTTGAAGTATGGAGGTCAAACCCTACACAGGACCATCACATGAAGGCCGAAACTTGTGAAACTCCTTTTAATCACCTCTTACGACAGGCAGAAATACCTTGGGCCTATTCTTACCTCCGGACCCACTAGGGGGCACTGGTTAGGTATGTACCCAGTAGAATAGTTCATAATGGGACGGACCCTCCATGGTAGACAGACACTGTAAAATTTCTAAAGAAACAGACTCCCATATAATAGATGTAAAACAAGGTGAAGGTCTAAAGATAGATACCGAAACACTTTTGGCTGTCTGATAAAGATCACTATCACAGCAGAATATTGTTAAATGATCTTTCACGAAAGCCAAAGAAATTTTTGTTATGTGCAAAGGCTTTTAGTGGCACCAAAGTTATTGCGTCCAGTCCCTAGCGAACGAGACAAACTGAAATTGATGTTGGCAAAGGAAAAGCAGAAATGTTTTCAAATGTTCCTTTACAAAGGGAAACTCAGAATTGCTCCATTAAAATGCTCCTACCAATGAAAAGATTAGCATAATAAGTATTAACGTCAGTGGCGTTGAGAAAGCTGAAATCGTTAAAACTGAACGTGTCTACAATTAGGGTATGCAGTATATCTTTATTTCCAAAAAACATTTGGCTCAGTACCACACCTACACTTATTGTCCAAAGTATGATCATATCGTGTATTAAGTCAAATTTGTGACTGGATTGAAGACTTCTTCGTAGCGAGGATGCAACATGTTATCTTGGATGGAGAGCAACCGTCAGGTGTAGAAGTAACTTCGAAAGTGCCCCAGAAGCACGCTGTGACCCTTTCTTTTCAGGTTGTATATCAATGACCTACAATTAATATAATAACCTCAGCCTTTTTCCAGATGATGCAGTTATCTATAATAAAAAACTGAAAGAAGCTGAGCAGCTTTATGCACATAAGTATTCAGTCCGATCTTGGTACGATTTCAAAGCGATGCAAACATAGGCAACTTTCTTTAAATGTTCAAAAACGTAAAATTGTGCACTCCACACAAAAAAAATGTATTATCATATGACCACAATATCACTGTCACAGAATCAGCCAACTCTTACAAATATCTGGGGAACACTTTGTGGGGAAATGAAATGAAATGAGGGGCTCAGTTGCAGGTAAAGCAGGTGGTAGACTGATTTATTGGTGGAATACTGGGGAAATGCAATCAGTCTATAAAGGAGTTTGCTTACAAATCACTCTTACAACTCATCCTAGAATACTATAAGTGTGTGAGACCCACTGCAAATAGGACTAACAGGAGATATTGAAAGTAAACAGACGGGCAGCACAAATGGCAACATGTTCATTTGACCTGTGGGAGAGTGTCAGATATGCTGAAGAAACAAATGGCAGACATGTGAAGATACATGTAAATTATCCCAAGGAAATCTAGAAAGTTTCAACAAATAGCTTTACATGATAACTATGAATTACTACAACCCGCCACATATTGCCCACACATGGATCATGAGAACAAGATTAGAATAATTACAGCATGCACTGAGGCATTCAATCAATCATTCCGATAGTGATCCATACGTGAGCAGAACGGAAAGAGTCCCTAATAACTAATAGAATGCGAAATATCTTCTGCCATGCACTTTGCAGACGTTTGCAGGTTGTGTATCTAAGAAGAAAAATCAGACCCTTTTACATGAAGTTAGCTGAACCTATGTAGGCTAATTTGTTATTGAATGTATGCTCTCTATACCACTATGTCATCACTGACAAACATAACCAATAGCATACCTACATTTCTTTCAAGCTGTGCACAGTGGAACAGTTCAATAATTGGGTTGAAATTCCATGCCAAACCCCCCCCCCCCCCCCCAGGGTCTTTCTTATTGTGACAGACTTATCTGTAGTGCAGCCTGCGGTCTTTATTAGGTTGGAAGGTGACAATTTATACGAGTTGGCAAAAGCAAAACATCTGGTGGTGTTAAAAAAAATTGCCCAGTAGTGAAGACTAAATGTTATGTCCGTGCCATACTGAAAAATGCAGTGGGGATCCAACACACAACTTACATACAATAACTGTAATTCCTGTACTCAGGAGTAAAATTACAAAGTCTCAATTTGACATACAATGAGGTACAAGGCTGTAGCATGTAAGACTGTAAAAATCTATTTCCCAAGTACCACATATTTATCTCTAGCTACAAAGAAAATACGTATACTGTTTGACCAGGATTTCCCGACATGACATTAACTAATGCTTCTGTCTCAGAAAACAAATTCACACAATCTAACAAAAAATTAAAAATATTTAGTTTTATTAAAGTTATCTGTTACTGCATAATCCAAGAAGTAAATACACGGAAATTGTTTCAATAACCATAAGGAACTACAGAAGATCAGAGGTGGCACAAAATATCCTTTCTATGTAAGATACGATAAAGCAAATATTTTTCTTCTGGTTTGTCGTGCATGCTCTAGTTTAATACTTTAACAATTTAACGTTATTAACTACACATCCAGAAAGTAGGGCCTATATGCACACTGTCATCAAAGTCAGAACTTCTGGTACTTTAACAATTGTCAGCAAGAACTACATAAACTGATATGAATCTATCCTCTTCTGGGTTCATGAAGTCAGAGCTGCCCCAAAATATGTCAGTATTATGCAGTAAAACCCAATATCCTTCAACACTTCAATATTCCATGTAACAATGTATCCTATAATTTTTAACATTCATATTTGCTATCACCTGATCTTTCTCTGATAATGAAATTCTACAGTGGAAAATTTTTTCTGGTGCAGCATGTCCATGAAGATTCAATTCAAAATGGTGTTTCCATATTGTCAAAAGTGTACATAATTGTTCTGTAATGTGGCATTCAGGTGTAGCTTTTTGTATACTTTTCTGCGAACCTGTGCATTTAGCATCGGCTACTCGTAAATAGAACATTTCCTGTTAATATCGTCATTTATAAATTATAAATGTTTTTCTCGTATTTCTCTATGCAGATGTGTACACAAATTCGTATGTTTACAGCTCCATGAAATGTCTGTCTAAATATGATCCATGGATAAATAAATTACTTTCCTTGACAAACTTGGAAACATCAATCCCTCTCTTGCACATCAAGTGAAAACTTAAAAATTTGGTCGGTGTATAACTCACCGGAATTCCCAAATGCTCCTGATCCAAGTTCATCAGTTTCATTTCATAGTCTGAGACTTTCTCCTGATTTGGAGATTCGAAGACGAAAGTTACTGTATCGGCATTATCCTGGGCTTTGATGGTAACTATATCATCGTTTGACGCACATTTAAAAATCTTTGTTAAACTGGAAGAGAAAGAGGGTACTGAACAATGCAATGTGATTGAAAATAACTTATGAGATAGACAATTAATAAAACGTAATTCCTCTACATCAAGTATAAAAACTGGTTTTTCTCTAGCTTACACACAACATACATTACCTTGCCAAATTCATTCCCATCGACAGATTTCTATCGCATCGATATTTGTCGAATCCGTCACTTCTCATATTGAGTGAAACCAAGCTGACGTGAGAATTATCCATGGCTTGTAGCTGTATTCCGGAATCGGAGCAATCAAATGTTGCTTCATTTAGCAATTCTTTGATTGCCTCCAAAACTTTCTTCAGGATTGAACTCTGCACAAGTCTTGCTTCGAACATTTTGACTGCAATGTGGAACACTTGCTAACAAAAGCCCTAAACCTGCCCGGCTTCCTACACAAAGACCTGTACCACGAGACGCCCTTTCACTGAAAATTGCGCGGGAATAACATCAGCGATGTTATTGGTTAGTGTTTTGAGCGCGAAACCTGATTACACATTTTTAAAGGATCTTTGGCTAACATCCAAATAAATAAGATCGTCGCCGCTAATTTTGCGATGTTAATTTGTGATAAATATATAGAATTAGACTCCTCCTTTATAGTGTGTGAGCTATTGTTCGTTAATATCACAATTTTGCATAATTTTTGATAGCTAGTGGTACAAGAGACACGGACAGTGGACCTTTCGCGGAGGGAGAAGGTCTCTTCGCCAATGTTGAAATACACGCTCACGAGTTGCAGGAGACAGGAGCTCTCATGAATACCAAACGTCAAGATCGGCGTCAAAGCGTAGTGATAAATGCCGCAGCACAAGCTATCGTGGGTGGGTGGTCAAACTACAATTCTTTTAGAGATTGGGGACATAAATAAATGCTATACCATACAAATTCTATAAGACGATAAAGGAGTTAGGCCTCGTTCCAAATTTTCCTGTTCACAAGCAAGAAATCGTGAGCGCAGTTGGCGTTACGTCCTGTGGGATTAGGATGCTGGTTTTTGTGACAAGCTGGGGACTGGAGTGATACAATGGCCAAACCTAGTAATTGATCATTTAGTTACTAACTGCCTGATAGACAGATTTTTTGAGAGAGAGATGCATAATTGATGTCTCCTTAGGAAAATGTTTCTTGACAAACAATGGCGAAAAGATTGAAGTAATTGACAGATTAAAGTTACATCATGGCATTTACTTCCAGAACTATCGCATTTAATTCTTAACCAATGATGCCAGTCATAACGTTACCCACCATGTAAAGAAAGATGAAATATCAGACTGAAAGGAACTTATAAGCAATAAAGTGATTGGATCTACAGTAGCTACAAAGAAACAACAAGGTAAGTTATACACACCCCCAAAATAGTTTTGCATCACCTCGGTTCCGAGAGTTCCGGAACCTGTGCAGAAAATTGGAATAAAGATCAACATAAACATCATTTCTGCCCTTTTTATTGCCCATGAAAACCACACGTTGCATGTTGTACTACCATACAGCGAGACCTTCAGAGGGGGTGGTACAGACTGCTGTACACACCAGTACCTCTAATACCCAATAGCACGTCCTCTTGCATTGATGCATGCCTGTATTCGTCGTGGCATACTATCCACAAGTTCATCAAGGCACTGTTGGTCCAGATTTTCCCACTCCTCAACGGCGATTCGGCGTAGATCCCTCAGAGTGGTTAGTGGGTCACGTCGCCCATAAACAACCCTTTTCAATCTATCCCCGGCATGTTCGGTAGGTTTCGTGCCTGGATAACATACTGGCGGCTCTAGTCGAGCGATGTCGTTATGCTGAAGGAAGTCATTAACGAGATGAGCACGATGGGGTCGCGAATTGTCGTCCATGAAGACGAATTCCTCGCCAGTATGTTGCCGATATGGTTTCACTATCGGTCGGAGGATAGCATTCACGTATCGTACAGCGGTTACAGCGCCTTCCATGATCACCAGCGGCGTATGTCGGCCCCACATAATGCCACGCCAAAACAGCAGGGAACCTCCGCCTTGCTGAACTCGCTGGACAGTTTGTCTAAGGCGTTCCGCCTGACCAGGTTGCCTCCAAACACGTCTCCGACGATTGTCTGGCTGAAGGCGTATGCGGCACTCATTAGTAAAGAGAACGTGATACCAATCCCGAGAGGTCCATTCGGCATGTTGTTACTGCGTTGCATGGTGTCATGGTTGCAAATATGGGCCTCACCATGGACGTTGGGAGTGAAATTGCGCATCATGCAACCTATTGCACACAGTTTGAGTCGTAACACGACATCCTGTGACTGCACGAAAAGCATTATTCAACGTGGTGGCGTTGCTGTCAGAGTTCGTATGAGCCATAATCCGTAGGTAGCAGTCATCCACTGCAACAGTAGCCCGTGGGCTCCTTGAGCGAGGCATTTCATCGACTGTTCCTGTCTCTCTGTATCTCCTCCATGTCCAAACACCATCGGTTTGGTTCATTGTGAGACGCCTAGACACTTCCCTTGTTGAGAGCCCTTCCTGGCACAAAGTAACAATGCGGACGCTATCGAACAGCGGTATTGACCGTCTAGGCATGGTTGAACTACAGACAACACGAGATGTGCACCTCCTGCCTGGTGGAATGACTGGAACTGTTTGGCTGTCGGACCCCGTCCGCCTAATAGGCTCTGCACATGCATGGTTGTTTACATCCATGGGTGGGTTTAGTGACATCTCTGGACAATCAAAGGTACTGTGTCTGTGAGACAATATCCAGAGTCAACGATTATCTTCAGGAGTTCTGGGAACTGGGGTGATGCAAAACTTTTTTTGACATGTGTAATTGTACCTGTATGCACAAGTGCTGAAAACCTTGATCAGCAGTTACAAAAGTTCCATGGTGTCAAACACCTTACAGGTACTGATTGAAAAAGTTCATATTGGCACGTAAAACTAACACCAGTATCTAGAAAACTTATGGCCTTTACCTATGGTACCATAATTTATGTTTTGTGTCCTACCTTTTCAACTTAATGTTAATTCTGGAGTGTTCATCACTGTTTTAGACGCTGTACTAGGTCCATAACTGCTAGAAAGTTCAGCACTGTGTGTTGATGACATAGCAACAAATACTTGGGATGGGCATTTACACATTCTAGAGAGAACACTAAAGACTTTCTCACAAGTAGGAGAAACCGCAAATTTACAAAAATCTAAGTTTGCAAGAGAGGAAATCAATTTTTTAGTCCATGTAATATCCTAACAAGATCCTGATAAGATTAGCACAGTTAAGAAACAATAAAGGCATTTTTCGATCTCTGCTCTTTCTTCCAGCACGGCGTGGCATGGACTCGACTAATGTATGAAATAGTGCTGGAGGCAAGTGACACCATGAATTCTGCAGGGCTGTCCATAAATCCGTAAGAGTATGAGGGGATGGAGATCTCTTCTGAATAGCACGCTGCAAGACAGGCAGATATGCATAATAACATTCATGTCTGGGGAGTCTGGTGGCCAACGGAAGTGTTTAAACTCAGAAGAGTGATCCTGGATGTGTGGGGTGTCGCATAGTTCTGTTGGAATTGCCCAAGTGTGTCAGAATGCACAACAGCAATGAATGGATGCAGGTGATCAGACAGGATGCTTACATATCTAGATGTATCAGGGTTCCATTATCACTCCAACTGCACATGCCCCACACCACTACAGAGCCTCCACCAGCTTGCACAGTCCCCTGCTGACATGCAGGATCCATGGACTCATGAGGTTGTCTCCATGCCCATAGACGTCCATCTGCTTGATACAATTTGAAATGAGGCCATCAACAGTCCAGTGTCGGTGTTGACAGGCCCTGGCGAGGTTAAACTTTTGTTGTGCAGTCATCAAGGGTACACAAGATGGCCTTCAACTCCAGAAGCACACATCGACGATTTTCGTTGAATGGTTGGTATGCTTACACTTGTTTACGGCCCAGCACTGAAATCTGCAGCAATTTGTGGATGTGTTGCACTTCTTTGGTGTTGAACGATTCTCTACAGTTGTCATTGGTCCCATTCTTGCAGGATCTTTTTCTGGACGCAGCGATGTCGGTGATTTTATGTTTTACCAGATTGCTGATATTCACAATACACTCGTGAAACGGCCATATAAGAAAATCCCCACTTCATCGGTACCTCAGAGATGCTGTGTCCCATAGCCTGTGCGCCACTTGTAACACCACGTTCAAACTTACTTAAATCTTGATAAGTTGCCATTGTAACAGCAGTAATCGATCTAACAACTGTTCCAGTCACTTGTTGTCTTATATAGGAGTTGCCAACTGCAATGGCCTATTCTGCCTGATTACATATCTCTGTATTTGAATGTGCATGCCTGTAACAGTTTCTTTGGCGCTTCAGTGTATTTTCTGATCAGAGTAAAAGATATCCATGAAGTAATAACGCTGAGCCAGTGGGTAAAATGGCAGAGAATGATGTCCTGTCAATAAATGAAAACATTTATACAGATACATTGTACTGTGTGACATGTACCACCTATACTCAACACAATCACATGCATGTACATAATGCACTTGTCTATTGACAAAGTAAACATCAGTATTACTCTTACACAAAATTCGGTAAAACAACGTGAATGGTAGTGTACTGCTGACATGAAACTTGTAACTAGAGGTTTTTAATCCTCCTCACCCTTTGATGAGCATTTGTTTATTTTGAAACTGAATCACTTCTAAAAGTAGGTATTTTGCTATTTTGCACTCACATACTTTACATATTGACTTGTAGTAATGACTTTTCTCTGACCTGACTTTTATGTGTATATAAGTACGTGAAATATTTACTTCATGACATATAAACCCAACACCCAGACTCTAAAACATAGTTTAAAAGGCTGAAAGTAAATTAAATGAAATTTGCAAAAACATATGACTGGTAAACAGAAAAATTTTTGTAGGTCAAATGACTTGGACAGGAAATCAGTAAATAGTAAAACCCATAGTAAATAAGATATCAAGTACACAAACATTTAGACTTCTTATAGTGAAAAACAAAATAACAGTGTTTATGTAAACAGTTACCAGTCATGTGCTGGGATGGAGAATTTGTGCATTGTATGTAATTGCAATAACTGGTGGCGTGCTAGACGAATATCACGACAAGTAAACAGCATTTTTGGTGCATACAAAGATGTGCACTTTCCAACTGATAAAACTGAAGCCGTTTCCCCCAGGAGGAAGAGCTACCGAAAGGTTGTCAGTGGATTCCAGTGTACAAGAACTCAAAATGCATCTCCAACATGAATATTCGCTGAAAACCTATTGTTCCCATAAGAGGACTAAGGCCACCTGGGGATAATCTTTCCTTCTGAGAAACCTTCCCCTATCCCTCTCCCTCCTCTTCGCAAGCCGCCGGGAAACCTCCAAACCTCCACCTCACCTTCGCTGATACAAGTACACTTTGTGGCCTGAATTATACGAATACCCCTCCCACTCTATCAATTTGATTGACTACTTAATTTCATTGATCAATTAATTAACTCCCTCTCTGGTAAACCCAAAACCCTCCTCTCCCCTCTCCCCCACCCCACCAGAAAACTGGTGGCTCTGTGCCGGCGAGAAACGATCTCACAACAGGAAATTCAGTTCCATAGCAGAGGGTATATTGTTTATCTACAAAAAGTTCAGTTTTTAGGGGTTGGATCACTCTTGCCCATCATTTTCTGCAGTTTGGGAAGATAAAGATCTTGTAAAATACATCGAAAAGAAGTTATTAAATCGATCGCTTTTGATTGCAGAGAATTTCTCAGGAAATCGATCACAGTATAGAATATTTAAACAATTGCAGCGCTTTTCTGTTCTGCTGAGTAGGCCTAGTTTATATTTGCTGCCAGAGACAGGGATGTTAAGGCTCTTATTATTTATTTTCCTCACTTTTCGAAGCACACAGGTGTCTAAGCAAAGGGGGAAAAATTGAAAAATCATATATCTAAAATTCATGACATATTTCGAAACACATCATCCATTCCTACAGACGAACAAATAACTAGAATCTCAGGTGCAAACAATTTTTTACAGGCCTAGAAACATATATCAGTCATACTGCACTGACAGTTAAACCCTGCAAAAGTGGTCTACAAATCATGAATTGAATGAAGTGTGGTATAGTAGCCACCCTCTGGGGCCTCCCGTGGGTGTCTCTATCGTCAGGGCACCGCAACGAAGATCAAAGCCGACTGAGGAACAGTTACAAGAAGCAGAGAAATTGTCTAAAACCACGTTGGAGTTTTACTGTAGCAGATAGGTTCAAAAAAGGTGACTCGTTTCGAGATATGAGAGTGGCATGAATATTATTCACCAGTGGCTGTAATTGTTAAAGGACGTCTCCATAGGATCCAACGCAAGTATGTGGTTGAATATAGAGACTTGATTCCAAATCACTGTCAACATTTCCATCAGAAACCGTTACGCTGTCAGCGTTTCTTGTGCCTGTAGAACCAAGACCTTTTCTTATGTGCGGTGACGGTGAGATCCTACTACTTAAAAAGAAAAATTGCTTTCCATGCAAAGTGACTCTCATGATCAATTTAATTAATTAGCCTGTCAATTTGATACCAGTGATATGCCGCCTGGCGAGTGTAGGCGATGACTAGGACACCACAGATACGATTCCTCACTTAGTGTTTCTGTCGTTGCAGCTATTTTTTAACGGTATTTCAATCGTACACCTATACAGGGAGAGACAACCATCACAATAAAATCAGATGTGTTATCGAATTTATAATGTGATACGTAGTATTTACAACTTCTCTGTGAAGTTACCTTAAGAGATTTCGTATGTGCCGAGACATTTGGCTGCCTTAAGAGAGAGTTCGAAAGTTAGGAGGAGTCCTGTCACAGTGGTAGATCTTAGCACTCCGTCATGAGCCAAAAATGAGTTTAATATTCTAGTCCAGTGATGCCAGGACGCGACAGATAAGAAAAGATATTTTTCTACTTGATGAAAGAATACTTATAGGGAATATAGTCTATGACATAGTCCTGTACAGGATTTTCACAACAAGGAACGATACTTTATCGACTTGAAGACGCGTGTATTGCCCGATTTGTTCTATTTACGAAAATAACTAGTATAAACGGGAGGAATCTACACTTCGCGTGAAAAATTCGAGTTACATAGTTAACAACATCATTGTCCCATATTGGGTAAAGTAGACTTTTTAAACTGGCGGGTCTATATTGGGGTGGAATCGTTTAGAGCTACTGTATACGTCTAAGGTGCAGCTGCTTGTTTGTCAGTGCACCACGACTGCCTGCTAGGGCGGTCACGAGGAGTCGACCACGGGATGTAACGGATTAGCTCAGGCTTTGACGTGTACAATGAATGTGCTGTCTTGTCTGATCTTGCTCACGGCAGCGAGGGCTGGCGAGGTGACCAGCGTGCTTGGTGAACACGACAGAAGTGGAAGTGTGTGTGTGCTACGTGAGAGAGAAGATTCAAAATGAGGGACATATTGATAACATCCGAATTCCTACCACTCCAATCATCCTCTGATACCCCCATGGCTGGGGGTGGAGAACTCTGGCATTCACGCCCGTCCACGACTGCGGCCGAGGACACGGCGGTAATTTTCAGCGACATCTTTATGCGGTGCTGGCGGTGTACATGAGGACTTGTAGACCTCGGGACAGGATCGCGCGGAATATACAAATGTTCTCAGCTATCTCTGACATCTAGTCATGAGAACTACTGCTACGGACTGGATCGTGGTTGAAGTGCGTCGTGTTTTGTGTTTCTCAATACAGGGCAGTGGACCCTTGTCTTGCAGTAGTATTTCTGTTGTCTCTGTCTAGCATGCAGTAGACATTTCTGTTTCCGAATGTAGTGGAGAGAACCAATTTAGGAATTCTATAGAGCTTGAAGCAACCAATCGCGACATCAAATTTCCGACTGATACCGATCTCCAATACCAACAGACTGGATTGTCGTTTAAGTGTGTCTTGTTTAGTACTTCCCAATGGAGTGGACTCTGTCTTGAAGTGGTATTTGCTGTTGTCTCCATCGTATCACTCATTAGAACCTTTCTCATCTTCCTTCTTCCGAAGGTAGCAGAGAGAACCAATTTAGGACTTCTACTGCGCTTGAAAAAACTCTATCGCGACATCAGATTCCCGACTGACCAGTGTATTGTGTTTAGTGGAACGGATGGAGGAGGGTGTTTGTGGTCTCAAACGTTGGTGCATACAAGACCTTGGATATATTTAGCGCTTAGATCTAATTGTGGTGGGAATTTCATTACTTGACTTGCCTTATGTTTGTGTGTGGTAATCAATCGTTGAAAATAAGTTTTTTATATATATATATATATGAAGAATGATCACCGTAAGCTGGGAGTGAGTGTTTGAAGTGATCCATTTGACACCTGTAAATTTTTAAACAATTAAATTGAAAGGGCAGTGCAAATGGCTTATTTCGCTCTATTTTTGATATCGAAATTGAATCAACTCTCTCTTTGTTACCAGCATTTGCGAATAGGAACACTGTATTCTCAGGGGAGATGCAAACCTCTGTCTACATGTTTCAGGACGTTGGTTCACACAAACAATCAGAAACTGGGTTCTTGGGAAAGAAAGGGATGGGAAGCGAGTCTGGAATTTCCCAATCAACAGAATGCAACCACTTGATGCTTTGTTTGGGGGCCACGAGATTGAAGGAGGCCGATATGTGGCCATGTTCAGTAATATTTAGTAAAGTGATCTATAATTAGGACGTTGGTCGGTTTTGATCTTCGTTGCTGTGCTAGACCACTTTTGCAGGGTTTAACTGTCAGTGCAATATGACGTATGTATGTTTCTCGATCTGTAAAAAATAGTTTCCTGCTGAGATTCTAGTAATTTGTCTGTCTGCAGGAAATGATGGTGGGTTTCGAAATATGTAATGAACTTTTAGATATGTGATTGTTCTGTTTTTCCCATCTTTGCGTAGACACCTGTGTGCTTCGAAAAGTAAGGAAAATTAATATTAAGAGCCTTAACATCCCTGACTCCAACAGCAAATATAAACTAAGCCTACTCAGCATTTCCATGCGTGATCTGAATAAAAAAGCACTGCAATTGTTTTAATATTCCATTCTGCGATCGATTTCCTGACAAATTCTTAGCGATCAAAAGCGATCGATTTAATTATTTCTTTTCGACGTATTTAACAAGATCTGCATCTTGCTAAACAGCAGAAAATAAAGAGGAAGAGTGGTCCAACCCTTAAAAACTGAACTTTTTGTAGATAAACAATATACCCTCTGCTATGTAATTGAATTTCCTGTTGTGAGATCCTTCCTCTCCGGCACAGAGCCTCCAGTTTCCTGGTGGGGTGGGGGAGAGGGGAGGGGTGGGTTTTGGGTTTACCAGAGAGGTAGTTAATTAATTGATCAATGAAATTAAGTAGTCAATCAAATTGATAGAGTGGAGGGGGCTATTTGAATACCTCAGGCCAGAAAATTTACCTGTTTCAGCGAGTGTGAGGTGGGAGGGTTGATGATTTACTGAGTGGTTAGGTGGTGGAGGGAGAGGCGAAGGTGTAGGGAGACATTTGTCAGAAAGGCAGATTATCCCAAGGGGTGTTAATCCTCTTAGCGGAACAATAGGTTAAGTAACCTGTCAGTCAAAAGAGAACAATTGTTTTGCCCCTGATTGTATCCTTGCCCCTGATGTAGGCAACTCGTACTAACCATCTGCGCCCGTGTCCTTATTGCCCTGCTACTATCACATACTAGCTGTAGAAGAATGAAACCGGAATTTGGTTGCAGTGATGACATGTCTGTTGTTGTAACTGATAAACAATATTTTATTAAAAATATCTCCATTACTATTTATACATTTCTCCTATCTGTCCAGCAGGTTATGAATGCCATGCCAAAAAAACAGTTCTCCTTTTGGAGTGTACCAATCAGAGAGCCATTTTCTTACACTTTCATACGAACTGAAGCGTTGTTCAGCGAGAGCGTGTCCAAGTGATGCAAATAGAAAAATTGGATGGAACCAAGTCTGTAGAATAAACCGCACTCTCTAGTATTCCCCACCTGAATGCCTCGATCGTTTCACTGACCCATTCTGCAGTGTGTGATGGGTCATTAGCATGGAGAAATATGACATTGTGTTGCCTTTTCATCTTCCGGTTGATTTTCAAGTAATTGATTTAAATTCATCATTAGCTATTGGTAATGGTTTCTCCATATTTTAGCAGCTCATAATATATGACACCCTTCTGCTCCCACCAAACACAGAGCATTGTCTTATTTCTAAAGCGATTTGGCCTTGCAGTAGATGTCGATGGTTTGCCTGGATTCACCCATGATTTACGACGCTTAGGGCCCATTTTTCATCACCTGTCACTATTCGACGGAGAAACGACTTTCTTTTGTATCTGGGGAGCAGCATTTTGCAAGTGATCTTTCGATTCACTTGCTGTCTTTCATTCAGGCCATGCAGAACCCATTTTCCCACTTTGTGCACCTTTCCCATAGCTTTCAACCAAAGAGAAACGGCTTTCTGCGTCACATTCAGTTGTTTCGCGAGTTCCTGTTGAGTTTGAGTATCATCATCATCCAATAAGGCCTGCAATTTGTTGTCTTCGAACTTTTTCTGTGATTTCCCGCGCTCGTCGTTTCTCACGTCAAAATCACCACTTTTGAATTTTTTGAAGAACTCGAAACGCTGTGTTCTCCCAATAGCATATTCGCCGAAAGCTTCGACAAGCATTCGATGCGATTCTGCAGCAGTTTTATTCAAATGATAACAGAAAATCAAAGCTGTCCGAAAATCGTAGTTTATAGGCACAAAACTCGACATGTTTTTTGGTTTGAAACAGATACCGATGTATGGAACTTGGGTTACTGTGTGTTGACATTAGTCGTCAGCCTGTACAGGAAGCAGATGGCACTGTAGATGCGACTTCATGGGCCCTACACTGACGGCCAGCACCATCTACGGGAAAATTCCAGTTTCATACTTCTACACCTGGTACACATTATGTGCCATGTCCAATGGCCACGTATGAACCAAGCTGCTGGCGCGCTACCAGTAACGTAATTGTCGCAGTTGTCTGTAAGGTGCACAATATTTAACATTCAAATGTTCACACTAATTCGTGTACAAGTAAACAAAATTATGGACGTGTTGATATTTGTTGTTTGTATTTTGACCTTCGCATGTAAACAGTGTATAATCATGAAAAAGAATGAACTCTCAGCTCTGTCTGCATTTACATTATTCTTATGCTGTGATCAAGGTCCAAGTCTTTCCAGTTAACAAAAATTATATGAAAAGACGAGTAATTGTACATCATGGCCTTGTGTTATTATCTAATGTTAAGAAACGAATCCAAATTTTTGTCTGTTGTGTAAGTATTTTGATTCTATATCACCATAGAAGTGCATTCTTTCAAAAGACTGATGTCATGGTACCACCGTTTCATGAATTATGGAGCCCCAGCACTGTTGCACAGGCATAAACACATATGAGGAGGCACTAGGGTGAGAACTAACAAGACAGCACTGTGTGTGTGGACTGCGGGTGCACTAAGGAAACAAACCAGCGTACCTGACGCCGCCTAGGTGACATCACGCAATCAGCTTCTGACGCCATAATCGGTGTCTGACATCGCAATCCGCATCTGCTGTCGCTCCTCCAATCGACTTGCAGTCAACACTGCATCTTATACACAAACAGACAAGCGTTTGGAATCAATGCACACCCTCAGAACATTGTGTTGCTCATATGCCACACTAATTTGTGCAGATAGACAAGCCTGTGACAAGGACTTTGTAATGGATGAATTGTATAGTAATTGGAACTGCTTTATCTAACAATTAAAATAACTGTACGCATATTAATTTTTCGTTCCAGATGAATGATTCCTCACAATGAAGCAACAAATTGTCTCATAGTCATTCAGGAGACATTGTACGAGGGCAGTTCAATAAGTAATGCAACACATTTTTTTTCTGAAACAGGGGTTGTTTTATTCAGCATTGAAATACACCAGGTTATTCCCCAATCTTTTAGCTACACAACACTATTTTTCAACGTAATCTCCATTCAATGCTACGGCCTTATGCCACCTTGAAATGAGGGCCTGTATGCCTGCACGGTACCATTCCACTGGTCCATGTCGGAGCCAACGTCGTACTGCATCAATAACTTCTTCATCATCCGCATAGTGCCTCCCACGGATTACGTCCTTCATTGGGCCAAACATATGGAAATCCGACGGTGCAAGATCGGGGCTGTAGGGTGCATGAGGAAGAACAGTCCACTGAAGTTTTGTGAGCTCCTCTCGGGTGCGAATACTTGTGTGAGGTCTTGCGTTGTCATGAAGAGGGAGAAGTTCGTTCAGATTTTTGTGCCTACGAACACGCTGAAGTCGTTTCTTCAATTTCTGAAGAGTAGCACAATACACTTCAGAGTTGATCGTTTGACCATGGGGAAGGACATCGAACAGAATAACCCCTTCAGCGTCCCAGAAGACTGTAACCATGACTTTACCAGCTGAGGGTATGGCTTTAAACTTTTTCTTGGTAGGGGAGTGGGTGTGGCGCCACTCCATTGATTGCCGTTTTGTTCCAGGTTCGAAGTGATGAACCCATGTTTCATCGCCTGTAACAATCTTTGACAAGAAATTGTCACCCTCAGCCACATGACGAGCAAGCAATTCCGCACAGATGGTTCTCCTTTGCTCTTTATGGTGTTCGGTTAGACAACGAGGGACCCAGCGGGAACAAACCTCTGAATATCCCAACTGTTGAACAATTGTGACAGCACTACCAACAGAGATGTCAAGTTGAGCACTGAGTTGTTTGATGGTGATCCGTCGATCATCTCGAACGAGTGTGTTCGCACGCTCCGCCATTGCAGGAGACACAGCTGTGCACGGCCGGCCCGCACGCAGGAGATCAGACAGTCTTGCTTGACCCTGCGGCGATGATGACACACGCTTTGCCCAACGACTCACCGTGCTTTTGTCCACTGCCAGATCACCGTAGACATTCTGCAAGCGCCTATGAATATCTGAGCTGCCCTGGTTTTCCGCCAAAAGAAACTCGATCACTGCCCGTTGTTTGCAATGCACATCCGTTACAGACGCCATTTTAACAGCTCCGTACAGCGCTGCCACCTGTCGGAAGTCAATGAAACTATACGAGACGAAGCGGGAATGTTTGAAAATATTGCACAAGAAATTTCCGGTTTTTTCAACCAAAATTGGCCGAGAAAAAAAATGTGTTGCATTACTTATTGAACTGCCCTCGTAATAACCCCTCCTCAAAAAAATTTTTTTTTTCATTTGTAGAACTCTTGAATGATCCAGAGCCAGAGATTTAATGCATAAATACTTGTGAAATAAAAGTAATAAAAGAATGCATGGCCTTCAGATTTTTTCAGAGAGCAGCTAGGGGAAGCCTTGTTCACATTTGTCTTTCCTCTTCCAGGCATCGGAATTTAAGAATCATTGGCTGTAATTATTAATGATTCTAATACATGAACAGACTTTGAGTTAACAATGTGTTGCATCTTTATTAATTCACCAGATCTCATTATCATGAGATTATTTATTGTGTTACAAGTCCTATTTTCCAGATTTTCTTGCAGGGAAAATTCAACACTTCGATGAGGCACTGATGTGCCATTGACAATATTTTATTACTAATATGTGATGTTCGTTTTTGGTTATTGTATGAGCAGAGCATGGACTTATTCAAGAAACAAGTCCAAGATTTTTTTGTTCGATCATTCAGTACAGAGCAGTTGAAAAAAAAATGAAATGAAGTCCCATGCTTCTTTACAGAGCGTAGGGGAACGATGCGGGAGACCCGCACCGCCTTACTAGGCAAGGTCCTAATGGAGGTGGTTTGCCGTTTCCTTCCTCCAACCGGGATGAATGATGATGATGAAGACGACACAACAACACCCAGTCATCTCGAGGCAGGAATAATCCAGCCGAGAATCGAACCCAGGGCCCCATGCTCGGGAAGCGAGAACGCTACCGCGAGTCCACGAAGGGCGGACTCAGAGCAGTTATCAAATCACTATTTGCAGTTAACGTTTTCTAAGATCAGTCCACACCATCTGTTGCTCTGCTCCCAACACCAATCTGGAACACTTACATACTTCATTCTGGTAAAAGACTGAAATATTTTAGTTGATGGAGGTGCAAACCGACTCACAAGATATTTCTTACTTAATCATAATAGAGAATGAAAGCAAATACACAAATTTTCTTGTATTTGCTAAGTCTGAACAATAACTTAGAATTGGTCATAACTTTTGAAGGATGTGATGTATGTGTTTGAAAACTGAAAACATATGATATTTTCAAGAAGTAAAGAAATGTTTTCTTCATTGTCTCACTGTGCTGAGAATAGTCAATAGATATAGATACTATGCACCATCTGATGACCATATAAACATAATTATTGCGTCGTGGTTAGGAAATTTGTATAACCTGACAGTAACATATGAAATCATGATGGCTACGTACAAATTACAGCATAAAGATTGATTTATATTAGTGCATTTGTATGTACAAAGGAAATGAAGGCAGAATGATACAATAGCTAATTTTTGTGTGTCCAGGATTGCACATACAAAAACTTTAGCTAGTGCACTAGGCATACTTTTGACTATTTCAGAAATTTGAACTCCGTCAGATGAAATGCATATAGAGCAATTTTTAACATCTCCATTTATTTTCAGACTGCATTTACTAAATTAGGATTTTGTGTGATAAGCTTAGATACTTTACTTTGCCTCCCTTTTTTTAGTATGGAAATTAATCATAACTAAGATTTTAGGAATAATTTAACAATGTTTAGCAATATATATACATATAGAAGTAATTAACTAAATATTCTGCAATTTTACCTGAATTTTTCAATTTTCTATCTTTTAATACTTTTATACCAAAAAGAACTATTTCAAAAAATTAAATTTTCTGCTTGATGGAGTTGTAACACATGTATCTCTATAATCGTTATATATCACAGGATGCATATTCATTTGTGTTAGTAATGTAAGCAGTGTCAACAATGCAGGAGTACATGCATGGCAGCTGGAGCTGCTTGCCATTGTCAGTTCTATTCAAGTTCTCTTTCATCAACTGATGTCTTGGGCTGGCAAGTGGAAGTTGTATCACAGCACTTCTGATGAGTCCCCAAAAGTACCATGAACCACCTTGCTGTGGTGTCCTCTGAACATGGTCTACTTGGTGGTGTTAAACCATGTTGTGTAAGACCATGTATGTTGTGTTGGCAAAGGCCCTTGCCCTGTGCTCCTAGGTGTGTTTTCACTGCAAGAATTACGCTCTTGTCATCTTCAAACTGTGTCCAGCATAGAGAATCCTTGAGTGGCCTGAACAGCGAGATGTTTCGTGGTCTTACCTTCTGTTGCGTGCACTTCAAGCACATTCTGTACCCAGAAGCATATCTGTTCACTTTACCTTGTAAACAGATTCAAGTCGTCATTCTTGTAGTTAATCGCTTTATGTGGTCTCGCCATGCAGTGTCATGGGCTCGTGTTTTAGGACTCCTCCTTGTTGTGGTGTGCAGGTGCTGCAAGAGAACTTTAATCTGCCTTAGAAAGGCCTCTTCATTGGCCTAAAACTGCTCCAACAGTTTAGATGAAATGTCTTTTCTTTGGATCTTGTGGTCTGTTGAGGGCATTCGTGGAACCCCCATTATCTAATTTACGTGATTACTCTGTAATTCACACTTAAGTGCCTGGCAGGCGGTTTATTGAACTACCTTCAAACTATTTCTCTGCCATTGCACTATCGACCTGCATGCAAGGAAAACGAACACTAAGGTCTTTCTGTGAGAGCTCTCATTTATTTTATTATGATGATCTTTTCGTCCTATACAAGTTATCGTCAATAAAATGTCCTCACAATCGGAGGAGAAAGTTGGTGATTGAAATTTCGGAAAACATATCATGCAACGAAAGCCAGCTTTGTTTTAATGATTGCCATCCCAACTCGCATATCATATCCGTGACTCTCTCTCCTATTTCACAGTAATAAAAAACGAACTGCCCTTCTCTGAACTTTTTCGATGACCTCCATCAATGTTACTTGGTATCCAGAAGAGGATGGACAAGTGATGTTTAGGCAGTCTCTTTAGTAGACCTGTTGTAATTCATAAGTGGCCTGCCAATAAAACGGAGGTTTTCGTTCGCCTTCCCCATAACATAACCTATGTCATTATTCCAATTTTAGCCATTCTTAATGGTAATCGCTAGATGTGTAATTGAAGTGATAGCCTTTAGATTTGTGTGATTAATCAACAGAATTTACGTCCAGGACTTTGTTAATGTCTGTATTCGGGTTGTTGTCAATGATAGACTTTGTTTCACTGACGCACTCGTTAATTAAACTTGAACTTGTTGCCACTGCAGCAGCGTTTGGATCTTCATTAGCGTCACTTCTCGTTGGTCTTGCAGGCTTTTTGCTATGGTACTGTTTTGACTGGCGATAGTGGTAGATGCCGCTTCTATGACGGCCTCCAATCTTGCATCTGGATTTTGCATCAGATGAATGTTAATGTGTTCAGTTTCGGTCGAAACATATGGCACATTAGTTTCAGCAACCTTCACACATTGTCTTTCCACATTTTTCGAAGACTGAGACGCTTCTTCACTATTTGACAACAACATTTCTAACATATAGCTTGTGGCAATCACAATATAAAGCTTTTCTTTTATTTGTTAGTTATCACTGGTAAGTTTTTTCACTATTTTATTAAGATTACTCACTAACGCAACTAAATCAACATCACCTTGCTGTCTAATGTATAAAATTGGTCCTCTGAGATTTCGTCATCTATAATCAGTTCATAGTTTCCACAAACGTATTTTAACAGATCTTTTGAGCATTTTCCAGTGATACCTTCACTGCTGGTAAGGTTCACACATTCAGTGTGAAATGTACTGCACTAAAGACCACAAAAAACACTAGATTAGATTAGTACTTGTTCCATAGATCATGAATACGACACTTCGTAATGATGTGGAACGTGTCAGGTTAATAAAAGGTGTCTATACAAGATATTACATTACACAAAATATTACATGACACTCAATATTTTTTTTTTTTTTTTGTGGATGTTGGGAAATTATCCACTTGCTATATCCAAAAATTCATCTAATGAGTAGAACGAGTTGCCATTAAGAAATTCTTTTAATTTCCTTTTAAATGCTATGTGGCTATCTGTCAGACTTTTGATGCTATTAGGTAAGTGACCAAAGGCTTTTGTGGCAGCATGATTTACCTCCTTCTGAGCCAAAGTTAGATTTAACCTTGTAAGTAGGCTGTTTATGTTTTCTCTATGTAAGTAGGCTGTTTATGTTTTCTTATTGGCAACGTTACGTAGCGCTCAATATGAAAATCACTGGCTGTGCTGTGTGCAGTCTGTCGCTAGTTTGCATTGTTGTCTGCCATTGTAGTGTTGGGCAGCGGCAGCTGGATGTGAACAGCGCGTAGCGTTGCGCAGTTGGAGGTGAGCCGCCAGCAGTGGTGGATGTGGGGAGAGAGATGGCGGAGTTTTGTAATTTTTCATGAACTGATATATATATTATGACATGTGATGATATTAAGGTAAATACATTGTTTGTTCTCTATTAATATCTTTCATTTGCTAACTATCCCTATCAGTAGTTAGTGCCTTTAGTAGTTTGAATCTTTTATTTAGCTGGCAGTAGTGGCGCTCGCTGTATTGCAGTAGCTTGAGCAGCGAAGATTTTTGTGAGGTAAGTGATTTGTGAAAGGTATAGTTTAATGTTTGTCAGGGCCATTCTTTAGTAGAAAATTTTGAAAGTCGGATTGCGTTGCGCTAAAAATATTGTGTGTCAGGTTAAGCACAGTCCTGTATAATTGTTCAAAGGGGACGTTTCATATGTCGACCCTTAGCCTAGGATACCTCACTGGAATCTTCTGATTTTTTCTTGTAGTTTGTGTATTTAGTGTAGCTTTTGTTTATTGCTAGCGCGTAATTGTAGAGAGAATCTCCTTTGTAGTTGTAGTTTTCATTGTTGTAGGGTAAAACAGTTGTGGCATGCATGTAGATTTGCACCAAGTATTTCGCAGCTGCAATTAACTAGACATTATTTCCATTGCTACGTTATTTTATTTTGCTCTTCAAATTGTGTTTTTCTGTGTTGTTGGGTGAAATACTGTGACAGTAATGGCGTGTGAAAAACGTAATACTAGGCTCCAAAGTAAACTGAGAAATGACAGTGAAGACGAAGGCAGTGTGTTAGCGCCGCAGAGTAATGAATTAACTGATGTTCAAAGTAGTAATTTGGTAATCGTGCATAGGGAAATGGAGCGGGCGGCAAACAATGGCACGGACAGTGAAACAATTAGTGAAGAGGGAAGCATTATCGATCGATCGGTCGGCAACAGCTCGCCTCAGGAATCCGAAATGACAGGACACAATTTCGCAAATACTGTAGATTCAGGTTTTGGGTCATCACCGTTTTCTCAAATAAGTCAAGACACATTTTCTGCTTGTCAAAATGTGAATGTTGTCGGTGCAAATGCACTGCCGAAAAGCGTAGAGAAACAGATTCCAGACACTAATACATTATTATTGCAATTAATGCAACAAATGGAACAAAATCAGAGACAAACACAGCAAAAGCTTGAAAAGTTAGACACAGTGGAACAAAATCTTAAAAAGTTAGACACACTGGAACAAAATCAGAGACAAACACAGCAACAGCTTCAAAAGTTAGACTCATTGGAACAAACTCTTGAACAAACGCGTGAAGATTTAACTACTGAGTTATATAACATTGAATCGAAATGTCAAAAAGTCTGTAACGACGTAAAAACACAAATTTGTGAGCATTTCCAACCTATTTTTTCGCGTCATGAAAATGCACTACAGAATCACGAAGCAGCTATAAAAGAACTGCAAACTATTGTTCATGAAAATCATGAGACCTTGCAAGCAAAATTTGACTCAGTTGCATCTACCGATACGGTTATGCAACTTGCAAAAACTCAGGAAAACTTAAAGGTCGCAGTAGACACGATTGCAACACAAATGGAGACTCTGAAACTTGGTTCAGAAAAACATAGAGAGGAAATGATTTCACTATCGGATAAAGTAGCCGAACTTTCAGATCAGTTCACTAACTTATCTACAAAGGTAGATGATGATCTGAATGACACAACACCTGTAGCTTTCATGGACACTGAAGAGTATGAACAAATTAGAAAATTCAAACAAAATCAAAATCAAATCAATACACAGTACAAAAGAGAAATCCGGGAAGTGCAAGATCAGTTGGCACAAGTAGTACAAGAATTACGTATTTCAGAGGACACTCGCGCCCCAATACGGGAAGAGGGACATACAAATACGGAACAGACACAAAATAACACAGGGCATTTCGGAAGTAATGAAAGAAATTGGGAATGTGCACCGAATTTTGAGAGGGAACGGCCGACACGACCTAACAATGACCGATATGCGACTCGCCGACATGATGATTTTGACTATAAGCTGTTCATTACTACACGTAAATTCAAAACATTTAAGAATTCTGGCAACGACATTCATCCACAAGCATGGCTCCATCAATTCTCTCATTGTTTTCCTCCCAACTGGTCGTTGGAACACAGATTAGAATTTATGTGTGGCTACTTAGAGAATGAACCAGCTGTAAGAATGCGATCGGTAATTCACGATTACAGCATATTGGTCTCAAGCCACACAAGACCGTGTAAAACATAGCATCATAATGATGAAACGTTTCGAACAATCTGAATTTTCCAGTCTTATGAAATATTTTGAAGACATGTTGCATAAGAATCAGTATCTTTCAAACCCATACAGCCCCTCAGAACTCATCCGCATTTGCTTAATCAAACTGCCTGAACATTTACGACATATTATTTTAGCAGGACGTTGCAAAGACGACATTGAAGCTTTTCAGGGACTGTTACAAGAATTAGAAATTGACACTGACAATCGCGGAACGCGAAACCAGGAACACAACAATTACAGGTCACATCCGTCGCAAATCCGCGATGAAAGAAGTAATAACTGGACACGACAAGGCTATTCTCACAACACAAATCGTGACCAAAACAGACACCACCCGTATGACAACCGTTGGCAGAGTAGTAATAACTACAGGGAAAGATCACCTCTCCGTGGTAGTGACTATCACAGAGACAATAAGAGAAACAGACAATATGGGAACCAAAATAAATACTATCAAGGGAGACAGAATAACTTTAGACGCAACGGACCAGCGCGCAGTTGCGATTCAGGGAGAAATTCTCCACCATGTGACCGACAGGAAAGAAACTATGGAATCTACCGACATGACGACAGACGATATGATCGTAACGACAGACCTGAACTGCATCAGAACTGGAGGGATTCAAACAGAGCAGGGCCCTCTCGTCACGGTGAATTTGTAGAAGTTAGGTCTCCAAATCCCAATAACGACGCGCGCCAACAAAGAGACAATAGGCAATGACTCATACCGCAGGCAGCCACAAAACGCACGTATGAAACTAACGACGCAGCTGCTGTAGCTAGTAATTACGTAAAAATGGAAGACATTAGGGACATTTTACTCCAAGAACACGACGTAAAACATAACAACATTGCATATCCTGTGATTCACATTACAGTAAATGACGTAAAATTTACGGCAGTACTTGACTCTGGCAGTCCCATCTCAGTAATCAGTGAAACAGCCTTTAGCAAATGCAACAAATCGAACGATTGCCCCACACTTCCGTTACGTAAGATTAAATTACAAGGTGCAATCTTTGGAAAAAGTGTAGATGTACGCCAACAAACCAATTTAGAATTCTTTTGTCAAAGCCACAGCTTCACTATGAACTTTCTCATTGTTCCATTATTGTCGACGGAAATTATATTGGGAGTAGACTTTTTGAATGAATACAAAGCAATCTTAAACTTTCACGATGCTGAAATAAGTTTAGAGAAAGAAGGTAAGTCAATAGCTTTGAAATTTGAAGATTGGCTCTCAAACCATGACGAGGAAATTAATCGGCTTTACCTTCTGTTAGACAACAGTTCGGACTTTTCTACGGAACTAGACACTAACAATCACTCTGCAAGTACTGACAGGGATGATATCGACGGCGCATTTGACACTAATAAGTTAATTCAGAATAAAATTCAAACAATTGAGAATTGTAATGACACTGATAGGCAGGACCTTTTTGAGATTTTACAAGCACATTCCACAGTTTTTACTCATAAAACAGGAACAATCAAGGGATTTCAATACCAATTTCGTGTTCGTGAGCATACTAAATTTTGTGTTAGACCATATGTAATTCCAGCACATTATAGGGACCGTGTTAGAACAGAAATACAATCCATGCTTAATGAGGGCATTATTGAGCCTGCAGTAAGCTCATACAACAATCCATTACATGTTGTTGAGAAGAAAAATGGATCGATCAGGCTTGTCTTAGATTCGAGACAAATCAATACGATCATTATTCCTGAAACAGACAGGCCGCAAACGTTAGAAGAACTTCTTCAAAATTTTAATGGTGTAAAAGTGTTGTCTTCCATTGATCTCAGATCCAGCTTTTATCAGATCGAACTTCATCCAGAATGTAGAAAATACACAGCTTTCCTTTGTTTCGGCGTTTGTTATCAGTTTCGGAAACTTCCCTTTGGTTTGAACATTTCTTCGGCAGCATTCATTCGCGGGCTAAATTCCATATTACCTGAGTTCTTAAAACGTCACATCACCTTATATGTAGACGATATTCTGATAGCAGAAGCCTCATGGGAACAACACAATCGCATCCTCAACAGCGTGTTACATATTTTTGCAGAATCTGGAATTACAGTTAACTTGGAAAAGTCTGAATTCGGTAGGTCAAAGGTGAGGTTTTTGGGACATATTATTTCTTCTGAAGGCATTCAGCCGGATCCTGAAAAGTTAGAAGCAATCAGAGCCATTCCAGTTCCATCCACAAAAAGACAAGTCCGCAGTTTTCTAGGTCTCGTAAATTTTTACCGTCGTTTTCTGAATATGCAAATTCTAGTTACACCAAAACTTTGTTCTCTCACTGGAAAAAATACTATTTGGAACTGGGACGAACAAGCACAGTTGGAATTCAATTCTTTGAAAGAAGCGTTACTTCACGCACCAATCTTAGCTCATCCAGATCTGTCACAAGATTTCTGCCTTAGCACGGATTCTTCTAAAGTCGGTCTTGGTGCCCATTTATTTCAAGAAGCCATAGAAAATGACACTACCATTCAGAAAACCATTGCTTTTGCTAGCCGAGTGCTAACAAAATCTGAAAAAAATTACTCCGTTACTGAATTAGAAGCTTTAGCTATCGTTTGGGCATTTAACAAATTCCGTTTCTTTCTTTCTGGTAAGCACGTAAAAGTATACAGTGATCATCGTGCATTACAATTTCTTATGTCTTCAAAATTAAATCATGACAGGTTAAAACGTTGGGCATTGTTTCTGCAAGAATTCCGCTTCACAATAGTCTACATTCCCGGCAGGGAGAACATTGTTGCGGACGCACTGTCACGCGCACCGGCTGGGCTTGAGGAAAGTAACACAGAAGGCAACCTCGAGAAAAATTTCAGTATTCTTTACATTCAGAAAGTCGCCTTTGAAAACTTCATCACCACATCTTTAAAGGACATTGCTCATGAACAAGATAAAGATCCGATTTGGAAAGACATCAAGAGCAAATGGCATGAAAAGACACACACACAGATTCGGCATTATTACCTGGTTAGAAACAACATACTCTTCAAACGCTGCACTGTTGATGACAAGCTATGGGTACTTTGCATTCCAGACGATTTTGTTAATAAGCTCATTTGGTACATTCATTTCAGCTACGCACATTTTGGCCCACGAAAATGTTATCATATTCTTCGAACGACTTGTTATTTTAACAATATGGAAAAGCGAATTCGAAGAGTCTTGTCTATTTGTAAACTTTGTCAAAAGGCGAAACCATCTACTGTCTCACATCGTGCTCCGTTGTTTCCTATTATTCCTTCTAAATTAAAAGAATTTGCGGCTGTTGATCTCTTGGGACCGCTTGTCAGAACATCCAATGGATTTTCGTACGTTCTAGTCGCTGTTGAACTTACTTCAAAATTTGTTTCTTTCACTCCGTTACGTAAAGCCACTGGACGGTCTGTATCCAACGCCTTTGTTAAAAATTTCTTACGTGAAGTTGGACACGTTAGTAAAGTCATTTCAGATAACGGACCGCAATTCAGATCTGCTGTTTGGTCACGCATGCTTCACAACCATAAAATCAAACCTGTTTTTATTTCATTGTACTCACCACATTGCAACCCGTCTGAACGGATTATGAAAGAAATCAATAAGCTTTGCAGACTTTATTGTCACAGAAAGCATCAGCATTGGGACAGATATTTACACTTATTTCAAAATGTGCTGAATGAAATGCCTCATGATTCCACTGCTTTACCACCCACTCTTGTACTAAAGAATGAAGAACCACCGAACAGAATCAGAGAGCTTGTACCTTTCCCAAATACACGTAAACTTCGACACAAAGACATAATTGATTTGGCTCTTAAAAATATAAAATCTGCAGCAGACAAAAGGAGAAAACTACACGGTAAAGCAAATGCAAAGAAATTGTATATTGGTCAGAAAGTTCTCATTAAAGCTCATTCATTATCACATAAGAAGAAACACTTGAGTCACAAATTCTTTCTAGTTTACAATGGACCTTACAGAATCCGACGTATACCACATGATAATTGCGTTGAAGTTGAAACTCTGCGTTCTAGGAAGAGTAAAGGTTTACACCACATTTCTCATGTAAAACCATTTATTGACAGATAATCTGCCTTTTAACTTTGTCTTTGCCATAAAACGTTTCACTTCACGTTACTAGTATGCTTTAGAAACTGTTACCATGCAACAATGTTTGAAGTTAAATATCCAATCAAGAACCAAGAGAACTTATTTAAACAGAAATGACGAATGCATTGTTATAGTAAACAGACGTCACAGTGTTATTGTGTGTGTACATTCTTGCTTGTTTGTTGCACGATTACGTAACGACTATAAGGCTCACATACTTAGAACATTTACCAGTACTGCTAATGAGATTTTAATGTAACATTTTGGTTTACTTGAAAATACATTCCGGATTTAAAGTACTTTCTGTGAGATACCAGATGAGACAATAGTTAGTTTATATGACAGCTACACGATTTTATCACGACGCTACTAATGAGTGACAATTTACAATGTTGCTTTTGCGGTGTATCTGTTTTATATCTGCACAGTTTTCTGAATTCTTCTGGAAAGAAAAACATGTTTTAGTAGTAACTTTTGTGGTATAGCAACAATGAGACACCCTTTTTCGTGGCACAACATTACGTTACTGTACAGTACTTTCTTCATCACGCCAATAAGCATAATAACTAAGATATCTCTACGCAAAGCATTTCACTTTTGTTTATCATGAGGTAAGTACATTGGCTTCTGCAGAACTTAGCTTTTGGAGGAAAATAACTACGACACTTTCACAGAGATTATGCACATTTAGCGCTACAGGACACGCATTTCAGTGATTAATTTTGTACTTAAAACATTTATTTTTAAAGATTTTTGAATTACAAAGAAAGTTTTCAGTGATACATTTCATTTCATTGCTGTAATCTGTAACACCTGAGGGTATAATTACATTAATCCTCAGGGGGGTACATGCTTACTTTGTGTACCATGTGTTTGGCAAGCACAAGGAACCCTAGCTAATATGGTATTTGCTTATACAACTTTACACATCGGTACCTTATTTCTCTAACACACAAATTACACAGCTATCTGATCATTTAACTGAGAGATAAACATTTTTTTTACTACGTCAGTGACAGATGTTTACGTAATTACACAGCTGGATAACTTCACACTTATGAAACTGTATTTTGTCTGTGCATTGTAAACTGTTCATATTTTTTCGGAACCATTGTGATACTATGAGAGCTTTGAATGATGTATTTGGTATGGATTCATGATTTTTAAAGTACTTTTGAGGCAGATGACACTTTTGACATGAGCAGAGAATTTTTTTTTAATTATTGGAGGAAGCTACGACGATTTTGAGATTTGACTGAGGTGTTATGATGTTATTTTTACGACGACGATGGGTATTATGCTGCTGAGGTATGTTTATGATTAATAGGCTGAGGCTATATGAGTTATTTGAATATGCTTCATATTTATAATGACGAAATATTGACGAGTGTCGATGGATACGTATATGTGTAATAAGGTAAGGAGTAATGAATAGTGGGTAGGGACTCTTGACTTGTGAAAAAGGATGTTGGAAACCAAGAATCGTACTTTAAGAGTTATGACATGTGTGAATCATGTGTGAATGTATCACAATGCCACTGAACATTTTTTGGACACTGTTATATCTATAGCATTTTGTTTCTACAGATTTGCAACGCTAATTCTTGACCTGTGAAATATTTCTATGTGAGACGGTAGCAGAAACTGCTGTCGTAAATATTTCCGTACGAAGGTTAGGTGACCACCTGCACATAATGCGTCGTGGGCACCCAGGTGTGTCAGACACCTGGAGAACAAGCCATTAGTGTGAGTGCCTCGTCAGAAGCACAGGTAAAAAAAAAAAAAACAGAAAGGGAAGGCCATTGTCCGCGCTACTGACATCTCCTTGTTGAAAGCATACTGTGGAGCTCGTAATTTATGATATTTTACTGAAATGCCTAATGAAACGATGAGAAACATTTCACAGCTATTGTCTTGCTAGTTAAGAAAAATGCCATATGGCTTGCTTTATGTATTTATTTACACATTTTGTTTAATATCAAGTTTCTAGCTGCACTGCAGCATTGGTTAAAATAAAATTTAATATATGTACTAATATAGTTATTTTATGCCTACAGATCCAGTCAATAAGAAATTTATGATCTACTTACAAGAAAAGAGGGCACATAAATAGGCATTTCCCTTCACAGGAATTGCATAAATAATTTCTTTACGATTTGGTAACTTATCTGCTAGTGTAAGTTCTCGTGATGCATCACTCTAGTGTTAAGATGTGACATAGGTTTTAGACATGGCCATTTTAGTGTAATATTTTTTCTGCTTGAGCTATGTCATGTTTAGATATAAGTTACTGCATTTGCTGTTGCTGTTTGCCAGGCATAGTGCTACTAAATTTCACATTACATTACTCTGCTAAGCCAATTTTACTACTCATTGATTTTTCATGTTGCTGCACATTGGCTCATATTAGTTGTAATTTTGCATTTTATCTGTAAATTAGATTTACTGCTGCTTGCTTTGCACTCTGCATTTTTTTTTGGTCATTGCTGTTTGTGTTACATGTTTTGTGCTGCTGCATTGCCTCGTCCCTTAGTTTAGCATCTGAGCTCAGTAGATTTAAGTTAGCTTAAGAGGGGGTAGACTATATGAGAAACTGACTGTGGAGAATAGGTAAAGAATGCATTGCGAAGTTATATAAAAAGGATTTGGGCCCAAATGAGTATTGTACAATCAGAAATAATTATTTTGAAAGAAATATGAACAGAATACAGAAAGCATGCTTGGATAAGATTTTTTGGTGGAAGCAAAGGTTGAAATAAGACGAAAGATCTATAGAATGAAGTTTTGGGTTGGACTGCAGTACCACATGTTACACTGAAAACGAACCCTGTCCTTTCCCATTGGTGTTATCCCACTGTGTGTTTGTGTACCCTTGTGTATTTGTTTTCTTCCTGTCTCTGTGTAGTTTCATAGAATTTTTTCTTCTTTTAATATTAAGCTACATTCACTATGAGGAGGAATACTGTTATCCTCAAATATAAGTTGCATTAATAATATGTTATTTTCTTTGTAAAGTTGTTTACAATTCTGTTCTGTTTCAATGTTCATGTGTGAAATTAATGTTTCGAAAACTATTCTCATTATTTTATGTATGTACTTATGTCACTATTTTTGTAACACTGATGTATATGTTTATTTCTATTCTTTTGTAAAGCCTGTACTACAAATGTTATCTGTATTATTATGTTTTTAATGATGTATTTTGTACCTTTGTAATTGTATTCTTATGTTATAAAATTGTAACTGTCACCAGTTCATGACATTATTAACTTGTTAGTTACATTTCACTGCACACGTTTCTGTTGGTCATAGTATGTGGACAATATGTGAGAAGTAGGGACTGTTAGTGTTTTCACGTGTGTTAATAACTCAGCAAGGGACTGGATAACAGCATTGCTGGTTCTAAGGACAATTTCAAAACTTTCTGAGTGCACAAGTGGTGGTTTATGGACTTGCTATATTCTCTGCAAGAATCTTCGATGGTGATTGTGCACCTGCACAGTCGCAACGGATGGCTGCTGGCCGTCTATACCAGGACTACAGTGGGTCTGCACCTCTGGTGGCCCACCAATACCATTATCTCTGCAAGGACTACAGTGGGTCTGCATCTATGATGACCCACCAACGCCATTATTTCTACAAGGACTGCAGTGGGTCTGCACCTCTGGTGGCCCACCAATACCACAATCTCTACCAGGACTCCAGTGGGTCTGCTCTGTGATGAACTACCTACCAATATTCTTCCAAACTTCGAATGACTCTGCTGTGGGTTTGCTCTGTTGTGGCCCATTACCTGTCTGCATGTCGAGAGTCAGCACTGTCTTTCCGTTGGAAGGTCAACACTACTTCTTCAAGACTGCATGGAAATCCACTACTTCTATGTGCATTTTCTTTTACTGCTCGGACTTTGAGAAAAACTCTGCATTTTTACTGTGATGAACAATGTGGACTGTCTTTATGGACTGTGAGAAATTTTGATCTTTTGACCAACATAATATTAATAAGTGTGTGCATTTTATATCTTTGTTACTGTAATTGTGAAAAATTTTTGTCAAATCTGTATTGGCCAGTGCCCAACACCATTTGTAAAAATTTTTGTGGGGAGCATGGGGGCTATGTAAGTAGGCTGTTTATGTTTTCTCTATGTAAGTAGGCTGTTTATGTTTTCTTATTGGCAACGTTACGTAGCGCTCAATATGAAAATCACTGGCTGTGCTGTGTGCAGTCTGTCGCTAGTTTGCATTGTTGTCTGCCATTGTAGTGTTGGGCAGCGGCAGCTGGATGTGAACAGCGCGTAGCGTTGCGCAGTTGGAGGTGAGCCGCCAGCAGTGGTGGATGTGGGGAGAGAGATGGCGGAGTTTTGTAATTTTTCATGAACTGATATATATATTATGACATGTGATGATATTAAGGTAAATACATTGTTTGTTCTCTATTAATATCTTTCATTTGCTAACTATCCCTATCAGTAGTTAGTGCCTTTAGTAGTTTGAATCTTTTATTTAGCTGGCAGTAGTGGCGCTCGCTGTATTGCAGTAGCTTGAGCAGCGAAGATTTTTGTGAGGTAAGTGATTTGTGAAAGGTATAGTTTAATGTTTGTCAGGGCCATTCTTTAGTAGAAAATTTTGAAAGTCGGATTGCGTTGCGCTAAAAATATTGTGTGTCAGGTTAAGCACAGTCCTGTATAATTGTTCAAAGGGGACGTTTCATAACCTTGAGTATTGAAGATCATCCTTTCTCCTTGTGTTATAGCCATGTACACTGCTATTACTTTTGAATTCGTTCAGACTGTTAATAACAAATTTCATAAGTGAATATATATATTGTGAGGCTACAGTGAAGATTTCTAGCTCTTTAAATAAGTGTCTGCAGGATGATCTTGGATGAGCACCAGCAATTATTCTGATTACATGCTTTTGTGCAATGAACACTCTTTTACTCAATGATGAGTTACCCCAGAATATGATGCCATACGAAAGCAGAGAATGAAAATAGGCGTGGTAAGCTAATTTAGTCAGATGTATATCGCCAAAATTTGCAATGACCCTAATAGCATAAGTAGCTGAACTCAAACGTTTCAGCAGATCCTCAGTGTGTTTTCTCCAGTTCATCCCCTCATCAATGCATACACCTAGAAATTTAGAATATTTTACCTTACCTACCGATTTCTGATCAAAGTCTATATTTATTAATGGGGTCATTCCATTTACTGTGTGAAACTGTATATACTGTGTTTTGTCAAAGTTTAATGAGAGCCCATTTGCAGAGAACCACTTAATGATTTTCTGAAAAACATTGTTTATAATTTCACCAGTTAATTCTTGTCTGTTGGGTGTGATAGCTATACTTGTATCATCGGCAAAAAGTACCAGCTTTGCATCTTCGTGAATATAGAATGGCAAGTCATTAATATATATTAAGAACAGCAGAGGACCCAAGACCGAACCTTGCAGCACCCCATTCCTTAGTTTTAACCCTTTTATCTCACTTAGCCCAAACCAGCCCCTCACTGCATGGCATAGAAGAATGATCGCTTTGATATTGCTGTAGCATTTCATAAGAACATTTTGGCAATTTATAAAGTGTTTATTTACTTAATTGAAGAACAAGCCCACTGTTTTGGCACGACACATAAACAGACAATTCTAGACCTGTGCTGTCTAACGAATAAGAGTAGAACGAGAGCAGATCCACCAAGTGGCAGCTGCTGAAACTCGTAGGCGATGGTGGGAGGAAGCAAAAGTAGAGCACCTTTTAACTTTCGTAACTTATGCGTAAGTTGGCATGACAGTGTGCAAGTTGGGTGTTCCCGCATGTATGCACTAGTGGTACTGGGTTTCGCTGTACTTTTGTGGTTTTCCGAATAAATGTTTCATTTCAAAACGGTATTTGGTATTTTGTCAACTTGGTAGCAGATGTGTATGGTCGATAAATTTTTCACAAAGCGCCACAATTTTGGCCGATTTCCACGATAATTTGACGTTGTAGCAGTGTAAAAGACGAGACAATGTCCAACGAAAGACAACAAACTGAAAAACTCACTGGCGAAGAAATTTAAGGGACTTGGAGAATCATAATGAGAACTACCTGAGAATGTGACGAAATCTTTGACGTCGTAAATGCTGAGATGGTTAAGTCGGAAGATAGTGGACAAAATTATGAAACTGATCTTGCTAAATGGATCATGGCTAGTGCAAAGGCAAGGAAATGGCTAATTCTATCGCTTGACACGAAGCCTTTACTTTGTGTTAGAGAATGCAAGACTGCTAAAGAGATTTTGGGATAAGCTAAATAAAATTTATGGTGTTCACTCAGCTGAAAACATTGATCTGCTTCGATGCAAATTTCATAACAGTGTTGAAGGCATCTGTAGCAAAACCTGACGAAGTACAAACTCAACTTTCATTGTTAGATAAGCCGATTGACGATGGTGTCCTCTGTGCACGATTTATGAAACTTTGCCCAAAGAGTTCGTTTACATTTATAAAAAGCTGCTCGATTTACCTACTGAAGAGAAGAAGTGCAATAAGTAACAAAGACGGTGTTTCAAATATGAACTGAGGATAACAGATTGTGATGACGAAACTGTTGTTGCAGCAATGATGTCGAAAATGAAGACTAAGAAACAGCAACCAAGACACAAGCAATCTTTATCTGAAGCTGACACGTTAAAAAGTCTCATTATAAAGGGAATGAAGACAGAAAATCAAAACAGGGTTGGTTTGTTCCAAGTGTAAGAAAAAGAGCCATCGGTGAAATGCATGTACTACGACAGACAAAAGAGAAAACTGTGCTATGTTGTCAAAATATGTAAAATCAGTGGAACAGTGAGGAAGTTTTAGTTGGATACATAGGGTTACTTCAAGAACTGAGAAAAAAGTTTCAATGGTAGGATGCAACAATTTTTCTGTAAATGTAAATTCACTAGACTGCAATGAGCGATTCACTGACAGAAGTGCGACACATCACGTAACAAATCTATTTGATTGGTGCATTACATATGAGCCTTTTGAAACTTCGAGGAAGATGAATAGAGCCAAGAATGGTGTGCAAATGGAAGCATTTGGTACAGATCGAATTAACATACAGGTGTTCAATAGATAAAGATAGTCAGAAAGATATTTCGAAGACATTTGGTTTTCTCCTTATAGATCCTGTAACCTATTTACCGTTAAAAAAGCTGCACAAAAAGGAATAAATCAAATAATAGAAAATGATGGCAACTTGTGGGTATTTTTCAAAAACAATATCCCAATTGCTGTTGCTACATCCAGTGTCGAAAATGAATTTTATCGTTTAGATGTGAGGGTTGTTCATCAAGAAAAGTCTTGTGTTGTTGTTGAAACTGATGAGACTTTCAAGAGATAGTATAAAAAAATGGGTCTTCAAAGTAAACACTATGTGCACCAGTTTTTGAAGGATCCTGGTATAGAAACAGAGCTTTAGTGCAGCTTTTGTGAGGGACGTGTGTATGGCAAACATCGCCTGTTAATGTTTGATGAAAGAGTGCAAAAACCCACTAAATGTGGAGAATTAATTTATGCATATGTTTGTGGACCAATGGAAGAAAATGATTTAAGGGCTCATCGATACTTTGCAATTTCTAAAGGATGATTTTTCCAGTTTAGAATGCCACACCTTTTGTGACACAAAGTTGAATTTAAAGAAAAATTACGACTGTCCATTAAAATTATAAAGACTCAGGCTGATGTTACAGTGAAAGAATTACGTACAGACAGTGGCAGGCCATTCCTTAATAAAGATGTACATAAGTTTGCTGACTCACGTCGACTGAAACATTCGTTTACTGGACCATTTATTCCTCAGCAGAATGGCGTTCCTGAGTGGGGAAACAGAATACTTCATGAAGTGGCACGTTCTTGGCTCTGCTCTACTGAATACCTTCTAAAATCATAGTGGGGTGAGACTGTTCTGGCTGCAACATACATCCATGCTATGCTTGGATTTAAAAAAAAAGGAGGAAGTTTGATGTTAAATCTTTAAAAAGATATGTGGTTGGCTATGATTACTGTGGATACCGTATTCACTTTCCTGAAAAGATGTGTGTGTATGTATGCAGAGATGTAAAATTCAACTGCAGAGAATTATAGAAATCTGTTACTCGAGAGACTAAAAGGATTGTTGATATATGATATGGAGATGAAAATGGAAATATTACAGAAAATGAACATGAAAATGCTGATTTTGAAGAGGATAGCCGGCTGGTGTGGCCGAGTGGTTCTAGGCGCTTCAGTGTGGAACCGCGCGACCGCTACGGTCGCAGGTTCGAATCCTGCCTCGGGCATAGATTTGTGTGATGTCCTTAGATTAGTTAGGTTTAAGTAGTTCTATGTTCTAAGGGACTGATGACCTCAGATGTTAAGTCCCATAGTGCTCAGAGCCATTTGAACCCATTTGAAGAGGATAGTCAATGGGATTGTATGAACCAAGTTACAGCAATAAGTGATATAAGAGTTACTAATCACCCACATGACACTGAAAGACAAGCTGCAAGCAACTTGGAAGCACGAAATGAGAACAAAGGAAGCTACAATTTACGCGAACGACGAAATTTGAAGAAACAATCATGTTACTGTGAAGATTCAGCCCATCAACCAAGACTGTTGCTTCTTTGTGAGACATCGAACTGTAAACAAGCAGTACAGTCAGAAAATTCCTAAGAATTGAAATAAGCAATGGAGGAAAAAATGAGTGATCTAAAATAAAATAAGACAAAACTTAATCAAACAAAATGACTGAATGTCGATGGGTCTTTGCTACAAAATTAATCAAAATAATCAAGCAGTTCTATATGAGGATAGACTGGTGGCAAAAGGATATACTCAACGTTCTGGAATATATTATGTTGACATGTTTAGCACTGTTACAAGATTAGAGACGATGAGAGCCATGTTGAGCATTGAAATTCAGCATTATTTGTGTATAAGGCAACTTGATGTAAGGATGGCATTTCTCAACAGTATTCTGAAGGTGGAAATATACATGTATCAACCATAAGGCTTTGTCGATAGTACAGGACGTCTATGTAAATTACTGAAGAGATTATGGTTTGAAGCAACCCCCAAAATGTTGGTATGAATGTCTTGTTAAATTTCTTATGAAAGTAATATGCGGGAGAGAGCTGCTCAGATCCATGAATGTTCTGTGGTGAAAACCTGATACTGCTGTTTCAGGTTGATGATGAATTGGCCATAGTCTCTAATGATGCAACAACTAAGTTTATTGAGTAGTTGAGTAAACGTTTTCAGATCGATGTAGAAAAGGCTGATTCCTTCTTGGGATTACGAGTCAAGAAATTTGGCAACCATGTTCAAATAAATCAGGCTGCATATGTGAAAAGAATTTTAGAGAAATATAGTATGGAGGATGCAAAACCATTATCTTTAACCACTGAACCAGGATGCATACTATGTAAGTCATCTCTATCGAGAAATGGTTGCAAGTTTGATGTATTTAATACAAGGTACAAGACCAGATTTTTCAAATGCTGTTAATACTGCATTGAGCTCAGCAACACAGGCACATTTTGCATTGCTCAAGCGAATATTCAGGTACAGGGTGATCAAAAAGTCTGTATAAATTTGTAAACTGAATAAATCACGGAATAATGCAGATAGAGAGGTACAAATTGACACACATGCTTGGAATTACATGGGGTTTTCTTAGAACAAAAAAAAAAAATTCAAAAAAAATGTCCGACAGATGGCGCTTCATCTGAGCAGAATAGCAATAATTAGCATAACAAAGTAAGAAATGCTCAATATGTCCACAATCATTCCTCAACAATAGCTGTAGTCGAGGAATAATGTTGTGAACAGCACTGTAAAGCATGTCTGGAGTTATGGTGAGGCACTAGCGTCAGATGTTGTCTTTCAGCGTCCCTAGAGATGTCGGTCGATCACGATACACTTTCGACTTCAGGTAACCCCAAAGCCAATAATCGCACGGACTAAGGTCTGGGTACCTGGGAGGCCAAGCATGACGAAAGTGGCGGCTGAGCACACGACCATCACCAAACGACGCGTGCAAGAGATCTTTCACGCGTCTAGCAATATGGGGTGGAGCGCCATCCTGCATAAAGATTGTGCGTTCCAGCAGGTGTTTATCAGCCGGGCTAGGGATGATGCGATTCTGTTGGAAATTCGCCTGTCTTATACATTTAGCACAATTCATCTTAGAACGTCTTTGTCGAAATTTGTGACAGGCTTCTCACGACTGAGACGTTTTCCTGACGATCAGAAAACTGGACGTCCACTGGTCTGGACAGATAAATTATCTTCATAGGCTACTGCTGAACGGTTCTCGAGCAGGCGCCACTTACTTATGCAGTGTGTTCTTGATATCTGGCAACATTCGTAATAGGTCCACCATTTTATACTTCGCGCTTGCAGAAATCATGTATCCTGTAAATTGTCTCTCTTTCTTTGTTTATGGAGAATTTTTCGTTTACTACCACCTTAGGCCACGACAACTCACTACAAATGGAATAAAAATTCACCAAATAACACAATATGATTATATTTAATGCTCGCACTGGTTACGAGATTCACAGTAGAGTGCTCAGAAAAGTATTCAACGCTCATTGGCTGTTGGAAAATGTGTGACATCAGATGTGCTGAACGAGCATAATCTTTACTACACTATACGTCGCACGTATACTAGTTGCTGTGAAGAGTGCTACGCCTTTGTGATTGACTCCGCAAGTCGTCCAAAACTTCCGTCCCCAGACACTCATTACTGTGGAATCGTGATGTCAAAAGTGTGGCTACATTACCGAGAATGTCATGAGCCGTGCCTTGTGAGAACAGCAGCAACAAATTCTTGAGTTATTTGGTCTTATTTCTCATCCCTATGTGGTACTGAATCGTTCCTACAACCCCAGGAATAAATAGGTACCGACCTATGAAGCGGCCCCAACTTAAATATTTTATAGTTAATGTACGATATATGTACATTGTATGCACCAAATTAATTGCTGGAGGTTTGTCATATCTAACACAGGTTTTCTGAATTTATCTTCCAGTTTTAGTTTTACTAACAAAACGAGTGTTAAATATGACTGGCTGTGTTATATACGGCACAAAAGTAGACATCAGATAGCATTACATTATTTCGCTCTCACATACTTTGGTTCACCTGCTCGTAACTAAATTGCCATCAAATGGATAAAAGGGAAATTGTGCTAGTAGCCATTGGCTTTTACCAGTAACATCATGTAGTGAAAATGCATTGGACGACATAAACAGTATGATGGCCATAGCATCAAATTTCTTCCCATATTTTGAAATTTCAGTAAAACACCAATTTTTTATTATAAGAATTTAAAGCACAGGGAAAAGAAATAGACTACCTGACAAAAATCGTGATGCACCCAGAAGCCATGATTAGAGTTGCAATTCTCTGTAAACCAGCAGGGTGCATTAGTGCTATTCATGTTTAGTACTCTTATCAGGCTTGGTAGGATATACAAGGGATATGAATAGAGTTAAAGTGGAGTCATCATGGTGAAGGGCACTGAGATGCCATGTTCTCGTTCAAGACAGTATTATTGGCACCTCACAGAATTTGCAAGAGGACTCACTGTAGTGTCCATTTGGCCAGATAATCGAATTGTGCCATATGCAGATTTGTGGATGCATTCAGATAAGACAGTAGTCCAAAGCTAGATTTCATGAGAATGTGAAGGCAGGCATACTCGCTGTTAAGGTTCTGGTTGACCACATCTCATCTGACCACTGCAAAGGAGGACTGTCATATTGTGCGCCAAGCACATCGTCACCCCTCCAAATCTGCACCTGCCATCGAAGGATGAGTAATAGAATCCAAGCAGCATTCTGTGGCACCCACACCAATGGTCAGAGACTAGTAGAATACGCTGCTGTTAACATTACAAAACAAACAGTTGTTTTTGGAGTGGTGTTGTGACTAGGATATCTACATATATGTAATACTTCGCAAGCCACCATATGGTGTGTTGGAGGGGGTTCCACTACCAGTCATTTCCCTTCATGTTCCACTCACAAATAGAGTACATGAGAAAAGACTGTCTGTATGTCTCCATCCTTTAATCTGACCTACTAGGGATCCCAATCATTTGAGTAGCACTCAAGAATGGGTCACATTTGTGTTCTATAGATAGCCTTCTTTATAAACGAGCTACACTTTCCTAAAATACTTCCAATAAAGTGAAACCTTCCCTGCCAGTATCCTTAGTTGCTCATTCCATTTTACTCACTTTGCAACATCATACGAACTTAAAATGAATGGTGTTGCATTGTGTTCCACATTTAATTGCTGCCTTTCACTAACCCAGATGACTGTTATTAGTGAGTATGGTGCAACTTGGTGGGTGGTCCCATTCTTCAAGTGTTCTGGAGAGCCACAGTGGAGGTATTCCTGGTGTCTCGGTGTGAGGAGCCATTGGAGATCACTTCAGATCATGGCTGGTAGTGATTGAGGGTCTGGTGGCACAATGCTGTCATGGACATCATACATCCTCATGTGGTCTGTTTCTTGCAAGAGCATCACTGTGACATTTTTCAACAGGACAATGCTCATCAACACATGGCACAAACATCTATGAACCACATGTGTAATATTGAGGTAGAGATCATGCAAGATTACTTGACTTGTGTGCAGAAACGCATTCTCTTACTTAGCACCAGGTGAGAGTGGGACTGAACCAGAGACTTCAGAGATACTGCGACAAGCTGGGCAGCGACTTCCTGAACTTGCATTGCAGGTTTAACTGTAGGATCCCCCTAAATGAGTCAGCTGTGCACTACACATCAGAGGCTGCTATGCAGGTAACTAACTGAGTGTGGGGTGCACACAAAGAGTGTGAATCTCCAACCAGCCCAAATAACAATAGCTGTAGGAAATGCAGAAGTATCAGTGAAAGTTCGAAATAAATGCCCTCCTCCCCCCCCCCCCCCACACACACACACACAGTTGAAAGTATGTGGTAAACTGGTGAACCATTCGCAGCAAAGTGCCAGAGTTTGAAGTGCTCTTGTAAAACAGTGAAACTCACATCATAGTAGCTACAGACAGCTGGTCGAAACTTGAAATTGATAACAGTGAGGTCTTTGGGGAAAATTTAAGTGTATATCGAAAATATAGGCAAATGGGAAATGGAGGTGACATGTTTGTCACAGCAGACAAGAAACTCTAATCCACTGAGGTAGGAATTGCAGCTGTGTCTGAGATTGCTTGCACAAGACTCAGTATCAGAGGTGGGGACAAAATGATAATTGGATGCTTCTGTCACCCACCAGACTCATCTCCTGTCGAAAGCGAAAACTTTAGAGAAAACCTCAGTTCACTTGTATGTAAGTTCCCCAACCATACTATAATCATTGGTGGGGACTTTAATCATTCAACTGTTAAATGGGGAAATTACAGTTTCATTAGTGGTGGGTGTGATATGACATCCTGTGAAACATGACTAAATTCTTTCTCTGAAAACTATCTAGAACAGATAGTTAGCAAGCACATTCATAATGGAAATATATTTCATCTAATGGCAACAAACAGACCTGACCTCTTTGAGGGTGTCCACATCTAACTGGAAGCAGTGACCATTATGAGGTTGTGAGAATAATGATTATCAATGTAAAAAGGACAACTAAAACAAGCAGAAAGATATACTTGTTCAGAAAATTAGAAACAAAAATCGATAGTGCATATCTCAATGAGGAACTTTAAACTTTCAGCACAGGGCAGGAGTGTGTAGAGGAACTACAGCTCAAGTTTAAAAGAATAGTTGACCATGCACTGATAGATATGTATCCAGTAACAGTCCATAATGAGAGGGATCCTCCATGGTATACAGTTACTACAAAGAAACAGAGATTGTTGTATAATATGTGTAAAACAAAATGTAGGGCTATAGGCAGGGAGATGCTGAAAGAAACATGTTTGGCTCTCAAGAGAGCACTGTGTGACGCCTTCAGTGACTGCCATAGCAGCATACTGTCAAACGATCTTTCCCAAATTCAAAGAAATTCTGGTCATGTGGAAAGGATGTTAATGGCACCAAAGCACCCTAGCGAATGAGACACAAACTGAAATTGAGGGTAGCAGAGTGAAAGCTGAAACGCTTAATTTCGTTTTTAAATGCTCCTTTATAAAGCAAAACTCAGGGAAATTGCCTCAATTTAATCCTTGTAGAACGGGAAAGGTGACTGAAACAAGTATTAGTGTCAATTGTGTTGAGAAACATCTGAAATCGTTAAAATTGAACTAACCTCCAGCGCCCAATGGAATCCTCATCAAATTCTATACTGAATTTGCGGCTGACTTAGCCCCTCTTCTAACTATAATCTGTCGCAGATCCCTCAAACAAAAAACCATACCCAGTTCTTGAAAAAAAAAAAAGGCGCTGGTCACACCTGTTTATAAGAAGAGTTGTAGAAATGATCCACAAAACTACCATCCAATATCCATGACATCGGTTTATTCTAGAATCTTAGAACATATTCTGAGCTCAGACATAGTGAGGTATTTGGAACTGAATGTCCTCCTCTATGCCAACCAGCATGGATTCTGAAAAAGTCAGTCATCTGAAATTCAACTCCCATTTTTCTTATGTGAGATACTGAAAGCTTTGGGTCAAGGTAGGCAGGTGGATGCAGTACATCTTTATTTCCGAAATGCATTTGGCTCAGTAGCAGACCTAAGCTTACTGTCAGAAGTACGATCATATCGAGTCTCCAGTGAAATTTGTGACTGAATTGAGGCCTTTTTAGTAGCGAGGACACAGCATCTTATCTCGGCAGGACACCCATAATCAGATATAGAAGTAACTTTGGATGTGCCCCAGAGAAGTGTGTTGGGACGCTTGCTGCTCATGCTGTATATTAATGACCTACAACTTTTTGCAGATGATGCAGTTATCTATAATGTAGTACTTTCTGAAAGAACCTGCATAAATATTCAGCCAGATCTTGGCAAAAATTGAAAAGTGGTTGAAGGATTGGCAATTTGCTTTAAACGTTCTGAAATATAAAATAGTGCACTTCATAAAACAAAAAAAGTGTAGTATCCTATGACTACAACATCAATGAGTCTCTGTTAGAATCGGCAAACTCATACAAATACCAGTCTGTAACACTTTGTAGGGATATGACATGAAATGATTACATAGGCTCAGTAGTGTATAAAGCAGGTGGTAGACTGTGATTTATTGATGGAATACTTGGGAATTGCACTCAATTTACAAAGCAGATTGCCTAACCGAGCGAGGTGGCGCAGTGGTTAGCACACTGGACTCGCATTCGGGAGGACGACGGTTCAATCCCGTCTCCGGCCATCCTGATTTAGGTTTTCCGTGATTTCCCTAAATCGCTACAGGCAAATGCCGGGATGGTTCCTTTGAAAGGGCACGGCCGATTTCCTTCCCCATTCTTCCATCACCCGAGCTTGCGCTCCGTCTCTAATGACCTCGTTGTCGACGGGACACTAATATCCTCCTCCTCCTCCTCCTCCTCCACAAAGCAGATTGCTTGCAAATCACTCGTGCGACTCGTTCTAAAATGCCTCAGGTGTGTGGGACCCATACCAAATAGGGCTAACAGGGGTTATTGAACATATACAGAGAAGGGTAGCAAAAATGTTCACAGATTTTCTTGATCCATGAGAAAGTTTCACAGAGATGCTATAGGAACTCTTGAAGATAGATGTAAACTCTCGTGAAAAAGTATATTAACAAAGTTACAGGAACCAGCTCTAAACAATGATTCTAGGAATATACTGCAATCACCTACGCATCACTCACATGGGAATCGTGAAGATAAGATTAGAATAATTACTGCACGCACAGAGACATTCAAACAATCATTCTTCCCCCGCTCCATATGTGTAATGGAATGGGAAGAAACCCTAGTTAGTGGTACATTGGGATGTACCATTTACCTTAGCCGCTGTAGTCGAGCGGCTCTAGGCGCTTCAGTCCGTAATCACGCGGCTACTATGGTCGCAGGTTCGAATCCTGCCTCAGGCATGGATGCGTGTGATGTTCTTAGGTTTAAGTAGTTCTAACTGATGACCTCAGATGTTAAGTCCCAGAGTGCTTACAGTCATTTGAACCATTTTGTACCATCTACCGTGCACCTCACGGTGGTTTGCAGAGTATAGATGAAGATGTAGAACTACGTCACTTTTGAAAGCCGACGGCTAGTACCGCAAATTACTCATGAACGTATTTCTCTTAAAAATGTTTTCACTGTAAATGTTGACATTCTGTACAAGAAATTATTCCTTTTATTAAACTACATTTCACGATCACTGTATTACAGAAACTATGCCTGTAAACAGAAATGTTCAAATACATTTAGAAATCTCAACCACTTCCCCAACAAAATACACACATGAAAATATATCTCATTGACTACAACCAATTATAACGAATTTCCAACAGTGGCATGCAAAGAATATCCGCCGGCATCGTAAGTGCGCTTAAGCTATGCACGGAATTGTGTTATATTATTCGTGCTTTAGTTTTTTTGTGTTTTGAGCTGAAGATCTATGGCTTCTACATTCGAAAATATGTCATCAAAAATGAAACACATTGTTTTGTTTCGCCGTTCAGCATGTATAATAGATATTTGTGCAAGACCTGAAATGACCTCTAATGTGATTTGTGCGTGTGACATCTTCCTGGACAATATTTGGACTCGAATTTATAATTCGACAGTACTATGAAATAATTTTTTCGGTACCAAGAGGGAGAGACGTCAGCTAATTCTTTGCAGAAAACAGCAACCATCAGTTGCCAGTACGACACAAAATGTCTTCCCCGACTTGGATTGTAATGACTTTTCCCCTAGGCGATCAACCAAGAGAATTATTTGACGAGCTCAAGTCCGATTTCAGCCGAAAGCTGCGAACTCCACGTCAGTCGTACTCGGTGTACTTGATTCGCAAAGCGATATACAAAAATCATTTGTTATTCGTGCTTAGGGCGGTAGATTGTTCCATGTTTTGAATGCGGTAGCATTGCGCTGTTCGATGTTGAGCTTCGTGCTGCGACGCGGTCTCCCGTGTTTGTGAAGCGAGTACTTGCAGAAAAAGAAAATGCGTATCGTGGTGCTCTTCGTTTTTCTTTTTCTAGTGCATGAAATTCGCGCGAATGACGAAAGTCATGTTCAACTTGATTTGGATATTGGCTCAAGCAGGGAAGCATTGAGAACCGACGATGAAGTGATCAAACGAGAAGAAGAAGCAATCAGAATTGATGGCCTTAATGTGTCACAAGTAAAGCAGATGAAGGAGGCGGTACAAAAATTTACTTTTCAGGCGGAAGTTAGCCGGATGATGAAACTCATAATTAATTCCCTGTATCGCAATAAGGAAATATTTTTAAGAGAGCTTATTTCCAATGCTTCTGATGCACTTGATAAAATTCGTCTTTTGTCTCTGACAGATGATTCTGCCCTGAGTGCTACAAATGAGCTGGTCATTAGAATAAAGATTGACCAAGATGATCGGATTATTCATATCACTGACACTGGGATTGGGATGACAAGGAAAGACCTCATAAACAACCTTGGAACTATAGCGAAGTCTGGAACTTCAGATTTCTTTGGTAGAATGCAAAATTCATCTTTCACAAAAGAGGAAATGAGTGACCTGATTGGACAGTTTGGTGTTGGGTTCTATTCTTCTTTTCTTGTTGCTGATAAGGTAGTGGTGAAGAGTAAGCATAATGATGACAAGCAGTATATATGGGAATCAGATGCAGGAAGCTTTTCCATCACAGTGGATCCTGATGGTGACAGTTTGAAACGAGGAACCACAGTAAGTCTTCATCTGAAAGAAGATGCTTATGAATACACAGATAGAGAAACTGTCAAAAAATTAGTTCAGAAATATTCACAGTTTATAAACTTCCCTATTTACCTTTGGCACCAAAAGACTGTTGAAGAAAAGCTCGTTGAAACTCCTATGAAGGAAACAAAAACAACAGAAGATGATTTGGGCGTGGAAGAAGAGCTGCAAGAGAATGAAGCTATAACTGTAAAAAAATTAGTAGATGACTGGGAGCTTCTAAATGTTGATAAGCCCATCTGGACTAGGAAGCCATCGGATGTGCAAAATGAAGAGTACTATGAATTTTACAAAGCACTGACAAGAGATACGAAAAATCCATTAGCAAAAATGCATTTTGCAGTAGAAGGTGATGTTGCTTTCAAAGCTGTTCTTTTCATCCCACAAGAACAACCAGAAGAGATTCTAAAAAATTATGGGAAGTGGACAGATAATATCAAGTTTTATGTACGTCGGGTGTTTATAACAGACGAGTTCAAAGACATGCTCCCAGACTATATACAATTTGTGAAAGGTGTTGTTGATTCTGATGACCTGCCACTTAATGTATCTCGTGAAACACTTCAGCAACATAAATTAATAAAAGTCATTCAGAGAAAACTTATTCGGAAAGCACTTGATATGATGCTTCAGCTTGAAAAGGAAGATTACATGAAATTTTGGAAGGAATACTCTACTAACATCAAACTAGGAGTTCTTGAGGACAGTATTAATCGAGCAAAATTGGCAAAACTTTTAATGTTTCATTCTTCTTATAGCAATAGTATGACAACCTTGTCAGAATACGTAGAAAGAGCAAAACCAAATCAGGATCAGATCTATTACATTGCAGGGGCTACACTGGAGGACCTGCAAACATCACCTCTTGTGGAGGGTCTCCTCAGAAGAGGCTATGAAGTTCTGTATATGATTGAAGCAGTAGATGAGTACTGTATAAACAAATTGCCAGAATTTGGGATGAAAAGATTCCAAAATATAGCCAAAGAAGATTTTATAATGCCGATAGCAGAGGATGATAACGTAGACTGGGAAAAAATTACGGAAGAATATGAACCACTCATCCATTGGTTAGAAAGAGATGTATTAAAAGAGAAAATACAACGCGCAAAAATTTCTCAAAGACTCATGGAATCTCCTTGTGCTCTGGTAGCTAGCGTATTTGGCTATACAGGGAACATGGAACGCTTGGCTGTATCAACAGCTCACAGAAAATCATATCAGAATGACAACAGAAGCAAAATAAAGACAAAGAAGATAATGGAAATCAATCCCCATCATGAATTAATTAGGGAGTTACATAGACGATTTAAATACCAACCAGGAGATGAAACTGTGAAACAAATGGCCATTATGTTATACCGTCTTGCTGCTTTGAAGTCTGGATATATGTTAGATGATACCTTTGCATTTTCTCAAGAAGTAGAAAATATGATGGTAAAACTTCTTGGCACTGGAGAGTTCAAGGAAGATTCTGGAAGGATCAAAACCGGCAGTATTGAAGATGAAGATATTCATGAAGAGCTATAAGTTTTTAAAATGATTTGTTAGCCTTTCCAAATTTTCTGGATTGTGTTAACAGTGAGGTGTGCACAAGACAGGCATGGATTAAAAATAAGTTACTTTCAATAAGGTGTAAATGTGGGTTTTATGATGCAAATCTATGGTGATAATATTGTTTGTGTCATTAGAGTGCACCATGTGTCAAATAAACAAATAAATCATTTTAATTAAAAAAGTCATTTCTGTGTTATAAAAATTACCAAACAATTTGTATAATAACTTAACAGTTCAAATATTAGAATCTCCAATGTGGTACCCACTGTAGAGTGCACTCTGGCAGATATTTTACACAATGGAGAAGATATGCATAAGTAGTAAAATTCCTAAATTTGCCATGCAATACTCTCCGTAGAAATTTCAGAGGGTGTGACATAGTGTGAAATTGCAAATGCTGAAGTAATGCCCATCAGAAATAATTAGGGAGTCACACAGATGAGTTAACTACCACTAGTTGTGAACTTACATGTGAGCAGCCTACTGTTCAGCTTTTTTTTTTTAACATTTCCTTCTTCACCTAAGTAGATCAATATGGAGCAAAATCACAATATTCAGGAACATTCTTTGACTCATACAAATGTTGTAAATTAATTATAAAACTATGCTTAGGCCTATGCTACACACCAGTCTGTTCCAGGACCAAGGTTTAGGGAGGCATGGGCGGTGATGGGTAAGGGTTGGGGGGGAGGAGACAATCACACTCTTGTGCCGAAAAAGTAATAATGCAATCCACAATTAAAAGTTCTAATGGACTTAAACTTGTGCAAAATGAGTCATTAATGGCTCCCAGGTTTAACTGATTGATTGAATGATTTTCGTTTGGTTCCATTTGATTTCATTACATCCAGAATGTCATTTATCATACATTTTATAAATTGATTTTTAAAAGTAGTCTTTAGTGTTAATTAGTGAGACTCACATGAGCAGCATTTAATAATGCTTAAGACTATATACACGTAGATGTGATAGATATTGTAAAAGTAGCTCCTAAGCTGAATATAAAATATGTAATGTATTAACAGTGACTGTTCTTCCTGTATCTCCCTAGACTTGTAAATATTATGCTAAAGCAGCATCATAAGTAGAATAGTGGCAGTTTTTCAAAAATTACTGAATTACTAGCACATGCATCCAGTGACAATCTGCTTTTGATGCGTGTGTGTGTGTGTGTGTGTGTGTGTGTGTGTGTCTGTGTGTGTGTGTGTGTGTGTGTGTGTGTACAAGGAAGAGACAGAGACAGGGATAATGATGTTTAATGTACCAGTTTTACATAGCTGTTCATAAATGACTCTTGTACCTGCATATCTATCACACAAGTGCGTAAACAAAATTAAGAAACTTCCTTAAAATCAAATTTCATTATGAAAATTTGTGTATTATGTTTTCTGCAGCAGCATTTGGGCTATTGTATTCACTTTCTAAGTTTCAATTTGGAAATATCTGTGTTAATCTTTTGTATCATCTAGCTGAAAATATATAGCCATATAGAGTGAAAATCAGGGACACGCCAGTCTAAAATGAGAATGTTTTATAGTATTACTATGTAGCACAAAAATATCACTGTTGTTGCCCTGGCATACTTCAGACCAGAAGTATAAAATACTGGCATACTTCAGACCGGAAGTATAAAATATTGATGATATAAAATTCTGTTTCATAATTTAAACCAGTGCAAAGTCCATGTTGAAATATCAACAATATTATGAAAGGGATAGATTATCGAACATAATCAGTTTTTGGAAATGTAATGAAATTGGATAGATAAGAAATCTACTCACTGTGTGGCAGCTGGAGAGCACGCTTGTAAAGGTACTGCAGTTTGCAAGCTTTTGGAGTCAATGGCTCCTTCTTCTTGCTGAAGCATTGAAGGGGATGAAGGAAAAGGACTGGTGAGGCTTAGGAAAAGGGGAAGTGTTCAGAAAAGTTGCCCAGAATCCCATGTCAGGAGAGACTTAGCAGACAAGATGAGACAGAGAGAGTCATTCCTTCTCATCCCATCTGGTAAGTCTCCCCTGACTGGGTGACTTTTCCGATCTCTACCCCTTTCCTTGAACCTCACCAATCCTTTTGCTTCACACCTCTTCCTTTTTCTTCAACCCTTCTGCCAGAAGAAGGAGCCATTGGCTCCATAAGCTCACAAACTGCAATACCTTTTATATGGGTGCTCTCCCGTGGCTACTTTTTTTATCTACCTTAAAAGGATAGATTGCTGCTCATCATAAAGGTGGCACGTTGAGTTGCAGACATGCATGATGAGAAGACTTAACATTTCATAATTTTATAGTGTTCTCGCGAGATTTTTTTTTATATAAAACATAGATCTAAGTATCTGTACAAAAATGACACAAAAAAAAGATGTGGGTGTTGACCACATTGTTCACTGTATGACATAAAATATGATTTTCTTCATCATTCTTCAGAAAAGAAATACTCACAGGTAAGCATAGACCTGAAAATCAAGAATGCAGCTTATAAAAGTAAAAATTCTCAGAGTTGTAAATGCTGACTCAATTACACTGTTCAGAGAGAATTGACTGAAATGGAAAAGGGGAAGAAGTTTACCAAGGATACACAGTAGATGAGAAATTTAATCTTTCTTAAAAATATGCTTACAACATTATGGATGCAGTTTTCCATACAATAGATCAGGGACATTTACAGTAGAAGCTGAAAAAATGGATGCCTAACATCAGATCAAAGTATCTTGTACTAAAAAGAGTGTGCCATACTGAATGGAAAGGACTGGTTCTAATTAAGACTTAAAAATGCACTATAAGCAATATTGCAGTATTCTTAAGTATGATGTCAAAGAGGCAGAAACCATGTACTGTGTAAAAAAAAACAGAATTCCAAGACTAAGCCAAGGACACCAGAGATCAGTTTTGCCACCTCATCTCATCTGCTAGAGAAGTCACAAAAATCATTAGTCCACTGAAAAGTTTTAATTCTTCTGCTTATGATAGTATCTAAACCAAAGTACTAAACTCTTGTCCTGACTTGGTAGTGCCACCTTTGAGTTACTTTCATAATCAGTTGAAGAGCCGAGGAGTATTTCCTAGAAGACTGAAGTACACAGTAGTGACACCAATATGCAAAAAAGGAAAATAGAATCTCATTCCTTCCCGTGTTCTCGAAAATTTTTGAGAAAGTAGCTTACAACAGAACTAACTTTTTGAGAAGAGCTTCGTAAACAGCTCGGTTTCACTGCCATAAAGGTTTCACTAACCTTACAAATACAATTCTAGCAGGACTAAACAACAAAAATTATGCAGTTGGCACGATCTGTGATCTTGTAAGAAGTCTTTGACTGTACGGGTTCTGCTAAGGAAATTAAAATAGTAAAGCATTAAAGGTCTTCTGCTTCCATGCATGGAGTAACATCTTAATAATAGAAAATAGTGGGTCACTTTAGCAGCTAATACAACAGAAACAAGATAAAATTCAGAGTGGGGTAATGTGAAATATAGTGTGCCTGGTCCATTCTGTTTTTCGTCTATATAAATGTTTTACCAGCGACACTGAAAGAGTCTTAAAAAACTGCAACATTTATATTGACAAAAGATCCAACCGTACCCCTACCAGACACACTCAAGATAATAGTGGAAGAGGCTTCACAGCAAGGATGTTAACTCTTAATCTTGCAAAAATTAAATTATCCTGTAGATATAATTTATTCATTTGTCCATATAAATCTCTTTTCCAGTATATGTATTGTACACATGATATTGGATAGAAAAAAATCTTTTTATCTGTTGATTTTACAACCATCAAATGTACACCATTTATGTTTTTATAACAAATTGAATCAATATAGTGAATAATTACAAATTTGACTGTAATTACAAATTTGACTGTGTACTGTACTTTTACAACTTACACAATTTCATTCATAAGACACTGTGAGACCGAATAAAAGCTGTTTTTCATTAGGTAGGGTATCAGACTTTCTAAAGTTTTGTAGTTCAGGAAGAAATCTTATTTGTGTGGGTTGATATCGTGTGCTAACTCAATACTACACTAAGCCAGTCCACATCTACAGGGTGTTTCACAATTCATGTTACAAACTTCTAGAAGGGATGACTTAGTTGATCAAGTTTTACATAGAAACCCATGCCTGGAAATGTCATCCCATGATGATACAGAGCATCAAAGTCACAGGCGCTGGCACCTGTAAATGTATGTATATACAGGGTGATTCTGTGACAATGTTAGAAACTTTCTAGGATGATGGAGAAGGATAAATGTATCAATTTAAGATAAGAATTTCTGTACAGGAAATGAATGAGTTGTAAATGAAAATCATTCTCATACCTCTGACTGTGTAATACATGTACTGGTACTGTTGTTGCTAAGATTGTATGGTAATTAGCTTTTGGTGGTGGCAGTATGGTGCAAAACAAAAAGGAATGTCTAGTGAACATGGGCTCTGAAATGCATACCTTAAGAGCTATGAGCACTTGTTCAATAGACATGTTCGCAATAGTGAAGATGAACAAGTGCTCATAGGTCCTCAGGAATGTGCTTTAGAGTCCATGTTTACTGGACATTTTTTCTTTGTATTGTTGCCCACCGCACAATTGGAACAGCAACAATTCCACAGTACGTGTATTTCACTGTCAAAGGATCAGAATGGTTTTTGATTATAGCTTTTGACTCATTTGTTTCCAGTGCTGGGACCCTTACCTCAAATTGATACATCTATCCTTCTCTATCATCCTAGAAAATTTTTAACATCATCACGGAATCACTCTGTATATACAAGCATTTATAGGTACCAGCACCTATAACTTTGACGCTCTGTAGCGTTGTTAGATGACATTTCCGGACATGGGTTCCTATGTAAACTTGATCTACTAAGTCCCCTCTACAACCTCTAGAAGTGTGTAACATGAATTGTGAAACACCCTGTAGAATTTGGCAGCAGCCATATGACCACACTGCCAATCTGTGGCTGGCTCCGAGACACATCCTCCACAGCATGCGTGGCCAGTGCCACCACAGAGCTGACATAAAGGATGCAGCACTGATTGATAGTCTAGTCTTCCTGTTACTTCAGTTCTGCCTGTCTCATCTAAGCATTATAACTCAGCTTCTGTCACTATTGTGGATGTTGGCCTTGGCCTATCTCAAGGACTTGCATTGGATATTGATCTAGATTGTACTGGAAAACAAGTTCAGTAAAAGAAGATTATTAAACACCATGTGTACGTCTTATTATTTTGCTCTTTTTTGTAGAACCCACCAACTGTTTGGCATTCTAACAGTGGGCCGATCACACATCTGGTGACGAGCATGTTTTCTGTGGGTGTTCAATTGCATTTTGTTGCCCACCATACAATCATCTGGAAATGAGGAAAAACTACATTTGGTTGCTACTCAGTTCTACTTCTTGCCATACAGACAACTGGTGATGACATTTGTTGTGTGTATTTCTTCTAGAACTGTGGACTTAGCTATGCTCACCCGCCACATTGCTCCAGTGTTGTTGTGTGGGTTTCAGAACATTCTGCTGCAACTGTCTGTGTTTCTTGTGTTTGTCAGATGATATTGCTAGCAAGTGTAACTCGTAGTTTCTTTGAGCATAGCTTAGTGTTTGAGCTTTATTCTTTGTTCATGTGTAATTTTTTTGTGTGTTTTATCATGGCCAGTCCCCTGCAAGAACAGTCAGTAACTCAGATTGTTCAATTTCATGTGAAGAAGATGCTGCAGCTCATGGAAATGATGACCAGACTGCTGCACAAGCAAACACAGTGGAACCACCAACAGTACCAACATGGCGAGCAACTTCTGTTTCCGTACCCCCATTCCATGTATATGATTCTCAGCAAGAGGAGTGGTTTGAGTACTGCACATAGCTGTAGTCACACTACACAGCACATCACATTGAAAGTAGGGACAGGCAACCATATTTTCCTGCAACAGCTGGAGTGTCAGTGTATCAGTTAGCCTGCAAACTGTTTCCCACCACTAGACAAGTACTATGATGGACAGATTAATGTGCCAGCCGTGTGTTACAAATTCTTTTGCTTGCATAGGCAACCCAGTCAGACCCATAAGCAGTGGGTGACTGACATAAAAGGACTTATACGCCACTGCAAATTAAAGAGTGAGTGTGGACATTATTGTAGTGATGCCACAGTTAGGGTTGCCATTACTCAAAATGTGTCAGATCCTGACATAGGTAAACAGGAACTTAAGTATCCTGACCCTAGCTTGCAACAGGTTTTGGAGGCATAGGAGCATCGGGACTCATATGGTAGTGCAGTGGTAGACATTAACTCCACTCCTGTTTGTACAGTCCAGGGTAATTGTAAACAGGGTGGACCCTCCATTCACAAGCTGCGGCATGTAAAGCTTCAGCCAGGACACCATTGTAAATAAAACCTGTGTGCTAAGCAGCAGGCTAGTGGAGTTGACCCCTGCCCCCAGTGTTTCACGGCACACGAGCGGCAAGCGTGCCCCTGTGCCCCTGTTGTGACACTAAACACTATCACCGAGATGAACATGGCCACGTTCATTCTGTTTGTCTGCAGAAATACAAGTCCAATAAGCACCCTGCATGTTCTCCAGTTTCTCAGCCAATCACTGTAAATACAATAGTGATTCCAGTGTCTGTCAGTGCAAATGAAGTGCTAAAATGAAAAACTCATACATTCCTTCCATCCAGCATCAGGCTAATTAATTGTTTGTCACTTTGCAGACTGTGAACCACAACATATGTATGCAATTGGATACTGGTGAATCTGCGACCCTTGAGTAGAAGCACATATGAACTGTAAGGCAAGCCCAAGCTACATAGGCAGCTCTTTAGGGTTACAATGGACATGACATTCCTCTGCTGGGTATTTCCAGCTTACCTGCCACATTTCATAACATTACTAAAATGATTTCATTCACAGTGTTGTACTCATGTGAAAGTGAAAATATTTTTGGTGTGGACTCTTTTGATCTGTTTGGTTTGAACATTCAAGACAACGTTCTCTCTGTGAATTTCTCTATGCCTACAGACAGTGTAGGTGAACTTTGTGATGAATTTAGTGCCATTATTTTGAGATAGCGTACGCAAAGTTAATAATTTTGAGGCAATATTTTGTTGAGTACTTCCTGTCTGTCATGCTATCAGAGATCAAGTGGCACAGGAACTCTTATCTTGGCAGGACAATGGAGTGATTTCCTCTTTATCAGCCATCCTTTGGTCATCTCCTATGGTGATTACGAAGAACCCTTCAGGCAAAATACCCTTATGTGCAGGTTTCAAAGCGAAGGTGATTGACTCTCTTCCTTTGCTGCAGACTGAAGAACTCATGGACAAGCTTAGTGCAGGTCGCTTATTTTCTAATATTGATTTTCATTATGCTACTTTGCAGCTTCCCTCCGATGAACAGTCACAACAAGATTTTGTGATCAACATGCACATGGAGCTATTTAAGTCTTTGCAGTTGCCCTTCGGCGATGCATTCACACCTGGAATTATTCAGCATTACTTACAACAGTTGACTGTTACAGTTCCTTCTTGTTTGAACTATTTGGATTACATAGTAGTTTTGGGTCGTACACCCAACATACATCTTTCCAGTCTCAGGAATGTTTCTCAAGTGCTCTCAGGTGCTGGGATAAATCTAATAAATGAAGTGCTCCTTCTTCCATACTGAGAGCGAATATTTAGGACATTACCAACAGTCAGGGTGTCACACTTAACTGCCATTTGGGACATCCCAGCTCCTTGGACTGTCAGTGAACTCTAGGCTCTCTTGAGTAAAGGCACTTATTACATTCAGTTCATCACAAGCACTGCACAGACTGTGGTTCCAATGCATTGTCTTCAATGAAAGAACATTTCATTTGAGTGCACTAGGGAGCATCAAGTCGCATTTCAGAAAGTGCATGATGGTTCATTGAGTGATCACTGTCTGGTACATTTTGTTCTCAGTAAGCCAGCACGACCAGCTGGCAGTTGATGTGTACTCTTAACAGGATTGACACTGTTCTCTCACACAGTGCTGGATCATTGGAGAGACCAACTGCCTTCACATTCAAACTCCTCAACAAAGTACAATACAGCTATACAGAGAAGGCCTTGCTGTCATATATGGGGTGACCACATTCCATCAATATTTGTATGGCAGAAAATACTACTTGGTGATGGACAACAAGCCTCTCACCTCACTGTTCAGCCCTTCAAAGGCAGTCCTTCCACGCACAGTGCAAAAGTTGCAGTGTTGGTCTCTGGTCCACCCCGAAAGTCAGAACAAAATTGTGTACACGCCAATGGCTAAGCATTTGTATGCGGACACTCTTTCTTGTCGACCAGTTGGCACTGATTTGGCATTCTGACACCTCAAGAGTTTCTTGCTTTCACACAAATAGTCAGGACAATGGAACACTTGATGGTTTTCTCATTCACCACTGTCACATTGCTCAGGCAATACCTGCAGGCCCTAGTCTCAAGTTTCTGTTGCAGTACCTCTGCACCAGTTGATCGCATTCACTTAAGCAGATTAGTGATCCACTTGTATGCTGTTATTTGGTGCTCCAGTGCAGCCTATCAGTCCAGGAGGGCGTCATCCTGGCACATACAGACAATTATGTCTCTTACGGTAGCGCCACATTTACATCAGAAGGAAATTTTTCGCCTTCTTCACAAATGCCTTTGGGGCATCGTATGTGCCACGCAGCTTGCCCAACGCCATTGCACATGGGTCGGCACATGTCCGGTGCTTTTAGAGCACTGGGCTGCTCTACCACAAAATTTTTTTACTGGCTCAAGCACAGTGCCCCTGGACGATGTCTGACTATTGAATTTGTATGTTATTACTGTACCTTTTGTTGCCTTATTGTGGTAGATGCCTTTAGCAAGCTTCTGTTCATGGTGCCCATGTGCTGCACCACAACATCTAGCACTATCGAGACTCTGGTGTCAACCTTTTTCATCGAAGGGTTACCTGAGGTCCCAGTTTTGGCCAATGGCCCACAGTTCACATCGTTGGAATTTCAGCAGTTTTGTGATGCCTGTGGCATCGAGCACGTTATGACAGCACCATTTTGTGCTCAATCCACTGGTGAAACAGAACCTTTCTCAGAACATTCAAGTGACAGATGAAAAAGTTATGTGCTTCCCATGTATGGGAGCAAGCATTAGTGCTCTTTCTCTCATTCTACCATCCCCAGCCACGCAACTTCAAATCACGGGTGGACGTCATGCGTAGATGCCAACACTGCTGCATCCTCCACAGTGATTGGCCCATCCTCCACAGCTTTCAAGGTTTAATGTGCACGATTTGGTCTTTTTCAGAGTTTTTGTCAGACACAAGTGCTGGGAACAAGGTGGTACTGCCAAAGTCTCGGGCAGCTCATTGTACGTAGTACAGGCTTCCACCGGCTGCAGAAGTACCATAAAAAACAGCTTCATTTATGTGGGCTGTGTGATCCTGCCACAGACCCAGTGTCCCCCACAGCCTGTGCCAACTTTTCCTCCCTCTGGCCCCGAGTCACTGGCACTGGACAAGGAGCTGACAGGCATCAACACAGCATTGTTGCCGTCAGTGCAGCACTGGCAGCACCAGATACGAGAGGAGGGCCCCTTCACTCTGCTGCTTGCCAGTGGGTCATCGTGGACCCTCCGGTTGCTGTCATTCTGCCATCGATAGAAGAAGGTGCTCTGTCCCCAGTTGTGGTTGCACACCCTTCAGATTTTTTTTTCAGCTGGTGTTTCCATCATTTGTAAGACAAATGTCAGGGAAGGGCAGGTGCTTGACATCAGCTGAAGTTCTGGCTGTTGCCTCCTCAGTGGCACCTTTACCCAGAACTCAACCAGTCCCCACCCCTCCACAGCTATTTTCAGCAGTACCAGTACATGACAATGTCATGAGTTTTGAGGGAAGGGGGGGAGCAGGCATGTGGTACCATGTGCTATTGATACTATGCCACACCAGTCCTTATCTAGAAGTTGGCAGTGGCCATGTGACTGCACCACCAATCTGCAGCCAGCTTCTCCACAGCCCACACTGCCGGTACCCCAGCCACGGTGCTGACTTAAAAGATGCTGCGCCGACTGCTAGTTGGGTCTATCTGTTACTTCAGTTCTGCCTGCTTGGTCTCAGTGCTGTCACTCAGCCTGTTACTATTATGGATATTGTATTCAGCATATCTTGAGGACTGTCATTGGCTATTGCTCTGGAATGTACTGGAAGACAAGTTAAGTGAAAGAAGTTTATTAGACACTACATGTGCATCTTATTATTTTTCTCTCTGTTGTATAACTCACCAGCTCCATGGCATCCACCAGAGGAATGGCCAAAGATGGGTAATCTGTTTTATAGTTTTGTTTCTGCATGGTATAACCTTTTTGGCATAATTTGGTTTTGCAATGACTAACATGGAAGTCACTGTCTGACCTGGTATTGTATTCATGGACAATTTTGTTCTGAGAAAAAAGATTTTCTTTTCTCAATATACCTTTTTGACATGCATAACTACTGATATAAAAATTCAGGGAAGGAGTAATATTTTTAGATCTTCAAAGAAAGGTTTCCCTGGTTTCTTGCTGCTTGCTTGTTTCACTATTCTTATAACTACTTCTTGTTTCCTGAAAACTGTTTTGGTCTGGTGTACATTTCCTCAGGAAATGATACTGTATCTCAATAATGAATGTACACAGGCAAAGTGTTGCAAAGAATTCTAACTACATAGTTCATTTTTGCTAGTTGTGAATTTAGGGATATAATATGAGAACTCCAATTAAGATTTTCTTGAATATGAAATCCAAGAAATTTAGTTCCAGTAACAGCACTAATGCTTTGGTTATCCACACATATTACTGGTAGTACTGCATTTTTGTTTTGATCTGTATGGAAATTCAAGAGAATTGTTTTCTGGGGATTTACTATTAGCCTGTCTATGGTAAACCATCCAGACACTTCTTTCATAATGTCTTTTTGCAGAGATAGCAAGATCTTCACTGTTTCCCTGCAAATAGCGCTGGTTCTGAATCCCTGACACACAATGCAAAGTCACTGAAAAGAAATGGACCTAAAATTGGCCCTGTGTAAACCATTACTAAGTGCACATGGGAGAGCGATGTTCCAAGAATGATTTAATCAACTCATTTGGCATGGCATGCCTCTTACACCATGCCATTCAAGCTTTCTCAGAAACACAGAATGATCAGATGCTTTTGCCAGATCTAAGAATAACCCTGCAATTGTTCTTTGATTGTCCACAGCATTTATGACACGCTGTATCAGGTTGAAAGTTGCTGTTTCAGTTGATTGCTGTGGCCTGAACCCGTGTTGACAGACAGAAGTAATATTATTTTTGTTGAAGAATGTAGTGAGTTGTGAAAGGAACAATTTTTTAATAATTTTTGAAAATCTAGACAGTAGTGACACAGGCCTGTAGCTACCCATACAATGATGATCGCCTTTTTTATATAGGATATCACTTTTTCTTTTTTTTATAACAATGAAAACAATAAATTTTTCAGAATATACTATAACTGGATAGATAAAAAATCTACTCACCAAGCAGCTGCAGAACACACACATAAAGAAAGGTTATAATTATGCGAGCTTTTGGAGCCAGCGGCTGCTTCTTTTGGCAGAAGGGTTGAAGGGGTAGGAAGAGGAGTGAAGGAAAAGGACTAGAGAGGTCTAGGAAAAGGGGAAGATTTTGGAAAAGTCACCCAGAACGTCAGGTCAGGGGAGTCTTACCAGATGCTATGAGGAGGAATGACTGATTGTTGGCGACTGCAACGGATGAGATTTGAAAACCTGAGAGCTTGAAGGTGGGAGGCAGGGTAATATGCAAGAGAGAGATAACTGCTAAAATGTCATGAACAAGTTAAAAGTGCATTGTACATAACAGAGGTGGGAGGGGGGCAGTAAAAAATAGACAAGTAAGAAAATGAAAAATGTTGAAAACTAAAATGGAGTGAAGACAGGGGAAGTTACTGCAAAGAAATTCAGAAACAGAAGAAATTAAGGCCCGGCCAGTGGAAAAAATCAAGGACTTGTTGTAGTGCTACTTCCCACCTGCAGAGTTCTGAGAAACTGCTGTCTGGGGAAGAATACAGGTGGTGTGTGTGGTGAAACAGTCACCAATGTCATGGCTGTCATGTTCTACAGCATGCTCTGTAATAGGATAATATGTGTTGCCGGAATACACCCTCTGTGTCTGCCCATTCATCCTACCTGATAATTTGGTGGTAGTCCTGCCGATGTAAAAGGCCGAACAGTGTTTACGTAACAGCAGGTATATGAAATGTGTTGTTTCCCAGGTGGCTCTCCCTTTGATAGTCTATGTTTTACCAGTTACAGGACAGGTATAGGTGATGGTAGGAGGGTGCATAGTATGAGTCTTACAGCAGGGATGGTCACAGGTGTAGGAGCCATGTGTTAAGGAGACAGGTGCAGAAGCAGCATAGGGTCTGACAGGGATATTGCGGAGATTGGGAGGGTGATGAAAAGCTATTCTAGGTATAGTGGACAAAATTTCAGACAGAATGGATCAAATTTCGGGGCACGATTTTAGGAAGTCATGGCCTTGTTGAAGTTGCTTTTTAATGCAGTCCAGACCAGCATAATACTGACTAACAAGTGGTGTGGTCCAAAGTTGTTTTTTGATAGGATCAGCAGTACCAAGATTGGATCTGATGGTCCGGGAAATCTGCTTTTGAACTAGGCTGGTGAGGCAGTTACGTCTACTGAAGACTATGGTGAGAATGGTCGTGTATTGCCATAAAGAGTCTATTGCAATCTGTTTTAAGTTAAATATCATGAAAACAAAGATTGATAGTGAGTGCAACAAAAGGTACTTTTATCGTAAAAGCTGTAAGAATTTTATACAGAAATTAAACAGAAGCTTTGAAATAGTTCAGAAAGCTGCTAACAGAGGGTGCTGTATGCTGTGCAGCTCTTACAATATAAGCATGCATAATGACTTGTTCTCTGCAAGCAATCTTTGCAGTCACATCACAGTTTTTTCAAAGTGCCCACCACTTGCAGTATAGAGGAGGAACTAACAAACAATGAAACTTCCCATTACATCCTGTAGTGTCTCAACAGAAATGTATTCAAATGCCACACAGGCTGTTACTTTATGGTCATACAGCATGGAGGGTGGTTCCAGTAGACAGCATCTTTGAATGTGCCCCACAGAAAGTAGTCATGAGGAGTCAGATTGGACAAATATTGAGGGCAATCCATCCATGCACTGATAAGTTTGTAATAATACAGTGCAATGACTCTGTATTCCCGAATGATTCATCAAGAAAACAAAACACCTGTTCTGTGCAATGTGGTCTGGCCCCATCCTGCGCAACCCTCTTAGACTCTTGTCAGTCCTCAAAAGCTAGCTATGTGGCGACAAGATGTTCAAAATTGCAGTGTAACACTCACTAGTGATTGTTTCTCTCATGACAAAAGGATCAATAATGCTTCTGCTGCAGCTCCAAACAGTAACTTTGGGAGAATATAGTGGTTTCGCTTCACACAAATGGGGATCTTGGGAGATCCAAAACCACTGTTTTTTTTAAATTCATGACTCCATTCAGGTGGAAGAGTGGTTCATCTGTGAATTACATGTAGCCAACACCAAATTCTTCACTATCTATCATTGTGAGAATCTGGTTTGCAAAGTCAGCCATCTGTCACTTGGCTTGAACAAGTGTGGCCCGGTGGGTCTGGACTTTGAATGGAAACATGTAGGCTGTGTCTCAGTATTTTCTGCATGTGTGAACATTTCAAACCAGTCTCTGCTGCACTTCTTCAGATGTGGTGACATTTTCAAAAGTAGCTACAGGCTGCCTGGGGCCAACATTCCCTGCTAGTTCACCAGCCATGTTGTGCAAATGGATTTCATGTTGGATTCTTTTGGAACATTAAATTGTGTCTGAATTTTTGCACTGTTGCCATAGGTCTGTGTTTCTAACCTGTGGTATTCCAGTATCAGAAAAACAAGTTGTTCAATGGAATACACAATTTTGATCTCTTCTTTTGGTATGCTAACCCCCTTTCACGTTTCAGTACTGGAACTGATTGCTTTGAGCTGCTGCACACTATGTATAGGCACCACACATTGCAATTACAGCACCATCTGTTAGCAACTTTTTGAACTTTTTTGAAACTTCTGTATAAAATTTTTACATCTTTCACAATAAGCATACTGTTTGTTGCATTCATCTATCTATCTCGGTTTTTGAGATATTTAATTTTGAAATCAGGGATGGCTTTGCTAAACACCCTGTATATATACAGAAGTAGCCTCCTATGGTAGCTTCTGCCCATTAGTGCGTAACTTAACTTATTGCATATCCCTGAAGGCTCTCCTTATTACGGGATTGATGGAACACGATATGTGAATGAATGAATGGAAGATCACTAAGGCCTCTGTTGCACTTGAGTTCTTTTATGTGTGTTATGTAGTATGTCATTGAATTTAATAACATAATTGCACAGAGAACTGTTTAGATCCTGCTTTTCAGGATAGACGCCTTGAAGCAAACCAGGCACAAGCCGAGGTCCCAATGTTGGAAAAATCACAAAAGTGATTTTTGCAATTTTTCAATGGCTCTATGGTATTGAAAATATTCATTGCAGGTGATTACGTGAACAAGTAAGAGTAACCAGTTCATGGTATGACTTACTGAGAAAATTCAATGATGTCTGAAAGACAATTATTTTCACAGCTTACAGATGCCTCAAGAGCTGCATTTTCTCACAAACTGTGAATCTGAGCAGTTAATCTGTATGCCAGACATCTAGAGCAGTATTTATCCTATTTGTGACAGTGCAGAGCAGTGCATTTTTATTGTGAAGTTAGCAATGCCACAATTAGATGAGGGAAGAATGCGGTCTTCACAGGTGAAACACACTTTATTTTTCAGAATCATTTTCCCTGCATTGCCTATTATTTTCTATTTCAGGATATTTGGCCTACTTTCATCTAACGATCTCCTTGCCATTTTGCTAGCGTGAGTGGCTGCATTGTTAAAAGCTCACCCTCCATTGCTGGTGGTGGACTGGAGATGAGCTCAGCTGGAGAGTGTAGATATCTGTCACACCAATATCTGATGGCTTTTCCTGCATCATTAATACCGTGGTTCTCCACTTGTGACGTGCAACAGTTGTTCCTTTACCTTGAGTCTTTCTTTCTTTCTTTCTTGTTGAGACTGTTGTCATAATTGTGAATTTCTATGGCTTCCCTGAAAAAGCAGGTGTGGTGGCTCTGCTGCACAGTGAGAATCTCTGTGTTGGTGGTTTTTATTATGTGGTCAGACTCACAAAGCATATGTGCTGCCACAGACAGTTTCTCCACCATCCTGCCATGCAGTACCATTCATGTTCAATAAACCTGTTGCTGATGGATCATCTAGTCATTCCAACACATTTCATATATACACAGCATATGGTATATGCCTGACATTGTAAGTTGGTCTGTCTTGCCCTTTGCCAGTTTAAGACATTCTTTGATCTTCTTGATCAGTTTGTAAATAGTCTTTACATTGTGTTTGCACAATATACAGCTGATTCTCTTCATCAACCTGGGGGTAAATGGCAAACAGACCATACCCAGCAATTCTTTTTCTTTGTCATTTTGCTGAGCGATAGCTTTTGTGACACTTCTTAAGGAATTGGTGGAGCACTCATTACTTCTCGGAACACATTCTAAGTGTTGCAACTCATATCCAAGATTCTGCAGCTCACATATTTGTCTTGTGGGCACTTTGACTGTATTAATCATTCCCTTTTTCTAGCTTTGGTGGTGGCTTGACGTGTGTGTCAGTTTTCAATACACACAGTGACTCAGGTTTGTCACTATTAATGATAGGCAGTATATTTAGAAGGCTCCTTTTCTGTTACTATGATAAATTTTGTTTGCATGGAGACTGTTTGAATGTCTTAGGAAGCCACCAAGCTGTTCCTCACCATGTCCCTAGCTGATGAAGGTGTCACAATGTGTGTTAGGATTACAAGGTGCCAAGTCTAGTGCCTTTTTTATTGTGCAAACACCATGTAAAGACTATTTACAAACTGACCAAGAAGGTCAAAAAGCATCTTAGACTGGCAAAGGACAAAAAGGATCCACACAAAATCTTGGAAATATGTCGCTTATGTTGATACGGTATATGGCAGAAAAGTCTGTGTCAGAATGACTGAATGATCCATGTTTCCATCATCAAACATACTGTAAACATCTTGCAGGTTGGGAAATGTGGAGAAATTGGACATGGAGGAGCATGTGCTGTATGAGACTGACCACATAATAGAATTTGTCAACAGGACATTCTCACTGTGGAGGAGAGTTACCTAGGTCTCTCATTCAGGGAGACCATGGAAATCCACAAACATGACAACAGTCTCAACAAGAGAGAAGAAAGCCTCAAGGCAAATGGATCTTGTGTTGCAGTAATGACTGTTGCAGGTAGCAAGGGGAGAATCAGAATGGTAATGACCAGGGAAAAGCCCTCAAATGTAGGTGCAAGAGTGATATACATTATCTGACTGCAGGTTTGACTCCAATCCACCACCAGCAAAGGAGGCTGAATCTTTGACAATGCCAACCATATGTACTGGTGAAATGTCAGAAAAATTGTTAAAAGAACATTGATTGAAGATTCCAAGACAGAAGCCAACAGACAATTTGCCACATTTTAAATGCTGCTGTGCTATGTACACTGTTGATGTAACTAAACAAGTTTATAAGGAACCTGATTATGGTGTTCAAGCCTGCAGCATTACTCCAGATATGCACGCAATGTGACTCCATTCACACAAACATGTTGGAATCAATGTGCATCAATTACTGTGTCATTGTGACATCCACTTGAACACAAGCCTTGCTTTCTGTGCCTGTGAAGATTGCCCTTTTGGGTGCAGTTCTGAAGGGAAGGCAGGAGGAGAGAGTGGGTCTTGACATCCTGTTGATGATGAGGCTATTAGTGGCTCAGCAACAACTTGAGCTGGACAAGTGTGGGACACAAATTCAGGCATTCAGGGCAGCCATCCCGATAATGGCTCTAGGTGGTTTGGGGAAACCTAAATCTGTATTACTGAAGGAGCATTTGAATCTAGACCCTTCTGTATGACAGTTGCATGCCATACACATTGCGCCAGTCAACTCAGAAATGAAATTCTTATTGAAACTTCTTGTGTAACAGCATGATTGATAGAATATATATGTATATCCTTTTCTGAAACTGTAACTAGAGTAGAGTAGAGTTTTATTGGTCCTGGTAATCATATAGTACACAAATAGTACATTCTGATGTAAGACAAGTCAATGTATAATTAAATATAATATTAAATTTGCATTAATTTCATTGTTTCAACATTAAATGTTCACTGAGTTACAATATACAGAGCAAATATTGTACAAAAATAAAGAGTAGATATTTTAAAGCAGAAAGAGCATGTACTGTACTGGCAGATTAATATTTGTTTTACAGTAATTTTTACATGGTAAATCATTAAAGTTCTAGTAACATTTATATGATACATCACTAAGTCAAAGACACAAATCATTAGTGAACTTTCAGCAGGAATTTATGGAGGCTGTAGAAGCAGTGATGAGTGAAATATGCCTTAGCAGTTGACTTGAAATTTGCCAGGTCATTTATTGATTTAATTTGTGGGGGAAGTTTATTATAAATGACTTTCCCATAATAGAGGGTTTCTTTTTTATTCTCCTTTTTGACTGGTGTTATAGGAGTGGATATTTTCATTTTTCTGGAAGAGAGTGGGATTTTCCATTGAATATTTTTTCATAAACACAGTTACCTCATACACATATATGCATGGAAGTGGGAGGATTTCTAGCTTTTTAAAGAGTGGTCTACAGGTTTTGTTCCATTTTACGCTTTCCATTATTCTTATAATTCTTTTTTGTAACTTAAAGAGCTTTTGGCTAAGAGAAGAGTTACCCCAGAAAATAATTCCATATTTCAGTTGTGAGTATATATAGGCATAATACGTGGTTTTCAGAGAATCTTTGTTGCAGCATACCTCTAATATTCTCATTAAGTAGCATTTAGTGCTTAATTTTTTACATACTTTTTCAATATGCATCCCCCATTTAAGATTATCATGGGGCCATACTCCAAAGAACTTAATATTGTCTACATTTTGAATGTCTTTGTCGGATATCTGAATCTGAGTAGTTTGCTCACCTTTTTTCACATTACAGAAATTTAGTGCCACTGTCTTACTTGCATTTATTACCAATTTGTTGTGACTGACCCAGTTTTCAATATTGTTCAGTGTCTCTGTTGTAGACTTATGAAGCATTTCCATTTCTTTCCCACTCACTAGCACACTTGTATCGTCAGCAAACTGGATGATGTTCTTGCAGAAATTGTTTAGATCATTCACATATAACAGAAATAGAAGAGGTCCTAGAACTCAACCTTGTGGCACTCCATATTTAATGGTTTCATAGTTTGAATAGTGTTGGTTGAGTTTGATGAAATTTTGATGTTACACTTCAACCACTTGTTTTCAACCACTTAGGTATGACTATCCAGTTGTTAGACGTTCCTCTAATCCCGATGTTGTCAAGCTTAGGCAGTAGTTTTATATGATCTATGATATCAAAAGCCTGAGAGAGGTATAGACGTATCGTAATAGTTGAAAAAATTCTGTATCAGTTGATCGGCCTTTCCTGAAACCATGTTGTGCTGTGGATAGTATTTTGTGCTCTTCCAGGAAATCTATTACTCTTCTTTGAAAATTTTTTGCTATGATTTTTGAGAATACAGATAGTAGAGCAATAAGCCTGTAGTTAGCCACGTCATCATTTTTACCTTTTTTGAATAGCGGTTTGAGCTTAGCTATTTTTAGGCATGGTGGGAAAATTCTGGTTTGAAAGGAACTATTATAGAGGTGAGCTAATGGTTCAATAATGAGATCTCCACATTTTTTAATAAGGCTGTATGGGATGCCATCTATTCCAGTTGAATGATTCACTTTTAAAGTTCTAATAACTGACAGGACTTCTTTCTGGGTTGTTGGAAAGAGAAACAGTGAAGTAGGATTTATATTGGTATTTAGAGATGATACTGGGCAGTTTGTATTGCAAGGTTTGATTTCAGCAATTAATTGCTCACTTATATTGCTAAAATAGGTATTGAACACATTTGCTATTTCCTTAGGATCATTAATTTCTTTGCTGTTACAATTAAATTTAATATTGGAATTTTGAGGAGAAACATTGTCAGTTTGCTGTTTCACTATACTCCACAAAGCTTTCATTTTGTTATTGGCATTATTTATATAGCAGTCATTTGCCATTACTTTAGCTTCTTTGATCACTTTCTTAAGTACCATTTTATAATTCTTGAAATATGCAAGGAATTCATTGGATGCTAAGGAAGACTTGGAGATCTCATATAATCTTCGTTTTTCAGCACATGACTTTTTTATACCTGTTGTCAACCAGCAATTTTTTCTGTTGAGCCTACTACGCTTGATTTTCTGAATTTTAGCTCTAAATGACATGTGAAAATAATGTGTAAACATATCCATGAATATGTTGAACTTCTCGTCTGTGTTTCTTATCTGTTCATTTCAGTCCATGTTTCCTTCTTTAGTAAATTCCTAAAGTATTCAGAGTTTTGATGGCTGAAGGTTCTTTCTGTTTCTATTGTTTCTGTTGGTTAAGTTCAGCATTGAAGATATTTCAAGAAGCTGTGCATAGTGGTCACAAAGCCATGTTGAAGATTCTAGCTACATATTCATGGCTTTTTTTGTTCATCAATAACATATCAATAGTGGTGCTGGATACACTTGTAACTCTGGTAGGGAAATTTATAATTGGGAGCAGGTTGTATGTTGCACAAATACCATAAGATCATTTCTATCTTTTGAAAATTTGTTAAAGTCAATTTTAAAGTCTCCACATATTATAACTGTTTTGTTTAGGTCCCTGATACTGTCAAGACTAGCTTCAAGTTGGTTAAAGAATATTTTTATGTTTGAGTTTGGACTTCTGTACAGACAAATGATGATTGTTTTTATTGAGGTTAGTTCTACCACAGTGAGTTCAAAATTGCCTTCTTTCCCTAAATTTTCAAGAGATTTTATGCAGCAATAGCTGATACTGTCTTTCAAAAATACACACATTCCTCTATGTGTGGATATTTTTCTACTGAAATGAGATGTCATAACATAAGCCTGTATACTTGTGATTGCTAACATCTCATCAGTTAGCCAATGGTCACTTAACCACATTACAGATACTTCTTTTAATTGATCTGACAGTAATACTTCTAGCTCATTAATTTTGTTTTGCAATGACTGCACATTTTTATGGACAATTATAAACTTGGGGTTTCTGCTTGGCATATCTGATTCATCACTTACCTTTATTTGTCTCTGCCTTCCTTTCATTTTAATCTGAAGAACACTCCTGGGATGAACTATGGAGGTGTTGTCTTCATCTGTGGCCAGCAAAAATCCTCACTTCTTAATGGTGGTTGTCTTGCTCTAGCAGGTTGTGTCCCCTCGCTGTTGTTGAAAGGATGTACAGGTAGCTGATAGACTGCTCTATTCCTTAGACATCTTTCTTTAATTATTTCACTAACACAACCACAAACAAACCTTTACCCTTCATAGATCAAATGTATTCCATGCTTCATGTGCATATTTCGATGCAGCTTGCTTATATCTAGTACATCGCACTTAGCATATTGAGAACACAGGTTCCTTATTTTAATGTTTGTTTTCTGAATTTCTTTGTTTATACGTGAACTATAAATTAGATCATACTCATGAGGCAGTGTGGCAACTACTGTGTTTCTACATTTGTTAGCTTGTAGAAAATTCTGCAGCATTTTCACGCAAACCTCTGCTTCATTTTTTGCAACATCATTTGAACCCAATATACAGACAATAAAGTCATTTTCCTGCATTAATTTTGTCTGAGAGTTAGTGTCTACAACATTTTTACATTCTGCTCCTGGTTCCACTACACTAATCACTACTATGTCGCAATTTCCTCATGGAGCATGTTGGATTGATTTCTGGCATGACTATCTGTTAGTAATAGTACATTACAATTTTCCAGAAGTTAATGTGTGAACAGTAGATAGCCTTTTGTAGTCATCATTCTTTGTATATTGTTGGTAATTGTGATATATAATGATGCATAAGAGAAACTCCTGTTTAGGAGATTTTAGAAACAGAATTTGGCAGTAGTAAAGTAAAAATGTTAGGAACTAAAAGTCCATTTTAAAATGTTTAATATTTCTATATTGTCTGTTTATATAGACAATGTGTAGCAGGGAAGTGTGAATGGTATGCTACATTCTAAATAAAAAAGAATAAATGGAAAGTGTAGTAACGTCAGCAATTTGTTAATGAATGAATTCATACAGTTTTTATTTTTCCTACTTGCTTTCTTAACCCCACACATGCACCACTTACACAAATTCACAGATATGTCTGAATATTGGAGCACTGGCAGGATTTTCACACCTGACAAAATACCCTTATCTCTGTAAAGTCAGTAAGTAGGGTCCAGTTTCAGACCAACACAGTGCGTGTACGAGCTAGGTGACTGTGACTATGTAACCATAAGACAGGATTCTGGAATGTTGGTACCCTGCAATTACACTTACTGCAGCTGAGCTGAGAAGTGGCTACAGTTTTCAAAGTATCTGTTTTTCTCCTAACATACAGAGTTCCATAATTAAGATTCCACTTTCAAAACACTGTAGAAAGAGGATCATTGCTCAGAGTGACATCAAATTTAATTGGTTGGTCAGTTGATGTGAGGGAGTGGACCAAACAGCAAGATTATCGACCCATCAGATGAGGGAAGGATAGGGAAGAAAATTTGCTGTGCCCCAGCGCAGCATTCACCTGAAGTGATTTAGGGAAATCACGGAAAACCTAAATCTGGGTTGCTGGACAGGGGTTTGAACTGTTGTACTCCCGAATGCGAGTCCAGCATGCTAAACATTGCGCCACCTCATTCAGTATCAAATTTGAAGAGCATATTATTGAAGCAGGCGGAATGCCATGGAACGATAACAATTTAATGAAAATTTGACAAATATATGACGCTGTAAGTGTCGAATATGCACACCAAAATATTCACAGCACATGGCTATTCCTCAGTTTGCATCTGAGATGCCCAACATGACTGTACCCATGAAGAATCATGTGCTGCTGGTAAAGCTCCTTCACAAGAACAGTGACTGTACACCTGTAGCTCTGCAGAAGTTTTGGACACTCAAGGGTATGAAAAAGGCATTGATCCAATGACTGCTAAAGATCTGGGGAAAATAATTATAAAATTTTAAAAGACAGATTCTCTTGAATGCAATGTCACAGAGGGAGGAAAGCAGTTGATCAAACGACTGTCAAAGATGTGGCCACAGCATTGCAGGAGGGGCTGAGCAGTGGTGTGCAACTATGTAGTGCATGGGGAATTACCAAAACTTTGGACATGCCTGTGACTCCAGTGCATAAGATCTTACAAAACATCCTGCATTGCTATCCATACAAAATCACCCATGTTCCGGGGTTCTACATCCATATCTGTACTCTGCAGACCTGCATGCAGTCCATGGCAGAGGGTACATTGCATTGTACCAGTTATTAGGGTTTCTTACCATTCCATTCACATATGGAGAATTGAAAGAATGTTTGTTTGAATGCCTCTGTTTGTGTTGTAATTATACTAATCTTATCCTCACAATCCGTATGTGGGTGACACATAGGGGGTTGTAGTAATTCCTAGAGCCATCATTTAAAGCTGGTTCTTGAAATTTTGTTAGTAGACTTTCTTGGGATAGTTTGTGTCCACCAGTTTAGTTTCTTCAGTATATCTGTGACACTTTCCCACAGATCAAACAAACCTGTGGCCATTCATCCTGCCCTTCTCTGTATATGCTCAATATCATCTGTTAGTCCTATTTGGTATGGTCCCACACACCTGAGCCATATTCTAGGATAGGTTTCACGAGTGATATGTAAGTGATCTCCTTTGTAGATTGATTCCACTTCCCCAGTATTCTGCCAATAAAGTGAAGGCTGCCAGTTGCTTTACACATGACTGAGCCTATGTGGTCATTTTGTTTCATACCCCTACAAAGTGTTACACCCAGGTATTTGTATAACTGGACCTATTCCAGCAATGGCTCACTGATATTATAGCCATAGGATACTACTTTTTTTCTGAAGTGCACAATTTTACATTTATGAATGTTTAAAGCAAGTTGCCAGTCTTTGAATCACTTTGAAATCTTATCATGATCTGACTGAATATTTATGCAGCTTCTTTCAGACAGTACTTCAGTATAGATAACTGCACCATCTGCAAAAATCCTAAGGTTACTATTAATATTGCCTGCAAGGTCATTAATATGCAACATGAACAGCAAGGGCCCCAACAGACTTCCCAGGCAGCACACCTAAAGTTACTTCTACATCTGATGATGACTCTCCATTCGAGATAACATGCTGCATCCTCCTACCAAAAGGTCCTCAGTCCAGTCACAAATTTCACTTGATACACCATATGATTGTATTTTTGAGACACTGAGTCAAATGCTTTTCAGAAATCAAGAACTACTGTATCTACCTGCCTGCCTTGATACAAAGCTTTCAGTATGTCATGTGAGAAAAATATGAATTGAGTTTCACATGATCAATGTTTTCAGAATCCATGATAGTTGGCATGGAGGAGGTAATCCTGTTCAAGGTACCTCATTATGTTAACGATTCTACAACAAATTTATGTCAGGGATATTGGGCAGTAGTTTTGTAGATCACTTCTACTGCCCTTCTTGTAGATGAGTGTGACCTGTGCTTTTTTTTCCCAAGAACTGCACATGTTTTTCTTTTTTGTTCAAGGGGTCTATGATAGATTATAGTTAGAAGAGGGGCTAACTCAGCCACAAATTTGGCATAAAATCTGATAGGGATTCCATTGGGCCCTGGAGGTTTGTTAAATTTAAACGATTTTAGCTGTTTCTCAACACCACTGACACTAATACTTCTTTCACTCATCTTTTCACTGGTACGGGGATTAAACTGGGGCAATTCTCCTTGATTTTCCTTTGTAAAGCAACATTTGAAAATGGAGTTAAGCATTTCAGCTTTTACATTGGTACCCTCAATTTCAGTTCCTGTCTCATTTGCTAGGGACTGCACACTAACTTTGGTGCCACTGACAGTCTTTACGTATGACAAGAATGTCTTTGGGTTTTGTGAATGGTCATTTGACAATACTCTGCTATGGTAGTCATTGAATGCTTCATGCATTACTTTCTTGACAGCTAAAAGTGTTTCACTGAGCGTCTGTCTATCTATAGCCTTATGCATTGCTTCCTGCTGATTTACCAGCAAGACAGAAGTTTGCTCTGGAGTTTCTTGCTCACATGGAACTGGGCAATGAATGGCCATGGAACATGCTGTGGACAGGCGAAGCCCATTTCCATCTCCAAAGACATGTTGGCATGCAGAATTGGAGAATATGGGCAACAGAAAATCTGCATGAACATCAGCTGATACCAATGCATTTTCCAAAAGTTAACTTTGTGTCTGGTTTGATGCCATTGTCTACCATGGGGTTGTATTTTCTGAGGAGAGGAGTCCTGTGGGTCTTTTTACTTGTACTGACACTGGTAAACACTGCGAGAGTCTTTTGTGCTCCAATATCATTCCAACTCTCGAGTCTTTTGTGCTCCAACATCATTCCAACTCTCCTACAGCATGGATGTGTGGGTGGGATCATTTTTATGGAAGATGACACTCCTCCACACATTGCACAGCCAGTGAAGCAGTTGCTGCAAAGGCATTTTGGAAATGCTAGAATTATCAGCCTTCATTTTCCTACTGCCTGGCTGTCTAGATTACCTGATCTTAACCCTATGACTTTTGGCTGTGGGCTTGTCTGAAAGATGTTGTGTTCAGTGCTCCAGTTACAAACATAGCTGTATTGAAGGCACGTATCGTGCAATGCATTGTGCCGTGACACTCACCCCCCTCCCTCCCCTCCCCCCTCCCCCATGAGAGTCTCTGATCTGTTGTACAACCTGCTATTTCTCGATTTCAACTTGAGGCAGAAAACAGTGGACAGCATATTGAACATGCCTTGTGCCCATCTCTCAACATTGAGAAACTGGTGCCTTCTTGCTTTTTATGCAGTTTTTGGCCCCAGGACAGTAAAAATCAATGTCATTTCTTTTTTTACGCAGGTTTGGCTCTAGGACAATTAGAAACCAATTTCATTTGCTTTTAATGTGGTTTTTGGCCTCGGGGCAATTAAAAACCCATTTTCTCATCTGATGTGATATGACCTTGCTATGGTGAATGGGCTACCCTAACCAACAGTGTCACAACTGTTGACTTCCAGATTTGTGTAGTCATGCACATTGAATAATATGATGATGTAATGTGCAAGTCAGACCATAGCCATTGTCTTATGATTCATTTGTCATTTGTAGGTGACCCAATTTAAGTTAATATGCTTAAAGTGCAATCAATTGGTAAAATATTTATTAATTTGTTTTGTTCCATGATGTTTTCTCCTGCATCAGTATATGCTGTTCAAATTTGGTATCATTCTGAGGAGTGGTTCCATTTCTACAGCATTTTGAAAGTAGAGCTTTAATTATAGATATTTTGTGCTTAAATGTATACAAAGTAATTTAGAAATACTTCGTGTAATTATGGGTGTGAATAGATTAGTCAAGATTTGTTTTAGTATACTTTGTTTGTTGTACTTTGTTTAGTATACATTACTGAAGCAACTTCCAATGCTTACTTCTGCCTGTTAATGTATAATTTGTCTTGCTGTTATCTTGAAAGATTTCCATCATTACAAAATTTACAGAAATGGTATGTGAAAGAAAGAATGGATGAATGAATAGAGGCATTGTGCTGGATGGTCATATGCTGGATGGTCATACAGAGTTCCACATTGTTTTTTGTGGTATAGGAATATTGTTAATGCTCTCATGTATATATCTGAGGTACAGCAGCCCATGTGCAGTTTCCCAGAGCTGTAGATAATTCAGACTTCCTCTTCAATATAATAGAGGGAAACATTCCATGTGGGAAAAATTATATATAAAAACAAAGATGAGGTGACTTACCGAACGAAAGTGCTGGCAGGTCGATAGACACACAAACAAACACAAACATACACACAAAATTCAAGCTTTCGCAACAAACTGTTGCCTCATCAGGAAAGAGGGAAGGAGAGGGGAAGATGAAAGGAAGTGGGTTTTAAGGGAGAGGGTAAGGAGTCATTCCAATCCCGGGAGTGGAAAGACTTACCTTAGGGGGAAAAAAGGACAGGTATACACTCGCACACACGCAAATATCCATCCAATAATTTCCAGTTGCTGTTCTTGTAGTTAATTACTTTTGTAATCCTGCCATGCCTTGTTACCCTCCTTGTTGTAATGTGTGGATGCTGGAAGAGAGCTTCAATCTGTCCCAGCTACCAAAAGATGTAAACAATTTGGCTTCATGTCTTCTGTATTTTATGCTCAACATTACATTTGTACAGTATTGGTTACAATAGAACATGGGTAGATCTATATAAATTAGTTGTTCGATGACAGATTACAGTCTATGTGTCTTTCTTTTATATCAGTTATCCTCATTCAATCAATGACATTTCTCATTACTAACTTTCAACATTTTTTATCATTTACATTCTTACACATGCTGCTTTTCCCCTTGACCTCCAAAGTGCAGCTGGTCAAGAGGTTTCCACACTGTCGTGTCTCGGTGGTGTCCGGAGCTAATGTGACTTACACTTCACCTGCACATTCATAAAACAATACATCTTTTGTTGGCCTAAGAGGGTAAAAGTTTAAAATGTTATCCTGTAGAACCTCATGTTACACTACAGATCCCTCCAGTGAGATGAAATATGTCTTGTAATCCAACTTATTCAGTCAATTACAAACATCTCACACCAATAATGAAAAATATTCTTTATGTAACAAAAATTTTCTTTCATTTATTTATTATTATCCTTTCTTAAGGCCCAGTTGACTTACATTTCTTTTAACATGCAAGCATGTGACTGTGAAATAATGGAAAATCCAGGATGGAATGAAACAATATTATGAAGAGCAAACAATGGAAATGCCAGAGAGGAATATAGACAATGTAGGAAAAGACAGGTTGCTACTTACCGTAAAGAAGACACGTCAAATTGCACATGGGCACAATTAAAAGACACTCACTAATGCTTTCAGTCACAGCCTTCACCAGCAAAACACACACACACACACACACACACACACACACACACACACACACACATATGTGCGGTGTGCTAGTAATCTATCTTTTCCTACCGAGTGAGGTGGCACAGTGGTTAGACACTGGACTCGCATTCGGGAGGACGACGGTTCAATCCTGCGTCCGGCCATCCTGATTTAGGTTTTCCGTGATTTCCCTAAATCGCTCCAGGCAAATGCCGGGATGGTTCCTTTCAAAGGGCACGGCTGACTTCCTTCCCCATCCTTCCCTAATCTGATGAGACTTATGACCTCGCTGTCTGGTCTCCTTCCTCAAAACAACCCAACCCAACAACCCTATCTTTTCCTACATTGTTGATATTACTACCTGGAGTTTCTACTGTTAGATTCTGCCGAACAGCTTTTGTTCCATCCTACAACCTTATGATGTTTTCCTTTGTTACTCTTCTCTATAGCATCACTCTTCCCAGCATCCATTCTTTCTTGTGTTTATTCACTGCCTTCCAAAGTGAGTCTATTTCTGAGCCACACTGTATCAATGATCATATGCGCATAACACATGCTTTGTGACAATGTGTTTTGTTGATGCTCTATGACACACCACACACAAACCTACATGCTCCCAGGGAAAATCCACAAACCCAACAATCCTGGATGCCCCATCGTGGCTGGTTATTGTGGCCCCACTGAAAGAAGTTTGGCCCTAATTGACCAACACCTTCAACCAATTGCCATTAATCTAGCCTCCAACATCAAGGATGCCAACCACTTCCTTCACCAACTCTCCACCATTCCCATCTCTTTACCTCCTGGATCCCTACACATCACTGCTGGTGCCACCTCCACATACATCAACATCCCTCATGCCCATGGTCTCACCACTATTAAAAACTACCTTTCCCAACATCCTTCAGACTCCTAACACACTACTTCATTCCTTATACTCATTACTAACTTTATCCTAACCCACAACTGCTTCTCCTATGAAGGTAAGATATACAAGCAAATCCAAGGCATGGCATTCTCCTATGCCAACCTGTTCATGGTTCATCTAGAGGAGACCTTGCTAGCCTCCCAGGTCTGGTTCAGGTTTGTTGATTATATCTTCATGATCTGGAAGCAGGACCAAGACACTCTATCTTCATTCCTTCATGACCTCAACACTTCTCCCATCTGCTTCAACTGATCCTGTGTAAACCAGTGTGCCATCTTTGTAGATGCTGACCTCCTACCCTCTGATGGCTCCATCCACACCTCTGTCCACATTAAACCCACCAACCACCGACAGTACCTACATTTTGACAACTATCATCCCTTTCAGACCAAAAAATCCCTCCCATACAGCCTGGCCACTTGGGGACAGCATATCTCCCTTGTCCAGTATGCTGAGAGTCTCACCAAGCCCCTCACAGAAAGGCATTATCCCCAGACCTAGCCTGCAAACAGATCTCCCATGCCATTATCCCTCACACCCCAAATCCTCCCACCACCCCAACGACCAGCCACAAAGGAATGCCTCCTCGATCATCCAGTACCACCCAGCACTGGAGCGACACAACCACATTCTTCACCAGGGCTTTGATTACCTATCCTCTGAAATGAGAGACATCCTACCTGAGATCCTTCCCACCCCTCCTAAAGTGATCTCCACTGCCTACACAACCTCCACGATATGCTATTCCATCCCTATGCCACTCCCAACCCCTTGCCACAAGGATCATATCCCTGTGAAAGACCCAGGTGCAAGACCTGTCCAGTCCACCCGCCCAGCACTTCCTATCCCAGTCCTGTCACAGGTTTATCCTATGCCATCAGGGGTTGGCCCACCTGTGATGGCAGCCATTTTATTTACCAGCTCTGCTGAAATCATTGTACAGCTTTTTATATTGGTATTACTAGCTTCCAACTGTCCAGCAGGAGTAATGGCAACTGACAAACTACAGCCAAGGGCAAGTAGACCAACCTGTGGCACAACATGCAGCTGAACATAACATGCTTGATTTCAATGGCTGCTTCATTGCCCAAGCCATCTGGATCCTCCCCTCCACCACCAGATTTTCTAAACTCCACAGATGGGAGTTATCCTTACATCACATTCTCCACTCATGTAATTATTCCAGTCTCAACCCACAGAAACATATTGTCCCCACATCCTCCCTCAACAGCTTCCACCCTCTCTGTCCTATCATCTCCTCCCCATTCTTGTTTCCCACCCTCTTTGTTTGCTACCCTCTGCCAATGCATCTTTCCCCCTCCTCTCCTTTTTCACTCCTTTTTTCCCCACCTCCCTGTCCCTCAACCTGCAGATGCTGTGCCTGTTGACATTCTAGTTCCTGCACACACTGCCAGACAGTGTTCATCTCTTCCCGCACCAGTACACTACTGTCTCTTCTGCTTCCCCGCCCCCTCCAGATTGCTGCTTGCATCCTGTGTGGTAGCTGCATTTCGGCCTGAAATGCCCGTCGGCAGTGACGTGTGCATGAGGTGTGCTTGTCTGTGTGTATGAATGGTGTGTGTTTCTCTTTTGTTGATGAAGACTGTGGCTGAAAGAGTTGTGTGTCTTTTAATTATGTCTGTCTGTAATTTAAAATGTCTCCTTTATGATAAGTAGCAATCTATCTTTGCCTACATTGTTGATGTTCCTACCTGGAGTTTCCACTGTTTCATTTTGTTACTGCCTTTTATTTTGTCGTAAATTTTAAACCCCATACACTCTGGTGTTTGGGCATAGAGTTTTAAGTGGTGTCTCAGGAGTTTAAAGTTCTCAGTGTGTTGAACACTGTGGTTGTGTTCGAAACAGAGAGAGTTTACCGTATGCTGATTTTTTATATAAGAATAACAACACCTCATATATGTAAAGTGAGGGAATACATAGTATTGTTAATTCTTTCAACAGTGGTCAACAGGATACCTGTTGTTTGGCAACAAACATGTTCCTAATTATTTTCTTTTGTATTACTGGGAGTTTCATGACATTTGCTGAATTTCCTCAGAACATTATGCCATGTGAACAACTGACCAAATTATCAGTGATAGATTACTTTTCTAGTGTCTATGTTTGTGGTATGTGCCAAGATACACGTTGCAAATGCTAAATGTTAAGTTTATTTGCTATATAGTCAATGTGTACCTTCCACTTTAGACTTTTATCAAGATTTATGCCTAAGAACTTTACATGGTTTGCTTCTGTGATCTCCTGATCGTTGCACCCCTGCATAGTTTGGATTTTAGTTACATTTCGTTTTAGTCCATGTTGATGGAACCAAGGTTCAAGTTTTTCTGGAGTATTTTTGATGCTTTCTGGAATTCTTTGAGGTACTTCATTATCAATTAGAACTGATGTATGGTCTGCAAATAAAACTGAATGATCATCAATAGCAAGTGGTAGATCATTTATGTAGAAGTGGAACAGACAGAGACTTGATATCGAACCTTGTGGGGTTCCTTGGAAATTTTTTTCTAGTTTAAGGAGTAATTTCTTGAATTTTAAGTTACAAGTACTCTCTGTTTCCTGTCTGTTATGTAAGAGATGAAACACTGTAAGGCAGTGTCTTTGATTCGATATATCAGTAATTTGTGGAGAAGTAGGGAGTGGTAGACAGAGAGAGAGAGAGAGAGAGAGAGAGAGAGAGAGAGAGAGAGAGAGAGAGAGAGAGAGTCATACAAGCCCAACCATACTACTTCATGGCATAGAAAATATGTAACATTCCCATTATGTCTAGCACACATAATACATCCTGTACACACCAACTTGGCATTGTGATATACCATAACTGAAATACGTTTTGTTCACTGTTTCTAAATTTACAAGAGATCTATCACAAGTGTTCCTGCAAAGAATTTGGATTATTTCCTTGGTGTTTCACAACAGAATTGTGAAATGATAGTGGAAGAAGTGATTAGGTTAAAGATCAAAGAATAGAAAGAGAAGGAGAAATTGTTTCAGAGAAAATGAAATGTGAAACACTGAAACAGGTAAGTTGGGCACCTTACGGCCATGAGTACACTGCACTTGGACAGGTCACAGATTCTGCTGTGTGTTTTTTCTTGCTCACTGTCTGGGTCTATTTGATACGTTGCATGATGATGGATGAGGCAGACCCAGTACTTTAAAGGGCCCTCTGTACTGTGGAGAAAACTTGCTTATTTCTTTTCTTGAATTCGAGCTAGGATGTAACTCCTTAACCAATTCTAACTCGTCAACCTGGAATGCAGGTATAATTGCTTTCTCATCATAGTTTCTTATTGCCATTTTATCACGTAAAAGATCAAAATAAAGATGGAATGCTAGATTGCATTTTAGTTCGAAGGTGGGTTGCATCAGGAAGGGTACAGAGGGAATCATGTTTAGTTTGCAGTTAGAACTGTATTCAAACAAAACTCCACATTGAACCTGAATCTGCACTTTCTTATATGTTAAATTTCATATTGTGATGAAACCAGATGCAGCAGGAGAGCAATAAGTTGGGGAGGACAGACCCCTGTTAATGTGTAGTACAATGTAACAAAATATGTTGCAGTGTACAGCAAGAATAATCAGACTTAAATTAATTTAGACTGCAGGTTCTAATAGAAAGGAAACAAATCTGCATGTAATAGCATGCTGCTGGTGCATCACGAAACTTTTGTTTCCCAGTGGATTTAAGCTGCTGAAACATAAAATAAATCTGTACAGATAATTAGTGATAGTTAAAACACATATTCAATACAATAATAGCTCGTTTTAATGCAACATTAACATTATTATTCACATTTAACTTAGAGGTACAAAATTGCTATCTTATGTTTATAGAGGCAGAAGAAGAGGTGGGTAGCAGGAAGGACTCTAAGAGAGCCTCCTTTGTTTTTTACAACATAATAATTCCATTGACTCTAAAATTTTGAGTCCAAGGATACAAATATTTCCCCCTATGCTAATTAATTACGTGACAAAATTTAACTTCTTATATTGCCCCCTTGAATCGCTACAACAAGGGCTGGAACAACTTTGAATAGCCATTCAACTGCACTCTCAAGCACTGGTTAGGTTGGTGCATAAGTTTGTAGCATTTTTGTTTTGAATGTTGGTTTTCTGGTTGCTAAGGGTTTATTTATTGATTTTCGTTTTTTATTTATACTTCACTGTTGCTATTTGAGTTTATATTTTGTCATTGGAGATGGTGAGTGGAGTTGTAGATGCTAGAAATTAAGTGTCAAGTGGAGTGGTCAGAACATTTCCAACATATTCTTCTGTTTCAGTTCAATAGAGGGGTGACAGTGGCAGCCAGAAACTTTTGCGCCACATATGGGGATAATGGCACTGGACAGAGCACAGCAATAAAATGGCTTTCTCACTTTAAGGAGGATTGTTTTGACATTAGTGACTCTCCACATTCTGGAAGACCTTCAGGGGTGTGATAAAGATTGTTTAAACACATTAATCCATGATGATCCGTATCAGTGTAGTCAAGAACAGACAAATGTGATGAACCGTGATCATTCCAACATTTTGTGACATTTTCATGCATTGGGGAACAGGTGTATGCGTAACATATGCTTTAAGCCAAAATCACAAAAATCAGCAGGTGGCAATATTTGCATTGCTGCTTGCTCATTATCAATTGGCTCATGAACAATACCAACCATTCCTATCCTGAATCATTACTGGTGACAAGAAATGATGTCTTTATGCTAACATAAGGAAAAACCCAAACAAAGCTGCTACTCCCATACAAAGACCTGTGTGCATGCACAAAGGATAATGTTATGCAGCTGGTAGACCAGTGATGGTGTGGTGTACTACGAATGGCTTCCCCAAAGTGTAACCATCACTGCTGACGTTTGTTGTCAGAAACTGAGATGTTTGCAGAAGCAGTCCAAGAACGATGACCAGGAAGACAGTGTGAAGTGATGCTACTCCACAACAACTGACCGCATTCTGCTAGACTACCAGAAAATCCTATACAGTAGTTGAGTTGGGAAGTCATTCAATGAGTTCTTCACATCAAAACCATATGATTTCTACAGCTATTGAATCAAAATGTTACCTCAGCATTGGCAGACTGTTGTAAATAGGGAAGGAGAATATATTATTGTTGACTGAAGTCTCTGTTATGTGTAACTTTTGTGTTTATTAAACTTACGGAAAAACACTGTGAACTTATGTACCAACCCAATAGAATGTTTACACATTGGTTGCAGTGTCATGGTCACAATTAGTTGAAACATAGTTGTGTTGCTCAACAAGTGGCTATTGACTGATGATTTTCAAGGGTCCATCTTTGTATTACTGTTTCAAATAATTGCTGTGCGTGTTTTTACTATAGTGAGTTAAGTAGGTAAAATAGTCATTACATTGTGGTTTAAAGATCTTTCAGACATGGAATCTGAAAACAGTAAGAGTGATTGTTTATTCTGAAGTATGATAAAGCTCAAACCACTGATCAGTATTGGTGATTGAGAAATTTTTATAATCAGTGATGTAGTATAGTCCACTGCACTTTGTAGTTTAAATTCTTACTATAAGCTTATTGTTTACTACAAATACTTTATACATTTCATTATTACTTTCGGTGTTTTTTCAGTTTCACACTAATTCTGAATAACACAAAGTCATAGTGACACAATACATAGTGATGGCAATTCAGAATTGATTAATGTTCACTGAGGATAAGTGTTTCAGATCCTGAGATGCAGATTTTTAGGAGTGGATAGATGTTGCAGTATATAATGATCAGGAGTTTTGGAACCAGGGGAAAGTTACAGGTGATGTGATTCAGCAGGGTTAGGATCCATCTCAGTACAAATAAATGCTCAAACTGAAATATTTAGGCCAAATGGCAACATTTTGAATCGATATAACTTTCCATCATACAAAAAAGCTGTATAACATTTCAAATTTTATGAAATTTTACTTGCCTGTATCCAGCTGTTGAACTGAAATATTTAGCTTTTTCAAAGCCAGCTAGCAATTCATCGAAACACATAAGTCTCTTTCAGTTTCTATATGCTTATTTAGAGTTGACATATCTAAGACCAGGCACACTCTGCCTCTAGATTTCTTAGCCACTAACCATGGATTGTTGTAGACATTTGTTATAATTTCAGGTTGAACAAATATATTTCAAGGAAGACGCAATACATGAAAGTCATAGATCAAGTAAACAGAGTAAGATGTGTGTACACTTTAACAGTCAAATCATAACTGAGTCCAAGTCTAGCGGCCGCTGGTTGGCTGGCCGCTTAGGTGGCGCTGCTGCTGCATGGCTGGCAGACAGTACCGCATATAGAGGACGCGCGTAACTGTGCAGCGTCACTTTGAAAGATCGGCGAGTCACAACACTTTTCCCCCCTTTGAATTTTTTGCACAGATCTTGATGGAGGTGGCCTGTAAATTGCTAATGCCCATAGGTGTTATTTGAATGGACATAAAGTCTTGAGGAGGAGGCTTCCCGTACGGATGGAAGTGTCCCCGATGATAACAGGTTGAGATGACAGGAGACATATGGGTCGAATCTGCTGGGGCCCCGTGCACCAATCTGCCCATTGCGGCAGGTCCGATTGTTATAACAGGAGACATGGGCGATGTGTCGGCATCCGTAGTAGAAGGAGGTGAGTAGAGTTGCTCCGACAGATGATGGTCATCTGGTTCCTGCATGGGCACGTCTCCTGGTGGCGTCAGTTCTTGTGCTGGCACTGATATGATGGTGAGACGATTGCGTTGTGAGTAATGAGAGATTCCAGTATCCCGAGCGTCAGGTAGAGCCGAAGGTGGTGTAGTGGCATCCGGAACAAGCATTGCCAGCACAAGAGGCCGAAGCTGGTCCGAATGACGTAGTGCAACACCTGTGTCCATCTGGATTTCATACAGGTGTCGTCCACGGTGTTGTAAGATGCGGCCAGGACTCCATTTTGGCCGCCTGCCATATCCCCATACCCATACAAGGTCGTCGGCGGTGAACCGACGAAACGAAGGTACCCGCGGCCGTGTGGTGGAAGGCCGCAGAAGATGAAGTAGCGTGCGGGGCTGTCGGCCATGTAAGAGCTCTGCCAGGCTGTGGTCGCTGTGGGAGTGAAATGGTAAGAAGCCAGAAATTGGAGAAGCGCATCATCAGCAGCAGAAGAAGTCAGGAGTTTCCTCATCTGAGCCTTAAATGTGCGGACCAGTCGTTCAGCCTCACTGTTTGACTGAGGATGGAACGGAGGGGCCGTGACATGCATGAAGCCGTGATGGTCACAAAAATCCGCAAAATCGGAAGAGGCAAATTGCGGCCCATTATCAGTAACAAGAGTAGAGGGAAGGCCTTCCAAAGAGAAAATGCGAGCTAGAGCATTGGTGGTTGCCGCGGTGGTAGGCGATGTGTGACAGACAATGAAAGGAAAGTTAGAGTAGGCATCAATAACGAGAAGCCAATAAGTACCTAAAAAAGGTCCCGCGAAGTCAGTATGAATACGCACCCAGGGCTTCTCAGGCGAAGGCCACGGTGATAAAGATGACTTCGGGGTGCGGCCTGTGATGCACAAAGGCCGCAGGCAGCGACCATGTGTGCGATTTCAGAGTTGATGATGGGCCAGTACACATGACGGTGCGCCAGAGATTTTGTGCGAGAGACACCCCAGTGCCCTTGGTGAATGAGGCGCAAGACCGAAGCACGCAAAGACGCAGGTACCACAACACGCAGTGAAGCATTTTCGGTGGAAAGGAGGATAACACCATACATAGCCGTGAGGCAGTAACGCAAAGCGTAGTAGTTCCACAATAGATCAGAAGTCTTAGCGGATGGACGATCTGGCCAACCCTTCTGAATACAGCGTAAAACCCGGGAGAGGGTAGGATCAGACCCCTTAGCAGCTGCCAGCCGGTCCACAACCCGCTGCTCGGCAACATCCAGGTGGAAACACAAAAGTTCATCCCTATCAAACGCCAGATCAAGACCCATGGGAAGGTGAGACAGTGCATCAGCATTTGCATGTTGAGCCGTCGGCCGGAAATGAATCTCATAATTGAAACGAGACAAGTAAAGAGCCCAACGCTGGAGGTGGTGTGCAGCCTTGTCGGGAAGTGATGTTGGATGAAACAAGGAAACAAGTAGTTTGTGATCCATAACAAGATGAAATTTGGATCCATAGAGAAAAACACCAAATTTATGAAGAGCATAATGAATGGCCAAAGCTTCTTTTTCAATTTGAGAATACTTTTGCTGGGCATCCTTGAGCGTTTTGGAGGCATAAGCAATGGGTTGTTCAGAACTGTCAGAAAAATGGTGCGCAAGCACTGCACCGACCCCGTATTGAGAGGCGTCCGTGGCAAGAACAAGATGTTGACCAGGTCGATAAGTAGCCAGGCACGGGGACAGTTTCAGCATTGTCTTCAATTTCTGGAAAGCCGCATTGCATGATGCAGATCAGTGAAAAGGCATGTTTGTATGCAACAGGCGATGCAACAGCTGAGCCACCGAAGCAGCAGACTGTAAAAACTTGTGATAGTATGCTATTTTCCCCAAGAAGGCCTGCAATTCCTTAACAGATGTAGGGCGAGGAAGGCCATGGATTGCAGCGACAGTTTGCTGAAGCGGGCGAATACCATCACGAGAGAGTTGAAACCCCAAGTACATTATAGATGCCTGAAAAAATTTTGATTTCTGAAGATTACACTTAAGACCGGCAGTCTATAAGACATGAAGAAGTGTGCGGAGATTTTAAAGATGTTCGTCAGTGATGGAGCCAGTGACAACAATGTCGTCCTGGTAATTTATACACCCAGGGACAGTGAGCAATAATTGTTCCAAGAATCGCTGAAAGAGAGCAGGGGCACTGGCAACCCCGAATGGCAATCGTTGGTATTGATAGAGGCCGAAAGGCACGTTAAGGACCAGAAACTGCCGGGAAGCAGTGTCGAGAGGAAGTTGATGATAAGCTTCTGACAGGTCAAGTTTAGAAAAATACTGGCCTCCAGCAAGTTTAGTGAACAATTCTTTAGGTGGAGGCGTAGGGTAAGTGTCGATAAGGCATTCTTTGAAACTGCCACAGAGATGAATATCACCATTTGGCTTAGCAACGACAATGACAGGAGAGGACCACTCACTGGAAGTGACAGGAAGCAAGAACCATGAAGCAGTGAGACGATCCAGCTCCTGTTTGACCTGATCACGAAGGGCCACAGGAATGGGCCAAGCCTGAAAAAACTTAGGCCAAGCAGTGGGTTTGAGTGTGATATGAGCTTCAAAGTCATTTGCACGGCCAAACCCAGGAGAAAAAAGGGACGAAAATGTCGTCGACAAGGAATCCAATTGAGCATAAGAAATAGCATCAGAGACAATATTGACAGAGTCATCTATGGAGAATCCAAAAACGCAAAAGGCATCAAAACCAAAAAGATTCTCCGCATTACTATGGTTGACCACAAATATGGGAACAGTGCGAACGACAGACCAAGTATTTGGACAGTGAGGAATAACTTCCCTGAAAGGGAAGAAATACAATTGACAGACAACACAGAATCAGAATCAGCGTCATGTTCATGAACATCGCGTATGCGGTCAGATTTGCAAATGGGTGACACATGACCCTTTTTTTTTTGCATTTGTGACACACGGCCCAACATTGTGGACAATCTTCTCATGAATGTTTCGTAAAACACCGCGAACATAAAGGAAGTTGCTGTAGGTTTTGCTTCAGTTTCTGTAAGGTTTGTTTACGGTTAGGCCAAGGCTGTGCTTGGGAGCATACTTTGGCCACATCGGCCGGCAGGGACATGCCACATGCTTTGTCAACATCACACAGAGGTTGTATTTCCCCGACGTCGCCCCATACCTCTATTTGCGCTCCAGCAGCGCGAGAAATTTCAAAAGACTGAGTGATGGATAGGACTCCATCTAGAGTCGGACTTGCCAACTGAAGGGCACGTTGTGTAACTTCTTTGTCGGGCGCCGATCGGATAATAGCATCCCGTACCATGGAATCGGCGTAGGATTCTTTGTGAACATCAGTAACAAATTGACACTTTCTACTGAGGCCGTGAAGTTCAGCAGCCCAAGCGCAATAGGATTGATTTGGTTGCCTTTGACAACGATAAAAGGCAACACGAGAGGCTACCACATGCGTTTGCTTTTGAAAATAGACAGACAGAAGTGAGCACATTTCAGCAAAGGACAAAGACACACGATCTTTCAAAGGAGCCAATTGTGACAACAACTGATACATTTGATGTCAAATCCATGTAAGGAACAGAGACTTACATGTTTGTTCGTTCACGACATGAAATGCCAAGAAGTGCTGTCGAAGATGTTTTTTGTAATCTGACCAGGCTTCCGCCGTCTCATCGTAAGGAGGAAAAGGAGGTAGAGACGACAACATTTGATGCCGCGACGAAATCACAAATCTCATTTATGAGAAGCGTTTGCTGTTCTATGAGACCTTGCAATAGTTGCTCTAAAGTAGCCATGGAAACATGTGGGTCAACAATGGAAATTAAAAATCACTACCTCGTCGGCAACTGTTATAACTTCAAGTTGAACAAATATATTTCAAGGAAGATGCAATAGATGAAAGTCACAGATCAAGTAAACAGAGTAAGATGTGTGTACACTTTAACAGTCAAATCATAACTGAGTCCGAGTATATCGGCCGCTGGCTGGCTGGCCGCTTAGGTGGCACTGCTGCTGCATGGCTGGCAGACAGCGCCTCATGTAGAGGATGCACGTAACTGCGTGGAGGCACTTTCAAGGATTGGCGAGTCACAACAACATTTAAGCTAGGTTCAATATCTTGATATTCTATCATTTTATTTATTTCTTCTTGTACTGCAGATTGTAAACTTAAAGGTACAGGATATCGTTTACAAAAGAAAGCACTCTAATCTCTTATTTTATATTGACAAACGTAATCACCTGTTACTCCCAGGTTTTCAGAGAATACTGATCTATATTTCCATAGAATATTGTATAATTCCTTTTTCTGGTGCTTCAATAAGAGGATAGGTTTATAAAATTTAACATTCAAGTTGTCCGAGAAGTCTTTCCCAGATTACAAACATGTGTAAGGCAGTTCATTAGACAAAGAATGGTTACATATTGGTTACAGTATCATAGTTACAATTAGTCTGAACATAGTTGCATTTGTCAACAAGTGTCCATTGATTAGTGATTATCAAGGATCTATCTTTGTATTACCATTCCAAATAACTAGTGTGTATATTTCTACAACAGTCCATTAAATAGATAAAACAGTCAATACATCTTGGTTTAAATCTCTTTAAGGTGTGGCATTTGCAAACAATAAGAGTGATTGTTTATTTTGAAGAATGGAAAAACTTGAATCACTGGTCAAAGTTGGAGGTTGAGAGTATTTTATAATCAGTGATGTAGTGTGTTCCACTTCACAGTTTAACACTCGAATGCCCAGCTTAGATCTATCCACTAGAACTCTGAATGGAGATCGATGGACTGCTAAGGTTTTTATCACATTTTAAAAAACTTTATTTTAGAAAATGTAATGTTCATGTATAATAATAATGTAGGCCCATTCTTATTTGAGCCTGATAAATTTTATTTTTATGTTACAATATATAAAAATAAGTGGTACCAAAGTAGAAGTATATAATATTGCTTAGATTTTCAATGTTTGTATTTTATATGATGTAACAATAGGTGACAATTGTTGTTATCATAAGATTGCTTATCTATTCACTAATTATGTATTTATCATGTAAAAAGTAAGTACTGTTTCACTAGACTACTCAAGTGCACTTTTTGCATATCTGTTTACTTTGACATGAACCAGATGCACATTTTTTTACATATAAAAATATCTCTAGTTTTGTATTTGCCTAACAATCCAACCTGACAGGTTTTTCATTTAGTTCACTTAGATGTTCCTCCTTCTCTGTCACCAGTCAAAATAGATGGGGTCTGGAGTTACTGAGGGTGAGAATTTTGGACTGGTATGACGAATTCTTCTACAACTTTCATTGTAAAAGACCATCAAGATATGGTAGAATCAGTTATCAGCTTGTGCAGGATGTGAGCAGTGACCATAGCCAGATCCAAACTGTTATAGAGGACATGTACTGGCCAGTTCTCGTCATTACTCTTACACTATATTTGCATGACATTTGATGTATTGCATCTATGTGGAATTTCATGTTATTATAAAAAATGACTGTTTGTGGAGTATTCATTTCTTCAGCCTCATTGATTTTTACACTGTGTGATCAAAAGTATCCAGACACCCCCCAAAACATATGTTTTTCATATTAGGTGCATTGTGCTGCCACCTACTACCAGGTACTCCTTATCATTGACCTCAGTAGTTGTTAGACATTGTGAAAGAGCAGAATCAGGCACTCCGTGGAACTCATGGACTTTGAACATGGTCAGGTGATTGGGTGTCCCTTGTGTCAGACATCTATATGCGATGTTTCCACACTCCTAAATATCACCAGGTCCTCTGGAAACATGAAGGGACATGTACAGCACAAAAGCGTACAGGCCGACCTCGTCTATTGACTGACAGAGACCGCTGGCATTTGAAGAGGGTCGTAATGTGTAATAGGCAAACATCTATCGAGACCATCAAACAGGAATTCCAAACTGCATCAGGAACCACTGCAAGTACTATGACAGTTAGGTGGGAGGTGAGAAAACTTCAATTTCATGGTCGAATGGGTGCTCATAAGCCATGCATCACGCAGGTAAATGCCAAACAATGCCTCTATTGGTGTAAGGAATGTAAACATTGGGCGATTGAACAGTGGAAAAACGTTGTGTGGAGTGACGAATCACGGTACACAATGTGGCGATCTGATGGCAGGGTGTGGGTGTGGTGAATGCCCGGTGAACATCATCTGCCAGCTTGTGTAGTGCCAACAGTAAAATTCGGAGGTGGTGGTGTTATGGGGTGGTCGTGTTTTTCATGGAGGGGGCGTGCACTCCTTTTTGATTTGCATGGCACTATCACAGCACAGTATGATGTTTTAAGTACCTTCTTGCTTCCCACTGTTGAAGAGCAGTTCGGGGATAGCGACTGCATCTTTCAACACAATTGAGCACCTGTTCGTAATGCACGGCTTATGGTGGAGTGGTTACACGACAATAACATCCCTGTAATGGACTGGCATGTGCAGAGTGCTGACCTTAATCCTACAGAACACCTTCGGGATGTTTTGCAACGCTGACTTTGTACCAGGACTCACCGCCCGACATCAATACCTCTCCTCAGTGTAGATTCCGTGAGGAATGGGCTGCCATTCCCCAAGAAACCTTCTGGCACCTGATTGAACATATGCTTGCGAGAGTGGAAGCTGTCATCAAGGCTAAGGGTGGGCCATCACCATACTGAATTCCAGCATTACTGATGGAGGGTGCCACGAAGTTGTAAGTCATTTTCACCCAGATGTCAGGATACTTTTGCTCACTTAGTGACTTCAGGTCAGTTCAGCACATAGAACTAATAATAAGTATATTTTTCTTCTCCTTTCCTTGGTAAGATGTTAGAGTAATGTCATCAGCCTCTTAAATAATGCTTGAAAGAATTACATCTTGTCCTTGTCTCACAGATGGTGACACTTCCATTCTTCAGAGTGCCAACAAAGCTTGTATCCCTCTTTCTCAGCTCTTTTGCCAGCTTGAGAGAAGTGAAGAAGCTGTCTTTTGTAACATTTCTCTCTTTTTGTAAGTAAGGTTCCATGAGACACAGCATCATATGTGATTCCAGGCTAATATCCACTGGTCTCATTTCATCTTTTCTCAAACAAGGAAAAGCATTCAGAACATATCTAACTCTAGCATCTGTAGCAACAAATACTTTATGCTGTACTTATTAGGTTTGCTGCTTGATTATTAAGTGAATGGACATCAGCATTTTGTTGGATATAACTTTTCATCTGCAGTTAGGAATTCAGTTGGTTTGTGACATGCAGTGCAGTTATCTATAAACATACACCAGATTTCAGATGCCAAACAAATTTTTTCTGCTTCTTTACAATGCTGACACATGAAATTACATGATTTCTAAAAAATTATTTCTTACCATTGTTTTTGTAAAAAAGACAGGACACCACTTATGACTCCACAAATCTCTCACATGTAGACTTCATGCACCATATGCCCCTTGAGCATACATTATGGCTACAAATGCTTCCACCTCCTCCAAATCCAAGTTCCGCAAATTATCTTTGATTGCAATGCATGCTTCTGTTTAAGTGCATTTGTTCCACCAGGTGCAACATATTTTCACTAACGAATAAATGAAGTGCACTAGTTGGAGATTCTCCCTTAACAGTATGGTTTGCATATCCTGTAGGTCCAGCAGTGTCTTGAATAACATTTTGCTGAGTCTTCCTTCTTGCAGAATTTGTAGGAGAAATGCATGTCCATGCTATTCCATCAGCCCAGACTCTTTTTGAGCAATATCATCTCTCATTCTAATATCATTTACTGTAGCACCTGCAAAAATTTAGATCTTATAAGATAAAATCATCGTAAATACCATAAAAATAAATTTTACAAATGTAGGCAAGACATAAAATAAATGCAAATTATATTAAAAAACCTTTATAATTGACCAATATACTTACTGTAATATTTTACTCACCTCTTATTCTCCCTCTGTGATGAGTACTAATACTTGCAGTTTGCATCTATATACACAAGTTACAGTACTACTGTCATTGGAAGAAATTATTGGTTTGTCATTATCATCACTGCTTTCTGAGAAATCACTAGTTGAATGCACAGTAGGATTATATTCATCATCTGATGCGCCACTTTCATTGTACTCACCCTCAAACTCTTCTACTTTGGACTGAGTTGGAGACATCTGAAGAGTTTCTGTAATTTCAGCTTCAGAAAGGCCACGACTGCTTTCAATTATAGTTGCCATTCAAACTGCTACTGACAACAAACAGATGTGTAATACCCATTATATACAAAAATGTATGAAACTAATCACTGTTGGCTAACAAAAGTGCCAGATTAACCAGTTAAATTGCATAGTCATGACAAGCAGTCAATTGACCACTGTTGGGAGCCCATGGTAAATGTGTAACTAACTTAAAAAAATCATAGTTACAAAGAAAAACTCTCAAGGGAAATTAAACATCATATACAACTATTAAAAGTCAGAAAATCACAGGAAAAGAGAAGTTTAAACACCAAAGATATTTGCATCTTATAATAAAAAATGGCCAATTGACCCCTGTCTAACATGGCCATACATGCTGCCTTGGGTAGGACAGTCCCACTTTCAAGCTGTGCTGACTGTCCCGTTGTCCCTAGCCAGAGCAAAAATTTCCAACTTTTGCAAACAGGCCAAACAATAATTGACTGGACGTCCCCTCTACCTACCTATATTCATTACATTCAAAGTGCACGGGTGACAGTGGCAGTGTGGGTGGCGCAGAGAAAAGAGAACAAGCAACATGTGTGAGTGAGACAGATGCTGTCACTCCACTCAGGCAACAATCACATCACACGAGTGCAAACTTGACATGTGGCAACATTTTTTAGTTTTAGTTTATACTGGAATGTTTGGGTGCATGTGCACAATCAAACATCTCATTATTGTGTTTGTGTGTTTGTAACATTAGAAAAATGCCTAAATGCAAGTGTACTTTGAATATTAATTTGCAAAATAAGTACCATTTATAAAACAAACGAGTGGTTCATCAGATTTTTCCGATTTTAATGTTGGTCACGGTGGTGACAGAAATATTGAAAAACATTTACAATGGAAAAAACAAAGGCTTTTTGATCAAGCTGCTGCTTCCAGTTAATCAGTGCTTGGTTTGCTTTTTTCAAAAGAACCGATTTGCCGACTTTGAAGGATTCAGATGTGCAGGGGCGTATCACACAGTTCAAGATAACCACAGCTTTCATTCAAATGACTGCCTGTAATTTAATTCAAACATGTTTTGAGAAAAACTTAGATGTGCTCGTACAAGATCCCAGGCTGCTGTTGTAAATGTGACAGCATGTATGGTGATAGATGAATTGAAAGAGCATCTTTGTGAAGACCACTGCATATCTTTATTAACAGATACTTCAAATCATGGCTCAGTAAAATTATTCCCTGTTTTGATTCAATATGTTTTACCCTACGAACATGTGGAAGTCAAGATTTTAGAATTTTGAGAGTAGCTTGGTAAACACCAGATATTGTTGTTGATTATTTGAAGCAGGTATTATCATGCAATGATTTAAATAATAAAAATGTGGCATTTTGTCAAGATAATACTAACTGCAATTTTGGAGCAAAGGCTAGAAAAGGGAATAATAATGTTTACACAAAACTGAACCTATCACTTGGAAGGCAACTCATTGGTATTCAATGTGGAGCTTATATACACTGAAGCACCAAAGAAACTAGTATAGGCATGTGTGTTCAAATATAGAGATATGTAAACAGCAGAATACGGCACTGCAGTCAGCAATGCCTGTATAAAACAAGTGTCTGTCACAGTTGTTAGATTGGTTACTGCTGCTGCAATGGTATGTCATCAAGATATAAGTGAGTCTGAACATGGTATTATAGTCAGTGCACAAGTGATGGGACACAGCATCTCTGAGGCAGTGATGAAGTGGGGATTTTCCCATACGACTAGTTCATGAGTCAGGAATCCATAAAACATCAAATTTCTGACATCGCTGTAGCCTGAAAAAGGTCCTGCAAGAATGGGACCAACAAAGGCTGAAGAGAATTGTTCAATGTGACAGAAGTGCAACCCTTCCACAAATTGCTCCAGATTTCAATGCTGGGCCATCAACAACTGTGAGTGTGCGACCCATTCAATGAAACATCATCGATATGGGCTTTTGGAGCCGAAGGCCCACTCATGTACCTTTGATGACTGCATGACACAAAGCATTACACCTCGCTTGGGCCTGTCAACACTGACATTGAACTGTTGATGACTGGAAACATGTTACCTGATCGGATGAGTCTCGTTTCAAATTGTATGGATCAAATGGAGGTGTACAGGTATGGAGACAACTTCATGAATACATGGACTGTGCATATCAACAGGAGACTGTTCAAGCTGGTGGAGGCTCTGTAGTGGTGTGGGGCGTGTGCAGTTGGAGTGATAATGGAACCCTGATATGTCTAGGTACGACGCTGACAGGTAGCATGTATGTAAGCATCCTGTCTGATCATCTGCATCCATTCATGTTCATTACACTTTCTGGCAGATGTGGTCAATTCCAGCAGGACAATACAACACTCCACACATCCAGAATTGCTACAGAATGGCTCCAGGAACACTCTTCTGAGTTTAAACACTTTCGCTGGCCACCAAACTCTCCAGGCACGAACATTATTGAGCATATCTGGGGTGCCTTGCAACATGCTGTTCAGAAGAGATCTCCACCCCTTCATACTCTTACGGATTTATGGGCAGCCCTACAGTATTAATGGTATCAATTCCCTCCAACACTACTTCAGACATTAGTCGAGTCCATGCAACGTCGTGTTGCGGCACTTCTGTGTGCTCGCAGGGGCTCTACACGATATTAGGCAGGTGTACCAGTTTCTTTGGCTCATCAGTATAGTTCACAACACAATCAAAACCGCTTCAGATTGTGTCCCTGTGGACTTCAAATGTATCATTTTGAAAAATTACTAATTTTTTTTACATCTACAGCATTTGAGAGGAAATTCTCAGAGTTCTGTGATTCCAATGACAAAGAGTATCAGAAACTGCTGGGCTATAGCAAAACCAGGTGGTTCACATTAATCCTGGCACATGAAAGAATTTTAAAAATATTTCAAGCCTTAAAAAGCTATTTTCTGAGCATTAATAAATGCCCAAATATTTTAAAAACATTTTTTGAAAATCCCACTTCTGCATTATGGTTACACTTTTTGCATGCATGGGCAGCGACTTTCCATCAAATGGTGTTAAAAATTGAAGCACAATGCATGTCTGCTGTAGAATTTACAAAAGAAATTAAGTGCCCCCGAGATAAATTGGCATGCAAAGAGAGTTTGCTTTTTCTTCCTTGCACCATGTGTAATCTAACAACAAAATTACAAGAAGCGGACGCCATTGTTCATGATGTAGAAACTGTACTGGCTGAATTTTATAAGACTAACAAAAAATACTTGGATCAGTGGTGTCTGTTCAATGCAGACTTAGAAGTGTTTGAATGGGCAACTTTGACAAAAGTATCTATGTGAGAGGAAATACAAAATGTGATGGATTTGCTGATTACACAAGGATTTCTTTCCAGCAACCGAGATAGGGATGTATTCGATGAGTTTTCGCTTATTTCCAGCTACGTCACAGATGACAAAATATCAAGTTGGAGTGCTAAAAATGTTGCTAATGAAGACCACTGGATGGAGTTGTTCACAAAATTCCATCACAACAATCTGAACTGTATAAAATTTCGTATAATTATGAAATACGTTTTATGTGTGCTTGGATGTAACATATCTGTGAAAAGTGTTCTTTCTCTAATGAATAAGATGTGGACAAGTGGTAAAACACAGTTAAATGTTGCAGTTTTAAAAGCCATTTTGATTACTAAGACTAATATCAACAAATTGTGTGATAAGCACCATTCCTACTTGAAAACTAGACCCAACATTTGAAACTGATTTCCTCTGTCAACAAATATAAACCAAATGTGTCTGCAACTGCCATCTAATGTTGATTAATTCAAATTTTACATAATTAATATATTGCTATCATATCCGTGTTTTTGAATAAATTATAAATAGTGAAATAAGCTTGTTTCCCTTAATTCTGCAGTGTCCCACTCTGACAAAAAAATAAATGGTTTTGCTTTGTATAGTTGGAATCATGAATGATGGCGGTCAAGTTTAGGCTTGTTCTGCCCACCTATGTCACCTATTCTCTGACAGCCAATGAGCATTCAGTAGTGTTCTGAGCGTTCGGCTGTGAATACCATAGCTAATGCGAGCCTTAACATGATCGTAGCAAATTGTTTAGTGAATTTTGATTCCATTTGTTGTGAGCTGTCATCGTTGATTGTGGTGGTAAGTGAAAAATTCTGCTTAAGTGTGAAACATAATTTGCAGAATATATACTTTCTTGAAACAGAAAGCATGTACTTGCATGTACCACAACTGTCGCGTGGAATCGTCAACAGTACAGTCCCCGTCTGTGCCTCGACATGCACGAACCACCATCATTCATGGATTGGACTATATAAATTCATTAGATGTTTTATTTTTTAGTGTTTTTCAGTTTTGCACTAACTGTGGATAACACAAAGCCATAGTGACATAATACAAATGATGGCAACTTGACTTACTTCATTTGGCCACTGGGGAGGCATAGAGCATCCAGGGAACTCATAATCCATCCCAGTCTTCGGCCCTTTTCCTCAGTTCTGCGCAGTTGTCAACTCTCCTTGCTTTCCCTTCCACCACCTCTTCCATGTACCTCTAGCCTTGACTCTCTTCCTTGTTTCTTGGGGATTCCATTCCAGTGCCTTTTTTTGCTCATCTGGCAGTCTCAATGTATGCACCAGCTATCTCCACTTTCTCTCACATATCTGTTCTTCTGTAGGAGTCTGGTTTGTTTTTCTCCAGAGATCCTTACTGCTTATTTTTTCTGGTCACCATGCATTGGAGACACCTATTTGTGAAGCTATGTAACTGTGATGCTTTCTTTTCATCTACTTCTCAACTTTCACTCACGTGCAGGACAGGATGGCAACTCATAGTTCACTAATGTTTGCTTGTGGTACTGACGATGCGTGTTCTAGATCATGAGATACAGGATTTTAGAAGCAGATAGATGCTATGCTATACAGTGAGCAGGAGAGAGGAACCAAAAGAATGACACAGGATTTGCAAAAGAAAGGACTCTCGTCTCTTATTTTAAATCAACAAATGTAATCATCTATTACTCCCTGTTTATCAAAGAATCATGATTTATATTTCTGTAGAATATCATATAATTTATTTTTCTGCTCCTTCTGTAAGAAGGTAGACTTGTAAGCTTTAATAACAGAGTGTCCCAGAAGTCTTTCCCTGATTACAGATATGCACAAGACAGAAAATATGATACATAGAGACAAATATTTTATCTTGAAGTTCAGGTAGCATATTCCAGTTTTTGTGTGTATAAACACAAATAATAAATTTTCATGTGTAGTGCTTTCATTGTCTGAGGAATATTTAGGTGATATTCCAATTCCACCCATGTGTTGGTCAACATTTCATGAGGGTTGGCTGTTATGACATCAGTAATTCTGCGTGGTATTTCTGTGATGTCATTCACTATTATTTGGTAAATCTGGTCCTTGACATAACCATAAAAGAAGAAATCCAGAGGAGTTATGTCTGGTGATCACAGAGGCCAGTTACTGGGACCAGGCCAGTTGCCTGATCCATCTTCCCAGAAATGTTGTAGCCACTACGCACAAACATCTAACCCACAATGGAGCAGCACGCCATCTTGTTGGAAAATTAACCCCAGGAATATGTGACACAACAAATAACTGCAACATATCAAGATAGGTATTGGCTGGAATTTACTTTAAAAGATACTGTTAGTTGGTAATCCTCAAAATTCCATGATAGCACTTCTGCATTAAAATATAATGTCACTTTATATTTCAACAACCAATCAATATCAAATGTTGTTGTCGTTGTTGTGGTCTTCAGTCCTGACACTACTCTATCCTGTGCAAGCTTCTTCATCTCCCAGTACCTACTGCAACTTACATCCTTCTGAATCTTACATCCTTCTGATTCTTGAACCAAGTGTTAGCTATGATTAAGTTATGCTCCGTGCAAAATTCTACCAGACAGCTTCCTCTTTCATTTCTTACCGCCAGTCCATATTCACCTACTATGTTTCCTTCTCTCCCTTTTCCTACACTCGAATTCCAGTCACCCATGACTATTAAATTTTCGTCTCCCTTCTCTATCTGAATAATTTCTTTTATTTCATCATACATTTCTTCAATTTCTTCGTCATCTGCAGAGCTAGTTGGCATATAAACTTGTACTACTGTAATAGGCGTGGGCTTCGTATCTATCTTAGCCACAATAATGCGTTCACTATGCTGTTTGAAGTAGCTTACCTGCATTCCTATTTTCCTATTCATTATTAAACCTACTCCTGCATTACCCCTATTTGATTTTGTGTTTATAACCCTGTAGTCACCTCACCAGAAGTCTTGTTCCTCCTTCCACCGAACTTCACTAATTCCCACTATATCTAGCTTTAACCTATCAAATTTCCCTTTTTAAATTTTCTAACCTACTTGCTCGATGAAGAGATCTGACATTCCACGCTCCGATCCGTAGAACATCAGTTTTCTTTCTCCTGATAACGACATCCTCTTGAGTAGTCCCCGCCCAGAGATTCAAATGGGGGACTATTTTACCTCCGGAATATTTTACCCAAGAGGACGCCATCATCATTTAACCATATGGTAAAGGTGCATGCCCTCGGGAAAAATTACGGCCGTAGTTTCCCCTTGCTTTCAGCCGTTCGCAGTGCCAGCACAGCAAGGCCGTTTCGGTTAGTGTTACAAGGCCAGATCAGTCAATCATCCAGACTGTTGCCCTTGCAACTACTGAAAAGGCTGCTGCCCCTCTTCAGGAACCACACGTTTGTCTGGCCTCTCAACAGATACCCCTCCGTTGTGGTTGCACCTACGGTACGGCTATCTGTATTGCTGAGGCACGCAAGCCTCCCCACCAACGGCAAGGTCCATGGTTCATGGGGGGGTGGGGGGGGGGGGGCCAATATCAAATATTATTTGTGAATTAACATTAGGTACTATCAGTAAGGTTTGCACAAATTGACAATTTCCTATCCTTATAGGTAGATATGTTTCTTGTTTAATTAACTTATCTTTGCTCCCAGAAACGTCTATGACATATACACCCATAACAGGTATAATAAAATACTGATCCTCTTTTCTTGTTGTTCGTAAAATCTCACATGGGATCAGGGAAATCTCACAACCTAAGTCTGTACAAATGTCTACTTTCTTTCCATATATTTTCACAACTATTATGGATTTTGGTTGGTTTTCTTTGATTTGCTCATTTTTCTCTAGCAACCATTCTGCCATAAGTATTTTATGAGTAAATGCAATAAATTATTCTGTATATGTGCCTATGATGGAATTTTCACTTCCTGGATCCCTGTTTAGTGCTATAATTACAGTATGATTCACTTTAATTACCCCATTATCTGACATAGGTGTACTTAACATTAGTGTATTTTCCATACCACTGTTGACTGCGTTTGGTACAAACACTTGTGAGTGTATATTATTCCTTTCCATGGTCTTTTGCTCTGTTTTGATTGTTAGCTTGATTTGGAACATGGGATAGATCAGTTCCTGTTTTCCACACAAATCTGTTGGGAAAATGTTTACTCTCCTCATTGTTATGACTCCTGTTCACCTCCTGGATGACTTCACTATGTGGTGAGTAGCAACTTTCCTTCTCTGGTATTGTTACGTTATCTACTTATTGTGATCAGGTTAAATGCCACTCAGTATATTTCTTGCCACTTGCCCAGGAAGTTGCATTTCATCTAACAGGTTATCTAAATATATTTAAAAACAAAGATGATATTAATATAATAGAGGTAAACATTCCACGTGGGAAAAATATATCAAAAAACAAAGATGATGTGACTTACCAAACGAAAGCGCTGGCAGATCAAAAGACACACAAACAAACACAAACATACACACAGAATTCAAGCTTTCGCAACAAACTGTTGCCTCATCAGGAAAGAGGGAAGGAGAGGGAAAGACGAAAGGATGCGGGTTTTAAGGGAGAGGGTAAGGAGTCATTCCAATCCCGGGAGCGGAAAGACTTACCTTAGGGGGAAAAAAGGACGGGTATACACTCGCACACACACACATATCCATCCACACATATACAGACACAAGCAGACCGGGATTGGAATGACTCCTTACCCTCTCCCTTAAAACCCACATCCTTTCATCTTTCCCTCTCCTTCCCTCTTTCCTGATGAGGCAACTGTTTGTTGCGAAAGCTTGAATTTTGTGTGTATGTTTGTGTTTGTTTATGTGTATTTCGACCTGCCAGCACTTTCGTTTGGTAAGTCACATCAGCTTTGTTTTTTGATATAAAAACAAAGAAGATGTGACTTACCATACGAAAGTGCTGGCAGGTCGATAGAAACATAAACAAACACATACATACACACAAAATTCTAGCTTTCGCAACCAATGGTTGCTTCGTCAGGAAAGAGGGAAGGAGAGGGAAAGACGAAAGGATGTGGGTTTTAAGAGAGAGGGTAAGGAGTCATTCCAATCCCGGGAGCGGAAAGACTTACCCTAGGGGGAAAAAAGGACAGGTATACACTCGCACACACACACACATATCCATCCGCACATACACAGACACAAGCAATTTTGATGAGGTTAAATGTCACTCATTGTATTTCTTGTGACTTCCTCAGGAAAGATTATAATATTTTGGGTCTGGAAATGCTAGAGCCAATTTCTCTTGTGTGCTGGATGACTAGTATTTCCTCTTATACTTTTCAGAAAAATCATCCTCTGAATGAGCAGATCCCCACTCTGCTGCATCCTCCACCAAATAACTTAGTCCAAAACCTATTTTCCTATTATCTTACCATTTCTTGGATAATTACCTGGAGAATACTCATTAGAACTAAGTGGGTTGTATCCACCCACCAGGTTTAAACTTTGGGAACTGTTCCGACAAATTTGTGCCATTTCCTAATTGGATTTCTTCCATTAAATCACTTGAAAATCCATTATTATTGATAGATGTTTTCTTATTGAGTTCGTTCTGTGTGTTTTCTATGGCTACCCACAACTTCTGCTATTCCTACTGATGGGTTGCAGTATTACCTGCGGAATTTGTGCTTCTTGTCCCACTAACTCTTGTAGCTGTTTTTCCAAACTAGTCAAAGAGTTTGGGACACCAGTTATTTTAGCAAAATCTCTACTTTGTTCTAATGCCTCTACTCATTCTCGCATATCTGATAATGTATTTCTTCAAATCCCTGGGTAGATGGTATCTCTATTTGTCTCATCTTACTGTCTACCCCTTTAAATTATTCTTGGACGTCCTTCCTGACTAAATTACTTTGTTTTTCTATTTCCAGATGCAGTTCCTTAGGAAAATTTACTAAGGTCATGTCTACATTGGAAATGTTATCATTTGAAGAGTCTACTTTTGTAGTTACATTCTCTTCCTGTATTTTTCACTTGTGTGTTTCAGTTTGAAATACTATTAGACATTTCAACTTATGTTTTTAATTTTTCCAATATTTCAGCTAAACTGCTTCCATGTAGTGTGTGGCGAGAGGCATATAGTATAGATGACTATGTCTAGTTAATATCTCTTCACTAAAATGACTAAATTTCAACACCACTGCACAAACACAGCAAAATGGATTGCTGCAATTGTTCACAGACAAATTTTAAAAGAAATCCCAAGTCTGTGGTGTTTAAATCTCATTTAATTAGTTGCACGTCAAGCTGCCTTGCTCTTCTGACGCACGAGCAAAGCAATGTAGAGGCGAGTGACTGTGTACTTGTTGTGTAGTCAGCTAGTTGGCTGCTGCACTATGAAGTGATGCCACGCCATAGTTGTGCTGGTTGTCAGCCTCAGGGATGCCACTAGAGATCACTGCTGCAACAGCAGTCTTGTAGTCCGCAGTCGGAATTCTTCCATATTGTTGACAAAGTTCTTCTTTACGCCCATGCCCAAGATTGCTTAAGCATGGGAGTAGGTATTGCTGTTGATCTTGTTAGTAAGGTCAACAGTTATTCTTTTCACAACTTTTAATAGTACTTAGTGCTTCTTCAGTTTCAGCAAAAAATTAGTTTATTTCTTCGTGGTTAGTCAAATCACTTTAGTCAACACCAATGTGTGCACCTGTCTATATCTTCTTAGTTGTTGAGCTATATTTCTCTGGGCAATGTTGTATTTTCTTCTCGTATTTTCATAAAAATTTCGTGAATAATCAAAAATACTCTGTCCTTTTCACACCTTTAGTTCATGTCCTGCACCAGGGAGCCAAATGAGGTGTTTCGTGATGTTACATCGAGTTGTGGTGCGCTTCGAGCATGATCTGTCATGCAGAAGGATGTATGTTCACTTTACCTTGTAAATAAATACTAGTCGCTGTTCTTGTAGTTAATTACTTTCGTGGTCCTGCCACGTAGTGTCACAGGGCTATGTTGTTGGATGTCTCCTCCTTGATGCGATTTGTGGGTGCTAGAAAAGAGGTTTAATATGTCCAAGCTATGAAATGATATAAACAGTTTAGTGTTCACTCTTGTGTGTGTTATGCCCAACATGATGTTTGTACAGTATGGTTACAATAGCAGGTGAACAGATCTACCCAACTTTGTAGCTCAATGACAGATTACAATATTTATGGCTTGCTTTAACATCAGCTATCAAGTTCGTTAGATATATGGAATTTCTTGTAATTGATTTTTTAAAAAGTCATTTACAGTCTTACATGCACTGCTTTGCTCCTCAGTGTCCAAGGCGCTGTCAAGCTGCGAAGCCCAAAGAACAAGCACTCTGGCACAGCAGGTGGAGGGGCTTACTTGGTGTTGGGCCTTGGCACTATCCAGAGCTGACATAACTTACACTTCGCCTTCACATTCATAAAACAATAGTGAGCACAATGGGATGTCCCACATTTGACAACTACCTAAGACTATGTTTTCAACCTGCATGAACATCTTTCTTTGGTCTAACATGTTATCCTATAGAAACCTATCTTACACTGCACAACTCATATGAATACATGGGTATAAGAATTTGAAGGGATATGAAAAGAATGATGATTTACGTATAGTCACAGATAGAGCAAGTTGTAGACCTTGGTTCATTCATAGGATACTGGGCAAATTCAGTCAGTCTACAAAGGCGATTGCTTACAAAACACTTTTGTGAACCACTGTAGAATATTGCTCTGGTGTGTGGGACATTATACTTACAAGGCCAGCACAAATGATCACATGTTTGTCTGACCCGTGGGACAGAGATGTTGAAAAATGTGTACTGGCAGACATTTGAAAATAATATTCCAAAAAACGTTTATACATAACGAAGGGTAGCAACTTGCATTGCCACTCAATGAACCTATTTCTGGCTCATAAACTGATTAAATATACAGCTATGAAACTCTTTGAGAATTCACTCATGTAAATAAAATGTCCAACAAATAGCACAAGTATTTTCCAATGTAGATTAAAGATGTTTTCATTAATAACTCCTTTTATACCAGAGAGGAATTGTTGACTAGAGACAATTAGTCTTAAAAACCCTGTTAATAGTCAGCATATAGTCATATGAATATTATTTTTTTCTTTTATTTTATTTTATTTTTGTAGTTGTTTATAAGTGTTCTACAATTATTCTCTTGACACAGTCCACATCATAACATTTATCATTAATTTGACCTACGAAACAAGTAACTAACTAACTCAGTAATAAAGTTTCAAGAACCAGCTTTAAGTGAGAATCTAGGAATATTCTACAACCAGTGGCGGCTGCTGTGTAAGAGCACAAGTGCATGTGAACACCCTAACTTTTCTTTGAATCCTGTTAAACATAACACAGCTGCAGTCTGAAAGATATAGCACTTAAATCTACCACACTACTGCTCCTTTAGAGTACACCTTCAGTTGTGCACATTTTAAGAGCTTTTGCACATGCGCAACTCGTGTGATTGCCTTACAGGCCAAATACATACAGATTTGATCAACGACATGCACGGTTCACAATGTGCACAGCTAGCCATTGCCATTCAACTAGAAGTTTACGTCAGTGCCACCAGATGGGAGCACACTATGGCAGACTCTTATCCTCATTTGCTTGGCATAATTCCTGCTGTATGATAGCACACTCCTCAGATGTGCTAATTCGCTCACTGTATACTGTAGTAAAATGACATTGGATGTCGGTATATCCTATAGTTGTCCTGACAGTAAATCTATTTTGTGGATTTTGGAATGAGTGACAGTATATTAAGTTATGACTTTTATCATACAGTAATGCATTTAGAATAGAATAGAATATTTTTATTAGCCTTTCAGTATTTTTCATACAATTGGCTTCATCAAAGTTTACAGAGGGTTTTAGTTTCAGTATGATATTCAAGTAGTTACAAAAAGGGGAAAAAAGGAAAACAATGTTTTATACAGTAATTAAATACACACATAAGAAAAGAATCACAGTAAATAAATAGCTTATATAATATCAAAACATTTTCTTCATAACTTAGGTAAAACATATACTTTGATGATTAGTTTCTAAGAATTCTTCAGTTGTATAGAATTCTTTGTTTTTTAGCCAGGTTTGCAATGTATTCTTATATTTATTTAGTGGTACTGTATGAGCTGAGCATGGTAACTTATTGAAAAATTTTATGCTTAAGTACTTCTAGTTATTATGGACTACAGCAAGTCTTGTGGAAGGCAAGTCCAGCAGGTGACTGTTTCTTGTACTGTGTGCATGCACATCACATCTCATGTTCAATTTTTTCAGACTTTATCTGGCATATATTAGACAGTTATATATGTACATGCTTGGCACTGTTATTTCGCCAAGAGATTTAAAATAATTTCTGCAGGACTCTCTGGGTGCTAACCCCTCCATACACCTGATTGCTTTCTTCTGCCATCTGAAAATACATTCAGCCCCTGGGGAGTTACCCCAAAGCAATATTCCATATTGCAGTTGGGAATGAAAAAAAGCATAGTATGAGTGGAGTAGCAATTGCTTACTCGCACTGTTTCTTAATTTATACAATAAGAAAAGTACTCGTGCTAGTTTACTACATAGATAATTGGTGTGTCCTTCCCATGAGAGCTTTTGGTCTATGATTAGTCCAAGTAATTTCACTGTTTTGTTTTCATTTTTAGTTACTTTGAGATTAAATATTATTTCTTCTGTTTTTGTTTGATTTATGCACAGCTGGTTAGCCTGACACCAGTAATTAGCCATTTGCATTTGTCCAGTACACTCTATAAGTTCTCCCCTGTACTTATTAATGTCATATCACCAGCATATAGTATGTTCTTACACGGTATGTAATTCGAGAAGTCATTAACATAGACAATGAACAGAAAAGGTCCAAGAACAGAGCCTTGGGGTATTCCTCTTTCTATAGGGAGTATTTCTGACCTCTGCTTATTTACATATACAAGTTGTAACCTATTGCTTAGATAAGATCTGAATAGTTGGAGTGTGTCATCTTCAATGCCATAGTATTTTAACTTTTTGATGAGCATGTCATGTGACACCGAGTCAAAAGCTTTACTTAGCTCAATAAGTGTTCCAGACATTGATACCGTTTTTCATACCCTTCATAAACATTGCTTACCAAAGCTTCTACTGATTTTACAGTTGATAGGTGTGACCTGAAGCCAAACTGTTGTTCATTTAAAATTTTGTTGGTATCAAAATACCTGTATATCTGCTTATGCACACAATTTTCTACTAACTTGGATATGATTGGTACTATTAAAATGGGTCTGTAGTTATTTGGGAGGTTTCTTTCACCTCATTTATACACAGGCAATGTAACTGTGAGCTTAAGACAGTTGGGGAATATTCCTTCATCAAGTACTCTGTTTGATAGTGAGAGAAGTGGCATTTCAATTTCTTTTGCTATACATTTAATGAGGAGATTATTGAGTCCATAATAATCTTCTGTTTTGGAATTACTTAATTTGTTTATTGACTTATGAATATCATTTAATGTGATTCGGGTCCAAGTGAACTTCTCACTTCTTGTCTGTTTTGCACAAGTGAGCAATGCTTCTGCATCAGAGGCAGAATTGATGGGTGGGGTGGTGACGCTATTTACAAAATATTCATTGAGAATATTGCAGTCAATAGGGATACTCCTTTCTTTATTGCTATTATTATTTTCCCTTTTAATGACAGTCCAGGCAGCTTTACATTTATTTTTAGAATTTAAAATATATTCATCATTTGCACAGCACTTGGCATTTTTTATTTCTAATCTGTAAAGGTTTCTCATTTTAGTGTAATTTTCCTTGTCCCTATCACTGTTATGAGATTTGTCTTTCATAATCATCAGTAGTATTCTGAGTTTGTTAAGTTGTGGGGTGTACCACTTGTTAGTATTTTGTTGCTTATGAGTAATATTACTCTGGTACTTTTTGGTTACCAAGGGGCATGTCATTTCTACTATATGCTTGATCTCTGTCAGGAAAATGGAAAAACATGTATTAATCATTTTCTTGTTATCCATTACATGAGTCCAATCCATTTCTTTTAACTGGTTTATCATTTTGTTTACATTGGATTCACCTAGAATTCTATATGTCACTTCTCTCTCTGTAGAACTGAAGGCTGACTTTTCTATTTGAAGCCATAGCCCTGCATGATCTGCTATTCCTAATTCTATTACATCGCATTGTATGGAGTCTCTTTGTACATTGCTAATTATGTTATCAAAGCATGCGTTCAGTCTAGTGGGTTTCTCGTTGAGACAGTAATAGTTTAATGACTTCAGAGTGTTAATCATATGAATTACATTTTTTCTCTTTGCCCTTACATCTATGTTAATATCACCTACAATTACAATTCTATGCTGTTTATATTTTGACAACAACAATATTAAAGTATTAATTTTTTCTATAAATACTATCTCATCAGAGCCTGGGATTCGATAGATTGAGACAATTACAGTTTTCTGCTTGTGCATTACCACACCGGCTACTTCTATTGTAGCTTCAAGGCATATTCTACTAAGGTCTATAACTGAGTAATGCAATTCAAGGTTACTTTTGACACATTTGAGGTACTGACAAGTGAAACTCCCCATCGCACCCCCTTCAGATTCTGTGGTAAGAGGCCCCAGTGGACAATGCATCGAAACCTGAACACAAAGCAAGCATGAAAACAGGAAGGTGTTTTAAAAGAAAAATAGAAACAGTGAATGGTCCAAGGTCAAAAAGTGCAATATAGAACGGACTCATACAGCAGCAGCATCGTGGTTAAGTGGTCATGATGTTAGTCTGCCATGCAGATGAGCCGTGTTTAAATCTCGATCCAACCAATTTTTATTTATTTTTTCACTGTATTCAAAGGTTTGTCTGTGTCATGGTGTAACGTCCATTTACGACAGCAAGGTCTGAGGAATAGACCTATAGTGACAGTTGATTCTGCACAACTACTCTATTAGCAGCTGAAAGGAACTGGCTTTCAAATGGGAACCACAAACCTTTGATGCCAAGATGGCAAGTAAACCGAATTCTCCAATAGAAAACATGTCTTGTGTGTCACACATGGCATTAGTAACAGTATGTATGTCATACGATAGGAAATCTCTTACCAATGCACCTAATTTGCACGCCTGGTAAGTCAGTGAGATATGCCCCCTTACCCAATTTAGGTGTTCATGTGAATGTGATTGTGATAACTCTCAAGGAAATAATGAAAACATAATAGTTTGTCATGACAGCTGCAACAAATGAGCACATTAGTTTCACAGTCACACAGTTTCTCTGTGCTCTGTCAGAACCCTGTCTTTTCAACATTTTTGAAGTTATTTTTCACTTTGGAATTTTGACTCTTTAATCCCTTTGTTGTAACACGGTTCACACACATTTATTTGTTATTTTCATTTCCGTGAGACATCTATGTGGTATCTTGCCTGCTTTCACTGTTCATCACATTACTTGTGACAGTAACATATTCTTACCACATGACTTATATTCTATAACCAATAAATAGTACGACAACTGCCAAGACTCTAGAAAGAGAACAAAGCTTTCTCTGACTGGACGGACAGTTCATATTGTTGTAAACAGAACAAAGTTTGTCTGCTTCACAGTCCAACACTATGACCATTTAACCGCAATGCCACAGCTGTTAATTTTCACCCAATATTGCAGTTCTTAAGCCTGGACTGTGTGTCACACACTGTCACTGTTTCTATTTTGCTTTTTTTCACACTTTAGTAAATATTCTTCCTGTTTTCATGTTTGATCTGTGTTCAGTTTTTGACAGGGTATCCACTGGGCCATCTTACACTAAATCTGAAGGGGAGTGTTTCCCTTGTGAGAATTGTAAGGGTCTAAAGCACATCATCCTCGATTGTGAGATTGTAGCATTTATTCGTGCTTCTGAAATCCATTGATCTTGTGGTGAGCCAGGTTTATCTGTGCTGTAGGCCCACATTGTGCATATGAAAATTCACAAAAAGCTGTATCACTGGTTTCTCTGCTATTCACTTAAATGTGGGATCAACTGCAGTGTGCTTTAGGCCCTTACGGATCTCAGTGCCTCATTTGTATTCTGGTCAATTGACCATTCTGATAGACATTGTTGCTTGAATTTAATCATTTCCACAAATGGCACTTTGTGTTTGGAGCTGGTTGTTTGCTGTGCGGGAATCAGCTTTTGTGTGCAGTACAAATATGAACTATGTTGAATCTATTTTAAATGCTAACAGAGAAGTAAAGCCGTTAGGATGGGTCGTGAGTCATGCTTGGGTAACTCAGTCAGCAGAGCACTTATCTGTGAAAGGCAAAGTTTCCGAGTTTAAATCTTGATCCGACACACAGCTTTAATCTGCCAGGAAATTTCATATCAGTGCACACTCTGCAGCATAGTGAAAATCTCATGCTGGGAACAGAACAGTAAATTACCGGGAATATGTGGCAGCAAAGGGACTAGGGCCTCTTAGAACAGATCCTTTGATTGAGAGACTCACGAAATCAAATTAGCGTGACTACAAGCAAACATTTAATAATGAAGTGTACAGTTAGCACAAGCTGTTGTGTGGGTGCAGCGTAAGAATATCTGATTTTCAGCTCAGAAGTAAATTCATGAACTAATCCATCTGTTAGGAATCTTCCACATTTGTTATTGTTATTGGCAGTGGCTGTAGTTCTATAAACTTGTTGATAAGCATATCTGTTATACAGCGAATGCTATTAATTTCACAGTCTCAATTTTATCTGAATCTAAAGATTTGTTAACACCCAGAATGTGTACTCACGAACCACCACTGTCTACAGCCCTATATTTATCACTGTTCTAGGGACTGTGAAGGTAAGCTTCAACTAATACACAAATAAATGGCAAGTAAATTGTAAAATGGACAGTATCCCTACCTTGCACTTCATAGTGGTGTGCTGAGTATAGATAAAGATGCAGATATACCACAGAAGCAGCTACTTTTTAAAAAAAGTAATTACTGTTCCTCCTATACTAACTAGCTGCTGTTTTTATCTAACACTTTAAACCATGTATATATGTAACTTTATGCAGAACGAAAACTGAGTGTGGTGCTGTGAGGAATTGAAAGATGTATGCTGGGAATTACTAGGAGAGCCAGTAAAACAAACAAATGGATTAGGGAACAGACTGAAGTGGAATATGTAATTGTGATGGTGCTGGAAATGAAACTGAAGTTGTCAGGATATGTAGTCAAGCAAATGAAGGTACAGGGACAATGAAAACTGAGATATATGAGAAGACCGAGCTGACAACCTAATAGAAAATATTAATGATATCAGAAAACCTGAGGAAACAACATGAAAGCACATACCTGAAAAATCTGGAGGCTTTGATCCAGCAGTCTAGGTCAAATGACTAATGATGATGATGATGATGATTATAATACTCTGCATAAAAACATTTAACAAATCTGGTATAGAATATTCAATGAAAGCTACTGAAACAAGAATTTAGGAGTAGGCAGACCTTGGAAACAAAGATGGCTTAGCTTTAATGAGCTATTGATGAAGAGGCCATTAATGGTTAACCATGGGAAGAAATTTAACAAGAACAAACCGTAGATGAAAAATCTAATTCTACTCTAAAAATGTTATTATAACACTAAGAATTCATTTTACCTCTACAATTTGTCATGGACAATTACATTGGAATATAAGTTTTATTTAATGCAGAGGACTAATCAGGAAATATATGGGCACTGCAAGAATCATGGCAAAATTCTTTACTGTATCATCAAATAAAGGATGAGTAGTGCTCGACAGCCCATCAATAATGAGGTCATCAGTGACAGTCAATGAGCTTTGGTTAGGAAAGGATGGGGAAGGAAATCTGCTGTGCACTTGTCAAAGGAATTGCCTCAGTATTTGTCTTAAAGCTATTTAGGGAAATCCTGTTAAACCTAAATCTGGATAGCTGGAGAGAGACTTGAACCATCGTCATCCCAAATGCAAGTCCAGTCATCAGATGGGCAAAAAACATGTGCTATACCCAAATATTCAAAATTCGAAGAAAGCAAAGATAATTTAAACCATTAATAGGCATGAAACAAGTCCACTGAGGAAAATCATATTCAACTCCCTGATGACAGTAGCAAAAAGATATGTCAAATTCAAATCATTGGCCACTGCGTTCAGTGAATTATAATCACTTAGACAAGTGTTGCACACTGCACCCACAGAGATCAATTTTTGTAAATAAGCAGTAAAAGTGACCCCAGTAGTCGTTAGGTAAAAAAAAAAAAAAAATATATATATATATATATATATATATATATATATATATATATATATATATATATATATATATGAAAATCTTTCAGTTATGACTGCACTTCAAAGTACTAAAAATCAGTGTACTGGCTTTATCACACTCCCTTAAGTTATCTTTGTAATTAGTAAATGCTCTGAGTTGTTTCATGAAAAACTAAAATACTTTTGTAGTTATGACCATTTACAAAAATGTTGATAGGCAAATGACTACTAATTAGAGACAGTCATCCTATTTCTTCATACTGAGAAGGCAGCTTACAACAGAATATTAGATCAACTCCCTCAGAATAACATGTTAACAACAGCTCAGTCTAGCTTCCATAAAAGCTTTTATGTTGGTATAAAAAGATATGATATTACAAACTCAGTTCTGATAGAACTAAATGAGTAATTATGCTGTTGACAGTTTGACCAGGGACTTTGATTGCGTAACTCCTAAAATTCCAATGAAGCAGATAAAATGTTATGGTTTTAAAGGGATGTGCCATGCATGGATGGAGTCACTTATTTACAATAGATAACAGACAGTCAAATTAATAAATTATATAATGAGAACACTACTAAATTTGTAGCAGGGAATCATAAAAATATGACATTCCATTAGGTTCAGTGTTTGGACACAATTGGTCATGTATTTCCTGATCTTGGTCTGCATAAATGGATTACCCAGTACACTGGAAGGCTCCCCAAAAACAGTGATATGTACAGATAAAGGGCTCAAACAAATTCACACCAAAGTTCTTCTTTTTCTTTTGTTTGTGTCTTTATCCCACATAAGTGTAAGTTCTCCTTGGTTATTAACAGATGTGGCACAGTTAATTTAAGGGTTGGCCAGATGTCCTTCCTGCCACCACCCTAATACCCCTCAGGACGGAATATGGGAAGCCCAACTGTCTGTGTGTGGTGCTGTTTGTGTGAAAGTGAGAGAAAGTTTTCCAAATGTTTGCAAATCATGTAACTGAGGCCCGACTTGGGTTCCAGCCCAGCATTCATCAAGTGGGATGTGAGAAACCATCTATAAACCAACTCCAGGCTACCCCTCACCATTAATCTGCCAAGCGGATTCGATCTGGGGCCATCGTGCCTTCCCATCTTAGAAGCAGCACTTTAATGTGCATAGCTATCCATGTGGGTAAATCCACAACAAACACAACCAGGAAATAAAGAAAGAGGCTTGCAACTGGGTACATACCAAAGAGGTTAATCCTCAGTCTTACAAAGACTCATATTACGCAATCCCACGTGAGAAATATGAATTGGAGGTACCAGAAGTGGGGATCAATGGGCACAAATGAGATGAGTTTACATCTGTGAAGTTCCTAGGCATCCAGATGGGCAATACACCAAGGTGGCACAAACACATGGATGAGCTGACCGCAAGACTCAGTTCTGTGTGGTTTGTACTTAGATATCTCACTCATGTTGACCAGTAGACAGAACTGCTAGCATACTTTCATGTAATACTGTGCCATATGGCATAATTTTTTGGGGCAGCACAGCTACAGTCAAAAAAGTATTTCTTCTGTCAAAGAGTACAGTAATATTAACGATTTAGGAAAGAACTGATTGCTACCTACCATGAAGAAGACACTTTTAAGTCACAGACAGGCACAATTAAAAGACGCTTACACTACGTTTTCAGCCACAGCTTTCAGCCGTAAAAGAGAGACACACACCGTTCATACACACAAGCAGGCACACCTCATGTGCACACGAGTGCCAACTCCAGCATCTTGGTCCCGAGATGCTGGAGTTGGCGGTTGTGTGCGTATGAGGTGTGCTTGCTTTTGCATGTGAATGGTGTGTGTCCCTCTTTTACTGATGAAAGCTAAGGCTGGAAGCTATATGTAAGCGTCTTTTAATTGTGCCTGTCCGCAACTTACAGTGTCTTCTTCACAGTAAGTAGCAACCTGTCTTTTCCTACATTGTTGATATTCCTACCTGGTGTTTACAAAGCAAGTAGTAAAAATTTTATGTAATATTGATAACCAAATACCATGCAGGAACCTCTTCACAGATGGGATTCTTATACAAATGTCAAGATATTTAATCCCTAAAGTGTCTTCTTTACAGTAAGTAACAACCTGTCTTTTCCTACATTGTTGATATTCCTACCTGGTGTTAACAAAGCAAGCAGTAAAAATTTTATGTAATATTGATAACCAAATACCATGCAGGAACCTCTTCATAGTCGGAGTTCTTATACATGTGTCAAGATATTTTATCCCTAAAGGCACTTTTGTTTAATAATCAGAATCAATTTAGGATTAACTGTGAAATTCACAACTACAATACTAGCGGAAAAATATTTTCCCTACATATGGTTAAGAGTGAAGTTGCATATTCTGGTACAAAAGACTGGAACAGATTGCCAGTAGACATAAAACAGGAAACTGAAAATCCCAGACATTCAAAAACAAATAAAAAGGATATCTTACTAGCCACACCTTCTAGAGTTAGCAGAATATTGTGATTCAGGTATGTAAATTCTGCTTAATTTTAGTGATTGCATTAAACATCTCTCAACTTTGTCAGTACATTGACAGCTGACAGTCCTCTGTATGAAGTTACATAGATGCATACTTTAAAGTATTGCGTAAAAAACTAGCATCTGAGTAGTTTAAGACAATACACGGGGTTGAGACATCATTAGGTTCTCATGCTATTGTCACTTGCTTTTTAGAGAGGCAATGAGTTTCTTTACCTCATTTCTGGTTGTGGAGTGTACACTTATCCCACTTACAGGATTGGGAAAATGGTGTTTGAGTGTTTCCATGGAACTTTCTCAAGAGCCATTGCAGACAGTTTTCTCAGCAGGACTTAGGAAATGGTCATTGGAGTTTTTTTGCAATTACCTCTTGACTGCTTATATTTTTATCACCAATATTTAAGACAAATCTTTGGGTTTACTGGCAGCATTGGCACCTGTCCCAGATTGTTTTAGTTTTATTACTGGGTTTGGTTGATTTCAGAGCTCAATATAAACTTTTTGACACTCTGATTACTTTGCTTAATATTTTACCGTACTTTATAGAATGATTTATTTGCGTAGAATTTCCTAAATTTTTTGTTGTAATATCCAATTATCATTTTTGTTTGCAAGGGATCCTTATCCCCTTTGTGATCCATGGGTTCCTCATGGTTTCTTTGGGTTGATTAATTATGGTACACCTTGTATAAAGTTATGTTGAAGTAATTCCTATAATTATGTGTAGGTTAAACTGGTCATAATTTGTTGTTAGTACAGGCTACAGAAGTAATCTTTAGTGGCTGCTTTGGAGACATCAGTGTCACAAAGTCCATTTAATTTGGAACAGCAAAGCCAACAACAGCAGTAGCACCAGAAACGACAGTACCAATGGAGAAGCCACCAGCTAAACCACACCCCATCAGAAGGAGCCAGAGGACAAGAAAGTACATCACTCCAAAGGAGGATTTTTTATGGTTCAGCACCAAGAGGAGAAAAAAACTGGGACAAACCGGCGCAAAGCATCAGTCACTGTCAACAAAATGCAAACAAAAGATACAGGCAAGGTAAGCTGTGCTCGTTTCTCAGTCTTTCATCAAAATATACAATCTATCAGAAACAAAGTGCAACAATTAGAAGTGGAACTACAAACTTTAAACAGTTCAGTCACATGCATTACTGAACATTGGTGTAGAGGAACTGAAATAACATTAATAAATTTAAACTCATATATACTAGCATGTCATTATAGTAGAACCACCATTAGAGGTGGTGGATCATGTATATATTTTAAGCAAGGAATTGCCTATAAAATTAGAAATGATATTAATTCTGTAAGTGAGGAAAAACACATAGAAATATCAGCCATAGAGATAAGAAAGACAGATGAGGCACAAAGGTTAACTATAATATGTATTTACCGTTCACCCAGTGGTGATATAGATACTTTCACTGCAAAACTAATCCAGATTCTAGACATGGCTTCGAATCCTAAAGGGAAGGTTCTCATTTGTGGAGACTTAAATATAAACACACAAAACCCGGATAGATTCTGTAACTCATTCTTGAATATATTGCGCTGTTATAATTTATCACCATTAGTTAACAGAGCCACGAGGATAGCCAAGAACTCATCATCAACAATTGATCACATCATCACAGACATAGATAAAGAAAGTTGTGAAATTATTGTAGATGACCTTGGCCTTTCTGATCACTCCTGTCAAATCCTAAAATTAAACATAAATATAGACAATACAACTAAAACATACACATACAGAAGGGTTTTCTCCAAACCAAACAGATCAGAATTTGCCAAGCAAATAAACAGTATAGCTTGGGAAGAAGTGTATGCTGAAACTAGTGTAAATAAGAAATTTTCTAAATTCGTGTCACTATTTAAACTCAGATTTGATGAAGCATTCCCAAAGGTGCAAACTGCAGTACACTCACACAAAAGAAATACCTGGGTGACCAAAGGAATAAGGAAATCCTCTGCAACACTCAAACAACTGAACAGGTTAAAAAACTACCATAGTGATCCTGGTTTCCTAAACTACTACCACACATACAAAAGAATATACAGAAGAGTATTACGAGATGCAAAAAAAGCCCACAATGACAGTATTATAGAAAAGGCAGAAAATAAAATTAAAGCAGCCTGGACTGTTACCAAACAGGAAACAAACAGTAATAAATTAAAAACAGTAAACATTCAAATTAAACATAATGGTGCTATTATACATAACCCAAATACACTAGTAAATACTGTAAATGAGTACTTCAGCAGTGTTGCTACTAAGCTACAGCAAAAGTTTGGCAATAAACAGCCTGAACAAAAATTGAACTATATGGATAACTCAATGTTACTGTTACCGACTTCTACAGAAGAAGTAAGGATGGTTGTGAAGAATCTAAAGAATAAAACATCAGCAGGTTTAGATGAAGTGCCAGTGTGCTTACTGAAGGACTGCATTGACAGCATACAACATCCTTTGGCACACATCATAAATGAATCTTTCACTGCAGGCTGCTTCCCAGAATACTTAAAATGTGCAAAAGTCCTGCCTCTATTTAAGAAAGGCGATCCAGAAAATATAGAAAACTATAGGCCCATCTCATTACTCTCATCCTTTTCCAAGGTAATAGAAAATATGATGAAAAAGAGACTAATGGATTTCCTAAACAAGTACAACCTACTGTGTAAAGAACAATTTGGTTTCAGGCCACGAAGAAGCACAGGTTCAGCAGTAGCTCACTTCACAAATTTTGTCTTAGAAGCACTTGACGAAGGTGAACATGTAACAGGCATATTCCTTGACCTTAGCAAAGCATTTGACACGGTAGACCACAAAATACTACTAAACAAAATGGAGGCACTAGGAATAAGGGGAACAGTAAATAACTGGTTTCAATCGTACTTGGAAAATAGGGTACAGTGTGTAGAGATCTCACAAACGAAGTTCAGCAGATTGATAAAACACATTTCCAAACCAGAACATATTAACATAGGAGTCCCTCAGGGAAGTGTGTTAGGGCCAATACTCTTCCTAATATATATCAATGATTTTCCCCAGAGTGTCAAATAGGGGAAGTAATACTATTTGCAGATGATAGCAGCATCCTTATCAGTGATGAGTCATCAGACAAATTGAGAGACAAAGCTGAAGAAACTCTCGATCATGTATGCAAGTGGGTAGTAAGCAACAAATTAACCCTCAATATTAAAAAAACAAACAGTATTAATTTCCACATAAATAAAAAACATAATAGCATAGGCCTAAAAGTTAAAGAGGAACTTATAGATTGTGTCACAAACACAAAATTCCTAGGAATGCATGTTGACTCACAGCTTAACTGGACTGACCATATTGCAGCACTAGAAAAGAAAATTGCTACTGCTTGTTATGCACTCCGCATAATTATGTCAGTATGTAATAGTTCATGTGCTAAGACTACATACTTTGCATATGTGCATTCAATAATTAGTTATGGCATAACCTTCTGGGGTACAAATGTGCAGAACATACAAGCAATTTTCAAGCTGCAAAAGAGGGCAGTACGAATAATAACAAAAAGCAGCAAGAGAGCTCACTGTACTGATTTATTCAAAACCATGGGAATCTTGACAGTACCATGTGAATACATCTTTCAGACTGTGATATATATATAAAGAAACACATTGACCAGTACACACAAAACAGATCTATACACCAACACTGGACTAGATCCTGCCACCATTTGCATCTCATACGAAAAAACAAAACAAAAACCCAAAATAGTTTATTATTTAATGGATTAAAAATGTATAATAGACTTCCAGAGGAGATCAAAGCTGAAACTGGAATACATGCCTTTAGGAAAGCTGCAAAAAATTGTTTAGCAGATAAATGTTACTATACTGTCAAAGAATACTGTAAATGACATGTGTTCACCTCAATTCATGCAAGAGTACCTTTGTAAATTTATATTTATCTGTAATTAAGATTGGTGTGTATTCATTTTGTGTAATCCATGCAAGAATACATTTGTAAATTTATATTTATTTGTAACTAAGATTGGTGTGTATTTGTTTTGTGTACAAACGATTAAGTTGCACCATAGAAATATGTACTACCAGAAGTACTATTATGTATATACTCATTTCATGTATACAGTTGACGACATCCATACAACACAAGTTGTCTACGGATGAATAAATAAATAAATAAATAAATACTTCCACTCCATAATATGCTGGTAACCTTGTAATGCAATTCACCCACACCAGAGAAAATTTTCTTTCTGAAGAGAAAGGTTATCCGAATTATGTGCAAAATACCCCCGAGAAAGTCCTTTCATAATCTCATTAAGAAATTTCCCAATAAAAAACCAATGAAAGATGCAAATGGTCACAATACAAGAAGGGAGGCTGATCTCCACTGTGATCTCAAAAATCTAGCTTGGGTACAAAAAGGTGTTCAGTACAGTAATCTAGTACTAAAATATTTAATTCACTGATAAACTATGCAAGGGGCCTATGTAGTAACAATGCATTATTTAAACATAAATTAAAGATGTATTTATTTGAAAGAAAACTTTTTGTTTATTGGGTAAATTTTTCAACAAGGAAATACAGACTTATTATGCACATACATTTACTGTGTATTTGTCAGGTATTGTATGACCTGTGTTAATCTTTGTATGATGTCTTTTGTCACTTTGCTCGTATTGTGTTCTAGTTTTATGTTTTTATTTTCCCTGAAACTGTTTTCTGTAAAATAAGTGTGCTATATTTTGTGTAATCTACATTTATATATTCTTTAACTTGTTCACAATTCTAGCATCTCACATGCATAAAGGATCTATGGAACATCATGATAAATAAAATAAAATAAATAAATAAAATAGTGAAAGCTGTTGCAGGGTAAGTACACAGCAACAAAAGCAGAAACATCCCAGCCAGCTTGGCTCCATACATGAGCCATTTACTAGATATTTTTGAATATGTAGTTACAGGTAGTCACTGATTTCGGGATGAAGTATTGTGCCAGTTAGAGAACAAAAATATTTAAAATGTAAGCATTTTGGTTAGGTCCTTATCAGATTGGGCTCAAATTTCGCCCATGGGTACAAGTTGATACAGATGTGAATGTCTGTGTATATCTAACAATAACAACTACTTTTTAGTAAAAAGTTAAAGGACTGTGTCAATATTATTATACTGTACAATTTTCATCCTGTTGTGTTACTTGTGATTAATGAACACCACTGCATGTAGCAATGCCAATTACAGTGAGAAATGTAATACAATGACATGATTTAACATATGATTTATACATGATAAACAAACTATGTGACTAACATTTAATGATAAACATGTCGCATCTTTACCACAACTTCACTTGCCTTCTCACTATCACCAAAATGTTCTGCAGAAAATTTCCTAAAATCTGTTTCAGCAATTATGACAGAATTTTGTAATTTGTGGAATATATTGAGAACCTGGTGGGCAATGTTGTAATAAAATGTGGTCATGATCAGCTTTTATGTTCGTATTATACAAAATGTAGATTATGAAATCTGTCAGTTCTGTATTAAAAAAGCCACATATTCTTGTGTATATTCTGGTTACCTTGATGTTTAGTTTTGCAGAACAGATCACATAAATCAGTCATAATTTTTTAGTACTAAATAACTTATGATACTCAGGCAGCCCTTGTATTTGCCAAAGGAGCAAAAAAATGATGACAGTATGTCAGATTTTTCCTGGGATTCCTGCCTGCTCCCACTGTGCCACAGTATTCACTTTGTCATGCAGCTGGTACGTCGCTTCATGGGTTGTGTTGTGGTAGTTTGATAAAGTGCTATACATATTAATACAGAGAACTCAAACAATGGAAACTCCAGGTAGGAATATCAACAATGTACGAAAAGACAGATTGCTACTTACTGTGAAGATGACCTGCTAAGATGTAGACTTTTAATTCTGTCTGTCTACAACTTAGTGTGTCATCTTTATGGTAAGTAGCAATGTATCTTTTTCTATACTGTCAGTACAGAGAAAACATTCGTGTATTACTGATCTAACCCTTGCATTACCAAGCGGGGTATTCTGACTCCCCCAGGTTGATTTTTTCCCTATAATAATGTTATCTGAAGGGCCACATGCCTGTGGTTTCATGACCTCGTATTAAAATGATTGACATTGAATTCACACTCACGACTGTCTAATTTTTTTGGCTTTATCATTGTTATTCAAGTCATTTATTGGTGGGATTGTGAGACTACCCCACTTGGTATGAAACGTCTTATTTTCTTATTTGTAGAAAAAGAAGATTTTGGGAAATATATCTGTCATTCATCTTCCTTCTTGAGTTTGCCTTAGATCCAATGTTTGTTATTGTTGCTGGTTACTATTGTTGAGTTGAATTTGATGTTCACTGTTGAGCTGACATTACACAAGTAAGTATGTCATCTGAAAGTAAGAATGTTCAAAGGACTTTCTAGTGAAGAGATCATGGAAATTCTATACAATTCTGATGTCAGTTATGATGAAAATGAATGGGACATTTATAATGAACTGAATGAATATATGGAACCTCTTGACAAAGGCCATATCACAGCATCAGATGAAGCTGATGATGAAATATCAGAAGACACTACACATTCATGTGAACAAGTAGAAGAAGAAGAAGAAGAAGAAGAAGAGGAGGAGGAGGAGGATGAAGCAGAAGAAGAAGAAGAAGATGATGATGATGATGAAGACACCGGAGATTTATTTGTTTCTAGAAGTGGGCTACAATTTTCTAGTGAACCACCAAAAGGTGGGCGGCGTTGTAATGTAACACTGGGCCCAGTGAATGATGGGAAAATAATCAAAACAATAACAGAGTCATTTTTATTATTTATCTCACTGGAAATCGTGAGCATCATTGTAGAAGATACGAACAGGGAAGCCAACGAGTAATTTCTTTGTGGAATGCGGCTCATTCTTCGAACAAAACGACATGGAGAGATATAAATGCAACTGAAGTGTACGCTGTATTAGCAATTCTAATAGGAACTGGTCGAACTCGTGGACATCACAAAAGTGCTTCGGATCTGTGGGGAGGTAATATTGTTACAAGCCATCAGAGTAGTGTTCGACAAATTTCAATCTAACTTGGGCAAGAACTTCTATCCATATGAATACGTGACTATCGATGAACGATTAGCAACATACCAAGGAAACTGCCCTTTTAGGGTTCATATGAAGAGCAAGCCTGGCAAGTATGGCATTAAAATTTGGGTTTGTGCTGATGTGAAGACATCTTACTTATTACGGATCCAAATTTACACAGGAATGGTGGATAATACTCAGGAAGTGAATCAAGGACAGAGAGTTGTTTTGGATCTGATCGAACCATTTCTGAATAACGGTCATGGTGTAACAACTGATAATTTTTTCACCAATTTTCCATTGGCTGCTAAACTACTAAAACGAAACACGACATTGGTCGGTACCTTGCGTTCCAATAAGAAAGAGATTCCGAAGGAATTTTTGCGAAGCAGAAAGAGAGAAGTTCACTCTTCAATGTTTGGTTTCACAAATGACTTGACCCTAGTTCCCTATATTCCAAAGAAGGGAAAGGCAGTAATACTACACTCTACTCAGCATAATGAGAGATGAGTGAGTGGTGAAGAAAGTGAACACAAACCCGAAATCATACTGCACTGCAACAAAACCAAAGGTGCTATAAATAATTGGGACAAACTGACAAGAGAAGAGAATACACTTGTGTTAGAGGAACAAGTTGGTGGCCACTAAGAATCTTCATAGAAATGATAGATATTGCAGCACTGAATGCATATATTCTGTACACTTAAAGATTTCCTGAATGGCAGTAGAATAACCGAAGCCGGCATAAACTGTTCACAACTGAACTGATATTTGGACTCGGCAAAGGCAACATGGAAGAAAGAGCCAAAAATATCAACGGTCTTCATAAAGATGTACAAGATGCACTGAAAGCTTGTGGTATTGCAGTTCATACAGCAGTGATCCAGAGCCAATATTCCAAGTTACCAATGCCACAACGATGTCAAGAGAGCAAGAGAAACGAAGATTGGAAAACAAGATTCTGTTGTGTAACGTGCAAGAAACCTGTTTGTAATATACACAGAGAAGAAACTGTTACTGTGAAGTGCATGCAGTGCAAAAATGTACTTGACTGAAAAGTTGAAAAAGTCTTTTTTTATTTTACTGCAATGACTGTTGAGGTACATAGATTATCAATTTTCTGTTCGTTGAGTACTGAATTTAGTGAAAGATATAAAAATTTTTTTGTACTTTGTATCTGTGATCAGATTAAGTACTTCTAATAACCTGAAAAGCTATTTTTCAATACGAAATAAACCCATTCGATAGAAATAACGAAATCTGAGAACAAATATTACAGTAAAACACAAAACTCTTTTGGGGTAGTCCAAATACCCCGCTTGGTAAAATAGAGGTATGAAAAAGCTTGGTAACGGGAGGGTTAAAGAGTAATAATGCAGAATGTTTGAAGATATTTGAAAGCAACATAATGGAGCATCTGACAGTAACAGTGAAAATTCATGTGTACTCTGCTTGTGCTCTAAATAAGGCTGATGGTCTTCATTTATTAATGTTGTAATATATCACACCTCTATGGCTGTGGCTTAACTCTTTCTGTTTAGGCCGAGATGTTAGGTATCACTTTCATCATAATTGTTTGCTCATAAAGTGCTTATTTATGACCAATTGGCACTCAGTTGAAGAATTTTCATCTCTCCTGCTAGCTCATTTTCATTTATCACAAAATAAATGAGGCTAGGAAGAGGAATCTGTAACCTGATGTCTCAGCAGCCAGAGATCTCTCTCTCTCTCTCTCTCTCTCTCTCTCTGTGTGTGTGTGTGTGCGTGTGTGTGTGTGTGTGTGTGTGCGTGTGTGTGTGTATGTGTATTTCCGATGAAGGCCTTGTTGGCTGAAAGCTCACTTTCTGACAGTCTTTTGTTGTGCCTGTGTGCAGCTCAGCATCTCTGCTATATGGTGAGTAGCAATTATGCTTTTCATAATATTGTTACATCCCATCCTGGATTTTCCACTGTTTGATAAAAGAAATTATTCAGGTAGTTATGGGAGATGAAAACTGAATTGTGAAGGGGGACTGGAATTCAATAGCAGGAAATGGATGAGAAAGAAAAGTTGTAGGTTAGTATGTAATGGGGGAAGGAATGAAAGAGGGAGCTGCCTGGTAGCATAACTTAATCAGCACTAACACTTGGTTTAAGAATCATGACAGAAGGTGTCATACATGGAAGAGACCTGGAGACACCAGGTTTCAGGCTGATTATGTAATGGTAAGACAAGAGATTTTGGAACCAGTGGACTCTGATGACAATTTATTGATTATGAACTGTAGATTAAAACTAAAGAAATTGCCAAAAGGTGGGAAATTAAAAAGATGGCAAATTAAGGAGATGGGACCTGGTTAGGTTGAAAGAACCTGAGGCTGCTGAGATCAAACAGTATAAAATCCAGGATGGAATAATAACAATATTACGAAAAGGATAGTTGCTACCCACTAGTTGCTGAGTCGCAGATAGGCCAAGTAAAGCTTTTGGCCAAATAGGCTTTTATCAGAATTCTGATTAAGGCCTGTTTGGCTGAAAGCTTTGTTTGACAGTCTTTTTGTTATGCCTACCTGCGACTCAGCATCTCTGCTACACAGAGGGTGTTGAGAGTTCCTGAGAGAGCATTAGGCAACGATTGACTAGAACAAAGGAATACAGTTGAAGAATCGCGCGTGGCTGAGAGAGATGGAATAGTGAAGGCAGCAAGGGATCAAATAGGTCAAAAGGCAGGGCCTAGTAGAATTCCTTGGATAACATAGAAGATATCGAATCCTATTGATGAAAGGAGAAAATATAAAAGTGCAGAAAATGACACAGGTGAAAGCTAATATACACACCTAAAACCAAGATAGACAGAAAGTGCAAAATGGCTAAGCAGGAATGGCTAGAGGACACATGTCAGGAATTAGAAGAACATTGCACTAGGAGAAAGATAGATACCGCGTACAAGAAAATTAAAGAGGTCTTTGGAGAAAAGAGAAGAAGGTCTATAAATATGAAGACCTCAGATTGAAAACCAATACTAAACAAAGAAAGGCAAACTGAAAGGTGAAAGTAGTATATAGAGGGTCTATACAAAGGCAATGAAATTCAAGGCAATATTATAGAAATGAAAGAGGATATAGATGAAGATGAGATGGGGAATATAATACTGTGAGAAAGATTTGACAGAATACCGAACGACCTAAGTCAAAACAGGGACTGGGGAGTAGAACACATCCCATCAGAACTACTGACGGTCTTGGGAGTGCCAGCCATGACAAAATGCTTCCATCTGGTGTGCAAGGCAAAATACCCTCAGAGTTCACAAAGAATGTGATAATTCCAATTACAAGCAGAGCAGGTGCTGACAGGTATTAACGTTACTGGACTATCAATTTAATAAGTCATTGTTGTAAAGTATTAACACGAATTATTTGCCAAAGAATGGAAAAATTGGCAGAAGACAATCTCGGGGAGGATTCTGTAGAAACGTAGGAAAACATAATGCGATAAGGATACAACAAAAGCAAAACAAGGGAAACGGAATGTAGTGAAAATTAAACCAGGTGATGCTGAGGGAATTAGATTAGGAAACAAGAAACTTAGATAAGTTGGCAGAAAAATAACTGATGACGGCTGAAGTAGAGGCCGTATAAAATGTAGACTGCAATGGCAAGAAAAACATTTCTGAACAAATTTGTTAAAATTTAATAATAGATTTAAGTCTTAGGAAGTATTTTCTGAACGTATTTGTATGGAGTGTAGCCACGTATGGAAGTGGAAATGGACAACAAACAGTTTAGGCAAGAAGAGAGTAGAAGCTTTTGAAGTTTGGGGCTACAAAAAAATGCAGAAGATTACACAGGTGGACCACTTAACTAATGAGGAGGTACTGTATACAACTGGAGAGAAAAGAAATTTGTGGCACAACCTGACTAGAAGAAGGGATTGGTTGATAGGACACATTCTGAGATGTCCACAGATCAACAATTTAGTTGGCTCTGAGCACTATGGAACTTAACATCTATGGTCATCAGTCCCCTTCAACAATTTAGTATTGGAGGGAAGTGTGGAGGGTAATAATCGTAGAGAGAGACCAAGTGCTGAATACAGTAAGCAGATTCAGAAGGATGCATGTTGCAGTAGTTATTTGGAGATAAAGAAGCTTGCACTGGCTAGAGTAGCATGGAGAGCTGCTTCAAACCAGTCTTCAGACTGAAGTTTGCAAAAACAAAACAACAGCAAAACTTGTAGAAGCTTACCTCAGAGAAGATAAGTTTGGATTTCACAGAAATGCAAGAACCCTTGAGGTGATATTGATCTTACAACTTACGTTATGACATAAAAGGAAAAAAAAAATCAACTCTACATGTATAGCATTTGTAGATTTAGAGAAAGGTTTTGACAATGTTGACAGAAATATACTCTTTGGAATTCTGAGGTAGAAGGGATAAAAAGTAAGCAGCAAGTGTCATTTACAACTTCTACGGCAGTTATAAGAGCCAAAGCAGATGCAATGGAGGCCGCAGTTGAGATGTGAGTAAGACAGGGTTGTAGCCTATCCCCCGTGTCATTCTAACTATACATTGAGCAAGTAGTAATGGAAACCAAAGAGAAATTTGGAAAAAAAAAAAAAACCAAAGTTCAGAAGAAGACATTAGAACACTGATATTTACCAATGATGCTGTGGTTCTGTCAGAGACAATAAAAGACTTAGAAGATCAACTGAACAGAATGGATAATTTCTTGAAAAAGAGATTAAAAGATGATATTGTTATTATTTCGTACTGGATTTTCCATTGTTTTAGGCAGTAAGATGAATATCAGCAGAGGTAAAACATGGGTTATGGAATGTAGGATAATTAAATTAGTGATGCTGAAGAGTTATAGTAGGAACAGAGACACTAAAAACAGTAGATGAATTCTATCATTTGCATAGAAAAAACTGACAATGACCAAAATTGACAGTATATAAATATATGACCAGCAAAATAACTGGTGACAGCAGAAATAGACAGGTAACAGCAAGAAAACCATTTTTTTAAGTAGTATTTTAACATTAAATGTAAATTTAGGTGTTAAGAAGTCTTCTCTGAAGGTGTTTGTCTGGAGTGTAGCTTTGTACTGAAGTGAAATGTAGTTGCAAAGATGGTCAGACAAGAAGAGAAGACAGCTTAAGAAATGTGCTAAAGAATAATGCTGAAGATTAGGTGCATAGATAAATTCACTAATCAGGAGGTTCTGAATGGAATTGAGAAGTTAGCTTTATGGAATTTCACTAAAAGAATGGATGAGCTGATCAGACACATCTGGAGGCATCAGGAATAGTCAGTTTAGTAATGGAGGGTAGTGTGCGAGATGAAAACTGGCAAGGGAGACCAAATCTTGACTACAGTAAGCAGGTTCAGATGGTTGTAAAGTTGTGAGAGTTATGCAGAGATGAGGAGGTCTGCACAGGATAGATTAGCATGTAGATGTGCATCAAGCCAGTCTTTCGGTTGGAATTAACAACACAAGGGTTGGTGAAGGAGCTGTCAGTGGTCTATTTGAAAATAATAATTTACTTCTGTGATGCAGGAACATTGTAGAAAATATAAAATTGTTATCCCTATACAAGTATATGGATTATTCATTCCAATTGAGCAAGTTGTTTTATTAGTGTCATGTCATGTATTTTAATCATTTTCTTTGTTAAGGGTACATGCTATGGTTCTCTCTTATGTTATATTCCCAAATTCTTACCTTTATAATGTGCAGATTCATGTCAAGATGTCATTTCCACAATTTTGACTCATTTTCTGTTTCTATTTCCAAGTTTTTGTTATTCCACTGGAAGAAATGAACTTATTTGACGAGAACATTGTAGCCAACATTTGCTGTTGTTTTATTCAATATAATGTGCATTCAGCAGACAGTTGAAGGTTCTAAAATATTCTGATCTGAATTTAAGCTTCTGCCTTTCATTCACATGTGAAACAATGCCAGAAGGCTTTCTGAACTTAGGAGTTTTAGTGATAACAATTTTTATTTATTTTTAAATTCTCAACTTCACAAACGATGCCAATGGTTTACCTGGAAGCAACTGAACTGCACATAGTAGGGTATAAAGGCAGCCACTCAATAACTGAATTTGTGTATAGAGCAAGTAAAAGGTCTCCATATGAGACTCTCTTATTTTATTCACATGATTCCTACACAATATTTGGAATGGAACTGGTGCATAGCTTACCTTGAATACAGTTCGCTATATAAGCTCATCACAATTTTACAAGAACAATGTTGACCCCCATCCCAGCAATTGATATTTTTAAGTTGCCTGAGCAACTCCCTATGTTTTCACGTGGGCTATTCTAATCCTGTTGCAATCCAAGCAGTATGCTTCTGATTTTGTTCAGTGTCTTCTGTAAGGGTCACTTGGTAAGGATCAGTACAATATATTTGGTGTTACTAACATCCAGTATGTGGTTAATTTAAAACGAGCATTGCATATTAGCACAATCCTCCCAATGAATTAAATCTTTCAATAGTCTTCCCTACAAGTGACGTCTGTTTCACATCAAGTTAAACAATGCGACAGACTGTACTAATATTTTAATCCGATACTGTCAGTTTCTTTTTCTTCATGTTATTTCTCATTTATCCATACTTAATGGGAGCTATGGTTTGGTGTTCCGAGTTTGCACACTGTGTACTATACTTCCTTAAAATCATCAAATGATTGTTAGTGCTAGCAACAGTATCAGTGAACAGTCTGATAATGGTTCTGAACTTACTCAATAAACATTTATGTACTGGTGTGTGCCTTGTGAAGCAACACTTCTGACTTGCCCATGCCAGTGTCTAGCTTTGTTGGCTATAACATGGTGTGCACCACCAGAAGGCTCACACCACCAAAAGGCTCACCGTCTGCTCGGGAATCACTGCCAGTGCTGCTGGGCAGAGGAGCGAGGACAGGAGAAGGCAATGACAAATCACTGGGTGGAGAGCAAATAAACTGTGGTGGTATTAAATATCAGATTGGCTTACTATTATCCAGGAAAGAATTTTAATTTTTTTTTACGTTTGCTTGGTGCTCAATTTCTCTCTAATTGTTGCTGGGCTTGATACCCAAGATCACTCTTGTTAATTTTCTAATTTGTTGAAGAATGTATTGATGTGTAATAAATGTTCATTACTATAATAAGCAGATGCCCACACAACCCCCAGACCAAATCTCACTACACACAAATAGTATGCTACAATTGGTAGCAGAGTGTGATTGTGCTCTGTGCCCACAGCATTAGTTTGTAAACTTAGAAACTGTGCTCGGGCAGACCCCTATGAACACTGTGGAGGAATTGTCTCAGCAGCTCTGGCACATCACGAGCGAGTCGGTGCAGTTGACGGCAGGAGAGCAGGCAGACTACGTAGTGAAACAAATACTATTCAGTATAGGCCATTACTGAGTCTAAATCAGTTTCACAGTTTTTTCAAGCAAGCTAGGATTTAGGAATGTGGACCAAGGGACGGATCGTGAACAGTGAGTGAATATGGTAGATGGAAGGAATGCATGGCAAGAATGATTTTCAGAGACTGACAGTTGCCTTTCTGCAGTGCTGTAATGACATTTTAGGAGAGACTGCTCAGAACAGAAGAAAGGGTCAAGTGGTAACAGCTGACAGTGTCCTGAGAGCGCAGCTATAAGAGTTAATTTTATCGTTGCCACTGGAGAGATTAAGGCTAGGTTCACACATCAGTGGCATAGGATGCATTCGGCTGTTGCGAAATTAATAATGAGCCAATATATGGACTGCTCGATACTGGTAGCTGAGTGACAGTAGTTAGTGACAAGTGTTTTGCATCCAGCAGGCAGTGTGGTTTGGATGGCTAAAGTTGAACAAAGATGACAGTCATTTCAAATGCCATATGAATGTCGTGAACATAGTTGCTAAACTGATAATTTGTGAGTTCGTATGGAAAATTAAACTAAGGGTAGTCGAGGGGCTATTTTCTATGCACATTTGACTCGCCGGTAGCTGTGGTACAAGAGTGGGAAGAGGAAGGTGATGCAGTGCATCTAGATAATTTATTGCCAAGTCAGAATGAACAAGTACAGCAATTTTGCAGTGTATTTGAGGACATGCTGACTTGACAGATTAGGGCTTACTAATTTAGTTAAATGCTGCACTGAAATGATCGTGACTGTGAGGTGACTGCCATATCATCTGTTGATAATGCGCGTGAAAGAGCTAAAAAGGTTAGATGAAAACATGTTGGAGCACGAAATTATCCAGCCGTCCAAATTGCTGTGTTCAGCACCAATGTTTCCTGTGCCAATTACTATCTGGAAAATAGGAATATAGGGAACTTAATAGGTGGGTGGTCCTCCAGTCCATACTGTTGCCAGTGTTGTATATATGCATAACTGGTTCGATTTAGATTTAAAACAGGCACATTATCAAATTACTTTAGACAAGAAATTGAAGTGCCTCGTGGCATTTGCCACAGATTGGAGTTTATTTGAGTTTAACCAGATGGCATTTGGGGTTGCAATTGGCGTGGTTGTGTTATACCAGTTCTTAGATATGTTGTTTTTGGATAATCAAGTTCAAATTCATGTACCATCACCTGAATGATTTGGTTATTTTTAGTAAGAATAGCCAGGACCATACGTAACAGTCAAGAGAAGTGTTCACACACCTAAGGAAAGCAGACAGTTAAACCCAAAATTTAAATGTTGGGTTCCCTAACATATTGTTTCTGGAGTATAATGTGATGCTGTAGCAAGTGGGAGTTGATCCAGAACATACTAAGACTATTAGGGAATTCCCCCACCAGGATATTCCAACAAAATAGTGAAGTTCATCAGAATTGTTAACTTTTTAGAAAATTTGTGCCAAATTTCATGTGGTTGCCAAGGCTGCTGAATGAATTATGGAAAAAGGGATAAAAATTTGGGTGAGGTGAGGCCAATAAGCTGCATATGAGGGATTAAAGGAGACCTTAGTAGTGACTGCCCCCTCCTCCGGCCGCATCAGACTGCGATAGAGAGTTCATGGTGCAAATTGATGTCTCGATCACAGGAGTAATGGCAGTATTGCTTCAGGAATATCCACAGGAGGGAAAGTGTTATAACTTCAAGTTGAACAAATAAATTTCAAGGACGACACAATACATGAAAGTCACAGATCAAGTAAAAAGAGTCAGACGTGTGTACACTTTAACAGTCAAATCATAACTGAGTCCGTGTCTAGCGGCCACTGGCTGGCTGGCCACTTAGGTGAAGCTGCTGCTGCATGGCTGGCAGACAGCGCCGCATGTAGAGGATGCGTGTAACTGCACGGCGGCACTTTGAAAGATCGGCGAGTCACAACACTTTTTCCGCCTTTGAAGTTTTTGCACAGGTCTTGATGGAGATGGCCTGTAAATTGCTAACGTCCATAGGTGTTGTTTGACTGGCCGTAAAGTCTCGAGGAGGAGGCTTCCCGTATGGATGGAAGTGTCCGGAGATGATAACGGGTCGAGATGACAGGAGACATGGGGGTCGAATCTGCTGGGGGCCCATGCACCAATGTGCCCGTTGCGGCAAGTGCGGTTGTTATAACAGGAGACATGGGCGATGTGACAGCGTCCGTAGGAAAAGGAGACGAGTAGAGCTGCTCCGACAGATGATGGTCATCTAGTTCCTGCATGGGCACGTCTCCTGGTGGCGTCAGTTCTTGTGCTGACACTGATATGATGATGAGAGGACTGTGTTGTGAGTAATGAGAGATTCCAGTATCCCGAGCGTCAGGTAGAGCCGAAGGTGGTATAGTAGCATCCGGAACGGGCGTTGCCGGGACACAAGGCCAAAGCTGGTCAGAATGATGCACTGCAACACATGTGTCCGTCTGGATTTCATACAGGCGTTGTCCACGGTGTCATATGATGTGGCCAGGACTCCATTTTGGCTGCTTGCCATATCCCCGTACCCATACAAGGTCGTCGGTGGTGAACCGGCCAAGCGAAGGCACCCGCGGACGTGAGGTGGAAGGCCGCAGAAGATGAAGTAGCGTGCGGGACTGTTGGCCATGTAAGAGCTCAACCGGGTTGTGGTTGCCCATGGGGGTGAAACGGTAAGAAACCAGAAATTGGAGAAGCGCATCATCAGCAGCAGAAGAAGTCAGGAGTTTCCTCATCTGAGCCTTAAATGTGCGGACCAGACGTTCAGCCTCACCGTTTGACTGAGAATGGCACGGACGGGCCGTGACATGCATGAAGCCGTGATGGTCACAAAAATCCGCAAAATCGGAAGAGGCAAATTGCGGCCCATTATCAGTAACAAGAGTAGAGGGAAGGCCTTACAAGGAGAAAATGCGAGCTAGAGCATAGGTGGTTGCCGCAGTGGTAGGCTACATGCAACGGACAATGAAAGGAAAGTTAGAGTAGGCATCAATAACGAGAAGCCAATAAGTACCTAAAAAATGTCCCGCGAAGACAGCATGAATACCCTCCCAGGGCTTCTCAGGCGAAGGCCACGGTGACAAAGATGACTTCGGGGTGGCGGCCTGTGATGCACAAGGGCCGCAGGCAGCGACCATGTGTGCAATTTCAGAGTTGATGCCGGGCCAGTACACATGACGGCGCGCCAGAGATTTTGTGCGAGAGACACCCCAGTGCCCTTGGTGAAGGAGGCGCAAGACCGAAGCCCGCAAAGACGCAGGTACCACAACACGCAGTGAAGCATTTTCGGTGGAAAGGAGGATAACACCATACATAGCCGTGAGGCAGTAACGCAAAGTGTAGTAGTTCCGCAATGGATCAGAAGTCTTAGCGGACGGACGATCTGGCCAACACTTCTGAATACAGCGTAAAATCTGGGAGAGGGTAGGGTCAGAACCCGTAGCAGCTGCCAGCCGGTCCCCAGTGGTGGGGAACCCGTCCACAACCCACTGCTCGGCAACATCCAGATGGAAACACAAAAGTTCATCCCTACTGAGTGCCTGATCAGGACCCATGGGAAGACAAGACAGTGCATCAGCATTTGCGTGTTGAGCCGTTGGCCGGAAATGAATCTCATAATTGAAACGAGACAAGTAAAGAGCCCAACGCTGGAGGCGGTGTGCAGGCTTGTCGGGAAGTGACGTAGACGGATGAAACAAGGAAAGAAGCGGTTTGTGATCCGTAACAAGATGAAATTTGGATCAATAGAGAAAAACACCAAACTTATGAAGAGCATAAATAATGGCCAAAGCTTCTTTTTCAATTTGAGAATACTTTTGTTGGGCATCCTTGAGTGTTTTGGAGGCATAAGCAAAGGGTTGTTCAGAACCGTCAGAAAAACGGTGCACAAGAACTGCACTGACCCCGTATTGAGAGGCGTCCGTGGTAAGAACAAGATGTTGGCCAGGTCGATAAGTAGCCAGGCACGGGGCCTGTTTCAGCATAGTCTTCAATTTCTGGAAAGCCGCATCACATGACACGGACCAGTAAAAGGCACATTTTTATGCAATAGGCGATGCAACAGCTGAGCCACCGAAGCAGCAGACTGTAAAAACCTGTGATAGTATGCTATTTTCCCCAAGAAGGCCTGCAGTTCCTTAACAGATGTAGGGCGAGGAACGGCATCGATCGCAGCGACAGTTTGCTGAAGTGGACGAATACCATCCCAAGAGAGTTGAAATCCCAAGTATGTGGTGGATGCCAGAAAAAATTTTGATTTCTGAAGATTACACTTAAGACCGGCAGTCTGTAAGACATGAAAAAGTGTGCAGAGATTTTGAAGATGTTCTTCAATGGTGGAGCCAGTGACAACAATGTCGTCCTGGTAATTTATACACCCAGGGACAGTGAGCAATAATTGTTCCCAGAATCGCTGAAAGAGAGCAGGGCGCTGGCAACCCCGAATGGCAATAGTTGGTATTGATAGAGGCCGAAAGGCATGTTAAGGACCAGAAACTGCCGGGAAGCAGCGTTGAGAGGAAGTTGATGATAAGCTTCTGACAGGTCAAGTTTAGAAAAATACTGGACTCCAGCAAGTTTAGTACACAATTCTTCAGGTCGAGGCATAGGGTAAGTGTCGATAAGGCATTGAACATTTACAGTGGCTTTGAAATCGCCACAGAGACGAATACCACCATTTGGCTTAGCAACGACAACGACAGGAGAGGACCACTCACTGGAAGTGACGGGAACCAAGAACCCTGAAGCAGTGAGAGGATCCAGCTCCCATTTGACCTGATCACGAAGGGCCACAGGAATGGGCCAAGCCCGAAAAAACTTAGGCCGAGCAGTGGGTTTGAGCGTGATATGAGCTTGAAAGTTGTTTGCACGGCCTAACCAAGGAGGAAAAAGGGACGAAAATGCCGTTGACAAGGAATCCAATTGAGCATAAGGAATAGCATCAGAGACGATATTGACAAGAGTCATCTATGGAAAACCCAAAAACACGAAAGGCATCAAAACCAAAAAGATTCTCCACGTTACTATGGTCGACCACAAATATGGGAACAGTGTGAACGACAGATTTGTAAGATGCCTCATCATCAAATTGTCCCAAGAGAGAAATCTTCTGTTTAATGTGAGTCCGTAATTGCTTAGTGACAGGTGACAGGATTGGTGAACCCAACTGAAGATACGTCTGAGAATTGATGAGAGTGGCAGCAGGACAAGTATCCACCTGCATGCGAACATCTCAACCAAGTATTTGTACCGTGAGGAATAACTTCCCTGAAAGGGAAGAAGTACAATTGATAGACAACACAGAATCAAAATCAGTGTCATGTTCATGAACATCATGTATGCGGTTGGATTTGCAAACAGATGAAACATGAACCTTTTTTTTGCATTTGTGACACTCGTTGTGGACAATATTCTCATGAATGTTTCGTAAAACACCGCGGACATGAAGGAAGTTGCCGTGGGTTTTGCTGCAGTTTCTTAGAGGTTTGTTTACAGTTAGGCTGAGGCTGCCCTTGGGAGTGTACTGCAGCCACGTCGGCCGGCAGGGACACGGCACACGCTTCGTGAACATTGCACAGAGGTTGTATTTCCCCGACATCACCCCATGCCTCTATTTGCACTCCAGCGGCGCGAGAAATTTCAAAAGAATGAACGATGGATAGGGATAGGACTTCATCTAGAGTCGGATTTGCCAACTGAAGGGCACGTTGCCTAACTTCTTTGTCGGGCGCCGACCGGATAATAGCATCCCGTACCATGGAATCAGCGTAAGATTCTTTGTGAACTTCAGTAACAAATTGACACTTTTGACTGAGGCTGTGAAGGTCAGTAGCCCAAGCGCAATAGGATTGATTCGGTTGCTTTTGACAACGATAAAAGGCAACATGAGAGGCTACCACATGCGTATGCTTTTGAAAATAGATGGACAGAAGTGAGCACATTTCAGCAAAGGACAAAGATGCAGGATCTTTCAAAGGAGCCAATTGCGACAACAATCAATACATTTGAGGTGAAATCCATGAAAGGAACAGAGACTTACATGTTTGGTCATCCGTGACATGAAATGCCAAGAAGTGCTGTCGAAGACGTTTTTCATAATCAGACAAGTCTTCCGCCGCCTCGTCGTAAGGAGGAAAAGGAGGTAGAGACAACAATGAGAGACGTCCCGCATTTGATGCTGCAACAAAATCACGAATCGCATTTGTGAGAAGCGTTCGCTGTTCTATGCGACCTTGCAATAGTTTATCTAAAGTAGCCATGGAAACATGTGAGTCAACGATGAAAAAGAAAAATTCACTACCTCGTCGCCAATTGTTATAACTTTAAGTTGAACAAATATATCTCAAGGACGACGCAATACATGAAAGTCACAGATCAAGTAATCAGAGTCAGACGTGTGCCCACTTTAACAGTCAAATCATAACTGAGTCCGAGTCTATCAGCCGCTGGTTGGCTGGCCGCTTAGGTGGCACTGCTGCTGCATGACTGGCAGACAGCACCGCATGTAGAGGACGCACGTAACTACGCGGTGGCACTTCGAAAGTCACAACAGAAACCCAGTATCATTTGCCTCTAGAGAGCTATTAGTACTGGTGAAGATGTACTCTGTTTACGAACTAGATATGTTGGCAGTTCTGTTCATCCAGGAGAAATTCAGGCTCTATCTACAGCATAAAACCTTTCAGAGATGGACAGTGAGGCAGTTAGTTGGGTGTTGGCACACCTAAGGCCCACAGGCCAGATTACCAGGTGGGCCATGGAAATTTTGGCCCTTTAGTTTGAGGTCAGACAAGTAAGAAGATAGTGTGAATCCTGTATTCGAGAATTTCCCAATGCTGTTCAAAGGCATCGCCAAGTATCAAGAAGAGGACAAGTCCTTAAGGGCGATTAGACAGAGAGTAGAATGTGGGAAAATAGTCTACCTGTAAATGAAGAGAAATTTTATACCATATAATACAAGGTGTAGCAATTAGCCCAGAATTGTGGTGCCCATGCAAGTAGTACCTATGACATCACATCACCAGTGGAAGGACATTTGGGCATCTATGAAACTTGGCATAATCAGTGGCAAACTGATATATAAAGGAACAGAAGAAGATATAGGGCAATTGTGCAGGCATGCAAGACATGTTTCATTAGTAAACCAAATTAGGATACAAAGCAAGGCATGCTGGCCTCGAAACTGTTAGAATGACCTCTGGAAAAATTTTATATTTATTCTGAGTCTGTTTACTAGGTCCTGGGCAGGAAATAATTACACACTTTTCTTTGTGGCTGCCTTTTCGAGGTCCTCTTGGTTGTTTCCCATTAGAGTGACAACCACACAATGTGTGATATTCTGCTCAAAGAGAGTTTTCAGTACCTTTGTTCCTTCCTGAATTTTGTTTCCAATAATGCCATGGATTTACCTACGGAGTTTTCAACAAATTTTGTTTTGGATTAGGGGTTCAACCACCACACTGTGTTACCCAAATCCATTGTTTGTGGAAGAGAGATCAGCAGTGTGGAGACTGCATTGATTGCGTATTATCATTTGAATCACACATATTGGGACAAGACTCCGGAATGGTTAAAGTATGCTTTTAACATGTCAAAGCACCCATCACATAAAGAAACACCAGCAGGATTAATGTTTGCCTTCAGGGCTAACTCCCTGCTAACTTACAGTCAATTTAAGATTTACTGCTCAACAAAGTATCCTCTAAGGAAACAGAAGTAATATCTGACATTCCCCAAGGAACTGTTATAGGCCCTCTGTTGTTCCTGATCTACATAAACAATTTAGGAGACAATCTAAGCAGTCCTCTTAGATTGTTTGTAGATGATGCTGTCATTTGCCATCATGAAATGTTATCAGATGATCAAAACGAATTGAAAAATGATTTAGAGAAGATATCTGTATGCTGCAAAAAGCAGTTATCTAAAGTCTAAATCATGAAAAGCGTGAAACCATCCACATGAGCATTAAAAAGAATCTGCTAAATTTCATATATGCAATAAATGACACAAAACTAAAGACCGTAAACTCAATTAAATACTTAGGGATTACAATTACGAATAACTTTAACTGGAACAATCAAATAGATAATGCTGTGGGGAAAGCAAACCAAAGACTGTGATTTATTGGCAGAACACTTAGAAAACTTAACAGTTTAATACAGAGACTGTTTACACTACATTTGTTCGTCCTCTTCTGGAGTACAGCTCTGCAGTGTGGTATCCACATCAGGTGAACATCAAAAAGACTTCAAAGAACAGCTGTTCATTTTGTACTATCATGAAAAAGGGGAGAGAGTACCACGGATATGATACATAAATTTGGGTGGCAGTCATTAAAACACAGGTGTTTTTCATTGCTTATCACATTTCAGTCACTAACTTTCTCCTCAGAGTGTGAAAACATTTTGTTGGTACCTATCTACATATGGAGAAACGGTCGTCATAATAAAATAGGAGAAATCAGAGCTCACACAGAAAGATTCGAGTACTTGTTTTTCCTATGCATTGTTCAAGGGTGCAATGTACAGAAGTAGCTTAAAGGTGGTTCGATGAACCCTCTACCAGGCACTTAACTGTGAATTGCTGTGTAAACATGTGGATGTAGAAGCCAGGAAGAGATAGGGTGTGTGTGTGTGTGTGTGTGTTTTTTTTCCCCCATATATATATATATATATATATATATATATATATATATATATATATATATATATATATATATATAATAGTGGGAAACATTCCACGTGGGAAAAATTATATGGTGACTTACCGAACGAAAGCGCTGGCAGGTCGATAGACACACAAACAAATGTGTGGTCTTTAAATATGTCTGCTTGTGTCTGTATGTGTGGATGGATATGTGTGTGTGTGTGCGAGTGTATACCTGTCCTTTTTTCCCCCTAAGGTAAGTCTTTCCGCTCCCGGGATTGGAATGACTCCTTAACCTCTTCCTTAAAACCCACTTCCTTTCGTCTTACCCTCTCCTTCCCTCTTTCCTGATGAGGCGACAGTTTGTTGCGAAAGCTTGAATTTTGTGTGTGTGTTTGTGTTTGTTTGTGTGTCTATCGACCTGCCAGCGCTTTCGTTCGGTAAGTCACCTCATCTTTGTTTTTATATATATATATGTATACATCCTTTCGTCTTTCCCTCTCCTTCCCTCTTTCCTGATGAGGCAACAGTTTGTTGCGAAAGCTTGAATTTTGTGTGTATGTTTGTGTTTGTTTGTGTGTCTGTCGACCTGCCAGCACTTTCATTTGGTAAGTCACATCATCTTTGTTTTTAGATATATATTTCCTACGTGGAATGTTTCCCTCTATATATATATATATATATATATATATATATATATATATATATATATATATATATATATATATATATATATAGACACACACCTGCCAGCACTTTCATATATATATATATATATATATACCTGCCAGCACTTTCATATATATATATATATATATACAAACACAAACATACACACAAAATTCAAGCTTTCGCAACAAACTGTTGCCTCATCAGGAAAGAGGGAAGGAGAGGGAAAGACGAAAGGATGTGGGTTTTAAGGGAGAGGGTAAGGAGTCATTCCAATCCCGGGACCGGAAAGACTTACCTTAGGGGGAAAAAAGGACGGGTATACACTCGCACACACACACTCATATCCATCCACACATATACAGACACAAGCAGACATATTTAAAGACAAAGAGTTTGGGCACAGATGTCAGTCGAGGCGGAAGTGCAGAGGCAAAGATGCTGTTGAATGACAGGTGAGGTATGAGTGGCGGCAACTTGAAATTAGCGGAGATTGAGGCCTGGTGGATAACGGGAAGAGAGGATATATTGAAGAGCAAGTTCCCATCTCCGGAGTTCGGATAGGTTGGTGTTGGTGGGAAGTATCCAGATAACCCGGACAGTGTAACACTGCCAAGATGTGCTGGCCGTGCACCAAAGCATGTTTAGCCACAGGGTGATCCTCATTACCAACAAACACTGTCTGCCTGTGTCCATTCATGTGAATGGACAGTTTGTTGCTGGTCATTCCCACATAGAATGCATCACAGTGTAGGCAGGTCAGTTGGTAAATCACGTGAGTGCTTTCACATGTAGCTCTGCCTTTGATCGTGTACACCTTCCGGGTTACAGGACTGGAGTAGGTGGTGGTGGGAGGGTGCATGGGACAGGTTTTACAGCGGGGGCGGTTACAAGGATAGGAGCCAGAGGGTAGGGAAGGTGGTTTGGGGATTTCATAGGGATGAACTAACAGGTTACGAAGAGATGAGATCCATCCTTCATGAAATCCTCCCCGCTCCACCAAGAGTGTCTTTCCGCCGTCCACCTAACCTTCGTATTTTGTAGAATAATTATCATCTACAAGAAAAAAGAGCAGGGATTGCTGCTGAAAAAAAATACTCACTTGAATTATAAAATTTAAAATATTTTATTTACATTGTATTTTACATACATATATTTCCAACGAATTTTCAGACAGCAGACACACAAGTGTTTGCTTAACACTTCATTTCTCATAAAAGAACAAAATTGACAAACTTTACTACGAGAAAACAAAAGTGAGCATTATGATAACATTATTGTACCATTGTCATACAATACAATCACTTGGCTTCATCAGTGCAACAGCCAATGAATTATTTCATTGTGCTATCTGCAAGAATGCTGGCTTCATAGCTTTGACATACTTGGAGTGGTGCTTAAAAATCCTTTACCTTTACTAAGGGAAAATTCTTATGATTTGACAATCGTGGCCGTCATACTAGATTAAGAACATGGAACAGTGAAGAACATATGAAGCACAAAATAATAAACTGTCCAACAATACAATGATCACATGTAACCGAATAACCATATAATTTTCATAATATTGTTACAGATTAAGTGACTGTAACAGCTAGTGTTGACCTCAGATACAATTCACAGAAAACTAACTGCCTCGAAAATATATATAAACAGCATAATCCAACTTCATAGAAACTGCTTTTGTGCTTGGCCTGATAAGAACATGTATTGGTGAACACCCAGAAAACTGTGTACGAAATGAGAGATACACAAAACTGTATTACTAAAACATTTTCTTGTATGGACAAATATATTTTCCTAAATTCATTTATTGATGAAACCAAGGAGACACAAACTGAGCAATACACAGCTATAGTACTGAAGCATGGCATTTTATGTCACTGGTTACTGCAATAAGTATTGCAGCTTGATATTCTATTATCTTATCTTTAAACACAAAATAATACTGATGAAAATTCCATGATTATAAATGTGAAATGCTAAAAGTGCCAAAATTGTGCAATGTCTGATTTTTCATGGAAACTGTTTTATGTGCTAACATAATGTGGAAAAGGCTGGAACTACCACAAAGCTTTCCTTTCACTTCCCAATATATCCAACTCATGTAAGAGAACAGACATTCCATCAGCAGCAACACGATGAGCACTGAATGTGCCATGCGTCTAAAGGCAGCTGTGTCTGGTGTGAACTTCTACCACTGTAGTAATCTGAATATTGTGTATTTGTTTTGATACTATTTATTCTTATAATGGAAAGGAAAGGTTGCTAACTCAAAAAGAAACTCAGAGCTAAGAATTCATGGCAGCTCCCATTCAATGAACAAAGGGACAGCTATTACTCCTAACGAGCCATCAACATGAGATGTAAGTTAGAATCATAGGTATTGCGGTGTGTTTTAATACTCCCATTGTCACTGCACAGGTTTGTTTTCAGGTGTGTAACTGCAGATATTCCTGCAAATCATTACGATATAAAAATAGAAATCTTCTGATTGTGTAGTTCTACCAACTCTCTGAAGAGCAACAGCAACAATTGGGTGCACCCAAGTAACTCCTGTTGTCGGAAGACATCATGTTACATACAATCAGCCCTGTGAGAGCAGGAGAAAGCCAGCATGAATTACACAGTGTCTAACGGTTCTAAGAGACTCACATGAGTATGTAATAAAATGTTCTCAGATATTTTTGGAATTTCTTCCCGATGGCTACAGAATCCTCATAAGAAAAGGGAAAGGGAGACACAACCTACAAGGTTTGTAGAGCACAACTGTAAGTTCTCACGTTCATAAAATAAAGTTCAACAATGCAGGCATGAATCAAATCAAAGCACACATTAATAGTTTTCCCAGAGAAGAAAGTCACTATGGCAGAAGGAAGTCAAGTAAAGAATATTTCAGCCCAGACAAACCATATTTATGCTTCTTTTAAAGAAAAAAACATGGATTTTCAGTGATGTACAAATATTAATATATCATCTTCACGAAATTCTTCACCAATGTGTCTTTTGGCAAACTGAAAAGTGACACATGTGAAATATGTACTAAGTTGAGTATGCAGGCTACATTACCACTGAAGAATCTGTGAAGTCTGCACTGCCAACTCATCAAGTAAATGCCGAGAGAGCTCAGCACCTGATAAAAATCAACTTTAGAAATTCACAGATGCCCTTATACGAGTAGTGCACTGTGTCCACAGATTTGCAAAAAGTTATGGTTACACTTATGCTGACACACAGCGAATGTTTTACTCATGACAGCTCACACATTAAACTTGGGAATACAAGCTCTTCAGGCAAATTGTTCATGTTTATGTCCATGTGCCGCAAGGGCCTAACTGGTCAAGCAGGTAATGAAGTGGCATCCTGGGTATTAAAGATCATGTATTCAGGATTCACACACACAAAGAAACTAATTTTGCAGTGTGATAACTACGTCAGACAGAACAAAAATCGAATGTTGATGGCTTTAACAATGCTTGTTTCAGAAGGTATCTTTAAAGCGCTGAAATCAAGTTTGTAGTGTCTGGTCATAGTTACGTGCTTTCCAATCAATATTTTGGTATTACAGAGAAAAGCAAAAGAATGTTAAATGCATGGTGCCTGAAGAACTGGAAACTATGGTGGCCACAGCTTTAGCAAAACAGTCCCTGTTATGGTGATAGGCATGGCTGAAGGTGTTTCTTGGCTCTGGTTATCTTAACTAATACATATTGTTAACTCCAGCTAGCTAAAAGATAGTTTCAGACAAGAAAGAGAAGTTTCTAACAAAAACTCATTTTGATGAAACAAACTGGACTGAGATCCCTGTTTTCAAAAAGGGACAGAACTTCGATGATATGCTGTCCTTAGGAAAAGTGCCACGATTTCCACTGTCAAGCAAATTAAATGGAGAGGAAAAGAAGGGCCTACATGCTATGATCCTGTTTCTCAATGTGAAATACAGAGCATTTAATGAATCTTTGTGTACATGCTGTCAGAGTGTAAGAAGTTAAGTGGACATTCAGGTTGGCTAAATAGCAGAACACATTCAGCCTTACTGAAACATTAAATTTAATGGGAATCTGTGCTCATTATCAAATGTTCCTTTTTAAAATGTGTTTGGGTGAAATGTTAACAGTGATGTCTAATATCAGAATTATATTTCATTAAATACAAATTGTTTGTAATATACCTTCCATAAAGTTTTTCCCATTTTCCTAAATATTTATTTTTAACACATTCAGAGTTTCCCACTTTCAGTCTTCAACTATGTTTAATCCTTTAACACCAGTGGCTGCCCTAAGCAAATAACAAAGGCAAAAATACATGTATATCAGTGACAGATGAGGAATAATAATATCTGGATTATGAGCCAAAGACGTAATTATTCGCTAAATTAGAGAAAATGCTGAAGTGATATGAAACTGAGTTAGTCTCAAAAGCTGCAAAGCAAACTTCCCAGATTTTTCATGTCTCATGTGGAAGACCATGGAAGCTGTTTAAATTTACATGTAATCTCATCTGGAATATTAATATGTTTCATCCCTATTTGCCAGTTCTTAATTATATAAATTCAGATTACCTTAAGCTCTCAGCCCAGAAGAGTGATTTTAATCTGTCTATAACAAGTTAATAATTCATGTACTTTCTGTCTCCAGTGATACTGAACATCAATATTTAAAACTTGTATTTCAGATAGACAAATGCAAATTCAATCACTTTAAGCTTAGAAAGTGGTGACGTGATTTGGAAATTTACTGCTTGTAAAATAGAAAATGTCATCTTAAAAAGAACTAAATGTACATCATATTCCATACTGATTGTTCAATGTCTAGAATAGTAGTTAATATTTTTAAAATGTTAAAAAAATAATGACATTCTTTAGAAAATACCAATGTTAAGCATTAACAGCAACAATGAGTATTACACAGATTAAAACCTAGATGGACAATGTCGCTAGATTTTTCTATCAGGAGAGTGATGATAGCATACAGAGCAAGAACTACAGAGAGAAAAATATTAAGCTAATATACATAACAAATGTATCAAGAACAAAATACATAAAAATCAGCATTACTGTTGCTATGATTCCAAAGATATTACTTTCCAAGAATTTCACTACCAAACAAAATCTAGCAACTATTTTGCAAATGTAGTTTGTCAAATACTTCCCAATATGAGCAGTAATTATCACATACAGATGTTTCCAAAATGTGAATGCAGACTATTACATGGATTTAGGAAATAAAAAAAATAACCCAAAATTTGCAAGAAGCACACCAGAAGACATCCACAATAGAAATGTTTTACATCAAAGACCAATGACTATTTGACAAGGTGCAAAAACCAAGAAACAAGAATAATCTCTAAGAGTAAAGAGGGCAGAACTTCAGGCAAAAAGACCAATCAATTCTTTTTGCAGATAAATTGTTGCCTCAGGGTCCCAGAAGAGGATGTCGAACAAAAAATTTAGGTAAGTCTGCAGTTAGTCAGTGTACTTTGGGAGATATAAGTTGCAAATGTTAACTTGATTGTATTTTATAGTATAATTTAGTGCTTGCTTGACTGTAGAATTTATTTGATGGGCTCTATTGCCTAGTTGCTGATTCTATTGGGAAACAGTAATGTGTTCCCTAACAAAGTGTTATAATCCCGTTAGTCTTCATTACACTGGAGACAACATTGCTCAAAGTGAAATTCGATTTAATACTGAATAATACAGGCAAAAATCAGACCCTTGCCTCCAAATACAATACGAATAAAAACTACAATAATCAAAAAATTCATGTCTATTACATCCTAAACAATTACTGATATTTTCCAAGATCATGGGAAGGTATTTTGCACTAGTTATTAATTTCGTAAACCTGCACTATGATGAAATATATTTTAGAAGGGTACCTGACAAGAATTTAAAAATTTTTTTCTGCTATGTACATTTTAGTCTTATGATAGAACAGTTCTGTCTTGTAAGAACATGACTACAAGTAATAACAAGAATACAGAAAGAGGTGTCTCTGAGTCTGGAAACAGTAAGGTATATCAGAATCAGATAAAACAGCAAAACTATGGTACTGGCTTTCTCACATTACAGAAAAAATGACATGATCAAATTCTTTTATTTTGCTCTAAACCAAACTACAGTATACTTTCTTGGTTTCTTCAAAGGTACAAAGGGAACACAGAGCTGAAAACATTGGATATTCAGTTGAAGAAGAATAATGAATGAACTGTTTCCACAAATGAGGTTTGCACAATTATATCTTTTGAGGAGAGAAAAACAGTACTTCTGTCCCTCTTCACATGAGAAGCATGTATGAAACTTTAGCTGTCTTATAGTGCACAATGAAACATGCAGGACTTACAGTGCCACGAAATCATCCACTCAGGAGAACTCAGTCACTAGGAGAACTCAGTCACTATGCTGTAAGTACATTTAACAGATACTTCCTGCACTAATACTACTGTACAACAGGGTAACAAGGCATGTAGAGCTCCACAGTCTATCAACATTAGATTAATAGCAGCAAAGATAAATGCTACATGAACCTTTGCATACTGTAGAAAACTTACTCTCATATAGGTTTGACAACTATTCACAAACAGGAAAAAAGAGTAACAGCTAAAGTGTACCAATTTATGTTATGCCAACAAACTGGGTGACACTCATGTGTTGTTTATCGCATAACAGGTGTGGTAATCCACAGATAAAAAATGAAGAGGTCAAATTATGGGAATCAACACCATTTACATATTTCTTTGTCTAAAAACAGTATGGTACGCCAGCCATTTCCATTTTATGACTAGCAAATTATGACTGCCAAATGGCTCATATAAGTCTGCCCTCAAGACTCAAAGACTGGAGAGTTGAATAAACATGAAAATTTGCTCATTTGATGTAGTGCCCTGATAGCAGTACTGGAAGATCTTTTGAATGTTGCCTCATCAAATTTATTCCCCAGATCTGGTTCTGTGACTTTTTGGTATTCAAAAAAAGTGAACCAACATCTGGACAGATGAAACTTGATGAGTTAACATAAAACTTGCTGTATAGTACTGACAGGAAGTGGTGGATGGGTTTGCACACCTTAATGCCTTCTCAGTTCGGTTTTGAACCACCCACCTGTAGAGCTGAGCGCATTATCATGCCACTTCTGGGATTCTGGGAGGCAAGTTTGCCTCAGATTCAATCAACCTTGCAAATTAAGGAAGAGGGCTCATGAGTCAGCCAGCCTGTTGCAGGTTTTTGGTGGTTTCCCACATCCCACTGGGTAAATGCCAAGGCTGGTGCCCACATCCTGTGTCAGATACACACTACACTAACACTTTGAAAACATTTTCACATTTGAACATGAGGTTGACTCTGGATGCAGACAGATGGCTGACAAGAAGAAGCAGCTCAATCCGAACTGCTACACTCAAGCCCTAGTTTGTGCACCTATTCACCACAAAATACCTTTCTACTCGTATATAACAAGTAGTAACCTATAGTCATTATGCTGCTTGTACTCCAATCTAGAGTTTTAAAAGCCATATTAAAGATTCCATTAATACTTAGTTCAAGAGTTGAGGTGCTACCGAAGGAATTTTGTAGAAATAACTGTTCTCAAAGTTAGATATGTAAGTTGTTCCTAAGGATGCATATGTGTCTTTAAGTGGTCACTGAACATGCTTTGAAAATTTTGATATTTTATTTAAATGCCACAGGTGATGCTTGCTATCATTAGCTTGCACATCCAGGATGCATCATGCCTGATGTGATCAATTGATCAATGAAACCTAGATAAATCATCAAACAAGTGGCTTCAGTTATGACTGTGAATTAAAATACCATGCACAATCAGAAACAATAGAAACACACAGCATAAAAAAAGGTTAAATATATATTGAAAATCAGTATTAAATGGCATTTTAGAGAAGAGCAAAGATTCCTGGTATACCCTTCATACTAAACAGGTATAGAACATGTGGTATTACTTTATTAATAGCTGAACAGTCAACACAAAAAGCTACAAGGGTGGACAGGGGTGTTTAAAATCTACTTAATCTTCCTATCATAAATTGAAAAATAAGTGCAATCATTAAATTAGAAGCCTTCCACAATCAGTTACTATGTGTTACTTCTGTTAAACATTATTCAACAGCAGAGAAACACAAAACCATAGCAGTTCACCAATAACATATTTTGAAATTGGATTATGCAAACAAACAGTGACTAATTCTAAGTTGGCTTTGTTACAACAGCTCAAGATCCTGTATGAAATTTCATTTCAAACACAAAAAAACAAATTTTGTTTCTGAACATCCATTACCTCAAGTTTCTGTATTGTTAATAATTTTGTCAGAATATGGAAATGTTTTTGGTTAATGCTATTAATCAAATGACCTACCTAGTTCACATTGTGCAGTTAATGCATAAAGACAATGTGCTTTATTTTGATACACGTTCTCCTACTTCCATCATATACTTTGACTGGCTTCACAATACAGGCAAGAGTAACCACCTGTGAATACACAAAAGTGGGTGCACGCACGCATGTGCATGCGCCCACACACACACACACACACACACACACACACACACACACACACACACTAATACTGTAAAAGTACCTCAGTTTTGCATTGACCCTTGAATGCAAAATCAACATACTTGTGTTCAAAAATTTCCTTTCATTGTGAATAGTATTGGTCTAAGCTTTACACAAAGTATGACAAACTTAGACTAATCTATAAACAAGATAAATTTCATACCAACAGACTTGATAGTGGAATAAAGTGAAAATAACTTAATTTTATCTGAGATTTTTCAGTGTGATTATTTCCATGTCAGAACAAAATATGCCACTCACTTTCAATTGCAAATCTGTATGAGCCATTGTATATTTTTCAACTGTTTGTCATCTTTAGTTGGCTTCAGAGTTCTGAAGCAATGCATAATCAGTACATATTGCATTACTGTCTGTTAAAATAGTGCGTTACAGAAAGAGAATTTCGGTTACACACCAATAGTTTACAATTTAAATGTGGACGCATCAATATCTCCAATCTGAGAGTCGATCTGTTGCAACAGGCTTCCCGAGAGCTGAAATAGAAATGCATTCGAGACATATTTGCTATGACACATGCAATTATAATAATCAGAATACAATCTTATTTTCTTCTATTGTCCCAACATGTGCATAATTTACAAATGTGACATGGACAGTAGGAAGCTCATGAATCATTCACTGTCATGTAATGAATTGCACAAAACAACACAGCTGGGCATATATAAGAACTAAGAATAGTTTTTATCTTTTTGTCTTAGGCTTAGGAAAGTATTGATATTATAAAATACATGATATTTTTAACACAAATTTACCACTGTATCATAAAGTGATTGCATATTTGCCCTGTACTATTCTCCTCCCCCCACAGAAACTCTCACAATTATCTTTTATTACTATTATGAGTTCACAAATCACTCAAAGGTTTATGAAGATAGCACTTCTTCAAGAAATATTTTGAGGTTTTCCTATCATATTTTCATGGAGTTTGCACACATTTGATGCATCCTAAACATATAGTGAGAATGTACAACATGAAATTTCATTCAGTCACTGACCTCATTAACTGTGGTATTGCATTTTCAATACATATTACATTTCATAGTGGTGCTTAAACTGTATTGCTTGTTTTGGATGTAAACATGCTACCAACACAATATGCTGCATATATAATCTCTCTTAATTCGTAGCTGGTATCAATTTCTGGCCACTGCGCTTTTTGCTAAAGTAAAGTTTTTGTTGAAATAAGTGTAACTCTGCCATTGGTGTCTTCACAAATGATACTATTCTTCAGCTGCTTATAGAGGATTAGTTGTAGAGTCTCTGCAACTCATTTTTACTGGATGCTTGTTGGGTAAAAACACCCATAGTTATCAACACCATTGACCTTACTGCTGGATATCACTTGTATGAGGCAAATTCCACATTTTGATTTGAACTGCTGGATGATTCGATCTGCACAGATTAGTACATATTATGTTTTCAGTTACTTGTGTCTAAAATTATAAAATAAACTATAAGCTATGTCCCTCTAACGAATTACATAACAGTTCCCATTTATGAATGAACTGACATTCGACTGACCTTGGATCACTAATTCATGATTAATATTTTAATTTCATCAACTCTTCAGTTTCCTTGAGTGAATTTACTCACAACAGCAACAGATAGTAACGTCAATTTCTGAGCATCATTTGTAATTTAAATGTGCTTGTTATATCCCACGTATCACACAAAATTGCTGCTCGCTACGCACTAAATATAATTTTGCAATATTTCCTTTTTCTTCTTACAAACAGGTATAGTTTCAGTGATGTAACATTTACAATCACACAGAAAATGAGACATTAATAGAATCTTGCAGTGAAATTATGAGGAAGTTATCTTTCCGCCTACAACTGCCACAAGTAAATATCAGTGAGCACTATTTTAGTTTGACATTTCAGTACGAAAAGTGCCTTATATATAGTATAAATGTATGAAGCCATATCATTTGCCTTATAAACCTTACTATCTACATTAATACTGCAGATAGGACATCCAAGTAATGAAACTGTCAAAGTAAAACATTCAGTGGAAAAAGGTATTAAGTCGGTCAGCTATAGTTCGCAGCACAGTAAGACACTTGCAAAGCAAAGCTCCTGCCTTGTGGGTCATTCAGAAGCTATCGACTGTCGTATCACTCTCAGCCGATGGTGTCGCTCGGAGGCAGTACAGAAGTGTGTGGGGCCAGCAAACGGCACTTCCAGATGCCGTCAGCTTTGGAGGCCTCAGAGCCACTACTTCTCATTCAAGTAGCTCTTCATTGGCCATCAAAAGACTGAGTGTGGATCTCTTTCCATTTTTCCACAGAGGAAAAATCCCTAGCAGTACTTGGAAGTGAACCTTGGACCTCTGTATGGCAGTCTGTGCTGACCACTCAGCTACAGGATGAGACACACTAGTTTTAAATATGATGCAATTAAAAGATGACTCCTATAAGTTTTGCTAAAAAAAAATCTACAAAAGAAGTTTAGAGACAGACAGATATTTCCAGTAAATGAGTAGCTGGTACATCTAAGGAGTAACTGTAAAAATAATTACTACTAAATATTAGATGTGAAAGGCAACAAAATTAAATATCTTTGCCATATTTATGGCATCCTCACAATCTCACATACAACTACCTACGAAACTTCTACATTGGTCATCCCTTTATAATCCATAACTAACACAGCCAATGACTTGATACAGAAGACAAGTGTTCTGTTGGAAGCATAGTAATGCAGTTTAGTTCTGATATTAAGTGGAGCAAGAGGAGGAGGAAAAAAGAAAACAGATTAAAAACAGTTCGGAAGTTGTACAAAACTTTGTTAAGTTTTGCCATGGTTTTGAGTCGACATTCAACTCTACGTCAGACTATAGCTGACTGAGTAGGTCAGTCCAAAGGCTCGAGGAAGGCAACAGCATATTATCTCTAGCAGCATCATGCATAGTGATGCACTATGGTGTATATGTTGCAATCTGGGTTGTCAAAGTAATTTTGTCTACCATTTGCTTGTCTGAGTTGTAATTCAAGTTAACATCCTCATAACCTCGCACAATTTAATATCACTGACAAGTTCCCATACTGTTTAAATACAAGCTGACAAATTTGGGAAGAAATGGTTGATTCTGAGCTGTACAACAATCTATAACCTGAAAGCAACGACATTGTCATCATCATCTGTTCTACTTGGTTATGAAAGTTGTATTTACTGTCAAAAACTTTGTTTGTCAATATTTTCCATCTTTTGTGCTAATTAGTTACAGCCTTGACAGTTTAATAAACTAGCAAATTATACTGACAAAAGTATGTGTAGTCACTACTAAAATGTAGCACCTTACTTGAGAAATAAGTGCAATGTACCCGTTATAGCAAAAAAATGTTTTTAGTTTACTATTTACTTCCCTTCTTTTCACATCAAATATTAACAACATTTTCCTCATGCAACACATTGCTCATAGTTTGCGCCTGCACTGATTTTTCAGGTTATTCTGTAAGCTTAATCGTATCTCATGATGTATGCATAAAATATTTATTCTAGCACATGCCAACTGGTCACAATGCACTGAACAAAATAATTTTCCTAAACATCTATAATAATTCTTGAAGTTTGACTGTTTTACTCATTACGTCTATCACAGGTTGCAATCGCAAGTAGTAAGTGTTCTTATTTTTATGATTTTCTTCTTCTTTTTGTCAAAACTGTTTTACTCATTCGGCATTTAATGTTTCGGCATCACATGTTGCTTGTTTCTTCTTGGCACGCCCTCTTACAACGTCTTCAAAATATTTCACATAAATCAGGGCTCTTCCAAATGTTTTCTGCTACACAGACAGACTTATTCACAAAACTGCTGGAGTTAAACAATTTATTTACAAACAAAATTTTTTTTTTCTTTTCACAGATATGTCTTTCCTTCGAAACACTTTCATTCTGTTACACTTCTTTTATATCAATTTGTTCCCTAATAGTCTAGTAATTCAAATGAACACCAGCGAAAAATATTTGAACAATGAATGCTATCTATAAGAAGCCCAATACCAAGCATTCAAAACTGTTGAAATCAGGTGCACAATGGCCTTTCTGGGTAAAAACACATAAACTACCTCTTCTTAACAGTTATGATCATATTCCACAGCTTACTGAAATGAAATAGGTCTTCATCTGTTTGCTCAAACAGCTGTACTTAGCGAATACTTCAAACCTGCAGCTCATTGGTACAAAATACAAGAGCCTTTTACGTTTCTCAGACTATATTGTCATTGTCACTTGAAATATGAATGGAGAACTAGGAGTAATGCTCCACTAACAGGATTAAGAGCAACAAAACGTTGTTTTCTACTATTCTTTAACTTACATTTTAATCATCTACATTAGGTTGCAACAATCAGGACACTATACTAAATAATACCACAGAACCGCAAGGAATTATATTACAAGTGTTTAAAGAATTAAAATATCTAAAGCGGATTAAAAAGCAGTCCATTTTATATTAGCAAACAGGAAAAGAACAACAAAATATAAAGAGACACTATGTGCCCAATTTAAAGGTTTGGAAGGGGCATCAATTTATTCAAAAGATACTTCACCGCAAGAAACATTTTAGCACGCACAATGTAGGAGCCAATGATGCAGATATATCTGCCATCCCTACCTCCTGCATTCCTAGCCACCAAACAGGGTATATCCCTCCACGCTGCTAGCCACCCACCCCCCAATTCCTCTACTCACCCCACTGTACACTTGCCCCACCACAAGCAGATATTAGACACACAAAAATGAAATGGCCAGTAGAAAGAAGAACAAAGAAAAATGGCATGAGACTGGTGGCATTCATCAGAAAGCATGATATGATCTGAAATTCAACATATTTGAAGAAAAGACTAAATAAGCTCAAAACTTGGAAACATTCAGGTTGAAAAAAAGAATGGCAACTGGGTCATGTCTGTATGGGCAAAAATTGCCAGGGGGAAACCTACAATGTGAAAGTTCAGAGAGGGAGAGACACTGCATCACATCATTACATGAGAAAAACAGAACTAAAATCATCTCATTGTCAAATACAAAAATCCACCAAAAAAGAGAAACCACGAAGTTCATAAACTGATTAATAAGAAGGAATAGGAAGAACAAACAAGGAATATAAAAATTACAGAAGATCTAGAGAATATAGTTCCTCAATTGAAACAAATAGCTGAACAAGTAGCACTAATAAATCCATGAAAAAATCCAATGGTGGAATAATGCGTGTAGTGAAACAGTGGTTGATAGACACCAAGCCTGCTCAATATATCACAATCATAAAACAGAAGAATCACACTTGGAACCCACAAAACAAAGAAAGATAAAAACATAACGCAAAAAAAGAAGAAGATTTGAACACCAATACCAAAGAGATATAGATACTTCTAATGGCAGTAGCAAATAGCGAGAAAACAAATGCGAAAAATTACTACAAATTATTCAGCAAACAATTACGAAGACATGACCCTCCAACATTAATGTTAAACGATAAAAATAGCAAGGTGGCCCCTAGCAATAGAAAAAAAAATACACAAATTTCAGTAGACACATTTGACAAATTACAAAGACCCCAGAACTACTGCAAATAAACACAGGTACCTCTATTAAAACACCAGCAATCCATGAAGTCTACGAAACTTTAAAAGAGCTTGAAGACTATAAAACAAGTTGAGAAGATCAAACTTGTGCAGAACTTTGGAAATGTGCAGGAAAACCAGTGAAGATGTCGTTGCATCAATGCAGAGCGAAAATCTGGAACAATGAAGAACTACCATAACATTGGACAACAGCTATAATCTATCCATTACACAAAAATGGAGGCAAATCAAATCCATACAACTACTGAGGAATTTCCCTATTGGATATCACATATTAAGTTATGTCAAGAATTCTATACAATCATTGTAAAGCCCAACTTGAACTGGAACTATGAGAATACCACGGAGGATTTAGACACTTCAAAAGCTGCACAGAACAGATAATTACTTTGAACTTAGTAATGGATTACTACAAAACAAGACAAAAACAAGTCCTAACAGTTGCAACTTCAAAAAGTCTGATGATCCACAATCTTCAATGATGGAGGTACAAAAGTTCAGAACAGAAATATCAGAGATATTTACAACTAAAACAGGGCATTACTTTTCAACTGTGCTCTAGAGTTCATGGTGAGGAAATAGTACATGGAAAATTCTAAAAACATAAGAACTGGAACCAAGAAAGATGTAATAAACCTAAATGGCTAGGGATTCACAAATGATTTAGTGTTTCTTGTTAATTAGAAAGAAAGAAACCAGAAATCAAATAACAAGCCTACAAAATATAGCACAAAAAAAGATAACTGCAGATATCATTAGAAGAGACTGAGATAATGGCACAGATCCACTAGTAATCAACCACATAACAGTAAACAACAGGCAAGTAAAAGTAGTGAAACAATTTAAGTATCTAGGAGAAATTAAAACATACAACTCGAACAAGAAACCTGTATGGCAAGAAAGAACTAATACAATGATAAAAAATTTACATGGTCTTCATATAATAAAAACTAAATTAAGACATTACAAGACAGTGGCTCATCCAGAGATAACACACAAAAGTGAAATTCTCTTCAAAGTCATTCAAAAAAAGAGAATCGATAGAATCCTAACAGTAGAGAGAACATGCATAAATAAGAAATATCAAAACAACGGATAATGGTGGTTAGTGCCAAATGAAGTAGTGTACAGCGAACTGGAACCCATTGCAAATACTATGTGGAAGAAAAGTATCTCTTTTTCTTTGTCACCAGAAAACAGATTACCAAGAAAAATTATACAGAAATTTTGGAACATCAAGCAAGAAGCAGGATGCATAAAGAATATTGGGGAGGATATTAATGAGCTAGAATTAACCCCGGGCAATTTGCAAAACAAAACAAAAAATTTAAAGCAACTGAAACTCACAAAAATAAGACTCAAACCAGAAATCACACGACAGACAATAAAAATGGTATTAACAAATCAGGAATGACAAAAAAGATTAGAATGAATGAAAAGGTACTGGGTGATTTGGAAAGAAGCTTATTGAAGACGAGACCAGAAAATTAATAACTGAATTAGTCCAATGTGGCTGTAAAAGCAGAAGAAGAAGAAGAAGAAGAAGAAGAAGAAGAAGAAATTAGGTAGCTCAGATCTCAATTAATTTTCCCATACAGCATTATCTATCAAAAGACAAACGTGTGTTAAATTTTCCCTATTTCATATTCATTCCACATGAAGGCAAACCTGGTTAGTGTAAGTTTAGTTTGTAGTTGCATTAATGTTGCATCCCATGACATCTGACCCCGCAATGTATGTTTATTACATCAAAACTCACAATAATTACCAAATAGAATTTACCATACTTTTTTGAGGATAGGATAATTGTTTAACAGGAGAATAAAATATTTAATAATAATTTGGGATAAGAGACAAACAATGTGAAATCAGTAAAACAGGACAGCTGGAAATGACTAATTCTTCATATCAAAAGAAAAATTCAATGGAGAAGACTAAAATTATGAGACATATAAAAGCACATACACTGTCCTAGCTTTCAGAAATAACAGTTCCTTCATTGGCAGGAAAGAGGGATAGGTTGAGAAAGGCTAACAAGGAGCTGCAGGCCACTCGGACCCCGGCATGAAAGGGACTGACCATCCTTCCCGATGAAGAAACTATTAGATCGGAAAGCTAGGATAGCGTCTGAAGATAAGTGATGATCAGCAATTCTACCTCATAATGATACATAAATATTCAGAATTTTTTTAGTAAATGTTAGTAGAAGTACTTACCATTCACTTCATTTACTAGTTAACTGAGAAACCCAGCACAGAGGGCTCTGAACAACAAAACTTCAAGATACCACGCTGTTTTAAGGTGGAATTGCTCAAAACAAACAAAACAGAATATCATAGGTGGTAAATCAGCAAACAGAACCATTGATTTATGCTAAAAATATGTTTTGTATTTACTTCTTTAACATATACCAAATCCTTTATATCTCACAAATCCACCCTTAAAAATCATCTTGCTTTCTTTTGACAAAAAAGTTTCATCACTGAATAACTTGATTAGCTACACAGCATTTCTTTTCCTCTTATGTTATATACTCTTCCACGCATATTAATGCGATAACTCCTAGGTGATCACTTCACCATATTACTGTTTTCTCCTCTGTTGAACTGTTTGTGTCTATCTTTCCTTCCATTCTCTATTGCTTCTTTGTTGTAACGAAACAGTCAGTATGTTTCAGTAAAAAATTTGAAACCTATGAATAAATTAAATGTTTATACACTTAAAGATCTTCATTTACAATTATCTGACAACTACAATTTCTGGTAAACAATATGGAACAATGACGACAAAGGATGTCACATTAAATACTTTTTGAACTCACCATATTTTTAAAGTATTTACTCTTTGTCCCAACATTAAATTTGATATCTGTCAGTAGGGAGAGGCATGCCAGCACTCCAAAATTAAAGTACGATCAACATCATTCATTCATTTAATACTATAAATTTTCTAAAAATGAATTTATCTTTTCTATGTAAAGTATGTATTGTCCTTCCAACATTATGAACTTTTAACAGATAGCAAATATTTGAAGAATCACCACTGCAATATAATTTTCTATGTACATTTTTATCATTTCTGTTTGATATTTAGTGGTTTGTAGTCATACACAAAAAGAAAAATGTGAAAGACAAGACCCTTCGACTATTACGTTCAGATGGTAGATGTCTCTATAGCAAGACGGAAGTATTTTCTCGGGAAGCATGACATGTAAAAGCAAAACATTCTGCTTCTTTGTTATCAAGATGCAAGGCAGTAAAATAAAGGATCTTCATTGTAGTGAGAGTTCCGCACGCGCGCGCACACACACACACACACACACACACACACACACACACACACACACACCAATGCAGTTCTTGTCACTTATGAAGAGCAGATAGCACCAAGTTTAGCTTCCTGAGGCACTGTCTATACATGAAACACAAGCAACTATAATTCTGCACACACTGATGAAAAGACAGATGCATTCCATGTTTGTTGTTCATTGACCACTTTGCAAAAAAGACTCACTTCTGTTCACTCATATTAAAGCTCCAAGTCACACCAATTTAAATGTGTATCAAGGTGGTTTGTTCTTACTCCGTTCCTCCCTCTTGTCTGTAGCCGAGATGGTTATGCTCCAGAACTGGAATCTGAGTCCTTACAAAGAATAAGAAAAGTATCAGTATCAATTACTGCAAAAACAAATGGAATTTGTTAAATAGGTGCTCTTCTGCCAGAAAGAAGTTGACATAAAACCTAATTTAGTCTCTGACCTGTGAGTGCTAATTTACCAGCAAACATTATGCATCCTGTAAAAAAACTGATTTCACTTCTGTCTTTTTTAAATATAGCCAAATAAGAACAACAAGATGGCCTCCAATTTCAAGTTGCACTACAATGGAACTCGCTTGGAATTTAAACAAGGCAAATAAATTAATACTGATAACAGCTGAAGACTATTAAAACACAACACTGCATCACAGAAACCATCAGCTGTAATTAAGCTGCTCCTTTCTGTTGAAACACTATGCAGCAGATGCTATCTAGAAAAGTACTTCAATCTATGCAATAAAAAAAATTCTATATGCGCACCTGCAACATCTGAATCAATTTTATTTGAAGAAACTATATTCAACATACACGTAAAATATTTTATGATAGTTTCTTTCCTTGCAATTTTTTCTTACCTATATGCTCACTTACACAAAAGAGCAACATAGATGATGTTTCTGTCCTTCACCTGATGAGAAATGTCATATACAGTTCACACACACTACCAATATGCTCTCTATCTCATTGTTCAGTTTAAATATTTCATTCCTTCTCATATAAAACATCTCAGTTGTTGTTTGTTTTTCAATGGTATGTAAATTTTAGTCTACCCTCAGCTTTTCTAGATCTTGCAGGTGTTAACTCTCCTTCTCCAATATCTGTAATTTGATTAAGATTGTGGTATTCACTCCGTGTGCTGCCTAAAATATCCCTAAAAACTTAAAAACTGTGAGTTGTCTATTTCCTCTCCCTTTTTCTTTTCTTCTTATACTTTCTCTTTCAGCTCTTTTCTCTAACCAGCCCATGAATTTTATTTATTGTTTGATTTCTTCTTGTTATACATCTGTGAATATTTATCTGATTCTTTGACTTTTAAACAAACAATTTTGCCTACTGAAGGTACAAACTGGCCAGTCAGTCTATCTCATAACTGTATAGGCTGTCTTTGAGTAACTTTTCTACTATATTGTCCTGTTTTCCCATACCCATCAGCCAAATTAAATTTCACTCTGTATAAATAATATAAGGAAAACAGATTGCTACTCATCATAAAGATGACATGTCAAGTTGCAGACAAGTACAACAATAAGACACTTACACATTAACTTTCAGCAAAGTCTTCATCAGAAAATAAAACACACACACATACATTCATTCACATAAGCAAACATAACCCACAAACATGATCGCCATCTCTAGCAGATCGACCAGAAGTAATCGTGTGTTCGAGCTGCCAGAGATGACAGTCACGTGTGCGTGAGATTTGTTTGTTTGTGTGAATGAATGTGTGTGTTTTTGCTTTTCTGACAAATGGTCAAACGCTAATGTGTAAGTGTCTTTTCGTTGTGCTTGTCTGCAATACAATGTGTCATATTTACAGTGAGTAGCAATCTATCTTTTCCTTATATTGTTGATATTCAAACCTGGAGTTTCCATTGTTAAATTTTGCATAAAGAACTTCAAAATTCAGAACTTGAAATATCTTTTTTTCTTTTCTTTCACACTCTACTGATCATCAGCAATCCCACCATTACCAAACATCATCTACGCAAATTTTGTGACTACAAAGATTTTCTTACTTACTTAGGTTGTGTTAGACATGACAAAAGACTAAAAACTTTTTGAAACTAATGAAGAGTTTTCACAACACAACAGATTTTACAATTATCTTTCTCTGGTAAAACAGCTATTTTCACTCTTTTTTACTTTCAGTTACTTGCAAATACTTTTCTACATTTGATAATATTTACTGTCTTGCTGAGATTCACCATTTATTTTAAAACCTGTCATATTTTCCATTTCTTTATCTTCAAATCAAAAGCAGACAAGTATTTTGTAAACAATTTTCTGTCTCACATTAACAACAAGTATTTCATATCGTTTTTGATGTTCCGAAGGTTCAGTTTATAACCAACCACAATGTTCTGACATCAACAGTTATTCCCTACACACACACACACACACACACACACACACACACACACACATACACACAACACTTGACTTGCAGTGACGCAATGATGCAACAAGAAGTAACAACTTCCTTCCTTTTATTCAAAATATCTCTCTCTTTCTTATGAACAAGTGATTTATCTGTGCATCACTCCATCTAGCAAACATGCTAATACTGTGAATTGGTGCCCCTTCTTTATTTTATACACAATAAAGTGTATTCATATTTTGTCATTTAAGTCTCATGTAACTTATTTCAGGTTTTCTAATTTTGATTGTCCACAACATAGTAAGACATTAACTACAGAGTAAGACTGTCACTTTCATGTACAGTACAGTATAGAATCTCCGAGACTCAACCTTTCTTGCAGTAGCTCCAACTAACATGCCTCCTCATCACAAAAACACTCATTCACTCTCAACTGTTTGACACCCACAAGTGAGCAGAGGCCTCATCCATACTTCTCCCTGCATTACAGTTCACAGCCGTATGCATCCAACTCGCTCCTGCTTGTTTTACAATGTCGTAAGGTCATCTTCTGTTTGGCTAAAGCCCCTATCCTTTCTTATTTCTTGAAATCTACGGAATGATTTTGATAGTTCGTCTATCATCAATTTGCTTGACAAAATGTTCCACTCATGCCTGTTTGATTTTATTAGTGTTATAATTATGTCTTCCACTGCAGTTTGTTCCCGAATCCAACGGCTTGTTTTCCTGCAATACTTCGCAATATGCATCTTTCAATTGCCCACTGGCAACTCTTACTTTCTGAATGGTTTTAACATTAGAAGTCCCTATCTGATCATCAACAGCAACACTGATTGCAAACTTTCCATTTCAGACACACAGGAAACATGAAAGTGTTCATGGCCACTTTTCTGTTTATTTCTTTTTTCTGCTCATCCAGTTACTTCCTTCAGTGTCCTACGTAGAGAAACTCATCACTAGTTCTATGACGTTACATTTAATTTACAATATTTTATTTTCAGTTATTTACTTCATTGCCCTAAATACAGAAACCCATCACTGGTTGTAAGATATAATTGTTAATTTTCCCTACTTTCTTTTCAAATCAACAATCACCACTCTGTATTATTTAGAATAATACTTCCAATATTTTTGTTTTATGAACACATACATCTCTTTCTTCACTTGGACGAATATCTTAACAAGAATAAATAGTTTATGCTTAAACTGAACACAAGATTTGAGCTTTTCTGATGGTAGTGAGGCCTGTTAATCACTTTCAGAATGCAGAGTCAGGGTTTGATGTAAAGACAGATTTGTTCCACTTTCATCTTGAATTTCAACGTTTATATAGTAAGTGTATTCTACTTACAATAACATTTGAATCACTTATGTTACACTTTGATTTCCGATGTAAGTTTCACATTAACTCTCAGCATTAAAAATTGAAAAATTCTGAATAGAGCGAAGTATATTTGGCGCCTTTTTTTCTAGTAGACACTTCAGGAATGCTATTCTTACTCACTGCATGAAAGCCCTCTTGTTTTTCACATCTTTTTATGCCAACAGACTTCACTAGTTTCTTCAATAAAATCTTGTCAGACTTGCAGTAGCATTAAGCAATTCAAGCTCCAGTACCTTCCAGATTATACTCCTGAGACACTGTCCAGCGGAAGTTATTGACTGGTGTGCGGTGACTCCACTATCCTTTTCTGGTTCACAATTAGTCATTATGTCTCTCGTAACTAGTCCACTGTTGAATTAAGCAATATTTTCTTGTTCATTCTTCAATGTTCTTGTCAGAGTCTTCTATTATCTTCATTCACTTCTGCATACTTTCATTATACTTGCACATTCACTGAAGTTTAAAAGTTTTTAATTTGTCCTGTTATGAGATATACCTGAAACCTCTAAGTCATTTTCAGTGTATACAGACAAAAAATACTCTGATCTAATCTCTACGCTGAGAATGGCATACGAGTGTACATATTTTTCAAGAAACAACACACTTTTACTCTGTCACTTTTGTTGAAAATACTGAGCTCTCCAGAGCCCATTTAACAACAATAATTATTGCGAAACTAATTTTTATTCTCATCAGTTGAAACTGTCATACACAATATGAATACTCGTACTCTGACTATAAATGTTCCTTAATCTGAAATGAAAACAGACACATGTTTGTTCATCTTGGCCCTGTGCTATCTTGATGCAAGTAACTTCATTTGATGTTATATCTGTTCTCCAGAAGAAACAAAAGTGTTCCATACAGAGTATAAAATTATGCACATTTTATCTTAGATAACATATTAACACTTACGATTTTTCAGAATCCATTGTATACACACCTCTCCCAATGATATTACACTCAGTTCCTTGGGTACAATGCAGCTGGCATCTACAATGAGATTCGCAATCTTATATTCCCTGACACCTTTTAACACACTTGCCACTGCATTTAAACACTAGTTGTAACTATTTCCATATGTAGTTTTCTCAATGTTCTGTTATAACGTAAGTCATACTATCCCACTTTCTTTTTACCTTCTTAATTCCAATTCACTCACCATCTTTTCTTCATGCAAATGGCAATACGATGCATTTACACTTACATGTCATAAATTTATTGATCACCAGATCTAGGAAGTCACTCTTCTGTTTAACACCGTCATGGATAAATCCTGATGTATCAGAATGCCATTGATCCTTTACTGGGCTGTATTTTAATACCACACTATCATTCTTCACAACAAACTTGATTATTTTTTATAATATAAATATACCATATACTTCACAAAATGCGCTGTTATTCAGAGAAAGACAAAAAAGGGTAGAAAACGCAGCACTGGTGTCTTCTTGCAACATGATGAATGAAAATGATTAAAAAAGTTTTCTGTAGCATTCTTTCAATGTGACTGTTCTCTTAGTGAAGCACTTATTTTCTCTTTCAGATGATAGAGTTAGATGGATTATTGGTGACTATAAAACTGCACTTTTCTCCCCTGAATGTGCACATTACTCGAGTCCTTTTTTTACATTTTGTTGACAAAAATAAGTTCTTAATTTGTATGCCTGTCTCCTTGTTTCCATAAAGTTTTCAAACACAATATTTCTTTCTTCTATACTTGGCAGTTGCTTGTGCAAGAAAACTCATCCAAGATGACAACATTAGGTATGTCTCCGACAAATATTCTGTGATAGGGCAGTAACATCTTAAAAGTATGATACATTTGTATTGTCAGGTTCACCACGATTTATTTAAATGGAACTAAGCCAGCAATTACACAATATATATTATTTTCTGGTAGTCTGCATACATCTTCTCTGTGGTTCATAAATGAGACGACGAAAATATGAAATTTACAACTACTTTACTTATATGCCATTATCTTGATGTTATTTTGCACCCCTTTTCAACATGTTTCTTTCTTCTATACTTGGCAGTTGCTTGTGCAAGAAAACTCTTCCAAGATGACAACATTAGGTATGTCTCCGACAAATATTCTGTGATAGAGCAGTGACATCTTAAACGTATGATATGTTTGTTTTGTCAGGTTCATCACGATTTATTTAAGTGGAATTAAGCCAGCAATTACACAATTTATATTATTTTCTGGAAGTCTGTATACGTCTTCTCTGTGGTTCATAAATGGGACGACGAAAATATGAAATTTACAACTACTTCACTTATATGCCATTATCTTGATGTTATTTTGCACCACTTTTCAATATGTTTTAAAATTCTATATCTGAAAATAACTTTTTATAGAAATTTCCATAGTACTGGAAGAATATGATGTAACTTTTAATAAGTACACTGACATGTGTTCTTTCCACACAAACTGAAATTTTTTCCAAAATCTCCCACATTTCTAACCCTACTCCAAATAGGTGCATGTTATGTGATTTTGTACATCCATTGATAATGTTCAATTACAGTTTCTTTAAGGGTGCCTTAAATGTGTCGGGTGCTATTTTTAATTTCCTACAAGATTTCCTCAGATATTTTCTCCAACATCCACGTATATTTTATCCAGAACTTTAAGCAAAAAATATAAATATAAACTCCACATAAGTAAAAATGTGCAGCTCTACATCTTAGGCAATACCTTGCCAGCTGAAACACAAAATGCAAGTTTAAACAATTAATACTTAGGTAATCAATATAATCCATAATGTAATTTTCTGTTGACTGTCATCTCTGCAAGCTAGCATTGATGCATACTGAAAATAAAGCACAGAAATTTTCAGAAATTATGCTTCAACTCAATTAATTTTATTCTTTAGAAATTTGTAAATCTAACACATTAAATACATCTATTACAAGTACTTCTGCTGTTACTTGATTACTTGAACTATTTGGATATTTTATGCTGTGTGTTAAATGGCCAAAAATACCATTTGATCTAAATGTTAAGAAAAACTGGAAAAAATTCCAAGTCATAACAAAAACTGAACAACATTATTTATATTTTCACCAATTTCAGTTAGCAGGCAAATCTAGGAAATCAGAGAATATCTATTAAAAGAAACTTATCACTATATTTACTTCCATTTGTTATCAGCTGTCTGTGTTTACTGATATTTAATTTCCTAAGCTAATTCAATCAAACATTACATAATAAAAAGTAATTTTCCTAAAATAAAATAAATATATTCTAAATCAAATTTTGCATATATTCTATCTGATTTGCAGTATACGAAGAAAACAACTGTAGTAAAATAAATATGGTCAGCTGAACAGGAAATTTGGAACTACCAACATGAGCACTGGACGAAAAGAAGATGAACAACCATTGTGCAAGAGTGGAGCTCAATAGGAGAAATCAAACAATTATTTTATGATGAAATTCACACTATGAATATAATAAAATGTGTATCAGTGCCAAATAAGGGATGAAGGATGGTGATGATGATGATAAGGAAAAAGAATGCAGGGAGAAAAAAAGAATGAAGCTAGTCACTTTTATGAGAGCGAGTGTGCTAACTGGCACAGAAACTCACGAGCAAAATAATTTAATCACAAACATAGAATAAATCTACCAAAATCAACTGTGGTCATGACCAGAACAGTGTCAGTGTCTTGTTTATGTCCCTAAAAGGGGATGAAGCTATCAACAGCACATGCCCCTCTATTATTACAGTAGTGTGCAGCAGAACCTTAAAAAGTCTAGCAGCAATAAACACTGCCTGGAACTTTTGTTTACCAGTATGTCTCACATGGTGTCACTTTGCCAGCATTTATTCACTGCACATAATTTGAGAATACACATACCATCTGAATAAACCAATCCTCCTTAATTACGCTTCTTTTTTTCCCGAATATTTTGATCCAGCATACCCATTCACAATATATCTTGTCCTTTAGACATAAACGCTTCACTTGTTAATGTTGGCAGCCATAAAAACCAAATCCTATAGAAAGGATATTTCTTGTCAGTTGTTCTGACACAACTGAGTTTCACTGCTGTCTAACAAAAGTTATGATCTTAAAGAAAATTTAGCATTTGATAATGTTGCTCACAATATCACAGAAACTGCTGCCTGCAAGCACACCATTACCAATGGAATACTTACTGTAAGTATTTTGTTTCTTTTTCTTTGGGGTATATAAACAATTTCCCTCCTATTTACATGTCTCTCTCACTACTATCCTGCGAAATTTTAAAACCTTGAAAGGGCATTGCCTCGTTCCTTTCTACTTCTTATTATCAACAAACTTAACGATGTTCACTGTAATTTGTCATGTCTGTCTGCAAAGACATTTCCTGCTACCACTTTCCAGGTGACAATATGCTTTAATTTCAACTGGGACAAGTCAAGAGCCTTTTATGCTGGAATCAGAGTTAATTTTGCTGAGTAATATATCTGTGGTCACAGTTCTTATACAGGTGAAACACAGGGACAGAAAACATACTGGGAATGTGGAGTACAGCCTCACTTAAGTGAGGTCACTGAGGCATTGCATCAATGAAAATTCATTTTTTTCCCCCAATAACATAGACATTTTTACCTAATACTTGGTAAGTTTGGCAGCAAGATGCTGTAAACAATGTCACAGTATTTTGAAAAGTATGTAATTATTAAATAATAATTTTGTCCTTTTTCTCTCTAAAATGTTCATGGCAGTAAACCAATCAGCTCATTTCACTTTTTTGTCAACTTCATGTGATTGTAAAAACTGACATGGCACTCAAGTATTGTTCTTTTATCCTAAAAAATTGTATTTATTACATGACATCTTTCTAATTTCCGGATAAGCCAAAAGAAATGCATGTCAATAGCTAAGAAATTGGTAACTTTGTGAAGATTCCCACAAATCAGATTACTTTTGTGTCATTTGGGAATATGTCTTCAGCGTTATATTAATTTTGGTCCAATGTTGCATAATACAGAACATTTTACACATAGAACTGGAAGAATCCAGTGTGCATGAAAAAAAAAAATGTATATTTATTTTTACACAAAGCACTTTCTGCTAACTATTTTTATTCTTTAAAATTATCTACAACTGTGTAAACAGTTTATTGTCTTGTATTTAAGCACCATCTTTTGCAGTTCTATCTCCTTCTGATGCTAGCTGCCTTGAAAATTCACCATGGTGTCCACCTGGTGTTGTTCTTAAAATTATGCATCATCCTGATGAACTAAGATTATATGCCATGAATTATCTCTCACATCTGGCAGATCCACTTGAATGGGAAGTTTTAGAAAAATAACATGCCCTTGCTCAGCTTGCTGTTAACTTGAATTGCAACGTGAGGCCAAAAAGTTTGGTGAATGGTATTACAAAATCATAAATTATAAGGTATAAGCAAAATATCTTTACTCATTCTCAAAGTAATCTTTACTGGCCACAACATAGTTTTGGCTGGAAATTGCCAGTATTTATCTCACACACCTTTACATGTTTTGTCAACCTGTAATGCAGTAACAGGCACAATGTGACCACGGTGGATGCCTTTGCTACACCATCACAAATGATGTTTACAGAAAAGATGGAAGTTGGTCAAATGTGTCAATGAAATATCTAGCAGTTTCCTTCTGTAATCAAACAACTTGCACTCCACCAAACATGAACAGACATTCCGCTTTCCTAAATATTGTTGAATTATAATTTAAAAATTTCCTCGAACAAAGGTGACTATCGAATTCGCTCAATGTCGTGTGTCAGGCCTATTGGCAGCCAATCTCAACAGGGTGCCCTAAATGCGTGTCAATCAATTGTAGAAACATTTCCTTTTTACGGTTTCTGTTCTGTACACTTGCCTCTAAATCTGACAGCTCAGTTGCTATTTTTCACAATTTGTGACAAAACTTTGCATTTATGGGACGTTCCATCACAATATGATCTGAATTTTCAGTCACCAGATCAGTCTGGTTCACCTTAGTGTGTTGACATTTGGTAACACTTCTAGGCATGTCTATCCATCTTTGGCACACTTTCATGTTCATACAGCTGTCCATTCACTGAATATTTTAGACACATCTTGCAGTTCCTACTTCACATGGTATGATGGCCTTGTTCATTATGCAGCCTTCAACATAGGCTCTCAATAGTCAATTATTCACAATTCCTGCATTTATCAGCAAAATATTTGAAAATATGTTGCAGAAGTTTTATTCTTAATGTTAGAATTGATCACAGTTTTCAGATTCTTTCTGTGAAAAGAGTAGTTAAACATAGAAAAATATTTCTTCTTTGCCGATGTAGATGGCTCCACATCAGCAATGGATGCAGAACATTTTGTTCATTACATTTTTGACACCATCTTGAACATTATCAAGATTCAATTTATAAGGCAAGTTTTCATTTTAGTTTCAAAAAAAACATAACATCATATGTGTTATCTTGTTTATGTACTTGGCAACCCTCCATTTTCAGGGGAAATTGTTGAATATTCTGTTCAGTATTCTCCTTTCCTGTAAAATAATATAACCACAAGTCAACATTGACATGTTTTGCTGACATACAATATGTGGCCAAAAGTCTCTAGAAACCCCACTGAACACGTTATGTATGACATCATGTTATCTATCTAAGGGCATACAAATGTAAACATGATATATCAGCATCACAGATTAGAAAAGGTCAATGGATATAACTGAGTTACTTTGAGTGAGGTCTGATTTTAGTGGCTCAAGATCAAGTACTACATCACAGTGATGTCGCAGTACTTACATGACCCCAATTGTGCCGTTATTATGGAAAGATCTGGGAGGCAGTAAATCCAGTCACCACAATGGAAGAGCTTGCAAATTTACTGATATGTAAACTCTGAAGAATATAGTATGAACCGAACACCGATCATCGAACATCCCTGCCTGCTATTATAAAGGACTTCTGCTGCAGCTTAGGTACAGAAGTTATCGATAAAATGAACTATTAAGTAGAAAAATATTGCACTGCTGCTGCTGTTCCTCTCAATAATAAATAACCGATGTCTGTCGGATAGGGCAAACAACGAAATCACTGTCTGAGGTGCAATGGAAGAATGTTTTTAAGAGTGATGAGTCACAACTGGTACTAAGACAGTCAAGAGTGAACCTTGTGGATTCCCAGCAAATGGTATTTACCATGAAATAAGTGTTTCTCTTATGTTGTTATTGACATTTTATGCCAAGCACTGACAAGTAATTCAGTTAATGGTATTTATCTCAAATTGTTGCAGCAATTATGAAATTCAGTAGAGTTTGTGTAATGGTCTGGTGCTGATTAGCATGGTTGTCTCGTGCAATGCATTTTGATAATAGCAAAATTAATACAGGTGCATATAAAACATTTTGGACAATGCCATTCTATCATCATGTAGGAACACTTTCAATCTGAACTTCCTGTATTGGCACGATAATACTTCCACACATCCAAGACCGACGTATCATACATCAAAGAAGATAATGTGGGTTTACTAGACTAGTCAACACAAATTACTGACGTGAACCCTATCAAATATCAATGATAAAAAACAATTGCTTCATGCCAAATCAATTCACCCAAAAATTTGGCACTACACTTTTAGAAAGGTGGAAACAAATTAAGTATTTAGCAGAAATTTTTCCGTAAAAAGTATACACTACAATAGTAGCAAAATTAAGCTGTGTGGATGGCACCTTCAGAATGAGCATTAGTGGGTGTCTGGAGACTTATGGTCACACAGTGTAACCTAAACATCATAAAAACACCATGCAAATACCTCACTATTTGGTTCACATTTTTTTGTATTTACAGCAGATGTCTGAACATGAACAAAATATCATCATAAACAAACATAAGTTGCTCACCTGAAGCTGCTGAATTATCCATGTGCAACCAAAAAGGTACAGAATGAGGTCAAGTCAAACAAAGAGCTGAGCAATGAAAATTCACACAAAACTTTGTAACATTATCTAAATTTTACTTTTAGGAAGCAATATTCAGAAAATAATAATATACTGAAAATGCAAATAGACAAAATCATGCCACTACCTCTCGGAGAAAGGTGGAAGCGTATAAATGGTTGAATGCACTGACCTTTCAATGTACATTCTGTGCACCATAATAAAGAAAAGTCATTTCTGAACGTATCTGTATTGAGTGTGGCTTTGTACGGAGTGAAATGTGGATGATAAACAGTTCAGTCAATGTAGATATCAAAAACATCTGATGTGTTGATACGAAAGAATGGTGAAGATTAGATGGGTAGATCGAACAACTAATGAGGAAATTGTGATTAATAGAATGACATACACTTCAGTTGTAATAATGATTTGTTAATCCATGACTGATTTCTGGATGTTAAAGACACATCTACAGCTGCATAAAAAACCGTAAAACACAGTGGGAGATGAGGGAGGCAATATAACGTAACACATCTGTAAAAACCAGAATGGGCTAATGAAACAAAGTGACTCACTTATTTTATTTGGTCACACATGACATTTGGTAAGGCCAGTCAGTACAAAGACACCAAATCCTTACATCTCAGATGGATCTAGATGAAAGAGGAGAGGGCCTAATAATCAAATGGACCTAAAAAGTAATATCTGGACGGGTACAACGAAGGAAAAAGAAGTCAAAACCAAACAGTGTTCTCACACTGTCCACTATCAAGCACTTGCATGCTATGAATGCCAACAAGGACAGCATGAAGCATTACATCAGAGGTCTGGGGGTAGCTGCAGCTGCAAACAGTATGCAAGGAAATAAACTTAAGTCCTTATCAACGAAGATACGGAAAATTGGGACTGACTGGTCCAAGTGCTTACGATACTTAATTTAAATGAATAATAAAACACACACAATCTGCGGTATGCTGCCACGCTAGGTAATTCTCAGATATGTAAAAAAAATTTGACATTTATTTTTTGGCAACAACGAAATGGTACATAGGCTAAACAGGACACAATGAGCTAAAAGTGATACAGTAACAGTGCTAAAAAGTAATTAAAAAATAAATAAATAAACATACTGAGTAAAATGCCATAATTGGTGCATTCATCATTCGGTTCAAAGAACACCTGGATGTAAGTAATTCACTATCTGTGTTAACTATTCACCTAAAACCATACAAGCATTCTACCCATAATACAAAAAAACAGGCTGCAGTACATACTGGGAGATGAAGAAGCTTGCACAAGATAGAGTAGCATGGAGGGCTGCACCAAACCAGTCTCAGGACTAAAGACAACAACAATAACAACAACAACTTAAGTATACTCCACCTATAGCCAACAGATCAATCCTTAATTTATTTGAAGAAATTGAAATTTTGTGCAACTTGAACCAAAATCCACTATGCACACTAAATTAGCAAACCACTACATATGGTACTGTTAAATAACTATAAGTTTCTTAAATAATATGTCACATGTTCAAGTCTATTTTTCTGAACTTCCATTTGTTTATTTATTTCACCCCTTAATCATCTTTCCATATCAGTAACGTTTTGTATGATGCAGGGTATTCAGCCAAACCATGTTATTTTGTTATTTCACTGCTTTCATAGTTCCACTAACATTTCAGAGTTTTATGATAGTTTTTTGTATATTTCATTTGACGTAACTTGATCCCGTAATTTATCCTACAAATATGATGATGGTTTAATTGGCATAGTTTATTTTACCATTCTTTTTTATATCACCATTTTTTTACTGTTTCTTATCCTCTGTTCACTCATTTTGCCCACATACCGTTACCTTGTTGCCTAAAACATCACTCTGTTTACATGCCTGAGAGTTATCTAGCTTGGCACCCACTCATGGCTTGTTTATATTTTATTATTCACTTAAATAAAGTATTGTAAGCTCTTGGACCAGTCAGTCCTGATTTACCATACCTTCATTAATAAAGTCTTCAGATTACCTCCTTGCACACTGTTCGTGCCTGCGACATTCGGCGCCCCCTGACCCTCTTGCTTCATTAGTCTGCTCCCCTGGTTTGCACAGACATGTTATGTTATATTTCCTCCCTCCTCTCCAACTGTGTGTTACAGTTTTTATACACTTCAAGACAACCGAGCGAGGTGGCGCAGTGGTTAACACTACAGACTCGCATTCGGGAGGACGACGGTTCAAACTCACATCAGGCCATCCCGATTTAGGCTCTCTGTGATTTCCTTAAATTGCTTCACACAAATGCCAGGATGATTCCCTTGAAAGGACATGGCCGACTTCTTTCCCATCCTTCCCTAATCCAATGGGACTGATGACCTCGCTGTTTGGTCCTCTCCCACAAATACACCAATCACTTGAAGATGGGATTTTCACATCTTGAAACTGGTCGAAGATTGAATAAATCATTATTACAACTGAAGTGGATGTCATTCTATTAATCACGTCTCTCAGTTGAAGATGTCCTACAAAAGGCAAAGCCTGGCTAAAAGAAGGGATCTGTCACTTGCAAATAACCTGAGGCATCAAGGAATTGTCAATTTGGGAAGAGAGAGAGAGAGAGAGAGAGAGAGAGAGAGAGAGAGTGTGTGTGTGTGTGTGTGTGTGGGGGGGGGGGGGGTGATCAAGGCTAGAACATTAAACCTATGTTCAAATGGATGTAGGCTATGGTAGTTATGTAGAGGTGAAGATATTTGATCAGGACAGGCTAGTAAGGACAATTGTATCACATCAGTCTTTGGACTGATGGGCGCAACAGTATCAAAGAAAAAATAAATGAAGGGCATGACTAGAGAAAGGATTTTTTTTTCCCTTTATGACTGCAAAGTTCCATTCTTCTGAAGAAATGATCTGAATATCAAAGTGACTTTGGGCATATCCCAGTGAAGTGCTGTTGTATAACCCTTACTGTTCATGACGTATATAAACAACATAGCGGATAACATTGGAAATACCATAAAGCTCTTTTCAGCTGGTGTTGTATATAATGAAGTCTTAATGCTGGAAAATTGTAAGAAAATGTAGGAAGAAGAGCAAGGTGTCACCACTTGGTGCAGCAGCTGGTAGTTGACCCAAAAACTAAGACAAGTAATGCACTGTGCATAAACGTGTGTAAAGACCCACTGTTCAATTATGCAATTGGTGATTAATCACTGTAAAGTTTAACTATCATATAATACCTAGTGTTATGTGCTTGAAACAAAGTTAAATGCAGCATTCACATAAAACTAGTTATATGACAAGGCAGTTTATCTAATAATGGCATCTGCACGAATTTTAATGTGACAAATTAACAAAACCTTCAACTGATTGATTCCTGAATACTGCTTGTCAGTTTGGAACCCTCACAAAACACTATTAATACAGGAGACAGAGACGATTGAAAGAGCAGCGGCAAACTTTGTCACAAGTTCTTTTAGTGAGCGTTTGAGTGTTGTGGAAATGCTTATTAAACTCTGTTCGAGGACACTACAAAGAAGCACAGTGAATCATGGAGAGGTTTAATGCTATATTCTGAGAATGTACATTCTGAGAAGAGTGTATAAAGTAACATATTACTGCTTTGAACATATATCTCAAACACCTTGGTAACTCGCTGACTGTTTATGTAGCTTGAAAAAGTGATTTTTGCTCATATTTTATAGAAATTTCAACAATGCATTGCTTTGAAAACAATAATGCCTTTCTGACTAAACACAATTTGTGAAACATGTTATAAATGCAACAACACATCTCCTTGTGAAATTCAAGATATACTGAAGAACATACATAGTTGGGAAAATTAGGTGAACTGGCAATTTGTGCTCACAGTGAAGAATGTCTGGTTCAGAATTTGATATTTCAAACAAAAAGAACATCAACTGCTCTACAGCTCTGAAAATTGACCAGTGGTTGAGATAAGCAATTAAAGAAAAAATAGCATAACATAATATTTACTGTGCTGAGGGGAAGACTACGGTACAGTTAATGGTGGGAAGAAAAAAAAAAAGACATCAAAAATTAAACACTACTGACAGCATGTGACATAATGAAATACAAACCACAGGACTTAATATTACTCATCATGATCTTCAGAACGGCTGAAAGTAAATGCAACTGGATAAAACAACATACACATGAAATTGACACAAAATGTGAATTAAATAGAACAAAATTGAATATCAGAAGGGCAATATCATAAGAAGTTCAATAAACTCCATTTAGTTTTTGTTTAGGGAGTTTTACAAATGACACAAGGGGATAGAGCCCAATGCTCTGTCTGTCAGTCAGTCAGTCAGTCAGCCACAGTCACTTTCTTCCGTTGTCAAAACAAGATCCCTCATTATGGAGAAGCGTTTATAAATGGAACCTTCCCCCCACATCATAAAAGCCCCAGTGAACACCAAACTGACTGTGATCTTAGAACTGAGTATGTGCCGGTTTATGTGAATGTTAATATTTCCATACGTACTAAATAATATTATAAATTTTGTAAGAATACTAGATTTAAAAAGCTGTCTCAGAATTGTCTACCTCTAGAATAAAACTAATAAGGCACAGAAATCAGTAATGCTGACAACATATCCTAGCTGTAGACAGTGCCACTCTGGCAAAGAAGAATACTTTATTAGTCTAGTGAGTGTACAATTGATATTTTCTCATCTCTTCACACTTACATCCTCGTCATCCTCCTCCTCCTCCTCATCGTCTTCTTCATCTTCCTCATCAGGATCGTCGTCAGCTGCATCCTGATCGTCTGGTTCCTCATCTTCATCATCGTCGTCATCATCTTCTTCCTCATCATCCTCATCTTCATCATCATCATCATCATCATCATCTTCATCCTCATCATCATCATCATCGTCCTCATCATCGTCTTCTTCTTCCTCCTCGACTTCCTCCTCCTCCTGAAACAAATGCAAATACATAGTAGCACTTTACAGTTGACTAATTCTTTCTTTGATTGCAGAGTACTTTTTCATTTAATACCCTTGTATACCATCAACATAATATGAAGAAATTATAACGATGGAATATGAAGAAATTATAACGATGGAACTAAAATAATTTGAACCAACAATAATTTCAATATGCTGCAATGGATTTAAACTCTAAACACAAATTTTAATAAGCTATACACTTTGGTACCTACAGAACTGACAGTAGAAGTAGAAGATCACAGTCTTAACGAAAAGTAAAAAGATCAAAGCAGCAAATAATTCTGAGAGGTAAGTGATGTACCTTCACTCACGATGTGCTGCACGATTGTAGAGAGCGCACGCCCATACACTGTCACAGACCCGCTTATAGAGGTCACCTGGGTCAGTCCCCTGGCATGCTCTGGTGATCCACCAACGAAATAGCATTATTTAAGTGACTGCAAATGAGTGCTCAACCTATTCTTTATACTGTATTACTGTTGTCCACTCAATGTGTTCAGTGCTATGCACAACCTATGTCTTATGTGTTGCAATGTAAAGTACTATGTTCCATGCATCGTGTTTGTTCTTGCTATGTTCCATGCATCGTGTTTGTTCCTGCTATAACAAACTTTGCGACAAGTGAGGGTTACATTTTCTCTGTGTATTAGCATCAATGCTAAATCACCTGTCGAACATCTCCATGGAAGAAATACTGCAACATCTCATTGACCAGTGGCAAGCTTTCGCTAACAACAACAAAATCTCGCCACCACTCTCAGGAAAGTGGCATCTGCGCGTATTCACAGCAGGTTACTGTCCTGTCAGTGCAGCTGTCACCCTTTACAGAATATGGTGAATCAGCTGAAAGTTGGGACTCCTAAAAGACACGGTTACTCTAACATTTCCAAGTTTCTCTTGTGGGTGATGCAAACCTGAGTAGGGCTTTCTTTCTTTCCTGGCTTTCGTGTGCATGTATCAATTGTTGTGCCAAGTGGTGCCTTTGCAAGAACAGGCCAGCTTATTATCTGATGAAATGTGCAAGCTTCTCTCAACCTATTACTGTGACAGAGTGTACATCACTGTGACGCTTGTAGAATTTTACCGCTGGTCAGAAATGCCCAAACCAATCTTACAAAGCCTGGGCTACAAAATTACACCGGTTGAGCCATTGTCGTAAATTTGTCACTAGTACCCATCACGAATCCTATGCTGATCACAAGGTGCACGAACTTATTGTTTGTCTGGTCCCGGGTAGGGAAGTCTGCAAAAAAGCACTTCAATGTGAGAGTCTGATGCTTACGGATGTGCTCAATACAGCACACTCCTTTGAAGTGTCACAGGCTGCAGGCAATCAGATTGCTGCACATGGGGGGAGGTATCAGAAATTGTTCAGTCAACCACTGTTAGAGATGCTGCAACTGTTCTGGATGACGGGGAAATGGGGAAGCCGTTGCACCAGTACAACCTTCGACTCAGTGCCGCATGGGGCAGCATCGGTTACAGGCACAGTAGCAACAGACTGCGCCACTGCAGTGGCCGCGTGCCACCTTCCATCTTGCTTGCACTACTTCATCTGACACAAGTGTGCTGCGTGCCCTAAGAATTGGGCGCTTTGCAACAAGTGTCGAAAGAAAGGCCACACTGCATCGGCGTGTAGCTCCTCTTCAAATTCGCTGGACACAGTAGTACCAATGGACAGGAATTTTATCTCTACAATGACTGTTTTCCCAAACAAATTGTTTATTGACTTGGGTGTGTTAAATAAACTGCTAAAAGCACAAGTGGGCACAGGAGTTAGAGTGACTTTAGTAAATGCACAAAAGTACGTGGACTTGGGTTCCCCTCCCCTCACACCGGTTTCATGGAAGATTCCAATCTTAGATCAGTTTTCTGCTCCTTCCTCTTACAAATCTGCTGTTTGCCCTCTCACCTTTCTTGTTGCGGATCATTCTCATACTGCAGACTTTTTCAAGTTAGATATGTTTAATGCTTTCGGTTTCTCCATTGTCAACGACATAAATTTAGTGTCAGATCAAGTTCTGTATCAGCAACAGGAGTCCCTCAGCTCTGACTTTCGTCTCCGTTTTCCCACAGGATAGATTGTGCTACTAGTTTTCTGGCCCACACTACCGTGAAAGAGTCCCCCCCCCCCCCCTCCCTCTCTCTCTCTCTCTCTCTCTCTCTCTCTCTCTCTCTCTCTCTCTCTCTCTATCCAGGAGTGACAGACACCTGTTGCATTGAACGACTCTGTAGTTGGCCCACAGATTCCATGGATTATCACCGCTTGCACTCACTGTATTCAGGAACAGGTGAGCCGCAGACAACTTTTTCCCCCTGGACAACACCGCAGCATCCATTGGAGCATCTACATGTCAATTTTGTTAGGTCCTTCCTAAATCGGTAGTGGACGCCTATTCCAAGTTTCCCTATGTATCCACATCCACTGCGACCACTATTTTGGCCCTGTCTAAGATTTTTGCAACTGAGGGACTGCCATATGCCATGGTTACCGACAATGGGCCCAGTCTGTTTCTCAAGAATTTGCGACTTTCTGTAAGGCTAGGGGTGTTCACAATCTCAGAGCTCCCCCATTTCCTCCTCAATCTAATGGTGAGGCCAAATACGTGGTTTGGACATTTAAAACTCAGATGAGGAAGTATGTGCCTGGCACGTGCCTTGAGCTGCTTTAGACCTTTTTTGAGCTCGTAGAATTTCACTCCGGTAGAGACAAGAACCCAACAGAGCTGCTACAGGGACAGCAACCACAGACGCTTCTTCACCTGCTGCATCTGAAGCCATGTTCATTGGTGTTATTGGCTTCATAACACCACAGAGGGGGTTGCTGCCTGGCAGACTGCATCTGGGGTTTCTGCCTCCGCACCATTCCTAAACTGCTGTCGTTGGTGCAGCCCCCGCTGCACCTGAAGCTGCAGCCGCCACTGCCACCACCTCCATAACTGGAGCTTGTGAAGTTGTTATCTCTGACACCCCCACTGACACCTCTGGTGCTGACCGCAGACCTCGACGAGGACATCACTATGGAGACCTTTCCCCGGTCCTGCCCCATGGCCTCTCACAAGTGGGGAGACGGTGCGCCAACCTGCCTCCCCATCACTTCCGCCCCTACTCACCTTCACCTGCCTGCCACATGCTACAGCAGTTGCTGTTTTTGGAAGTCATCACCGTCACTGGTGTGTTCCATGACTCGTAATCTCAGTGCTTTGTGCAATCAGTTTCCTCCAACCCCCCCCCCCCCCCCCCCCTCCCATCGTACTGGTGCATTTTTCTGTCTATTTTTTTTTATTTTTTTTATTTTAAATGTTTGTATCTATGTATGTGGTTTTGTCACCCCCTAGAAGGGAGGAGTAATGTATCTTCACTGATGACACATTTTGTTCACAAGCTGGCTTACCAGAGCCATGTGGGTCGGCCTCTTGGTGCGCTCTAGAGAGCCACCAAAGCAACAGCATTATTTAAGCAATCTCAAATACCAGGTTTTCCAGTTAAAAATACACTTTTTCCTGGGTGAAAACACACATTTTCCTTCGTTAGAATATACTTTCTTCATATTAAGTGACTATATACTTTCCCATCAATCCTTTGAATGGTAAAGATTTTATTGACTGGCGAAGAACCACGCTGTACTTCAGGGAATAAAACCCAGGAAAATTATATTTATAATAATAATTGCATTTTGAAAATATTGTCAATGCACAGTTAACATGTACGCTGCATATTTTCATATTATGAAAGTATAAATACAAATTCCACAAAAAACAGCACAATAGTTTCCAAAATGTTGAAACTGAGATTGCGATGCACTTTCATCAGCCAATCATGTGATCTCGCCAATCAATGACAGCAAATATTCAGAGGATAGACCACGTGATGTAATCACCTAATAGCAACATCACTGTTCAATAGGTTGAATGCACAAATAGGAAAAGTGCATGGTTTAAATTGATATGTATATAATACAGCTAAAAGAAAAGCTAAGCTTTCAGATATAATATTGGTCTTTATTTACATGTGTTACCCTGTAAGACATGCATATAAAGACCAATACTATATCTGAAAGCTTACCCTTTAAGAAGCTTTCAAAATGAGGTGCTACAGAAGAATGCTGAAGATTAGATGGGTAGATCACATAACTAATGAGGAGGTATTGAATAGAAGATTCAGAAGGATGTAGGTTGCAGTAGGTACTGAGAGATGAAGAACCTTGCACAGGATAGTACCATGGAGTGCTGCGTCAAACCAGTCTCTGGACTGAAGACCACAACAACAACAACAGCAACAACAACAACCCTTTAAGATGTATCAAACACAAATGTGCCAGAAAAATTTTAAATAATGACATAAATGTCTGGTTTCCGGACCCAAAATTTTCTAACTGACTCGTCCTCAAAGAGTTAGATTATGAATGAGAGTCAAGAGCTCTGTGATTTAAGAAATTCATCGCACATTCTCACACATAATACAATTCATCTTGCGTAAAAGGAAATTTACTTTGAAAGTAATGCTTCTCAAACTGCCAGTCGCAATATTTTCCAATGAACAGTTAGAAATAGGTTCATCTGTGAGAGAGACCTTCAAAAAACAGGCATTACTGCACATTTGCAGCAATGATGACGCAGGAAGTCCGTGCTCAGTGATTGCTCTGCTCGTACACCTTTCGTCACATTTCTCTTTGGAATTTTCATGTCTATTGGGGCATTGTGTGACCATTTGCAGCATTGCAGCATATTGTTCGAAGGGGACATACGGAGGTATTGTACATCATTCTAGCCAAATAAGGAATGCAAAATAAGAAAGCAGTCCTTGGCACAACATTAATTTCAAAACTAGACTTTACAACTCAAAGTACCCTGATACGTTGCAAAATGGTGGCTTTAGCATGGATTTTTTTTACTCATACTCTGCTATGTTGTTTTAGCATTTCCAAACAGGTTTACATCCACACAATATTGCAATAAGGGGAAAAACACACACACACACACACACACACACACACACACACACACACACACACACACAAATTTCTTGCTTGTTTGTGTGCAAAAGAACTAAGAACAATAACCTTTTTATGACTTTTCTGAACCGTATAAACAATGAACACATTTATTTGTGAAGTCAAGAAACTGTATAATTGGTAGTTTCTATTCTACTCCAGGAGTAAATATAATGCCTTGTGTGGAGTTTCAATGATAAAACACAGTGTGCTGCCAGTCTACAATTTACTGAAGAACTGTGTTCCGTAAAGACATAAACAAAACAAATTAACATCAAAGTTAGAGGAGACACCAGACTAGTGTTGAAACATGTCCTGTCATCAAAAAACATTGTTTTCATAGGGAGTAGATATGTAAAATTCTGTAAAGTTTTTCAGAGGTGTTTTCTGGAAACCAATTTTCTTGGAATATCAATATTGTATTATATCCTGTTTGATTCTTTATTATGGCATTATGCCACAAGATGAAAATGTGCACCTGAAATTCGACAAACAGTTGAAACTAGACAATGATTAATTAGACTGCCTCTGCGGTGAAGATTAATAAAAGGCAAATTTCTTTAGCAAGCCAACAAGAATAACTTCACTGTCCTGCAAAGTGATTAATGCTTGATTCCCAATAACATGGAAATAAAATAAAATCAGAAAACTGAAACTAGTACATATTTTTGTCTTCCATAATTAAATTATGTGAATGTATTTTAATTCACTTAATAGCTCCCAGCCACAGAAATGTGTTTGGGTTTCATTTGTTTTCACGTAGCATATGGCTGTTTGAAGCTAGTACTTATACAACTAACAGCCACACTTCAAAATAGGAGAAGGCACTGCCTTACGCAACTTCAGGTCTGCCCACTTGAGCCCACTGGCAACTGCTTGAACAAACCTAAAAACAGTTATGACATCATGCTCAATGAAATTACTTTGTTGTTACAAAGTATTGCATAGTCTTTGTCCTTTAGGACATCTCTTAATGCTATATAGGTACAAACATGTGGGCTTCCTATGTCATCGTAGCTGTGCACGTGCCATAACACCATTTTCTGGCGCTCTCTTAGAACTGCTGAAACAAATTCTAACAGGTAGCGGAAAAATACTGTGGATGGTGGTTAAAAAGTGTTACTTTCAAAATGTATTTCATTTTACATAAGATGAATTATGTTACATGTGCAAATGTGCTTTGAATTTCTTAAATCACGGAGCGTTGGATTCTCATTTAAAGCTTAACACTGTGACGGCCAACCACTTAGCAAAATTTGTGCCTAGACGTTTGTGTATTATTTCAAATTTATTGGTACATTTGTGTGATGTATATTAAAGTATAACATGTGCAAAAAAGACCAATATTATATGTGAAAGCTTTTCTTGTAGCTACAACATGTGTATTAATTCAAACCAATAACTTTTCATATTTATGTGTTCGCACTACTGAATAGCAGTGATGTTGGTTACTATTGGCTGATTACGTCACGTGTCATTTACTCTGAAGATCTACTATCATCGGCTGGCGAGATCATGTGACATCGGCTATGACTGGCTTACTAAAGCGCATCACAGTCTCAATTTCAATGCTTTGGAAACTAAGGTGCTGCGTTTGGTGGAATTCAAATATATACTTTCGTGATACAAAAATATGCAGTGTACATGCTGCTGCACATGAAACATCTTTCCAAAATAGGTCTTTTTTTTATTGGGAGGAGGGGAGTGTTCTTTCTCTGAAGTGCCAGGAAGTTCTATGCCGGTGTATAAAACCTTAACCATTCAAAGGGTTTCTAAATTTTATGGTTCTGAGAGAAAGTATTCTGTCACCTAACACGGAAAAAGTGTATTTTCACCTGGATAAAAGTGTATTTTTAACCGGGACATCAGGGAAAAATCTGGGATTTTTTTCCTTGTCCATGTATACACCCTGACATTTCACACGTAACATATCATCTTGTGTAAAAGGAAATTTGCTTTTGAAGTAACGCTTTTCAAACCACCATTCATAATATTTTCCCACAACCTGTTAGAAATAGATTCATTTCAGCAGAGCACCATAAAATAGGTGTTACTGTGCATGGGTAGCTACAATGACAATATGCAAGGAAAACAATCAATTTTTGACATAATAATTTAATTGGATGGATAAAAAAATCTACTCACCAAGTGGTGGCAGAACACACACACACAAAAGACAGTTGTAATTAGGCAAGCTTTTGGAGCCGGTTGCTCCTGTTTCAGGCAGAAGGGCTGATGGGGAAGGAAGAGGAGTGAAGGAAAAGGACTGGAGACGTTTAGAAAAGGAGTAGATTTCGGGAAAGTCACCCAGAACCGTGTGTCAGGGGAGACTTGCTGCATGGGATGAAAAGGAAAGACTGATTGTTGGGGACTGCATTGGACGAGATTTGGAAACCTAACAGCTTACAGGTGGAAGACAGGGTAATATGCAAGACATTGATTACTGCTTAAACATCATGCAATAGTTCATACGAGTGAAAAGCTAAGTGCACTGTACGTACAGAGGTAGGAGGGGAGCAGTGAAAAACAGATGAGTAGGACGATAAAAGATGTAGAAAACTAAAATAGAGTGAAGAAAGAGTAATTACAGAGAAGAAAAGCTGGGACAGAAGAAATCAACATAAATTAAGGCCAGGTGGGTGGCGAGAACCTAGGACTAGAGGTGGGTCGCTCGCAACCGAATGGGTCCAAAGGAACGGTTCACCAAGATGAACGGAATGAGCAAGGAATGAGTTTTAAGGAACAGTTTTTCATAGTTCACTTCGGTCGCGGCTTTCTACTTTTAGTTCCTAAGAATGGGAAACAGTCGGTCTCGTTCCCGCAACGGCACGTCGGCCAGTCTTGTTCCAGCCTCAGTCCTGTTCCTGTCTGTCTCAGTCTCTGTTGGCCGAAATCATCCTTGTTTACGTAGCCACTCACAGTTCCACTGCCGACGGCTCCAAGTTCATTCAGTATCGAGTTGTTGTTCGTTTCGTCCATTGCACATGCCTACTCTGTGCATACGCGAATCTGGCAGCTTGGGTGCGCCAGAATAATTTTTCCGGGTAGCATCTGGCTGCTTGTTACTACTGCTGATACAGCTACCAGCTACACACTAGTAGCCAAAAGTGACAATAGGTACTGCTCATACGCAACTCAACCGTGCAAGCATGTGAGCCTGCTGGCAACTGCTCAAATGAACTTAATGTAAACAGTTGTGACATCATGCTCATTCTCAGCGGTTTATTGTTGTGAAGTATTCCATAGTATTCATCCTAAACCCTTTGACACATTTTGCTGTTTATCAGTTCATACCAGTCAAAAGTATAAAGATTTAATTGAAGACTAAAAAAATCAAGAATTCCAGAATTCTAAAAAAAATTCTGGGTTTTCCCTGTTTTTTCCCAAATGACAAAATTCCCTTATTTCCCAGATGTGCTGGAATGTATATACCCTGATGGAACAATAAAATGGTCAACTAGTACTCTCAATAACACTTTCAATGCGAAAGATTCCTCACCTGGCAATTCGTACATAGTGTGTCAATAATGCACAAGTCAGAGCAGATCTGTTGTGACGGTTTGCAAGATTATTTGCTGTGAAAACTATGGACTTTTACGTCTGGACCATGTTAAATGTTGTGTGTACAGCACCCCTACAAACACAATTGAAGAACTGGAGCAGAGAATTCTTGATGACAGTTTAGAAATCATCCACAGTTATTTGAAGAAATTCAAACCTCAATATGGGGATGAGTACAGAACTGCAAGGCCAACACTTTGAACTTATACAGTAATCATAACATGTCACAATAGGAGGGATAGTCATAAAGTTATAAGTATCATCTCGAAAAAATACAATATGTAATAAATTTTTGCATATTTGCAGGCACTCCTGCCAGTGTGCTACACACTGAAATCCCCACCGCTGAAGTACTGTAGGTGGGCACCAGATGAGCCAAAACAAAGATATGTAGCCAATTGGTAAAGTGGGGTATTGGGCAGCAATTCGTTTCCAGCAGCATCAGAAATGCTGCCCCTGGGTCAGGCCAAAAAAAACAACTTCTCTACCCATTGGAGTCAGCCTGACAAGGCTGCAACATTTCTGCTGCTGCTGGAAATAAATTACTGTCCAATACCGCACTATATTAATTGCTATGCATCTTTGTTTTGGCCTTTCTGGTGGCCTCCTACAATTCATTGGTGGAGGGGAGTGTGTACCACGACTGCAGGCACGTATCAGCAAACAAACAGAAATTAAACCTCTGACTGCTGTAGATGAGTTAACTCGTCACATTCTGCTACTCCCCAGGTGCAGGTATTGAGGACGTGTTTAAGTGCAGCCCCTGTGCTTACACATCCTGTTCCGCTGACTCCCACCGATATGGGCACGTTACTTCCGTATCTCAGTGAATATAAAAGTTTTGAGTATTATTGTATGACATATGTGACTCTTTGTGTGCTATCATTTGCAATAAACCTCGTTTTGATATCTTGAACCGATTATGAAATGTGACAATTGTTCTGACCATACTATTCATGATGCACAGGGGTGGAAATGTGCACATTGTGCACAACCATCCACCCAATATAAAACCGACAACTCGAGAACAAAGTGAGGTGATATCCAGCTCTCGGTTTTGACACATTTGTCGCTCAGTGCAATTTGGTTGAGTTTCACCTGAGTCCCAAATCCGACTGTCAGATTGCAGAATCTAAACGGAACGATGAGAGGAAATGACGACATTGTCACTCGAGTATGTCCGTGCGTTGCCAGTGATCTAATGCCACAGAGCCTTCAATTCATTACAAAGAATGAAGTTTTTAGTTCCAAAAATGGGAAAGTGACAAGCACTTCAGCAAAAGGACCGCCTGTGATCTCACTGCAGCTATCCTAGATCTGTCATAGAGTCAAAAAGTGTACTGTGTTTGAGACTCATGTTAGTGACTTCTGTATCCTCAAAATATTCCTTGGACGATGTGAAAGAATAACTGACAGTGAGAACAGTAGTAATGATGAAGTCGTGCATTTTAGACAAGAAGTGATAAATAAAAGTCCATTGAGTTCAGATCCCGATACGGAGGAATCATATGTGAGTGAAGATCTTGATCATATATTGGAAGAGCTCGCTGCAGACGAAGAAGAGGAATTGAGCTCTGTTGATGATTCATTGCACAATATCCAGTCGAATAAATTCGCTAACAAGAAACACCCATTTCCGTTCATTGGAAAATGTAGGCTTGTGATGGATTTGCTTTCTGATAATAACGCATGTGAAGCACTTTTGTTATTCTTAGACAACAAAGGGATGAGGTCTTTATTCACAGAGACTAACCGATATGCAGGGCAAAAACTGCATCAACACGAAATGACTGAACATGGTTGACTGAATAAATGGAAACCCACCACATATGAAGAAATTACAAATTTCATTGGGCTCATGATTTGGGTGGGTCTAGTACAGACATTACTTGTTAGATGTTGGTCAACAAACCTTATTTACAACTTTCCATTTCTGCACAGAAATCGTCTTGAATTACTGTTAGTGAAATCGCATTTCACAAACAACAAAAAGACAGATGAGAGTAGCAGACTTGGAAAAGTTTTACTCCTCCTAAACATACTGACAGACAACTATCAAAAAGTCTTTTCACCACGTGAGTATGTTTAGGAGGTTCCTTGGAGGGGCGACAATACACACCAACAAAATCACATACAAGTATAGTATAAAAATTTTCAAATTGTGTTCCACTGAATGGTATACATCATCAGCAAAAGTATATTCTGGATGAGATACCAGCAGAAGAAAGCAAATTGGCATAGACGAAAATGTCTGTATTGAAATTGCAGCTAAATTGCTAAATGAAGGACGAACTCTGTTTGTCAAGAACTTTTACACAAGCTATGAAGTAGCAATTGAATGTCTAAAATTCAAAACACATGTCACTAGTACTGTACAGTATAACAAAAAATTTACGCCACGTTTTGTAATGTCGTACCCACTGAACAGAGGTGAAATGATAGCAAGTGAAGATGACAGCAGTGTGTGATGAAAATGAAGGGATGTTTGCAATGTTACGATGCAATCGACAAACATGTGTCTATTATGATATCAAGCTTGAATTTTATGCATCATGGTCATCCTCCAAAACAAAAAACTTTGGCGATTCTAGCTTATAATATTGGCAAAACTGGCATCAGCAGAAGTGACCAGATGGTGTCATATCCCACAATGATACAGAAGGACATTAAGTGGTGGAAATTAGCACTACATTTGCTTTTCGGAACTCGTATACTACACTACTGGCCATTAAAATTGTTACACCACAAAGATGACGTGCTACAGACGCGAAATTTAACCGACAGGAAGAAGATGCTGTGATATGCAAATGATTAGCTTTTCAGAGCATTCACACATACACAAACAACAGCTGACCGGTGTTGCCTGGTGAAACGTTGTTGTGATGCCTCGTGTAATGAGGAGAAATGGGTACCATCACGTTTCCAACTTTGATAAAAGTCGGATTGTAGCCTATCGCTATTGCGGTTTATCGTATCGCGACATTGCTGATCGCGTTGGTCGAGATCCAATGACTGTTAGCAGAATATGTAATCGGTGGTTTCAGGAGGGTAATACGAAACGCCGTCCTGGGTCCCAACGGCCTCGTATAACTAGCAGTCGAGATGACAGGCATCTTATCCGCATGGCTGTAATGGATCGTACAGCCATGTCTCGATCCCTGAGTCAACAGATTAGAACGTTTGCAAGACAATAACCATCTGCACGAACAGTTCGACGAGGTTTTCAGCAGCATGGACTATCAGCTCGGAGACCATGGCTGCGGTTACCCTTGACGCTGCATCACAGACAGGAGCACCTGCAATGGTGTACTCAACGACAAACCTGGGTGCACGAATGGCAAAATGTCATTTTTTGGATGAATCCAGGTTCTGTTTACAGCATCATGATGGTCACATCCATGTTTGGCAACAACATGGTGAACACACATTGGAAGCGTGTATTTGGCATCGCCATACTGGCGTATCACCCGGCGTGATAGTATGGGGTGCCATTGGTTACACGTCCTGGTCACCTCTTGTTCATATTGATGGCACTTTGAACAGTGGACGTTACATTTCAGACGTGTTACGATCTGTAACTCTACCCTTCATTCGATCCCTGCGAAATCCTACATTTCAGCAGGACAATGCACTACCGTATGTTGCAGGTCCTGTACGGGCCTTTCTGGATACAGAAAATGTTCGACTGCTGCCCTGGCCAGCACATTCTTCAGATCTCTCACCAACTGAAAATGTCTGGTCAATGGTGGCTGAGCAACTGGCTCGTCACAATACGCCAGTCACTACCCTTGATGGACTGTGGTATCGTGTTGAAGCTGCATGGGCAGCTGTACCTGTACACACCATCCAAGCTCTGTTTGACTCAATGCCCAGGCGTATCAAGGCCGTTATTACGGATAAAGGTGGTTGTTCTGGATACTGATTCCTCAGGATCTATGCACCCAAATTGCGTGAAAATGTAATCACATGTCAGTTCTAGTATAATATATTTGTCCTATGTATAGCTGTTTATCAGCTGCACCTCTTCTTGGTGTAGCAATTTTAATGGCCAGTAGTGTAAATGGACACTTCGTGTATGAGGGGGCCACAAATACATAAATAGAAATAAAAAAAATTCATGAACACCTCATTACCAAACTGTTGTCTGCTGAGATGCTATGCATGACAGTAATACACATAAAACAAGGGAACTGTCCTATAGTTTAGCGATTTGTAAGAATCAGCAGGGGAAGCCTATGCAAAGGATGTGCAACCTATGTTATAAGAAGAAGATACAAAATACCAAATGCCGAGGAGCAAAGAAAATGTAGAAAACTATGACCTATTGTCCCAATCGTTCAAAATCACCTCAGATGTATTTAACAATATTTGAAGGAAAGTTGCTACTCATCATATAGCGGAGATGCTGAGTCGCGCGCGCGCGCACAACTGCAGTCTCAGGCAACTGAAACTACACTGCCTCCTGGATTTTCCACTGTCAGATGTATTTAACAGGTTTTAAAGAACGCCATGTGACATAGTATAATGTAATACATTAACTTAGATGTAAATAAATAAAATGTAAAGTATTATGTGTATATTGTTTTTATGTGTATTTACATTTCACACACATTAATATACAAGCTAAAATCAAGCACACACAGAGTTCATGCAATGCATTTTTACCTGCAGAAATTCTTTAAAATTTCATGCAATGGTTTACTTTATTTGACCTAGCACAGTAACTACGACAAACAACGAAAAGAAATTTAGCCTTTTGTTGAGAGAAGGTATCAGGTTGTAAGACGCGCAAAAATCTTAATTTTTCCACTGAATAATTCTTTAAAATTGGGGGTTACATATTTCATAATGACCATAACATCGTCTCTCGGAACAGGCAGCAGCATTAGTGAGTGATATGGCAACGACAAAGCCAATGTAGGGAGCACATTTGTAGCAGTCAAAGGGTTAGTTATGTTAAAATTATTATTCTTAAGTGGTAATTAAAACTTTACAACTAGCTCTCATACTACTTGTTTATTAAAAGCAACTATACTTCTACCAAAATTCGTATAACTTTGGTTAAGCAAGTCTATCTTCCCAGCTAAGATGAGTTTTAACAAAATGAAATCAGTGGGCGCTGGTAACAGCGAATTAAAAATTATGTCACTAACAGTTTATATGCAGAGCCAAGTTTATTCACACATTTTTGCTTATACTCATAGTGGTTGTGCTTTCAACTGTGCCAGTTTGAAACACTAATTCATACACACAATGTATAGAAGATTTCCAGTGTGTTTGGTGCATCAGTTCCAATAATGAAGTAGATAGCATGATACATTACCTGTGGCAAGAAATTATCAATAAAGAGTAATAACAGATGAACTCAAAAACACTGTACAACAGGGGTTCAGGTGTTGAATAAAGGTTAAATCTACAAGGCAAAAAAAGAGGTCTCATAATTAGGAGACAAAAAATGCCCGAAACAATTTAAACTGAGGCTGAGAAGGAAGAAGGGGGCAAGTGCAGGACCATTCTATTTAGAGACCAATTGCAGGAAGTACAAAGTGCACTATTAAAGAAAATTAGAAACCTGTACAAATAAGATGCTGGAAAACATATTAAATGTTTCAAAAAACTACATTTTATCTGTTGTACTCACTTCTTTAGGTTTAACAGGTTTCTCCTTCTTCCCCTTTTGTGTTTTTGCTGCTTCCTTTTGAGCCTAGGACAAATAAGTGAATGTATTTTAGAATGCTACCAGTAGCTACACACTCTCTCCTTCCGTACGATGTACACAAATAAGGCAACATTTAAGGCAAAGCACACCACACTATACATAGCAAAATATAGAAGCCCCTATTCACTGTAAACCAAACAATGGTATCTCACCTTTGGAGGTTTCGGTGGCCGACTTTCACCTGGTAGACCTACGGGTCCTCGTTGTCTCCTAAACCTGACAATGATGCTTCTCGAATCGAGAACAAGATTGTGTGTGCTTTTGTAGGCTTCTATGGCCTCGTCAACTGTGTTGTACCTAATAAATGCATACCTGAACACACAAACATATTGATCAGAAAAGCTGCTAAAGCTACAAATTCTCTGAAATTACACATAGAAGAAAAGTATCACATTGAAGAAATACACCAAACAGTAATATGCTGATGAACATATTTTGTTTTCTTAATATGAGACTAAGCACGCTTCACCCCAATCCCACTAAATTTCAGACAGATTTTACCTGAATAAAGATGGAAATAAGATTTACAATCTCTATACAAATCATAAAGTGGAAGCTGTCCCTGACCTAAATGTTGGTTTGAAAACTCTATTACTTTACTATACTTGGTTCTATTGAGGGTGGTATACCACTGCCATATTCTTACCTTTAAACTCACTCACCAGCCAGTTCTAATCGGGCCTACAGTTTAATGCGGTTTCTGAGCCATTGTGCAATTCGGCATTTTTCACATTAACAAATCATTGCCAGAGCTCTTCCACAAACTCTACCAGTACCTCTTGCTGGAATATCAAGTATCTAGGATCTGTCATATGGTACGGAAGACTGTAGGGGCGAATAAGACGACCGTCAATGATACCGGCCCATACACTGATACTAATCCCTTGCTGATAACCATGTGAATCTCTGGCATTACAATTCTTGTCGTCCCAAATGTGGCTGTTTTGGCAATTCAAAACGGCCTCCCTGGTGAAGTGAGCTTGATCCATAAAAGAATGTACTGTGAAAAGTCGGTTATGTAGAAACTGTGTCCTGAAATTGACGTGTCACAGTGGAGAATATGCCAGAGTTAATGGTTGCACATTCTGTTAGATCGGAATTGGAATGCCAGTCATGCATAAGACACCAGATGCTTGCACAGGGCATGTCCATGGCACAGGAAATGTTTCTAGTACTCGTCATCGTTGTCTTCAATGTGACGGAGGATGTTGCTTCAATGCCAAGAGTGCAGCAGATCCGTGGAGCACCACAGTCGATTCTCCCAGTTGCGAACGTACCAGTTTCACCCAGCTGGTGTTGTAGTTGAACAAATGTGGTATATGATGCACTGCAGTGACTCAGAAAACATACTTCTGCTGTACAGCCCTACCAATATACCCAGCTTCATTGTAAACTATCAGCACCTCTTTGTACTCTTCACATATGCATTCCATCATCTCATACTGTCTCAGTCATCCTTGCTGCTCAATGATGGACTGACAAAGGAGCAGAATGCTGACACATTGATTGTAAGCACATGGTACGTTACGTCAGGTGACGCGATGGTCCTCTTCTCAGTCTGTGTGCATACCATGAAGCAACAGATTTGAAAGTGATCTCACCTTTAAATTTATTTTATAAACAAATGGTACATTTCTGGGCGAGGGTTCCTTATCAAAGCTTTACCTACTAAGTCCCCTCTACAATCCCTAGAAGTCCATAATAGGAATTAGGAAACACCCTGTATATGTGAATGTTCCTTTTAAGTAGCTCTAAGGAAAGACACCGTCTGAAAACTTAGTGACATTCTGAATTTTGGATAGCTCAGTTAGTAGAGCACTTGCCTGCAAAAGGTAGAGGCCCCAGGTTCAATTCTCGGTCCGGAATACAGTTCCAATCTGTCAGGAAGTTTCACTTTAAGTTGTTTTTACGGACTTCTCAAATATTTGATACCTTTGCTATATGTCGATTGGTTACCTTTACTCCTGCCATTAGTTATGTGTGTAGTGATCTTTTTTCAATACTGCTGATTAGTCATTATCTTGACGTGTATGCACATGAGATAACATTTACAGTTTATTTTATTTTTTATGGGGGTTGAGGGAAGACTTCAGTGGTGATGCATAATCTAAACAACCCTTTCTTTGTAACAATGTGACTGTAATCTATACAATCCAGTTACTGTGAAGTGTATGATGGAGATTATATCAGTACTCCATGTATGAGGTGTGTTCAAAAAGTAAGGTGACTTTTTATTTTTAGGAAAAAATATTTATTTAGTCATCAATATTCATGTTGTCTCCTTCAAAGTAATCCCCCTAAGATACAATACACTTGTGCCAACACTTCTTCCAAGCCTCTAAGCACTTTTTGGTACAGTCTTGAGTACTTCCAGCAACACAGTTTTTATTTCCTTAATCACTAAAAATCTTTGTCCTTTCATAGGTCTCTTCAGTTTTGTGAACAGGAAAAAGTCGCAGGTGGCCAAATCCAGTGAATATGGTGGATGAGGCATGATTGTCGTGTTGTTTTTGGTCAAAAAGTCTCTCACAGGCAATGGCGAATGAGCAAGTGCATTGTCGTGATGCAAAAGTCATGAATTGTTTTTCCATTCCGATATGCCAACATCCTCAGCAACTTCTCTTATGGTAATTCGACAATTTTCCAAAACAATTTTTTTCACAGCTTCGACGTTATTATCTGTTGTTGATGTGCTGGGGTGCCCAGAGCGAGTTTCATCATTGGCATCTTCTCGACCATCTTGGAAGAGCTTGTACCATTTGTAAACTTTTTTTTTTTTTACTTAGAGCACACTCACCATATGCAACTGTCAACATTTCAAGTGTTTTAGAGCACTTGATTCCATTTTTCTTACAAAATTTGATGCAAATTATTTGCTCATTTTTATAATAATCGAAAATCACCGAGCACACTAAAACACATCTAATCTTTCCATATGTCAAAAACAAATGAAATATGCTGTGCACTTGAAACTGTGAACATATGTTCAAGACTTGTACCAACATAAAAAAAATTCGATAATTGAACATACACTGCCCGCGCAATTTGAAAAGTCACCTTACTTTTTTAATATGCCTCATAAATAACTATAAAATGCTTTAAAATTTTTCTTTGAACACTAATTACTACAGTCAACATTTGACTTTGTATGAAGCTACTGAACACGTAACTTCTTTCGAATGTAGCCAACAAACGTTCAAAAGTTTTGCAATCACCACATTAACAATAAACTCGTCAACTTTTGTAGTGGTATACAACTGGCTAAATACTAAAGAAAGATTTACAGTATACAATTTATTTTATTTTGCAGGCAATATAGTCTGCGTTAGGTACCCAATTATGTATTCTGCTGAGAAAGGACAGATGTGAGGAAAAGAGGGTAATTTCACTCTGCATAAATTTCTTCTTTAATGATTATAAATTAAATACTATGATCTAATGGGGTATTTGAGAGAAAACAATTAACTATACAGTAATTATTCTAATCCTATTCTCATGATTCCTGTGTGAGTGATATGTAGTGAATTATATAATTATATGTAATGAATTATAATATATTCCTAGAGTCATCTTCAACAGTCTTCCAGTTCAGTTCCTTATCTCTCTGACACCCTCCCACAGATCAAACAAACCTGTCACAAACCATGCTGCCCTCTCCATATACATTTAATATCACCTGTTAGTCCTATTTGGTACAAGCCCCACACAACTGAGCAATATTCTTGGATGGGTTGCATGAGTGACTTGTAAGCAATTTTCTTTGAAGACTGATTGCACTTCCCCAGTATTCTACCAATAAGCCAAAGTCTACTACCCACTTTACGCATAACCGCATCTATGTGATCATTCTGTTTTATATCCCTACAACAGTGTGACACCCAGTTTGGCCGATTCCAACTGTGACACACTGATATTATAGTCATAGGATACTACTTTCTTTTTTTCCTTTTTGTGAAGGGCACTATTTTACATTTCTAAACATTTGAAGCAAGATGCCAATCTTTGCACCACTTTGAAATCATACAAAGATCTGACTGAATATTTATGCAGCTTCTTTCAGATAGTACTTCATTGTAGATAACTGTATCATCTGCAAAAAGTCTGAAGTTATCATTAATATTGCCTGCAATGTCATTTATATACAACATGAACAGTAACAGTTCAAACACACTTCCCTGGGGCACACCTGGAGTTACCTCTACATCTGATGATTACTCTCCAACCAAGATACATACCGCGTGAACTTCATCCTCTGTGCAAAGCCAATGTCTATCCTTGAAGCTGTTGGGAATTTCTCCTTGACACTAGCTATATTAACTTTTGTAGGTAAGTTTCCAATATATAACCTGCAACACAAAATATATCACACTTCTAACTGAACTTCTATGAATCTGCTGACAAACATACATGTAATTTTTGTTGTGGCAAGCATAATATCTGACGCACAATGTCAGTTTCAGTGTTATTGAGAAATTTTATTGTTTCAGCTGCGAGATTGTCGTTTCTTTGACATCACTAGAAGCCAGTCAATTCAGCACCTTTGGAAGCAGTGTTGAATAAAATTTGTAGGATGTATGTAATACTGTCCTTACAGTCCTAACAATGGTGAGAAGCAATATGGGGATCTTCCTTTCTAAAATATAACATATATCTATTACAAAAATGGTTACTGACATGGATGACAGGCAAAGAAGATAGCACACTGAAACAGTGGATTCCAGGAATTGCTTACACTTATTATGGCTTCACTATATTACCTCTCATGACTGCAATATGGTCCAAACTTACCCATTACAGAATTGCAGACTCTTCGTTCCATAAAAGTTAACATTTCCATCATTATCCTCAAGTAGGCAAGGCAAAAGTTAACATTTCCATCATTATCCTCAAGTAGGCAAGGCGTTCACTACTATACAACTAAACTGGCCAGTTGGTGGAAAAAGAGTCTCCACCAGTTTCTGCTCAGCACTTACCATGAGAACCAAATTACCCATGTGGTAATGGATTTGCAAAAGTCACTAAAACTTCTAACCTATAAAAGGATGACACACGGAAACACACACTACTTTTTATGTGAATTTGCTAACTTCTACACAAGATATACAAACTTAGCCATTTCAGATGCGCTGCAGTTTATTGCTTCAAATGATCTCCAGCCTTCTATCCAAAACATCTATTCTTTTTTTTAAAAAAAATAACCATTTCCCAAGCATTCTGAAATCCTAGTCTGCCCTAACCTCTCATCCCACTCCTTGTTAGTCATCACCTCCCTTAAACAAATTTTCTCAGCTGAAACCCATACTTCAGAGAAAACCTATGATGTTCTTCCCCATCCCTTACACAATTTTGTACTCAGAAATAACTATTTCATTTTTGAGCGATGGATATACATAAACTGGGGTATAGTCATAAGAACCACTACAGCTGCCATCTGCACTACTGTTACATCAGTCAACTGGATAGGTTTTTCCTGGAATTAAGAGATCTAGATATATTTCATAGTTTTCCTGATTCTCATAAATTAATAACATATTCTCTATCTGCACTCCAACAAATTTTACTGCTGTAGTTCATACTAAATCTGAATGTAAATTGCTAGTAAGTGCCTTGTGGACCTTTTATAAATTTCATGCCACCTTCCGCGACATTAACCTCAATCTCACTGCTGACTAATTCCGAACTGCAGCACATGTCAGAACTACTGACAGCAGCACTTAAACTGTTAGATCTTACCACCATCTATTAGTGGGCAATGGAAGCATGTGCTGTTATTGTTGCAGCCAGCAATCTTGGAGGAAACTGTTGATAATTACATTGTGAGAGACTCAAATAAGCACATAATGTGGTAACAGTCCTATAACATGTGCTGATAGTATGAGTACAGCAATTACTACAAGAATTAAGTACATACGATTTTAACCCTGGGGCACGTGTATCTATGTATAAAGTGTGCCAAGCACAAATAAAATTGTTTTGTGCCATTCTATTGTTGTTTCACAATTGTGAGCCAAGACCTACTCCTTCATTGATGCTTCAGCTAACGCTGTGATAAATAGTGTTATCATATGTCCAAGTGAGCAGCAATAATATAGAATAACAGCAAGCTAAGTGAAAAAAACTTTACGATATGTGTGTGAAAATTCCCCAGATTACAAGCAAGCAGCACAATATCAGAATTAGGCAATTGTCTGCAGTTGGCTGTGATCTGACGCAAATGCGCTGTTTAATGCTTCAACCAGGTGATTACTGTGTGATAACATCTGTCCATGGCAACAGAGTGGTATAATTAAATGTATTTCATTATTATTTAACTAAACAGTGCTTTAGCTCATATTATGTAAGTTTATTTTATCATTGTTCAATTAAACTAAGATTAAACTTTGATTTTGCTCATAAATTTTTACCTCGGTAACATAGAGACCACTATTCTTTAAATGTGTACAAAGTACGCCATGTGCCTACTCCTGTTATGGAAAACGGTGCATCCACTTGAGGGTTAAGGGAGCGTATTAGGTCACATCCTACAAGTTGTATAAGTAGTACTTTGTAAGTGTGTTATAAAAATATGAAACATTAGTGACTCATAGGAGGTACAGGAAAATTTCTGAATAGTCATCTCTGGAGATTTGGTCTCACAATGAATCATGGAAGTGTGGATTACAGTGATACCAAAGAAGTGTGCAGAGTGCAAAAACAGTATGGGGCATTGATATGATCCAGCCTATGTACATACTTATTTCAGCGGGCATAAAGAAAGTAGCAGTAACAATTCAGCAAAACAAAGATCAAGTCTGTCAAGCAACAATGAGATGCGTGATCTGAGGGCGTTATATATTTCTAGCTGGGTTTGATTACATGACACATTATAGTTCATTCAAAGAATTGTAGTGCAGTTTTCAAACTGAAGATTATGGAAATCAAGTTGCAAGGGCGAATCACAAATCCTTCGACATGAAACACGTTCCCTATCCTGCAGCTATGACATTTGTGGCAAGTTTGTTTGGACACTGTTTCACTATTTACATTCATAGTCAGTGTCACTGTTGTCTTCACTTTGATCGAATTCCTCAAATCGCGTCAACCAAGAAGCTCATCCTGTACAATGATCTCCCTGACATTCTCAACACACAAGTCACACCCTTTGCTCTTACCTAAACTACTTCCATAAAGCATGGCACACAGGACTTGTACTATGTGCTCTCGAACTACTTCGTACTCTAACCCTATAAACGTCTGAAAAACTCCACCCGAGGTAGTGTCACTGTTGAGGAAAGTAACATCAGCTGACAGTGACCGAATGGGCACAGGGTGTCTACTCTGGTGCCACATAAGGATGTTGTAGATCACACTTTACAACACAATTTCAGTGCCTCATTTGCCTTGTGTGTACATTTGACTCTCCTTCGTAATGCCATACTCTTGTAACAACATAGTAGGTGCTTTTTCTGCAATATGCACTCAGTTCCCACCGTGTGACTGGCCCCAACTTACACTGATAAATCATGCCATTTTATAACCCCTGTCTTCCACTCCCTGCTCCTGCAATCACTGTGAACACTTTCCATTTAATTATGTTTCATTTTTCATTCTTCTCTCATATTTTGCAACACCTCATTTTGCTTACTTCCTTGGCTATTGCTAGGCCAGTATTGGTGTTTTTTTCTGTTCCTCGGCTTCTATTTGCAATCTGCTGTTCAAAAGTCATTAAAAAATCAAATGAACTCTCTCACAACTCTAGTTACTTAGGTTTTCAAATCTTGTCCTTTTTACATTAAATCTTGTGCTTTTTTAGCATTCCACTGTTTGTCCTAACTTGCTATGACCCTTGCTCTGGGTTAACAAGTAACTTAACTAAGCAATATTGGATGATGTCTTCCAACCCCTTCATCTGCACACTGATAAAATAATCCCTGCCAATAATACTGTTTAACTATAAATTTCTGCGTTTTTGGATTCTGACAAGGTACTAGCAAACTGGCATGTAAAATCTGTTTTGGGTTTTCAAGTCTCAATGCAATGTTGGTTTCTGGTGTGTATTTGTGGCTATTTAATTGGTGTGGTTAAACTGGCTAAGATTTTTTATGCTGTATGTGGTCAGCTATTACTGTAAGCGGGTGTAGTTAACAGCTTTCTCACAATGCACATCTTCAAACTGCTGGTGATGCTATGAGTGATATTACAAATCATAACATGAATGGTTTCAGATAGATTATATAATGGTAACACAGAGAATTAGGAACCAGGTTTTAAATTGTAAGATATTTCCAGGGGCAGATGTGGACTCTGACCACTATCTATTGGTTATGAACTGTAGATTAAAATTGAAGAAACTACAAAAAGGTGAGAATTTAAGGAGATGGGCCTGGATAAATTGACAGAACCAGAGGTTGTACAGAGTTTCAGGGAGAGCATAATGGAAAGACTGACAGAAATGGGGGAAAGAAATACAGTAGAAGAAGAATGGGTAGCTTTGAGGGATGAAACATTGAAGGCTGCACACGATCAAGTAGGTGAAAAGATGAGGGCTAGTAGATATCCTTGGCTAACAGAAGATATATTGAATTTAATTGATGAAAGGAGAAAATATAAAAATGCGGTAAATGAAGCAGACAAAAAGGAATACAAACATCTCAAAAATGAGATCGACAGGAAGTGCAAAATGGCTAAGCAGGGGTGGCTAGAGGACAAATGTAAGAATGTAGAGGCTTATCTCACTAGGGGTAAGATAGATACTGCCTACAGGAAAATTAAAGAGACCTTTGGAGAAAAGAGAACCACTTGTATAAATATCAAGAGCTCAAATGGAAACCCAGTTCTAAGCAAAGAAGGGAAAGCAGAAAGGTGGAAGGAGTATATAGAGGGTCTATACAAGGGCGATGTACTTGAGGACAATATTATGGGAATGGAAGAGGATGTAGATGAAGATGAAATGGGAGATATGATACTGCGTGAAGAGTTTGACAGAGCATTGAAAGACCTAGGTTGAAAGAAGGCCCCGGGAGTAGACAAAATTCCATTAGAACTACTGACAGCCTTGGGAGAGCTGGCCCTGACAAAACTTTACCATCTCTTGAGCAACATGTATGAGGCAGGTGAAATACCCTCAGACTTCAAGAAGAACATAATAACTCCAATCCCAAAGAAAGCAGGTGTTTTCAGGTGTGAAAACTACCGAACTATCAGTTTGATAAGTCACGGCTGCAAAATACTGAATTCTTTACAGACAAATGGAAAAACTGGTAGAAGCCAACCTTGGGGAAGATCAGTTTGGACTCCATAGAAATATTGGAATATGTGAGGCAATACTGACCCTATGACTTATCTTAAGAGACAGACTAAGGAAAGGCAAACCTACGTTTCTAGCATTTGTAGACTTAGACAAAGCTTTTGACAATATTGACTGGAATACTTTCTTTCAAACTCTGAAGGTGGCAGGGGTAAAATACAGGTAGCGAAAGGTTATTTACAATTTGTACAGAAACCAGATGTCAGTTATAAGAGTCAAAGGGCATGAAAGGGAAGCAGTGGTTGGGAAGGGAGTGAGACAGGTTGGGTTGGGTTGTTTGGGGGGAAGCGACCAAACAATGAGGTCATCGGTCTCATCGGATTAGGGAAGGATGGGAAAGGAAATCGGCCGAGCTCTTTCAAAGGAACCATCCCGGCATTTGCCTAGAGCAATTTAGGGAAATCACGGAAAACCTAAATCAGGATGGCTGGACGCGAGATTGAACCATCATCCTCCCGAATGCAAGTCCAGTGAGACAGGGTTGTAGCCTATCCCCGATGTTATTCAGCCTGTATATTGAGCAAGCAGTAAAGGAAACAAAAGAAAAATTTGGAGGAGGTATTAAAATCCACAGAGAAAAAATAAAAATGATGAGGTTCGCCGATGACATTGTAATTCTGTCAGAGACAGCAAAGGACCTGGAAGAGCAGTTGAACGGAATGGATAATGTCCTAAAAGGAGGATATAGGATGAACATCAACAAAAGAAAAATGAGGATAATGGAATGTAGTCAAATTAAATCAGATGATGCTGAGGGAATTAGATTAGATTGGGGAGCAAAATAACTGATGACTGTTGAAGTAGAGAGGATATAAAATGTAGACTGACTATGGCAAGAAAAGAGCTCCTGAAGAAGAGAGATTTGTTAACATCGAGTATAGATTTAAGTGTCAGGATGTCGTTTCTGAAAGTATTTGTATGGAGTGAAGCCATGCATGGAAGAGAAACATGGACGATAAATAGTTTGGACAAGAAGAGAATAGAAGCTTTCGAAATGTGGTGCTACAGAAGAGTGTTGAAGATTAGATGGATAGATCACACAACTAATGAGGAGGTATTGAATAGAATTAGGGAGAAGAGAAATTTGTGGCACAACTTGACTAGAAGAAGGGATCGGTTGGTAGTACATGTGTTGAGGCATCAAGGGATCACCAATTTAGTATTGGAGGGCAGCGTGGAGGATAAAATCGTAGAGAGAGACCAAGAAATGAATACACTAAGCAGATTCAGAAGGATGTAGGTTGCAGTAGGTACTGGGAGATGAAGAAGTTTGCACAGGATAGAGTGGCATGGAGAGCTGCATCAAACCAGTCTTTGAACTGAAGACCACAACAACAACAACAACAACAACAACAAAATGAAAAAGGAAAATAATTGGCTTCAGGTTCATCATATGAGAACAGCCTCTAACATAATTTAATACTGAGTGCATCTGTCACTCACCTTTTGCTCTATATCCAACATTTATTCTAACATGCTTTATTAGTGTTACTAGCTAAAGGCAATGGGGGAACCACATTGTTAAAAATTTTGTGCTGAAAACTCAGATATTGAATGACCTTCCTAAAATAGGAATCATTCTGAGGGGAAAAAATAATGCAACACAACAGAGACAATGCCCAATTTTTCAATAACTTTCAATGTCACTCATATCTTCAAAAACAGCAACTCTAAAAACGGTTTTTTTTTTTTTTTTTTTTTTTTTTTTTTTTTTTTTTTTTTTTTTGCCTGGACAGTAAAGCAGCTGATATCCACATGACCATATGAAGTAACTTAGTAATGTAAATATAGAAAAATGATGAAACATTGTACAGTCAGGTTTATTTCCATTCGCAACAGTGTACTCCATGACTGTATTAATGAGATCCATGATAGGTGGAAGGGCAACACCTGTTATAAATTTTTAATCTGTTTATTGCAGATCAATTTCAGCTACTGTGTAGCAGTTAAACTGTTATCTGTGAAGTTATGAGAGATTCCAGGAACCTGAGCATCAGGTAGAGCCGAAGGTGGTGTAGCGGCATCTGGATCAGGCGTTGCCGGCACACGAGGCCGAAGCTGGTCCGAATGACGCACTGCAACACCCTTGTCCATCAGGATTTCATACAGGTGTCAGCCACGGTGTCGTAAGATGCGGCCAGGACTCCATTTTGGCAGCCTGCCATATCCCCATACCCATACAAGGTCACCGGCGGTGAACCAGCCAAGCGACGCCACCCGCGGCCGTGAGGTGGAAGGCCACAGAAGCTGAAGTAGCGTGCAGGGCTGTCGATCATGAAGGAGCTCAGCCGGGCTGTGGTCGCCAATGGGGTGAAACGGTAAGAAGCCAGAAATTGGAGAAGCGCATCATCAGCAGAAGAAGAAGTCAGGAGCTTCCTCATCTGAGACTTAAATGTGCGGACCAGACGTTCAGCCTCACCGTTTGACTGTGGATGGAACAGAGGGGCCGTGACGTGCATGACGCCGTGAGGGGCACAAAAATCCGCAAAATCGGAAGAGGCAAATTGCGGACCATTATCAGTAACAAAAGTAGAGGGAAGCCCTTCCAAAGAGGAAATGCGAGCTATAGCATTTGTGGTTGCCATGGTAGTAGGCGACATGCAAAGGACAATGAAAGGAAAGTTAGAGTAGGTGTCAATTACGAGGAGCCAATAAGTACCTAAAAAAGGTCCCGCAAAGTCAGCATGAATACGCTCCCAGGGCGGTCCCGCAAAGTCAGCATGAATACGCTCCCAGGGCTTCTCAGATGAAGGCCACGGTGACAAAGATGACTTCGGGTCAGCGGCCTGTGACGCACAAGGGCTGCAGGCAGCGACCATGTGTGCGATTTCAGAGTCGATGCCGGGCCAGTACACATGACGGCGCGAAAGAGATTTTGTGTGAGAGACACCCCAGTGCCCTTGGTGAAGGAGGCGCAAGACCGAAGCCGGCAAAGACGCAGGTACCACAACACGCGACGAAGCATTGTGGGTGGAAATGAGGATAACACCATCCCTAGCCGTGAGGCGGTAATGCAAAGTGTAGTAGTTCCGCAACAGATCAGAAGTCGTAGTGGATGGACAATCTGACCAACCCTTCTGAATACAGCGTAAAACCCGGGAGAGGGTAGGATCAGAACCCATAGCAGCCGCCAGCCGCTCCCCGGTGATGGGGAAACCATCCACAACCCGCTGCACGGCAACATCCAGGTGGAAACACAAAAGTTCGTCCCTATCGAGTGCCAGATCAGGACCCATGCGAAGGTGCGACAGTGCATCAGCATTCACATGTTGAGCCGTTGGCCGGAAATGAATCTCATAATTGAAACAAGACAAGTAAAGAGCCCAAAGCTGGAGGCAGTGTGCTGCCTTGTCAGGAAGTGACGCTGATGGATGAAACAAGGAAACAAGTGGTTTGTGATCCGTAACAAGATGAAATTTGGATCCATAGAGAAAAACACCAAACTTATGAAGAGCATAAATAATGGTCAAAGCTTCTTTTTCAATTTGAGAATACTTTTGTTGGGCATCCGTGAGCGTTTTGGAGGCATAAGCAATGGGTTGTTCAGAACTGTCAGAAAAATGGTGCCCAAGGACTGCACCGACCCCGTATTGAGAGGCGTCTGTGGCAAGAACAAGATGTTGGCCAGGTCAATAAGTAGGCAGGCACGGGGCCTGTTTCAGCATAGTCTTCAATTTCTGGAAAGCCGCACTGCATGACGCGGACCAGTGAAAAGGCATGTTTTTATGCAACAGGCGATGTAATGGCTGAGCCAACGAAGCAGCAGATGGTAAAAACTTGTGATAGTATGCTATTTTCCCCAAGAAGGCCTGCAGTTCCTTAAGAGATGTAGGGAGAAGAAGGGCATCGATCGCAGTGACAGTTTGCTGAAGCGGACGAATACCATCCCGAGAGAGTTGAAACCCCAAGTACGCGATAAATGCCTGAAAAAATTTTGATTTCTGTAGATTACACTTAAGACCGGCAGTCTGTAAGATATGAAAAAGTGTGCGGAGATTTTGAAGATGTTCGTCAGTGGTGGAGCCAGTGACAACAATGTCGTCCTGGTAATTTATACACCCAGGGATAGTGAGCAATAATCGATCCAAGAATCGCTGAAAGAGAGCAGGGGCGCTGGCAACCACGAATGGCAATTGTTGGTATTGATAGAGGCCGAAAGGCGTGTTAAGGACCAGAAACTGCCAGGAAACAGCTTCGAGAAGAAGTTGATGATAAGCTTCTGAGAGGTCAAGTTTAGAATAATACTGGCTTCCAGCAAGTTTAGTGAACAATTCTTCAGGTCAAGGCATAAGGTAAGTGTCGATGAGACATTGAGCATTTACAGTGGCTTTGAAATCGCCACAGAGACGAATATCACCATTGGGCTTAGCAACGACAATGACAGGAGAGGACCACTCACTGTAAGTGACAGGCAGCAAGACCCTGAAGCAGTGAGACGATCCAGCTCCCGTGTGACCCGATCACGAAGGGCCACAGGAATGGGCAGAGCCCGAAAAAACTTAGGCCGAGCAGTGGGTTTGAGCGTGATACGAGCTTCAAAGTCGTTTGCACGGCCTAACCCAGGAGAAGAAAGGGACGAAAATGTCCTCGCCAAGGAATCCAATTTAGCATAAGGAATAGCATTAGAGACAATATTGACAGAGACATCTATGGAGAATCCAAAAACGTGAAAGGCATCGATACCAAAAAGATTCTCGGCATTACTATGGTCGACCACAAATATGGGAACAGTGCGAACGACAGATTTGTAAGATACCTCAGCAGCAAATTGTCCCAAGAGAGAAATCTTCTGTTTATTGTAAGTCCGTAATTGCCTAGTGACAGGTGACTGAATTGGAGAACTCAAATGAAGATACGTCTGAGATAGTGGCAGCAGAACCAGTATCCACCTGCATGCGAACATCCCTACCAAGGATTTGGACAATGAGGAATAGCTTCCCTGAAAGGGAAGAAGTACAATTGACAGACAACACAGAAGCAGAATCCGCGCCATGTGCATGAACATCAGGTATGCAGTCGGATTTGCAAACAGATGACACATGACCCTTCTTTTTGCATTTGTGACACATGGCCCAACGTTGGGGACAATCGTCTCGTTAATGTTTCGTAAAACACTGCGGACATGAAGGAAGTTGCCGTGGGGTTTACTGCAGTTTCTTAGAGGTTTGTTTACAGTTAGGCCGAGGCTACACTTGGGAGCATATTGCGGCCACGTCGGCCGGTGGGGACACACCGCACGCTTCGTCAACAGCGCACAGAGTTGTACGTCCCCGACATCACTCCCTGCCTCTATTTGCGCTACAGTGGAGCGAGAAATTTCAAAAGACTGAGCGATGGATAGGACTTCATCTAGAGTCAGATTTGCCAACTGAAGGGCACGTTGCCTAACTTCTTTGTCGGGCGCCGACCAGATAATAGCATCGCGTACCATGGAATCGCCATAGGATACTTTGTGAACGTCAGTAACAAATTGACACTTTCGACTGAGGCCATGAAGTTCAGCAGCCCAAGCGCAATAGGATTGATTCGGTCGTTTTTGACAACGATAAAAGGCAACATGAGAGGCTACCACATGCGTATGCTTTTGAAAATATACGGACAGAAGTGAGCACATTTCAGCATAGGACAAAGATGCAGGATCTTTCAAAGGAGCCAATTGCAACAACAACCGATACATTTGAAGTGAAATCCATGAAAGGAACAGAGACTTACATGTTTGTTCGTCCGCGACACGAAATGCCAAGAAGTGCTGTCAAAGACGTTTTTCGTCTCGTCATAAGGAGGAAACGGAGGGAGAGACAACGACGAGAGATGCCCCGCATTGGATGCCGCGGCGAAATCACGAATCGCATTTGTGAGAAGCGTTTGCTGTTCGATGAGACCTTGCAATAGTTGCTTTAAAGTAGCCATGGGACCTGTGGGTCAACGATGAAAAAGAAAAATTCACTACCTCATCACCAATTGTTATAACGTCACGTTGAACAAATATATTTCAAGGGCGACACAATACATGTAAGTCACAGATCAAGTAAACAAAGTAAGACGTGTGTATACTTTAACAGTCAAATCCGAACTGAGTCCGAGTCTATCGGCCGCTGGCTGGCTGGCCGCTTAGGTGGCACGGCTGCTGCATGGCTGGCAGACAGCGCCGCATGTAGAGGACACGCGTAACTGCGCGGCGGCACTTTGAAATATCGGCAAGTCACAACAGTTATGACGAGTCTTCGTGATTTGGATATAATTGCACTAAAGACAGCTATATTGTAGCTGAAATCAATCTGCAATAAACAGATAAAAAAATTATGATCCATGCTGCCCTTCCTCCTATCTTCAAGCACTTTGCACAGTGTTAGCAATGGTGATGAATACGATATAGTAACTTCACAGTGACCCCAGCAATTAATTAATTAATGAGTGCCAATGCTCATATACCCCAGAAATATCTATTCCTTCATTTATAATATACAACAATAAAAAGAAATATAGATTGAACAAAATTCCACTAGCTTTGCTTATAGTAATAAAAGAGAATGAAAGATGGCAGACAGACTTACTTTAAAAATCAGAGTTTCTTTACCTGCCCGCAGAAAGAGAAAGTGTGAGATTTGAGAAGCTGTACCTATTTAAAATTGAAGCAGTTAAATCACTTAGAATAAATGTAGTTGCTAATTTTGATCTCCTATCGCTGGATATACGGATACTTGCTTTCAAAGCTATTGTCTCTATCAGCTATTGCTAGTTTGTATCTGTCGTCTCCCACTTTACATGTAGATTTTTGTCTTTATCAAGCTGTCATTTCATTTACTATGCCTTGCTAGTTAAAATTACAGAGGGCAGCAATATTAATGATGTAATATAAATACATAATACATAAAAAAAAAATAAAACACTTACGTATAAGTAATGATGTAATATAAATACATAATACATAAAAAATAAAACACTTACGTATAAGGATCAATAGCCTCAGGTGACAGCTCCTCTTCATCTTTCGAAAACTTTTTCTCCACTTTTAAAGTTCCTGATCCAAATTTAATCTTCTCTAATTCCTTCATGGTTTTGTCTGCATTTGTTGATTCAGATAATTGAACAAAGCAGTACCTACATAAACACAAGTAAACAGACAGTGATGATACATCTCAAAAAAGCTTCAGGAATTTCTTCTTAAGTTTTCACATACTATATCATATGCACGCAACTACACATTACAGGAACAAGGAGACATGGAGGAGAGGGAAGGTTGTGCACCTATGGGAGGTGGAAGCATGTGAAGTGGGGGATCGCACATCACTGTACTTATACTCTATAACTAAAATTGGTATTGGAACTAGAACTTCTTAACTGACTATTCACAAAACATGGCTGTTGCAGCTTGAGCTGTTTTCATGCAAAATCAAGTAATCCTTTTTTGTCTTTCTTGTTGAGAAAGTACAGACATGTAGCAATACACTCATAGTAAATGTAACTAAATAAATCTTGAGTATTCCAGTATATAGACAGCTCACAATCCAACACATAACTCAGCAGTTCAGAACTGGACAAAATAAGTGAGCATTTAGAACCACTGTCTTGCAATGGGGTGCTGCAGCTCCACCACACATACTTAGTTCTGTGCACCAAATACCACAGAGCACAGAGATTAACACAGACAGAATAATGCCAAACAAGTGGGAAAATGATACCAGGACCATATAATTAGTGTACTTGCTTACTGTAGGGTGCGAGTGTGTAAAGAAAATACACACAGACACACAACTGACACATCCCACTTGTCAGATGAACACCACTGAGGCACATGATGGATGCAATCTCATGTGGGGGATATTTATACACGAGAAAATGGAGTCCATTGTACATTCATCTACATCTCTCCCCAGTGAATGAGACAGGAACCTCTGACCTGGCTGTCTGTTCCCATGCAGCACCCCGCAGGTGACCTGTCCTCTATCTTTAGCAGGGCAGTGCACCATGTCACCTCTCCTGAATTGTGTCACAAGTTCCATGCAGATGATGGTTGTGTGTGCCCACAGCCTACCAGATCATATTTCTATTGAACTCATCAGGAACACCATTTACGTCTTTATACATACTCCACAAGTCACAATAAAGTGCATGGCGGAGAGTATCCACTACTAGTCATTCCCTTTTCTGTTCCATTCGTATATGGAGCGAGGGGAAAACGAATGTCCATATGCTCCTGTACGAGCCCTAATTTCTCTTATCTTGCCTCATGGTATTTGCATGAAATATACATTAGTGGCTGTAGAAATTTTCTGTAGTCAGTCAAAAATGTAATTTTCTAATTTTTTTCAATAATGCTTTCCAAAAAAATGTTGCCTTTCCTTTGGGGATTACCATTTGAGTTCTTGAAGCATCTCCGTAATACTTGCACGCCAACTGAACCTACAGGTAACAAATCTAGCAACATACCTACGAAATTGCATCAATGCCTTCCTTTAATTCGACCTTGCGGAAACCTGCACACTTGAGAATGGGTCGAGCCAGTGTTCTACACGCAGTTAACCTGTACAGATTAACTACAATTTCCTAGAATTCTCCTATTCACCTTCACCAGTACCAACCTTGCATACTCATTCTGTCATATCACTTTGCAGTCTTACGCTTAGATATTTAATTGAGGTGACTGTGTCAAGCAGCACATCACTAGTACTATATCTGAACATGCAGGAATACCTTTCCTACTTATTTGCATGAAATTATATTTTTCTACATTCAGAGCAACCTGCCATTCATCACACCAAATAGAAATTTTGTCTAAATCAACATGAGTCGTCCTACAGTCATTACACAAAGACACTTTCCAATGAACTACAGTGCCATCAGTTAAAAATTGGAGACTGCTGATCATGCTACCTATAAGATCATTTATATATAAAGAGAGCAAGAGCTGTCGTATCACATTTCCCTGAGGCATTCATGATGATACCCTTGTCTTTGATGAACACTCACCATCCAGGGTTCTATCACTGGGTTCTATAACTTAAGAAGTCTTCAAGCCACTCATATATCTGGGAAACCATTTGGTATGTTCAAATGTCTGTTAACATTCTTCAGTCAAAAGCGTCACAATACTTTCTAGAAATCTAGTAATATGTAATGTGCCTATTGCCTTTCATTCATTGTTTGCAGGACGATGTGTGGGAAAAAGGCAAGGTGAGTTTCGTATGAGCTATGCTTTCTAAATACATGCTGATTTGTAAACAGAGGCCTTCTGTCTCTAGGAAAATTATAATATTCAAACTCTGACTACGCTCAAGAATACTGCACCAAACCCACGTTAAGGATATTGGTCTGTAATTTTGCAGCTCTGTTCTTTTACCTTTGTTATATACAGTAGTCACCTATGCCTTTTTCCTGTTGCTTGGGACTTTCCACTGGGTGAGATTCATGATAAATGCAAGATAAGTAAGAGGCCAATGTCATAGACTACACTCTGTAAAACTAAACTGGCATTCCAACCAGACCTGGTGACTTATTTTCAATTCTTTCTATTGCTTCTCAATGCCAGGGATGCCTACTTCTACGTCCTCCTTATGGGAGGCTGTAAGACAGTCAAATAATAATATGTTTGTATGATCCTCCTGCACAAATCATTTTTAAACGTGAACTTAAAAGCTTCAGCTGTCCTTTTACTGTCATCTACTGCCACATCAAACTGGTTGACAAGTGACTGGACAAAAGCCTTTGACACACTTAGTGACTTTACATAGGATCAGAATTTTCTAGAGTTCTTGGAAAGATCTTTTTCTGAGGTATTGTGGTGGAAATTGTTGTATGCTTTGTGCATGTTTCTTTTTACAGGCACACGAATTTCTACTGACTTTTGCCTATTGATATTTCTGCATTCTCTTTTGAACTGAGAGTGCAAAAGCCTTTGCTTCCTCAGCATTTACTGAATTTTGGATCTTTCTCGTCCTTAATCCACTTACTTGACACATACTTCTTCCCAGAATGATTTGCAATCAGTTTAAATTTTGACCCATAATTTCTCTATGTACATCTTACTGGTGCTAAATGATTTAAATTTACTGTCTAAACAGGATGCTAACAAATGCTTATGTGCTTATCACCTGCATAAAAACTCTCCTAGCCTTCTTGATGCATTCATTAACTTTAATAACCATCTTCGCCATATCATGATCATTAATCCCTGTCTCTGTATAGACACTGTAAATAGGGCCAGGCCTGTTTTAGCTACAATGTCTAGGATATTTCCATTGGGTTTGGATTGACAAACTAGCTGCTCCAGACAATTTTTGGAAAATGTGTTCAAAACTACTTTACGAGACTGTCTGTTCATACCACTTGTGATTAATCCATAGATTTTCTTGTCTATCCCCAGTAGATACTTTTGTGCCACTGTGTTTAGACTTTCTTTGAATTTCTCTTCACAACTGTTATGGCAGAATTAGATGGCCTGTAAAAATGTCGAATGATTAATTTGAGTTTAATTAAGGCCAGTTATTCATGTACAAAGGTGAACTCATCTTTGAACTAACTTCAAGCAATTTCCACAAGATTTAAGAAGTCAAGTGTCAGGTTGGCTCCCAACACTTAGAGTGTTTGCAGAATTCATACCATGTTATATTGCTACAGTCATCAGACTGATAGGTGATACTATACACCACTAGGTAGGCGTCTCCAATTTAACTGCTTGTGGATGTCCAAAACAATGAATCATCGAATAATTACATGGTTGTGCTAAAAAGTAATGACTCCAAATTTTCTTTGTGACAACTCCTAAAGCTTTTCTTTTTTTTAAATAAAAATAAAATACCTTTATTAACATTCCACATCTTTATTCTTCATGTCTACATATTTATGTCTCAACAGAGTCACACTGGTGAACACATTTCTCTCAACAAGTTTGTTGATATTGTAACTGAAGACTGACTTTGTTGGGAATCACCTCAGCTTACACTGCTTCATCATTATCAAAGTGAAGTCCTCGGAGGTGTTCTTTAAGTTTTGGAATCAGATGAAAATTGGATGGGACCAAGTTGGGACTGTATGGAGGATGACTGATGACAGTGAACCCAAAGCATCAGACTGTTGCAGGTGTCGCAGCACTGTTGTGTGGTCTGGTATTGTCACGCTGAAGGAGAGGATGCTCCATGTGTGGTCAGTTAGAAACTCGGTTACAGCATGTTGTTCCTCATGCACTGACATAGTTACGTCACACACCACCATGATACGTGCTACAATTCTGAGCAGATATTTGCAACTTGCATTAGCGAAGCGGGAGAAAGTCGACGACTGAGTAATACACATGACATGTAATATCTCAATTGATATTGAGAACAGAATGAATAATTACTTTTCAACAAGCCTTCATACAATGCAGTTGCAGGCCTTCTCAGTGTATTCCAGTGATGAACTCTTCCCAGGTGATCAGCCGAGTGGTGGTGTCGTCTTGACGCAATGTTTCGATGAGTTTCATACCCATCATCCTCAACCGAGGTGACCCCACTTGAGGACGATGGGTACAAAACTCATCGAACTGTTGTGACAAGACAACGCCACCACTTGGATGATCACACGAGAATAGTTCATCACTCAGCCTTCATACGATTTTTGCTTTATGTCAGATTCAACAAATGTGAGAGTGATAAGTGGTATATTTCTGTGAAAGAGTAGGACATTTTGTTAAAGTGCTGCAGTGCAGCTTGATTCTTGAAATGCTCTGCTGAAAGTTTCAAATGGAAACAACATTCAGACGTTGGCAGGCAGCAAGATGATGTAGTTAGTGTGATTTCTAGCATAAAAGATTAGTAAACATTAGATTCAGTGTAAATTAACTTTGATTTAAAGTAGTTTTATACACTGTTTGGGCACCACAGTACCTGAAAAGCACTTGTGCCTGGTAGGTGATGTCATTATACAGAAATTAATTTTTAAAAAAGCTCACAATATGATAATGAAAGACAACAAAGTTGATAGATGTGAAATAGTTTGATATTGTATCTCAGTACGTACAGTACAATTCTTCACAGCACTGGGAGAAAAAAGTCTGTTTACACTGTGTGTCACAACTGTTAGCTTGGGACCAAAGAGAGCTGTGGCAGAATACTTCAAAGCAAAATTTAACAATTTCATCTCATCCATGGTCAAATTTGTTATGCCTTGACTATGTCCTATAAATTTTGTACTAAATAAAATTTGCCTTTGGTCACAAATTAGTCTCCAATTAACCCATAAAAGTGTTTCAAACCCTGTGGGGTCATCTTCTGGTGCAACTTAACAGTCATAACAGTCAACTGAATTAAGCAGGATCTCAAAATGAACTCTCATCTTTTGAAATGGCTTGTTCATTAATAATAATAATAATAATAATAATAATAACAATAATAATAATAAACAACATTAAGTGCAGAATTACATAATGTTTAGGCATAATCCACAAGACTTTTTGGAAAGATTCATGACCGTTTATGAAATTTTGTACATAATCACATTTCTGAGCACAAACAACAACAAGACTGAGGATGAGCGCTCACTATAATTCATCAAATAAGGGAAAGACTATTTTGTTTGTTGAAAAAGATGATAGACATACCTTTTTGCGGCTTCCATAGAGTAATCCCAATATACAAAAGATGACCTACAACTGGCTTCTATTGTACTTCAATGCTGGACTGTATGAAACATGAGTAGATAGAAGAAACAGCCAAAAAATAATGCTCTTAGACAAAAACTTCAGCCATCACAGCAACAGCACACAGAAAAATAGCCAAAAGACAACTCTCTTAGACCCAGACCATCACAGCAGTAATCCACACTGTCTAAAAGCATCAGCTGGGATTCAAACTGCTTTTGCCTCATTTTCATTAGTCTGTCCTATTTCAGAAGACAAATTTTCTGATTAAATGAGGAACTGATTACTTCCGCAGATGAATATTTTTATAAGGTTTGTGAAAACAGGTGTCTCTTACAGAATGAAAAAAATTGGGATACTGCTGAGTCAAGCATTATAGTCACAATAGCAACTATGTAGACATAAATTTCAAAAAAAGTATGCACAATTTTTTTTACCAGATTTACTGATCTGGTATTTGTAATGCAATATTAAAAAAGAGTATTTGTGAACTACATTAATGAAAATAGATTTCACACTGGAGACAACTCAAGTCATTAGAAATAGAGCAGAAGCTTTGACTAGATAAGGGTGGAGCAGGAACTGTTTGTGGCTTTTTCATACAAACCACCCCAGCATTCACCTCACGATTTAGGAAAACAATGAAAAATGTAACTCCGGATAACTGGAAGGAAATTTGAGGTTCACTCATTTTGAATGTAATACAGTATGTTAAACACTGCCACCTTTCTCAGTACAATTTAAGCAGTACCACCTCATATCCTTTCAATATGTGTGCCCCAGTGTTCATGGTGCTGCAGGATTTGTAGAACAATGTAAACTGAATCAAATCACAATCCCTCGATAGCCACAGATACACTCACAGAGATTGATAGGAATAGAGTCTGTGACATGAGCACACCTGTAGTGAGCATGCAGGCCAGTGCAATGGGGGTGGCAAGTGAACTTGAGATCCTGGCAAGTACCCTCAATTAAGAGGTGTGTCTGCTGAAACACAATGACATCATGCAAAAGCAGTAGGGCAGTATAGTATATTGTTGAACATGTATATTTCCTTCACATTGGGTAAACAAGCCAGACGCACATGATCTGAAAGCAGCTCCATGTAACAATTGTCTGTGGCAGATGATAGCAAATGTCCAACTTCAGCCCACACCTGCTGATACTTACACCAACAGATAGACCTGTTTTGGTAGAAAAGACCTATTGTCTTGTTTTCTAAACATTTATACCTGCTGTGTGTGTGTACCAACATGTACCATAACTCCTCAGTCCAAGACATAGTTCTCAACTTCGTGCATCTCATACAGCTGTTATTGTACCCAGTTTACTCTTCAGGGATTAAGGTTACAGGAATTGCGTATCAGACAGCAGCTCACGAATTCTACTGTAAGGGAGATGGTCTATGATATGGATGTCCATATATTGTTTTTACTGTCCAGCAATGAAGTGACAAGTATGCTGCAGCGCTAATTATAAGCTGAAATAGCCAATGGTAATGTCTTGTTTATACAATGTTGCTGCTGTTGTTGTATACTGAGGACAGAGAGGAATGGGTCTTAACCATCCACACAATATGTTTTGAACCAATTCAAATTAAGTACAAAAGTTACAAACATTTCACAAAATGGAAAGTCCAGAATAAAATAAGAACAATATGAATACAGCAGTTTGTTACTCATTACATAGAGCAGGCACTGAGTCCCAGGAAGGCCTTATGAAAAGACTGCTGGAAGGACTTTTTTGTCCGCAAGCTTAATGTTTAGCAGCCTTTTCATTGTGCCTCTTTGCAACTCAAGGCCTGTGGGAGTGCTGAGTAGCAATCTGTCCTTTTCATAATACTGTTGTTAGCCTATCATATGTGTCATGTCATTAACATTCACTTGGTTAGCAAACCACAGTTATATTTATTTCAGTGGGTAACTGGTATATATTACACACACTACAACACTTGCAAATGCCTAGCCTGTAACCTGACATAGACCACTGTAAAGCTTGTTCAGTTTTTATAACAGTCATACAACAGTAAACTACACAATCACTTTGGAAGCATAATCACTTTACTCAGTGTTTCCTCCATACACTCTCTAAAAAGACCATTCTCCAATTCATTTTATACCATGATAGAACATTTTCTTTGTTCCGCCCATCTTAAAATGAGTTTGCATTCCAAACATTTTAAACAAATGACTATGTTTCATTAAAGAGCATAAATTAAAGGAAGCTCGCTTTTACATCGAAATGTTATCTGCTTATTGCTGTGCATACTTTGTACACTCCAATGGCAGTTAACACTGAGTGCAAAGCTCTTTGCAGTATGTACCTCACAGAATCACAGACATATCTGCCATATCTATCAGTACCTACCATTCTATACTCTCATCCATATGTACAAATATGGAAACATACAATGGAAGTATATAGGTTCTTCTTTAATACAGTTACAAAATAAAACACGTTTACTACAAAATTAGGCATATCAACTTTATTTATATTTCAATACATTTTTACTGAAAAACATCTGCACAGATTCTTATTATCATGTTTAACAACAGTTACCCTTGTTTGGTACAATTTGAAATACTCTGGCATGCAAGTTGATCTCTATGATAAGGGCACCAACACATTGTTTTTTCTTCTTAAAGACATTCCACTGGGCCACTTTGTTTTTCTGTACCCTCATGAGATGTGTTATCTTCCTGTGAAAGAGATTCGTTCATGGATGGCTGCTGTTGTACTCATTTTGATCAAGTAGCAGTTCATGTATGTCCCCTCGCCTTGCAAACATCATCCATAATGGCAGTAGGACATTTGCCAATGGTGGCCTCTACCCTAATTATTTCTTATTCTTTGATAAGAAATTAAAACGTTCACAGCTGCCATTATAAAAAGATTAAAAACAGTTTCTTCCACCATTCCATTTGCCAGCATGTTATGTTGAGATTTGGTCTACAACAGCATCATATTTAATTTTCGTATTGATCCCTGCTTTGCTGCAAACCTGTGTTCTTGAGTCATCTTGTAAAGAACTGGCAGACAGATGTACCTCCACTTCAGACAACAAGTGATTCTTCTTCATACATATGTACTCACTTTTCTTTAGCCTTTTATTGACTACCCCTTATCTATGAAGTCCTCTCTGATTAGGCAGGCATGCACTTTCCCACAGCCTTGGTCTTACTCTCCCATAGAAAGTAAAAAACATCTAGTCAACTGTAATATCTGTCCATATAAACAGTACACCCCTTGTTGAAGTAGCCAGACAGAAGTATACGAAGAGGGATATGACTGTTACAAGTGCCACTCTAAGCTCCAGCGTACAAAATGTATCCTGTCTTTTAATCATGTAAAGTAAACAATTTGCTATCATGATTGTTAATTTTTATAAGACACAGAAATTAACCTTTGTGTGTGTGTGTGTGTGTGTGTGTGTGTGTGTGTGTGTGTGTAAAAGTATTTTTGTATAAAGCAGTTTTGCTTGCAGAATTCATGAATCTCTACAAAAGATATGTTGAGTTGGTGACAGCCACAACAAATAAAAACGCTACAAATATTTCAGCTACTTACTTCGGAAGTAGGAAACACACAGATTCACAAAGACGCAGCTCACACACACAAACACACACACGGCCACTTGTTTAGGCAGTCCTATATGGTTGTGAACGTGTTTGACTTCTCTTCATCTAAAGTAGGACTTTGTTCGAAAGCTCAAATACTTCCAAATATTCTTTTCCATTGTGCCTGTCTGCATGTCAATGCTTCCTCTACGTGGTGAGTAGCAATTCCATATAGTTGTTATTCCATCCTGGGCTTTCCATTGTTTGAATCTCTATAAACTCTGGTATACTTGCTTCTCTGAGTTGCATGTAAAGTATACTTGGATTTACAATATCAATGTCTGTCCACCATACTTTGTCAAATGACCACCTTATCTATTTTCTTGTCAATTCCTATGACTGCACCTCAAACTAGAAGGAGCATATCAGTTGAAAACTCCAATTTACACATTAGTTAACTGGATCTCCTTACTGCCTAAAGTCTATTCCAGCCAAAAGACCACCTCCTCTAACCTCTGGCCACTCTCTGATTTGCTCTTCACCGCTGGAAGTACAACTGGATGGCTGGAGGGAAAAACATTAGGTGGAAACTAACTTATAAATAATCAGTTGGTTCCATTTATGGCACTCAGTTAAATCTAACCATATATATTATAAGAAGGAGAGATTGCTACTCACCATAAAGATGACAGGATGTCAAATCAAACAGCTTTCAGCCATCTAATCTCCTAACTTATTTTATTTGGCTACCAGTTTTGGTGATTTACTATGCCATTTCAGGCCCCTGACCAACGTGTAGCAAGATTCTACCTCCATTCTGGTCAAAATACGGGCCAGATTTCTGCTTGCTATAGTGATCACTTCAACCATCAACTGCCAACACAGTTGATGGTTGAAGCGATCACTAGGGCAAGCAGAAATCTACAGATACCAATATTTGAATGCTGGCCGTTATTTTCACCAGAAAAGAGGTGGAATCTCCTACATGTCAGACAGAGCCCTGGAGATGCCGCAGTAAATTGCCAAAACTGGTAGCCAAATAAAATAAGTTAGGAGATTAGATGGGTGAAAGCTGTTTGATTTGACATCCCATAGCAAACAGCCGAGTCCCGCAACCATCTCTGAAAAGATGGACATACAGAGAGATAAAGATGACACATTGAGTTGCAGATGGGCACAAAAAAATTTTTGGTGGTTGGCTTACAGAATGGCACCTCTGTACAGCTTCTGTCAGGTTTAGGATCAGATGCCAACAGAGCTCTCCAATCTTTTCGGAGAGGGCATGCTGTGTCACTGCTGTTCTCCAAACAGATGTAAGCTTCATTTATGAAGAGCATAATCTTCCATTTGTTACTACAGAACAAGGTGGCACAGCAGTAAAGACACCTGACTTGCATTTTGGAGCAGTGGTATTCACACTACCGTCCAGTTATCCAAATGTGCTCTGTTGTTTCCCTAAAACACTTACAGTGAATGCTGGAAAGATTTCTTTGAAAAAGAGACAACCAGTTTCTTTCTTCATCTTGCTCCAAGCTGAACTGTGGCTGCATTTCTAATAACCTTATCACTGATGGTAAACTTCCTTCTTTCTTCTGTTTCATGTTACTGAATTTTTTAAATAAACAGACAAATGAGCAAGTATTACTCTGAGAAATACATACATTGCATTGCCAGATGTCTAGCATACAGAGCAAATGGTCTGAGCGACCAGTCTACTAGACATAGCTCAATTTCATTTAGTAGCTAGGACTACATGTCAGTCCTGTTATTCAACAGTGCAAAGATTAACAATATTTTTTACCACACATTCTTGATACGCTCACCTGAAGGTGGAAGCTGCTCAGAATTACTCACTCTGTCTGGCAAATTACAACTAAGTTCTCAACAAGAAAATACACTCCTGGAAATGGAAAAAAGAACACATTGACACCGGTGTGTCAGACCCACCATACTTGCTCCGGACACTGCGAGAGGGCTGTACAAGCAATGATCACACGCACGGCACAGCGGACACACCAGGAACCGCGGTGTTGGCCGTCGAATGGCGCTAGCTGCGCAGCATTTGTGCACCGCCGCCGTCAGTGTCAGCCAGTTTGCCGTGGCATACGGAGCTCCATCGCAGTCTTTAACACTGGTAGCATGCCGCGACAGCGTGGACGTGACCCGTATGTGCAGTTGACGGACTTTGAGCGAGGGCGTATAGTGGGCATGCGGGAGGCCGGGTGGACGTACCGCCGAATTGCTCAACACGTGGGGCGTGAGGTCTCCACAGTACATCGATGTTGTCGTCAGTGGTCGGCGGAAGGTGCACATGCCCGTCGACCTGGGACCGGACCGCAGCGACGCACGGATGCACACCAAGACCGTAGGATCCTACGCAGTGCCGTAGGGGACCGCAGCGCCACTTCCCATCAAATTAGGGACACTGTTGCTCCTGGGGTATCGGCGAGGACCATTCGCAACCGTCTCCATGAAGCTGGGCTACGGTCCCGCACACCGTTAGGCCGTCTTCCGCTCACGCCCCAACATCGTGCAGCCCGCCTCCAGTGGTGTCGCGACAGGCTTGAATGGAGGGACGAATGGAGACGTGTCGTCTTCATCGATGAGAGTCACTTCTGCCTTGGTGCCAATGATGGTCGTATGCGTGTTTGGCTCCGTGCAGGTGAGCGCCACAATCAGGACTGCATACGACCGAGGCACACAGGGCCAACACCCGGCATCATGGTGTGGGGAGCGGTCTCCTACACTGGCTGTACACCACTGGTGATCGTCGAGGGGACACTGAATAGTGCACGGTACATCCAAACCGTCATCGAACCCATCGTTCTACCATTCCTAGACCGGCAAGGGAACTTGCTGTTTCAACAGGACAATGCACGTCCGCATGTATCCCGTGCCACCCAACGTGCTCTAGAAGGTGTACGTCAACTACCCTGGCCAGCAAGATCTCCGGATCTGTCCCCCATTGAGCATGTTTGGGACTGGATGAAGTGTCGTCTCACGCGGTCTGCACGTCCAGCACGAACGCTGGTCCAACTGAGGCGCCAGGTGGAAATGGCATGGCAAGCCGTTCCACAGGACTACATCCAGCATCTCTACGATCGTCTCCATGGGAGAATAGCAGCCTGCATTGCTGCGAAAGGTGGATATACACTGTACTAGTGCCGACATTGTGCATGCTCTGTTGCCTGTGTCTATGTGCCTGTGGTTCTGTCAGTGTGATCATGTGATGTATCTGACCCCAGGAATGTGTCAATAAAGTTTCCCCTTCCTGGGACAATGAATTCACGGTGTTCTTATTTCAATTTCCAGGAGTGTACATCAAAATACTTAAAATACCCTTGGTTTCTTTCATTTAAATTGTCAAGACATGCTTCATAGTTTTAATCAATCAATATTTCTGTCCTACTTTCCAAACTACAGAGATACTCTTCTGTACACATTACTAGACTTAGAAGAAAAGACAAAGCAGAGAATGGCTTAGTTGCAACATAAGTATAAGTACACCAAGTTATGCAAGAGACCTTCTGCAGAGTTTGGAAGCAAAAGAGAAAGTATTGAGAGAATCCAGATTACTTATCTGGTACAAGCATATTGTAGAAAACAGAGGTATGTGTTTCAGTCACAAGTAAATCTTAAATCTGGTACGAAATATCAGTCACAGACTTATTCAAATCTACTAGTTATGAATAAAACACAGTAATTTGTCTGTGCAATAAACAACTTGCTATTAAGAGCGTATCAGGCTCATCGTCGATCATCGAGTGATCGATACTAGGGGTGCCAAAAAATATAAATCACTAAAACTGAATGAGATCCCAAACCTGTAAGAATGCCTATCACATTCTGCAAGGAATAATGTTTGCTCAGTTGCAACATAGGTAAACCATGGTTTCCTTACCTTTTCTATGCAAGAATTCAATTTCAATAAAAGTAAGAACTAGAAAAAAAAAGCGCAATTTTCATTAACACTCTCTTTTACTCCACTGGCATCTACAGAAAATTCTCCTTCTTTTTACAGGTCCAAAAGAAAATACTTAATATTTGTGGTTGGTTGGTTGGTCTGGAGAAGAGCACCAAACAGGGAGGTCATTGGTCCCAGTGGATTAGGGAAGGATGGAGAAGGAAGTCGGCCATGCCATTTCACAGGAACCATCCTGGCATTTGCCTGGAGTGATTTAGGGTAATCACGGAAACCTAAATCAGGATGGCTGGACACAGATTTGAACCATTATCCTCCCGAATGCATTCAATGTGCTAACCACTGTGTCACCTCGGTCAATACAATATTATGAGAAGGAAAGTTGCTACTCAGCATATAGCAGAGATGCTGAATTGCAGATAGGCACAACAAAAAGACTCTCACAATTGAAGCTGTCGACAACTGGCCTTCGTCAACAGTACATGCACATACTTGCGCGCGCGTGCGCGCGTGCGCGCGCGCGCCCACACACACACACACACAACACACACACACACGCAAATGCAACTCACACACACGACTGCAGCCTCAGGCAACTGAAACTACACTGCAAGCAGCAGCACCATTGCACAATGGGAGTGGCGAGTGGGTGAGGGTAAGGAGGAGGCTGGGGTGGGGAGGGGGAGGGACAGCATGGTGGGGGTGGCAGACAGTGAAGTGCTGCAGGGGAGAAGTGGGAGAGGGCGGGGGGGGGGGGGGGGGGGGTAGTGGAAAAGGAGAGAAATAAAAAAACTGTGGTGTTGAAATGACGGCTATGTAGTGCTGGAATGGGAACAGGGAAGGGGCTGGATGGTTGAGGACAGTGACTATTGAAGGTTGAGGCCAAGAGGGTTACAGGAACATAGGATATATTGCAGTGAAAGTTCCCACCTGCGCAATTCAGAAAAGCTGGTGTTGGTGGGAAGGATCCATTAGGCACAGGCTGTGAAGTAGTCATTGGTATGAAGGATATTATGTTTGGCAGCTTGTTCAACAACAGGGTGGTCCACTTATTTCTTGGCCATAGTTTGTCAGTGGCCATTCATGCGGACAGACAGCTTGTTGGTTATCATGTCTACATAGAATGCAGCACAGTGGTTGCAGCCTAGCTTGTAGAACACATGACTGGTTTCACAGGTAGCCCGGCCTTTGATGGAATAGGTGATGTTTGTGACCGGATTGGAGTAGGTGATGGTGTGGGAGGATATATGGGACAGTTCTTGTATCTAGGTCTATTACAGGGGTATGAGCCATGAGGTAAGGGATTGGGAGCAGGAGTTGTGTGAGAATGCTTGAGTATATTGTGTAGGTTTGGTGGCTGGTGGAATACCACTGTAGCAGAGGTGGGAAGGATAGTGGGCAGGACATTTCTCATTTCAGGGCACAACGAGAGGTAATCGAAACCCTGGTGGAGAATGTAATTCAGTTGCTCCAGCCCTGCATGGTACTGAATTACGAGGGGAATGCTCCTTTGTGGCCAGATGGTACGACTTTGGGAGGTGGTGGGAGACTGAAAAGATAAGGCACCGGAGATTTGTTTTTGTAAGAGGTTGGGAAGCTAATTACACTCAGTGAAGGCTTCAGTGAGACCCTCAGTATATTTCGAGTGGGACTGCTCGTCACTGCAGAGGCGATGACCATGGGTGGCTAGCTGTACGGAAGGGACTTCTTGGTATGGAATGGGTGGCAGCTGTCGAAGTGGAGGTATTGCTGGTGGTTAGTAGGTTTGATACGGACGGAGGTACTGATGTAGCCATCTTTCAGGTGGAGGGCAACATCTAGATGGCCCATGAATAGGTTGGAATAGGATAGTGCCATGCGGGTGCCCACATCCGTACCCGGATTTGTTCGTAAGTAATGCCTTCAAAGGAGAAGTAATTGTGGGTGAGGATGTAGTTGTCATGGCGACTAGGAAGGAGGTTGTTGGTTTCGAATCTGTCGGGTGTTGGGAAAGGTAGTGTTCAATAGTGGTAAAGCCACGGGCATTAGCAATGTTAGTGTACAGGGAGGTGGCATCAATAGTGACAAGCAGGGCACCGTGTGGTAAAGGGACGGGAACTGTGGAGAGCAGGTGGAGGAAGTGGTTGGTATCTTTTATATAGGAGGGTATGTTCCAGGTAATAGGTTGAAGGTGTTGGTCAACGAGAGCAAAGATTCTCTCAGTGGGGCACAGTAACCGGCCACAATGGGGTGTCCTGGGTGATTAGGTTTGTGGACTTTAGGAAGCATGTAGAAGGTAGGAGTGCGGGAAGTGGTAGGGGTGAGTAGAGAGATGGACTCTGGGTAGAGGTTCTGGAATGGGCCTAAGGATTTGAGTAGTGACTCAAGATCCTGCTGGGTTACTGGAATGGGATCACTGTGGCAGGGTTTGTAGGAGGAATTATCTGACAACTGACCGAGTCTTTCCGCCAGGTAATCCTGTTTTGAACAAACAACAGTGGTGGAGCCTTTGTCTGCAGGTAAAATTATAAGGTCAGGATCAGTTATAGTTTATAAGTGTGACTTACAGTACTCCTACAAAGTTGTTTTTGTTGTTCCTGTTGTTAAGGTAATCAGATGTATTGTGAAAGAGCTCATTTTACACGAAAATACGTGCTTTTGAGAGTTGTTAGGAATGAAAATCAACGGATTCTTTGTAATTCTATTCTTGAGTACCACTGAAAGTAATGTTTCTTCTGCTGAACTTGTAGCACATCAATGACCTAACATCCATGGATCAGAATTTAGAAAACAAAAATAGTGTTCGATAGTGATAGAAGCTGAAAAATGAATTAAAATTTCTACCACGGCTAGACCTTGAACCCATGTCTCCTGCTTACTAGGTAGCTATGCTGACCATTACACCACTGTAGCGGTATGAGTGAAATAGCTGCATGGGCTACCCTAGTCCAGTGCCCTCTTTAACACAAATTTCAATTCATGCGTTCAGCCCGTTTTCCCCTTCTTCGACCAGACAGCCTCAGAAATCCTGATGATTTAAGAAGGGGAAAATGGGCTGAAGGTGTGAACTGATATTTGTTAGGTAGAACACTGGACTGAGGTAGTCCTTGCAGCTGTGTTACCCATACTGCTACAGTGGTGTAATGGTTACCTCATCTGCCTAGTAAACAGGAGACCCGGGTTCGAGGTCCGGCCACGGTTCAAATTTTAATACATTTGTTAAGCTATCATTATCAAAGATAAAGCTGAGACTCATATGTCTCAAGGAAACTGTAATTCCTTTAGAGTAAAACTAGTGTGTTATGGTTTACAAAGATTGAAAAGAGATAATCCACAAGATAAATTCCTGTGGTTTCAGGCCAATGTGTGTATTCAACATTTTTACCTCAAGTCAATATTTTAATCACTTCTTCATTTAAAGGGGCTACTTCTGAACGCATGGGCAAAGCTTTCAACCACAAACAATTACTTCCAACCTTTATTGCACTACATAAACAAAATTTACACACAATGGAGGCCAATGACACAGCTACATTTCTATACTATATCCACCCATAGCAATAGTTGGCTAACGAACACCTAGGTCTACAGTACCTTGTCAATAGTTTGCAATATTGCCATAACATTCAGCCATAAACTGCAACATTTATAACAAAGCTAGGTTAGCAAATGTGATGTAAGTTAAGGGATAATGTCACAGAACAATAACACTCATTACCAAGGTTGTTATGTTTCAAAAACATTACACTTTTTAAAAGATATCTGATGGGCCTCAGAATATGTGTGGCACACTTGTATAATTTTTCATAAACATTACACTTTTTAAAAGATATCTGATGGGCCTCATGTGTGGCACATTTGTATATTTGTATATTAGTTTGCACTTCATCTCAATAATGCAACCTTGTGGTCCCAACAGTTCTGTGGATCACAACATCCAAACAATGTGTTAGCATACCCGTGAAATTATTGTAACCCCAACTAGTTGCAGATGGTTAGCACTGCATGCAGGGACTGCTTCACAGATTGTTATTTTCAAGCAGCTATGCAGTAGATTAGATTACTATGACAATACCTGTTGAGGTCACGACTTCAAGAGACAGATATGGCAGCTGTCCAAATAGTACACATTAGGTAACAATGAGTACATACGAGGTGTGATCAAAAAGTACGGAATTTTTTAATTTTGTAAGCTTTATAAATCCAATTGTCAATATTCTTTAAATCTTGTTGGTACATGTGTTTCTGACGTATGTTTGTATTTTCAGCTGTTTATTGCTGACAGTTAAAAAGGCTATACGTTTTCAAGCGATTGCAAATGTTCACTTTCAAAAGGGATGGATTACAGAATTTGAACTAAATTTTACTTGGAAAATGGAACAAAGTGCAGCACCTCATTCGAATTGTTGACTGTGGCTTTTGACGAATCTACTACGAGAAAGATAAGAGTTTACAAAATTTCAAAGAGGGTCAAGAAGATGCAGGTGATGACCACCCTGAATGCCCTAGCACATCAGTTACTGTCAACAATATGGAAGATGTAAAGAAAATTGTTCTGGAGAATTGCCAAATCAACATCAGAGAGGTTGCTGATGTCAGCATACCCTTTGGTTCACACTGAGCAATTTTTTTTTTTTTGATGTTTTTGGCACGAAACTTGTAGCAGCAAAGTTTGTTCTGAAATTGCTGAATTCCACCAACAACCAAGTTGCATAGACATCACTCAGGAATTACTGAATTAAGTTGACAATCATCCAGAACTTCTAAAGACAGTTATAACAGGTGATGAAACATAGTTCTATGGATATAACATCGAAACTGAGGCCCAGTGTCCCAATGGAAACTACCTAAAGAGACAAGACCAAAAAAATTTGACAAGTTCTACGAGAAGTGAATGTTCTTCTCAATGTTTTCTTTGATTACAATGGGACAGTGCATCAAGAGTTCATGCCTCATGGTCATAGAGTCAACAAGGAATACTACCTGAAAGTCATGTATTGTTTGTGTGAAGCAATTCAAAGAGAACAATCAGAATTGTGGCAAAATCATTCGTGGAAACTGCATCACGATAATGTTCCCACTTGCACGTCAATGCTTGTTTGTGATTTTCAGGAAAAACCAAACCAGTTATTTTGCCTCAGCCTCCAAATTTGCCAAACATGGCCCCCTGCGACTTCTTTCTATTCCTGACGCTGAAGAGAACCATGAAAGGACATCATTTTGTCAACATTAATGAGATAAAAATAGAACCGCTGATAGAGCTGAACACCATAACGAAAAGTCAGTTCCGGAAGACCTCCTAAGGTTGGAGAAAGTTCTGGAATAAGTGTATTATATCTGAGGGGGATTACTTTGAAGGGAACAAAGTTGGTGGTGATGAATAAATAAAGATTCTTTAAGAACAACAAAAATTTCTGTTACTTTTTGATCACTCCTTGTACATCAGTCTACAAGCACAGTAATAATAAGAGTAAATATCATTTCATCCAACAGCCATCTAACTGCCCAAATTTCACATATACCGTACCTTGGACCACTTGGAACTTGGAAATGGACATTCTCAATTCCTGGATGGAATGCTTTGACCATATCCTTTGTAAGCTCTGGGTCTGGGAACCGAATGATCAGAGACTGATTTCGGAGACCTTTCATGTGTGAAGATTCAACTGCTAAAGCTCTTTCTGCATCTTCCTTGTTCCAAGGACGTGATGGATAGCTCTGCGACATTGGTCGTCTCTTATTTGACTTAGGTTTGGTGAAGGTCTCCTCCTGTTTTTATACAATTTTATTTGTAAAATACAATTATATTCTTAAATAAAAAATGCTTTTCTTACACACAAAGTGCTATAATTTATCATACATTATCTTACTTGCTCAAGTAAATTTTTGAGTTTATATTTCACATTCTAGTGCAAAATGATACCAGAGAATGATACTGCACATTATTGTATTGTGCACATGAATTTGTAGGACGCAATTCAAGATAAAGAGAAAATATTAACTCCATAATTACATACATAATTAACTGACACAACTTACAATTTTGCAAATATGAATGAGAATAATTTTTATACAAACAGTAGCTATGAAGCTTCCTCAAGAGGTGTTGAAGGGCAAAACAAGTTATTCAACATCAAAAAGACTGAAACACCTGAAAATACAACTTTACATCAGATTAGAAAAATAAATTTTAGAAACCACTCCCTCTCTCACACAAAATGCACTGAAAGTTCTCAACAAAAAGGAATACCTCTAAATTTGTGGCACATAAAAAGAACAGATCAACCCTGTTGGTCAGATTTTGTCTGTTGACATTTTGTCAAAATACAGGTTTTGACCAATTAGTATTTTGACTCAATTCACCAAAAGAAATATATGTACATTGCATAAATGGTATCATCCTTGTGAGCCTTACGAATCATGCAAACAGCATCTTTGTTCAGTTGACTATAAAATTTGATGGCAAAATGTTGCTCAAACACATTCTAAAGGCGCAGTGGCAAAAACTGACTTCATCTACAGTCACTATCAACCATCCCTTGTCACTGGCTGAGAAAAATCAGTTTCACACATTTTCAGTCTAAAACTGCATGTCTAAAATGTAACCGGAGAATTGTGAATGTTGGTTTTAGGTGAGATACAGATGGTGCCTGGTATAGCCCACAGTGTTTCAGGGGGAATGATATTTTGGGAGATTGCAGAATGGACTATTTTGAATAAATTATTCTGTACAACAGATATCCAATTATAATTTGTTACAGAGATAAGTTTTCATTCTGCACACTGATACTATAGTTTGTACCTTACGAGTCTTTGGAGAAACACTTGGTGGAACTGAACATAAAAAGTAGTTAATGTTTCTTGAGCGGTTGAGAACGCGATTATAATTGAAGACTGTAGCTTAACAAGTCTTGGGATGTAGTGGAACATAGCAAATAGTTAAGCGGGTTTTGAGTCTGAGTAAATGTGAACAGAAAGCTAGAATTTTGGAAATGGTTTACGCTGATTAGGTTCTGAAAGGACCTATGGACAATGAGAGATTAGCGCAAATGATGACTGGGTTTTGGCAGTGGGGCATTTAAAGGTGGCCACATGTCAGCCATGCTGGACTGCAGGTACTTGGACCCTAAGTAGCATATACGGTGGTCTAACGACGGACATAGCACTCACATTAATAACACGAAATGAAGCTAGGGAGACCAGTAAATGAAAGTGCATCAAATCAATTAACAGAGTGCAACACATCGTATAAAAACTGCCAACTGCAATCATAAATATATTTACAATTAAACCATTCATTCCTTCATAAATATTTATACTTACCGAGTGACAAATAATTTTAGGATACACGATAAATTGTATGGCTGATAATGGCACTGCACAGTAGCCATCATCAAAGCAAACAACGAATATTACATTATTGTTGTTAAATATTCTGTAATGTTCAGTTTGAATGCTACTCACCATACAGCGGAAAATTGAGTTGCAGATGGCACAACAAAAGACTGCCAAACTAAGCTTTTAGCCAAAAAGGCAGGCAGAGACTGTGGTCATGTGTGTATGAGTTGCGCTTTTTTGTGTGTGTGTGTGTGTGTGTGTGTGTGTGTGTGTGTGTGTGTGTGTGTGTACTTTGTCTAAGTCCAATGAAGGCCTTGTTGACCAGAAGCTCACTTGTTTGACAGTCTTTTTGTTGCGCTTATCTGCAACTCAACATCTTCACTGTATCGTGAATAGCAATCTATCCTTTTCATATCACTAACAATGTAGGAAAAGATAGATTGCTACTTACACTAAAGAAGACACATCAAGTTACAGACAGGCACAATTAAGACACTTACACAAAGCTTTCAGTCACAGCTGTCATCAGTAAAAATAAAATAAAAAAAAAAAAACCCACCCACCCACACACACACACACACATATATATATATATATATATATATATAATGGAAGGAAACATTCCACATGGGAAAAATTATATATAAAAACAAAGATGAGGTGACTTACCGAACAAAAGCGCTGGCAGGTCGATAGACACACAAACAAACACAAACATACACACAAAATTCAAGCTTTCGCAACAAACTGTTGCCTCATCAGGAAAGAGGGAAGGAGAGGGGAAGGGTTTTAAGGGAGAGGGTAAGGAGTCATTCCAATCCCGGGAGCGGAAAGACTTACCTTAGGGGGAAAAAAGGACAGGTATACACTCGCACTCACGCACATATCCATCCACACATACAGACACAAGCAGACGTCTGCTTTTAATTCGTCATGGATTAATTCGACATCGTCATGGATTTTGATACCTCTTCCCCAGAACCTGGCAGCCCCTCTGCTGCCACTCGCTCTACAAGTGCCTCACCAGCGCGGCGCAAAGACAGGGGGAAATCTAAACCGAAACGCTGATATGGCTCCCATACTTCAGTGGAATCTGAATGGCGTCAGACCTCGCCTTGCAGAATTGCGGCTGTTAGTACAGGCAAACCCCATTTGCATCTCTTTGCAAGAGACACATTTTAAAGAGACTGACACGCCTGTGCTTACGGGATATCGCATGTACAGGCAAGACGACCTGACTGGTAATAGGGCTCAGGGTGGGGTGGCAGTGTTCATTAAGGACACATTCCACTCCTCACCTGTGACCTTAACCACGACGCTACAAGCGGTTGCAGCTCGGATCCTGGCCCAGGTTCATGTTACAGTGTGCTCCTTGTATTTACCACCCGCTGAGCTCATTGACAGTGAAGCCCTCGCACGGCTCATTGATCAGCTACCCCGTCCCTTTCTCATTTTAGGAGACTTTAATGCTCATAATGCATTATGGGGTTCCAACAAAACCTGCCCCAGAGGCCAGATGATTGAGCAGTTGCTCAGGACTTCCGACGTCATACTGCTGAACACAGGTCAGGCCACGCATTTTAGCACCGCTTCAGGTTCGTCTTCTGCCATAGACCTCTCTATTTGTTCGCCTGTGCTTGCGGACATTGCTCAGTGGGTCGTCGACGACGACCTTCATGGCAGCGACCATTACCCTATCTGGCTCCATCTGCCAGTTGAAATGGATCGTGTCGCACAGCCGCCGAAATGGTTGTTCCGGAAGGGAAACTGGACGCTCTACCGGCAGTTGGCTGTTTTTGAACGGTGTGAAGGCGTCCAGGATTGGGTGGATCACATTACGGCGGTGATGCACCATGCCGCTGATGTATCCATACCAAAGTCAAAGGGAACACCTGTGAGGCAGCCTGTCCCTTGGTGGAATGACGACTGTCGTACCGCCATCAGAGACAGACGGGCGGCTTTGAGGAGATTCCGTCGGTGCCCCACTGCTGTGCATCTGACAACTTTCCGGATAGCACGGGCGCGGGCGAGGAAAATCGTTCAGGAGAGTAAACGGAGGTCTTGGCGTGAGTTCCTGAACTCCATCAATAGGTCCACATGGTCTGGATAGATGTCTGCCTGTTACACATTACGACCCTCTTCAACTGTCGGCGGTGTCTGTCAGTCAACAGATGAGGTTGGCCTGTACGCTTTTGTGCTGTACGTGTCCCTTCATGTTTCCACTTCGCTATCACATTGGAAACAGTGTGATGTTTAGCAGTGCGGAAATCTCGCATACAGACGTATGACACAAGTGACACCCAATCACCTGACCAGGTTCGAAGTCTGTGAGTTCCACGGAGTGCCCCCATTCTGCTCTCTCATGATGTCTAATGACTAATAAGGTTGCTGATATTGAGTACCTGGCAGTAGGTGGCATCACAATGCACCTAATATGAAAAACATATGTTTTTGGGAGTGTCTGGATAGTTTTGATCATATTGTATATAACTGCATCAGTTTAGTGCTGTGTTGCATAAAGATATACTATTCCCCTGAATCACCCTGTATAGCACAAATCACAATTACACTCAGTGACACCTGACTACTGATGTACGACAAACACTGAGGTGTAGCTTCCAAGACATAAATACCTGTAATACAACTAACTTTCCATAATGCAGATAATTAAAAAAATATTGCTTACTGAAAAAAGATGAAGGAAGTAAGTCAGTAAATTAACAAGTTTGGCCCCAACAAGCAAGCAGTAAGTGATTCAAACTATTAAAACAAGTACTTCAAACAATGCATATGACTGTAAAATAAGAAGAGGGGTAGCCGTTTTGATAACGAACTTAAATACCTTATAGCATGTTAGGAATTACTTGTGGCATGCCATGAAATCTTAAAACATTTAATAATGAAGCTTCTACAGAGTATATGCATGGAATTGTGGACAATTATCTTTCTTTTGTCTTGTTCACTGCTTTCATAGCACACATCAAGCCGAAAGGCAGTGTAGTTTTCAATCGTCCCCATTAACAGCTGACAGGCAATAACATTTGTTCTCTTTCCAAGCACCTAGTTACTGCTAAACAGTGACACTTGCTCTCTTTCAGACTGTGCTTCCATGCTTCATGACAGTCTCATTTGTAGAGCAACTAAATTACTAATTGCAGCTGAAGGGTCCGTGATATTTTGATACAGCAGCAGAGCTGTCAATGTGTGTCTGTAAGTATGCTAGTGCATCTTTAAATATCTATATCGGATGAATGGGTGAAAATGAAGAATCTCATAAGCACATAAGGGAATTATGGACCATATTTATAACTTTTTCAAATGTGAATCTGAAAGTGAGACCCCACTTTTTTTTCAACCTGAAGTCACAATAACAGACAGTAGAAGTATGTGATACTGATGATAGAACTGTACACTGAATTGTAAACTGAAGTACCACAGCTGTAGACACAACAGGAGGAGTTGCTTTTGTGTGTTACTATTTGGCTTATACACGGTCCAGTCATATTAATGTGACCACCGCCATGGTTCAACATCAATGTGCAATCATCACTCGCATGTCACTCGAGGTAGCACTAGTGGTGGAGAGTATATAAAGCATGTTGGAGGGATGTAGAACACAGTGCAGTCGTCATAATACACAAACGGAGCAATTTATCTGGCATTCAAAAGAGCACCATCATTGGCTTTCAGGTCAAGGGTCGAAGCATTTCCAAAATAGCTAAGTTTGCAAACTGTTCACGTGTCGCTGCAGTTAAGTATACTGCACACGGAGAAATGGTGGTATCCAAAACAGACACCGAAGCAACTGTGGTGCATAGATGAAAGGGGTCAACAACAGCTGCAGAGATGTGTATGGGTGAACAGATGTGCAACTGTCGAGCAACTGACTGCCCAATGAGCCAAGAGGCTACCAACAGTGTCTCCTCAATGACTGTCCAGCAAACATTGCTGCATATGAGCCTCTGCAGTCTGGTTCACACATCCATGCTGACTGCTGTTCGTTGGCAACTAAGTTTGGAATTTTCAAATCAATACCACAACTGGACACAAGAGGTGACCTTTTCAGGTGAATCAAGTTTCTGCTCCATCAGACAGATGGCTCTGTCGTGTACAGTGTGAAAGTCTGAAAGCAAGCAACCTGCAACAATCATCAGGAGTGACAGGGCCAGATGAAGGAGCATTATGTTCTGGGGAATGTTTTCATAGCATTACTTGCATGATGTCATCATTCTGGATGGCACAGCAGATGAACACAATTATGCATCTGTCCTACATGCAGTTCGTTTTTCCTCCTCAACACAATAGCATGTATCAACAGGACAATGCGACACACAGCTCACAATGTATGTGATGGTTCGAATAGCACCAGGATGAGTTTACTGTACTCCCTTCACAACCAAACTCTATTCCTGCACGTCTTGTAGAGTTCCACGTAGCAAATGATGGTTTTAAGTCCAATACTACAGTTTTCTCAATGAGTAATGTGTAATCATTACTAGAGTTCAGATTTTGCATATTTTGCATATCATTTTTTTACGGTACCTTGTGTTGTTTCTTCATGAATTATGATATTTTGGAGGTAGTAGGCTACTTTAATTTCAAATTTAAAATGCCACATATTTGCATATTTTTGGCATTTGAGCATATTACTGTCATATTCAGACGAAATGGTTGTAGAGATGCATGTTTTTACATTTAGAGGTAATATTGTGGTTCATTTTGTTCCCTGACAACCCAAGAACCTTTCAGAATACTAGGCCAATAAATTTCCAAAATGAGATAATACATGACGAGCCATCAGAATAAAATCATTTCAGGTAAATGCGGGTAGCTTATGGTGGGAAATTATCTTATTTTGCCATTTAGGTAGTCTCTCGGATAAGGATGCTAAAGACTTGTGATGGTTCTTTGTTGCAAGATGGATTATCGGAGGAGAATCGTGCTACGGTATTTGTTGTCTGCAGTTAATGTGTGTTCACATCGCTCACCTGATCTCTGCAATGCGCCAACTATGCTCCACTAGTTACTGTTGGCATTTCGGAATGTGAATCATTCTTGCGTGTGTTTCTGTGCTATTCACATCGACTCTTTTCTACCTTCTTCAAATTATTAATATGCCCAGGCCAAAAACCAATAATTTATGGAAATGGATCGAAAGCGATTGTGCATACATAACAAACGGAAAAATAATATTCTACCAACTATGTGAAAAAGAGGTACGTTTATCTTTTTCCCCCCCTTTTCCAATAATATTCCCAAGAAATTAAAATAATTATTAAGTTCATTTGTAAATTTGCGTGCATGTTTTCTATGGAGGAATGGGAGGGAACAAAAAAAACCTTTAGGAATTACCTTCAGCATTCTTGCAAATCAGAAAAAAAATGTTAAATGTTATGAGGGGATCAAACTTCCAATTTTTAGAAACTTATTTGTAGTCTTAATTCACTGTTTTGAGTGACCATCTCGCGGGTACACACTGTTCTCTTACATTTTTGTACAACTGTACGTACTTACTGATATTTATTCACTTCTCCAACACTTTAGGCCAGGGTTGAGAAAAAATTTCAACTGGATCAGCATAAAAAGACAACTCAGCACCAGAACAATGTAACCAAGACAAGTTTAAAAACTTCACAGCAACCACTGATCTCCTAATTTTCGAAGCATATGGACGACAAAAATGAGTTCAATGAAGATCTTTGTGAGGTTTTAATAAAAGCAAACATCCCCTTGAACAAACTGAAGAATGAAAGATTAAGGGCCTTCTTGAAAAAAATACACAGGAAAAGATATTCCTCAAGAGTCAATGCTCAGAAAGAACTATGCGGGCCCACTGTATGAAAATGTGAGGTTTTTCAGTAATTTTTTTTTAACGTAGGTATGTGAAAGTCAATGGATATAATTTGGTATATACATGGGCCAAAAAAATAGTAGTTTAATTAAAAAATAAATAAATAAATTTAAATTATGTTCGAATGTTTATTTTTGTAAAATGAACATTTTTACTTGAATGTAAAGAAAACTAAATTTAAAGTGAGTGAAAAGCGAAAGACAAATGAAGAAAGGACTTGAGGAGGAGACAGTCTGTCTCGAAATGTTCATCACGGCAGAAAAGAAAGTAAATTTATTTTTAAAGAATATAATTTTTTTGTGCAAATTAAACGACTATTATTTTGGTCAATGTATATACATAAGAAAATAGTCAAAATATAGGTAGGTGCTAAAATGGATATAGTTTGTTTTCGTGTATGTATCTCCTACATACTGTCCCCATGTTTATGTGTATTTTTTAAATTTAGTTTCTCTATTACAGACATTGGAGAATATTAGGAAAGGCATTTGTGATTCTCCAGTCTGGCTAGCCATTGACGAAACCACTGATTCTTGCAGTCAGTATATGGTGCACGCCATAATTGGAAAACACTCTGCCAATGAGGCTGGATGAAGACACCTCATACTGCGTGAAGAAGTGGAACGAATGACACACGCCAAGATTGCACGGACAGTGCAGGAAGCAGTGTGTACGTTTTGCCAATATTGAATAGTGTAAAATAAATTATACGTAATATAAGGGTGCAGTTTTTCACATCATATCCTGAGCCAATAATTAGTTTTTCACATCATGTCCCAAGCCAATAGTAAAATAATAAAAAAAAATTGTAAAATCCTTTGATTTTCTTTCAGGCGTGCTATGGAGAAGTGAAGATCAGAAACGTGGGGAGAACAAGGTTTTGGCCATTGTGACAGATAGTGCCGCATATATGGTGAAGGCCGCAAAGTCTAGTCGGATGTTTTACCCTAAAATTATTCATTTCACGTGTCTCGCTCATGGCATCCATCGAGTCGCTGAAGAGGTCAGAGCTGCACTGCCAGAGGTCAACAGCCTTATATTTTCAGCAAAGGTGGTTTTCATCAAGGCATCAAGTCGAGTGAGAGCTTTCAAGACTGCTCACTCTGACTGCCCACTGCCACCTGAACCAGTCTTGACGAGGTGGGGAATGTGAATTTCAGCTGTAAACTATTATGCAGACAACCACAGAAAAGTTGAAGAGGTATGGATGAGTATGTAGTTCTGGAGAAGTTGAATAAGCAAAGAAAATGAACACAACATAGAATTCCAATATTACGCTCATTTCTCGGTACAGCAGTTTTCAGTTGAAATCGACATTCACTAGATTACTACTTTCTTGTTCCAGGTCCTAAAGGGCTTTGAAGATGGCGAAAATTTAGCCATAACAAAAGCTACGGACACCCTGAAGAATTCCAGCATGTTACACAGCCTATCTTTCATCCGAGTGCACTTGGGTGGCCTTCCAGACCTAATTGAGAAACCTGAGACTCATAACAAGGAAGATACGAAGGCAGTGGCTCTCATCGTAGGACTCAGAACACAGAGCAAGAGTTGGCCAGGTCGGATCGGTGAGAGGCTCAGAAGAAAACTGGATGCAGTTCTTCATAGAAATCTTGGTTGGCCTACGATTCAGAAGTTCGCCCAGTTACTGGAAGGAGAGAAACGCTCTGAGAATCTAGATGATTTCACGTCGTCTGACGTTGCTGCTCTTAAATTTTTACCTGTAGTGTCATGTGATGTTGAACGATCATTTTCAAGATTGAAAATGTTATTACCTGACCACAGGAAAAATTTTCATGTAGAGAATACGGAAAAAATGTAGGTAGGTCAAACAAACTCTAATTTTTATAATTTTCCAAACATATCATGTAAGCACCTATATTATACTTCATTTTATTCATTGAATTATAGCCATTATTGAAAATATTTCATGGTTACTCATTAATTTTCCCAAGTAAGATGCATATTTTAAAGAATTGATCTAAGAGAAGGCATAATTAAAGAATTTTAGCTGCATGTTTAAAGGCATATAGTGGAAGTAAGAGCATATTTTAACTGCATATTTCGAGGAGTTTTGGCGCATATTTCAGGAGTTTTAAGTGCATATCGATCCAAACACTAATTATTACTATGCTACACTATCCAAAGGGGAAACAGAAATTCAGAATCATAAAAACAACTTAACACAAAAAAAGAACAGTTTAAATTAGACTAGTTGTGAGCCTCAGTGCTAAATAAAGCAAGTAGGGCTAACTCTTCCACACTACATGATCGACAGCCCATGTCAACATGACACAGTGATGTTAGGAAGCAGTCTCACAGCATCATGACCCGAGTGTGGCATTGATGCATATAAAATAGTATAGCATGCTAAGAATTTTTGAATTTGAAGCTACTATCTTGAGTCTTTATTGCCACAGAGGAAATCTCCAGCACTGGGTGATGAAACATTGGACACAGAAATAGGTATCAGATAACAGCCTAATGTCCTCATAACATAAATCATCTATGATGCAAATCCAATAAAATCTCTTCAGTTTACAAGCCATGTCACTTCAAGTAAAACACTTGACAATAACTGTCTGCACCAACATCACATTTGAAGTTACAATCATTGACTGCTAAGGCTGGCACCAGTATTCTACTTATATAGTTGTGGAACACCGTGTCAGCCTGGCAATCAGTGATTTTAATTCCTGATGACAATGGTGGAGGCCGCTATCGAAAGGTAGAGTGTTTTATTCAAAGTGATGATAACATAATCATGGCCAACACTTGTTTTAAAAATCATGAAAGAAGACTGTATAGGTGGGCAAGACCTGGGACACTGGAAGGTTTCGGATTGATTATACGTAGGTTGAAACTTAAATAGTGGAAACACTGCTGTGGAGACACTATGCAATGGAATCTACTATTGTCGCTGATAGCACACGTTTTTGACATACCTACCTTACCCCTGAGCAAATGGACTCGCCTGTCCCACGTCACCAGCGTGCGCACAGTCGAGGGAAACACAGTCACTTGTGAGCGAGCGGTCTAACATAACAATGTCAATATGTTTTCGAAACAGGAACAATGGAGTTGGATCAAGACTGAATGTGGCAGATGTTGTACAGCACGTCAGTGTCATCAAGGCCTTCAAGAGGCATGCAGAGAATTGGCAGTGCCGTACACAACTGTAGAACGTTGGGTAAAAGCCTTCAACGAAGGTCTGCAAACTGTGGCAGACATGCATCGGGCAGGTCGTCCTAGCGTCTCTGAAGAAGATGTGCTTGCTGTTGCCGCGTTAGTGGACAGTGATCGACACCATACGATTTGTGAACTCGCCCACAAAACTGCATTAGTGCATATGACTGCGCTTCGCATCCTGAAGGAACGCCTGGGCATGCAAAAAACTGCATCACGATGGGTTCCACATGACTCGATGGAAATGCGGAAATGGATGCGTTAAGACACTGCTTAGACGAACTTGGAGCGCTATGAGTGTGAAGGAGAGTCTTTCTTATGCTGTATCGTAACACTGAATGAGACATGGGCCACATCGTACGAGCCAAAACTGAAACACCAATCCAACGAATGGTGTCATTATGGAGGGAGGAGGAGGAGGAGGAGATTAGTGTTTAACGTCCCGTCGACAGCGAGGTCAGTAGAGACGGAGCGCAAGCTCGGGTGAGGGAAGGATGGAGAAGGAAATCGGCCGTGCCCTTTCAAAGGAACGATCCCAGCATTTGCCTGAAGTGATTTAGGGAAATCACGGAAAACCTAAATCAGGATGGCCGGAGACGGGATTGAACCGTCGTCCTCCCGAATGCGAGTCCAGTGTGCTACCACTGCGCCACCTCGCTCGGTGTCATTATGGGTCGACGCGAAAGTCGAAAGTGCATCAGAACCCCAGTATGGTGAAAGTGATGGTGATTCTCGTGTACGACTGTGATGGTGTTATCCTAACGCGTTATGTTTCTCCACGACAGACCATCAATGCACAGTGTTATTGTTTGTTTTTAGAGCATCACCTGAGACCAGCTTTGCGAAAGAAGCGGCAACACTTTCTGCGCAACCCACCCATCATTTTGCACGACAAAGCGTGGGCACATACAGCGCAAGCTGTGGCTGTTCTGTACTGTCGATGGGAGTGGGAATTACTGTACCATCCACTATACTCCCTCGACTTAAGTCCTTGTGACTTTGGTTTGATTCCAAAGATGAAGGAACCACTTATTTGCATTCACTTCAGACCTGTTCCAGACATTCTCAGCATCAACAGAATAGGCTCTGCTAATGGTATACTAAGCCTTCTGCATTGCTGGTAACTACTTTGAAGGACAGTAACAGGTGCGAACATGTAACTCGTTTGTATCGGTTGTGAATAAATAAGTTTCCACCATTTAAGTGCCAACCGTCATACAATGGTACAACATGGTGATTTTGAAACCAGATTTTAAACTTTAAAGTAATTTCAAAGGTAGCAATAGGCTCTGATAATAATTTATTGGTTATGAACTGCAGACTAAAACTAAAGCAATTTTAGAAAGGTAGAAAATTAAGGAGATGGTACCTGGATAAATAGAAGGAACCAGAGCTTCCCGAGGCTTTCAGAGAGAACAATAGGCAATGTTAGACTGAAACGAAAAAGGAATACAACAGAAAATGAATAGGTAACAGAGATGAAATAGGTAAGGTTTACAAAGGATCACATAGGTAAAAAAAGACAAGGCATAGTAGAATTACTTGGATACTCATGAAACATTGAATTTAATTGACAAGAGGAAAATATATAAAAATATAATAAATGAAGCAGGTACAAAGGAATAAAAACGCATAAAAATGAGATTTGTCAAAAGTGCAAAATGGCTCAGCAGGAATGGCTAGAGGACAAATGGTGGGCTGCAGAAGATTGCATAACTAGAGGAAAAATAGATGCTGTGTACTGAAATTAAAGAGACCTTTGGAGAAAAGAGAAGCAATTGTATGCAAATCAAGATCTCATATGGAGGACCAGTACTAAGCAAAGAAGGAAAAGCTGGAAGATATGAGGAAAAGCTCTGTAAGAGCTCCCTGCCGCCGTTGGATAAGCAGCTGCAGCAGCAAGTCATATACTCCTAGCTCACTCATTTGTTACATAGTTTAACTCTTAATTTCTTTGCGTGTTTTTGGTACTTGCATTGTTTAATTCATAAATTTCGGGCATATTATAGTATTTGAGAGTTGTAGCATCGCGTTTTAGTACCTGAATAGTGGAAAATCGCGTAGTCTCCTTCCGCCGCCGAGCAGTGTGTCAGCAGTGCGCAAGTAGCAGCATTACTGCATTTACTAGGCAATCTTGTATTTTAATAACCGTTTAAATTTTGTGTCGATTTGTTTGCACTCTCTGTAGATTAGTTCAGACGTTCTTTGCACAACAGTTTTTAGCATGGATAGGGACTGCAACTGCTGTGTTCGGATGCAGGCTGAGTTGGCATCCCTTCGCTCCCAGCTTCAGGCAGTGTTGGCTTCGCTTACACAGCTTGAGGCTGTTGCCAATGGGGATCACTGTGGGGGTCCAGATTGGGGTTTGTCGGGGACAGCCAGCTCGTCCCACACATCCCCCGATCGGACTACGACTGTGGTTACCCGAGATACTGCCCGCATTGAGGCTGATCCCTCACCTGTGGTAGAGTGGGAGGTCGTCTCAAGGGGTGGCAGGGGGCGAAAGACATTCCGGAGGGCTGAATGGAAGGCCTCTCCAGTTTGTCTGACAAACCGGTTTCAGGCTCTGTCTCAGGCTGATACTGATCTTCGGCCTGACATGGCTGCTTGTCCTGTTCCAGAGGTTGCCCCTCAGTCTGCAAGATCTGGGCGGTCGCAGAGAGTGGGCTTACTGGTAGTTGGGAGCTCCAACGTCAGGCACGTAATGGGGCCCCTTAGGGATACGGCAGCAAGAGAAGGGAAGAAAACCAATGTGCACTCCGTGTGCATACCGGGGCGAGTCATTCCAGATGTGGAAAGGGTCCTTCCGGATGCCATGAAGGGTACAGGGTGCACCCATCTGCAGGTGGTCGCTCATGTCGGCACCAATGATGTGTGTCGCTATGGATCGGAGGAAATCCTCTCTGGCTTCCGGCGGCTATCTGATTTGGTGAAGACTGCCAGTCTCGCTAGCGGGATGAAAGCAGAGCTCATCATCTGCAGCATCGTCGACAGGACTGACTGCGGACCTTTGGTACAGAGTTGAGTGGAGGGTCTGAATCAGAGGCTGAGATGGTTCTGTGACCGTGTGGGCTGCAGATTCCTCGACTTGCGCCATAGGGTGGTGGGGTTTCGGGTTCCGCTGGATAGGTCAGGAGTCCACTACACGCAACAAGCGGCTACAAGGGTAGCAGAGGTTGTGTGGTGTGGGCTGGGCAGTTTTTTAGGTTAAATGGCCTTGGGCAAGTACAGAAAGGGCAACAGCCTCAACGGGTGCGGGGCAAAGTCAGAACATGCGGGGACCAAGCAGCAACCGGTATTGTAATTGTAAACTGTCGAAGCTGCGTTGGTAAAGTACCTGAATTTCAAGTGCTGATAGAAAGCACCGAAGCTGAAATTGTTATAGGTACAGAAAGCTGGCTGAAGCCAGAGATAAATTCTGCCGAAATTTTTACAAAGGTACAGACGGTGTTTAGAAAGGATAGATTGCATGCAACCGGTGGTGGAGTGTTCATCGCTGTTAGTAGTAGTTTATCCTGTAGTGAAGTAGAAGTGGATAGTTCCTGTGAATTATTATGGGTGGAGGTTACACTCAACAACCGAGCTAGGTTAATATTTGGCTCCTTTTACCGACCTCCCGACTCAGCAGCATTAGTGGCAGAACAACTGAGAGAAAATTTGGAATACATTCCACATAAATTTTCTCAGCATGTTATAGTCCTAGGTGGAGATTTCAATTTACCAGATATAGACTGGGACACTCAGATGTTTAGGACGGGTGGTAGGGACACGGAATCGAGTGACATTATACTGAGTGCACTATCCGAAAATTACCTCGAGCAATTAAACAGAGAACCAACTCGTGGAGATAACATCTTGGACCTACTGATAACAAACAGACCCGAACTTTTTGACTCTGTATGTGCAGAACAGGGAATCAGTGATCATAAGGCCGTTGCAACATCCCTGAATATGGAAGTTAATAGGAATATAAAAAAGGGAGGAAGGTTTATCTGTTTAGCAAGAGTAATAGAAGGCAAATTTCAGACTACCTCACAGATCAAAACGAAAATTTCTGTTCCGACACTGACAATGTTGAGTGTTTATGGAAAAAGTTCAAGGCAATCGTAAAATGCGTTTTAGACAGGTACGTGCCGAGTAAAACTGTGAGGGACGGGAAAAACCCACCGTGGTACAACAACAAAGTTAGAAAACTACTGCGAAAGCAAAGAGAGCTTCACTCCAAGTTTAAACACAGCCAAAACCTCTCAGACAAACAGAAGCTAAACGATGTCAAAGTTAGCGTAAGGAGGGCTATGCGTGAAGCGTTCAGTGAATTCGAAAGTAAAATTCTATGTACCGACTTGACAGAAAGTTCTGGTCTTACGTTAAATCAGTAAGTGGCTCGAAACAGCATCCAGACACTCCGGGATGATGATGGCATTGAAACAGAGGATGACACGCGTAAAGCTGAAATACTAAACACCTTTTTCCAGAGCTGTTTCACAGAGGAAGACCGCACTGCAGTTCCTTCTCTAAATCCTCGCACAAACGAAAAAATGGCTGACATCGAAATAAGTGTCCAAGGAATAGAAAAGCAACTGGAATCATTCAACAGGAAAGTCCACTGGACCTGACGGGATACCAATTTGATTCTACACAGAGTATGGGAAAGAACTTGCCCCCCTTCTAACAGCCGTGTACCGCAAGTCTATAGAGGAACGGAAGGTTCCAAATGATTGGAAAAGAGCACAGGTAGTCCCAGTCTTCAAGAAGGGTCTTCGAGCAGATGCGCAAAACTATAGACCTATATCTCTGACGTCGATCTGTTGTAGAATTTTAGAACATGTTTTTTGCTCGAGTATCATGTCGTTTTTGGAAACCCAGAATCTACTATGTAGGAATCAACATGGATTCCGGAAACAGCGATCGTGTGAGACCCAACTCGCTTTATTTGTTCATGAGACCCAGAAAATATTAGATACAGGCTCCCAGGTAGATGCTATTTTTCTTGACTTCCGGAAGGCGTTCGATACAGTTCCGCACTGTCGCCTGATAAACAAAGTAAGAGCCTACGGAATATCAGACCAGCTATGTGGCTGGATTGAAGAGTTTTTAGCAAACAGAACACAGCATGTTGTTATCAATGGAGAGACGTCTACAGACGTTAAAGTAACCTCTGGCGTGCCACAGGGGAGTGTTATGGGACCACTGCTTTTCACAATATATATAAATGACCTAGTAGATAGTGTCGGAAGTTCCATGCGGCTTTTCGCGGATGATGCTGTAGTATAGAGAGAAGTTGCAGCATTAGAAAATTGTAGCGAAATGCAGGAAGATCTGCAGCGGATAGGCACTTGGTGCAGGGAGTGGCAACTGACCCTTAACATAGACAAATGTATTGCGAATACATAGAAAGAAGGATCCTTTATTGTATGATTATATGATAGCGGAACAAACACTGGTAGCAGTTACTTCTGTAAAATATCTGGGAGTATGCATGTGGAACGATTTGAAGTGGAATGATCATATAAAATTAATTGTTGGTAAGGCGGGTACCAGGTTGAGATTCATTGGGAGAGTCCTTAGAAAATGTAGTCCATCAACAAAGGAGGTGGCTTACAAAACACTCGTTCGACCTATACTTGAGTATTGCTCATCAGTGTGGGATCCGTACCAGATCGGGTTGACGGAGGAGATAGAGAAGATCCAAAGAAGGGCGGCGCATTTCATCACAGGGTTATTTGGTAACCGTGATAGCGTTACAGAGATGTTTAACAAACTCAAGTGGCAGACTCTGCAAGAGAGGCGCTCTGCATCGCGGTGTAGCTTGCTCGCCAGGTTTCGAGAGGGTGCGTTTCTGGATGAGGTATCGAATATATTGCTTCCCGCTACTTATACCTCCCGAGGAGATCACGAATGTAAAATTACAGAGATTAGAGCACGCACGGAGGCTTTCAGACAGTCGTTCTTCCCGCGAACCATACGCGACTGTAACAGGAAAGGGAGGTAATGACAGTGGCACGTAAAGTGCCCTCTGCCACACACCGTTGGGTGGCTTGCGGAGTATAAATGTAGATGTAGATGTAGAAGACAGGAACAAACACGAGGAGAGTACTATAGAAAGAGAAGCAAAAATATGTGAAGATGAGATGGGAGATACTATACTGTGAGACGAATTTGTCAGTGCACTGAAACACTTCAGTGGAAACAAGGCTCCTTGGGTAGATAACATTCCCTCAAATTTATTGGATCCTAAGAAGATCAAACCATGACAAAATTATTCATCTGGTATGCAAGATATGTGAGAGACACAAAATAACTTCAGACTTCGGGAACAATGTAATAAACCCAATTTCAAAGAAGGCAGGTGCTGACAGGTGTGAATGTTTTTGGACAGTCGATTTAATATGTTGTGGTTGCAAAATACTGACACAAATAATATTACAAAAGAATGGAAAAAAGTGGTAGAAGCCAACCTCAAGGAAGGTCAGTTTGGGTTCTGGAGAAACATATGCAATATCGACCCAACAACTTATGTTAGAAGATATGTGGTAGAAATGCATATCTATGTTCATATGCAGCTGTAGATTTATTGAAGGCTTTTGAGAATGTGAACTAACTACATTCTTTGAAATTTTTAACGTAGCAGGAGTAAAATACAGAGATTGTAGGATTATTATAACTTGTATAAAAACAAGGCCACAATTGTAACGTTCAAAGAACAGGAAACAGAAGCCATAGTTGAAAAGGTACTGAGATAAGGTTGTAACCTGTTGCCAATGCTACTCAATCTGTGTATTGAATAAGATGTGAAGAAAACAAAGGAGAAATTTGGAAAGGGAATTAAAGTTCAGGAAAAAGAAATACACACTTTGCAGTTTGCCAATAAAATTTTAATTTTGTGAGATGCATCTAAGGACTTGGGAGAATAGATGAACGAAACGTATAGTGTGAAAAGAGATTACAAGATGAACATTAATAAAAGTAAAACAAAGGTAATGGAATGTAAAAGTCAATCAGACAATGTGGAGCGAATTAGTTTAGGAAATGAAACACTGAAAGTAGTAGAGGCGTTTTGTTATATGGGCAGCAAAATAATTCATGATGGCCGAAGTAGGACAGATATAAAATGCATGCTAGCAACGGCAGTAACCGAACCCGGTAATATTGAAGTGTAAAAGTTTGTGTGATCAACATAGACTTGTAAAATAAAATGACAAAATATGATCACTGACTCATCATCAGACTTTATGTCTTCAACTGATAAAGAAGATGCTGAGTCGCAGACAGACACAACAAAAAGATTGTCACAAATAAAGCTTTTGACCAGTAAGGCTCTCGTCAAAAATAGAACACACACACACGCAAATGCAAACGCAACACACACGTCTGCAGTCTCAGGCAACTGAAACCACATTGTGTTTGTGTGACTATCTCTCTCTCTCTCTCTCTCTCTCTCTCTCTCTCTCTCTCTCTCTGTCTGTCTGTGAAGGCCTTGTTGACCGGAAGCTCACTTGTTTGACAGTCTTTTTTTAGTGCCTATCTGCGACTAATCATCTCCGCTATATGGTGAGTAGCAACTTTCCTTTTCATAACATTGTTACATTCCATCCTGGATTTTCCATTGTTTGATTTTCAACTGATAAAAAGGAATTCATTAACAACTAATATAAATTTAAGTGGTAGGAAGTCTTCTCTGAATGTATTTGTTTGTAGTGTCACATTGTGTGGATGTGACACATGGACGACAGGTAACTGAGATAAGAAGAAGATAGAAGCTTTTGAAATGAGGTGCTGTAGAAATATACTGAAGATTAGATGAGTAGATTGAATAATATGAAGCGGTACTGAATCAAATTGGAAAAACAGAAATTCATGGCACAGCTTGACCAAAAGAAGTGTTCAGGTGATAGGACACATGTGAAGCAGCAAAGAATTGTCACACTGGCAATTAAGAAAGTGCGTAGGGAATAAATACTGCAGAGACCACGGCTTGAATACAGTAAGTAGATCTGATGTACTTAGGTTGTGATAGTTATGCAGAAATAAAGAAGCTTAATTAATGTGGGGAGAAACTTCAAACCATCCTTTCAACTGAAGTCCAGAACAACATCATACACTAATCATGAACAAAGTCTTCAAACCAAAGAAAAGGCCCATTGGAATATTAACTAAAAATAGCAACTGAGTTTCCTATAGAGACTTGTTTAAACAGCTGGGGTTCTGACTGGATAGCGTGGGTTCACCTACCACAACAAGAAAAACATCAGCAATTACCACACAAACAACAGCATTCATGATCATGGAACAAGAGTCGCATTAAACTTATATTTACCAAGAGTACACAAATAAAAGACACAACTTTCGATAAAGGAATAAAGCGTACAATAAATAGAATAAAAAGATAACTAAAATTCAATCACTTCAAAGTCTGTTAAGAAATATTTCTTTAATAATTTATACTATGGTATTTACCCGATTATAAGATGAGGTTTTTCCCCAAATTTGTCATTCAAAAAATACAAGGTCATCTTATATTCACAGATTAAACTATTTCTGCTGAGGTAAACATTTTTACAGTATTTTAACAGATTAATGTAGGGGTCACCTTGCATTTATAGATGAAGCTTTGGCAGCTGTGTTTTGTACAAATTTATTTTGAAGAGTTCTGGAGGGTAGAGCTTAGCAAAAAATACTTTTGTTTGAATAGGCTCGAGATTTACTGATACGCAGAAGCGCTCTATACAGTAACAACCTCGTTCTATCAAGCTTGTGACGTCTGCCTCGCAGTGCTTGTGCAACGGATGGATACAGAAACCGCAAAGTATGCACTACTGTTTAAAAGATTGACAACTTTGTGAAATACATGAGGAAACAGCATTAAATTCTATAAACTCACCCACTTTGCTGCATTTGAATAGGTTTGCAATAGAAGTTGTCATACATGTATGAGTACCATATGCATACATTTATGCGGCTTCTGAAGTAGAGGTAATGTTCAAAGGCAAAAATTTTGTCCTTCAAAAACAGTTACACAATTCTGAACCCAAGTCAGTATTTCATCTGGGTATGAAAAACCAATGATTTACGAACTGTGTCGCAAATGACAATTTGGTAGCTTTTCAGGTATTAGAATATCAGGAGAAATGTTATCAGCTTTTAATCAGCTTTAGAACAGGATTCTGACATCCAGATGGCACAAGAAAAAAAATTAACTCAGATTTACATGTTTAAAAATCAAACCAATCACATTAAACTGACTGTAATTGCTCTCACAAGAACAAATTATAACAGAAAGACCCACTGTGGAGATTGCACCAACAGACAGTACTAGATCGCAGGACGAGCAGAAGTTTGAGAATGGGATTGAATCATGATTGTAACCTTTTATTTATGTATTAGTTGCTGTTGTTAAATATGACCTGCACCCTAGAAGATATACCCATCTGTGTTTCACTGTTGCTCAAGCACAGAACTATGGAAGGCTTTAAGGGGAAACAGTAACACGAGCTTACGTGAGAAGTATAATGAGTGCAGGGAGGGGAGTTGCGAGTAGGCAGCAAATTACTTCTTGCTGCCACCCAAGTGAATTTACACTGCGTACTTCGGCTATGGTTACCATATTTAAACTGTGGTTTACCTGGATCCATTTGTACTCAGAATCGACATGATATATGACGCAATTGAATGGGAGTGTGTCAGGTGGTTTTCTACACAGCTACTGAGAGAGCAGAGGGCAAGAGATATGTTTGGAAGTAAGAGACGTGGTAACATTCTCACATCAATATAGAAGTGAAATCCACTACATATTTGGAAAAAATCTGTGTTCTCAAGTCTCACCGTAACGAAAACCTCCAAAGCTGTGCTATCAGGGTGATATGATGATGATGATTAAAAATTGTGATGCCATAGACTACAGATTTTTGTTTAAATAAATCTATGATTTTTTTTTTACATCTCCCACGTTGCTATGAAGGAGACACACTTCTGTTTTACCTCTAGTTACAACTAGATGCCTTTTCTATTACAGGTGCGACAACCATTTTGTAATGTGCAACATTTAAGTACACATCATAAAATATATTTAACTTAATGCAATCAGTTGTTCAAATAATTTAGTTAGCATTAATCCATCTTTCTTATCATAGTTTTAAATTGTCTATCGGACTGTCACAATATGCCGATAACAAAGAGATGCGTCTGGCCAGCAGAAATTGTCAATGCTGTTAGTGCATATTGCATGGCCAGGATATCCAAGAACCTTGTCTTCTCGAACACTTAGTTCAGGGATTTCAAAGTCCAATACCTTCAAATTATTTTGTCATTATTTCAGTTTCAACTAACATAGTCATGGCATCCTTTTGTTAAACAGGCAATGGCACAACTTCCAATATTTTCACGATAAGATTACAGGTCTTCTATCCAGTCCCACAAACTTACGCTGTTGCATAAGTAAGATGCTTCTTTATAAATGATTCTCCCATTTGAGCTAAACTCTATGCAATAACTATTTTTCAAGTCCAACCACTACACCTTTCACAAAATCATCTGGCCCTCTTTTCATGTCACCCCTTCTTAGTAAAAGAACAGATATAAACTGATGACATGCATGAGGGAGGAAGAAACAGTTATAAAGCAGAGAAAAATATGGTCAGAAAATTAATGTAAACAATTTTTTGTTTATTTTATTTATCCTACCACTATCAAAATCTAGATAATCAATAAATGGCAAACAGTCAGAATATATTAAAAATAATTTTTTTTTCAAGGAGCCTCTTAAAAAGGGGCGGGTTGGAGGGGGGGGGTCGTCTTATACTCAGGTAAATTAAATATGGTACAAAGTATTATTTAGATAACACAGAGTTCAGAATGGTAGAAATTCACATTATTTTATAATAAACAGTTATAGTTCTTCAGTAAGTTGTCACAGTTTAATGATTCATCATCATATCCCACATTGTTCCATCTTATTCAACAGCTTGGCAATTGAGGCTTCTCAACCAAGTACCGTCATTTAAATTATTCTCCTCTTTGATGCCATCTCTGAAATGTCTCCTCTACTTGAAGTCAGATTTATCTTTATACACACGTCTTGGTCGCCCTCTTACTTTTCATCTCTGAGCTTCAGACTGTACGTTAGTCTTTGTAGCCTGTGAGCAACCACATGTCGCACATGTTATTTTGTCTTTTAGTCTTACAACTTAAGCCTGTTTTCAGATTTCCTCCACATGTTTCCAATCACGCTAAGAACACACCTCATCACAGCTGCCTGAATTACGCCAATGTCTTTACTTCTCAAGTCCGTGTTTCACAACCACATATGTCAAAATGGGCGTGTAATAGGTTTCCCAGATGACACTTTTACATTTCAGTGATACAGTCTTGTTCCATATTCGGTCTTTAATGATATGATAGAAGTTACTACCTGCTTTAATTCTGTGAGAGATTTCTTCATCTATAGGAGCAGTACCCGACACAACACTGCCAAGATATCCAAAATAATCCGTCATTAGTAGCTATTTTCCCACCATTTCAACATGTCCCATTGGTTACTCATACATTTTCATGACCAGTGCCTCACTTTCCTCCCGGCTGAAGATGAGACCAGCTTCTGCTCAGGTGTTTATTTGATCTTGAAGGTCTTCTTTAGAATCGGCCCACAGACGTACAGCATCAGCAAATAACATAGCATTCATTTCTTCCACCACCAATAATTTGGTGTACTTTCATTGGATCTTGTTCATTAAGGTAATAAAAAGAAGAAGAGACAGGACTCCACCTTGCCTCAACCCACATTGTATGATGTAGTTTTCAGTCATTTATAAGTGTGTTTTGACTGTACTGTGGGTATCTCCATACAAATTCTTCATCTTGTGCACCATGTCACCTTGCACTCTAATTTTCTTTGTGTTTCCCACACCTTTTCCCTGTTCACAGCACCAAACACTTCCTTTATATACAAAAAGGCTAGTCACAGGTCTCAGGTGTGCTCGCAGTATTTTTCCATTAATTAAACTGCAAAAATTAAATTGTTGTTGATCTTCCCTTTCTGGTTCAATGCTGTTCCACCAAAAGATTTTCTTCAATGGGGCATCTTCACTTATGCTCTACAATTCTTTCATAACGTTTACCCACTTGAGACATTAAAATGATACCATTATAGTTACAATATTTCTTTCTTTCACCTTTCTTTAAAACTTTGATTACTAGAGACCGGATTATATGCATTTGCGTATTTAGCTCCTTTTCACCAGTTATTGCATATTTTAACTAAAAGCTAGTGATGATGCATATTTTCGCTCTATGTTTACAATATTTTAAAAATTTAGATGGGCGGTCTCTAGCTCGATCTAGTTTTGATGTCTCATAGATTGACCACGACCTAGAACTGCGTGCAATTGCTAACCGAGAAGCCACTGCCTAGTGAAATCATTACAGAAGAGTAACAGGAACAGGCAGAGAGTCAATGCTCCTGTGCCTGTGTCGCCAGTTAATCCCCTCTGCTGTCATACATATGTGTCGGCAACAATTAAACCACGTGAGCTTTTAATCGCATGTCCATTGTTTCAGTTTAGCTTTTTATTTACTTGTACACATCTTAATGTGTTTACAACATGTAGTGTGTAACATGTTGTGCAACATGCCGTCCGAAAAAAGAAATGTCGTTTCGTGGATAGCAGAATATACTGGAACATTTACAAAGGAAGGAATTGTTTTACATTGTCGAGTTTGTGAGAAAAATGTTTCTTGAAAAAATAGTTTCAAATAGACCGGCATGTCAAGACAAGCCTTCAAATCGCAGGAATGCAGAAGAAAAGGCAATGACAATTTCTGACAACAGCAAGTTGCAGTAGCAGGATTTTGTCCAAAGGTAACCAAAAAAGTCGGTTTACCATAGATCTTTGTGAAGCATTCATTGCAAGCAATATGCCTCTTCACAAATGTACAAACCCTATCCTCAAAGGCTTCCTGCACAAATATTGCTTAAATCAAAATATACCAGATGAATTAACATTGCGTAAAAATTACACACTAACAATTTACATAAATGTTGTGAAGAAATACGCAATGAACTCAAGGACAGCATTATCTGGATGTCAGCTATGGCCATTACATTGCAAAGTTAACTATTTGTACTTTAAAAGAAGAACCTTCTTCTTCCTATTTAGTGGCCTGCAAAGAACTCGAGAAAGTAAACCATTCTACAATTGCCAGATTGGTGAATGTGGGCACTAGAAAAATATTTCCAGAATCTTCTGCAGATGAAAGGGTGCTTGTGTTTATTTCAGATGCTGCTCCCTATATGATCAAAGCAAGAGAAGCCCTCCGAGTATTTTATCCCAATTTGATTCATGTGACATGCTTCGCTCATGGAGTACATTGCCTTGCTGCAGAAGTGTTGTGACTTGCCGATATTTCAAAGTGCCGCCGCGCAGTTACGCGCATCCTCTACATGTGGCGCTGTCTGCCAGCCATGCAACAGCCGTGCCACCTAAGCGGCCAGGCAGCCAGCGGCCACTAGACTTGGACTCAGTGCTGATTTGACTGTTAAAGTGTACACACATCTTACTTTGTTTACTTGATCTGTGACATACATGTATTGTGTCGTCCTAGAAATATATTTGTTCAACTTGACGTTATAACAATTGGTAATGAGGTAGTGAATTTTTCTTTTTCATCGTTGACCCACAGGTTTCCATGGTTAGTTTAGAGCAGCTATTGCAAGGTCTCATTGAACAGCAAACGCTTCTCACATCTGCGATTTGTGATTTCGTCGCGGCATCCAATGTAGGGCGTCTCTCGTCGTTGTCTCTACCTCCTTTTCCTCCTTACGACGGAAGAATGGTCTGATTACGAAAAACGTCTTCGACAGCACTTCTTGGCATTTCATGTCACGGACGACCAAACATGTAAGTCTCTGTTCCTTTCATGGATTTCACCTCAAATGTATCGGTTGTTGTTGCAGTTGGCTCCTTTGAAAGATCCTGCGTCTTTGTCGTTTGCTGAAATGTGCCCACTTCTGTTCGTATATTTTCAAAAGCATACGCATGTGATAGCCTTTCGTGTTGCCTTTTATCGTTGTCAAAAACAACCGAATCAATCCTATCGCGCTTGGGCTGCTGAACTTCGTGACCTCAGTCGAAAGTGTCAATTTGTATCTGATGTTCACAAAGAATACACCAATTCCATGGTACGGGATGCTATTATCCGATCAGCGCCCGACATTGAAGTTAGGCAACGTGCCCTTCAGTTGGCAAATCCAACTCTAGATGAAGTCCTATCCATCGCTCAGTCTTTTGAAATTTCTCACACTGCTGGAGCGCAAATAGAGGCATGGGGTTACGTCGGGGAAGTACAACCTCTGTGCGCTGTTGACGAAGCGTGCGGCGTGTGCCCGCCGGCCAACATGGCCACAGTACGCTCCCAAGCGCAGCCTCAGCCTAACCATAAACAAACCTCTAAACAACTGCAGCAAAACCCACGGCAACTTCCTTCATGTCTGCGGTGTTTTACAAAACATTACCGAGAGGATTGTCCCCAACGTGGGGCCATGTGTTACAAATGCAAAAAGAAGGGTCATGTGTCATCCATTTGCAAATCTGGCCGCATACCTGACGTTCATGAATGTGATGCTGATTATGCTTCTGTGTTGTCTGTCAACGGTACTTCTTCCCTTTCAGGGAAGTTATTTCTCACTGTCCAAATCCTTGGTTGGGATGTTCGTATGCAGGTGGATACTGGTTCTGCTGCCACTATCATCAATTCTCAGACATATCTTCAGTTGGGTTCTCCAATCCTATCACCTGTCACTAGGCAATTACGGATGTACAATAAACAGAAGATTTCTCTCTTGGGACAATTTAATGCTGAGGTATCTTACAAATCCGTCGTTCGCACTGTTTCCATATCTGTGGTCGACCATAGTAACATGGAGAATCTTTTTGGTTTCGACGCCTTTCGCGTTTTTGGATTCTCCATAGATAACTCTGTCAATATCGTCCCTGATGCTATTCCTTATGCTAAACTGGATTCCTTGGCGAGGACATTTTCGTCCCCTTTTTCTCCTGGGTTAGGCCGTGCAAACGACTTTGAAGTTCATATCACGCTCAAACCAACTGCTCGGCCTAAGTTTTTTCGGGCTCGGCCCATTCCTGTGCCCCTTCGTGATCAGGTCAAACGGGAGCTGGATCGTCTCACTGCTTCAGGGTCTTGCTTCCTGTCACTTCCAGTGAGTGGTCCTCTCCTGTTGTTGTCGTTGCTAAGCCCAATGGTGATATTCGTCTCTATGGCGATTTCAAAGCCACTGTAAATGCTCAATGCCTCATTGACACTTACCCTATGCCCTGACCTGAAGAATTGTTCACTAAACTTGCTGGAGGCCAGTATTTTTCTAAACTAGGCCTGTCAGAAGCTTATCATCAACTTCCTCTCGACGCTGCTTCCCGGCAGTTTCTGGTCCTTAACGTGCCTTTCGGCCTCTATCAATAGCAACGATTGCCATTCGGGGTTGCCAGCGCCTCCGCTCTCTTTCAGCGATTCTTGGAACAATTATTGCTCCCTGTTCCTGGGTGTATAAATTACATGGACAACATTGTTGTCACTGGCTCCACCACTGAAGAACATCTTCATAATCTCCACACACTTTTTCATGTCTTACAGACTGCCGGTCTTAAGTGTAATCTTCAGAAATCAAAATTTTTTCAGGCATGTATCACGTACTTGGGATTTCAACTCTCTCGGGATGGTATTCGTCCGCTTCAGCAAACTGTCGCTGCGATCGATGCCGTTCCTCGCCCCACATCTGTTAAGGAACTGCAGGCCTTCTTGGGGAAAATAGCACACTATCACAGGTTTTTACAGTCTGCTGCTTCGGTGGCTCAGCCGTCGCATCGCCTGTTGCATAAAAATGTGCCTTTTCACTGGTCCGCGTCATGCGATGCGGCTTTCCAGAAATTGAAGACTATGCTGAAACAGGCCCTGTGCCTGGCTGCTTATCGACCTGGCCAACATCTTGTTCTTACCACGGACACCTCTCAATACGGGGTCAGTGCAGTTCTTGCGCACCGTTTTTCTGACGGTTCTGAACAACCCATTGCTCATGCCTCCAAAACGCTCAAATTGGAAAAGAAGCTTTGGCCATTATTTATGCTCTTCATAAGTTTGGTGTTTTTCTCTAAGGATCCAAATTTCATCTTGTTACGGATCACAAACCACTTGTTTCCTTATTTCATCCATCAATGTCACTTCCTGACAAGGCTGCACACCGCCTCCAGCTTTGGGCTCTTTACTTGTATCGGTTCAATTATGAGATTCATTTCTGGCCGACAGCTCAACATGTGAATGCTGATGCGCTGTCTCGCCTTCGCATGGGTCCTGATCTGGCACTCGATAGGGATGAACTTTTGTGTTTCCACCTGGATGTTGCCGAGCAGCGGGTTGTGGACAGGTTCCCCATCACCGGGGACCGGCTGGCAAATGCTACGGGTTCTGATCCTACCCTCTCCAGGGTTTTAAGCTGTATTCAGAAGGTTTGGCCAGATCATCCGTCTGCTAAGACTTCTGATCCGTTGCGAAACTACTACACTTTGCGTTACCGCCTCACGGCTAGGGATGGTGTTATCCTCCTTTCCATCGACAATGCTTCGCCACGTGTTGTGGTACCTGCGTCTTTGCGGGCTTCGGTCTTGCGCCTCCTTCACCAAGGGCACTGGGGTCTCTCTCGCACAAAACCTCTTTTGCGCCATCATGTGTACTGGCCCAGCATCGACTGTCTCTCGCACAAAATCTCTGGCGCGCCGTCATGTGTACTGGCCCGGCATCAACTCTGAAATCGCACACATGGTCGCTGCCTGCGGCCCTTGTGCATCACAGGCCACCGCCCCGAATTCATCTTCGTCACCGTGGCCTTCGCCTGAGAAGCTCTGGGAGCATATTCATACTGACTTTGCGGGACCTTTTTTAGTTACTTATTGGCTTCTCGTTATTGACGCCTACTCTAACTCTCCTTTCATTGTCTGTTGCACGTCGCCTACCACCGTGGCAACAACCAATGCTCTAGCTCGCATTTTCTCTTTGGAAGTCCTTCCCTCTACTCTTGTTACTGATAATGGTCCGCAATTTGCCTCTTCCAATTTTGCGGATTTTTGTGCCCGTCATGGCGTCACACGTCACGGCCCCTCCGTTGCATCCACAGTCAAACGGTGAGGCTGAACGACTGGTCCGCACATTTAAGGCTCAGATGAGGAAAGTCCTGACTTCTTCTGCTGCCGATGATGCGCTTCTCCAATTTCTGGCTTCTTACCGTTTCACCCCCATGGACGACCAGCCCGGCTGAGCTCTTACATGGCCGACAGCCTTCCACCTCACGGCCGCGGGTGTCTTCGCTTGGTCGGTTCACCGCCAGCGACCTTGTATGGGTACGGGGAGGATATGGCAGGCGGCCAAAATGGAGTCCTGGTCACATCTTAAAACACCGTGGCCGACGCCTGTTCGAAATCCAGACAGACACGGGTTTTGCAGTGCATCATTCGGACCAGCTTCGGCCTTGTGTGCCGGCAACACCTGTTCCGGATGCTGCTATACCACCTTCGGCATTACCTGCCGCTAGGGATCTTGGAATCTTTCATTATTCACAACACAGTCCTCTCATCATCATATCGGTGCCAGCACAAGAACTGACGACACCAGGAGATGTGCCCATGCAGGAACCAGATGACCATCATCTGTCGGAGCAACTCTACTCGCCTCCTCCTCCTACGGACACCAAACCATCGCCCATGTCTCCTGTTATAAGAACCGGACTTGCCGCAACGGGCACATTGGTGCGCGGGGCCCCAGCAGATTCGACCCCCACGTCTCCTGTCATCTCGACTCGTTGTCATCGGGGACACTTCCGTCCGTACGGGAAGCCTCCTCCTCGAGACTTTACGGCCAGTCAGACAACACCTATGGACGTTAGCAATATACTGGCCACCTCCATCAAGACCAGTGCAAAAAATTCAAAGGGGGGAAAAGTGTTGTGACTCGCCGATCTTTCAAAGCGCCGCCGCGCAGTTACGCGCGTCCTTTACATGCGGCGTAGTCTGCCAGCCATGCAGCAGCCGTGCCACCTAAGTGGCCAGCCAGCCAGCGGCCGCTAGACTTGGACTCAGTGCTGATTTGACTGTTACAGTGTACACACGTCTTCCTTTGTTTACTTGATCCGTGACTTACATGTATTGTGTCGTCCTAGAAATATATTTGTTCAACTTGATGTTATAACAAGAAGTATGTTCCACATTTGTGAATGTAAATAAACCGATTTCATCCACGAAAAAAGTGTTTCTAAAGGCTCCTGCTTGCATCAAGACCTACGAAGAAAAACTACCAAATGTGCCTTTACCTCACAAACCAGTGGTAACTACGTGGGTCAAAGCTGTGTTGTTTTACATAGAACATTTTGAGGCCATTAGAGGGGTAGTAAAAAACTGCGATAGTGCAGAGGCTTTGTCATTTTGCCAGTGCAAGGAAGCTTTTAATGATTCCGGTAAAAAAGACATTGCTGTGATTATCTCTCGTTTTTCCCATATACCTGCATGTATTAAAGAGCTTGAAACTCAAGGTTTGGTGTTGAATGAATTTATTGAGTTAATGAATAAAATTATTCTAGCAAACTCATGGCCGGAGGTATTCCCAAGAAAACTGAAAGAAAAGTCTGAAAACATTTTAAACAATAATCCAGGCTTTGAACCCTTGTGCCAAATTGATAGTTTAATAATGGGATGGGTGAACTTTTACCAGAAACAATAAGTGCCAACATAGCACCCAAATTCAAACACTGCCCAGGTACGTCAGTTGATGTAGAACAGTCCTCTTCTGCTTATAAAAATGTTTTGAGTGAACGAAGACACAATCTTACTACCGAACATTTGGAACAGTACTTGGTCGTTTATGTTTATAGCAATAGAAAAATGTAAAATAAATTGTAAATGGGGCTTTGGTCCAATAGTATTAATTAAAAGTTAATGCTGATCAAAAAATTCATGATTGTATGCTGTTTTTTAAATAATATATTATGGGGTTTTTGAGCATGCATCTCGGCATGCGATACATCTCGAAGTTGGTCCTGTACATATCAACTGTTTCGGTGTGACTCACTCGCATTGCATCCACTTGTTACCGACAACAATAGCCAAGAAGGAACAATTCTTGAAACACAGTATGTGACCCCATTTTGCAAATTTTTAGAAAATGATCCCAGAAAGGCCCCCTTCCTAACCTCTACCATAAAGTATTCAGAAAATGATATCAGCATTCTAAATGTATCGATTTTTCACATGACCAGCACTCTTCCTAGTAACTGACATGCACACGCATTACGCATTTTTCATGTATATTTTAAGGTTTTTATGGTGCATATAATCCGGTCTCTAGTGATCACAATGCCTATTTTGTCAGCTTATGCCTTTTCTTCTTTTCATATCTTGCAAAAGTCTATAGGTCCACTGTTTTCCAGCAACTCCCATGGTGCGGATCATTTACCCAGTTATTTTATAAACATTATTCACCGCATTGTGGCAATTCCCCTACCCTCTTACAGTCCTGACTTGGCAACAGCAGATTATTTCCTGTTTCCAAAAGTGAAATACTTTCCCAAAGGACACCACCTGTGCCGCCAAAGAAACTTGCATGTGTGCCTTTAAGGATCTCCTGGAATCCACCTAAAAGTGCCTTTGGGCTGCAGAAAAGCTACTGGCAGTACAATGCTCGAGGGCTGTACTTCGAAGAATTTTGAGCAATACTTCAAATAAATCTATTTTTCCAAAAGTTTTCCTGAAAATTTTTGGACAAATCCTGTATTCTACACCAGTGTGTGTGTGTGTGTGTGTGTGTGTGTGTGTGTGTGTGTGTGTGTGTGTGTGCGCACACACGCACGCACGCGTCATCTATTTTTGACAAAGGGCTTAGAGGGTGAAAGCTTATTTGTGGCAGTCTTTTCATTGTGCCTATCGGCAACTCAGCATCTCCACAATACGGTGAGTAGCAACTTTCCTTTTCATAATATCGTCACACAGTAAGACTTCCACGTTTCTTTAATATTGTCATTATCTGCAATAAGATATCCATTTAAGTAAAAGGCTTAGCAAGTCAGCTTGCGAAAATATGAAAATTGCTTTCTCACCCAAATGAGGCCTCTGATCAAACAGTTTAATAATTCTTACTGTAAAATCCTATCACCCAGGGTCTGTAATGAGAAATTCTAGCCTCTTTCCATTCTACTGAGCTGACTGGTGTGAGGTGCTGACTCAGCTTTATCAGACTGGACACAGTGACAAGATGAAGAATATTGGCCACCTTAAGTGAACAACTCTGACCTAGTCTCTGTGGCAGCTGGCCAGTGGCAGCACTTGAAGTAAACTAGTGTGTCACAGTGGCCACAACAAATCTATATTCAAAGGGATTGTCAGAATTTCTAAAGGTCTTTTCTGCTATTCCTGTAATAGTCTGGGCAATATCACGTTGCAGAGACTTATTTATCTATATCTACAAACTGCAAACCACCGTGAAGTGCATGGCAGACAATATGTCCAACTGTACAAGTTATTAGGATTTGTCACATATGGATTGTGGGTAGAACAGTTTTTCACATATCTTTATGAGAGCTGCAATTAATCTAATCTTGTACTCATAATCCCTATGCAAGTCATACGTAGGGTCTGAAGTACATTCCTTGAGTCATCATTTAAAGCCCACTCTACAAACCTTATAAATAGGCTTTCTCGGGATAGTTTATGTCCATCTTCAAGAGTCCACCAGTTCAGTTTATTCAGCATCTGTGTGACACTCTCCCACAGGTCAAACAAACCTGTCACCATTTGTGCTGCCCTTCTCTGTATACATTCAATATCGCCAGTCAGTGCTGTTTGGTACGGATTCCATACACTTGAGCAATACTCTAGGACCGTTTGCACAATTGCTTTGTAAGCTATCTCCTTTGTATACTGATTGCATTTCTGCAGTATTCTACCAATAAAACTAAGTCTACAACCTGCTTTACCTGTGGTTTAAGCTATGTGATCATTCAATTTCATATCCCTACAGAGTGCTACACACAGGTATTTGCACGAGTTAGTCCTAGGACAGTACATTTTTTTCATTCTGTGAACTTCACAATTTTACACTTCTGACCATTTAAAGCAAATTGCCAATCTTTGCACCACTTTGAAATATTATCAAGATCTGACTGAATATTCATACAGCTTCTTACAGACAGTACTTGATTACATATAACTACATCATCTGTAAAAAGTCTAAGGTTACTATTATTACTGTTAATATTATTAATAGTGTAACACTACTTTTTCTCCATTGCAATGTAAATCCACAGGAAACACTATTTCTAAAGAACAGTGACTGTAGCATTGGCCTGAAAATGACAAACATGTTGCCATGTTTCCAGTAATATATAACTGAGATATTTTTAAAGACTTTTTTCAGAATGTGCTCAAAAGATATCAGAGAAATCGAAAGAACATTAAATATATTAAATAGTGTAAAAATCTGACACTGAATAACAACAATACAAATTAGGATAGAGCGTGATTCACTATATAGAGCAAGTTTTCAGCAGCAGACAGGTATCTTTAAAAACTGACTGAGCTATCTGACAAAGTTCTTCAGATTTATGGAAACATATAAATATTCATACATGATCAACTTACACACACACACACACACACACACACACACACACACACACTTATAAATACGCCTGTCTGCCATTCGCCACTCAGCGCCTCCTCTCTGTCATGAATAGCAATTTACTTTGCCATATTTTTGTTAAATCTATTAGAATTGTATATATAAAAACAAGATTATAAGAATGTATACGTACAACAACAGAGACAGGTGCAGTCACAGCCTTCCGAACCACAACGATATTGTTTCCTGCATTGGGATCCTCCACCTGGTTCGGATCTATCTGTGAAGTGTCACCGGTCCCCGAAGAAGAGAGGGCATGAGGATGAGGGTGAGGGTGATGGTGCTGGTGTTGATGTTGGTGTTGGTGTTGGTGCTGTGGGGGATGCGCCTGATGTTGCTGGGCTTGTGGAGGCGGTGGTAGCGGCGGCGGAGGAAGAGGCGGCGGCTGCTGCGGCGACAGAGGCTCATGCTGCTGGTAGTGAGGCAACCAACTGGGCTTCTGGTAGTCCCTCTGTTAATATAAACAAAATTACTGCAGATGGGCTTCTTTAAGAGAACAATTAGATAAAAAGACTATGGTATGCAAGCAGTGAGAGGTAAGAGATTGGTGTCACTAAAAAAAAAAGTGTGTGATATTTTTTACCAGCACATTTTCAACTGTTCAAAGAGAGAGGGAGGAGGATGCAGGTAAAATCACATTTTACTTTATATTCGAAAATTGAATTATTTCAGAACTGTTTGCTAAGTTAAACAGGAACTTAAACATCACAACACTCCAACGAAATATTTACATTTAATCTCTCGAGTGTAAGCTTATCTGTAGCTTTCCAATATTACCTACAAATAGTTCACTTAAAACAATTAGACAGAAACGTTTCTTCTTAAAGTGTCACCCCATTCCACAAATTGAAGGCAAAATCAAATATGGAGGTATCTGCCAATTCAACAACCAAAGAAATTAATATAATCATTTGTCACTAATCCTGAATATACAACGAGGCATCCACTTGTCCAAAACAATTAGTAGGCTGTGAAAGAGCTCACCCAGGCAGTCTCATAGTCACATACAACAGTGCATGTTCCTAGAAAATATAGAACTTTTCTCAGAAGAAAACATAGCACTTTATTAAAAAATTCCAAACTGGATGCATACTGGAGTGTATCATTCACTTTTTTCTTTTGTGTAAGTTTTTTTTTCACAGTTGACCGTAAAATTATTTGGTACAGAGCACAGTTTGCAAAACAGGAAGACAGTGGATAGAAGCATAAAAAACTGATAGAATCTTTTTAAATTTTGGTATTCAAAACCACAGTTATTAGCAACATTTCTTACACTGGTAAGACATATGTGGTTAAAACATTAGGAACCCAAGGCACAAACTGATTAAACTCTTTGTTAAAATCCAACTGACTCCATATCATGCTCACTTACATTAATGAATATATTCAAACAAAAAATACACAAGATTAAAAGCTGTTAATAAAGACTTTGTGTAAGACATTGCTATCTTTAAAAGGTAATAAGCATAAATACTGCTGGGGTAAATGAAAAGAAGCAAATCACTGATAACTAACTGTTTGGATCAAGCATCCCTAGTAATTCAGAGTAGCAGACACAGAAAACTGCAAATCTCATTTGCCATTATTTCACCATTAGCTGAAGTACAGGAAAAGTCAGCAGCTTTTGCCATAGTATAAAATGAAAAATACTTGGTGGATGATATTTGGGCACCATTCTGAGGGTCCTACCAACTACTGTAGAAGGCATGTCAGAGTGACCAGAAAGAGGTACACCACAGCTAACAAACAGATGTCGTAAATTCCTGCTCACTTTCCTCCAATTTGGGGCCACTCCTACACACAAATAGACACATAGGACTCTCTGCCTAAACAGCGAGAACACAAAAATCTGGGCTTGTAGATGGAAAGAAGTGTCCAGTACTTCAGAGCTGCTTCTCTGGTTGGTGCATGTGACAATTATCACTAATCAAAAAGTTAGAGGAGTTTATGTGCAACTGCACCTCAATCTGACCCAGAGCTCCCAAAAGCCGTGAACAGTTCCGTATCGATGATGTATGATTTGCTTCACAAGCATATCTTGGGGATATAATCGCAGAGCAGCTGAGGCTATTGCCATAGCCGACCTCTCCCCTGGCTCGTCCTATTATATTACTGCAGTGCTCATTTAACATACGATGAATATGTACTTAGTGCAGTGACTGCCAGCAGTGTGTGGGAGGCATAGTGCACACTTGAGGTGGCTCTGTGACATTCTGGGGAGTAATGACAACATTACGAAAAGCATAGATTGGTAGTCACCATATAGTATAGTTTCTAAGTCACAGACAGGCACAACAAAAGACAGTCAAACAATTAAGCTTTCAGCCAATAAGGCATTCATCTGAATTAGATAAAAAAAAACACACGCGGACACGGACACAGACACGGACGCGCCCACACGCCCACACGCACACGCACACGCTCACGCACACGCGCACGCGCACGCGCACGCGCACGCGCACGCGCACCCGCACGCGCACGCGCACGCGCACCCGCACGCGCACGCGCACCCGCACACGCACACGCACACGCACACGCACACGCACACGCACACGCACACGCACACGCACACGCACACGCACACGCACACGCACACGCACACGCACACGCACACGCACACGCACACGCACACGCACACGCACACGCACACGCACACTCACACTCACACTCACACTCACACTCACACGCACACGCACACGCACACGCACACACACACACACACACACACACACACGACCACAGTCTCTGGTTGCTGAGGTCTGGTCTCAGCTGTGGTCATTTGTGTGTGTTGTCTAATTCGGATGAATGCCTTTTTGGCTGAAAGCTTACTTGTTTTATAGTCTTTTTGTTGTGCTTATCTGTGACCCAACATCTCCGCCATACAGTGAGTATCAATCTATCCTTTTCATAATATTTGAGCTCATTCACTCACGTTGCCATGAAAACGGACTAAGTTTCAACATCCCCAGTGACCAAACACTGCCCCCTCTTCTGCATCTTCATGTTGAAGAAAACTGTGGTCGGTAATTGGAGAAAACCACAGGTAAGTTCTGACTACGAAAAAGGGTAGCAGAAGTGATCAAAAACCTACCATCCATTTGTTGCAGAATCTCATAACATGTTCAGAGTTGAAACTTAATGACATACATCAAACAAAATGTCATCCTTTTATTGTGTTAAACCCAACACATGCTTTTTTTCCTATATGACATCCTGAAAGCCAAGGATCAAGGCATTCAGGAAGATGCAATATTTCTTGATTTTGAAATGTGTATGTCCGAGTATCATAGCAACGCTTATTGATGAAGGTATGATCAGAGGGAGTATCAAGCAAAATTTGGGACTGGCTTGAGGATTTCTTGCTTTGACTACACAGAATGTTGTGGATGGAGCCATTACAGATCTAGTAGTAACTTTCAGCATGTTCCAGGGAAGTGTGTAGAAACCCTTGCTGTTCATGCTCAACATTAACAACCTGGCAGACAATATTTATAGCAACCTCAGACTTATTGCAAACGAATGCAGTTATCGATAATCGAGTACTTCCTCAAAAAAGGTGCACAAATATTTAATCAGACATTGATAATATTTATGCCACAACTCATACACGAAAGTTTTCCAGTGGTCAGTAGTTGGTAAGCACAATACTTGGCCTCACTACTGATAACACTGTTTGTTATCAACAATCACTGAGCTGGAAACATTTTTGATCTGGATGCCTCCCCACCATTTGGATTCTCCAGCAATGATGAGGTTCATGTTGTCTCTGACACAGCTCCCTTCCAGGAACTCAATGACCTTTGTGCTGCTTCCGTGCCCATTTTCGAACCTGGTCTGGAATGTTTGTTATCAACAATCACTGAGCTGGAAACATTTTTGATCTGGATGCCTCCCCACCGTTTGGATTCTCCAGCAATGATGAGGTTCATGTTGTCTCTGACACAGCCCCCTTCCAGGAACTCAATGACCTTTGTGCTGCTTCCGTGCCCATTTTCGAACCTGGTCTGGAATGTTTGTTATCAACAATCACTGAGCTGGAAACATTTTTGATCTGGATGCCTCCCCACCATTTGGATTCTCCAACAATGATGAGGTTCATGTTGTCTCTGACACAGCTCCCTTCCAGGAACTCAATGACCTTTGTGCTGCTTCCGTGCTCATTTTCGAACCTGGTCTGGAATGTGTTACAGATTTCTAGGCTCATGTCTCTCTGTGTTCATGCACAGCGGTCTGTTTCTGTTGAGTATGACCAATTCCAGTCTCCTTACAGATGACTGTTAACCTGGAACTCTATAGATTTCATGAGGCTAAGGAGACTGAACAGACAGTTAGAACAACTTGGGCCACACCGATGGAGGTGTTTTGGCAATCCAATGGTTACCTCAAGCTCTGCGGAGGCTGCAAGTCAACAATGTTTAGAAGAGCTCCTCACACAGGCTGTCAGAGGAGAATATTTTTCTGAGACAGACCTTACTGATGCATATTTGCAGATTCCGATGGGCGAGGAGTCGCAAAACATGGTGTTTTATATATAATCGCTTTGGCTTATGTAAGTACAACTGTTTGCCTTTTGGGGTCTCTTCGGCTCCAGCAATCTTTCAGATATAACCAGAGTATTTAACCATGTCCATACCCACTTGCACAAACTATCTCAGTGAATTAACTGTAGCAGTGCTACATATCAAGACCACCTGCGAAACCTTTGCATCTTATTTACGACATTGTGTGATTCAGCACTGAGTGCCACTTAGACAAATGCCACATTTTCAGGAGCAATTGGAATAATTGTGTTCCTGCACAACAAAGAAGGGAGCCAGTCCATTGGCCGCAACATCATAGCTATCAACTCTCTACCCCACCCTCTAAACTTACAGGAGCTGTGAAACTTTATGGGGAAGATGAACTATTGTTCTAAGTTTCTCCCCCACGGAGCCCATATAGTGCATCTGCAAAACCATGTACAGAAGAAAAATTTTCACAACAGGGCTGCCTGTAAGCACACTCCACGCAGCTGAAGTATATGCTGCACTCGGCACCCTGCCTTACACCACCTTTCACTTTTGCATCCACTGATCGTGGCAATGGACACCTCTCCATATGATAGGTGTAGTGTTGACGCATAAATGACAACGGTACTGAGTAACAGATTGCCTACACATCAGAGATGCTAACATCCACTCAAAATAACTACTCGTAGATAGAATAGGAAACTTTAACATTTGTCTTTGGTATTAAGAAGTTCCACATTTATATTTTCCGGACTACATCCACATTAATTACAGACCACAAACTGCTGGTGGTGATGTTTGGGCCGCACTCCCGTCTTCCAGAATGGACAGCACAATGGCTCACATGTTGGGAGATCTTCCTCAGCTCCTACAATTATACCATTCAATCAAAGCCCACAGTGCAACACATCAATGCAGACACTCTTTCTCACTTACCTGTGGGACCAGACCCAGTCTTTGACCAGCACAATATCTCATGTTTTCACGCTGACACAAGATGCAGACAAGTATTGGACAGGTTCCCCACTACAGCTTCACAAATCACTGTAGATAAGTGCTGTTTCCCAATCTAATAGTGAGTTGTGTACTATGTGCTCCCCAGGTAGCCCACACAATTTTCGAAGAACACCAATCTGGAGCTCTGGGCCAGAGTTTGCCTCTCCAGCTGTCTGTCAGTCACCAATGACAATGATCCGATTGACACTGAGACAGATACTCAGCTTGCCGTCACCCCTACCACACTACAGTCCCAAGTTTTGTACCCAATCCGTCAGGGGCACAGGGGAGTGTCACTGATGAAAGCCCTAGTGCAACAATCTGCTGACTTGCCAAGGTCAAACACAGAAATGGAAGCTGTGGTGCACAGCTATTCCACTTGCGCCCAGCATCAGACCATTTAAGTTAAATCTAATCTTTCATCTGTCCCAGACCCCCTTCGCCCATGAGATCACATTCATTTCAACTTTGTGGGCCCCTTTCTGGACTCTTATGTGGCTCACAGCCGTGGACACCTACTCCAGCATGGCATCCACCATTAAATACGACACCATTAACGCATTTGTCAAGATCCTCACCACTAAAGGGCTTCCTTGATCCAATGTGTTGGGCAAGAAGCCCCCAATTCACGGTGAGAGATTTCTAACAATTTTGTGCCTCAAATGGTATCGAGAACCTTTGTAGTCCACTATTTCACCCATCCTCCAATGTAGAAGCAGAGTGATGATACAGGCATTTAAGCAGCAAATGTTAAAAGATGTGGGAATCACCACTACCCCAGCAGTGATCACGATGTTCCTGAGCACATAATGACTGCTCCCATCCACAACTGCAGCCTGGCAGAGCTCCTCCACAGGAGGCAACCACAAACTAAGCTCAGTCTAATTGCACCACAGCCTTGGACATGGCATACCCGGCAATATCTTCCCAGCACAGCAACACAGACACACTCGTATGGGGTGAAATACACATGGACACCAGCTACAGTGGTTGCCACCTGTAGTCATCACACTTCTAGGGGTTTGGAATGCCGTCACACTGACCGACTCCATCCTTGCCTCCTGACTGCAGTGCCTCCTAAAGGTCACCCTGCCACTGAAAGCCAACCTGTGCCAGTTTCATAGCCACACAGGTGTAACTTGGGACTCCAGAACATCAGTGGTGATTTCTGTGGACACAGGCATAGTGGCTAAGATCTCCACACAGCTTCTGCAACCACAGCTTCTGAGATGGGACACCAACCATACCACTAGTTCAACTCACAAAACACCTGCCTGGATGCATCCGGCCAGAAGTGATAAGTGACTATTTCAAGGTGCAGGAGGGGGAGATCTGGTGTCCCAGTCTGGTGACTTCAAATGCACAGGGGAAAACATGGATCTCAACCAAGACCACTAGGCAGAACTGCCTAGCAATGCCATAGCACTGACCTTACCCTGCTGGAGTGTCACAGTTCTCTCACTGAAAAATTAGTGATTAGAGCAGCCCTGTTAAGTTCTGCTGTGCTGTCACTCTGCTTTCAGTGGTGTATTCGCCTTGCAATCTTATCATCAGTTGTAACGCATTGTTGTACCTCAGTTTCTGTACAGTGAACGTGGAGGATGGGGTTCTGTGCTACTGACACACAAAGGTGGTTGTTCACAAAGACTACCTTCGTGGACTGATGATCCACAGTTACTGAATTTTGGGTCTGTCATACAGCTGGATGACATATGACCAAAGAGTAAGCATCAGAAACAAATAATGGGTGATGGCATGTAAGATTTCACACAGTTGTGACAAAGTCACTAAGGAGGTATGCGACTGTCTTGAAAAATATGTGTAGTCTACAAAATGTTGAATAAGTCACTGAGGGAAAAGTCACTGAGGGAAAAGTCACTGACTGAATGCATCAGTAAATGTGATTGATTGATTGAGAGGGTTTATGCGACCAAACGGCGAGGTCATCAAACCTGTGATTCTGAAGTTACTCACAGAAGAAAGGGGTCCATTGAAAGTGGACGTATCCAGTCAGAGGAGTCAAATTATAAAATAATGAAATTAAAACGCACACAGTAAAAGGCATAAAAAGTGAGACCAAATCTAAATCTGGAAAAAAAAGTCAGTCTTTCCATGGGGGGGGGGGGGGGGGGGGGGGGGGTCATGGGGTCCCACACCGAAAAGACATGAAAAGAGGTCCCAACCACAACCACCCTACCCCTGCTCCAGAGGTAAAGCAAAGCCTTAACCATCCGTAAATCGTCCGTTAATATTAAAATTAAGGAATCTCGAAGACTATACTTAGCATGAACAGCCAAAAGAAGGAGACATTCCACCAATATGTGGGATACTGTCAGTCTGGCTCCCCAACCAACAGGTTCGTTCCGCAACATGAAACAATGAGTGAGCCTGGTATGACCAATGAGTAGATGGCATAAAACTGTGGACCACTTCAGAGAGGAACGGAAGGAAGAGTGCCCAACTTCAGTAGACTGAGTTTATTGCTATGAGCAGTAGCGCAGCAGATGTCATTTCACTTTTGGGCAAAGACAGATTTGGAGTAGATCTGCTTATCCACAGTTGGAATCATGAAAGGGAATGGGGACTAAGTATCTGCTTCTCTAGCCAAACAGTCAGCAGTTCATTCCCTTGGATGCTCACATGACTTGCGACCCAGAGACAACTGAGCAGGTGACAAGGCCAAGGGCAGAGTCATGGATAGCAGAGACTGAAGGGTGACGAGAGTAGCATCGCTTGATAGCCTGCAGGCTGCCTTTTGAGTTGGAACAAACTAAAACACTATGGAGAGAGACCTGAAAAACAAAATGGAGGGCTCTGTGAATGGCTAGAAGCTCTGCTGTGAGCACACTAGACATTCCCAGCAACAAATGGTGTTCTAAGCCAACAGGACTGTCTTAGAATCATCAGCCTAAAAGATGGCGGCACCCTGGAACTTTGCAAAGATGGCATGTACAAGACACCGGAAAACCATAGGGGTGGCAGAGGGAGTAAGTGGAGATGGAGATCCCGACAGAGGGAAGTTTGCATGCCAATCAGCAACCATGGGCATTTGTCAGGAGGGAGACACCCCTCATTTGCAAAGAGGACAGGGTACATGGTTGGTTGGTTGGTTGGTTGGTTGGTTGGTTGGTTTGTTTGTTTAAGGAGGGGAGGGGAAGGGACCAAACTGCGAGGTCATCGGTCCCTTGTTTCTGGTAAAATAATTACACAATGGAAAGAAGAAAAGAAAGGAGATGTACAGCACAATGACAAGAGAATGGAAGAACAACAGAAGGACAATCAACACTACTATGGACAAAACAGGAAAAGGAAACCACAGAGAGAAGCAAGAAACAGGTATAAGAGATAAAAACAAGAGAGCAGATGACCATGTTTGGCTGACCACAAGAATAAAAAGGAAAAGCCAGCCACTCTGCGACAAATTAAAACATCCAGCCTGAAAGCATCAGAGTGGAGAACACAAAGGGACAAAGGAGATGCGCGAAAATTATATAGAATGATAAAACCCATCGTCACGTATAAAACGCAAAGCTAAATTATCCGATGAGGCATTGTCAGCTAAAATTAATGGCAATGAATCTGGTAACTGAAGAGGCTGTCACAGAGCAGCCGAAGAAGGATAGCTCACCAAGATATGGGCCACTGTCAGCCGAGGGCCGCAACAACACTGAGGTGGGTCATCATGGTGCAGGAGGTAGCCATGTGTCACCCAAGTATGGCCAATGCGGAGCTGACAGAGGGCCACAGAGTCCCTGCAAGTGTGCCGCGTGGAAGTCTTCCACACATTCGTAGTCACACAGTTTGTTGTGCGTACTGAGGTTATGCCACTCCATCTCCCAAAGCCGCAAAACATTGTAGCGTAGTGCTGAACGCAGGTCAGTTGCAGAGAAGCCAATCTCCATAAGCGGTTTCCACGTAGTCTGTTTGGCCAGCCTGTCAGCAAGTTCGCTGCCTGGGAGTCCGACATGACCTGGGGTCCAGACAAACATCACTGAATGAGTGGACCAGTCCAGGGCATAGATGGACTTCTGGATGGTTGCTACCAAAGGATGACGAGAGTAGTACTGGTCGATAGCTTGTAGGCTCCCCAAGGAGTCAGTACACAGACTCCCCAAGGCATGAACGGATGTGCTCAAGAGCATGAGATATAGCAACCAGCTTGGCAGTGAAAACTCTGCAGCCATCTGACAAGGAATGCTGTACAATATGTCCCCATGGACATATGTGAAGCCAACATGATCATCAGCCATCGTGTAATTAGTGTAAACCACTTCACAGCCTCAGTACATGTCAAGAATCGAGAGGAAGTGGCAGCGGTGAGCTGCGGGGTTAACTGACTCCTTAGGGGCATGTGAAAGGTCCACCCGAAGCCACGGCCTAGGTGTACACCATGGAGGTGTACGTGAATGGACCTCAAGTATAGGCAAGGACTCCAGTTCGGAAAGAAGGAATTGGACACGAACTGCAATTGGAAGCCCTGACTTCGGCTGCCAATGCGGGAGACGGTAATTCAGATGCACAGGACAACTACAAATGTGAGTAATGTAACTAGCCAGCAGCTGTGCATGCCTAACCTGCAAATGGAGGGACTCCGGCCTCCACCAGCACGCTGGTCACCGGACTCGTCCTAAAAGCTCCTGTCGCTAAGTGAACGCCACAGTGGTGCACTGGGTCGAGTAAACGCCGAACCATAAACCAGACTCCCATAGTCAATGCAGGATTAAACAAGGGCTCTGTAGAACTGCAGCAGTGTAGAGTGATCTGCACCCCAGTTGGTGCTACTCAGGTAGCGGAGGGCATTAAGGTGCTGCCAGCACTTCCACTTAAGTTGACGAAGGTGAAGAAGCCAAGTCAATTAGGCATCGAAAACCAGTCCTAAGAATCGATATGTCTCCGCTAGAGTGAGTGGATCGTCGTCAAGGTAAGATTCTGGTTCCGGGCGAACAGTATAATGCCGACGAAAGTGCATAATACATGACTTTGTGGCCAAAAACCGGAAACCATGGGCTAGAGCCTATGACTGCGCCTTGTGGATGGCTCCATGTAGGCGCCGCTCAGCAACACCAGTACTGATGGAGCGGTATGAAATGCAGAAGTCATCTGCATACAGAGAAGGTGAGACAGACGGCCCTCCAGCTGCTGCTAGACAATTAATGGCCACTAAAAACAGAGATACACTCAATACAGAGCCCTGTGGGACCCCATTCTCCTGGATATGGGGGGATCTATGGGAGGCACCAACTTGGACACGGAAAGTATGATGCGAGAGGGAATTTTGGATAAAAATCAGGAGCGGCCTCGGAGACCCCACTTGTATAATGTGGTAAGGATATGATGTGTCGCCAGGTCGTGTCACAAGCTTTTCGTAGATCAAAAAAGATGGTGATCGTGGCGGAAGCTGCCCTGACATGGAGCCAGTAGGCCATGTGACTCCAGGACCTACCCCAATCCCCAACACACCATACTTTCCAGCAGCTTACAAACAACGTTGGTGAGGCTGATGGGCCAATAGCTATCCACATTAAGCGGGTTTGTGCCAGGTTTGAGCACCAGAATGATGGTGCTCTCCTGGCCATTGCGACAGAAAGACACCATCACAACAGATCCAGTTGAAGATGATGAGGATATGTCGCTTGTAGTCATATGAGAGATGTTTAATCATCTGATTGTGGATCTGATCTGGTCCAGCAGCTGTGTCGGGGCAATGTGTAAGGGCAGTGAGGAGCTCCCACTCTGTAAATGGGGCATTATAGGACTCACTGCGGCATATAGTGATCGAGAGGACTTTCCCTTCCAGCCACTGTTTGAGAGGGCGAGAGGCTGGGAGGTAATTCTCTGACACATAGACTCGAGCATAGTACTCAGCAAAGTGCTTGGCAATCTCGACTGCATCAGTAGATAACATGCCATTTATGTTAACACCAAGAACACCTGTTGGGGTCTGGTACCCAAAAACATGTTTGATCCTTGCCCTGACTTGGGAAGGTGACGTATGGCACCCAATGGTCAAGATGTACAGGGTGTCCGAAAAGTCTTTCCCTGATTACATAAATTGATAACTCAGGCTAGAAGTAAGATACAAATATGAAACTTGGGTCCAATTGTTTACAACTATCAAAGTTTTTTTTTCTGTTTTAGGTTCAGTGTACATAAGTAGTGGACGAGGTGCAGTGCCCAAGAAGTCATGTTAACCAATCAGGAGAAGGCACAGTGTGTCCTGTGGTACCATGAGACACGATCACCAACCACAGTGCAAAGACACTTCCAGACAACATTTGGAAGGAATCCACCTGATGTCAAGAGCATTAAAGCCTGGTATGAGAAGTTCAAGATCACAGGATCGGTTGCAGACCTTCCGAGGTCTGGTCGACCAAGAACCTCAGCAGACAGGGTGGAAGCTGTAAGGCAGTCTTTTCTGCGAAGTCCGAAGAAATCGGTGCGCAGGGCCTCACGTGAATTACAGCTGCCAAAAAGCTCTCTCCATGACATTTTACACAAACGTTTATTGTTTCGTGCATACAAAGTGCAAATCATTCAGGCCTTGTTGCCCAATAACAGTTACACGTCGATATGACTTTGCGGTTGAAATGCTATCACGTATTGAGGACGAAGATGGTTATCTCAGACGAATTGCCTTTTCCGACGAAGCGACCTTTTTTGTCAGTGGAGTATTGAATCGCCATAATGTGCGCATTTGGGGGTTCACAACCCCTGGCGAGTTCATGGGGTGCACCAGAGGCAGTCCAAAGGTGAATGTTTGGTGCGCGCTATTGTACGATCGAATTATCGAGCCATTATTCTTCTCTGAAGCTACCATCACATGTGCAGTGTATCTGGACATGTTGCAACTGTATGCTGTTCCTCAGCTGCTTCAGTATCACCCCGATGTCTTGTTTCAGCAAGACGGTGCACCGCCTCATTGGGGTTTGGACGTCCGTGCCTAGCTCAATATGACCTTTCCTGGGTGGTGGATTGGTCGTGATGGGCCAACGGTTTGGCCTCCACGCTCTCCTGACATAACCCCATTAGACTTCTTTTTATGGGGTTATGTCAAGCACGAGGTCTACCGATCTTGAAACCCTGCAGCAACGGATAACCACACTCGTTGAATCGATCCCTCCAGTGATGTTGGCTAATGTGTGGACGGAAATTGAATATCGCCTAGATGTGCTATGTGCTACCAAGGGCGCTCATATGGAAGTTTACTGATGTGTGAAAAAACTTTGATAGTTTGTAAACAATTAGACACTAGTTTCATGTTTGTATCTTACTTCTAGCCCGAGTTATCAATTTATGTAATCAGGGAAAGACTTTTTGGACACCCTGTATCTCTCCCAACATTCCTGCTTCCGTCGTTTGATAAGTTGACGAACACGGGCACAGAGCCATTTAAGGACTATGAGGTGCTCCAGGGAAGGGTGCCGCTTATGCCGCTGTGTAGGTCGCCAACGCTCCTTAATTGCTTCAGCCAGTTCCGGTGGCCACCAAGGAACTGCCTTTTCCCGAGGGCAACCTAAAGAGCGAGGGATCGCGTTTTCTGCCACAGAAAGGAATGTTGTAGTCACCTGTTCAACCATCACATCAATGTTCCCATGCGGGGGAGATTCAATGATGACTGCAGAGATGAAAGTTTCCCAGTCCGCCTTGTTTAAAGCCCATCTGGGCAGGCATCTGTGGGCCTGACACTGGGGCAGTGACAGGAAGATGGGGGAGTGGTCACTACCACACAGGTCATCATGTGTTCTCCAGTGGATAGATGGGAGAAGTCCTGGGCTGCAAATTGATAAATCAATGACCGAGTAACTACCATGAGCCACATTGAAATGTGTGGCAGCCTCTGTATAAAGTAGGCAGAGGTCAAACTGAGACAGTGAAGTTTCGACATCTCTGCCTCGGCCAGTAAGCACAGTGCCACCCCACAAGGGGTTAAGGGCATTAAAATCTCCCAAAAGTAGGAAAAGTTTAAGGAGTTGATCAATCAGTGCAGCTAATATATTCAGGGGTACTGCACCATCTGGAGGAAGATATACATTGCAGACAGTTATTTCCTGCATCATCCTTATTCTGACAGCCACAGCTTCACGAGGGGTTTGAAGGGGCACAGTTTCACTACAGACTGAGTTCAGGACATCAACGCAAACTCCACCTGACACTCGATTATAGTAGCTAATGTTCCTGTAATATCCCTTATAGCTGCGGAGGGCAGGTGTTCGCATTGCCAGGAACCAGGTTTCCTGGAGGGCAATGCAGAAAGCAGGTGTAAAGCTTAACAGTTGCCGTATCTCAGCCAGGCAGTGGAAAAAACTGCCTCAATTCCACTGGAATGCCTACATCCTGTACTGGAGGATGACATCGTCATGAGATTGGGAAGGCACAGAACATTCAATGGGGCTGTTTACACCTCAGAGTCACCTGCTGCCACTGATTTATTTGTTTTGTTTTGGTTTTAGGGCACAAAACTGCTATGGTCATTAGCGTCCGGTCCGTGACTTAGGAAACAGTAAAAACTGAAAATGAAAACCAGCAGCAATGGGAACGAAACTCAAAAAATTGGAGAAACTAAAAGCAGAAGGAAGGCTTAAAAATCCAATACAGAAAGGGGTTGGTTGTCCCCAAAAACAAGCTTCAAATGACTGATGTCATTTCACTGGCACTAATAAACTTGAGAACGCGATCGGCCGAGCGCGTGTCATCTGCTAAAATTGACGATATATCAGGCGACAGCTGTAGACAGGCGCGTAACGGAGTAAAATAGGGGCACTCAATTAAAAGGTGTCTTACCGTCCACAGCTGAGAGCAGTGGGGACCGAGTGGGGAGGATCGCCGCTTAAAAGATCTCGATGGCTAAAAACACAGTGCCCTATCCGGAGTCTAGTTAAAATTACCTCCTCCCGACGACGCGTTCAGGAGGAAGAGGTCCAAGCACAGGGAAGAGCTTTCACGTCCCGCAATTTATTATGGGGAAGTGTCGACCAATGCGCGTGCCATAAAAAAACAACATGACGACATAAAACGCTCCATAGATCGGCGAAGGGAATCGACTGAATAGCTGGCCGAAGAAGAGAGACTGCAGCCTTGGCCGCAATATCGGCGGCCTCATTTCCACAGATACCAACGTGTCCCGGGAGCCAGAGGAACGCCACCGAGACGGCCCCCAGGTGGAGCAAGTGCAGACAGTCCTGAATCCGGTGGACCATAGGGTGCACAGGGTAAAGTGCTTGGAGACTGAGGAGAGAGCTGACAGAATCTGAGCAGATAACATACTGTATCCGCTGATGGCGGCGGATGTAGTGGACAGCCTGGAGAACAGCGTAAAGCTCCGCAGTATAAACCGAACACTCGTCGGGAAGCCGAAATTGATTTGGGGTGTCGCCAACAAAATGGGCACTGTTTTCGAGCCATCAGTGTAAATAAATGTGGCTTCCTTCATTTGTGCACATAGAGCAGCAAATGCCCGACGATAAACAAGTGAAGGGGTACCATCCTTGGGAAATTGACAAAGCTCACGGAGCAGGCAGATCTGGGGACGGAGCCAAGGCGGTGCTGTACCCCAAGTTGTCAAGAAGGTTTTAGGAAAGCGGAAGGAAAGAGAATGGAGCAGTTGGCGGAAGCGGACTTCCGGTGGTAGTAGGGAGGAGGGGCGGCCTGCATACCCTACATCAAAGGAGGCATCGAAAAAAATGTCATGCGCTGGATTAGCAGGCATGGAAGACAGATGGCTAGCATAACGACTCAGAAGGACTGCTCGCCGATTGGACAGCGGAGGTTCAGCAGTCTCAGCATAAAGGCTTTCCACAGGGCTGGAGTAAAAAGCTCCAGACCCTAAACGTAATCCACGGTGGTGGATAGAGTCGAGACGATGAAGAATAGACGGCCAAGCAGAGGAGTAAACTATGCTCCCATAGTCCAATTTCGAGCACACTAAGGCGTGATAGAGGCGGAGAAGGACCACTCGGTCCGCTCCCCAGGAGGTACCATTCAGGACACGGAGGGTACTGAGGGATCGCAGACAGCGAGCCGAAAGATAGGAAACGTGGGAGGACCAGCACAGTTTTCTGTCAAACATAAGACCTAAGAATTTAGCGACGTCCGAAAATGGTAGGTTGACAGGTCCTAGATGTAAGGAAGGTGGAAGAAACTCCTTACGTCGCCAAAAATTAACACAAACTGTCTTACTGGGAGAAAAACGGAAGCCAGTTTCGGTGCTCCAAGAGTAGAGGCGATCGAGACATCCTTGAAGACGTCGTTCAAGAAGGCTGGTCCGTTGAGAGCTGTAGTAGATCGCAAAATCGTCCACAAAGAGGGAGCCCGAGACATCAGGAAGGAGACAATCCATAATTGGATTAATGGCAATAGCAAACAGTGCAACACTTAGCACGGAGCCCTTGGGTACCCCGTTTTCTTGGGAGAAGGTATGCGAGAGAGTAGTGTTCACCCGCACTCTAAATGTGCGCTCTGCCATAAATTCGCGAAGAAAAAGGGGCAGCCGACCTCGAAAGCCCCAAGAGAACAGTGTGCGGAGGATGCCTGTCCTCCAACAGGTATCGTATGCTCTCTCTAGATCAGAAAATATTGCTACTGTTTGGCGTTTCCGGAGAAAATTGTTCATGATATAAGTGGAGAGAGAAACAAGACGGTCAACTGCAGAACGATGCTTTCGGAAACCGCATTGGGCAGGTGTTAAAAGACTGCGGGACTCCAGCCACCAAGCTAAACGGCAATTCACCATACGCTCCAAAACCTTACATACACTACTTGTGAGAGAAATGGGGTGATAGCTAGAGGGGAGATGTTTGTCCTTTCCAGGTTTTGGAACAGGAATGACGATAGCTTCCCGCCATCGTCTGGGAAAAGTACTGTCGGTCCAAATTCGATTATAAATGTGAAGGAGGTAACGCAGACTATGGGTTGATAAATGCAGCAACATTTGGATGTGGATACCATCCGGTCCTGGGGCGGAGGAGCGAGAAGAATAGAGTGCATGTTGGAGTTCCCGCATGGAGAAAACAGTATTATAGCTTTTGCGATTTTGAGAGAAGAAAGCAAGAGGTTGCACTTCCGCTGCATGTTTCTTCGGGAGAAACGCCGGCGGGTAATTTGAAGAGCTCGAAATCTCAGCAAAGTGTTAACCCAAGGAGTTAGAAATTGCGACGGGGTCCACTAACGTAGCACACGCGACAGTGAGCCCAAAGACTGGGGAGAAACCAGGCGCGCCTGATAACCGTCGAATCCGACTCCAAACTTCCGAGGAGGGAGTGAAGGTGTTAAATGAGCTAATAAAGAATTTCCAGCTTGCCTTCTTGCTATCGCGGATGATGCGACGGCATCGCGCACAGAACTGCTTATAGCGGATACAGTTGGCCAAAGTAGGATGGTGGCGGAAAACGCGAAGAGCACGTCGCCGCTCACGTATTGCGTCACGGCATGCCTCATTCCACCATGGAACTGGGGGGGCGCCGGGGCAATTCAGAGGTGCGTGGTATTGAATGTTCCACAGCTGTAAGAATAACGTCGGTAATATGTGTGACCTCATCGTCGACGCTAGGAAAGTGACGGTCATCGAATGTCTCTAGAGACGAAAAAAGTGTCCAATCGGCTTGGGCAAACTTCCAGCATCACGGGCGCATATAGGGCAGTTGAGGCTGCAGTCTAAGGACAAATGAAAAGTGATCACTCGAGTGTGTATCATCAAGGGTGAACAATTCGAAGCGCCGAGCTAGCGGAACAGTACCGACCGAAAGGTCCAAATGAGAGAAATTTGTCGTGGAAGCAGACAAAAATGTAGGGACCCCAGTGTTGAGGCAAACTAGATCCGCTTGGTGGAAGACGTCTAGCAATAGTGAGCCACGTGGACAAGGATGTGGAGATCCCCAAAGCGGGTGGTGGGCATTGAAGTCCCCAACCAGCAAATAGGGGGGTGGAAGCTGACCAAGAAGATGAAGGAGATCAGCTCGTGCCATTGGTGTGGACGATGGAATGTATACAGTACAAAGAGAAAGGGAAAGACGGACAGCGACAGCTTGGAAGGAAGTGTTTAAGTGGATTAGGTGATAATGGAGAGTATCATGGAGAAGAATCATGAGTCCTCCATGGGCTGGAGTGCCTTCAACAGAGGGGAGATCAAATCGGACGGACTGAAAATGGGGGAGAACAAAGCAGTCATGGGGACGCAGCTTTGTTTCCTGAAGACAGAAGATGACTGGCGAATAGGATCGTAAGAAAACCGACAATTCATCCCGATTGGCTCGAATGCCGCGGATATTCCAGTGGATAATGGACATAGGGTGAACAGAAAATGGAGGAATGTGACCAAGATTGCCATCAACTCAACGACTGCTCAGAGCTTGCGACCGATGGCATGGAATGGCATTCAGCCGAAGGCAGAAGATCCTGATCCATAGGTTGTTCAGGAGCAGCTCCTGCCACCAGCGATCGGCCGGTTGATCGCACACCAGCAGTGCGCCTCGGCGACACAGAAGACGGCCGAGGGCGATTTCCGCCAGGTGGTGCTGTAGATGAGACACGCCTTGGCGGAGAAGGAGATGAACTGGGTTTCTTATTAGCCTTCTTGGAAGTATGATGTTTAGATGAAGGAGGAACCGATGGTTGCGAAGTTGGGGTACGTAAGAAATCTTCACGAGTATGCTCTTTTTCCGAAGTCTTGGTGTCTGACTTTTGGGCTCGAGATTTAGCAGAACCCGATGAAGGGTGAGCCGTAGAGTGGGCAGGCGAAAGTGGTGAGGTTGAACGGGCGATCTTTGCGCTGGCCGATCTGACAACTGTGGCACTAAAGGTGAAGTCACAAGTCTGCGTGGCCGCCTCCTTTGTTGGCCGAGGAGAAGCAAGGACAGTGCTGTATTTTCCTGTCTGAGGCACGGTGGTGGGCTGTCGACTGGCGAATAATTTTTGAGCAGCAAAGGTCGACACCTATTCCTTCACTCTGATTTCCTGGATGAGCTCTTCGTCTTTAAAAATGGGGCAATCTCGAGAGGAAGCAGCGTGGTCACCCATACAGTTGATGCAGCGAGGGGATGGAGGTGGACAAGCACCCTCATGGGCATCCTTGCCAGACGTAACACATTTGGCCGGATTGGAACAGGACTGGCTGGTGTGATTGAACCGCTGACACCGATAGCAACATGTAGGGTTTGGGACATAAGGGCGAACGGAAATTATCTCATAGCCTGCTCTGATTTTGGATGGGAGTTGAACTTTGTCAAATGTCAAGAAGACAGTGCGGGTTGGAATGATGTTCGTGTCAACCCTTTTCATAACTCTATGAAGAGCCGTTATGCCCTGGTCAGACAGGTAGTGCTGAATTTCGTCGTCAGACGATCCATCGAGGGAGCATGTATAAATGACTCCACGTGAGGAATTTAAAGTACAGTGCGGTTCCACCCGGACAGGGAAGGTGTGGAGAAGTGTAGTACGCAGCAATTTTTGTGCATGGAGGGCACTGACTGTTTCTAACAACAAGGTGCCATTCCGTAATCTGGAACAAGACTTTACAGGACGGGCAATTGCGTCGACACCTTTCTGAATAATGAAAGGGTTGACCGTGGAGAAGTCGTGACCTTCATCAGACCGAGAAACAACAAGGAACTGTGGCAACGATGGAAGAACTGTCGGTGGTGAGACTCAGTGAACTTACGCTTGTGAGCAGACATAGTGGAAGGTGAGGAAACCATTGCGGAAGAATTCCCCATGATTACCGGTGTCTCCGATGGCGCGCTCCTCCCTTGTGGGGGCCCTCTCTGAGGGCACTCCCGCCTTAGGTGATTGTTCACACCTCAGGTCACACCTCCCGACAAACGGACGGAGGGACCAATCGGCAATTTTGGAAGGTATCAGCTCGGGTAATCACCCCTCCCTGGGCCTGGCCGTTACCAGGGGGTACGTACATGTCCTACCTGTCTACCCGGGGCGGGGAATTACGCGTTACCCCGTCACTGGCTCCGCACGAAAATGCGTGGGTCGGCCTTCAGACACGCACAGGGAGGAAGAAAGAGAAAGGGAAAAACAAAGAAAGGGAAAGGAAAGAAGAGAGGTCTCAAACACCGCAGCGGAGAAAAGGGTAAAGAGAAGAGGGAAGGAAAAGAGAAGGACAAAGGAATGATGAAGGTGAAGAATGCGTTACATTTACGAGCGTCCATCTCCAGACGTAGGCACAAACCATACTCCCAGAGGGGAAGAAAGGAAAGGAAAGAGCCAGAGGTGAGGGGGGGGGGGGGGGGGGGGCGAAGATGGGGGATATGGAAGGATGCGGAAAAGGAAGGTATGCAGCCCGGAAATGAAGGAGGGCCACATTAGCTCGGGGTCCCGTGCTCGCTACGCATGTATTCACAAAAGAGTTGTGGACCCCCTGGGGGGACCGACTTATTGCCTGAGTAGTCTATAGCCATTGTGTCTGAGGGTCCGGTGAGATCTAGGTCCTCAGCTGATGCCAGACTCTCCACCTCATCCACAGATGCAGAGCTTGTAGGTAGTGGTGGCGTGGGTGCCACCACAATTCCCTTGGGCTTGGGGATCGTCTTTTTGGATTTCTATTGCTGCTCCTTGGGTTTCCCTGGCTGGAAGGACTTCACTGATTCAGTCTCCAGGACTGAGGATGAATGTGAAGTCCTACGACCTGCTGCTTTTGGGCTCTTCAGCCACTGACGTGTGTCATCTTTCCCACAAGCAGAAAGCTGGGAAGGGAGTGACCCGAGGGACCCCTTCCTAGAGAGAGGAGTCAAAGAAGACTTACACTTCTCCGGCGCAGAAGTGGGGACTGATATACCCGATGGTTTGGAGGGGGGGGGAGGGGTTGCTCCAGAAGTAGGTGGTGCAGGAGCAACAGGGAGGGAAGTACCCCCAACATCAAGGGGGCAGGTGAGGTCTTCTGGCTCTGAGAGGTGACTGGGGTTGGCAGAGCTGATGGAGCTAGAACTGTTGTAGCGGCAGCGTAAGACAATGTCATACATAGAGGATGTAGGCGTTCCAATTTCCTCTTAGCTTCAGTGTACGTTGGTCGGTCCAGGATCTTGTACTCCATGATTTCCTCTCTTTCTGGAGAATCCTGCAGTCCGGCGAGCAAGGCGAATGGTGCTCTCCACAGTTGACACATATGGAAGGCAGGGCACATTGAATATTGGGATGTGATGGGCATCCACAATCTCGACATGCGACGCTGGAAGTACCACGGGAAGACATATGGCCAAACTTCCAGCATTTAAAGCACCGATTTTGGGGAAGGGATATACAGCTTTACATCACAGCAGTAGACCATCACTTTGACCTTTTCAGGTAATGTATCACCCTCAAAGGCCAAGATGAAGGCACCAGTGGCAACCTGATTATCCCTCTGACCCCGGTGGACACGCCGAACGAAATGCACACCTCGCCGCTCTAAATTGGTGTGCAGCTTGTCGTCAGACTGCAAAAGAAAGTCTCTGTGAAAGATGATACCCTGAACCATATTTTAGCTCTTATGGGGCGTGATGGTTACAGGAACATCCTCCAGCTTGTCACAAGCTAGTAACACCCGTCACTGGGCAGAGGATGCTGTTTTGATCAAGAGTGACCCAGGTCTCATTTTGGACAAGCTCTCCACCTCCACAAACTTGTCCTCTAAATGATCAACAAAAAGCTGAGGCTTCATTGTCATGAAATATTCCCAATCAGCTCTCAAACATAAAAGGTACCGGGGCAAATAAGAGCCACTGCCATCCTTAGCCCGAGGTTTCTCCCACAGTGTGGCCAGGGAGGGGAACGATTTGGGGTTTTACTTCTGTGCATTGAATTGAGCCCGTGAACACTTAGAGACTGCTGGTGTTAGACCACCAGCAAGAGATGAAGTACTACGCTTCATTGCATGTCATCCACCCTGACGCCGCCCAGTCCAAACAGGAGCGCTCCCCATCGGCGCCACCCAGCCGCAGCAAAGGCTACCTGGCAGGATGGCCATACAACAGACTGGCTACCGTGCTGGATATCAGGTGCAACCAAGCAAACAAGTCCATCATCATCGTCAGCGTAGAAAACGATACTGCACAGTTGATGGAAAAATACGCACCCAGGAGGGTGACCTCGCCCAATATTTGGAGAATGAGCAGAAGTGGAGATCCACATCAATGAAGGATGCGATAGGTCTCAGCGCATGATGGACACAATGTAAGGCGCCCTTCCCCAATTGGCTCACTCTTCGGGAAAATTTTGAAAAATGGAGGTCAAACCCTACAGGGGACCATCACATAAAGGCCGAAACGTGATCGACTCCTTTTAGTCGCCTCATAAGACAGGCAGGAATACCTCAGGCCTATTATAGCCCCCGAACCCGCAGGGGGTAGGGTACCTGAGATGGTCAGGGAAATGGCGAATGGCAAATGCGTAGGAAAGCAGGAATCGGCTCCATCGTATTTGTAGAGGTGGAATCCCTGCTTCTGCGAGGAGACTGTCAACAGATCTAATGTGAAAGGCACCAACAGCCAGACGCATCACACAATGGAGAACAGGGTCAAGTAGTTGAAGAGAGGAAGGAGCCAATGAACAATAAATCTGACTACCACAAACTCATCTGGACAAGACCAGAGCATGGTAAAGATGGAGAAGAGTGGTACAGTCTGCACCCCACAATGTGTGGGCCAGGAGGTGGAGAGCATTAAGCTTCCACATGCATGTACTCTTTAGGTGGCGAACATGGAGCAGCCATGTCAGCTTTTTATCATAAATAAGACCCCAACATCTACGAGCTGGTTGCCTAAATAAAGCTATGGATCGGAGTGTACTGTGGGTCAATGACAAAAATGCATAACCCACGTTTTGGAGGGAGAAAACTGGAAGCCATGGGCAGTGGCTCAGGCAAAGGCCCATCAGATGGCATGTTGGTGTCGGTGCTCAGCAGATGTTACAGAGTGGGAGCTGCACCAGATGCAAAAATTGTCGGCATACTGACGAGTAACCACAGGTGCAACAGAGGTTACAAGCCCACTGATGGCTATGAGAAAGAATGTGACAATTAGAACAGAACCCTGTGGGATACCATTCTCCTGGATCTGAGGAGTGCTGAGTGAAGTGCCAACTCGAACCTGGAAGAAATAGTGGGATACAAATACGTGAATAAAAATTGGAAGGGGGCTGTGAAAGTCCGAGTCATGGAGGCATGTATGCCTTACGTAGGTCAAAGGAAAGCACGACAAGGTGCCGGCAGTCAGTAAAAGCTTGTCGGATTGCTGTTTCCCATCTAGGTAAATGGTCAGTTGGAGGAGATTGTCCTGCCCGGAAGCCACACTGATATGGGGACAAAAGGCCCCTAGATTCGAGTATCCAACATAATCTGAAGTGAACCATCCTCTCGAGCAGTTCACAAAGAACATTCATCAGGCTAATCGGGCGGTAGCTGTCTAGAGACATTGGGTTCTTCCCGGGCTTAAGGACAGGGATAACTATACTGTCTCGTCATTGTGATAGCACCCATGAACTAAAGGCTGTTGAAGACCCTGTAGAGATGTTGCCTCTGGGGAACATTCAAGTGTTGGATAACCTGGTTGTGGATGTAATCCGGACCTGGGGCCGTGTCTTGTGAAGAGGTAAGAGCCTGCAAGAATTCCCATTCAGTGAAGAATTAATTATAGGGCTCAGCGTGGTGTGGGTTGAAACAGAGGGGGTCTGTTCAACTTGGTGTATCTGCCAGAGAAAGGTAGCAGGATAGGAGGAGGACACCAATGCCGTCGCAAAGTGTGCCGTGAGGTGTTCTGTAAGGACCAGTGGATCAGTACACAGAGCACCATGGAGGTTAAGACCCTGGACAGCTGACTGTTGCTGGCAGCCAGGAAGGCTACGAAGCTTAGACAAGGTGTATACGCGGAAAAGGAAAAAAAATTCCCGGGTTTTTCCCAGTTAAAAATACACTTTCTCCCAGGTGAGTTAAGTGACACACATTCCCTCGGAACTGTAAAAGTATCAATCCTTTGAATGGTTACCTTTTTATACACGAGCGTAGAATTTCCCGGCACTTTAGAAAACGAAACTCAGGGGGAAAAAAAACACGTTTTGGAAAGATCTCCAATGTGCAGCAACATGTATGCTCCATGTTTTCGTATTACGAAAGTATAAATTTGAATTCCACCAGAAAGCGCATGTTACTGTCCGAAGCATTGAAATTGAGATTGTGATGCGATTTTGTAAGCCAGTCATAGCTCATGACACATGATCCTGCCAGCTGATGACAGCGGGTATTCAGAGCATAGGACACATGTTGTAGTCAGCCAATAGCAACATCATTGTCAAGTAAGGTGAACGCACAAACAGCAAATGTTAATGGTTTAAATTAATAGTGTTGCTACAAGAAAAGCAAAGCTTTCACATATAATATTGGTCTCTAAGATTAATAAGCTGCAAAAGAAGCTAAGCTTTCACATATAATGTTGATCTTTTATGCGCGTGTTACCCTTAAGACATATAAAGCAAATGTGTCAGTAAATATTTAATAACAACATTAATGTCTAATCTTCTGGGCTCAAAATTCTTCCAAATGGCTCGTCATCAAAGAGTTGATTTTTAAATGAGAGTCAAACACTCTGACATTAGGAAATTCATCGTACATTCTGGCACATAGTTTATCTTGCGTAAAAGGAAATTTGCTTTGAAAGCAAACGCTTTTCAAATCGCCATTCCAAATATTTTCCCGCGACCTGTTAGCAACAGGTTTGTTTCATCGGTTGCCAAAGACTGTCAGATAGCAGGCGTCACCGCACTTGCGCAGCTAAGATGACGTAGGAAGCCCGTATGTTCGTACGTGTAAAATATTAAAAGATCTTGCAGTAAATCATAAAAGAAACAAGACATAAGAGGATACCCCAAGAGTGCATTTTTTTAAAGTAATTATAACAACGCTGATCATTCACAAACCCAGTCAGCCACATAGACAAACAGCAATTGGCATTCATCCGCTCGGCTTTATTCCGCTCAGTTCGAACAGCCTTGTCCCCTTTTGTCTGCAGGAAAGTTTATTTCCAAATGCAACGAGGATTCCCCTGGCAGAGACATCAAGTGCACTATGCATGCATTCAAAAATCAGCTGAGATTTATTCAGAAATCAATTTAGAATGTGTTAAAAAATATTCAAAAACCAACAGGGATGCATTTAAAATCATATGAACAATCGATAGACCAACATGCACTGGATGCTAGGTGCTTTGTGAACCAATGTTATTTTCCTCAAGAATATGAAACGAATTCCCCCCCCCCCCTGCCCAACAAGATCCGGGCCCGCTGCGCATGTGCAAATCAGGGGCAAATTGGTCGCCAATAAAATTTTTCCGGGTAGTATCTGGTTGCTTGCCGCTAGCGCTTACTCAGCCAATGGCCACATTTCTATAGCCAAAGGTGAGAGAAGGTACAACTCATACGCGACTCAACTGTGCATGGGCATAAGCCTGCTCGTAACTGATCAAACGAATCTAATGTAAACAGATGTGATGTCATGCTCATCGATGGCAATTTGTTGTTATGAAACATTGCATAGTCTTCCTAGAGCCTTTGACACATTTTGCTGTTGGCATACACTTGTATGAGCACTGTGTTTTGTTGTTGTTGTATGTGGCGCATTTCATTTGCAATCCAAGTTTTATTTTCGTTTTTTTCTCTCGTTCATGTTTTATTGCTGCAATATTATTCTGCAGTAGTGGGATACTGTAATATCTTTTGTTAGAGTATCAGTTCTTACCAATCAAAATTACACAAATTTAACTGAAAACTTAAACAATGAAAAATTCCCAGAATTTGAAAAAATTCCAGGGTTTTTCCTGGTTTTCTTTTGGATGGAAAAATTCCGGGTCTCCCAGTTGTCCCGGGAAGTCCCCAAGGGAGGACACATGGCACTTCCAGCATTATTTTTGCTCTGCTTAATAAGGTAACGAGCCTCAGCACACAGAGACGCTTAAAAGCAAGGAGGCCGGTCTGTGGAGGGTGTCGTTTACATCGTTGAAGCGCCTGAGGATGCTCCTGGATAGCCACTGCTACGTCCTTAGTCCACCATGGTGCTGGTCAATGATGAGAGGGACTTGTGGATAGGGTGATAGCAGTGTCGGTGGCATGAAGAGGAATGGCAAAGGCACCTTGCACGACCACATCAATGTGATCTGTCACAGAGGTGTCTACCTGGTGGCAGCAAGGGAAGAATATAATCATTGGAAAGTGCTCACTGCCACAGACATCACCATGGGGTGATCAATGTAGGGAAGCTACAAGAGCACAGGAGCAGATCCTGAGATTGACAGCAGTAAAAGTGCCATGAGCACCACTGAAGTGGGTAGGGGAACCATCATTAAGGAAAGACAAATCGAGATCTGTAATAAGTTGGTTAGTTAGGAGACTCTTACCCACTGAAGTGGCACTCCCCCACAGTGGGTGGTGGGCACTGAAGTTCCTAACCACTAATGATTCCAACTATTGCTTCTAGGTTGGTACGTAGGGGGATTCAGTCACTAATGACATCGGAGTGAACCAAAGTGCAGACCCCACTGGACGCTACCCTGGGAGCAGCACGTTCCTGACAGAATGCCCGATAACCATGAAATGTTGGAGAGTGGTCATCACTGAAGTGCGTTTCTTGAAGAGCAGGACAGAATACAGAATAGGAGGAGACAAGACATTGTATTTCCAGTAGGCGTCGGCAGTATCCATTACAATTCCACTGGGTGATTCTGTGGCGAGAATCTAGATTACGCATAAAGAAGCTGAGAGGAGATCATGTCACTCAGTCAGTGGTTGTCACCAACAAGAATGGAGTGACATCCATAAATAAGATGTTAGACTCAGGTTGCAAGGGGGGAAATGGCACCTCTGGGGGAGGGGGGAAGGGGGGGGAGGGGGGAAGGATGTTACAGAGGCAAAAGTTGAAGACAGTGACACTGGATGGAGTCTCTCATATTTTTGGCAAGCCTCAGCGTAAGACATGCAATCCAGGGACTTGTACTCTTGGATCTTCTTTTCTCTCTTGTAAGCTGAACAATGCGGTGAGTGAGGGAAGTGGCGGTCATGACAACTGACTCACACAGACGGCAGGGCGCAGGGACTTCGCTCATGGAGTGGGTGTCCACAGTCACCACACACAGGATCCACCATACAGTGGGAGGACATTTGTCCAAAACACAAGCACCAAAAGCACCTCACTGTTGGTGGGACATATGGCTTCATGTCACATCTGTAGCACATTACCTTAACCTTCTCTGGGAGGATATCCCCCTCGAAAGCCAGAATGAAGGTGCTGGTACAGGTGCAGTTGTCTTTGCCGTCCTTCTGTACACGTCAAACAAAATGAACACTGTGTTGCTCCAGATTAGTGCGGAGTTCCTCTCATCATTTTGCAGGATGAGGTCTCTATGAAAAATCACTCCTTGGACCATATTCAGATTGGTGAGGAGTCATAGACACTGGGACATTGCCAATAAGATCACACGCACAAAGAGCTGCAGATTGGGTGGCAGAAGAAGCTTTGATCAACAGGGAGACCAATCACATGTTACGAAGAGATTCCACTTCACCAAACTTGTCCTCTATATACCACAATGGCTTTGTGGTAGTGTATGTGTCGCCATCCATCCCAGTACAGACAAGGAAGCGGGGAAAGTGTTTCATCCCAAAACGGCGAGCCTGGCCCTCCTCCCTTAGTATAGCCATGGAAGGGAAGGCTGCCAGGTCATATGAAGCAGCATTCAATGATCCTTCACCATTTGAAGAGACGGCCATTGGAGAATGGCCAGATTTTTGCAGTTTGATACGCTTCATGCGCCAAGCATCCATCCTGATACTACCGATTCCGATCAGGGGCTCTTCATGGGTGCCACCCAGCCACAACATGGGCCGCCTGGCATGGTGGCTGTTACCGGGAGTTCCAATGCCCCAAGGAGACAAGCAATCACTCTTTGGCATACAAGGGGCAGTAACAGCTCACGTATCAGTTGTGTGATCCCTGTGTTGTCAGTAGGCTCACTCGGATGGGTACATAACAGCCCTACCACACGTGGTTACACGTGTTTAAGACCTAGCAGGGTCTGCATCCAGTGCCTGCTAACTCATGGAATAGTATTTTGGTATAAATGGAATTGTTGTTTAGGCACACTGTATATATGGATTCAAAAATTTATGTATACTTACACAACCTGCCCTATACATATACTAATATCTGCTGATGATCACAACCTACTTCCTGTCACTAGATCTGTTTCCTATAACTAGCATTAATGTGGCATTTGCACGAGGCGTTTAAAAGTTTTACTACTGATCAGGCAAGAGACACACCTGAGAAGCCAAATACTGCAGAGTAGTTTTTGTGCTCTCACAGTGAAACACAATTCACAGATAACACACAAGCTGCATTGTACTGTTCTTTTGTTTCATTGTTACAGCTGGTAACTGTGAAAGTAACAAATAGTTTATGTGAATGCCAGACCCAGTTTTTCCTACAAAGGCTAAAATATTTGCAAATGCACAACCCACTGTATAGAACATGTAAAAAGAACCCATGCACACAGAACTGGAATTTGTCTTTGTAATCCATTTCTATCACATTAAAGAGGTCAATAAAGGAAATGAAATTCACAGAAATGTTGTTGAAGTTTATATGAAAATGATGTGTCATTTTAATGCCAATTTCTTCTGAAGTATACTAAGAATATCTACACAGTACTAGCAGGAGTACTACCTTCAGTATAAGTGTTTACATACGAATGTTCCTGCTCTTCCTTCTGTTTTATCTACTCCAGAAATTACTAAACTGTCAAATGGCAAATAAATATATGAATAAATTGGACAATAAAGTTAACATCTTAGCTGTTCCATTCACACTTTTAACCAGCTCTGGGATTTTTAAAACTGCAGTTAAATTCAGTACCTCACCACTGCACTTATCCCAGCAAGTGACAACCTCTTGGGTAAGCTGCACAAACTTGTAAGCAAAGGTGGTATATTCCTATCTCTAATTCTGTTACAATACTGGTAATCCCATCAGTACAATCCATATCCAAAGACATATTAGAATATTGTGTGGTCTACAGATGTGTAATTCTAATTGCTGTACACAAGACACCACGATTTTATGTATGAGAACTGGAGTAGAACTACATTTCTCCCTTTCTTACCATTCAATATTATATCTACACGCCATATATGGGTTTTTCCTTGCATGTACAGAAGGATTCTTACCGCCAGAAGCAGTCAATACAGAAAAAGAATAAAGAAAACTAGTATATTTTGCAGACTTTTCTTCTGTGTTTCTGAATCAGAATTTCTTAGCCCATAAACATGACCGTTAGCACAGGTATCTGTGTAAACTAAAAGTTCTAAATTTTGTCAAATGTAAAAATGTTCTGTAAATATGTAAACTGTTTCTGATAATTACTATTGTTACACATGCTGTAAAGATATATTTCGATGATTACGTGTTTTTAAAACCTGTAAATAGACTTGCAATGTGTTTGTTTTGTCTTACCATACTGTAAACATTAAATTAAGTATGTGGAAACTGTTTGTTACAGCGTATTTTGTTTTTTATTTCCAAATACAGCTATATATAATGTGTATTATTCAGTGTACCATGAAAGAACTGGCAAAAAAGTAAGTAAATAAACTTTATGGTAGAAATGTGTATAATAATTAATTCTTTTTTAGCACAGATTAAACCTACACAAAAACACAAGCAATTTAACAACAACAAGCATTACTTCCATCAAAAGAAATCGAGACAAAAACTATACAAGGTATAGTGATCATTTAGAAAGTTATTTGCAATTTTAACTCAAAGAGCAACTCAGAAAGACAGATGGCATAAGCACAGTAAATACGTAAAACCAAGATGTTAACATAAACAGTACAGTTTGAGCAATAAGACTTCTCTAATTCAATTATAACACATATTCCAGAGCTAATATTTATATTACTCTCTTCGGTATTTATCGCACTTTGAAACAAACAAACAAACAAAAAAGAGTGAAGGAAATGGAACTTTGAAATGTCACAATTGATCAGTATGAAATATGCAATTACACAGTTTGTTGTGTCTTTCTGCATGGTCAGTATGATAAAATGTCAAATAAACGAACACTAAATTCACATGAATTAGCATTTGATCTAGTGAATTAATGTGGTTCAACTACTTATAAAGTTTGTTTATTTCTGTTTAAACCACATAGAGCAGGTGAAACTGTTGTTTGTATTTCAAAACAAAATCTGTAGGCTATAGAAGTACTTGGCAGACTAGCAGGATAGATGTTAACTTATTGTTAGCCCTGTCATGCTTACACGTTAACAAATCTTACACAAATAACACTCTGTCCAGCCTCACTTCATTTACGTCGGTTATGTGATGATGTAAAACATGTATGATACATCGGACTTACCGGATATGGCTGTTGCAGAACCTCATAGTATCTTGGTGGTGCTACTCGACCCCCCCTTCCATTGCCTCTGAAATACCCTCGTGGGTTATATGCTGGCATTCCTCTCGGTACCGCTCCGCCTCTCCACGGTCCAGCTCTCGCCATTCTCATACCACCACCTCTCATATTAACTTGCACTCTCGGCGGCTGCCATCCATAAGGCAGTGGTAAAGAGTAGTTCCCAGGAATTTTCGGAGGTGGTCCTTCACTTTCTCCATTCTCTTCTATCTGTTGACGAGATAAACAACATACTGACAACAACATAAACATACATTAACCTCAAACAAAGACCCAAACATCAACTGATTACATTCCATACTATTTAACATTAAAACCTCCAGGAAGAATTCTATATCTCGTAATATTACCTTCCGTTTCATAACTGTGTAATTAAGGCTGCCAGGTTCGGGATACCAATAGGCAGAGTTTTCATGAGAATACGAGAGCGCCATGCGTAAAACGAAACACAACACAGAGTTACCAGACTGCTTTCCATTACTACTGACTGACTCAAGAGTGTATTGACATTTGAAGACGCTGTTTATTAGAACTGTAAAGTCGCTGGGTAGATGAAATTCTTGCGATTAAACAGCAACTGGTGCGTTAAAACTGCTATAAGGGAAAAAAACGATAACAGCTGATAGTTAAATTCGGTCACCACACATATTGTATATACGACGTAAGTCATGGTACGCCGCTAAACATGATCCTACTTGTTCACACAGTGGGTACAACAATCAACTAAGGTTGCAAGCGTCGTCGGTCCTGCTGTCGCCCTCATCACAAAAGTAAAGAACCATAATAATAAAACGACTAAAATTATGATAATTGTCAATAATAAAAACCGAGATAAATCACAGTAACATTAAGAAGGACCAGTCACTGTACAATGCTTAATTCAACACAAAATTGTATCCTTGTGAATGGATGAGCACAAAATTATTCAAATGGTAAACACAAACAGAGATACATACTTTTCAAACAACAGTAGTTATTTTTTGTGTGTCCACAAAAAAGTTTCAAAGTATGATGACCAGTCAACCTAACAACTAATAGACATTTTGTTACAATAAGCAGCTTTTTATCACTTTACAGCTGTCTTTGAAGAAAAAAGAATTACATGGATGTCCCAAATTACACAGATCAAGTTTTTCCAAGATTGTTTCTCATTTTTCTGGATGACTAACACAACATTGTGTTCCAGAAGAATTTTAGGAATTTCAGTACTAATGGAGATTCCTACGATCAATTTCTCCTCACTCGGCCGATGAAATTTGTCTTTCAGGTACTTGAAAGCGTCTCAATCCTTGTTCACTCCCTTTGAAAAGTTGTTCATGAGGCCGAGTCTGATATTTAAAGGCTGCAGGCTAATTCTATTTCCATCTACCAGTGGACCATACTGGACATTCATACATCTGATTCATAGTGCTTCCCTTGGAGACTAGTGTTTTCTTCTGTAGTGTTCACATTTATACCGACTGCCTTCTCATATAGGAATCAGCAGAATTTTTTGTATCCCAGCTCCATGCACAACAGTATTGCAATCACCTTGAGGTGCCCGCATCTCGTGGTCGTGCGGTAGCGTTCTCGCTTCCCACGCCCGGGTTCCCGGGTTCGATTCCCGGCGGGGTCAGGGATTTTCTCTGCCTCGTGATGGCTGGGTGTTGTGTGATGTCCTTAGGTTAGTTAGGTTTAAGTAGTTCTAAGTTCTAGGGGACTGATGACCATAGATGTTAAGTCCCATAGTGCTCAGAGCCATTTGAACCATCACCTTGAGGTCTCCAATGATCTGCCAGTTGTGTGGTATTTGCTCTTAATTGCTCCCAGAAATAATTTAATGTTGTTATATATTTCCTTCATGTGATAGCATGCCACACAGGAATTGAAGGCACAAAATTCTCACTATGTAGCGACACAGCTTTTAAACTAAGCTTTGATGCGCCTATGAGTAGCATTCAGTTCTCTGGTCCCTGCATCACATTCAAAGCTTTCATCACGCCATTCACATCATTTCATGCACTTAGGTTATTCTAATTTTTAAAGTTCTGAATGAAATCATTATCCTGTGTCCTGTACATTGACACTAAGTGTGTGGGTCTATAACATTCCGCTGTTTCAGCATATAACCTGAAATCTCAGCTTTGGTTTTTGGTAAGTCTACATCTCGAATAAAATATCTTAGACCACCATGAGTAGAAAGCAGAATTATCTTCTTTCTTGATTGATCTTTGTGAATAGCAAGTACTACACCGAAACAACAGTTATATGTGTGTTTGGTTGGCTCCCTCCAAATCATAAGGATACCGAAGAGCACTGAGGTTCTTTGATGAATGTTCGCAAAACGATACACAGGGAGGAAAATCAGACTGGATACAAAATAAAGACCCTTCAACTGACAAAATTTTAATTGTAAATTTCAGAAGCATTCGCAACAGTGTTCCTGAATTTACACGCAACCAGAAAAATTGAGCGCTCAAATTATGCTCAGAGCTGGGAGCTGAATGAAACTCAAAATAGAAAGCACTAAAATATTTAATGAGGCATGGAATGTATATCAGAGAGACAGGTGAACTGCCATGGGATGGGGAGTGTACATTGCAGTCAATGGAAATATTGGTTCTATTGAGGCCGAAATTTAGTCTGGATGTGAAATTGTCTGAATGCAAGGAACCGGTGTAAGTGAACTCAAGGTAACCATCTGACGTCTTTACCACCCTCCCAATTACTCTGCAACAGCTGTAGAAGCAATCAAAGAAAGTCTACGCTCAGTAACGTGGATATACCCTGACCATGCGAATATTAGTTGCAGGTGACTTTAACTGATCGAGTATAGTCAGTGGGTTCATTGCAGGTGGTACACACAGTTAGTCTTGTGAAGTAGTTCTGAATTCATTATCCGAAAAAATGTCTTGGTTAGTTAGTTCGATAACGCACACACTGTGGAAATATTTTAGACCAAACAGGCTTGACATTATCGACTGTGCCAGTGATCATGATGTCATCATCACAGCAGTGGCTACTAAGGTTAGTACATCCAGCTAGAAAGCTAGGAGAGTATTGATGCTAGAAAGATCACATAAACATTTATTAGCATCGTTTGTAGACGATGCATGGACATCATTTACCATAGTTCCAATATTATAGACATAGAGGTTCAAATGGTTCAAATGGCTCTGAGCATTATGGGACTTAACATCTGAAGTCATCAGTCCCCTAGAACTTAGAACTACTTATACCTAGCTAACCTAAGGACATCACACACATTCATGCCCAAGGCAGGATTCGAACCTGCGATCGTAGTGGCCGCGCGGTTCTAGACTGAAGCGCCTAGAACAGCTCGGCCACACAGGCCTGCAGACATAGAGGAATTATAACCAAAATTTAAAATGATTGCAAATTGTGTTCTGGAGGAATATGTCTTGAGTAAATGAATTAAGGACGGGAAAGACCCATCAAATGTGTGAGTGACTCGAAGACTTCTTTAGTAATAGAACCAGATACACTGCAATCGATGGCGAATATCCATCAGACATCATGCCTGTGGAAACCGGGCTTAATGAATTTACTTTGTTATTTTTAGCAATAGATGGGTAATTTTAGAATTCTTAAAATTTTGTCAAATATACTTTCTAATTTCTATTGTAACAGAGAGCAGGTTTTTCTGGCACAATACGCTGAGAAAAGACAGATTGAGACATACAGCTAAAGTGACGCCACAACTAGTGGCATACTGCTGTGGCACCATGAACTATCGTTCACATAGGATGCCAAAAATTCTAGGCAGTTATTATTGTTTCCATTATGGCGCCCACTGAAAGAGTATTAATGTTACAGAGCACGTTTTGGCATTAGAACGACGACAAGAGTTAAATACAAGGAAAAAGAAACCCAAATGTTGGGCTCAAAATTAGATTTTGTGCAGCAATAAAATAAGGTCAACAAACACATTTATAAAAGAAAGATGGGAGCTATTTTTTCAATGTCTAATCGGTCGTGAAATTAAAACTACAGTGAAAATCGTGAATCTTTGAGCAGATGTCTTACACAGTTTCCTAGCAGGGCTGTCTACCATGTCACATCACACTTGTCTGTTCACAGTGAGCGTATACACAGGGTGTTACAAAAAGGTATGGCCAAACTTTCAGGAAACATTCCTCACACACAAAGAAAGAAAATATGTTATGTGGACATGTGTCTGGAAACGCTTACTTTCCATGTTAGAGCTCATTTTATTACTTCTCTTCAAATCACATTAATCATGGAATGGAAACACACAGTAACAGAACCTACCAGCGTGACTTCAAACACGTTGTTACAGGAAATGTTCAAAATGTCCTCCGTTAGCGAGGATACATGCATCCACCCTCCGTCGTATGGAATCCCTAATGTGCTGATGCAGCCCTGGAGAATGCCGTATTGTATCACAGCCGTCCACAATACGAGCACGAAGAGTCTCTACATTTGGTACCGGGGTTGCGTAGACAAGAGCTTTCTAATGCCCCCATAAATAAAAGTCAAGAGGGTTGAGATCAGGAGAGCGTGGAGGCCGTGGAATTGGTCCACCTCTACCAACCCATCGGTCACCGAATCTATTGTTGAGAACTGTACGAACAGTGCGACTGAAATGTGCAGGAGCTCCATCGTACATGAACCACATGTTGTGTCGTACTTGTAAAGGCACATGTTCTAGCATCACAGGTTGAGTATCTCGTATGAAATCATGATAACGTGCTCCATTAAGCGTAGGTGGAAGAACGTGGGGCCCAATCAAGACATCACCAACAATGCCTGCCCAAACGTTCACAGAAAATCTGTGTTGATGACGTGATTGCACAATTGCGTGCGGATTCTCGTCAGCCCACACATGTTGATTGTGAAAATTTACAATTTGATCACATTGGAATGAAGCCTCATCCGTAAAGAGAACATTTGCACTGAAGTGAGGATTGACACATTGTTGGATGAACCATTCGCGGAAGTGTACCCGTGGAGGCCAATCAGCTGCTGATAGTGCCTGCACACGCTGTACATGGTACAGAAACAACTGGTTCTCCCGTAGCACTCTCCATATAGTGACGTGGTCAACGTTACCTTGCACAGCAGCAACTTCTCTGACGCTGACATTAGGGTTATCGTCAACTGCACGAAGATTTGCCTCGCCCATTGCAGGTGTCCTCGTCGTTCTAGGTCTTCCCCAGTCGCGAGTCATAGGCTGGAATGTTCCGTGCTCCCTAAGACGCCGATCAATTGGTTCGAGCGTCTTCCTGTCGGGACACCTTCGTTCTGGAAATCTGTCTCGATACAAACGTACCGCGCCACGGCTATTGTCCCGTGTTAATCCATACATCAAATGGGCATCTGCCAACTCCGCATTTGTAAGCATTGCACTGATTGCAAAACCACGTTCGTGATGAACACTAACCTGTTGATGCTACGTACTGATGTGCTTGATGCTAGTACTGTAGAGCAATGAGTCGCATGTCAACACAAGCACCAAAGTCAACATTACCCTCCTTCAATTGGGCCAACTGGCGGTGAATCGAGGAAGTACAGTACATACTGACGAAACTAAAATGAGCCCTAACATGGAAATTAAGCGTTTCCAGACACATGTCCACATAACATCTTTTCTTTATTTGTGTGTGTGGAATATTTCCTGAAAGTTTGGCCGTACCTTTTTGTAACACCGTGTAGATGCATGGGAAACAATGTCTCCCACCAAGTGTGTAGTTCAGCTTAGAGATCTCGCCTGATTTTATACAGCCCATATTACGTAACTGTCATGTGCTTTCTTCTTCATGACAAGTCTCGACCACACACCACTGGTATAATCAAGATGCTCCCACAGCATTTTCGATGGCAAGAGTTAGATCGCCCACCATATAGCCAGATTTGGCTCCCACATGAATAGTTGCGTATGAGGACAGCGTTTTCACACAAACACGGCTTTTATTGTATTCGTTAATGTAGGCGTTTCGATTACTTCTAATTTTCAGTTTCACAGCTGCCACATCACGCTTTCGGGCTATTTCATACATTCAGTTCACAATTTCTACAATGCTTGGTCTTTAGAAACATAATGTGTATATGGCTCACATTCTTAATTCTATATTAAGTACAGATTGATTATAATTAAAGTTAAACTTTCAAAGCACTGTAGAAATAACACCACTGGTCAGAAAGACGTCAAATTGCAAAAGAATATTATCGGAGATGGGGGAAAACGTATGGCAGAAGAAAAATAAATAGTTACAAAGTGTAGCAATAGATGGCGCTGTAAGCATCATAATTTAAAAGTGGTTGAATACAAATGAGAAATGAATCATACAACAATGCCTAAGCTGTATGTTTGATGTTATAAAACTGTACTACCCAGTGTGCATAGGTGTACAGATGTGATACAATTAGTTACATAGGCACGATGGCAAGGTCATATCACATCGAATGGGAGGAATCGGTTTTTAACTATCCTGAGGCAAAAACCGCATAAAAAGCATCAATCACGTCGGTTTTTAATTGCCCTGAGGCCAAAACCCGCATAAAAAGCATCAATCAGAATCAAATCGGATTATTAATTTCTGTGTGATTGATCAAAACGTGTTCAATATGCTATGCACCGTTTTCTGCAACAAGTTTAAATCGAGAAACAGCATGTTCCACAACCGATCGAAGTGTGTGTTCAGAATGTGCTGCAGAATGTGTGCCTTCAATGCAGGTAAATTTGCAATCGGAACAGTGAACACAACATGTTTCAGATAGCCCTGCATCCACATGTCACATGGATTAAGATCAGGTGATCGGGATGGCCAGGCTGCAGAGAAATGGAGGCTGATAATTCTAGCATTTCCGAAATGGCGCTTCAGGAACTGCTTGACTGGGATTACAATATGCAGAGGTGTGCCATCTTGCATAAATAATGATCCCAACGACATATCCACGCTATTGGAGAGCTGGAATGACGTGGTTGCACAAAAGATACTCATAGGGCTTACCAGTGATGGTACATTTAACAGGACTGGAAGCACCTGTTTCTTCGAAAAAATATGGCCTATAAATAATGGCGTAAACCCGCACCACACAGTGGTACTGGTTGATTTGCGTGTGGATTTTCCGTTGCCCATACTCAACAATTTTGTGTATTGACGTATCATGTCAGAGGGAAGTGGGATTCGCCTGTCCAAAACATCTTTCACAGCCAATCTTTGTCCACTTTCGTGCGAGCAATTAATTCTAAAGCAAAGTTCTCTCTTGCTGGCAGGTCAACAGGAAGCAACTTGTGCACATGCGTAATTTTGAATGCATAGTGAGGAAGGATGCACTGTGCTCATGGGTACGTCCAGTGTTCGGGCAATTCTCCATGCACTACACATTTGCACACCACCACTCGTCTCCTCCTGCATTGCTGTGGCCACAGCTTCCACTGACATAGAATCAATTCGTTTCTCCCCTCTACCAGGTTGCACACCAAAAGAACCAAAAGAATTTTCTCCAGACCCACAGCAGTCATCAGACCAATGCCTTTTTTGAAACCCTTCAGTATCCGACACTTATGCAGAGCGACGTGTGCAAATTCACCACTCTTGCAATACAGGTTTCCAAACAGAACGCGATCCTGGATTGAGACAGTCATGGCGAACTTTGCAGACGCGAAAGGAAGAAAAGCCATGTACCCAGCGTCTTTATATCAACTTCAATGGGTCGTGTGCATGACAGGTATTTTCATTTATGTATTCTTACACATACAGCGCTATCAATTGATCAATTTTCACACTATTTTTTTTCTTCTGCCATACGTTTTCCCCCTTCTCCGATAATATTCCGTCGCAATTTGACGTCATTCTGACGAGTGGAGTTATTTCTACAGGGTTTTGAAAGTTAAGCTTTAATCACCCTGTATATTCATCACAAACTCTTTCGAGAGTATGGGATTTTTTTTGTTTGTAAATTTTATGTATGAACTTGTACACACACACGCACATAGAATATTACTGTTATTACAATAATCCCAACGTAATCTTGATGTTTCTAAATATGGCCACCAGGGACCAGAGAGTAGTCGTGGAAAACTAGCATCATCACAACATACAACCTAGTTGAACTTTCTCTGGCATCACGAATGTGATGGTCACTTGAGTCTTGCTACTGAAAATTGGGCGTTCATGAATGGAACTATGGAGCATCTGTCATATGCCACTAGCTGTAGTAACTAAATGCATGTATGGACAGTTGCATATGTGAACCAGCTTAAATACAGATTTCCACATCCGACTAAAGTGATACCATGGCAAGTATTATGATGGCTGATATGGCAGTGGTATCATGTGCTGCTGTTTCCATACACTTCTGTCAAAATTCTCTTGACATTGTTTGGACAGCCAATGGAGTTGTGATTCAGACAGTGACATTAAAATGGAGTCAATATACAATAAAAAGAAGAGAAAGCACAGATGTAGGAAATGGTTTTTGCATAGAAGTAACACAGGGTCAACAAACACATTTAGAAACGAAGTACGGGTTTGGAGGCCAATCTGACTGGGTGTTATCGGTTGCCAAAATAACCTCTACATACCATATCTTACATTTGCGGACGACCTGTCGATACTAACAGAGGATGAGCAGACTGCAGTAAAACAGCTGTAAATACTCAAAGAATGTGCAGAGAAAGTAAGTTTACAAATTTCATTTGAGAAAACTCAATCATTTTGTTCAAAAGCAGAAATTGAAAGCCTGAAAACAAAGTATGGTAAAATTAAGAGGGTCTCATGCTTTAAATACCCTGGAGAATTCATTGAACCGACAGGTACTGAAAAAAATCTCACAGTAACATTACCTCCAAAACATTAAAAAGGATCAGTGTTAATGCAAAACCCCTAAAACAAAAAAATCAATGTCAAGAGGGACAAAAATTAATTCGACACTACAATATCGCCATGAACCCAACAATCCTCTACACAAGTGAAACACTAACCCTTAACAGAAAACAACTTGAAGACATCAAAAAACAAGTGAGGAAGGTCACCAGGAAAATTCTAGAAGGTTGACATTCCCAAAATGGTTATAGGCTACAATCAGTTAAAACAACAGAAAAGTTTTCAAACATCGAAACTGATATTAGGAAAAGGTGAATGAAATTCTTTGGCATCTCAAACGACTATCAGAAAAACGATTGAAGAAGAGCGTAATAGATTATGTAACTTCACTTAAGAATTTCACACCTTGGCTAGATGAAATTCGAAAGGACCTAAATAATGCAAACGTAAGAACAGCTGACATTCTAGAAAGAGACACCTTCAGACGCAAACCAGATAAATGGGAAGTTATATCACAGCAACCAAAAGAAAAACACTACAGACCAAAGTAGTCGGATGACTGTACACAAGCCTTTTTGGAAAGAAGGAAAGCTCATTGGAAGAACAACAAGAACTGAAAGGAAAATTGATCGAGTTATTTGCTTAATGTCTTCCATTTCTGGGATTATTCGCCAATAATATAAACTCTCTCTCTCTCTCTCTCTCTCTCTCTCTCTCTGTCACACACACACACACACACACACACACACACACACACACACACACACACACACACACATATATTCGACGTTCTTGTGTGATGTGCTGAATACTGAGCCATGAAGGTTCATTTAAAGCTTATATTTTCACTCGTGTGTCGCAAATTAGTCAGAGATGACGAATTATTAAAGCTATCCTACACCTAATTTTTGAATTATGTTTTCTGAATATGCACAGAAGGATACTGTATTATAGAATGCGATTTGATATTCAAGTTTCTTCATTGAAAACTAAGTCAAAATGTATTTACATTGCCACCAGTAACCTTGTCACCTCCTGTCTCAAATTCACTGCATTTATATTACTGAACATACTGCCAGTACTGCATTAATTTTCATAATTTATAGAATAAAGTGCACTGTTCTGAAACTACAAATTTCCTTTCACTAATTATTCAATAATACTTGCTTATTCAAATGCAAATCTTATCCATATCTCAGGTAACAAAAATATCATATACTTTCACAACATAAATGAACCATTGTGTGCTGAAAAGCGCAAAAGCAAAACTCGTAACTATCAGCAATATTGGTTGTAGAAAGGTGATGTTATATTTTTGTCTTTGCTATCATCCAGAATAAATACAGACATGTCATATTGCTACGATATTTTTTCAAAATACGTCAGATTATGTGCCACAAAATCTACCACCACAACTCCAGTTATCAAAAGAATTATAAGTCAGTATATACTAATTAATTATGCTGCATCAGTTTCTGTCAACAATTCAAACTTCACCATTAGAAAAAGGGAGAACATTTCATCTGGAGAGTTACCCGGTCGAAGCAAGTTTTTGTGAGTGTGTAGGAACCACCAATGACGTAGTGGAAATGTACAGTGGACATTGTTGGTTTCCCTATGACAAATGTCAAGTCATAAATGTTTATTCCTTATTTACTTGCTGGAGAAACTTCCATTTGTTTGCACTTGACTTCAGCTATTTTTGAAACTTGATTTGCAAAATAAAGAGTTAGATCAACCTGAAGTTTTACCTGTAGTTCGTATAATACTCGCATTAGCTGAAGTGCTTATCCTGAAAACTTATGGTAAACAAGAAATGGTATGCACAGGTAATCGAGATAATTGAGTCCAGATGCTTAACAGAAGATCGAGGAGATGCAAATAGCAGACTGTGAAGACAAGGTACAAAGTAAGTTGAGGAACGTAAATTGATATTAGAGGTGCAGACTATTCCAACAACAAGTGCACACTCACCAGTAGATGAAAAACAAGCAGACCAGAAAACCAGAACTCTGCTTCATAATGATTGAACTCACTTTTGTCCAGAAGAGATCATCGACGAGCACACGAATTTCGCAAGGACAATGAGTACACTTTATGCCAGAGCAGCAGCCAAGGGAGAGGACATGATACTACAACCTGCAGCACAGTGACCTTACACAATGTTAAAAAAAGTCTTAATCAGCAGAATGTGTAAACCATTAAGTCAACACATACGACTAGTGCACAAGGAAGAACAAATAAGAGATAGGTCGCCATCAGGATATTGTAGATGTCTTCGAGGGATGGGTACACCAGATGCGACACGAAGCACATTTGGCTGGCTCAGTTGTGAGACATGGTAAAAGCAGGAGTTGTAAACTGTGCGACAGAGGACATGTGCCCTTGGACAGTTTACATGCAATGTGCATGGCAATAATTAAAGAGGAAGACACATCACAGGTGGTGGCAGGAATACAGAAAGCTGAACAAACAGGTGTCGCTAAACAATTCAAAGAGCTTGCTCAGCAAGTAACATAATGGCGCGAGCTGTGTTTACAGCAGGTATCACAGTTGTTGCAAGATTAGAAGAGTGTGCACAGTGAGAATTATATGAGTAGAAAGAGAGTCGAAGCTAACTGTGGATGTTAACATTGATGTATGTGTTGGCACCATCCGCGTTTTGCGGCTAGAGATATGAGGTGTTAGAAGCCATATATGTACCTAAATGGCAGCATCGACCAGCAGTAAGTGCAGGAGGCCGCGACATTCGAGGAAAGTTCATAGAACAGAGAAGTGGGGAAACATGGACTACTGAAGGATGAGTAAAGTTAAACATTTTCGTGTCCATTCCAGAAGGTTGCATGTCAGAGTCGTTTAATCAAACTGCTCTTACGTAGTGCATTCTGGATCGTATGTCAGTGCACTAGCTTTCACAGACTATCAGGACGTCAATAAGATTACATTATTGCGATTAATTGGAGAAAATAAATAAGCTAAAGTTACTCATAGGATGTGACAGAGATGGAGTTAGCATTCGAGCATAGCAGCTGCTGAACTTTCATTCCTTCAGAGGTTTCAGAAACAATATTAGGTGCAGATGTTGTTTGTGTCATGAAAATCGTAATAGACATCAAATGGCGCACAGATTAAAAGAAATCATGAGATTGAAACTTACCTGAACAACAAACATAAATATGGAGCAGTGCCACATGCCGTAAAGTCTAACAAGGTGATAAGTGTGCCTGCAGTGATTCACAAGACTGTGCATCACGTCTACACCCCTCCCAATCAGTCTATCTATGACCTCTCATGTTAATATCTGATTGGTTCATAGCACCAAAAGCAATATTCGAGGAATCACTGATGGCAAATGTCATATGTACATCTGGCTCATGGAGGTCATTTGGAGATTATGATGGGTTGAATGCAAGTACCATACCTGACTATTACCAAGTACCTAACATTCGCGCCTTCACTAAGGAGTTAGCAGGGCGAATAGCTTCAGCATCACTGACTGTAAAATAGCTTATCACCAGATACTGGTAGTGGAAGAGCTATATCTAAGGCATCAATTACAACGCCATATGGTTTATCTGAGTGTGTCCAAATGTTTTTTGGATTGAAAAATGCACTGCAAATGTGGCAACGAATTATAAATGATGCACTTACGAGGGCTGAAAGGATGTTTTGCCTATATTGACGGCATATTGATGTTAACGGTGTCAGAAAAATTTCATGAGGGGTAATTGTCTGCTGTGTTTGAATGTATCAAGAAGTATGGCATAATAGCACATGATGCAAAATGCACACTGCAGAGACAGCAGGTGACATTTTTGGGTTATGAAGTGTCAGACGGAATACACCCACTCGGGAATAAGATAGCGATAATGGACGAGATGACCTGACCAGTGGCTCACCAGCAGCTTTAAAGATCCCTGGGTGCACTCAGTTTTTGTCGACAATATCTGCTAAAAGCAGTGGAGGTACAAGCCACATTAACAGAAATCTTTGAAATTGCCCATTACTGTGAAATATGGACACAGACAGGGCAGTTTGACATGTAAAGGCAAACTTACGAAAAGTGATGTTAATAGCTCACCTGGTACCACAGGCACCCCTATTAATAATAGTAGACGCCAGCCAGCAAGCATTGGGAGCAGCATCACATCAACATGTATACAGGCAATAGCAGCCTTTGTTTTTTACATATGGGGGGCGCGCTGGGCATGTGCCCTGGCCTTGTGGCGCCACCTGCGTTGCCACCTGTGCCGCTCCCACCAGTCAGCCCGCACGCTAATCGTCTGTTTCTTTAGTCAGTCGACTCGACTGAATCGAGTAGGTATACTTCCCTATGTAGCACGCGCATCTATGTCATCATATTTTTTATGTTTCTGCCTGGCACTTAGATAGCTAACACATACCTACGAGAAAAGTCGTGGCCATTCTAGTGATCTCGATACGTTAGTCTGTCTGGCATTTGTTCGAGAAAAGTCGCGAATATTCTATTATTTTCTTGTACAGAGAGACTTTGATATGTGGCGTTATAAGTACTGACTATTCGCCAAATAGGAAGCTAGTTTACATTCAGAAGCAGAAATATTAAGACTGAAGAGTTAATAAGTAATAAGTCCTAGTTGTAGCAAGTGCAAGTGTAAAGATTGGTCAAGAGTGAGAGTGACCAGTTGATTGTGAAGTATTAATAATAGTACCGGTAATTCATAGTAGTTTCTCAGTAAAAACATTGTTACAAGACTCATAACAATATTTTTACTAATAACATAACAATAGTTTCCTATACCTAACTCATAATACTAATTAGGTATGGGAAACTATTGATGCATATATCTCTGGTAACAGTGACTTTCGAGAAGGTTCCTATTGTTACTGTATAGGCCCTCTATCGAATGCACTAGAAAGGAATGGAATCGACAGTAAAAGTTCCACATACATAAATTGCCGCATGACGTCATCATTGGAACTCTCCCTCATATCATAAGATGGCATTGTCTTGTATATGTGTATAATCAGTTTAAATAAAACTTTCTTAAACTTTGCATGTGACTTGATTATTTTTTATTATGGTAAAAGTAAAGATAGCTCAAGTAATTTTTAGCTCTGCCTCCTTTTGGTTTTTCTGTTTCTGGCACTGGCCTGACAATAAAAAACACAAGAGGTGACAGCCCCAGGAAGGAGCACACTAAGTGGATGATCATGACTGGGAAGGCACCGTTCTTAGAGAAGTGCTGTAGGGCAGGCTGGGTAAAAAAATACAAGTACCCATATGTGCCTAGATCTTTGCTCTACAAGTGGGAAGGGGGGGGGGGAGTGGGAGGCATTGCAGGAACCACAACCAATATAGTGGAAGCGTACAGTCGATATTGGTGGTTCCTCCATGACAAATGTCAAGCCATAATATGATTCATTTTTTTGTCATAGAGAGTTCCATTTATTTATGCTTGACTTCAGCTGTCACCATAATTTGATTTTCGAAATAAAGAGTTAGATCAATCCAAAGTTTTATCTGTCCGATCCACGAACGATCGCGGTTTGCCCATGTCGTGGCCCCGCCGGGGATTGCATTGTTGACGATTCAAAGCGACAGTTGCAGCTTGCTCTCTGCTCGAAGAAACCATATATCCTCCAGATTATATCTCTTGCTAAACCATATATCCTCAAGATTATCTCTCTTGCTTACTTACGCAGAATTCACCACTTACCACTACTATCTGCGATGACAACTCGCAACAAATGGCATCGAAATTCACTAAACAACTCACAACGATCACGTTTAATGCTCACAATAGCTACGGCATTCACAGAAAAACTTATTATGATAAGAAGTTTGGCCAGATACAAGAATATCAATATACAAGACTGTGTGCTTTATGAAAGCTCAAAGTCTTCTCTCCTTCCACGAAATAACAATAAATGAGAATTACTTTACACTAATCCTCACAAAACAATCAGCATTCCTCATGAAGGAAGATACTTGTCAGCATACCCTAGAACTAACCAAATAAGCGAGTTATATTGTCATCATGATCTGCAGAAATATCTGCGTTGATGATTGATCTTGTCTTTTTATACTAACATTTGTGAATAAATGAGTAATTCCATTTGTTTTCACTTCATGTCGTCAGACGATATGTAATACTGTGTTACTTCGTGCAGTTCCTTCCGCTGGTGCTTCTTATTTTGTTTGCGAATTGATCAGTTGTTGGCTCTCATGCATGATGCTTTATGTAGCGATTAAGTAATCACACTATTACTCTTAATGACTTATATTTATCAGTCAAAAATCAATTACAACTGTGGGTAGTAACAAACAAGGAGTAATCAAATATTCCAAAGAGCGAACATAACATACAAGCGGTCTCTATCCCAAACTATACAAAAATCACTTTGCAGGTTTCCTTTCTAGTAGAGAGCCCGAAAAGTTAATTAACCTTCACATAACGACTGACAAACTCCCTTAAGTATTTCTCAGATTCAGTAACAGAAATATTTTGTTTTGAAATGCAAAATAAATGGTTCAGTCTGGTATATAAGCTGCCAGTTACTAACTAACGAAATGTTATTGCTAGCCTTGTCGCTCCAGTTTCGCAAGCAGAAAATCTGAAATTTCACTGTGGCCTCCGTATGAAATATGCTGGCAAAACGCTGTCGTAACTTTGTATTTCTTGAACCTTTTTTATTTAGGTTACTTCTTTACCTACAGTCACCTTTTCTTTTTCCGTAGCCTTTTTATCACAGTAAACACAACACTAGCTCCCAAGTAAAGAAGGAGATCCATAGCAGACTATTTGCGCAATGAGGCAACGTGTGGATACGCGAACGCCCATGGGTACATGGTTTTTTTCCACAAATTTTTGTTCATGTCCTTTGCTTCCCTTGCTTCTGCCATTGAGCACGAAGAAAGAGCCACCGTGTGGCCGCACCTTTATATGAACAATTAATGATACAAAAATGAACAGAGAAATGCGAGAAAATCGCTGTAGCGTTGGAACATTTTGCGTAGTAGGTGATGTTGACAGATTTTAATTTTAATTTGAATATTGAGTCGTAGAAGCAATAACCATGTTTTATTTACGAGATGTTAAACCCTAATCTTCCTTCTATTGTCCATGTTGTAGAGAGTCATTAATACTATGGTGAATAATTTTACTTTTCATGACATAGGATACCCGTTTAACAGCTTGAATATAGAATTTTATCATGACTTCTGCCATTTAGAGGTGTAGTTTAGTGATTGAGAAAGTAACTCGAGTATCCCATATGTAGTTGTTGACCAGTGATGAGTTTTGAGATGGCTTCATGGAAAGTAAGTGTCGATTTGACCACTAGATGGCTCTGTGACAATTCGGTCAAATAATGGTGGTTCGTCTCTTGTGACATGGCTGAGAATAAAGTCGATGGTATGGAGGTAAGGTGAAATGCATGTAGTTTCCGTTGTGGGTGGTGATGGTCACTTCTGTTTGTTATTGTGCAGCAATATTTTAATACAAATGTTTTGTATACAAGCTTGTTATGCAGTACGGGCATGTAGCATGTGGCCGGCTGTTCAACCTGGGTTGTGAAAATGGAACACTTGTGTTGAATAACGTTCCCCCCCTTTTTTTTTTATTAGGATACGGACAAGAAAGAAGATGGTGTTAATGATGTATCACCAGAACTCTCTATTAAACACCCGTTGCAAAACACATGGACTCTGTGGTATTTAGATAACGACAAACAGAAGAGCTGGGAGGAAAATCAGAAAGAAGTAACAAGCTTTCAGACAGCGGAGGACTTCTGGAGGTATTATCACTCATCAGAATAAGCAATTGTGTTATTCATCAGTGCGAACACGATGTTACAATCATCAAATTTTCCATCTACAGTTTATACAATCATATTAAAGCAGCAAGTGAACTACGACAAGGCTGCGATTACTCGTTATTCAAGAAGGGTATTCGACCAATGTGGGAAGATGAAGTGAATAAAAGGGGTGGGCGTTGGTTGATTAACTTGGAGAAGAAACAGAGAGCTAGTGATCTAGATAACTTCTGGCTGGAAATAGTAAGTAAAACTGATAAATTTCAAGAGGTATGTTTAACTATAGTGTTATGAACCATATGTGAAAACTGCTTAATATGGAAAAACAGTTGTAGACTGTCCTATTGTACGTGTGGATTAGAGATCCATTGATGTATGTTATAACTGTTTTTGGGGTCCATATTGTATTGTAAATGGGTTTCCATTTCTTTGACTGTGCTGAGTGGTCCATTCAGTGTACTGGACCAATGCTTGTAATTTGTTTGAGAGTGGAAAGTTCTCCCAATAACTTTTTACTGCGTTAAAATGGAACGGGCGTGCTCTGAAGCTCCTTTAAAATGTATTTGTGAAGGTGCATTCACATGATTCCACATTTCTATGTAACTTTGCGCATGAGCTTAAATTTCAAACAGCACTGCAATGCATGTGGAAAAGCTGCTTAAAAATACATCTGTGAAAGACTGTCCACCCTATGCGTTATTGATTACACATTTCAGGTAAGATGCTCTGAGCATCAATTATTAGATAACTGCCGGCCGCTGTGGCCGAGTGGTTCTAGGTGATTCAGTCTGGAACCGCGCTGCTGCTATGATTGCGGGTTCGAATCCTGCCTCGGGCATGGATGTGTGTCATGTCCTTAAGTTAGGTTTAAGTAGTTCTCAGATGTTAAGTCCCATAGTACTCAGAGCAATTTGAACCATATTAGATAAAAGGTCTCCTGTCTTGTCACTGCAAAGAATAAGTTTAGTTTTGAAGGAGGGAAACAGAGAAGTAGTAGCATGAAAGTTTGAGAAGTGCATGTGAATATTGTGGGTGAATATTCATTTTATGGTGACCTAATAGCACAGCAGTTGAGGAACCTGACATCTGAACTAAAGAAAAGAAAAAGTAGGTGGAAATCCTCAACAAACTACTAGAAATTGAAGTGAAGTGTATATATATATATGAACTTCATCCATGCCCAACAAAAAATCAATTTAAAACATTCGACTTCTTACTGCACAACAAACTTATCAGACCTAACAAACACACCACATACATATAAAAATGGCCAATATATCACTGAAAACATTTCCACAGCCCACACTACCACACCAACCACCTAAATTCAAAACCACATTAGCACGCCAAAAGTCAAATGAACTAAATACCACACGTTAAACTAAGCACATCCACATCTACCACCATAGGGCACCATCAAATACAACAACAAGACATCTACAAACCGAACCAACTCAAAACTGCACACCATAGTGATTTTACACACCACAATACCATTACATCACGAGTCAAAGCAGACAGGTGGACTCGCACCATTCCGTTGACCCAGCATGGTAGCATTCAACAGTAACCACTCACAGTTGGCCTCTTAACATATACATCTACACCTTACTTTACAATCCACCTAATGGTGGGTGATGGAGAGCATTTATTAGACAGCCATATGTGTTGGGTCCTATTTTGCTTCTTACTAAACGTCTACAACAGATATGTGACAAAACATCCAAATACACATCTCTCCACTAAGGGCCAATCCCCTCGGCCACTCCTCCACTTCTGACTAAATTACTGTATTTCCACTTAGCTGCAACAACCGACTAAAATTGATCATATATATTAAAGCAAAGAACAACATGCTCCATTTTGCTGATACACTACTCCAAAATACTTAGAATACTAAAAACTATCAGGATTTATAACTTATACACAAATTTGCACACAAACAGAGCCACAGTTTTTCCTTCTCAAAGTCACTAGTTATTTAAATTCAGCATAATATACAGTTGCCACAAGTGAATCGTAGGTCCCATTCATAAAAAGAAACCTACATTAAATAAAAACAGCTTCTTTGGCATCAATATTCTGTTTCCATAGTACCACTTCAATTTTGGAAATGCCATGCAAAATATATTGATTACTACATAGTTTATATAACTTCTTTCATCCCTTATTCACTAACTTCATTAATACTATCTTGCTAGTACTTAAGATTATTAGATAGCCACAAGTGTTGTCTCTCTTTGTTTCTTACTAAATGTATATAACAGATACGAGATACTTTTAAACATGTCTTGCCGTTACAGTTTTCTGCTTTAGTTTTCTACTGTTACGTCAAAATATACCTCCAAGTACACAAGTCATTCAAGGTTTTAACGTTTTTTTGTCCTACTCACAATTTTGTGTGGGTGTGTGTCTGCATCTGTGCTACCTAGTTATCGTCTATAGTCCATGATGTCCTATTATGGATATTTGCCTGCCAATATCACTTCACACATGAACTAATACAAACAGTACATTTTTAACGTGTGCACATGAATTAAAAAATGCCTTTGTGTGGGTGCCCAACGTTACTGGTAGTTTGAGAACATACGTTAATGAAGAGATCTCTTCGTTAAGGTATGTGCACACAATGCCCCTTTTCTCTTGTGCAGCCACTGATACACAGGAACAAAAGCACACTTGCAAAAATTAGTTGGAAGAACATATTTAGGCATGTGTGTTCTTGTGTGCACACATCACACCACTGTTCCAAGAAGTTTGCTATGCATCCATTTCTTTGTTTAGCAATTTGTGCTGTGTTTACTGCAATGAAAGGTGACAGAAAAAGAACTACAAGGTAACTACAGGTAAAACAGCACCATATGTAAACAGCATAGATAGACAAAAATACAATGTGACAGCAACATTTTGTACATAAATTTCATAAGGCCTTAGAAAACTGCAATGATAAGGCTGGAAATAACAATCCATCAGTTGGCAACCAGTGACGTAACTACCAGTTTCAGATATTTCTTTCATTCTTCAAAACAAAGCATTTAAACTATTATTCTTCAAACTGAGAAATAGTAAAGAGATATTCTTAGCGATTGAGTGAATATTAATTGACATATATATATATATATAAAAGAAAGATTATGTGACTTACCATACGAAAGCACTGGCAGGTCGATAGAAACAATTTTTTTTATATTAAAAAAAAAAAAAAATTGTGTTTCTATCGACCTGCCAGTGCTTTCGTATGGTAAGTCACATCATCTTTGTTTTTAAATATATTTTTCCCGCGTGGAATGTGTGTGTGTGTGTGTGTGTGTGTGTGTGTGTGTGTGTGTGTGTGTGTGTGTGTGTGTGTGTGTCTGATTTTTTTGTTGGGCATGGATGAAGTTCATTAGTGTGTCATTATGGTCTGAGATGTGTCATGATATGATGTCTATCTACAGTTTCTGCAGATGTTTGATCTTATCGCTGAATATGTTAGATGTTATGTTTGCGGCAACAACGTGACATTGATGACAGTCCTGGCGGCTCGTATCAGGCACACACATATGTGGAACTGTCCGATTTTACGAGAATCATGAAATCTTACACATCCACAGCTCTCATTCTTTTGTCCAAAGAGGAAATTGAAGAATTCTGTGACCTGAAAATAGAAAGGTCCAAACAAACTACTCCTGTGAAAGGAATTCTGAAGACACATTTTGGACTCAAAAGTGATGGACAAACTCATATTGCATGCACTTTAAAGAGCAAGAAAGAAGAAATTTCGTTTGTTTGGCCAACACCTGAGAAACAGCAGGATGATAATCAGATTCACAACCTGAAATGGGGGATGTTTGTGGTGTGTGCTTATGACTGTGACTGGTGGATAGACACCAGTTATGAGTTTAACGAAATTGTACTAAACTTTATGCTACCACATGGACCAGCTGTTGGATATAGGTTTTCAGCTGAAGGACAGCAGCTATGCCATCAGTGCTCACTTTCTGTGCACAATGTTTTGAAGATTGCAAGTGCTCCAATTCCAATTGGTTCAACAGGAAGGCATCACTCTATATCAAAGGAAGATACTGAAGCAGTGGAACAAATTTTTAGTTCATTGCCTGGCTAATTTCAGTACAAAACAGAGTGCACAGAAGTTACATATAAACTGAAACCTTCACGTCTTTGGACAAATCATACATTTTGAAACCATTTAAAATGCTTGGAAAATAAGTCTCTTACTCATGTTTTAGAACTAAAATTATGTTAGGTTTTGATTTTTATGGGCCTGTTGTGTGATAATGTGGTAATAAAACAGGTTTCATATGTGGCAAAAATTTCAATTCTTTACAAAACCTGTTCAAAGTAAAAGTGGAACGTAGAACTATGTGGTACTAATCAACAGAAAAAAAATTAAAATTTTATGCATTAGCATTTTTGAAAAAACAATTTTTTCTCTAAAAAGGTTCGCAGGAGAGCTTCTGTAAAGTTTGGAAGGTAGGAAACGAGATACTAGCAGAAGTAAAGCTGTGAGTACCGGGCGTGAGTTGTGCTTCGGTAGCTCAGACGGTAGAGCACTTGCCCGCGAAAGGCAAAGGTCCCGAGTTCTAGTCTCGGTCGGGCACACAGTTTTAATCTGCCAGGAAGTTTCATATCAGCGCACACTCTGCTGCAGAGTGAAAATCTCATTCCGGAATTTTTTCTATAAATTATAGAAAAGTTCGGAATGTTATAGTAAAAGAACTTCGCCAGATAAGTCCAAATGAAGGATTTCTTTCTAATCGTAAAGCAATTATCTTTCAAATAAAAAAAAACCAACAGAATATCTAGAACTATTCCAGAGATAAGCATTTTAAATTTTTTTCTAAAATTCACACCTTCAAAATGGTATGCACAGTGTCATCTTTGGAGGGCTGTATCTCTGGGCAGAATTTTTTTTTTTTTTTTTTTTTTTTTTTGAGAGAGAGAAAAAAATGTGTGTCCCTTACTTAGTCCTTCATTTTAACATCCGAGACTATGAAGGTAAGATTTTTTTCCTGTCCTGCCTGAATTGATATGGACTATGCCTTTTGAATTGAGACATTGTGTCATTTTTATTTTTGTTCGCCTTTATTGGCGTGTGTTGGTAGTGATTTTATTGTCGTCATTTTGTACACACTAGAAGTAACTGTTTCTGCCATATTGATGACATCATGGTCAAAGCAGACTGGTGGAATCAGTCACTTCTGTAATGCCAGATACTATACACTCTGAAACCACAATTAACCATTGTTAATATGAAGTTGTATATATTAAAAAGCAATAATCAATGCAGCAACAAAGATACTGGTAACAAAATGTAACTCTTTGAGTTGAACACATAACGGGAGCTGCCGTAACACCTGCAGTACCTTAGTACGTATTATGATGCAGAATTGAAAGTGGCAATACCAAGTATTCCACCGAAAAACTAAGTTCAGTCAGTACATGTTTGGTATCATGACATGTGGGGTGGGGGGAGCATTTGAGGATTTCAGGACAAAGTGAGAATTGGCCATTTTGACAACAGACATGGCATTGACTGTCGAAATACTTCGGTTTGGCTTTGTAATTACTGTCCTAGAGTTTTGTCTCGATTAATTTTGAAGCTTATATGTTGTGTAGCTCTTCGCAAGCAACGGTTTGTAAATTACATATTGTGGCATTTTGAAGATGACACAGATTGAGTCTACACATTGCTCTCATTAGCTGTGTGGGAACAGAACTGAATGCGAAATTACTGTCTTGTATGCTTGTAAAATTTAAATGGCATCTTAGTCTGTTGCAGTACACTTCAGAGAGAAAACGTTCTGCTGTTGATAACTTGAGCCTGCAGGAGCAAGTATAGACCAGGCTATGATTAAAAAAAATACCGTATAAGAGGTTTTTTTCCATTATGAAAAAGCTTTCGCTTGGTGGCAAGAAACTGTCTGTCAGCTTCACTCAAGAGTGCTATTAAAGCAATCTGAATTATATTTTAGTGGCTATTCATGGTAACATCATAAGTGTTTGTACCTTTCCCATTACAGTTAATTGTGTAATGCTCCATACTTGTGAATGCTGCTCACCATTTACAATACATAACTAAATGGGAGGTTTTTTCATGGACTGTACAGATATTAGATTTTTTCAGGGAAAACAGTATGTTAATTTTTTCATTTGAAATTCTCATGTGTTGCAAGTACAAAATGCTATGGGTTTGTTTCCATTTAAGAACAATATTTTGATGACTGACAGCGTCTTTTTCACCCAGAAGCACACCGTTAAATAAAATGGTGGTATTAATTCAATGATTGTATGAAGTTTCTGCTCTCGAATTTGGTCGACCTGTCCTGGTTACATGAGTAGAAGAAACCTGCAGATACAGGAAGGGTTTGGATATATGTAATGAAAGGACAAATTTAGAAACCAGAGTTTAAACTGCAAAATATTTCCAGGAACAGGTTTCGATTCAAACCATAATTTATTGGTTATGTACTGCAGATTAAAAGTTAAGAAATTACAGCAAGGTCAGATATGAAGGAGATGCGTTTGTGATAAGCTGAAAGAACAATATCTTTGTTCTTTCTGTGTTCAGCCTGAACGCTTTGTGACTGAAGCCCTTTTTGTGTTTTCCCAAGACCCTCTAATCTAAAAAGCTGCTCAGCCCAAACCCTACAGCCCCTGCTACCCATGTTGCTGCCTGCTGCATGTAGGAGACTCCTGACCTATTCAGCGGAACCTGAAACCCAAACATCCTATGGTGCAAGTTGAGGAATCTGCAGCCTACATGGTCGTAGAACTGTCAGAGGTTCTGACTGAGACCCTCCACTTGGCTCTGTACCAGAGGTCCACAATCGCTCCTGTAGACTATACTGCAAATGGTCAGCTCTGCTTTTATCTCACAAGCAAGACTGACATACTTTACTACTTCTGTTAGCCACTTGAAACCAGAGAGAATTTCTTCCGATCCAAAGAGACACATATCATTGGTACCGATGTGAGCCATCGCCTGCAGTTGGCTGCACACTGTTCTCTTCATGGCATCCAGAAGAACCCGTTCCATGACTGGAATGACTCCCTACCCCCATTGGCTTTCTTCCCCTTCCTGGCAGCCATGTCCCTAAGGGGTCCCATAATGGCCTAACATTGGAGCTCCCCGCTGTCAATAATCTCACCCTCTGTGATTGCCTGGCTCTTGCAGGCTGAGAGGTTTCCTCTGAAAGAGGACAGGCGACGGCATCTTGCTGAGCAACAGTGTCAGCCAAAGACAGCACCTGGGACATCTATGTCAGACTAACCGGGGAGCCTTTATGTGCGGTTCCCTGGGAAGTCTTTCGCCGTCTGCTATTCCCCGGGGTGACCTCCCACTCTACCATAGGTGAAGGTTCAACCTCAGTGCGAGCAGTAACATGGCAGGACACTGGTGACGACCGATTGGAAGACTCGGACATGCTAAATGTCCGTTGGATCCCCACAGCTGACCCATAACAGTGGTGCCCATCCACTGCAGCCTCAAGCTGTGTAACCGAAGCCATCACAACCTGGAGCTGAGAGTGAAGTGTCACCAACTCTGCTCGCATCCACACACGACAAGCAGAATCCCTATCCTTACTAAAGACCTTGAAAACTAAACTACCCATATAATGGGCTATCGGCACATGCTGAGGAACTCTATTGTAGACGCTGACGAAAATGCAGGAACTACGTCTAATAAATTAGATTAATACACAGAGATTCAAAAACCTTAACTACCGAAGCACTCAGGTGAAACTAAATGATTTGCCCCTGATTAGGAACTTGTTATATGGCATAAAATCGGTTTACTTTCCAATGCAGACAAAAATACAATAACTGTGGCAGTTAGATATTAAATTAATAAGCAGAAACTCAAGAAACTAAATTATCAAAGCACACAGATGAAATTACACTATTCACTCCTCGTTAGGAACTCGTAAAAATCACGAAATCAGTTACTTTCCTGTTTCTGTGTTTGGCTCAGCCGTCTTCTGCTGCCTGGCAGCCTTGGAGCCTTGTATCACATCATGGTGAAGTGGCCTGTCCTACCTCTGTGCTAAGCACGTTCTTCCAGATTTTTTGCGTCCAGTATAGGCAGACGTCTCACGTACATTTGAACTGATTCCCTGTTTCTGTATGAGGTTTTTATTCTTGATGTTTTAAACTACTAATGTGGCGGGAGCTGGGTGATTTTGGTCCTGGTTCTGGTGTCTCCCACCATTGTCTCTAAGGTATGCTCTACACTTTACATTTCCATCTCCCTTGATGATGATCCCTCTTTTAATCTGTTTTTGTTGCTGTTAGATGGAGTTAGCCCCTTTCTTCTGCTGCACCATTTTTTTCTCTTTTTGTGGTAGCATTCTGATGAATAGTGGATGTTGTTCCTGTGTTCAACCTTTGTCTGTAGTTGATCAGGGGTAGGGGTGGTACAGCTGTAGGAGTGACTGCCCCCGTAGCTTGTGAAACCCACAGTACTCTCGCCTGGCCCCAGCTGCTTACACATCAGATTTTTTTCTCTCGTCTTGTGTTATTAATGTTTCTCCAACTGATGTCCATTACGTTTTCAGCCTTCTCACTTTTACTGCTATGAAACTCCAGACTTCTTCTGTAAATGTCTTTCCATGTAATTGAGTTGGCAGGGGGTTGGTTGTACAGGAGAGTTCTCTCACGACAAATGAGCCCTGGGATTAGTGTCGTGCACAGTGCTAGTTTCAACTCGCCCTGCCTGTGCTTCGCGGCCTGGCCTGTACAGGCTGTGGGCCAGTCCGCCGGGCTGGGCAGTTGAGTGCAGACTGCTGGATCAGGGACAGGGAGCTGATGGGCCAGCCTGTCGACTGACCTCCCCACTGCACTGTGCGCCCTGCTCGTGGTGCAGCTGCAGCCCACTTCCTGTGCTGTGGCACATGGTGTGTCTGTTTAAAACTTCTTGAGAGAGACGGGGAAAGAGTGACTCATTCACATTTTGTTTTATGTGAGTCCTACGGAGAGTCTGTTCATTACTGCAATAACTGTGGATATAAGGGACTCCTTTCTATGAGAAGGCAATGCCCTTAATTCAGCCAGATATCTGACAGTTGTTACTAACTTCAGATGAACTACTTTTCTGTTGGGGGGCTGTTCAGCCCGCCAACTGATGCTTTCCTGTTGCACTCTCAAATGGAACAAGGCAAAAAATGACTGTCTACATGCTTCTGTATGAGTCCTGATTTGTCCGCAGCTCGTGGTCTCGCGGTCTCGATCTCGCTTCCCGAGCACGGGGTTCGCGATTTTCACCTGCCTCGAGATGACTGGGTGTTTGTGTTGTCATCATTTCTTCTTCATTCATGCACGTGGCAAGATTGGACTGAGAAAAGGTTGGGAATTTGTATGGGCGCTGATAACCGCGCAGTTGAGTGCCCCACAATCCAATCATCATCATCATCATCATCATCTGAGCCCTGATTTCTTTTATCTTGCCTTCACGGTACTTGTGCAGGATGTGTGCTGATGGCAGTAGCATTGTTCTGCAGTCTGCCACAAATGTCAGTTTCTCTGTAATATTTTGCAAAATGAGCATCTATCTCCTCCAGGGATTTCCATTTGAATTCCCAAATCATTTCCGTAATACTTGTGTGTTGTTCAAAACTACCAATGACAAATTGAGCACGATACCTCTGAGTTGCTTCGACACCTTCCTTTCACCTGATCTGGTGGGGATTCAAAACATTTGAGCAGCACTCAAGAATAGTTCAGAGAAGTATTCTACATGTGGACCCCTTAAGTTGCTGCTATTTGGAGATTGCGTACACAACACGTGGCCTGTCCATTACAGGAAGGCGGAAAAATATATTAGTTAAACTGATAGCTAAAAATGTAAGGGGGACACCATTACCAGTGGTAGAATACCTGTGATTACAGGTATGAGAGATATGCCTTTTATGGGTTAATATCTGCATTGAAAGAGGTTCAGGTAAATGAAGTGTTACACACAAAAGGCACTTCTTAATTAAGCTTACAATAGAGGATGGAGGGGTTATGGATGACTTTGTCAGTTTACACGACCTAGAACATCAAAAGGAAGTTGATGTATTATGTTCGTCCGAAAACCTTATGTAATTGTGGGAATTTATATGTTAACATTGAGAAGGCCATTCCATTTCTGTAGGGGAAAATAATAGCTGTATGGGACCTGGAAGTGGCAAGATGAGATAAAAAAAAAATGCCACCCATAATTGAACGTATTAAAATCCTATCGAAGCTTTTGCATCAGAGTGGCAGAGTTTGAAGTGCTTCTCAAAAACAGTGGGGCTCACATTACGCTAGGTATGGAAAGTTGGTTAAGGCCTGAAATTGAAAGCAGTGAGACTGGGGCAAATCTAGCAAGGGGACCCCATCGTAGGCCGCTCTCTGACACAGTCGAAACTTGGTAGGTTGAAAGGCGGCCAGGAATATAGGTGTAGATGTCATCACTCGATAATTGCTGAGACAGTGTCTGTCAAAGTTTCAGCACCACTTCATCAGTCCACTTGTGGTGTAGTGTAATGGCTAAGAGCACAGTTTTGATATTTTGCACCCCGTTCAAATCCATTCGTATGTTGGTTTTTTCTTGTCTTTTATTGTCACAGAAGTATGTGACATCAAAATTTTTGTGACACTGTGAAATACAGTGGAGTTATTGGTGAAAGAAATAAGCAAGACACAAAGGTATTGTACATACAGTCTGTGGGGAAAGTTGAAAATTTGTACTGGACTGGGATTCAAACCTGTGTCTCCTGCTTACTAAACAGATGTACCATCCAGACGCAGTGGCCACTGCAACTGCATGGATACCCTAACATGCCTCCTGTCACACCCAAATTCTCAACTTATGCCGCACACTGCTTGTGTAGTGCCTTGGCTCATGGCATCTCACCAAATCCTGTAAGAGTTCAAGCTTGGTGTGCATCTGCATTGAAGGGACTGTTGGCTGTCATTGCCTTAATTTTATATATATGGTGTCCTTTCAGACATCTCCGAAAGAACCGCATACCCAAAACAAAAAAGAATTTCACATCTTATTAAAAGTGATTGTATAACATGATGTTTATGCTTCGGGACAACAGGGAAAAACCTGAGAATTTTTTCGTCTGGGAAAAACCCTGGAATGTATTAGAATTTTACTTTAGCCTGTTACTGTAGAATATAACTGCACCAATAAAACATAAGTGAGAGAATGACACCAAAATAAAACTTTAGTTGCAAGGAAAATGTGCCATTTACAACAAAAAAACATAGCGCACACGCACAAGCGTCTGTCAATAGCAAAATGTGTGACAGGCTTTAGGACAAAGACTCTACATCTACATATATACTAGCCTCCAAGCAGTGTGTGGTGGAGGGCACTATTCGCACCAAACTATTTTCGCCCCCCCCCCCCCCCCCCCTCCATTTGAAAGTTGTGGTAATAATATATGCTCTACATCCTCAGCGAAGATCGGATTTTGGAGTTTAGTGAGCAGCCCCTTCCGTTTAGCACGTTGTCTATCTGCAAGTGTGTTCCACTTCAAACTATCTACGAGATTTGTAACGCTCTTGCGATGGCTAAACGTCCTAGTCGTGAATCTTGCCGCTCTTCATTGGGCCTTCATAGTCTCTTGAATCAGACCCAACTGATAAGGGTCCCATACAGACGAACGATACTCTTAAAACTGGACAAACTAAAGTATTGTAAGCAATGTCCTTTGTTGAAGGACTGCATTGTTTTAGGATTGTACCAATAAACCACAATCTAGAGTTCGCCTTACCTGTTACTTTTGTAATCTGATCATTCCATTTGAGATCATTTCGAAGTCACACCCAGATACTTGACGGATGTTACCGCTTCCAAAGACTGGGCATTGTACTCGTACATTAATGGGGATTTTCGCTTTGTTACATGCTGTAGGTTACACGTACTAATATTGAGAGATAACTGCCAGTCATTACACCACACATTTATTTTCTGCAAATCTTCATTAATTTGTTTACAACTTTCATGTGATACTACTTTCTTGTAGACCACAGCATCATCGGCAAAAAGTCTAATACTGCAGTCAATACCGTCAACCGGGTTGTTTATGTAAATCGTAAAAAGCAGCAGATGTATTACGCTGCTCTGGAGTACACCTGATGTTACGCTTGTTTCTGTTGAAGTCTCCCCATTCAGGATGACATACTGCTCTCTGCCTGCTAGAAAACTTTATATCCCACCTCATATGTCATCAGATAGAAGGTAAGTGTGCAACAGTGCGGAACTGAGTTGAACGCCTTTCGAAAGTCGAGGAATATGGTATCAACCTGGGAGCCAGTATCTAGAACCTGTTGTATACCGTGCACAAAGAGGGCCAACTGTGCCTCGCATGACCGCTGTTTCCTAAAACAGTGCTGGTTTCTGCAGATGAGGTTCTCATAGTTTAGAAAGGTCATTATGTCTGAACACAAAATATGTTCCATGATTCTACAACAAATTGATGTCCGTGAAATTGGCCGGTAATTTTGTGCATCCGATTTTCTACCCTTTTTATAGACTGCTATGACCTGGGCCTTCTGCCAGTCCCATGGAACTTTCTGGTGTTCCAATGATCTGTGATAGATGGTGGATAAGAATGTTGCTATATTTGTAGTGCAGTCAACATAAAATCTTACGGGGCCAGATGCTATCCTGGCTTCTAAGGACCTTAACTGTTTTACTATCCCAGATACACTAAACACTGTGTCAGGAATCCTTGCGTTTGTTCGATAATTTAAAGGGGCAATGGTGCTGCAGTCCCCTACCATAAACGAGTTTTTGGAAGCTAGGTTTAGAATTTCGGCCTTCTGTTGATCATCATCCGTTACATTATCCATACTGTCAGCAAGCGAAGGTATTGCATTATTTGTAGCATTAATAGATTTTTACATACGACCAAAAGTTTTTGGGGTTATTTTTAGAATCTGGAGATAAAATATTGCTTTTTAATTCATTAAAAGAATCTCTCATTGACCTTTTGACAGCTGCTTTCATTTCACATAATTTCTGTTTGTCAGTGGGGAAGTGACTATGTTTAAAAGGACTGCAAAATTCTCTGCCTTCTCAGCAACGTCCTAATATGTTTGTTGAACCAAGGTGTATCCTTTCCCTCCCCTATATTTTTGCTAGGCACATATTTCTCTAGCACGTGGTGGACAGTACTTTTAAATTCCAACCAAAGATGCTCAGTATCTTTGCGTCCCGTGGTGAATGCTTGGAGCTGACTATGAGAAGATATTCATTAATGACACTTTTATTTGCTTTCCCAAACAAGAAAACTCTTCGCTTTTTTTCCCAACTTCCACTGACATAGCAGTTATAGCGACATTATGGCCGCTAATACCTTCTTCTAGATCAACTTCCTTAAAAAGATCAGGTCTGTCAGTCACTAAGATATCTAATATGTAACCATCTCGAGCTGCTTTTCTAACGAATTGCTCAAGGTTGTATGTTGAGAGTGCTCCTAGAATAACTTCACATGAGTCTTTGCTTCTACCCCCTGTGATAAAAATGTAATTTTCACAGTCAATGGATGTCAGATTAAAGTCTCTACCTATAACTAATGGATAATTTGAATATTTATTTCCTATGTACTCAAGACTTTCCCTGAAATGTTCTGCGACATTTGTTGTGGATGGTGGTGGTCTATAAAAACATCCTAATACCATGGTCACTTCTTGTCTGATTGACAGCTTTTTCGAGACTATTTCACAGTCCGACCCAGTATCGATCTCAACTGTGTTTAAACAGCTTTTAACTGCAATGAACACACCTCCTAGCCATCCTAAACATTGTCCAATCTGAGTTCAAAATTTCACGGCTATTTATGTCTGGTTTCAACCAGCATTCGGTACCTAATACAGTATTGGCATTACTACTGTTTCTTTCGGAGAGTTATTCGGGGATCTTGCTATAGACACTATGACAATTTACTAACAGTGTTTAGTAACACCACTAACAGTATTTAGTAACAATAAACAGCTTTAGATGCATGTGACATCACAATTGTTTATATTTTTAACAGGTTACGGAAAAATATTTCAAATGGTGGTTTGAGAAGCTTTACTTTCAAAGTAAATTTCCTTTGCACAAGATGAATTGCGTTAGTGTGAGAATGTGCAATGAATTTCTTAAATCAAGTTGTGTTTGACTCTGATTCAAAATTGAACGCTTTGAGGACCAGCCAGTTAGGAAAATTTCAGGCCTAGAAGACCAGCCATTTGTGCCATTATTTAAAAGTTTACTCGTATGTTTGTGTTTGTTATATTTTAAAGTGTAAAGTATGCTAAAGAAGACCAAACTTCAAGGTTAGTTTTTCATATTTATTTTAATCGTTCCATAGATTACAGATTATGCAGTGTCAGTGGCAAAATCTATAATTATCTTTAAAAGAAAGTGCTAGGCGAGTTCTTGAGCAATTTCACATGTAATTGGCTTTTCTTTGGAAAAATTGAAGTGCTTGATAGAACATGTAGTCGGCCATGTAACCTACGAAATGTTAGATGCATAGCAGTGAAATTTATAATCGTGCCTGTCAGAAATATTCTCCCACTGCAATTTAAGCATGCTCTCAGGATTCTGCCTAACCATACACTGAGAAAAAAAGAGCAAAAAATTTTTGACAACAAGTATTATAAGTGAAAACTTAGCTCTTCTTATAGCTGTACTTTATATACATTAATTTAAACCATTTAACTTCTATTTGTGTGTTTGTGCTTAACATTGATGTTCTTGTTGGCTGATTACATCATGTGTCCTGTGCTCTGAATATCTGCTGTCATTGACTAGTGAAATCACACAATATGAACTAGGGTTGGTTGACAAAAGTGCATCACAACCTCGTTGTCAATGCTTCAGATGTCATGGCGTATTTCGTGAAGCTCATATTTAGACATTTGTACTATGAAAATACGCATTGGTGATATTGCCGCACATCAAATATTTTTCCAAAATGCGTTGCTTTTCACTGGATTTTTTTTCCTGAAGAGCCGGGAAGTTCTCCGCCAGTGTATAAAACCTTTACCATTCAAAGGATAGAGAAGTATAAGTTCTACAGCTCCAAGGGAAAATGTGTTGACTCTTAATAAAGAAAAAAAAATTACTTTGACCTGGGGTGTTACGTATTTTCACTCAGGAAAGAGAGTATTTTTAACCGTGAAATCCAGGAATTGTTTTTTGGATTCATGTATACACCCTTTATCGTCACAAATCTTATATAACATTACCTAATTAACATAACTGAAAATTAAACACACACAATTTCTAGTTTTTCAGTTTCTGCGTTGGTATTTACTGTTACACTTCAAGAGCACTGATGCATTCATAGAAACTTCGAAGCATGAAAATTTAGACTACCGTGCCACATATGCCCCAGTCATATTTTCTAGTCATTAGGAAAACAACCTCATTGACATAGTTAATTATCTTGCAATCAGACAATACTTTTGTGGCAAAACATGTGTATTGAAGCATTTTGTCAAAAGCTGGAGCGACTGGTGAATGATGTAATTCTTTACCTGTCGGATTTACATAATGTGATGGATTTCACCAACAAACAGCCCATTGTGTAGGGAAGGATTGCTTTGCTCATCCTAAGAGCCACTAATGTACAGAAATGGCTCCGTTTTAATGCAGCATTGCAAAAATTTCTCCAAAAACTAACAACTTGTTTCCTTTGTAAGTTTTCCAGATTTTGTGCGTGATGTGTACACATCCTGATGCCCTTCCATTAATTGGTTTACATCTTGCTGGAATCAAAAGACTGAATTTGCCACTAATTTCTTGGATATGCGTGAACACATTATGTCAGTTGTGATGATAAAATCCAGTTTTTAATAGGATGTGAAATGCTTTTATTTTGTCTATAATTCATTGTATAAGGGCCAATCAAAAAGTTTGTTTCAAGGCATTACTGCAGTGTTCCATGCAACATTGCACAATTGCGCTGCAGGCATATAAGCACTGAGAGAGATTAGTATGGCATTCTGTCTTTCCACTGTGTTTGTGGTAAATGCGGAAGCGTGAACTGTGGCGACATTTTTACCACATACATCGAAACAGGACCTACTTCCTCTTTTTCTTTTTGTAGCTGCTGAAGGGCAAACACTGATAGACATTCATTGAAGAATGTGAATTCGACAAAATGTCTGTCGAAAGCACCATTGTGGCATGGTGTGATAAGGGGTGCTACTGCTTCATGATAATGTATGTCCCTACATTGTAATGTTATTATGCAGAAGTTAAGCCAACTCGTGTGGGAGACACTTGGGCTCCTGCCCTATAGTCCTGATTTCTCCCCATGCAATTATCATGCCTTTGGTCCCTTAAAACAGAGCTTGAAGGCTTGAAAGTTCCTATCGGATCAGGATGTGCAGCAGACAGTTACAGACTTCTTCATGCAGCAGGACACAGTGTTCTGCCAAATGGGTATCTTCAGCTTGGTGCGTCGGTGGGATTATTGCCTCAGTGCTCACGGCAATTTTGCATGATAGGCATACCTATTCTGGACTGTATGGCCTTCTAATTATCTTTCATGGAGCTACAAAAAATCTTGATGTCACATAACTTTTGTGACAACAAATGAAATGGGTGTTGGGGGTGCAGGGAAAACAGCAAAAACAACAACATAAGATTGAATTTGAACTTGTGGCACAAAATTTCAAAACTGTGCTATTAGCCAGAGCCTTGCTAACTCATTTGGTTTTATTCCACGTGATTGAATTGAAGAAGACTCATCAAGACTTTGACTGCTATTTTCTTGGAAGATATTGAGTGCTGGCACCTAGCTGTAACAGGAATGTCTTTGTCACCCTTCTTTCACTCTGCCAAGTGTTCACTGTACCAGAGAGTGACCTATGGCTAGTTCCCCTTGTATGTGTATATTAAAAGGATAGGCTAGTGGGAAGTAGATGTGGTTTATTTGTCACATTAGATAAACTCAAATCCCTTGACATTGAAACTGTATGCAAGATTGCTTATAATTGGATTCTTCCATCAACCACCAGACTCGCCTCCTGATGTAATGAAAAAGTTGAGAGAAAATCTAAGTTCACTATTGTTTTAAGTGGTGGGCATGAAAGTATTAGCTGCAAAACATTATGATGTCTCTTCTCTGAGCATTACCTAGAGCAGTAATGGAAATTTCTGAAAGGAGCAGTATGTAAAACAAGGAAAAGGCAGTCACTCACCTATAGCAGATTGACACGTGGAGCACAGAAACACGTAACAGAAAACAGCATTCACAATAGGTTTCTAGCACTAGCTATTTTTCTGATAGAAACGCAGCACCCAGGCGGCGGGAGAACAGTCGCTGTACCTGTACCGCGCGGACTGCACCGACTCGTAGGAAGCACCTGACGGAGGAGATGGAGGGGGGATTGTCCTGTATAAATGGCGCCGGCCCACCGCCGGTCAGTACATCAGCACACCTGATGATGGCAACATGGTCGATTGCCGAAATATTGTGTCCTATGCACACTCATACCAGGTTGTTCACCCGAAATTTATTTCGTCAGAATTATACACATTCATACACACAACCACATAGACACCCAAACATATGGTTCTGTAGCCATCATTCTTGTTGTGGCCACATGTGTGAGAGTATGCATGCACATTTGTGCTTGTGCGTGCGCGCTTGTCAGATAAAGAACTAATGCTTGATAGCTGGTTTGAATGCTGTTTTCTGTTATGTGCTTCTGCGCTTCACGCTTCTATCTGCTATTGTGAGTAATGAAGTAGAACAGATTGTTCAGAAGCCCACTCATGTTGGCAGCGTCCAGGAAGTTGCTACATTGGATTAGGTGTAGTAGAAGTGGATGGGAGAGAAGTAGGTGATGTTGTGGAAGCGTGTAAGTCTAACTCTGAGTCCAGATCTTGACATTGGTATCAATGAACCTGAACCAGACAAGAGATTTGGGGAGGCTAGGAAGGTTTCCTCTAGATGGCCTATAAAAAGGTTGACGTTAGGAGATTACCATGTGGGTGACAAAGGCTGTCCAACAGGTTTGTTTATCCAGCCTGAACAGCCAAAGGTGGCAGGCAGGTGCACGTGTGTGTGTGTGTGTGTGTGTGTGTGTGTGTGTATTTTGCCTGATGAAGGTTTTGGCCGAAAGCTTAATGTGTAACAGTTTTTTCATTGTGCCTGTCTATACTCAACATGTCATCTGCATGGTGAGTAATGAGCTATGGTTTCCATAATTGTTGATATTCCAACATGGATTTTTCATTGTTTGCTTTTCTTAGGTGTTTGTATTGATAAGAACATGAACTGGAAGTCACACATTAATTTTTTTAAAAGTCTAAGCTGTTGCAATATAAATATCGCATTTTGAAGATGAAAAAGTCTAAAAATTTAGTTGTTTTCCTATTTTCGTTTACTGATTTCTTATGTCGTTATATTCTGGGGTAACTCATCACTGAGTAAAACAGCACGTTGTGCACAGAAATTCGTAATGAGGAACAATTGGGCATACGAACAACAGTCTCACAGTGTGTTTATTGCTTTGCGAAGTTTGCTGTCAGCACTTCTTGAAAGGTTTAAAAATAATGTCTTCTCTCACTCTAGACCGTGACTCTTTTATCCACAGACACACTTGTTTGATTGTAGGTCACCTTAAAGCTCTTTTCGGTGTGAATTTGTGTTGGGTTTCATCCATCATCCATTTGTTCCATTCCTCTCTTGTATACACATTAAATGGTGTAATTATTGAGACATGAAGAAGTTGGAATAACAGCAGGCTCTGTGTTTCCTTGTCACAATTTCTCTTTCACAGATTTTTTGAAATGACTGCTAAACTGATCTAGCACAAGAAGAGAACTCTTCTTCAGTAAAGCACCTTTCCTTGTCTCACACACTCTGTTAATCCATAATTTCGCACCAGCCTCATTCATCCATTCTTCGTCATGTACGTGAACGACAACACCTGACAGTATTGCAGAAGGTTTTATCATTGTTTTGCACATGAAAATGAGGATTGGATTAAGTTTTGTATCATCCGTGTAACATTATAGGACAACAGTGTAGTGTATTTTTTTTCCTTGTCCACTTGTTTATATAGTTAGTTGTGGAACCTTTCATGGCAACAGTTCTGTTACTCAGCCCATCAAATGTCAAAGTAGTTTTGCCCATATTCGCAATTTAGCTTAGTTCCACACTGGTTTTCTTTCGATGTTGAATAATAAAGCAGTGGAAAGATAGTATTTTTTCTTCATACTCTTGTAGCATTTTCTGAGATTTTTTTGGCTGTGGTTCGCATGATATGTTCATGACACTTCATAAATAAGTAGTACCAACCAGCTCCACCCTTAAAGTCTGTTAAGTTCCACTATAGTGCTAGCTTACAAGTGCGTATTTGAATTATTGTTGAATTCCAGTGCCAGCCGGTGTGGCCGAGCAGTTCTAGGCGCTTCGGCCTGGAACTGCGTGACCACTACAGTCGCAGGTTCGAATCCTGCCTTGGGCATGGATGTGTGTGATGTCCTTGGGTTAGTTAAGTTTAAGCAGTTCTTGACCTCAGATGTTAAGTCCCATAGTGCTCGGAGCCATGTGAACTCTTTTTAAAATTCCAGTGCCATTGTAATGGTGTCCTTGAACAATTTCAATACAATATCTTCTAGTTTGGCCATTTTACATTCTGTTCTCTATTTGCATATTTAGTCTTCCTCATTCTTCTTTATTAGCCTACCTATGGCGAATTATTTTTTTTTAATTATTATTATTTTTTTTTCCCCCTGTTGGTGGAGGGCCGAAATGATGCTCAGCAGCTCCGTTTCAATGTTATTCTGCATATGCTATTACTTTCAATTTATAGCCTTTTATTTTTTTCCATTATGAAACCACCTACTAACAAAACTATTGTACTGTTAGTGATAACACAAACCACTTTCAGTTCAAGTTAACTGGGACTGCAGACTGTAGTGACGCATCACAGACTAGACGGTGTTCTGGATTTGAATGGTGTAGCAGAAGGGAGACAATGTTGGCAAGCTTCCGGCATCAAATATATGACCGTTTTGAAGACAAGCAGGAATTTTAATTTAAACACTGGACGTTTTTGTATCAATGAAGAGTAAAATACATACCTGAAATTTGGGGGTAATTTTTTGTCCTCTAGCTCCCTCTATATGTGGAGGATGTATTGCAAGTTGAAAAACAGAAAAGTAAAGAAATCTCTCATGAACAAACACAACAGGTGTGTGTGTGTGTGTGGGAGGGGTGGGGGGGGGGGGGCATGCATTACTTAAATTGGCTGAAGTTTCTGTGGATTTATTTCCATACTTATTATTATAGTCCTAGCTTTCTAATTGAAGCCTAAAATGTGTATTGTTATTACATGGAACTGAGATGTATGTACAAAAGATTTTTAAATAATATTGAACAGTAATTAACCCATAGGGTGTTGTAGCTTATATATGTGCCATATGGAAGTTTAATGCTTTTTAGATTTTGTATGCTTCTTATTAATATACTAATTCAGTTTTAAGAAGACATACATTTTTGTATTTTTGTTTATAGTTACTGTGTCTGATTGGTGAAGCATTTGATGAATACAGCAGTCAGGTCTGTGGAGCTGTTGTCAATATAAGGGCAAAAGGAGACAAGATTGGCCTTTGGACATCTGATGCTTCAAACGAACAAAGTATTATGAAAATAGGGTAGGTTTATCAAAATTTTGATTCCTTAAACATACTTTTTAAATCTCAGAAATTTTTAATGTATATCATTATTCAGCATGATTCACGAAGATATGCAAGTATTTTAATATGTTTTTCTGCCAGTAAAACTAACGAAAAAAGTTAATAAAAACATGTCTGCAAATGTTTGGTTACAGAGTTACTGCTAATAAAAGATTTTGCCTGAAATTTAGCAACTTCACTGATATGAAGCCATCGCAAAGCTGTACGAGGCTAAAGTAAAGCACGATTTCCATGGATTTTTGTGTATGGGGATGGATGAAAGACATAGTTTATGAGGTCAAAGTCAATACACGTGAGGGATTACTTGCTCGCATTATGACTGCAATAGATGAAATTAAGTACAACCCTGTGAAACTGAAACGAGCAACGAAATCTGTTCATACACATGCAGCTAAATACATAGAATTCTGTTGAGACATTTTTGAACATTTATTGTAAATGTATTGTGAAATTGTATGTTCACTGTACAACCTCCTTAACACTGAGCTTTGTTTCTTCAGGTTTAACATGAATTCATGTGTACTGTGGTACTAATAAAAGCAGATTATCTGACACATTCATACAGTTACAGTTAATGTTAATACCATCATTTTTCCAAAATTAAATTCTCTACATCTTCTGTTGAAAATTTTGTACAATTGTCTGGAATTTAGAAAACAAATTGGGCCAAGTACTTAAGAAATTAAAAATTTTACGAAATTACTTCTTTGCTTCTCTCGATGTTCAGGAAAACTACTGCAGATAAACGTCTGGGACATGTTTTATTAGAGTCACCAGACCGATAACAACAAAATAAATGTAAATCGTGCTTTACTTTAACCTCATACAGTTTTGCAGTGGCTTCAAATATTAGCGAAGTTGCTACATTTCAGGCAAAGTCTTTTGTTAGCCGTAACTCTGTAACGAAACATATGTTTATATGAACTTTTTTCTTTAGTTTTACTTGCAGAATAACAAATTAAAATATTTGCATATCTTTGTGAATCACTCTGTATATCGTAGGAGTTAGTAGTGAGTGAACTTTGTGAAGGTATGAAGCTGCGTGCTAGTTGTAATTGAAAATTGAGAGGTGAATGCTGTGTCCCATTCAGTCTGCATGCTGCTTATTATGTTTTGTGCATAATTCTACTTCGAAGTTGAATGAACAGACTGAAATTGGGAAATACTTTGATGTGGACACTGTCATATCATTGACTTCAGTTGTAGGTTGTGATTGCATATTATGATTGTTTCATTAAATCTGATATTATTTGGTCATCTTTTGTTTTCAAAAGGAATTTTGGTTGCCATTGTATATTAATATGATGTAATCAGATACTTAGATTTCAGATACAAAGGAAAATAGGTGAGGTTATGTTAAGCCTTCCCTCAACCTGAAGGTTGGCTTCACTGCAACATTGTGTTTTGAGGAATGGTCCTATTGATGGTAGCATGCTCGTTGCCATTTCTGGCGTTTCAGCTCACTTATCCAACCAGTTATAGAAGATACAAATTGGTGGTGGCTTACAGCAGCAGCTGTCCACAAATTAATTCTGGTTTACCGTATTGAAAAAGTATCACCACCACTTCTGTATTGATAAAATTCATCTTAAGACAGCATGCATATTTCATCAAAACACGTTTGTTTACAGGTGAAATATCCACCTGGCACAAACGTTTTTTATAGTTCTTTTTCCACTGAATCATATATACATGACTACAGGAATATGATTCATTGGAGAAAATATGTGAAAACAAATCTTCCCAGCAGATATTTCATGTAACTTCAAATTCTAACACAAGTTTTTGCGCATCCTTTGTTATTACAGTTTTGTCACAGGGAATTATTGTTTATTCTTGGGCAACTCTCTTGTAACCCAACATAACATGTGAAACTTCCTGGCAGATCAGCACACACTCAGTTGCAAAGTGAAAATATTGTGAGATGCATTTTGACAAAAGCATGCAAGGTGTCTGAGATGAATTATACCAATTTGAAACTGGTAATGATACTTTTCATAAAATAAACCAAAACCAATTGGCGGTTGTTTGCTGCTGTACACTATCAGCAGATCGTATTACATAACAACCATGGTCTCAAATCTTTTTTATTTGACAATATTACAGTCTTTTCGAAGTAGACTCCAAACCCCAGAGCAGCCTGACATTTTTCATGTACAGAAATCATTTATTGAGATGAAAGGAGTGATAAATGACAAAATGACAAAGAAATTGTAGGATCAATTGAGAATTGAACAGTGCATCTTTGGATTTGTGGCCAGATACCATTTACACACCCCCCCCCCCCCCTCCCCCAAAAAAAAATCCTTCTCCACCTTGCTTATGGTGGGGAGGCTTGAGTACCCCAGCGATTCAGCGATATAGCCAATCATACCGTAAGTAAACCACAACCAAGGGGTATCTGTTATAGGGACAACAGTCTGGATGATTGACTTATATGGTCTTGAAACATCAACCAAAACTGCCTTGCCATGCTGGTACCGCGAATGGCTGAAAGCAAGGGGAAACTACATCTGTAATTTTTCCCAAGGGCATGCAGCTCTACCGTATTGTTAAATGATGATGTCATTCTCTTGGGTAAAATATTCCGGAGGTAAAATAATCCCCCCATTCGGATCTTTGGACGGGGACTAATCAGGAGGATGTCGTCGTCAGGAGAAATAAAACTGGCATTCTACAGATCGGTGCATGGAATGTCAGATCCCTTAATTGGGCAGGTAAGCTAAAAAATTTAAAAAGGGAATTGGATAGGTTAAAGTTAGATGTAGTGGGAGTTAATGAAGTTCTGTGGTAGGAGGACCAGGACATCCGGTGAATACAGGGATATAAATACAAAATCAAATAGGGCTAATGCAGGAGCAGGTTTAATAATGAGTAAAAAAAATGGAAACATGGCTAAAGTTTGATGGTACAAAAAGGAAGAGAAGGAAAAATAGTAGGTGAATATGGCCTGGGGGGGGGGGAAGGAATGAAAGAGGAATCTGCCTGATAGAATTTTGCACAGAGCATAACTTAATCATAGCTAACACTTGGTTTAAGAATCATGAAAGAAGGTTGTATACGTGGAAGAGACCTGGAGACACTGGAAGGTTTCAGATTGATTACATAGTGGTTAGACGGAGATTTAGGAAACAGATTTTAGATTGTAATAAATTTCCAGGGGCAGATGTGTACTCCGACCACAATTTATTGGTTACGAACTGCAGATTAAAACTGAAGAAACTGCAAAAGGCAGGATTTTAAGGAGATGGGACCTGGATAAACTGAAAGAACCAGAGGTTGTAGAGGGTTTCAGGGAAAGTATTAGGGAACGATATACAAGACCAGGAGAAAGGAATATAGAAGAAGAATGGTTAACTTTGAGAGATGAAATAGTGAAGGCAGCAGAGGACCAAGTAGGCAAAAAGACAAAGGCTAGTAGAAATCCGTGGGTAACACAAGAGATTTGAATTTAATCAATGAAAGGAGATAATATAAGAACGCAATGAATGAAGCAGGCGAAAGGGAATACATAACCTGAAAAATGAGATTGGCAAGAAATGCAAAATGGCTAAGCAGGAATGGCTAGAGGACAAGTGTAAGGATGTAGAAGCATACATTGCGATGCATAAGATAGATGCCGCCTACAGGAAAATAAGAGTCCTTTGGAGGAAAGAGAACCACCTGTATGAATATCAAAAGATCAGATGGAAAACCAGTCCTGAACAAAGAAGGGAAGCAGAAAGATGGAAGGATTATATAGAGGGTCTATACAAGGGCGATGTACTTGTGCGCAGTATTATTGAAACGGAAGAGGATGGAGATGAAGATGAGATGAGAGATATCATGTTGCATGAAGACGATATTGACTGAAATACTTTCTTTCGAATTCTAAAGGTGGCAGGGGTAAAATACAGGGAGGAAAAGGCAACTTACAATTTGTACATAAACCAGAGGGCAGTTAACAAGAGTCAAGGGGCACGAAAGGGAAGCAGTGGTTGAGAAGGGAGTGAGACAGGGTTGTAGGCTATTCTCGATGTTATTCAATCTGTATATTGAGCAAGCAGTAAAGGAAACAAAAGAAAAATTTGGAGTAGGAGTTCACGTCCAGGGAGAAGAAATAAAAACTTTGAGATTTGCTGATGACGTTGCAATTTTGGCACACAGAGCAAAGGACGTGGAAGAGCAGTTGAACGGAATGGACAGTATCCTGAAAGGAGGACATAAGATGAAAATCAACAAAAGCAAAATGAGGATAATGGAATGTAGTCAAATTAAATCAGGTGATGCTGAGGGAATTAGATTAGGAAATGAGACACTTATAGTAGTAGATGCTATTTGCTATTGTTATTTGGGCAGCAAAATAACTAATGATGGTCAAAGTAGAGAGAATATAAAATGCAGACTGTCAATGGCAAGAATATCATTTATGAAGAAGAGAAATTTGTTAATGTCGGGTATAGATTTAAGTGTCAGGAAGTTCTTTCTGAAAGTATTTATATGGAGTGTAGCCATGTATGGAAGTGAAACATGGACAATAAATAGTTTATACAAGAAGAGACTAGAAGCTCTTGAAAGGAAGGAGGAGGGCATGAAATTGAATGGCAATTGGATTCAATGCTGAAGAAAGTGTGTACTAGTCTTCCCTCACGGGTTGATAGCAACAATGGATGATGGGAGCCAATTACAGTGAGTTGTGCTTGAGTATTCAAAGCGTATAACGTCACATCACTGTCCAAGGGTATGCATAAATGGAATTTTCCTGAAATCAGTAATGAGCTAGGATGTGAATTTATAATGTGAAATCCATCCAACTGCAGCATAATGGCCTGGAATGTTTTATTAATTGTGATATCTCTGGTCGTGAAAGATCATGTTTTACAGTTGGTATATTGCCTTCTAGCATGGTTGTTAGAGAGCAAGAAATCCAATAGCTGCTTTCTATTTGAGTTTAAGAAGTATTGTTTTGACCTGGACAACCTGACAGTTCTAGGGGCAGTTCTACGGGAAGTTTCCCTTTATACACAACAGCCTGTAGGGGTGTTCTTTGATATTGGAAAGTCATATGATACGATGTGGAAGTACAACATTCAGCCAGCTTCATATCTCTGGCGTTTTTGTAAAAGCTTGCCAATGTTGTTGAAATCTTGTCTTGCTGAGGAAACATTCCATTACCATATAGAAGTCATGCTCTCAATCGTTGTTACGCAATAGATCGTTGTTGCTCAAAGGACATATGCAAGTGGAACAGGAAAAGTCTTGACTAGTAGTGATACAAGGTACCCTCTGCCATGTCCGTATGATGGCTTGTGGAGTTTGTATGTAGATGAAAATGAAGGGAGCCTTTTAAATGTTACTTCCTTTCCAGTCTTGTAAACAGCAAACTGGCACATTTAATAGACTTCTTTCTTTCTTTCTTTACTGCTTCTCCTCCTGTCTTGCATGGACAGCTTGTCTATTAACAGTTGATGCTTCCAGAGTATAGGAGGTTGGGCACAAAAGATGGTTTCAAGTTTTCAACAGATAAAAAGGTATGTGTTCATTTGAATCATATGAGTCACATTTTTAATGAGCCAAAACAGTGTTGTAATTGCACTGATTTAACCTAAAACAGTTTTATATAGCACTTATATGGTCCTACTTATGCTGTGGGTGTACCATTTATGGTTCAGAAAGACTGTCATACCAAAGGGTGTTGGATGTAGTACACCATGCAGACATCAGACTGGCAACAGCAGCTTACAAAATGAGCCCTACCCCTAACCTCTGTGTCAAAGCTAGTGAGCTTCTATCCGACAATGGGCCCTGGCTATGCAACATGCCTTCAAATGGAAGTCTGCCAAATAGTCAGTCATATGAAAACAGTAGATTCATAGCTTTATAAATCAGTTGAACTATTCATTTATTCTTTTGAGTGAAACCAGTCCGTTGGACCAACCAAATGCAAATAGTCGATGCAGCCTGGAACATTTAAGCTCTGAGCAGAAACATTCAATCGTTTTTCTTTGTTAAATCATGATTGTTGACTGCACTCTGGTATCGCCTGTGTCACTGTTATTTTCATTCCAACATTTGCTTTTTATATAACCAGGTAAAAAGTGATCCTTAAGGGTAAAATCAATGTAATAGACAGTATCTGCAAAGATTAGTCATATTGTGGAACAATAGTTAATCAAAGATTTTCAAAGAAAATTAATGAATTACAAGAAATATTTCTGGTAACAAAGTACTTCTGACAAGTGACAATAGATGCTTAAAACAAAATTATTAAGACATCAATTATTGACATTTTAAAACCAACCAAAAACCCATATTTAATGCCACAAGTAAGAAAAATTCCATTTAAGTAGATAAATTATGAAAATACTTCATTTTTAGAAATATACTTTTATTCATCCCTCCTTCAAATAACATAAGCTGTTTGTCCCTAAAAATAAAAAAGTTGGCAACCCTACTCATGGTTCATCTATAACAGAAAATAATTATGTTGTAAACAGAGTTGTGGTCGCCTGTAAGTTATTACTTTTTATTTGTTGGTGACTGGTTTCGGTCTACTACATTTCTTGGTGGTGGTAAGAATCCCTGACGTGGAGCAGACCCTGCAGTGGTCTCAGTACCGGTGTGGCTGGACCTGCTCCATGTCAGGGATTCCTACTACTACCAAGAAATGTAGGTCTGATGATGATCTCTGTAGTAGGCTGAAACCAGTCACCAACAAATAAAAAGTAACAACTTACATGCGACCACAACTCTGTTTACTACATAATTATAACACTAATTAGGTTGCTGTTTCCTAGAACACTGTTCCAGAGCATTATAACTGGAAAGATTATAAAAAAAGGTGCATAAGGGGCCCATCCATTAATTACGTGAGCTCGGAATGGGTGGGAGGGGGTGGTCTGGCAAAATCTCAATAAAGTCTGATGAAGTCCGAGGGAGGGAGGAACAAAGAAAATCTCACATCAGTTTTTTAGTTCTGTTTTATAGAATTAAGCGCGACCATAGACAATAGTGCCCATGAATCTTTGTCCTCTCTGAACTGATCTGAATGCTTTACATGTGTGCATGCTTGGGATTTCTGAATTTGAAACAAGTGCTGCAAGTGCATACAAGTGTCAGCTTTCATCCAGGGAGTTCTCTGCCCTTCAGGAAGAAGTCACTGCGTACCAGTCAGCCATCCTACAATGCATATAAAGCCAATGTTATGGTTTTCGGCATGATATTGTATCAGTGCATATGTTGAGAGCAGCGTATTGACAAGTCTAAAACACATGTGCAAGCAAGAAGTTAAATTCGTAGTTAAGCGTTTCAGCTTTTACTTTGCTAGCCTCAGTTTCAGTTCCTGTCTCATTTGTTAGGGGCTGCACACTAACTTTGGTGCCATGAACAGCTTTTACATATGACCAGAATTTCTTTGTGTTTTATGAAAGAGCATTTGACAGTATTCTTCTACAGTAGGCATTGCAGTCTGTGCACATTGCTCTCTTAGCAACCAAATGGTTTCATTCAGCATCTGTATATCTATAGCCCTATACTTTGTTTTACATCTATTACGCAGTGATCTCAGTCTCTTTAGAAGTTTCTTTACAGTGACTGTAGACCATGGAGGGTCCCTCCCATTATGAACTGTTGTACTGGGTACATATGTATCCAGTGCATAGTCACTTCTTCTTTTAAACTTGAGCCATAATTCCTCAAGATGCTGCTACCTTGCGATGAAAGTTTCAAGTTCCTCATTGAGATATGACACTACTGATTTTCTATCTGGTTTCATTTTTGGTAATCATTGTTGCCATACACACATCACGGCCACTGATACCAGTTTCAACATCCTCAAAGAGGTCAGATCTGTTTGTTGCCATTAGCCCAATATAATTCCATTATGAATGGAATTCCGAACTATCCAATCTAGGTGCTTTTCAGAGAAGACATTCAGTAATGCTTCACAGGATGTTTTATCGTGTCCACCACTAATGGAACTATGATTTTCCCAATTGATTGTTGGATGATAACAGTCTCCACCGATGATTACAGTGTGACAAGGGAACTTACATAAAATGAACTGAAGTTTTCTCTAAAGTTTTCAATTACATCAGGAGAGGAATCGTATGGGCGTTAGAAGGCACCAGTTATCATTTTATACCCATTCTTGAACTGAGTCTGGCTCAATCAATCTCTCATGCAGCTTTGATTTCTATCTCAGTGGATTTGATTTTCTTACCTACTGTGACAAATATGCAACTACCATTTCCCATTTGCCCATCGTTTTGAAATATACTTAAATTTTCCCCAGAAATCTCACTGATATCAATTTCAGGTTTCAAGCAGCTTTCTGTACCTAATATTATGCCAGCTTCACCACTTTTCAGGAACGCTTCACACTCTTGTCACTTCATTGCAAATGCTTCGGAAATTCACCATAAGGATTTTGATATTGTGGGATGCATTTCTTTCTGTCTTACACTTATACTTCTGGGTTTCCTATAGCTGTCATCTGGATTGGATGGATAGTCGCGTAATCTTAAAAAAAAAAAAACCCCTAGTGTGCCCCATGCGCGCGCCCACACACACACACACACACACACACACACACACACACATATACATACACATACACACTCCCTCTTCCCCCCCCCTCTCCCTCCCTCTCTCTCTCTCTCTCTCTCTCTCTCTCTCTGCCCGTCTGTCTCAGTCACACTCTCAGCTACCTGACTAGCAGCTGCTGATGTGTCATGCACACTTGACCCATTTAGGGGACCTTGTACAGTTCTTAACCCTGTGACACAAGTCCAGGAGGTCGCAGCCTAGGTATTTCTAATTGTGCCACATAGAGTGTCTTCGAGGGAAAATAGATTGAATGAGGTGTCCAGTGCTTAAATGTGTACAGTTGTATCTAATATACTATTGTGAAACATGCTAAACATAGATTCATGCTTGGAAAACTGTTATTTGTTCCATACTATTAACATTTCCAGTTCTTGGATGTCTGCCTTATGCACAAAAACCAAATTTGAAGACTTTGAATACATTTGGTGACAGCTACATTGTGTGTGCAGACAACTTAAAAAAAAAAAAAAAACTTTTTATTTGCAGGCATAAACTCAAAGAGAGGCTGAAGATTGGTCGAAATATTACAATAAGCTACCAGAGTCACAAAGATACAATGGCAAAATCTGGATCAGCAACAAAGATCACATATTCTGTATAACATCTTCTCATATTTAGTTTTTTCAAAAATGTGAGAATACACAAGACTGTGACAGCTGAAAATAGAACATGTGCAGCCTGAGGTTTTTTTTTTGTTTATTCTAGCTAATATTTGATTTTGTGGTGAGTTTATAAGAGAACATTGTTTAATTTTATTTATTTAAAATAACAAAATTTGTGTGTTCTGGTGGCTCACGAAGATTCGATCAATGCTGAAGAAACTGTTTTGGAATTTTGTCATTTCCTAAATTTCGAATTAGAATTGAGATACATTTGATTTTTCAACCCAGTTGTAAAGGATTTTTCATTTTTCTATGGAAAAATTGTACATAGTTACAAAGCTGAAATTTATACATGAAATTTGTAATTATCAACAAAACAAGATATGTGAAATGTAAAAGTGATTTTAATACATATATTTCTAATCGTGCCACGTAGAGTGTCATGTGTTAATTAAAATAAACTTTGTTTCTTTGAAGTTTAAATGAAATATAAAGGTTTGTGGACGAGATTATTTGTAGTTAAGAAATATCCTTTGTTATAAAGAAATCTCTGTGAACAGTGTGCTTGATTTTAACATGTTTATAAATATAATAAATTCACTTTACATTTTTCATGAAGTTTTGCTCTCTAATTGCCTTTTCCTGAAATACTCTGCTTCTTGCGTTCCCACTGTATGAAATGGTGCAGTGATTGACACACTGGACTCATTTGGGAAGACCAGGGATCAAATCGCTGTTCAGCCATCCAAAATTGGGTTTGCTGTGGTTTCACTAATTTCCGTAAGGGAAAAGCTGGAATGGTTTATTTGAAATGGGCATACAGATTTCCTTCCCTAGTTAAAGTTTGCACTCTGTCAATACTTGTGGATTATCAACAATGGCTTTTGCTTTTCCACTGATGAAACCATTTGTTTGAATTTCTGGCGACGCCATCAGTTCCTTCCGCTGTCTTAGGCCTGTTGCTCTTCTATTCACCGAAGCTACGAAATTTCTGGGGCTCATGCTTGATAGAAAACTTTCTTGGTCCTCCCACATGTCTCTTATGTGACTGCATGCTTTTTCCAGTATCTCGGTGTCCTACGCATTCTAAACGGTATTTCCTGGGGAGCGGGTCAGACCATCTGCCCCCATTTGTTCCAAACTTTTGTCTGTTTAAAAGTAGACTATGGGTGTTTTGTTTGTTTTTCTGCACATCTGTCCACATTACACCATCTTAATACAATCCATTATTGTGGAATCTGTTTGGCCACTGCCGCCTTTTACAATAGCCCGGTTGAGAGTCTCTGTGCGAATTTGTCAAACTACCGGTCATACCAGTGTGATGTTCTCCTCAGCAGATACAAATGCTGTTTGTCTGTCATGCCTAGTCGCACATGCTAAGTCTCCTATTTCGATGACTCCCTTGACTGCCAGTATGAGGCATGTCCCTCTTCTCTGTTACATCGTGGAGTTTGCTTTCGGCTCCTGCTTCAGCAGCTTCACGTCATGCTACCTGTCATGGTCCTGATGGGTGTGAACCCTTCACCACCTTGGCTTTGTCCGGCACCCTGTGTTCTTCTTGTACTTCATTTGCTTCCAAAGAAAACAATTTGGGTTCAATCTGCGCAGTAAGTTTCTCAACCTTCGCTCACAACTGAGTGACAGCACCTTCTTGTACACTGATGGCCCTAAGACCGACCATTTTTGGTGTCTGATTCCAGAACACTGCTCAGTATTTACAGTAGATCTCTCGCACTCTTATCAGGCCACCCAGTACATCCGGCAATACAGGCTTTTTGATTGTGTCATATGCTTTGATTCTCTCTGTGACCTTCAGAGCGTCTTGTATGTTGTACACAATCCATCTCTCAGTTCAGCGGGTCCATTTGCTTCTATTTGCTTGCTGTTGAAGGAGCCAATGTGGTGTTCATGTGGGTTCCTGGTCTCTTTGTTCTGATGTGAAGTGAAGCTGCTGACGCAGCTACCAAGTCTGCAGCCCTCCTACCTCAGTTCACTTGCTCTTCCATCCCTTCGGATGATCTCCTTGTTGTTGTCTGTCAGCAAGTGGCGTCACTTTGGCATCGCCACCACCGGTTTTTACTTTACAGGAACAAGCTCTGGGGAATTGAACTTCTCTCAGCAGCTCGGCCACCCTCATTTTGGCCCTCTTGTCACGAGGACATCATTTTAGCTAGGTTGCATATTGGTCATTGCCGTTTTAGCCATTGGCATTTGTTAAGTGGTGACCCCAGCCACTTTGTGGTCATTGTCGTCAACCTCTGACGGGTCACCATTTCCTGACCGAATACTCCTGTGACAGATTGCTCCTTATCAGCATAATCTGTCACTGTCACATGACGGCAGTCCCAGGAAACACTCTGCATTTCCCACTTATACTGAAGAAGTCGTCTATATTGGCTCGACACAGCTGCAAAATGTCTGCGTATTCAGAATGCCGTGCTACATGCTGAAAACTGATTTTCACTCTTTCCACTATCATCTCAATTGCTATATACTGATCTTTGAATACTGGTGCCTCCACTTTTCTTGTGATTCCCGTTTCGTCATGAGGAGGTTGGCTAATGCTTCACTTTTCTTCTTACGGACTTGTTTGACCACACTGGAAGTGTCTGTGTCATCTAAATACTCTGTCATATGGTGGTATATTGTTGCTGTGCAATTCCACCAACTCAACATAGATTACACTGGTCCACAGTTGTCACTATATAGTTTTTACAGAAACAAAAGTAGCTGTACTTGATTGATTTAGATGCACTCAACACAAATATTGAGATTAACATTGTGTTCTGCAGGGTTGCCACAGATTCTGGTAATCAGGGAATTTCAAACACATCAAAGGATTTGAGAAAAAAACACTGAAAAAATCTTGTTTTTGTCTCAGTAGATGAAATGGTTTGTTTACTGAGGTGTCGAACATCATCTCTTGCTGGATGCAGCCGAGTACATGCTCCGCTTCCCTTCTCCCTCATTACTGCTCCTTCTCTCCTTCCTACCATTCCCCTCAACCTGCAGTCAGTGCTGCCAACACTTCTTGCCGCTTGCCTAGCAGCTACCGACGAGAGGCAGAGCGGCATGAGGAGTGGTTTGTTTGGATCTGATTCTCAAAGACTGTAGATGTAGCGGTCAGAGACGGCAGTCATGTGTGCACGAGTTGTCTGTCTGACTGACTGTGTGTGTGTGTGTGTGTGTGTGTGTGTGTGTGTGTGTGTGTGTGTGTGTGTGTGTGTGTGTGTGTGTGTGTGTGCGCGCGCGTGTGTGTGCGTGTGTGCGCTCTCATTTTATGACAAAAGCTATGGCTGAAAATGTAGTTGTGGGAGTGTGATCGTCTTTTTTATGTGCCTGTCTGCAACTCAGCAATCACATTTATGGTAAGTAGCTACCTAGCCTCATTATTATTGATTCTCAGAGTATTTGAACAAATTATCTCTTGCGTGGATTGATCACCGTGGTCTCATTTCAACAACATGTTGCCTGTGGCTCGAGAATAGTTGGCCACACAAGTGACTTTCCACAGTGGGCCAAAACCGTAGGCAGTTTCTGTGGGTATGTTTATGGATCAGGCCTACCAATCTGAATCCATTCGGTTCCCACTAACATGCAGCCCTACCCATCAGATCTAGTCTCACCAATCTGCCTGCAGGCTGGGTCTGTTTGTGTGTGGTGTAATGCAGCAGATTTCACGGTTTATCCATGGACCCTGGATGGCAGTGCTCCTCAGCAGGCCAGAGGCCATGGGCAATGGGTTTCAGGAATTGTGACTCTCTCACCTCAAGTATGTTGTACAGTGTGGCATTTTATAGACATTTTATTTGTTCTAGTACATTTTGGCATTTCAAAACTAGTTTATATGTTGGAGAGTATGGATGATTAGAAGAAAATTGTGTCAGTCACTAGTGATTTATACTATATGTTCTCATATATTTCTCAAAAGAAAAATCAAAAATACGTGTAAAGTAATAGATATAACACAGTGAGTAATAACCGACAATAACGAACATAATAGAACCAACATTTTATTAATGGTCACCTACAGTGTTGGTTTATACAATTCTTCCTCACCTTATACACTCCTTTTAAGTGAGCTACTTTTTTGTGAGGCTATTTTTGAAATCAGTGAAGGTATTTTAAATCTGTCTTGCAGCTACAATGAAACATGTATTTTTGTCAACAAATGTGTTTCTGTTTTGTTGAAATAAAATAACATCAGTGGTCTTAATGAAAGACACATACCATTTCGCTTCCTTTCTCCATCTAAAAACAGTTCATTATAAAAAATGTTGATGTTAGTACTGACGGTTTTTGCTCACATTAGGAAATGCCATCTGCTTGCAAGCATTTTTAGACATTTCCTCATTTTCACCATCGTTTCTTGTACCGTAGCTGCAAAGACAGATCATCAACTTAAGTCTGGACTTACCCTTGATATCTCAAAATACCCTTGATATCTCAAAATTTCTCGGGGAAAAATGCTAAAACTCATCTGAAAATCAGGGAAATATGAGGGAATTTCACTTGGGGAAACTTGCGGCAACCCTGTCGTAGCTGAGGGTTACAAGTAAACAGGGTGTTTTACATTTCACAATCACAGTTGTGGGGCATTATGAGACCTACATTGTGACAGGGATTCCTCTGTCATGAGTGGGGTCAACACTTCCAGTACACTTTGGCAACACTGCTTTACACTATGGAGTTTGGTGTGCCTGCTATTTGGTGTGAACTGCAAACTGTGCATCAGATTGCTAGTTTTCTGTGGTACCTCCCTTTTTTTATCGTAACAAATATTTCATTTTTGTTTTGAGTTTATAAGAGCTCAAGAGAACATTGTTTAATATTTTTTATTTAAAAATAATGAAATTTATGTGTTCTGTTGGTGCACAAAGATTCAAACAATGCTAAAGAAAATGTTTTGGAATTTTGTTATTTTTTTAAAATTTAGTATTAGAATTGAGATAAGTTTGATTTTTCAACACAATTGTTGAAAGGGAAAGGAGTCAATGTAGCTTATGGTGAAGAATTGACAGTTGCTGTTCCCCAACATGTACCACCATCAAGCAGCAATAGCAATGATGCTGAACTGATCCATACAGTTGAAAAAGAATCACCTGCCAGGTAAACTGACACTGCATTTACACCAACATCATCATCATCATCATCTGGAGAATGACACAAAATCTCACAGTTGAATTCTGTGATCTGTTAGGGATTTAGATCTTCCAAAATGTGAAGCCAAAAAACTTGAGTGTCATTTCAGTACAAAAGGGGACAACAGATTCTGTAGTAACATTCATAGTTTTTTGGAAGACCTGTTCAATACATATGAACCAGACAAATGGTGACGTTTTATAGAAGGCTCAAAAAAAGACTGAGGGTGGTACCGTTACACAGTAGTAATGAAGGGCCATCTATCCCTGTCACACATGCTGTACTCCACTGTAAACTGTATTAATTACAGTAGGTATAAATGGGTGAATGTGGAGATATCAAAGTCAATGTGATGCTGGTAGGTTTGCAAGGGGGTTACTCAGAAGTACCCCTGCTGCTACCCGTGTGAGTGACATGGTCGTGCAAGACAGAACCACTACACACACGAACAGCTCTGGTTCCTGGGTCAAAAACTATTGCCGAGAACTATCAGTGAATCCAAATAAAATTGTTCTCCCACCATTGCACGTTAAGTAGGGTCTCATGACAGATTTTGTTGGGGCTGTACCCAGGAATGAAGCAGCGTTTCAATATTTATGCGTTCCGTAACTCGGCACAGAGTTAATCTGAAATGGGATGTTCATTGGTCCACAGATGTGCCAGTTGTTAGGGGAACCACCTGGAATCCACTCTAACTACTGATCAGCTGCATGTGTGGCATTGTTTTCAACATCACAACATTGTCCTTCTGTTAATAGGAGAGCTGAAAATTACAAGGACCTTGTAGACGAACTCATTCATTCATTTAAGGTCATTGGCTGCAATGTGACCCTGAAGATTCACTTTCCTTACTCCCACCTTGAAGTGTTTTCAGAGAATTATGGTGCATTCAGTGATGAGCATGGTAAGTGGTACCACCGCGACATTTCTCCCATGGAACAATGGGACACAGGAGAGTGGACTATAGCTATATCGGCTGATTTCAGATAGATGCTGCAGATACCACTCACAAGAAGGCAAAGAAACAGCCTGAATAAACTATGGAAGTTCAATTAATATATGTATCGTGTCAATTATAGTAGCAATATATGAGAAATGTTAAGTCCTAACATACTTGTAACCCTGAGCGAGGAGACTGCAATTAAAATTTTTATACTCAATGCATTGGAATCTATAAAGACTATCTACTTTGGTTTCTGAATATATAATATATATATATATACCCTTTTAATATGTCTGCTTGTATATATATATATATTTTCCACGTGCGAAAAATTATATATAAAAACAAAGATGAGGTGACTTACCGAACAAAAGCGCTGGCAGGTCGATAGACACACAAACATACACACAAAATTCAAGCTTTCGCAACAAACTGTTGCTTCATCAGGAAAGAGGGAAGGAGAGGGAAAGATGAAAGGATGTGGGTTTTAAGGGAGAGGGTAAGGAGTCATTCCAATCCCGGGAGCGGAAAGACTTAACTTAGGGGGAAAAAAGGACAGGTACACACTCGCACACACACGCATATCCATTCGCATATGCACAGACACAGGCAGACATTTGTAAAGGCAAAGAGTTTGGGCAGAGATGTCAGTCGAGGCGGAAGTAAAGAGGCAAAGATGTTGTTGAAAGACAGGTGAGGTGTGAGCGGCGGCAACTTGAAATTAGCGGAGGTTGAGGTCTGGCGGATAACGAGAAGAGAGGATATACTGAAGGGCAAGTTCCCATCTCCGGAGTTCTGACAGGTTGGTGTTAGTGGGAAGTATCCAGATAACCCGGACGGTCTAGCACTGTGCCAAGATGTGCTGGCCGTGCACCAAGGCATGTTTAGCCACAGGGTGATCCTCATTACCAACAAACACTGTCTGCCTGTGTCCATTCATGCGAATGGACAGTTTTTTGCTGGTCATTCCCACATAGAAAGCTTCACAGTGTAGGCAGGTCAGTTGGTAAATCACGTGGGTGCTTTCACACGTGGCTCTGCCTTTGGTCGTGTACACCTTCCGGGTTACAGGACTGGAGCAGGTGGTGGTGGGAGGGTGCATGGGACAGGTTTTACACCGGGGGCAGTTACAAGGGTAGGAGCCAGAGGGTAGGGAAAGTGGTTTGGGGATTTCATAGGGATGAACTAAGAGGTTACGAAGGTTAGGTGGACGGCGGAAAGACACTCTTGGTGGAGTGGGGAGGATTTCATGAAGGATGGATCGCATTTCAGGGCAGGATTTGAGGAATCGTATCCCTGCTGGAGAGCCACATTCAGAGTCTGATCCAGTCCTGGAAAGTATCCTGTCACAAGTGGGTCACTTTTGTGGTTCTTCTGTGGGAGGTTCTGGGTTTGAGGGGATGAGGAAGTGGCTCTGGTTATTTGCTTCTGTACCAGGTCGGGAGGGTAGTTGCGGGATTCGAAAGCTGTTTTCAGGTTGTTGGTGTAATGGTTCAGGGATTCCGGACTGGAGCAGATTCGTTTGCCATGAAGACCTAGGTTGTAGGGAAGGGACCGTTTGATATGGAATGGGTGGCAGCTGTCATAATGGAGGTACTGTTGCTTGTTGGTGGGTTTGATGTGGACGGACGTGTGAAGCTGGCCATTGGACAGATGGAGGTCAACGTCAAGGAAAGTGGCTTGGGATTTGGAGTAGGACCAGGTGAATCTGATGGAACCAAAGGAGTTGAGGCTGGAGAGGAAATTCTGGAGTTCTTCTTCACTGTGAGTCCAGATCATGAAGATGTCATCAATAAATCTGTACCAAACTTTGGGTTGGCAGGCCTGGGTGACCAAGTAGGCTTCCTCTAAGCGACCCATGAATAGGGTGGCGTACGAGGGGGCCATCCTGGTACCCATGGCTGTTCCCTCTAATTGTTGGTATGTCTGGCCTTCAAAAGTGAAGAAGTTGTGGGTCAGGATGAAGCTGGCTAAGGTAATGAGGAAAGAGGTTTTAGGTAGGGTGGCAGGTGATCAGAATGAAAGGAAGTGCTCCATCGCAGTGAGGCCCTGGACGTGTGGAATATTTGTGTATAAAGAAGTGGCATCAATGGTTACAAGGATGGTTTCCGGGGGTAACAGACTGGGTAAGGATTCCAGGCGTTCGTCATTATTTCTTCGTCAGACAATTATTAACCTCATTTTCATAATCTGCCACCACAAAACCACTCCTTTTAATACATTTACACGTAGTTTTTTCGAAATTTTCCCGAGTTTCTCCACCCTTTAACGTGTTTTGGCGGCAACACAACCACCTAACCTTTATGCACGTCGTCTACTAACTCAAGTTCACCACAGGATCAACATAGCCCAGCTTTAACCAATACTTTTTCGCCTTTTTTCACACCAGATCTCTAGTTGCTTTCTAGTTCACCTTTATCTCTCCCCATATATTTTTATTTTCATTTTCATTTCAGCCTCGTGTTACACTTTCCACCTTCTAATACCATGTCACCCTCACAACACCCCCACAACGACCCCATTAAGTTTTATTTACATTCCCTCCGCAAACATGCCTTCACCCTAGCCAGATTACACTCCCATATTTTATTTTCCCAGGCTTGTCTGACATTTGGCATTACCCCCAAAGGCCTCACACTTAAAGTTCCCATCTCTGGCTGCAACCGTTCTTTCCATCAGTCCCTATACCAGTTCCAAACTGAAAAATCCATTGCCCTCACCCACCTAATCCTTCACCTACACATCAACTCAGCCAATGAACGCACCCGTCAACTCCTATCCTTAATAAAAGTCCTCAATCTTTCCTCTCTCACATCCACTTCGGCTGTTCAGAGCATCCTCCTACAGGCCAACTGCAAATTAGAACAGCATGCCACCCTCCACCTTAAAAAACTATCCAATCTCCTGGTTTCCCACCCCCGGAAAGGCAACTCACTCACCCTTCACAACCTTTCCAGCAAACCTCAACCTCCTCTCATTGCACACAGACCCAGTCTCTCCCATTTACTCAATCTCCCACTTCCAGCTCCACTCCCTCCAAAACCTCAAAATTCCAATCAACACAATCTGGAACCACAACACCCTAATTCAGTAGTTAACCTTTCCTCCAAACCTCTCTCCCAATCCGAAACCTCTGTCCTATCCAAAGGTCTCACCTTCAGCCCCACTCCCAGATTCAACCAAACAGCCCTCATCAAAGATTTACTGTCCTACACTCGTACTCTCTGCTGGAAATATCACTTTGCCATGAAGAAAAATGATCCTACTCGTACTCCTAATGATCCAACTCCTCAAGACACTATCCAACTGCCTGGAACAGTTCCGTCCTCCGTCACAGCGGGACCCACCTCCTCTTCCTCAAAATCACCCTCTCCAAACCTTCCAGGAATTTCTGACTTCCAGCCTTGCCTCTCAATCCTTCTTAAAAAACCTTAATCCTACTCCCAACATCACCACTGCTGATGCCCAAGCTATCCGTGATCTGAAGGCTGACCGTTCCATCGTCATTCTTCCGGCGGGCAAGGGTTCCACGACCGTGGTACTTGATCGTCGGAAGTATGTGGCTGAGGGACTGCGTCAGCTTTCAGACAACACCACATACAAAGTTTGCCAAGGTAATCCCATTCCTGATGTCCAGGAGGAGCTTCAAGGAATCCTCAGAACCTTAGGCCCCCTACAAAACCTTTCACCTGACTCCATCAACCTCCTGACCCCTCCGACACCCCGCACCCCTACCTTCTACCTTCTTCCTAAAATTCACAAACCCAATCATCCCGGCCGTCCCATTGTAGCTGGTTACCAAGCCCCCACAGAACGTATTTCTGCCTACGTAGATCAACACCATTGTAACCATTGATGCCACTTCTTTATACACAAATATTCCGCATGTCCAGGGCCTCACTGCGATGGAGCACTTCCTTTCACGCCGATCACCTGCCACCCTACCTAAAACCTCTTTCCTCATTACCTTAGCCAGCTTCATCCTGACCCACAACTTCTTCACTTTTGAAGGCCAGACATACCAACAATTAAAGGGAACAGCCATGGGTACCAGGATGGCCCCCTCGTACGCCACCCTATTCATGGGTCGCTTAGAGGAAGCCTTCTTGGTCATCCAGGCCTGCCAACCCAAAGTTTGGTACAGATTTATTGATGACATCTTCATGATCTGGACTCACAGTGAAGAAGAACTCCAGAATTTCCTCTCCAACCTCAACTCCTTTGGTTCCATCAGATTCACCTGGTCCTACTCCAAATCCCAAGCCACTTTCCTTGACGTTGACTTCCATCTGTCCAATGGCCAGCTTCACACGTCCGTCCACATAAAACCCACCAACAAGCAACAGTACCTCCATTATGACAGCTGCCACCCATTCCACATCAAACGGTCCCTTCCCTACAGCCTAGGTCTTCGTGGCAAACGAATCTGCTCCAGTCCGGAATCCCTGAACCATTACACCAACAACCTGAAAACAGCTTTCGCATCCCGCAACTACCCTCCCGACCTGGTACAGAAGCAAATAACCAGAGCCACTTCCTCATCCCCTCAAACCCAGAACCTCCCACAGAAGAACCACAAAAGTGACCCACTTGTGACAGGATACTTTCCGGTACTGGATCAGACTCTGAATGTGGCTCTCCAGCAGGGATACGACTTCCTCAAATCCTGCCCTGAAATGAGATCCATCCTTCATGAAATCCTCCCCACTCCACCAAGAGTGTCTTTCCGCCGTCCACCTAACCTTCGTAACCTCTTAGTTCATCCTTATGAAATCCCCAAACCACCTTCCCTACCCTCTGGCTCCTACCCTTGTAACAGCCCCCGGTGTAAAACCTGTCCCATGCACCCTCCCACCACCACCTACTCCAGTCTTGTAACCCGGAAGGTGTACATGATCAAAGGCAGAGCCACGTGTGAAAGCACCCACGTGATTTACCAACTGACCTGTCTACACTGTGAAGCTTTCTATTTGGGAATGACCAGCAAAAAACTGTCCATTCGCATGAATGGACACAGGCAGACAGTGTTTGTTGGTAATGAGGATCACCCTGTGGCTAAACATGCCTTGGTGCACGGCCAGCACATCTTGGCACAGTGTTACACCGTCCGGGTTATCTGGATACTTCCCACTAACACCAACCTGTCAGAACTCCGGAGATGGGAACTTGCCCTTCAGTATATCCTCTCTTCTCATTATCCGCCAGGCCTCAACCTCCGCTAATTTCAAGTTGCCGCCGCTCACACCTCACCTGTCTTTCAACAACATCTTTGCCTCTTTACTTCCGCCTCGACTGACATCTCTGCCCAAACTCTTTGCCTTTGCAAATGTCTGCTTGTCTCTGTGTATGTGCGGATGGATATGCGTGTGTGTGCGAGTGTATACCCGTCCTTTTTCCCCCATAAGGTAAGTCTTTCCGCTCCCGGGATTGGAATGACTCCTTTCCCTCTCCCTTAAAACCCACATCCTTTCGTCTTTCCCTCTCCTTTCCTCTTTCCTGACGAAGCAACCGTTGGTTGCAAAAGCTAGAATTTTGTGTGTATGTTTGTGTTTGTTTGTGTGTCTATCGACCTGCCAGCGCTTTTGTTTGGTAAGTCTCATTATCTTTGTTTTATATATATACAGGGTTATTACAAATGATTGAAGCGATTTCACAGCTCTACAATAACTTTATTATTTGAGATATTTTCACAATGCTTTGCACACATATACTAAAACTCAAAAAGTTTTTTTAGGCATTCACAAATGTTTGGTATGTGCCCCTTTAGTGATTCGGCAGACATCAAGCCGATAATCAAGTTCCTCCCACTCTCGGCGCAGCATGTCCCCATCAATGAGCTCGAAAGCATCGTTGACGTTGATGCGAGCTCGCAGTTCTGGCACGTTTCTTGGTAGAGGTGGTTTAAACACTGAATCTTTCACATAACCCCACAGAAAGAAATCACATGGGGTTAAGTCGGGAGAGCTGATCATGATCTCCACCACGACCGATCCATTGGTTTTCCAATCTCCTGTTTAAGAAATGCCGAACATCATGATGGAAGTGCGGTGGAGCACCATCATGTTGAAAGATGAAGTCGGCGCTGTCGGTCTCCAGTTGTGGCATGAGCCAATTTTCCAGCATGTCCAGATACACGTGTCCTATAACGTTTTTTTGGCAGAAGAAAAAGGGGCCGTAAACTTTAAACCGTGAGATTGCACAAAACACGTTAACTTTTGGTGAATTGCGAATTTGCTGCAAGAATGCGTGACGATTCTCTACCGCCCAGATTCGCACATTGTGTCTGTTCACTTCACCATTAAGAAAAAATGTTGCTTCATTACTGAAAACAAGTTTTGCACTGAACGCATCCTCTTCCATGAGCTGTTGCAACCGCACTGAAAATTCAAAGCGTTTGACTTTGTCATCGGGTGTCAGGGCTTATAGCAATTGTAAACGGCAAGGCTTCTGCTTTAGCCTTTTCCGTAAGATTTTCCAAACCGTCGGCTGTGGTACGTTTAGCTCCCTGCTTGCTTTATTCGTCGACTTCCGCGGTCTACGCGTGAAACTTGCCCACACGCGTTCAACCGTTTATTCGCTCACTGCAGGCCGACCCGTTGATTTCCCCTTACAGAGGCATCCAGAAGCTTTAAACTGCGCATACCATTGCCGAATGGAGTTAGCAGTTGGTGGATCTTTGTTGAACTTCGTCCTGAAGTGTCGTTGAACTGTTATGACTGACTGATCTGAGTGCATTTGAAGCACGACATACGCTTTCTCGGCTCCTGTCGCCATTTTGTCTCACTGCGCTCTCGAGCGCACTGGCGGCAGAAACCTGAAGTGCGGCTTCAGCCGAACAAAAGTTTATGAGTGTTTCTACATATCTGTAGTGTGTTGTGACCATATGTCAATGAATGGAGCTACAGTGAATTTATGAAATCGCTTCAATCATTTGTAATATATATATAAAAAAACAAAGATGATGTGACTTACCAAATGAAAGCGCTGGCAGGTCGATAGACACACAAACAAACATACACACAAAATTCTAGCTTTTGCAACCAATGGTTGCTTTGTCAGGAAAGAGGGAAGGAGAGGGAAAGACGAAAGGATGTGGGTTGTAGGGAGAGGGTAAGGAGTCATCCCAATCCCGGGAGCGGAAAGAGTTACCTTAGGGGGAAAAAAGGACGGGTCTACAAGAGCGGGCGCGCAAGCGCGCCCCCCCCCCCCCCCCCCACACACACACACACAAAAAAGCAGACATATTCAAAGACACAGAGTTTTGGCAGAGATGTCAGTCGAGGCGGATGTGCAGAGGCAAAGATGTTGTTGAATGTATATCCACCACCATGGGCCTGTGTTATTGCAGCATTATTTCCCTTCAAATGTGTTACCCTATTGTACTCCGCTTTATTAGTGGGTTTCACCATTTTGTTTTGGCTCTTCTAGTGGCACGCTATGGTATTGTCATGCACTGGAATTTCAATATGTAGCATGACTGAAAGTTCAATATGGCTTATTTTGACAATTTCCTGGTTATTTAATGTTTTTTTGTATTATTTCTGGTTATTTAGTTTTTAACTGCATTATTTTTGTGACCTCCAGTTTGGTGGAACCAAAATTCAAGATATTCTGAATCATTTTTCATGCTGTTGAAATGTTTTTTGGAAAGATCAGTTACTTTCCTATGCAGTTAAGACTAAATGCACATTGATGTGTTGAACTGAATTGAATTTTATTTGATCGTGTAGGGTTACATGGTGAACAGCAAAAGTACATGTAATATGGGACACGTCAAAAACGGAAAACATTCATTGTCATGTACTTCCTAACCACTTTTATTATGTTCTAACATCATTGACTAGAAGTAACAATATATACGAATATAATGTGATAAGTACTGTTCAACACTGTAAAATTTCTTTTCCATCAACTAGTCTTTAAGGTTCTTTGAAAAGTTAGTGTCATCTACTCTGTCATGCAGGGTTTTAGGCACGCTTTCTAATAATTTGATACCTGAATAGTGAGGTTCTTTTTCAAGCATTGACAGCCAGTGGCATATGCTTCATATATCATTTTTCCTCCGTGTGCTGTGAGCGTGTACACTAGCATTTGTAATACATTCTGCACTATCTTTTGTGATGTATATTATTGTTTTATATACAGGATGTGTCAGGAGGAATGTCATATAATTTGTGAGTTGATTCTACGATTGAAAATAAACAAAAAGGTCCCATGAACATGTGTCCGATTTTCGAATGTTGCGGATCCATGAATGATTTTAAAGACAAGTGTGAATATTGCTTACTGAAATGCTGTGTAGGTCCTATGGTGGGGCAGATGACTGATCCGACCTACAAGAGGTGTTCAAAAAGCCTCCACCCACCTCACTGCACTTGTCAATGCATTGCAGGGTGTGTTTGTGTTGCACATTGAACTTCATTTCGGCGGGCTTTCATCCAGCTTTGGTGATGCAACTGACAAGTTCTTCATAGTGTACACATCCCCCTTTAACCAGCCCTATAAAGAGAATTCTAAGGGGTTAGTTCAGGAGACCTGGCAGGCCATTTAATTAGTACGCCACAGCAAATCCTCCATTGAGGGAATGTGTTGTTCAGATACTGGGATTCTTATTTGGTGCCATGAATCAATGACCCATCATGTTACAGGTACATTTGCCATTGTTGCTGTGATGTCATGACTTCCAAAAGTGCAAGTAGGTCTGATGATGACATGGTTATTAGAGATGATCACCAAATAGCTACTTATAATAAGTGATTTATGGCAGACTGTTTCAGCTTGATTGCCATTTTCAGGTACCTGAAATTACAATTTTAGTGAGAACATGTACAAATGTGAATGTCATTTATATTAAAGCAGGTGTATTGTTCTCACATCTAGATCGACGTGACATCAATATTACATCATTAGGGGACTATCTTATAATTGTCACTTTTAATAAAATGGTATATTATGTTGAAAATGAAATGTTAATTACAATGTGACAGTAGTTGGACAGTTCCACTCTTATGACTATATATGTTTACAAAGATTGTGCAAATGAACAGTGACATTATTTTACTAATTAAAATTTGTTACGATTGTCTTTGGTTGTAGCATATGTTGCTACTAATTTATCAATTTTAATTGTGTTCTAAAAGTTCAATAAAGTTTATGAGGTAGTACTTCTGTCTAAATTCTGTATGTTTGTTTAATATTTCATGTTGATAATTTCTCGTGTACATACGGATTTCTAATTCTTCAAGAATGTTCATTGCAAAACTTTTTGATATTCTGTGCAGAATCTGGAGTGCATTTTTGATCGTATCGGCAGTGTGATTTTGATTTTTCAAGTGTAGAAAGAAGCTCGACTGATTATACTTGTTCTGTGTAATATGTTCTTTATGCCTCGTGTTAAAATTTCTTCCTGTTCGGCCAGTGTAAGAGCTATTACAGCTGTTACAAGTGATTTTATATATCCCTGGGTTATCATATTTTGATGTTCTAGTAGTGGTGGAACATAATTTTATGGAAAGATTGTTATTGATTCAAAAGGCAAGTTCAATATTTGTGACTTTAAAAAGTGCATTAAATCTGTTGGACATTCTACCAAGGTAGACTGCTAGTACGTATCTTATTTTCTGTGTCAGTGACGTTTCTTGAGGTAGGCATATCTCACTGTGTTGTGTTCTGTTTTGGTATTTTATTTTTGTAGTATAATTTTGTGATTCTGTTGTGGTCAAAATCATTTGTATAGGCTATATAATGAAGTGTGTCAAGTTCTTTTTGAATTTCTGGTTTTTCTAATGGTATGTTGCTTAATCTATTAATCCATGAGTGGAAAAATGCTAGTTTGTGAACCATCGAATTACAGTAATTGACGTTTATAATATTGTCAGAAGTGGTAGTCTTTCTATACGTATCAAATGTGTGGCGATTATTATTTTTGCTAATTGTGAGGTCTAATTAGTTAATGGTATTGTCTTTCTCTATTTCCACAGTGGATTTCATTTTGGGATGTAATTGGTTGAGTTTTTGATGGATATTTTCAATATCTGTGTGGCTGACATCCACCAACATGAGGCTATCATCTACATACCTAAAATAGTATACAATTTGGTCGAGAGTAGGCCAATCTGAGTTAAAGGATTTCCCTTCCAGAGAATTTATGAAAATATCGGCTAATGTGTGTACTACACTATTACCCATGGCTACTCCATCTGCTTGGGTATAAATTTTGTTGTTAAATTCAAAATAACTTTGTGATAGTGCTATTTTCTAAAGAGTTATAATATCAGGTGTTCCAGTTATGGATTTTTCTGATGTTGTAACAAGTTAAATTTTATTATTTGGATACTTTTCTGTACTGGCACATTGCTTTATAGATTAGTGACATCAAATGAAATAAATTTACCATTAGGTGGGATTTGTGTCTTCTGTATATCTTGCCAGATTACCTGAATTTTTGATCTGTATTTTTTGTTGAAAGTATAAAGTTTTGTTATTAGTGTATTTAGTTTTATCTTATCAAATATGATGGGCTATTTATACACTTAATCACAGGCTGAATCGGAACCGTCAGTTTATGTGCCTTTGGTCGGGCTCATAATTTTAGTGTAGTTGAATTCATTACCGTGCATGGTTTTTTTTCCATGTTCAGTGAAAATGGTATTACTATTTTTAGTGGCTTTCTTTATTTTAGCTGCAAATCTGTTGCTAGGGTTGCAAGTTATTGTTATATTCAAAGAATGATATGACCTCATCTACATAGTCGTTTTTGTTAAGTATGACCATATTATTCCCTTCATCAACTTTTAATGCTACAGCATTACTCAATAGCAGTTTATGGTTTATGTTATTCAAAATTTTCTGTTCTGTCTTGGGTTGGTATTTGTATGCATTCTGGCTGCGTAATTTCTTGTCTATGTTTGTTACATTGACTGTTATTTCATTTTGTCTTCTGTATGAGAGATTCGCAAAATCTATTGCAACTTCAGCAGTAGCTATAAAGTGCTTTACAGAATTTTCCTGTAGTGTTGGGGCTATGTTTTATTTCAGACCTTTTGTAAGGAGATTTGTTGTGTTATCTGTAAATTCTATATTTGTGAAATTTTCTAAATGTGGGTAAAACTAAAAATCATATTCATATTCGTGTGTAGGTTGTCATATGTGATGCGGGATGTCTAGAGAAGTTTTGTGAATTTCCTGTTATGGGTATGTTGAATATGTCTCCTTGTGTTCCATGTATATATCTATGTACAAAACATGCAATATAATCAAAAGTTAAAGGCGTTACACTGTTCCTTAACTTTAGATGTGCTACATAGAGTTCCTGATATACTGTTTCTTTTCGATGTAACCTGCACAATCTTTGTAAACATCTATCATCATAAGAGTGGAACAGTCAAACTACTGTCACATTGTAATTAACATTTCACTTTCAACATATTGATATCACGTACCATCTTATTAAAACAGTGACAGTTACAAGACAGTCCACCAACTACATAATGTGGACGTCAAATCAGTCTACACCTGAGAACAGCATACCTACCTACTTTAATATAAATGACATTCACAATCATACATATTCTCACTAAAATTGTAATTGAAGGTACTTGAAAATGGCGATAAAGACGAAACAGTCTGTCGTGAATAAAGCTTACTTATAAGCATGTCGTTATCAGGAATATGTTATGCTGCTGGTCCTAAAGAAGAAAAACTGCAGGTAGGCCTTTTATCAGCAACTGTGTGTATGCTGTGACTGTTGTGATAAATGTTGACTGCATAGGCTCATCAATTATGAAGGCCACTCAGTACCACATCGAACCACCGTGGTATATTCATCTTTTATGATGACACATTCAAGAAATGGATTGAATGGAAGTGCATCACCCTGTCTCAGTCTGTATTTCACTTCAAAATTCTTGGTTACCTCTGCTTCATACAGCACTACCACTACAGTGCATGGGTACATATTTGTATCAAACTATTCAAGTTCTCGAAGTATGTCAGATTCACTCATAATCTTGTGGAGGTCAGTGTGGTTATATTTTCATATGCCTTTTTAAAGTCGATGAATGGGATATACAGGCTCGTGTCATATTCAAAGTATTTTTCACTCAACTGTGTCATAGGAAATATTTTGTTTAATGTCAACTACCTTGAGTAAAGTTTATCTTAAATCCGCCACAATTTTCCAGCACCCAGCTGGAGAATATCTTACTGGTATTAAGTGTGCTAAGAAGGGGAATACCTCTGTAGTTGCTGTAATTGGTCGTTTGGCCTTCTCTGTATATTGGTGCCTTTTTCATATCTTCAGGCATTTCTTCTGTATTTCAGAGTTTATTTAGGACATGAAACAGAAGCAGTAGTTAAGAATGAAGTGAGGCAGGGTTGTAGCGTACCCCTGATGTTATTCAATCTGTACACTGAGCAACCAGTAAAGGCAACCAAGGAGAAATTTGGAAAGGAAAATTAACTTCACGGAAAAAAAAAAAAAAATTGTGTTCACTGATGACATTGTAGTTCTTTCAGAGGAGACAAGATAAGTGGAGTGGAATGGCTAGTGTCTTCAAAAGAGGTTACAAGATATTAACGAAAGTGAACCAAGGATAATGCCGTGTACGTAAATTAAATCAGGTGATTGAGGACGCTATATTAGGAAATGAGACACTGAAGGTGGTAGAGTTTAATTGTGTATAGTTTTGTACTGTAGGAAACAAGAGAGAGGATGTTGTTATGGGTGACCAGTACCCTCTTTCTACAACACAAATGCACATGTGAATTAATACGGTTCTTTATTTACATGAAGCTGCTACTTAACTTGAATAGAGTCCGTGTTCATGGTACAAGCTCATCAGTAATAGTCCTCTTGCAGACAATATTGGTAATTTGCTATACTCACAAATCTCACACTATGTACTGTCATAGCCTGCGTTAACTACACCTGCTCTGTGAGTGGACTGACAGACACCAAACTAGAATTTCAGTTAGTGAGGCCCTCCAGTCAGCATTGGCAGCCTAAACACATGCTGTCAAGAGGGCATTGGCGGTGTGTTGTTTGTCGGTGTCTCTCTGGCCTCTCTCATGACAGGTGCGCTTCATCCAGCGCATACTATTGATCTTCGTGCTTCATCTTTGCCAACCGACAGCTTCCGCCAGCACATTGTTCCTCCCTGAAATGCCACACCATTGTCGGCATCCTCATGCAAATGACAACAGGAGGGGAGGCAGGGCGCTGGAAGTAGAGTGAGCCGGGAGCCGTGACTGTGGAGGGTGGCATACTGCTGACTGTACCCCGCCATCTGGCTTGCAAGGAAACAGGAATATCCTCTAGAATACTGCTGCCAGGGCACACGTCCAGACCTGAGGGCGTGTCCTGGGAAGATGGAGATGGCGATGGCAATGGTGGGTCCATGTCCATATGGACGGCGAGCAGGGACGGTGGGGGCAAGGGTGCGTCGTCCATTCACTCCTCCTAGGGTGCCCTGAAATCGAGGGCAGATTGAAATCTCCACCAATTATAACTGTATAAGTGGGGTGCTTATTTGTAATGAGATTCAAGTTTTCTTTGAGCTGTTCAGCTATTATATCACCTGAGTCAGGAGTCGGTAGAAGGAGACAATTATTATTTTGGTATGGCTGTTGAGTATAACCTCTACCCATAATAATTCACAGGAACTATCCTGACCTCAAGCAAGTTTGACAATTTTGTAGATATCTTTATTAGTTTCCAAGATACAGGAATTCAAAGTTACCATACTTGTAGACATAAAAGACATACATAAAATCTGGTGTGAGGTGAAATGTTGGACTACAGACCATTTGCATACCCAACAGAAGGATTGTCTTAGTGTCACTATCTTACAGTACGGGGACAAAATAAGGATATTACACACTTACACCTACTTAGGCAACTAGGGCACATTGCATTCTTTTTGCATTTTATGTGGTCTACATTGGGCCTTAAGGGGCTTAGGGAGGCACCATTAGTTCATGTGCAGTTTCTTAAAAAAAACAACAAAAAAGGGCTTTTACCATTTTAATAGCAAAAGTGAGTGCTGGATTTGAAGGTGGCTGTGCACAGCAAATGGCTGGAATTTTTAGGATACATTCAGAAGATCCTGACCTCAAGCAAGCTTGACAATTTTGTTGATATATTTATTGGTTTCCAAGATACAGGAATTCAAAGTTACCATACTTTTAGACATAAAAGGCATACATAAAATCTGGTGTGGGGTGAAATGTTGTTTATAAAGTAACATAGCATGAAGAAATATGCTGTAAAGTGTGTCTATTATCATAAGATGGTTTTGGGAATGTCATGTTGTAGTATTGAAGCACATATTAAATTTTTGTGCACATAAAAAAATCTGGTCTGAGTTGTAAAATTAGTTGTTATTTCAATTTCACGTAAGTAAACTATCAAAATTTTGCCGACCAACACAGTTCTTTTCATATGAGCGACATGCCCTGCTGTAGCAGGGAAAAGAAGGAAACCAGCTGAAAAATTTTCCTACAGAGCACAGAAAAGGCGAATATGTTCTGACTGAAAAGTTGGGGCACCAGCTGCCTCGTTCTGCCTTCCTCAGCACCTTTAAAATTCTTCCAAAAAGTTTGGTATTCGAACACATTCACATTTTTTATTCTGAGAGTAGAGGAGACAGTCGCAAGGGGAGAGAGATGGATAAGTAATAAATACTGGATGACAGTGGACAGTGGTTGTATGTGGTATAGAAAGAGCGAAGGAGATGATGTCAGTGTGAGAAAAAGACACACACACACACACACACACACACACACACACACACACACACACACACACACACAGTGGAGTGGAACATAGTTCTCAGTGACATAACAGTGCTGGAAAAAGAGTGAACGAGGCAATGCCAGTGGGAGCGGAATAGAGAGACGTAGAAACTGGTAATGGATGAGGTACAATTGTAATGAGAGAGTCCATGAAAATGACAATGAGGAAGAGAGAGATAATGACAGTAAGAAGGGACAGTGGCAGTGGGAAGGAATAAATGAGATGACAGCAGTAAGAGAAAGCAAGAGGGAGACAGTGGCAGTGAGAGAGGCACGGAGAGATGCTGACAATGTATTGGGCTGAATGAATGAATGAATGAGTGACGATAGGTAGTGAGAGTGGATGGGTGTGAGCGATAGTTGAGCGATGGACTAGTGAGTGTGGGCGAGTTACAGTTAGAGGAGCTTGTGGGAGTGAGAGGGAGTTGCACGTTAAAAATAGTGTATGTTTGCATGCCAAAATGTTTGGTAAAATTTTAAAGACGCTGAGGAAGGTAGAAAGAGGCAGCTGGTACCCCTCTTTCAGTCAGTTGTTTTTTTTTTTTTTTAAGGGAGCATATTTGCATTGTTTTTGTGCTTTGATAGGGGCATTTCTCTGCTCGTAAATAATAATCCAAATTCTCCTCATTTAGGCTGATGCATTTATCTGCAGAAAATGATCTTTCTCCATCGCAAGAATACATAACTCAGGAAATTTGAGAACGTGTAAATGCAATTCCAGATTCTTTGCATTTTCAACACCAAAAATTGTTCTAGCTTCTCAGTTGAACATCTGTTTATTCCAACAACCCTGTCGGTAATAATCATTGACGTTCATTGTTTCCTGATCACTTCCTTGGCTCAAATTGAGACTGAAAGGAAAAAAGTATAAAATAACATTGGAGGGTGAAGGAAGATTAGTTGTTTGCCAAAATACAGCACAACAAAGAAACAAGATTATATCTCCGCTTATTGAGAACACTGAAATCATTGTCGAAAAAAGGGGTTTATCATTCATTATGGAAATTCCACATTTCACTGAGCAAAATAGAGGACATGCACTGCTGTGCACATAGTATAATATTATGCACTAAAGGCAGCAAAATATGATTAATATGCAGGATTAAAGTTTAAAATATGTCACACTAAGTATAAAAATTAGAATACGCAATGTAAATGAATTTACCTCCTATAAGTTCAAAATATTCAAACGGATGTGAAAAATCCCTGAGGTTTTGCAATGAGATGTCACAAATGGTATTGATCTGTTTAAAATGACTGAAATTTTATCCAACATGCAAGGGTAGCCACACCTGTTAGCACACTGCTCATGGGATTCCGGGAAGTAATAGTGAACCTTATATTAGGAGACTGTCCTGTGTTTTAATACCAATGAGACAAAACATTACATTAGAATTATAATTTGTTTGGCAATAAAGGTATCACATTGCCACATAAAGAGAGTTTTAACTGTGCATTTAAGTATTTCTTACATACTCTTAGAGTATATTTACACTATTTTAAGAAAAGCTTTTCTTGCTTAATTTTATAGACCAAATACAGTTTGTATGAAGCCCTCAAAAGAGAAAATTATATACATAAAATTAAAAAATAAATAAGTAAAGGTGTTTTCAGAATAAATGTCGTCTCTTTAAACAGATCGGACACCCCCCCCCACACACACACACTTTTTTGACAAAATATTTGCTATGTCCTTGGCTTTGTTTCACTCTGTACATGTTCCATGATGTTTGCACGGGGGAGGAAATTGTATTCGTGGGTTATAATAGTTATGACCCTACCTTTAGCCCTCTTATTGCTGACATTGTGGGTTCTAATGAAAATTATTTATTCTGCATCACACAAAAGAAGCTACCATGAATGCACACGTATATCTTCTTTTAATATCAGTTGCAGTGGAAACAATAAACAGCTAAACAAAAGATTACTTACTCCAATGTGTCTTTAGGTTTTATTACAGAGTTTACATTTTATGATGTCCCTTACAGCTCCATATTACTGCCTCACAAGTGAAGTATTTTTTTGGGAAGGGCATTGTACATCCAGAACATGTAGATCATTGGGTTGGCTGATGACACACTGGAGTTTGGGTGACTGGAACTGGTTGTTTACATGGAGCTTACATGGGCCATCAGGAATCCATATTCTTCAGCAGGAAGACTGGCTTGAGTCTGTCGCTGGACAATGAGATGTTTCAGTAACAAAGTGTTTTTAGAGCGTGAATGTACTAGATATGGTCCATCGTAGGTAGGTTCTAGAGAGTTTCTCCGTACATCGTTTCTTACAAATACATGTGAAAGGGTCACTAGTTCAGGCAGATGAAGACAGATGTTGTGGCATGATGTCGAACATTAACTGGTTTAAGTGACACCGTGTGCTGCTTCAAGTTGAAACTTAATGTTGGAATGTCACACTGTATTGTAGGATCAAAGGAATTGACTGGAAGCCTAGTTATATTGCCCTAAGTCATTTCTGCACTGGCAGTGTTACATTGTAAAATTATGTAAGTATGGGGTCCCATTAAAATTGTTGGTGTCAACCCAGTCATTTGAAAGTAATGCTCTTAATACTGGCTTGACACTGTGATGCCTTTCGATGCTGGATGATAAGCAGTGGTATTAATGTGGTGTATACCTAGGGTCTTTGTTAGGCGAGTGAACGCTTGACACTTAAGACAGCCATCATCTGTTGGTGGTGACAAGTTTTGGGATTCAAAAACGGGCAGTACTTGATAATGAAATGCTTGCTACATTTTCTGCAGAGGTGTCCTCTGGCCAATGTGTAAACCTGTCGATCATTGTTAAGAAGGACGTGAATCCTTGAGAGCAAGGTAATGGTTCCCTACTTCAGTATGTGTATGCGAGAAGCAACGTCAACTTAACAGAAAGCTCCACAAGCATTGGTTATATATTTTGAAATTTTTCCTTGTTTATAGCAAACATTTTTTTACCAACAGCTTTATGTCTTGTTTCAGTGAAGGCCAAACGAAGGCTGTCAAAACAAGTCTATTGAGCTTTGATGCCATGGTGAACCGAGTCCCATAGTGCATGGAAGACTTGTCAACAAGACGGAGGAACATATGACCTGTGTTTACCTTTACAATTGTCACAAAGGCTCTCTGATCCATCAGATAACAGTATTGTTACAAACACTAAGGAACCAGAGTCTGAATTCTTCACTTTGGCCAGTTCTGGGACCTCGCATTGTGTGTCTTTGCAATATCTTTATCTGAAATGCTGGCTGGTAACATGATGTTAGCAACTCTTTAACATGTATCAGCAGGAATGTTCTATCCTCCGGGAAGATACTGAAATCTGTGATGTACCGACAGAAATTACAGATGCCGCAATTGCATGGGTTTTTTCTTTCTCTGGGTGCTGTTTAAAGGCAAATGTTAGTGGCTTGTAGTCCATGAATACTGTGAATTCTATGCCTGCCAAAAGATAATGAAAATGTTTTACTGCCAAATATGCTACCAACAATTCACGGTTGTAGGTACTATAATTGTGTTATTGAGAGATCTGGGGAAAAATGCACATGGTTCAGATATTCCTTCTAGCAGCTGGTATAAAGAAGCACCTATAGCATAGACCGAAGCATCAGCTATCAAAACTACAGGAAAAATCTATTGAGGGATGAGCAAGCTGAGCTAGTTAACTTCCTGAATAATTTATCCACTTCACCAGTCCATGTAATGGTGACTAATCTCCCTCTTGTTATATCTGCACAAGATGACAAAGGCTGTTGGATTTGTGCAGTATGGGGTAGCATACATATTCAGAAATTTACCTTCCTAAAGAACAACATTCTTTTACTACTGTTTTAGGATGACGGAAGTCACAGATTATTTTCACTTTCTCATCTAATGGTGAAATTCCTTGATGTGCCATATGCTAACCCAAGAATGATACATCTTTTTTCTCGAAAAATACATTTTTCCACATTAATGTTATGATGATATATATCTAGCCATTGAAGAAGCTGTTGCAGAGGCGTTATATGTTCTTCATCTGATGCTGAAGCAATAAAAATATCACCTAAATAGTAATACACAAAAGGCAAATCATTCAAGATGCTATGAATAAATCGCTATAATTCTGTGTTGCATTGCTTAGACTAAATGGCATCAACATTCAAAAATTCCAAATGGTGTGACAACAGGTGTTTTAGGCACATCTTCTGGCGCAACAGTAATGTGTTGATAAGCTTGTATAAAGTCAATTTTAGATGTTATCTTTCTGTTGGAGAGTTGACAGTTGAAATCTTGTAAATATGGTGTTGGAGAGCTGTTTGGCACTGTAACAACATTTAAAGCTCTATATCTCCACAGGGATGCCAGGTTTCATCTTTCTTTGGAACAAGGAACAAGATTGATCATCTCGTGAAATTAATTTTGCTTGCACTAGTTTTTCTAGTGATAAGATCCAGCTCACACTTGCACTGGAGGTACTCTTGTTGTGACTATGTTGCACATTAATTCCAGGAAAATCATAATTAGGAATGGATTCCTCTTACATGTTAGTACCAAGTTTAGTTTTCATTGGCAAAAAAGTCTCCAATTTCTTCACAGGGTTTACAATATAATTCACACAAATTCACAAGGATGACTATGGGTATTGAAGATGCCTGTGTATTGGGAACTGTCAGTTGAATATCGATCTGTGTGATGGATGGAACCTCAGAATGTCAAGTCTATTCCTAGACTCGATCTCTGGATCCTATAAACGCGTGATATTCACTACAAACCAACAACAGCAGCCTGACATACATTACATATATGTCTACTGTAGGTATTTCCAGTACACTTGATTCTTTTTCCTTTTGCTTAGGAAAATTATGTTGGACACATGTGTTTTAAAAAGTCCCTTAACAACTAGTTCAAAAATTTTTATTCAGGGTCCAACACAAACACGCATAGATGAACATGAACTCAAGACAAAATTGTCCATGTCAATGGTGGGATTTGAACCTTCAATCTCTGAAAAAGTGGCCTATGTGGCCTCCATGGGCTGCAGCCACGCAGGTGTATTGGAACACTGAAAGTGGCAAGTCTGTCACCACTACTGCTTCTTTTGATAGCAGCATGTTTACTTCCTCCCTAGACATCAGCATAAGAGTGGAAAGCAGAAACAACATTGCAGACAGTCAGTTGTGTTCGATACAGAGTTGTTGCTGCAAAAAAGGCAAGTTTACGGTTAGATATGCCAGCAGAATGTATGGCATGCCATCCAACACTGCAAAGACATAGCGGAAGAATTACATTGAAAGAGGCACTACCAGCATAATTCCTGGCTCAGGTACTGAAGAGACTGGGCACACAGCAGGAGGACACACGAGTGTGTGTGTGTGTAAGAGCTGACAGCTTCCCTTCCTAACCATGAAGCAATTGTGGCGAGAGACCAACCTCTCCAGTTCCTGTGACACAGTTCACTGAGGAGTGTGGGAAGTTGGACAGCATGCACGAAGATCTGCTGTAAAACAGGAACACAGTGAAGTGTTTGCAGGGCTTCATCTGAATGCAATATGAGAAAACATAGTTTTCATAGATGAGAAGGTGTTTTCCACGAGCAATGATGGCTCAAGAATAGTTCACCAATCGCAAGGCACAAGACATTGCGAAGAATATGTAGCGATTGCAAGAAGTGGTCTGCTATCGGTTTCCTGCAGGGATTGGATTTCTGTGAGAGGAGCAGGAATGCTTGATAGAATTGAGGGAACCCTTAACAGCAGGCAGCACATCCACATATTGAAGACTGGGATGCTGCCTTCAGTGTGAATGGTATATAGTAGAGGAGAATTCATGCTACAGGAAGACCATTCGCCTGTGCATAAGTCAGCATTCATTCAGCAGCAGCTGTCCAACATGGACGTTAACATTATGGATTGGCCACCACAAGCTGCTGCTATGTGGGCGGAGGTAGCACGAACACTGTCAAAAGAAATGGCCACAAAACCAACCAGTTATAACTAACACCCTTTGGGACTGCATACTTGAAGTCTGGAAAGAAGTTGCCTCTTCTGGCAGTTACGTCCAGTGCTTCATTGATTCCGTGCCAGGATGTATTATGGTTGATGGGGGATCTGGACAAAATATTAGAGCACTGAGAGCATTTTTTTTTTCTTGTTCTTCTGCTCAATTTTCAGTCAGTGAGAGTGAGTGGATGATGACTTGGTGACAGAAAAATAAATATGTGTTATGTCTCTGTGCCCAAGCGTGTTTTGATTGAGTGTAGAGGTGCGAGACACTACAGCAACAGCTCCCAGTAGCAACTGTTAGTTGGCAGTCTTGTAGTTGAAAGCAGAGAAGGGGAAAGTAGAGACATAGAAGGTGGTGTTGTTAACCGAAGGCAGCACATCGTGAAAATCACTAGCGGTTGGCAGCTTCTTAAAAGGAGAATGGACTACATTATTTCTGTGAGAAGTGATGTGCTTGATTTCCTTTGGCTGTTGAATGTTTCTTGCTTTGAATATTGGTCTTGAGATTTTTTTCTCACAGTTTTGATGACATTCCTGTATTCTAGTTCGGAGTTAAGTGGAGACTGGTATAGCAAATAACTAGCTATGGGAGCTGATTTTTGTTATTAGGGTCTTTTAAGTGGGAAAATAAAATTATGTTTGATGACTTTTGTGTTTTGCTCATATTTCTATATCAGGTGGGGGTTAAGCAAAGAAAGTTTCTGTTTCATGTTTTCAATTTCCCAATGACTTTTTCGTGTATGTCCATGACAATGTCACTTGAGAGGTTGCTAATTTTCATGTTACTGCTCATTCTGGTTTTGGATTAGTTGTTTAACTAAGTTTTTCAGTTAAAAGAGACCTGGTGAACACTAATACCTGCTCACATTAAATGTGCTGAAGAGCTATCTTGAAGGCGTTATTAATACTATACATTAGTGTTTATTACTGTTTTGGGTGGGAAACTGAAAGCTGCCCATTTCTTGTCATTGCTACACATTCTCCACAATATCTTGTCCCTTGTGGCCATTAAGCCATTCTTGGACCATTATTGCTCATGGGAAACACCTTCTCACCCATGAAAAATTATGTTTTCCCATGCCGCCTTCAGATGGAGGTCTGTGAATGCCAGCTGGTATAACACATTTTCCTGACCGAGTCCCTGTTTTATGGTGGATCTTCAGGCGTGCAGTCCATCTTCCCTCACCACAACTGCTTCACACCTAGGAAGGGAAGCAATTGGCTCTTAGTAACAAGCTCTGTGTCGTCCTGCTGTGCATCCAGTCTCTTCTTGCCTGCACCAGGAAACCTGTTGGTAATGCCTCTTTCAAGATAATTCTTCCACCATCTCTTTACAGTAGTGGATGGCACACCATACACCCTGACAGGATCTCTTAATCAAAAACTTGTCTTCTTCAATCAGAGCAATGACTATCTCGAACTTAACACTGCCAGTGAGCCACAGAAACTGACTGACTGTGATTTTATTTCTGCTTGCCACTCTTATGCTAATGTCTAGGGAGGAAGTAAATGAAGCCACATAGGCCAAGACAGAGATGCTTCCTCAGGGGTTGTGGGTTCGAATCCCACTACGACATGAACAATTTTGTCTTGAGTTTATGTTCGCTTTGTGTGCCTGTGCTAGTCCCTGAATAAAAATTTGTGAACTAGTTCTTAAGGAACTTGCTTGAATTTGAACAAATAATTGATAACTATGCCATAAAGTTGCTAAACACCAGTAGTAGCGACTATAGCGGACAAATGAAGCTTTTAGTGCCTACACGAGTGACAGTATCTTCATCCCCTCTGTGATATTTAGTTTTTTGAAATTCAATTCCAGCAGACTACCAGAAGTAGGTACTGCAGAAGGATTGATAAATCTCACAATCAAATGTGTAAATAAGTTTTTTTGCATGCTACAAAGTCTGTGAATTACTGGCTCTTCTTTTGGAAGGAATACATTTGCTCTGCTAAATAACAAAATGGTGTTATGCAAGAAAAGAAGATATATCTTAGTTACTGGATCATTTAGAATAGGGCACACTCTAGATAAAAGAGAGTTGTTTAAATTTTTTGGAGCTTCCTCATTGTAAAACTTTACACGAGGTTCCCACTGCTCAATTATTCTTCCTACTGATTGGAGTTGTACAAACATACTTTGGTATTTTATGGGTTTTAGTCCCATATATATTTTGACTAAGTAGACTGTCTTTTTGAACTCTGTAGGAGAAAGTAGAAAATGTCCATTACTAATTCTTCAGTGTCAAAATACTGTACGTTTTTACAACCTTTTGTGCAGCTAAATGAAGCAAGTGGCAGGAACAAGATTGAATTATTATGTGTGGTTGACCTTTCTTCAAAAAAGCAACAACTCCTTTTATATGTCCTACCACTTTATTTGCATTACACATGCAAATGAAATGCAATTTTTCTAGGGAATTCCTTTTCTTAGCAGTCCACACTCAAGAGATTAAAAATTCCTTCACCATTATTTAAACTTGATTCCAGCAAGGTTAGTATTGTGGTGCACATCTTTCCCTGTTTAACATCAAAGTATGTAACAACATTTGGATATAGTTTCACATCTTTAATGTCTGTGCTATCATAAGCTGCGAGAGAAAAGGTGATTCTTTTAAGTTTTCTACTACATCATTCTGTGTTCTAGATGATAAAGACTGTAGAACTGCAGTTGTTTTAGTTCTTCCACAACTGTATTTTTTAACAATCTGAAAATCAGGAAACATTTTTTGAACAGCTGTGAAGCACGATTGCACACAAAATGGCAGGTCATGTTCAACAATAAATGAACTAAAAACCATTTGTGCATTGGTGACAGTCTTCCCCATAAGGTTTTATTCCAAATAATGATGATAAATATGAAGTCTTCAGATCTGTTAGGTCTACATGTGTTTTATTTAGGCAGAACATGACGACAGCAGCAATCATCAAGACCAACATACTTTATAGAAACGTTTCGTGAACACACTGCATAAAACACATTTTGGCCTGATTTATTTGGATTAGCCATTCTTTACTATACTATTTCCAAAATTTTTTCACACTGTTTAATTGTTCATTATCATTTTTGTCATGCTTTTCCTTAAAGACATTGTTAACAGTTGCTGAAGGAAAAAGAAGTCTAATTCCTTGAATTTTTAAAAACAACTAAAACTTTCCTTAGCAGCAAACACAGTGTTTTTGAATTCTAAATGGATGAATATTAGCACTGAACACACTGTAACAATTACCAAAAATATCAGCGGTCTATACACAGTTCATACACAATTCACGCAGTACAGTCCTGATGCGTTTCTGTGCCTGCACACTAGACGGAAATACCCAGATCACTGGAACTACTACATAAAATTCGAAAGGGACTGTCTGATTTTTTATAGTCACCCATTCAAATTAAACATGTAAGAGAGCTCAGGGTTCCTATTTATTAATTGTTTTTACATAATTTTTTGTTAATTACATAATTTTTGTTCTTTTACGGAATTATGTACTGGACGCATGCGCACATTACCATTGCCAAGTACACATGTAAAGAATCACAGATGGTTACAACTTCCGGGGGCGGATGATGTGTCTACCAATTTTCTTAGTTCCACCGCTAGATGGCTGTCACTCTAGACTTGTATGTCAAAATCATTCATAGACGTGTTTACTACATACACTGCAAAGAAAACATTACAATCTATAAAGCATTTTAGTAGCATATGACTGGCAGAAAACAAACAGTATCTTTTCCAATTTTTTTAAAAACATGAATTCGATAATGTCCATTTCCATAATTTTTCAGTACCTCTCTGTAACTATGTAATGAATGTGATAAATCCGTAATAATTATCGACAATCCATAATAGTTGACAGCTATGGAATTATAGTGAAGTTGATATGCAGCAAAGGCAGCTATTTCATTTCTCTCTCACTTAGTTTCATAATTTGGATAAACAAGTCGATATGCAGCAAGGGCAGCTATTTTATTTCTCTCTCACTCAATTTCATAATTTGGGAAAACATTGAAATATTGCCGTCTTTTTCTTCCTAGTAAATTTGTACATAGAAAAAAAGGGAAAACGCACAGCTTTGAACGCTGCACCTTGAGCTTAACACTCTTCTATGCATTACGTCATGAGCAACAGACGTGAGAGCAGTCTCTTTGAATGTTATTCCATATGCTCACAGAAGATAATTTTCTGGTTTTAATTTTTGTTCCAAAACATACAAAGTTATAATATCAAGTTTCAAAAGATCAACCTGAGTGGCTTTAGAAATAAAAAAAAAATAAATAAATAAAACTTGTTGGCAAAATCAGTCTTCCATTTTTAGTTAGACTGAATGGTAGATAGTGAGCCCTTATAAGCACATTCTTAGACGATTTATAACCCCCTGTGCCGCATATTTATTGGCATACATATGCTGTCACTGCAATTTGAGTAGTCAATTAGGTCCATAATGTGTGTTGTAAAGCAAGCAATCCTTAGCATGTGGGGCTTAGGTGAATACAGAGTGAGCATTGATATCTTGCATTTAGTGAATCAATGGCCCACTTAGTCTCTCTGACATCACGTCCTGGTGTGGTTTTTATGATGCTATTGCCACATGGTCCGATTTCTCTGCCATTTCGTCTACAGTGGTCCTTTTTTTTCAATTGGGATTACATGAGATTCCTTTAAAAGTTCAAATGTTTCCATTAAGGTTTTCCTCGCTTTCATGCAAAAATTCACATTGCTCTCTTGCTTGTCAGTGGCCACTGCAAAAAATCACCATGCACAGAGTTAGCTTTCTCTCATTTAAAAAACACCCAATGATGTAATTACCCAAGAGACTGACAGATACAGTGTTGCCAATTACAAGTTACTAGAGTGCTTCATTGTTCCGCGAAATAAAATTTTTTTAACGTATTTTTTATTTTCCTACAATAAATTTCTCTTAAGTTCAAAAAAGATCCCTGTATGAATTAACATTTTTCCTTGTTACTTTTGCTGTTAGCGTATAGTTGTGTAAGTCAGTTACGCAGAATCAATATATCCATCCTGGACTGTGTTCTACATGTCTGTGGATGTAATTAACCTTTTGTTTGTAAAATAATGAACAATTAATGTATACAATAAGAAGTAGCACGAGATTTTATAACTCTTTATATGTAACTGGTTGCAGCAGATTATAATTCAGAGTAAAATTAAAGGTTGTCAATGTGAATAATAGTAGTCTCACATGACATACATAGTCTTAATCAAAATGCAAGAGAAATCTGTATTGATTCTAAAATGTACCACAATATTAAAGTTACTTCAGATTAATTATTCACTTTATTTACAAAAATAAGATTTCATTTACAACATACAATTTAGCTTAGGCACTCATATCACAATATTATCACATTCGTGGACTCAAGAAATGAAGCCTTTGAACGTCACAACATTTCTTCACCTTGGAATATTTTTAAATAAGCAGATCACTGATCTGATGGAGACCCATACTGTAGGCTATGATTTATCTGAAACAGTCACACGTCATAAATATTAAAAATATGGCTTGCCTCTTAGACAGAGAAGAAATAATAAATGTATAAATTACTACAATATAAATATGTAGAAAGGAGCAAAATATAAACAGAGATGTGAAACGATGGTGTGCACAGATTTCCCTTTATATGCAAAAGGGGGGCACAAAGTGGAAGATGGAATTTCTATGTTGGAAAAATTGCTGCATTCTTACTTTTATGGAAAATATGAATTTGACGGACTATTACGTGATATTAAGGCCTTCAATAATTTCTTTCCATGCTAGCACAAAAGACAAAACAACATTCATCTGAACTCACAAAATTCGAAAAGAGATGAGAAAGTAGATAATGTTAGGCCCCTTCACGAATATGAAAGATGGATTTCAATCTACTGTACTTCCTTTGGAGAGTTCATATTAAGAGGAAGATAATTGGTTTTGAGAAAAACAAGTAGGAAAACATTTTTATTTTGAAGAGTATGCTAGTTGTAAACTTTTTTGATCTTTTATTTATGAGATTTTCAAATGAGAAATACGAATTTTATTTGTTTCATGATGTGTTGATGTCCTGTGCATATGTAGACTTCCATGGTCATTGTCATCTTCAGTAAAATTGTTCCAGAGATGTGACCACATAATCATGTAATGTATAGTTCAATGTTTTGACCATTTACAATAGTGGCTAAAATGACAGTGCGGTCAACAACCTAGAAAAGTTTTATTGAAGGCAAACACAACTCAACTTAAAATACAAATTACGAGAATGAAAATAACATTTGAACAACAGCAGCAGCTGCAGATGGGAAATGGGCACGGAAAGGGATGGCGTCTACAGTATGCCACTAATAGATAAAAGCTGTTTCCAGAATGAATTTGTCACTTTCAAATGAAGAACACAGTAAAGAAACTGCAGGGTAGTTATAACTACGCTTTCCCTACTTGAACCGGTGTAGAGGCAAACTATTTATCATACAGATACCTAACCTCACAGGAATAACATTCAGACTGTGCACTGCAGGATTTGTGTTGTTAATAGTGTAGGTGTCATGACTTGCTGCTAAGCAATGCTACTGGCACAGTGACATAGGGGGAACTCTGAACCCAAGGATCAAGGATACGCCATGTGAACAGCACACGTTACTGTGATCTCCTTCACCAACATGTAATCCCTGCTCTTGAGCAGAGAGGTGTTTTGGACCCAACTGTTTTTATGGATGATGGAACTCCTCCTCTCGGAGCTTGGGAGGTAACTGGATTACACTGTAACACATTTGGAGAAAACTAAATCACTTGCTGATCATTCCAAACTGTGTGGCGATCAAGATCATCAGATTTGAACCTGTGTGATTTCTGGCTGGGGGATTACCTTAAGGACAGAGTTTATCATTGGGACATATTCTCAGTTTGAATATAATAAACTTTCTTGAAGTTAAGAAGCTTATGTCTACGAATCAGCACGGTTTTAGAAAGCATTGCTCGTGTGAAATGCACCTTGCCCTTTTCTCACGTAATATACTGAGAACTATGGATGAAGGACACCAGGCAGATTCCATATTTTTAGATTTCTGGAAAGCATTTGACATGGTGACCCATTGCAGGGTGATACGTGAGTGGCTCGAAGACATCTTAAATAATAGAACCCTGTATGTTGTCCTTGATGGCGAGTGTTCATCAGAGTGTCCCAGGGAAGTGTGACAGGACCACTGTTGTCCTCAATATACAAATGATTTGGCGGACAGGGTGGGCAGCAATCTGCGGCTGTTTGCTGATGATGCCATGGTTTACGGTAAGGTGTCAAAGTTGAGTGATTGTAGGAAGATACAAGAGGACTTAGACAAAATTCCCAGTTGGTATGATGAATAGCAGATAGCCCTAAATGTGGGAAAATGTAAGTTAATGCAGGTGAGTAGGAAGAAGAAACGTGTAATGTTTGGATACAGTATTGCTAGTGTCCTGCTTGACACTAGCCATGTTGTTTAAATATCTGGGCATAGCACTGTGAAGTGGAACACGCTTGTGGAAACTGTGGTAGGGAAGGTAAATGATTGACTTCGGTTATTTGGGAGAATTTCAGGAAACAGTTGTTCACATGTAAAGGGGACCGCATATAGGATGCTGGTGCAACCTATTCTTGACTACTGCTTGAGTGTTTGGGATCCATACCAGCTTGGATTGCAGGAAGACATCAAAGAAATTCAGAGCAGACTGCTATTTGTTATTCATAAGTTCGAACAATGTGTAAGTATTACAGAGATGCTTTGGGAACTTAAATGGGAATCCCTAGAGGGAAGGTGAGGTTCTTTTTGAGAAACAATATTGAGAAAATTTGGAGAACTGGCACTTGAAGCTGACTGCCCTGAACAATTCTACTGCTGCCAACATACATCGTGAGTAAGGACCAGTCGTTTTTCCCTCACTCTACTTGTGAGTGGAACAAGAGGGGAAATGACAAGTAGTGGTACACGGTACCCTCCACCACGCACCTTATGGTGGCTTCCGGAGTATCAATGAAGCTGTAGATGTACATTAAAAGATTGAAGATAAGCATAATGAGAGAGGTAGCCAACATCACACCCGAGATATTTCGGTCAGCAGTAGAGCAATCTCCAGTGTGGTTTCAGGCTGTCATGGATGCAGATGGTCACTACACTGAACAACATTTGTAACCTGAAACGTAAATAGGGTACAGAATTAACAAATGTTATATTCTCATGTGGAAATTAAAATGTTTCTTTCAATGGTGTATTCGTTGTTTGTCTTCTACATGTTCTTACAAATGTTTCCACAAAGTTTCATTGTCCTACAATTACTCGTTTTTTTGGGGGACCTCTGCAGTGGCGAAAGTTTAATTATAACCCCTCTTTATATATAAGAGCTTGTACTGGAACTGACTTTGAACTTGCACCCTTGTGCTACATGGACAATGCTCTCACAGGCTGACCTATTCAAGTGCATTTCAGAGCCTTACTAAAAGCTCCAATCTGTCATGACGTCTCTTGGGCATGGTGCTTTCTTTCTTACTCTGCTGGAGCAGCACCTCTGAGAGGAAGGATACGATGCAGATTTTTAATTTGTCAAGAAAGTGCCTCAATCATTCATAAGCCAATGTGCTTCAAGTTGAGATGGCAATAACACAGAAACAGAAGGCATATTATATTCTCCATTCCAACAGGTGTAATTTAATTATAAATGAGCATCACAATTTTCACTGGCATTGCTCCTCCTAAGGCATAAGGGGCACATTGCAGCATTGGCCGCCAGGTTTGCCGGATCTAATGGTATGCGATTTATTTTTGTGCGGCTTTCTGAAAGACTGTCTTGGTGCACATCTTCGAACAACTTTCAGTAAAGTGTGACACAACACATCAATAGCAGGAACTCCAGACACTCTTGCAAAAGTATGGGACAAGTTCAACTGTCATCTGGATATTTGTTGTTAAGTCCAGTGGAGGGCACACTGAACCTGTGTGAAAGATAAATGAAAACTCTGGTCCTGACTGTAATTGTCAAAAGTTCCCTGAGGTCATATCTGCACGCACATAAAACAGGTACCTTCAGAAAATTGGACAATTCTTTGAAATTAAAAATTTTGTGTAGTCTTATGTGCAATACCAAATTTTTATCTTCATTCTGTAGAAGAAATAATTTTGTGAAATTTAATGGATTTTTAAAACACATTATATTTTAAAAATTTTTATGATCCTACTTGCTAAGGTCACAACAGTCTTCTCCCTGGTTAGAGGGTTAACTAAATCTTATTCAAATCCTCAGTTACACAACTGGCAAAGAAAATACACTTGAGTATATTTTTCAACATCTATCAACAGGAAAAATCCTTTGGGACTGGGAAAAAAAGCCATAAACACTTTACAAAAGACTGGAAAAGTGACAACAGCTGTACATTCACTGCTACGGAACATCATGAAACTCAGTGGAAGCAGGTAGCAGCAACATCGTAGAAACCGAGAACTCAGTGCAGAGGTCGGAGCAGAGGAAAACACCAAGTGTGGAATGTGGAAATGGAGACATTTCACGCCACCTGTCCCCTTGCAGGGTAAGCTGTTATATCAGACCGCATACCCGGAACGGTTATCGTAAGTGACTTACTGCCAGTTATGACACCCAGTCACCTTCGGGAAGACACCGATACCTTACCAAATACGGTTGTAATGAGAGACTCCAGTGTGATACACTAACGATGCCAACATCGCACAACTGGCAGGGGACATCACATTCCAACGTGATCCAACCACCGGGGCTATAATTTGGGTCTCCTGGGCTCTGGGACTCGAGGGTGACGTGGCCATCACCGCTTCTTGCCATGCTGTGAACCAGCATTATGGGCCTTTCTGTGACACAGTTTAAGCAGCCAGCATGAGCGCCTGCTCAGCAGCCGGGTGCCGATGACATTTGGCCTGGTGGAATTGATGGCTATCCATTGTATACATTAATAATTAAGTAGCACTGCAGATCATCAATGCCATCATCAATTGTTGGACCTACTGCTTCACCAGCAGCAACTAGCAGTCCACCACCAGTGACCCTGTGCTTCATACAACTGGTGTCAGTACACTGCCGAGATTGAAGATGGAAGACGACTGAGGTTTGGCGACAGGCGATCTTGTGCTCCATTGCCAATAAGTGCCAAGTTTGAAGAATTCTTCTGGGATCTGTTTTGTTATCACCTATCCTTTGTTACCTTGCATCGGTTTGGGTGTATATGTGAACTAGTGGTTAATAAGCATTATGGATACGGAAAGGGCGGCGAAGGAAGTTTAAGTGCAAAACCCAATACAGCACCAAACTGACCATAGCACACTTACAAATGGAGCAGAGTCAATTAAGGTAGGAGAAATGGGAAAGGCAACTTCCTACTTTACCTGTGGGAAGAATATATTGGTATTCTTGGATAATCTGCATATGGCTGCCTCCTTAGAGGATTGGAGTGAAGATCAATTATTAAGCGTGGCCAAGCTTAAACTAACAGATTATTTGATATGCCATGAGCAATTATGGAAGGTTTAATCTTTTGACACACTCTGGATGGGCTAACTGATAGGTATAGGAGGAAGAATATGGCCAGGTATTATCATGAACAACTCAACGAATTATGTCAGAAAAAGTTTGCTGATCGCCTTTGTAAAATCAATGTTAATATGTATGAACTTACAAACAATGCTGTTCTATAAGAAATAAGGGGGAGAGCACCACATATACCATACACAAATTGGGGTGGCCATCATTAAAACAAAGACTTTTTCGCTGTGGCAGGACCTTCTCGTGAAATTTCAATCACCAACTTTCTCCTCAGAGTGAGAAAATATTTTGTTGGCACCCACCTACATAAGGAGAAATGATCATCACAGTAAAATAAGAGAAATCAGAGCTCACACAGAAAGATTTAAATGTTTATTTTTGACACAGCTCACACAGAAAGATTTAAGTGTTTATTTTTGACACAATCTATTCAAGACTGGAACGGTAGATAAGTAGCTTAGAGGTGGTTTGATGAAACGTCTGCAGGCACTTAATTGTGAATTGCTGACTAATCATGTAGATATTGATGCTGAAGCAGCATTCTTGAGGAGTTATATGTTGATATTTCCTGGAAGATATGAAAATGGAGTTGCCAAAAACATTGAATGAAATAGTGAAGATTGCAGCAGTATTTGCAGAAATAGATGAAACTGCGAGCAAAAGAAAGGAAGGTTGTATTTAACACGGACATTAAGTGTTTCAGGGTGGCTGCACACGTCATATGAAAGGAACTTTAGGACCCAGAATTCACAAGAGAATGGGATGAACCATGGACCTTGCCGTTGGTGGGGAGGCTTGCGAGCTTCAGCGATACAGATGGTCGTACCGTAAGTGCAACCACAACGGAGGGGTATCTGTTGAGAGGCCAGACAACCGTGTGGTTCCTGAAGAGGGGCAGCAGCCTTTTCAGTAGTTGCAGGGGCAACAGTCTGGATGATTGACTGATCTGGCCTTGTAACACTAACCAAAACGGCCTTGCTGTGTTGGTACTGCGAACGGCTGAAAGCAAGAGGAAACTACAGCCGTAATTTTTCCCGAGGGCATGCAGCTTTACTGTATGGATAAATGATGATGGTGTCCTCTTGGGTAAAATATTCCGGAGGTAAAATAGTCTCCCATTCGGATCTCCGGGTGGGGACTATGCAAGAGGACGTCGTTATCAGGAGAAAGAAAACTGGTATTCTACGGATCGGAGCGTGGAATGTCAGATCCCTTAATCGGGCAGGTAGGTTAGAAAATTTAAAAAGGAAAATGGATATGTTAAAGTTAGATATAGTGGGAATTAGTGAAGTTCGGTGGCAGGAGGAACAAGACTTTTGCTCAGGTGAATACAGGGTTATAAATACAAAATCAAATAGGGGTAATGCAGGAGTAGGTTTAATAACTGAAGCTAAATTAAAATAATAAAATAGAATAATCAATAATGAGAGCGACGGGCGATGTACTTGAGGACAATATTATGGAAATGGAAGAGGATGTAGATGAAGATGAAATGGGAGATACGATACTGCGTGAAGAGTTTGACAGAGCACTGAAAGACCTGAGTCGAAACAAGGCCCCGGGAGTAGACAACATTCCATTACAACTACTGACAGCCTTGGGAGAGCCAGTCCTGACAAAACTCTACCATCTGGTGAGCAAGATGTATGAGACATGCGAAATACCCTCAGACTTCTAGAAGAATATAATAATTCCAATCCCAAAGAAAGCAGGTGTTGACAGATGTGAAAATTATTGAACTATCAGTTTCATAAGTCACAGCTGCAAAATACTAACGTGAATTCTTTACAGACGAATGGAAAAACTGGTAGAAGCCAACCTTGGGGAAGATCAGTTTGGATTCCATAGAAATGTTGGAGCACGTGAGGCAATACTGACCTTACGACTTATCTTAGAAGAAAGATTAAGGAAAGGCAAACCTACATACTCTCTTTCAAATTCTGAAGGTGGCAGGGGTAAAATACACAGGGAGCGAAAGGCTATTTACAATTTGTACAGAAACCAGATGGCAGTTATGAGTCGAGGGGCATGAAAGGGAAGCAGTGGTTGGGAAGGGAGTGAGACAGGGTTGTAGCCTCTCCCCGATGTTATTCAATCTGTATATTGAACAAGCAGTAAAGGAAACAAAAGAAAAATTCGGAGTAGGTATTAAAATCCAGGGAGAAGAAATAAAAACTTTGAGGTTCGCCGATGACATTGTAATTCTGTCAGAGACAGCAAAGGACTTGGAAGAGCAGCTGAACGGAATGTACAGTGTCTTGAAAGGAAGATATAAGATGAACATCAAAAAAAGCAAAACGAGGATAATGGAATGTAGTTGAATTAAGTTGGGTGATGCTGAGGGAATTAGATTAGGAAATGAGACACTTAAAGTAGTAAATGAGTTTTGCTATTTGGGGAGCAAAATAACTGATGAATGTCGAAGTAGAGAGGATATAAAATGTAGCCTGGCAATGGCAAGGAAAGCGTTTCTGAGGAAGAGAAATTTGTTAACATTGAGTATAGATTTAAGTGTCAGGAAGTCGTTTCTGAAAGTATTTGTATGGAATGTAGACATGTATGGAAGTGAAACATTGGACGATAAATAGTTTGGACAAGAAGAGAATAGAAGCTTTCGAAATGTGGTGCTACAGAAGAATGCTGAAGATTAGATGGATAGATAACACAACTAATGAGGAGGTATTGAATAGAATTAGGGAGAAGAGAAATTTGTGGCACAACTTGACTAGAAGAAGGGACCGGTTGGTAGGACATGTTCTGAGGCATCAAGGGATCACAAATTTAGCATTGGAGGCCAGCATGGAGGGTAAAAATTGTAGAGGGAGACCAAGAGATGAATACACTAAGCAGATTCAGAAGGATGTAGGTTGCAGTAAGTACTGGGAGATGAAGAAGCTTGCACAGGATAGAGTAGTATGGAGTGCTGCATCAAACCAGTCTCAGGACTGAAGACAACAACAACAACAACAATGGGATGCAGCCTCAAAAGAGATAGCATAACCAACTGTTAAACAAAACAGAAGGAGCTGTGACCACTGAGCAATGCTCCCAGTAATGGTTAGAAAGGGGCACTCTGACAGTGCTTAAGTAATAAGTTAGGTAAAGTTCTGTTGGATAGAGCATCTCAGGTGTCTTTTGCATGTATGGGTACTTGGATAATTTGTATTAAGTCCACCACACTGGGCTTTATGCAATATAGGTGGTTAGATGGCGATCATGTGGATTCTCTCAGGTCAATGATAATGAGTTTCTGAGTGGGGTTGTAACTTCCGGATGGATGTTGATGTTCTTCCTAGGGTCTCCAGTGGCAACAATGTCATACTCAGGTTGGATTTCCTAGCTGCATATCATGCAAAAGTTGACTCAGAAGCTGCATAAACTGTGTACAAGTTCCCTTAGAGTCAATTTGTGGCATGACTAGACGTTGATCTGGACTGATGTGGAAGCTCATATGCCACTAAATTCATTGCATACTGTTGATCCCTTGTCAGAAAATGAGGAAATGGATAAAATTTAAGTTTTGCACGATGTAGCTTGTCCTACATTCAAGAAATTAAAGGACATAAAGTAGTACCAATAAGTACTGATAATTTCAGCCCTGAGGTCACAAAACTTCCATACTTAGAAATAGTGGATGAGGATGAATTGGAAAGGGAATTCACACCCCACTGTGCAGCACCAGTCACTCTGTCAATTTGAATGCACTGAAGAGAAAAATAGCACATTTACACGAAAAGAGAGGGAGAGCATGGAAAAGCTGTTACAGGAATACATAGATATATTTAACTCTTCTGGACCTTCGCCTGCCACACCAATTTGGCAGCACCATATTCCATGAGGGAACAAAGGACATATCTATAGAAAACCATACCAGGTTCCACATGATGTAGACTGTTATGACATAATTCATTAATCAACAGCTGAGGGATGGCATCATAGAACCTAGTATTATTCCGTGACTGGCATCTGTGGTCACTGTACCAAAAAAGTCACCAGATTGTAGGAAAGGATATAGATTCTGTTGCGACTACCATTTCTCGAATGAGAAAACAACTTCAGATATGTATCCTATGTCTGACATAAATGATACCCTAGATTATCAAACAATGGAAAATCCAGGATTTACATACCCTAGATTATCTGGGACAATGTCAGTACTTCACAACTGTGGGCCAGTAACATGCGAATGTGTACAGCCTGAGTAGTCACAAAATTCGCTCTGTGGAATGAGGTGGTGTTGATACTGACATTTAGAGGCAAGCACAGAGTCATGGCTCAGACTATCACTGATTTGCAAGGCAGCCACAGTCCGGATATCATCAATTAGAGATGGCACCTGAAGATTGTCCAAAAACTACCTCCCCTCCCCCCCCCCCCCCCCAACTATCTGGACTTCATTAGAATCAGTGCATGCCTTTCAGACTAAAGAATGCGCCAGAGACTTTTCAGAGGCTTTTGAATGGAGTACTGCAAGGTTTAAAGCCAAAATAATGTCTCATATATTCGGATGATGTAACTGTATTTGCTAAAGACATTACGGAACATCTTTCATACTTGGAGAAGTTTTTGACTGATTATGTTCAGCAAGACTGACACTTAGTTTAGAGAAATGCCATTTCATTTGGTCTGAAATTCATTATTTAGTGCACATCACTTGACACAATGGCGTTTGCACTGAAGGCTGTCTGGTGGAAGCTATGAAAAATTTTCCAACACCTACTTCACTTAAAAAATTAGTCGTATCTCCACTTGGTGAACGCCTAGCAAAATTCGTTCTGCACTTAACGGAAGCTGCAAGACTACTAACACAATTATTGCAAAAGGAGGTTAAATTTCAATGGTCTGAAAACTGTGAAGCGGGTTTTCAAAACTTAAAAGACTTATTCACTTCAAGTCTGGTTCTTGTTTTCCCCGATTTTCAAAAACAGTTCACATTATCCTGTGATTCAAGCAATTTTGCTCCTGGCTGCATTCTGAGACAGGAAATTGACGGTCACGAGCATTCCACAGCATATACATCTAGGCAATTAAATTCAGCTGAGAAAAACTATTCAACAATGGAGAAGGAAATGCTCACACTCACAATCGGTATAAAATATTTCAGACGTTACTTGTGTGGCAGACATTTCAAGATGGTTATAGGTCACTGATTGTACAGCACTTCAATGGCTACAAGGTGGGCTTTACATCTCAGCAAATTTTATTATGAAATGATACATCATCCGGGCTGATAACACAAAAATTCGAACTTGCTGACTCGCAAAATTTGTGTTGTGAATGCGCAGTTGTTGATGTTGACATTTGGAGGCAAACACAGTCATGACCCAGATTGTCAACGATTCACAAGGCAGCTTCAGTTAGCACAGAAAACAGTCTCCTTTACATGCAAACAAGATGTGGGTTAAGTGGTAGTACCAGCTGAGTTGTTAATTGAAGTACTGAGGCGTGACCACGACTCAAGTCTGTCCGGTCACTTGGGACGTAGGGCAGTTGAATGAAAAGTAGCGCAGGCCTACTGATGTGAAGCAGAAACAAGATACTGAGTGTCATGTCAAGAACTGCATTCCATACACCCAAAGAGCAGATCAAAGCCACTGAAAGATTGCATTATGACTACCTGAAGGCGAAATACCTTTTCAAATGCTTGGGACTGATGTGTGCAAGCCATCTGCCTGGACATCATTGGGAAACAGGAATGTGCTCAAATTATCAATCATTTGTCATGTTTTATAACTACAATATCCGTGCCTAATCAACAGGCAGAAACGATGCCTCACACATTGGCGAATCAATGGTCGTTGAAGTATGGCACACTTGAAACAATAATAACTGAGGAAGGGACAAATTAAATCGCCGATCTAATGAAATATTTGTGCCATTTACTGCATATTAAGAAGTTACAGACCAGTGCATTGCACCAACAGGAGAATGACTGCACTTAGAAGGTTCACAGAACTATAAGTAAAATGTTAAGTTATTATGTTAATTCACAGCACACTGTCCACTTCCTTTTGTAATGGGGGTGAACAATTCAGAAGTCCATCAGAGCATCGGGCTATCCCCTTACAACGTTATTTTTGGTCGAAAGATGCTTTCGCCCATTGACTTTATCAAGCTGTCCCAATGGAGCATGTTTCGCAAGTAAAAGATTTTTCAAAACATTTTCAAATGTTTTGGTGATAGGTACGCAAATGAACACAAAAACTTTAGAGTAGTAGGAGAGGGCTCATAACAAAAAAGCAGTATTACCAAAATATCAATGGGTCATATTAACCAACCCTTATGCACCTAAAGAGAAGATAACGAAATTTGTGTTGTGTTATCAGAGGCCATTAAATTTTTTGGTTATTGAGATGCTGTTACCAGTAGATGTAAAGCTACAGCTTCTAAATCATATCAAGACTGTTCACATCAGTAGTGTCCACCCTTTTTGAGGTGTCATAGATCCACTATCTCTTCCATTGGCAACTTCCACCGAAGGGAAAGGGGGAGTATCTGAGATTAGAAGAAGAAAAAACAGTTCTCTAACCTGATGCATCACTACGCATCACTGAGAGCTGGAACAGTATGCTAACACTTTCCTTTCCCTTACCGAATGGAATGGTTTGACCCTGGAGGAAGGTAAGGCAGTTCCAGCACCAGGTATCGAGCTAGGGATGGCAAGGAAAAGGAGTATAAGATGTTCACACTAATGGGTCTGCTGAGCTGGTGCAGGGATGACAGAAGCACTGAGGTACATCCTATGATGGGAGGAGTCTTATTTATACGACATGAGACATAATCATGTCAGACCATCAGAGGACATTAAAACTAGATATCAATATGTAGGCAGTAAAAACCAAAATCAGGTGGCTGGAGGGTACCTTTGATAAGCTACAAGCTATCATAGGCTACAAGACAAGAGTTTGGAGACGACCATGGAGAGTACTAATAACTACAATCAGCTTTTAGTCAACTACACAGTCAGCTTCACCAGACCACAGAGGTAGTCCCATAGGTACAACAAAGGAGGTGTTAGATAGAGGCAGTTGGTTGCATAGTAAAAACTGTCTTTGGTACAGCCAATTCAGAGCACACAGAAAAGATCAACAACACCTCGTGACAGCTGCAAGCTGATGAAGATGCTAACCAGACTGAAACAGACTTGCATATCACCTGGCTCGCCAGCCTAAAGAATGAAGTGGTAAATAACACCAGACAATGGAATCCTTAGCAACAACACCACTGACCCATGTACAATCTGCAGCAGATGCCACAAACCACAACCTAGGTATACTGAGGGACCACCAAGACAATGTAGATACACAATTAGCAATTGCCAGGCTGCTCTGCACCCTCTCAGATAGTATCATCGACACTCGCATAGAAATTACTGCACAGCAAGAAGCGCTGCTACACACAGCTCGGGGGCATGTAACACCCATACTACGAGGGTTGACTGAAAAGTAATGCCTCCACCTTCGTAACTCTTCAACAGTTGGCAGCATTGGTATGCAGCAGTTACTAGCTTGTTCCGTAGCCTCTTCTCTACAGCTCCAGTTGGCAAGAAGCCTTAGCATTGAATGGTTTTGTTGTTACAGTGTAAAGTACGGAACCTTGTGCAGATGGTCGGTCAATGCTATTTAAGCAACGTGCAGTCACTGAATTCTTGACAGCAGAATGTTACGCCAAAGGAGATTCATCAGAGAATGAAAGCAGTTTATGGTGATTGTGTTGATGTGAGTACTGTGCATCATTGGGTGAGTAAGTTTATAAAGATAATGAGGCGGGAACATCTGACCTGAATGACAAACAAAGAGTTGGACGTCCTGTGACAGCAACCACCAAGTTTCACAACCAAAAGTCGACAGATTGATTCAGGAAGATCGTCATATCTCTCAGAGAGAAATTGCAAGCACAATGGGCATTTCACAAGACCGTGTGGGTCACGTTATTGCTTTGCTTGGCTATCGGAAGATCTGTGCACGATGGGTAACCCGGATGCTGACTTCTGAAATGAAAGCGCATAGACTTGAAATTTGCCAGGAACTCCTCTCGCTGTATGAGAATGAAGGTGATGCCTTTCTCCATTCAATTGTGACAGGAGATGAAACGTGGCTACACTATTATGACCTGGAGACGAAACGTCAATCTATGGAATATCAAAACAAAGACTAGCCCCAGGGAAAGAAATTCAAGACGCAGCCCTCCGCTGGAAAAATCATGGCCACAGTGTTCTGGGACGCAGATGGTGTTATCCATGTTGATTTCCTTGATCGTGGAACAACAATAAATTCATAGTGTTACATCACAACGCTGCAAACTGTGAAACGGCGGCTAACAAGGATCCAAAAGGAAAAGGGAAATGTTTTTCTGCAGCACGACAGTGCCAAACCACACACTTCACATGCCATCACAGGAGAACTTCAGAGATTGAATCTGCCCACTATACGGCATCCTCCATACACCCCAGATTTAGCACCGTCTGACTTCCATCTGTTCCCGACAATGAAAGCCCATCTCCGGGGACATTATTATGCTTCTGATGAAGACATTGAGAGAACTGTGAGACTGGGGTTGCGGAAACAGAGAGTCGACTTCTTCCGTGACGGCTCAAGAAAACTCGTTTGTTGTTGACAGAAATATATCGAATCGGCTGGTGATTATGTGGAAAGGTGAATATTGGTAATTAAAGATCACATTCTAAGGATTATTTCTGCATTTGATTAATTAAAATATTCCCATCCAAACGCAATTAATGAAGGCGGAGGCATTACTTTTCATTCAACCCTCGTAGTACCACATGAGCAGTTCCTAGCAGGGTTATGAACTCTTCTATAACATGGAAACCAAGGTCAGCATAACAGAAGGTGCATACTTACAAAGGAGGTGTATGTGGTCAAATGGTTGAAATGTGCTGTTCTCAGCAATTTTGTTTCCATCATTTTATTAGGTGGCAATCCCAGGCATAGAGCCATTTAAAGGCAATGATGTGCTCCAAAAAGGATGCCACTTACGGCATTGGAGAGTTCACCTGCAATCTCTAATAGCCTTGGCAATGTCTATGGTCTGCCTAGGTACAGTCTTCCAACAGAGGAATCTTGAAAAATAGGGAACTGCTAAGTCGGCTGTCAACAGAATGACTGCTGTTGCATTCTGGACAGCTGTGTCAGTACCTCCGCCTAGTGGGGAGCTAAGAATGACAATGGAGGTGACAGCATCCCAGTCGGCATTGCTGAGAGCCTGTCTGGGCAGGCGCCCAGGGGAGTGACACTAAGGGACAGGAAGATCGGGAATGGTCACTACCATACATCTACATCTACATGGATACTCTGCAAATCACATTTAAGTGCCTGGCAGAGGGTTCATTGAACCACCTTCACAATTCTCTATTATTCCAATCTTGTATAGCGCGCAGAAAGAACGAACACCTATTTCTTTCTGTACGAGATCTGATTTCCCTTATTTTTATCGTAATGATCGTTTCTCCCTCTGTAGGTCGGTGTCAACAAATGCCTTTCTTATAATGACATCCAGCCCAAAATCCTGTATCATTTCTGTGACACTCTCTCCCATATTTCACGATAATACAAAACATGCTGCTCTTCTTTGAACTTTTTTGATGTGCTCTGTCAGTCCTATCTGGTAAGGATCCCACACTGTGCAGCAGTATTATAAAAGAGGACGGACAAGCATAGTGTAGGCAGCCTCCTTAGTAGATCTGTTACATTTTCTAAGTGTCCTGCCAATAAAATGCAGTCTCTGGTTAGCGTTCCCCACAACATTTTCTATGTGTTCCTTCCAATTTATGTTGTTCGTAATTGTAATACCTACGTATTTAGTTGAATTTACAGCTTTTAGATTGGACTGATTTATCGTGTAACCGAAGTTTAATGAATTCCTTTTAGCACTCATGTGGATGACCTCACACTTATTATTTAGGGTCAACTGCCAAGTTTTGCACCATTCAGATATCTTTTCTAAATCATTTTGCAATTTGTTTTGATCTTCTGATGACTTTATTAGTCGATAAACGGCAGCATCATCTGCAAACAACCAAAGACGGTTGCTCAGATTGTCTCCCAAATTGTTTCCATAAATAAGGAATAGAAAAGGGCCTATAACACTACCTTGCGGAACGCCAGAAATCACTTCTGTTTTACTCGATGATTTTCCGTCAATTACTATGAACTGTGACCTCTCTGACAGGAAATCACAAATCCAGTCAGATAACTGAGACGACATTCCATAAGCATGCAATTTCACTACAAGCCGCTTGTGTGGTACATTGTCAAAAGCCTTCCGGAAATCGAGAAATACGGAATCAATCTGAAATCCCTTGCCAATAGCACTCAACACTTCATGTGAATAAAGAGCTCGTTGTGTTTCACAGGAACAATGTTTTCTAAACCCATGTTGACTGTGTGTTAATAGGCAGTTTTCTTCGAGGTAATTCATGATGTTTGAACACAATATATGTTCTAAAATCCTGCTGCATATTGACATTAACAATATGGGCCTGTAATTTAGTGGATTACTCCTACTATCTTTCTTGAATACTGGTGTGACCTGTGCAACTTTCCGGTCTTTGGGTATGGATCTTTCGTTGAGCGAACGGTTGTATATGACTGTTAAGTATGGAGCTAATGCAGCAGCATACTCTGAAAGGAACCTAATTGATATACAGTCTGGACCAGAACACTTGCTTTTACTAAGTGATTTAAGTTGATTCACTACTCCGAGGATATTTACTTCTACGTTACTCATGTTGGCAGCTGTTCTCGATTCGAATTCTCGATTATTTAGTTCGTCTTCTTTTGTGAAGGCATTTTGGTAGGCTGTGTTTAGTAACTCTGCTTTGGCAGCACTGTCTTTGATAGTACCTCCATTGCTATTGCACAGAGAAGGTACTGACTGTTTCTTGCCGGTAACATACTTCACATACGACCAGAATCTCTTTGGATTTTCTGCCAGGTTTTGAGACAAAGTTTCGTTGTGAAAACTGTTGTAAGCATCTCGCATTGAAGTCCACGTTAAATTTCGAGCTTCTGTAAAAGATCGCCAATCTCGGGGATTTTGCATCTGTTTAAATTTGGCATGTTTGTTTCATTGTTTCTGCAACAGTGTTCGCTAACCAGTTTTGTGTACCAAGGAGGATCAGCTCCGTCGTTTGTTAATTTATTTGGTATAAATCTCTCAATTGCTGCCGATACTATTTGTTTGAATTCAAGCCACATCTGGACTACACTTATATTATTAATTTGGAATGAGTGGAGATTATCTCTCAGGAAGGCGTCAAGTAAATTTTTATCTGCTTTTTTGAATAGGTATATTTTACACTTATATTTGGAATCATTGTGGACTCTACAATGGATGTATTTGAGAAAACCAGGGCTACAAATAGAAATATCAATGGCTGAGTAAATTCCTTGTGCCACAATGAAGTGTATGGGAGCACCAGTATTCAAGAAAATAAGGATGAGACCTGCCAGCAAGTTTTCTGCAACCAGATAGTGTCTGAAGGAGCTACAGTTTGCTGGTCGTATGGCTTTGAGATGTTCCTCAGTTCCTGAAACTATTTTGGGGATGCCCTCCCATTCATCTAAACCATCTAAGGAGAAGAAAAATAAAAAGAAGTCTTCCAAGATGAAGGAGATTCCAGTGGCCCCCATGCCACCAGATCCCATATGTTCCGCTTATATGGCTGAGGCTGCCTCAGCTCACGCTGCAATCCCAATGGCACCTGAGGCTCCAGATCACACCACACAATGTATCTCAGAACTTACATGGGTTGATACCATAACCACTCAATTTGTGGCAGCATAGGGCATATAGGGCATAAACTGACTCCTTGGTCCCTTCACATCCTCACAGTATACCGACTGCATGCTTCTCCAATGGAATTGCAGTGGCTTTTTCCGCCACTTGGCTGAGCTACAACATCTCTTAAGCTGTTCCTCTGCTTTCTGCACTATCCATAATGTTTATCTCCCTCCTGAAGGTGAAGTGTCTCAGAACATATTGTCTGCATTGGTTGCCCCTCCCCCTCCTTTCCTAATTTTGGGTGATTTCAATGGCCATAGTCTTCTATGGGTCAGAACTGTGATCCACTGTTGTCACAGACGAGGGGAGGAGCACAAGGAACATTCACCTGCAACAGTCATCCACAGTCCCTACAGACTGGGCTGGTATCGCAACATGAAGACATGTGCCCAAATTTCATACATTGCACAGCACGAGGGGTGAGAGGGGGTGGAGGGAGGAGGAAGGAAATGTTTGGTTTCTCATCACATTGGAATATTATCACCTTGACCTTTCCCAGCAACAAATCGCCTTCAAAGGCCACGATGAAGGCCCCAGAAGCGATCCTATTCTCCTTTTGTCCCCTACGAACACAAAGGACAAAGTGTACACCCCATTACTCCAAGTTAGCATGTAGCTCATCATCAGACTGCAAGAAGATGTCACGATGGAAAATGATGTCTTGAATCATATTTAGACTACTGGAGGAAGTGATAGTCACTGGAATGTCACCCAATTTGTCACAAGCGAGCAATGCTCACGATTGGGCAAGGGATGCCACTCTTCAGTTTGGGTATGGCTGTAATTTCCACCAACTTTTCCTCTATATTCACTACAAAGAACAAAGGCCTTGTGGGGGGAGGGGCAATCCTCATCCGTCCTTGTACAAACCAGGTACTGGTGGGAATATTTCTCTGTTTGTCGCTTGTACCTCTGGTCGTCTTCCAGCATAGCCAGGGAAGAAAACATCCTGGGGTCATTTCTCTCTGTGTTGAATGACTTCTTTCCTTCTGAAGAGACTGCTGGCACCATATGACCACCACTGGGAGAAAGCTTTATCTGCTTCATATACAAGTCATTTGTCATGGTGCCACTCACTACAAACAGGTTCTGTCCCTGGGGGTGTCACTCAGCCTCAGCAACAGCTACCTGGCCAGTAATCTGTTGCTCGAAGTCCCCATGCCCCAGTCATGACAGGCACGTGCTCCATAGTGTGATACTTGCATGGTCAGGGAGCTATCACTGTGCATGTACTTCATTACCCCCCTCCCCTACACTGGCTGACCTTCCCTGCACAATCTGCACTACTGAAAAATTATTTGGAAGAGTGGTGGCAGATCAGACCCAACAATGAAGACCATGTATTTATTAATGAAAAGGTGTAGAGTGTGCTGGAAGTGAAATGGAAAACTAGGTTCCTCAATCACGTTCCAGGTCCAAGACGGGTCTGCATCAAGAAAACTTCTGACGGAAAGGCACACAGGGAAATGGATAGTGGAAGCATAGGCTTGCAGCACACAGAGGGAAGTATGCTTGCAAAAACTGAGGCTCCGTGAGAGTCAAGCAAATACTCACAAATTAATTGTAGGCCTCTTCAGGAAAACCATAAAAGGGAGGAAATTGTAGAAATCCAAGAATTAGGAGTGAAAAGGATGCCCAGCATGCTGATGGTCAAAAAAGGCCTTCACAGACAGGCACTATCCCCCAGGCCTAGCTCACAAACAGATTTCCTATGCAATTTCCTCTCATACCTCCAACCCTTCCTCCACCACCCCCAAGAACCAGTCACAGAGGAGTGCCCCGTTCATCACCCAGTACCACCTCAGTGGAACAACTGAAACACATCCTTCGCCAGTATTCTGATTATCTATCATTGTGCCCTGAAATGAGGAACATCCTACCCTAGGTCCTTCCCATCCATCCTACAGTGGTATTTCATTGCCCACCCAACAACATCATAGCCCATCCCTATGCCACTCCCAAACCCAACCCCTTGCCACAAGGATCATATCCCTGTGGAAAACCGAGGTGCAAGACCTGCTCAATCCACCGACCCAGCACTACTTATTCCAGTCCTGCCATAGGTTTATCCTATCTCATCAGGGGCTGGGCCATCTGTGAAAGCAACTATGTCATTTATCAGTACTGCTGCAATCATTGTACAGCTTTTTATACTGGTATGACTACCAACCATCTGTCCATCGGGATGAACGGTCACTGCCAAGCTGTAGCCAAGAGCAAAGTAGACCACGCTGTGGCAAAACATGCAGTTGAACATAACATGCTCGACTTCAATGGCTGCTTCACTACCCGAGCCATCTGGATCCTCCCCTCCACTATCAGCTTCTCCGGACTGTGCTGATGGGAGTCATCCTTACAACACATTCTCTGCTCCTGTAATTATCCTGGCCTGAACCTACACCAACATACTGACCCCCACCGCCCATCAAACAGTTTACACCCCTTCTGCTCTATCATCTTGTCCCCAATCTCGTCTCCCATCCTTTTTGTTTGCTTAACACATCTGACCATCTTTTCCCGCTCCTCTTCTTTTTCGCTCTTTTTTTCCCCAACTTCCTGCCCCAGTACCTCCTGACACTGTGCCTGTTGGCATTCTACTCCCCAGACAGTGTTCCTCTCTACCCCCTTCCCTGCCACCTAAAGACTGCTGCTTCCATCCCATGTGATAGTTGTATTCTGACCCAGGCTGCTGGAGTTGGCAGTCTTATGCATGAGGTGTGTTTGCTTATGTTTCTGTTTTGCTGATGAAGGCTGTGGCCAAAAGCTTTTAATTGTACCTGCCTGCAACTTCATGTACTCCTTTATGATAAGTAGCAATTTATCTTTTCCTACAGTGTTAAATTAGATTTCACATCTACAGCAGGGATATGTTTACTTCAATGCTATAATTATATTAAATTTGCTTTCTTCACTCTGAAGTATACAATGAAAACTGGTGGTCATCATATTAATGGGTGCTATAATGATACTTGATTTGTTTACTTTATATAGAAATAGACATTGTACATCATGAAATAGGATAAGATAAAATCACAGTCTTGAAAATTAAATCCAAAGCAAACTGATATTAATGTGTAAGTGAAAAAAGAAAAATAATGTTTCATACCTCAGTACGGCCTCAGTATTGCCTCAACCTGGTCCCTTAGATCTTTTCTGCGGGCTTTCTCTAATGCTTTCAGTAATTTTTTCTCCATGCCATCAGGATTATTTTCTTGGAACATGGCCAAACACTAGAATAAAGAAAACTCAGTTATATAATTGGTTTTGCTACCTGAAGCTCGTTACAGCTACAGAAAAAAAGAGAGAACCAAGAACTACATACGGCATACACCCTTTCCTTAAGATTATTGGGGTATCTTGCTTCAATCTCGTTCATTTTGCCTTCTCTCAGGCCCAACTGACGGGCTAGATCTTTCCACTTTCTTCCAATTTCTTCACTCACTAACTCCAACACTGTAAATGAAAACATTTCATGTATTAGTATTAGTGTTATGGCATGAAGTCAGTGCCGGCACACCAGTCAGGAATGACAGGGAAGAGAAGGCTTTGAGAAGAGATCAGCCAATTGCACACCGACCTACCAACCGACCTCCCTTCAAGATGACAAAGCGACAGCAGTGGCCCATATGTGAAGGACATTAGCACCACACACCCAACTGGTGACAGCCCACTTCAATAGCAGCTTCAAGATTAGAGACCTCGATAGTAGCGTCAACGTTAGTGACTTAGTTAGCACTCTCTATGTAGCACAGACTTGTGGTTGTCTATTCTGAAGAAGACTGATTATTTTGTATGTCGCCCTTTGCTTGCAACACACATCAAAGTTAAGTATTGTAATTGTCTTGTTTGTAATAAAACTCATTAATACGAGTTGCTTGATTGTTTGTCTAGTGAACCGAGTAAGCAGGATTCCTAGACACAACAATTAGTATTAGTATTAGTAGAAGAAGAAGAAGTTGTCATCATAGAAGAGTGGTGTAAATATGTCTTTGCCATCAAAATATAGGATGTATAAAATTGAATTATTTAGGAATAAAGGAGATAACTGGCCAAAAGGCAGAAGCGCTGCGTCACTGATAGATACACAAACGAAAGGTACAGAGCTTGGCTACCTTTCAGAATGTGCACTTCCTTTTTCAATGGGGGAGGGAGGGGGGGCTGGAGCAAGTGGGATTTCAAAAGAATTAAGTGGGAAACTGATCATTGCCCACAGATTAATTGACACTCGGTAAGGGAGAACAAGAATCAAACCAGAGCTTCATAAACAAGGCACCTGGTTTCTTTTAAAAAACAATTTTTTTTTTCAAATGAAGCTCTTTGAGGACATCTTATATTTTACTAAGTTAATATATGTATTGTTATACATGTAAACCCCACTGAAGGCAGATTAAATAATTTAAACATTTGTGAATACCTTTTTGTACACCCATATCAAACAGGTACAACATATGTACATAGAGATAGAAGTGTCTTCAGGAAAATAATAAAAAGAAAACCAAGCAATTATTAAATGGCCTCTTCCAGGAAAATCATGAAAATAAATCTGTCTTAACAAATTGATAACATTTCAACAAAAATGTTACAAGCATTTTCTCCTGATACAGCTATTGTGCAAATCATCATCACTTTCACATGGTATTTTTCCAGAAAGATTGAAGAATTTCTTTGTTTGGCCCCTTTTTAAAAAGAATATTAGAACAGAAATCAAGAATATTGAAATTTCCTTTCAAAAAGTAATGTACTTTTTAGTAGTAGAGAATAACTACAAATATTAAGTTTTTAAGTCTATCAAAATATGATTTCCAGACGCTCACTTACAACAGTGCCATCCATAATTTCACTGAGCATGTATCAAAATGTTTAAATGAGGAAATTTCACCCACAGATTTTTTTAATAATCTAAAATTATACAGTCATTTTTGAGAATTAAAACATCCTTCTGGACAAACATCAATTTTATAGCTTCCAGGGTACGAGTAACTAGCTCAATCATTTTTCACTGGTAGGAAGCAGAGAGTTACGCATAACAGCCAAGGTAGTATTCAAGCGAAATCATTTTCTGACTGAGTACAGATCGTACAGATCAATAATGGTGTTTCACATGGTTCAAAATTGGGTCTATTCCTATTCCTGCTGTATGTAGATGACATCCCAACTTATACCGTAAACCAGAGGAGTTCTGCCTATCAAGTGCAGTACAGATGCAATTTAAGAAATGATTTTTCAAATTTTCTGACAAAATAGTTTTCCACAAATGGCCTAACCTGTCATTCTAAAAAATTTTAAACTTGATTAATAAAAAAACAGAGAATAGTTACAATGTTGGTTGTAATATATATAAAACCAAAATTCATTCAATTGTGCACAAGGCAACATACAATATCATAAACAACAGAGCATATGAAAGGAAATAAGTACAACTGAATGTTAAGAATTCCTGGTCATGCATATTGATAAGAGCTTGCACTTAAATTGTATATTATATTCCATTCTCACATCAGTGCATAGTGCTGTGAAATGTGGAAAAAGCCGCAAATTGGCGTTCATAAGAAGAAGAACAACACCAAAAATGCAACAGGAGCGTAATATGTAATAAATTGTCCACGCAACCTGCCACTGATGATGCCTTGCAGAAAATAAAGGCGAAACACGTATGGCACTAAAAATGTGTTATATCCAGTTGCTGTCAGACGGTCCATAAGTAAAAATTATCAATATACCGTAATATTCGTGCAGTCAATTCCTTAAAGCACTAAACACACTAACAACAGTCTCACAAGGCATTTGCTTGTTTATGAAATTTGTTTTTAAATACTGGTCACAATAATAACATTACCAATACTAAGTAGTTCTCACTCCTGGGGTTAAAACTTAGGGGTGGTCAATGTATAAAACTCTGACATATGCAGATGAAACATCAGTGATTGGCTATATACATCGACCATATCCTCTCAGCCCTGGAGTTTTAACTGAAATAGTAGCTTTAGAAATGACATTACAGCACCATAAGCTACTGTTTAATTTACTCTTTAATGCATGACTGGTTTTAGTGAAAACCAATGTCCAGCACAATTGCTGTTGTGGTCTTCAGTCTGAAGACTGGTCTGATGCAGTTCTCCATGCTACTCTACCCCATGCAAGCCTCTTCTGAACAGCTACTGCAACCTACTTCCATTTGAACCTGCTTGCTGTCTTCACCTCCTGATCTCCCTCTACAATTTTTACCTCCCACACTTCTCCCCAATACTAAACTGGTGATTGCCTAATGTCTCAGAATGCGTCCTTTCAACATGTAATGGGACACACTCCTCTAACATTAACTTTCTTTATAGAAACAGCCGATACCAGGAATATTTTTGAATCTTGTGTAGGTGAACATTATCTCAGCTGTGACTCTTCAAGCTTTCTCGGTGGATCCGTGCACAACGTGATCCGGTGGCAAATGCGTATGATTATTAATCATGCAATCTGTTGCTAATTATTAAATTTACTTCTGGATTCATTTCCAAATTAATGATATAACTTGGTGAAGATTCTTCTTTTGTCAAGAAAGTTTGTAAACTCTTTTCGTTTTGTAAACTCTTTGGAATGTCTTAGTACTGCAGAATGCGTTAGTAGTAGTGGGCATGCCTCTGATGGAAACAGACGTGTTTTTAATTTTGGCAATAATAATGTAATTTTGGTTTTATGAAAATAGAGATTGCGAAGTCAGTGTGATATAGAAGACTGGGATACAATTAAAAAAAAGTCATAGAAACAGAAGGTACTTCATCAATTATTATGTCAACTGGAACCCACAAAGTCAAAACTGTAGCTTCAAGAATCTACCCCCAGATGTACTGCAGCCAACAACGAGAAAATGAAGATAAGTAAAAATTTTTTTTTTGTACATCCTACACTTCTTGAAGCTTTTCAAACTAATGAAGAGACTGAAAATTTACTGGTGATGTGTGGGAGGGTAAGATTACAAACCGATACCTTCTTTTCGTCAAGTTGTGCCCCAAATTTCTTTCTCCCCTACTTTATTCACTACCTCCTCATCAGTTCCACGATCTACCCACCTAATCTTCAGCATTCTTCTGGAGGACCACATTTCAAAAGTTTATGTTCTCTTCACGTCTGAACTGCTTATTGCTCACATTTCACTTCCACGCAAGGCTACACTACACGCAAATACCCTCGTAAAATAATTCCTTATGCTTAAATTTGTATTTAATGTTAACAAACTTCTCTTCTACAGAAATGCTTTTCTTTCAATTGCCAGTCTACTGTTTAAGCTCACCAGGCAAAAAATTGGGCACCCCAATTTGAACACACAGATAAATCAACTGCACACACACTGTCTCTTTGTTAGCATAAGGAAGTAGCAATCAATGAGACATTTATGTTTCAAGCAGACACTGTACGAAAATGTGGCTAAATATAAGGATGTGAAAGTGCCAAAAAAGGGCAATCATGTTTGGTCACGCCTATGGCCATACGGTGTGGGAAGTTGCTGGATTTGTAGGTTTTCATGGTCAACTGTTCAATGTATCTACAAGCAGTGGTTCCATACACATGGCCACAAAACAGGATGTCAGAACTGTGGCTGGAAAAAGACTGGAGACATGTTTCACAGCTTGTGAATCAAACTGCTTCCAAACCTGACAGATATTGCTTCAGGCAATGAATGAAGGTTGATCCCAACCTGCAACCAAAATAACATTGCGATGGGAATTGCACACAATCAACATCTGGAGTCGGTGACCTCACGAGAGGCCATTGCTCACATTGGCACATAAAGCTGTGGGACTTCAATGTGCTAAAAACCACAGAGAGTGGAAAGCAGCTGACTGGCGGAACGTAATGTGGTCTGGTGAATTACGTTTTTACCTTTATTCAAATGACGGATGTCGCTGAGTGCACCGGTCAAATGAAGCAATTTCAAAGAGAGTATTCAAGTCAACATTGTCAAAAGCAGTCTCAAAGTCTACAAATACTATAAATGTAACTTTGTCTTTCCTTAACCTGTTTTCTAAGAGAAGTCTTGGGATTAGTACTATCTTGCTTGTTCCTGCATTTCTCCAGAACCTGGCCTGATCTCCCCCACCGTCAGATTCAACCAGTTTTTCCATTCTTCTGTTGCACTTTTCACACTCAATAAAGAATTTTTTGCATGCTACACGGGGCAAGAGTAACACACACTAGGCATTCGAACTTTGTTCTTTACAATGACATTCAGATTTATATGAACCAAAGCACCAAGGTGCAAAGTGCTCCTGACATTAGGTTTTTGTCTTGGTGAAGCAGGACTCATGTCATCATCTGGTCAAGACTTATTTTGGGTGGTTATCAATGCAGCAATTAGAAATTCCTAACACTGTCACTACCCAAACTAACACACTTAGTGTGCCATGACCAAAGACCATTCTGTTGAAAGGATATGTTAAATTCTAACTTTCCTTAAGGAAAGACTCTTTCAGTTTACTGTTATAAAAAAACTGAATTCCACCTGAACAGCCCATGAAGGCCCAGTAGTACCAACTGGCTGCCATGTCATACTCGGCCCACAGGTGTCACTGGATGCGGATATGGAGCGGCATGTGGTCAGCACACGGCTATGGCAAATTGAAAATACCACCAGGATTCTAATTTGCGTTGTTATACTTCATGAGAAACACTTTTACCAATTGAAACACAGTGCTTTTCATGCTACTGTTATGGCCATACAGCTAGGCAGGCTTAAGAAGTAACATGTAAGCTAGTATTCTATGATTATTTTTGGGTATCTTCCTGGTGGTGTTGTTTTACAATGCTTGGTTGTGTACTCGGAGCAAAGGTTCCACAATGGGATGCAGGATGTTTCTGAGCAGGAGGCGATTCAGTCATCACTTACAACTTCGGGGTTAATAGGCTATGATTGACGTATGAAACTTTCTCCTAACACTTCCTCTCCAACTGCGGGAGACATCTTCAGAGGTAAAGTGGCAAACTGCCAGTTTGCTACTTTATCTGTGTAGACGTCTCCCGGAGTTGGAGAGGAAACGTTACGAGAATGTTTTATACATTGACCTTGGCTTATTAGCCTGGATGTTTTAAGCGATGTCATTATCGGCCATGTAGGGTGAGTGAAGTATACTTTATATTTTTACTGCACTTATTGTGGTAAGTCAATTGGTCTTTTGCCAGAGGTTAAATTGTAGACTATTTGCACGTTAAGTATGTGCAGGTAAAATCAGACAGTGTTATGTGGATGTATAAATATAATGTTAACTTTCACTGATTACTATGTGCTTTGGGATTCCTGTTAGTGGACATCCTGATGGAGGCAGATGTACTGGAATGGGCAGAACAGCAGAGTAGTTCAGAAACATACCATGGAGGGCACGCACATTGCCTCATACAGGCAGACCCACTGATAGAAATGTTTACTTGTGAGCAGCATAACTGTAGCAGACCAGTGTTTCTGCAGAGTTCAATTGCCGCAGACCTAGCCTTTCGCTTGTGTCAAGAGTTGTCGTGTGCTCAGCGGCTAGCCGGCAGCACCAGCCGTGGGCCGAAAATATTGTTGTGCGCAATATGTTTGGGTTTGGATACTCTCCTTCCCATAATTCAACAAGCAGGTGCGTTTGTTCCACTCACAGGGTTCTGTTCCCCGGTTCTTACCGAGTCACCATAAATCTGTGTAGTATCCACACCAACCATGTCGAGTAGCGGTGCTGTCACACTTACTGCAGATACTAAATACTGCCTATCACAAGCAAGGGGTGTGGCTCATGGTATAGAAGTGTTTAGATTGTTAAACACATATAACAAGCTAACTTTTATCTTGAAGTATTATGATAGTGTTACAATTAAGTGTCCGTCACATAATTTTATTTTATTTTGCTGTATTTATTGAATAGTGTTCCCATGATATCAGAGACTGAGAATTTTAGGAAACGTGTGGTTGTTTGGGCCACTTAGAACAGGCAAGATATTTGTTTTTGAGCAAGGAATATGGCTCATTATGTAAGCAAATAAAATAGCAATAAGTAACAGCATAGTAGTTTGTTTAGGCCTAAGTCTCTTTGTTGTCATTCTGCTTTACTCTTTTCTGTTGTTGTTTGATTGGTGAAGGATTACCCACATCTTTTGCAATACCAACGGGTGCTGCCCTGAACGAAACATTACGGATTTTAGCTTCTGAGGAAGCTCAGTTGCAGGTAAACAATGCATGCATGTTTAAGGAAATAAAGGCCGAACAACAGTACAATTTGGTGTACAGAAGAAAAGAAAAAAAGGAAGAGAATATTTTATGGGTGGTTGGCTGAAAACAAGTGTTTTACTGGGGGTCAGAAATATAAGGATTTTGGAGGAATTATAAATGAAGAAGGAAGCAGAGGGTAAGGAGAAAGAAGTTAGCAGTTCAAGTTTAGTCGATGCGCACAGTAGTAATGTTGTGGAAATTAAGGGGCTGCTCTGAGATCTTCTGAAAATGTGGAACCTGGAATAGCTGCAGTACCATGTGAAGTATGTACAGGGCAGCATACTTTCCAATGATTTTTGTGTTGTGCACAGTGGAAATGCAGACAGTAATGTTGCTGTAGATACTGCAGAGGGTACACAAGAAGTTATTGATGACGTTGATAGTGTTGCAGATGTTATGAGTAATGAAGTGGTACAGAGACATTTAATTCCAATGCAGACAGTGAGCTGTTTGCAACGCAGCCTTGGTTCATTGTGCACAGTGAATATTAATATAGGTGAAGAATACTGCACAAATGCAGCCATGGTTCATTGTGCACAGCAAGTATAATATAGGTGAAGAATACTGCACAAGTTTTGGGCTTTCAGTTCATGCATCACACCAAAATTAACCTTGTGTGATCCACAGTGGAATCTGAGAGAACATTTTCCAGCTAGGGCAAACTGTCACCATTGAGATACTGTCACAAGGTTTGTCTATCTTAAGGAAATAAGAGCTAAAATATTGGGAACATCACTAGGGCTTAATTTGTACAGTATAGTGCTGCAAGGCACCAGTAAGTGGCTTTGGGTGAGACACGGAAGAAGAAAGCCTAGCACCACAAGGAGAATTCAGTTTGTTATTACCACTACAGAGAGGGAAATACATGAAACTACTTGTCAACATATGATGTATGGTAGTTCTGTATGTAGTTTATGTGTGACCATGATATTAGGGGGATTTTTATGGGAAGACATAAGGGAAACTGTGGCCATAGATGCAAATTTATGAATGGTGCACCAAAGTGGTGAGTAAAGACATCATCAGACAGATGAATAGAAATTCTGAACATAAGAAATCAGTGGAGTTGGACCATTTACTGTTAACAGTGATTTGTCAGGGATAATGTGCTTCAAGGGTTTGTAAAGATGGGAAGGCTTTTCCAGTTTTATGTCAGTCTGTTCTATATACATTGTGATCAATGGTAGGAATATGTGTAATTACTATTAAGGATACGTTACAGAAGACATTGCAGATTCTTTTCTTGTACTAAAGTATGCTGACGGGATTACTGACATAGTGCTCTAAACGAGTTTTGTGTAATAATTTATAAGGGATGAAATCAGTTTATGGCTTGTTGACAAGTTGCCAGTGGTGTGTGAATAAGTAGGAGTCAGTGTAGGAACCTATTAAGCCAATTTACAATTAAGGGATATCCAACAGAAGGGAAGAGTTTGATAACATTACATTGTTAGTCAATAAGTAGTCACCTAACGGTTTCAGAGCATTTGTAAATGAAAGCCAGTGGGCTAAAGTATGCAGCTGACGTATCTTGTGGTTAAGACTGACTGCACTTAAGAAAATGTATTGTACACCATTACCAGTGTGGAAATGTGTGCTGTGTTTTGCAGAATGACAATGAGCTAAGTTTCAGGCTCCGAAACCATCAGAGGGAGGAGGTAATGTAGCACCACCACCATTTTTCAGCACACAAAGTAAAACAGCAACAAAGCCACAGCTGTTGCAAACTGGCTGTGGATGCCAATAAGTGCACAGCGGACCAAAACACCGTAACATCAGATACAGCAATACCAACAGGGGCCAGAACTGGCAGTACTGATGACACAGCAGAAATGCAGGCTGATCATAGAAACAGCATGGCATTTGCCGTATGTTCTAGTCACAGCCTCGTTTTGGTGTACCATCAGAAGTGGTGTCTTGGTACAACAAGTGAGCACTGAAACTGTATAAATACCCATCACTTTTAGCCAAATGCATCAACGTTTGGCAGCACCTGCTACGAGAAATGGTTCATAGCAGGTGATGGAGCGACACAGTTTTGCAAGCATCACCAAAAAGCCGACTTTTGGTTCTAAGCCCACTCCCGTCGACTTGGTGCTTCCAGCTGGTGCGTCATCTTCTGGCTAACTTTAGCTGCAGCTTGGGTTTTGCCTCAGAGGATAGCCATTTGAAACAAGGGCAGTGCAGCAACCCATCTGCCCCTACTTGTGCAGGTAAATTTACACTGTATGCCTCTGCTCCTTGTGCTGCACACCGTTGTCGGGGGCTGTCTTCTTATGCAAGAATCACCGTGGGTTTTCACAACTGCCCTGAGTTGCGCCAAGGTGGTGCGAGTGTTGCTGCAGACGTTACGTGTCAGCACTCGGGTCCAGCTGTTGGCCGGTTATCAGTGGCATCAGCCCTGCCAGCTTTGCCACTGTCGTCACACTCCAAAGGGGTGTCGCTACTGCGGGATGACACTATGAGTACCATAGCTTATTTTCTAATAAAATGTGTGAGTGTTAATGATGTTTTGTTGAGCCATCACTGGATAACATCCTGGTGACAAACTACAGCCTCAGCTGAACCATGCCACTGCAGAGGGACCCGCCCCAGGCCTCTACATTGAGGTAGGTCTAATAATGAATAAAAAAGTAGGAATGTGGGTAAGCTACTGTGAACAGCATAGTGACCACATTACCGTAGCCAAGATAGATATAACACCAACAACCACCATAGTACTACAAGTCAATATGCCTACTTAAGCATTCGTCCACTTGATTTAATTACATTACATTCCATTATTGCTGTTTTATACTCTTGTAATGTGACAGAATAGGACAACATATTCAGAATACATCAATACTGTGCCAACTGTAAATTACGATACCCAATCTGTATGTTTATTATAGTCAATTATATGTTTTACATATCAATGTCTCTGCACAAAATCAGATTATGCAGAATAGTTACCCGATTTACATTGTAATTTCAATCTATTCTATTCATTAAAGGTAAGAATTGTAATTGGAATGTAAACAGAACCAAACATTCTGACTTCTCGAAATTTTAGTCAGAAAAGCAGCAATTATATTTAAAGTATTTAACATAATATTGCCAACAACATTCTAGTAATGTCTGAATCTGCGTAGTATTAAAGTAATTTATGTTTTCATGTGAAGAATTGTTTACCCATTAGGAATATAAAATTTTCACAAGTTAAATTAATTGTTAATCAGTAAAACTATTATTTTACAATAAACAGTGAAAATCTAATTATGGTGTGTTCACATTTATTTGTAACTAGTATTCTGAACAAATTCTTGATAATACAAATTGGATCACAGGCACGTTTTACAGAAAAAAATTATTTATATTTTGACATGTTATACCACGCACATGTCGGGGAAGCAAATCATCACTTAATTATTGAAACACCTGGCCTGTTCACTCTCTTTTCAAAACACTGCCCATTCTATTCAACTGATCTTCCAAGTTCTTCGAAGTCTATGACAAAATTACAATGCCAATGACAAACAACCAAGTTTTTCTTTTCCTTGAACTAAAATTCCCTTTCCAGTGTTTTCCCTGGTTCCTTTACTGCTTGCTCAACATACAGATTTAAGAACACCAGAGGTAGTCTACAACCCTGTCTATCCTTTGTCAACTACTGTTTCCCTTTTATGTCCTTCAGCTCATATAACAGCAGTCTGGTTTCTGTGCAACCTGTAAATATCTAAAAATCCTGTGGTTTTCCTTTCTTCAACATATCCTCTAAGGTAAGTCACAAGTATTACCTCATATGTTCTTACATTTTTCTGGAATCCCAATTAATATTCTCTGAGGTCAGCTTCTGAAAGTTTTTCTAGTCTTCTGTAAATAATAAACTGATGACTTGCGAAAAGGATAATAGCTACTTACCATACATTGGAGATGCTGAGCCACAGATACGCACTCCCACCTTGGATTATCACTATCCACATCCTCTACAACAACCTTCGAACCTCCCTTAAATCCCCTGATAACTGACAAATCCTGGCTCTCAAAGCTACTACATTTACTTCACCCTCAAAAACTCCCTTCCACCACCACCGCACAGAATCCAGAGCCTAAACAGACCCAAAACACAGTCATGAACCTTTCCTCCAAAAGCCTTACCGCCAAAGAAGTATCAGACATTTCCATAGGCCTCACCTTTCGCCCCACTGCCAATTTCTGCAGGACTTGTTAATAACCTTCTATCCTTGTCCCGGTCCCAACAATGGAAACACTTTTTTGCCACTAACCCTATCAATCAGATTCAACCTAAGACCAAAGTTGAACTCTGCCTGCCTCAGTTCTCAGAATCCATCCAACCATGATCCATCCACACTGCCCCCAAATCACCCCCTGTTAACTTTCAAGAATTTCTTAACCTTGAACCTTGCCTCAACATCATTCCCCAAATCCCTCAACATGCAAACTAACCTTATATCTGCAGAAAGACCTGCAATCTGCCACCTAAAAACTGATCCTACCTGCTGAAAAAAGGCTCCAGCACTGTTGTTTTGGACCACAAGGATTATCTGGCAGAAGTACTCTACCAGCTTTCAGATTCATCCACCTACAGACCCTGTCACTGTGACTCCATTCCAGAAATCCAGCTGGATCTCCAGTCTCTCCTCAAATCCTTAGGCCCATCCCAGAACCTGTCCTCAGAGTCCATTTCTCTCCCAGAACCACTCCCCATACTCTTACGTTCTACATGCTTCCTAAAGTCCATAATCCCAACCACCCAGGACACCCCATTGTGGCGGTTACTGTGCTTGCACTGACATAATCTCTGCTCTCATATCTACATCTACATCTACATGGATACTCTGCAAATCACATTTAAATGCCTGGCAGAGGGTTCATCAAACCACCTCCACAACTCTCTATTATTCCAATCTTGTATAGTGCGCGGAGAGAATTAACATCTATATCTTTCCATACGAGCTTTGATATCCTTTATTTTATCCTGGTGATCATTCCTCCCTATGTAGATCAGTGTCAACAAAATATTTTCGCATTTGGAGGAGAAAGTTGGTGATTGGAATTTTGTGAGAAGATTCCGTCGCAGCAAAAAACACCATTCTTTTAATGATTTCCAGCCCAAATCCTGTATCATTTCTGTGACACTCTCTCCCATATTTCGCGATAATACAAAACATGCTGCCTTTCTTTAGACTTTTTCGATGTACCCCGCCAGTCCTATCTGGTAAGGATCCAACACTGCGCAACAGTATTCTAAAAGAGGGCGGACAAGTGTAGTGTAGGCAGTCTCCTTAGTAGGTCTGTTACATTTTCTAAGTGTCCTGCCAATAAAATGCAGTCTTTGGTTAGCCTTCCCCACAACATTTTCTATGTGTTTCTTTCAATTTAAGTTGTTTGTGATTGTAATACCTAGGTATTTAGTTGAATTTACAGCTTTTAGATTACACTGATTTATCGTGTAACCAAAGTTTAAGAAGTTCCTTTTAGCACTCATGTGGATGACCCCACACTTTTCATTATTTAGGGTCAACTGCCAATTTTTGCACCATTCCAATATTTCTTCTAAATCATTTTGCAGTTTGTTTCAATCTTATGATGACTTTATTAGTCGATAAACGACAGTGTCATCTGCAAAAAACCGAAGACGGCTGCTCAGATTGTCTCCCAAATCATTTCCATAGATAAGGAACAGAAAAGGGCTTATAACACTACCTTGGGGAATGCCGGAAATCACTTCTGTTTTATTCGATGACTTTCCCTCAATTACTACGAACTGTGACCTCGCTGACAGGAAATCACAAATCCAGTCACATAACTGAGATGATATTCCATGAGCACGCAATTTCACTACGAGCCGCTTGTGTGATACAGTGTCAAACGCCTTCCGGAAATCCAGAAATACGGAACCCTTGCCAATAGCACTCAACAAATGATGTGAAAAAAGAGCTAGTGGTGTTTCACAGGACAATGTTTTCTAAACCCATGTTGACTGTGTGTCAATACACCATTTTCTTCAAGGTAATTCATAATGTTTGAACACAATATATGTTCTAAAATCCAGCTGCATATCGACGTTAATAATGTGGGCCTGTAATTTAGTGGATTACTCCTACTATCTTTCCTGAATACTGGTGTGACCTGTGCAACTTTCCAGTCTTTGGGTACGGATCTTTCGTTGAGCGAACGGTTGTATATGATTGTTAAGTATGGAGCTAATGCATCAGCATACTCCGAAAGGAACCTAACTGGTATACGGTCTGGACCAGAAGACTTGCTTTTATTAAGTGATTTCAGTTGCTTCACTACTCCGAGGATGTTTACTTCTACGTTACTCATGTTGGTAGCTGTTCTAGATTCGAATTCTGGAATATTTACTTCGTCTTCTTTTGCGAAGGCATTTCGGAAGACTGTGTTTAGTAACTTTGCTTTGGCAGTACTGTCTTCGATAGTATCTCCATTGCTATTGCGCAGAGAAGGCATTGATTGTTTCTTGCCGCTAACATACGACCAGAATCTCTTTGGATTTCCTGCCAGGTTTCGAGACAAAGTTTCGTTGTGGAAACTGTTATAAGCATCTCACATTGAGGTCCACATTAAACTTCAAGCTTCTGTAAAAGATCGCCAAACTTGGGGATTTTGCGTCTGTTTAAATTTGGCATGTTTCTGCAACAGTGTTCTAACCCATTTTGTGTACCAAGGAGGATCAACTCCGTCGTTTGTTAATTTATTTGGTATAAATCTCTCAACTACTGCCGATACTATTTCTTTGAATTTAAGCCACATCTGGTCTACACTTACATTATTAATTTGGAATGAGTGGAGATTGTCTTTCAGAAAGGTGTCAATTGAATTTTTATCTATTTTTTTGAATAGGTATATTTTTCACTTATTTTTCGAGGATTTGGGGATTACAATATTCAATCTCGCTACGACAACCCTGAGTTCACTAATCCCTGAATCAGATTTAATACTCGTTATTAACTCAGGATTATTTGTTGCTAAGAGGTCAAGTGTGTTTTCACAACCGTTTACTATTCATATGGCCTCATGAACTAACTGCTCAAAATAATTTTCAGAGAATGCGTTTAACACAATTTCGGATGATATTTTATGCATCCTCCGGAATTGAACATGTATTTTCGCCAACATATCAAGGGTAAATTAAAGTCACCACCTACTATTATCGTATGAGTCGGGTACGGGTTTGAAATCAAACTCAAGTTTTCTTTGAACCTTTCATCTGAACTGGGAGGTCGGTAAAAGGATCCTATTATTATATTATTCCGGTTGCCAACAATGACCTCTGTCCATACTAACTCACAGAAAGTATCTACTTCAATTTCGTGACAAGTTAAACTACTTCTGACAGCAACAAACATGCCACCGCCAACCGTGTTTAGCCTATCCTTTCGGAACACCGTTAGGTTCTTCGCAAAAATTTTGGATGAGCTTCTATCTGGCTTTAGCCAGCTTTCAGTGCCTATAACAATGTCAATGGTTCCTGTATCTACGTCCTTCCTGTGTTCAGCCTGCACCCTTTGTGACTGAAGCCCTTCTTGTGTTTTCCCCGAGACCCTCTAACCTAAAAAACCACCCAGTCCACACCACACAGCCCTAGCTAGCAGTGTAGCCGCCTCCTGCGTATAGTGGTAGTGGACACCTGACTTATTCAGTGGAACCCGAAACCCAACCACCCTTTGGCCCCAGTCAAGGAATCTGCAGCCTACATGGTCGCAGAACCGCCTGAGCCTCTGATTCAGACCCTCCGCTCGGCTCTGTACCAGAGGTTTGCAATCGGTCGTATCGACTATACTGCAAATGGTCAGCTCTGCTTTCAACTTGCAAGCAAGACTGGCAGCCTTTACCACTCCTGTTAGCCGCTCGAAACCAGAGAGAATATCTTCTGATCCAAAGTGACACACATCATTGGTACCGATGTGAGCAACCACCTGCAGTTGGCTGCATCCTGTGTTCTTCATGGCACCCGGGAGGACCCTTTCCACATCTGGAATGACTCCACCCAGTGCGCACACGGAGTGCACATTGGTTTTCTTACCCTTCTTGTCAGCCAAGTCCCTAAGGAACCCCATAATGCACCTAACATTGGAGCTCCCAACTGTCAATAATCCCACCCTCTGTGATTGCCCAGATCTTGCAGGCTGAGTGGTTTCCTCTGAAACAGGACAGGCGACAGCATCTAACTCAGCGGCAGTGTCAGCCACAGACAGCACCTGGAACCTGTTTGTCAGACAAACCGGGGAGGTCTTATGTGCGGCTCCCTAGGAAGTCTTTTGCCGCCTACTTCGCTCCAGGGCGACCTCCTACTCGACCACAGGTGAGGGGTCAGCCTCAGTGCAAGCAGTAACTGGGTTGGCCACCGGTGAGGACCAATCAGAGGACTTGGACATGTTGAATGTCCATTCAATCCCCACGGCCGGCACACAACAGTGGTGTCCATCCACTGCAGCCTCAAGCTGTGAAACCGAAGCCATCACGGCCTGAAGCTGAGAGTGAAGTGTCACTAACTCGGCTCGCATCCGCACACAACAATCGCAGTCCCTGTTCATACTAAAGACCATGGGAAAGTAAACTATGCAGATAAACAAACTATCGGCACGTGCTGCGCAACTCTCTTGTAGACCCTGACGAAATTGCACGAATTGTGTTTAGTAATACTTACTTACTTTTGACTTAATTCCTTTGGCCCCTATGGGGGCATAGGGCATCCAGGAGAACTCGCCATCCGTCTCTGTCTTTGGCCATTTGCCTCAATTCTGCCCAGGTCTTGCCAACTCTTTTTGCTTCCCCTTCCACTGTCCTCTTCTATGTGCACCTTGGTCTACCTCTCTTCCTTGTTCCCTGGGGATTCCATTCCAATGTTTTTTTCTCGATGGCTCCCTCTGGTTTTCTTAAGGTGTGCCCCAACCAGCCCCACTTTCTCTCTCGTATCTGGTCTTCTATAGGTCCTTTGGCCCCTATGGGGGCATAGGGCATCCAGGAGAACTCGCCATCCGTCTCTGTCTTTGGCCATTTGCCTCAATTCTGCCCAGGTCTACAATACAATGGATACAATTTGTTTGTTATTCGCCAGAGCTCCTCATTACATATTTTTTCTAGCCACCAGATTTTCATGATGCGTCGAAGGCATCTATTTATGAATCTTTGTAACTGGGATGCCATTTTTTTATCCATTTTCCAGCTTTCACTGGCGTACAGAAGGACAGCCTTCACATTTGTATTAAAAATACGGATTTTTGTTTTGTACGTGATATTTCTATTTTTCCATATTGGATACAATTGTATGAAGGCAGCATTTGTCTTTATAATGCGGTTTTTCACGTCATCTCCAGCTCCACCGTCTTCTGCCACTATACTACCCAGATACAGGAATGAGTTGACAGTCTCCACCCGCTGCTCACCTATTAACAATGGCGCCTCCATGTTCCCTGAATTTACTCTCATTTCCTTTGTTTTGCCTATATTTATCTTGAGGCCAGCAGTCTCTGCTTCTTCTTTCAGCAAGTTTAATTTAGCTTGCATATCAGTCAGCCTTGGAGCTAGTACAACTATGTCGTCTGTAAAATCCAAATCCTCCAGACGTTCGTGGATCCCCCACTGGATTCCTCATCTCCTGCCTGCTGTGACTCTTCTCATAACAGAGTCTAGAACGAGTAGAAAAAGTGTTGGTGATAAAATGCAACCCTGACGGACTCCAGTTGTTACTTTTATGGGCTCTGTCATATTTCCCTTGCGGAATACGCAGCATTTGTAGCCATCATATAGGTCTTTTATGATGTTTAAGATCTTCTGTGGTATGCCACACTTCCGCAACACCTGCCAGAGCACTTTATGTTTCACGGAATCGAAGGCCTTTTGAAAATCAATGAATGCCAGGTACATGGTTGCTTGAAATTCTTAGCTTTGCTCTAAAATGATGCTAAGAGTGTTAATAAGATCAACACAACTGCGTTGTGCCCTAAAACCGGCCTGTTCTTTACACAGTCGCTTTTCAAGGGAACCTTTAATTCTGTTTAAAATAATTCTGGTGAGGACCTTACTGGGCACTGACAACAATGTAATACCATGCAAGTTGTTACAGTCTGACAAATTTCCCTTTTTTGGGAGCTTTACCACCAAACCATTTTTCCACTCCTTTGGAGATTTCTCTTCAAGCCAAATATGCTTCAGCAAAGGATGGAGCATTTTGACAGTACTTTCAATATCAGCTTTTAAGAGCTGCCGAATCACTCAGGTGAAACTAAACAATTTGCCCCTGATTAGGAACTTGTAATATGTCACAAAATTGGTTTACTTTCCAATGCAAACGAAAACGCGACAACTGTGGCTATTAGATATTATATTTACATGCAGAAACTCAGGAAACTAAACTATTAAAGCACACAGTTGATACAATAAAATTTGCTCCTGGTTAGGAACTCGTAAATGACACAAAAACGGTTGCTTCCCTGTTGCTGCATCTGTCTCGGTCGGCTACTGCTGCCTGACTGACTCATAGACCAACACCTACAGCCTATTACCCACAACCTATCCTCCCATATAAAAGATACCAATCATTTCCTCCACTGACTCTCCACAGTTCCTGTTCCTTTATTACCCAGTGCCCTGCTCGTCACTATTGATGCCTCCTCCCTTTACACTAACATCCCTAATGCCCATGGGCTTACCTCTACTGAACATTTTGCCAAAGCTCAAAGGATTTCAGACCAACAACCTCCTTCCTAGTCACTGTGAGCAACTATGTCCTCAAACACAATTACTTCTCCTTTGAACGCATTATCTACAAACAAATCTGAAGTATGGCTATGGTCACCTGCTTGGCACCATTCTATGCCAACCCGTTCATGGGCCACCTAGAGGAATCCTTACTAGTTACTCAAAATCCCAAACCCTCACTTGGGTCAGATTCATCGATTTCATTTTCGTGATCTGGACTGAGGGTGAGAACAACCTATACACATTCCTCCAGAATCTCAACACCTTCTTCCCCATTTGCTTCACCTGGTCCTACTCAGCCAAACGAGGCACCTTCCTTGACGTTGCCCTCCACCTCGAAGATGGCAACATCAGTACCTCTGTCCATATCAAACCTACCAACCACCAGCAATACCTCCATTTTGACAGCCGCCACCCATTATGTACCAAGAAGTCCTTTCCACACAGCCTGGCCACCCATAGCCACCACATTTGCAGTGATGAGCAGTCCTCTCAAAATATACCTAGGGTCTCACTGAGGCCTTCACAGGCCATAATTACCCTCCCAACCTTGTATAAAAACTGATCTCCCATGCCTTATGTCACCAGTCACATACCCACCATCTCCCAAAAGTCCCATCGTCCAGCCAGAGGAGCATTCCCCTCGTGACTCAGTACCACCTAGGACTGGAGCAACTGAATCACATTCTCCGTCAGAGTTTTGACTACCTCTTGTCGTGCCCTGAAATTAGGAATGTTCTACTCATGATCCTTCCCATCACTTCCACAGTGGTATTCCACTGTCCACTGAACTTTCCTACATAACCCATCCCTACATAAACCATGCTCCCAGCCCCTTGCCACATTGCTCATATCCCTGTAATAATTCTAGATGCAAGTCCTGTCCCATACATGCTCTCACCACCGCCTACTCCAGTCTGCCTATTCCATCAAAGGCAAGGCTACCTGTGAAACCAGTCACGTGATCTACAAGCTAAGCTCTGCAACCACTGTGCTGCATTCTATGTGGGCACGATAACCAGCAAGCTCTCTGTCTGCACGAATGAATACCAACAAACTGTGGCCAAAAAACAGCTGGATCATTCAGTTGCTGATCACATTGTCTGACATGATGTTCATTTCAATGATTACTCACAGCCTGTGCCATCTGGATCCTTCCCACCAACACCACGTTTCTGAATTGCGCTGGTGGGGAACTCTCGCTGAACTATATTTTACGTTCCTGTAACCCTCCTGTTCTCAATCTTCATTAGTCATTTTCCTTTACCCACCAATCCCCCCATTCCCATTCCAGCACCACAGAACTCTCTTTTCTATCAACCCACTCACAGTCCGTTTGCTTCTCTCCTTTTCCAGTGCCCCCTGCTCCTCCACCTAACCCTAACCTCTCCCCACCTTGTCCTTGTGTGCTCACATAAGCAGCACTTTACTGTCTCCCTCCGTGCCCCAGCCTCCTCCTTACCCCCACCACCCAGATTGCTTCTCTCATCATCCATCATACATGCTGCTCGCAATCTGGCCTCAGCAGCCAGAGACTGTGTCTTGTGTGTGTGTGTGTGTGCGTGTGTGTGTGTCTGTGTGTTTTGCCTACTTCTGATAAAGGCCTTTTGGGCTGAAAGCTCACATATTTCACAGTCTTTTTGTTTTGTGTATCCACGGTATGATGAGTAGCAACTATCCTTTTCAAACATGTGACTCAGCTCCTCCATTGCATGGTGAGTAGCAACTATCCTTTCCATAATAAGTCATTATTCCACCCAAGATTTTTCACTGTTTTATTAAACTGAGAGTCAGATAATACCGACACTCATCAGCACCTTCCTTATTTGGAATTTGAATTATTAAATTCTCCTTTAAATCTGAGTCTATTTTGCCTGTCTCACATATTTTGCACAGCAAGTAGAACAGTTTATTTTGGCTGGCTGTTCCAAGCACTTAAATAATTCTGAGGGAATATTAGCTACTCCAACATCTTTGATTCATCCTAATTCTTTCAGTGCTCTGTCTAATTTTTCTCACAATACATTTTCTATATTCATGTGAATCCTAAGCCCTTTCTAAATTACTGCCTTCAGTTTCATTTCCCTTGTACAGTCCTAAATATTCTTTCAACTATAGTCTTCCCTTCTTTGCTCAGTATTGGCTAGGTGTCTGAGCTCTTGACATTCATACAGCTGCTTCCCTTTCCTCCAAAGGTCTCTTTAATTTTCAAACAGCAGCATCTATCGTCCCATAGCCATGTACACTTCTCCGTCTTTGCATTTCTTCTCTAGCCATTCCTGTTTTGCTATTTCTGTGAATCTCATTTTTTAGCAGTTTATATTCCCTTTAGACCACATCAGTTGCAGCATTTTTATATTTTTTCCTTTCATCAACTGAATGTGAGATATAGTGAGTTACCCAAAAGTTTCCACTGGGTTTTCTCATTTTGCCTTCACTATTTCATCCCACAAAGCTGTTGTTGTTGTTGTGGTCTTCAGTCCTGAGACTGGTTTGATGCAGCTTTCCATGCTACTCTATCCTGTGCAAGCTTTTTCATCTCCCAGTACCTACTGCAACCTACATCCTTCTGAATCTGCTTAGTGTATTCATCTCTTGGTCTCCCTCTACGATTTTTACCCTCCACGCTGCCCTCCAATACTAAATTGGTGATCCCTTGATGCCTCAGAACATGTCCTACCAACCGATCCCTTCTTCTGGTCAAGTTGTGCCACAAACTTCTCTTCTCCCCAATCCTATTCAATACTTCCTCATTAGTTATGTGATCTACCCATCTAATCTTCAGCATTCTTCTGTAGCACCACATTTCGAAAGCTTCTATTCTCTTCTTGTCCAAACTATTTATCGTCCATGTTTCACTTCCATACATGGCTACACTCCATATGAATACTTTCAGAAATGACTTCCTGACACTTAAATCTATACTGGATGTTAACAAATTTCTCTTCTTCAGAAACGCTTTCCTTGCCATTGCCAGCCTACATTTTATATCCTCTCTACTTCGACCATCATCAGTTATTTTGCTCCCCAAATAGCAAAACTCCTTTACTACTTTAAGTGCCTCATTTCCTAATCTAATTCCCTCAGCATCACCCGACTTAATTAGACTACATTCCATTATCCTTGTTTTGCTTTTGTTGATGTTCATCTTATATCCTCCTTTCAAGACACTGTCCATTCCATTCAACTGCTCTTCCAAGTCCTTTGCTGTCTCTGACAGAATTACAATGTCATCGGCAAACCTCAAAGTTTTTATTTCTTCTCCATGAATTTTAATACCTACTCCGAATTTTTCTTTTGTTTCCTTTACTGCTTGCTCAATATACAGATTGAACAACATCGGGGAGAGGCTACAACCCTGTCTTACTCCCTTCCCAACCACTGCTTCCCTTTCATGTCCCTCGACTCTTATAACTGCCATCTGGTTTCTGTACAAATTGTAAATAGCCTTTCGCTCCCTGTATTTTACCCCTGCCACCTTTAGAATTTGAAAGAGAGTATTCCAGTCAACATTGTCAAAAGCTTTCTCTAAGTCTACAAATGCTAGAAACGTAGGTTTGCCTTTCCTTAATCTTTCTTCTAAGCTAAGTCGTAAGGTCAGTATTGCCTCACGTGTTCCAGTATTTCTACGGAATCCAAACTGATCTTCCCCGAGGTTGGCTTCTACTAGTTTTTCCATTCGTCTGTAAAGAATTCGTGTTAGTATTTTGCAGCTGTGACTTATTAAGCTGATAGTTCGGTAATTTTCACATCTGTCAACACCTGCTTTCTTTGGGATTGGAATTATTATATTCTTCTTGAAGTCTGAGGGTATTTCGCCTGTTTCATACATCTTGCTCACCAGATGGTAGAGTTTTGTCAGGACTGGCTCTCCCACGGCCGTCAGTAGTTCCAATGGAATATTGTCTACTCCGGGGGCCTTGTTTCGACTCAGGTCTTTCAGTGCTCTGTCAAACTCATCACGCAGTATCATATCTCCCATTTCATCTTCATCTACATCCTCTTCCATTTCCATAATATTGTCCTCAAGTACATCGCCCTTGTATAGACCCTCTATATACTCCTTCCACCTTTCTGCTTTCCCTTCTTTGCTTAGAACTGGGTTTCCATCTGAGCTCTTGATATTCATACAAGTCGTTCTCTTATCTCCAAAGGTCTCTTTAATTTTCCTGTAGGCGGTATCTATCTTACCCCTAGTGAGATAGGCCTCTACATCCTTACATTTGTCCTCTAGCCATCCCTGCTTAGCCATTTTGCACTTCCTGTCGATCTCATTTTTGAGACGTTTGTATTCCTTTTTGCCTGTTTCACTTACTGCATTTTTATATTTTCTCCTTTCATCAATTAAATTCAATATTTCTTCTGTTACCCAAGGATTTCTACTAGCCCTCGTCTTTTTACCTACTTGATCCTCTGCTGCCTTCACTACTTCATCCCTCAAAGCTACCCATTCTTCTTCTACTGTATTTATTTCCCCCATTCCTGTCAATTGCTCCCTTATGCTCTCCCTGAATCTCTGTACAACCTCTGGTTCTTTTAGTTTATCCAGGTCCCATCTCCTTAGATTCCCACCTTTTTGCAGTTTCTTCAGTTTTAATCTACAGGTCATAACCAATAGATTGTGGTCAGAGTCCACATCTGCCCCTGGAAATGTCTTACAATTTAAAACCTGGTTCCTAAATCTCTGTCTTACCATTATATAATCTATCTGATACCTTTTAGTATCTCCAGGGTTCTTCCATGTATACAACCTTCTTTCATGATTCTTAAACCAAGTGTTAGTTATGATTATGTTGTGCTCTGTGCAAAATTCGACCAGGCGGCTTCCTCTTTCATTTCTGTCCGCCAATCCATATTCACCTACTATGTTTCCTTCTCTCCCTTTTCCTACACTCGAATTCCAGTCACCCATGACTATTAAATTTTCGTCTCCCTTCACAATCTGAATAATTTCTTTTATTTCATCATACATTTCTTCAATTTCTTCGTCATCTGCAGAGCTAGTTGGCATATAAACTTGTACTACTGTAGTAGGCGTGGGCTTCGTATCTATCTTGGCCCAATAATGCGTTCACTATGCTGTTTGTAGTAGCTTACCCGCATTCCTATTTTCCTATTCATTATTAAACCTACTCCTGCATTACCCCTATTTGATTTTGTGTTTATAACCCTGTAGTCACCTGACCAGAAGTCTTGTTCCTCCTGCCACCGAACTTCACTAATTCCCACTATATCTAACTTCAACCTATCCATTTCCCTTTTTTAAATTTTCTAACCTACCTGCCCGATTAAGGGATCTGACATTCCACGCTCCGATCCGTAGAACGCCAGTTTTCTTTCTCTTGATAACGACATCCTCTTGAGTAGTCCCCGCCCGGAGATCCGAATGGGGGACTATTTTACCTCCGGAATATTTTACCCAAGAGGACGCCATCATCATGTAATCATACAGTAAAGCTGCATGCCCTCGGGAAAAATTACGGCTGTAGTTCCCCCTTGCTTTCAGCCGTTCGCAGTACCAGCACAGCAAGACCGTTTTGGTTATTGTTACAAGACCAGATCAGTCAATCATCCAGACTGTTGCCCTTGCAACTACTGAAAAGGCTGCTGCCCCTCTTCAGGAACCACACGTTTGTCTGGCCTCTCAACAGATACCCCTCCGTTGTGGTTGCACCTACGGTACGGCTATCTGTACCGCTGAGGCACGCAAGCCTCCCCACCAACGGCAAGGTCCATGGTTCATGGGGGGCCCCCAAAGCTATCCATTCAATTTCTCTCTCTTTTCCCTTGTTTCTGTCAATTATTGCCAAATTCTCCCTTTGTAACTCTCAAAAACCTGTGATTCCTTCAATTTATTATCCAGATCCCATCTCTTTAATTTCCCACCTTTCTGCAATTTCCATCTGCAATAACTTATGGCAAGAGAGTCCTCATCTACCCTTGGAATGCTTCACACTTAAAAATCTTGTTTTGATTCTATGTCTTACTGTTATGTACACTCTATGGAACCTTCTAGTGTCACCTTGTCATTTCCACACTTACAACCTTACAAAAGTATTAGCAATGGTTGAATTTGTATGATTGGTTGGTTGTTTTGGGGGGAAGAGACCAAACAGCGAAATCATCGGTCTCATCGCATTAGGGAAGGGCGGGGAAGGAAGTTGGCTGTGCCCTTTCAAGGGAACCATCCAAGCATTTGCCTGGAGCGATTTAGGGAAATCACAGAAAACCTAAATGAGGATGGCCGGACGCGGGATTGAACCGTCGTCCTCCTGAATGTGAGTCCTGTGTGCTAGCCACTGCGCCACCTTGCTCGGTATATGTATGTTTGTATCAGATGGCTTCCCCTTTACAATCCTTTCCCTCAGACCATGTGCTCCTGCTATTACTCTTTTGCTTCTTATTCCTACTAACGAATTTCAGCTCCCCTCACAATTGAATATTCTTCTCCCTTAATAAACTGAATAATTTCTCTTATCTCATCATACAGTCTTTGGATCTCTTTCTCATCTGTTGAGCTAGTTGTTATATAAACTTGCACTGCTGCAGTGAGCATTGGCTTTGCTGTTTATATTGGCTACTATAATGCAGTCTCTATGCTGTTCATAGAAGCTTAATCACATTCATACTTCCTCATTCACTATTAAACCTACTCCTGCATTACCCCTATTTGATTTTCTGTTGGTAACCTTGTATTCACCTCACCATCAGCCCTGTTTTTTCTTGGCACCACATTTCAGTAATTCGCATAATATATCTTTAACCTACTCACTCCTCTTTTTAAGTTCTCTAAACTTCTTACCTAGTTAAGGGATCTTAACATTCCACACTCAAACCCTAAAATGCCAGTCTCGTTTTTGCTGATGACAACATACTTCTGAGTAATCCTTATCCAGAGATTCAAATGAGGGCTATTTTACCATCACCATTTCGACACAGAGTAGAGCTGCCTATCCTGGGAAATGTTATGGCTGTAGTTTTCTTTTCCTTTCAGCCATTCACAGTACTAAAATAGCAAAACCATGTTGACTAAAGCTACAAGGCCAGAGAGGGCAACCATCCAGACTTCTGAAAAGGCCCCTCTTCATAATCCATATATTTGCCTGGCCTCTTCAATGTGATTGCTCCTACAGTATGGACATCTGTATCACTAAGGCATGTGAGCCACACCATGGAAGCTGCACACTTCGTTAACTGGTACTCACATGCCTTATTCTCCACATCATTTTAAGTCTTCTTGCTCTGTTACAGAGTCAGTAGCATAAGAATTTTTATCAACAGATCCATATTATAACTAAAAAAGAGTAGGCAACAGCATAGAAATTGAAATCTCGAAACAGCACTGCTGCAGCCCAGAGTCATGTAATTGCCAAGTATATATCCATACAACAAGTACAATCTCCTTGATGATGAAAAGTTACTATAAGAGATTAATGTAGCGTAAAAAAGTCCAATTAACATAAGCATCTGCATCTGCTCATCTAAATTATGCCTATGCCTCTGTGAAAATTTCTTCAGTGTAGAGCCCTTCACAAGTCAGTTGGATGGACAATATGGGTTGGAGTGCTTTATGGTTGGTTCCACCATTTCTAATTTCGCTATTATTCCACCATAGTTAACATTTGCTCTATATTTAATGCACATTTTTTATGAATAACTGAAATTGCAGGCCCGCTCACTGTGATACATAACAGAGACAAATCTCCAATGAATAACTTGGTGATTAGTATGTACATAAATCAGCTATCAACAATGAACAATGCAAGGGAGGCATGGGGAGAGAGGGACTGAGGGTGGGTTACACTAAGCAACTTTCATTGAAATATGCAACATAAGCAACAATTAGATGGTCGAAAATGTGACAGGCATAAAATCACTCTGTAATGTAGGAGAACTACGCAGTGATCATTCAAGACAAACAGAAGAAACAAGTCTCTTGTAAGTTATTCAGAGCAAAAGATGCAATATTAAGAGTTGTCTAGACATAAATCCTGTCAACAACAGAACAGAATGCATGCAACAATGCTGATAGGTAGGCTGAAGCAGGAGGGCTCGGATCTTGCAAGAAGAAGCACATACCAAAAATACCGCCAATCACAAAAAATTTAACAATTGAGCCTACTGATGTCCATCACTAGAAGACGATAAATAGGGGCAAATCTCCTAAAACATAACTGAATTACACAAGAGAAAGGAGGGTGTAAAAGATATGAATGGTGAGAGTCAAAAGCATATGTAATTATTGCAATCTTATTACAAGACACCCTACATGAATCATGCCTACATGAATCTTGCCATTGGTGGGGTGGCTTGTGTGCCTCAGAGATACGTAGGTGTAACCACAACGGAGGGTATCTGCTGAGTGGCCAGACAAACGTGTGGTTCCTGAAGAGGGGCAGCAACCTTTTCAGTAATTGTAGGGGCAACAGTCTGGATAAGTGACTGATCTGTCCTTGTAACATCAAGAAAAATGGTCTAGATGTGCTGGTATTGTGAATGGCTGAAAGCTAGGGGAAACTGTAGCCATAATTATTCCTGAGGACACGTAGCTCTACTGTATGGTTAAATGATTATGGTATTCTCTTGGGTAAAATTGTCCTCCATTCGGATCTCTGGGTGGAACTACTGAGGAGGATGCTGTCATCAAGAGAGAGAGAGAGAAACTGGCATCCTACAGGTCAGAGCGTGTAATGTTAGAGTCCTTAATAGGGCAGGAAGGTTAGAAAATTTAAAAAGGAAAATGGGTAGGTTGAAGTCAGATATAGTGGGAACTAGTGAAGTTCAGTGGCAAGAGGGACAAGACTTCTGCTCAAGTTAATACAGGGTTATAAATGCAAAGTTAAAAGCACCAATGCAGGAGTTGGTTGTGGGTAAGCTATTATGAACAGCATAGTGAACGCATTATTGTAGCCTAGATAAATACTAAGCCCACACGCACCACAACAAGTTTATATGCCAACTAGCTCAATAGGTGATGAAGATATTAAAGAAATGTATGGTGAGATACAAGAAATTATTCAAACAGTTAAGGGAGATGGAAATTTAATTGTGATTGGGGACTAGAATTCGATAACTGAAAAAGGTAGAGAAGGAAAAATAGTAGGGCCATAGTCCATATCAATTCAGGCAGGCTAGGAAAAAAATTTTACCTTCATAGTCACGGATCTTATTGAATTTAGCAGATGAACAGCTTAGTAAGGAACACGTATTTTTTTGTTTTCTCCAAAAAAATTTCTGCTCCGAGATACAGCCCTCCAAAGAGGATACTGTGCATACCATTTTGAAAATGCGAATTTTAGAAACATTTTTAAAATGCTGTATCTTTGGAACAGTTCTAGATATTTTGTTGTTTTTTTTTGTTTGGTAGATAATTGCTTTATGATTACAAATAAATCCTCCATTTGGACTTATCTGTCAAAGTTCTTTTACTATAGCATTCAGAACTTTTTTATAATTTCTGAAAAAAATTTTTTTTTCAAAAACGCCAATCCATAAAGTTTGATTTTTTTTCTGTTGAATAGTACAATATATTGTTCTACATTCCCTCAAAAGGAGAGCTTCAACTTTTAGGTTGAACAGGTTTTATGAACAATTGTTATGATTATGGACAGGGGGGAAAAGCATGAAACAGGAAGCCACCTAGTAGAATTCTGTATATAGCACAATTTAATCATTGCTAACATTTGGTTTAGTAATTATGAAAGAAGGTTGTGTATGTGGAAGAGACATGGGGCACTGGAAGGTAATTATATAATGGTAAGACAGAGACTTTCGAGCCAGATTTTAAATTGTAAGACATTTCCAGGAGTAGATGTGACACCTGACTACAATTTATTGGCTGTGAACTGCAGATTAAAACTAAAGAATCTGCAAAATGTGGGAAATTAAGGCAATAGTACTTGGATAAGACTAAGAGCCTTTTCAGAGTTTCGGAGGGAGCATTAGGCAATGATTGACTAGAACGGTGGAAAGGAATACAGGAGAAATGAATGGGTAGTCTTGAGAGATGAAATAGCACGGGTGGCAGAAGATCATGTAGGTAAACAGACTAGTAGAAATCACTGGATATCACAGGAGATACTGAATTTAAATAATGAATGCAGACAATATAAAACTGCAGCAAACGAAGCAGGCAACATGGAATACAAACGTTTAATAAATGAGACTGGTAGGAAGTGCAAAGTGACTAAGCAGAATGGTTAAAGGATGGATGTAAGGATTAGAAGCATATTTCATTAGGGGTAACACAGATACTGCTTACCTGAAAATTAAAGAAGCGTTTGGAGAATAGAGAAGTAGCTGTATGGATATCAAAAGCTCAGATGAACGACTAGTGCTAAGCACAGAAAGAAAAGCTCAGAGGTGGAAGGAGTATATGGAGGGACTATACAAGGGAGATGAACTTGAAGGCAACATAATGGCAAGGGAAGAGCACGTAGGTGAGATGAGAGACATGATAAGGTGAGAACAACTTGACAGAGCACTTAAAGATCTAAGTCCAAACAAGTCTCCGAGAGTAGACAATGTTCCATAGTGATAGCATTGGGAGAGCTAATCGTAACAAAACTCTTCAACCTTGTGTGCAAGATGTACAAGACAGGCAAAATACCATCAGACTTCAAGAAGAAAGTAATAATTCCAATTCCAAAATAAGCAGGTGCTGACAGGTGTGAATATTAGTGAACTATGAATTTAATATGAAAAACACAAATTCTTTACATAAAAATGGAAAACTAGGTAGAATCCGACTCCATGGATGATCAGTTTGGATTCTGGAGAAAAGTAGGAACACACGAGGCAATGCTGACCCTACAACTTATCTTAGAATATAGGTTAAGGAAAGGCAAACCTAGGTTTATTGTGTCTGCAGACTTGGAGAAAGATTCTGGCAATGTTGACTAGAATACTCTCTGTGAAATTCTGAAGGTAGTGGGGTAAATTACAGGGAGCATATGGCTATTTACAACTCGAACAGAAACCAGATGGTAATTATAAGAGTCACAGGGTATTAAAGGGAACCATTGGTTAGCAAGAGAGTGATACAAGTTTGTAAACTATCCTGATGTTATTCAATCTGGATACTGAGCAAGCAGTAAAGGAAACCAAGGAAAATTTGGTGTAGGAAGTAAAGCTTAGGAAGAAGAAATAAAAAAATTTGATGCTTGCTGATGACATTGTAATCCTGTCAGAGACAGCAGACAACTTGGAAGAGTAGTTGAATGTGATGGACAGTGCCTCGAAAGGAAGATATACGAGAAATGAACATCAACAAACGCAAAAATGAGGGATGCAGCTGAATTAATTCAGGTGATGCTGACGGAATTAAGATTAGGAAACAAGACACTTAAACCAATAGATGAATTTTGCTATTTGGGCAGTAAAATAAAGGATGATGGCCGAAGTAGACAGTATATAAAATGTAGACTGGTAATGGTAAGAAAAGTGTTAGGAAGCCTTTTTTGAAACTATTTGTCTGGAGTGTAGCCATGTATGGAAGTGAAACACGGGCGATAAGCAGTTTAGACAAGAAGAGAATATAAGCTATCAAATGTGGTGCTACAGAAGAATGCTGAAAATTAGATGGGTGGATCGTGTAAGTATTACGGAGTTACTGAATAGAACTGGAGAGACAAGAAAATTTGAGGCACAACTGGACTAAAACAAGGGATTGGTTGACAAAACACATTCTGAGAAATCAAGCGATCACCAATTTAGTACTGGTGGGAACTGTGGGGGGTAAAAATTATAGAGGGGGACCAAGTGATGAATGCAGTACGAGGATTCAGAAGGATGTAGGCTGCAGTAATTATATGGAGATGAAGAAGCTTGCACAGGGGAGAGTAACTTGGAGAGCTGCATCAAACCAGTCTTCGAGCTGAAGACCACCACAACAACAACAAGAACAACAACACGACAAGATGAGGAATGAAAGGGGAAGAGTGTAAGATGTAGGGTTTTGCGATAAAATAAGCAAAGTGAAAAGTAATGAACTGCCTGTTGGCTTCTGTCTCGGTTTTTTTTGCCGACATTCGTCTGATGATTTTTCTAATGTTTCACCAGTCCACCCCCAGCAATGGAGGGTGAAACTTTGACAATGCCAACTACTCATGATGGCGAAATGTTAGAAAAAATCATGAGACGAGTGTCGGCCGAAAAACCCAAGACAGAAGCCAACAGGCAGTTTGTCAACAAGTGAGCACGAAAGCCTTATAAATTTTATAAAGTGAAAAGTTTTTGTGGAACTTGTAAAACACAAATAACAAGGTTTGGATCACTCTACTAATATAAATGGCACATTTTTATTTTCCTGTGCTCTACTTCCCCACTCTGATTTTAACAGAGAAGAGAAAAGTGTCAGCAACAATGAAGTCACAAAATACAGAGAACAATAAATGAACATGTAAATCCATTTTGAATCAAAACTAATGTGCAAAGATACACAGTAGACTACTTACCCAAACCTGGCAATAAAAGAACAAGGAAATTTATGAGCAGTAGTTGTCTACAAGCAGGGCATTTTTTAATATTCTTTTCTGTATATAGACAGCACCGCACCGTAAAGAAATTTATGGCTATGTGACTTCAGTGTTAATCACAATATACTTAGATTTTCTTACTTCCTTTACAAAAAACTAAATTTAAAATTACAAAGTACAGTCAGGTACAATGTGCAGAGCTAGGGCAGTGTGTGCATCATAAAAATATAATTTATTAAATAACAGGTGGATCACCTATACTACCTCATCTTTAGTGAGGCAACAACAATTACGAACCTCTAGGCGGAAGAGATCGCGTTCTGAAGACGTCATTCTGACTCTCAGTACTGTTCGACATCTGTCTTCCTAGATGCAGAGCAAAACACCATATTATAAAGGCGGTTTACTTCAGTCAATAATTTTAGAAACTTTTCATGTTATCACATACCATAAAAATCGTCGTCGATTCCATTTGATATTGAATCTCCATTATTACTGAACGAATGCAAGCGTTGTGGATCGCGGATTCTGTCCCTAATACATAGCAGAGGTTTCACGTTGTCTGGGCTTATATAATCTCGTTTTTCTAGCAAACAAATCAGTTCTTCCAAATTTTTTATCGAGCTACAACGTCTTTTTGAGTTTATTATCTGCGCGTATTCTAACACAAAATTATTGAGTTCTGGTGGACTAACATAGTTAGACTTTGATATTATAGATTCCTTTAACTGAATGTATGTGTTTATATTTGGTGGCATGTTTACAAAATAATAAATATTATGCCAAATCACATATAAACATCACAACTAAGAACATATACACACAGTACACAGTCACCTGCCCCCAACACGATCAAAGATGTCAGACAGCGATATACAGAGATTACATATAGCATATTTTACTCATGGCAGATTTTCATTGCTAATTTCTTACTCGCAAGCAATTACCGAGAATATATATATATCAATGAGGTTTCCCGCCAATCTTTCTTGTATTCAACACATTTTCTTTAGAAAAATGTGAAAGTATTGTCACTGATACGGAGCATGAATTTTGCTAGGATGTTCTTTGACAGTGACAAACATTGATTGGTTTTTACCGCCATCTGGTGGCAGACGGCGGAATCTGTGAATACTGAATGGAACGGATGACGGTTGTTGAGTCAGTGAAGGCGCAACGCTGGAGGTAGTAGGGAAGGAGGAGAGCGGCGTTAGAAGAACGTAGCGACTCGCTACAGGGTCTTTGAACGCGGCTCACCTGCCGGGAAATATCAGTTCGACTTAGTAAAATAGAAAGTGTGTATCTTCATTACGTGCCGGTAGGGTTGAAGTGTTGTGATTAACTCCTACTGCCTGCAGTGGTTTGATGTTATACGCTTATTTATCGGCATCGTGCACGTTGCGGAAATTAGCGACCAAAGAAAAATTTTCTTGCCGGTTCAAGATCTTAGCCATCTACGATGAACAGCTACATGGAAATAACTTTGCCAAATTACTCATACGTGTTTAACTTCGAAGAAGAATTTGAGCACCAGGACACCAGAGTATGGATGACAAAAAACTGGACCAATGGGTTTTATTACTGCGGGATTTATATGATATTCATTTTCGTTGGTCAGCATTATATGCAGAGCCGCCCACGATTCGAGCTTCGTGGGATTCTATCTTTGTGGAATACAATGCTCGCAGCTTTTAGCATAATCGGCGCATGCCGAACAGCCCCAGAATTTTTTCATGTGCTAAAGAATTACGGTCTATATCACTCCGTGTGTATTCCAAGGTGAGTACGAAACTGTTTCCGATTTACTTTGCTATTCATTAAGAAACTAAGGGATAGACATCTACGTTTACTTTGTCAATCAAACTGAAAACTGCTTTTTATGGTAAGAGTAGAACAAGCGGAAGTGGGGCGAAACTAACATTCTTGAGATTTTTGTGTGTGAAACCAGCTACCTCAATGACCGGTTCTCCCTACTGTACAGTATGTGTGTCGGGCGATGCTTAATGCGATCGCAATAAGCGTAATGCTCTTTCGTGTGTCTCATGTAGAACAGCTCCATTTCTGATAATTGCAGTAACGTGCACTGCCAAGGAAGACTTGCGTATACATAATTTGGACGAAAGAAAAGACTAATTTGAAGTATTGTGCGAAGTGTTTTGGAATGAGTTTTACGTATCAAAGTGATATACCAGTTGAGGGGGAGGGATTGTACAGTGATTGAAATAAAATTTTACAGCTGCTTGATAGCTGTATATAGTGTCACACTTTTCTGTGCTCTACATTTTCGTCATATGTTTTGGAAATAATCATGTTGGAGGGTGGACGTGGTACAAGTGTGAATTTTGCCAAGACTTGATGCATAAAGTGCCGTACACTGGATTCATTCCAACAGTAAGGAAAAAAGGCGCCATGAACACAATAGTACTGATGCTTAAAGACATCTTTATATACTGGGAAACAATCTTCCAAAGTTACTGTCAAAATAAAATTGCAGTAAGCGTTTGTTTCATACGGTAGACAGTTGAGTCTCACGTAAAATAAAGTGGGTTTTTATTTGATGTGAAGTTTCATAATCACATTCACCCTGGGTACATGGTTATGAAAACGCCTGTTCAGTGTGATTTTCTTCGCAAAGGAATGGAACAGTCATGCGTCATCAAACTGTCAAAAGTGTAGCACTCGTGAAAAAAAAATCAGTGTGAGTTAAATCTGCATTATTTGCTGTAACATGACGATTGCTACATTTGGATCTTTTTAGCCAGAATGATATTTAGCACAATTTTCCTTAACACAGTGCCCTGTTTATTCTGTAATTTCTGTCAAATCAGTGTTTTGTAATTGTTATGAAATTGAAATTGTATCGTCAGATTTCATTTACAGTACTTTTTTCTTTTCTCTTTGCAACAGCTTCATTGAGCAGGACAGAGTGTCTGGCTTCTGGACGTGGATGTTTGTGCTATCAAAACTACCAGAGCTTGGAGACACAGTGTTCATTGTGTTACGAAAGCAGCCTCTGATTTTTCTTCATTGGTACCATCATATTACAGTTTTGCTGTATTCTTGGTACAGTTACACTGAGTACACTGCCTCAGCAAGATGGTTTATTGTGATGAACTACTTTGTGCATTCGGTAATGTACTCCTATTATGCACTGCGAGCTATGGGTTACAGACCTCCACGTCAGTTGGCGATGGTAGTAACTACACTACAGTTAACTCAAATGATAATTGGCTGTGCAGTAAATATTTGGGCACACCAGATCCTTGAGGCTGGGCAGCAAGAGTGTCACATTTCACGCACAAATATAAAGCTTTCTATAGCGATGTACTTCAGTTATTTCGTTTTGTTTGCAAGGTTTTTCTACAAGACATACATTGATGGTGGGCATAAGTCAAAGGTTACAACAACAAATGGCATAGCTTCTGCAAAGTATATAGGAAGCAAAGCCAAGGTACAGTAATGTGTAATGTCTTGCATTGACATGTTTGCTCTTTGGCTTATAAATGTCGAGTGACAGATGTGTTCTTAAAAATAAATGGCTGTGTAGTTTGCTACACACAAATTCTGTGCTTTTCAAATTTAAAGGCATTGTTTCATAAAGGAAAGGCAAATGTAAACACATCTAAATTGCCAGAGGAATATAGATTAGTCTAGTTGTTCACAATAGTATGTACTGAGGAAATATGGCTGTTATGAATGCAGCTTAGAAATTTTGGGCCTATTGAAGATACTGACATAGTTATGGGACCCATTTGCATTTATATGAAACATTTTCATTCCTCAGGTAACTAAGCTCATTATATTTACCTTTCCTTTCTTGGAACATAGTGTGCTGTGTGCTTTATTGTTGCTTATTTATTGAAGGACTCTGTGTTGGAAGTATTATTGAAGTGTGGAAAAAACAGAATTGAATAATTCTGGTTGAATATGGACACTGTCATACCAGTTGTCTTCTACAACTGCTGTATAATTTCTGCCAAACATTCCTTACCTGCTGAAGTTCAGGGAGTTGTGTAATAAAATCAGAAATTCCTGTGAGTTCTATTTTATACAAATGTTTTTTGTTGTATTGTTTATCTTTTATAAGAAATTTGTTTAAATGTTTGAGTGCTGGTGACACTCAAAAATTGTTTTTGTTTTACAGAATTGATAGCTGTGCATTTCTGTACACTGTATTTGTCATCTGTAAGATGTGTGAGAAACTGAAACTCAAATTAAATAAGTTAACATTACTTAATTTTGTTGCATTTCCACATCCATCTTCCCAACTTGTTCTACTGAGGACAATCCAAACAACCAACCAACAATAGAATAGTATGCTCCTCTATAAGATCAAAACTTGTAAATGTAGTGAAATGTGAAAGATCTCTGGTAGTGACCTGTAGTCTTCATTTTTTTTATGTCAAATGTTTTATAGAATTGGTGTTTTAAAATTTACTTCTGTTCAGCATGCTGAAACTTCTTAAATATTTGCATGTTGATGGTAGTAACTACACTACAGTTAACTCAGACGATAATTGTGCCAAATTGTTTACATTCTGCACATCTGGCAACCTAGTGTCCACTATGTCACACAGTTATCGCAGTTAATCAACAAGACATATAAACATGCATTGCTATATATTATTGGGCTAGTTGTGATATTTTGTCATAAATAGATTTTCAGCATGTATTGAATCTGAAATCTACTTGCTTCTAGTTTTTGGTGATTGGCCAGTCCCATGAATCTCTTGCAGATGAGTTTTGGAAAATGTGAAAATTTGTTTTTAATCATATGGCTGCTGCAACAGTATCAAATGTAAAAGCGTAATTGGTTGGTTTCATATACTGTCCATACCTCATACTCAGGAGGTCTGCCTTTGAAGATTTTGTAACAGAATATAGACAACTTGATAGCTGTGACAGAGAACAAGTTGCAATCAAGGAAGAAAAAAGTTATGATGGTACAGTGTCTGATATTAAATAATACGAGCATTGGAAAGGCAGTGCAACACTTTGTTCTAGTGCCGTACATTGTGAAAGTAATCGTATTAACCCACCTTGCGATGGAGTTCTCTACATAAAAACTAGAATTTGTGTCCTATTTTTAACTGCGTTACTTTGTTTGGGCATAGCTCTGTCTAGTGAGTGTATACTACGAAGTTTTTCATTTGTTGTAGGGATAGTTCACATACATAAATATTTATGGCTGTAATGAATTTGTAATAGATGGAGGCAGTTTATTAATGCTGTATCAAAATAATCTAGTGCTCTTTGCTGTAAGAAAGTGCTGCTACACATTTGTTTTTTGAATAGGTACAGCAGCAGCAAGCCAGATGTTGACTTTTGTAAACTTGTTATAAAATTGCATCTATAGATTGTGTGCTGCTTGCTATTGTGCATATTCTCCTTCAAACTGAGAATTTACCTGCTGACACTCTTAACCTGGCCAAGAGTTGTAACATACTGTTTGTCACATTTAGAGGTGTGACAGTTATGAAGCTGCTGATTTTTCTTAGTTTGTGCTATTGTATTATAGTTTTACTATATTCTTTTTACAGATACAATGAATCTTTATAGAGTAACATATCAGGGGAAAGGTGTCTAGTAGTACTTTCATAGTGCTTGCATCATCAGTGCAGTTTGTTACACTGCTTACAAGTAGTGTTACTTGGTGTCAGGCTGCATCAGATTGTTTAAAAAGGTGTTTGCAGAGCTATTTCCTACCAATATCAAGTCGGTGAAAGTTGTATTGAATAGTCACTTTTCTTAGACTCCGTGCACCTGCCATGGCCCTGAGTGTTAATGGTCCTGAACCATACTGCATTACTATACCAGAACTTTTTCCAGCTTAGTGTAAGAAGCAGCTAGGGAAAAAGGTAAAACAGTGCTGTTAAGCTGCATGTGAAACATAGTTGTGCCAGGTGGAAATGTAATGTTAAAAATGTCATTAAAATAGCTAGATTCAAAATTGGCATGGCAGCTGCTGTCATATGCTGAGTCAGTCATTTTTGTTGATAGTGATGATCAGAAAAGTCAAAATGCACCAGTAGAATTAGATAAGGTGTACATGACATTTCAGATAGTAAATGATTTTCATTTACTGTCATTACCATCAGGTTTTTTATCTGAGGGGACATGTTAAATGAAGTGTGTACTGCAATGTTATTGTTGTAGGGTGGGACTGTTAGCTGCTACCTGTTAGTTCCTTGCCTAGTTTTGCCTTTTATGTATTATGTTTAGGCTTGAAAAGTGGTTGGTGATCAAATATCATACAAAAATACATAACTCTAGGGAGTTCTAGTTGCAGTAAATGACTGCTGAATAGTAACATATCCAAGTCTGTCATTCTTGGAAATGTAAACAATGAAGTTTCATTGGAAAAGAAAGCACAGATTACAAAATGCATAATTAACACACACCTTCATTGCATATAATCTAAAATATTAAAGAAAATGGAAATTATACAGGATAAGTGAATACTCTTTTTTTGGCATTATTATTATTTTGTTAATGACAACATAAGTTAAATACAGTGGCACAAACGTTTAATGAAAGATAAGTTGTTAAAACTTATAAAAATCTGTACTTAGTTAGTTGTTCAGGTAGTTTGGCAATTTAGATTTGGCTGGACATCCAGAAATGTATTATTTATCAATACATTCATAGAACCTCCAAAATCATTTCTGAATTATTGTATAATGGCTCTAGCAAAAGTTTAGTAGTGTAAGTATAGCATTGGTTAGCTTCATCTCCGTAAATAGTATGCTAAAATGAAATTTACAGTTAGAGGGAGTGTAGTCATTAAATTTTCCTCTGTGTACATATGCAGAGCAGTTTATGGTGTAAAACGTTAAAACGTGTAAACACAAAACTGTTCTGTAAATGTACAGGGTTCAAGTGAAAAGGGCTGCATGCCGGTGAAAGATATAATTATTAAATCCTTGTCCCTGTCCTTGAAGTGGGATTCATCTGTGACTGCCTCGAAGTTAAACTGGAAGAAATTTCCTCTGTACGCCTGGCAATTTGCTTTTTTAAAGTCGTTCACGTCTCAGCACTGAATGCGTAATCTTCAGTGTTTTTATTATTGTCTGTATAACGCTGCCAGTTACGCCGGTAGTGAGAGTTATATAGTACTGTATACCGCTTATCATGGTTTTCTGACAGTCATTTTAGAATTCTAGTAGGCGTGTTGAAATACTTTTGTGTCTCAGTAGTTAGTTACAAGCGTATTTTATCACGGAAACTCTAGGTTTCAACAGCCAGCTCGCGTGTAATACGTTACTTTGCAAGCATGGAAGTTAGAGGAGCTATAATACACAAAAGACGGTTGCTCTCAAAGTTAATTCAAATAAAGTGCACTACACTCTTTCTTCTGATGTACTTAACGGCGTTAGTTACTTCATATATCTTTGACCAGCACCAAGCGTGTCCCCCCCTCGATGTTTTAATCTCCGATTTGGATCGTACTTAATGACTAGAAACACGGTTGCGTTTGTACTAATTGTTTAAAAATTTGAGCTTACAGAACTGTTACATGGGACATGTAAGTGACGATAATCCGCCTGAAAAAAATCGAAAGCTGCTCCGGCACGATATTTAAATTTAAAACATTTGCCGCCCGCACGTCTTGCCAGTCTTTGCTGCGGTTGTCGAATCACGTGACTTCCTTTGTCGTTTTAAAGAATTTTGTGCACTTTCCTGCTACAAAAACGGCTTTCGACGTGGAACTTTTCACCGTCGTTGAAATGAACGTCGTCCTGCTGTTTGGAACTTGGAAAATGATTACAGCAGTAAGATCAGAAAAAGTAATGCTTTGGAGGAGACGTGTAAAAATTTGTTCCGGACTTCGAAAATCCAACACTTTCGTCGACGTATTTTCTTCTAAATAACAAAATAAAGAGCAACGCTTCCTCTTTAGATTACCTTTCGTACCAGGCTCGCCCAAGTGCCCCGACAGCTCTCACCACAGAGCTTCAGCCTCACGGTTATCGTGTGTACGGCAATTCAAGCGCGCTGTAGTCGGGTGTTGCAATGATTGAACAGCGCAGCTGAATCGCCACGACGAAGTCGCCAGTGTGAAAGCAAGTCGAGCAGCAATTTTTTGAAAACTGACGCCACTGTCATTCTCGAATTGACTGCTGCTAGTTGACACCCAAGGCTCTTCTGCAGTCCTTAATGCCAGCTGTCTGGTGATTTTTCTTGGGCTCAACTGGAGGTTTGCTTTCGTCGTCCTTCCATGATTTCGTATTGCAACATGCCCTACCATTTCCACTGCAGTGTTTCAACCCGCTGTGTTACACAACTGACATGAATAGTCACTTTTGCAATCTCTTCAGCGTAGACCTAGTATTGATCTTTTCACCCCTGTGCTTTCTAAATTTCGCTTTTGTGAATTCTCTTAACCCCCTGGTTCCTCAGTCGTAAGTTAAAACACGAAGAACACACTGATGGAAAACTCTTGTTCTACATCTATATTCTGCAAACCTCTGTGCAGTATATGACAGAGTACGTAACATTTTACTAGTTACTAGAGCTGCTTCTTGTTCCAGTCATGTATGCAGCACTAGAAGAATGACTCCTTAAATGACTCTGTGCATGTTTTAACAAATTCTAATCTTGTCTTCATGTTCCGTACAGTAGGTATACATAGGGCAAGTGTAGATTGACATGTAAAACAGATATTTGAAAGTTTACAAGTAAGGTTTTACAGGATTGTTTGCTTCTCTCTTGAATCATCTGCCATTTCATCTTTTTATCATCTCTGTGACACTTTTCCAGGGGTGAAACAAACCTGTGACCATTTATACTGCTCTTCATTGTATGCAGTCAATATCCACATTCAGTACTCTTTGGTGTGGGATCCACATGCTTGTGCATTATTCTAGAAAGGGTCACATGGGTGTCTTGCAAGTAACCTTTTGTGTGGACTTCATTGTGTTTGCTTACTCAACCAAAGTCTACCACGTACAATTATGTCCTTGTGATCTTTACATTTCGTATTCCTCTAAGTTCACAGGCATTTTGGACAGTAAAAGTTTCCGGTACATGTTCTTCATCCTAGTTTTATACAGCAGTAAATCTCGGGCTTAATATCGCCTAGATCTTTGAGGTATAAATTTTCTTACATTGCCGGTCAGAAATTTTCAGTCATACATGATATACTTAATTTCAATATACACACCATAAAAACTACATATTTTATCCCTCTATCCCTAAGTAAAACACAATATGGCTTAAATTTTACGCAGACCTTTCAATGTTAAATGACCTCAGTTTTCTGACCTCGCTGTCAAGTTCATCCCATAATAAATTAATGGAATTTAGCATATTCTTCAGTTCCCCACATTTCTCTTTTATACTGACATACCTCCTGCACAATATAGAAGCATGTTTGGGACCATTGTTCTGCTGCAGAATTTTTTTGCCAGATGGAACTGTATTGTTGATTCTGATATTCTTCCTTCACTATGCTTCCCAACTAGGCTTTTGACTTCAACCTGCAAAACATCCCAACACCACGACCAACCCTCCATTATGCTTCATCGTGGCATCACACACTGATTCTTTATATGTTGTCCACAAAGGTGATGAACAGACATTCAATGATGGCTTCCAGAAACTTCAGACTTAGATTTGTCTGTGAGTACACTTGGGCCACTGCTGTAAACTCTAGTTTTTATGTTGCTGGGCCCATTGTAAGCCCCTTAACTGTTGTTGACAGAGATGGCATTGTGCTTTTGAGTGGAGATTGGAGCTGTTTGCATACAATTTATTTCCTTGTGAATTTCAGGTACTGTAAGAGCCCTCTACCATTTACATGCTACACATATGAATTGATCTTCACTGCAGGATGCTATGTGGTGTCTTCTAGTTTGCAACACACTTGCATTTACATCTGTTTACTTAAACTGTGGCAATGTATACTCTACTGTAGATTGGGCTACACCACCTTTTGTTGCTATTGTCTTACTAAACTAGCCTTCCTTATGCAGAACTACAATTACATCATGTTTTTTAAATTCCAGTCTCCTACTTACGTCCCTTTAGGAGATAATGGTATGACCCTGATCAGGTGTAAAAGCACACTGCAAGATGCACAGTGTACTGTAAGCTCATGCAAACTGATTGCTACACAGACAGTAGAAGGAATTAAATCTGTTTGAATGAAACCATCTTAGGTAAAGGCACATCAGTGGTGTTGTAGATACTTCTCAGTGCTTCTTTAGCCAAACAGTCAGGTATAACAGAGGTGCTTAGTTTTTACATGATTGTCAGAATATGGTAGAATATTCAAAATGAAATCCTTCTTTAACCACAAATCCATAGTTCTGATAGATGATCAAAAACTTTTGACCAGTAGTGTAAACTATCTGTAGAGCCTTTGAGCTGGCAGTGTTCCCATTTTATAGGACACGATTTTGAGAGATGTTTAGCACAAGTCCAATCTCTTAATTTTGTTTTCAGTATGGCCATGTCAGTTATTGTTTGCAGTCGTGTAAAATTTGCTGTGAAGTGTGTGAATGCAAATATACTTCAGTAGTACAGATAGCTTGAGAATTAAGATAGACAGCTATTGGAAATCAATCCACAAGTGGCAACTAGATTGGCTTCATGAGCATATTGGTAAAATAACATCCTCAGTGCCCTCCATAATCATAGCAATGTTAATTTATGGTGGTCAATTGCAGGAAAAACGATGAAGTGTTCTGTAATCTGTTCTAGCACCTGTCGGGGAATTTATATATTTCATGTTTTTATTTTTTTAGGCTTCTGCATCTGTCAGTAAATATGGAACGCTTTAAGGACCACCTTGTCTGTCTGTCCATGTGTCTGACTGTTAAAACCACTCTTTCTCAGGAATGAGTACAGATATCAAGTTCAAATTTATGTCAATTAGCAAGGTCTAGGGTCTTTTGTATCATAAAAAATTTAGGCTTCTGAGTTGGTGCAGTCAAAACAGAAGTATTATAGTAGTGCCAATTCATGGACAAATGGCACCAATGATTCATGGGATTTTCCTACCACACTGCTTTCCCTCTGACGAAGGTCATTTGCCCTATGTATAAAAAGGAGAGAATTCAGGTTTTGGTGGGAAATTCAAAACTAAAAGGAAATTAAAAAAAAATAGCCCAATTGATCTAGTGTGTTTCCTAAGGAAGAAAGACTCGTTCAAAAGTATAAATTGGTGGAAAATTCAAGACAACACAATGTCATGCTGGCAGACTGAGAATGCTGGGTGCAGGCTCTGTGATGTCACAATCAGCGACATGAAATGTGAGGATTCAAGATGGCTGACCTGGAATAGAAGATGGCTATTGCACATGGCAGTTGAGACATCCTAGTGCAGCTCTAAGACACCATGATCCAACTCAGACCTGTTGGGCTACTTATAACAGTGTGGAATTCGGACATACTGTCCCAGAGCTGGAATACTGAGCCTGCCTCTACGACATCAGAACCTTCTAAGCCACTGATGGAATAGAGTATGAATAAGAGTTCACCTTATCAGCTTCAGCTAAGGCCTGAAGATGGTGTACTGAGTCATCAAAACTCATTGCAGTATAACAACATCAAAACAACAGTACAAGTGTTTCATTTTATTACATAACTGAATGGTCAAAGTGCCACAAACTATAAATCAGGAGGATAGACATACAGACTGATCGTGAAGTCCGTGCCCAGCCAAGTCGCCCTGGAGTCACGCCACCGTGCACTGGGGGACAGCTCAGTTCAGACGCACACCATGCGCGTACTACCGATTCGATAACTTAATGCTGAATGGAGTGCAGAAGTTCAGATTCCAAGTGCTAGTATGCGGCTGTGATAGCACTGCAATTACTGCCTGCATGACTGGAGTTAACGTCTTGGGAAACATGAAAAACGTACTTTAACCCAAATGACAGTGAGTCTAAATTAAAAATCCACTTACCAAAAGTTTCAAGTTATGTGACGTCTGCTGGCTGTGAAACTATAATGCACTCATCTTAACCTAAGAACTATATAGCCCATCGATGCAGCCTGTATGGTTGTCAAACACTTGTCACTGATGTATGTAGCTGGGGGAGGGAAGAGAAAGCAGTAGGAGAGGTATTCACATGCATCTTCATTTGAACATTGTTCTTATCTTGCACTGACTGTTGGTCAACTTGTGGACGCTGGTTCACGTCCTCTCCGCTGCAGCCCACCGAGCCGTGCCGTGGTGGGACAGGTTACGTGCCACATTGGAGGCATCTTCTCAGGTTGACACACCACGTCTTAACTCACTACCAGTATTGCTTGGAGCTCACAGCATGTCGTCACATGGCTCTCAAGTTTACTGCTACATAGAGGCTGTTTTCACCTACAGTACGTACTTACGTGATCTGGTCAGCACCTTGTTCTCTAAGGCAGTGCATCCACACCAGACCGCATGCTTTCTGATGTATTCCTAAGACAAGATTTTTCACTTAATCGTAGTCTAATTTTAGAATAGGAGTGCATCGTGTTGTGTTAGAGGAAGGCAATGGAATGGTTCTGATATTCCATAGCTGGACTAGCCTACCTGATCGCTGCACACTGCTGCCGCCACCACCACCACTCCACGATCGTCACACATCACACTGTATGCTGTGAGTCGCAGGGCTGCTGTGTGGTGCACCGTTAACAATAAGTTGCTGTCACCCATAAGAATAGAGCAGCAGGCAGCACCTCATACAGTGAGAAATGCACATGACTATCATTGCCTGACTGAGCAACCTGCCACAAAAATTGTATTTGAATTGACTGACCAGTGCATACTGGTGCAGCTTGATCTTGTAAGGATCTGAGACCAGGGATACTACTGCAGTCTTTTCAAAATGACGACATGGTAGATATATACACAACAAAACGTTGAATTTTCATTTGACTTTTATACTGAAATCAACAATAACATATTGAAATTTCCACCTAAAGAAGCATTAACCCTCATTTCCAGGTGACATCTTGGAACTATATTTAACACTGATCGTAGGTTCTGACACACACTGATTGCAATATTGAACGGTAGATTAAGATTTGCCCTCTATTCTCATTTTTGTTATAGATCCAACGACGACGATGACGACAAAACTGAGAGATCAACACACATTTATGGTGAATGGTGGTGCTGGTGATATAACAGCGTGTTAATGTTTCCAAGGAATCTGTCTTCCATCCACCTCTCCTCTAGGCATCCTCCCCTAAGATGAACTGATGTCATACTCTAGTCATCTAGAATGCAGCGCAATTAATGTTCCAATGTAGGAAATATCTTTCCACCACCTGATATACATTCAGCTGGCAAGTTCTACACATTATGGCTGGAAAAGTTACAGGCATCAGAACAAACATCTCGCATAAGAACCTCGAAGATAGAGAAATCAGGACTCGTGCAAAGGCATAGAACTGTTTTGCCATGGTTAAAGTGTTGTTAGTTTATGGTTTGATATGTTTCTATGTAAAGTGTCATGTAACAATGTTAGACACGGAGTGTACTGGGAGGAGGCATGAGACCTAAGACTCGTTGGTCAATGTGTCATACGTTTACATACGTACTCTGTAAGCCAATGTACTGCTTGCAGTGGAGGGTATCCTGTGCCACTACTAGTCATTTCCTTTTCTATACTGCTAGCAAACAGAGCAAGGGTAAAACGACGGTTTGACACCATATGAGCCCCGATTTCTCGTATCTTAATGGCTATTATGCGAAATGTATGTTGGCGGCAGCAGAACCTTTCTACAGTCAGCTGCAAATGCTGATTCTCTAAATTTTCTCAATAGTATTCTCGATAAGAACATCGCCTTCCATCCAGGGATTCCGATTTGAGTTCCCAAAGCATCTCCATACCACTTACATGTTCTGGACTGTACACGACAACATAACCAGTAGTGATCATAATGTTATAACATACACATTAACTCACACTCAGAACACGATGACCAAATCTCACACGAGACACTTGCTGTTGCACAAAGCAGACTGGAACAAATTAACGGAAATTATCCAACGACATGGTCTAGAAAACATCAATGGAAGTATCGATTATAGAGAACACAAGTTAACACAGGTAATAAAACATGCACAAAACACTTCAATACCGACAGCAAAGAACACAAATTGCTCACCAGTACCATGGACCACCGAACTCACGAGACTCAAACAAGACGCACGACGCAAACGAAAATTATATCAAAGGGCGATAGCAGATAGGGACAGACGAATAAGACTTGAAGCATATATGCATGCACAAGACTTATATAGACAGACCCTATACAACACGCGTAGACAACAATGGGAGCTATTTGTAACAACACAAACAGAGCAAAATATATGGGGGGAACCACACAAAATATTGACAGAGAAGATAAAAGCCCCACTAGTTCTGGGAACGCTAAGGCAGGATGACGGCACGATGATGAGGGGATGGAGGAGTACAGCGGAGTTTCTGCTGTATAAACTGCTCCCTGACGACGTTATCGATACAGACACACAATATCATGCAACACTAAGAGAAAACCTACACGCACCATACAACACTGCAACTGTCACACAGAAAAGCACCTGGACCAGATGGTATCCACTCGGAAACACTGAAAAAACTAGCATCGCCGATCACCCCGTTCCTAACAACGTTACTGAACGATGCCTTATGGCTAGGCAGGGTACCTACAGTATGGAAAACCTCCAAAGGAGTCATTATTAAGAAATCAGCGGACAGGGATCCTTCAGATCCAAAGACTTACAGGACAATATGCCTAATAAACACTCTAGCAAAGATTCAGGAGAAGCTACTGTGTAAGCGCCTGCAAACGCACAGAGCTCTCAGGGGTATGAACCAAGATCAATTCGGCTTCAGATCTGGCACATAGTTAACACCACAAAACAGAAATACGCCATGGCAATAATGATTGACATTGCCAGAGCATTTGATAATCTTTGGTGGCCCACACTGTTTCAGAGGCTAAGACATCTGGAGGTACCGCAATCACTGTACAACAGTTTTCTAGACTACTGTAAAGACCGAGTAGTCGAATGGCAGATGGACAGCCGGAAAGTAATTAAAAGAATTACCAAAGGCTGTCCTCAAGGGTCGATCTGTGGCCCCATCTTCTGGGACATAACAATCGAACCCCTCCTACAACTTCTGGATGCGGATGACAGGTCAGACAGAATTGTCGCCTACGCAGATGACCTATTAGTTGTAGTCACTGCAAACAACAGAGCCCAGTTAGAAGAGAAAGCCAGTGGAATACTACAAACAATTACTCAGTGGTGTCACAACAACAAACTCAGAATAGCCGGAAATAAAACATACACTTTACTGAAAGGATCACTCCAAAGGAATCCTTCGGTTAAAATTGGAGACACAGACATCAAACGAGCACGCATTACGCGCTATCTTGGGGTATATTAGATGAAAAATTGAAAGGCTAACAACAGACAAAGCAGAAAAAATACTACACAAACTGGTGAGGCTAAATTCAAAACAGTACAGGCTACCTCTACCAGTAATATGTACATACCACTGTGCGCTCTTCGAATCAGTACTCAGCTTCGCAGCTAGCATGTGGGCACATAGACTGAACGTGGTCACCAACAAAGCATCCGTCAGACGAGGGCAGAGAAGTGTCCTACTTAGGCTATCTGGAGCCTTCAGTACCACCTCAGCGGATGCACTGTGTGTGGTGCTCGGAATATGCCCCATAGATATCACGATCAAATACAGAGCTGCAAGGTACTGGGTAAAGGTGGGGAGACTAGATAAGGTACACACAATAACCGGTGTGTGCATAGAGACGATACGTCACCTTAAAACTTGGTGTTTGGATACATGGCAAGGTGAGTGGGAGGTAAGTGATAAGGGACGCAGACTACACGACTTTCTCTCTGACATAAGGGAGCGGTTGAGAATGAGACAATAGTGTTCAGAGCCATTTTAACCAATTTGAAGAATGAGACATATCGATCCCAGCTGCGGTATGGTACATTTCTTACCCGGGCACGGACCTTATCCCACGCACTTAAACCGCGTGAGTCTGAGTCAGACACCTATATGCACATGTGGGGAAGAAGGTTCCCCAGAACACAGTCTTTTTCTGCGGGCAATACGCGAACAATAGACATACACTACACTTAGATTACACAGGTACAGACATAGATATATACACAGAAATAAGAGACGAAGAACAATGGGCACAATTAAACGCACTGACAAACAGTATTTCAAAAACAACACATGAAGACTATATGCGGACACGACATTACAGACATGCCTATGTGCAGCGTAACAGCAATCTCCAGAGGATGGATAGCGATACCCACAGTGACAACGAAAATACTGACAATGAGGAGGAACTGGAGGAGGAAGCTGAGATGTGACAGCAAATAAGCAAAAGTGCTGTCAATCTAGCCAAGAAAACACCAAATGCTGTATATGGATGGGCACCTAAAGTAGTTAATACATAGGATTAGTAATAAATAGGATAGGCAACATTATTTCTCTACTAATAATCATTTGTGTGTGTGTGTGTGTGTGTGTGTGTGTGTGTGTGTGACTAGCGGTCAACGGCTCGAAGAAACCATTCCGAGGTATTCACCGTCAGTTACATTCGGTGATGGTACTAACAAATCTCTCATCTATCCTATCTTCTTTTTATATTCTTCAAAAAAACAACAAGATTTTATTTATATTTCAACCTTAAATTATGGTTATTTTGAAAAGTATAATTCTTTGTAAATGTTGTAGGAAAAACAAAAGGAGAGAAAACTGTAAAAAGATGAAAAACGAAAATTGTAACATGTACGACCTGTTTTGGTTCAAATGGCTCTGAGCACTATGGGACTTAACTGCTATGGTCATCAGTCCCCTAGAACTTAGAACTACTTAAACCTAACTAACCTAACGACATCACACACATCCATGCCCGAGGCACGATTCGAACCTGCGACCGTAGCAACAGTGCGGTTCCAGACTGTAGGGCCTTTAACCGCTCGGCCACTCCGGCCGGCGACTTGTTTTAAACATCAGGTAACAGGTCTACAATTTGGCAATAAATTAAATAAAAAAGTCAGAGGGCTCATGAAAGGAAATTTGGAAGAGCATCCACTGTGATAAGCCACCACGAACTACAAAATGGTCCAGTGAAATCGATGTGAATCTATTGCCAGGGGCCATCTGGTCAGGGACTGTCGAAAAACTTATGGGGAGGAGTAGGCAGTTTTCAGCACAATCCTTGCAACTCGTGCTCATGTGTACAATGTGTTTGTCCATACCTAACCATATACAGTAATGCCTTGTCAGCTGCTTTGTATGGACGATTCCCCAGCTCATTTGGTCTGTGTAAAAGGAAAACTACCTGTCGGATGTCACGCTGGTAAAACCTACGCCAAAGCGACTCAGTAAAAAGGGATGCTTTAGTCTTTTAGTCTCTGGCCAGCTGTACTGGAAAAACTGGCGGAGGAGCCAGATGGTAGCAACTTGTCCTGTGGCTGCGGCAAGTTGATGGTGGTCAATTGGAAACGAAGCCACTGCAGTTTCCTCAATCTGACCAGTGTGAAAACACACCTACTCAGAAGGATCAAATTTCGTATCTGAATCTTCAGGGAGATGAGACAAGGTAGCTGCACTGGCATGGCAGGCAGTGGAGCGATAGAGAATCTTGTAATCATAGTTCACGAGGATAAGCGCCCAATGCTGAAGTTTTTGTGGCGTCCAGACAGGTACAGACTAGGCTGGTGGAACAAACTAGTGAGGGGCTAGTGATCTGTCAGCAAACAGAATTTCCATCCATACAGATACTGATGAAATTTGGAAACGCCATAGACGATTGCCGAGGCTTTCTTCTCCAGCTGGCTGTAGTCCACCTGAGCTTTGTTAAGTAGTTTCGATGCAGAGACAGTTGGGTGGTCCATGGCGCCGACTTTGTGGGACAGCACAGAAATTATTGGAAGATGGCTGGGGCAGAAGCGCTGCCAAAGGGGTGATGCTGATACTGGGACAATGCGATGTGAGTGTTGATGATGAGGAAGGACTTCGTCTCATCATCCAGTATCGATATTGGAAAAGAGCATCCCTCGTTGCAATTTGTCCATTAACTGCTCAAGACGAGGGAGACAGTGCAGTAACGGTGGATTTAAAATCTGCACACAGGCGAACACTGCCGTTGGGTTTCCTGACAGTGACGAAGGGGGTGCCCACTGACTAGCAGAAACAGGTGTAAGGACCTCCAGCTTCTTCATAAATGCAATTCCACTGCAACAGTGCCTGGAATAGCATGATGAACTTCCTGAGATTTGATAAACCTTGGCTATGCCGCATCCTTCAAGGTAATATGAGTGAAAAAACTTTTAGCCCTACCCAGAGAGTCTTCGAAAAGCTGTTGGAGTTCGTCACAGAGCTTTGTGATTCTGTCGTAAGAGCTAATCAGCGCCACATTATCTGAGGACTGAAAAACGAAAATGTTAAGAGCGTTAAGGCCAAAAATGTTAGGACAGTCATAGGAGTGGAGCACCATGACTGGTACTATCTTAAGAGGTAGATCGGTATTGCATCGGCAAAGGCAGAACAGGTGCCCAGGACGGCAATGCAATTTCCATTGTATGCAGTGAGAGCCTGGGTTTGAGCATTGAGCCATGGAGAACCGGGCTTCTCATACATTATTAATCAAAGACCCCGAAGCCCTAGTAACCAGCTGGCATTGTACTACCTTGTTCAGATGCGCTACTGGGTGAGTAGATTTATTGGAAATTTTGGAAATTTGTGGTAAGTTGTTATGGGACCAAACTGCTGAGGTCATCGGTCCCTAGGCTACACACTACTGAATCTAACACTGGCAAGGCGCCCAAGGCCGCGCGGTATGCTCCCCCCCCCCTTTTTCTTTTTCGGTTCCCATACAAGCAAGGAGGGACGCTGGGGATGAGTGAAAACTGGAGCTGACCTGGTGCAGTGAAAACACTATAACAAGCTTGAACCGGAGAAAATTTGTCAGAAACTGACTGCTGCAGGAACACAGCATCGTCGCCATCGACATGATTGACATCCATTGTCTCCGTGCTGTAAGTGGACAGAATGGCCACGCAATTTCTTGGAGCAAACTTCTTGAGTGTGGCCAGCCCTCTTGCAAAACAAACATTTGGCCCGGCGAAAACAACAGGTATCCCTGTGACGAGAAATGTAGCACCGAGGGCAGGATTGGAATTTGCCAGTGGTACGGAGCTGCCACGTGCATGATGTAGATTGTCTACAGTGCCTAACGGAAACAGACGGCCTGTGTGGAGAAGACTATGGAGTGTTAAGGGCGGCAACCACGAGGAGGGGGGGGGGGGGGTGCGACATCTCCAGCAGTGTCGAATAATTCTTGTGCCTCGTTTATGCGAATGACATCCTCAAGAAAAGGGTCTGGGAGCTTGAGAATCCTCACGGGAAGTCGGAAATCAGTAACATTTTGAACAATAGCGTTCCACAACATAGCATCAGGATATGACTTACCACAAGGAGAGACAAATTTGCACCAGCAGGTCATACCACGTAACTTCATAAGCCATTGTCGATGTGACTGGGAATGTTGGCTTTTTTTTTTTTTGCGAAAAAGCTTACAACGAGCAGAGGTGACCGACACCTGAGAGTCGAAATATTTACCAAGAGCATCAATGACGTCCGAGAAAGGAACTGCTTCCGGCTCAGTAAGGGGAAACAACTTAATGGAGATGCGCAGCACCAACCCAAGAGAAGAAATAAGAGCGCTGAACATCACCTGAAATGTTGGAGCCCGAAAGTGTTGAAACAGATGCCGTTTGTATTCGTCCCATTCTTCGACTGCAGAACGTCGGGGCCCATCGGTGTCGGCTGCCGCTCTGGCCAGCCCGGGCGAGGCGCTGGTGGAGGGCTGGCTGCAGTAACTGCCGGTCGTCCATCAACAGTGTCAGCTTCTTCGCCATCTGTTTAGACAATTGCATCGATTGGTACTTAAAAAGGTCTTCGAGCGACACAGGTTCCTCAGGTTGGGCAGCTGCCGTGGCGAAAACTAGAGACGAAACAAGGAAGACAAAAGTAAAGGAACGAATGGATATTCACAAAGGCCGTTCGCACGAAAGAAGAGAAGACAGATACGCACAGTGAACCCTTCGTCGGAGGCGATGAGATACCTGACCAGAAGCAAGGGAGGGCCGACGAAACCAAAACCGAAACCAAAAGCCAGCCTCTGACGCCACTAATTTGTAGTGTCCGGGAAGTGCGGAACAACAAAGATTGGAGGCGTGAGTGGAAAATGAAGTTCAGTCTTTCAACTGAAATTCACACAATATCTGAATACAAATACTGTCAGACGGTATTGTATACTGAGTCCTGACCACAAACGTACAACACTGTCACCTCAGGTCTGTATATATCCGTAGTTAGAAACAGAGTCCAAACACTGTGTGAGACTGCAAACGGACTTGCGCTGCCGCCCGTGGCGGGGCGTGCGCTATTAACTGTTGCAGTGCGCAGGAGTTCTCACAGGCCGGCGGTGAGTCAGCTGTGGCGTGGCATGCCGTGATTGGGCCCTAGTCGGTAGGTTGTTGCTACACTACCGGCCATTAAAACTGCTACACCACGAAGATGACGTGCTGCAGACGCAAAATTTAACCGACAGGAAGAAGATGCTGTGATATGCAAATGATTAGCTTTTCAGAGCATTCACACAAGATTGGCGCCGGTGGCGACACCTACAACGTGCTGACACGAGGACAGTTTCCAACCGATTTATCATACACAAACAGCAGTTGACCGGCGTTACTGGTGAAACTATGTTGTGATGTCTCGCGTAAGGAGGAGAAATGCGTACCATCACGTTTCCGACTTTGATAAAGGTCGGATTGTAGCCTATCGCGATTGCGGTTTATCGTATCGCGACATTGCTGCTCGCGTTGGTCGAGATCCAATGACTGTTAGCAATGGAATCGGTGGGTTCAGGAGGGTAATACGGAACGCCGTGCTGGATCCCAACGGCCTCGTATCACTAGCAGTCGAGATGACAGGCATCTTATCCGCATGGCTGCAACGGATCGTGCAGCCCCGTCTCGATCCCTGAGTCAGCAGATGGGGACGTTTGCAAGACAACAACCATGTGCACGAACAGTTCGACGAAGTTTGCAGCAGCATGGACTATCAGCTCGGAGACCATGGCTGCGGTTACCTTTGACGCTGCATCACAGACAGGACTGTCTACGATGGTGTACTCAACGACGAACCTGGGTGCACGAATGGCAAAACGTATTTTTTCAGATGAATCCAGGTTCTGTTTACAGCATCATGATGGTCGCATCCGTGTTTGGCGATATCGCGGTGAACGCACATTGGAAGTGTGTATTCGTCATTGCCATACTGGCGTATCACCTGGCGTGATGGTATGGGGTGCCATCGGTTACACGTCTCTGTCACCTCTTATTCGCATTGACGGCACTTTGAACAGTGGACGTTACATTTCAGATGTGTTACGACCCATGGCTCTACCCTTCATTCGATCCCTAAAAAACCCTGCATTTCAGCAGGATAATGCACGACCGCATGTTGCAGGTCCTGTACGGGCCTTTCTGGATACAGAAAATGTTCGATTGCTGCCCTGGCCAGCACATTCTCCAGATCTCTCTCCAATTGAAAACGTCTGGTCAATGATGGCTGAGCAACTGGCTCGTCGCAATACGCCAGTCACTTCTCTTGATGGACTTTGGTATCGTGTTGGAGCTGCATTGGCAGCTGTACCTGTACACGCCATCCGAGCTCTGTTTGACTCAATGCCCAGGCGTATCAAGGGCGTTATTACGGCCAGAGGTGGTTGTTCTGGGTACTGATTTCTCAGAATCTACTCACCCAAATTGCGTGAAAATGCAATCACATGTCAGTTCTAGTATAATATATTTGCCTAATGAATACCCGTTCATCATCTGCATTTCTTCTTGGTGTAGCAATTTTAATGGTCAGTAGTGTATTTTCCGTATGCACGCCGGCTGGCGCTGCTGTGGTTACCGCGGAAGCGGCTTGGGGGTGGTTGCGTCTGCGCTGTTATCTTCCACTTGGTACCAAAGCCACTGGCCACTGGTGTTGAGTTAACGTGTAATAATATGGATGCAGTTCTTCATGGTGCAGCACTTCAATAACCAGTCTTTAAGCCATCTGAAACTGCCTTCCAGTATCACGGTACTTCGCCGAGGTGACTGCTGAACGATTTCAGAAATCGCGTCCCCTTTTTATGTAGTACGTCTAGTCACTGTAAGACCTCTCTTCCTTATTTGTGAGCGAACATTACCACTTTGCCGAAGGCGTTGCTCCAGGCGACGAAAAACCTTTTTCTGGGTGCCATGAGTCACCATCAAAAGCATATCGACGTTGTCAACGTTTGTATACTCCGTCGGGAAGCCGCCCTACATGAACTTGACATTACTAGTTATGGTTGTGCACTGCACGATTAGTAGACATATGCATTCAGTTAAATGGACTCCATAGTCTTGTGATAGACTTTTGTCATGTGACAAAATGATGTCCTATTTATAGTGATAGACTTTTGTCATGTGACAAAATGATGTCCTACATATAAATGACGAGCACTAGCTAACAGACGTCTAAAAAATAATAAAAATGAACCTGATGTGGATTCGAACCACGGCTTCACAGTAGATGTGGATTTGATGTGCCAATTGTGTACTTTTTTTAATCTCATTTTGTTGGTTATTGTTCGCTGTATTTGTCCGGGGCAGACGTCCCATGACACCAGCTCAGGTTCATCGTCGATCCGTTCACTTAGTTTTTATGAGAGAGAGCAGCTAACCCTCTGACCGAACACGCTGAGCTATCGTGCCGGCTACTCAGTGACTTACAATGACGGTACATATTCCTCTGTACATTCCTTTGCCCTTCACGATGTGGTAGTGTTGCCTCGTCTTCATACGTTTCTTTTTTTTTTTTTTTTTTTTCAAAGAATCTGATTTTGCCAGACAAACTTTTGTCTCGAATCTGGATGAGGAACCGGAAGCCGACCTCCAAGTGCGACATTTTTTTCTCCACCCTGTATACAGAGAACGCACTTTGACAATTACTTTCTTGTTTCTTTATTTCTGGTTCAATCGAACTGACCAAAGGTTCAAAGTCTTGCGACGTCATGCGGCAAAATTTTCCAAACTTTCCATCACTTTCTTTCTTAGTTTCTTTTGCTTGCGCCTTTTTCCCGCAACGACGCAGGGTCGGCATGGTTAATCGGATTTTGCAAGGTAATGGAAGAGGTGTCCGGATGCCCTTCCCGCCGCCACGCTGTACCCACTGGGACGGAATTAGTGTACCCCAGCTGTCTGTGACTAGTGTAATCCATGGAGTAGCGCGAATGTGTTCAGATGTCTGCGAGCCGTGTAACTGAGGCGGGACGTGGGGGCCAGCCCGGTATTCACCTAGGGGGATGTGGAACACTGCCTAAAAACCACATCCAGGCTGGCCGGCACACCGGCCTCCGTCGTTAAGCCGCCGGGCGGGCTCGATCCGGGGCCGGTGCGCCTACCCAAGTCCAGGAAGCAGCGCATTAGCGCTCTCGGCTAACCTGGCGGGTCCCAAACTTTCCATCACTGCCGATGCATACATCACTTAAGATTTTTTTTCCCCAATATGTCTTCCTAGTTTTCAGTACTTGTGTCCCCTTTCCCCCCTCTCCACCCCTCTTCTACTGTCTTCTAATGATGAGAAACAACTATGAACACAGCATTTGCTGTTCACAAATCCTGCGTACCAGGCTGCGCTGTGCTCAGCCGCTCTGCGCCGCGTGTTTGTGGTCTGCGCGGATCGGTGGGTTTGGTGTGTACGCGGCTTACATTGGGGGGTTCTAAACGTACACGGACAAGGACGACGGGAGTGGTGGTCGCGCTCCATACGCAAACAGAATGGACAGGAACCGCAATCCTAATACGATGCTTTCTCTGCCTCGTGATGACTGGGTGTTGTGTGATGTCCTTAGGTTAGTTAGGTTTAAGTAGTTCTATGTTCTAGGGGACTGATGACCATAGATGTTATGTTCTATAGTGCTCAGAGCCACTTGAACCATTCTTGAACCTAATACGATGCGAAGTTATCTCTGCCACACACTTCACAGTGGTACGCGGAGTATGGACAGTGACGTACTTTTATCTGTGACAGAGGGATCACTATGGGCCCAGAACACCGGTACCGCGACGGCATTCGAAACTTGACGGGTAAGTCGCAAGTTTGTCATACACAAATTCGCAATGACTTGCTTGTTATAGACGTTTGGAGGCAGCGTGAAGGTAATGCTACTCCCGCATGTAGTTGTGAAAATCAGTATAAACTCTTTCGTCATGAATATCTTGTGGCAAAGTTGCAGGGAGGTTATGGTTCTCACAGTGACAGAGTTAACGTTTCAGAACCGGGAGAACTGCAGAAGTAATGGCGATGGACAGGTGAGTAATGTATTATTTTACCACTTTTGAAGTTTCTTTAGTACTCATTGAAGGATTGAAATATTGCTAGCCAGTGAAATCAGTCCACTCCAGTTGATTAACTTAAAACATTGTTTATTCATTCATTAATTGAAAGGGTTCGTTTATAGTATGAAACAATGAGTCAAAATGTACATTAAGAAAGACGCAGTTGTTAGAAGCCAATTTTGTGTTCTGCATAATAAATTAAATTTAATAATCTGTTTTGAATTGAACTGTTTATGCTTACACGAGGTAAAACGAGCAGAGAGAAATTATCAGGAATGTCGCAACTTTGGAAAAAAATATCTGTTGCTTCCTCACTTATATCAAGTGGCAGCACTTTATCTTCCATTGCGTTATTAATATTTATATGATTCCACGGATACTTATCACATAACATCCGTTATCTGTATGTTGTAAGAATAGAAGATTGTTTACGTCGAACATGATTACTTGTTATGCTGTTAACAGAAGCTCTCAGTTCTCGAATCGAGGCAATACGATAATTTGATGCTGCGACAGCGAGGCAGCGGATGACGCATCCCATCTGCAGATACCCGTACAGCGAATAGTAGCCAGAAAAACGGCTTGCGCCGTATATCTTCTTGACAGTTTATATGCAGATCGGACCGAACGTCCCCAGAGTAACCTTTCTGCGTACAGCGGAGTCTGTGTTGCTGCGAAACGTTTATGGCAAAGTGAAAACTCTGTACCCGGTAGCACCGGAAACCAGACCCTCAGCTACCGCCTACAGTGCTCTTACCTACTTAGCTGTCGAACTATGAGTCGCGATCTAGCTTCCAAACCTCAACGGTATTCTCTTGCATACGATGGAGAACCAGCACTCCCAGAAGAAATGATATCTCGGAGAAATAGCTTTGCCCAGTCAAGCGATGCTTTCCGGGATAAGTCTTTCACCTCTTCAGCTGAACATGCGCCCTTGTGAAACGAGGACCTCCCCACACTAGCCAACTAAACGCTTACTGTGAAATCAACCCTTCAGCTGAGCTAAATTCGTCACCGAACAGACTTCTTTCATTTAATGGACCTGAATGCCCCCTTACTCTCTGGTATGTTGAGGCATCTTTGATAGTCGAAGTGCCAATCACAGCCCTCTTTCACGAACGTGACATAGGGAGAACACTAGAATCATAGTAGTTCTTTTTCGACGTAAGTTGTAATCTTAATTTACTATATGTGCTGTAAGGTATTTTCGTCACGTCACTTTGTTGGGCTAAACATTGTCGGTGAAGAATATTTGGCCTTTGCACATCATGTAATTACCCTGATCAGAAACATCGCCTTCATGCCGTGCCACTTTGAATTAAATCTGTAGTACACAGAAAATATGAGATACTTACACACTGCTGACCATGAAACTGTGACATGAGCAAGCATAGGAAATAAGGAAATCTCGCTTATCGTGTGTATGCAGTATAGTACGAAGAACACACGATAAAATTAAATTTAGAGGTGTTTAGGGTCACACCGATGTACCACCTCTGGCAGTAAGAATCAGTCTAACAATGCTGGACATAGATGGAGTCCAGCTTAGCGGGTGTGTCATTCCACAATGTTGCATCTCTGTCATTCCACAATGTTGCATCTCTATCACAGAGTTCATCAGTGTTGCTGGCTGTCTATGGTGGCGTGCCAGTACCTCAGAAAGACCTGACTAGAAGTTCCCAAACCAGAAGTTTCAACGTGGTATATAGTCGGCACACGACCGAAGAGACACAGCATCTTCGAGGTAACACGAGCGTGCCGTGAATATCAGGAATACAGTAAAACACAATGACGACTGAAGAGAATCGTTCATCGCGACAGAAGTGCAACCCTTCCGTAAGTTGCTGCAGATTTCAATGCTGGGCCATCAAAGTGTCAGCGTACGAACCATTCAAGGAAACATCATCGATATGGTCTTTCGGAGCTGAAGGCCCACTCGTGTACCCTTGCTGACTGCACGACACAAAGCTTTACGCCTCACCTGGGGAATTAAAACCGACATTGGACTGTTGATGACTGGAAACACATTGCCTGGTCGGACGAGTCGCGTTTGAAATTGTATCGAGCGGATGGACGTGTATGGGTATGGAGACAACCTCATGAATCCATGGACTCTGAAAAACAGCAGGGGACAGTTCAAACTGGTGCAGGCTCTGTAATGGTTTGGAGCGTGTGCAGTTGCAGTGGTATGGGACCCCTGATACGTCTAGATACGACGCTGACAGGTGACACGTACGGTTGATTAACTGCATCCATTCATGTCCATTATGCATTCCGACAGACTTGGACAATTCCAGCACCACAAAGCGACACCCCACACGTCAAGAATTGCTACAGAGTGGCTCCAGGAACACTCTTCTGAGTTTAAACACTTCCTTTGGCCATCAGACTCCCCAGACATTGAACATTATAGAACATATCTGGGATGCCATGCTACGTGATGTTCAGAAGAGATCCCCACTCCCTCGTACTCTTACGGATTTATGGCCAGCGCTGCAGGATTCATGGTGCCAATTCCCTCCAGCACTACTTCAGGTCATAGCACAGGCCCTCCGTGTGCCGCAAAGTGTGATCTCAAGATTATGGCAACGATTCCAGCAGACAGGAAACGTGCCCAGGCCCTACAGTACGGGACGTCCACAGTGTACAACACCACAAGAAGACCGATATGTCACCATCAGTGCCCGCAGACGGACACGGAGTACTGCAAGTAGCCTTGCTCGGGACCTCACCGCTGCCACTGGAACAGTTGTCTCCAGACACACAGTCTACAGATGACTGAACAGACACGGTTTATTAGCCCGGAGTCATGCAAGATGCATTCACTGACCCCTGGTCACAGGAGAGCCCGTAAAGCCTGGTGTGAAGAACACAGTACATGGTCATTGGAACAGTGGTCCCAGGTTATGTTCACGGACAGTGATTCTCGCCGGGTTGTCAACTGGCGTGAACCAGGAACCAGATACCAACCCCTTAATGTCCTTGAGTGGGACCTGTATGGAGGTCGTGATTTGATGGTATCGGGTGGGATTATGATTGGTGCACGTACACCCCTGCATGTCTTTGACAGAGGAACTGTAACAGATCAGCTGTATCGGGACGTCATTTTGCACCAGTATGTCCGCCTTTTCAGGGGTGCAGTGAGTCCCACCTTCCTCCTGATGGATGATAACACACGGCCCCACCGACCTGTCATCGTGGAGGAGTACCTTGAAACAGAAGATATCAGACGAATGGAATGCCCTGCCTGTTCTCCTGACCTAAACTCATCGAGCACGTCTGGGATGCTCTCGGTCGATGTATCGCTGAACGTCTTCAACCCCCTAGGACACATCAGGAGCTCCGACAGGCACTGGTGCAAGAATGGGAAGCTATACCCCAGCAGCTTCTCGACCTCCTGATCCAGAGTATGCGGCCTGTGTACGTGTGCATGGTGATCATATCCCATATTGATGTCGTGGTACATGCGCAGGAAGCAGTGGCGTTTTGTAGCACATGTATTTCGGGACGATTTTATCAACTTATCACCAATACTGTGGACTTACAGATCTGTATCGTGTGTGTTCCCTATGTGCCTATGCTATTAGCGCCAGTTTTGTGTAGTGCCACGTTGTGTGGCACCACATTCTGCAATTATCCTTAATTTATGAGCATGAGTGTATATTGTTTACTGTTGTTTCTTGTTAATAGTATTAGTTTATTCCTAAGAATTAGCAGTTTTCACTCAGTTAATACTAGAAAGAAATCCAACCTGCTTTTGTATCGCACTTCCTTGATGCTTGTGCAGAAAGGTGAGCACTACAATGATGCATCCATTTTCAATAAACTACCATAAGAATTCAAAGATCTTAGCAGTAATCCACGCGCTTTCAAATCGTAACTGAAGAGTTTCCTCTTGGGTCACTTCTTCTATTCTGTCGAGGAGTTCCTTACAAAATTAAGCTGATTCCTGTGTTATATTATTGATTGCGCTTACATAAACTTATGGCTTCTCTTTTTTGGAGTCATAAACATTTTGTTTTATCTGTTATTACTCCGTGTTGTAATTTCATGTACTGACACGTTCCATGACCTTGGAGAATTGCTCCTCAATTTGGTCTTGCGGAACTAGATGTGTAAAATAAAAATAAAATTGGGTATACCCCCTCTCCTACCCCTGGACCAAAGAGGATCATGCACCGCCTACTTCTCCCTCCACTTCATTATCTTTTATAACTTACTTGGGTGGGTGTAGATCACTCAGAAGCAGGGCAGCATAGGTAGAAGAGCAGACTGTGTCTATTTGGTAATAGCAAATTAGGTTAAGTTTCGTCGCTCGAGGTCTGTTTGTTAATGAAAGTTTAATATTTCGACATTCGAGGCATCAGCGGAGACCACATCCTGGCATACATGTAAGTACTCTCATTATTCCATATTTTACACTATTCTCTATATGTTTCGTATTTCCCCCAATTTTACATATTTTTACCCATTTTTGTATTTTTACCGGGTTTTCCACGATTTTTCGTTTTTTACCGAATTATGCACGATTCGCCACACTGTTCACGACATTGTGTCGACGTCAGGAAGCTGACAGGCAATCACAATACAGTATGTGCCCGAATTAGTTATCACTGCTAATGAAGCGCACCTTGCCAACTCCATCTTTTATAATTGCGTCACCTGAGTGGGCACCTCTAGGGAAATGTTGCAGGATGTATTTGTCAATAACAAATTACGTTACGCAAAGCCTATTTGTTAATAAGAATTTAATATTTCGTCATTTGAGGCAGCAACAGACACCACACCCAGACAGATATGTAAACACCCTCATTTTCCCACATTTCTCGAATACTATCCAGTTATGAAAGATTCACCCCACTGTTAACGACGTCGCACCAGCATCATGATGCTCTCAGCCAATCACAATGGAGCATGGGCCTGATATATTGATAATTGATAAGCCACACTCCATTACTAATATACTTGTGGCATCATAGTGTACGTGGTAGAAATGAACACATCGGTAGAAATAACGACTTTATATCGTGTAAATGATGTTACAGCAAATTCTGTTAGCACTACCGGTTTCTGACCAAAGATATTGTATGTATCAGAAATATCACATCACGATAGACAAACCCCTGCCAAACAATCACTACATTACTAGATTGTATGATGTCGCAGTAAAATTGTCATGCTACCAACCAAAGATACTCTATGTGTAGCACAGTGCTACAAAATACGCCTATAAGGAGATGAGCAGTATCTGCAAAAACCTCTTCGAAAAGCATAGCCGATCCCTCAGACTCCAAAGTATAGGGTATAGCCAGAACACTGGCCCCCAAAACCACTAACGACCAAGAAAGCTGCGGTGAAAATGCCAGAATGTTGAATGTAAGCATTGCAAACGTGCATTCATTGTGTTGTACAGATATCGGATGTCAGTTCGTGATGTAAAGTTCCATGCCTTTTGCGCTTGATCGGTCTATACAGGAACAGTTCATGCTCTTTGTGGATGACGCTGGAGTTGTGAGTCAGATGATCGCTCATATGTGCCCGACTGGAGACAGATCTAGTGATCAAGCAGGACGAGGGAACATGTCGACACTCTGTAGAGAATGTCGGGTTCAACGGCGGTGTGTGTGAGAGCGTTATCTGTTGAAAAACACCTGCTGGAATGCTGCACAACACAGCGAATCACCAGACGTACAAATTTGAAGTTTGGGTGCGTGAGACCGTAACTCCAGGTGTACGTCCAGTGTGTCCAGCATGCAGACAGGCTGGTTGCAGGCCCTCAAATGGCCTCCTTCTAACCAACAAACGCCCGTCATAGGCACAGAGGCAGAACCAGCTTCCATCAGGAAACACAACGGACCTCCACCCTGCCTACCAATGAGCTCTCGGTTGGCGGCACTGAAGTCGCAAATGGCTGTTGTTTGGGGTCAGTGAAATGCACACTACAGGGCGTCTGGCTCGCAGCTGTCTGTGGAGTGACCGATTCGTAACAGTTCGTTGTGTCACAGTGGCCGCAACTGCTACTCAGGTTGTTGCTGCAGAGGCAGTAAGGTGCGCCAGAGCCATACGTCACATATAATACCTCCGCTCTCGGTAGTGCCACGTGGCCAGCAATCAGGTACAGTGCCTACACACCTGCCAGGCGTTTCTGCTGTATCACGAAGGGAACTTCCAGGTTCTTGTAGCCCTATTACAGGCTGTCGTGCAAGTTTAGGGAGGTTTTGATAATGGCGCCTTTGTTGCCTTAAAGGCATTCTTGAGTAGCATCAGCTCACCACGTCCAGTCTCAAAGGTAAGCAACGCCGATGACCGTTACAGTGTGTCTTTAAAGCAGGCCGGATCTGGATCCTCATAGTGGCGCTACTCAGCCACAAATCAGCGATGCTAGGTTGGACGCCTGTCTGTTGGTCATAAGCAAACCAGTATGTGATAAAATACCTTCCGAATCCTTTTATTTATTTATTTTTTATAGTATTAAGAATATGGGAAGATTCTAGTGAGTTTGCATAGAATGCACAGAGCAACTATACCTCCATAGAGGGTCTGATTATATTGATGGCAGAAATATAGAAAAAATTATACTTTGAAACTTCCTGGCAGATTAAACTGTGTGCCGGACCGAGACTCGAACTCGGGACCTTTGCCTCTCGCGGGCAAGTGCTAGGTTCGCAGGAGAGCCTCTGTAAAGTTTGGAAGGTAGGAGACGAGGTACTGGCAGAAGTTTCGCAGGAAAACTTCTGTAGTTTGGAAGGTAAGAGACGAGGTACTGGCGGAAGTAAAGCTGTGAGGACGGGGCGTGCGTCGTGCTTTGGTAGCTCAGATGGTAGAGCACTTGCCCGCGAAAGGCAAAGGTCCCGAGTTCCACAGTTTTAATCTGCCAGGAAGTTTCATATCAGCGCACACTCTGCTGCAGAGTGAAAGTCTCATTCTGGAAACATCCCCCAGGCTGTGGCTAAGCCTCCGCAATATCGTTTCTTTCGGAAGTGCTAGTTCTGCAAGGTTCGCAGGAGAGCGTCTGTAAAGTTTGGAAGGTAAGAGACGAGGTACTGGCGGAAGTAAAGCTGTGAGGACGGGGCGTGAGTCGTGCTTGGGTAACTCACATGGTAGAGCACTTGCCCGCGAAAGGCAAAGTCCCGAGTTCGAGTCTCGGTCCGGTACACAGTTTTAATCTGCCAGGAAGTTTCATATCAGCGCACACACCACTGCAGAGTGAAAAATCTCATTCTGGAAATTATCCTTTCCTGATACGTAAAGGAGGCTGTGTGCTTTGAACAGACCTACTAATATTACGTATACACCAATGAGCCAAAACATTGTTACCACCTGTTTAACACGTGTCGGTCCACTTTTCAAGCACAGTACAGCAGCATGGCATGGATTCTTCAAGTCCCTGGTAGGCTTCCAGAAGTATGTGGCACCAGATGTCTACTCGCAGCTCACTATATTCCCGCAAATTACGGGACGGTGGTTTGTGGCCACGCAACTGGCGCCCGATATGTGCTCAAAAATGGTTCAAATGGCTCTGAGCACGACGGGACTTAACATCTGAGGTCATCAGTCCCCTAGAACTAACCTAAGGACATCACACACATCCACGCCCGAGGCAGGATTCGAACCTGCGACCGTAGCAGTCGCGCGGACTGAAGCGCCTAGAACCGCTCGGCCACCGCGGCGGGTCGATATGTGTTGCAATGGGCACAGATCAGGCACATTCGCTTGTTCAAAAATGTTAAAATGTGTGTGAAATCTTATGGGACTTAACTGCTAAGGTCATCAGTCCATAAGCTTACACATTACTTAACCTAAATTATCCTAAGGACAAACACACACACCCATGCCCAAGGGAGGACTCGAACCTCCGCCAGGACCACACATTCGCTGGTCAAGACATCGTTTGTGTTCACTGCCATGTTCCTCAAACCACTGTAGCACGATTCTAGCCTTGTGTCGCGCAGAACTGTCCTACTGCTAGATGTCATCGCCATCAGAGAAGACTTCAACCATGAAGGGATGCAGACGGTCCGCAATAGTATTCACGTACTTCACTGCAGTCATGGCCTTCGATTACCACCATAGATCCCTGGAAGCCCGCCTCTTCTACCCCATAGCATAATTCTGCTCTCGCCGATCAGATCCGTGGCGCGGTGCACGTTTCAATCAGCCATTCTCTTGGATGATGACTTGTCAGTATCCAACCATATACCTGGTGTGACAAGAAATGCCATCCATTCGACAGGCGGCGGGTTTCTATTGATCCAAAGTGAAAACTCATTGATGCTGTGCCTACTGCAATCGTAACTGACGATGTCGTTGGGTCAACACAGGAACACGTAGGGGTCGTGTGACGTGGAGCTCCATATTCAACATGGACGGCGTGCTCAGAAACACTTGTGTCTGCACCAGAATTATACTCTGACGTCAGATCAGCCACAGATCGCCGCCTATCCTAGATTACACAGTGGGGGATCCTTCCACCTCTAAATGTGGTCGTCCAATAGTACACGGTCTACTCGTTATTTCACCAACCTTCAACCACTTTACATACGTGCCCATGACAGTAGGACGCTAACAGGCGACCAGGTTCGGCCTTTCAGATATTCTCGTTTCCAGCCGCAGCGTCACAACAATGTGCGCTTTTTCAAATCCTCTTATATAAGCGGATTTCCGCATGACTGCCCATTCGTCTCCCTTCCGCTTACCTCCTTTTCTTCCTGCGTCACGTGCCCGCAACACGACCAGGAGGCGTCCAGCCTTGCGGTGGACAGTGCTCGTAATGTTTTGGCTCATAGGTGTCTGTAATCAAATGGTTCAAATGGCTCTGAGCACTATGGGACTCAACATCTGACGTCATCAGTCCCCTAGAACTTAGAACTACTTAAACCTAGCTAACCTAAGGACATCAGACACACCCATGCCCGAGGCAGGATTCGAACCTACGACCGTAGCGGTCGCGCGGTTCCAGACTGTAGCGCCTAGAACCGCTCGGTCACTCCGGCCGGCTGTATGTAATCCCAAGATCGTTCTGCAGTTTGTCTACCGGGGAAGTAATACTAGTTCAGATGGTGTTGATCACGACATATTTTCTGGATATGGCTCCTAAAATTAAAATCGTAAGCGTTATGTTTTTTACGTGGATGTATACACGTTGTGGAAGACTGCATTTTAATAGAGTACAGTAATGGCACGATTCAATACCTCAGTGCTCTCCTTAAATAAAAGACCGTCGCGACCTATAATGATTTGCTAATGACAGAGGGATGTGGTTGTTTTTGTGTTGGCAAAAGAGCCAACACCGTGTCACGAGTGGAGGCCGAAATGCACGCGTTCTAGCTCACGCAGGCTGGCGTGACGAGGGAAGAACTATACTGACGTGAGGTCTGGAACATGACAAGGGATGAGAATTCAGAAAGCGGACGTAATTAGTTTGATACTTAACTTTAATCCATTAATGACGAACGTCGCTCTTGACGGTACATGATTCACAATATTATCTGTTCAGAATACATTCTTGAAGATAGTAATTATAGTAACTGAACATGGCATCTTGCTAGGTCGTAGCAAATGACGTAGCTGAAGGCTATGCTAAACTGTCGTCTCTGCAAACGAGAGCGTATGTAAACAGTGAACCATCGCTAGCAAAGTCGGCTGTACAACTGGGCCGAGCGCTAGGGAGTCTCTCTAGACTAGACCTGCCGTGTGGCGGCGCTCGGTCTGCAATCACTGATAGTGGCGACACGCGGGTCCGACGTATACTAACGGACCGCGGCCGATTTAAAGGCTACCACCTAGCAAGTGTCGTGTCTGGCGGTGACACCACAGTTGTCTATTCATCTGATCCTCCCTCAGTCGAGTTAGAAGTGCCGGAAACATGTTCGTTATTTGCTGTTACTACGGTTGTCAAACCTTCTCCAGACGTTTTTGTTAGTTTGTTAAGAATGTGGAAAAACAATCTAGTGACAGTAATTTTGATAATGCAAAGCTGAGCCCTGGCTGTCTTGCTGATACAGAGAAAATAATGCCTTCCTTATACGAAAAGGAGGAATTGTTCGTTATACAGGCCTAGATCATTATCTTTTAAGGTTTTCGCAAATTTACTCCTTAGATCGTTCTGCAACGTGCCTACCGGGGCAGTAATACTACATTACTGGCCATTAAAATTGCTACACCAAGAAGAAATGCAGATGATAAACGGGTATTCATTCGACAAATATATTATACTACAACTGACATGTGGTTACATTTTCACGCAATTTCGGTGCATAGATCCTGAGAAATCAGTATCGAGAACAACCAAGTTTGGCCGTAATAACGGCCTTGATATGCCTGGGCATTGCGTCAAACAGAGCTTGGATGGCGTGTACAGGTACAGCTGCCCATGCACGATACCACAGTTCATCAAGAGTAGTGACTGGCGTATTGTGACGAGCCAGTTGCTCGGCCACCATTGACCAGACGTTTTCAATTGGTGAGAGATCTGGAGAATGTGCTGGCCAGGAGAGCAGTCGAACATTTTCTGTATCCAGAAAGGCCCGTACGGGACCTGCAACATGCGGTCGTGCATTTTCCTGCTGAAATGTAGGGTTTTTCAGGGATCGAATGAAGGGTGGGGCCACGGGTCGTATCACAATTGAAATGTAACGTCCACTGTTCAAAGTGTTGTCAATGCGAACAGGAGATGACCCGAGACGTGTAACCAATGGCACCCCATACCATCACGCCGGGTGATACGCCAGTATGGCGATGACGAATACACGCTTCCAGCGTGCGTTCACCGCGATGTCGCCAAACACGGATGCGATGATCACGATGCTGTAAACAGAACCTGGATTCATACGAAAAAATGACGTTTTGCCATTCGTGCACCCAGGTTCGTCGTTGAGTACACCATCGCAGACGCTCCTGTCAGTGATGCAGCTTCAAGGGTAACTGCAGCCATGGTCTCCAAGCTGATAGTCCATGCTACTGCAAACTTCGTCCAACTGTTTGTTCAGATGGTTGTTGTCTTGCAAACGTCCCCATCTGTTGACTCAGGGATCGAGACGTGGCTGCAAGACCCGTTACAGCCATGCGGATAAGATGCCTGTCATCTCGACTGCTAGTGATACGAGGCCGTTGGGATCCAGCACGGCGTTCCGTATTACCCTCCTGAACCAACCGATTCCACATTTTGCTAACATTCATTGGACCTCGACCGACGCGAGCAGCAACGTCGCGATACGATAAACCGCAATCGCGATAGGCTACAATCCGACCTTTATCAAAGTCGGAAACGTGGTGGTACGCATTTCTCCTCCTTACATGAGGCATCACAACAACGTTTCACCAGGCAACGCCGGTGAACTGCTGTTTGTGCATGAGAAATCGGTTGGAAACTTTCCTCATGTCCAAATGCTGTAGGTGTCGCCACCGGCGCCAATCTTGTGTGAATGCTCTGAAAAGCTAATCATTCGCATATCACAGCATCTTCTTCCTGTCGGTTAAATTTCGCTCTCTGTAGCACGTCATCTTCGTGGTGTAGCAATTTTAATGGCCAGTAGTGGTGATTAAGTGTTGTTCATCATGACGCCTTATTTCTGTCATGACACATTCAATTGCAATACATTATATTATATTTTTAGGTGGATGTGTACATTTTGTGGTAGACTGTACTTTTAATTGCTTATTCGGTAATGGCGGGATGTAATACCTCGACACTATAATTAGCCAAAAAAAGACAGTTAGGACATATAACGGTCTTATAAAACCATTCGCTGTATGCCTGTAGATTTAACGTGGAAATGGATTATGTGGTGTCACCGCCAGACACCACACTTGCTAGGTGGTAGCCTTTAAATCGGCCGCGGTCCGTTGGTATATGTCGGACCCGCGTGTCGCCACTGTCAGTAATTGCAGACCGAGCGCCACCACACGGCAGGTCTAGAGAGACGTCCTGGCACTCGCCCCAGTTGTACAGCCGACGTAGCTAGCTACAGTTCACTGACAAATTACGCTCTCATTTGCCGAGACGATAGTTAGCATAGCCTTCAGCTACATTTGCTACGATCTAGCAAGGCGCCGTATTCAATTGATATTGAGATTCTATTAATGTATCATCAAGAGCGATGTTCTACAAATGTGGATTAAAGTTAAGTATTCCAGAAGCTACGTACTTTTCTTTATAGCATTCATTACGTATCCTGTTTCAGACCTCACGCCAGCCTGTGTGAGTTTAAGCGCGTGCCTTTCGGCTTCCTCTCATTGTGTCTAGGCTGTCTTGTCTAGACACAACATATTACACGAAAAACAGCGATACTGTCACCTGTTTTCCAGTCAAATCTGGTGGTACAATTCAGAGTTACTTCGACTGAAGATTGGTATCACCTCATCTCTCCATGTTACTCCCTATAGAACCAAGATTGTGTGTTATCCACTGGCAGCCATAGGTGGCGGAAACATTTCCTTTCCAGTTGTGTCACGGCTACACTACGCAGTGCTAATGTCAGTATGGTGTCGTAAATAAACACCTACGATTGGTCTTAGAATCAATAATTTTTTTATCACAGACATAACATGTTTAGAATTTTCGTGGTGTGTTACAACAAAAACGAGATTTGATCGACAGTCTTACCAGATTGGTTTAATGGAAGTGGGCTATAATTATAGCAAGAACCACTTGCATAGAAGCCTATTTTACTAACAGTCAAATGCTTACTAGTATAACTCCGATCAAATATTAGACGCAGATTCATTAAGGTTTTTAAATGCTTCTGTTTCTGGATAAGCGGATCACGTGATTTTGACTGCTTTCTCAAAATTACTTAGCACCCCCCGCCTCCCCCCCCCCCTGCCTGCTCACACACACAATCTGTACACTCTGTAGGGTACCACTCACGAAAAACGATCTAGAGAGAGAGAGAGAGAGAGAGAGAGAGAGAGAGAGAGACAGAGGGAGAGTGAGAGAGAGAGAGAGAGAGTGAGAGAGAGTGAGGGAGGGAGGAAAGCTTTCTAATTTCTCTTATGTTGTGTTGGCTGCGAATGCCAGTTCACAATAGTGTTTTCAAGCTTCTTGATTGAATGTATTGGTAACAAGTGTAGCACTAGGTTATTGGTTTTGAGAGAAGTCTCCTGCTTAGTAAGGCGTGTGTTACAGTGACAGAAGATTTAGTGCTACAAAGTGTGCTAATCAATTTATAAAACCACATTACAGGAATTGTTCATCAATCTCACCCATTAATTAATTAATTAATAGATGTGGGATATCATTGTCTCAGAGCCTGTCTTAAAAGTATGGTCCCCGAACAAATTACGCAGTAGTGTGCTAAAAGAAGAAAACATCACATGCAGGAATTATAGGCATTTTCCAAATGATTTGTCACATTTATCACCTTGTAAAGAACGAGAAGAAAAAAAGTTTAGTAATATCCTATCAACAGACTTCTCCACTCTTGGCAGCATCCGGCTCTGTACTTGACTCTGAAATTACCTGATTTATGCTTCGACATCAATTACAGTGTCGTAGACGGGACGTTGTCGGACCTCTAGCGATATATGGGAAGCGGACGATAGGTGGATTCGTGGTGAAATAACATCATTGAACAGTTTACACATTGCTACTAAGCAATGCACTTTTGTTAATAATAAGACTGTATGGGTGAATCCAAGTGCTCACAGACGTGTTAGCCGGCCGGAGTGGCCGAGCGGTTAAAGGCGCTACAGTCTGGAACCGCACGACCGCTACGGTCACAGGTTCGAATCCTGCCTCGGGCATGGATGTGTGTGATGTCCTTAGGTTAGTTAGGTTTAAGTAGTTCTAAGTTCTAGGGGACTTATGACCACAGCAGTTGAGTCCCATAGTGCTCAGAGCCATTTGAACCATTTTGAACAGACGTGTTATAAAGTAATGCGAGAAGATTTTTATTCATACTGTTTCGTCTGGCTGCGTCGCGTTTTCACAGGTGACACAACGATAGCCTTATCAACAGATTCTGGTGATTACAGACGTCACTGCTAGCGTGTGGGGCGCTGCTCAGATATCGTTTCATAACGGCGGCATTGCAGTCACAGTCTTCCGGACGCAATGGTAGCGGGTGGATAGGGGGAGTAGTTTTCTGACCTTAACTGGATGGATACCCTGGTGGACAACTCCCCCCATTTATCAGTTTGCGCAGGATGATTTTTCGTGCGGTTACTTCGAGCCAATGACACGGCTCTTCCCCCCCCCCCCCCTCCCCCCCTCCCCGTCCCCCCCCCCCGGCCGAGTTTGGCCGACGAGGTGACGAGCTCACTGTGTTAAGAGTCGCCACCCTCTAAACGGTAGAGACGGACAGCATCTCGTCATGAATATGCTGGATACCGTACTGTTATCACATGTGTGCAGTCGTTTTTTTTTCACCATTCGTTGTGCGTGAGTTGTTCGCAATCTGAATCACGTTCATGGTAGATCAGTCGGTCTTTGGAGAATATTCTTGTGACGGTGCTCGATCTCCGAGGTCGCATCTTTCATCGTATAATCGTATAGCGGGGTAGATGTCGCGACCTCTGTGAGTCTATGACTTTGTATGTAGGTAGAGTTTTTGTTGTACTGTAGCCTTTACTCAGTCTCGTTTGTGTGTGGCAAGGACTTGTAATTGTTTCCTCATCTATTTACTAGTCTTCTAGTGACGTCGCAAACTAATATTGCGAGTGTTACGGGTCTTTATATCCTGCCTGGAATCCGTGGCGGATGTCGTCCACACTCAGTGTTCATGCAGGATTGTGTTTGCGAGTCTTACACATCGCCACATAGAAGTGTGCGAGCTGACCAGCCTGTGTCTTTGGAGTTCTATGATTCAGGCGAAATTAGATTAATAGCGATGACGAGTACTCCGATTTTGCTGTAGTTAACGCAAAAGACATAAACTAATGTTTTATATACTAATCTCAGAGGAGGGTTTATATGTTTTTGTTATCGTGATTGTAATTATGTGTCTTCATTCTACCTGGGAGTGTAGTGCGGCTGAAAATCCGGTTGCCCATGCTAGTTTTAAAAGCATGTTAGTTGAGGGAGGCGGAACAGCATGTTCCCGGTTCGTCCAGAGAGAAAGGGTAGAGGGGATGGAAGTGCTTGTCGCTTTAACAGTTAGCAACGTTTATCTACAAAGGCGTTCACTGATTTGGTCTAGTGAGTTTGTAGGCATCTGGGAGTTACGGGTGGTTTGCCCAGGTGGTGGGCCACCTCCCTGAATGAGTCAGTGTCTTTTGCGCCAGCCACGAGATTGGGCATGATTACACATACTTTGTGCGAATCTCTCTACTATACCTGAGGAAATGGTGTGGTTTGTATTGCCAGCATCTTACTTGGCTTGCTCAATCTGCGAATGCTGGTCTGAGCTCCTCGTCATCTGGGTGTGCATTTGTAGAAGTCTTTGATACTCGTATTTCCACCGACGTCTTGAGGTCTGTTTGTCATTCTTACCACGGGCTGGAGATCCCTCGGGCAGAACTGATACAGCAGCAGTTGTTAGCCACCTGATTGGAGGGAGAGGTTTACACCGCGGCTTTCTCGGGCTCCTGAGTGAACTGTGGTCCAGCTATAAAAGATGATGATGGGGAGGGCGACGAGGGGATGCTTGACCCTCATTGGTGCAAGGGGAGGAGAGGGTGATACCACCAATTTTATATCACGTCATCAGTAGCGAGACGACTTGCACAAGAAGTGTGGCTAGGAATGATCACTATCTAGTTACGCCATGACCTCGAATATATTATTCCATTAGGTGATGTTGATGAGAGGTAGTGGGGGTAGCCTCGAATATAAGTCGCCGAAGTGTGTAACCTGACATCGGATGTCCTTATCAGCAGCGTCGACTATCCGAACTCTCCTTACTATTCTACTTACGCCTGGCGTGGTGGATCCAAAACAACAGGCACCACACATTTACATAACTGAATCGCCCCGGTGGACAATGAACCCACAACCTTGAGTGCGGACGCACATTTACGTTCGACCTCCAGCAGGAACGTGGAATCAGCGAGCGTGGAGGACATGGACGGGACTGCGTATCGGTGGCGCTAGTTGGGAATGTGGGTCAGCACACTCCCCAGTGTGCCGAGATTTTCCGCACGTATGCGGTGAACATTGTCTCCCGGTTCACAGTGGTTAACGCAACTGTCCAGAAAGCAGGAGACCCGAGGTTCGAATCGCGGTCAAGACACGTTTTCGCTCGTCGCCGCTGATTCTGCGTATACCCCTGATGCAGCTGATGACATTAGTTCCTCACTTTCCTTTTCCTTCTCTCCCGTCTACCTTCGATTTACATAATGTGTGTGACAGCTGTTAATCCCACGCGGAGTCTGTCTTTTCGACCATGTCCGAGAGAAGAGACAGCATGCATTCATATTTTGCTGTTTTCATAGGTGATGTCTCAAAACATTTATTTGCTATTTTGAACAGTTCTCGGGTATCCGATCGGGTGGCGTCGTAATTTCTCCACAATATTTCGGCAGACGTACACGCTGCCATCTTCAGGTGGTTCCTGACGAATGCTGTGCTGTTCCTCTCGGCGCCCTATATACACTAGCCGTAACCCCTCCACCGTTACTCTCCTGGTGTCTTCGGTGCGGCCGGCGCGGTGGCTACTGGAGGTGGTGGGGGAAGCGGCGCCTGGGTCTGAACTGGGGTCTGCACTCTCCTTGCTGCCACCGTCGGGGGCGGTCCTCGATCTCTGGAGCCGCATCTTTCTCTCCAGGCTGAGTGCAGGGTTCCAAGCCTGACTAAGTTGAAGGTCTCTGTCTTTATTAATTAGATCGTCCTGTAGTCGGATTTCGATGGCCTCTTTAGTAACGCAGCCCCAGAAGTAGGAGGACTGACAGAGTATTTTTGTTTTTTCATAATCCATAGTATGGCCAGTCTTTATACAATGGATTATGAAAAAACAAAAATACTCTGTCAATCTTCCTGCTTCTGGGACTGCGTTACTAAAGAGGCCATCGAAATCCGACTACAGGACGATCTAATTAATAAAGACAGAGACCTTCAACTTAGTCAGGCTTGGAACCCTGCACTCAGCCTGGAGAGAAAGATGCGGCTCCAGAGATTGAGGACTGCCCCGACGGCGGCAGCAGGGAGACTGCAGACCCCAGTTCAGACCCAGGCGCCGCTTCCCCCACCACCTCTAGTAGCAGCTGCGCCGGCCGCACCGAAGACACCAGGAGAGGAACGGTGGAGGGGTAACGGCTAGTATATACTGGGCGCCAAGAGGAACAGCACAGCATTCGTCAGGAACCACCTGAAGATGGCAGCGTGTACGTCTGCCGAAATATTCTGAAGAAATTACGACGCCACCCGGTCGGATACCCGAGAACTGTTCAAATTCGAAATACGCCGGGAAAACTTCAGATGGCATTTATTTGCTCCTGCTTTCTGGTCAGCGTCAATGTTAAGTACATCAAATCAAGGTGAAATACCATTTTATATCAAATGAGAAAAAACACTTAAAAATTACTATAATTAAAAAACTACATTTGTTGAAACTAATCGCCTTGCACTTACTTACTTCTTTGTGCCCGTGGAATCACAGTGAGACTTAATTTAATGCAGAATCGTAACATCACTTGTGTCAATACTCCATCGCAAATTTTTCGTTTGTATTCTCTATCGTGTAAGGATTACTTAGGTAAAAGTTTTCCTTTTAAGTACATCCACAGATAAAAATCACAATCAGACAAGTCCGGTGAATGAGATGGCCACAAACGTTCGCTTGTTGTGCGTTCCGCTGTGGCGGTTTCATGAATACGAGACAATTGTCGAAAGGTGAGGTACGTGGCTCTGTCTTTCTGGAAAAATAAGTATCATCTTTGAACTGTTTGTACACTAAATGAAATAGTAATAAATCAGAGTTTTGTCTATTACCACTTTGTGCATCTTTGAATGCGAATATAATGATAATTATCTGTTTATTCGAAATATTGACACTTTAAATATCTTTGCGCACTGAATGCATGAGCGATTCACAGTCTCTGTTTTCCAGAGGTTGCATTAATGAGAAAAGAATTGATGAGTAGAAGGCGTGACGTCATGAAGAGAGGGTGTTGGCTGATGGCGGAATGAGCAGCTTAGATAGCGAAGGTGCCACGGGGGCGGTCCATGATGTGTAGCTTGAAGATGAAGGACGATTTCTAAGATGCTGTAGTAAGAGACCGCACTCCAGAAGAACGTAAATTATTTTGAGATTGTTATCTGCAAATGCGAGTTCCATAATTACTGGTGTGCAAAGATTTCATTGTGTCCAATAATATCTACATGTCGGTAACCAGGAAGAACTATCAGTCATGTGTTCATTGTTCTAACTGATCCTCCCCCATTTATATTATTTAAATAATACTGAATTAGAAACTCAAGAAAACAAATTTTATAATATAAATATTTGGTAGAGGCGGAAATTATCGAGTATGACACTGCGGGGAGAGTTAGTGCTGGTTGTTTATATTAGTTGAGTTCCTTTTGTGTCATTAAATGGACTGAATGTCAAAACACTTCCTCTTGTCATTTATAAATATTTCACAAATCATGTTCAGCTATTCAAAGAAACAGGTTTGGTAAAGTTTTCATTGTCGTGGCTTACACTTTCGCGTGAACAATAATTAATATCTGTGAAAAAAAAACTAATTTGCTAAAACAGCAACTTAAAAAATAATAGTAAGAAGGGAAACTGCCGTGCAGTGACTTATTTTAGATCCTCATTTGCAGTGCAGTCAGGGCAAATTATCCGTCATACTGTAAGACCTTGCTGTAGCCCCTAAATGAACGTTCTGACAGAATTTTAGGAAAGTTTTTCTGTTGGTGAAATTTCAGATGCGTTTTTGTAATAGGACGCATTTAAATTACATAACAGTCATTCTGAATACTGTTGTGAACCTTCCTTTTATTCAGTTTAATTTACAGAGAGTCAGATGCATTTTAGATTCATTAAAATCACATTCATAAAAATAATTTGGATAAATAAGTTCATGTTCAAAATTAGGATAGCTACGTCGATTCTAGGTCTGAATCTGGAACCGAAATTTAGACATTAGTTTTCAGATTGTTAGCGAGAAATTGAGTTAAACACAGTTTCGACTTTTACAACAGTCATGTGACTTTCCCTTTCTTGTTCGTTTAATTGAAACTAGAAGTTCTCGAAAATTTGAAGATAAACGTATCGTCGGTTGTTTGAAACAACATAACGAACTACCAGAAACCGCGCACAAAAAACGCGATTTTTTTTATTGCAAAGCGGAATTTGGTACACAGTCTGAGGCTTTTCAGCGGACTCGTAGCGATCAGTGTGACTATTCAGATGGCGAGGAAGGTGAAACCGAGATTCTGCACTCATAAAATACAGTGTCTAATCCACTTAGCCATCCACAATTTTTGAGCAAGTACTCGCAATGCTTAATTTTTTTCTGTTTATCAGCTGCGAGTAATGCCTGAACACATGAAATGAGGAGTAAAGACTTAAGTACAGAATGACAAATTGTACATACATGTCTATTGAGAAAGCCACCTGACGGATTTTTTTCCGGCTAGCGGTAGCAGTTCCGGACTGCGCTCCAGACACGTTCCAACTGACTGGCAGACCCGAACTTGCGACCCGACTCGTTTACGGCAGACTACGACCGGGAAGTAATAGCAGTCGGGCAAAGATACTACGAGAGGGGATATACCGATACGCACTGCTAGCGCCGCTCACAGTCAGGCAAAGCAGCAGCTCGGTGACAGTAGTAATTTAAATTAACGTAGTGAGGTGGAAGTACGTTAAAAACAGGGTGTAAAGTACATGATGGCGGAAACGCGAGCCACGCACGGCTCACTGACAACACCAAGTCTCGTGACCTTGAGCATTTTTTCTAGAAAAGAATTATCCACGTTTTGCATTTCAAGCATGCCTCCGGCGTCCACAGGTCGTTCTTTTCCTTCAGGAGTCAGTGTGTGCAGAAAAGAATTTGCACACACTTTTCTGTTTCTCAAGACATTCTGGAGAATGTCTTCAATGCTTGATTTTCCACTATTTAAGACCACCTGCCCACAATCACATTAGAATCCACATGTGTCGTTTACAATGATTTGTTCAAGCTGCCACTACAGGTACTGATCTGATGTCGCTTATACGCCAGGAATAAAACCTGTATCAGAACATTCTGAACTGACAGCGTACGCGCTCTTTCATTCACAGAATTTGTCACATTTTCCTTGAGTAGTTCACGGATTGACGAAAAGAACCAGCTGTATCTCAGGAACAACAACACCGTTCAGGTAATTAGAAGATCAGGCGATCCAGAAACAACAAACCCACAACGTGTTTGCTATGGAGCGGTATCGCCTCTCTGTATGGGAGCTACTGCACAACCGGACTGCGGTGAAACCAGCAGGTGCGGCCAGTGTCGCAGGGACCGGTCTTATGTTTACACGCCCGCAGTCAAGTGGCTGAAATCTGCGTTCTGTGGCTCGGAAATCGGACCGTGCCCGCAGACTGCGTTGAGATAAGGCGTTTTATCAGGCGCGAAAGCCTGCGTGTGTCGTAACACGCCGACGTAACCGTGAATCTGTGTAAAGGTCCGCGCGTGTGCTACCGACTAAGGCAGCAGGAGAGATAAACACCATTACGTACTCCATCGCCAACAAACTGCAGGTGTTTCTGCTTCGTATTCCAGATCTTCTTCTTTATTTGGTGCCTACTCTGTCTTCGTTGAGATTACTCGCAAGACGTTCTTACGACAAGTCGTGGAATATTCCTCAGGTGTATGGGGAAATACTGAAGCATACAAAGAAGGGCAGCCGAATGGTCAAAAATTTTTCACAGAAGTGCCCAAAAAACTGATCTCACAGACGCTTGAAACTGACTTCAGCTATCCAGTAAAAGCCAAATTACAACGTTTCTGGAACTATTATTAGGAGTATTCTACAATCGTCTACGTATGTGTCCTTTAGGGACCTCGCAATGTTACTGCGCACGCAGAGGCAGTCAATTCTGGGAAAAAAGCCCATTTCCGAATTTGCGTACTACTCAGTAATTTTGTAAATAAATTTACCAAACGTGAGCAAATCTACTCCACACTAAAACAGAGGATTCAATTCGAACGCGAGAGGTGTTTACGTCGAACTGGAGGCTCATGGTTTGCAAAGAAAAGCACGTAGTGCAGCAGAGTATGAGCTACTAAGTCCGTGGGACAGAAGCACAAATTGGACGGTAAGCAGAATAAAATTTAACACAAGCATTCTACAAAGCACACGACACATTCATACACGATAAACGAAACTAACTAAAACTGTACATCACGTGGCGCTACCGCTCGTCCAAGCCAAGTTGCAGTTGCACAAAAGACACCATCGAATAAACTCAATACTAATGAAATTATTATCGTTCCCTGACTGAATTAGTTAGTGCCGCACAACAGGCTACTGGAAACTCAAATGAAGCTAACTCTTACGCATTTTAACTTAATAACTAGAGATACCATTCAGAGCATGCTCATTCACCGGCGTCCTAGGGAAGAGTAAAACTAACCTGCCCTGTCGTCGGGGTCTACACAGCACCCCGGAAGGGCCGATACAGCGTAAGCGGTTTCTACCTGTACCAACCTAACAATGGATGCTGACCAGTGACCACTAATGCCTCTCTGAGCCAACGTAGCCGTGTTCAAAGCTGTACGCAAAGGTTGGCTAAACTGCCCCTAACATTCAAGATCTCCTGGCAACTAAGAACACCCTAAGTGTCAGCTACAGACAAACCACACATTCATACTAGCGGTCGACTGTGAGGACAGAAAAGATATGACATAAATGCATGCAAGTGGATTACACAGATACATACAGAGCATAGCTATAAATTTGAAATGGAGAAAGAGATTCTCATTTGACGTTGAAACGCCAGTCAGAAATGCCGCGCCGCCCGTTGTGACCGAGCGGTTCTAGGCGCTTCAGTCCGGAACCGCGCTGCTGCTACGGTCGCGGGTTCGAATCCTGCCTCGGGCATGGATGTGTGTGATGTCCTTAGGTTAGTTAGGTTTAAGTAGATCTAAGTTCTAGGGGACTGATGACCTCAGCAGTTAAGTCCCATAGTGCTCAGAGCCATTTGAACCATTTTGACGTAGAAGTCTTGGCCACCAAATGTGCTGATCTGAATCTGATGTAAAGCATTTGCTTCTTAATTAGGCACTAGTTCCGCGCCGACAATTAACCGACACGTAATTTACGGGAACTGCGTGAACTGTGCCACATATCTCCGGAGCGATCCAAAGGAATAGCTGGAGAACAGTACAAGAAGGCTGTTACGTTCTGCTAAATGATGTCGGATCTGGTACTACAGCAAAAACTGATAAGAAAAGATAGAGAAAGACAAAGTTTATTGAGAACAAAATTGTGCAATGGGTGAATGGTGAAATGGAAAGATTGCACTTTATGCACTGTGTTTGGTATGAAACTTAAATGTTATCGTTAGCTTGAAGTTATCTTCTAAGTAAATATTCTTTCAGTCGATGCTCATTATTTTACAATTGCTTTCCTTCAAACACTTTTTCGTCATCATTTAAGAAGATAATTTGCCTTCTTAAAATTTTGTAACAAAAATACGGTAGCACTCTTTAACTTAACATTGCTTCGTGCGTTGCGCAGGTAAAAGTCGCGGGGGCCATGTGAGTCGGTGGAAACGCCCCAGCATTCTCCTAAAGAGATTTAAGAAAACGACGGAAAATTTAAATCTGGATGGCCACATTCGGATTCGAACCGTTGTCTGATTCCGGCGCCTCGCCACTGCTCCAGCTCTTTCATCGACGTCTACTGCATCCAGAAATATGTTCGGTCCTCGCCATAGCGGACCGCAAATGTTGCCGAGGCCTGCGAGGCTGTTACACGTTGTTCACAGAAGCTTCGCGCTTCACTTCACTGCACGATATTTCGACCAAACACCTGACAGTCATTCTCTGGTGAGACATTGTAAACTGACAAAAGTTTTCCCTCCATACTGCAGTTTGTTAGAGCGCTTTGTGTATTCCGCGCATCCATTAAGATGGCGATGGCAGATTCAACACAACAGCCAGGGGAAAAGCTAGCTTCACTCGAATCTTAATGGGAAGTGGCACAAAATAACGTGTGCTTATCCAGGACAGTTGTCAACTGCTATCGATTGTCCTGGCCGCATCGATTTTTACGGAAGTAACATGTGTGAATAGACCCTCGAAAATCGCGACATATTCGGAAAAAAACAGTTAAATACACTACTGGCCATTAAAATTGCTGCACCACGAAGATGACTTGCTACAGACGCGAAATTTAACCGACAGGAAGAAGATGCTGTGATATGCAAATGATTAGCTTTTCAGAGCATTCACACGAGGTTGGCGCCGGTGGCGGCACCTACAACGTGCTGACACGAGGAAAGTTTCCAACCGATTTCTCATACACAAACAACAGTTGACCGGCGTTGCCTGGTGAAACGTTGTTGTGATGCCTCGTGCAAGGAGGAGAAATGCGTACCATCACGTTTCCGACTTTGATAAAGGTCGGATTGTAGCCTATCGCGATTGCGGTTTATCGTATCGCGACATTGCTACTCGCGTTGGTCGAGATCCGATGACTGTTAGCAGAATATGGAATCAGTGGGTTCAGGAGGGTAATACGGAACGCCGTGCTGGATCCCACGTGCTGGATCCAACGTTCTCGTTATTTCCAACATCGGGCCGGGTTTACGTGTGGAGAACGCCAAAAGAAGCCTACAATCCTGATTGCTTGATTCGAACGGTTAAGCATGGAAGTGGAAGTGTGATGGTGCGAGCAGTCATATCAATTCCGCTTGTCCCATCATTACTGTCAAAGGCCGTGTTACAACCAACGACTATGTGAACAATTTAGGTGATCAGGTGCACCGCATGATTCAAATGTTGTTCCCCAACAATTATGTCGTATTTGAGGACGATGATGCACCAATTCAGACAGCCAGGACACTACAATCGTGGTATAAGGAGCATGCAACTGAACTGCAGCGTGTTCCCTGACCAGCACAGTCCCCTGACTTGAAGATTATCGAACCCTCGTGGGCGGTATTGGAGCGCAGACTCCGGAGCAAATTTCCGCCTCCCTCGCCACTACAGGAGTTAGAAGAGGTTCTGATCGAAGAGTGGCATAGCATTCTACTGGAGATTATACAATCATTATATTCCAAGAATAACCGCAGCTGTATCACGGGCAAACGGGGGTCCAAATCCTTATTAATAAACCATTCCCAAGTAAGTACAGGTGTTCACATTGGTTTGCCTATCCCCTACAGGTCGTCTCTTACCACTACGCAACGGGGACCACATACAACTTTCAACAGCAGTGTCTTTTATTTTAGGATGTCCTGAAGGCTTTTACCGTCGGTGTGTTATTAACTGACATTTAATAATTATATCGTACAAATAACGACGTGTTTGAGGTAAATCTTAAACGCGGCGTTAATTTTAAGCGGCATAGTGTCATACAATGCAAGTTATAATACAAAAAATAAGGAAATGTTAGGAAAGCCAATATGGCGTGTCTAAATTTTTTCATTTGTTGGCTGCTGTCGAGTTTCGTGCTTATAAAGAAGACAGGTGACCTTGACGTCACTTCACGGTAAGCTTCGAGCGGCGCTAGCTCAGTGGTTCGCAATCTTTGACCGCTGAACGTGGTCAGACGTCATTCGGTATCCTGAAGAAAGTTTGGTACCTAGCCTGGAAAAAATTAATACTCCTGTTTTTGAAGTAGCCAATGTTTCATAGCAGTTAACGTTCAAACAGCTGAAACTCATAATTTTTCTATGTTTTTCACTCCACCAAAAAATAATAAGTCAATGGGGTTTTTGGATCTAATTATTTCTAACAATTCTTTCTCATGTGTGGTTTGGTGTCTGTCATTGCACGTCTAAGTCAAATACTGAGTTCATTCAGTTCATCATTTTTGTTTCCATTGCTATCATACCCGAAGGTCTACTTTCACACCTGTAAGTTGTGGCGAATGGGATTGATATTCTTATGAGTATTCCAACAGTGATACCTACTAACCACCAGTCTTTTGATGAAATAACACAGCATCTGTTTCATGAAAATCTGTCTATCGTGTATCGCCTCACGAGATTCAAGAAATTGTTCTCTCACTCCGATTACACTGTTTCAAAATAATGCTTCATTCACAAGAACTAATCTTGTAATCCAGATACTTGTCAGCTTCCGAACTCAGGAAAATAGTTGCTGTTACACTTTATTATTAGATGATGAGTGATGGACAGCAAAAGAAATAAATACAAAAGAAAAAAACGAGCTTGAGTTCTCTTCATAAACTAAATAAATTAACAAAATGAAGCTTTATTGTATTTGTAACTGAACGCTTGTAAACGGTCCCCCTGATAAACTGTTACTTATAAACGTGTGACGTGGTCTTTTAAAACGATTGCCATTCAGAATTTGAGGGTGGCTCAGCGCCCAATAGAGATATGCATGTTGCAAGTTAGCGGAAGGGACAGGAAACCAAATAAATGGATTAGGCAGCAGACTAGACTGGAAGATTTAAAACGACAGTGACGAAAAAAAGTGGAGGTAAACTGGACAGTACCCAAGAACATGGATAGTAGAGAGCCTAAGGAAGTTTTAGAATGAATGGCAAGGGCCGCCGCAATGGCCGAGCGGTGCTAGGCGCTGCAGTCCGGAACCGCGCGACTGCTACGATCGCAGGTTCGAATACTGCGTCGGGCATGGATGTGTGTGATGTCCTTAGACTATCTAAGTTTAAGTAGTTATAAGTTCTAGGGGACTGATGACCTCAGATGTAACGGCCCATAGTGCTCAGAGCCATTTGACCCATTTTTTTGAATGGCAAGAAATAATGGAGGACTGATAAGACAAACTATGGAAGGTAGGTAAATGACATTAGAAAACATCCAAGAGCGACAGGGATTTGCATCGCACAAGATAGCAATGGATGGAAATATCTAGAGGACGTATTTATGTAGCAGTAAATGTCAATTGGCTGATTACGATGGTCTGTTATATTATAGAGTCTACTATAGTAGTGACAACAGTGATTTTTTTTAATTGAGTGGTCACTAAATCGTTATCGAACCGGTTTTCCTTTTTACTCCTCAGGAATTTTCATTTTACTCTTCATTGGGCAGTTATCACCAGACTGGGATCCACTGCCTTAGCTTTTCCCATACAGGGGCTATGCTGAGATAGGCCCCCACCAAGGGCGCAGGCACAGAGCGGGCACAAAATCTGACTGGACAAGAAACAAGTAAGTAAGACGGTTCCTGAATTAATTGGGAGAGGTTACGTGAGTTCTCCTGCCTCACCTCTTCCTACCTTCTGCCAGCGAGAAGACGCACGAGACTGTAAACGCATGCTGCTGTCACAGCGTCATTTCGTCCGAGTAGCATAACGACACGTGTCACTTGGGTTAGGTGTCAGGAGTGCGCTTAGTTCACACAGATGCCGCCTACACATCTTCACAGTGGAGTTTTTGCTGCTACTTCGCTATGATATTGTAGGATCTCAAAGACTGGCCAGAGGATGTGAAGTAAGTACGCTATTTAACTGAAGGCTTTCGCTTCTTGCCCCTTTCTGCCATCTGAGGACTGGAGTGAAACTGGTTCAGACTGCTTCAGAGTATTTGACGGAATAGTATGTGGATGGGAAACAGCTCTCACATATACCACACCATTTTATTTCTGGCGAGCGCTCCATATCTCATTTTGAAAAATGTACAGCAGATCTTGGTGACAAATATTGCAGAAATATCGATACAGCTGAGCTAGTTAGCGAAATAGCGGCTTTCGAATTCTAGTAAGAAGAGTGAAGAGCATGGACACAGCTTCCCATTTAAGTATTTTGAAGGCTTTTTTTCCCAAAGTATGGCTTATGTAATACTTATTCAAATACTGAAACAGCTTTTGAAAATATTTACGACAAATCGAATGACAGAAGCATCTTGTCAATGCAGTTTCTGTAAATTACGGGTAAAGATGATAAAAAAACTACTTAAGGTTGAGTATAGGTGAAACAGCTAGCTTTCCGACTGAATGACACAACTGTTGAATTTGACTTCAATGACATAATTAATGAGTTTTCTTCGCTCAAAGCAAGGAAATTGAAAGTAAAATTATATTAAAAACACATTTCTCAGAAAAGAACCTGTTCTGAATACTTAATTGTAGTCATTTTTCTTTTATTTCCAATTGGTAATATATGCACTACTAAAGATTTATGAGGAGTAAATAAAATCTCTTTTTTTTAAGTTATCTGTCACACTGAAAACAATGAAGAATAGCTGTCATAAACAATAAGACTTAATTTTGTTTTACTTTATTTTTGTAGAAAAGTTATATAATTAATAGTTTATTTACTACAACCATACTTTTAATTTGTTATGTGCAATATTTTTCATCTACATAGCTCATTTAAGTAATATCTGTAGCATATAGAAAGCAGAGTGTATGTATGTATGTCTGGGATCTCCCAAAGCCCTGTACCAATTTCAAACAAATTTGGCATGGAAACAGCAGACATCACTAGTATTTGCACTGTGGGGTTTATAACAGCCTAGCTCCAGTATGAGTGGAGATATGGGCAAAGAGTTGTTTTTCCCAGCACTTTGCATATATGCTGCCCTGAACGACAGGTATGTGGTATGGGAACAGTACCAGCCTTTGAAATCAATCTGATTTGCAGAACAGCCTACACGTCAGGGGAAAGAAACAGTTTTTTGGTTCCCAATGTGTAGGCTTCTCTGCATAGCAGGGGTGTTGGAATAATATCAGATAACTTTATTGACCTGCTTTGCATGGTGGCCTGCATATCAGCAGAAAATAAATGGTTTTGAAGCCCCTGATGTGTAGGCTACCATGCATGACAGGTGTGTCACGGGAGTTGTATTGGCCTGCTTTATAGAACTGTATTGCACGGGCTACATGTGCTGAAGAGCATCGCTGTGGACAGTTTTAGGTGGATAGAGGAGGGGATGTAGAGAGTGAGGGAAGAAGAAAATGGACAGAGAGAGGGGAGGAGAGGGATATGCATGAGGCAGGTGGAAGGTGTAGAGGGGCAGTGGGCAGATAGAAAAGGAAGAGGGTGCTGCAGACATGGAAAGAAAGAGTTGGAGGAGGAGAATATGTTCAGAGGGAGTGAGGAGGAGGATATAGTCAGGTGGCGGAAGGAACCGCTAGAGAGAAGGGTCAAGGAAACAGACAAAGAGGGCGGGAGAGGGAGATGAAGAGACAGAGAGAGTGGTAGGAAGATATAGACTGATAGAGGTGGGAGGATGAGGCAGACAGACAGAGGAGGGGTGGACACTGTGAGGAGGAGGAGGAGATGTATTTAAAATATATGCCGAATGTATACATGGGTGAAGCCGTGGGGAGAAGTCTAGTTTTTCAGTGAGGCTTCATTTTCATTAAATTACGTTACAAATAACACAGTTTCCTAAATCTGTGTGGACAAAATTCCAGGGTGATATCTTCTGGAGGGGTGAGAGAGGGGATGCACGTTTGGCAGTTTTGCCAGGGGCGCAGTATCACTTCGGTTTCGCCCCAACACCGGCTGTCGCTAGTGGAACTGTCCAACTTAGCTGCCATTAGGGTTGGCGCTCGCCATGGTTATCGACGTACTCTGTCATTTTTGGTTGGAGTAAATCCTTGAACTGACGGGATTCAACGCATTACCGAGCTGGTACCTGTTGTCAAGGTTCATTACATTTGCTACCATTTGGATTTCCACGGTGTGTTTAATATGAATGTCTGGTCGAGATACAATGTTCAGCAATCTCAGACTTGGTTGGTTATAAAAGGTGACTGCAGCGTTGATGTTTGGTGCAGCGTACTTGCAATGTGCATGTGGGATGGCCTGCATAAGTCATACCACATTGGCAAGACATTTTGTAAGTTACAGCTTTCCGCAATAACAAATCATCCTTAACTGATCCCAGATGCTCTGCAATCTTATCTGGTGAGAGGAAAACGAATGTATCCTGAGATTTTCGGAGGTTTCTGGCTATCTGGCAGCAACTGGAAGAAAACCTACGGATTTTGCCGTCGTACTCTACTCTATATCCCCACAGTTTCAAGTTTTAAATCATAGTTCTCTCTTAATCTGAGGAGTAGAATATCCGTTTTCTGTGAACACGTCTTTAGGTGGGCGAGCTCCTTAGGCAGACTTATCTGAATCCGAGACTGTGTGAGCTTTTTGTGAAGGTGTTATAGCACTTCTACAGATTGCGACAGACGTTGACAACTCGACGATTGTAAATACAAATGTTGTGAGTAGGCTTACGATAAAAACACTATTACGAGGCAAGTGGCTGTTTTTCTACCAGCTGAGCTTACACGAGCTGTAATTGATGATTCACCGTGCCTTTGTCCGTATTACCGCACTTACATTTGTTAATTTATCTTAGCCGCTAATCTCCACGTCCTCTTATCAATATCTGTTCATCTACGGACTGAGATAGTGATCTCCTCTCAGTGTTGAGTACTTCAACACTAATTAATTACGTGTTTCATTGTCTCACAAGCAGTGCTTAATGCGACATAGCTTCACCAAGTCCAGTACTACCGTTTTGCTCGTCTTAAAACGCAAATCCTTATTTCAACTACACTTACATATACATCTACGCCCTGATAACCACTGTGAAGGGCATGGCAGAGGGCTTTCTCATTTTACCGCGTTTCGGGTGCTCTTCCTGTTCCATCCGAGTATGGGGCGTGGGAATAATGACTGCTTCATTTACCTTGCGCTCAATGTTTTTACTCTACGGGTCCGATTCATGTGGGTCGGTATTGAGAATAGTTATCAAATGTATGACATTTTTAGCACATTATGTTTCGGGACTACGTTATGCCATTATCAAATGCTGTAAAACAAGGAAACCAATCGATAGATTGCAATACCACTCGTACTGAGAACCGTTTAAAAATGTTTATATCCTCCTGTAGTATAAAAATATCTTAAAGTTTCTATGCCAGTAGGCATCGTCAAATGTAAAGCCCAGCAGCAAACATGCATTGTGCATTTCAGCAGAAAATATAATAGCCTAAGCTTGTAGTTCGAATAAGTTGGTGGTTGCTTCTCGAGGACATTGTTGAAGTGGGCCCAGAAATACACGTTGGGCGCTCCAGTCGTCTTGTTTAACACTCTAATGCATTCCTCTCATAAAGCACAAAAAATTTACCCTTCCTTTAAATTTGGCAACAACCACCCCTTTTCCTCAAAGCGCAGTACCCTCATTCTGTCTGTGATGTTACTCAACGGATGCTGCTTAATCTTGCGGTGCTTGATTTGAGGATCGAGAATAAGAATAAGACGCTTGAGTGCGACTATTTAGGCAACCTATGTCCACAGCTGCAGTAACTGGTAAGCCCTCATGCCATCCCCAAGAACATAGCATTCTTCAAATGCTCTCCAAAGGCTAACTGCATCCTGGTAAGTTCTTGACGAAATGAAAACACTTAGGCAAATAACGGTGGGAAATGGATTCGAGGTAGGTTAATAGAAAGGATGGATGCAACGGTTGGGCGCAGAAATCGAGAAAACGAGAAAAATCCGCAGAAATATATAGTAACGTCATGCTGGGGAATTATTTCATATAAATTGGTGAGATTGTTTAACAACAAAGGGATGAAATTTGCATTCATGGTGGACAATAGACTGAAGCAGAGGCTGGAGCTTAAGACTGGCACAGGGGACGACTGGATGGGGAAAGCAGGGGTTTATGAAATAAAGTGTCAGGAGTGTGAAGTTATAATTAAACTTTCCCTATCTAACACGTTATAACACGGAAACTAATTACCGTTCGAGTACCAAGATTGATAGCATTAATATCCAGAGTAGGGGTGCATGATTTCCATGCGTCATAGCGCCACTGTGCAGTCCCAACTGTGGTCGTCAGCTGCTGTGATCAGTCATCGTGGTTCATAGTCTCACACACCTGACCAGTCGCAGTGCACTTGTTGACATGTCAACATGAGCTTGGACAAAAGGAGCACGGCATTATTGGTGAAGCTCCATTAACAAAACAACAATAATGCTGCAGCTGCACTTCGAGAGTATCGCCGACTGAAACGATTACGGAAGGGTCCTCTTTCTCCACCTGCTGTGCGGAGCATGATGAAGTTCGAATCAATTGGAGAACTGGGCGTCGCTCAGGGAAGAGGCCGACGGCCGGTTGCATCACAGCTGGTTGATGAAATCGTTGTTCCTGTGGCAGACAGTTCTCGATCGTCAGGCAGTGTGCTTGCCGTCACGACAGCTGAACATCCCGTGTTCCACTTTACGGAAGGTGCTTCGAACCATTCTCAAATGGTATCCGTGCAAGATCAAGTTTGCACCACAGGACCCACAACGACGTGTAGACTTCGCTCTCCACTTTCTCGCAAAGATTAAAGTTGACAAGGGCTGGCTCTGGAGCATCCAATGGACAGACGGGTGACGTGAACACACAGAATTTCAGAGTGTGAGGATCTTCACCTCCACTCACTGTGCATGAAGTTCCTCTGCACAGTGAACGTGTCACCGTATAATGTGGCTTCACGGCTACGTTCATCATTGCGCGATTCTTTTCTGAACAGGTTGGCGCTCAAGGACCAAAGACGTGTAGTATGACTGACTAACGTTACTGCGATATGCTTCGCCAGAATGTCATAACCGCCCTACAGGAGAGAGACGCATTGAACTCAACAGTTTTCATGCAAGATGTGGCCCCACCCTCGTGAAGTTCACCTGTTTCTCCGAAACACATTTTGAAACGATTGAATTATCAGCCGATCGTTTCCAAATGCCTGGCCGGCACGATCACTTGATCTCACTCCCTGTGATTTCTGGTTGTGCGGCTAGGTGAAGGTTTACCAGGGCTGATCTGAAGCGCAGCATATCAAGAGAGGTAGCCAGTATACCTACTGACATGCTTCGTTCTACTGTGCAGAATGCAATCCTGCGGTTTCAGACTCCTCTGGACACTAATGGGCGCCATACTGAGCCGCTTTTGTAGCAGTGATGGTACCGGTATGTAATGGTATGATGAACCGTAGTAGCACCTTACAAGTCTTTCAATTGAATTGATTTTGCTTTATTTCTCTTCCCCATGTCCTTGACATTAATGCTACCAAGTTTGGTCTTCATACGGTTATTAGTTTCCGTGCTATGGCGTGTTAAATAGGGAAAGTTTAATTGAAATTTTGAAGTTAGGTTTAAAGAGCACAATAATAAAGAGAATGACTCGTCGGCTGTGGGGAAGCACCTCAAGGTTGAGCAGCATTCGTTGGGTAGCATCTGAAAAAGGATGAGGGTATTGCCTTTTGAGGATAAAGAGTGGTCGTTGTTAGATGTAGAGGAAACGGAGATTTTTTGCGATTTATGGGAGGAACACGTCAGGTCGTTAAATGAGAAGATAGCAGTGTTCAAGTAGCATTTCTGGGCCCGCTTCATCAGTGTCCTCCTTGGGGAGCAACCAGCAACTTTTTGGTATTATAGGCGTTGGATTTTGTGTGTTCCGTTGGCCGTTCTGTATGTTTGCACACGTTGCAATAACAATGTAGTATTGGCTTTTAGAATTTACTAGGACTTGACATATAATATTCACAGGCATTATGATAGACAGTAGCATCGTTGCGGTCTGTGACGTGTGCGTCGAAGGAATGCACTGTGTTTGGTAAGCGAAAGCGGCTACTTTAGTTTACAACTTTGCGTTGAGAGTATAACACGGCAACATGAGATGTTCTAAGAAGAGTTTTATGTTTGACAATGCATGTTTGTTACCAAGTTTGTACTTTTGACAATGTTTAATGGCAAAGAAGCTTTAAGGTACGTTATACTACAAGACGATATAAATATTTTATATGGCTGTCAGTGCCTGTAGTATTGTGATTTATTGATTGGTTTCTTCGTTTTGAAGCATTTGATGACATAACGTAGGCCCGAAACATATTGTGCTAAACATATCACAAATTTGACAACTAGTGGCGTAACATTCTCAGTACAGATTCATTAGACGGTTGTGTGATGGCTTACACCACACACGTATGCAGTTGTAGTATATTACTAGAGCACTCACAACACAGATACCTGAAACTCTGAAGTAGGCTTTTGCAAGATAGTTGGTGTCTGTGTTCAGTCGTCTGCCGTGCGAACGTTTCAGCATCTCTGCTACACTCTCCCATGGCTCAAACAATCCTGTGGCGATCCGTGCAGGTCTTGTTCAGTGTCAGCCCTGCAGGTCCTATTTGGTACGAGTCTCACCGATTAGAGTAGTATTTAAGCATGGTTCGCACGAGTGTTTTGTAAGTCCATTTCCTTTCAGACGTGAGCTATTTTCCTTGTATCCTGCCAATGAACTACAGTACCAGTATACCACCTCCTTTACCTACGACTGAGCCTAAGCTATCACTTCATTTCATATTCCTACAAATTGATCACCCAGATATTTGTATGTGTTGACTAATTCCAGTTGTGCTTAACTGATATTGCGCTGAGAGTATACAGGGTTATTACAAATGATTGAAGCGATTTCACAGCTCTACAATAACTTTATTATTTTATATATTTTCACAATGCTTTTCACACACATACAAAAACTCAAAAAGTTTTTTTAGGCATTCACAAATGTTCGATATGTGCCCCTTTAGTGATTCGGCAGACATCAAGCCGATAATCAAGTTCCTCCCACACTCGGCGCAGCATGTCCCCATCAATGAGTTCGAAAGCATCGTTGATGCGAGCTCGCAGTTCTGGCACGTTTCTTGATAGAGGAGGTTTAAACACTGAATCTTTCACATAATCCCACAAAAAGAAATCATGTGGGGTCAAGTCGGGAGAGCGTGGAGGCCATGACATGAATTGCTGATCATGATCTCCACCACGACCGATCCATCGGTTTTCCAATCTCCTGTTTAAGAAATGCCGAACATCATGATGGAAGTGCGGTGGAGCACCATCCTGTTGAAAGATGAAGTCGGCGCTGTTGGTCTCCAGTTGTGGCATGAGCCAATTTTCCAGCATGTCCAGATACACGTGTCCTGTAACGTTTTTTTCGCAGAAGAAAAAGGGGCCGTAAACTTTAAACCGTGAGGCATTCAGAAGCTTTAACCTGCGCATACCATCGCCGAATGGAGTTAGCAGTTGGTGGATCTTTGTTGAACTTCGTCCTGAAGTGTCGTTGCACTGTTAATACTGACTGATGTGAGTGCATTTCAAGCATGACATACGCTTTCTCGGCTCCTGGCGGCAGAAACCTGAAGTGCGGCTTTAGCTGAACAAAACTTTATGAGTTTTTCTACGTATCTGTAGTGTGTCGTGACCATATGTCAATGAATGGAACTACAGTGAATTTATGAAATCGCTTCAATCATTTGTAATAGCCCTGTATTGCATTTGTGTTTCTTGTGAAATGAACAGTTTTACATTTCTGAACATTTGCATCAAGAAGCCACTTGGAAATCTTATCAATATCTGACTGATTGTACATGCAACTTTTAACAGACTCTACTTCATTATTGAGAACTGCATCATATGCAAATGGTTTGAGATTACTATTAATACCTTTGCCAAAACATTAATGAACAACCTGAACAGCGTGGGGTGCCCACACACTTCCCTGAGACCACACCTGAAATTCACTCTTCATCAAAGATAACACGCTGCATTCTCTCTGTCAACAAATTCTCAATCCAGTCATAAATTTTGTTTGATACCACATATAATAGTCTTCTCACTGGCTGGAATTGAGAGTAGCAGTTGTATCCTACCTCCTCAGTTATTTTGAGTATATTCCAATCCCTGCCTTATTTTACAATTTTTACCCTCTACAGCACCCTATAGTGCCGTGGAAGTTATTGCCTGATGTTTTAACGCGTGTCCTATCACTCTGTCTCTTCTCCTTGTCGATGTCTTCCACAAGTTTCTCTCCTCGGCGATTCTGCAGACAACCTGTCCATTTCTTATTTTATCAGTTCACCCAGTTTTCAACATCCTTTCAACATCTCAGATGCCTCGATGATCTTTCTTTGCAATTTGCCCACAGTCCACGATTCACTTTCATAAAATCCTGTGCATTCTCAGAAATTTCTCCTTTAGATTAAGATCGATGTTTGATATTAATAAACATCTTTTTGCGAGGAATGCCCTGTTTGCCTGTGCTAGGTTGTTTTTTATGTTCTGTCAGCATCGTCCGTCATGTGTTACACACTGAGGTGACAAAAATCGTGGGATAGCCATATAAACGTATACAGATGACGGTAGTATCGCGTTCAGAATGTACGAGGGTGAGTCAAATGAAAACCTTAAATATTTTTTTAAATATTATTTATTGTGCAGAAGTGGTACAAAGCTGTATCACTTTTCAACATAATCTCCCCCACGCTCAATGCAAGTTCTCCAGCGCTCACAAAGTGCATAAATTCCTTTAGAAAAAAATTCTTTTGGTAGTCCGCACAACCACTCATACACCGCGTCGCGTGCCTCTTCGTCAGAACGGGACTTCTTTCCTCCCATTGCGTCTTTGAGTGGTCCAAACATACGGAAATCACTTGGGGCAAGGTCTGGTGAGTATGATGGATGAGGAAGACACTCAAAATCCACGTCTGTGGTTGTTGCAACTGTTGTACGGGCATTGTGGGGCCTTGCATTGTCTTGTTGCAAAAGGACACCTTGTGACAGCAATCCACGTCGCTTTGATTTGATTGCAGGCCGCAGGTGATTTTTTAGGAGATCTGTGTATGATGCACTGGTGACAGTGGTCCCTCTAGGCATGTAATGCTCCAAAATGACCCCTTTTCGTCCCAAAAGAGAGTCAGCATAACCTTCGCTGCTCATGGTTCTAACTTCTTTGGTTTTGGTGATGAGGAATGGTCCCATTCCTTGCTCGCTCTTTTCGTTTCCGGTTGGTGGAAGTGAACCCAGGTTTCGTCCCCAGTAATGATTCTCGCAAGGAAGCCATCACCTTCTCGTTCAAAGCGCCGAAGAAGTTCTTCACAAGCATCAACACGTCGTTCTCTCATTTCAGAAGTCAGCTGCCGTGACTCCCATCTTGCAGACACTTTATGAAACTGGAGCACATCATGCACAATGTGGTGTGCTGACCCATGACTAATCTGTAAAGATGCTGCAATGTCATTCAGTGTCACTCGGCGGTTTTCCTTCACTATGGCTTCAACTGCTGCAATGTTCTGTGGAGTCACAACTCGTTGTGCCTGACCTGGACGAGGAGCATCTTCCACTGAAGTCACACCATTTGCGAACTTCCTGCTCCATTCGTAGACTTGCTGCTGTGACATACATGCATCACCGTACTGAACCTTCATTCGTCGATGAATTTCAATAGGTTTCACACCTTCACTACGCAAAAACCTAATAACAGAACATTGTTCTTCCCTGGTGCAAGTCGCAAGTGGGGCGGCCATCTTTATACCGATACTACGACGGTATGCGTGCATCTGCAGTATGCTGCCACCTACAGGCAATTCTGCACGCTGTTTGTAGCACGCTTACCAACTTACAGGATAACGGCGCAAAATTTCGATTTGTTATTACAAATTTAAGGTTTTCATTTGACTCACCCTCGTATAAAAGGCAGTTCATTGGTGGAGCTGTCGCTTGTACCCAGGTGATTCATGTGAAAAGGCTTCAGACATGATTATGACAGCACGACGGCAATTAACAAATTTTGAATACGGGATGGTAGTTGGAAGTAGACTCATGGGACATCCCATTTCGGAAATCGTAACGCAATTCAATATTCCGAGGTCCACAGTGTCAAGAGTGTGCCGAAATTTCAGGCATTACCCTCACTACGGACAACACAGTAGCCGACGGCCTTCACTTAACGGTCGAGAGCAGCGGCGTTTGCGTAGAGTTGTCAGTGCTAACAGACAAGAAACACTGCAAGAAATAAACGCAGAAATCAGGGAAGGACGCACGACGAACGTCTCTGCTACGGCTGTGCTGCGAAATCTGGCATTAATGGGTTTCGGCAGCAGGCGTCCGACGCGGCTGTCTTTGCGAGAAACACATCGCCTGCAACGCTTCTCTTGGGCCCGTGACCTTAGCTATTGGATGCTAGACGACTGGAAAATCGTAACCTGGTGAGATGAGTCCCGATTTGAGTTGATATCTACATCTACGCCATACTCCGCAAGCCACTTGGCGGTGTGTGGCGGAGGGTACCTTGAGTACCCCTATCGGTTCTCCCTTCTATTCCAGTCTAGTATTGTTCGTGGAAAGAAAGATTGTCGGTATGTCTCTGTGTGGGCTCTAATCTCTCCGATTTTTATCCTCATGGTCTCCCGCCTACGTATATCTCTTCGCGAGATATACGTAGGAGGGAGCAATATACTGCTTGACTCCTCCGTGAAGGTATTGTAAGTAGGCTGTTTAGGTTTTTTTATTGGTAACGCCACCTCTGTATGAAAATCACTGGCTGTGCTGTGGGCAGTCTGTGTCTGCTTTGCATTGTTGTAATACTCGCCATTGTAGTGTTAGGCAGCTGGCTGTGAACAGCGCGTAACGTTGCGCAGTTGGAGGTGAGCCGCCAGCAGTGGTGGATGTGGGGAGAGAGATGGCGGAGTTTTCAAATTTGTCATGAACTGCTATATTTATATATGATGATATCAAGGTAAATACATTGTTTGTTCTCTATTAATATCTTTCATTTGCTAACTATCCCTATCAGTAGTTAGTGCCTTCCATAGTTTGAATCTTTTATTTAGCTGGCAGTAGTGGCGTTGCTGTATTGCAGTAGCTTGAGCAGCGAAGATTTTTGTGAGGTAAGTGATTTGTGAAAGGTATAGTTTAATGTTAGTCAGGGCCATTCTTTTGTAGGGAAGTTTGAAAGTCAGATTGCGTTGCGCTAACAAAATATTGTGTGTCAGTTTAAGCACAGTCATGCAGAATTGTTCAAAGGGGACGTTTCAGTATGTTCTCGAAACTTCAACAAAAGCCCGTACCGAGCTACTGAGCGTCTCTCTTGCAGAGCCTTCCACTGGAGTTTATCTGTCATCTCCGTAACGCTTTCGCGTTTACCAAATGAACCTGTAACGAAGCGCGCTGCTCTCCGTTGGATCTTCTCTATCGCTTCTGTCAACCCTATCTGATACGGATCGCACACTGCTGAGCAGTATTCAAGCAGTGGTTGAACAAGTGTACTGTAACCTCCGTCCTTTGTTTTCGGACTACGCTTCCTTAGGATTCTTCCAATGAATGGCATCTGCTTTACCGACGATTAATTTTATATGTTAATTCCATTTTAAATCACTCCTAATGCCTACTACCAGATAATTTATGAAATTAACTGCTTCCAGTTGCTGACCTGCTATAAATGATAAAGGATCTTTCTTTCTATGTATTCGCAGCACATTACACTTGTCTACATTGAGATTCAATTGCCATTCCCTGCACCATGCGTCAATTCGTCGCAGATCCTCCTGCATTTCAGTACAATTTTCCAATGTTACAACCTCTAGATATACTACAGCATCATCCGCAAAAAGCCTCAGTGATCTTCCGATGTTATCCACAAGGTCATTTATGTATATTGTGAATGGCAACGGTCCTACGACACTCCTCTGCGGTACACCTGAAATCACTCTTATTTCTGAAGACATCTCTCCACTGAGAATGACATGCTCTTCAATCCAATCACACAATTGGTCAGATAGTCCATATGCTCTTACTTTGTTCATTAAACTACTTTGGGGAACTGTGTCAAACGTCTTTCTGAAGTGAAGAAACACGGCATCTACCCGGGAACCCGTGTCTATGGCCCTCTGAGTCTCGTGGACGGGTAGTGCGAGCTGGGTTTCACACGACCGTCTTTTTCGAAACCCATGCTGATTCCTACAGAGTAGATTTCTAGTCTCCAGAAAAGTCATTATACTCGAACATAATACGTGTTCCAAAATTCTACAACTGATCGACATTAGAGATGTAGGTCTATAGTTATGCACATCTGTTCGACGTCCCTTCTTGAAAACGGGGATGACCTGTGCCCTTTTCCAATCCTTTGGAACGCTAAGCTCTTCTAGAGACCTACGGTACACCGCTGCAAGAAGTGGCGCAAGTTCCTTCGCGTACTCTGTGTAAAATCGACTTGGTATCCCATCACGTCCAGCGGTCTTTCCTCTTTTGAGCGATTTTTGTATGCCTCTGTCATCTATTTCGATATCTACCATTTTGTCATCTGTGCGACAATCTAGAGATGGAGCTACAGCGCAGTCTTCCTCTGTGAAACAGCTTTGGAAAAAGACATTTAGTACTTCGGCCTTTAGGCTGTCATCCTCTGTTTCAGTACCATTTTGGTCACAGAGTGTCTGGACATTTTGGTTTGATCCATCTACCACTTTGACATAAGACCAAAATTTCTTAAGATTTTCTGCCAAGTCAGTACATAGAACTTTACTTTCGAATTCGTTGAACGCCTCTTGCATAACCCTCACACTACATTTCGCTTCGTGTAATTTTGGTTTGTCTGCAAGGATTTGGCTATGTTTATGTTTGCTGTGAAGTTCCCTTTGCTTCCGTAGCAGTTTTCTAAGTCGGTTGTTGTACCACGGTGGCTCTTTTCCATCTCTTACGATCTTGCTTGACGCATACTCATCTAATGCATGTTGTACGATGGTACTGAACTTTGTCCACTGATCCTCGACACTATCTATACTTGAGATAAAACTTTTGTTTTGAGCCGTCAAGTACGCTGAAATCTGCTTTTTGTCACTTTTGCTAAACAGAAAAATCTTCCTACCTTTTTTAATATTTCTATTTACGGCTGAAATCACCGATGCTGTATCCGCTTTATGATCGCTGATTCCCTGTTCTGCGTTAACTGTTTCAAATAGTTCAGGTCTGTTTGTCACAAGAAGATCTAATATGTTATCGTCACATGTCGGTTCTCTGTTTAACTGCTCAAGGTAGTTTTCAGATAATGCACTTTGTCCCTGCCACTCGTTATAAACGTTTGAGTCTCCCGGTCTATATCTGGTAAATTAAAATCTCCACCTAAAGCTATAACATGGTCGGGAAATCTACTCGAAATATTTTCCAAATTTTCCTTCAGATGTTTTGCCACAACAACTGCTGAGCCAGGGGGCCTATAGAAGCATCCAGTTACCATGTTTGAGCCTGCTTTAACTGTTACAGTCACCCAAATTATTTCACATTTCGGTCTTCGTTAATTTCCTTCGATACTATTGCACATCGAGTGTGTCGTAGACCCCTGAGGCCATGGGCCATGGGCCATGGGTCGTCAACAAGGCACTGTGCAAACTGGTGGTGTCTCCATAATGGTGTATGGGCTATGTTTACATGGAATGGACTGGGTCCTCTAGTCCAAGTGAACCGTTCATCGACTGGAACTGGTTATGTTCGGTCATTTGAAGGCCATATGCAGCCATTCATGGACTTCATGTTCCCAAACAACGATGGAATTTTTATGGATAACAATACACCATGTCACTGGGCTACAATTGTTCGAGATTGGTTTGAAAAACGTTCTGGACAGTTCGAGTGAATGATTTGGCCACACAGATCGTCCGACTGTCCGCAGCCCGTGGTCTCGCGGTCGCTTTCTCGCTTCCCGAGCACGGAGTCCCGGGTTCGATTCCCGGCGGGCTCAGGGATTTTCACTTGCCTCGAGATGACTGGGTGTTTGTGTTGTCCTCATCAAACTGGCGAGATGGGCTGAGCAAAGGTTGGGAATTTGTACGGGCGCTGATAACAGCGCAGTTGAGCGCCCCACAAACAAAACATCATCATCAGATCGTCCGACACGAATCGCAGGGAACATTTATGGGACATAAATGAGTGGCCAATTCGTGCACAGAATCCTGAACCGGCAACTGCTTTGCAATTATGGACGGCCATAGAGGCAGCATGGCTCAATATTTCTGCAGGATACTTCCAACGACTTGTCGAGTCTTTGCCACGTTGAATTGCTCTACTACACAGAACAAAAGGAGGTTCGACACGATACTAGGAGGTAGCCCATGACTTATTTCACCTCAGTTTATTGCTTCCACAGTAGCAGACTTCATTTTCAACAATTTTTATGCTTAGTTTATTGCTAATTTGATGTCTGCTACTCCACATTAGTTTGGTCTTTTTCCGATTTACTTTCAATCCATATTCCGTATTCAATAGACGGATCATTCATTCAATAAGTTCTGTAATACCTCTTCACTTTTACTAAGGATAGCAATGTCGTCATTGAATCTGATCATTGATAACCTTTTATCGTGAATTTTATCCCCACTCTTGAACCTTTCTTTTATTTCCGTCATTGCTTCTTCGATGTATATTGGTGGTCGTAACTTAACTTTCGCTGCTTGAGATGGCTCCAATGAAAAACGAGTGATAGTAGCACAATGAAACTTTGTGGAAACATTTTTGCGGACATTGGGGAAGAGAAACAACGAATAAGCCATTGAAAGAAACACATTTTAATTTCCACATGAGAAGGTAACATTTGTTCATTGTCTACCAAGTTTATGTTCCAAGTAACAAACGTTGCATCCACGACAGCCTGGAAACGCACTAGAGACAGCATTTCAAAACTGTTCGGAGCACTTTTCGAAAAGCGGGCTATGGAATGTTCAGCTATCGTGACGCAGCTCGTGCACCACCTGAAGATTGCAAACTGCGTCCAGTTCTCACCCACGGCAACAGTAACTTTCTTAAAAACTTGTGGCGCAATTGGCCTCTCCCTGGAGCAAGTCCCAAATCGCCAGTTTATTAGAACTTTCGAATCATATTCCTCAACCCCGGTACGGAAAGAGGACCTCTCCCTAGAGTTTCAATGCGTCGCCGTTCGCGGAGAGCAGCAGGACTGTAGCTGTTGTTTTGGTGCAACAGCTTTACGAGCAAAACCCCGCTCACCTTGTACAGTCCTGGGCTGACCGACTGCAACTGTAACGCACATTGATGTTCGTATTTCTATCGTACGTCGCCGTGACAGTACCGACGCCTAACGGCAAATCATGACACTAACACTACTACTCGTAACAAAGCAAATCTCTCAGCGCACAGCCTGAACTTTATTTCTATAAAGCTGGGTACCAACACGGTAAATAGCTTTCCGTCTGCACTGGCTGATGTAGCGAAAGTTTAATTGTAACCACCGTTTCTGATTTAGAAGGAAGGGCGAAAGCCTGCATCCCTGTCATACACTCTTTTTAATGAGAGCACTTTATTCTTGGCCCCTCTCCGTTCTTGTACGTATGGTATATTACCTGTCTTTTCATATAGCTTACTCCAATTTTTTCAGAAGTTCGAAAATCTTCGATCATTTTACTTTGTCGGACACTTTTTCCGTGTCAACAGATTCTATGAAAAGTCTTGATTTTTATTTAGTCTTGCTTCTGGTGCCTTTATCTTTCTGAAAGCCACATTGTTGCTCACATAATAGCTCCTCGTTTCTGTTTTCCGTATTTCTTTATATTATTCTTGTTACTAGCTTTGATGCATTGGATGTTACGCTCATTGTACGATAATTCTTACAATTATCTCCACTCGCTATCTTCCGGATAGTGTAGACGATATTTCCGGAAAGTCTGATTGTTTGTCTCCAGCCTCATAGATTTTGCATCCGAACTTCAACGGTCATTAGGTTGACACTTCCTCCACCGATTTCAGAAATTGTGAAGGTATGTTATCTGCCTTATTTAATCGAAGGTCTTCCAGATCTCTCTCAAACTGTGGCTCTAACACTACCGCCTCCATATCTTCCGTACGGGCCGGCCGCCGTGGTCGAGCGGTTCTAGGCGCTTCAGTCCGGAGCCACGCAGCTGCTACGGTCGCAGGTTGGAATCCTGCCTCGGGCATGGATGTGTGTGATGTCCTTAGGTTAGTCTGGTTTAAGTAGTTCTAACTCTAGGGGACTGATGACCTCAGATGTTAAGTCCCATAGTGCTTAGAGCCATTTGAACTATCTTCCGAAAGGACTCTCATTTACGATCGTACTTTTGTTAATAAATGATTTTATAGCACTGATTCAAATGCTTTTCGGATGTCAAGAAGTACCGCACACACCTATTTGCCTTGATCCGTTACATTCGGGATGTCATGTGAGAAAAGAGCGTTTTGGATTTCGCATGATTTGGGAGTCCATGCTGGTTGACATGGTGGGGTGGAATTCTGTTTCAGATACCTCATTATGTTTTAGGTCAAACAAAAAGTGATGTCCTACTTGCTCCGTCCGTCGGTTATTTTGCTGCCTAGATAGCAGAATTCCTTAACTTCATCTACTTCGTGACCATTTAAGTTTCTCGCTGTTCTCATTTCTGCTACTTCTTATTGCTTTCGTCTTTCTGCGATTTGCTCTCAAAGCATATTCTGTTCTCATTAGACTGTTCATTCCATTCAGCATACCATGTAATTCTTTTTCACGTTCACTCATGATAGCAATGTCATCAGCGAATCGTATCATTGATATCAAATGGTTCAAATGGCTCTGAGCACTATGGGACTTAACAACTATGGTCATCAGTCCCCTAGAACTTAGAACTACTTAAACCTAACTAACCTAAGGACATCACACAACACCCAGTCATCACGAGGCAGAGAAACATTGATATCATTTCACCTTGAATTTTAATCCCACTCCTGAACCTTTCTTTTATTTCTATCATTGCTTCTTCGATGTACAGATTGCACACTAGGGACGGAAGACTTTATCCCTGTCTTACATCCTTTTTAATCCGAGCACTTCATTCTTAGTCGTCCACTCTTATTATTCCCTCTTGTTTCTTGTACATAATCCATATTAACCATCTCTCCCTATAGGGACGGATAGGCGAACAGCATCAATAACGTCATATTTGAAGGACGAATGTCAAACATTTACCTTTGAGCAAAATACGAGGGCTATCCACAAAGTACATTACGTTTTGGAATTAAAAATAAATAAAGTATTGGAATTCTTTTTAATTATATACAGATGAAAGCCACACTTCAATACTACTTTTCTACATAGTTGCCATCGCACTTATCGTAGCGATGGACGAGCTTGGAAATTCCTTCGTCGTAAAATTCGGCCGCCTGCGCCTTCAACCACGTGGTTACCTCTTCTTGAATCTGTGCGTCGTCATCAAAACGCTGCATAGCCAACCACTTCTCCATTGCTGGGAATAAGTGGAAGTCGCTCGGCGCCAGGTCGGGACTGTACGGCGGATGGGGAAACAACTCTCACTTAAAAGATTCGAGAACTTCACGAGGGCCATTTGCCGTGTGGGCCCGTGCGGTGTCGTGAATCAGCAAGATCTTTGAGCCCAACTTTCCCCTGCGCTTGTTTTGTATTGCTCTTCTGAGGTTGTGCAGAGTTTGGCAATACCTTTGAGAGTTTATTGTAGTGCTTTTTTCCAGGAAATCCACAAAAATCGTATTTCTACCGGGTTACTGGTTGAAGGCGCAGGCGGCCGCATTTTACGACGAAGGAATTTCCAAGCTCGTCCATCGCTACGATAAGTGCCTTAATTTAAATGGAAACTATGTAGAAAAGTAGTATTTAAGTGTGGCTTTCATCTGTATATAATAAAAAAAAATCCAATACTTTATTTATTTTTAATTCCAAAACGTAATGTACTTTGTGGATAGCCCTCGTATTTTGCTCAAAGGTAAATGTTTGACATTCGTCCTTCAAATATGACGTTATTGAAGTTGTGAACGTCTCGACGTATTTTAGTTCCCCTAAAAATTGATGTGAGGATCATATTTCGTTTGGGGGAACGACAGCCAGAACCGTCAGTCTCGTAAACGTAAACTCCGTCCACAGGCCCCGGCGGGCACAGCGGAACCGACGGACCGCCGTGTCATCCTGCACCACTGGCGTCCCTGGACGCGGTTTGGAGGGGCGTGTGCTCGCTGAGCACACCGCTCTCCCGGCCGTTTTCTTGACCTTGGAGCCGCTGCTCCTCAGTTCGAGTCACGCGGCAGAGTGCGCCCCATTCCAATCCTCACAACAACAAAAAATCGAACCCGGATCCTCCACATGCTAGCCAAGCGCACCGATCACTCAGTTACGTTTCGTACATGAATGTAACTGGGACGAATATGATTAAAACTGATAAAAAAACCACAGTTATTATAGCGCAAGTTCCTAAATAATACGTACTCTCCGACCCGGTTTTTAAAAATAGTTTATTTGGGTGCTCTAAGAGTTTTGCTAAAAGGAACTCAAAAAATTAAAGATCAAAAGCATTAAGGGGGAGTGTTGTACCTTGGTAGCCTTCTCAGACTTTCGCCTCCAGCTGGATCTGTAAAAAAACTTTAATATTTTCTTATTCCATTTTTAAATGATGGAATTCACTTTTTACGTGCTGGAATCGTTTTCTGAAATTACAAAGTACTCCGGAAAATCAACGTTTTCCTAAATGGGAAAACATGTCGCAAAGTACAACGTAGTTATGCGCATAGGAAGAAATTTCCAATCGAAATTTAAAAGAGTTGCAAAAGAGGAAGTCTTGTTAATATAGTAGTTAATATTTTCCCTGCTACACACCAATAATCATCTGATGAAATCAAATTAAGCAGAATTATCATAAAAATCAGAAGTTAAATGCATTCTGAAATAGACGCTACTGGAAAATAACACAAATTTCCATTTCCAAAACAGGTAAGACATTAAACGAAGTCAGTTCATTTGCAAGTATCACGTGCTCCATTGATAAATGGTTCAAATGGCTCTGAGGACTATGGGACTTAACTTCTGAGGCCATCAGTCCCCTAGAACTTAGAACTACTTAAACCTAACTAACCTAAGGACATCACACACATCCATGCCCGAGGCAGGATCTGAACCGGCGACCGTAGCGGTCGTGCGGGACTGTAGCGCTTAGAACCACTCGGCCACCCCGGCCGGCTCCATTGGTAAAAGACATTCTTCTGTTTCAAGGTACAGGATGGCGCACGATCGACGAAGTATGGGTTAACTGTCAACATATTATGCACTATGTGATCAAAAGTATCCGGACATCCCGAAAAACATACGTTTTTCATATTAGGTGCATTGTGCTGCCACCTACTGCCAGGTGCTCCAAACCAGCGACATCAGTAGTCACTAGACATTGTGAGAGAGCAGAATGGGGCTCTCAGCGGAAATTACGGACTTCGAACGTTGTCAGGTAATTGGGTGTCACTTGTGTCACACGTCTGTAGGCGAGATTTCTACACTCCTAAACATCCCTAGGTCCACTGTTCCCGATGTGATAGTGAAGTGGAAACGTGAAGGGACCTCGTCTGTTCACTGACAGAGACTACCGACTATTGAAAAGGGTCGTGATGTGTAATAGGTAGACATCTATGCAGCCAATCACACAGAATTCCAAACTGCTTCAGGATCCACTGCAAGTACTACGACAGTTAGACGGGAGGTAAGAAAACTTGGATTTCACGGTCGAGTGGCTGCTCATAGGCCACACATCGCGCCGGTAAATGCAAAACGGCGCGTCGCTTGGTGTAAGAAGCGTCATCATTGGACGATTGAACAGTGGGAAAACGTTGTGTGGAGTGACGAATCACGGTACACAATGTGGCGATCCGATGGCAGGGTGTGGGTATGGCGAATGCCCGGTGAATGTCATCTGCCAGCTAGTGTAGTGCCAACAGTAAAATTCGGAGGCGGTGGTGTTATGGTGTGGTCGTGCTTTTTATGGAGTGGACTTGCATCCCTTGTTGTTTTGCGTGGCATTGTCACGGAACAGGCCTACATTGATGTTTTAAGCAGCTTCTTTCTTCTCACTTTTGAGGAGCAATTCGGGGATGGCGATTGTATCTTTCAACACGATCGAGCTCCAGTTCATAATGCACGGTCTGTGGCGGAGTGGTTACACGACAATGACATCCCCGTAATGGACTGGCCTGCACAGGTCCTGACCTGAGGCCCATAGAACAACTTTGGGATGTTTTGAAACACCGAATTCGTACAAGGCTTCACCGACCGACATCGATACCTCTCCTCAGCGCAACACTCCGTGAAGAATGGGCTGCCATTCTGCAAGAAACCTTCCAGCACCTGACTGAACGTATGCCTGCGAGAGTGGAAGCTGTCATCAAGGCTGAGGGTGTGCAAACGCCATGCTAAAGTCAATAATTACCGTTGGTGAGTGCCACGAACTTGTAAGTCATTATCAGCCAGGTGTCCGGATAATTTAGATCACATAGTGTACATATATATACAAGATGGTCCATTGATCGTGACCGGGCCAAATATCTCACGAAATAAGCGTCAAACGAAAAAACTACAAGGAACGAAATTTGTCTAGCTTGAAGGGGGAAACCAGATGGCGCTATGGTTGGCCCGCTAGATGGAGCTGTCAAACGGATATCAACTGCGTTTTTTAAAATAGGAACCCACATTTTTTATTACATATTCGTGTAGTACGTAAAGAAATATGAATGTTTTAGTTGGACCACTTTTTTCGCTTTGTGATAGATGGTGCTGTAATGGCCACAAACACATGGCTCACAATTTTAGACGAACAGTTGGTAACAGGTAGATTTTTTAAATTAAAATACAGAACGTAGATACGTTTGAACATTTTATTTCGGTTGTTCCAATGTGATACATGTACCTTTGTGAACTTATCATTTCTGATAACGCATGCTGTTACAGCGTGATTACCTGAAAATACCACATTAATGCAATAAATACTCAAAATGATGTCCGTCAACCTCAATGCATTTGGCAATACGTGTAAAGCCATTCCTCTGAACAGCGAGTAGTTCGGCTTCCGTAATGTTCGCACAGGCATTGACAGTGCGCTGACGCAAGTTGTAAGGCGTTGTCGGTGGATGACGATGGCAAATATCCTTCAACTTTCCCCACAGAATGAAATCCGGGGATGTCAGATCCGGTGAACGTGCGGGCCATGGTATGGTGCTTCGACGACCAATCCACCTGTCATGAAATATGCTAGTCAATACCGCTTCAACCGCACGCGAGCTATGTGCCGGACATCCATCATGTTGGCAGTACATCCCCATTCTGTCACGCAGTGAAACATCTTGTAGTAACATCGGTAGGACATTACGAAGGAAATCAGCATACACTGCACCATTTAGATTGCCAGCGATAAAATGGGGGCCAATTGTCCTTCCTCCCATAATGCCGCACCATACATTAACCCACCAACGTCGCTAATGTTCCACTTGTAGCAGCCATCGTGGATCTTCCGTTGCCCAATAGTGCATATTATGCCAGTTTACGTTACCGCTGTTGGTGAATGACGCTTCGTCGCTAAATAGAACGCGTGCAAAAAAATCTGTCATCGTCCCGTAATCTCTCCTGTGCCCAGTGGCAGAACTGTACACGACGTTCAAAGTCGTCGCCATGCAATTCCTGGTGAATAGATATATGGTACGGGTGCAATCGATGTTGATGTAGCATTCTCAACACCGACGTTTTTGAGATTCCCGATTTTCGCGCAATTTGTCTGCGAATCAGCCGTGACAGCAGCTAAAACACCTACTTGGGCATCATCATTTGTTGCAGGTCGTGGTTGACGTTTCACGTGTGGCTGAACACTTCCTGTTTCCTTAAATAACGTAAGTATCGGGGGAACGGTCCGGACACTTGGATGATGTCGTCCAGGATACCGTGCAGCATACATAGCACACGCCCGTTGGGCATTTTGATCACAATAGCCATACATCAACACGATGTCGACCTTTTCCGCAATTGGTAAACGGTCCATTTTAACACGGGTAATGTATCACGAAGCAAATACCGTCCGCACTGGCGCAATGTTGCGTGATACCACGAATTTACACGTTTGTGACTATTACAGCGCCATCTATCACAAAGCGAAAAAAGTGGTCCAACTAAAACATTCATATTTTTTTACGTATTACACAAATATGTAATAAAAAATGAGGGTTCCTATTTAAAAAAACGCAGTTGATATCCGTTTGACCTATGGCAGCGCCATCTAGCGGGTCAACCATAGCGCCAATTGGTTTCCCCTTCAAGCTAGACGAGTTTCGTTCATTGTAGTTTTTCGTTTGACGCTTATTTCGTGAGGTATTTGGCCCGGTCACTATCAATGGACCACCCTGTATATATATTACTGTCGCTGAGTACAAGAATACTGTATATATATCATTTTACATTGCAGAAAAGTGTATACCTAAAAATTGCCGTTACGTTCCATATAGGCTTAATATATTATACAGCACTTAAACGTGTAGGACGCGAAATATTTTCAGATGCTGCAAAAAATACAGCCAAGTGTCTCACAATAAAGGAAGTGCACAAAATGGCGCTAACCGGTTATAGCTGTCACCAGTGCGCATTCCTCCACGTGATTCTAAAATCGGGCGCTAGACTGAAGTGCCGACAAAAAACATTCGCGTGTCTCTAGGTACACTGTCCTCTAGGTACAACACTCTCCTCTAACGTAGACAAATGTCTGGCTGACCAGGAGGTAAAGCTGTCGTCGACGTGAGAGCTGGCTGGAACACCAGCGTGCTCGGCGCCGTGAGAGGCGGTACGCCTTCCCCTTCCTCTGACTTTAGAACTCACTCACCCAGCCAGTTACATGGGGACCTACAGTTGGATGTGGTCTTTGAACCACGGTGCTACTGCGCGTTTTTCACATCAACAAACAGGCAGTTGCAGTAGGCCTACTGACTTCAAGCAGTGGTTCCTGGGAAATAAATACTGTGTAGACATGAACAGTAGAGATGTTTTACTTAGAAGGCTTTAAGAGTTTTGACATAAAAAATCCAAAAGCGTTGCTTCCCATCACGGCCTCGTATATTGTGCGACTCGTAGTTCAGGAGGTATGACATCACAAACAGTGAGATGCCGAATCAACTGCCTATTGCTTAAAACTGATCACAGATTACCCACACTATACTTACCGAGTGTTTGATAATGAGAGCTCTTAGCGACTTCCAACAAACTTTAAAGATAATTTCAAACCTTCTCGGATCTTATTCTCGCCACGACACATTACATTAACTCATTTGTAAAGTAATCAGATGTGTAATGCTATTTTATACATTGGAGTAATTCTTTAAAGTGGAGCTTTCCAAAACTTGCCTCGATGCGACACCCTTCTAATATAGCCAATTTCACGTACACGCCCTTTCACCAATATTAATAAAGGAGCCACTATTGTAACAAATGGTATTTTAAAGAACTATTAATTTTAATATTTCATTTCGATGTGAATTATTATTACGCATTAAACACCTTTTCACAGATACAAAACTTTTCATTACTGTTATGAAATCAATGACTCACGTTGGCTCGACAAGCATTACTAATCTGCCTTATATCAGCTCGGATGAGGTCACATTCGACCGCCTTTCCTCGTCCAACTCTCTAAAAATTCGACGTTTAACTGTTTTTATGTTAGTCACAATAGAAAAATCTATTTTCACGTGAATATAGAAACAGAAGTACAAATTGAAACAGCCAAGATGAGTACTGTACAGCATTTAGCAATGTACGTCGCCATCACCTGATCTTCTGGAGCACATTTCACTGAATCTTGATCATATGCATATTGATTATTATGACAAGCATATGTCACATGAATGTCTCGTAGAAACCCCCAGCAAAGCGATGAGTGTTCCTTTACTTACGCCAGAGTAATCTTCCAATAAAGAAATCCAGAAGTTGCATACATTTCATTCTTGGTATTTAATTTTAAAGGGCGGTTGTTTTTAAGACCTGTCACTTCCTCGTTTTCAACAAGTTGAAGTTCAGGAGTACAGGAAGGCGCAAAACGATGTCTTATATCTGGTGCTGAGGAATATCCATCCAACCTGTTTTTCAATTGCACTAAATTGTCACGAATCAATTGCATTTTGTTACAAAGTACACATTTAGATGTCAATGGCAACCTTTCAAAATTGCGTTTTTTCGTTTTTTTTTAATCACACCTCGACTAAATATCTTAAAATTGCGATATTGTCTGTGGCCACAAGGAGATTTGCATCCTTACCTTATAGACTAACATGCGTCCTACTATTTCAAATAAATCAATCAGAAAGGAAAGCTAACTTTGCGCTCTAGGGCTCGTCTTTTAATGCATACAAAAACCTGGTTTTGTTTTCTTGCTCAGATAGATGCAGAAGTGCATTTGCAACCAAATGTTTCCCTGTGGATAGCCAGCGGACTTCAGTCTGAAGGAGAGGGTTACAATGCTGTGTTCCCAGCTCTTCACATATTTGAGCGAAAAGCCTTTGTTTTAGAGGTCTGCTTTTAATCTAATTTATCATTTTAAGAGTCTTGTCCGAAACTGATTTGAAATCCTTACCAACTCATTTTGCTAAGAGCGCTTCTCTATGTAAAAAGCAGTGCGTAATAATCAATTTTTCGTTTTATTATTTCGCCCCTCTGGCAAGTTCTGACATGGAACCTGTTTTTGAAGGCACGCTGTTTAATCCTGCCTAGTCGTCGAATATGGGGTGTCTAGGAATATAGGTTTCTCGGATCGCTAGACAACATTCAAACAAATCGTATTCATGGGTTTTATAGGGATGGGTTTTATAGGGATATGGCAGCAAGAGAGGGGAAGAAAACCAATGTGCACTCCGTGTGCCTACCGGGGGGAGTCATTCCAGTTGTGGAAAGGGTCCTTCCGGATGCCATGAAGGGTACAGGGTGCACCCATCTGCAGGTGGTCGCTCATGTCGGCACCAATGATGTGTGTCGCTATGGATCGGAGGAAATCCTCTCTGGCTTCCGGCGGCTATCTGATTTGGTGAAGACTGCCAGTCTCGCTAGCGGGATGAAAGCAGAGTTCACCATCTGCAGCATCGTCGACAGGACTGACTGCGGACCTTTGGTACAGAGCCGAGTGGAGGGTCTGAATCAGAGGCTGAGACGGTTCTGCGACCGTGTGGGCTGCAGATTCCTCGACTTGCGCCATAGGGTGGTGGGGTTTCGGGTTCCGCTGGATAGGTCAGGAGTCCACTACACGCAACAAGCGGCTACACGGGTAGCAGGGGTTATGTGGCGTGGGCTGGGCGGTTTTTTTAGGTTAGATGGCCTTGGGCAAGTACAGAAAGGGCAACAGCCTCAGCGGGTGCGGGGCAAAGTCAGGACATGCGGGGACCAAGCAGCAATCGGTATTGTAATTGTAAACTGTCGAAGCTGCGTTGGTAAAGTACCGGAACTTCAAGCGCTGATAGAAAGCACCGGAGCTGAAATCGTTATAGGTACAGAAAGCTGGCTGAAGCCAGAGATAAATTCTGCAGAAATTTTTACAAAGGTACAGACGGTGTTTAGAACGGATAGATTGCATGCAACCGGTGGTGGAGTGTTCGTCGCTGTTAGTAGTAGTTTATCCTGTAGTGAAGTAGAAGTGGATAGTTCCTGTGAATTATTATGGGTGGAGGTTACACTCAACAACCGAGCTAGGTTAATAATTGGCTCCTTTTACCGACCTCCCGACTCAGCAGCATTAGTGGCAGAACAACTGAGAGAAAATTTGGAATACATTTCATATAAATTTTCTCAGCATGTTATAGTCTTAGGTGGAGATTTCAATTTAGCAGATATAGACTGGGACACTCAGATGTTTAGGACGGGTGGAATGGACAAAGCATCGAGTGACATTATACTGAGTGCACTATCCGAAAATTACCTCGAGCAATTAAACAGAGAACCGACTCGTGGAGATAACATCTTGGACCTACTGATAACAAACAGACCCGAACTTTTCGACTCTGTATGTGCAGAAAAGGGAATCAGTGATCATAAGGCCGTTGCAGCATCCCTGAATATGGAAGTTAATAGGAATATAAAAAAAGGGAGGAAGGTTTATCTGTTTAGCAAGAGTAATAGAAGGCAGATTTCAGACTACCTAACAGATCAAAACGAAAATTTCTGTTCTGACACTGACAATGTTGAGTGTTTATGGAAAAAGTTCAAGGCAATCGTAAAATGCGTTTTAGACAGGTACGTGCCGAGTAAAACTGTGAGGGACGGGAAAACCCACCGTGGTACAACAACAAAGTTAGGAAACTACTGCGAAAGCAAAGAGAACTTCATTCCAAGTTTAAACGCAGCCAAAACCTCTCAGACAAACAGAAGCTAAACGATGTCAAAGTTAGCGTAAGGAGGGCTATGCGTGAAGCGTTCAGTGAATTCGAAAGTAAAATTATATGTACCGACTTGACAGAAAATCCTCGGAAGCTCTGGTCTTACGTTAAATCAGTAAGTGGATCGAAACAGCATATCCAGACACTCCGGGATGATGATGGCATTGAAACAGAGGATGACACGCGTAAAGCTGAAATACTAAACACCTTTTTCCAAAGCTGTTTCACAGAGGAAGACCGCACTGCAGTTCCCTTCTCTAAATCCTCGCACAAACGAAAAAATGGCTGACATCGAAATAAGTGTCCAAGGAATAGAAAAGCAACTGGAATCACTCAATAGAGGAAAGTCCACTGGACCTGACGGGATACCAATTCGATTCTACACAGAGTACGCGAAAGAACTTTCCCCCCTTCTAACAGCCGTGTACCGCAAGCCTCTAGAGGAACGGAGGGTTCCAAATGATTGGAAAAGAGCACAGATAGTCCCAGTCTTCAAGAAGGGTCGTCGAGCAGATGCGCAAAACTATAGACCTATATCTCTGACGTCGATCTGTTGTAGAATTTTAGAACATGTTTTTTGCTCGAGTATCATGTCGTTTTTGGAAACCCAGAATCTACTATGTAGGAATCAACATGGATTCCGGAAACAGCGATCGTGTGAGACCAAACTCGCTTTATTTGTTCATGAGACCCAGAAAATATTAGATACAGGCTCCCAGGTAGATGCTATTTTCCTTGACTTCCGGAAGGCGTTCGATACAGTTCCGTACTGTCGCCTGATAAACAAAGTAAGAGCCTAGGGAATATCAGACCAGCTGTGTGGCTGGATTGAAGAGTTTTTAGCAAACAGAACAGAGCATGTTGTTATCAATGGAGAGACGTCTACAGACGTTAAAGTAACCTCTGGCTGCCACAGGGGAGTGTTATGGGACCATTGCTTTTCACAATATATATAAATGACCTAGTAGATAGTGTCGGAAGTTCCATGCAGCTTTTCGCGGATGATGCTGTAGTATACAGAGAAGTTGCAGCATTAGAAAATTGTAGCGAAATACAGGAATATCTGCAGCGGATAGGCACTTGGTGCAGGGAGTGGCAACTGACCCTTAACATAGACAAATGTAATGTATTGCGAATAAATAGAAAGAAGGATCCTTTATTGTATGATTATATGATAGCGGAACAAACACTGGTAGCAGTTACTTCTGTAAAATATCTGGGCGTATGCATGCGGAACGATTTGAAGTGGAATGATCATATAAAATTAATTGTTGGTAAGGCGGGTAACAGGTTGAGATTCATTGGGAGAGTCCTTAGAAAATGTAGTCCATCAACAAAGGAGGTGGCTTACAAAACACTCGTTCGACCTATACTTGAGTATTGCTCATCAGTGTGGGATCCGTACCAGATCGGGTTGACGGAGGAGATAGAGAAGATCCAAAGAAGAGCGGCGCGTTTCGTCACAGGGTTATTTGGTAACCGTGATAGCGTTACGGAGATGTTTAACAAACTCAAGTGGCAGACTCTGCAAGAGAGGCGCTCTGCATCGCGGTGTAGCTTGCTCGCCAGGTTTCGAGAGGGTGCCTTTCTGGATGAGGTATCGAATATATTGCTTCCCCCTACTTATACCTCCCGAGGAGATCACGAATGTAAAATTAGAGAGATTATAGCGCGCACGGAGGCTTTCAGACAGTCGTTCTTCCCGCGAACCATACGCGACTGGAACAGGAAAGGGAGGTAATGACAGTGGCACTCAAAGTGCCCTCCGCCACACACCGTTGGGTGGCTTGCGGAGTATAAATGTAGATGTAGATGTAGATGTATTACGAAAAGTAAATGACAATACTCAACTTTGGGAATAATATTAATGTGTCGCTGAACCATAATATTAGACTTTCAAAATCTTTTCTTAAAGAATTTACTTTATTTACTAGCGATTCACCAAGAACATTAACCCATTTAATCACACTAGCTGAGAGTGGAAGTAGTCGCCAGGAAGTATCTGATGGAAAATAAAATTACCTTTAACAAATGTGAATTTTATTCCTAAAAGCCTTTTCAAAAACAGATTTAAAATTACAATCAGAAAGCACCCTCTAAATATCAAGTTAAAAGTATTCGGAGGCAGAATAACAAATTTTTATTGTTTAACAGTAGGAGCCTTCAGGCAGAGAAGCTTGCCGCTCCCTTTCAACACGGCCGTAGTCACGACCGCTGACAACGACCTCTGAAAAACTACACTAGTGTAAATCTGCAACAATCCAGATTACTTTAAACTAAAAATTTTAAACGCTCACATAAACACATTAACTATGCACCTTGTAAGAGGGATGGAAATGGTACAAACCCTCACACTAAGAAATTATTTGCCACCAAAAGTGCAATTTGTTTTTAAAAGGGCTCTTACGGTGGAAGGGTGGCAACTTTATAAAAATGACCATTTAAATAAAACCCATGAAATTCAGACTTACATAAAATGTACAACATGCTCTACACTACACATATACCGCCTCGCATGATGATAGGCAAGATAAAAACATATTTCAGGAATTCGGCCTCTACCTTAATTCTATACATTCGTTAACACCGAATCCGACAAACATGACAGAGGCAGCTACTAACGTACGGCAGACCGACAGGCAGACAGACAGACAGACACTAACTGACTAACAAATGTGGACGAGAGAGACTCAGACTAACTTGGCTGACCAACTGACAAGACTCGGCCAGACTGTCTCCGACTGACCGACCTCTTGGTGAGCTCATAGCGCCCCTTGAATGCACGTGAACAGGCAACCTTTCCCCTTTAACACCAGAGGGAGACACCAAAGCTGCGATTGCCACAGCGGCGCCACCGGCAGAAACGGAAGGCGACTGCTTTACACTACGCGCTGCGGCGCGCTCTTCAAAACCCCAAATTTTACTACGGCTCAGTCGCAAGCAAAGGGCGACATCCGAAATAAACACGCTTCCCCAGAATATACAATTCCTAATACAAGCGATGTAATACAGTTGACGCTTCTATTCGGGTCGCTAGTCTTTGAGCTTCTCTTCGACTGGGCCGCGACCAGTCGGGCGCGGCTCGTATGTCCTCTTCGCATAGGGGCCGCTGCTGTCGCGTTGTCGTGCTGGAGAGGGGTCGGTCAGCGTGCGATTGGCTGACGTCTTCTCCACAGCCCTCTGTGCTCCCTCGTTCCCGACTGCCGTGCCGGCGCCTGACTTTACGCCGTAACACACGCCATCTTTGCATATGCTGACGCAGTTCTTTCACGAGAAATTTCATGCATCCATTCATCGCTTCAAAAATGGCTCTTGGTTTGCTAGTTAAGAGAATTTCGTTGCAACGGAGATGCTGTTCAGCTATCATTCCTTCATCAATGAAACGAAAAAAGAAAGCGAACTGATCTAGGCCACTCGCATCGTTAAATTAGTCCAGCTTGTAATGGAACTTGAATTACGTAACCATTACGGCACCTCTACCTCTCGATACCAGCAATATTCTACTGTGTTTCTGTAAAGTAGTTAACATATTTCTGAGACAACATTCAGATTTGATTTGATTAATGTAGAGGTACTTTGATACATCGATATGTTTATATTGCAATGATATTATTCTTATGTGTATTCTTTCTTTTGCCACTATTATCTTTGTCGTACCTGTTACTCTGATTTTTTGGGCGCGTAAGCGATTATTAGTTAGTTAGAGTCGGACCTTGAGAAAGTCAAGTTTTGGACGTTATGTTGGAAAGACGTATATTGTAGCCAGTTTATAAAATGTGAACTTTAACAGTGAGGAAGATGTTTTCAAGTATGTTTTGTATTGTGAAGTGATGTTTTGTGTGCTACGTGAAATTGCAGCAAAAGTAATAAAAAGAAGTGTAACTTAAATTCGGAGTGCTGATTACTTTTTTACACCACCATTCTCCTGCAAAAGTGTAATCTTCAAGACTGGTTTGTGAAGCGCATCTACAAAACTTTTGAATATAGCAGAATAAAACCTAGGCCTCTTTGCATCCGAGCTTGGAATCATCACCACCTAGATTTTCGACGATTGAGCCATGATTTTACGAGACGAGCGTAGGAAACACGAAAAGATGAGTGCATAGTTTATTCATTATTACCTGAAATGGCTTTATTAACTGTGCTCTAATGACACCTGCCACATAATAACTTTGTTGTTGCCCGAAAATGCAGTATTTAGCATCGTGAGCAACACCACAATCATTATTAAATTTTGACCTTTGTTGTGGCAGGGTTGTTAGAAGCTGAATCGTGAACAATAAATCTGTCCATCATCTCGAGTTTTAACTGAATGTTCAATGTTTTCAAACATCTCCTGAATACGTCTTCCAACCCCGTTATCAGCCAAGGGATTTGTTTTCCCATTGCGCCATATGGCACTTGCCGCGAACGTATCTGTCGTCTTCCGGCTCGGACAGACTAGAGGTTGAGGTTGGAAGACCCGCTGGTTCGACCTGTCACGCAAAGGTTAAGCAGGCAATGCCCTCTTGTGTAGGGCGGAGGACGTGTGGGACTCCGGCGGCGGCACGAAGTCAGAAGGCTGCTGGCGAGTGTGCATCGGTGAGTTGTGCTGTGGACCACATTTCGCTGGAATTTCCGTAGTTTGAAGGGAATTCTTTGACGGTTGTCATGATGGTTTTAGAGTCGCGTTCAACTCTTAATGTGGTTTCAAGTGTTGCAAGAATCAGCCAGGCAATTGTTGAATTAGTTTGGGTTGTTGCAGCTGTGATTATATTTTTCTGTGGTATTAAGTGTTGCACAAATCAGCGGGGCAGCCACTGTATTAATTAGCCTTGCAGCAGTCTGTTGCTTTTTATCAGTTGTTTTAGGCGCTGCGCAGATCAGGTGGGTAGCTGTTAAATTCATTTGAGCTCTTGTAGTTGTCGATCGAACTTTCGTGGGTTTTAAGTGCTGCATAGGTAAGCCAGGCAAGCGTTGGCATGGCTGATGTTGCTGCAGATCTAAGTATTTATATACACTACTGGCCATTAAAACTGCTACACTACGAAGATGCTGTGATATGCAAATGATTAGCTTTTCAGAGCATTCACACAAGATTGGCGCCGGTGGCGACACCTACAACGTCCTGATATGACGAAAGTTTCCAACCGATTTCTCATACACAAACAACAGTTGACCGGCGTTGCCTGGTGAAACGTTGTTGTGATGCCTCGCGTAAGGAGGAGAAATGCGTACCATCACATTTCCGACTTTGATAAAGGTCGGATTGTAGCCTATCGCGATTGCGGTTTATCGTATCGCGACATTGGTGTTCGCATCGGTCGAGATCCAATGACTGTTAGCAGAATATGAAATCAGTGGGTTCAGAAGGGTAATACGGAACGCCGTGCTGGATCCCTATGGCCTCGTATCACTAGCAGTCAAGATGACAGGCATCTTATCCGCATGGCTGTAACGGATCGTGCAGCCACGTCTCGATCCCCGAGTCAACGGATGGGGACGTTTGGAAGACAACAACCATCTGAATGAACAGTTCGACGACGTTTGCAGCAGCATGGACTATCAGCTCGGAGACCATGGCTGCGGTTACCCTTGACGCTGCATCACAGACAAGAGCGCCTGCGATGGTCTATTCAATGACGAACCTGGGTGCACGAATGGCAAAACGTCATTTTTTCGGATGAATCCAGGTTCTGTTTACAGCATCATGATGTTCTCATCCGTGTTTGACGACATCGCGGTGAACGCACATTGGAATCGTGTATTCGTCATCGCCATACTGGCGTATCACCCGGCGTGATGGTATGGGGTGCCATCGGTTACACGTCTCGGTCACCTCTTGTTCGCATTGACGGAACTTTGAACAGTGGACGTTACATTTCAGATGTGTTACGAGCCGTGGCTCTACCCTTCATTCGATCCCTGCGTAACTCTACCTTTCAGCAAGATAATGCACGACCGCATGTTGCAGGTCCTGTACGGGCGTTTCTGGATACAGAAAATGTTCGACTGCTGCCTGTCCAGCACATTCTCCAGATCTCTCGCCAATTGAAAACGTCTGGTCAATGGTGGCCGAGCAACTGGCTCGTCACAATACGCCAGTCACTACTCTTGATGAACTGTGGTATCGTGTTGAAGCTGCATGGGCAGCTGTACCTGTACACGCCATCCAATCTCTGTTTGACTCAATGCCCAGGCGTATCAATGCCGTTATTACGGCCAGAGGTGGTTGGTCTGGGTACTGATTTCTCAGGATCAATGCACCCAAATTGCGTGAAAATGTAGTCACATGTCAGTTCTAGTATAATATATTTGTCCAATGAATACCCGTTTATCATCTGCATTTCTTCTTGGTGTAGCAATTTTAATGGCTAGTAGTGTATTTATGTGAAATTAATTGCTGCTCGACGCAGGCTAGCAGCTTTTGAATTGTTAAGCGAGGTTGCAGGTTGACGTTGGTGGGCCTCATGGCAGTTGTGAAGAATGGAGGTATTGCCGATATTTTTCCGTTTCTGTTAAGGAAGCAGTAGTAGGTGCTGGACTCCACGGAACTTCAGTGGTTACGAAATTCCCCCTCATTAGCGCACTGAAAAGTGTTTGCGTTAGAAGACATCGGTGGTAATAGTTTTAGAAGGCTGTGAAACAAGCATATTCTTCAGCTTCCCATATCTGCAATTAGTTTGTGCTCCAGTGGCCCAAGTTCGTTATCAGTTCTTGGCGCTCATTTGGTTGTTGAAGTAAGTGGTTGTTAAGGTACTCTAATTGGCGACTATGGGGGAAGCGCAGGTTGGGGCAATTACAACCATGAAATCAAGACAGTCTGAACAGCTGCAAGTAATACCAGCCAATAACATCTAGTTGGATGTCAGAGGTTGGTTATCGAAAGGCCAGGACTTTGCCAGTTTGTCAGCTTCATTTACATTATTTGCACAGATTTGATAAGGAAGTTCGTAGTAATTATCGACTGGGCATCTCAGGGATCGGTGGTGTGAGTATGATGGTAGGCAAACAGAGCTGATACAAGGAATATTCCTGAGGCGGAAGGGGAGGCAACACCAGTAAGGATGGTGGCACCTAATGATTTGGCGCACAGGCTCCAAGAACATGTAGCTGCCATACTGATTGTATCCACTCAGGCTAAAGGAGCTTAAAGGGTACATCGAAAAAATGTTCAGCAGAAGATTATTAAATTATCCAGATCTCCTTATCCAGGTGGAGGTTCGAGACCAGTTTCAGATTATGAGCTACATGACCTTCATCCATATTTCGCCGGGCTGAAAGGCACAGCGGTGTTTACAGTACTTCATTTGAACCAGACCTATAATCCGATTCCCTGACATAAGGACTCTAGGAAAATTACTGCATTTATTACGGGCTCGAACCGTTTGGTTTGGTCGCTAAGATGCCGGTATTATCACGCCACAAGGACCCCATCTTCTCAGATATGAAGTTCGATTTCGTGTTCCACTGTCAACATGATTTGCTTGTGTATGGTTCAAATGGCTCTGAGCACTATGCGACTTAACTTCTGAGGTCATCAGTCGCCTAGAACTTAGAACTAATTAAACCTAACTAACCTAAGGACATCACACACATCCATGCCCGAGGTAGGATTCGAACCTGCGACCGTAGCGGTCACGCGGTTCCAGACTGAAGCGCCTTTAACCGCACGGCCACACCGGCCGGCCGCTTGTGTATAGTAGGACTATGGAGGAGCAATGGGGTCATTCGAACCAAGTCTTTGGGAGATTGCATAACGCTGGATGGACTGCTAATCCAGAGAAGGTGAAGTTAACACCGAGAGCAATTCAGTTTCTGGGTGATATAGTGCTATCGACCCCCAAGAGAGTACAAGCAGGCTTGAGTTATCCAAGATGCACCGATGTGAAAGCAATTGCCAATTTTATTGGCACGGCAAATTTTTTTTGAAAATTTGTCCTTCAGTTCTACCAAACGACTGTCCCGCTGAATCATCTTAGGTGAAAGGGACAGACGTTTGAGTACAGTCCATCACAAGAAGCTACCTTTCAGGCATTGAATGAAGTATTGCTCTCAGTTCCAAAATTTGCATTGGCCGATTAAAAAAAATGTTCATTGTTTAAACGGATGCTTGTATTTGTGGGTGCAAACGGCCTTGCCGCACTGGTAACACGTGTTCCCGTCAGATCACCGAAGTCAAGCGCTGTCGGGCTGGGCTAGCCGAGCGCTGTCGTCCCAAAGCAGCCGCTTTTTATTAGACCTAGAGAAAACAATACCATCTTTATTTCAGTTTTAGGTGTACAGCGAATGGCGTTAAAAGGCATTGTGTAAAGTCTTTTCCTTATACAACGAGTCTTAACGTGAATGCAACCCCGAAATTCAGCCAATATGCTGTGGGCTGATACGCCGATCAAATATTTGTTTTCCTTTGCAGTTAGATTTATGTAAGACCTTATAAAATAATTAGTTTTTATTGCTAGGATTTATCCGGTTATGTAACCAGCGTAATTTCTGTTCTCTCGTTGTTACTTATAAGATTGTAGAAACAGTTGTACAGTTTGCTTTCGTTTCCAGTTAGATAACCAGAGGTACCACTGTAAATAAATAAATAAATAAATCTACGTCTGCGGACATAATTATGACTGGGCAGCAATCACGTATGGGGTTCTTAAGTCCACTATTGTTGCTCATATATGCAAATGATAATCTTTCTCACATACAATAATCAGATGACACTAGTATTGTATTCAATTCAAGCATTCATACAGAAACAGATGGAATGGGAAACAAAGCTCTTAAAAGTATCATTAACTGGTTTTCCGCAAATTTTAAAAAGACACAACATATTCTTCATCTAGGGGTACTACACCAACGTAAGTGTAATACACGGTGAGGAACTAATAAATAGGGTGGAAACTTCAAAATTCTAAGGCGTCCATATTGATGAGAATTTAAATTGGAAAAAGCACATTTTGGAATTCTTAAAACAGCTTAGTCGCATCTGCACTTTCAATCATTTTAAATCTTGGGTAGAGAGACAAATCAGTAAGCTGATATATTTTATATATTTTCATTCAGTATTGTTCTGGGGTAGCTCATCTTTTAGAAAGAAAGTCTTCATTGCGCAAAAATGTATGTGGTGGTCACCGATGTCATCTCGTAGACATCTATTTAAGGAGTTGGGCATTCTGACAACTGCTTCACAGTATATTTATTCCCTCATGAAGTTTGTTGTAAATAATCCACTACAGGTCAGACGCACAGTGATGTACATAATTACAATGCTAAACGGAAGAATGACATTCATTACTCCACATCAAGGTTGTCTTTCACACAAAAAGGGATGCGCAATGCTGTACGAAAAATTTTTGATCACTTACTCAGTGATATAAAATGTCTAAAATTTGAAAACAAACTGGGAAGGCTTCACCTTGAGAACTCCTTCTCCTCCATAGAAGATTTCTATCACTAATGTGTAAAAAGGTGGTGGGTAGAAATTACTAACTCACATCTGTTTATCTTTTTTTTCTTTTGTAAAAAAAAGAAAAAAGCAGCTTAGAAGTGTTCAAAATGTAACCATATATACAAACCAATTTGCGTTGTGACTGTAAAGTGACTCGCTCCGCATCATTACGTTCTATAGTGCAAAATGATCCATGGAACATTAACTAACTAACTAACTAAGTTAGATGTATGTTACCTGCTGTTTCACTGCAGTACACTACACCCCCCCCCCCCCCCACACACCTAGACAATTTTCATTTAGACATACATTATTTGTTGTTGTCGAGTTACTGAGTCCGAAGCCTGCCTTGATGCAACTATGCACGCTAGGTGCCTCATCTCTGCATAACTGGTGCCATCTGAACCAGCTTTCCGCATTCGAGCCTTGGTCTGTGGCTACAGTTCTTAATCCTCCACACTTCCTTCCTCTACCAAACAGACAATTCCTTGATGACTTAGGACTTGCCTACCAAACGAGCCCCTCTTTTAATCAAGCTGTGCCAAATTTCTTTTTTCGCAGTTCTGCTAAGTACCTCCTCATCATTTGGTCGATCTGCCCATCTAATATCCAGCATTCTTTTCTATCATCACATTGAAAAAGCCGCTTTGTCTCAGCTGTTTATCGTCCATGTTTCACTTCCTCGAGGACGTGTTGTGCGATACACGAGAGGCGACGCCATATCAGACTCCCGTATGTTGGATATATCCTCCGGGAAGCCAAGACAGTCACAAATTACTCTTTTCTAGAAATGCCTTTCTTTCTATTGTCAGTCTATATTTTATATCCTCTGTTCTTCGGCCGCCATCACTTGTTTTTCTGCCCAAATAGTGAAATTCATATACTATTTTAATTGTCTCATTTTCTAACCCAATTCCCTCACCATCGCCTGATTTACATCAAATCGAGCCTAGACACAGCTTACATTTTGAATAAAATTCATAAGCAATGGCAGCCAAAGACTTTTGGCTGTTGTTGTTGTTGTGCTCTTCAGTCCTGAGATCGTTTTGATGCAGCTCTCCATGCTACTCTATCCTGTGCAAGCATCTTCATCTCCCAGTACCTACTGCAACCTACATCCTTCTGAATCTGCTTAGTGTATTCATCTCTTGGTCTCCCTCTATGATTTTTACCCTCCACACTGCCCTCCAATATTAAACTGGTGATCCCTTCTTCTAGTCAAGTTGTGCCACAAACTTCTCTTCTCCTCAATCCTATTCAACACTTCCTCATTAGTTATGTGATCTACCCATCTAATCTTCAGCATTCTTCTGTAGCACCACATTTCGAAAGCTTCTATTCTCTTCTTGTCCAAAATATTTATCGTCCATGTTTCACTTCCATACATGGCTACACTCCATACAAATACAGGGTGTCCCAAAAAGAAAGACCCGATTTTAAATAGAATTATTTATTAGGAAAAAGGGCTTAACACAAATAAATTGCATACTAAATTACTCAGAAAAGACAGGAGTTTATAAAAATCCATCATAAATGTTCAATATGTCCTCTATTGGCTGCACCGATGACATCTATGCAATATCCGAATTCGTCCCAAACTGAGCGTAAGGTTTTTCTGTTACTGAAGCTACAGCAGCTGATATTCTAGTTTTTAGTTCATCAATGACACCAGGTAATGGAGGAACGTTTAGCACGAAATCGAATATGAAATTCCCGCCGAACTGCGATCACTGATGGAGTACGACTAAATTCAATAACACACTACGCCTTCTGTTGCGCGGACGCCATATTGCGCGCGACTGGCTGCACGCTCCAGGTCTGCGCTCGTAGCGACATCTAGCGGATTTTTTCTGAAACTCTAGACCATGCTGATTACATCTAGCGCTGTTTCAGTTACCTAGCGACTTTTGTCTCAATATTATTGCAAGTTAAAATCGGGTCATTCTTTTTGGGACACCCTGTACTTTCAGAAACGACTTCCTGACATTTAAATCTATACTCGATGTTAACAAATTTCTCTTCTTCAGAAATGCTTTCCTTGCCATTGCCAGTCTACATTTTATATCCTCTCTACTTCGACCATCATCAGTTATATTGCTCCCCAAATAGCAAAACTCCTTTACTACTTTAAGTGTCTCATTTCCTGATCTAATTTCCTCAGCATCACCCGACTTAATTCGACTACATTCCATTATCCTCGTTTTGCTTTTGTTGATGTTCATCTTATATCCTCTTTTCAAGGCACTATCCATTCCTTTCAAGTACTCTTCCAAGTCCTTTGCTGTCTCTGACAGAATTACAATGTCATCGGCGAACCTCAAAGTTTTTATTTCTTCCCCATGGATTTTAATACCTACTCCGAATTTTTCTTTTGTTTCCTTCACTGCTTGCTCAATATACAGATTGTATAACATCAGGAAGAGGCTACAACCCTGTCTCACTCCCTTCCCAACCACTGCTTCCCTTTGATGTCCCTCGACTCTTATAACTGCAATCTGGTTTCTGTACAAATTGTAAATAGCTTTTCACTCCCTGTATTTTACCCCTGCCACCTTCAGAATTTGAAAGAGAGTATTCCAGTCAACATTGTCAAAAGCTTTCTCTAAGTCTACAAATGCTAGAAACGTAGGTTTGCCTTTCCTTAATCTAGCTTCTAAGATATGTCGTAGGGTCAGTATTGCCTCACGTGTTCCGATATTTCTACGGAATCCAAACTGATCTTCCCCGAGGTCGACTTCTACTAGTTTTTCCAAACGTCTGTAAAGAATTCGCGTTAGTATTTTGCAGCAGTGACTTATTAAACTGATAGTTCGGTAATTTTCACATCTGTCAACACCTGCTTTCTTTGGGATTGGAATTATTATATTCTTCTTGAAGTCTGAGGGTATTTCGCCTGTCTCATACATCTTGCTCACCAGATGGTAGAGTTTTGTCAGGACTGGCTCTCCCAAGGCTGTCAGTAGTTCTAATGGAATGTTGTCTACTCCCGGGGCTTTGTTTCGACTCAGGTCTTTCAGTGCTCTGTCGAACTCTTCACGCAGTATCATATCTCCCATTTCATATTCATCTACATCCTCTTCCATTTCCAAAATATTGTCCTCAAGTACATCGCCCTTGTATAGACCCTCTATATACTCCTTCCACCTTTCTGCTTTTCCTTCTTTGCTTAGAACTGGGTTTCCATCTGAGCTCTTGATACTCATACAAGTGGTTCTCTTTTCTCCAAAGGTCTCTCTAATTTTCCTGTAGGCAGTATCTATCTGACCCCTAGTGAGATAAGCCTCTACATCCTTACATTTGTCCTCTAGCCATCCCTGCTTAGCCATTTTGCACTTTCTGTCGATCTCATTTTTGAGACGTTTGTATTCCTTTTTGCCTGCTTCATTTACTGCGTTTTTATATTTTCTCCTTTCATCAATTAAATTCAATATTTCTTCAGTTACCCAAGGATTTCTACTAGCCCTCATCTTTTTTTCCTACTTGATCCTCTGCTGCCTTCACTACTTCATACCTCAATTTACCCATACTTCTTCTACTGTATTTCTTTCCCCCATTCTTGTCAACTGTTCCCTTATTCTCTCCCTGAAACTCTCTACAACCTCTGGTTCTTTCAGTTTATCCAGGTCCCATCTCCTTAAATTCCCACATTTTTTCAGTTTCTTCAGTTTTAATCTACAGTTCATAACCAATAGATTGTGGTAAGAGTCCGCATCTGCCCCTGGAAATGTTCAACAATTTAAGACCTGGTTCCTAAATCTCTGTCTTACCATTATATAATCTATCTGAAACCTGTCAGTATCTCCAGGCTTCTTCCATATATACAGTCCCTCAGCATAGCTTGATTTAATTCAACTACGTTTCATTTCATTATCGTAATTTTATCGAGCCTAGACACAACTTAAATTTTAAACAAAATTCGTAAGCAATGGCTGCGGAAGACTTGCGGTAGAATCTGCAAACCTTGTTCTGCCAACGAGCTTGTCAAACAGAGCGGAGGGCACTTTGTTGCCCTTGTGATGGGAAACTGCCCTAAAAAGGCAGAAGAAAATCGGCAATGATCAACGGCATGTGGCTGCAAAACGTGATGGAAACCACTGCTTTAAAGACACAATGTGTATCCTCAGGACATGTATAATGTAATTGAAAAGTGACATGATGATCTCTCCACTGGCGAAACAGTCTAGATTAATCCCCCGTTCGGATCTGCTAAGGTGGAGATGTTCATGACCAGTAAGATGGAATAACGAACGACGAGATAACGTTCTAAGAGTCTGAGCACGGAATGTCAGAAGTCTGAACGTAGTAGGAAAGCTAGAAAATCTGAAAGGGAAATGCAGAGTCCCAGTCTATATCGAGAAGGCGGCAGTGAAGTGAAATGGAAAGGAGATAAGGGCTGGTGGGCAGACGAATGCAGGGTAATGTCAACACCAACAGAAAATTGTGTATCGGGAGCTAGATTCGTTAGGAAAGTAGTGAGCCACTGTGAACAGTTCACTGATGGCGATATTCTTATCAGATTCAAGAGTAATCCATCGCCGACAACGATAGTTCAGGTGCACATGCTAACGTCGCAAGCAGATTATGAAGAGACAGAGAAAGCATATGAGGATAGGGAACGGGTAATTCAATATGTAAAAGGAGATGAAAACCTAATAGTTATCGCGGTTGTAGGGTAACGAGTAGAAGAAAGTGTTACAGAAGAATGTGGGCATAACCGTAGGAATGAGAAGAGGAAAACCAGTTAAGTTATGCAATGAATTTCCGATGATAACAACGAATACTCTGTTTAAGAATCACAACAGAAGGAGGTACACTTGGAAAACATCCGAAGACACGGAAAGGTTCCAGCTTGATTACATCATGGACAGATAGATTGCGAAATCAGATACTGGACTGTAATGCGTGCCCAGATGCAGATATATAGACTCAGATCACAATTTAGTAATGATAAAGTGTAGACTGAAATACAAGAGAACCGTCCGAAAGATACGTGTGAAAGGAAGTGGGATAGTGAAGTACTGAGAAATGACGAGACGCATTTGGACTTCGCTAAGGTTGTGGATATTACAGTAATGAACGCACGTGAAGGCAGTGCGTCTGAAGAGGAGTAAGCATCTCTGAAAAGGGCAATCATAGACGTTGGAAGGACTCAGATATGTACAAGGAAGGTAAATGCGAAGCACCCTTGCGTAACAGAATCGAATACTTCAATTGATCAACGAAAGAAGAAAGTTCAAAAATTGTCAGAGAAAGGCAGGAATACAGCAATAGAAGTCCATTAGGCATGAAATATATAGCGAGAGCAGGGCAGCCAATGCGAATGGCTGCAGTTAAAATGCATGGGTGATAACATTTAGAGTGCTTTGGGAATTCCATTGTTAAATGCAGAGAGCGGATGGGTGGAAGGACTACAATGAAGGCCTCTATGAAGGGGAGCACTTGTCTGATGATGTGACGAAAGAAGAAATTGGAGTCGATATGGAACAGATAGGGGATCCAGTATTACAGTCAGAATTTAAAAGTGCGCTGGAAGAAGACCTGAGACGAAATAAAGCAGAGGGGATAGATATCATTGCGTAAGAGTTTCTAAAATCACTGTGGGAGGGGGAGGGGGGAGGGGAGGGGAGGAAAGGCTACCAAACGATTATTCAGGTTGGTGTGTAGAATCTATGAGACGGGCGGCGTACCATTAGACTTTCGGAAAAATATAATCCACACAATGCCGAAGATAGCAAGGGCCGATACGTGCGAAAATTATCATACAATCAGTTTAACAGCTCATGAATCCAAGCTGCTGATAAGAATAATATACAGAAGAATGGAAAAGAAAATTAAGAATAATTTAGATGAGTATCAGTTTTGCCTTAGGAAAGATAAAGACTCCAGAGAGGAAGCTCTCGCGCTGTGCTTGATAATGGAAGCAAGTCTGAAGAAAAAATCGAGACACGGTTATAGAATTCGTAAACATAGAAAAAGCGTTCGTCATTGTAAAATAGTGCAAGATGTTTGAAATTCTGAGAAAAATAGGAGTAAGATAGGAAAGACTGTAAGTAGTCTGTTTAGGTTTTTATGTTGGTAACGCCACGTAGTGCTCTGTAAGAAAATCACTGACTGTGCTGTGTGCAGTCTGAGGCTGGTTGGCATTGTTGGAATATTTGCTATTGTAGTGTCGGGCAATTGGATGTGAACAGCGCGTAGCGTTGCGCAGTTGGAGGTGAGCCGCCAGCAGTGGTGGATGTGGGGAGAGAGATGGCAGAATTTTGAGAGCGGAGGATCTGGACGTGTGTCCATCAGAAAAAGGAAATTTGTAAGACTGGATGACATGAACTGATATATATATATATATATATATATATATATATATATATATATATATATATATATATATATATATATATATATATATAATGACTTTTGAACACTATTAAGTTAAATACATCGTTTATTCTCTACCAAAATCTTTCATTTGCTAACTATGTCTATCAGTAGTTAGTGCCTTCAGTAGTTAGAATTTTTTATTTAGCTGGCAGTACTGGCGCCGCTGTATTGCAGTAGTTCGAGTAACGAAGATTTTTGTGAGGTAAGTCATTCCTGAAAGGTATAGGTTATTGTTAGTCACAGCCATTATTTTGTAGGGATTATTGAATGTCAGATTTCGTTGCGCTAAAAATATTGTGTGTCAGTTTAGTGTTGATCAGAATAAGTAAAGAGAGAAATGTCTGAGTACGTTCAGTTTTGCTCAGCTGTTTAAAAATCAAATAACGTAAGAGGTTTATCAGCACAGTTATTTATAAATTTTTCTAAGGGGATGTTTCAAGACGTGTAATATACAATGCTCAGATTAAAATAATGTAAAACAGGAATGCAGTCTTTCTCTCCTACTGTTCAATCTATACATCAAAGAAGCAATTACGGAAATAAAACCAAGATTCAACGATGGGATTAACATTCAAGGTGTAAGGATATCAGTGATAAAATTTACTGATTACATTTTTATCCTCAGTGAACGTGATAAAGATTTACAGGATCTGTTGCATGGCATAAACAGTCTAATCACTGAGAGTGAACCGGAAAAAGACAAAGGTAATGAGATGTTAGCAGAAATGAGAATAGTGAGAAACTTATTAAAACTAGTGATCGCGATGAAGCAGAAATTAACGAATTCAGGTATCTTGGAAGCAAAATTGTATATGACGGATGAAACGAGGAGGGCGTAAAAAAGGACGCTAGAACAGGAAAAGAGGGCATCCCTTGTCAGCAGAAGCGTCAAACTGAGGAAGAAGTTATTTGGAATGTACGTTTGAAGCACAGCATTGTGTGGTAGTGAAACAAGGACTGTGCGAAAACCGGAACAAATGACTCTGAGCATCTGATGTCATCTGTCCCCTAGAACTTAGAACTACTTAAACCTAACTAACCTAAGGACATCACTCACATCCATGCCCGAGGCAGGATTCGAACCTGCGACTGTAGCGGTCGCGCGGTTCCAGACTGAACCGCCTAGAACCGCTCGGCCACTCCGGCCGGCAAAACCGGAACAGAAGAGAATTGAAGATCCGAGACGTGAATGTTGAAAATTATGTGGACTGGTAAGATAAAGAGTGAAGAGGTTCTTCGCAAAATTGGCGAGGGTAGGTACATCTGGACAACACTGACAAGAAGAAGGGACTGGATGATAGGACTAGGGAGGACCTCTAGAGGGAGCAGTGGACGACAAAAACTATAGGGGACGGGAGATTTGAATAAATTAAAAAAAGCCTTACTTTTGTTCATGTTCGTTTTAAAACATCGTTTCGAGACACTATCCATCGCAATGAACTTCTCTTTCAAGTCCTCCGCCATATCTTACACAGTTACAATATCGAAATGTACCGTTTCCTTATTTTCTACTAGGTTTCCTTTGCTTTTTGCTCAATATGCAAATTGAATAACGTCGGGGATAGGCTACAGTCCTCTCTCACATCATCATCATTAATTAGTTTCACTTCCCGGGGTTGGGCTCATTGTCTGTTCCGGCTTCCAATGGTACCGCCTCACACGACTGGGGTGCTTGATCTCGGGCAGTCCCCTCGCCTCTTACCATTGGGGTGCTTCATTCGATGAGTGTCCATAGCGCGAGAGTTACGACGGTTCTATGCAAACACACTGCCGTGTCAGTCACTCTGATGGCGCGGTTCGAAATGAGCATTCCGATGGTTTGGGGATTCGCCACATACAACCTCGTAGGGAACAGAAACCTACTTTACCATACAAGTAGTTTACTTGCCAGAAATATCTATGCCTAGCCACATTATTAGTACACCAAAATCGTATTTGCAACAATCAAGTAACGTTTGAACATCATTATCATCTGTTATAACATAAAGATTAACGTTCACATCGTAAATGAAATGTCGAATCGATGCGTCGGTTCTTAATTGCAAAAACAAGCACGCACTACCACGAATGGAAAAACAATTTTTTGAGGAAACCGTACCTATTTTTTGTCTTAGAAGCCGAATATGCAACAAATATGGGGGTTCCCATTTGAAAATACGAAGTTGACCCTCCCCACGCAGGAGGAGTAGTCCGCCGCTCGTGGTCTCGCGGTAGCGTTCTCGCTTCCCGAGCACGGGGTCCCGGGTTCGATTCCCGGCGGGGTCAGGGATTTTCACCTGCCTCGAGATGACTGGGTGTTTGTGTTGTCCTCATCATTTCATCGTCATCCAGGAAAGTGGCGAAATTGGACTGAGCAAAGATTGGATAATTGTACGGGCGCTGATAACCACGCAGTTGAGCGCCCCACAAACCAAACATCATCCCTCTCAGGAGGAGTGGTCAGAAAGCGACCAGTTGTAGCACAGACAGATGTCCGCTTTGCTAATATTATCTTTACACCTAGAAATTTTTTTTCCTACGATGCGTCGTTTTCTAGATATACAGGGTGGTCCATTGGTAGTGACCGGGCCAAATATCTCAGAACGAAACTCGTCTAGCCAGGAGGGGGGAACCAGATGGCGCTATGGTTGGCCTGCTAGATGGCGATGCAATAGGTCAAACGGATATCAACTGCGTTTTTTAAATAGGAACCCTCATTTTTTATTATATATTCGTGTAGTACGTAAATAAATATGAATGTTTTAGTTGGACCACTTTTTCGCTTTGTGATAGATGGCGCTGTAATAGTCACAAACGTGTAAATACGTGGTATCACGTAACATTCCGCCAGTGCGGACGGTATTTGCTTCGTGATACATTACCCGTGTTAAAATGGACCGTTTACCACTTGCGAAAAAGGTCGATATCGTGTTGATGTATGGCTATTGTGATCAAAATGCCCAGCGGGCGTGTGCTATGTATGCTGCTCGGAATCCTGGACGACCTCATCCAAGTGTCCGGACCGTTCGTCGTTATTTAAGGAAGCAGGAAGTGTTTAGCCACATGTGAAACGTCAACCACGACCTGCAACAAATGATGATGCCCAAGTAGGTGTTTTAGCTGCTGTCGCGGCTAATTCGCACATCAGTAGCAGAAAAATTGCGCGAGAATCGGGAATCTCAAAAACGTTGGAGTTGACAATGCTACATCAACATCGATTGCACCCGAACCATATTTCTATGCACCAGGAATTGCATGGCGACGACTCTGAACGTCGTGTACAGTTCTGCCACTGGGCAGAAGAGAAATTACGGGACGATGACAGAGTTTTTGCACGAGTTCTATTTAGCGACGAATCGCCATTCATCAACAGCGGTAACGTAAACCAGCATAATATGCCTACTGGGCAACGGAAAATCCACGATGGCTGCGACAGGTGGAAAATCAGCGACCTTGGCGGGTTAATGTATGGTGCCGCATTATGGAAGGAAGGACAATTGGCCCCTATTTTATTACTGGCAATCTAAATGGTTCAAATGGCTCTGAGCACTATGGGACTCAACTGCTGAGGTCATTAGTCCCCTAGAACTTAGAACTAGTTAAACCTAACTAACCTAAGGACATCACAAACATCCATGCCCGAGGCAGGATTCGAACCTGCGACCGTAGCGGTCTTGCGGTTCCAGACTGCAGCGCCTTTAACCGCACGGCCACTTCCGCCGGCCGGCAATCTAAATGGTGCAGTGTATGCTGATTTCCTTCGTAATGTTCTACCGATGTTACTACAAGATGTTTCACTGCATGACAGAATGGCGATGTACTTCCAAAACGATGGATGTCCGGCACATAGCTCGCGTGCGGTTGAAGCGGTACTGAATAGCATATTTCATGACAGGTGGATTGGTCGCCGAAGTACCATATCATGGCCCGCACGTTCACCGGATCTGGCGTCCCCGGATTTCTTTCTGTGGGGAAAGTGGAAGGATATTTGCTATCGTGATCCACCGACAACGCCTGGCAACATGCGTCAGCGCATTGTCAATGCATGTGCGAACATTACGGAAGCCGAACTACTCGCTGCTGAGAGGAATGTCGTTACTCGATTGCCAAATGCATTGAGGTTGACGGACATCATTTTGAGCATTTATTGCATTAATGTGGTATTTGCAGGTAACCACGCTGTAACAGCATGCGTTATCAGAAATGATAAGTTCACAAAGGTACATGTATCACATTGGAACAACCGAAATAAAATGTTCAAACGTACCTACATTCTGTATTTTAATTTGAAAAACCTACCTGTTACCAACTGTTCGTCTAAAATTGTGAGCCATATGTTTGTGAATATTACAGCGCCATCTATCACAAAGCGAAAAAAGTGGTTGGCTCTGAGCACTATGCGACTTAACCTCTGAGGTCACCAGTCGCCTAGAACTTAGAACTAATTAAACCTAACTAACCTAAGGACATCACACACATCCATGCCCGAGGCAGGATTAGAACCTGAGAGCGTAGCGGTCGCTCGGCTCCAGACTGTAGCGCCTAGAACCGCACGGCCAATCCGTCCGGCACGAAAAAAGTGGTCGAACTAAACCATTCATATTTCTTTACGTACTACACGAATATGTAATAAAAATGGGCGTTCCCATTTAAAAAAAAAAGCAGTTGATAACCGTTTGACCTATGGCAGCGCCATCTAGCGGGTCAACCATAGCGCCATCTGGTTGCCCCCTTCAAGCTAGACGCGTTTCGTTCTTCGTAGTTTTTTCGTTTGATGCTTATTTCGTGAGATATTTGGCCCGGTCACTATCAATGGACCTTTTGTGCCAGCAAAGGGAACAACACCGTGTTACGAGTAGAGAGCGAAATGCACGCGTTTTAGCTGAAGCAGGCTAGCGTGAGGAGGGAAGAACTATACTGGCGTGAGGTCTGGAACATGACAAGGAGTGAGAATTCAGAAAGCGAACATAATTAGTTTGATACTTAACTTTAATCCATTAATGATGAACGTCGCTCTTGATGGTACATGATTCACAATGTTATCTGTTCAGAATACATTCTTGAGTTTATTATAGTAACAGAATATGGCGCCTTGCTAGGTCGTAGCAAATGACGTAGCTGAAGGCTATGCAAAACTGTCGTCTCTGTAAATGAGGGCGTATGTAGACAGTGAACTATCACTAGCAAAGTCGGCTGTACAACTGGGCCGAGTTCTAGGAAGTCTCTCTAGACCTGCCGTGTGGCGGCGCTCGGTCTGCAATCATTGATAGTGGCGACACGCGGGTCCGACGCATACTAACGGACCGCGGCCGATTTAAAGGCTACCACCTAGCAAGTGTGGTGACACCACAGGACCACCCTGTAAAGTTGTCTCAAGTTAAACCAAACACCCTGTATATTAAATAAAGTCAGGGATAAACTGTACCCTCGTCTGATTCTCAAGCACCATATGTGCAATTCTTAGTCGTGTTTTAACCATTACTTTAGTGCCTGTGCACATATCTATCTGTGTTTGGGATAATCTCGTTTCTGTAGTATTTGCGTATTTGGAATCTTTAGCCTGTCTCACTTCCTTCCCAACTGCCGCTTCCCTCTAGCGTCGTTCGGCTGTCACAACTGCTGCAGTCTCGTTGCTGTACCAGTAAACTACCTAAGAAACTCGAAATGCGAGCCTCTCTCTGTTTCCATACCGGGTTGAATAGGATCCACGAGAGCTGATCTAGGTTGGGCGTCCCCCCCTCCCCTCTCCTCAAGCCTGCTTTGCGGGGGCGGGGCGGTTCCCACTCCACTTGGCGCTCGCGGGTGTGGAGCGACCGACTGCGGTGGGGGACCCACATTCCGCCTCCCTGCCCCTGGCCGGCCCATACTCCCTTCGTGTTGAGCGAGCCACACGGCCGGTCGATGTGGCTCAACCCTGCGGGATCCGAAAACATCGGTACGTTTTCGCAACTGATCGTCCCGCACAAAATGCGCAACTAATTAAACTACAGTGATGAACTGCTGCCGCATTCAGTCAGAAAACGTATTTCGAACAAGCTGACCACATCTTGATGTGGAGGTTATTGCCGCTGCGTACTGTCTGCTACAAATATTTTCTTAAGATACAGCGTTTTCACATAATTTTGAAATGAACCTAAGAGATACTGTAACGCACTACTGTAAACGCGCCTACTGTGAGTAATAACAGCTATACTCTGTTCGTCATAAGAATAAGCCTGATGTAAACATTACACCATGTATTCTTCCGCGCTACGTTGAATGGATTTCGTGGAGCGGAAGCCAAGCTGTGTCCAGTATTGTGGTGTGCGTACTGTAAGACCTTCGGTACACACACCATCAGATTATTTGACTTGTCGCTCTAACGAAGTAGGCGAGTGTCAGCAATATGTCTCGTGGTCTTATCGTGGCGTGTTTATCTTCTGCCGTTAGGTCAGACGATAGAAATGCCACTTGGACGCTTAGAGTAGCAGATTGACGGCGACCAACTTTAAACAGAACTTGATTAATTGTCACATACATTTATTAAAATAGTAACAAGCATAAACCTTACGTAACTTGATTCTGGATGCTATTTACAATTGACAATCTGAAGTTCCTTTGGTCTTGGTACGTTAATCTAATTCTCACGTATCTCTGATACTTGACAAAGTGTCTATACATTTATCTTCATGGCCATGTACAGGAATATGGTAATCTTATTAGGCGCAGACTGAAACTTGACTATAGACTCGTACAGACTAATGCAGACTGGTACAGACTGGTGCAGACAAATGCAGACTGACTAATCGGAGGTCTGTACACTCATTATAATACCTTGCGCGTTCAGGTAACACTGCGCGAGTGTGATCCGCGAGGAGAAAAGGTTCTACGTTAGCAGCAATCTCATTGGCTGCGTTACATATTAATACGCGGATCGGCGGAAGCATAATTTGGTCCGTCTCTAAGGCAGCGCGGAGATGGACGAGCGCTGCGCCTGCGCTGTTGTGCTCAGCGGGGCGCGTTCTGGTGGGAAAGTTGTGTACGCGCTGACTACGCGGAACTATGTACACAACAAGTATAGTGAAGTACGATCATAAGAATACGTTTCATGCTGTGTTAGATGTTGTGGCGTAACAAGACAGCTACGCCACACTGAAGTAGCCGAAAGGCACGGGTTAATCTAGAGAGAGGTCTGAAACAGGATACGTAATGAATGGTAGCAAGAAAAGTACGTAGCTGTTATTATACTTAACTTTTAATCCTTGTTGTATACATCGTTCTTGATGAGACATTTCATACGATAACTATCAAACTATGTAAAGCTAATGGCGCCTTGCTAGGTCGTAGCCATTGACTTAGCTGAAGGCTATTCTAACTGTCTCTCGGCAAATGAGAGGAAGGCTTCGTCCGTATTGTCGCTAGCAATGTCGTCCGTACAACTGGGGCGAGTGCTAGTCCGTATCTCGAGACCTGCCTTGTGGTGGCGCTCGGTCTGCGATCACACAGTGGCGACACGCGGGTCCGACATGTACTAAATGGACCGCGGCCGATTTAAGCTACCACCTAGCAAGTGTGGTGTCTGGCGGTGACACCACATTCCTCCCCCGCAAATCGGCGAACGGTCGTGTGATAAGGCTTCCGCCCGCCGTGGGGAGGACCCCATGTTGACGTATGTGATGAGGTGGGGAGCCTAACAACAGGCGAGGCTGTGCCACCTGCACCCGGCCATTCGGTCCGAGGGGAGCTAGGAAACGCCTGAAAACCTAGTCCAGGGTGCACGTCAACATGCGGTGTATGCGCCCGTAAAGAGACAGGAGGGGCCGAAGGGTCGACCTCCATTGCGGCGGGGTATCCGACTCGCGAAGACGCCATGTGGTCCGGAGCGGGCAAGAGTTCCATGGCGGAGGACAGCTGGTCACGGGAAGCGATCGGCGGCGCGTGACCCAGGGAGGCGCTTGGCGGCTGCAGCGAAGCGTCGAATGCGGGCGGCGCCGACGGGGGAACAGGCGGCGGCGGCGGCGGCGGCTGCGGCGGCGCGTCGCCATGGGGCAAAATGGAAGGCATCGTCGGTAACACCTGGGTATGAGGCGAGCCAGTAGATGGGTCCCCAGGGCGCTGACCGGACGGCACCGTCGCTGAAAGCAGACGGGGAGCGGCAGAACCCGTGCGACGACAGAGGCGCAGCTGATTGAGATGCCGATGCACCTCACCAGAGGCCCCCAAAACCAAATACATCGCGCGGCCGAGGCAGCGAAGAATGCGCCCTGCGAGCCAACGCCGTGAACCGCGATAGTTGCGATAGAATAAAACGTCGCCTGGAGCAAAAGCACGAGTCTGCCGCTGCACAGGAACCTGATGCGGCGGGTGCAGCAAAGACATAAAGGTTCGATGAGGACGACCGTGGAGCAACTCAGCCGGCGAGCGACCATCTCGGGGCTGAGAGCGATACGATGACAAAAAGAGCAACAACGCGTCCTCCCGAGAATGCGACTCTTTCAACTTCAACATCTGTGACTTGAAAGTCCGGACCAATCGTTCAGCGGCACCGTTTGACTGTGGCGAAAACGGCGCGGATGTCAGATGTTGAATACCATTAGCCTGGCAGAATGACTGAAATTCTGCGGACATGAATTGTGGGCCATTGTCGGAAACAATAGTCTGCGGAAGACCTTCAATGCAAAAGATAGCAGACAACGCTTGGATGGTGGCAGAGGACGTCGTGGAAGACATCCGGACAACAAAAGGAAAATTACTGAAAGCATCTACCCGAACCAACCATCGAGCATTCCAGAATGGACCAACAAAATCGATGTGCAAGCGTTGCCAAGGGGAAGTGGCTTTTGGCCATGTAAAGACTTTCCGCGGCGGTGCGGACCGTTGTTCGGCACACGCCATGCAAGAAGAACACATATTCGTAATCGCAGCATCGATTCCGAACCAAGTACAGTGCTGACGACCAAGTTGTTTCGTTCGCACGATACCCCAATGTCCTTGGTGAAGAAGCCGTAAAACAGAGGACTGTAACGAACGTGGGACCACGACTCTGGACTGATCACTATCAGAACGCAACAACAAAACACCACGTCGTACAAAAAGTCTCTCCTTGTGAGCAAAAAATCGGCGAACCAACGGATCCTCGATCCGAGACTTTGACAAAGGCCATTGCGTAGCAACAAAACGCAAAACGGTAGCAAGGACAGGGTCAGTAGCTGTGGCTGTAGCTACACGACGAAAATCAATCGGAAACGATTCGACCACTTCATCGGTTTCCGCATCAATGAACATGCAAGCAAGTTCGGAAGAATCGAATGCTCTATCCTCAGCAACAGGCAAACGGGACAACGCATCGGCGTTTCCGTGCTTAGCAGTGGACCGATACAAGATATCGTAGTGGTACTGCGAGAGGAAAATAGACCAGCGAATGAATTTCTGCGCTGTACGCGGAGGTACAGGATTGTTCGGATGAAAAAACGATGTCAAAGGTTTGTGGTCTGTGATGATGGTAAAGTGACGACCATATAAGAAACCATGGAACTTAGTATCACCAAACACGAGAGCCAAAGCTTCTTTCCCTCTCTGGGAGTAATTTCTTTGCGAGAGCAATTTTGACGCAAAGGCAATAGGGCGATCATGCGATCCATCTTTGTGCACAAGCACAGCACCGATCCCGAAATCCGATGCATCTACCATCAACAAAAGGGGTTTCTGGGGATCGAATGGCGTAAGGCAAGTATTAGAAAGCAACGCCGATTTCAACTGGCGAACAGCGCGTTCGCATTCCATCGTCCAGAGAAACGGAACACCTGTACGGCGTAAGCGATGAAGCGGAGCTGAAAGGGAAGAGGCATTGAGCACATTCACTCACACCTTGTGATTCGAAATCGGGTAATGTTCTTGCGACCTCATCACGCAATGTGTGAGGAACATTGCGCACTCTGAAAAATTTCGGTTGGGCGTTTACTTTCAGTTCCAAATGTGCTTCATAATTCTTAGCGCAACCAAGGCCCGGTGCAAAAATGTCTGCAAATTCTTCACATAGCCGAGAAACACTGTCTGAAGGCACAGTCTGATTCACTGATAGGACCTGATTTACAATAGACATGTTAAACAATTGAAATAAATCTAAACCAAACAAGTTCACTGCAGTAGAAGAACGAAGAACATAAAATGACACAAGTTTTGTTTGTCCCTTGTATGTTGCAAGAAGGCTGCACTGTCCCAACACAGGGATCTGCTGTCCTGAATATGTTTTTAACTGAACATTTGCGGCACGTAACGGAGGTTTGCCCAGTTGTTTGTACGTGTCGTGATTGATCAATGAAACAGCAGCTCCGGTATCGAGCTGGAATCGTATGACCTTGCCATTAAAGTCCAAATCTACAAAAAGTTTATTGTCCTGCTGTCGACAAGAGCGACTGTCTCGTGCAATTTGAACTGATACAGGCACAGCATCACTTGTTAATTGACGTGATTTCCGGCGACGTCGACGCACACTTTTTGTGGGACGAACACAGTCACTGTTAGAGACAGTGGCACTGGACGAAGTAGAAATAACTTCATGAATGTCCATGGGTGAAGGTCCACAAGCCTGAGTGTCCTTGGTTCGATTCCGGCTCAAAGCAAAGGGCCTGGAACGATTAAGAGTGTCTGATCTGAGCTTTTTCTGGCAAACACTTTGAACATGTCCTTTCCTATTACAGAAAAAGCAAATAGCTTGGCGTGACGGGCAATTGACACGCGAATGTCTAGTTGCACACCGCGGGCACGATTTCACTGCATTTGTGTGCTGGCGCGGCACACCTGGTTTAGAGCGTGGCGGCAGCTGCGCGGACGTGTGCAAGGGCAGTTTACCGGGCCGTGCAGCGGGCCCGGCGGGCCGGTTAATGCTACACACGGTTGGCGAAGATGCAAATGAGTCCTGAGCAAAGTCAAGCGTGTCCTGTCTATCCAATATGTCTATCACTTGTTGAAGGGAGGGATTAACTAGTTTCAAAATCTGTTCCCGTATGCGAACATCAGAAACATTCTGTGCTATTGCATCACGTACCATTGTATCTGAATAAGGGAGTCCACATTCACACTCAAAAGCACAATCCCTTGTAAGGCCTTGCAATGTTGCAACCCACTCCCTATTAGTTTGACCGGCCGTACGTTTTGTACGAAAGAAAGTATACCTTTTTGCAACTACATTCACTGTTTCTTTGAAATAGGCGTCCAATGCCGACAAAATTTCATCGTAGGACAGAGTTGCTACGTCGCGTCGGGGAAATAATTTCACTATCACACGGTACGTTTGCACGCCGACACAATAAGTGAGGCTGCCGCTCGTTACCTTGAATTCTGTAGGCGGCGAGATGAAATCCAAATTGGCGGGACCACTCGGTCCAAGTTTCTTGCGCCGCGTCAAAACTGCGAAACGGCGGTGCAACTGCATGTTGTGGCTGCGGTAGCGGTGAAGCGGCGGCGGCCGCATCGTTTTGCAGCGCACGTTGACCCTGGACGAGCTGTCCAAGGGCATCCAATAACGCCTGCGTCTGCTGATTCTGCAAGCGATAAAATTCGGACAGTACATCTGGCGAAGCCATGACACAAGTAAATGTAAGCAATGAGAAAGAACAAGACCCTTTCCGTTGACATGTCGCCAACTGTTGTGGCGTAACAAGACAGCCACGCCACACTGAAGTAGCCGAAAGGCACGGGTTAATCTAGAGAGAGGTCTGAAACAGGATACGTAATGAATGGTAGCAAGAAAAGTACGTAGCTGTTATTATACTAACTTTTAATCCTTGTTGTATACATCGTTCTTGATGAGACATTTCATACGATAACTATCAAACTATGTAAAGCTAATCGCGCCTTGCTAGGTCGTAGCCATTGACTTAGCTGAAGGCTATTCTAACTGTCTCTCAGCAAATGAGAGAAAGGCTTCGTCAGTGTAGTCGCTAGCAAAGTCGTCGTACAACTGGGGCGAGTATTAGTCCGTATCTCGAGACCTGCCTTGTGGTGGCGCTCGGTCTGCGATCACACAGTGGCGACACGCGGGTCCGACATGTACTAAATGGACCGCGGCCGATTTAAGCTACCACCTAGCAAGTGTGGTGTCTGGCGGTGACGCCACATTAGACGTACAATGACTGAGCGATAATGCTGCACAACAGTTTTACCGGAGCATTTAACTTGGACAGCACTTGTCACCTAGCTGGTTGGTCCAACTAACCTGCAATGATGTGAGCAGTTGCAGTTCAGACGTAAAAAGAGGTGAGCAGATAAATAATATAACTTCGAATGCCGTTTAATTTTTAAAGAGAATGAAATAATAGTCGGCAAAACTCCAGCACTAGAGACGGAAAGCATAAAACTCTTTCGTTCTCACCTAACATAGTATTCTAATTACAAACAAGAATGATGAACATTCCTAACTTCCGTAACTTAACCGCAGCTTAATTTTTCTGAGCGAGCTATGTCTGGTTGGTTGGTTGGTTGATTCGGGGGAAGAGACCAAACTGCGAGGTCATCGGTCTCATTGGATTAGGGAAGGATGGGGAAGGAAGTCGGCCGTGCCCTTTCAAAGGAACCATCCTGGCATTTGCTTGAAGCAATTTAGGGAAATCACGGAAAACCATAAATCAGGATGGCCAGACGCGGCATTGAACCGTCGTCCTCCCGAATGCGAGTCCAGTGTGCTAACCAAGCTATGTCTGGTGCAGGAGCATACTAGATGGAATTTCGCCACATTCTTGAATACTGAAGCCACTGAAGATATTGATTACGGTCAGTCGTCTGGTAATCTCTCGCTCCTTCCTTATCCGAGTCCGAGAAATACATTTCAGTTTTGGAACTCTCACCTGCTACGTTGATAACGAGTCGATCAAAAACAGGATTCACGAAGCCACCCAGGCGTCACATTTTCTGCTCTTCTTTTATGACGTGCCGTTCTGCACCCCGCCAGCGTTCGGCAGTGACGTGTGAAAAAGCTGCATGCTTTGTTCCAGAATGCTTTGTTCCAGTACGTCTGGACGCTTAACAGTCTTGTTATTTCTCGCGACAAATCTGTTAACTCGGCTCCAGATCAGTTCTGTTGGAATCATATTGTAATGGTACATTGTCAAGTCTAAAAATGCAGCATTTGTATGTGTGATCCAAGCTGTGAAGTTGGTAGTTTTTTATATTTGTGCGACACTTATTACTCTGATCGTGTGAAACTATATATGTGGTGTTGTGTCTAGGCAAGACAGCCTAGACAGAATGAGAGGAAGCCGAAAGGCACGCGCTAAGCCAAAGCAGGGTGCGTGAGGTCTGAAACAGGATACGTAATGAATGCTATAAAGAAAAGTACGTAGCTTCTGTAATACTTAACTTTAATCCATCCTTTTGGTACATCTGGAGATTGTGGCGATACAAGTGAGACTCTTTAGATACATGCAATGTTACTAATGGCGCCTTGCTAGGTCGTAGCCATTGACTTAGCTGAAGGCTATTCTAACTATCTGCTCGGCAAAGGAGCGAGGCTTCGTCAGTGTAGTCGCTAGCAAAGTCGTCCGTACAACTGGGGCGAGTGCTACTCCGTATCTCGAGACCTGCCTTGTGGTGGCGCTCGGTCTGCGATCCCTGACAGTGGCGACACGGGGGTCCGACATGTACTAATGGACCGCGGCCGATTTAAAGCTACCACCTAGCAAGTGTGGTGTCTGGCGGTGACACCACATGTGGTATAAAACAATGGACATAGTCCAAATAAAGAATATCTGGTTTGCCCTAAAAAGTAAACTTATCTTTTCTTAACTTAAGCATCCTTTATTAACAATCTTTCATAAAATATAGATAATTAAGTGGTTATATTTGAAACGAAAAGAGGAATTACGCGTGCAATATGTAATTAGAAACAAAAAGACGTGCAGTATTCATAAAAATGATGATGAGTTTCACAATTAGGAGATGCATGTATTTCAATCAACCAGCGATCCTCGTACTGCAACAGATCGCCAGTCTACTACGCTACCGACTCCGCTATACATCCGGTACGTATCTGTATCCAAATACAGTCCTTTGGCGAACTTAAGAGCCAATTTTTTCCGTAAATTTATGAAAAACATTAAGAACAACCTATTCCTCGCCAGTTTTTATCGGTGTTCCACGCAGCAGGAAGAAGCAACCATTTTCATACTGCACATTGACAGCGCGACAATCAGAGCACAGCAGTACATAGACTGCGAATATACACGATTTTTGAAATAAAAGCTACATAGCTAAAGCGTGACTAAGAAAAACGTTGATGACTGTTAATACATCAGCATATCATAAAGTTTCATTCAACCTAACTTAATAATAAGATATCTAATACATAAATAGGACCTACTTCCAAGAGCCTATCAACACCAGTGTGTGTTTGCTATGGCTTCTGAACAACCATCGCGTTTGTGTTCACATCAGGCTTATTCTCATGATGAACAGAGTATACATACACTGATGGCCAAAAACGTTAGAACAGCTGCCAAATGCCAGATTGTATACCAGTTTTGCCGTTGTGGACACTGAACCGTGAATTTACTTTCAAGATCTTTTCTTAGAGAATATACTTTATTTACCAGCGATTCATCAAGAACATTAACACATTTAATCACACTAGGTGAGCGTGAAAGTAGTTGCCAGGGAGTAACTGATGGAAATGAAATTACCTTTAACAAATGGGAATTTTGTTCATAAAATTTGTAAGCAGAAAAGCACCCTCGAAATATCAAGTTACAATTTTATTTAGAGGCAGAAAGAACAGTATTGACAGTATGAGCCTTCAGGCAGAGAAGCTTGCCGCTCCCTTTCAACACGGCCGTAGTCACGACCGCTCACAACAACCTCTGAAAGACTACACTGGTGCAAATCTGCAACACACCAGATTACGTTAAACTAAAAATTTTAACAACTCACACAAACACATTAACGATGCACCCCCTAAGAGGGATGGAAATGGTACAAACACGCACACTAAGAAATTATTTGCCACCGAAAGTGCAATTTGTTTTTAAAAGGACTCTTACGGTGGAAGCGTGGCAACTTTATAAAAATGACTATTTAAATAAAACCCATGAAATTCAGACTTACATAAAATGTAAAACATGCTCTACATTACACATATACTGCCTCGCAAGATGATAGGCAAGATAAAAACATATTTCAGGAATTCGGCCTTTACGTCTTAATTCTATAAATTCGTTAACGCCGAATCCGACAAACATGACAGAGGCAGCTATTAACGTATGGCAGATTGACAGGGGGATTACTGAACAACCCTAACCGCATATTGCTCTAACCCTCCCCAACTCCACAAGCGAAAAACGGACCACCCAGTTCACAAATAACCACCTTCCCCCGGGTGGGCAAACGGAGAAGAATGATGGGACGACCCCAAAACAAAGCGGCTGGTGACCTCACCAAGAAAACAAGTAGTATTTAACAAGTAAATGAAACAACATATCTTCAATCACTTCTAATAAACTGCGATTTCTGGCGAAGACCTGGCGCAGCACCCCCAACGCTCTCCCGAACCGTCCGCTGTCAGCCGCTTCAAGGGACGCAGGAAGGCGCGCCGACCTCCCGTCTCACGGCGTCGCAGCTCGCCCCGGCCAGCCCGATGTCGTGGTTTCACTCCTGGACTCAAGTGGGGACCTCATATGCGCCGACGCTCAAGGCGGACAAGTCATCTTGTGTCTCAGTGCGCGACCGACCGACCGACCGACCGACCGATCCAACCGCCAATGACCATTGCCTGAGCAACTCGAGCAGTCTGGTGGCCTAATGCGCAGACTCAGATGCAGGAACTCAGCCTCGACCGGGCGACCACTGGCTGAGTTCTGTTACTGGCGGAGTGGCAAGACACTAATTTTCTGGCTTAAAGTTTGATCCAAACGACGGACATACTCGCACTCCGACGACAGACAGACACTAACTGCCGCACAAAAGCGAACGAAAGACTGACCAGCAACTGGTGACGCGAGACTGACCCAGACTCACTCCGACTGACCAACTGCCGAGTTTTTGTTTTCTTTATTGTGATTTCATTCCCCTGCCCCATATGAGCAGGGGAGGGCTGTCAGTGGTACAATCCGCCGCTCTTCAGCCGAGTACATACATAAGGCGATAAAGGGGAACTTAAAACAGAAGAATGGGAGAAAATGGAGGTAAACAATAGATTAACACGGAGACGTTCATGGAGGATAGTTAAAAAAAAAGTCACCAGAAAGTTAAAAAACACAGTTGGCGATTCTTCAAAACTGAGAGAAGACACTGAATGGACACGCACACGTTAAAAGTCGGCCACAGTAGTAAAAACACTCCGGAACAACATACTTAAAACCCACTTGGAGCACACACGACGAATAATAAAACTGGCAGGCGGGACCTGCGGAGGGAAAGGGCAGAGAGGATGGAAAAGGAGGGGAGTGCAAGGGCAGCAGGGGAAGCCGCGGGATGAAGAGAGGAGGGGCGTCAGTGGGTACACGAAGAGGCCTGAGACACGTGGGGCGGGAGAGGAAGAGGGAAGACAGAGCGCGAGGGAGCGGAGAGACACTGAACCAACTGCCGAGCTGATAGCGCCCCTTAACTGCACGTGAACACCAAAGCTGCGATTGCCACAGCGGCGCCACCGCCAGAAACGGAGGGCGACTGCTTCACACAACGCGCTTCGGCGCGCTCTTCGAACAGCAAAATTTTTTTTTTACTACGGCTCAGACACGTGACGCGGTAAGGTAAGTATGTAGGCGGAACTGAGCGAATGGCGTATTATTTTAGCGACGATAGGGATTGCTGACGTCCGCAGCTCGTGGTCGTGCCGTAGCGTTCTCGCTTCCCGCGCCCGGGTTGCCGGATTCGATTCCCGGCGGGGTCAGGGATTTTCTCTGCCTCGTGATGACTGGGTGTTGTGTGATGTTCTTAGGTTAGTTAGGTTTAAGTAGTTCTAAGTTCTAGGGGACTGATGACCATAGATGTTAAGTCCCATAGTGCTCAGAGCCATTTGAACCATTTTTGATTGCTGACGAAGGAATCCAGTGACGTAAACGACTCTGACAAAGGGAAGCCCGTTATGGCCCGGCGCCTCGGAAAGAGCATCTGGGAAAAGGCGAAGCTGGACGTCTCTTTCCTGCTACCGTTGTGTGCGTCGGTGTAGCCACAAGTAGGCGCAAGTTGGTGTACACCCATGCCTCGTGACAGACCGTCGAAGTCGGCGGACTGTCGGCCCCGTAAAGCAGAATATCCGGAAATCTGTGGCAGACTTGACGACAGAGTACAGTATTGATGGAGGTACCAGTGTTTCGCACGAAAGCATTCAGCGCACGTTGTTGATCGTGGAGCCCCAAAGCAGACGATACTTACATATTCCAAACTTGAACCCATGAAATCGTCAGTTATGCTTACAGTAGGCGCGGGATCGTAGAGACTGGACCTTGGATCAATGGGCAGCTGGAGAAATGAATTGTATTACTTATTGCACCAGGTCTACGGTTCATATGCTGGCACTCCGTCATTCACGGGAACTGCTACTCGAAACATGCACCACGTCACGTACACCGGCTAATGGTTGCACTAGTATCCTACGCCGGACATTCACCTGCGTTTCCGTGGGCCCAGTGGTAGTAATCGAAGTCACCATGACAGATGTGGACTACATCCCCATCCCTCGATGGCGATGGCATAACCCATCACGATATCTCCATTTTCCAGGATGTCAGAACCTTGCTTCAGTGTTTTGAGTAGCGTGAAAGTGTGCTCACGCTGATGTCTCGGCGACAACGTTCGCCTGATCTGAAGCCGATGGAACACGTCTGGGACACAACTCGGCGGCAACTACGCGACCGCAGTATTTCGCGGCAATGGGGTATTTCACTGTTTTCTGGAAATTGTCTTAAATGATTAATTAAGTCATTTTATGCTCCTAACGTCTCTTTTTCTCTTGAATTTCAGAATTCCTTTGTAGAAACGGAAATGGAATTCATATAATTTGATTCAAATGGCTCTGAGCACTACGGGACTTAACTTCTGAGGTCATCAGTCCCCTAGAACTTAGAACTACTTAAACCTAACTAACCTAAGGACATCAAACACATCCAAGCCCGTGGCAGGATACGAACCTGCGACCGTAGCGGTCGCGCGGTTCCAAACTGTAGTGCCTAGAACCTCTCGGCCACCCGGGCCGGCCATATAATTTGGACGACCGCTAAAACGCTCCATCCGAGTCATGTAGTGCCTGTGACGTCACTGGCTAGCTCACTGTTCCTGCTGTCATGATGGTGATTCACAGTGATGACCTGTTTTGGAACTGACGTTTCGGGAAATGGATTGCAAATGGTGTGTAGCACCATACTGTGCAAATACATCTACAAAAACTCCTGAAAAGTTGTCTTTGAGTGTTCCAGAGAACGAGAAGATGAGTAAAATGTGGTTGCACCCTACCGGCAAATTGCCACCACGTCGACGCATAAGTTCACTAACAAAATTAAAAATAAGTTGCACTGTGAAGCTAACATTAATAAATCTCCGAGATATTCTCTGCCACTGTTACAACGAAGGATAGCGTCATTCAGTGAAATTTAACTCCTCATGAAGAACGTCGTTTCACTAACCATACCTCAGTTATTCGGTAGCTCAGTTGTTAGAGACAATATCCAAAGATTGCTTTTTCCAATCTAATCCGAAAGAATATTTTAATTGTGCCTTTGTGGTCGAGCGGTTCTACGCGCTTCAGTCTGGAACCGCGCGATTGCTACGGTCGCAGGTTCGGATCCTGCCCCGGGCATGGATGTGTGTGATGTCCTTAGGTTAGTTAGGTTTAAGTAGTTCTAAGTTCTAGGGGACTGATGACATCAGATGTTGAGTCCCATAGTGCTCGGAGCCATTTGAACCATTTACGTTCAGGGTCAACTGCCAGAGCCTGCTGCACACCCCAGCCCCATTTCCAATGGCTGTTCACACCCTCACGTCAAAATGATATTTTCCAGTTAATGTGAGCAGACACTTTTTACTTTATTGGAAACAATGTTCTTGTCTTCGTACTGTATAGGTTTCATCATCTTACATAAACAAGAAATAAGTCTGCTTCAGATGCTGACGTTAGTTTACACTCGCAAGCATCTCAGCCCTTACATTTGTATCACCTGCATGCTGTACACACTTTATATCTCTCCGAATAACCTCATCGTCGTACACCTCACTGTACTGCGGATGCACTGTCGATGCTTTCCAAAAAACTGAATTGTTTGTTCGCAAAGTAAATGCGTTTACCCTCTATTGTCAGTTTCTCGACTAAGACTAATGTGAAGCTATACAGAGAGGTCCATTGATCGTGACAGGGCCAAATATCTCACGAAATAAGCATCAAACGAAAAAACTACAGAGAACAAAACTTGTCTAGCTTGAAGGGGGAAACCAGACGGCGCTGTGGTTGGCCCGCTAGATGGCGCTGCCATAGGTCAAACGGATATCAGCTGCGTTTTTTAAAAATAGGAACACCCATTTTTTATTACTGATTCGTGTAGTACGTAAAGGAATATGAATGTTTTAGTTGTTCCACTTTTTTCGCTTTGTGATAGATGGCGCTGTAATAGTCACAAACGTATGGCTCACAATTTTAGACGAACAGTTCGTAACAGGTAGGTTTTTTAAATTAAAATACAGAACGCAGGTACGGTTGAACATTTTATTTCGGTTGTCCCAATGTGATACATGTACCTTTGTGAACTTATCATTTCTGAGCTGTTACAGTGTGATTAGCTGTAAATACGACATTAATGCAGTAAATGCTAAAAATGATGTCCGTCAACCTCAATGCATTGGGCAATACGTGTAACGACATTCCTCTGAACAGCGAGTAGTTTGCCTTCCGTAAAGTTCGCGCATGCATTGACAATGCTCTGACGCATGTTGTCAGGCGTTGTCGGTGGATCACGATACCAAATATCCTTCAACTTTCCCCACAGAAAGAAATCCGGGGACGTCAGATTCGGTGAACGTGCAGGCCATGGTACGGTGCTTCGACGACCAATCCACCTATCATGAGATATGCTAGTCAATACCGCTTCAACCGCATGCGAGCTATGTGCCGGCCATCCATCGTGTTGGGAGTACAACGCCATTCTGTCATGCAGTGAAACATCTTGCAGTAACATTACGTAGGAAATCAGCATACATTTCACCATTTAGATTGCCATCGACAAAATGGGGGCCAATTATCCTTCCTCTCATAATGCCGCAACATACATTAACCAGCCAAGGTCACTGATGTTCCACTTGTCGCAGCCAACGTGGATTTTCCGTTACCCAATAGTGCATATTATGTCGGTTTACGTTACCGCTGTTGGTGAATCACGCTTCGTCGCTAAATAGAACGTTTGCCATAAACCCGCCATCTTCCCGTAATTTCTCTTGTGCCCAGTGGCAGAACTGTAAACGACATTCAAAGTCGTCGCCATGCAATTCCTGGTGCATAGAAATATGGTATGGGTGCAATCGATGTTGATGTAGCATTCTCGACACCGTCGTTTTTGAGATTCCCGCTTCTCGCGCAATTTGTCTGCTACTGATGTGCGGATCAGCCGCGACAGCAGCTAAAACACCTACTTGGACATCATCTTTTGTTGCCGGTCGTGTTTGACGTTTCACGTGTGGCTGAACACTTCCTGTTTCCTTAAATAACGTAACTATCCGGCGAACGGTTCGGACACTTGGATGATGTCGTCCAGGATACCGAGCAGCATACATAGCACACGCCCGTTGGGCATTTTGATCACAATAGCCATACATCAACACGATATCGACCGTTTCCGCAGTTGGTAAACGGTCCATTCTAACACGGGTAATGTATCACGTAGCAAATACCGTCGGCACTGGCGAAATGTTACGAGATACGACGTACTTATACGTTTGTGACTATTACAGACCCATCTGTCAGAAAGCGCAAAAAGTAGTCCAACTGAAACATTAATATTATTTTATGTACTACACGAATATGTAATAAAATTGGGGGTCATATTTTAAAAAGCGCAGTTGATATCCGTTTGACCTATGGCAGCGCCATCTAGCGGGCCAACCATAGCGCCATCTGGTTTCCCCCTTCAAGCTAGACGAGTTTCGTTCTTCGTAGTTTTTTCATTTGACGCTTATTTCGTGAGATATTTGGCCCGGTCACTGTCAATGGACCACCCTGTATATAATAGATCCCACAATCAAAACAAGTGCTACAAACAATTCTGGCTAACGCTATTTTCATATCTAGTGTAAAACTGTTAAAAATGCACTGATGATCCAAAGAAACTGGTAAACCTGCCTAATATCGTGTACGGCACCCACGAGCACAGAGAAGTGCCGAACACGACGTGCTATTGACTCGACTAATGTCTGAAGTAGTGTTGAAGGGAATTGAACGATGAATCCTGCAAGGCTGTCCCTAAAACTGTAAGAACAGCTCGTTGCGAGGCATCCCACATATGCTCAATAATCTTCATCTCTGGGGAGTTTGGTAGCCAGCGGAAGTGTTTAAAATCAGAAGAGCTTTCCTGGAGCAACTCTGTAGCAATTCTTGACGTGTGGGGTGTCGCATTGTTCTTCTGGAATTCCCCAAGTCCGCCGGAATGCACAATGAACATGAATGGATGCAGGTGATCAGACAGGATGCTTACGTACGTGTCACCTGTCAGACTCGAATGTAGACGCATCAGGGGTCCCATATCACTCCAACTGCACACGCCCCACACCAATACAGAGCCTTCACCAGCTTGAACAGTCCCCTGCTGACATGCGTGGTCCATGAATTCATGAGATTGTTTCCATACTCGTACACGGCCATCCGCTCGATACAAATTGAAATGCGACTTGTCCGAACAGGCAACATTCTTCCAGTCCCATGTCGGTGTTGATGGGCACAGGCGAGACATAAAGCTTTGTGTCGTGCAGTCATAGAGGGTACACTAGTGAGCCTTCGGCTCCGAAAGCCCATATCGTTCATGTTTCATTGAATGGTTCGCACGCTGACACTCGTTGATGGCTCAGCATTGAAATCTGCAACAGTTTGCGGAAGGGCTGCACTTCTGTCACTTTGAACGATTCTCTTCAGTCGTCGTTGGTCCCGTTCTTGCAGGATATTTTTCCGGCCACAGCGATGTCGGAGATTTGTAGTTTTACCGGATTCTTGATATTCACGGTACACCCGTGAGATGGTCACATGGCAAAATCCCCACTTTATCGGTATCTCGGAGATACTGTTTCCCATCGCTCGTGCGCCAACACCGCGATCTAACTCACTTAAATTTTGATAGCCTGCCATTGTAGCAGCAGTAACCGATGTAACAACAGCGCCAGATACTTATCGCCTTATGTAGGCGTTGCCGACCTCAGCGCCGTATTCTGCCTGTTTACATATCTCTGTATTTGAATACGCATGCCAATACCGCTTTCTTTGGCGGTTCAGTGTAAGAGGCGTTGCCACAGGGGCGTCTACAAAATTGTTCTGTAGACACAGGAAGCAGTTGCACTTATACATTTGTACATCATGCATATTTCTTTGTATGACTACTTTATGATTACAAACGTGTTTTCACGAATACGTGCAAACAAAATTTTTTTGATATTACGCTACGAAAACAGTTCATTTTTTGTTTTCGTTTGTAATAGAAAACTCGCAAAATGAATACCCGGGCAATGCCTGATTTGTCAGCTAGTATTTAAATGCTTTGGAGCTATGTGACAATTATATTCGGTTTTCATGTAGAAATGATACTACATTATGAATTTCAGGTTTTAAAGACTTGTTACTGTGTTGCTAACAGGAGCTGATGCAGTGAAAAGATGTAAACTGCGCTACATACAGTAAGTGATCAAAAGTATCCGGACACCTGGCTAAAAATGAATTACAATTTCGTGGCGCCCTCCATCGGTAATAGAATTCAATACGGTGTTGGCCCACCCTCTGCCTTGATGACAGCTTCCTCACCCGCAGGCATACTTCAACCAGGTGCTGGAAGGTTTCTTGGGGAATTCTTCACGGAGTGCTGCATTGAGGATAGGTATCGATGTCGGTCGGTGAGGCCTGGCACGAAGTCGGCGTTCCAAAACATTCCAAAGGTGTTGTATAGGATTCAGGTCACTCCGTCACAGGCCGTGCATTATGAACCTGTGCTCGATCATGTTGAAAGATGCAATTGCCATCCTCGAATAGCTCTTCAACCGTGGTAAGCAAGAAGGTGCTTAAAACATCGATGTAGGCCTATGCCGTGATAGTGCCACGCAAAACAACAAGCGGTGCAAACCCCCACCTGAAAAACAGGACAACACCATACACCACCGCCTCCGAATTTTACTGTTGGCACTACACTCGGTGTCAGATGACGTTCACCGGGCATTCGCCATACCCACACCTTGCCATCGGATCGCTACATTATGGACCGTGATTCGTCAATCCACCCAACGTTTTTCCATTGTTCAATCGTCCAATGTTTCCGCTTCTTACACCAAGCGAGGCGTCATTTGGCATTTGCCGGGGTGATGTGTGGCTTATGAGCAGCCGCTCGACCATGAAATCTTTTTCACCTCCTGCCTATCATAGTACTTGCAGCGGATCCTGTCGCAGTTTGGAATTCCTGTGTGATGGATAGATGTCTACATTACGGCCCTCTTCAACTGTCGGCGGTCTCTGTCAGTCATCAGACGAGGTCGGCCTGTACGCTTTTGTGCTGTATGTAGTGTCACCGCCAGACACCACACTTGCTAGGTGGTAGCCTTTAAATCGGCCGCGGTCCGCTAGTATACGTCGGACCCGCGTGTCGCCACTATCAGTGATTGCAGACCGAGCGCCGCCACACGGCAGGTCTAGAGAGACTTCCTAGCACTCGGCCCAGTTGTACAGCCGACTTTGCTAGCGATGGTTCACTGACAAATTACGCTCCCATTTGCCGAGACGATAGTTAGCATAGCCTTCAGCTACGTCATTTGCTACGACCTAGCAAGGCGCCATTATCATTTGCTATTTATCTTGTGATACATGTACCGTCAGACCGATGTTCACCAATTATGAATTAAAGTTAAGTATTCCAGTAGTTACTTACGTTCTTTGCTACTATAAATTCCCTTACCTGTTCCAGACCTCACGCCAGCCTGCGTGAGCTTAAACGCGTACCTTTCGGCTTTCTCTCATAGTGACTTGGCTGTCTTGCCAAGTCACAACACTGTACGTGTCCCTTCACGTTTCCACTTCAATATCACATCGAAAATAGAGTGGACCTAGGGATGTTTAGGAGTGTGGAAATCTCGCTTACAGACATATGAAACAGATGACACCCCATCATCTGATCACGTTCGTAGTCCGCGTGTTTCGCTGAGCGCCCCATTCTGCTCTCTCGCGGTGTCTAATGATTACTGAGGTCGCTGGTATGGAGTACTTGGTAGTAGGTGGTAGCACAATGCACCTAATATGAAAAACGTATGTTTTTGGGGGTATCCGGATACTTTTGATCACATAGTATATCTTCGTAGACTTAACGAAGAAAACTGTAACGATTTCTTATGTTGTGTGTCCATTCCTTGTGATTGGAGGTCTGGGGGACTGGCCGTTCACTCACGTAATAAAATAAAACACCAGCAGCGGTCGTTATGATGTCACTTATTGTATGGCTACCATTTCTGGTGCTTCTGTGCACCATCTTCAGACCTTAGCTGATGCTGAGGGGGTTAACACCATCCGTATACTCGATGCATCAAATGGTTCAAATGACTCTGAGCAGTGTGCAACTTAACTTCTGAGGTCATCAGTCGCCTAGAACTTAGAACTAATTAAACCTAAATAACCTAAGGACATCACACACATCCATGCCCGAGGCAGGATTCGAACCTGCGACTGTAGCGGTCACGCGGTTCCAGACTGAAGCGCCTAGAACCGCACGGCCACACCGGCCGGCCTCGATGCATCAGTGGTCAGCATCTATAATTGGTTTTCCCAGACTACCTGTAATCGCAGTGGTGTCTTTCCAACCATCGACTGCCAACTCCCGCCCTGGTGTGGTAACATCACTCCACTGGCTACCCGGTTACCATTGTGCGGTACATTTCGCTGCTGTTCTTGGTTCTCCTGGCTTCACAATCCCCTTGCACTCCTGATATCCTGACCCTCTTCTCGCCACACAGGCGGCTACCGGCTGTTAACATGATGCTCCACCATTTTTTTGGGTGGATATTAGCAGTTGCGGAAACCAGCGTGTGGCAACCTTTATCACTCAAAATATCGTGAAAAACGTTGAAAACATGTAAATGACTTGTTTTCACTTCTTTCATGAGAAAGCCCTGCAGCTTCGGAAAACGCCTTTGATTTAATGACTGACACGCCAATTCGTGCGTCATATCCATGACATTCTCTCACCTATTTCGCGATAATACAAAACAAGTTGTCCTTCTTTGAACTTTTTCGACGTACTCCGTCAATCCTATCTGATGCGGAACTCACAGCACACAGCGGTACTTCAGATGAGGACGGACAAGTGTACTGTAAGCAGTCTCTTTAGTAAACTTGTTACATTTTTGAAGTGTTCTGCCAATAAGTCGCATTGTTTGGTTTGCTTTCCTGACAATATTATCTATGTGATCGGACCATTTTAAGGTATTCGTAACTTTAATCCTTAGGTATTTAGTTGACTTTACAATTTAGATTTCTGTGAGTTATCGTGTAACTAGAAATTAGCGGGTTCTTTTCAGTGCTCAGTTGCCACTTTTTTGCGGCATACACTCATCTTTTTTTTTTACCAAGGAAAGAACGCCAAACAGCAGTGTGTTTTCAGAAGTTATTTTATTTGGATGACCAGCTTCAGCGCTTCATTAATCCCATCTTCAGGCCCCTGTATGTTAAAATCGAATATACATGTTGTGTATAACAGAAAATGAAGTGTAATGTAAACGTCTTTAAAATCTACAAAATGCAATTTACAGCGTTAAGAAAAGTACCTGTGAACATAGAGCGCAACAAAGCAGAATATATACACGTACTGGTTAAAATCATAAAATTCGCGTATGTGGTAAGAGCATCATAAAATTTCCCATAATGTGTATAGTGAAGTAAAGGTCACAAAGCTGGAACTATTCTAAAATAACCAAAACGCAAGTCATGCGATGTAGTTAAGATACACTGAATACCCCCACATGTGACCCGGGGAATACGTCAATTGGTATAAAAATGAAACCGGCTGGAATGGTATGCAAACGAATTGATTACAGGAAACCAAGTCGTAGGGTACCAGCAACAATCTCATCGTCCTAAATATCAAGGAGACGTCACTGTCATAAGGAAAATCTCATCTTAGATGCACGTAAGCTTGCAAAAGACCAAAACATGGTCAGTAACAAAATTATCGTACATACCAACACTATGTAAGGCAAGATTAGGAGAGTTGCAGAAACATGAAAAATGTGTGAGACACGCCAGTATTCATAACAAGGGAACCTACCATATGTCACAGCCAGACAAACCACCGTATTACCATAATTGTAAGATTATACTAAGATTGTAAGATTCATACTAAGAATCGAAGACAAAAAGACTAGAGACAGAGAAAAGCGTAGAATAACGCGGACACAGTGGTCAAAAACATAAGAATTTGAGTTAATAAGAAAGTACACAAACAGAGGTAAGCACAGGAAACACCTATGAGCCAAGTAAATACAACAAAATAAAAATATACTAAAATGAAACTCGCAAATGACACACAGTGTCCATCGGTTACTATAGCCAAATGAAATCGGTAGTGCAATGTCAAGGAGATAGCCCCAGGGGACTTACATAATACGTACAATCCCCTCCACACAGCCCCTACTATCCATGTAAGCGCTTCGTGCGCGTAGTGATCTCCTGACCTATTTAGCGGAAACGAAACCCGTTACCGTATGATTAATATTACGCGAGATATGACATCATGAAGAATTGAATTTTCGCGCGCATATTTTTGGGACACGTTGTTACCGTACCTTATCGTTCACGAACCAATTGTGCTAACATTATCAAAAATTCTAGATTACAACCTGGTTTTGTTTTGATTTGCATGCTAGCGGTGTCGTCGGCTGTCTCCATGACGGCAGTATCGATTCCGATAATTACCAGCAGTACGTAATCGAAAGAAAGGTCAGTATTTGGCGTTCGTTAGAAATGGAGCAACGGATTAATTGGATCAGAGTTAGCAGGCGTTGGTCGAGTTCTACGAAACATCCTGCTGTTTGATTAATGTGGGAAAATGTAAGATAATGCTGATGAGTAGGAAAAACAAACTTGTAATGTTCGGATACAGCATCAGTAGTGCCCTGCTTGACACAGTCAGGTCGTCTAAATAGCTGAGCGTAACGTTGCAAGCTTTATGGAATGGAACGAGCGTGCGGGGACTGTGGTAGGGAAGTGTGGTTCACCTGTAAAGGAGACCGCATATACGACACTGGTGCGACCTATTCGTGAGTACTCCTCGAATGCCGAGCAATTCAGAGGCAGGCTGCTAGATTTGTTACCAGTATGGTCGAACAACACGTAAGTGTTACGGAGATGCTTCGGGAGCTCACATGGGAATGCCTGGAGATGAGGTGACGTTCTTTTGGAAGAAAACTATTGAAAAAATTTAGAGAACCGCCATTTGAGGCTGACTGTCGAATGATTCTACTGCCGTCAGCATAGGACCACGAAGATAAGATACGAGAAATTAGGGCTCATATGGAGGCATATAGAGCGTCGTTCTTCTGTCGCTATACAGGGTATTATAAAAAGGTACGGTCAAACCTTCAGGAAACATTCCTCACACACAAATAAAGAAAAGATGTGGACATGTGTCCGGAAACGCTTAATTTCCATGTTAGAGCTCATTTTAGTTTCTTCAGTATGTACTGTACTTCCTCGATTCACCGCCATGATTTCATACGGGATACTCTACCTGTGCTGCTAGAACATGTGACTTTACAAGTACGACACAACATGTGTTTCATGCACGATGGAGCTCCTACACATTTCAGTCGAAGTGTTCGTACGCTTCTCAGCAACAGATTCGGTGACCGATGGATTGGTAGAGGCGGACCAATTCCATGGCCTCCACGCTCTCCTGACCTCAACCCTCTTGACTTTCATTTATCGGGGCATTTGAAAGCTCTTGTCTACGCAACCCCGGTACCAAATGTAGAGACTCTTCGTGCTCGTATTGTGGACGGCTGTGATACAATACGCCATTCTCCAGGGCTGCATCAGCGCATCAGGGATTCCATGCGACGGAGGGTGGATGCATGTATCCTCGCTAACGGAGGACATTTTGAACATTTCCTGTAACAAAGTGTTTGAAGTCACGCTGGTACGTTCTGTTGCTGTGTGTTTCCATTCCATGATTAGTGTGATTTGAAGAGAAGTAATAAAATGAGCTCTAATATGGAAAGTAAGCGTTTCCGGACATATGTCCTCATAACATATTTTCTTTCTTTGTGTGTGAGGAATGTTTCCTGAAAGTTTGGCCGTACCTTTTTGTAACACTCTATATTTGCGAGTGGAAGAGGAAAGGAAACTGCTAGTAATGGTACAGGGTAGCCTCCGCCACGCACCGTACGGCGACTTGAAGAGTAGCTATGCAGATACAGACGTAAATGTTTGTCTCCGAAACTGAAAACGAGCGAGAATCACGGGAAAAATTAATCGATATAGCCGCAGGGGGTTTCGAACCATGCTTGCTGTCAACAGTTTAACGTTTGCGTCACAAAGCCAACTAAACATTTCTCTCACCCGCTTGTGATAGGCTAGCGGGATGAAGAGCTGTAGCGTGTGTGTGGGGAGGGTGGTTTGAAAGTTCGACGACTTGTAGTCCCACTCCTACCCCTTTAGGTTTTTCTCTCTCTTGACACAAGACACAGCAGGTTTCCGCAACAGGTGCCGTGAGTCACTGGTCGGCTTTGGTTTCAGTGGAAGGCAGCACCTTGAACTTGATAGTTACGGGCTGGTGTAACACTCTTGAGTTCTCCCTGGTCCCTGCTTTCCCAGTTCCGGGTGCTTAGCTCTACTACTGATACATCACCCGCAGCCATGTGGACGGGTAGTGATACAACTCGCACTTTCCGCAGGGGAGGCAGGATCTGCAGGAGAGGATAGTACATACATCTACATCTACAGCATACTCTGTAAGGCACCTAATCGTGTGCGGCGGAAGGTACTTTTTGTATTACTGTATTTGAGGCCTCCCACCCTGTTCCTGTCGCGAATTGTCGGTAATCCTCTGTACTGGCTCTAATTTCTCGAATTTTCCCGGCGTGGTCATTAAGCGAGATACATGTGGGGCGATGTAATATGTTTTCCGATTCTTCTCGGAAAGTGCTCCCTCAAAATTGCAATAGTAAATCTCAAGATAAACGCACCGCTCTTCGTTGGATCTCTCTCTCTCTCTCTCTATTTTCTAGTACCTGGTAGGAATCTCAGACAGGTGAACAGCACTCAAAAACAAGTGCCTGATAATCCACTTCCTTTGTGGGGAAGTTGCATTTCTTTAAGATTCCCCCTGATGTGTTCCAGGTACAAACTACCACATGGAAAGTGGAAATTAATTACGACTTTGAAGATTTATTCTGAAAACAGGTGACAGCATGATCACTCGTGTCCAGGTCCGTAGCCAAATTTCATTTCCCGTAAACACTGTCACAGTAACAGCATCGCCATCGATAGGAGACCTGCTCCGTACTGCAAGAGGCCCACCACACGACCCCCTCTCAGGCCGTGGCGATGCAACTGCATCCTGACTGGCTCCGTAGACTCCAGCGGTATGGCTGCTGCATCTCTTGTGGCGCCTCCACCGTCAGCACTTTGAAGTTACGTCGCGCTGCTGCCACAGCAGCGTTGGCACGCGATGCTCCAGAAGGCGGTGGTCGCGTCTTGCATGCGGCGATCGCGCTGTATGAATGCACGGCACAACACCCCCTCTGAATCTGAGTCTGGCATCTGCTTTTCCCAGTATTTGTGTTGTGTGGTCATTACACTTAAGGTTCGCTCTGGACAGTTACTCCTAAATACTTTCAAATGGTTCAAATGGCTCTGAGCACTATGGGACTTAACTTCTTTGGTCATCAGTCCCCTAGAACTTAGAACTACTTAAACCTAACTAACCTAAGGACATGACACACATCCATGCCCGAGGCAGGATTCGAACCTGTGACCGTAGCGGTCGCGCGGTTACAAACTGTAGCGCCTAGAACCGCTCGGCCACTCCGGCCGGCCCTAAATACTTTACGGTAGATACTGTTTCAGTGGTTTGTCATCAGTAGTGTAACCGACAGTAGTGGATTTCTTTTCCTATGGATGCTCAATATATTACATTTATTTACGTTCAGGGGCGAGGCAGCACACACAAGGTTGAGATAAGTAATATTATTGACTTGGTACATATGTACCGTGTATATGTAAAAACAAAAAAAACAAAAAATTAAGGGTCCTTGCCGATGTAGGTTTTGATTTTAGCCGTTGACTATGCCTATTTAGGCAGCGCTGTTTTATATTTGTCCTGAAGAAGGCGTGGTTACCCACACTGAAACCTAGGTAAACACCAGGTAGTTTGTGCAATCGAGGCGGATTTTTCATAATTATTTCGATACTTACGATTGCTGACGCGCTGCAATGCTGAAAGCTCTCAATTACCGCAGCCTGCACCATTCATTAATTCTTATGTCATTCTGCAAATCGTTACTATCTTCTGGCGTGGCTACTGTTTTATAGACAGCCGCATGACCTGCGACCAGTCTTAAAGAGCATTCGACGCTTTCTACTAGATCATTTATATGTATTGTAAACAGCCGGTCCTATCACAGTTCCTTGGGGTATTCTGGAAATTAGAGTTACATCTGGCGATTTTGTTCCGTTGAGTTCAACGTGTACGTCTGCTCCGATACTCGATAAGCTCTGGTTTTAAACTAAACGACAGTGCTGGATGGTGTAAAATGCCTTACTGAAGTCAAGGAGCGCTGTGGATCTCATTGAGGAACAGATCGAGCTGACTAGCGTAGGATCGCTGGTTGGGGAATCCATGTTGACTTTGGTAAATTTTTGAGTCCCCCCTAACTCCCCCCCAACTGTAACTCGCTCGCACCCACTAGACATCGCTCAGTCATTCAGCCTAGCTCATTGTCATTATCTCTGTCTCTCTAACTGTCACTGCTTGCCGTCTCACGACCAGTCTCCTTCGTTCTGTTCTACTAATACTGTCTTCCCTCATTGTCACTTGCCCTCTCTTACTGCTTCTATCTCATTCCTTTCCACACCTGCTATCTCTTCTCAATGCCACTATCTCTCACTTCCTCGTTGTCATTATCATAGACTCTGTCTTTGTTTATAACTGGCTCTTACCCACTTCCACTTTCTCCTTCTCTTTATTCCTCTGCCACTGGCACTCTGTCCTTCATTCTTTTCCCAACACTGTTCTACCACTGTCACCTACGCTCCACTGCCACTGTGTCCCTCTCTTTCTCTCACACTGCCACTGTCTTCTTCGCTGTTTCCGTATCACAACCACTGACCATTTTGTGGACTGGCAAGACAGCCAATCCACGAGGACGGGAGGCCGAAGGGCACGCGTTTAAGCTCACGCAGGTTGGCGTGATGTCTGGAACAGTTAAAGGAGTTGAGTCTAGTAAAAAAGTACGGAGCTTCTGGAATACCTAACTTTAATCCATAATTGGTCTGACGGTACATGCATCACAAGATAAATAGCAAATGATAATGGCGCCTTGCTAGGTCGTAGCAAATGACGTAGCTGAAGGCTATGCTAACTATCGTCTCGGCAAATGAGGGCGTAATTTGTCAGTGAACCTTCGCTAGCAAAGTCGGCTGTACAACTGGGCCGAGTGCTAGGAAGTCTCTCTAGATCTGCCGTGTGGCGGCGCTCGGTCTGCAATCACTGACAGTGGCGACACGCGGGTCCGACATATACCAACGGACCGCGGCCGATTTAAAGGCTACCACCTAGCAAGTGTGGTGTCTGGCGGTGACACCACAGACCACTATCTTCCACTATTTATTATTTTACTATCTCTTTCCCGTTATCACTGTCTCCTCCTCTCTCAGCATAAAAAAAGCGCTAATACGTTCGGATGGCAAAATTTTCGGGAATGTTTTTAAAAGTGCCGAGAAAGATAGAATCAGGCAGATGGTAAACGAATTTTGAGTCAGTCTTCTAATAAACAGGAGCATATTCGCCTTTTTTGTGCTCCGATAGGAGCATTTTTCCGCTTGTTTCCATCTTTTCCCTTCTACAGCGGGGCATGTAATTTACATGAAAAGAATTTTCTGGGTCAGCAAAATTTTGATAGTTAACTATGTGAAACTCAAGTAACGGAAAACAAATTTTATGCTTCAGGCTAGATTCTGCGTGTGCTTCAGTACTAAAACGTGGGGTTCCCAGAACCCTTCTGATGATAACGGAGACACTTAACAGCATATTTGTCTGTGCTACATAACTTTATAACCTACGTTTTTGCCTCACACCGGATTTTACATGTATAAACAGGATAACTTTGAACCTTTATATCTCGGAAACGGATAGAGATATCAAGAAAATTCTGAAGGTTGTTCGAGAGCGGGACCTTAGAAATATATCATAAAAATTGCAACCATTTGCTGTGCATAGCCATCTTGGAATCCGTGGCTCGGTTTTGATACCCAAAAAATGTGTTTTCAGGGTGTTCGAAGATGAAAAAAAATTTTAAAAACGGGAAGATAGCATTTGTAGATAAATGCCTAGAGAATATAAAATTAAAATGTGAGCAATTTGCTGCGGTTGTTTATTATTTAGATTTCACCTCACGTCGGATTTTACGTGCTTATTTTGCGTGAAGAAGTAGGGTAATTTTGAACCTCTATACGTCTGTGAGCCGTGCTCACTCCCAACTATGCGTTTTCGTGAACTTCGCTGTCCATCTGTGTTTGGTTTCCCGCCCATGTTGCGATTACATCGTGGTTCTTCTTCGTTCTGCGTGTGGCAGCAGCGATCTGTATCGATACTTGCACCGTGTACCAACTTCGGTTTTGTGCATATAGTTTCCAGCTTGGGGGTCTGCAGTGAGTCGGTCGGTTGCTGCGGACCAGGGGAGTTATCTCCGCGCAGTGCAGTCGGCTGGGGCCGCTGGGGGTCCCTGCGCAGTGTCGGAGCGTGTGTGGAGCTGTCAGATTCCTACAAGCTTCGCGGTTCTCCGACGCAGGACGTCAAAGTTGAGTAGCGGTTTCAAGTACCCAAGCCACGTCCATTTATGTTGTGTGGTTCGTTTCGGTTGTTCGCTGTTGGGGAGGTTTTCCTGTGAGCAATACCGAGTGTTTGTATTCCTGAAATTTACCCGCCATGCGGTGGAATTAACTATATTGGTTGACTATAATTCAAGTGCACCAGCGGAATTTTCTGCCTTGTCGCCGTTATTGTTTTGGTTACTTGCCCTGGCCACTGACGTAAATTCAGGCAGTGTTCCTTTTGGGTGAAGTTAACTATATTACTGTATATCAAATTCAAGTGTACCAGCGGAATTTTCTGTCTTGTGGCCGTTAGTGTTCCGGTTACCTGCCCTGGCCACTAACGTAATTTTAGGCAGCGTCCTTTCCTCACCTGTTGTCGCTGTCCAACATGGTGTGTACTTTTGACAGTTAATACATACTTTATTGTGGATAATCACGTTCTTAACTTTTTGTGTTTGAGTTCTCATGTACCGACTGGTGACAAGGAAGTCGTGTGGCTGTCACCTGGTTGGGATACGATGGATCAAGTGTAGTTTGGCTCACCACCTGTCTCATCTAAGTGAACGAGGGCAGACCGACCTCCATGGAAGCTTCTGAGTGCCGTTTTCTTTATTGTCCTTTTCACCGGTGTTCAATTGTCTGTTTACAATGTGTCATAGCCAATGATTTAAAAAATTCTTGTTTTACTGGATTTTATGTATTTTTGAATTTTGGAAAATTAATTATGGGCCTTCAGTCACTTAAATCTTTAATCTAAAAAAAAAAAAAAAAAATTCGGCCTTCTGCCTTTGAAAGGTTAAGGTAATTTATTTTAAAATCTTAAAAATTTTACTGTTGGCCATCAGCCGTTTGTATTGCATCTTGTTTACGTTTTCTATTCACCCCGCCTTGTGGCTCTATATATGTATGTTAATTATTTTATTGGAAATTTTAGCTGCATGGTTTTACCACTTGAGATTTATCTTGTTACTTTAAGATTTCTTGTTTGAAGGCCTTCAGCTGTGAAATAATTGTCTTTTTGAAACTCGTAGTTCTAAAGGTTCGGCTATGTGAAGTTTTGGTCTAAAGGTGTTATTAAATTACAATTTTGAGTTAACCTGACCGACACCTTATTTGGCCCTTTCCACAATCCTTATCACCTGCCCAGCGGGTTTAGAGGGCGTTTCACTCTGAAACGGATAAATACTTCAAGAAAAGAAACTTCCTGGCAGATTAAAACTGTGTGCCGGGCCGAGTCCCGAACTCGGGACCTATGCCTTTCGCGGGCAAGTGCTCTACCAAGTGAGCTACCCAAGCACGACCCACGCCCCGTCTTCACACCTTTACTTCTGCCCGCGAAAGGCAAAGGTCCCGAGTTCGTGTCTCGGCCCGGCACACAGTTTTAATCTGCAAGGAAGTTTCATATCAGAGCACACTCCGCTGCAGAGTGAAAATCTCATTCTGGATTTCAAGAAAATTTTCAAGGTTGTTCGAAATCGAGATATTAGGAATATATCGCAAAAATATCAGAAATTTGCTGTGCGTAGTTGTCTTAGAAACGGCGGCTTGGTTTTGATATCCAAGAATCATGTTTTTCGACTTTTTTCAGGACCACCCATTAACTAAATAACTCCGCAATAAGCCCTTTAAGGCGCATAATAGACCACATCAAATGCAAAGAGAACCAACCGATTTGCTTCATTTGCCTAAGCAGGAGGAAGTGTGTAGTTTCCAAACTTTGTACTATAGGAGAGTGACGCTAAAACGATTCTTCTACTGGGCAAACAAATGGTCCCTAGCCCAAGGGCTGTACAGAACACTTGACCCCGTCTTTCGATTACCAACATAACCCGAAATATGAGCTCCGAAAGAATCCTGTTTTTATGCGCGGCGTTCTGAAACATACTAGTACTGACAAGGGGATGCCACGATGTTTGGAACGCGGATTTACTTCAAACTTCGTACACTCGAAGTACTCCATGAGGACAACAAAATGTGTAAGCAGTAGCGCGCACTTCTCAAGCGTTATTGAGAATAACGCAAGATAATTTCGGCCGTCAAATACATATCTGTGCGTGGCCATTTTTGCCATGAAGCGGCGGCAGCCGTCTGGTTAGCGTTCTAGCCCCGTAATCGTTGCGTCGCTGGATCGAGTCCCGTTCGTCATTTTTTTTATTTTCAACACAGTCATTTTCTTTACTATTTACATTACAATTAATATAATTGGAAAAATATGTGAAATCGAATGAACTTTTATTAATTTTACAATGTTATTTGGCAGTCTACAAATTTTTTTATCACAAATAATATAATATTCATAACTATCGACTAGTTAACGACCAAATGCATAAAGTGATACTGAAAATGTATACTTGTCCGTGATTTGAGAAATCCTTTATACCTAGAAGGATGCCGAAACTACTTGTTACCTCCAGGTTTTGACCGGCGACTGCTTTCGAAAGATGTACAATTAATCGTCGCTTTCGACATTATGAGTACAAGTTGCAGGATGGTACTTTTCGTAAATATATGGAAAACATAAAGTTGAACGGCACCAGCTGCATTGAATAAATGCTTGTTTCCGCATACGCAAGGTCTTTTGAGGCTTTCCGTGGGAAAACGAACCTCGTTAACATTTTCAAAAACCTCTCTTTCAGACGATAATTTGGAAGCAAACCATGCATAACGCAGCATTTCCTTAAGTATAGGCGCTGCTAATTGATCATGCAGTATCGACTGTATTTTAACAGCGTCTTCAGGAGAGGCAGTTTCTTGTTCTCTTTCGATTAAACTCATTTTATAGTATCACTTTATGCGTTGGTCGTTTACTAGTCGATAGTTATGAATATTATATTATTTGTGATAATAAATATTTGTAGACTGCCAAATAACGTAAATTTAATAAAAGTTTATCCGATTACACGTATTTTTCCCATTATATCAATTTCAATATAAATAGTAAAGAAAATGACTGTGTTGAAAATAAAAAAAAAGAACGGGACTAGATCCAGCGACCCAACGATAACGGGGCTTGAACGCTAACCAGACGGCTGCCGCCGCTTCATGGTTCAAATGGCTCTGAGCACTATGGGACTTAACATCTGTGGTCATCAGTCCCCTAGAACTTAGAACTAGTTAAACCTAACTAACCTAAGGACATCACACACATCCAGGCCCAAGGCAGGATTCGAACCTGCGACCGTAGCAGTCACGCGGTTCCGGACTGAGCGCCTAGAACCGCTAGACCACCGCGGCCGGCCGCTTCATGGCAAAAATGGCCACGCACAGGTATATATTTGACGGCCGAAATTATCTTGCGATTTTCTCAATAACGCTTGCTGTCCTCATTGAGTGCTAAGAGTGTACGAAGTTTGCAGTAAATCCGCGTTCCAAACGTCCTGGCCTTCACTTGTGAGTAGCGCTAGCTGTCGCATGCGTAGCGACTGTCCAGACTGTATGGTGCTGCGAATGGGTGTGCTAGGAGAGATGTTGTGAGATACCAAAGCCACCTCAACTAACTCATCTCGCGTTGAAGAACAGCACTGACAACGGGGCTGCCCTGTGGCACGTACTGTGTTTAGAGCACAGCGAACAAATAACTTCAGTATAGGCGTGTTTACCTCCTTCAATTTCTGGATATGATAAGCTAGAACTATCGTTAATTCACTCTGGGAACTGAACGAATTAAAACGCAAAACGAGATTTCTAATGAGAAACAGAAAAACCTGGCGCCAAAGTTACTGTTGGGAGGGAAAACTAGAGGTAAAAAAATATGTTAGTTATAATATGTACTCATCATCATCAGTTATCTGCTATATTAGCAGGTCCTTTGCCTCTCCATTTTCTGCGATCCATTGCTTCCTTCTTAAGGCTGCTGTATGTTGTACCGTCCATCATGTCATCCAGTATCTGGAATCTCTTCCTTCCTCGCTTCCTTTTCCCTTCTACATAACCTTCTAAAACTGTTTTTATCAGTCCGTCATTCTTTCTTAATATATGCCCAATCCAATTTCTTTTTCTTCTCTCTATTACATCTAGTAACTGTCTTTTCTCTCCCACCCTTCTCAGTACCTCTTCATTTTTTACTCTGTCCATCCAACTTATTCTTTCCATCTTCCGCCATGTCCAGATCTCAAAAGCCTCCAGCCTTTCTCTGTCTTTTTTCCTCATAGTCCATGTTTCAGCGCCATATAGAAGAACACTCCATACAAGACATTTTATGAGTCTCTTTTCTTATAAAACGCCTCTTTTGCCACTGCTATCCTTGTTTTAATTTCTGTGGTGCACTTCCAGTCGGTGTCTATCCTGCTTCCAGGATATTTAAAATTTTGTACCTGTTCTAGTGTTTCTCCATTCAGCACAATTTTTATTTCCTTATTTCCTCCTATTGCCAATACTTTTGTTTTAGTTGTGTTAATTTTCATTCCATATTTTTTCCGTTAGTTGCAATGGTGTCCACCAAATCCTGTAATTCTTTTTCCCCTGTGGCTAGAAGGACCATGTCATCAGCAAATCTCAAGCACCCTACTTTTCTTCCTCCAATTTCTACTCCTTTGTCATCTAATGAGCATTGGTCAATCATATTTTCCAAGTACAGGTTGAAAAGAGTAGGTGATAAACAGCATCCTTGTCTTACTCCTTTCCCTAGTCTGATCCAGTTTGTACTTTCTCCTCTCACTTTAACTGAAACTTTTTGATTAAGGTATAATGAGTTTATAAGTCTTCTGGTTTTGCAGTCCACTCTCTTTTCCCTCATAATAGTCGCCAGCTTGTCCCAAACCACATTGTCAAATGCCTTTTCTAAATCGATGAAGCACATATGTAGGTCTCTTCCTTTTTCAATAAACCTTTCTCCCAAGATTCGTAGGAGCCCTATTGCATCTCTGGTGCCCGTATTCCGTCTAAAGCCAAACTGCTCCTCGCCGAGATTCTCCTCTATTACTTTTTCAAGTCTTTTATTAATTATTCTTAACATCACTTTGGCTGCATGTGAAATGAGGCTGATTGTCCTGTATGTACTACAGAACTGTAAATCCCTAACGCCGATCTACTACGAAGTTAATTACACTGATAACTTCATAAATTTATCAAGATATACGTTTACCCCAAGTAGAGGTACACCGACATTCGAGGTGATAGTTTCTTTGAACGGAGACATGCCGCTAAAACTGAATAAGGCACAAACGTTGAATATAATTAATTCTAGAGACAAATTTTTTTTCGCAGCACCCAATGTACGAAAATACACACTATATCACAAGTCATGCACGAGTTTTGATCCAATCAACGCGAAAAGTACGTTTCAATTTTACGATAATTTTTTGGACCTAGGTTTTAGTAGAGAATTCATCTGACTCACTATGCTGGTCATCGAGGCTCAGTTCTAAGCAGGACACATCACTAAAGACAATTCAACTTCAGTCAATGAGATTCCAGGCCGAAGACGTGTCTGGAGGCGCCCGGGACAGTGGTTGACTGTCGCCCACCATACGTCCCGACAACCAAAACTAATGGTCTGGGATGGCATTTCTTTTCATAGCAGCACCGCTTTGGTTGTCATCCACTGTACCCTTACAACACAGCTGCACGTCTACGATATTCTACGCCCCGTTTTGTTGCACTTCGTGGCAAGCCATCTTAGTCTTACATTTCAGCAAGATAATGGCCGCCCGCACACAGTGGGGGTTTCCACTCTTGTCTTCGTGCTTACCAAGCCCTACCTTGGCCAGCGAGGTCGTCGGATCGCTCCTCAATTGAGAATGTTTCGAGCACCATGGGCCGGGCCCTCCAACCCGCTCGGCGATTTGACGAGCTGACACCCCTACTGGACAGAATTAGGCGTGAAATCCCTAGAAAGACATTCAATCAATGCCAACCTGAATATCTGCTTTCATAAGAACCAGATATGGATCACCGCGACATTGACTTGCTCAAGTTGTGAAACCCTTTGTGCTGAATGAATTATCCAATTTTTCTGAAATTTTAATTATTTGTTTGTCTGTATATTTACATCATATCTTAAAATTCCTGTCCCATTTGGATAATTCCTTCGTGGTGTGTCTTTTTTTGTCTTAGAGTATATATGTACCAATTGTCCTACTGCTGTAGTCTTGTTCCTCGTTTTTATACTTGTTTTCTTCGCAATCGATATCGTTGCCAGCAGAAGAACACTGTGTCAAGGATGCAGAATAATAAACGTAAAGCCACACAAGATAGCACAGAAAGTGCTGAAACATGTGTGGCTAAGACAAAAATGAGCAAATATCTTGCATTATACGTAGCTTCTCTCCTGTTTTTCGTAGCAAGCAGGGAAAGAGAGAAGAGCTACGACAGTGATAATTAAAACTTCATGAGTATCCCTTCTAGAAGAATTTAAAGAAGTACTGTCTTAAAATTGCCCGCTGTGAATATCATTACTCGGTTGCACGGTTCAGTGATGACGATAATGTATTTTGGGCACTCGATAGCAAGGTCTTTAGCGCCAAAGCACTGTTGATAACTAATATCATACATTCTTTTTTACTCTTCTGCGGCTCTAAACTTAAAACCTTTCGCTTTGGAAGGTCGAATGTTTACTGTAAGCTCGTTCCAGTTGGCAGGCGCCATGGCGAGTGCCTCTACTCGCCGGCTGGACCGCCTGGAGCTGAGAAATTGCGAGGAAAGCCGCAAAAGGTCGTTCGCCTCCCGAGATGCAACTCGTCACGGCACGCCTCCTGACGCACGAGAAGCGAGCAGAGCCAGCGACGGACGCCAGGCAGCAGGTGGTAGCAGCAGCTAGCGAGAACAGACGACGGTCACTGCCCGCCTTCAACTACCCTCGCAGAATCTGATGCAGACGCTCCCTGGTGATGCTTCGGACAGGCTTGCTCCTCCGTGTCTAGCGCTTGGAGTTATTGGTCTTTGTAGTGGTTCTTACTATACTTCACCGTGGCAGGTGTCGCGTAATGACAACAGTGTGCATCTAGGGCGCGAGTCTTCCTTTACTGCATATCGGGGCACGGCTAATTAATTATATCGTCGCAATAAATACACTGTCCAGTCACGTTCTGCCAAAAGCCTGAATGAGCAACTTCTGCCGGCCGCAGTGGCCGAGCCGTCCTAGGCGCTACGGTCTGGACCCGCGCGACTGCTACGGTCGCAGTTTCGAATCCTGCCTCTGGCATGGATGTGTATGATGTCCTTAGGTTAGTTAGGTTTAAGTAGTTCTAAGTTCTAGGGGACTGATGACCTCAGAAGTTAAGTCCCATAGTGCTCAGAGCCATTTGAACCATTTGAGCAACTTCTGGAGCACAGTCCGCTAGGAGTTGTGCAGGAAAAACGTCGGTGAGCTACCGGAAGGTATCGACAGGGAAGAGGAGCCATGCGTTCTCCACTGCTGTGGCCATCTGCGCAAGGTTTCTCGGTTGAGGATTCGTGGCGCAAACATCGCGATCGAGGTGGTCCCACGGATTGTGTCGACTAGATTTAAACCTGGTGAGTGGTGGCGAGTACCGTAAACGCATACTGGTCCTCTCTGAAACACACACGTACACTGCGAGCTGTTTGACACTTCGCATTGCCCTGCTGGTGTATACCGGCGTGCCCAGGATAAACAAACTGCATGTGGGGTTGCACATGGTCCTCAAGGATAGATGAATACCTGTGTTGACCATTGTGTCTTCCGAGATGACAAGATCACCCAGGGAATGCCACGAAAACGTTCCCCAGAGCATAACTGAGCCGTGGTAAAAATTGCTGTTTTGAAGAGCGCGCCGCAGCGTATAGTGTGAAGCAGTCGCCCTCCGTTTCTGACGGTGGCGCCGCTGTGCCAATCGCAGCTTTTGTGTCTCCCTCTGGTGGGAAGGGGGAAAGGTTGCCTGTTCACGTGCATTTAAGGGGCGCCATGAGCTCGCCAGTCGGTCAGTCTGGTTCAGTCTCTCGTCCCCAGCTTGCTAATCTGTCTCTCGTCCGTATTTGTTAGGCAGTTAGTGTCTGTCGTTCGGAGTGCTAGTATGTCTGTCGTTCGGATCAATCTTTAAGGCCGGCAAAATGAGAGTCTTTCCACTCCGCCAGTAAGAGAACTCAGCGAGTGGTCGTCCGGTGGGAGCATCTGAGTCTGCGCGTTACGCCGCCAGTCTGCTCGAGTTTGTTCAGGCAACGGTCATTGGCGGTTGGATCCATCGGTGGGTCGGTCGCGCACTGACACACAAGATGACTAGTCCGTCTTGAGTGTCGGCGCATGTGAGGTCGCCACGTGAGTCCAGTGGGCCGCGCCGTATAGCGAGGGGTAGTGGCTTCGTGGTCGACAGGAGAACGAGTCAACCCACGACATCGGTCTGGCCGGTACGAGCTGCGACGCCGTGAGACGGGAGATCGGCGCGCCTTCCTGCGTCCGTTGAAACGGCTGGCAGCTGACGCTTCGGAAGAGCGAGTTGGGTGTGCTGTGCCATGTCGTCTCGAGATATCGCAGTTTATTAGAAGTTATGTCATTGGTGATATGTTGTTTGATTTACTGTTGTTAAATTCGTTTTCTTGGTGAGGTCACCAGCCGTTTTGCTTTGGGGTCGTCCCACCATTCTTCCCCATTTGCCCACCCGCGGGAAGGTGGTTGTTTATAAATTGGGTGGTCCGTTTTTCCCTTGTGGAGTAGGAGCGGGTTAGAGTAACCTGCGGTTCGGGTTGTTCGGTAATCTCCCTGTCAACCTGCCATAGGTTAGTAGCTGCCTCTGTCATGTTTGTCGGATTTGGTGTGTTAACGAATTTATTGCTTGGAGTGTAACGACCTAATACCTGAAATATGTTTTGATCTTTGCAAACTTTGATATTATTGCCTACGATCTTGAGAGGCGGTATCTGTGTTCTGTAGAGCATCTTAACTGTTGTTTGGCCAACCTTGTAGAATTTTATATAAGATTGCATTTAACGGGCTTTTATTTAAATGACCTTTTTCGTATATAAAGTTGCCACCCTTTCACCGTAAGACTTTTCTTAGAAGTTACAATCAAGTTGCACCTTCGGTGGCAAGTTTAATATTTTAATTGTTAGTGTTGTGTACCATTTCCATCCCTCCTGTGGGGGCTGAATAGTTTGTGTGCTTGTGTCAATTGTTGAAACTCTTAGTTTAAAGTTATCTGATGTGTTCCAGACTTGCACCAGTGTAGTCTTTCAGTGACTGTTGTGAGCGGTCGTAACTACGGCCGTGTCAAAAGGGAGCGACGAGGTTCTCTGCCCTAAAGCTCATACAGTCAGAACTTGTTTCTTTCTGCCTCTGAATAAATTGTAACTTTGATATTTAGAGGGAGCTTTCTGATTATAATTTTAAATCTGTTTGTTTTAAAAAATGCTTTTAGGCACTATTAAAGTGGATAAAATTCCCATTTGTTAAATGGAATTTGGTTATGATTTCATCAGTTACTCCCTGGAAACTACTTCCATGCTTAAATAATGTGATTAAATGTGTTAACGTTCTTGATGAATCGCTAGTAAATAAAATAAAGAGCAAGTAAGTTATTTGTTGCGCCCAGGACCAATAAAAAAAAAGTTTTGGCGATCTCTGTAATAGTAAAGTTAACAAGAGTACAAGTACGAGATTTTGAGTAGAAAACACGAGATAAGAAGATAGAGCTCGCGACTCATGTATGAGTGCACGAACCAGACAGACGCCTGCTGCCGAGGCCCGTACGCAGCAACGTTGCCTGACTGGTCGGTGAGGAGACACTGTTTGTAGTCCCTTGGTTCATCTGGCGGGTCAGTTGCTCTGCAGTTGCGCGTCTATTCGCCCCCACTCATCTCTGCAGCCGTCGTTCCCCCCTCTCATCTATGGCCAGTGCCGCATCACAGTTGCCTCGGCGCCGGTTACGGATAACACCGTTCCGCCATGCATAGTATACTTTAACAACAGCGGCACGCGAACAGGTTGAAACTGTACAGTAGTTTCCGCTCCATAAGCAGCAGTTTTCGTTCCTCGCTCACACCGGGAATACAAACTGAGGCGGCTCCGCCGCTAATTTACTGCACGATGCGGCCGGCCGCGGGTGCAGCGGAACCCTATGTGGTCGGATGGAGAGTGTATTAGGCTTCATTATACATGTGAATCTTCAGCTTTTGGCGGCGCAAAGACTGTTCCATTAAGTTTCGGGTGTGCAGCCGCAAGAAATCTCCTTCTTCTTCTAATATTTCGGCTGTATAGCGTTCAGCCATCTTCAGAGTGAGCCGCAAGACTGCCGCTCTAGTGCTCGCTTCGTCCCTTTGTACTGTTGTACCGCGCGACTGCGCATGCGGCCACAGATGCAAATGCGCCAGAGACATTGGTCGGCGGCAGAGACGTGCATAATGCGCGAGTTGTATCTATGACTCCGCAGTTGATCTGTGTTGGCATATCGATATATCATTGTGAGCTGCACTGTGACGACGTCTTTGCGAGTTTATTACAGCAAGTGCCGGATTCCAAGATTTATCAAGATTGAAACCACTATCTCTATTAATTAAATTCGTCGTCAAGCGAATTTCAATTGCCTCCTTTACTATCGAGTCCCAAAAGGATGATGTAGTTGCCAAAATTTCGACGTTGTCATACAACATACTGTGACCATTATCAATACAGTGCTCTGCCACTGCCGACTTGTTAGGTTGTAAAAGTCGTGTGTACCTCTGGTGTTCTGTACATCTTTCTTGGACAGTACGAGTTGTTTGTCCGATGTAAGAAAGGCCACATTCACATGGAATTTTGTAAACTCCAGATTTTCGGAGCAGCAAATCATCTTCGACGGAGCCCACGAGTTCAGCTGTCTTGGGTGGAGGACGAAAAATCATTTTACTTTGTGTCTGCCGAGAATGCGTCCTATTTTTGATGAGAGGCTACCCACATATGGCAGGAAGGCCATCGATTTAAAGGTTTCTTCATCTTCTTCTGCTTTCTTTGTGGCCTCTTTCGGTTTCATTTTCAGTGCCCTCTGAATTTGTTGTGGAGAGTACCCATTGTCTTCAAACACTCTTTGTAAGTGGGTGAGTTCATCTTGCAGACTGCTTTCGTCAGAAATAATATGCGCTCTGTGAGTCAAAGTTCGGAGAACACTCATTGTCTGGGTAGGATGGTGGCAGCTATTTGCACGTAAATACAGATCGGTGTGCGTCGGCTTCCTATACGCTTCATGTCCCAAAGTGCCATCTTCTCTGCGCCGAACCAAAACATCCAAGAATGGAAGGTATCCCTCCTTTTAATTTCCATTGTGAACTTTATTTGGTCGTGGAGGGAGTTCAGATGTCCGAAGAAGTCTTGCAAGTTGTCTTCACCATGGGGCCAAACTACAAAGGTGTCATCAACATACCTCCAGAATACCGTGGGTTTCATTATACATATCTATATATGTCGGCTATCATATTTTACTTGTACTTGAATCCAAATCATGCACGTGAACATTCCTAATCCTTCCCCCACCTTTCCATAAAGTGTGGTATCACCGCCAGACACCACACTTGCTAGGTGGTAGCCTTTAAATCGGCCGCGGTCCGTTAGTATACGTCGGACCCGCGTGTCGCCACTGTCAGGATTGCAGACCGAGCGCCACCACACGGCAGGTCTAGGGAGACGTACTGGCACTCGCCCCAGTTGTACAGCCGACTTTGCAAGGAAAGGTTCACTGACAACTACGCTCTCATTTGCCGAGACGATAGTAGCACAGCCTTCAGCTACATTTGCTACGACCTAGCAAGGCGCCGTATTCAATTGATATTTATTATGTGAAGCATGTATCATCAAGAGCGATTTCTACAATTGTGGATTAAAGTTAAGTATTACGAGGGCAGTTCAATAAGTAATGCAACACATTTTTTTTCTCGGCCAATTTTGGTTGAAAAAACCGGAAATTTCTTGTGGAATATTTTCAAACATTCCCGCTTCGTCTCGTATAGTTTCATTGACTTCCGACAGGTGGCAGCGCTGTACGGAGCTGTTAAAATGGCGTCTGTAACGGATGTGCGTTGCAAACAACGGGCTGTGATCGAGTTTCTTTTGGCGGAAAACCAGGGCATCTCAGATATTCATAGGCGCTTGCAGAATGTCTACGGTGATCTGGCAGTGGACAAAAGCACGGTGAGTCGTTGGGCAAAGCGTGTGTCATCATCGCCGCAAGGTCAAGCAAGACTGTCTGATCTCCCGCGTGCGGGCCGGCCGTGCACAGCTGTGACTCCTGCAATGGCGGAGCGTGCGAACACACTCGTTCGAGATGATCGACGGATCACCATCAAACAACTCAGTGCTCAACTTGACATCTCTGTTGGTAGTGCTGTCACAATTGTTCACCAGTTGGGATATTCAAAGGTTTGTTCCCGCTGTGTCCCTCGTTGTCTAACCGAACACCATAAAGAGCAAAGGAGAACCATCTGTGCGGAATTGCTTGCTCGTCATGTGGCTGAGGGTGTCAATTTCTTGTCAAAGATTGTTACAGGCGATGAAACGACTTCAGCGTGTTCGTAGGCACAAAAATCTGAACGAACTTCTCCTTCTTCATGACAACGCAAGACCTCACACAAGTCTTCGCACCCGAGAGGAGCGCACAAAACTTCAGTGGACTGTTCTTCCTCATGCACCCTACAGCCCCGATCTCGCACCGTCGGATTTCCATATGTTTGGCCCAATGAAGGACGCAATCCGTGGGAGGCACTACGCGGATGATGAAGAAGTTATTGATGCAGTATGACGTTGGCTCCGACATCGACCAGTGGAATGGTACCGTGCAGGCATACAGGCTCTCATTTCAAGGTGGCGTAAGGCCGTAGCATTGAATGGAGATTACGTTGAAAAATAGTGTTGTGTAGCTAAAAGATTAGGGAATAACCTGGTGTATTTCAATGCTGAATAAAACAACCCCTGTTTCAGAAAAAATATGTGTTGCATTACTTATTGAACTGCCCTCGTACATCATCTACGTACTTTGTTTGCCATTCTCAAGATATTGTCCTGTTCCAGACCTCACGCCAGTCAGCGTGTAATTAAACGCGTGCATTTCGGCCTCCTCTAGAAACACAGTGTTGGCTCTTCTGCCAACACTACATAAAGCATTGCCAAATACTAGTTGGGAAACAGCAGAAGTAGTTCTGTAGTATAGTAGTGCCAACCTCACTCCTGGGTAGGAGACCAGACAGACAGCACAGGCAGGTCGAAGTCAAAGAAGTTCCAGTATCATAAGATTTTGGGTGGAGAGGTTGTTCAGGGCCAGGTGGTTCGATCATCCCCTCCACTGGGGCCCAGGAAGACCCCCGGGTGCCCGCCATATTCTAGGAGTTCTACAGAAGAGGGATAAGTGAACAGACGTGCCCAGTGCGTCTATCTCGATGTTTACGGAAGAAAGGTATTTGAATATTTGAACTAATTATTTCTATTGCCAGCTTCAGATTATGTAGGGAAATTGATGCACGTAATGATTGCTTTCTCGTTTATTTCGGAAATTTTGTGTGGAAACAGAGTAGGCTCCCTTCCTTTGTACAAAGGCACGTGATGTCGTAAGCTACAAAGTCGCATCAATAGTTCCAATGTATAAATTCTATCGCGCAAATCGTGTGCAACGAAGTATATTCAAACGCGTGTGATTTATTTTGGTCGAAAAATTGAACTGCAAAAATGTTTCTTTCTGTGAGGGGGTCTTAGGACACGTGTTCTGCACCATGCTAGTAATAGTGAACGTGGTTGGTCATTGGGGACCCAAATTACAACATCGAACGGTCACATCGTAATTCGCCGCCTCACGGCATAGTTAAATTACTTGTCGTTTCCACTCCCTTTGCAGTTACATGTACTGTAGTCCCACGTGGTCGATTGTTCGATGCCGGTGGGCATTAGTTTAAAATAACGACAAAACAGATATCACCCCGCTAAACTCCTTCGACCCCTGTGTCAGTGTGTCTGGTCCCCAGTTTGTCCTTTATCCTCCTCTCATATAGTGGATGTTCCATGTAAAGTAATGGTAGAATTTGGTGGTACACATTTGGCCATGCGCAGTTCCGTCTTGCCCGTAAAACAATAATGTGCATGCAGATAAGCGTACAAGATAGCCAAGCTATAACTTGCAAAAAAATGTAATCTCTGTAAAGTGGAATAATTACTGTAATTGATGTAAAGTCGAATGATTATGTTTAAAATAAGTAGGTTATGAATGATCATCAATCTTTAACATACCCTGAAATCGCAATGAAGTCAGTTTAAGAGAATTCATTTATAGAAGGAAAAGAGTTTTAAAAATGACAGGGACCCACACATCAGCGTGTGAGCCCTTCAGCCCTTTGCTTAGTAAAACGCTCTCATCTACTCCTCCCCCAGTTATCCGTTGCGCCAATTCCATTCAGGGCTAGTTGCAATGGCTACTTCTTTTATTAATGCCGATGTCAGGTGTCGGTTTTCGCCTGATTGTAGACCAGTATAGAAACAAGGAAATCCACAAAAATCACGAGGGTTGCGTAAAGCAGAAGTACAAGCGTTACCAGAGGGTTTTAACAAAGCACAGGCATAAGGATAGTTTTCTCTCCTCCATAATACCACAGTTAACTTTCATCTGTCGTACTCTGCTAGGTTTATTGTAAGAAAGTTTGTTGAATTCCCACAAAACGGTAATCTTTCATCTGGCGTTCCTTTGCCACGATTCCCACAAAGCAGACGGTAATCTTTCAAGGATACAAACTTAACTGTTTCGAAAATGCTTTCACCCTGGCACCGAAAGGCAATGATCATGCCCTTCTGGACGACAGATAAATAGATCTCTTCCCGCATTATGAAAATGGCTGCACTGTTTTTTGCGGCACCCGTTCCCCCGCTCCCCTCCCCTCCCCTCCCCTCCCCTCCCCAACCGACACGCTTGATGTACCCTCCGCTGCTACCTGACGCCTGGGAGTGGTTATTGCAGGTTGACGTCGAACACAGGCGGTTGTCACACTGATGTTAATGGACCGTGTATATTGAGAATCATGAAACTGAACGCTTGCCATGGCGATTACGAGCTCTCCATTCAATTCCTCATTTGAGTTTTACGTTCACTGACCAGCCAGTTGTATTGTAGCCTACTTCTTCTGAAAGTCCGCTCGTCGAATGGAAGGGTCTTTCAGTGATTGTTTTAATAATTGTGGACTGCTTCACAGGAGTAGATTTTAATTTTATGTATGTCTCTCAACGGGAAGTGCCCTACGGACTGTGTCATCCGATCACGATTCACGACCTGCCCTCACAATTTCACTTCCGCCAGTACCTCATATCCTGTCTTCCAAACTTCACTGAACTTCTCCTACATGCCTTGCCCGACTAGCACCCATACAGACGAGATGATCGGTCTCCAGAATTACCACAATACGTGGATAGTAAAATGCGTTTGAAAACTAAACAGAGTGTAAATTTCAAGTTGACCAACCAGAATAACTCGAAAAATAAGCCTCACACGAAAAAATGTGTAGAATCCAAAGTAGATTATTTTCGAGGGGGACATCTGCTGGTGCTAAAATTAGCCCGCCAACCCAACACCCTGGGGGTGAGGCGGGAGGCAACTTTAAAATGTCAAATGGGAACCCCAATTTTTTAAATTGCAGAATCAGATTCTACATAGTTGGCTCTGTAATTCAAGAAAATCCATGTTCTCATTTTTGCGTGCGAAATGTTTTTTTTTTTTTTTTTTTTTTTTTTGTCATCAGTCTACTGACTGGTTTGATGCGGCCCGCCACGAATTCCTTTCTTGTGCTAACTGTTGTGACGTAACAAGACAGCTACGCCACACGGAAGTAGCCGAAAGGCACGCGTAATCTCAAGTAGGCTAGATAGAGGTCTGAAACAGGATACTTATTAATGTTATAAAGAAAAGTATGTAGCTGCTGGAGTACTTAACTTTTAATATCGTCCTTTGGTATACAGCATTCTTGATGATACAAGTGAGACTCTATCTTGAGGTACATGCAATGTTACAAATGGCGCCTTGCTAGGTCGTAGCCATGGACTTAGCTGAAGGCTATTCTAACTGTCTCTCGGCTAATGAGCGATGGGCTTCATTCGTGTAGTCGCTAGCAAAATCGTCGTACAACTGGGGCGAGTGCTAGTCCGTATCTCGAGACCTGCCTTGTGGTGGCGCTCAGTCTGCGATCACACAGTGGCGACACGCGGGTCCGACATGTACTAAATGGACCGCGGCCGATTTAAGCTACCACCTAGCAAGTGTGGTGTCTGGCGGTGACACCACATTCCTCCCCCTCAACTTGGCGAACGGTCGTGTTATAAGGCTTCCGCCCGCCGTGGGGAGGACCCCATGTTGACGTATGCGATGAGGTGGGGAGCCTAACAACAGGCGAGGCTGTGCCACCCGCACCCGGCCATTCGGTCCGAGGGGATGTAGGAAACGCCTGAAAACCTAGTCCAGGGTGCACGTCAAAATGCGGTGTATGCGCCCGTAAAGAGACAGGAGGGGCCGAAGGGTTGACCTCCATTGCGTCGGGGTATCCGACGCTTGATGACGTCATGTGGTCCGGAGCGGGCAAGAGTTCCATGGCGGAGGACAGCTGGTCACGGGAAGCGATCGGCGGCGCGTGACCCAGGGAGGCGCTTGGCGGCTGCAGCGAAGCGTCCACTGCGGGCGGCGCCGGCTGGAGGACAGGCGGCGGCGGCGGAGGCGGCAGCGGCGCGACGCCATGGGGCAAAATGGAAGGCATCGTCGGTAACACCAGGGGATGAGGCGAGCCAGTAGATGGGTCCCCAGGGCGCTGACCGGACGGCATCGTCGCTGAAAGCAGACGGGGAGCGGCAGAACCCGTGCGACGACAGAGGCGCAGCTGATTGAGATGCCGACGCACCTCACCAGAGGCCCCCAAAACCAAATACATCGCGCGGCCGAGGCAGCGAAGAATGCGCCCCACGAGCCAACGCCGTGAACCTCGATAGTTGCGATAGAATACAACGTCGCCTGGAGCAAAAGCAGAAGTCTGCCGCTGCATAGGAACCTGATGCGGCGGGTGCAGCAAAGACATCAAGGTTCGATGAGGACGACCGTGGAGCAACTCAGCCGGCGAGCGACCATCTCGGGGCTGAGAGCGATACGACGACAAAAAGAACAACAACGCGTCCTCCCGAGAATGCGACTCTTTCAACTTCAACATCTGTGACTTGAAAGTCCGGACCAATCGTTCAGCGGCACCGTTTGACTGAGGCGAAAATGGCGCGGATGTCAGATGTTGAATACCATTGGCCTGGCAGAATGACTGAAATTCTGCGGACATGAATTGTGGGCCATTGTCGGAAACAATAGTCTGCGGAAGACCTTCAATGCAAAAGATAGCAGACAACGCTTGGATGGTGGCAGATGACGTCATGGAAGACATCCGGACAACAAAAGGGAAATTACTGAAGGCATCTACCACAACCAACCATCTAGCATTCCAGAATGGACCAGCAAAATCGATGTGCAAGCTTTGCCAAGGGGAAGTGGCTTTTGGTCATGCAAAGACTTTCCGCGGCGGTGCGGATTGTTGTTCGGCACACGCCATGCAAGAAGAACACATATTCGTAATCGCAGCATCGATTCCGAACCAAGTACAGTGCTGATGAGCAAGTTGTTTCGTTCGCACTATACCCCAATGTCCTTGGTGAAGAAGCCGTAAAACAGAGGACTGTAACGAACGTGGGACCACGACTCTGGACTGATCATTATCAGAACGCAACAACAAAACACCACGTCGAACAAAAAGTCTCTCCTTGTGAGCAAAAATTCGGCGAACTAACGGGTCCTCGACCCGAGACTTTGACAAAGGCCATTGCGTAGCAACAAAACGCAAAACGGTAGCAAGGACCGGGCAGCAGCTGTGGCTGTAGCTACACGACGAAAATCAATCGGAAACGATTCGACCACTTCATCGGTTTCCGCATCAATGAACATGCAAGCAAGTTCAGAAGAATCGAATGCTTTATCCTCAGCAACAGGCAAACGGTACAACGCATCGGCGTTTCCGTGCTTAGCAGTGGACCGATACAAGATATCGTAGCGGTACTGCGAGAGGAAAATAGACCAGGGAATGAATTTCTGCGCTGTACGCGGAGGTACAGGCTTGTTCGGATGAAAAAGCGACGTCAATGGTTTGTGGTCTGTGATGATGGTAAAGTGACGACCATACAAGAAATCATGGAACTTAGTAACACCAAACACGAGAGCCAAAGCTTCTTTCTCTAACTGTGAATAATTTCTTTGCGCAGACGAGAGCAATTTGGACGCAAAGGCAATAGGGCGATCATGCGAGCCAACTTTGTGCGCAAGCACAGCACCGATCCCGAAATCCGATGCATCTACCATCAACAAAAGGCGTTTCTGGGGATCGAATGGCGTAAGGCAAGTATTTGAAAGCAACGCCGATGTCAACTGGCGAAAGGCGCGTTAGCATTCCGTCGTCCAGACGAACGGAACACCCTTACGGCGTAAGCGATGAAGCGGAGCTGAAATGGAAGAGGCATTGCGCAGAAAGCGATGATAATAGTTAATTGTACCCAACACACTCTGTAGCTGCTTCACATTCTGTGGCGAAGGCAATTCTTGTATGGCACGGAGGTGCTCTGGACTGGGATGTATGCCTTGTGCATTTATGACATGTCCCAGGTATGGTAAGTCACGAGCAAAAAACACACATTTGTCCTTCCGCAAGCGAAGACCATTTTGTCGCAATACCTGAAATAATGTTCGTAGGTGTGCTAAATGCTCGTCGGCTGTCTTTCCGGAGATCACAATATCGGCCAGATAGTTCGCAGCAGTAGGGACCGACGCACAAACAGTTTGTAAATATTGCTGAAACAATGCAGGGGCGGATGCACACCCGAATGGCAGTCTTTTGAATCGGTACAAACCAAGATGCGTGTTAACCACCAAGACGCGCTGGGATTCGGCGTCCACTGGGATTTGCAAGTACGCATCTGCTAGGTCCAACTTCGAAAAGTATTTACCCGGGCACAGTTTATCAAAAAGATCTTCCGGGCGGGGTAAGGGAAAAGTTGCAATCAAGAGTTGTGGATTCACTGTTGCCTTGAAGTCCACACAAAGTCTCAGTTGTCCGGAAGGTTTTGGCAAAATTATTAAGGGTGAGGCCCAGAAGAAGTTTGCACACGTTCAATTACACCCTGCGATTCTAAATCGTGTAATGTTCTTGCGACCTCATCACGCAATGCGTGAGGAACATTGCGCGCTCTGAAAAATTTCGGTTGCGCGTTGACTTTCAGTTCCAAATGTGCTTCATAATTTTTAGCGCAACCAACGCCCGGTGCAAAAATGTCTGCAAATTCTTCACATAGCCGAGAAACACTGTCGGAAGGCACAGTCTGATTCACTGATAGGACCTGATTTACAATAGACATGTTAAACAACTGAAATAAATCTAAACCGAACAAGTTCACTACAGTAGAAGAATGAAGAACGTAAAATGACACAAGTTTTGTTTGTCCCTTGTATGTTGCAAGAAGAGTGCACTGTCCTATCACAGGAATTTTATGTCCTGAATATGTAGTTAGCTTAACATTTGCGGCACGCAACGGAGGTTTGCCCAGTTGTTTGTACGTGTTGTGATTGAGCAATGAAACTGCAGCTCCGGTATCGAGCTGGAATGGTATGACCTTGCCATTAAAGTCCAAATCTACAAAACGTTTATTGTCCTGCTGACGACAAGAGCGACTGTTTTGTGCAATTTGAACAGACACTGGTACAGAATCACTTGCTAATTGACGTGATTTCCGGCGACGTCGACGCACACTTTGTGTGGGACGAACACAGTCACTGTTAGAGAAAGTGGCACTGGACGAAGTGGAATTAACTACATGAATGTCCATGAGCGAAGGTCCACGAGCCTGAGTGTCCTTGGTTCGATTCTGGCGCGAAGCAAAAGGCCTGGAATGGTTGTGATTGTCTGATCTGAGCCTTTTCTGGCAAACACTTTGAACATGTCCTTTCTTATAACAGAAAAAGCAAATAGCTTGGCGTGATGGGCAATGTTCACGCGAATGTCTAGTAGCACACCGCGGGCATGATTTCACTGCATTTGTGTGCTGGCGCGGGACATCTGGTTTAGAGTGTGGCGGCAGCTGCGCGGACGTGTGCGAGGGCAGTTTACCGGGCCGCGCAGCGCGCCCGGCGGGCAGGTTAATGTTACACACGGTTGGCGAAGATGCAAATGAGTCCTGAGCAAAGTCAAGCGTGTCCTGTCTATCCAATATGTCTATCACTTGTTGAAGGGAGGGATTAACTAGTTTCAAAATCTGTTCCCGTTTGCGAACATCAGAAACGTTCTGTGCAATTGCATCACGTACCATTGTATCTGAATAAGGGAGTCCACATTCACACTCAAAAGCACAATCCCTTGTAAGGCCTTGCAAAGTTGCAACCCACTCCCTATTAGTTTGACCGGCCGTACGTTTTGTACGAAAGAAAGTATACCTCTTTGCAACTACATTAACTGTTTCCTTGAAATAGGCGTCCAATGCCGACAAAATTTCTTCGTAGGACAGAGTTGCAACGTCGCATTGGGGAAGCAATTTCACTATCACACGGTACATTTGCACGCCGACACAAGACAATAAGTGAGGCTGCCACTCGTTACCTTGAATTCTGTAGGCGGCGAGATGAAATCCAAATTGGCGTGACCACTCCGTCCAGGATTCCATGTCAGGGTCGTAGGGCCTAAAAGGCGGTGCAACTGCGAGTTGTGGCTGTGGTAGCGGTGAAGCGGCGGCTGCCGCATAGTGTTGCAGTGCACGTTGACCCTGGATGAGCTGTCCCAGGACATCCAATAACGCCAGCGTCTGCTGATTCTGCAAGCGATAAAATTCGGACAGTACATCTGGCGAAGCCATGACACAAGTAAATGTAAGCAATTAGAAAGAACAAAACCCTTTCCGTTGCCTCGTCGCCAACTGTTGTGACGTAACAAGACAGCTACGCCACACGGAAGTAGCCAAAAGGCACGCGTAATCTCAAGTAGGCTAGATAGAGGTCTGAAACAGGATACTTATTAATGTTATAAAGAAAAGTATGTAGCTGCTGGAATACTTAACTTTTAATATCGTCCTTTGGTATACAGCATTCTTGATGATACAAGTGAGACTCTATCTTGAGGTACATGCAATGTTACAAATGGCGCCTTGCTAGGTCGTAGCCATGGACTTAGCTGAAGGCTATTCTCTCGGCTAATGAGCGATGGGCTTCGTTCGTGTAGTCGCTAGCAAAGTCGTCGTACAACTGGGGCGAGTGCTAGTCCGTATCTCGAGACCTGCCTTGTGGTGGCGCTCGTTCTGCGATCACACAGTGGCGACACGCGGGTCCGACATGTACTAAATGGACCGCAGCCGATTTAAGCTACCACCTAGCAAGTGTGGTGTCTGGCGGTGACACCACACTAACCTCTTCATCTCAGAGTAGCACTTGCAACCTACGTCCTCAATTATTTGTTTGATGTATTCCAATCTCTGTCTTCCTCTACAGTTTTTGCCCTCTACAGCTCCCTCTAGTACCATGGAAGTCATTCCCTCATGTCTTAGCAGATCTATCATCCTGTCCCTTCTCCTTTTCCACATATTCCTTTCCTCTCCGATTCTGCGTAGAACCTCCTCATTCCTTACCTTATCAGTCCACCTAATTTTCAACATTCGTCTATAGCACCACATCTCAAATGCTTCGATTCTCTTCTGTTCCGGTTTTCCCACAGTCCATGTTTCACTACCATACAATGCTGTATCGGCAGACTCATATATTCTACACACGAACGTCAATAGTCGTTTTGTTGCCACTTCCCCCAATGATTTTAGAAATTCTGATGGAATGTTATCTATCCCTTCTGCCTTATTTGACCGCAAGTCCTCCAAAGCTCTTTTAAATTCCGATTCTAATACGGGATAAATAAAAAAATACTTATTTACTTCGTAACTTTTGATTCGTTAAAATTAAAACTCTCTCTCTCTCTCTGTCCATAGGGTGGGGTCTGAGAGAGAGGGATTAGTTTTACAAATGTTGACCCAAATATTGATTTTTTCCGCAGGTTCGAGTAAGATTTGTTTGTTTCGTGGTCATGAGGCCACACAACTTTTAATTATCAAACAAATCATCTGACTAGCTAACTAACTAACCAAACATCCTACTTACTAACGAGTGAACTCATTAACTAACAGAGTAAACAAAGTAAAAGACTAACTGAGAAAAAGACTAACCCACTCGAACGTATTCCAGTTTAAGATTTGGTGGTTCTGAAAACGAACGATTGCTTTCGTTTTATTGTTGATTATTTGGAAATACTTGCAAGTAAATGAATTTCGGTGTGGTTGGTTGCTTCCACTAAGTCCCCTCGCCTCTCACTTTCGGCCTACTTGTTGTCTGTAAATCCCTTGCATCTCACCGTTTTATGAAATCAAATATACAAAGTGATTACCTCCAACTTCGATGCATTTATTGACTCGTGCTGTAAAATCCCTGCCGACATCTTGATAACATGTCTGGTGTAATTGCAGTTCAAGCACTTCTTATTCTTTGCATCATGTTTTCGCGAGTGGTTGACGTTTCCTGATAAGACAACCGCATAAGAAAAAAAATCTGGCGAGGTAAGGTCAGGCGATCTGGCTGGCCAATTCACAGGACCTGCCCTGCCGATCCAGCGACCGTGGTAAAGTCGATCGAGTACATCGCGCGCTACTAATGAATAATGCGCTGGACCACCATCATGCTGAAACCACATGTTTTGTCGAAGTTCGATGCTCAGGTCCTCAAGTAAATCTGACCATTTTCAAGTAGGTTTCGATATTTGTTGCCATTCAAATTACCGTCGATAAAATATGGACCGATCAGTTTATCGCCAATTATACCACACCAAACATTAACTGGCCAAGGTCGCTGAGAGTTGACTTCTCAAATCCAGTGTGGGTTCTTATCACTCCAGTAATGCATGTTATGGCGATTAACTTCGCCCTGTGAATGTTGCCTCATCGGAGAAAAGTACTCTGGACAAAAGGTTTTGGTTTGTTTTCATCCGCTGAACTGCCCAGTGACAAAACGTTAGACGGTTTTGTAAATCGCCATGTAGTTCCTGATGCATGGATAGATGGTATGGATGAAATTTGTGGAGCTTCAGGATTTTCCAAACACTCGTGTGTGAGATTCCTGATTGCCTTCATATTTGTCTTGTGCTCGCATTTGGATTATGAGCCACAGCAGCTAGGACTGCCACTTGATTGTTTTCTCCGCAAACAGTAGCTGCACGGGTCCTTTTTATTGGTTCACGCTGCCTTCCGCAGTAAATTGTTCAATAACTCGAACAAAAGACCATTTTGCACGTGAAAATTAGAACATGGATTTTCTTGAATTACAGCGCCAATTACCAAGAATCAAAACAAATGTTGAAAACAACATGTACGTAGTATTTTATGTAGAATCTGATTCTGCAATATAAATTGGGGGTTCCGATTTGAAATTTTAAAGTTGCCTCCCGCCCCACCCCAAGCGTGTGGGCTAATTTTTAGCACCTCCTCGAAAATAATCAACTTTGGGTTCTTCACATTTTTTCGTGTGAAGCTCATTTTTCGAGTTCTTCTGGTTTGTCAGCTTAAAATTTACACCCTTTATATCAGAGTTATGTAGTGACGTGCGCCTATAGCTGAATGCGGGCGTTAGAGGAACCTCCTTGATAACAAAAACGATCTGAGCATTCTGAAATCGATTACAACGCTTCGTTTCTGCTACGCTGAAACGCTCGTAGGAGAGCAGCAAACTCTTTCGCATAGTCTATGTAGGATCATATAGGTATTCCAATGGGCCCAGTCATCAGATGCAACTGAAGATAGTGCTTTATAGCATCCCAGCAATAAAATGAAACAATAGTACCATTTGCACTACATTAAGCAGCTTTTGTTGTTATATCATAAAACGGAAAAAGTGAAAACCACATAAATAATAAAACGGGGCGAACAAGGGCTATATCGCTCAACTGTTGAAAACACCGCCAGGTACGGAGCAGAAACATGGGTAATAAAGAAGCGTCAGAGAAACAAGTTGTTTGCACTAATGATTTTTGGAGACGACATTGTGGCATCTACACGCCGGACCGCGTAGAAAATACCAACATAAGAGAGGGAATCGAAATCGAAGAATCAGTAATAGACACCATAGAGATAAGAAGCCAAAATACTATCGGCACTGCTGCACGTGGATACAACGCATCCTAACACATCATTCAGCCCTTCTTCACAGATACACATTACATTCCAGATACACACTACTCACTTATGATTGCGGTGCATGAATTGGTCACACGCTCCAGTAAATTCTGCACATTCTCCATGGGTTGGGCACATAATGATGACTTTTATGTGACCATAGCCAGAAATTTAACGGCTTCATGTCCGGTGAGCCGGGACGCCATGCTATTTGATCCCCTCGACCTAAAATCATTGCCCTGAGCTGCTGTCGCACCGTCCCTAGAAAAAGAAGTGGTGCGCTGACGTGCAGAAACAGCAGTCGTCGTCTTTCTGCGAGGCTAACGCTCTCCAGCAGCGCTGGTAAGCTATCGAGCAGAAATCGGTGGTACACTGTTTGGGAATCTGAATGGCTCACTGCACGGATCGCCGACAGTTCCTGCACATACACTACTGGTCATTAAAATTGCTCCACCAAGAAGAAATGCAGATGATAAACGGGTATTCAGTGCACAAATATAGTACACTACAACTGACATGGGATTACATTTTCATGCAATTTGGGTGCATAGATCCTGAGAAATCAGTACCCCGAACAACCACCTCTGGCCGTAATAACGGCCTTGATACGCCTGGGCATTGCGTCAAACAGAGCTTGGATAGCGTGTACGGGTACAGCTGCCCATACAGCTTCAACACGATACCACAGTTCATCAAGAGTAGTGACTGGCATATTGTGACGAGCCAGCTGCTCGGGCTCCATTGATCAGACGTTTTCAATTGGTGAGAGATCTGGAGAATGTGCTGGCCAGGGCAGCAGTCGAACTGTATCCGGAGAGGCCCGTACAGGACCTGCAACATGCGGTCGTGCATTATCCTGCAGAAATGTAGGGTTTCGCAGGAATGGAATGAAAGGTAGAGCCACCGGTCGTAACACATCTGAAATGTAACGTCCACTGTTCAAAGTGCCGTCAATGCGAACAAGAGATGACCGAGACGTGTAACCAATGGCACCCCATACCATCACACCGGGTGATACGCCAGTACAGCGACGACGAATACACGCTTCCAATGTGCTTTCACCGCGATGTCGCCAAACACGAATGCGACCTTCATGACGCTGTAAACAGAACCTGGATTCATCCGAAATAATGACGTTTCGCCATTGGTGCACCCAGGTTCATCGTTGAGTACACCATCGCAGGCGCTCCTGTCTGTGATGCAGCGTCTAGGGTAACCGCAACCGTGGTCTCCGAGCTGATAGTCCATGCTGCTGCAAACGTCGTCGAACTGTTCGTGCAGATGGTTGTTGTCTTGCAAACGTCCCCCTCTGTTGACTCAGGGATAGAGACGAGGCTGCACGATCCGTTACAGCCATGCGGATAAGGTGCCTGTCATCTCGACTGTTAGTGATACGAGGCCGTTGGGATCCAGCACGGCATTCCGAATTACCCTCTTCAACCCACCGATTCCATATTCTGCTAACAGTCATCGGATCTCGACCAACGCGAGCAGCAATGTCGCGATACGATAAACGGCAATAGCGATAGTCTACAATCCGACCTTTATCAAAGTCGGAAACGTGATGGTACGCTTTTCTCCTCCTTACATTGGGCATGACAACAACATTTCACCAGGCAACGCCGGTCAACTGCCGTTTGTGTATAAGAAATCGGTTGGAAACTTTTCTCATGTCAGCACGATGTAGGTGTCGCCAGCGGCGTCAAACTTGTGTGTATGCTCTAAAAAGCTAATCATTTGCATATCACAGCATCTTCTTCCTGTCTGTAGCACGTCATCTTCGTGGTGTAGCAATTTTAATGGCCAGTAGTGTACATTCATACTGAAGCGATCCTGATGCCTCGGCTCCATGATTGTTCTACAAGTTGCACTTGCCCAAACGTGCGTTACTATAGGTTTGGTTAATACTCCATCGTGAGGGAATACACTGATAAGCCAAAATATTATGACCGCGTGCTTAAAAGCGTGATGGGCCACCTCTGGAACGCAATTCAGTAGTGATTCTGAGTGCCATGGATTCGACCAGTACTTGATTCGTTTGCAGAGGTTTGTGGGACTAGATGCCCACGCACAATTCACACACTTCCCGAAATTTATGGGCTGTTGGTTTGTGGACGCGGAGCTGGCGCGCGATAGCGTCCCAGTTGTGTTTCATCTGATTCGGATAAGGCTAATTTGATGGCCAAGACATCAACGTGAGTTCGCTCTCATGCTCGTCAAATCATACCAGCACTATTGTGGCCTTGTGACACGTTCTGTTGTACTGTTGGAACATACCATCGCTGTTGGGGAAGACATAAAGATAATGTGTTACAGGTCCTCGTTAATAACGTTCACGTAGGTCCATATCTGTCATGGTGCCATCGATTACTACCGCAAGTCCCGTGGAGGCTCAGGTGGAAGTCCCCCATAACATAATACTGCTCCCACCAGCCTGCGTCTGTGGTGAAATGCATGTTTCGAGCAGCCGTTCCCTGGATGACGGCGTGTGTGAACACGACCATAGATCTCGTTTAACAATAAACGGGATTCATCCTGTCAGGAAACACGATTCCATTGATCCGCTGTCCAATCTCGATGATCCGGTACCCCCTGTAATCATAACTGACGATGTTGTTGTGTCAACATGGGGACACGTGGGAGTCACCTGCTGAGGACACTGTGCCCTGAACCGTGTGCCTACCTCAGCACTGTACTCTGTCGCCAGATCTGCCACAGATCGCTGCCTATGCTGCTTTAGAGAACTGGGAAGCCTCCGATCCCTGTGTTCTGTGGTGAGGTATGGACGTCCAGCTTCTGGTCGCCTACTCATGGTTTCAGCATTCTTCAACCACTTTCCACAGATGCTCACGACAGTAGCAAGCGAACAGCCGATCAGCTTCGCCGTTTCCGAGGCGCTAGCTCCCTGCCACTTTGCCATAACAAGCTGGTTTTTGTTCAAATTCGCTTAAGTCGGCGGATTTCCGTATTTGCGCAACTTTCCGTGGCTGTCTCTGCTCCGCTCATATACACTACTGGCCATTAAAATTGCTACACCACGAAGATGACGTGCTACAGACGCGAAATTGAACCGACAGGTAGAAAATGCTGTGATATGCAAATGATTAACTTTTCAGAGCATTCACACAAGGTTGGCGCCGGTGGCTACTACAACGTGCTAACACGAGGAAAGTTTCCAACCGATTTCTCATACACAAACAGCAGTTGACCGGCGTTGCCTAGTGAAACGTTGTTGTGATGCCTCGTGTAAGGAGGAGAAATGTGTACCATCACGTTTCCGACTTTGATAAAGGTCGGATTGTAGCCTATCGCGATTGCGGTTTATCGTATCGCGACATTGCTCCTCGCGTTGGTCGAGATCCAATGACTGTTAGCAGAATATGGAATCGGTGCGTTCAGGAGGGTAATACGGAACTAACCTAAGGACATCACACACATCCATGCCCGAGGCAGGATTCGAACCTGCTACCATAGCAGCAGCGCGGTTTCGGACTGAAGCGTCTAGAACCGCTCGGCCACAACGGCCGGCAGACAGGAGGACATCGGACAAATTTTTCTCAGAAGCTCACGTAAGTCAATTCGTCAAGCATCTAGGCAACTTGACGTACTTCGATCAACATTGCATCGTGTAGTTCACCAGTGACTTCTTATGTGTGCTTGCAAAGTGCAAATTCTGCAACATCTGATGCCGAACGACAAACCACGCTAACAACAATTTGCTGTGGATATGCTGCAGCATATTGATATGGATGCCAGTTTGCTGGAAAGATGTTTATTCTCAACTATCAGGAATGGTTAATAGGCATAATATTCGGATTTTGGGTTCCCAAAATCCACACGTTGTCATTGAACATGTTTGTGATAGCCCTAAACTAAACGCCTTGTGTGGGCTAATGCACGACAGGATTGTTGGACCGTTCTTTGCGGAGCAAGCAATGAATGGGTCAGTGTATCTGGACATACTGGAGCAGTTTGTGTGCCTCAGATACAAGACTTGCAACCTATCATCATTTTTCAACAAGGTGGAGCTCCGCCGCATTGGTCAAAGGCTGTTCGCAAGTTCCTGGATAGGAAATTCCTAGTCGTTGAATCCGACGCGGAGGACGCATTGTCTGGCCACCACGTTCACCCGACATTACGCCGCTTGATTTCTTCACGTCGGGATTCGTGAAGGACCGCGTGTATGCGACCAAAGTGTAACGATATTCCTACGTTGCGACATCGTATCACTAATGCGATTGTAACAACAACAGAGGAAATGTTACAAAGAACTTGGCAGGAAATTGAATATACAATCGATATTCTTCATGCTACAAATGGTTCACATGTAGAGGTGTATTGATGATAAATAAATAAATTCTTTGAGATGCTCTACAATGTGATGGATTTTTCATTGTCGTATCTACTGTGGTTTTTTTTTTCCCTGGGTCTTTGAAATCAGGAAGGTTTGAGTGGGACATCCTGTATTTTCTTGGGTCCGAGTTCATTGTTTCGGAAGTGTCTAAACTACTTGAGAGGTGGCGTGCCTGTTTGAAACTAACGACTACGCAGCTGTGATCAGAGGATAAGAAGCTGCTGCGTGTGTTAATGAAGGCGACTCGTTATTAGTGCCTATCAGTCCTCTGTTTGCTCAGCATGCTGATAGGAGTCCTGCGTTAATGACAGGGTGGTCACTCTGACAAAGGCCAAAGCTACTTGCTACTGTCTCGTTGACAAAAACGTGCTTCGTATGTGTTGACCTTGCCAGTGACGGAATGTTACATGACATCCTTTTGGAAACTTACGCTCTACACCACTAATTACGTTTACAAAAACCGATCATCACTCTCATTTTTCATTAAAAATTTTCCCTCTGCTCTGCAGGGCTATTTTAGCCTAAATAATGTGTTCTCCGAAATAAGTACTACAATAGTGCGCAAAACGTAAGGACGAAAGTAGATTTCGCCACATAACGTAGATTGACGACGCTTGGACCACACATAGGAAGAATTGCTGCAGTATAGTGCAGAAGGTAATTGAAAGAAATAAGCAGCTTGACACTTTCGTCAAAGAAAGGAATTACAATGAACTCACTGCGGTTCACGTTGGGCTCATAGACATTACAAAAGGCGGGAGCAGGTTTTAATAGCGTTCATGATCACTGCAGAAGGCAATATATGCTGTGCAATGTGCTCCCATGATGGCGAGCAACGAGTTCTTGTGGTGGGGCATTCCATTCTTGTACTAGTGGTTTTGGTGACTGCTGGATGGTCGTTGGTGAATGTTTCCGAACTGCAATAGTTCTGCCCAATTCATCCCATATGTGCTCGATGGGATTTAAATCGGTTGAGTGGGCAGACAGGTCCATTCGCCGAATGTTTTCGAGCTCCAAGAGCTCCTGCACCTCCGCTCTTCGATGCGGTTGCGCATTGTCATAGAGAAAAATAAAGCCAGGGCCGAATGTACCCCTGAAAAGACGCGCAAGGGGAATGAGAACAGTTTCTCAATAACGCTCACCCATGGCTGTAGTGCGTTCACAGATTTGGAGGTCAAAATACCCATACAGCGTTATGTCGATCTTTATCATGTCACCAAAACAATCATGTTCTGGTTTCATTACGTGTTCCCACTTCTCGCCATATTAAGGCACATCCAGCATCGTCGAACTTGGTCGTTTTAGTGGTCCAGATGCCATGATGTAAAACTAAACAGAACTCCACTCGAGCAGACTGTGAGTGCCTAACGGCACCGACCGGCCGCCGTGTCATCTTCAGTCCACAGGCATGAGTGGTCAGCACACCGCTCTCTCGGCCGTTTGTCAGTTTACGAGACCAGAGGCACTACTTCTTAACCAAGTAGCTCCTCAGTTCGTCTCACAAGGGCTGAGTACAGCGCTCGGCAGATCGGATGGTGACCACCCGAGTGCTAGGCCAGCCCGACAGCGCGTAACTTCGCTGATCTGACCGGAACCGGTGTTACCACTGCCGCAAGGCTGTTGACAGATGTTATGATGTGCGGAGGTATATGTTGCATGGGTGTACTGACGTCCAAATCTTTGAAGATGGTACACTGGTCAGCGTTATTGTGACCCTGTGGTCCTTCCTATGTCCGTCTTGTCAAGGGGGCATTCGGCCCAGACTTCGTATTTATGAACGTTACTGCCCAACAGCATCGAACAGGCAAGTGGAGGAACCCTTGGAACGAGAGGGTATCCGGCAAATGGACTGGCCCGATATGAATCCCATCGAATATATGGGGGATGCGTTGGTGACACACATTCTAGATCGTTCACATACACCAACTACGATACAGGGGTTACCTACCGCTCTAGTGCAAGAATAAAACGCACTACCACAAGTAGTCGTTACCAACCTTGTGGCTGGCAAGGAAGTACGTTGCAGAGCACGTACTGCCATCCTTGGTAATCATACAACCTAATACGAACTAGGTTCCATCTTCTGTAACGTACACCATGAGTCGTGATGATTACAGTGTAATTATTGCCTTCGAATGAAAATATCATTCCTGTTTGCTTCACTGCGTATTTCTTTCAGTTACCTTCCGTATTATACTGTAGCAATTCCATCTGTGTACTCTACAACTATAAAAGAGCTATGTTACTTGGCTGTGGCACATCATGCAAAAGTTACTTTCGTCTTTAAGTTTAGTACACTAGTGTATTTAGCTAATCACATGCTGGCAAAATTTTAAAAACTATAAACTGAAAAAACAAAACAAGAAAATAAAAGGAAGAGTTTATCACATATCACGAAGCGATGCACCTAGCCGCACGTGGGAAACCAATAATGAGGAGACGGACTCTGATTGGCGCATGCAGAACGGCACTATATAAAAAAAAAAAGAAAAAATTCAAATGCCTCTGAGCACTATGGGACTTAACATTTGAGGTCATCAGTCCCCTAGAACTTAGAACTACTTAAACCTAACCTAACTAAGCTAAGGACATCACACACATCGATGCCCGAGGCAGGATTCGAACCTGCGACGTCCGTCGGACATTATCAGGTGGTAATGAGTACTCAGTAGCGATCTCTCGGTAGCGCTTCTTCTTGACGTCTCTACTGCTGAAATTATTTGATTTAGTAACCTGATCGTTAACTGGTTGACACAACAACATGGGTATAAACTTGATATTTTTCGCATTTGTTACTCTCAAAAAACGTTACGTTGACGAACTTCTTCTGTTGACTTCGTATGTAGTTCACACAACACACGCCAGTACGTACATTTGACAAGTCGTAACAGTGACAACATACTTATTCAACACTTCAAGGACGAACTTGGCATATGTGTTTCTGCACGTATGAAACGCCCATAAGCCCCAATTTAAATGACAGTTGTCAATTGTTAATTGCTCACAGTGTATGTAAAAAGCAATATTTACACAGAGGTTCTCCAACCACTAGATGACATCATATGGTACTTTAATAGCTTCACAGAGTTGTTAAGCAAATGATTGTCAAATGTGAACACATCGACACAGTTTATATGCAGAGTGTCATGGGTATAAATGTAGATACTTCTATATGTGGCACCTTAGTATGCACACACATCACTGTGTTGGTTGTTTTTTTGTTGCGTCGAACAGTCTTCCCACAAACACATCAGAAACTCTATGACCTGATGTTCCCTGCACAGTCATAACTGCACCGCTAATAGGACTACACCCCCTGCCAGAATGGACTAACCCTTTTGCGTCGATGTGTCCACACTCAACAGCTGACCTGCTGCCCAGGGGAAAGAAGCGTTACTGGCTTCCTCTTGCCACATGTACTTGGAGGTATTAACCAACCTAAAAACATCTACTCCTAATAACTCTAATTACTGGTCAACACATGAAGTAAATGCTGATGAAATGTTGTTCAGTAGACCATCTTCGGTCGCTAATAAAAATATCTACATTTATATCTGTTACACCCTGTATGTTGCTAACTGCATGAAGCTGATCTAAAAACTTAATACATGTACCCCAATTAATCAACATTTCGATTTGTGTTGGCCATAAGACGTTAAAAAAATGTTCAAATATGTGTGAAATCTTATGGGACTTAACTGCTAAGGTCGTCAGTCCCTAAGCTTACACACTACTTAACCCAAATTAACCTAAGGACAAACACGCACACCCATGCCCGAGGGAGGACTCGAATCTCCGCCGGGATCAGCCGCACAGTCCATGACTGCAGCGCTTTAAACCGCTCGGCTAATACCATAAGACGTTAATCAGTGACCTGTCAGATGTGGACTAGCTGAAGTGTTGTCCTCTAATTCAACGTACAGAGAAACGTATGAGGAATATTTTTGAATTTCGTTATTACATTTTGATTTATAACGGGAAAAAGCAAAAAAATAGTGGCAATGGAATCAGGACGAGACAAGTAGTAATCTGCTTTAATTGTGTGCTAGGCAACTGTAAAAGAACAATGGAAATTCCTGGATGGAATAATACGTAAAATACAGGAAAGCCGACCACTCATCTGTAGCTGACTGGTGTGTGGCGCGTAGAAATACACAAGAGAATAAAGTTTTTGCACTAGCTTTCGAGCTATTTTCTTTCTCTAGCAAAAGTAACTGCTAACTGTAAAAGTAACGAAGTTATATGGACTGTATTTCAATGCTGTTTATACTTCACCGGGAATTTTCCCTTCCTGCAAAATTTGGCAAATTTACTTAATTTTCTAGATTGAATAATTACTAAACTAGCATGATTTCCTAGCAGAAGTAGCATTTTTATCATCAGAAAAACAAGGGCTACAATACTAGGTGATCGAATATTGCAGATAAGCACTAGTTAAAAATGGAAGCTTCTAGATGAGAAAACTTTAATTTCGTATAACTTTCAAATACGGCCTTTTTGCAAAAAGTATGAAGGAATTTAATGGCAATCAGACGAGGTGCGTCATTACACGCAAAGCTACTGATTAGCTCGCTGTAAATTCCATCTGCACGTGTTTGTGAAACTTTTTATTACGCTGTTGCGTAAGTTCGTAGCCTTTTTCTATAAGCTTAACGAACACAACAGATACACTTAGCAGAGACTGAAGTCATCAACAGTATTTTCTCCTTCAATATTTACAACAATCTGCTAACGCTGGGGTAACTTTTCGATCCGGCGACTGTAGAAATCACGTGGTTTTGAGGTGAAGAACTAGACGAGCCATCGAAGCGCATTTTAATCTGGAAAGGAAGTTCGATAGAGAGCGGAAAAGGTGAAAATCTGAGAGTGCAAGATCAGATGAATAAGGTAGGCTTGGAATGACTTCTCAACCCAACTCCCGTGCAGTGTTTGTCGTCAGTCTAGCAGAACGCGGGCGGGCGTCGTAGTGGCATAGCATCACTTCACGCTGTCTTCCTGGTCGTTGTTATTGGACTGCGTCTGCAAGACGTCTCAGTTGCTGGCAGTAAATGTGATTACACTTCGGGGAAGCAAATCGTAGCACACAACACCGTCGCTGTGCCACCAGATGCATAACATTATCTTTCGTGGACGCACACAGGTCTTTCTACGGAGACCTGCTGCTTTGATTGGGCTAAACCATTCCTCTCTTTCTCTTAAGTTAGCAGAAAGACACCATTTATCGTCGCCAGTAACGATACAGTATAGTAATGGCCGGTGTTGTTCACGAACGACCTCAGAAGTTAAGTTCCATAGTGCTCAGAGCCATTTGAACCATTTTTTTGAATATGAAATTAACTGTTTTGTGTGACTGCCTCAAATGTGTTTTCTATAAACAATGATCAACTATTAAATGAAGAAAAGGGTATATTACTCTGGAGTAGAAAAAGTAGTGGATGATCGAATCTCGCTCTTTTACAAAGTGCCGGCCGCTGTGACCGAGCCGTTCTAGGCTCTCCCGTCCGGAACCACGCGGCTGCTTCGGTCGCAGGTTCGAATCCTGCCTCGGGCATGAATGTGTGTGTGATGTCCTTAGGTTAGTCAGGTTTCAGTAGTTCTAAGTCTAGGGGACTGATAACCTCAGATGTTAAGTCCCATAGTGCTTAGAGCCATTTGAACCATCTTACAAAGTGGCAAATCGATATTAGCCGAATCAGAAGCGAACCTGGAAAGAAGTCCGAAAAAATTATTGTACCCTTTCAGCATTTCAGTTTGGTGTGAACAAATTCAAACAGAAACACCACGAGGCAATGACACTGGATCGACTGATGCTGTATTCAGATATTACGAGGCTGGCTGCTAAGATGAAAAACACCTCGTAATGCTCTCACAAACGCGTTCACAGTGTGTGCCCGTCCATTTTGCTGCAGGAAACACATTGTTCTAGAACGACGTAAAATGAGACACCCACGTTAGACAAACGGCACGAAAAGCATGTGCCAGATTAAGATTCAATGGGAGAACCTTAAGGACGCATAATTACCTGTAATCAACGTGGCTTACAAAACACTCATTAGACCAGTTCTTGAATGTCAGTAAACCTCGGATTTTTTTAAAGAATCGAACTTCCGCGTATAAAACAGCTTCAGCCGCCTGATTATTTTACAAATGGGTTAATGTGTTGATTATTTCATGGTAAGCATTGAGCCGTGTGCGGCTCGCGTTCTTGTCGTTCATAACTTGGCGTCTTGTAACAGCCGTAGTGGCGTCTCGTTTCGTTCTTGTGTTAATGACGCCACTGAGTTTGCTAGTATTGTTTGCACGCGAGTGGCAGCAGCAGCGGTTATCGATACCCCTTGCTGTGGTACTATCTTTGGTGCAACCGCTTGTATTTCCGGGTCGTCGTGTGTGTCAGGCAGTTCGTCTTCGGACAGAGCAGCGAGAAGGCACGCAGTGCTAGGGCAGACCGGGACCATTGGAGGCGTGCAGGCACTGTCGGACCGAAGGGCTGTAGCCGACGACCGAACCAGGACGTTTGAAGTTGAGTGTACGTTATCCAGCAGTGAAACCTGCACTGTTTGAGATCTCGCTGTTGTTTGCGTGTTGTTGCTCCCAGGTTCGGTGAGACCAACCGCAACAAGTGGAGTCTGTCACGTTGGTGGAAGCTATTAGCCGCCTTCTGGTGCTTGATATTAGTTTGAATTTGGTGTTGTTATTGGTGAAGTGCAACCAGCGGTATCTTACTGCCTGGTGGCCACTAACGCCCCAGTTACCTGCCCTGGAGTTAGCGTAATTTGCGGCAGTGTACTTTTCCCCATCTTGACGATGCTGTCCGACATGGTGTGTAATTTGACAGCTTCCTTGATTGTGGTATGAATAATTGTTTTCCTTGTCTATCTTGGTTATAGTGGTTCGTTCTGCCTTTTTAAACACTGGATTCTGGAGACGCAGTGCTGTCTGTCACTTAACCCTCGCCTGAATTATTCCATCGTTGTGCTGGTTATCTGGCGTTGGGTGGATTTAGTAAGAGGGTTGATTGGCGTTTAAACCGTCTCTAGTTTGAGTTGCCCTCTTTAGGTGAACATTACTCTTGGTTGCTGGTCTCACCGCTTACGCAGCTCTAGGGACTTTTCTCAGGTCGACCCTTGGAGCACTGTCTGTGGATCACTCCCTTCTTTATTTGGTCTGATAGTGTCAATTGTTTAAAAATCATATTTTGTTTAAATTATTCCTATTGCTTGTGGCCTTCAGCCGACAAATCATTTGAATTCTTCTTAATAAGGCCTTCAGCTGTTAATATAGCTTGTGTTAGAGTCAATTTTTTTTAAATGATTGTTTTAAAAATGATTTTGGTAATTGTCTTCATCATTTGTAATTCAGGCCTTCAGCCATTAATTGTCCTGAAGTATTGCTCGTGGCTTTCAGCCGACAAATAATTTGAATTCTTTCTTGATAAGGCCTTCAGCCGTCAGTGTAGCTTGTGTTACAGTAAATTTTTTTAAAATGATTGGTTTTAAAAATTGTTTCCTTAATTAAAGTGTATGTGTTTACTGTGTAACCAACGGTAATTGATTAGGCCCCGTCCACACCTTTTCTTGCCTTCGAGAAGTACCACGTTTCAAGCATGTTTAGAAAAGGTTTGAAATCATGCTTAAAGTTTGTTGGAAATCGCCAAGGGCTCTCATTGAGAATCACTGTACGAATATAGTCTGGGTAGTTTGCGCTCCATTTTAAACAAAGGCAAATTTTTCATTTATCTAAATGTCTCTGACGTCATATCTCCTGAACTATGGGTCGCACAATGGCGTTATTTTTCAGGTACAGTCAGTGACATATGTAATCACTGTCTGCTTACTGTGCTGCGAATAATTAGCAGTAAGGAGGTAGCAATTAAAAGGTCATGCCAGATGACGAAGTTCTGCAGTATGAACAGCAGAAATGTGGTAAGAGAGACACTTGTTTTCATTCAGGGGTGTCAACGAGAAAAAGATTCGTATAGGTTTGAAATCATGTGTGAAGTTTGTTGTAAATTTTGTTGGGATTCGCTAAGTGCATTCATCCAATATTTAAGAGTTAGAGGTCCAGGTATTTGAGAGCCATAGTGATTAAAATTCTTCTGGGTATTATGCCGCGTCATTGCTAAAAACTGACAACAATAATAAACTAAAACCGACGTTTCGGTCGAATTGCAACGGCCTTCCTCAGGGCACGACTGGTTTTGCATGGGGATAAGTGCTTCTATTTATTACAGACTATCGATGTCTGACGTCACTGCTGTAAAACTTTTAATTGGCCTTCTAATATGATTGGCTAGTCATGACGTAAGGGAAGATGGAAAGAGAGAGGCTATTCTGGATGTCCATGTCGCAACGATTGGTAACTGTCCGCCAATCAGCGTTCGGCTTCTGGTCGACAAGATTTCCTCCTGGTGTGCGCAGAAGTTTACTGACAGTTGCTCTACAGCTGTTTGTGCAGATACGTCCGTTTCCCGTGTAGCTTCTGCCCCGTGACTGCTCGCGGCCCGTTGGACTGGGATGGCCGGCAGCCAGGACCCCGGGAGTTTGTAGCCATCTTCTCCGTTGATGTTGTCAGGCTGCTTAATAATTTCGATCGCCTTCCGTATTTTGCGTTCTCGCATCCACGGTCATCCACGATTCTCTCGCCAGTACTCGCGCTTCCTGGAACCTGATAGGTTGTCCACAGTCACGGTGGTGTTCCGCTATCGCCGATTTATTATGTTGTTGTAATCGTACATAGCGTTCGTCTTCTGCTACTCGTAAGCTGACGGGTCTCCCTGTTTCTCCTATGTAGGCAGCTCCGCACTCATATCGTAGTTCGTAAACACCTGCACTGTTAAGATTGTTGACTACATCCTTGGTGGAACCTATCATTTCGTGGATCCTGTAACTTCTTCGAAAAATCGCTTTGAAACCGCGTCGGCGGAAGACGTTGCTTAACCGTTCACTGACGCCTTTTACATATGGTAAGTGTACCAGTGGAAGCTTCTCTTCTTTGCCTTCTTCTCGTGTTCTGCTCCCTTTAGTTTTAGCTACCTTTTTATGATGCTGTCATCATAGCCGTGGGCACGAAACGTGTGTTGTAGCTCGTTTAATTCTTCTTTGATGTTATTTTCATCGCTTATCCGGTAGGCTCGGGGAGTTAACGTATGCAGAACAGAATACTTTTGAGCTGGGTGGTGGTGGCTCTCCGCGTACAGGTACGGATTAGTGTGCGTTTGTTTCCGGTACACTTTGTGTCCCAGTTTACCTTCGGCAGCTCTGTATACATCCACATCCAGAAATGGCAAGGTACCATTGTTTTTAGTCTCATGTCTGAACTTTATACACTCCTGGAAATGGAAAAAAGAACACATTGACACCGGTGTGTCAGACCCACCATACTTGCTCCGGACACTGCGAGAGGGCTGTACAAGCAATGATCACACGCACGGCACAGCGGACACACCAGGAACCGCGGTGTTGGCCGTCGAATGGCGCTAGCTGCGCAGCATTTGTGCACCGCCGCCGTCAGTGTCAGCCAGTTTGCCGTGACATACGGAGCTCCATCGCAGTCTTTAACACTGGTAGCATGCCGCGACAGCGTGGACGTGAACCGTATGTGCAGTTGACGGACTTTGAGCGAGGCATGCGGGAGGCCGGGTGGACGTACCGCCGAATTGCTCAACACGTGGGGCGTGAGGTCTCCACAGTACATCGATGTTGTCGCCAGTGGTCGGCGGAAGGTGCACGTGCCCGTCGACCTGGGACCGGACCGCAGCGACGCACGGATGCACGCCAAGACCGTAGGATCCTACGCAGTGCCGTAAGGGACCGCACCGCCACTTCCCAGCAAATTAGGGACACTGTTGCTCCTGGTGTATCGGCGAGGACCATTCGCAACCGTCTCCATGAAGCAGGGCTACGGTCCCGCACACCGTTAGGCCGTCTTCCGCTCACGCCCCAACATCGTGCAGCCCGCCTCCAGTGGTGTCGCGACAGGCGTGAATGGAGGGACGAATGGAGACGTGTCGTCTTCAGCGATGAGAGTCGCTTCTGCCTTGGTGCCAATGATGGTCGTATGCGTGTTTGGCGCCGTGCAGGTGAGCGCCACAATCAGGACTGCATACGACCGAGGCACACAGGGCCAACACCCGGCATCATGGTGTGGGGAGCGATCTCCTACACTGGCCGTACACCACTGGTGATCGTCGAGGGGACACTGAATAGTGCACGGTACATCCAAACCGTCATCGAACCCATCGTTCTACCATTCCTAGACCGGCAAGGGAACTTGCTGTTCCAACAGGACAATGCATGTCCGCATGTATCCCGTGCCACCCAACGTGCTCTAGAAGGTGTAAGTCAACTACCCTGGCCAGCAAGATCTCCGGATCTGTCCCCCATTGAGCATGTTTGGGACTGGATGAAGCGTCGTCTCACGCGGTCTGCACGTCCAGCACGAACGCTGGTCCAACTGAGGCGCCAGGTGGAAATGGCATGGCAAGCCGTTCCACAGGACTACATCCAGCATCTCTACGATCGTCTCCATGGGAGAATAGCAGCCTGCATTGTTGCGAAAGGTGGATATACACTGTACTAGTGCCGACATTGTGCATGCTCTGTTGCCTGTGTCTATGTGCCTGTGGTTCTGTCAGTGTGATCATGTGATGTATCTGACCCCAGGAATGTGTCAATAAAGTTTCCCCTTCCTGGGACAATGAATTCACGGTGTTCTTATTTCAATTTCCAGGAGTGTATTTTTGTGCAGGCTATTGAAGTGCTGGAGGAAGTTTCCCAATTCCGCTTCACCGTGAGGCCAGATAACGAATGTGTCTTCCACATATCGTAGCCAACAACTGGGATGTAACGGAGCAGAAGCTAGGGCCGTTTGCTCAAAGGCTACCATGAAGATTTCCGCAGCTACAGGGGAGAGCGGGGAACCCATTGCCACTCCATCTAACTGTTCGTAATATTTTCCCCGCCAGGTGAAGTACGTAGATGACAGGCACAAGCGCACCAGATCGCAGATATCTGGTGGGATCCTATCCTGTAGAATGCGCATAGTCTCCTCAATAGGTACGCTAGTGAAGAGAGACCTGATGTCAAAACTGACCAAAATGTCTGATGGCTTTATTCGCTGTTCCCTATTCAGTTGTATGAAGTGGGACGAGTCTTTCACCTAGGAGTCTGTGTGTCCCACAAGACGGCGTAACTTAGGTGCCAAATGTTTCGCAACATAATACGTAGGTGAATCTATTCCGTTCTCTATGGGCCTCAGCGGATAACCCTCCTTATGGAGCTTAGGTACTCCATAGATTCTAGGTTCTTATATCTGAGAGCCGTCAGTTATGCGGCTGAACAGTTTATAAGTGCACCACGTCTCTTAATTGTGTTAAACTTTTGACATAGGGTTTGCAAGGTCCAGTCACATTAATCTCACAGCGAATGAAAAGCCTGGATGACCACCTTTTGCAGTCGGAACTACTGCAAGACGTGCAGGAAGAGAGTGAATGAAGTCTTGGAAGGTACCGATGAGGCTTGGAATATGTGTGTGAAACCTTATGGGACTTAACTGCTAAGGTCATCAGTCCCTAAGCTTACACACTACTTAACCTAAATTATCCTAAGGACAAAGACATACACACCCATGCCCGAGGGAGGACTCGAACCTCCGCAGGGACCAGCCGCACAGTCCATGACTGCAGCGCCCCAGACCGCTCGGCTAATCCCGCGCGGCTGAGATTTGAAGCCGTGCCGACTTCAGTGCCGTGGCAAGCTGCGTCAGGTTTGTCTATTGAGGGTCCATGGCGAGTACAGCCGGCACCCCCGGCGATACAGTCCGATCGAGGAGGTCTCTGTGGAGTTTGGTGGCCAGTGCAGTACGGTAGACTCGTCCTGGTGCTCGTCGAACCACGTACGTACACTTCTAGCGCTGTTCCACGTTGCATTGTCCTGCTGGTAGATGCCACTGTGCCGAGGAAAAACAAACTGCACGTAGAGGTGGACGTTGTCCCCAGAGATACGTAGATGCGTACACGTGTTGATCCGTTGTGCCTTCCTGAAAGACGAGATGACCCAGGGAATGCTACGGAAACATTCCCTGGACCACAACGTTCTCTCCTCCGTCCTGGAGCCTTCCCACAATTGTTGCACGGGCCGTACACGGCAACGGCCATATGCCCAATGGAGCATAAATCGTGATTCATCTGAAAAGGCCACCTATCGCCACGCGGTGGACCTCTAGTTCCGATTCTAGAGTGAAAATTGCAGCCTTCATCGTCAACGAACGTGTGGGCATCAAATAGGTGGCTGCGGCGGAGGACCATACGCAGCAACGTTCGCTGAACGGTCGTTGACGAGACCCTGTTGGTAACTCATCGGCTCATCTGGGCAGTCGTTCGCTCAACAATTGTACTTCTATTCGCTCGTACTCATCCCCGTAGCCGTCGTTTACACCTGTCATCTGAGGCCCGTGGTGCACAACACTTATCTCAGAGCCGGTTTTGGATTGCGCCATTTCGCCGTGTACGTTGTACTTAACCACGGCGGCACTCAATTTACGAACTTAGCTCTTTCGAAAATGCTTCCACCCTTGGCCCGAAAACTAACGATCACGCCTCTTTGGACCCCAAATAAATCACTCCGTTTCTGCAATACGCCGACTGCACTGATTTCTGCGTCCTCCTGACACGCTTTACGCACCCTGCACTTCAGGTGCTGTCACCTACCGGATGTGAGTGGTTATTGCGCATCGTCGTCATTATACACTAGTGGCCATTCAAATTGCTACACCACGATGATGACGTGCTACAGACACGAAATTTAACCGACAGGAAGAAGATGCTGTGATATGCAAATGATCAGCTTTTCAGAGCATTCACACAAGGTTGGCGCCGGTGGCGACACCTACAATGAGCTGACATGAGGAAAGTTTCCAACCGATTTCTCATACATAAACAGCAGTTGACCGGCCTTACCTCGTGAAACGTTGTTGTGATGCCTCGTGTAAGGAGGAGAAATGCGTACCATCACGTTTCCGACTTTGATAAAGGCCGGATTGTAGCCTGTCGCGTTTGCGGTTTATCGTATCGCGACATCCTGCTCGGTTAGGTCGAGATCCAATGACTGTTAGCAGAATATGGAATCGGTGGGTTCAGGAGGGTAATACGGAACGCCGTGCTGGATCCCAACGACCTCGTATAACTAGCAGTCGAGATGACAGGCATGTTATCCGCATGGCTGTAACGGATCGTGCAGGCACGTCTCGATCCCTGAGTCAACAGATGGGGACGTTTGCAAGACAACAACCATCTGCATGAACAGTTCGAAGACGTTTGCAGTAGCATGCACTATCAGCTCGGAGACGATGGATACGGTTACCCTTGACGCTATATCACAATCAGGAGCGCCTGCGATGGTGTACTCAACGACGAACCCGGGTGCACGAATGGCAAAACGTCATTTTTTCGGATGAATCCAGGTTCTGTTTACAGCATCATGATGGTCGCATCCGTGTTTGGCGACATCGCGGTGAACGCACATTGGAAGTGTGTAATCGTCATCGCCATACTGGCGTATCACCCGGCGTGATGGTATGGGATGCCATTGGTTGCACGTCTCGGTCACCTCTTGTTCGCATTGACGGCACTTTGAACAGTGGACGTTGCATTTCAGATGTGTTACGACCCATGGCTCTACCCTTCATTCGATCCCTGCGAAACCCTACATTTCAGCAGGATAATGCACGACCGCATGTTGCAGGTCCTGTACGAGCCTTTCTAGATACAGAATATGTTCGATTGCTGCCCTGGCCAGCACATTCTCCAGATCTCTCACCAATTGAAACGTCTGGTCAATGGTGGCCGAGCAACTGGCTCTTCACAATACGCCAGTCACTACTCTTGATGAACTGTGGTATCGTGTTGAAGCTGTATGGGCAGCTGTACCTGTACACGCCATCCAAGCTCTGCTCTGACTCAATGCCCAGGCGTGTCAAGGCCGTTATTACAGCCAGAGGTGGTTGTTCTGGGTACTGATTCCTCAGAATCTATGCACAAAAACTGCGTGAAAATGTAATCACATGTCAGTTCTAGTATAATATATTTGTCCAATGATTACCCGTTTATCGTCTGCTTTTCTTCTTGGTGTAGAAATTTTAATGGCCAGTAGTGTAGTAGTGTGACCTCTTGATGAGTAGATTTCCCACTACAAGCCCTAGAAGTTTGTAGCAGATACAAGCGAGAGGAGATAGGACAGAAGCGAGAGGAGAGAGGAGAGAGGGGAGAGGAGGGAGGATAGAGAAGGGGAAAGGGAAAGGAGAGAGAAGAGAGAGGAGAGAGAAGGGAGGACAGAGGAGAGAAAAGGGAGAGGAGGGGAGAGAGGAGAGACGGGAGAAGGGAGAGAGAAGGGATAGAAAGAGAAGAAAGAGGAGAGGATGGAGAGAGACCGGAGAGAGGGGAGAGGAGGAAAGGAGCCAGCAAAGGGCGGCGCGTTTCGTCACAGGATAGTCTACTCGGCGCGAGAGCTTTACAGATGTGCTCAGCAAACGCTACAAGAGATGCGTTCTGCACGATAGTGGATTCATTAATGAAATTTCGAGAGTGTGTGTTCCTAAAACAGCTCCTACACACGCCATGCGAAATGATGACTAAAAAATTAGGGAAAACAGATGTCATACCGAGCTGTACCGAGAGACAGTCTTCCCTGCGCCATTCGTGCGTGGAGCAGGAAAGACCGGGAAAGACAGTGGTAGTTAAAGGACCCTCCGTCACGCGCCGAAAGGGACTTAGGGAGTATAGGTGTGAAAAAATGTTGCTTTATATTGCTCATGTTCCTATCAGCAGATAGGTTGTGCAAAAGGGTTGTCTAGCAATAATTGCACAGTGTACTCTTGTTTTCATACCATGCAGAAGCTCTTCCTTTTCCTGAAGAGAATTCTCATAATTCTAACGTCGATTGTTCTACGAGTTCAAATACTCCATTATGCGTTATTTTGTTTCCAAGGTAGTAGAATTCCATATCTTCGTCTACTTCGTTGCCACTATCTTTTATGTTAAGTTTCTCCCTTATCTCGTTTATGGTACATCTCATCACTTTTGTCGTTTTCCGAGTTACTCTCAGTGCATAACCTGTACTCATTACACCACACCATTCGAAAGATACTTCAATTCTTCTTTACCTTCATTGAGAAAAGCAATATCATCAGAAGATCTTATCATCTATACTCCTTCACCCTAAATTTGAATTCCCACTCTTGAACCTTTCTTTTATTTCCTTCATTGCTTCTTCGGTTTATAGACTGATTAGTAGAGGAGAAAGACTGCATCCTTGTCTTACACCGTTTCTAATCCGAGCAGTTCATTGTTAATCTTCCATTTCTAATATTGTACCATCATGTCCTTATAGCTTACTCTTAATTGGTTGTGAGTTTCGAACATCTTGCAGCATTTTGTATTGTCGAATGCTTTTCTAGGTCATGAAATCCAACTAACGTGCCTTATTTGTCTGAAGTCTTCCTTCCATCACCAAGCACAACGTAGAACTGCCTGTTTGGTACATGTACCTTTCCAGAAGGTAAACTGATAATCATCTAGCTGCTCCTCGATTTTATTTTCCATTCTTATTAAAATTATTCTCGTCGGGAACTTGGATGCGTTAGTCGTTAATGTGATTGGGGGCAATTCTCGTCACTTTCTATCAGAACCGATAAGCTGGCTCAAGGGCTAGTTCTTTCTCATGGTGGCAGGTGTTCGCTATCACCTGTTGCTAATGGACTTATGGCTGGGAACGTCGTTGTGAAGCAGAGTGCCTGCGCTGTGCCCCTGAGGCTGTTTGCCTGAAACGGCCGGATCTTACAAAAATTTCGTGGAGCATTTGTTAGGGGCTCGTGAATTCGACCGAGGTGGCCAACTAGACGTAGGAGGCAAATAGTGGGACCCGTGCGGCAGATTGGTGTTTTAAGAATGTTGCGTGTACCAAGTAGTGACTGGGTCATCATTTAGGAAGTCATACAAGAGATTGAAATTTCTTTTCAGTGGGCAGGCGTGTAAGTCTGGTTGGTCATTTTATGGTTTTCCAGATGATTTTTGCAGTTAAGCGAGTGTAAGTAGGGAGACTCATTGTACGAGGGCGCGGAAGGATTACACTTCATCTTGTCGAAAGAAGCAGTTCTTCCGATCACGGGTGACACAGCATTTCGGGCACGGCTTCGCTTTGCGCGGAGCTGGGGCAGCTTGATCTGCGGGTTCTGGGGACGCGGCTGTGCCGGGGGCTCGGCTTGTTTGTCTGAAGTGAAGCGATAACTGGTAGACAGAAATCTTGCTCGGCTAAATCTCGAACTTCGCGTACATCGATAAGTTTAAGGACTTTAATTAGGCTAGGGTTGTGATGCTTTAAAATTTCGGCCCTTAACCTCTACGTCTACATCTACATGGATATTCTGCAAATCGCATTTAAGTGCCGGGGAGGGAGGTTCATCGAACTACCTTCCCAATTCTCTGTTGTTCAAATGGCTCTAAGCACTATGGGACTTAACATCTGAGGTCATCAGTCCTCTAGACTTAGAACTACTTAAACCTAACTAACCTAAAGACAGCACACACGTCCATGCCCGAGGCAGGATTCGAACCTGCGACCGTAGCGGTCACGCCGTTCCAGACTGTAGCGCCTAGAACCGCATGGCCACAACGGCCTGCTCTGAGGAGCATATCCAAGCGACGCAATTTGTTGTCCTGCAGCAGAGCACGTGTCTGGTGTAGGAGCCGGCGGTACGTAGCCGCCGCCACGCCGCGGACATTGCTATATAATTGCACTTCTAAACACTTTGAGTACGGGCACCTTGTCAAAGGGCACCGCCGTTACGTGGAAAAGCCCACCTCCGACATCCATGTATTTTGTCTTCTTCACGTTGATGACGCTCCCAGCGACCGCCCCGTACTGGCGTAGCCACTGTAGCGCCATATGCATTTCATCCTCTGATCTGGCCTGGAACACCACGTCATCGGCGAATGCACCACAACGGAAGGTCACGTCCCGCATGGAAATACCAGTTTATCGCTGCCGTAGACCATGTAAAGGTGGTTCAAGCGCTGCCGCAAATAATATAGCCGACAGTGGGCACCCTTGTCGCACTGACCGTCCAACAACAATTGGACCAGATTGATAACCGTTGACCATCATGCGGGAGCGCGCTCCGTGGACCAGTCGAAGGATAACCTGTGCAGACTCTGGAGAGAGGCCCATGTGTTGCAAAACTGCGCGTAAGAAGCCGTGGGCGACGCGGTCGAATGCGTGGTCAAAATCTATGGCGACAACGGCGCCTCGTATTTGGCAGGCCGCCGTCAAAGCAATTACGTCGCGGTATGCTCCTAACGCCGTATGAATGTTGCTGACACCACCTAAACATGTCTGATCGGTGTGGATGGCTTTCCCGATAGCGGTGTGGAGACGCGCGCGGAGGATGCGGTTTTCCCATAGTCCATGTTTCACTACCATACAATGCTGTACTCCAGACATACATCCTCAGAAATTTCTTCCTCAAATTAAGGCCGGTATTTGATATTAGTAGACTTCTCTTGGCCAGAAATGCCTTTTTTGCCATAGCGAGTCTGCTTTTGATGTCCTCCTTGCTCCGTCCGTCATTGGTTATTTTACTGCCTAGGTAGCAGAATTCCTTAACTTCACTGACTTCGTGACCATCAATCATGATGTTAAGTTTCTCGCTGTTCTCATTTCTACTACTTCTCATTACCTTCGTCTTTCTCCGATTTACTCTCAAACCATACTGTGTACTCATTAGACTGTTCATTCCGTTCAGCAGATCATTTAATTCTTCTTCACTTTCACTCAGGATAGCAATGTCATCAGCGAATCGTATCATTGATATCCTTTCATCTTGTATTTTAATTCCACCCCTGAACCTTTCTTTTATTTCCATCATTGCTTGATGTACAGATTGAAGAGGCTACAGCCTTGTCTTACGCCCTTCTGAATACGAGCACTTCGTTCTTGATCGTCCACTCATATTATTCCCTCTTGGTTGTTGTACATATTGTATATGACCCGTCTCTCCCTATAGCTTACCCCTACTTTTTTCAGAATCTCTAACAGCTCGCACCATTTTAGTCGTAGTTGAGGAGTGTGAGTGGGCGAAGGTCCTGCCACCTACAACCACCACTCGGTTTCGGTACTGGGATCAAGATGCCGTCAGTGAATTCTGTGGGGACAGTGAAATCAGGGCGGATCAGGTCTTGAAACATTTGGAGCCACTTGTCGCCCATAAGGCCGTAAAAAGTGCGGTAGAATTCCAGGGGTAAACTGTCCGGTCCAGGCGACTTGTTCGGTGCTCCACGTGCCAAGGCAGATGTCAGCTCGTCTGGTGTGATGGGCAACAGCAGACTATCATCGGGTGCCACGTCCCGAGGGGCGGGAAAATCGTGCAACAGCTCGTCATAATCACGTACATGTCGCGGATCTTCGATGTACAAGGTCCCATAGTGTATGGCAAACGTGTGCGCGATGTCCGTTTGTGTCACTGCGCGGCCGCTCTCCTCCGTGTTTACCGCCGTAATGAGCTGACGTTTGCGGTGGCGCCTCTCGCGCACAATGTGATGCACTGATGCCGTTTCGTTGGGGATACAGTCTTGCACTCGCCCACGGATGCGGACACCTTCTAGCTGCTCTGCCGTGATGCAAAGTAGATTAGCTTTGATGCGTTGTACGGACATCTGACGTTCAGGAGACGGCGGTTGCGTCGCCAGCTCACGTAACTCTGTATAGTAAAATTCCGATGTTGCCCTTTGCCAGTTCGATCTGTCACGCCCGTAGGCCAACAGGGTCTTTCGGAGTGCAGGTTTGACAGATCCCATCCACCACAGCAACTTGGAAGCATACATGGGCAGGCGCCTGATACATAGACGCCACGTGTCAGTTACTGCTCGCCGACACGCTTCCTCGCGAAGGAGGGAGACGTTCAGCGTCCACGGGCCCCTGCTGTGTCTTGTGAGTTGTCGGGATAAGGTGACAGTGCAGATGTACGCGAGATGATCCGTGAAGGCCGTCGACCACAGTTCTGCATCACGGGTTGCTGTGCGAAGGGCACGCGAGACGTATATCCGGTCCAGACGACTGGCAGAATCGCTGGTAAAGTGCGTATATCCACTCTGGGTCCCATGACGTAAGAGCCATGTGTCGTGGAGCGCGAGGTCACGTAACAATGCTTGTAGAGCCGGGCATGGGACGTAATGCGGTATCAGGTCCTCGGGCCGCAGAACACTTTAACTCGGCGCCCACTATGTAATGGTCCATATTTCCTTGCAAAAGTGGGGCTATCTCCTCCGAATAGAAGACATGCCTGTCACCACGGTGCGAATTACCGGAGGGAGCGTAGACGTTAATGAGACGGACTGCGCCAATTGTGAGTACGATGCCTCGCCCGTTCGGCAAGTACGTCGCGTCCTTCGCGTCTATGCCATCTCGGAGAAGGATGGCCGTTCCTCCTGCGCCATCACCTACAGGTAGGCTGTACGTGGTGTAGCCATATAGGTCTAAACGCAGCTCGGGACGGACCTCCTGGAGAAGGGCAATGTCCAAGTCTGCCGCTCTGATCATGTCGTGTAACATGCGGCTCTTGACAGTGGAGTGGACACCATTTACATTGACTGTTCCCACACGGTATGGCTGAAACGTATCAAGTGACGGAGGCAGTGTGCTGGTCCAAGTCCACAGTGATCTCACACACCATACAGCCATCCAGCTGCATGCTGTGCATTATTGTGTCGGATGATTCCCTGACTGGCAGAGCCCTCCGGGCTCAATGTCAGCCATGGACTCTGGTGGAGATATCGATGGTTGCTGTGCATTATCGGCCTCCATATCGTCTGCCCAATCACCAAGATTGTGATGTCAAAGGTGGCTGGTCGCTTTCACAGGAGCCCACATTTTGGGAGTCGACGCAATGCGCCTTGTTTTCTGGGCAACCAGATGTAGGAGAGTGTTCCTTGTCTTCAGGCGCTTTCTGGTGAATGATGCCACTGGAGTCCGTTGCAACCGGGGACGAGTCAATGAAGTCGATGTCTTCCGCCGGCTTCACATCCCTGTCCCGTTCTTCAAATGACTATCGCCTCTTCTTGTGTCGCTTGGGTGATTTTTGCTGTCGGGTCCGAGATTCGACATCCACTGGAGGGCGGGGCTCGACACAGTCTCGGTCACCAGGAATCCCTGTGTCCGATCCCGACAATGGCGGCGGCTGGGTGCCCACGACGCTGCGGTGGGCAGAGGCTGTAGGAACCTCTGCACCGTTCGGGTGCGGTGTCGTCGACGGCGCTGACTCTACAACGGAGCTGGCAGCGGCTTGAGGAGGTAGCAAGTTTTGATCATCCATGATATCATGTCGTGCCGCCTCCACATACGTTAGCGGGAGAGAGGTCATAGTGGATCGTTAGGGAAGTTCATTGCGGGGCACCTGAACGAGGCGGCGCTGCAGACACTCAGTTCTAACATGGCCCTCCTGGCCGCAGCCTGAGCATGTCCTCGGTTGTCCATCATATATAACAATTGCGTGGCAGCCACCAATGAAAATTATGATGGAACGTACTTCTTAAGTTCTTTGCGCACTTGTCGTACCCCGTTAAGGACAGGGTACGTTTCGAATGTGTTCCATTTCTCCTCTGTATGGCTCAGAACTGTGCCGTATGGCCGCAGCGCTTCAACGACAAGGTTGGCAGGAACTTCGAACGGTAGTTCAAAGATGCGCGCGGTACGCACCCCCAGACCAGCATGCTCCTACCACGCTCACATTACCGTCTGCGTGACAGAAGCGAAAACCGTTTGCAGATCGTTGGAGTAGTCTGTCGCAGGCCGCTTCGTCAGTCAGTTTGAGGTACACTGCGCTGGATACATAGACAGATGAATTCCTATCAGTTCTTGCGGTTCTATGTGCATGATGTCTCGAAGAAACCGTTCAATTTTATGAGCCTTCAGTCTCGTGTACGATGCGTTGAACGTTAGTTTGATTGTAGCTTTTCGATATGAGAACGCCATGGCGGGTCGGTACAGGTACTATAAGGCAATACAACGACGCGACCGCGCGCTAGCGGGTAAACAACACCTGCGGAGCACTGCCAGGCGCGCCGAGCCCGTCCGCACGGTATCACGGCTGCCAGTACCTCGTCTCCTACCTTCCAAACTTTACAGAAGCTCTCCTGCGAACCTTGCAGAACTAGCACTCCTGAAAGAAAGGGTATTGCGGAGACATGGCTTAGCCACAGCCTGGGGGATGTTTCCAGAATGAGACTTTCACTCTGCAGCGGAGTGTGCGCTGATATGAAACTTCCAGATCCCGAGTTCGAGTCTCGGTCCGCACACAGTTTTAATCTGCCAGGAAGTTTCAGTAATAAAGAACATTTAAATTCCACCGATATATATATATATATATATATATATATATATATATATATATATATATATATCGTCACGGTTCGTATTAAATACCGCAGACCATCCTTTATAGGACTGATCACTACGACGTTGCGTGCAGAAAATTTTCTACCGTGCAATAGCAACGTGTATTTGACTCTCAAAAAATTCGTAGTATCTTGCTATTGTGATCTCGTAGGATTGGATTTGGGGCTCAGGGGAACCAATTTCACTATGAGGCTGTAGGTATATACTCCTACGCATGAAAAGAAAAATGCACCACGTAATTCACCTACGATTTTGTAGGCGTCCAAATACTGATGCAGTTGTGTTATGTACAGGGTCGGGAAAAAAATGGTGGTCTGGAGAACAGAGTTCCAGGCTACGAAGAAACACAGCAGAGGTAGTTGTCTTGAACACGTGGCGAAAGCAGGGTGACACTACCTTCCTGTGCTATAGCAGATATTGAAAGTGACCAGCGTTCGTCTCGTGGCACTTTTGGCCCCTGGTCAGCAAGTTGCTGAAGGCGGATCGAAGCTGGACTGCTGGAACTGCTGCAGTCTCGTCCGAAATGTCCTGCAGTTCTTGAAGACTATGAGGGTTGTTAAATACGCTTTAGATTTGAGGGCTCCCCACACAAAGCAGTTGCACGCTGACAGAAAAGGTGACGTGGGTGACCAGCTAGGGCCGCGACCAGACTGACCTCTGCCAATAACTCTGTCAGGCGTGAAGATTGTGTGAATTTGGTCCAGTGTTCGGCCGGCTGCATAGGCAGTTGCCCAATCCTGTTGGAGGATGATGATGATGATGATGTTTGTTTGTGGGGCGGTCAACATCGTGGTCATCAGCGCCGATACAAGTTGCAATATTTTCATTTCCCGACCAGGAATCGAACCCGGGACCCTGTGATCCAGAGGCAGCAATGTTACCCACTTTTTTATTTTTGTTTTTTGACCTCATTTTGTTCGTTCTGTTCATTCGCTGAGCTACCGTGTCGGCCCACTAGACCACGAGCTGTGGACATCCTGTTGGAAGTAACTACAGGTCTTTTCCTCTTCCAATCGTATACACTTGTCCGGGCAGCTGCATTGTTTCTAAGTTTCTCTCGTCTCATCGAACTGTCGGAAGGGTGCGGGCGGCAACTAAATCCCTTCCTTCTTTAGCTTCTGGCGCCTTTTGCTACTGGGCAGCGTGCACTTGTACGAGGCAAGAAACTGCTCACAGCAGTTCTGTCATTTGTTGACTCTGAAACTGAACAAGAGTTGTTAGACGCTGCTCGGCACTTACATGTTGCTCTCCCTGGTTTGCAATGATATACTGAATATCTCAATTTAAATATTTTACCTTACGTATTTCAACTTAATATAGGTACACACCCAGAAAAAGAATTCAGTAGAAATAAGAAAAAATTGTCCTGCTCTGGTGTCCAAAACTGCTTGCTCCACTCTGTCGCGAGTCTGTTATGACTTCCTTTGGACGCTGTGTGGTTCTTTAGGGGATGCAGGAGCGAGGTACAGATGCCGTTCATGAACAGAGAACTCTGATATTAATTTATTCCACATCTAATATCATATAGTAAAAATAATACATAACTTTCTGCTGTTGTTGCGGCGGCAGTTGCTAACAGTAGGTTTGAATGTAGAAATATATACCGATACGAAAGATTTATAAATCTGTCACTTTTCGATGCAATATCTATTCAGAGGATGTCGAGCCCTAGCCACTATGAAAGTCTGTAAATGTCATTCAACTGGCGAACACACATAATGGGCTCAGTGCGCGAATGTTCGAAGTTAAGTACACCCGCAGCTGGGGCGACGGAGAGGGGATGCTTGCACCTCATTGGCAGCCCCCCATGCTGCGGTGGCGGCTGTAGAAAAGGCGGCGGCGCAACTCGCGGTGCGCATATTCTTAAGTGCGGCCGATACCGAGTAGATAAATGTAATCTTCAACATACATTGGCAAGATAGAAGACACAAGGAAAGTTTCACGACCAGTCAGTAAGTACATCAACTTTTAAAACTTCCGTTACATCCTTACTGTAGCCATTCACGTAAGACAGAAATTATTACGCAATTACAATGAAATGAATACCCCTAGCTGCTTACAGGCGTTGATATACGTGGTGTGTTTTTTTAAATAAGTACCGTTCTGAAATTAAAAAAAAAAGACGTGCTAAGATGTCTCAATAATTTTATTTTTACAAAAAAAAAAAAAAATGGCTCAAATGGCTCTGAGCACTATAGGATTTAACTTCTGAGGCCATCAGTCCCCTAGAACTTAGAACTACTTAAACCTAACCAACCTAAGGACATTACACACATCCATGCCCGAGGCAGGGTTCGAACCTGCGACCGTAGCGGTCGCACCGTTCCAGACTGTAGCGCCTAGAACCGCTCGGCCACCCCGCCCGGCTTATTTTTACATGAAAGCCTGTACGTTAATCTACTTTTCCACATAATTTCCGTCAATATTGGGGCACTTGTCATAACATTGTACCAGTTTTTGAATACCCTCCTCATAGAAGCCTGCCGCCTGACTTGTTAACCACTGCATCACCACTGCATCGTCTTGAAGACGCTGACCGCCCAGGTGTTCCTTCAAGTGCAGGAACAGATGGTAGTCACTGTGCGCAAGATCGAGGCTGTACGGAGGATGATCTAGAGTTTCCCATGGAAAAGATGTGATGAGAGCTTTGGTCTTATTCGCCACATGCGGACGGGCATTGTCTTGCAGCAAAACGATGCCCTTGCTCAACTTCCATGCACTGTTGCTTTGATCCTGGTGTGACGTAGGCCATCCATGTTTCATCGCCCGTAACAATTTGGCTTAAGAAATCACCACCGTCGTTGTGGTACCGTTCAAGGAAAGTCAATACACTGTCTAAACGTTTGGTTTTGTGCACGTCAACATTTTCGATACCCAACGTGCCCACAATTTTCGGTAATTCAAGTGTTCGGTCACAATGCCATACAAAATGTTGTGACTTGGCAAGACAGCCAAGTCACTATGAGAGGAAGCCGAAAGGCACGCGTTTAAGCTCACTCAGACTGGCGTGAGGTCTGGAACAGGTAAAGTAATTGAGACTAGCAAATAAAGTACGAAGCTGCTGCAATACTTAACTTTAATCCATAAGAGGTGAACATAACTCTTGACGGTACATGTATCACAAGATAAATAGCAAATGATAATGGCGCCTTCCTAGGTCGTAGCAAATGACGTAGCTGAAGGCTATGCTAAACTATCGTCTCGGCAAATGAGAGCGTAATTTGTCAGTGAACCATCGCTAGCAAAGTCGGCTGTACAACTGGGGCGAGTGCTAGGAAGTCTCTCTAGACCTGCCGTGTGGCGGCGCTCGGTCTGCAATCACTGATAGTGGCGACACGCGGGTCCGACATATACTAGCGGACCGCGGCCGATTTAAAGGCTACAACCTAGCAAGTGTGGTGTCTGGCGGTGACACCACACAAAACACTACGAGAAACATTAGGAAAGTCATCCCGCAAGGATTGTCCACTTCCTGCACCAAACTTTCATTAACGACCGAAGGACGCCCACTCCGTTGTTCATCATGCACATTTGTGCGGCCATCTTATAAATGCTCTCACCCACTTTTCTTACCATTCCATCACTCATAATGTTTTCTCCGTAAACTGCACAGATCTCACGATGAATATCGATCGCTTTTAGGCCTTTAGCACTAAGAAATCTTATAACAGCCCGTACTTCACAGTCGGCGGGACTCACGATTATCGGAGGCATCTTAAACACTCAGTACACAACGTAAACAAGGAAGAATCAGACTGTAATGGCGTCAGTGCGTAGATTAAGGTACAGGCTTTCATGTAAAAATAAAATTATTGAGATATCTTAGCACGCCTTTTTTAAATTTCAAAACGGTATTTAGTTAAAAAACACGCTCGTAAGTCAATGGGGACATTTGAAAATGTGTGCCCCGACCGCGAGTCGAACCCGGGATCACGTGCTTACATGGCCAACTCTCTATCCATCTGAGCCACCGAGGACACAGAGGAATAGTGCGACTGCAGGGACTTCTCTCTGGCACGCCTCCCATGAGACCCAAATTCGCAACTTATTGTCCCGCACTATATTTATAGTGTTCCTGCCAATTATACTCATTACTCGCGCCTTAACTGTCGATTCCCGTAAGAGTTCGCGCACTGTTTGTGCATTCGTGCAGGCTACACAATATTTATAAAGGAACGATGTATTCCACAACCACGAATGAGTTTTGGACGAATAAATATACAAACGCTGAATTGCAAGCAAATAAGGCGGCAATTTAGGCAGCTATCGTTCTGTTCTTAGGCCATGGTCAATGGCATATTCAGACAAAGAGAAAAACTTGATCAATACCCGTGGTCTAGTGGTAGCGTCTTTGATTCATAATCAAAACGTCTTCGGTCCCGGGTTCGATCCCCGCCACTGCCTAAATTTTGATAAATAATCAGCATTGGCGGCCGAAGACTTCCGGCATAAGAAGTCAGCCTCATTGTGCCAACGACCTTGTCAAAGAGGGCGGAGGAGCGGATAGAGGTTCAGGGCACTCTCTTGTCCTAGGGGTGGGAAATTGCCCCTAAAGGCGGAAGAATCAGCAATGATCGACGACATGAGGATGCAGAAGGCAATGGAAACCACTGCATTAACGACACGTAACGTGTATCCACAGGATGTCAGAAGCTTGAACGTGGTAGGGAAACTAGAAAATCTGAAAAGGGAAATGCAAACGCTCAATCTAGATATAGTAGGGGTCAGTGAAGTGGAAGGAAGACAAGGATTTCTGGTCAGATGAGTATCGGGTAATATCAACAGCAGCAGAAAATGGTATAACAGGTGTAGGATTCGTTATGAATAGGAAGGTAGGGCAGAGGGTGTTTACTGTGAACAGTTCAGTGACCGGGTTGTTCTAATCAGAATCGACAGCAGACCAACACCGACAACGATAGTTCAGGTATACATGCCGACGTCGCAAGCTGAAGATGAACAGATAGAGAAAGTGTATGAGGATATTGAAAGGGTAATGCAGTATGTAAAGTGGGACGAAAATCTAATCGTCATGGGCGACTGGAATGCAGTTATAGGGGAAGGAGTAGAAGAAAAGGTTACGGGAGAATATGGGCTTGGGACAAGGAATGAAAGAGGAGAAAGACTAATTGAGTTCTGTAACAAGTTTCAGCTAGTAATAGCGAATACCCTGTTCAAGAATCACAAGAGGAGATATACCTGGAAAAGGCCGGGAGATACGGGAAGATTTCAATTAGATTACATCATGGTCAGACAGAGATCCCGAAATCAGATACTGGATTGTAAGGTGTACCGAGGAGCAGATATAGACTCAGATCACAATATAGTAGTGATGAAGAGTAGGCTGAAGTTCAAGACATTAGTAAGGAAGAATCAATGCGCAAAGAAGTGGGATACGGAAGTACTAAGGAATGGCGAGATAGGGGATCCAGTATTAGAATCGGAATTTAAAAGAGCTTTGGTGGACTTACGGTCAAATGAGGCAGAAGGGATAGATAACATTCCATCAGAATTTCTAAAATCATTGGGGGAAGTGGCAACAAAACGACTATTCACGTTGGTGTGTAGAATATATGAGTCTGGCGATATACCATCTGACTTTCGAAAAAGCATCATCCACACAATTCCGAAGACGGCAAGAGCTGACAAGTGCGAGAATTATCGCACAATCAGCTTAACAGCTCATGCATCGAAGCTGCTTACAAGAATAATATACAGAAGAACGGAAAAGAAAATTGAGATTGCGCTAGGTGACGATCAGTTTGGCTTTAGGAAAAGTAAAGGGACGAGAGAGGCAATTCTGACGTTACGGCTAATAATGGAAGCAAGGCTAAAGAAAAATCAAGACACTTTCATAGGATTTGTCGACCTGGAAAAAGCGTTCGATAATATAAAATGGTGCAAGCTGTTCGAGATTCTGAAAAAGTAGGGGTAAGCTATAGGGAGAGACGGGTCATATACAATATGTACAACAACCAAGAGGGAATAATAAAAGTGGACGATCAGGAACTAAGTGCTCGTATTAAGAAGGGTGTGAGACAAGGCTGTAGCCTTTCGCCCCTACTCTTCAATCTGTACATCGAGGAAGCAATGATGGAAATAAAAGAAAGGTTCAGGAGTGGAATTAAAATAGGAGGTGAAAGGATATCAATGATACGATTCGCTGATGACATTGCTATCCTGAGTGAAAGTGAAGAAAAATTAAATGATCTGCTGAGCGGAATGAACAGTCTAATGAGTACACAGTATGATTTGAGAGTAAATCGGAGAAAGACGAAGGTAATGAGAAGTAGTAGAAATGAGAACAGCGAGAAACTTAACATCAGGATTGATGGTCACGAAGTCAATGAAGTTAAGGAATTCTGCTACCTAAGCAGTAAAATAACCAATGACGGACGGAGCAAGGAGGACATCAAAAGCAGACTCGCTATGGCAAAAAAGGCATTTCTGGCCAAGAGAAGTCTACTAATATCAAATACCGGCCTTAATTTGAGGAAGAAATTTCTGAGGATGAACGTCTGGAGTACAGCATTGTATGATAGTGAAACATGGACTGTGGGAAAACCGGAACAGAAGAGAATCGAAGCATTTGAGATGTGGTGCTATAGACGAATGTTGAAAATTAGGTGGACTGATAAGGTAAGGAATGAGGAGGTTCTACGCAGAATCGCAGAGGAAAGAAATATGTGGAAAACACTGGTAAGGAGAAGGACAGGATGATAGGACATCTGCTAAGACATGAGGGAATGACTTCCATGGTAATAGAGGGAGCTGTAGAGGGCAAAAACTGTAGAGGAAGACAGAGATTGGAATACGTCAAGCAAATAATTGAGGACGTAGGTTGCAAGTGCTACTCTGAGATGAAGAGGTTAGCACAGGAAAGGAATTTCAGAATGCTGGGCAACCGCTACGTTCCACACACGTCTTAATTTTGTTCTGTAGGATCATTACTTCCTTTAAGTTGTTTTAATCTGCCTCATGATGTGTCTCATCAGTTAGGAATGTGAAACTGGTGGGGCTGTGGTGCGGAGGAGGTGCTACGACTCGAGGTCCTCGGTTACAGTGGATTTCAGTTGCACTCTTTACTTGCATTGCACTCGGTAATATCTACACGGTAACTTCACTGCCACAGCAAGCTACTTTCTGTATCTATTTAGCCAAGACATCACCGGTTGACAGACTCGTTCCCAAGATCATGCATCTCCAAAGCCCAGTATCGTAAGTAGCGTAAGTGTGTCTAACAGGAGACTAGTTCGTCGGCACAGTTCCCAAGTGTACACTGACGAGATAAATGCTATCTGTTCACACCAGATGACAGGTGTAACCACGCGTGTTATCTTGAACGGGCAGAGTTCATCAGAAACTCAGTTGACGTCGGGTTTGCTTCACGAAAATGGATTTCAGGTTTTCAAGGATGGGATTTAGCGTTGCATAGGTAACCAGTAACAACGGTTAATAAATACAAAGAATATTTAGCTGGTAATGTTAATTATAGTAAGGCTCTTTGCTTCAACGGAACTTATTGAAGTGTGTGGAGTACAGAGACAGCACAAAGCAAGGCGTCTTTAGATTCGCTTGTTTTACTCCAGACTCAAGAGCTCACAGAGCACTAAAAAGAGGCATATGAAAAATCTGTAAATTGTCTTAGAGACGTGTTCAAATGGTTCAAATGGCTCTGAGCACTATGGGACTTAACATCTGATGTCATCAGTCCCATAGAACTTTGAACTACTTAAACCTTACTAACCTAAGGACATCACACACATCCACGCCCGAAGCAGGATTCGAACCTGCGACCGTTGCTGTCTCGCTGTTCCAGACTGAAAAGCCTAGAACCGCTCGGCCACACTGGCCAGCTAGAGACGTGTAGAGCTTTGTACCATAAGTTAACAAGGGAGAGGATGTTGTTAAGAGTAGCCCGTATCCTCTTTCTGTAACACAAATGAACACATGGGTTAACATGGTTCTTTAATTACAGGAACTGTCCATCCTGATAGCTGAGTGACCAGCATGACGGATTGCCGTCCTACGGGCCTGGGTTCGATTCCCAGCTGGGTCGGAGATCTTCTCCGCTCAGGGACTGGGTGTTGTGTTGTCTTCATCATCATTTCATCCCCATCTGGCGCGCAGGTCGCCCAGTGTGGCGTCGAATGTAATAAGACCTCCACGAACGCGGCCGGACCTGCCCCACAAGGGGCCTCCGGCCAATGACGCCATACGCTCATTTCAATTTCCTTTACAGGAACTAGAAACTTAACCTGAATAGAGTCCATGTTTTGTGGAACAAGCTTTTCAATGATAGTCCTCTTGCAGACAATATCGGTAATCTTGCTATTACAGACTTTAGTCTCATTGCTAGTCATGCTAGATGCACTAATCCGGCCGCTATGTACTGTCGTAGCTTGTGTCCCACTCTGCGAATAACTGGCAGACGCCAAACTGGAGTTAGAGTTTCGTGTCAGCGAGGCCCTCTGGTCAGCGGCTGCGACCTGAATTCACGCTGACGAGAGGGCGTTGGCGGCATGTTGCTTGTGTGTGTGTCTGTGGCCTCTCTCGTGACAGGCGCGCTTCATACAGCGTCTACTATCAATTTTCGCCCTATATCTTGGCCGACCGGTGTGATGGCTACAGCTTACGCCAGCACAACATAAAGCCTACTTTTTCTAAATGTTCTGTATTTTTCCTTTCTGTAAAACTAGATTCACATGTATACAGGGTCGTCCATTGATCGTGACCGGGCCAAATACCTCACAAAATAAGCGTCAAACGAAAAATCATCAACGAACGAAACTTACCTAGCTTGAAGGGGGAACCAGATGGCGCTATGGTTGGCCTGCTAGATGGCGCTGCCATAGGTCAAGCGGATATCAGCTGCGTTTTTTTAAATAGAAACCCCCATTTTTTATTACATATTTGTGTAGTATGTAAACAAATATGAATGTTTTAGTTGGGCCACTTTTTTCGCGTTGTGATAGATGGCGCTATAATAGTCACAGACATATGGCTCACAATTTTAGACAAACAATTGGTAACAGGTAGGTTTTTTAAATTAAAATACAGAACGTAGGTACATTTGAACATTTTATTTCGGTTGTTCCAATGTGTTACATGTACCTTTGTGAACTTATCATTTCTGAGAACGCATGCTGTTACAGCATGATTACCTGTAAATACCACATTAATGCAATAAATGCTAAAAATGATGTCCGTCAACCTCAATGCATTTGGCAATATGTTTAACGACGTTCCTCTCAACAGCGAGTAGTTCGCATTTTGTAATGTTCGCACATGCATTGACAATGCGCTGACGCATCTTGTCAGGCGTTGTCGGTGGATCACGATAGCAAATATCAAATGGTTCAAATGGCTCTGATCACTATGGGACTTAACATCTGAGGTCATCAGTCCCCTAGAACTTAGAACTACTTAAACCTAACCTAAGGACATCACACACATCCATACCCGACGCAGGACTCGAACCTGCGACGCAGCGGTCGCGCGGTTCCAGAATGTAGCGCCTAGAACCGCTCGGCCACCCCAGCCGGCAGCAAATAGTTTTCAACTTTCCCCACAGAAACAAATCCGGGGACGTCAGATCCGGTGAATGTGCGGGCCATGGTATGGTGCTTCGACGACCAATCCACCTGTCATGAAATATGCTGTTCAATACCGCTTCAACCGCACGCCAGCTATGTGCCGGACATCCATCGTGTTGGAAGTACATCGCCATTCTGTCATGCAGTGAAACATCTTGTAGTAACATCGGTAGAACATCACGTAGGAAATCAGCAAACATTGCACCATTTATATTGCCATCGACAAAATGTGGGCCAATTATCCTTCCTCCCATAAGGCCGCACCATACATTAACCGGACAAGATCGCTGATGTTCCATTTCTCGCAGCCATCGTGGATTTTCTGTTGCCCAATAGTGCATATTATGCCGGTTTACGTTACCGCTGTTGGAAAGTGACGCTTCGTCGCTACATAGAACGCGTGCAAAAAATGTGTCATCGTCCCGTAATTTTTCTTGTGCCCAGTGGCAGAACTGTACAAGACGTTCAAAGTCGTCGTCATGCAATTCCTGGTGTATAGAAATATGGTACGGGTGCAATCGATGTTTTTGAGATTCTTGATTCTCGCGCAATTTGTCTGCTACTGATGTGCCGATTAGCCGCGACAGCAACTAAAACACCTACTTGGGCATCATCATTTGTTGCCGGTCGTGGTTGGCGTTTCACATGTGGCTGAACACTTCCTATTTCCTTAAATAACGTAACTATCCGGCGAACGGTCCGGACACTTGGATGATGTCGTCCAGGATACCGAGCAGCATACATAGCTCACGCCCGTTGGGCATTTTGATCACAATAGCCATACATCAACACGATATCGACTTTTTCCGCAATTGGAAAACGGTCCACTTTAACACGGGTAATGTATCACGAAGCAAATACCGACCGCACTGGCGGAACGTTATGTGATACCTCGTACTTAAACGTTTGTGACTATTACAGCGCCATCTGTCACAAAGCGAAAAAAGTGGTCCAACTAAAACATTCATATTTCTTTACGTCCTACACGAATATGTAATAAAAAATGGGGGTTCCTATTTAAAAAACGCAGTTGATATCCGTTTGACCTATGGCAGCGCCATCTAGCGGGCCAACCATAGCGCCATCTGGTTTCCCCCATCAAGCTAGACGAGTTTCGTTCTTTGTAGTTTTTTCGTTTGATGCTTATTTATTGAGATATTTGGCCTGGTCACTATCAATGGACCACCCTGTATAACATTTAGCATCATTTCTCGATGTAATTCTGGTTATTTAGTCGCTGTCAATGATTCTAGTAGAGGATAATGCATCATGTTTCACATTTCCTACTAACTCAAAGTAATTTCACACCGAAAAAGGAACATATTGTCTTTATTTTTCGTTTTCAGTTGATGTCATGTCTCAAGAAAAAGTGTGTTTGTAGGTGAATAATAAGAGGGTGCTGTCCACGTTCCTCCTGTGTCCATAGACTATGGAAGTTTGTGCTTCGTATGCCGATGACGTGTGAAGCATTTATCTGTGTTGTTTTGTAACAGAGACGAAAAGATGTGAAATTTTGCAGTGTGTTTTCAGCATAATGTGCAGCAATGTATTATGTTAAATGTCAGTCGTTTAGGCAGTGTTTCATGGAGTATGAGTCTGCAACGCATTCAGTGGTTGTCCGGTTGTCAATAGGGACCTTAAGGTGTGCCATCCCCTCTGTGCTACATGAGACGATTAGTCAGTGTGAGGACGTAAGGTTTCCAAGTCTTCCTATCTTTAACTCCATTCACGTGGATAAACAGCAGCCTTCATAGAAACGTCTTCAGTTAGTCACATGTTATAGTCTCATATCTGATGCATCATGCATAGCAATTCGAAGTCAGTGATAGGATGGATTCTCGCTTAGCCCTCAAACATGTTAGTGCATGCTCACTTTCCGCCTACGGTGTGTTCTTACGGAGAAAAAGGGCGAATGGCGGCACTCGAGAAATATTACTGTAGCATTGATCTGGTGTCACGTGTGGTTGTCATGATACCCTGTTGAGCCAGAACATTATGAGCACCTACACAGTAACCTGTTGATCCACCTTCGTAACACAGTACAGGAGCAAAGCCGTAGATTTGTCTACGCACTGGGTTCGCATCAGACGACTTCGGTCGTAAAGACGTCAGCGTGAGGTCATTACCGTGATCCTTAAGGGGGGTAGGACGTCAAACGGGACGAGTTGGACCGGGAGAGACACCACAGGGCATTTTAATTTCCACTGTCTGTACTTTTAAAAATAAATTCATAAAACTTTGTCAGAATGACCAGAAAGGATTCAGGATTTACACTTATAGTGGTGGAAGTCCAAACATATAAGAAAATAATTTATTTTTGTACATTTGTATTTCACCTTTTTTCACTTACAATTGGCTGCATTTGTTGCTTTAGGTACACTTTTCTTCATAAGTGAGGGAGATTCTTCGATGAATTTTGCACAGAATACAAACCATACTTACAGGTGTATGAAATTCTAGAATTTTCCAAATCTATTAAAAACTGTGGTAAAAATTGAGATAACTATAAAATTTGAAGTTTTTCTAAACATGAAGTTTAAAATATAACAGCACATCCATTATTTCACAAATTAAATAATTTCTAGAGTTTTATACACCTGTAAGTATGGTTTGTACGCTGTGCAAAATTCATCGAAGAATCTCTCTTACTTATGAAGAAATGTGTACCTTTAGCAACAAACGCTGCCAATAGAACTGAAAAAATGATGAAATTTCACACGAAAAAAAATTATTTTGTTATGTTTTATAAACTTCGACTGCTATGACTGTGAAACCTGAATCCTTCCTGGTCATGCTGACAAAGTTTTATGAATTTATTCGTAAAAGTATAGACAGTGGAAATTAAAATGTCCTGTGGTGTCTCTCCTGCTCCAAGACGTCGTACCCCCCTTAAACCAAAGAAGCAAGAGTCTGGCTTTGTAACACGCACAGTCAGTTATCCAACAAGAGCACACGCAGCGGTCGTCTGCTGTTGATTCCGTATTCCATAATGTGCGCTGAGCGGTGTGTTCTGAATTACTGAATGTGCCACACAGAGCGGGCAAGCACTTTCTGTGATGAGGCGTGGACACTCAACGCCTCGCCGCCTACTCGCGGCTTCACCGTCCTTCAACCAGTTTCCACAGACGCTGAGAACAGCACCGCGCAACAGCCCATCAGGTTCGCCGTTTCCGAGATGCTCGCTCCCAGGCGCCAGACCATGACAATCTGCCCTTCGTCAAAGTCGCTTACGTTAGAGGATTTCCCCATTTGCAGCACGTGTCTGGGTCGCTGCGGGGTACCATCTCTCCGCCCACAAAATCAGTTTCGCTTCCGGAGAAATGCAGGAACACACGAGGCAATAGTGATTCTGCGACTAATCTTGGAAGACAGATTTAACAGATGTAAACCTACATGTATAACATTAGCAGATTTAGAGAACGCTTTTCACTGGAAGACACTCTCCGAAATTTTTTAGGTAGCAGAGGTAAAATACATGGAGCGAAAGGTTATCTATAACTTGTATAGAAACGAAACTGCAGTTACAAGAATCGAAGTACATAAAAGGGGAGCACTGGATAGGTAGGGAGTGAAAGACAATTGTAGAGTATCCCAGATGTTACTCATCTGTGAATTGAGCAAGCAGTAAAGGAAACCAAAGAAAGATTTGGAGAACGAATTGAAGTTCAGGGAAAAGTGAAGAAAATTTTGAGGTTTGCTAATGACATTGTAACTGTCTCAGAACTAACAGAGAATTTGGAAGAGCAGTTGAACACAATGGACGGTGTCTCCAAAAATGCTTATATCAATAAAAGCAAAACAGGTGTAATGGAATATTAATTAATATAGAGAGATCGGCTTCAATTGTACTAATTATGTCCGAGATCGGTCGTAGTTACACTAAGTAATTAGTAAAACTGAACTGGCTTTCTCTCTTGCGGGTGTCCTACGTACCAAATCTTGTGTAATGGAGTGTAGTAGAATGAAATGATACTGGTGCAATCAGGTAACGAAACGAGACGGCGAAAGTAGTAGATCAGTTTTGCTACTTGTGCTGCAAAATAAGTGCTGATCGTCAAAACAGACTAAAAGATATAAAATGCAGACTCGAAATGGCAAGAAAGGCGTTTCAGAAGAGGAGAAATAGGAAGTCTTTTTTGAAGCCATTTGTCTGATATGAAGCCATGTATGGAACTGAAACACGAACGTTAGACAGATTCGACAAGGAGAGAATATAAAGTTTTGAAATGCGGTGCTACATAAGAATGCTGAAGATTAGATGGGTAGATCATGTAACTAATGAGGAAGTAGTGAACAGAATTGGGGAGACAAGTAAATTGTGCCACAACTTAACTAAAAAAAAGGATCGGTTGATAGAAGACGTTCTGAGATATCAAGGAATCGCCAATGTTGTTTAGGGAACTGTGGGAGTCAGGACCAACACAAGCAAGGAAGGACAGAAGGTGTGACGGCCAGTGGTAGGGATCCAAAAATGATAACACTTCCAGATTAAGAGAACATTTTATTTCTGAATAGGAAAGAAACATACACTACTGGCCAATAAAATTGCTACACCACGAAGATGACGTGCTACAGACGCGAAATTTAACCGACAGGGAGAGGATGCTGTGATATGCAAATGATAAGCTTTTCAGAGCATTCACACAAGGTTGGCGCCGGTGGCGACACCTACAACGTGCTGACATGAGGAAAGTTTCCAACCGATTTCTCATATACAAAAAGCAGTTGACCGGCGTTGCCTGGTGAAACGTTGTTGTGATGCCTCGTGTAAGGAGGAGAAATGCGTACCATCACGTTTCCGACTTTGATAAAGGTCGGATTGTAGCCTATCACGATTTCGGTTTATCGTATCGCGACATTGCTGCTCGCGTTGGTCGAGATCCAATGACTGTTAGCAAAATATGAAATCGGTGGGCTCAGGAGGGTAATACGGAAAGCCGTGCTAGATCCAAACGGCCTCGTACCACTAGCAGTCGAGATGACAGGCATCTTATCCCCATGGGTGTAACGGATCGTGCAGCCACGTTTCGATCCCTGAGTCAACAGATGCGGACGTTTGGAAGACAACAACCATCTGCACGAACAGTTCGACGACGTTTGCAGCAGCATGGACTATCACCTCGGACACCATGGTGCGGTTACCCTTGACGCTGCATCACAGAAAGGAGCGTCTGCGATGGTGTACTCAACGACGAACCTGGGTGCACGAATGGCAAAACGTGATTTTTTAGGATGAATCCAGGTTCTGTTTACAGCATCATGATGATCGCATTCATGTTTGGCGACATCGCGGTGAACGCACATTGGAAGCGTGTATTCGTCATCGCCATACTGCCGTCTCACCCGGCGTGATGGTATGGGATGCCATTGGTTTGCACGTCTCGGTCACCTCTTCTTCGCATTGACGGCACTTTGAACAGTGTACATTACATTTCAGATGTGTTACGACCTGTGGCTCTACCCTTCATTCGATCCCTGCGAAACCCTACATTTCAGCAGGATAATGCACGACCGCATATGCAGGTCCTGTACGGGCCTTTCTGGATACAGAAAATGTTCGACTGCTGCCCTGGCCAGCACATTCTCCAGATCTCTCACCAATTGAAAATGTCTGGTCAATAGTGGCCGAGCAACTGACTCGTCACAATACGCCAGTCACTACTCTTGATCAACTGTGGTATCTTGTTGCAGCTGCATGGGCAGCTGCACCTGTACACGCCATCCAAACTCTGTTTGACTCAATGCCCAAGCGTATGAAGTCCGTTATTACAGCCAGAGGTGGTTGTTCTGGGTACTGATTTCTCAGGATCTATGCACCCAAACTGCGTGAAAATGTAATCACACGTCAGTTCTAGTATAATATATTTGTCCAATGCATACCCGTTTATCATCTGCATTTCTTCTTGGTGCAGCAGTTTTAATGGCCAGTGGTGTAACTTAACTTCTCGTTATGAGGTGGCTTGAGGTGTTTCCTGTGTCTCCTACATGCAATTTTTACACACTATTACTTCTCTCAAAACGCAGGCTAAGTACCGTCTTCTTATTACTCAGTACTGGTGCTCTCGAAGTCAGCGGCCGAACTTTGCTGATCAGCGATGGGCGGCTGGTTAGGTGAGCGTTGACAGGGGGCGCTGAACTGCGTCTTCCTGCAGGTGTGCGCTGCCCGCTCTTTCCTTGAGGCCGTTTCGCGGCGCTGCGCTGGTTGGTGCGTTGTCGATGCTTTAGGACTGCAGACCGCCCTCCCCCTGTCACGAAATGCCGGATCATTGTCGTGTAGACAGCCATCTTACGACAACACGAGGTGCGGGACGGATAACTCCCGAAAAGGCGCCCACCCGCTTCCTCAGCCGGTCCTCCGAAAAACCGGAGAGGGCGGCGATGACGATGTCGTCGTCGTTGGCGGCGGCGACGAAGACGACGACGACGACGGCGTCGGGTCGGTGGCGGGCGCCGCAATGTTGAGCTGCTGCGGCGGCCAAGGCTGTGGGTCCCGAAGAGGCACCTTGGGGCAGCCGCGAATCTGGGGACAGCAAATTTGCGGAAGAATGTCGCAATCGACAAGCACGAATCTGGTTCTGATGGTGGCGCAGCAACCCAGCAGGACCTTGGTTTAAATACACGCAAGCTCCCCAATTACGAAGAGTCGTTCGTCTCTCTCAGCGCCTAGTGCGACCAAAAACTCTGAAAAGAATAGAATCATTAGGGGCAAAGGAGGCGCCTAGCGCTGCAGTGGGTGCAACAACTGGAGCAGCCTGCGGTGGCGCCGGCCATTCAGAAGCTCCGCTGGCGACCGACCGTTAACAGCGCTTGCTCCCGTAGCCTGTTCATCTGTTGCTTCAACGTACCGTAAATCGTTCAGCTTCTCCGTCCGACTGAGGATGAAACGGAGCACTGGTCAGATGAGTGATACCATTGGTTGTACAAAACTGTTCAAAGTCATGAGCCGTAAACTTTGGTCCTTTGTAACGAATACTTCAGAGAAACCTTCCAAGCCAAAAAATTGATGTCAAGTCCTGAATGGTATACGCGACGAAGTCCAGTTCACGGGCACTACAAACTCATATCTCTTAGAAGAGTCCACAACAATAAGCCAACGACTGTTCCAAAGGGGACAACCAAAGTCAATATGTAATCGTTGCCACAGTGACTTGAACTTCGGGCAAGCTGAAAACGTATGCGGCGGAGCTCATAGATTTTCAGCACAAGCGTGACGCTGTGACGTCATATGTTCAATGTGGGCGTCCGTGCCTGGCCAAGTACAGTGCCGAAGCGCTAACTGCTTTGTGCGTACAATTCCACAATGGCCTTGGTGGAGCAATCACAACACTTTCTTTTGCGACGCTTTGGGAATAAGCACACGCGAGTGTTCAGAGTCATTTTGCAGTAAAATCACACCATGCTTGACGGAAAGACTATGCCGACGAGCAAAATGTCGGTGCACAAAAGAATTGTGAATGTTTTCCACTGAACGAGGCCAAACAGTAAGGATGTAGCGCAATAAAAGGTTAAAGTTAGTTTCTGCTTCTGTTCAAAATGGTTGAAGTGGCTGTGAGCAATATGCGACTTAACATCTTAGGTCATCAGTCGCCTAGAACTTAGAACTAATTAAACCTAACCAACCTAAGGACATCACACACATCCATGCCCGAGGCAGGATTCGAACCTGCGACCGTAGCGGTCGCTCGGTTCCAGACTGTAGCGCCCAGAACCGCACGGCCACTCTGGCCGGCTCTGCTTGTGTGGCCTGTGCAATTTTCCTGTAGTGTAGTGGAAAAGTCTGTAAAACTTCAGTGTACGGGCCATTGATGTGACAACAAGATGCGGCAGTAGCATAGAATTCAGAATCAGGATCAACAAGAAGGCGAGAAAGGGCGTCGGCATTTGCACGCTTCGATGTGGGCCAATACAATATTTCGTACTGATACTGTGGTGATACGCGGTTTGAGGCGCCATGTTACGGATTGCGCGGCCCCTCCCACCGGAAGTTCGAATCCTCCCTGTGTGTGTTGTTATTAGAGTAAGTTAGTTTAAGTAGTCTAGGGACCGATGACCTCAGCAGTTTGGTCCATTACGAATTCACACACATTTGAACAGTTGATACTGTGGCAATAACAAAGCCCAACGTTGCTGCTTCTGAGCCGTGCGTGCCAGAACAGGTTACTACGGATGAAAAAAAAAAAAAAGACTGAAACGGCTTGTGACCCGTCACTAGGTAAATCTCCTGACCAAACAGATAAAGTTGAAACTTTGTCACACCATAAATGTAGCGAACGCTTCCTTCTCGATTTGGGAATAGTTACACTGAGTCTTGGGCAATAGCTAGGAATCGAAAGCAATGGGCCTGTCCTGTGAATCAAGTCTGTGCGAGAGCACGGCTCCGATTTCGTATGAAGAAGCGTCCACTTCCAAAGCCACAGTCGGATCGAAATGAACAAGGCATCTGTCACTTAACATGGCATTTTTAAATTTCTGGGATGCATTCTGACATTCTTCTGGCGAAAACGGTGACATGGCGCATTGTCAGCCATAAAAGTTCCATCGTTACTTGGGAACATGAGGTCACGAATGACTGTAAATTGTTTGCAAGTAGCCGAACATAACAATTTACAGTTAATGATCGCTTCATTGGGTTGGGTTGTTTGGGGGAAGAGGCCAAACAGCGAGGTCATCGGTCTCATCGGATTAGGGAAGGACGGGGAAGGAAGTCGGCCGTGCCCTTTCAAAGGAACCATCCCGGCATTTGCCTGGAGCGATTTAGGGAAATCGCGGAAAATCTAAATCAGGATGGCCGGACGCGGGATTGAACCGTCGTCCTCCCGAATGCGAGTCCAGTGTGCTAACCACTACGCCACCTCGCTCGGTGATCGCTTCAGTTGGAACAGAGGACCTACTCCATTCCGTGTGAACACAGCCACACAATTATGGAGCCACTACCAGCTTGCACAGTGCTTTGTTGTCAACTTGTTTCCATGGTTTCGCGGGGTCTGCGACACACTTGAACCCTACCATTAGCTCTTACCAGTGCGCCCCCGGTAACTGAGTGGTCAGCGCGACAGAATGTCAATCCTAAGGGCCCGGGTTCGATTCCCGGCTGGGTCGGAGATTTTCTCCGCTCAGGGACCGGGTGTTGTGTTGTCCTAATCATCATCATTTAATCTCCATCGACGCACAGGTCGCCGAAATGGCGTCAACTCGAAAGACCTGCACCCGGCGAACGGTTTACCCGACGGGAGGCCCTAGCCACACGACATTTAGCTCTTACCGACGGAAATCGGCAGTCGTCTAACCAGGCCACGGTTTTCTAGCCGTCTGTGATCCGAGTCGAGCAGTGGAGCTATAAACGATGTCGTGTTGTTAGCAAAGGCACTCGCGTCGGTCGTCTTCTGCCATGGGTCATTAACGCCGAATTTCGCTGCATTGTCCTAACGAATACGTTCGTCGTACGTCCCACATTGATTTCTGCGGTTATTTCATGCAGTGTTTCTTGTCTCTTAGCACTGACAATTCTATACAAACTCCGCTCCTGTCGGACGTTAAGTGAAAGTCGTCGGCCGCTGCATTGTTTATGGTGAGAGATGATGCCTGAAATTTGGTATTCTTGTCACACTCTTGACACTGTGGATCCCGGAATACTGAATCCCGTAACGGTTTCCGAACTGGAATGTCCCATGCGTCTAACTCCAAATACCATTCCGCGTTCAAAATCCGTTACTTCCTGTCGTGTGACCATATAGTCCAGTAACGGGGTACTTTAAATGCGAACATTTTTAGGTTAGGCTTTACCGTGACTGTTACTGACATTGAATGAAACAACAAGTTCACTGTTACCAGTCACCGTTTTATTTATTTCCACGACGCGTTTCGAAGGTTTAAACCTCCATCATCGGGTGGATTTACATTAGTAAGTATTACATTTGTGTGTGTGTTGTGTTACGATTTTTGGAGGAACTTGTGGCACTGCCTTCGGTGGTCACAGGTTCCTTTTGCTGTCGTAACACATCACATGTATACTGCCACATTTGTAAACAAATATGGCCAACACACACACTAGTGTAATACTTACTAATGTAAATCCACCCGATGATGGAGGTTTAAACCTTCGAAACGCGTAGTGGGAATAAATAAAACGGTGACTGGTAACAGTGAACTTGTTGTTTCATTCAACGGGGTACTTTTTGCTTTCAAAAAAACGTAGTAGAAGATTTTATTTCTTTGTCTTGTGTACATTGTTGAGAGTTTGTTGAATCCAAGTTTTAAACCTCCAAAGCCCTCGGGACAACTTTCTGTGGTCAAAAAACCAAGAAATTTTGGCACTTTTTCAGGTTTTTCCCTATTAGGCCTACTCGGAACTTACATATCCTACTGAAAATGTTTACCCTCAACAAAATAAAAGAGCGTTAAATTTTTCGTTGGATGATCATGTCAAAATCGGTGCAATCAGTTGTCAATATTCGTTCATTTTCTTCAACTTGGCTAAAACGTCGACTCCAACGCCTGTAATTCAGAAACGGCTACTCCAAGTGAAAAGTGAAAAGTGTCAAGGTATCGAAGTTGCAGGGCATGAAATTTCATGTTACAGAAGCATCTAGTTTTTCAGTTTTAAGAGTTCATACACCTGAAAGCCAAAGTAATTCCATTTTGTTATTTTTCTTTTGAGTCAAAGTTATTCAATGAAGTTAAATTTACAATGGGAAGATTGCTGTCTAATGAGCACATAAATGTTCTCTACGTATATCTTCATTCACGTCTATTTTTATCCTTTTTTATCCATGCTTTAATTGGTAAGAGTGGATTGCTAAAATGAAAACCAAGTACATAGTAATGGCCAATCTGAGTAATATATCTGAGTAATACAAAATTTGTAGAAATGAACAAATAAAAGGGCATGACAACATTAAAAAAACAATTTAAATATCAGAGATTAACATTGTATCAAATTTCAATTCCATCGAGGTCATTTGGGAGACTGCGGCAGCTTCCAGTACGGAATCTGCTCTTCAGAATCAATAGCAGCATGATCACCAACTTTTTTGTCCTGGAACATACCTGCTATTACTTGCTCACCCCTTTCGAGACCAATTTTTGGGACATTCTCGCAAGATAAGCCACAAAAGTGTTAACACGTCGAGGAGCAGTTGAGTCCAGATTTGCGACGTCCACATACTGCTGGTCGTCTTGTTTTGCATGCGCAGGATTCCATATTCAGTGACGTGTGTGGCGCTGTATCCTTCATCGTCACGGGAAACAAGCCTGAGAAGCTTTTCTTCCAGCTCCACTGGCACGAATCAGTTTTCTTCCGCATCCAAGGTTGTAGTGAATGCCACCATGTTGCATCCGATGTTGGCTGTTACCTTTCTTGTTAGAAAGATTCTCTTGGGGTAGGCTTTCCAAACAGCTCGTACCTGAACCCGTCCAAAGTCGTATAGTTGATATTCTCAAGTAGTGCTAACATCAGCTGTGTGTTAAGTCTTGAGAGACTGAGGATTTAACAAGTTCAGCAGCTTGCACTTTGAGATGTGGTGTGACTGTTGTTCGATAAGGTTTAATAATTTCCCTTTTCCTCGGCCGAAAAAGAGGATGGGTATCACATCCTCTGACGGCATGGCTGAAAAGAGCAAATGTAGGATCGTAATTTAAAGAATTACTGGAGTACCACACTCCTACTGATTTCCCTCTTCCCAGTTTACAGAAGTACAGATTGTTGTAGTTGTTTCCTCGACCCTTTAGGAGACCAAGCACACCAATGTTCTCGCTTACGATTACCAAACTGTCAGACTCCGCAACTTGGGAAATAGCTGTTTCCACAACTAATGAACTGGCATCTTCTTCTACCTGTAGCACTTGAATATCTCCATCCTCAAATTTCATGATGAGCAAAAAAATCAAGTGGTTTTTGTTGCTCTTATTTGCGAGAAACTTCTGATGAAGAACATGGTGTCACTTGGGTAGACAAAAATTCAAAAGTTGAAAGTCGTCTTTCACGATCATTGCTCTTGTGAGACTCCATAGTTGTGCAGTACTACCATGATTCCTCCCATGGAATGGAAAGTATACAACACGTCAATCGTCATCGGCGTTATCAGAGATGGTCGCACAGTCGAGGACGTCATATATGGAGTGCGAATCCAGTTGCACTGAGAGAGTCGACAATAAGTCTTGATCGGAATCTTTTGTACATGAATGTACTGAGCCCAGTCAAAAGTGAAGACAGAAGTGACCGTGCCATTCCTGCAGAATTCACTTCACGTGACAAAGCAACACACTTTTCTTCCACTTATCTACAGTTCATTTTGATTTACAGAAAAACAACAAACTGGAATTACTTCGACTTTCAAGTATATGAATGATTAACAGTGCCTAAAACTGAAACTCTATGTGCTTTTGTAACATGAAATTTCATGCTCTGAAATTTTTTTATTTGGAGTAGCTGTTTTTCAGTTACAGGCGTTGGAACCGACTTTTTGGTCAAGTTGGTAAAAATGAACGAACTTTGACAACTGATTACGGCCAAACGGCTGCACGGATTTTGACATTTAAATAGCTTATCGGACGCAAAATTTAATGCTCTTTTGTTTTGATGCAGGTAACATTTTCAGTAGGATGATGCATAGTTTCCGAGTAATAAGTGAAAAACTGAAAAAAGTGTCATAATTTCTTGGTTCTTTTAGCAACAAAAAGTTGTCCCGATGGTTTTGGCGGTCGAAAACTTGTGTTCAACATAACCTGAACTATATACACAAGATAAAAAAATTAAATCTTCTACCTCTTTTTTTGCAAACAAAGTGCCTTTTTTGTGGCGCCGTTACTGGACTAAAAATCACGTCGGAAACATGAATCGCCTGAGTACAAATGACATCTCCGCCAACGTACAGCTCTTTTATACACTGTGTACGCGATACCACCGCCATCTGTATATGTGCATTTTGCCGTCCCGTGACTTTTGCCATCTCAGCGTGCTAGTTCACTGGATATTTTTCAAACACAAGCCCTTAATAGTCAGCATGTTACGCCACAGAGTTTCCGAGTGCAGGCAATGTGATCTTTCGCTGTCAGCAGTGTTGTCAGCAGCACAGTGCCGCATTCAGAGTGAAGTAAGTGGGGGAGTCGGGTGGCGGTCACGCTTGTCAGCGGGCACGAAGTGACTAGCAGAACACGGAGAGGCAACCGGAGAAGATGTTGTTCTTTTCGGATAATGATTTTCTAAAGGTCGATTTCAAAAGTGTGTAGATATTGAGGTAATGTTGTCGGTGCATAGCTTGTTCGCCCATAATTTATCACGAATTTGAGAAAGGCAATTTATTTGCACGATTTTTCTTTAGCCGTTCGAAACGAGATCAAGTAAAACTGTCTCTCCGCATGGCTTGCACTCAGAGTTGTAGTTACCACACCTTTACCATTCTATTAACTGATTTCATGACAGAGTCATATTTTTTGTAAGAAGTTATTTTTCCGAAGATGGTTGTAATTATTAAGGAATCATAATTTCACAACAGAATTTTTTAATGCTAGTATCTTTTCATTCATTTAGTAAGTCGTGTCTTTACCACCGTTTCCTCACGAAAGTTTAATTCTGTAATAGCGTGTTGTAACGTTGCACTTAGCGGAACATCGTTGTTGAATACATAAAGCATTATGTGCTTACCGTAGTTGCTTTTCCTTGCACTGCATTTGGAAAGGTTTTTTTGTCTTCAGCTGGTTTGCTGCGACGTTGTATTTTAATATTCAGCAGTAGTGTGTTTCAGCTGTCACAAGGTAAATCACGAAAATTTTTTGGGGCCAGTGTAGTAACTCAGTTAGGACACAGCAAAATCGTTGACATTTAAGCATTGTCTACAAATAAAACACTTTCTGCGTCAGTCACTTGTTTATTATGCCACTATGCGTTTCGATGGTTCAACAGCAAAATCGTTGACATTTAAGCATTGTCTACAAATAAAACACCTTCTGCGCCAGTCACTTGTTTATTATGCCACTATGCGTTTCGGTGGTTCGCACCATTATCTTCAAGTGGAGAATTGCTTATTTACGTGGCTAGTATTGGTGAAGAGACAGACGTCTTTTCACAGTTGCAGACCAAGGGCAGTAAAGGTTATATTACATCTTTTGAAGGGCGGCAGAGTTGTAAAAAATCTACATACTGTTGCCTGATGTAGGTCCTCATCATTGCACATAATACACCGACATACATCGGGGGACATACTTCAGGCAACAGTACGCAGACTTTTTTCATAATAAACAAGTGACTGTCGCAGAAACTGTTTCATTTGCGTTTATCTGTAGTAGCAGCCCTCATAATGCCGTCCCTTGTGGACGGTACATTCATGAGCATTATCTTACAAAATTATGTTCAGGGTCAGTTTAGATCGCATTTACATAAACACACCATTTACATTGTTCAGATTAACATTTCAACACAGACATACACGAAGGTGCCGCGCGGGATTAGCAGTCATGGACTGTGCGGCTGGTCCCGGCGGAGGTTCGAGTCCTCCATCGGGCATGGGTGTCTGTGTTTGTCCTTAGGATAATTTAGGTTAAGTAGTGTGTAAGCTTAGGGGCTGATGACCTTAGCAGTTAAGTCCTATAAGATTTCACACACTTTTGAGCATTTGTACACGAAGGTCTAAGAACAGGAAAGCAGATTACATACACAACAACAAAAAATAACAAAACAAAACAAAACAAAACAGTCACACATGCACTGCACTTTCTCCGAGCGAAAATAATATGAAGATGAAGTGACAGCTCAAAATTTATCCCAGATTAGAAATCGCACCAAAATTATCCATTGTCACTACATATTCATGTTTTTGCAGCTTTTGTATATCTGAAGGGTTTGCACTGATATCATTTCATGTCATTATATCTTCATTAATATCATCACTCATTTACTGGAGTCAGAAATTAAAGCAACAAACCGCTATTTCCCCTTCCTGTGTGTAATTCATGATGTAATCATACAATCTGTCAACAGATTTTGGTATGCTGTGTTCTGCACGGAAGAAGGCATTTCGGTCAACGGACAACCATGCCAACGATGACGTCAAGACACCTATGAAACAGTGTTAGCCGGGTAGCGTCTCATCCACAATCGGTGTGTACACAGTCACAGACGGTGCAGTATGGCACAGAGAAGATGCCTACGAGACTCTCTGCGGTGGAGGACCAGAGAAAGAAAGGAAGAAGGACTGTCGGAAACCGATGGCTTAACGTGAGTCGTTCTGTTGTTTTCGGATGGGGCGACAGTGTAGAGAGAGCGAAATTGCATCCCGAAGACCAGGGCAGTGCCGACCACGTGTGACTTCAGAAGAGAGGACCGTTATTTGATTGTAAGGGGACGACAGTACCGCCTTAATACTGCACGGCAACTGCCATGTGTCTCGCAGAATCCACTGGACGTTTTGTATCAGGGCAAACGGTGTGCAGAAGGCTTCGACAGAGTGGTCTTTACTGTCAGAGACCTGCTATATGTCTACCTCGGATGCATATTCAGAGAAGGAAACGTCTAGAGTGGAGTCACAAAAACGCCACCTGGACGGTTTAACAGTGGGTCAATGTTTTCGCAGATGTGTCCCGATTTAGTCTGGAGAGTGATTCTCGATGGATTCGCTTCTGGAGAGAACGTGGGACACGATTTCGGGACCCAAACATTGTGGAAAGAGATCGATATCGATCCCTAATAGTGTGGGCAGGGATTATGTTTACAATCTCTCTTTATCGGCAAGGTTTACCTGCTGTCAGGTATCATGACGAGATATTGGGACCTCATTTGCGGTCGTTGCGAGGTGATGAGAGCCCAGAATTCGTATTGATGGACGGTAATGCTCGACCTCACAGAGCAAGAGTAGTTGATGTTTTCTTGGAAACGGAAGATATTGCACGCATGGCGTGGCCAGCCGCCCTCACGATTTGAATACCATAGAGCACGTCTGGGATGCACTAGGGAGACGGTTTGCATCACGTCAGCAACCACCAACCACTCTCCAAGATTCCGAACAGCTCTGCAGGAACAATGGGCGTTATTGTCTCCAAATGAGACATCATTCACAGCACGCGCAGTTGGTGTCAGCCCTGTATCGCTGCCAGAGGTGGTCATACCCCATACCGAGCGCATTAACCAGTTGTCTGTATGTGTGTGTGCAAATTCGTTAATTTGGAAAAAACGAAGAAGATTTTTGTCTACCGTTATACGTGTTGCAGTTGTTAACGATCTGTATTCTTCACATTGTTTCTAGTATACATCTACATCTACATTTATACTCCGCAAGCCACCCAACGGTGTGTGGCTGAGGGCACTTTACGTGCCACTGTCATTACCTCCCTTTCCTGCTCCAGTCGCGTATGGTTCGCGGGAAGAACGACTGCCGGAAAGCCTCCGTGCGCGCTCGAATCTCTCTAATTTTACATTCGTGATCTCCTCGGGAGGTATAAGTAGGGCCGGCCGGAGTGGCCGTGCGGTACTAGGCGCTACAGTCTGGAACCGAGCGACCGCTACGGTCGCAGGTTCGAATCCTGCTTCGGGCATGGATGTGTGTGATGTCCTTAGGTTAGTTAGGTTTAATTAGTTCTAAGTTATAGGCGACTGATGACCTCAGAAGTTAAGTCGCATAGTGCTCAGAGCCATTTGAACCATTTTGTATAAGTAGGGGGAAGCAATATATTGATACCTCATCCAGAAACGAACCCTCTCGATACGTGGACAGCAAGCTACACCGCGATGCAGAGCGCCTCTCTTGCAGAGTCTGCCACTTCAGTTTGCTAAACATCTCCGTAACGCTATCACGCTTACCAAATAACCTTGTGACGAAACGCGCCGCTCATCTTTGGATCTTCTCTATCTCCTCTGTCAACCCGATCTGGTACGGATCCCACACTGATGAACAATACTCAAATATAGGTCGAACGAGTAAGCCACCTCTTTTGTTGATGGACTACATTTTCTAAGGACTCTCCCAATGAATCTCAACCTGGCACCCGCCTTACCAACAATTAATTTTGTATGATCATTCCACTTCAAATCGTTCTGTACGCATACTCCCACATATTTTACAGAAGTAACTGCTACCAGTGTTTGTTCCGCTGTCATATAATCATACAATAAAGGATCCTTCTTTCTATGTATTCGCAATACATTACATTTGTCTACGTTAAGGGTCAGTTGCCACTACCTGCACCAAGTGCCTATCCGCTGCAGATATTCTTGCATTTCGCTGCAATTTTCTAATGCTGCAAGTTCTCTGTATACTACAGCATCATCCGCGAAAAGCCGCATGGAACTTCCGACACTACTTTACTGTCCCCTGTTCATGCTGTTTCGTGGCAAAATAAACGCAACCTTGCAAAATTTCCCTTTGCTGCTCTAATTTTGGACACTAGTGTATGTAGATCCATTTCAAAACCTACGTGCTTAATATTAGTTCACGCTGTTACTGAACGTGGCTGCCGAGCAATAGTCCGTCGAGCAGCGCGGGATGTAAAGCGGCTGCCTCCGTGTGCCTCTTTTGTTCCGCGTTCAGAATGTAACGCTGGAACAGCGCCAGAAGCTAGGGGCGGATTCCCACCCCACTGGTACGCTAAAGGAAAATAAATCTCGCCGAGCGCAATAGCTAGAAGTAGGGCTCTTACACAAAGGGTTTCTGAGAATGGCGGCGACACACGGAATACAGAAGTTGTCTAAGGAGCATTGCGGCCGCGTCTCCGCGGCGTTCCGCGAATCCACGGCCGTGTCTGCAGAACCAGCTTGCCAGCTCGGTCTACAGGAGGGCACGGATCGAGGGCAGTCTGTGTTAAATACGACGGATTTTCTGGAAATGCTGCTGAGTCGTGTGGCCGGGATGCCTTGGTTGAGCCCGCTGCTGTTGTTTATCATTCGGTTCTCCACGTATTCCAGACTACATCCGTTCTATCTCGTAAACGTTGTTTATTTCTCTCCACCTCTTAGCTGAATCATTCTTCAAAACCAATGCAAACCCTCGCTATCTGTGAGCCGTGCATGGCTCGTGTTCCCGCCACTATGTACTTTACACCCTGTTTTTAACGTACTTCCACCTTACTACGTTGATTTAAATTACTACTGTCTCTGAGTTGCTGCTTTGCCTCACCGTGTGCGGCGTTAGCAGCGCGTATCGATATATCCCCTCCCGTAGTATCTTTGCTTGACTGCTGTTACTTCCCGCTTGTTGTCTGTTGGAAGGGAGTTGGTCGCAGTTCGGATAGCGAGTTCACGTTCCGAGCTCGGGTCAGTGGAACGTGTCTGGAGTGCAGTCCGGACCTGCCAGTCGGGGAGTTGCAATGCGGCACTAGTGCAGTCGGGTTGGAGCAGCAGTGAGGTCTGCGTCTACATGGCTCGCCCGACCATTGCCGCCACGCATCACTTGAGCCGGGCCACGGTCTTGGTGGATCGTCGGTCGGTCGTCCTTCCGGATGACGCTTTTTGGCTCGCCGATCGTTCATGAGTCGGCTGTGTGTGTGTGTGTGTGCATCGACTCCCGATTTGTCTTCGTGCAAGTGTTTGTAAAATTGTGTGTGTAGTTCGCGTTAGTTTCACTGACGATTATTTTAAGTGTCGTCGGCATTACTGGCTCTGATAGGTCGGTCGTCTCATCGTGTAACGATCTCTGAGCGCTTCTGGGCCCCTTCCATTACCATCTTGTGGAACTTGGCCAGTGGGCGTGTTTCCTCAGCATGGTTGGGTCCGAGCCAGTATTTCCGCCGTCGTCTGTCTGGAAGTGAGTGGTTTGCTGTTGGGGAGGTTTTCCTGTGAGCAACACCGAGTGTTTGTATTGCTGAAATTCAGCCGCAATGCGGTGGAATTAACTACATTGGTTGACCATATTTCAAATTCACGTGTACCAGCGGCATTTTTTACCTTGTGGCCGTTAGTGTTCCTGTTACCTGCCCTGGCCACTAACGTAATTTCAGGCAATGTCCTTTCTTCACCTGTTTTATCGGTATCGGTAGCGCAGTACATAATAGATCGCTGCTTCAACCCTCGCGTTCGTCATCCTTTATTTTTTTCGTTCAATTTGAAATACCTACGTCTCGAAATAGTAAAATTCATCATAATTTTATGAATAATGCACGTCTTTTTGTTTCTACACTACTGGTCATTAAAATTGCTACACCAAGAAGCAATGCAGATGATAAATGGGTATTCATTGGACAGATATATTATACTAGAACTGACATGTGATTACATTTTCACGCACTTTGGGTGCTTAGATCCTGAGAAATCAGTACCCAGAACAACCACCTCTGGCCGTAATAACGGCCTTGATACGCCTGAGCATTGAGTCAAACAGAGCTTGGATGGCGAATATAGGGACAGCTGCCCATGCAGCTTCATCGAATGAAACAAGGACTGCAATGGCTTGTGATCCGTAACTAAGTAGAATTTTCTGCTATGCAAATAGTGGTGGAATTTGGTGACACCACACACAGTAGCCAATACCTCTTTCTCTATTTGTGAATAGTTACACTGAGCTTTGGACTTTTGATGCGAAAGCAATAGGCCTGTCTTTATCACCAAATCTGTGCGAAAGAACTGCACCGATTCCATAAGAGGAAGAAGGGTCAACTTGCAAAACAACCGGTTTGTCAGGTTCAAAGTGAACCAAGCATAGATCACTGAACAACGCAACTTTAAGTTTTTTTAAAGCTTCTTGGCACTCATCTGTTCAAACAAAGGGGACATTCTTGCGACATAAGCGATGCAATGGATCTGCGATTTGTGCAGCATTCGGTATGATCCGATATAATAATTTGTCTCTAAGACTGACTGGATGTCTGTGACATTGCGAGGAACTGGCAAGTAACGTATGACTAACAAATCTGACTGAAGAGGATGTCCACCTTCATTGTTTATGACATGACGAAGATACTGCAACTCAGGTTCAAAAAACTCACGTTTTCCAGTACACTTTAGTCCTGCATCAGATAACACACAAAAAAGCATGCAAGTTTGCAATATGCTCTCCAGGTGTACGACCTGTTACGACAATATCGTCCAAATAGTTTGAACAGTTTGGTACCTGAGCAGTCATCTGTTCCAAATGCCGTTGGAAAATGGCGAGTGCGGAAGCACTGCCAAAAGGTAAATGCAAATATTTAAACAAGTCCAAATGAGTATTCACTACACACACTTTTTGCGATTCTTCATCGAGAGGTAAGATACGCGTCACGCAAATCAATTTTTGAAAAGTAGCAACCAGCTCCTAATCTGTCCATGGGATCCTCTGGGCGTGGCAATGGATAAGTATCAATCACAGTTTGTGGGTTAAAGTCAACACAGAGCGAGTGTGACCTGAAGGTATGCGGAGCAAACCCAGTGGACTTGGCTGCTGACTAGCTTGTATGGGCGTAATAGCTCCGCTGTCCTCCAATTCTTTAAGTTCAACAGCGACTTTGTCACGTGTTGCAATGGAAACAGTTTTGGCCCGGAAAAATTTTGGCTGAGCATTGTCTTTCATAGTAATATGTGCAACAAAATTTTTAGCCTTGCCTTAACCTTCAGAAAAGGGTTCCGGCAATTCTTTCAGCACGCTAGCTACTCTGTCTTTGGCATTAAATCCAGTCACTGACAACACATAGTCCTGAATTTTAAAGTCAAACAAAAAATGACTAAGGGACTTAACATCTGAGGTCATCAGTCCCCTAGACTTAGAACTACTTAAACCTAATGTAAGTAGGCTGTTTAGGTTTTTATGTTGGTAACGCCACGTAGCGCTCTGTATGAAAATCACTGACTGTGCTGTGTGAAGTCTGTGGCTGGTTTGCATTGTTGGAATATTCTAGTGTTGGGCAGTTGGATGTGAACAGCGCGTAGCGTTGCGCAGATGGAGGTGAGTCGCCAGCAGTGGTGTATGTGGGGAGTAAGATGGGTGACTTTTGAGAGCGGATGATCTGGACGTGGGTCCATCAGAGAGAGTAAATTTGTAAGACTAGATGTCATGAACTGATATATATATTACGACTTTTGAACGCTATTAAGGTAAATACATTGTTTGTTCTCTATCAAAATCTTTCATTTGCTAAGTATGCCTATCAGTAGTTAGTGCCTTCAGTAGTTAGAATCTTTTATTTAGCTGGCAGTAGTGGCGCTCGCTATATTGCAGTAGTTCGAGTAACGAAGATTTTTGTGGTGGTGGTGGTGGTTAGTGTTTAACGTCCCGTCGACAACGAGGTCATTAGAGACGGAGCTCATGCTCGGGTTAGGGAAGGATTGGGAAGGAAATCGGCCGTGCCCTTTCAAAGGAACCATCCCGGCATTTGCCTGAAGCGATTTAGGGAAATCACGGAAAACCTAAATCAGGATGGCTGGAGACGGGACTGAACCGTCGTCCTCCCGAATGCGAGTCCAGTGTGCTAACCACTGCGCCACCTTGCTCGGTAAGATTTTTGTGAGGTAAGTGATTAATGAAAGTTATACGTTATTGTTAGTCAGGGCCATTGTTTTGTAGGGATTGTTGAAAGTCAGATTGCGTTCTGCTAAAAATATTGTGTGTCAGTTTAGTGTTGATCAGAATAAGTAAAGAACGAAATGTCTGAGTATGTTCAGTTCTGCTCAGCTGTTTGAAAATCAAATAACATAAGAGGTTTATCAGCACAGTAATTCATAAATTTTTCTAAGGTGATGTTTCACTAACTAACCTAAGGACGTCACACACATACATGCCCGAGGCAGGATTCGAACCAGCGACCGTAGCAGCAGCGCGGTTCCGGACTGAAGCGCCTAGAACCGCTCGGCCACAGCAGCCGAAGTCAAATCAAGAAAATCAAGGCCAAATATGTTCTCACAATCGCGTGATTGTACCACAGTGAAAGTCACAGTCGCGTATGCGAGCGATACATGGGAGGCAAAGGACAATGTCCGAGAACGGAAACGTCTTATCCATTATAAGCCGCCAGGTTGATAGGCGTCATATGAGTATTAATCGATTGTACAATAATGCCATATCTTTGCTCTCGAGCTGTGACATGTGAGCGAGCAGCGATGTTGTAAGCTGTATCGCAGTGTTAGGCTATCATCTTTGGTGTGGGCGTAGGCGCAGAAGCAGATAGTGGTTAGCTGTGTTAAAGTGAGGGATCAGTTGTAATGTTATATTCAAAATGTAAAGTCACAATTTATCGATGTATTTAATTAAGAAGATTATTTGATGGTAACGCATATGACAAGGAGGAATTGTAAGGGAATCTTTTATGTACGTGAAAAGGAATTATGAAGTATTTTTTTTTTTTTTGAAAAGAAAAGAGAAGGAAACATAAAAATTATTTGGTCCTTAACTCTATTCTGCGCAAATATAGATAACTAGTTGCACTACTGATCTGTCTTGTGCGCCGCTATGCTAAAGCTGCAAATTACTATACCTACGCAGAGACACTCGTGAGGTGCAATGAGTTCACTTTTAGTTCCAAATCGAAGTATTTTTGGGACACACTTGCTTCCTTTTCTACTTTAGAAAAAACAATGATCAATTACAAATTGTAAGGGAAAAGTAGGTGAAAAATGGCGCTGCAAAAAAAAAAAGAGTGACTTAAAAAAAAGTTACCTTATAACTCCTCTTCGCGTAAATAAGATTCCATTACACTTCCTCCTTCTTAGATCAGTTACCATTACATATTCATCTTAATTAAACACATCAGTAAACTATTTATCGTCCACGTTTCACTTCCATATGTGGCTACACTCCATACAAATACTTTCAGAAAGGACTTCCTGACACTTAAATCTATACTCGATGTTAACAAATTTCTCTCCTTCAGAAACGCTTTCCTTGCCATTGCCAGTCTACATTTTATAACCCATCCACTATTTTAAGCGTCTCATTTCCTAATCTAATTCCCTCAGCATCACCCGACTTAATTCGACTACATTCCATTATCCTTGTTTTGCTTTTGTTGCTGTTCATCTTATATCCGCCTTTCAAGACACTGTCCATTCCGTTCAACTGCTCTTCCATGTCCTTTGCTGTCTCTGACAGAATTACAATGTCATCGGCGAATCTGAACTTTTTATTTCTTCTCGATTGATTTTAACTCCTACTCCGAATTTTTCTTTTGTTTTCTTTACTGCTTGCTCAATATACAGACTGAATAACATCGGGGATAGGCTACAACCCTGTCTCACTCCCTTCCCCACCACTGCTTCCCTTTCGTGCCTCTCGACTCTTATAACTGCCATCTGGTTTCTGTGCAAATTGTAAATAGCGTTTCGCTCCCTGTATTTTAATCCTGCCACCTTCAGAATATGAAAGAGAATATTCCAATCAACATTGTCCAAAGCTTTCTCTAAGTCTGCAAATGCTAGAAACGTAGGCTTGCCTTTCCTTAATCTTTTCTCTAAGATAAGTCGTAGCGTCAGTATTGCCTCACGTGTTCCAACATTTCTACAGAATCCAAACTGATCTTCCCCGAGGTCGGCTTCTACCAGTTTTTCCATTCGTCTGTAAAGAATTCGTGTTAGTATTTTGCAGCCGTGGTTTATTACACTGATAGTTCGGTAATTTTCACATCTGTCAGCACCTGCTTTCTTTGGGATTGGAATTATTATATTCTTCTTGAAGTCTGAGGGTATTTCGCCTGTCTCATACATCTTGCTCACCAGATGGTAGAGTTTTGTCAGGGCTGGATCTCCCATGGCTATCAGTAGTTGTAATGAAATTTTGTCTACTCCCAGGGCCTTGTTTCGACTTAGGTCTTTCAGTGCTCTGTCAAACTCTTCACGCAGTATCATATCTCCCATTTCATCTTCTTCTACCTCCTCTTCCATTTCTGTAATATTGTCCTCTAGAACATCGTCCTTGTATAGACCCTCTATATACTCCTTCCACCTTTCTGCTTTCCCTTCTTTGCTTAGAACTGGGTTTCCATCTGAGCTCTTGATATTCATGCAAGTAGTTCTTTTTCTCCAAAAGTCTCTTTAATTTTCCTGTATGCATTATCTATCTTACCCCTAGTGATACATGCTTCTACGTCCTTACATTTGTCCTCGAGCCATCCCTGTTTAGCCATTTTGCACTTCCTGTCAATCCCATTTTTGAGACGTTTGTATTGCTTTTTGCCTGCTTCATTTACTGCATTTGTGTATTTTCTCCTTTCATCAATTAAATTCAATATCTCTTCTGTTACCCAAGGATTTCTATTAGACCTCGTCTTTTTAACTACTTGATCTTCTGCTGCTTTCACTATTTCATCTCTCAAAGCTACCCATTCTGCTTCTACTGTATTTCTTTTCCCCATTCTTGTCAATCTTTCCCTGATGTTCTCCCTGAAACTCTCTACAACCTCTGGTTCTTTCAATTTATCCAAATCCCATCTCCTGAAAATCCCACATTTTTGCAGTTTATTCAGTTTCAATCTACAGTTCATACCCAATAGATTGTGGTCAGAGTCCACATCTGCGCCTGGAAATGTCTTACAGTTTAAAACCTGGTTCCTAAATCTCTGTCTTACCATTATATAATCTATCTGATACCTTTTAGTATCTCCAGGGTTCTTCCATGTATACATCCTTCTTTTATGATCCCTGAACCAATAGCTATAATGCTCTGTACAAAATTCTATCAGCCGGCTTCCTCTTTCATTCCTTAACCCCGTTCCATATTTACCTACTACGTGTCCTTCTTTTCCTACTATCGAATTCCAGTCACCCATGACTATTAAATTTGCGTCTCTCTTTACTATCTGAATAATTTCTTTTATCTCATCATACATTTCTTCAATCTCTTCGTCTTCTGCGGAGCTAGTTGGCATATAAACTTGTACAGCTGTGGTCGGCATGGGCTTCGTATCTATCTTGGCCACAATAATGCTTTCACTATGCTGTTTGTAGTCGCTTAACCGCATTCTTACTTTTTTTTATTCATTATTAAACCTACTCCTGCATTACCCCTATTTGAGTTTGTATTTATAACCCTGTATTCACTTGACCAGAAGTCTTGTTCATCCTGCCACCGAACTTCACTAATTCCCACTATATCTAGCTTTAACCTATCCATTTCCCTTTTTAAATTTTCTAACCTACCTGCCCGATTAAGGGATCTGACATTCCACGCTCCGATCCGTAGAATGCCAGTTTTCTTTCTCCTGATAACGACGTCCTCTTGAGTAGTCCCCGCCCGGAGATCCGAATGGGGGACTATTTTACCTCCGGAATATTTTACCCCAGAGGACGCCATCATCATGTAATCATACAGTAAAGCTGCATGCCCTCGGGAAAAATTACGGCTGTAGCTTCCCCTTGCTTTCAGCTGTTCGCAGTACCAGAACAGCAAGGCCGTTTTGGTTAGTGTTACAAGGCCAGATCAGTCAATCATCCAGACTGTTGCCCCTGCAACTACTGAAAAGGCTGCTGCCCCTCTTCAGGAACCACACGTTTTCCTGGCCTCTCAACAGATACCCCTCCGTTGTGATTGCACCTACAGTACCGCTATCTGTATCACTGAGGTACGCAAGCCTCCCCACCAACGGCAAAGTCGATGGTTCATGGGGGCCCCCTAGCCATACGAACATGTAAAATAAATTCCTGTAAATCGTATTAATGTGTTTTATTCCAAAATGTAAATGACACTATTCAACTTTGACTTGTACACAGAAGTGTTGCAAGCAAAAGGGCGACATACAAAATAATAAAGCTTTTTCATTATAAATGATTCCTAAGTCGTTGTTATACAAGTTGTGGTGTCACCGCCAGACACCACACTTGCTAGGTGGTAGCCTTTAAATCGGCCGCGGTCCATTAGTATACGTCGGACCCGCGTGTCGCCACTGTCAGTGATTGCAGACCGAGCGCCACCACACGGCAGGTCTAGAGACGTCCTGGCATTCGCCCCAGTTGTACAGCCGACTTTGCTAGCGAAGCTACACTGAGAAATACGCTCTCATTTGCCGAGACGATAGTTAGCATAGCCTTCAGCTACGTCATTTGCTACGACCTAGCAAGGCGCCATTACCAGTTATATTGTGTAGCATGTACAGTCAAGAGCGATGTACACCAATTATAGATTAAAGTTAAGTATTCCAAGAACTACGTTCTTTTCTTTATAGGATAATTACTCTACCTTGTTACAGACCTCACGCCAGACTGCGTGAGCTTTAAAAGTGTGCATTTCGGCCTCCTCTAGCAACACGGTGTTGGCTCTTCTGCCAACACTTCACAAGTGCCTAATCTTGAAGCTGCTGTTCGGCTGGCCGCGACCAGTCGTGCACGGCACTTGCGCTCTCTTCACATAGGGGCCGCTACTGTCACGTTGTCGTCCTGGAGGGAGGTCCAGTCAGTGTGCAATTGGCTGACTTCTTCTCACAGCCTTCTCTGCTCTGTCGTTCCCGACTGGTGCGTCGGCGGTTCACTTCACGCCGTAACACTTCAAAAATATTGTTTCTCTGCTTGTCTCTTTTTACGTCTGAACTGCCACTGCTCACATCACTGTAAGTTAGTTGCATCAACTGTCTGGCCAGAGCTGCCTAAGTTAAATGCGCCTGTAAAGCTGTTGTCCCACATTGTGGCTCAGTCTGTGTGCGTGTGGAAAAGCATAAAATGTATCCTAATGATCTTACTTGACTGTACTGGTCACAGATTGGCTTCCGCTCCACATAAAATGGAATACAATGAGATTCAAGCAATGTAATGTTTACATCAGGTTTATTTTTATGATGAGCGGATTATAATCGAAATATGCATCACAGCACGGATGCATACCCGTTGGGTTGGAGCAGAGACATTGTTGGACGGGGAAGAGAACGCGTCTTTCATAACTCCCATGAGTTAACAGGATTCAACAGAAGCTATGAAAGGAAATTACAGTAATGCCGGCAGAGATTACGCGTCATACAATACCGTAGGAAATCATTTCCATCTTCTCGGACTCTAAATGTACACCCTCTCTTCTTAAATATTTTAATCGAGGGTATGAAAACCACCCGACTGCCCAAGAGTTAATAGTGTACGTAAACCATTTGGAAAGGAATGGTCACGGGGTCTCAGTGCATAGTGTTAAAACGGACAACAGACTGGAAAACGACATCCCCGACTCTCTACCTAAGGAAGCGATTCATCTGTTACCGATTTGCACGAAGAGCATTCAGAATAAATTAGGCAAGGAACTGCAAGTCACTGAGAAACGTACAGGAAAATACTACGCTCGGCTAACACCAGTGGCACCGACCAGACCCTGGTAGTATGGACTCCGGTGTACGTGGGAGCTTTGTAAGTACCATACCGCTGTTGAATTTCAACCATTGTCGCTTTGCACAGCAACTGCATCACGTAAGCACTACACCATCTGCGTTTCGTGATTACAGCGATATAGCATACATATTTTTTGAATGGGAAATACTAAGGAATGCTTCAAGAAATTTCAGTTATCAACATCTGGACCAACAATGTCAGCAAGTATAGACTTCCTGGTGTATAAAAAACTTTACTCTTCCCTAGTGAGATCGAAAAGAGTTATACACGAATTGACGTAAACTACATAATTTTGTGTAATCTGAGCATGTCTTTTCAAGTTGCTTTTATATTAGCATCATTGGTGTTTGCTTTACAAATTTAATTTGTTACCTATTCCAGCTGAAAGCCTGTCCTCATTTTACTTAATTTAACCAGTGAGTTCATAAACGCCCGTCACATTGATTTTATGCCTCTTGTATGAAATCTGACCCACGTGTAAGCAACGGAATCTCACTGAAATTTTTTAATTTTCGTTCTCGCATGGATTTTCGCGAAGAGGAATGGAATCAAAAAAGTGGGATTAACCGCAGTTTACCAAGACAAACATAAAATTAAAATGCTTGCTGTAGACCTCATGCATTTACTACACTACTGGCCATTAAAATTGCTACACCACGAAGATGACGTGCTACAGACGCGAAATTTAACCGACAGGTAGAAAATGCTGTGATATGCAAATGATTATCTATCCAGAGCATTCACACAAGATTGGCGCCGGTGGTGACACCTACAACGTGCTGACATGAGGAAAATTTCCAATCGATTTCTCATACACAAAGAGCAGTTGACCGGCGTTGCCTGGTGAAACGTTGTTGTGATGCCTCGTGTAAGGAGGAGAAATGCGTACCATCACGTTTTCGACTTCGATAAAGTTCGGATTGTAGCCTATCGCGATTGCGGTTTATGTTATCGCGACATTGCTGCTCGCATTCGTCGAGATCCAATGACTGTTAGCAGAATATGGAATCGGTGGGTTCAAGAGGGTAATACGGAACGCCGTGCTGGATCCCAACGGCCTCGTTAGCAGTCGAGATAAAAGGCATCTTATCCGCATGGTTGTAACAGATCGTGCAGCCACGTGTCGATCCCTGAGTCAACAGATGGGGACGTTTGCAAGACAACAACCATCTGCACGAACAGTTCGACGACGTTTCCAGCAGCATGGACTATTAGCTCGGAGACCATGACTGTGGTTACCCTTGACGCTGCATCACAGACAGGAGCGCCTGCGGTGGTGTACTCAACGACGAACGTGGGTGCACGATTGGCAAAACATCATTTTTTCGGATGAATCCAGGTTCTGTTTACAGCATCATGATGGTCGCACCCGTGTTTGGCGTCATCGCGGTGAGCGCACATTGGAAGCGTGTATTAGTCATCGCCATACTAGCGTATCACCTGGCTTGATGCTATGGGTGCCATTGGTTACACGTCTCGGTCACCTCTTGTTCGCACTGATGGCACGTTGAACAGTGGAAGTTACATTTCAGATGTGTTAGGATTCGTGGCTCTACCCTTCATTCGATCCCTGCGAAACCCTTCATTTCAGCAGGACAATGCTCGACCGCATGTTGCAGGTCCAGTACGGGCCTTTCTGGATACAGAAAATGTTCGACTGCTGCCCTGGCCAGCACATTCTCCAGATCTCTCACCAACTGAAAACGTCTGGTCAATGGTGGCGAGCAACTGGCTCGTCACCATATGCCAGTCACTACTCGTGATGAACTGTGGTAACATGTTGAAGCTGCATGGGCAGCTGTACCTGTACACGCCATCCAAGCTCTGTTTGACTCAATGCCTAGGCGTATCAAGTCCGTTATTACGGCCAGAGGTGGTTGTTCTGCGTACTGATTTCTCAGGATCTATGCACCCAAACTGCGTGAAAATGTTATCACATGTCAGTTCTAGTATAAGATATTTGTCCAATGAATACCTGTGTATCATCTGCTTTTCTTCTTGGTGTAGCAATTTTAATGGCCAGTACTGTATGTATGTAATGTAAGTGTGGCTCATAATTTCTGCTGCGCAATTGTTTTTATGATCTGTGCTCTACCTCGTCTACGGCAAACCTTGAGCTAGTGTGACAGCAGAAATTACCTCGACATCTCCATCTCCGCTAACATGCGTCTCGAGGTTCAACAGGGACACACGCCTATCTGCATAGTTTAAAATTTTATTCAATAAATCTACAACCTCTGCTTAAGGTGAGGTACTTCACCCCAGATTTGAATACAATTAAAATGAATGGGGATACATTTCGAGAACGTGGCTGTCGAGTGAACATGTGTGGATGTGCGGAACACGAGGAAAAATTATTTAAACAAAGACAGGGGAAGAATATGATAAGTCGTAAAACTCTGAACTGAGCTCAAACATTATGGAAAGATCAATAGTCGAATATGGAGTAATATTCTCTATATGTAAATACAATTCACTTAACCATGTGCCTTTACATTCCCGTCAGCTGCAGTAGAGAAAACAAAATCACAATATATTACTGTTAATTCTAAAATATTACTTCGTGAGTGGAAGAGCAATGAGATAATTCACCTGAAGCATCAGATGATTGAATAAATATCGGATACTGATTTCCACGTGCTCTAAAGAAGTGCAAACATGGATCCAACATTCCCCACGTTAAATAGGAGTGCAAAATATATTGTGGTCATAAATGTAATGCTCCTTATCTGAGAAACGACGCAATTTACTATCTTGTAAGCGCAGCTCCAATGCGCAGCGCAAAGCCAACAACAATCTCACCATAATCCAAAAGGAAATTGGGTGAGTGTGCCCATTTGGCTATAACAAGACAAAGCGTCTATACTACGCACGTCCAGTCATCAGGGTAACAGCATGAAAAGCGGAGCGCTTTCGTGAGCGGCTGCGAGGTCACCAATCCCCCCTTCCCACCTTCTCCCCCTCCCCCTCCAAAACAAACTAATTCTGCTGCCTAGCTTTCCTGTTGACTAACTCCAGTCCAAGCGCACTCGATCTGTTAAGACAAACCTTACTGCTACCACTCAGAGACGTGCAGCACAACCAGACAGATGATGGAGGTGTAATTGCTTCATCGAGACAGTTGATCGAAAATCTTTGAGAGCGATAAGTGAATGTCGTCCTGTGCACACATATGCGGCATTAAAGGTATTTCGCGCCAAATCAGCCGCCTTTAACAGTTGTGTGTAATTCTGATTTGTTTACTTGGATGGCTGTATGGGGTATGCTCTGAGTCTAATAAAACATTAGACAATAACAAAAAAAGTATTGCACTGCTGTCCAAAATTAAAGAACATTCTGCTATTTCCAGTGTCTAATTGGCGATATAATCATACAAACTGTCAACAGATGGCCGTACGATCATGTTCTGCACGGAAGATAGCATTCCGCTCTACGGGCAACGACGCCAAACACCTATCAAACGGAGTAGTGTTTGCTAGGTAGTTCCACACCCACAAATACTGTGTACACAGTCACAGAAGGTGCAGTATGGCACAGAGAAGGCTGCTACCAGACACTCTACGGTGGAGGACCATAGGAAGAATGGAAGCAGGACAGTCACACACTCAAGTGGCTCGATGGCTTAACGTGTATCGTTCTGTTGTTTCTCGGATCTGACTACAGTTTATGTTGTTTCTCGGATCTGACTACAGTTTATAGAGACCTAAACTGTACCATGAAGACCGGGGCAGTGCCGACCAGGTGTGACCTCAAAAAGAGAGGACCGGTATTTGGCTGTAAGGGCACTATCGTACCACGGCAACTGGCATCAAACCTCGCAGCATTCACTGGAGATGTCGTATCGAGGCAAACGGTGTACATAAGGCTTCAGCTGAGTGGCCTTTGTTGTCAGAGAGCTGCTGTATGTGTGCCTCTGACTCGTCTTCACAGAAGGGAACGACGAGAGTGGAGTCGTCAACACGCCACCTGGAAAGTCGAACAGTGGGCCGAAGTTCCCGGTTTGGTCTGGAGAGTGGTTCTCGACGGATTTGCATCTGAAGAGAACGTGGAACACGATTTCAACATCCGAACATTGTGGAAAGAGACAGATATCGAGGAGGATCGCTAATGGTGGCAGCAGGGATTATATTGATCACTCGAACAGCTGTTCATGAAATTGTACGAGTGAATCGGAAAGGTTAAACTGGTGTCAGGTATCGTAAGGACGTCCTGGGACTTCGGTTGTTGCGAGGTTCTGTGCGTCCAGACTTCGTACTGATGGACGATAATGCTCGACCTCATAGAGCGCGAGTGGTTGATGATTTTTGTAAACCGAAGATACTGCACGCATGGCGTGGCCTGCTGGCTCTTCCTACTTGAATCCCGTAGACCATGTCTGGGAAGCACTAGGGACACGGTATGCATCACGTCAGCGTCCACCAACCACTCTCCAAGACCTGCGACCAGCTCTGCAGGGAGATTGGGCGTTATTGCCTCAACATGAGACTGATGACATCATTCACAGCATGCTCTGTCGTTGTCAGGCCTGTGTTGCTGCCAGCTGTGCTCACACCGCGTACTGAGCACATCAACCAGTTGTCGGAAGGTGTGTGCAATTCTGTCAAGTTGGAAAAAACGAAGAACATTTTCGTCTACTGTTATGCATGTTGTAGATGTTTATGTTCTACGTTCTTCACTTTGTTTCTACTTTGCTGGCACCTGTGGCAAAATAAACGCAAACTTGCAAAATTCTCGTTTTTTGCTTTAATTTTGGACACCAGTGTATATCTGATCTTTTTTGTCATAGCGCATCTCTGCTGAAACTTAAAAAGAAATGTGAAGTTTTGACGTTTATTATCAACTGGCGACCTCGGCAATGATTCGTAACTGATAAATACGTAAGGGAAATTTGACACATGTGGTAATCTCCTTCTCTCATCCCTCTTTGTCCATTTGCTACTCTTTCTCCCCCCTCTCTCTTTCCGTCACCGTCTCTCTATGTCCATTTCGTTCCCTCACTTTGTCCATCTCATCTTCCCTCTGTCTGACACTGAGCCTTGTTCACTGTCTTTGAAAAGGAAATCTTCAATGGTAATCGAATTACCTTCAAATGAATGGTCAGATGGTTTGGTGCCTTTGGTATACGGGATACGAGACAGATCTCTGCAACTCCTGGATCTGTGTCGGCAGTAGCTTCAGTGACAGTACTTCACATAGTTTTAATCTGCGAACGGGTACGGCTGCAAAGTTTCAGATGATTCTGATGCCGTAATAGTATTTTAAGAATAAGCCAATAAACCACGAATACACATTTCCTTTTTTCTGTTAAAACCGACCGCGAGATAGAAAACAAAACACCACATTGTTGTGTAAACATTTGTTCTGTTCTTAATGGTTTCTGAAGCCACTAATGAAAACTGTGGGAAATACTACAAACACTGTGATCTAACGTCTTGTTTATTCTCAAAAAGTCCACCGTGAGGTGCTACGCATGTTCCAGCTTTTATAGACAGCTGCTGTATTGCTGATCTGAGTCCGTTCGGGGAGGCGAGAAGTTCCGGATTGAATGCTCCTTCACTGTGACACACGTATGTAAAATATGAGAGAAGAGTTCCTTTGTGGCCACCCCACGCTTGTAGACTTCGCCCTTAAGCCAGCCTCACAAACAGTAGTCTAATGGTATAAGATCGGATGATCTCGGTGGCCGTGATCCACGGACTTGTCACTAATCCATACGCAATGGGACGGAAATCTGTAGATGTGATGTACATGTGCAGACAAATTACAGTCTCAGAGAAAATGGATGATATATTCAAGAGAAAGCGCTTCAAAAATTGAGCAAGTGAATGAAGCGTTGGTCCGCCTCAGGCCCTTACCCAAGCAGTTATTCAACTTGGCATAGATTGATAAAATTGTTCGCTGTTCGCCCGAATTGGCTGTCCAATTCGGACGTTAAATCGTCAAAATCCTGAGCTGGTTGGAGGGCCCTGCCCGTAATGTTCCAACCGTTCTCAATTGCGGAGAGATCCGACCACCTTGATGGCCAAGGAAGGGTTCAAAAACACGAAGACGAGCAGTAGAAACTATCGCCTTGGGCGGGCAGGCATTATCTTGCTGAAATGTAAGGCCAGAATGGCTCGCCAGACACGTCTTTGATGGTCACCGTGGCTCAATTCGAAGCATCATCAGTGAAGACTCCAGTCAGTGAGATTCCAGGCCGAAGAACTGTCTGGAGAAGCCCCAGACAGTGGTGGAACACCAACCTCACTGTCGCCCGCCATGCTGCCCGACACCCAGGGATGAATATCTGGGGTGCCATTTCTCTTCGTAGCAGGATCCCTTTGGTTGTCACCCGCGGCCCCGCACAGCTCAGCGGTGGGCTGACGATACTCCACGCCCCGTTTTGTTGCCGTTCGTATGAAGCCATCCTGCGCTTACGTTGCAGCAAAATAATGTCCGCACCTACTGCTTCCAAATTATACCTTGGCCAGCAAGGTAGCTGGATCTTTCCCTGACTGAGAGCGTTTGGAGGATTGTGGGCGGGTCCTACCAAATAGCTCGCGATTATGACGATCTCACGCGGCAGTTGGACAGAATTGGGCACGATACCCATCAGAAGCTCGTGGTCTTGCGGTAGCCTTCTCGCTTCTCGCGCACGGGGTCCCTGGTTCGATTCCCGGCGGGTTCAGGGATTTTACCTGCCTCGAGATGACTGGGTGTTGTTGTGTCGTCTTCATCATTAATCCCCACTAGGGTCGGAGGAAGGCAATGGCAAACCACCTCCGTTAGGACCTTGCCTAGTACGGCGGTGCGGGTTTCCCGCATCGTCCCCTACGCTCCTTGGAGTATGCGATATAATCATCACCCATCAGGAAGACAGCCAGCAACTCTGTCAACCGATACCAAGCCGAACAAGTGCTTGCGTAAGGCCCAGAGGTGGACCAACCCTTTATTGGTTTGCTCAAGTTATGAAGCTCTTTCTCTTCAGTAAATCACCATAATTTTCTGAAAGTGTAATCATTTTTATTTGACTGTACATGTATGCCACGCCTACCGATTTCCTTCCCATTCAGACAATCCCTTCGTGGGGCGTCTTTTTTTATTGTCTTAGAGTGTACATCGGAGAAACAATTTGTCCGATGGTTTGAATGTCCTGATATCGTAGCTAAAACTGACTGCGAGAAAGAAAACGAAATCTCGCATTTTTACAGCACAGCATTTTGCTTCTCGCAGTAGGTTCTATCAGAAAAGCTGTACATTCTTGTTTAAATGTAGATTGTTGTTTAAATCTGTATCTTTGTTTATAAAAATACATAGCTATGTCCATCTGAATGTGTACTAGAGTCTCGTGTAAAAATCTGAAGTAAATTGGTCAAGAACTTTACGAGATTTTTGGCAACGACGTTATACAACGTGTTGTCTATATATAGAAGTGTAGATAAAGCATTAATGAGAATGCATCAGCACTTACTTAACAGGATTTTCCTTTATCTTTATGTCTTCGCGGGAAGACAGCGTCCCATTCATACACGAGCCGCGTGAGAAGTGTGTTAACGATGCTGCGCTCGTTATCTCTGACTAAGCGGGATCTCAGCGTGGCAACTGAAGTGGCAGTGATCCCAGATGAAGCCGCATTAGCGAGCGAGGTGACGCACGGTCGAAGCGCTCGGAATGAATGGTGTTACAAGCGCTGTCTCGTCACGCAGATGTAGGACTTAAGAGGTCTATCTCAGAGGGGCCTTCCACAAGGACGCGGTTGACTCCTTCCTCCCCGTTGCTGCCATGTCGGAGCTAGCTTTCTGTCTCTGTCGACCTAATCGGCCACGAGACTTTAAACATTAATCTTGCTTCCATTTTCTTTCTCCCAGCCATGTTAATAAACAACAAGAAATCAAGGAGACTAGTAATGAAATGATAATTAAATGGACAACCTAGCTGCAAACAGGCGTTGATGTTCTTCATTGGGGACATGTTGAAAATGTGTGCCCCGACCGGGACTCGAACTCGGGATCTCCCGCTTACATGGCAGACGCTCTATCCATCTGAGCCACCGTGGGCACAGAGGATAGTGCGACTGCAGGGACTTATCCCTTGCACGCTCCCCGTGAGGTCCACATTCCCAACATGTCCACACCACTACATTCGTAGTACGCCAAATAGATGTTTGCGCATCATACTCATTACTCGTGGCAGATTAATCTACCAAGTCCCGTACGAGTTCGGGCATAGCGTGTGCGTTCGCACAAGAAGGTCAATGGCCGGGAAGCCATATTTAACTATATTTGACAGATACTACCGTCAAATATAGTTAAATATGGCTTCCCGGCCATTGACCTATGCCCGAACTCGTACGGGACTTGGTAGATTAATCTGCCACGAGTAATGAGTATGATGCGCAAACATCTATTTGGCGTACTACGAATGTAGTGGTGTGGACATGTTGGGAATGTGGACCTCACGGGGAGCGTGCAAGGGATAAGTCCCTGCAGTCGCACTATCCTCTGTGCCCACGGTGACTCAGATGGATAGAGCGTCTGCCATGTAAGCAGGAGATCCCGGGTTCGAGTCCCGGTCGGGGCACACATTTTCAACATGTCCCCAATGAAGAACATAAACGCCTGTTTGCAGCTAGGTTGTCCATTTAATTATCATTTCATTTCTAGCAAATCTGCATGGTCACCCACGGTAACTGTTCTTTCGGGAACAGATACTACCGTCAAATATAAGGAGACTGGTGTTTAACGTCCCGTCGACAACGTGGTCATGAAACACGGAGCACAAGCTCGGAATGTGTCAATTGGGGCAGGAAATCAGCCGTGCCCTTATCAAATGAACCATCCCAGCATTTGGACGGAGTGAGTTAGGTAGATCACGGGAAAGCTAAATCTAGGTGGCCAGACGTGGGTTTGAACCGTCTACCTCTCGTATGCGAGTCCAGTGCGTTACCCACTGCGCCATCGCGATCGATTTTAAAAGAACAAGAAATATTGTAAAGAAACAGTGCGGCAGACGTTTATACACCAGTAAATACGCAGGCTACTGCTAACATTATGTATGCTCTCTCTTTTTCGGGCGGCTGTCGATATTACTGCGCAACTAGAATGATCACCCTAATCCAATTGCAGCTCGCTATCTAACAGCTCCCAGCGGAAACAAAAATTTGATATTAAGTATATCATACTGACCCAATTTAAACATCTGAAATACTGCCGTCAGGTACTCGTTAAGAAGGGAATTTTAAGTAAAGGTTTAATACAAAAAGTCACGTATCGAAATTAGAAATTGCTTATATGTATCATTAGTTAGTGTCAGGCACTACGTGAAAATTACCCAGACTATATATGTCTCTGTCAAACCACTCTTTCAGGTAGGTGATGGGACAGATGTCAAAAACTACCGACCCTTTTTTTCAGAATGGATGCGCTCACAGTGATATCCATTAGTAAAATACTCTCGGATTTCAAGCGGCTTCAAGTGGTTGATTGCCCAGGAGTTTTCGGCAAAGATCTCCACTGTCATCTCCAAGTGGTTGCTGTCATGTGAATGCCGCTGCCTTGCTTATACATCCACGCCGCCGCCAATGACGTCACTGTACCCAGTCCCACACCATATATGATAATGCTTTGGTCGCGTGACCGTTGGGCCCACGTCAGCTTCGCAATCACAAAATCGCAGGCCACATTCAGTTGCAATCCGCTGTCATCATTGACGGTGTTGTCCGATATTTTGATCTTTGTTATTTCGCTTGTTACGCTATCCCAGCAGGCGTTGGTCCGTTAAATAATGTAAATGTGTATGTATTGAACTGTGGACCTAGAAACGATGGAGAGGCTTTCTCCCCACAACAGGCTACAGCAGTCCACTCACCCTACTGCCGCCCCACACCGAACGCAAGGTTATTGTGCGGTTCGGCGCCCAGTGGACCCCCCCCCCCCCCCCCCAACGTCTCGTTCCAGACAAGTATAACCCCGATGATTGCGTGGTAGAGTAATGATGGCGTATGCGTACATGGAGAAAGTGTTTGCGCTGCAATCGCCGACATAGGTTAACTGATGCACTTATATGGATATGGCGGCTGTTCTTTCGGACATGTCCGAAAGAACACACACCATAACCATATAAGTATATAGTTTTGGCAATACCAGCCATGACCTTCTTCTGTGCGGATGCACACATATTACCCGAACTCTTATGGGACTTGGTAAGAATGTCTTCCACCAGTAATGAGTGTGTTGGGTAGGGACACTACGAATGTAGTGTGTGAACATATAAGGTGACAATGTGGGTCTCGCGGGAGGCGTGCGTGGGATAGTCCCTGCAGTCGCACTATCCTCTGTGCCCTCGGTGGCTCAGGTGGATAGAGTGTCTGCAGGAGATCCCGGGTTCGAGTCCCTGTCGGGGCACACATTTTCACCTGTCCCCGTTGACATATAGTTTAACTGAGGTAGAATAAGGGGAACCAGCCAGCATTCGCCGAGGCAGATGGTAAACCGCCTTAAAAACGATCCACAGGCTGGCCGGCACACCGGACGTCGACACTGATCCGCGGGGCGGATTCGTGCCGGGGACCGGCACGCCTTCGCTCTCGGAAAGCAGTGCGTTAGACCGCACGGCTAGCCGGGCGGGCCCGTTTAATAACAGAAGTATCGTCGAGTGCAATTCGGTGTCCATTTTCCACGACATGTCCCACTGCAGTTGGTTATTCGGAATATCGTAAGCGGAAACACCTTCCATATTTTGTGTGGCGGTGTTCAGTGGTGCTGAGAGTGACTAAAACTGCCCACATCCAGACGGTGTCTCGGTCACGGCGTCCACGCAAGCCCACCCACAAGGATGGGTGTCTATCTGCCCGCCACCAGCTGCCACCGTGCAGCACAAAAACGGTCTGTTCTGAGGTCCTTGTTACATCGAGCAGAAAGCTTCTCAGACACCAGAAACCTGCCGAGGAAACTGAGCCATTTACGTAAAGTTTTCAAGGCAAAAGGTTACAACTACAGATAAATTTCGCAAGGAGTTTCATATTAACCACGAAAGCAAATGATCTCTCAAGAAAACACGAAGAAGACTGCGCTTTTACCGTTTTGTGGCTCAGTAACAGGGAAGATTGTGTGGCTCCTTAAGAGACGTAAAATCGGCAGTCTTCGGTCCTCCAGGAAAGATCCAGCAACTAATGAAGCCTGTGAAAGACAATGTGAAACGTCCCCTTAGAAAAATTATAAATGGCTCTGCTTAAACTGACACACAATATTTTTAGCGCAACGCAAACTGACTTTCAATAATCCCTAGAAAAGAATGGCCTTTTCATGAATCACTTACCTCACAAAAATCTTCGTTACTCGAACTACTGCAAAACAGCGAGCGCCAATACTGCCAGCTAAATAAAAGATTCTAACTACTGAAGCCACTAACTACTGATAGGCATAGTTAGCAAATGAAAGATTCTGATAGAGAACAAACAATGTATTTACCTTAATAGTGTTCAAAAGTCATATATATCAGTTCACAACATCCAGTCTTACAAATTTACTCTTTCTGATGGACATACGTCCAGATCGTCCACTCTTAAAATTATGCCATCTCTCTCCCCACATCCTCCACTGCTGGCGGCTCACCTCCTGCTGCGCAACGCTACGTGCTGTTCACATCCAACTGCCCATTACAATAGAGAATTTTTCAATAATGCCAACCATCCACAGACTGCACACAGCACACAGCAAAGCCAGTGATTTTCATACAGAGCGCTACGTGGCGTTACCAACGTAAAAACCTAAACAGCCTACTTACAGATGTAAGCCTGAGAACACCTGTCTAACATTCTGCGTGGTGTCTGTTTGTTCTGTATCATGTCTCCCTACCACTTTCGCGCAACGACGCTCAGAGCGTGTTTTTTTAGGGAATTGACTAGTTTGAACCTGGGACCTGTTGCTGATAAGGAGACGCCAGACCACACATGACATGTAGAATTCTGAAGAGTTCAGTGAGACTAGCGATGATATAACCAAATACTTAATGATTTCAGCGTCAGCTCCACTGCACTCCCTGTAAAAGAATCTTAATACTAACTAAATTTAGTGGAAGGGGTTCAAGGCTTTCCTATTTTTAGTTAGCTGGTAAAATAACGTCGAAAAAGCAGTTAAGTTTACCATTGGAAATTTTATTCTACTCACAAAACATTGTTTATAAATTGCACTATTGATAAAAGGAAATGTTTTAATACAGGACGGTAAAAACCAACTGCGTTCAACAAAAATGTGAACGAATATTCCCTGAATGGGTTTCCAAGTTCTACAATGGATCGAAGGATGACCTATGCCATATCACATCTATAATCTAGGTTTAAATTAAGTTTCACAAAAGAGAAAACTATCAAAATGGTCTACAGTGACCCTCAATTATCTTTAATTACTTATTTAACTTGTCATAAATTACAGTGGCTGATGTGGCTTCTGAATAACTATATAACAGAAAAATCATCGCGTTTCAGATTTTTACTTCAAGTGGCAAATGTGAATACCATGAGCTTTAATTGAGGATCGACACTAGTATTACGCAAAACGGGGGTGTAACAGATGAGACTTCTGCAGTTCTGAGTGAAGCTTTATGCGCTGTTATGCTGCATCGCGTGCGTTCATTACCTTGTCGGTGTTCGTCAGGAGACGGCGGACAGCACAGCTCCGCTCACCTCGCCGTCTCGGAAGCAACTCTCCTCTAACTTCTCCTTACTACAGTTTACCGAAGGTGGTTTAAAAAAAAACTATCTGGCTGTGTTTTCATCTGACCAATCAGGGTCTCAATGTTAACCTTAAGCTCCGCCTACAAAAATTCTGTCTATCCAATGAGACACGTTATGCTTTTCGTGGTGGGGCAATGTTTTTAAAGTTTGCAACGTAACAGAGACGCGAAAAAGTCTCACGCTAAAACTTGCGGCTGGGTGGTGGTCCTTTTTGTGTTATCGTAAGATCTATACTGTTCTTCTGGAGGGCTCTAGCTTTTAACATGGGCTGGGGGGTGGTCCTGACGTAATAGAGACGCGAAAAAGTCTCACGCTAAAACTTGCAGCTGGAGTGGTCCTAGTGGTTAGCTGGCAATTTGGGTGTCCAGTCCGTCCCTTATCGTAGGGCCTTCTAGCTTAACACGGTTCTGCTCTCGGCTTCTGTTCTCGTTTCTCCCCTCGGAACTGCGTCTGTCTCACGGTGGGAAGGTATGACATGCATTTAGGCATTCTTGTGTTTACTAAAACGTAGACTTTCACGGCCGGAAATATCATGTCCATTATAATTATGCGGGCTGTTATGCCGTGGTCGGTTGAAGAGTTCTGTGTCGATTGCCAACGTTTCGTCTCCGACGAAATATATATATATATATATATATATATATATATATATATATATATATATATATAATTTTATGTGACTGATAGTATAGCCACCCAATGGGTAATATCATATGTAACAAAAAGCCCCGTATGGCTGACTCTTAGGTCCACTGTTGTTCTTCATAAATTTAAACGATCTTCCGTCTAATTCAGAACAAGTCGACTTGCAAGGGGTTGGTTCATATGGCTCTGAGCACTATGCGACTTAACTTCTGAGGTCATCAGTCGCCTAGAACTTAGAACTAATTAAACCTAACTAACCTAAGGACATCAAACACATCCATGCCTGAGGCAGGATTCGAACCTGCGACTGTAGCGGTCGCTCGGTTCCAGACTGTAGCGCCTAGAACCGCACGGCCACTCCGGCCGGCTTTACAAGGGGAGGTCATGACGTTTGGAATGAGGATTTACTGTAAACTTCGTACACTCGTAGTACTCCACGAGGACAACAAAACGTGTAAGCAAGATAATTTCGGTCGTTAAATGTGTACGGCTGTGCGTGACGCCGGCAATTTAATAAAAGTTCACCCGGTTACACGTATTTATCCCATTATATCAATTGTAACATAAATAGTAAAGACTGTGTTAGAAATTAAAAAAAAAACTGACGAACGGGACTCGATCCAGTGATTACGGGGCTCGAACGCTAACCACTTTTTTCTAAAATCTTATTTTTGTTCTTTATTGGTCGTTGTATTTGTTCGGGGCGGACGTCCGATGACACTTGTTCAGGTTGTTCATTGATCCGTTCACTCAGTTTTTTTTATTACAGAGGGTAGCTAACCCTCTGGTCGAGCACGCTGAGCTACTGTGCCGGCATCACACACAGCCATACATATTTGACGACCGAAATTATCTTGCGATTTTCTCAATAACGCTTGAGAAGTACGCGCTACTTCTTACACGTTTTGTTGTCCTCATGGAGTACTACGAGTGTACGAAGTTTACAGTAAATCCGCCTTCCAAACGTCGTGGCCACCCCTTGTTAGTTCTTTCTCCAGGCGACACTAACGGTAAACAATATTCTTAAAAGTATCATTCACTGACTTCCCGCGAATAGTCTCATGCTCAGTTTTAAAAAGACACGACATGCGCCGGTCTGCACACCTAGGGGTGCTACACCAGTGATAAATGGAACAAATGGCGAGGAAATAATAAATAGGGAGGAACTTGGAAATGATCGGGTATCCATACTCATGAGCATTTAAATTGGAAGAAGAACATTTTTGAACCTTAAAACAGCTTATTTCTGTCGCATTTGCTCTTAGCATCAATACAAATCTTGGGGACAGACAAATCACTAACCTGAGATATTTTGCATATTTTAATATGGAATAATGCTCTGGGTTAACTCATCTTTAAGAAAGTCTTCATTTTACAAAAGTGTGCTGTAGGAATAGTACGTAGCGCTCACCCACGATCATCTTGTGGACATCCGTCGAATTAATTCGGCATTCTGACTACTGCTTCACACAATATGTATTCCCTCATGAAATTTGTTGTAAAAAATCCAATGCAGTTTGAAAGGAACATTGGTGTGTACAGTTACAATACCAGAAGGGAAATTATATTCATACTTCACATTAGCACAAAAAGGGGTGCACAATAATTCAACTAAATTTTTTTATAACTTACCCAGTAATATAAAATGTCCGACAGACAGGAATGTAAAATTTGAAAAGCAACTAAAAATTTTTGCCTTTGACAACTCCTGTTCCGTAGAGAAATTTCTGTTGTTGTATTGTGTAAAAGGCGGTGGGTAGGAACTACTAACTCACTTTTGTATACTTTTCTTTTCTTAAAAAAAGAAAACGCTTATAAATGTTCAGCATATAGCCACATTTACGAATTAATTTGCAATGTGAATATAAAATGACTCGTTCCACGTCTTTACGATTTACCGTGTAAATGATCCACGGAACATGCAACTGACTAACTCCAGTACTTGTGAATAAGAGCACTTAACGAGTTGCAGCTAACTTTACACGTAATTTCAAGCTTTTTCAAAATTCATTTCTCCCATACGCACACCACCCGCCCCCTCACACATACACAATAACGAAAGGAAAAACGTTTACCGCGTACTATATTTGTGCTTTTCATGCACTTCGACTGTCGCGTCAGGCATGATGTTTTAACTTATCTCTTCTTTACTACTAAATCTATTTTGCACACGGTATCCACATACAACACTGAACGTACCTGCAAAATTATACAATTGTACGACACATAGTTAAGGAGACATAACGTCATATACACTGAGATGCATGGAAAACTAGCTTTTCTTAACCTTTCCAACTCAATGCGTCCATTTGGAATCATTACAGTTTTGAGATATTTCTGCAATATCCACTAAAATCCACTGGAAATGGAAATGTCGTGTGGCTAGGGCCTCCCGTCGGGTAGACCGTTCGCCTGGTGCAAGTCTTTCGATTTGACGCCACTTCGGCGACCTGCGCGTCGATGGGGATGAAATGATGATGATTAGGACAGCACAACACCCAGTCCCTGAGCGGAGAAAATCTCCGACCTAGCCGGGAATCGGTCCCGGGCCCTTAGGATTGACAGTCCCTCACGCTGACCACTCAGCTACCGGGGCGGACACTAAAAATCCACTGATTCCACATGGCGCCACTACGCTCTAGTGTGCGAACTGCGTCACTAGAAGACAGCACCAACAGGGCCATGAGTATGCAGGACATTTCTTCCATCTTTTAGTCGACTGAATGCATGGAATTGTTACATCAGGATTTCAACAAATGAAGTTGAATTTTTTTTATGTAACTTTTATTTTTTATTTTATACAATATTCAGTTAGAATGTATGAAATACTTTTTAAAAATTGTACTTTCACAGAGAAGTACGTGTATTACTTTTCTTATTATAACGTTATAATCAAATGAGACCACAAGGATCCAGTGAGAACATTAATATCTAGGGACTCACATAGAAGTGAGGCTATACAAGAAAACGTTACTGTGTGAATATATAATTTTTATTTTCGTTTGCCGACGCCTAAATTATCAGCAGAAGAGGTTCATCCATCAACTGAAGTATGTACTGCTCAACCTCCAAGGAAATGTGCTGTTGATCCTGCACCTGACAACGATTTTAGTTTCAACCAAATCGGGCACTGGCCTGTGCATGGCAGTAACAAACAGAGATGCAAACTGTGTATACAGACTAAATAAGGCATTAGATGAGCAAAATGCGACGTGGCGTGAGTCTCCATGACAAGAAGAACAGTTTTCTAAAATTCTCTATTAAGTGAATGTTGCAGTTTTCTTCCAGTGAGGTCCGTTGCTTGTATTGTTTATTATTTTTTCGTATTAGTGAATAAGAAAGTATTTATGCGTTAAAGTACTTGTATTCAAGGTTTTAAAATAATTTTATGAATACTAAGGACTGTATTCAGATTCCTGACCCGTATTCCGTACTGGGGCCATATGGAATCATGAGAAAATAGTGCACTAATTTACAAAAAAATTTGAAATCATTTTAAATGGGTTGCCAGAAGTATTTACAAGTCAAAAATAACGTTTAATTTTTTCTAATGCAAAATAAAATTTCGGCTGGAAAGGATAAAACGGGTTTTACATTCTTAACATGAAATATTTAACGTATTAACTCGTCTGTAAACTAATCAGGAAATCTTAAGCTGTTTTATGCGCGACAGTTGGAGTTTTTATAGAGTCGGGGCTGGGGTGGTTACAGGCATGCAATAAAATACTAGGTGCCCGTTTTCGAGTTGCAGCTTTGCCTCATTTGCAGTCACTGTGCTTCTGCAGTTCTTTGTTATGATGAAGTAATTATTAATTAATTCGTTTAAAACTCGAAATCCTAGCTGTGGTGGCAGAGAGAATTGTAGCGTAGGCTAGATAGGAAAGCCACAGGTTGGTTGTGAACTGGTCATGTCTACTAAAACAACCGCTTAGTAGTGGAAAGGCATCACGACCAGGCTTGATACCTATAGCGTTCTACAAAGATTATGTACAAGAACTTACTCACCTTCTAGCAGAAGTTTATCGTAGTTCGTTCGATAAACGAAGGGCACCTAGCGCCTTTCTTTTTTAAAGAAAAAACAAAAAAAACCGGCAGGTCACTCCACTTTTCCAGAAGAGTCCGCCCCCGGCAGCTGTGTGGTCAGCGCGACAGAATGTCAATCCTAAGGGCCCGGGTTCGATTCCCGGTTGGGTCGGAGATTTTCTCCACTCAGGGACTGGCTGTTGTGTTGTCCTAATCATCATCATTTCATCCCCATCGACGCGCAAGTCGCCGCAGTGGCGTCAAATCGAAAGACTTGCACCAGGCGTGCGGTCTACCCGACGGGAGGCCCTAGCCACAACACATTTATTTTATTTGTTTCCAGAAGGATGGTGAGACAGATGCGCATAACATGCCTACCAGCTGAGAACCCAGCGCTGCCCGGTGTGTATTTATTCCAATCTTCTACTAGTTCACCTCCTCCTCCCGCCCTCCTCTGTTCACCTCCTCCCCATCTCCTCTTCCACACCCTGTCTCTGTCAATTTCCTCCTTCTCCACTCCTTGTTCATCTCCTCCCCTTATCGTTCTGCGTCCATCTCCTCTCTTCCCTTTCTCAGTCTGTTTCCATCTTCTTCCCTGTCTGTTCCTCTCCTCTTCTCCAACTCTCTGCCCGTTTCTTCCTCTTTCCTCTCTCTGTCCATGTGCTCCTACCTCTTTCTCTGTCTCCACTTACCCCTCCCCCATCTCCTTCCCCCTCAATGTCTGTCCATCTCCTTCTCCTCCCTTCTCTTTCCACGTTATCACATTCATCCCAATAGGAAGCCGATGGTTCTTACCCCTGTAGTATTTCTTTGCAGACTGTACCAAATTTGAGTGAAGTCATCTGAGGGGTTCAGGATGAGTTTTTTAATTGAGGCTTGCTCACATACTTATCTCTCTCTTTGACACTTTGTCCCGCATCAACACGGGGTCGGCGTCGCTATTACGGATTTGGGAGTGTTAGTGGCAGAGGGTGGCTGGACGCCCTTCCTGCCGCCACCCTGAACACCCCATGATGTAAGGAGTGTACTCCAGCTGTCTGCGTCTGGTGTAAGCCATGAAATAGTGCGAACATCCGCCAATGTCAGTGAGCCATGTAACTGAGGCGGAACGTGGGGACCAGCCCGGTATTCGCCTAGTGGGATGTGGAAAACCGCCTAAAAGCCACATTGAGGCTGGCCAGCATACCGGCCCTCGTCGTCAATCCACCGGGCGGATTCGATCCGGGGCCGGCGCGCTTAGGCGAGTCCAGGAAGCAGCGCATTAGCGCTCTCGGTTACCCTGGCGGGTCCGAGGCTTGCTCACATACACACATGTAAAATGTATTTCACACATATTTAACACATTTCACGTGTATTTGTACACATATTTCACCCGCATGTGTAGTGAATTTCACACAGCAGTTTTATTTTCACGCAGCTTAATGTTTATGACATCGTACATCCTGAACTATGTGCTGTACAAAGATATAATTGTGCTAGTATATCCAGTGGTCTATGTGACTACTGTCTACGAAACACATTGTCAACAAAGTTGATACTAAATAAGTAATAAATTGAAAAGTAGTCTGTATGGCTGTCGTTGACGTTTGGAGTTATGGAACATTTTTTAAAATCGAGAATTACGACGCTTCTTAAGAATAAAAATCTCTTCTGTAAACATCATCACAGATCTCGCAAACAGAGACCCTGCAAAACTCAGGTCGCCCTGTTGCACCATAAGATCACGGCACCGTAGACAATGGTGCCATGTTCCTTGATTTCAGGGAGGCATTTGACATCGTCCCGCACTGCCGTTTAGTGAAATAAATACGAGCTTATTGAGTATCGGAGCAGATTTGCGACAAGGTTCAAGACTTCCTTGCACACAGGACTCAACGTGTCGCTCTTAACACAACAAAAGGTAACTTCCCGAGGATCCCAAGGAAGTGCGATAACACCGTTACTGTTTACTATGTAGGTACATGATCTAGTTGAATGCATCCGAAGCTCTTTCAGCCTCGTCGCGATTGGTACGGTTGTCTGTAAGAAAACAGCAACGACAGTATCGATGTGCAAGAGAACCTACAGAGGGCTGGGGTGTGGAGCAGGCTCTGGCAGTTGACCCTGAACGTAAATGGTTCAAACGGCTTTGCGCATTATGGGACTTAACTGCTGAGGTCATCAGTCCCCTACAACTTAGAACTGCCTAAACCTAACTAACCTAAGGACATCACACTCATCCATGCCCGAGGTAGGATTCGAACCTGCGACCGTAGCGGTCGCGCGGTTCCCGACTGTAGTGCCTAGAACCGCCCGACTACCGCGGCCGGGCCGGCCGCGGTGGTCTAGCTGTTCTAGGCGCTCAGTCCGGAACCGCGCGACTGCTACGGTCGCAGGTTCGAATCCTGCCTCCGGCATGGATGTGTGTGATGTCCTTAGGTTAGTTAGGTTTAAGTAGTTCTAGGGGACTGATGACCACAGATGTTAAGTCCCATAGTGCTCAGAGCCATTTGAACCTACCGCGGCCGGCGAACGTAAATAAATGTATCATACTGCTCTCAGGAAAACAAATCCGCTACTGCACAACAAACAGCTGGAAACAGTATCTACCGCAAAATGTCTAGAATAACTATCCAGAGCGACGATAAGTGCAATGACCACTCAAAACAATAGTAGGAAAAGCAAATGCCAGACTGAGATTCATAGGAAGGATCTTAAGGAAATGTAACTCATCAACGAAGGAAGGAAATACTTAAAAGACGCTTGTTCAATATATTTTAGTGTATTTTTCGTTACCAGGTAGGACTGACAGAAGAAATACAGTAGATCCAACGAAGAGCGGCGCGTTTCGTCACGGTATCGTTCAGTTGACGCCAGGGCGTTACAGAGATGCTCAACAAACTCCAGTGCATTGTGCATCATCGAGAGGTTTACTATTGAAATTTCGAGAGAGTACCTTCCCGGACGAGGCGGACAACATATTGGCTCTGAGCACTATGAGAGTTAGCATCTGAGGTCATCAGTCCCCTACAACTTAGAACTACTTGAACCTAACTAACCTAAGGACATCACACACATCGACGCCTGAGGCAGGATTCGAACCTGCAATCGTAATGGTCGCGCGGTTACAGACTGAAGCGCCTAGAGCCGCTCGGCCACTTAGACCGGCCGACAACATATTACTTTCTTCCACATTTATCTCGAGAAAACATCACGACCAGAAAATTCGAGAAAATAAAGCTAATACACAGGCTTACCGACAATCGTTCTTCCCACGCGCCATTGACAAGTGGAACAAGGAAGGTAGAATCCGTCATTGGTATCAGAAGTACCCTACCCCACACACCCTCATGTGGCCTGAAGAGTGGTGGTATAGACGTAGATGCGAGTGCAGAAACCGGATTCCGGTCACGAGTTGATCTTTGTCGTGGCCGGAGGTCTACTTCATCGGTCGGAAGGAGGAAGTTCTTTTTTATATTCATTTTTTAATATTTTTTTGCTACCGAGGAAAGACGAAAATGATAATTTTTTCATAGAATCGAAATAATGGAAATCATCTTATCGTTACTCCACAGGGAACTCAAAATCAGTTGTTACTTCGGTACATCAGTTCCCACCGTCGCTCGCGGCAGACATTACCACGCACACTTCATGGTTTATGTATGGCCACTCCGTCACAAACTTTTGCTGGTTCTATGTAATAACACGTTGTCGAAGGACGCGTTGTTGTTATTGAATTGTCTCCATGTGTCAAACCAGAGACCGTTGCTGGGCGACCATCCATTCTTCGCCCTGCCTCGACCCGCCTGGCTACGAACCCGGCACCGCGGATCACTGGGTCTAGGCCATGCAGACATTCATGACGCCAAAGAAAAGTCCGACCAGCGACAGAGGTAATAAACTCACTTAGAGCTTCAGTCGTAGACCGTTCGTTTCCAAGCTAAATACTGGTGGGCTGATCCAGTATTATGTATCAATTTATAATTTTCTCCATGTTTAGAGAGTGCTGTTGTTCCATGGTGTTGCTCTAGTGCATTAGCAAATTGTCTTTAATTACTGTTATCGTTTCATTTATAGGAATATTAGTACAGGTATTTGCTTTGTACAGCCTTGGAAATGACGGATAAGCTGGGACGCTGACATGTCTGATTGCTTCTGCAAGTTGGAAACTGTTTCTTTTTTTTTACAGAGAAATTTGTATGGAAGGCATAATGACCTCTTACCAGTGTATTGAGTTCTTTCTCCACAAAATATCCAGTTCATCTACGAATAACACTCATTATTGGTTTGCAAACGTTTTAATCTCTAGACGTAGTAACGTTGTTCTGGGGTACATTATTTTCAAGCAATCTTTTCCTTTTTTATCACTGAATAGAAAGCAGTTTCCATCTATATCATCCGTGACTCTTTTTTGAAGTTTATTTGTTGTGTTATTGCGTATTTCAGTAACACTACCGTGTTTTTTGTAGTTAGTGCATCTACTTATGGAGGTCTAGTGTGGGCTATAGTTATACGTTGTCCTCGAGGACAGGATTTGTGATTGGTGTAAATAATGGCAGCTAACTCTAAATATAGATAAATGTAAATTAATGCAGATGAATAGGGAAAAGAATCCCGTAATGTTTGAATACTCCATTAGTAGTGTAGCGCTTGACACAGTCACGTCGATTAAATATTTGAGCGTAACATTGCAGAGCGATATGAAGTGGGACAAGCATGTAATGGCAGTTGTGGGGAAGGCGGATAGTCATCTTCGGTTCATTGGTAGAATTTTGGGGAGATGTGGTTCATCTGTAAAGGAGACCGCTTATAAAACACTAATACGATCTATTCTTGAGTAATGCTCGAGCGTTTGGGATTCCTATCAGGTCGGATTGAGGGAGAACATAGAAGAAATTCAGAGGCGGGCTGGTAGGTTTGTTACTGGTAGGTTTGATCATCACGCGAGTGTTACGGAAATGCTTCAGGAACTCGGGTGGGAATCTCTAGAGCAAAGGAGGCGTTCTTTTCGTGAATCGCTACTGAGGAAATTTAGAGAACCAGCATTTGAGGCTGACTGCAGTACAATTTTACTGCCGCCAACATACATTTCGCGGAAAGACCACAAAGATAAGATAAGAGAGATTAGGGCTCGTACAGAGGCATATAGGCAGTCATTTTTCCCTCGTTCTGTTTGGGAGTGGAACAGGGAGGGAAGATGCTAGTTGTGGTACGAGGTACCCTCCGCCACGCACCGTATGGTGAATTGCGGAGTACGTATGTAGATGTAGATATCGTATGGTAACGAAACTTCGTAGATACGTTAATGCGTTAATGTGGACATGATTTACACCGGAAAAAATTAGTTCTAGTTGTGGCCACCAGGTGCAGATCTGGCGCTGTACATTGTTTCTATGGCGGTATGATATGCACGCTGTCGTTTGACAAGGCATAACGTGAGACAGTGACTTTAAGTAAAACTGTTTTATGTGAAAGGCAACAATTACACTGTTGCACTAAGAGAGTATCGCCGACTGAAAAGTCTGAAGAAAAGCGTGATGTCTTCAAATGGTTTAAAGAAGACGATCATTAAGTACGAAAACACGGGTCAGCTGGGTGTGGTACCTGGACGATGAGGGCTTCCTATCATCGTGGAAGCTATTGACTCATGCAGTACGTGCCCCGTGTAGTGCTACTGCTTGCGCAGTGTCACGAGAATTGTCCATCCCGTGGTCAACAGAACGGAACGTTTTGTGGTCTATTTTATACCGGTACCCGTACGAGATCCAGACGGTGCAGCGAGTGACACCTCATGATCCACAGCAACGTTCTGAAATTGCTCTTCGGTTTCTGGCACAGATCGAAAATGATGACATGTGGCCGGCCAACACCGTATGGACTGAAGAAGCAGATTTTACACTAAAAGGCGCAGTGAATACACGGAACTTTGTGTTCTGCATGAAGATCCATTGCCTTTATTCTCGGTTCGTTCTTCTTTGGAGAGAATACATTCAGAGGGCCTGTCACGTGCATCATAACTTTTGCACGTTATCGAGACCTCCTTGCACGGCATGTGATTCTTGCTTTGCGAGAGTCCAACTATGTGAACACCGATGTTTTCGTGCAAGATCACCTCATTTCGCTCCCACAGTAAAAGATCTGCTTAATGTAAGCTTCCACAAACATGCTATCTCCAGAGGTTTTTCAGATGTACGGCCTCCAAGATCACCCAATCTGAATCCGTCTGACTTTTTGTAAGTAGGCTGTTTAGGTTTTTATGTTGGTAACGTCATGTAGCGCTCTGTATGGAAATCACTGGCTGTGCTGTGTGTAGTCTGTGGCTGTTTTGCATTGTTGTTCGCTATTGTAGTGTTGGGCAGTTGGATGTTAACAGCGCGTAGCGTTGCGCACGCAGTTGGAGGTGAGCCGCCAGTAGTGGTGGATGTGGGGGAGAGAAATGGCAGAATTTTGAGAGCGGACGATCTGGAGGTGTGTCCATCAGAAAGAGTAAATTTGTAATATTGGATATCATGAACTGATGTTTGCTCTCTATCAAAATCTTTCATTTGCTGACTATGCCTATCAGTAGTTAGTGCCTTCAGCAGTTAGAATCTTTTTTTTAGCAGGCATTAGTGGCGCTCGCTGTGTTGCAATAGTTGGAGTAACGAAGATTATTGTGACGTAAGTGATTTATGAAAAGCATAGGTTATTGTTAGTCAGGGCCATTCTTTTGTAGAGATTTTTCAAAGTCAGACTGCGTTGCGCTAAAAATATTGTGTGTCAGTTTAGTGTTGATCAGAATAGGTAAAGAGCGAAATGTCTGAGTACGTTCAGTTCTGCTCAGCTGTTTGAAAATCAAATAATGTAAGAGGTTTATCAGCACAGTCATTCATTAATTTTTCTAAGGGGACGTTTCATTTTGTCTCTGCAGATATCTAAAAGATTGGATTTACCAGGGTCGCGTTCGGTTTGTATCTGATCTGAATGCCACAATGCATGAACACGTTGCTCAGATTCCATTGGAACTGCTATCGAGCATGTCGTTTTAAGGATGCGGCATCTCATTGACGTCTCTGGTGGCCGTACTGAACAGACTATGTAAGCGGCGCTTAATAATAAAGTCAACATTATGGCTTTCTCACTTATTCGATCTCTTCTACCCACGTCCTGTTCATAATCCATTACATATGGAAACATGTCTGTACGTCTTTCTTGCATTCAAAGCACCTGGTGGCTGAAGTTGGAACTAATTTTTTTCCCAGTTTAAATTGGTTCCGGATTAACGCATTAAGTTTCGCTGACATGCGACAAGATCACGCTAGACCTCTTTGAGTAGATATATTTTAATCATAACCACCCTGTATTTTTCAAGGAGCGTTTTTCGGTTTCCTTAGTACTGTCTTGTGGTGGTGGTGGTCTTCAGTCCTGAGACTGGTTTGATGCAGCTCTCCATGCTACTCTATCCTGTGCAAGCTTCTTCATCTCCCAGTACCCACTGCAACCCACATCCTTCTGAATCTGCTTAGTGTATTGATCTCTTGGTCTCCCTCTACGATTTTTACCCTCCACGCTGCCCTCCAATGCTAAATTTGTGATCCCTTGATGCCTCAAAACATGTCCTACCAACCGATCCCTTCTTCTAGTCAAGTTGTGCCACAAACTTCTCTTCTCCCCAATCCTATTCAATACCTCCTCATTAGTTACAAGATCTACCCACCTTATCTTCAGCATTCTTCTGTAGCACCACATTTCGAAAGCTTCTATTCTCTTCTTGTCCAAACTGGTTATCGTCCATGTTTCACTTCCATACATGGCTACACTCCATACAAATACTTTCAGAAACGACTTCCTGACACTTAAATCTATACTCGATGTTAACAAACTTCTCTTCTTCAGAAACGATTTCCTTGCCATTGCCAGTCTACATTTTATATCCTCTCTACTTCGACCATCATCAGTTATTTTACTCCCTAAATAGCAAAACTCCTTTAACACTTTAAGTGTCTCATTTCCTAATCTAATCCCCTCAGCATCACCCAATTTAATTTGACTACATTCCATTATCCTCGTTTTGCTTTTGTTGATGTTCATCTTATATCCTCCTTTCAAGACACCATCCATTCCGTTCAACTGCTCTTCCAAGTCCTTTGCTGTCTCTGACAGAATTACAATGTCATCGGCGAACCTCAAAGTTTTTACTTCTTCTCCATGAATTTTAATACCTACTCCGAATTTTTCTTTTGTTTCCTTTACTGCTTGCTCAATATACAGATTGAATAACATGGGGGAGAGGCTACAACCCTGTCTCACTCCTTTCCCAACCACTGCTTCCCTTTCATGCCCCTCGACTCTTATAACTGCCATCTGGTTTCTGTACAAATTGTAAACAGCCTTTCGCTCCCTGTATTTTACCCCTGCCACCTTCAGAATTTGAAAGAGAGTATTCCAGTTAAGGTTGTCAAAAGCTTTCTCTAAGTCTACAAATGCTAGAAACGTAGGTTTGCCTTTTCTTAATCTTTCTTCTAAGATAAGTCGTAAGGTTAGTATTGCCTCACGTGTTCCAACATTTCTACGGAATCCAAACTGATCTTCCCCGAGGTCCGCTTCTACCAGTTTTTCCATTCGTCTATAAAGAATTTGCGTTAGTAGTTTGCAGCTGTGACTTATTAAACTGATAGTTCCGTAATTTTCACATCTGTCAACACCTGCTTTCTTTGGTATTGGAATTATTATATTCTTCTTGAAGTCTGTGGGTATTTCGCCTGTCTCATACATCTTGCTCACCAGATGGTAGAGTCGGTCTTATGAGTATGTAATAACTGTCGTCTTTAGTGGTCAAGCCATTGTGCAGCTTTACTTTTTGGTTAATGTCGTATGATGGAGCAAGCTCATATTCTTCAGCTGTAAGTCGATTTGAGGTGTCACTTAGACTCTTGTGGACTCCAACGACGCGTTACCAATAACAGGCCCTGCTTTGTGAGACTGTGCAAAAGTTCTCAATTCAGTGCAACAATCAGGAACTAAACAACTCCACATCTTTTGAACTCACCACCCGAGATATGAAAATGTTTCCCGCTAGCAAGAATGTAACTGCGTTCCCCCGTCTCGCGACACAACTGAAGCATATGGTTACGACATAGGCAACGGAGATGTATTTGGAGGACCGAGTAACAATATTGTTGCACGGCTGTCAAACGCCATAAGCTGCTATAGAGACTGCTGACCAGCTTGTCTCGTGCTTTTCCTCGGCGTGTTGTTCGAACACAGCAACTCTTGGGGGCCACACGCTGCTCGTAGCCTAATGAAGCAAGACGCTAAACTCTAAGGAAAAAAAACTAAACAAAAACGCACCACGAAGAAATTATCCCAATGGGACGGAAATCCGTAAATGAGATGTAAATGTACAAACAAATGAATATTAGATAATTTATTCAAGAGAAAAAGCTTCACAAATTGAGCAAGTAAATCATGTGTTGGCTCCTACGGCCCTTATGTGAGCAGTCATTCGGCTTGGCATTGACTGATAGAGTTGTTGGATGTCTTCTTCAGGGATAGTGTGCCAAATTTTGTCCAATTGGTGCGTCAGATCGTCAAAATCTAGAGATGGTCAGAGGGTCCTGCCCATAATGCTCCAAAAGTCCTCAACTTCGAAGAGATCTGGTGGCCTTGCTTGCCAATGTAGGGTTGAGCAAACACGTAGGCAAGCAGTAGAAACTCTCTCCGTGTGCGGATGGGTATTATCTTGCGTAAATATAAGCCCAGGATGGTTTGCCATTAAGGGCAACAAAATCGTCGACTTAATGCCATGCTGTAAGGATGCCTCGGATGACAACCAGAGGGGTCCTGCTATGAAAAGAAATGTCACCCCAGACCATTCATTACTCCTGGTGGTCAGGCTGTATGGCGGGCGACAGTCAGCTCGGTGCCCCACTATCGTCCAGGGTGTCTCCAGACACTTGTTTGCATGCCATTGGGGCTCAGTTCGAAGGGGGACCCATCAATGAAGACCTACTCCAGTCAGGGAGATCCCAGGCCACCACTGCAAACAGTCTTGTTAGTGTACAGAGGTCAATGGTAGTCGGCGCAAGGGGTGCCGTGATCTCAGCTCCCTCCCAGTGAGACGCCTATTAATGGTGCTTGTGGTGAAACCCGAGATGCACGTCTGATCGATGACAATGATGAAGCGGCTGCTCTGAGCGGCTCTCTAATGATTCATCGGTCCTCGAGTCCTGTCGTCTCTCTACGTCGACTGCTTCTTTCTTGACGCTGTGCTCGGCCGTGGTTCACGGATTTCTCCCTACATCGTCGAATAGCGGCACTACTCCTATACAAATGTCGACCGATTAGCCTATGATTCCAACCGACTTCTCTCTCGTGCGGTAACGAGTAACTGCGACAAGCGAGGGACCCTAGAAAAGCCCGCAGGTCGGTCACGTGGAGACTTAAAAGGCCAGAGAGTCGCGTGCGCCGCCTCATTGGCGCCCGTCGTCGCGTGACGTCACGAGGACCTCACAGCTGGTCGCTGACTCCGTGCGGCTTGGGCTGCGGCCACAGTGGCTGCGATATCGGTGGATTCCGCCGACGACCGACATCGGCCGGAGACAGCCGATCTTTTCAAATCAGCACGCCACTACGTGTGCGATCACACTATAGCCCGACCTTATCGCCCAAACGTACAGCCTTCGGAAGACAATCGAAGAAATTCAGATCAGTTTGTTTTCTTCGGTCAAATCGACGGACGTTCTCGCACACGAAATATGGAGCGTGAGAAACTGATAAGTTCAAGAAAGAGTGAGTTTGTGGCATCCTGAGGATGAAAATACGAGGGCGGTTCAGAAAGTAACCTCCGATTGGTCACAGTGCGGGTTGTGGGGGGAGTAGCGACGCCATCTGTGCGTTCACGCACTCAACAGGTCAGTCGGCATCAAGCCGTGGTCGAGTGAACGTCGTACCTGCGCTAGTTTAGTTTTTGTGGCAGTTTGAAATGTGTGCTGCAATAGAAAACCCCGCCAAATGTGAAGTGCGTGCTGTCATAAGGTTTTTTACAGCCAAAGGATATTCTGCAGCAGCTATTCATCGTGAGCTTTGTGCCGTGTACGGACCAAGAGTTATGAGTGAAGGAGTTGTCCGTGAATGAGTACGTTTATTTAAAAGTGGACGAGGAAACGTTCATGATGAAGAGAGGAGTGGTAGACCATCATTGGTGACTGACGAACTCGTTCAGACAGTTGATGCAAAAGTTCGTGAAAATCGACGTTTCTCAATGTCGGAGTTGTCTACTGGTTTTCCACAGATTTCTAAGACTCTCTTGTACGAGATAGTGACAGCAAGATTGGGTTACCGTAAGTTCTGTGCACGATGGGTGCCCAAAATTCTTACCGACCACCACAAAACTCAAAGAATGGCCTCTGCATTAGACTTTCTGTCATGTTATGAGGACGAAGGAGAACCATTGTTAAACAGAATCGTGACCGGTGACGAAACCTGGATTAAGTACGTGAACCCTGAGACAAAAGAACAATCAAAGATGTGGGCACATTCAAATTCGCCTACCAAACCAAGAAAAGCCTCGCAAGATTTTTCTGCCAGAAAACTGATGGCAACGGTGTTTTGGGATGCCAAAGGGGTGTTGTTGGTTTTGTGGTACGACCATTAATCAAGACGTGTACTGTGAAACAATAAAAAAGTTACGACGGGCTATACAGAACAAACGCCGTGGTATGCTGACTCCCGGTATCGTTTTTTTGCACGATAACGCCCGTCCTCACTCTGCTCGCAGAACAACGGCCCTTCTTGAGTCCTTCAAGTGGGACGTTATCAACCATCCACCTTACACCCCAGGCCTGGCGCCAAGTGATTATCACCTCTTCATGCATTTGAAGAAATGGCTCGGGTCACAGCGGTTTGATGACGACGAAGAGCTCAAAGATGCGGTCACAGGCTGGCTCCAGGCACAAGCGGGTGATTTTTATGCAGAAGGAATTTCAGAGCTTGTGAAGAGATACGATAAGTGCCTCAATCGCTATGGAGACTATGTAGAAAAATAGTGCAAAGATGTAGTTGTAAGATGTATATATTAAAATATTTTTATTTAACTTGGTGTATTTTTTTAAGTCAACCGGAGGTTATTTTCTGAACGGCCCTCGTATCATAATAGGGATATAGTTCGGAATCTATTGACTGAAATCGGAGGTTTATTCGAAATATCAAATAGACAAAAATCTTTAGTGCAAATTTTAGGCATAGATTATAGCCTAAAAAAATATTTGTTCAAGGGGAAAGAGTGGCGTGTCTTATATGCTTATAAGAACTGCGCTGAATCTTTTTTGCGATGGGTTGTAATTAGTTGTCTACAAATTACGAGTATTGTTACTGCTTACTGATATTTTATACCAGTAGGATAGTGATACTGATAATATGAAGTGGTTTATAAATGTGGTGTACGGTATGTATTTCCACTTTTAAGTGCTTTAAATTTTCAAAGTATTTATGCGACACTTGTGCATGTCTTTCACTCGTGTGTTAAATGACAGTCATTAAAGGTTGAAAGACCTCCTTGCCTAGGGACACCAGGTGAAAGTTGATGTCGTCAAGCCCTGAATGAAAATTGCGCAACGGATAGCTGGGGAGGGGAGCTTGAGAGCGCTACCTAGAGAGTGTGCCCTTTCTGTACGATACTAGGCAAGGGGCTGGAGGGCTCACACGCTGATGTGTGGGTCCCTCCATTCTATATCTTTCATTTTAAATGAATTCCTTTAACTTGACTCCTATGTGATTTTTGGGGTATGTTAAAGATTGATGACAATTGATTACCTATTTTTTCCGATTTTGGCCGTAGAGGGACCGCGTTAAACAACTATTTTTCAATGTACATTTCTCCTATTGCGCTCCTCCTCTTTTCTCTTCTGCCAATATGTCTTCATCCTCTCTCTGTGCTGCTCCCTTCGGTCTTCTGTCCACACTGTTCCTCCAGTTCTTCTCTTCTTCACTTCAAATCCTTCAAAATGTTGAATTTTGTCCCTCATTAAGTCTCTGTTGGTTATATCATCTTCTCCTATACCCATCTCCTCTAAGTCTGCTTTGACTTCTTTGAACCAGGTAATTTGGGTTCTTGGGTTCTTGTCAAAAAACATGAATATTTTCTTTGTCAGCCTTTCATCATTCATTCTTTTCAAATGGGCGTAAAAGCTTACTCTTCTCTTCCTCATAGTATCTCCCACATTCTCAATTTTGTCATACACTTCTCTATTACTTCTAAGCTTCCAAGTCCCATTCTCAAACCTCGGCCCAAGTACTCTTCTAATGATTTTTCGCTCCTTTTTTGCTATAGCTTCCATTTCCTTGTTAGTGTTCATTGGTAAACATTCAGATGCATGCAGACACTCTGGCTTAATCACAGTGTTGTAGTGCCTTATTCTTGCATTAATTGATACTGACTTCTTGTTGCACACATTCTTTGTTAGCTGGAATGCCATTTCCATTTTTCTTGTTCTTGTTTTATTTCCTTCTTTATCTGAAACATTGGGCTGGATGATTTCCCCTAAATATTTGAAATTAGAAACCATCTTTATCTGGCCATACTTTGTAATCATATTGTTTGGTGCCTCTTTTACATTGGTTAGGTACTCTGTCTTTTCAAAGGAGATTTTCAGTCCTGCTTTTTCTGCTGTTTCATTCAGAATATTGATCTGTTTGACTGCTTCTTCCAAACTTCCTGCCAGAATCGCTAAGTCATCAGCAAAAGCGAGGCAATCTACTTCTAATCCATCCTTTATTCTTCCTAATCTGATTTTTTGTATTCCTTCTTCAGTCGTTTTCTTCCTCCACTCTCTAAAAACTTTTTCTAACACACAGTTGAATAGGGTAGGTGACAACCCATCTCTTTGTCTTAATCCTGTTCTGATTTTGAATGGTCTGGATACCTCACCACGGAACTTTACTTTTGCATAGGTATCCGTAAGTGTTTCTTTGACGACTGCGACTGTTTTCTTGTCTGCTCCAAACTCACTAAGGATGTTAACCAAGGTTGTTCTGTCAACGGAGTCGTACGCCTTCTTGAAGTCAACAAACGTGATAAAGATGTCTTTTCCTCTTAATCGTCTATATTTAATAATTAACTTCAAGTTTAAAATTTGCTCCACACAAGATCTTCCCTTCCTAAAGCCTGCTTGGTATTCACCAATTTCTTGATCAAGTTGTTTCTCCAATCTGTTTTGTAGGCCCTTAGATAGAATTTTATACGTTACCGGAAGTAAAGATATCCCTCTGTAGTTATTTGCATCGGTTTTATCCCCTTTCTTGAAGATGGGGTGGATTAATGCAGTTTTACATTCTTCCGGTATACGTTCCGTTCTCCAAATCTCATTGATTATTCCCAGTAGTTTTTCTTGAGTTGTATTATCCACACTTTTCCACATCTCTGCAATTATCATGTCTTCCCCTGGTGCTTTATTGTTCTTAAGGTTTTTAAGGATTTCTCTGATTTCTATGAGGCATGGGCGTTCAGAATTATTGTTTACTGTGTTTGGGGTGTTGGCTGGTAATTTTTCAATAGGTTCCTGACAGTTGAGGAGTTGTTCAAAATATTTTGCTAATATTTCACAATTTTCTTCATTATTCATTGCCAGTTTTCCACTGGTATCTTTAAAACGCAGATTTGGTGCTACATATTTTTGTAGTTTCTGTCTGAATGTGCTGTAAAAGGATCTGTTATTGTTTCTCTTAAAATCTTTATCCATTTGTGTAAGTTGGTTCTTTTCAAATAGTCTTTTTACTGATCTAATGAGTTTTGCTGTAGAAGATCTTTGCTGTTTGAACTCCAGGTAGTCCTTATCACTTTTGGTTGAGTGCCATTTCTTCCATGCCTTCATCCTTTGTTCTATTGCTTCCTCACATATCTCATCCCACCATTCGTGTTTCTTTCTCTTTTTCATTTTTGCGACTTCTTGAGCAGATCTTATCATTCCTTCTTTTATATCTTCCCATTTATCCGAACATATAACTATGTTTTGACATAATTCTTCTCTTTTCTCTTTCAAGATGTTTGCGTCTATCTTTTGAGTTTTCCTGTTTTGTATTTGTTTCTTTCTTTGTGGTATGAAATTTAATTTGATTGTCGATAAGTAGTGGTCAGTTACAATGTTTGCCCCTTTCCGAACTCTCACATTCATTATTTCTTTTTGATTATAGTGTGTGATGGCTATGTGATCTATCTGGAACTCTCCAATACTTGTGTTTGGTGATTTCCATGTTTTCTGTTTCTTAGGAGGTTTTTTGAAATTTGTAGATATTAATTTTAAGTTATGACCCTTGCATAGTTCTATTAATCTTTATCCATTTCTGTTTGTCCTTTTGTGAGCCGGGTAGTTTCCTACAGTTTTTTTGTATTTTTTTTCTTGGCCTATTTGTGCATTGAAGTCCCCAAACAGTATTTTCACATTTGATGTTGGGATTTTAGAAAGTTCATGGTCTAGAGATTCCCAATATGTATCTACTTTCTGAGGGTTTTTCTTATTGTCATTGTTGATGGGTGCGTGGCAATTAATAAGTGTATAGGTTTTATTTAGGCCGCGGAATGTCAGAAAAGACAAGCGTTCATTAGGTGACTGGAAGTCGGTTATTGAGTTTACCCAGTTAGATTTCACGATGAAGCCTGTTCCAAGGTGGGGAAGGCCTCTTCCACATGAGTTCCAGCCTTTCTTTCCTTTAAAAATCCTGTATCCTTCATAATCCATTAAATCTTCATCTGTAAATCTGGTTTCCTGCAGCGCACGTATTTGGATTTTATATACCTTCAAGACTTTGGTGAGCTGCTTCAGTTTTCCCGGCTTCAAGAGCGAGTTAATATTTAGGGTTCCAAAGAAATGTACGTTGTTTTTCTTCAGTTTAGAGGATTTTCAATTTCTTGAACGACATGGTGCTTCAGGCTCTCCAGAATCCTTAGGCCTGATTGCGCTGCTGTTAGCGGCGGAAGATTGGTTACCTCCTGGAGTAGTTCTATCTAGAGAAATTGACATCATGCATAGTTGTTTGAAATTCAGGGGAGAGATGGCTTTTTGGGCCATTCCGAGGTTAAAACTGGGATTGTAAGTTCCAGAGTGTGTGTTCAGCCGCTCCTAACATGGAGAACAGACGCTGTTTGTAGCCGCTCCTCTAGGAGTTCAGACGCTGCATTTCGTTAGTTTTTGGTCCGCCCTGGGTATTTGATTTCCCCAGTACCACCTATATCTAGGAGGCATTCCCCTATCCGCCACCTGGGGATGCGCCCGATGGGGGTACTAACAACCCCACACAGGTGATTACCTATTTATTTTAAACATTATCACTCGACTTTACAGCGATTGCAGCAACTGTTCCAGTTTACAGATATTACAATTTTACAACTTATAGCTCGGGTATATTATATACTAATCTGCTTGCACTTTTCTATGGGCAAGACGGAATTGCGTTGGCCAAATGTATACCAACAAAGTTCCCAATATTTTACATAGGACATCCACTATGTGAGCAGAATAATAGGCATAATGGGGACCAGATACATTAAATAGGGGGGGTCAAATTTCCGAAATTAAACGAGAACATTCATTTCCTTACGCAATCCGAAGCTGGATATAAAAGAATTAGTGCAAATATTCAAATTCCTCTCTTACACTCGTGAACATCGAGACAGACGCACAGAGGGCACGTCTGCTCACTTACCCGTCTTCTGTAACACTTCCAGAATATCGCGAGCACCCAGAGGTCTTCCTGGGCCCCGGTGGAGGGGATGGTCGAACCGCTTTGCCGTGACCAACCTCTCCACCCCATATCTTGTGACACTGGAACGTCTTTGACTTTTACCTGCCTGTGCTGTCTCTCTGATCCCCTACCCAGGAGTAAGGTTCGCACTACTATACTACAGAACTACTTCCCAACTAAGGTTTGGCTACGCTTTATGGAAAGGTGTGAGGAGGATTAGGAAAGTTCATGTGCAGATTCACATTCACGTACAAGAAATGCGTAATACACGACACATATAAATAGGTATTATGATGCCTGACACATTTTTTTCCACCCGTGCACATGGGTTCTGTTGCACCCGCGGTTGGCCGTGTCGTGCAATAAAATTGGCAGCGGAACCGCCTCTGTTTGTATTTCCCGTTGCGAGCGAGTATCGAAACCTGCTGCTTATGGAGCGGAAACTACTGTACCGTTTCAAGATTAATTGATGTACGTCTGTACAGCAGCGCAACAAAGTGTTTATAACTTGCTTTTCAGGGTCACCACGAATTATCGCGAGAACGTTTCCCCCGTCATCTCATACATTCCGATAACTGAGGACAGATTGCGTAGAACTCGCCATGTTCTCCACGAGACGGGAAAGCTCATTCACATGCATTCGGCGTCTCTGTAATAGCAGAAGCCACTGTGCAGCAGTCGTACCCGCGCACAGAAGCGTCGTTGTATCCACCCCACCCTAAGAGATTAAAATCTAACCTACTTCGCACACAGTATAGATTCTAACCTAGCGAAGCCTAACTTCCTTGACCCTGCCAAAAACTGACGAAGGAGATCGGACGCACTATGGCCACCCTGTCCACCGATTTTATCTGGCGACCGTCGCAGGCAGCATCGGCGGCCAGCAGTCACTGGCGAATTTCTGGCGCGGGACGCTGCACACGAGCGGACGACGGTCACTTGTAGTACTGTCGGTTATCGTTATGTCGATAAGGTTTCTGAGCCACATGGATCGCTGGCATTCCAAAATTTTATAACCGCACCGTAAACTAATGAGCGCTGAAGTCAATTCACACCGGATGTCAACCACAGTCACGTGACTGAATGGAAGAATATACAGGATGGTTCAAATGGCTCTGAGCACTATGGGACTTAACATCTATGGTCATCAGTCCCCTAGAACTTAGAACTACCTAAACCTAACTAACCTAAAGACAGCACACAACACCCAGTCATCACGAGGCAGAGAAAATCCCTGACCCCGCCGGGAATCGAACCCGGGAACCCGGGCGTGGGAAGCGAGAACGCTACCGCACGACCACGAGCTGCGGACAATATACAGGATGATTTACACAAAATTTTAGTTGGTCTTATTAGTTGCGGCTTGCTCTAAATGGAGAGAAATGTTGGGGGTGGGCAGTGAAACAGTCCTGTAACATTCGAATACAGCACTGGTAGGGTGCAGTTTGACAAAATCGCGAAATGGGACTGGCACATCAGACTGATAATAGGGAAGGGTGAATGCTCGACTTCGTTGTATTGGTAGAATTTTGGGAAAGTGTAGTTAATCTGGAAAGGAGACAGGTTATAGAACGCTGGACCCAGCCATTCTTGAGTACTGTTCGGGTGTTTAGGACCCGCACGCGGTCGGATTAGTGGAACAGATGGAAAAAAATCGGAGGAAGGCTGCTACATTTGTTACTGATAGGTTCGATCAGCACGCAGGTATTACGGAGGTGCTACGTGGGCTCAAGTTCAAATCCCTGGAGGGAAGACCATGCTTTTCTCCGCGAGACACTGTTGCGCAAATTTAGACAACTGTCATTTTAGGCCAACTGCAGAACTATTTTACTGTCACCATGGTACATTTCGCGTAAGAATAATGAAAATACACTACTGGCCAGTAAAATTGCTACACCAAGAAGAAATGCAGATGATAAACGGGTATTCATTGGACAAATATATTATATTAGAACTGACATGTGATTACATTTTCTCGCAATTTGGGTGCATAGATCCTGAGAAATCAGTACCCAGAACAACCACCTCTGGCCGTAATAACGGCCTTGATACGCCTGGGCATTGAGTCAAACAGAGCTTGAATGGCGTGTACAGGTACAGCTGCCCGTGCAGCTTCAACACGATACCACATGTATTGTGAGGAGCCAGTTGCTGGGCTACCATTGACGAGACGTTTTAAATTGGTCAGAGATCTGGAGAATGTGCTGGCCAGGGCAGCAGTCGAACATTTTCTATATCCAGAAAGGCCCGTACAGGACCTGAAACATGCGGTCGTCCATCATCCTGCTGAAATGAAGGGTTTCGCAGGGATCGAATAATGGGTTCACTGTTCACAGTGCCGTCAATGCGAACAAGAGGTGACCGAGACGTCCAACCAATGGCACCCCATACCATCACGCCAGGTGATACGCCAGTATGGCGATGACGAATACACGCTTCCAATGTGCATTCACCGCGATGTCGCCTAACACGGATGCGACCATCATGATAAACAGATCCTGGATTCATCCGAAAAAATGACGTTTTGCCATTCGTGCACCCAGGTTCGTCGTTGAGTACACCATCGCAGGCGTTCCTGTCTCTGATACAGCGTCTAGGGTAACTGCAGCCATGGTCTCCGAGCTGATAGTCCATGCTGCTGCAAACGTCGTCGAACTGTTCGTGCAGATGGTTCTTGTCTTGCAAACGTCCCCATCTGTTGACTCAGGGATCGAGACGTGGCTGCACAATCCGTTACAGCCGTGCGGATAAGATGCCTGTCATATCGAACTGCTAGTGATACGAGGCCTTTGGGATCCAGCACGGCGTTCCGTATTACCCCCCCCCCCCCTAAACCCACCGATTCCATATTCTGCTAACTGTCATTGGATCTCGACCAACGCGAGCAGCAATGACGCGATACGATAAATCGCAATCGCGATAGGCTACAATCCAACCTTTATCAAAGTCAGAAACGTGATGGTACGCATTGCTCCTCCTTACACGAGGCATCACAACAACGTTTCACCAGGCAACGCCGGTCAACTGCTGTTTGTGTATGAGAAATCGGTTGGAAACTTTCCTCATGTCAGCACGTTGTATGTGTCGCCACCGGCGCCAACGTTGTGTGAATGCTCTGAAAAGCTAATAATTTGCATATCACAGCATCTTCTTCCTGTCGGTTAAATTTCGCGTCTGTGGCGCGTCATCTTAGTGGTGTAGCAATTTTAATGACCAGATAGTGAAATTAGGGCTCATACGAGACTTATAGACAGTCGTTCTTCCCTCTCTTTATTTGCGAGTGGAACGGGAAAGGAAATGACTATCAGTGGTACAAGGTACCCTCCGACGTGCACCGTACGGTAGTTTGCGTAGTATGTTGTAACACCGTTACACCCCCCCCCCCCCCCTCATATATCTGGATTTTGTGTGTGTTCCCCCCAGGTAATTGACTAACAGATCAACAGATAGTGCAAAACTGCCGCAATGTCGGATAACGCAAAGTAATAAGGCCCTGTGACTCCTGATTGAACTGCGGTGGCAGTGTTGACATTAATTGATTCACAATTGATCCCTTTTGATTAAAATGGGGTGCACATTGATGTTATACTCAGCTATTGAACACCAGATGCAAATGTTGAACATAAAATTAATTAAGAAAGTGACTTGGGATTTCAACTACTTGATTGAACACAGATGCAGTCGATTAGCACCGATTTATTTTAACTCACGACCTTCAATCATCGCATTACATGACTCTCCTAACAGGCAGTGGTAATAAATTGCGTTTGCGTGAAGTAAAGCGCGATAAATCAAAAGTAATTCCTATCGACTGACCTAGGCGTAATGCGAAGTGCGAGAAGAATTCTACAATACACGGCCCATGAAACCCTCGTGGAAACTTTGCCGACGTGATCCAACAAATTAATCAGCGGCCGGAGCGGGCGCAATATCACTGAATTCAGCGTGGCGGCGCGGCGTCGTTATGCGTACGTCGGCCGACCTCGTGGTGCTGCAAGGCTGCGCTCGTCTATTCACTTCTAGCGATCTTGCGCAGTACATAGCTGAACGAAAACTTTCTATTTCCAAGCTCAATCGTTCCGTTTGATAAGTCCTAAACTGCAGAGAGGCTCACTGTTTCTCTGGCAAGCTGAGTAAAGAACGCCACGTCCGCACTCTAGGCATGCTGGGAACGGAAGACCACCACGGAGACTTCTCCCAGTCTACTCTTCGCCTCGGTTTCCCCTCCAGCAAAATCACTTACGCCAATTGCAGCACAAGTCGCGGTAATTATGCGTCGCTTCCTAGCGCCGACCAATCCCTGCTCTGGGAAGTGAACAAATTCCCACAAAATTTCCCTTCCTCTCAACTTCTGCTAATTAGCTCCTCCCAGGCCATCCATCAAGGTTAGTGTCTGCACAAAATACCAATTTTTCCGGAATTCTGACTCCCAGGAGAGTACTTCAGATTCCTTGGTCCTACATTCCCATCGGAGGCCGGCGTCTTTCATTCTGGCCCTCTTCACCTGATATACTTCAGACTCTGCGGTCTGTGAATTCAGCGTGAAGTTGCTATAGTCACGAACACGCATATTTTGGCCTCTGTTGACCGCTCCACCGTAGATTTGTGCGGCTTTCTCGCATGTTTCACTGAAAATGGGATGACAGACATTTATCAACAGGTGTACAAGTTCTCCGTCTGCTTCCCGGTACACCAGCATGGGGTCAACCACCCACTCACTGTCACTCATCTTAAGGCAGCTGGAGGGCGCGCCCCGTTACCGCTTTCTCAAAGCTTGAGCTGCCCTAAGCTGCCTACTGTCGCTTACCTTCGCCACTCCCCCGCCGGCCACGGTCAGTTCTGAATACTTCCCTGGGATAAACTAGCCTCCAGTAAATTGACGCATTTCCACAAAGTTTTCATGTCGTGTGAATTACTTTAAAACCATCACCCAACATTAATAATTCCAATACGTCCATACTATACCCTCTACAAGATGCATTGTGCCTTGTCAGTCATTTTTGTTCAGCCCTACTGTTCGCTCAATGTGAGTTAGGTGATCTTTAATGACCTCATGTAAGGGGCCTAGTTCTTGTCATCTTACAATGAATGTAGATGTAGGTAGTGTTTACTAATGGTCAAAGGAAAAAATTCATTACTGATGTTCTTGGCTGAGGTCGTAACGCTAGATTTTACTTCCTTTGGTAACTGAAGATTAGGAAAACTCTTGCCCAAACGTTTCAAAACATCAGCATTTATTTGGCAGAGGAGATATACCTAGACAAGCACATCAGTCGACAGCTAGAAACCGAGTGAGCCGGCGCACTGGTCCGCACAATGGACTCCCATTCACAAGGACAACGGTTCATCTCCCATCCGGCCAACTAAATTTAGGGGTCCTGTGATTTCTCCAAATCGTTTGAGGCAAATCTTGGAATGGTTCTTTCGGAAAGGACGTGGTTAATTTTCTTCTTCGTACATCCTTAATTCGAGCATGTGCTCCGTCTCTAATCAACTCCTTGTGGACGGGACGCCAAACCATAGACTTCCTTCCTTCCACCTTGCCCTACAACACAAGCCGCAAGGATTACCTCGGGCGCAGGAACCCTTGCCTGTGGCCGATCTAAGCGATCTAAACGTCGCCTAGACTAATGAGTCACGATCCACGTTGGTACTTGCCAAAGACTGGAAACGAGAATGTGAAAACGGCGTCCACCTCGCCTTTCAGGCGCGTGGCGTAGGTCCAGAATGATTTTCCACTCTGCAGCATAGTGTGCACTGGTTTGAACCTTCCAGATACATTAGAACTTACTACCGAATCGGAACTCGAATCTCGCATCTATCGAGTCCCAATTCGGAACACAGTCTTAATCGGTCAGAAAGTCTGAAATCAGCACACACTCCGCTGCAGAGTGAGTATGTCTTCTGGAAATAACTCTTCATGGTGTCTGCGCAGTATCTTTTCTTCCAGGAGTGGTAGGATATGCGGAGGAACTTTTGCAAAGTTTGGGAGGTAGTAGCTGAGGTACTGGCGGAAGTCAAGCTGTGATGTACACGTGCAGATTGAAGCGACGAATGGAAGTTTGTTCCAAGGCTGGGATTCTGTCCCGAGTTTGCTGCTCACTAGGTTGATACACTAACCACTACGCCTCGCTGGCTCAATGGCTTTGTCAGAACTGCACAGTCTATCCTAGCACGACTCCCTCCTCACTCCAAATTCCTATTCACGCCTCATCCCATTTTACATTCCCGCAAAACTCGATCAGCAAGAGACCCTAGTGGTTAGCACATGTGCCTAGTGAACATGAGAGGCGTTTTCGAATCCTGGCCTTGGTACAAATTTTTCGTTTGTCGCTTCAGTGTACATATATAGATGTATGAGAATTGAAAAGATCTCTCGAACCATATAGTTTCATTTGGACTAAGTAAAGCTGTAGGGTGGGTCGTGCTTGGATAGTGCAGTCAGTAGAGCACTTGCCCAAGAAAGGCAAAGGTCTCAGGTCCGAGTCCGGTTCAAAATTGTTCAAATGGCTCTGAGCCCTATGGGACTTAACTTCTGAGGTCATCAGTCCCTTAGAACATAGACCTACTTAAACCTAACTAACCTAAGGACATCACACACATCAATGGCCGAGGCAGGATTCGAACCTGCGACCGTAGCGGTCGCGTGGTTCCAGACTGTAGCGCCTAGAACCGTCCGGCCACCCCGGCCGGCTCCGAGTCCGGGCCCAGCATAAAGCTTTAAAGGGCCACAAAATTTCAATTGGTGCAAGTATTGACATGCAGGATGTATTGGCAATGGTTGAAGTGTCGCTGCAACAGACTATATAGAAATCCACTGTCAACAACAGAAATTCAGTTTGCCAAACGTCGGACAAGGGTTTCGCATCTCTAAATGAAATGTAGTAACTGTGAACAGACGATTTAGTTTGAACATAGCCCACAGTCATGATAAAGTTTCAGAATGAAATGTTTCCTGCACAGGCTTTTATTCATTTCCATTTTATTTTTATTTTTACTACAACGTTTGAGCTGTGCAGCCAATCACATATAAAATGTTCTTCGCGTTAACTACGTGTGTTTTGAGTTACAGTTGACAATTTCATGAACAGTCTGTTGTTGGCTGGGCTCGAAAGCTCTAGCCAAGATATTAGGTACAGTTCAGCTCCCTGTCAATATTGGATGGCATGGCTGTGTGTTACTACCTGTACTGTACTGAATATTGTGGCTGTCGCATCATGTATCAATACCACCCCACAGGCGTTGCGAAACTGGCAACGGAACTACAAGTTTCCATCAAGATGCCGATAGTGGTCGTGCAGGAGGATCTGGCGGAGCCAATGATGCGTGCCCGCTGAGCCACACCTGTAGCAGTTTTGGACGATGAGCGGCATCTGCTGCCGCGATAGAGGACAGCCGGCGCCAGCCAGACGTCCCTCTCGCCACTGGAGCCTTTTCGCTACGAGACGCAGACACCGCCTAGTCACGGCTCCAACTCCATCGCTCTTGCTTAGTACGGAGACCCTCTTCCTTGTTAACAGACTCTGTTTCTTGCTGCATTATTTGTAATGAGTCTTCGTTCGCTTGGAGAAATACAGGTTAAGCCACTTCTCCATCTGTCCAGCTGTCCTACGACGACAACCGGCACACCACTCTGTAGCCCACCTCCGCCTTACCATTCTGTACAAAGTCGTACACAACAATGGCCACAGCTTTCAAGCCCGGCCAGCCACAGAGTGTCCATGAAATTATGTGACTGTAGGTCAGAACATACGCAGCTAACAAACCGGACATTTTGCTAACAACAAAATAAAAATAAATGGAAACGAATAACAACTGGTATGGAAAACTTATTCCTTTCGAAAAGAAACAGGAACAGAATTTTATAATTAGTATAAAGGACTTCAGATTTAATACTGTATGAGGAAAATAGTATAAGAAAGATGATGAACATGATTAAAATTTTTATGTTTTTCACGTAATGGTTATCAGCGCTTTTGTACATCTTCAATAAATGCCTTTCTTGATACGAATAGTCGCTAGTAACAATAAAATGTTTTGTGACGATGTTCTGTTTACACAAAGAAGAAGCTTTGTTTAGAGTAAATGTGGCAGTGTCCCACCATGGAGAGCACACATAATGAACGAATCAGCGAAAGCCGCGAAATAAAAAAAAAAGCAAATTAATTCATATTTTACATATTCTGAAAAGAATGGAAAATTAAGTAGAGACACTGATGAGTAACCTACAAGAACAAAAGTAGTCGTAGTAAGATAAGGGAAGACAGACGTAGGCCAAAGCAACTACTGTATATATTTAACAATTAGGTCACTGTCGATTGATGAGCGTCCCTGCACATCAGGAGGCAGAGGTGTTCGGTTTTTTAACGAATTGTTCGGGTTTCGGTACCAAAGTACGAGTCGTTCGATATTTTTATAATCCAATTCGTATCACTAATTTATTTATTGATCTGCAAAACCAATCAACACCTGAGTGTCGATATGGTGAAAGTATAACTATGCATTTGTTGTAATTTGAAGTGTGCAAAAAGCAATGACTATTATCAATTGGTTGAAAGCTGTAACTAGGAATAAAAAATATAATTTCAGTTTGTATAGGTTAAATACCGTCTTTTGTAACTGTAACGAAAGTCTTATTAAGACCAAACGCGTTTCTCTTTATTCTAAAACATCGTCAGTAGTCACTGTAGCAATATGAATTTTTTCTCTTACAATTTCTTTTTCTAATATATTAAACAGTTCTCATGCTTTCGACTGTAAACAGTATTAATTCTTATTGTTACTCACGGCTTTGTGTTGTTCACATAATTCTTTCTGTTCTGAAGACAATATGCATAATTTCAGTGTTAAGTTTTTTATTGTGTTCACCCTCAGACCTCAGAACAGCAATCCTTTCGCCAGAAAGTGTTCGATAACTTTATTTAATTAGTCGGGCAAACCTAACAGTACTGTGTGTCTGCTTTCTCTCTTGTACTAAGCACTTGACGTGGACGTTGTTACGGGGTATATTTCTCCCACTGTTCGTAAATACGATTTTACTCTCCGATAAATTTTCCAAAAACTACTGTGTAAATCTTTCAGGATTATACACTCCTGGAAATGGAAAAAAGAACACATTGACACCGGTGTGTCAGACCCTCCATACTTGCTCCGGACACTGCGAGAGGGCTGTACAAGCAATGATCACACGCACGGCACAGCGGACACACCAGGAACCGTGGTGTTGGCCGTCGAATGGCGCTAGCTGCGCAGCATTTGTGCACCGCCGCCGTCAGTGTCAGCCAGTTTGCCGTGGCATACGGAGCTCCATCGCAGTCTTTAACACTGGTAGCATGCCGCGACAGCGTGGACGTGAACCGTATGTGCAGTTGACGGACTTTGAGCGAGGGCGTATAGTGGGCATGCGGGATGCCGGGTGGGCGTACCGCCGAATTGCTCAACACGTGGGGCGTGAGGTCTCCACAGTACATCGATGTTGTCGCCAGTGGTCGGCGGAAGGTGCACGTGCCCGTCGACCTGGGATCGGACCGCAGCGACGCACGGATGCACGCCAAGACCGTAGGATCCTACGCAGTGCCGTAGGGGACCGCACCGCCACTTCCCAGCAAATTAGGGACACTGTTGCTCCTGGGGTATCGGCGAGGACCATTCGCAACCGTCTCCATGAAGCTGGGCTACGGTCCCGCACACCGTTAGGCCGTCTTCCGCTCACGCCCCAACATCGTGCAGCCCGCCTCCAGTGGTGTCGCGACAGGCGTGAATGGAGGGACGAATGGAGACGTGTCGTCTTCAGCGATGAGAGTCGCTTCTGCCTTGGTGCCAATGATGGTCGTATGCGTGTTTGGCGCCGTGCAGGTGAGCGCCACAATCAGGACTGCATACGACCGAGGCACACAGGGCCAACACCCGGCATCATGGTGTGGGGAGCGATCTCCTACACTGGCCGTACACCACTGGTGATCGTCGAGGGGACACTGAATAGTGCACGGTACATCCAAACCGTCATCGAACCCATCGTTCTACCATTCCTAGACCGGCAAGGGAACTTGCTGTTCCAACAGGACAATGCACGTCCGCATGTATCCCGTGCCACCCAACGTGCTCTAGAAGGTGTAAGTCAACTAACCTGGCCCACAAGATCTCCGGATCTGTCCCCCATTGAGCATGTTTGGGACTAGATGAAGTGTCGTCTCACGCGGTCTGCACGTCCAGCACGAACGCTGGTCCAACTGAGGCGCCGGGTGGAAATGGCATGGCAAGCCGCTCCACAGGACTACATCCAGCATCTCTACGATCGTCTCCATGGGAGAATAGCAGCCTGCATTGCTGCGAAGGTGGATATACACTGTACTAGTGCCGACATTGTGCATGCTCTGTTGCCTGTGTCTATGTGCCTGTGGTTCTGTCAGTGTGATAATGTCATGTATCTGACCCCAGGAATGTGTCAATAAAGTTTCCCCTTCCTGGGACAATGAATTCACGGTGTTCTTATTTCAATTTCCAGGAGTGTAGAAAAACAACAAATTTACGGATATATTTGGAATTCACTAAAAATTTAAGTCTTCAACACCCGTGAGCCAGCGCTTATCGTCATACCATAAATACAGAACCAAAATAATCGTCACAATACAAGTCATAGCCAGGGAAGTAAGTATTCCACAATTGTACTGGACGATCATATTTATTATTAATATATGATTACAACAATGTGTCGTAATTTTCTTCACCTCATCTGCAATTCTTTTTCTGTTAAGTTCCCTGTCAGTCCAAATAGTTTCAAAACTGGATTAATAAAAAAGGGGGAAAAGTTAAGACAGTGCTTTTAATGCTTTGGGTATTCTACATTTTGTCAGCCAACTAGAGTACAACGAGCAGAAAGTTTATACGACCATGTCAAATCTCAGAATCTTGTGAGCTTGTTCAACTCGCGCATCACATTTGCTTGAACGTCAGTTATGTCTTCAAAGCAATGAAGCGCATTTTCTGCATTTTGACGTTATTTATAACACCAAGTCTCGTGACCCGTGACAATTTTTTTTCTAGAAAGTAACTGTCCACGTTTTGCATTTCAGTCAAGTCACGATATGCGTCCACGCGTTTTCGTGTTCTTCTAAACATTCTGAAGAATGTCTTGAACACTTGACTTGCTCTTGTGTGATATGTGACAAAGTAACGTTGACACGGTATAGTCGCATGTCTACCGCTTAACGCTGCCTGCACATGTGTTGTTTACTGTTGTTATTTCCAAGCCGGCCGGAGTGGCCGTGCGGTTCTAGGCGCTACAGTCTGGAGCCGAGCGACCGCTACGGTCGCAGGTTCGAATCCTGCCTCGGGCACGGATGTGTGCGATGTCCTTAGGTTAGTTAGGTTTAATTAGTTCTAAGATCTAGGCGACTGGTGACCTCAGAACTTAAGTCGCATAGTGCTCAGAGCCATTTGAACCATTTTTTTTTGTTATTCCCAGCCGCCACCGTAGTAACTGCGATGACATCCGTTACACATCAGGAGCATATAGTCTCGTAACAATTTGGACGGAACGTGTGTTATTATGGACTTTATCATTTTCACCAGTGAACGGTCCATTTGTAATGTTACCCAGCGAGGAGTCCTCATAGTTTGACATGTACACAAACTGAAGTCCATCGTCAAACTTACCGTCGTCGCTATTGGGGCTGAACGATCCGCCCGAGTGAAAGGATACCTGGAGAAATTTGGCACAGCAGACATATCAGTTCTTAAGAAGGAATGGAGTAAATATCCTTTCTGAATCATTGCCAGGCACACGCTTAACTTTGCCGTAACAGAATACAGCAAGAGACAGTATATAGCAAGGTTTTTGACGGCATTTTATCGGTGTATCGGCAGCATATGGTGATTTTTACCGGTGGAGAAGAGACAAGGATACAATGTAGAGTGCTCTGTTATGGTTCAAATGGCTCTGAGCACTATGGGACGTAACTGCTGAGGTCATCAGTCCCCTAGAACTTAGAACTACTTAAACCTAACTAACCTAAGGACATCACATACACCCATGCCCGAGGCAGGATTCGAACCTGCGACGGTAGCGGTCGGTCGGTTCCAGACTGTAGCGGCTACAACCGCTCGGCCACCTCAACCGGCAGTGCTCTGTTATCTTCCCTCTTTGTGTCATTAAAATCCGCCCACGAAGCTGTTTGTCCGTGTACTAAAAATAACTGTGGGCGCTCAGGGACGGACTGGAGCAGATGAGAGCTGGTCGAGGGAATTTTCTTGTTCCCACGAACACTCCTAGAGCACCATCGCTGCCCATCTGATAAGAGAGTTCAGATGGACTAGGAAATTAGGCGCTTGCCACAAAGGCAGAAACCAGATGTGGAATTCTTCTGATGAGCACTGCGACGGATTGGAATCGGGCCGGGCTGGGTGGCCGAGCGGTTCTAGGCGCTTCAGTCTGGAACCGCGCGACCGCTACGGTCGCAGGTTCGAATCCTGCCTCGGGCATGGATGTGTGTCATGTCCTTAGGTTAGTTAGGTTTAGTTAGTTCTAAGCTAGAGGACTGATGACCTCAGATGTTAAGTCCCATAGTGCTGAGAGCCATTTGAACCATTGGAACCGGGGAAGGTGTTGGTGGGGGCGGGGGTGGGGGTGGTGGTGGGGGGAGGGGGAGGGGGGAATGATGCCGACGAAGGAGCGAAAGCAGCCTTCCAGGAATACACCACACTTCCCCCTAACGTCCCCACATGGGCTACAATGTTGTGAATGACAGAGATTGCTGTGGTTGAGTGGTGAACACGCTCGCTGGAAATGATCCACAAAAGGCTGCGGTCAACCAAAGTATTTGGCCGCTGCGCATTTTGCCCCTAATTCAAAGGAGGGAGAAAGTGCTCTTTACATCGAACACTGCCCAGTGACACATGCTTACCTCTTTTGCGACGAAGATCCAACGGAGTGTAGTTTTTGTGGCGTAACAATCACAGAGCGTTATGTTTTAACGTCGTGTGATCTATATGCTGACGTGTTGAATTCCTTGGTCTACTAAGGAACTTACCCTCTATTTTATGTGACAGGGAGAGAACAGCTAGAAAACTGCTGAAAGTTTGTGTAGCATCAGAGGGTGGGTGACTGGTTCATCCTATTAATTACGCGTTCAGCTAGCCATATTTATGCAACGAACTGTTCTATTAATACTACACTTGTGTCCAAAACTTAAGGGCAAAAGTAGCTTTTGCATGATATGTCACTACCAAGGAACGTAACTCGATGAAACCTGGACCGTACATAGAAATAACTGCTAGAGTATAGTATAGAAGGTAACTGAAAGAGTCAATGAGACGGACGGCAACGTCATTCTTATTCAAAGACAATAGTTACACTGATTTATGATTCTACAGTGGTCGTTAGAAAAGGCGGTACGTGGTTATTAGTAAGGTGTGTGATGACCACGGACGGCAGTGCGTGGCCTGCAACGCGCTCCCGTACTGGCCACAAGGTTGGCCAAGAGTTCTTGTGACGGGGCGATTCCTCCAGCAGCGCGGGCAACGTCTGCTGGATGATTGTTGCTGCAAGTGTGGGTGTTGTACAGTAGAATTTCGGTTATCCGACCTTCTGTGTTATCCGACCCTTTCTTTCACTGCGCCAGCCGACGACAGATCAGTGACTAGCGTGTTGTTTGTTGACACTCAGTTCATCGTCGCCGTCTGCTACATTTTTGCGTCTGGAGTGGACGCGTTGCACTTCGTTAATTGTAAAAATTTGTGGTGATGGCTTCAAAACGGAAAAAGGTGGTCGTTTCAATGGAAGAAAAACTTAAAGCATTAAAAAGACCAGACAATGGTGAAACTTTATTAAAAGTGGCGCAAGATTATAACGTCGGGAAAACAACAGCTGGAGACTGGAAAAGGAACCGCAACGAAATTGAGAAGTTGTGTTCTCAGTGAGCAACCTCGGCTGTTTTGGAAGGTCGGAAAACCATGAAAAAATGGGATTATGAAAAAGTAAGTGAAGCTTTGGTTCCTATGGTTTACTCAACATAGAGATAAAGGTGTACCCATGTCGCACCCTATTTTGCAGGAAAAAGCCGTAAAGTTTCGTAACGAACTAAACGAAGGTGAACCTGATTTCATAGCTAGTGTAGGCTGGCTCGATAGGTGGAAGAAGGGATACGAAATTCGGCAACTTAATGTCTGTGGTGAAAAGCTCAGCAAATTTTGAAGCTATTCAATTGTTTAGGAATAAACTTCACAAAGTATTTAACAACGAAAACTTAACAGGAGATCAAATTTTTAACTACGACGAGACTGGTCTCAATTACAAAATGTTACCGGAAAAAACATTAGCGTCAAAGGCCGAAAAGGCAGTGCCAGGCTACAAACGTAGCAAAGAAAGTGACAATTCTTGCATGCGGTAACGCCACAGCAAATTTGAAAATGAAACTATGATAGGTAAGCCAAAAAAACCGAGAGCATTTAAAAATGTATCTAAAATTGCTTTTCCGGTGAAATATTACAACCAAAAAAGTGCATGGATGAGCTCAGACATTTTTAAAGAATGGTTTTTTAACGAGTTCGTGCCACAAACTGAAATGTTTTTGAAAGCCGACAACTTGCCCATCAAGACAATGCTTCTAGATAATGCCACTTGTCATCCTAATGAAGATAAACGTCAAGATCAAGATATAAAGGCCATGTTTTTGCCTCCAAATGTCACATCCTTATGTCAGCCTACGGACCAAGGGACCTTAGAGACACTGAAGAGAAACTATCACAGAAACTTGCTTTCCTCTTTAATTAATGCTATGGACAAGGGAGAAGAGATGCTATAGCAGTTGCGCCGTATTAATTTGAAATACGTAGCTTGTGATGTGGCCCAATCTTGGGAGAGTGTTGGAGCAAATACAATTGCAAAATTCTGGAAAATTTTGCTACAGGAAAATCAAGAAAATTCTCCAGGTGATGAAAATCTACAGCAGGAGATCGAACCAGAAAATACTACCCTGCTTTCATTGTTACGAAAAGTTCCGGGATGTGCTGACGCCACAGATGATGACATAAATGAATGGATTGTCCAAGATGAAGAATTTGAAGTGACAGATGAAGAAGTAGTCAACACGGTAAACGAAAAAGAATAAGACGAAGAAGCGGATGTAGTGGAGGAAAGTGCGCCCAAGATTTATCACAACGAAGGACACAAGGCTTTAGAAACTGCTTTAAAATATGTAGAGCAACTGGAGGAAATACAGTCTACCGAGGTTTTACTACTTAAGAGACTACGTGATTTAGCGGCAAAAAAACGGCAAACAGCAGGGAAACAAAAGACAATTACTAACTTCTTCACACAGTAAATATCTATTCAGTATAATTTGATTTGTATTGTATTAAATGTTTAACTTATTTGGCCTACTTTAGTTTAATTTTTGTGTTTTTTTTGTATTATTTTTCGTGTTATCCGACCTTCCCGCTTATCCGACCTTGCCGCGGCCGGTTTAGGTCGTATAATCGAGACTCTACTGTAATACTTTACCCCCAACGCATCCCACACGTGCTCGATGGTATTTAAGTTGGGCAGCCGCCAGTCAGTCCTTTCGTCGAATATCTTCTCGTTTCGAGACAGTTTGGCGCCGTCGGGTAGTGTCATACGTAAAAATGAAGTCAGGGCCGAATGCACCACTCAGAAGACTGAGTGGTGTAGCAGTACAGTCCCACAATGACCGGTGAGTATTCCGTGTTCAAAGAGTTGGACGTTAACATACCGATGCAACAGTATGCCTCCTCACACCACAACGCCTGCAGCGCCAAATCGATCCCGTTCGAAGTGTTCCTGGGAGCATTACACGCCGTACGGAGACAGGTTGTAGCATGTAATTCACCGAGTAACATCGCGAACAAGATCCTTTTGATGGTCCAGGTGTTGTGGTATTGCGAGACGTAGTGTTGCACGGGCGTCCAGATCTCCAATCTCTGAACACGGTACACTCACTGGTCAGCATGACTGTGGCACTGTACTCCTTCCCCATGTGGGTCTTTTCTGGGGTGCATTCAGCTCTGACTTCTCTTTCACTGACGACTTCACGCAATCGCATCGAACTGTGCAGGTGGAGCAGCTCTCGGAAGGAGATTGGTCTGGCGGGTCCGTTTCTCTGACTGAATTTCCTTCGAGTACGTGTGGCATGTATTTCATGCAGCTTGTAAACATACACTGACAAATATCCTGCAGTAGCCAGTCACGCTGATGAGGCTATGGAACGCCCTACCACAAGGACACCTTATCAACCTTGTTTCCAGCATGAGAGCACGTTGCAGAGGGTACTTTGCCGTCCATGGTTTGATCACACGCCATGTTAATAACCGTGTCTCTCCTTTTGTAATCTCCACAGGACCATCATGAGTCAGGGTAACATTAGCGCAGTTGTTGTCTTTCAATAAAAATGTAATCTCTGTTCGCCTCATCTGGAATTTCTTTCCATCACCTTCTGTACTATACTGCAGCAGTCTTTGTACGTATGGCACAAGTTTCACTGTGCTGTGTCACTTGGCAGTGACACATCATGCAAAAATTAATTTCGTTCATAAGTTTCTCGCAGAAGGGTGTTATTGTAGGGGAACAATATGAACAGATATACTGGAGAACATGTGTACAATTTTTTTTTTTTTTTTTTTTTTTTTTTTTTTTTTACGAGCAGGGAAGGCTGTACACATATAGACTTTACTTTTCACTTTAACAGGAGTGACTACTTGTACCATCGTACCACGATAGTGAGAACAGGTCCTGATTATCTCGCAGTTTAGTGCCCAACAGTTTTAAAAACATTCATCCGTCCTATTTGTAATCCTGATCCCAGTTACATGTCAACCATGCAATTCGGAATTTATTTCTTCTCCTTTTACTGTGCGAGCCAACATCTACCTCGAACAAAACGTTTCAACTGCTTGTATGTAAGGAAAATTTTATGCACAGTGTAAGACGTCGTGGTCTCCTGACCTTCATTGCTTACAGATTCTGCCCTCACAATCATATTCCACACATCAAGACGCTTCATTCGAACCCGAACTCGATAAGGTAAAGTCAATGTTGTATGAATTCATGTAAATGATATGCAAATAACAAGTGCGCACCGGGGTTGAAATGCTCGAGGCTGGCGTACACGCATACATTCCAGACACGACGGTCACAGGAGCTTTTAGTTCGAGAGAGGCAGACCACACACCAGGAAGCCGGTCCCTTCAGAGTACGAGTCAACGTCGGCCGCCCGTGGAGCAGACAGCGTGTGTCGAGTGAAAGGGGGAACGACCCCGTGTTCGGCTTAAAAGCAAATTCCGCTACATTGTGTGGGAGCGTCCAACCTACACATTCGTTACACTTAGCACGCAGTTTCAGAGAATTTCACAGGGAGACAGCAAACGCCAAACGCCGATACTATAGATTTCTGGATTGGTCGCCTTAAGCGAAACGTCATTCTTCCGTTTTAGAAGATCAGTGCTGATTTGTTGTTGTTGTGGTTTTCAGTCCTGAGACTGGTTTGATGCAGCTCTCCATGCTAATCTATCCTGTGCAAGCTCCTTCATCTCCCAGTACCTACTGCAACCTACATCCTCCTGAATCTGCTTAGTGTATTCATCTCTTTGTCTCCCTCTACGATTTTTACCCTTCATACTGCCCTCCAATACTAAATTTGTGATCCCTTGATGCCTCAGGACCTGGCTTGTGTGATGCGGGGTACACTGTGTACCAGATCACTTCCCCATTTTCCTATTCCAGTAGCGGATACTGTGCAGGAAGAAAGATTGCTGGCAAGCCTCTGTGTGAGATTGAATCTCTCTAATGTTTTTCCTTCAAGACCTTTTATCAAGATATGCGTTGGGGGAAACAGGTATATTAGATGACTCTTCTAGGAACCTACTGTTGTGTACAACATTTTACACAGTGATAAGTAGAGGTTGGCTACAGAGTGGTATGACAAGTTTCGTAGGAAAACGCGCCCCCTTATACCAGAGAGAGACTTGTGATAAGACTTACAATGAGAAATCATTTTTTAGAAAATACTGTTCTGAAATTCAGGTTTTTAAACCATAATATTTATAATCAAAAACATAACCTCACAAGCTTCCAATATAAACAACAGCTGCAACCGCCGTACCGGTGTCACTTTGCTCCATAGTTCTGCTTCATACGTATTGGCACAAGTCGGTAGTTTTCGTGACTATGACATCATGTTTTCAAATGCTGCCAGCCGCAACGTTCGAACGGTTGCTTTTTTCCTGCTCTGTGAACGTGTGTTCAGTATTAATCAACAAGGCATTTAGCGGTAAATGACGATGAAGATATTCTTGCTCCATCTGGGTCTCGTACAATTCCGATTTCCCATGTCTTCACGAAACGTTAATTCCGTGTGCATTCTGTACCATGGCAGCTGATCGTTATGTCGCGCCTGAGTTGATAACAGTGCAAGATAAAGTTAAAACATTCCTCCCCTCCCCCTCCTCACCCTGAGGCTGCCGTAATCTTCCTCCTCTCCTCTCCTCCCCACGTCATGTTACACTGCCCTAGGGAAAGACTATATGTAATGTTCTTCAGTCAGATTTCGTCACTTGGAACTTTCACGATAGTGAGTGAAAAAGAAATCACAGGTTTTATTTATACAGGTAATAAATAAATTCGCATCTAAATGTAAAATGTAACTGTTGTTATTGTTGTTGTCTTCAGTCCTGAGACTGGTTTGATACAGCTCTCCATGCTACTCTATCCTGTGCAAGCTTCTTCATCTCCCAGTACTTACTGCAACCTACGTCCTTCTGAATCTGCTTAGTGTATTCATCTCTTGGTCTCCCTCTACGATTTTTACCCTCCACGCTGCCCTCCAATGCTAAATTTGTGATCCCTTGATGCTTCAGAACATGTCCTACCAACCGGTCCCTTCTTTTTGTCAAGTCGTGCCACAAACTCCTCTTCTCCCCAATTCTATTCAATACCTCATTAGTTATATGATCTACCCACCTAATCTTCAACATTCTTCTGTAGCACCACATTTCGAAAGCTTCTATTCTCTTCTTGTCCAAATTATTTATTGTCCATGTTTCACTTCCATACATGGCTACACTCCATACAAATACTTTCAGAAACGACTTTCTAACACTTAAATCTATACTCGATGTTAACAAATTTCTCTTCTTCAGATACGCTTTCCTTGCCATTGCCAGTCTACATTTTATATCCTCTCTACTTCGACCATCATCAGTTATTTTGCTCCCCAAATAGCAAAACTCATTTACTACTTTAAGTGTGTCATTTCCCATTCTAATTCCCTCAGCATCACCCGACTTAATTTGAATACATTCCATTATCCTCGTTTTGCTTTTGTTGATGTTCATCTTATATCTTCCTTTCAAGACACTGTCCATCCCGGACAACTGCTCTTCCAAGTCCTTTGCTGTCTCTGACAGAATTACAATGTCATCGGCGAACCTCAACGTTTTTATTTCTTCTCCATGGATTTTAATACCTACTCCGAATTTTTGTGTTGTTTCCTTCACTGCTTGCTCAATATAAAGATTGAATAACATCGGGGACAGGCTACAACCCTGTCTCACTCCCTTCCCAACCGCTGCCTCCCTTTCATGCCCCTCGACTCTTATAACTGCCATCTGGTCTTTGTACAAATTGTAAATAGCCTTTCGCTCCCTGTATTTTACCCCTGCCACCTTTAGAATTTGAAAAAGAGTATTCCAGTCAACATTCTCAAAACCTTTTTCTAAGTCTACAAATAAAATGTAACTAATAGAATAAAAAATATCTATGACTTACTTTTATACTTGTAAAATAATTAAGTAGTTTCCATGTTACTAGCCAAATACAAAGGTCTTGATCATTTAATTAACATGAGACTCTATGTGTAAAAATTGAACTGAAAAACCACTATTGTTGTTTGTAATTTTTGGCAGCGTTGACACAACTCTACTCCGTGGCGCCACTGACCGGGTCAAGCATATGAACAATCGGCATGTAACCACAGCATAGTAGTAACAATGGCGGCAGCAGCAAAGTAGCTGTCGAATTGCCACGGTCGTCTCTCAGGCCTGCATCTGCCTGTGCCAATGGTGTCAAAGCCAATAGCGCTGCGGCCCGACCTGGTGTCGGAAAGTTTGGGAGACTTTCGTTTGCATTCAGACGATTAGCTGCGTCCTCTTCAGTACACAAATGTGATAAATGGTCACGCACTTAGTTCTTTACCAGAAATTAACACGTTTTGACGGAAATTAATGACGATTCTGGAGTTATATTACATATGTTCCATACCTATTTAGCGTACTAATTTTAATCTCGTGTGTACTGGAGACTAATCTCTTTGATTTTCAGTTAATTTTTTTCCTTTTATAAATACAGCACATTATACAGACGTTCACTTTAAAACACGGCTTACGTTATTTATTTCTTATTGACACACATAACATGAGACGTCGCCTTGCTACTACATCGCTGAAGTTGTTGGCAGTCGTAAACAAAAGGCGATATGTACCGGTCACAACTTTGGAATAGTACTCAATTTATCTTCGGTATACTGTGCGTGCGTACACACACACACACACAATAACACACACACACACACACACACACACACACACACACACACACACACACACACACAGTACCATCTGCCCGTCACATCACGTTGGCAACCCATTGTCACGTTCACTTATGCTGGCGCAGCGGCAAATTATAATTACGTTGTGATTTAATACACGTGTACTATATCAAATCTCCGATGCTGAACAGTTAAAAAAAAAAAAAAAAGTCTCTGGGAAGCGCCGGAACGCGTTCCGGCCGAAATTAAGCCCTGGTCCAAGCTGAGGAAGGCGGAGGCTCTCTGAGCTGAGCACAAACGATGGAGTGGCGACTAGTATCACTGTATCACCACATAGCGAAGTAGCTCCGAGGGCGAGTGGACCGACTAGCTGCCGGCGATCCTCCTACATTGCGGTGGCAGAGGGCGCTGGCACTCCAGAGCAGTGGCTCAGCAGGCGTGCACCATTGGATCCGCCAAGTCACGCACTACCACTATAGGCGTCTGACGGAAATTTGCAGTTCTGTTGCCAACTTTGACACCTGTGGGGTGGTATTATTACGTGTTACCACACCTACGCTCTCGGTACTTCAACACTAAGCCACACTGTGATGCAGAACCCATCTCTTGCAGCTTCTGCCACTGAAGCGCTTTCGCGCTTACTAAATGAACCTGTTACGAAATGCTCTGCTCTTCTTTCGCTCTTCCCTATTCCCTCTATCAGTCTTATACGGTATGAATCCTAGCCTGATGAACAAATTTTGCAATATTGTTCAAACGAGGATTCTGTAAGCTAGTTCCTTTGTGGATGGACTACATTTCCTGAGGAACCTTCCAGTGTATCTCAGTCTGGCATCACCCTCGCATGCGATTAACTTAACGTGGTCGTACCACTTCAAATCGCTACGTAGCTATACTCCAAAATATTTTATGAATGTGACCGATTACAGTGATCGTACCGCTGTAGTATTAGGTTGATACGTAAGTTCGTAGCGTTTTTCCATAAGTTTAATGAACACAAGAAATACACATAACAGAGACTTTAGTCATCAATAATATATTATCATTAAGAGTGTAAGTAGGCTGTTTAGGTTTTTATGTTGGTAACGTCACGTAGCGCTCTGTATGAAAATCACTGTGTGCATGGTTGGCATTGTTGGAATATTCGCTATTGTAGTGTCGGGCAGTTGGATGTGAACAGCGCGTAGCGTTGTGCAGTTGGACGTGAGCCGCCAGTAGTGGTGGATGTGGGGAGAGAAATGGCGGAGTTTTGAGAGCGGATGATCTGGACGTGTGTCCATCAGAAAGAGTAAATTTGTAAAACTGGATGTCATGAACTGATATATATATATATATATATATATATATATATATATATATATATATATATATATATATATATATATATAACACTATTAAGGGCCGGCCGGAGTGGCCGTGCGATTCTAGGCGCTACAGTCTGGAGCCGAGCGACCGCTCCGGTCGCAGGTTCGAATCCTGCCTCAGGCATTGATGTGTTGATGTCCTTAAGTTAGTTAGGTTTAATTAGTGCTAAGTTCTAGGCGACTGATGACCTCAGAAGTTAAGTCGCATAGTGCTCAGAGCCATTTGAACCATTGGAACACTATTGAGGTAAATACATTGTTAGTTCTCTATCAAAATCTTTCATTTGCTAAGTATGCCTATCAGTAGTTAGTGCCTTCAGTAGTTAGAATCTTTTATTTAGTTGGCAGTATTGGTGCTCGATGTATTGCAGTAGTTCGAGTAACGAAGATTTTTGTGAGGTAAGTGATTCATGAAAGGTATAGGTTATTGTTAGTCACGGCCATTCTTTTGTAGGGATTATTGAAAGTCAGATTGCGTTGCGCTATAAATATTGTGTGCCAGTTTAGGGATGATCAGAATAAGTAAACAAAGAAATGTCTGAGTACGTTCAGTTTGCTCATCTGTATGAAAAACAAATAACGTTAGAGGTTTACCAGCACAGTAATTCATAATTTTTCTAAGGGGAGGTTTCAACAGTTTGCAGAGGCTGGGCTAACTTTTCGATTCCACGACCGTAGGAATCACATGGTTTGGAGGCGAAGAACTCGTCGAGCCATGTTCGGCCCGCATTTTCACTGTGAAATGAAGTTCCTTGAAGGTTTCTCTACAGTGAGTGGAAAACGTGAAACTCCGAGAACGCAAGATCAGGTGCATGAAGTGGGTGCGGAACGACTTTGCCAACACGGCTCCTGTACAGTGTTTTTTGTCAGTCTAGCAGGAATCTGGCGGGCACTATCGTGGAGTAGCATCGCTTCACGCGGTCTTCCTGGTCGTTGTTGTTGGACTGCGTCTGCGAGACGTCTCACTTGTTGACAATAAATTACACCTCGGGGAAGCAATTCCTATTACACAACACCGTCCCTGTGCCACTATATGCATAACATTATTTTATGTGGATGTGCGCAGGTCTTTGTACGAGGAGATGCTGCTTTGTTTGCGCCCAGCCAATTCTTTCTTTTCCTTGTGTCAGCATAGAGACACAATTTCTCCTCACCTATAACCATACAGGTTAGGAATGGTCGGTGTTGTTCACGAGCCAATTTACTACGAGCAAGCAGAGATGCACATATGGTCACCCACTGATTTTTGTGAGTTTGGTTAAGAGCAAGCAGCACCCATTTATACGATTTTTGAATCTTCCCTATTGTTCGCAAATGTTGCACGATGGTGAATGGTCACAGTTCATCACATCTGCGAGTTCTCTAGTACACTGACGTAGATCATTCTGGACTAATGCGTTTAAACGATTTTCCTCCTGAAACGCGCAGAGTACTTAATGTCAAAACGATCGAGCCTTCTCAAAACGATGACAGAACCCTTTCCCTGCAGTGCTCTGTCCAGTGGCATTTTCCCCAAACACGGCGCAATTGTTTCTGTCTCCTCCGCTGCTGTCACACATTTGTTAAACTCAAACAGAAGAAAATGTCTGAAAGGTTCCGATATTTTCACTCGGCATTCCATTTTATAGCGTCCGCAGCTCCTCCTATTGCCTCCAAATGACAAACTGATAATATGTAAACTCAAATCGCATCCTTGAACAACAAATAAAAAATGACAAACGATAAATAAACCCTTAAGAACCGGAATACCAACATCCGAACCAAAACGCTACGAACTAATGCACCAACTTAAAATTAATTTTTGATGACGCTAAGACAGAGATTTAGGAACCAGATTTTAAATTGTAAGACATTCCCAGGGGCAGATGTGGGCTCTGACCACAATCTCTTGGTTATGAACTGTATATTAAAACTGAAGAAACTGCAATAAGGTGGGAATTTAAGGTGATGGAACCTGGATAAACTGGCAGAACCAGAGGTTGTAGAGAGTTTCAGGGAGATCATTAGGAAATGATTGACAAGAAGGGGGGGAAAGAAACACAGTAGAAGAAGAATGGGTAGCTTTGAGAGATGAAATAGTGAAGGCAGCAGAGGATCAAGCAGGTAAAAAGACGAGGACTAGTAGAAATCCTTGGGTAACAGAAGGGATACTGAATTTAATTGATGAAAGGAGAAAATACAAAAACGCAGTAAATCAAGCAGCAAAAAAGGAATACAAACATCTCAAAAATGAGATCGACAGGAAGTGCAAAATGGTTAAGCAGGGTGGCTAGAGGACAAATGTAACAAACGTAAAGGCATATATCACTAGTGGTAAGATAGATACTGCCTACAGGAAAATTAAAGAGACATTTACAGAAAAGAGAATCACTTGCATGAATATCAAGAGGTCAGATGGAAACCCAGCTCTAAGCAAAGAAGGGAAAGCAGAAAGGTGGAAGGAGTATATAGAGGGTATATACAAGGGCGATGTTCTTCAGGACAATATTATGTAAATGGAAGAGGATGTAGATGAAGACGAAATGGGAGATATGATACTACGTCAAGAGTTTGACAGAGCCCTGAAAGACCTAAGTGGAAACAAGGCCCCGGGAGTAGACAACATTCCGTTAGAACTACTGATAGCCTTGGGAGAGCCTGCCCTGACAAAACTCTACCATCTGTTGAGCAAAATGTATGAGACAGGTGAAATACCCTCAGACTTCAAGACGAATATAAAAATTCAAATCCCAAAGAAAGCAGGTGTTGACAGATTTGAAAATTACCGAACTATCAATTTAATAAGTCACAGCTGCAAAATACTAACGGGATTTCTATACAGGTGAATGGAAAAACTGGTAGAAGCCGACCTCGATGAAGATTAGTTTGGATTCCGTAGAAATGTTGGAACACGTGAGGCAATACTGACCCTACGACTTATGTTAGAAAATGGATTAAGGAAAGGTAAACCTACGTTTCTAGCATTAGTAGACTTAGAGAAAGCTTTTGACAATGTTGACTGGAATACTTTCTTTCAAATTCTAAAGGTGGCAGGGGTAAACTACAGGGAGCAGAAGGCTATTTACAATTTGTGCAGAAAACAGACGGCAGTTATAAGATTCGAGGGACATGAAAGGGAAGCAGTGATTGAGAAGAGAGTGAGACAGGGTTGTAGCCTATCCCCGCTGTTATTCAATCTCTGTATTGAGCAAGCAGTGAAGGAAACAAAAGAAAATATCGTAGTAGGAATTAAAATCCATGGAGAAGAAATAAAAACTTTGAGTTTCGCCGATGACATTGTAATTCTGTCAGAGACAGCACAGGACCTGGAAGAGCAGCTGAACGGAATGGACAGTGTCTTGAAAGGCGCATATAAGATGAACATCAGCAAAAGCAAAACGCTGATAATGGAATGTAGTCGAATTAAATCGGGTGATGCTGAGGGAATTAGATTAGGAAATGAGACGCTTAAAGTAGTAGATGAGGTTTGCTATTTAGGGAGCAAAATAACTGATGACGGTCGAAGTAGAGAGGATATAAAATGTAGACTGGCAATGGCAAGGAAAGCGTTTCTGAAGAAGAGAAATTTGTTAACATCGGGTATAGATTTGAGTGTCAGGAAGTCGTTTCTGAAAATATTTGTATGGAGTGTAGCCATGTATGGAAGTGAAACGCGGACGATAAATAGTTTAGACAAGAAGAGAATAGAAGCTTACGAAATGTGGTGCTACAGAAGAATGCTGAAGATTAGGTGGGTAGATAACATAACTAATGAGGAGGTACTGAACAGAATTGTGGAGAAGAGAAATTTGTGGCACAACTTGACTAGAAGAAGGGATCGGTTGATAGGACATATTCTGAGGCATCAAAGGATCACCAATTTAGTATTGGAGGGCAACGTGGAGGGTAAAAATCGTAGAGGGAGACCAAGATATGAATACACTAAGCAGATTAAGAAGAATGTAGGCTGCAGTAGGTACTGGGAGATGAAGAAGCTTGCACAGGATAGAGTAGCATGGAGAGCTGCATCAAACCAGTCTCTGGACTGAAGACCACAACAACAACGCTTATTTATCCGCAGTACGTTATATTTCATTACGTTGAGGGTCAATTGCGATTCCATGCACCATACTTTTATCGCCTGCAAGTCTTCCTGTATTTTACTGCAATTTTGTAGCTTCGCGACTGCCGGCCAGAGTGGCCGAGCGGTTAAAGGCGCTACAGTCTGAAGCCGCACGACCGCTACGGTCGCAGGTTCGAATCCTGCCTCGGGCATGGATGTGTGTGATGTCCTTAGGTTAGTTAGGTTTAAGTAGTTCTAAGTTCTAGGGGACTTATGACCACAGCAGTTGAGTCCCATAGTGCTCAGAGCCATGTGAACCATTTTTTAGCTTCGCGACTTCTCTGTATACAACAGCATCATCTGCGAAAAGCCTCATGAATGTTGCGATGCTATTTACTACGTCATTCTTCAAGCTTCAAATTCTGTTTTTGCAGACTTCCTCGCTTGTTCAGTAATTTGTACCCTGCGTTGGAAACCAGCACCTAGAGTGCTTTCACTATTAGATACCACATGATTTATTTTCCACGCAGCAGCGCTAAACTCTTCGCTGTGTGCGCCCACCGCGATGCCGTTTAACACCGCAGCTCTGTCTCTCTTCTGAGAACACACTCGCGTCGCTACCAGCAAACAGGGCCTCCGGCAGATGGAAGCGTTTATTTTCCCAGGAACTCTCGTATTTGTTTCCATGCTTTAGAGGCTGTGCAAAGTTCCAGAAACCGCTGCGACTGTACAGACACGTGTCTTGCGTAGCGATCGCAGACTTCGTTCCTATATACCTCCGTGAAAATGATTTCGTTGCGAGCTTTAGAGAAGTGCCTGGTACCCTCCGTATGGAGCCTAGTCGTTCGTGAATAAAGAGGAACTGAACACGCAGATGGTGGTGTTCGAGCCATATTTTCTGCCATTTCGTGTGTTTATTACAGTCTTTATTAAAAATTTCTGGAGTGGTTTTTACTGGCGATTGTCCGGAATTTAGCCTGTTGGCTGTAGCATTTGGGATAAAAGCATGTAAGGGAAGCGAAGAGTTGTCCAGTACAGGCGCATGAACGACAGTGCGTGGTACCAATATGTTATAAAACGCCGCTCGGGAAAACGCGACTTTTCAGTACGTCATCTCTCGAGTTCTATTGATCACAGACATAAGGGGTCACTTGTTTTGGGTAGCCCTTAGTGTAGCGACCATTTGTATAGCAACAGGAACAACGGGCATACTGTAGCTATATAACAGAAAAAGGATCGCAACTTTAAAGTTACAAACTTCCTCCAGTCCAGGCAAATTGAGCGAATCAGTCGCTTCTTATGCATTACGGTCCACCCCGGCAGCTGAGCGGTCAGCGCGGCGGTCTGTCACGCCAAGGGGCCCGGGTTCGATTCCCGGCTTGGTCAGAGATCATCTTCGCTCAGAGACTGGGTGTTGCGTTGTTCTCATTACCACTTCATCATCATCAGTAGCAGGCTTCGGGAAACCACCACTGGAATCACTTCCCTAGACGCTCATGCGGTGAACCTCTCTGACGAGGCTTCCCCCAGGACAAGACCTTGCCATGCCAACACCGTGTTACTAGTGGAGGCCAAAATGCACGCGTTTTAGCTCACGCAGGCTGGCGTGAGGAGGGAAGAACTATACTGACGTGAGATCTGGAACATGACAAGGAATTAGAATTCAGAAAGCGGACGCAATTAGTTTGATACTTAACTTTAATCCATTAATGATGAACTTCGCTCTTGACGGTACATGATTCACAATATTATCTGTTCACAATACATTCGTAGTAACTGAATATGGCGCCTTGCTAGGTCGTAGCAAATGACGTAGCTGAAGGCTATGCTAAACTGTCGTCTCTGCAAGTGAGAGCGTATGTAGTCAGTGAACCATCGCTAGCAAAGTCGGCTGTACAACTGGGGCGAGTGCTAGTGAGTCTCTCTAGACTAGGCCTGCCGTGTGGCGGCGCTCTGTCTGCAATCACTGATAGTGGCGACACGCGGGTCCGACGTATACTAACGGACGGCGGCCGATTTAAAGGCTACCACCTAGGAAGTGTGGTGTCTGGCGGTGACACCACAATATATATGCATTACGTGTGGTCTACGGTGGACCTTAGGCGGTATATGAAAGCACCATTTGTTCATGGTCACTTCTTAAGAAAAGTCCGAAAACTCATGACTTTTTCGTTACCAAAAATAACAGTTGTGGGTATGGCCACTTTTGTACAGTGGTCAAAATACACTGAAAAGCGAAAGAAACTGTTTCAGATGCCTAATATCGTGTAGGGCGCCCGCGAGCACGCAGAAGTGCCGCAACGCGACGTGGTATGGACGCGACGAATGTCTGGAGTAGTGCTGGAGGGAATTGACACCATGAATCCTGCACGGTTGAGAATAAATCCGTAAAAGTATGAGGGGATGGAGATTTCTTCTCAACAGCACGTTGCAAAGCATTCCATATATGTTCAATAATGTTCATGTCTGGGGACTTTAAACTCAGAAGAGTGTTCCTAGAGCCACTCTGCATCAATTCTGGACGTGTGTGGTGTCGCATTGTCCTTCTGGAATTGCTGAAGTCCGTCAGGATGCACAATTGACATGATGGATGCAGGCGATCAGACAGGATGCTTACGTACAAGTCACCTGTCAGAGTCATATCTAGACATATAAGGGGTCCCATATCACTTCAACTGCACACGACCCTGCACCATTACAGAGCCTCTACCAGCCTGAACAGTCTGTAGGGAAGAGCCTACTCACGCCTCATAAAATTCACATCAGTCTTTCCATTGTGTGCAAGCCTAGTCTGCCGTAACTAGCTCTGACGTCATAAATGTTGTGCAATACTTTAAAAATCAAGTAAATAACCTGAAACGCTTCTAGCATGTCAGGAGTAATACCAAATCAATATGTGTTGAATATCAGTACAATAACTTTAACCATTTTCGAAATTTGGATATTTTTCTGTAAAAATCATTAGCGCAACAGAAAAGAGCTAGAAACTTAAAAACTGATATTTAGATTCCTTTTTCATAATAATTTAGTAGAAACAGTATTCTGGATCTCACAAATTAAAATTTTAGTTGAAATTCATGATTTTCTGGTTTTTGTCTTAAAAATTAAGGAAGCAAGATAGATTAAGTAGGTGAATAAATAAGGCTAGGATGTTTAAATTTAAGTAGAAGGGAGATCTGCTATAATCATAAAGATGTGAGAAGTTTCAACTGGATAACTATAAAAGTATAGCGATAGCGTATCTCCAAAGGGCAAGTTCAGAGCTCGTCTACTGCATGTAGTGTAATTAAATTAATTCTCTCGCCCAAAATATTTGACGTAGCCACGTCGGACTTTTATTATGATTACTTACCCGTGTGCTGATTGCACATTTAAATTGAGAGCTTCATCGGCCATCAGCAAAGGAAGCAATGATTTATTCGATAACTTAAAGTGGTACATTACTAGCCCAGCGGCTAGTCGGGAGAGCGGATTTGATCAGGCGTTCCCTTAGCCATCCGCACCGCGGCTTTATATATAAGAACGCTGCACGCCAGAGAAAGGCCCCAGTTCTCTGCAGACGCTGATTAGCGCACCACCTGTGCCGGGAGTCGCGTCGCGTCGGTATCATTCCTATAAACAGTCTACAGTCTCAGATGCCGTAATAAGTTACTAGGGATACGCGTAACCATGAAATCGTTTTCGAGTGAAGTGTTAATTCTGGGATGACTTTAATGATCTATCTTCAGTTTGCGTATGTCGTATTTTCACGTGCCCCCACAGGACTGACATTCTACCATTATTTAGCGTGGGGTTTGATGAACATTATCATTAAATTATGGTGAGCATTTACTTAAACATTTAATTTGAACAGTTATAGTTGCATCAGCGCATTAGACTCTGAACTGCTCTGGTAGTTGGATTGTGTGGATTCTTTTTGGTCTGTGACTTTCAGAATATAGTGAACATTTTAGAGAGAATGGTTTTTGATTATGAATCCCAGACAATCTCCTAATTCCTCAGAGCTATAAGCTGTAGCTATAAATGTATTTCTCAGATGAAGTGGGCACTAGGAATTCTAATTACAGGCTTCACGTTTTGCTAATCACTTTCTGGTTGCCAATATTGTAGTTAGAGAGCCAGTGTTGAGAACGGCAAACAACAGCATAAATAATAGGAACATTTATTAACAATTAGTATTCCACCCGCCGCCCCACAAGTCCCCTGCTGACATGCAAGGTCTATGGATTCACGAGGTTGTCTCGTTACCCCTACTCGTCCATCCGCTCGATACAATTTGAAAAGAGACTCCACCGACCAGGCAACATGTTTCCAGTCATCAGCAGTCCATAGTCGCTGTTGACGGGCCAAGGTGAGGCGTAAAGCTTTGTGTCGTGCAGTCATCAAGGGTACACGATTGGGCCTACGGCTCCGAACGCCCATATCAGTGATGTGTCGGTGAACGGCTCGCACGTTGACACTTTTTGAAGGCCCGTAATTGAAATCTGCAATAATTAGCGGAAGGGTTGCTCTTCTGTCACGTTGAACGATTCTCTTCAGTCGTCTTTGGACCCGTTCTTGCAGGATCTTTTTCCGGCTGCAGCGATGTCGGAGATTCGATGTTTTACCGGATTCCTGATGTTCACAGTACACTCGAGAAATGGTCGTACGGAAAAATCCCCACTTCATCGCTACCTCGGAATTGCTGTGTCCAATCGCCCGTGCGCAGCCTGTAACACAACGTTCAAATTCACTTAAATCTTGATAACCTGCCAATGTAGCAGCAGTAAGCGATCTAACAACTGCGCCAGACATTTCTTCTCTTATATAGGCATTGCCGACCGCAGCGCTGTATACTGCTTGTTTAGATATCTCTGTACTTGAATACGCATGCCTATTCCATTTTTTTTTTTTTTGGCGCTTCAGGCAAATGTTTCATACCGCTTTAATATCAGTACTGGATGTAATAGGAATCAAAAACTGATTTTGTTCTGTCACGTACAGTCATAAGGAAACAAAAATGAAGAAGATTAGCAAATATCCACTTGATAAATGCAAAGAGAAAGCAAAGACGAAACATTACCGAAAATTCCACTATAAACACTACAGTTTCTTCTCACTGTCATCCTGCATGTCACAATGTTCATGAACCATTTGCTTCTCCTCGCAGCTGAAGACTCTTTAGAATGCGGTTACGCATACTGTTTATCAGACTGCCCTAATAAGCCTTAGGGATATTGTCTCATTCCTCCACAGCGGCTTGTGATGCCCTGTAAGGTCTCTGGTGGGAAAGGTAGATTTCAAACCTCTCGTTTTATCATGGTCCATGCATTATCAGTGGAGTGACGTCTGGAGAATATGGAGGCCTTTCATTGTAATTTGTTCTATGCTCCACTGGGAAGCTGTTCACAAGGTTGTGACTATGGGGCGTGCATTGTCGTCCATCAGCGTGAATCCTGCTCCAGTATGTTGACCAAATGGAACCACATTGTGTGTAAAGATATCGTCCGGATGCTGCACACCAGTCATCCTCCCACGCATTGGCATCAGGGTGACCTGTGACCATTCATGACTCCACCCAAAACATGACTGAAGCGCCTTGATAAGGGTGACGGTCTACGATACAATTAGGGTGTAAACATTGTGCTCGTTGCCTCCACACACGAATATCACTATAATCAGAGTGGAGAATGACACGGGTCTCATCAGAAAAGCCCGTTGTGTCCTATTGCTGTCTAGTCTGCAAAGAGTGGTTTCGTGCCATTGCGACGTGAGCCCCTCTCCGTACACGATTTAGAGGCGGAACCTCGAGAAATCTTCTGGCGTTTAATCTATTTTCATCGAGCCTGTTTCCTATCGGCTGTGTTGACACCTGAAATTCTATAGCTGTCTGGAACTACCGCCATAGACGTGTAGCAATGTGTTGAGGATTTCTGTTTGCTGTTCTACCCAGGTATCGGTCCTGCACACCTGTCGTTTCTCTTCTGCGGCCACTTCTTTGACAATCCTCAACTGATTCTGTCGCCAGAAACTTGTTCCAGATACTGGAGACACCACTTTCGCTAACAGCGACATTCGCTCCGAAGTCAACCTGCGTCATTCCCTGCGCCACTAGAGCGACTATGCGGACTTGTCCGAATTATCCAGAAGCAACACAACTGTTGTAATGACACACTGCACAAGTACTGCAGTGTTGATAGGTTACATGGTTGTCACGGACTGCACATACTGCTCCCGCAAGGTAGAAACATGGACAATTTCCGCTACAATTATATTGCAAACAAACCAATCTACTGACATCATAACTTATTTCTGGATCACAACGTTCAGTACTAAAGTTACGGAAACATGCAGAATTGATTTTGACCACTGTAATTGCTATTCGTGGCAGACCGTCGAAATTTTTACCACATGTTCTTAAGATGATATTCTGCGTAACTCTGAAATTTTTTTCGATGTCATTATTCGTTACCGAGACCCAGAGGTTTAAATTTATAGTACTCATGTACGTAATATCCGGTCTGTGGCGTAAATGTACTTTTTAACTGACGTAGGGAACACATGGTGAGTGTTGTCGGGTCATCGGCATTGTTCTGAAGCCACTAAGCTATCTTTTTTGTCATCTTTCTTTACGAACAAAACTTTACGGTGCGACGTCTCTGTATAATAGGCACTTGCCTATGCAGTTATGCCCAAAGTGGTACTGCATTGGCTTAAATAGGGATGAAAAAGGGTTTAACGTTGCTAAAAAGAACTTAAAATGACTGCGAATAATTATGTAAAACTGGAAAGACTGCAAATTTAGAAATATATTGAAATCTGGTTTTGCAGGACAGAGCGGATCAGGTTGTGAAAAGGGGCCAAGGGCAATTACTGTTAGTTATACAAGAACCCACACAAATTTATTCCTCAAGCCAATGCGCAGTTTTCTCTTTAAAACAACCAAGATCAATTCACGGCTGAGGGCCCAAGTAAATTCTCCACAATAGGTTTAAATGATTGCGTTTAAAACACCAGGATTTAAAGTAACGGCTGAAGGCCTTACTTAAGTAAAATTACAGTATCTTCTCGGCTAAAGGCCGAAATAATATTTCAGATCAGCTAAGGAAGTTCTTTAAAAGCCAAGCATATAAAACTTCCAGCTAAAGGCCATATTAAGGAAAATTCAAGTTAATTGTTCGGCTGAAAGCCTAATAAAATTTTTTTTCTTTACATAGTAAAAGAGAGGCTTTAAAGATAAGCTTTCACAGTACAACAGAAAAACATCTTAAGAAAACTTGTCGGCTGAAGGTCCGAACAATTACTCAAGAATAATTAAAGACAGCCTTAAGATAAACATTTACAGAACACAGCTGAAGGCCGTTTCAAGAATTCAAGATAATTAAAAAGAAACCTTATAGACAAGGACTTACATATCAAAGCCACAGATTCTGAAACAAACGCGGTTCAAGGCCTAAATATAGAGCAACAAGAATTTTAAATAAAACACGGCTGAAGGCCTAATCTTAAAATAGTTGTCATGAAGTTCAGCTGATGGCCATATACTAAACATAAAACAGACAATATTAATACACCGCTGAAGGCCTGCCACAGTAACTGCGATTAAATAAAATGACAACCACAAACAGTGTTGCTCAGAAGTGTTCCAAGGGTCGGCCTCAGGAAGAAACTCTAACGACAGTTTAGGTGAGACAGGCAGCCAAGCGTAACACTAAACAATCGGGTTGCAACACGACCTAGGGACGGATGAAGAACCAACCAACAACCTAATTAATTCTCTGTCGTAACCGACCAATTGCCTACTCCTGTACGCAGACAGCATTATCTGCTCAGTGGAAATCACAAAGCTACACACGGTTCCACGTAAACACACTTGCACAAGAACTCGAACAATCGTAAAAGCAATGACTGTGGAACAACAAGGACGAATCAATTCGACACACAGAGAGTTTCCACAAGTGGTCAGCGACCAAATACACGTCATCCGATGAGACGACCAACCGAACGACCAACCCAGGTCGTTCCCACAGAAGTTACGTGTGCCAGCAACGGTCAGCGATTCTTGGCTGTCTGAAGCTGACTGCAGCTCCAACCCGACTCAACACAGTGACCCGGGCACACTGGCTCGGACCCAACCATGCATGGGTAACTCTTGCCGACTGGCTTGGACCCAATCATGCAGAGATAACTCTTGCCCACTGGCCACGACATCTCTGCACAAGGGAGGAACCGACCAATGGGCGGCAAGGTGACCAACTGATGAGGCACAGAAATGGTCAAAAGACCAAATACACGTCGTCCAATGAGACGACCAACCGAACGACCAACCAACTGTCGTCCCGCTCCAATCTCCTTCCGTTGGACAGTTCATGTGTGTCGCCAGCAGCCAGCGAACACTGGCTGTCTGCACCTCACTGACGCTCCATCCCCAACTGCTGCTCCTTCCCGACTTCAGTGCTGCTGCGTCCCAACTGAGCTCCCAACTGAACTTCAGACACACGACGACCTGGAAACCATCTCCTGCAATATGCCAATGACACTGCCTTCTTTGCTCTCGCCCCCTCCTCCAACGTTCCCAGCGCCCCCTCCAGTCCCACCTTGACCTGTTCATCACATGGTGCAACCAATGGCTCCTTAAGATCAATCCCTCCAAGACCCAGGCAGTCATCATACACTGCACCACCACGTCCTTCTGCCTCCTGGATTTTTACCTTACTATCTATGGCCGCCCCATTACCCTCACTCCCACCCTCAAGTACCTTGGCATCACCCTCGGCTGCCGCCTTTCCTGGACCCCCCATCTCCTCACAGTCCAAGCCAAGGCATGTAACCATCTCTGTCTCCTCTAACTCCTCTCTGGTCGAACATGGGGATTAGACCCTCCCAACATACCTATAAGTCCCTCATCCACCCCATTGTTATGCCCACCCCACTTGAATCTCCGCACCCCTCCCACCCCCCACCTACTACAAATCCCTCCAAATCCTTGAGTGCCATCCACTCCGCCTCACTTACCGCATCCTTCTCCCCTCCCCCATGCAGATCCTTTATGATCTGATTCCCTTTCCCCCTCTCCTCCTGTTCCTTGAACGAATATGGATCCTATAAATCTACTGCAAACTGGATCCCCCCATCCTTTGGTTTCTCCCATCCTCTCCCAACCTAGCCTGCTGCCACACCTGTACTACAGTGTCCCACCTGGTCTCCATCTTCACATGCTCCATACCCTCAGCCAAGGTGGCTTCCGCCAACTCCCCCTCCCGGATGATGTCCTTGTGCCTTCCATCTACCCCTCCTACCAGATCTAATCCCTCGTTCTTCCGCCCCCTCCTCAGGGCTCTCTCTCTCCCTCGCTCTTCCCTTTCTCTTGTTCCTCCTTTACCCCTGCCAACCACCTTTTTTCTCCTTTCCACCCCTCCCCCCAGGCTTCAGGCTCCATTCCTTCTCCCCTCCACCGCCCCCTCCTCCCCCCCCCCCAGGTTTCCCCCTACCGTCTCTCTTCCCTCCCTTTTCTTCCCCCCTCCCTCCTACCTTTCATCCGGTGGTAGATCCCCTTTGGTGCAGTGAATTTTAACGTTTTCGTTGTGGTGTCAGTGTTTCTCCAGTGCCGTGTGCATTGCTACGTTCCACCAGCACCAACAGTGTCGCCAGCATCATTTATTTGTGTTCCCACTGTGGTGTTTCTTTGCTTTCATGTCGACTCGCAGTGCTCAGTCTCACCATTTATACTAATCTGTCTTTCTTCTTGTTTATTCACCAATTTATACCATTCTATGTTATGTGTTCTTTTCTCATTTGCCTATGTTTTTCTGTAACTTTCTTGGCTGAAGAGCGGCGTATTGGGCCACTGCCTTCACGCCCCATTTTGGGGAGTGATATAAGAATAAAGAAAAAAAAAGACCTGGAAATACTAGCGGTCGCTCCAGAGATAGTACGATGGTGCACTTATCGATAAGCGCTGTTGCTGCCACTCACGGGCAAACAAACCAGCAACCTAGTGACACCAGTGAATCGTATTAAAAGAAAAATGAGGCTACAGAACCATAAAAACAAGATGACGAGCAAGAAACGGCATGATCACGAGCCGCAAAGTCGGGTCTTTCGAAGAATTTCGATCGATGAGCAAAGTATCTAGAAAAAATTAAGAGCAAACGATTATGTGTTAATGTTATATTATGCGTGATTATTGTTTTTTATGTGTGTCAAATGTATATACTGTGCCGAACTATATAAATAAAGTGTCAAAACATTACTGATCTGTAGAACTCGTTTTATGTGAACTGCACGCCCCGCTGTAGTAGAGAAAAGAAGGGAACCAGCTGAAAAATACTTCTGTCGGAGCACAAAAAGGTGAATATGTTCCTCTTTAAAAGATTCTGATAGAAAAGTTGGAAACCAGATGCCTCAATCGTTATTCCGCAATCTTCATTAAAAATTCTGCAATTATGGTAAGCGAAGATATTTACACATTCTTTTGCTGAATGAGAGTAGCAGAGAGACAGATACATCTACATCTACATCTATACTCCGCGAGCCACCTTACGGTGTGTGGCGGAGGGTACTTATTGTACCACTATCTGATCGCCCCTTCCCTGTTCCATTCACGAATTGTGCGTGGGAAGAACGACTGCTTGTAAGTCTCCGTATTTGCTCTAATTTCTCGGATCTTTTCGTTGTGATCATTACGCGAGATATATGTGGGCGGTAGTAATATGTTGCCCATCTCTTCCCGGAATGTTCTCTCTCGTAATTTCGATAATAAACCTCTCCGTATTGCGTAACGCCTTTCTTGAAGTGTCCGCCACTGGAGCTTGTTCAGCATCTCCGTAACGCTCTCGCGCTTATTAAATGTCCCCATGACGAATCGCGCTGCTTTTCGCTGGATCATGTCTATCTCTTCTATTAATCCAACCTGGTAAGGGTCCCATACTGATGAGCAATACTCAAGAATCGGACGAACAAGCGTTTTGTAAGCTACTTCTTTCGTCGATGAGTCACATTTTCTTAGAATTCTTCCTATGAATCTCAACCTGGCGCCTGCTTTTCCCACTATTTGTTTTATGTGATCATTCCACTTCAGATCGCTCCGGATAGTAACTCCTAAGTATTTTACGGTCGTTACCGCTTCCAATGATTTACCACCTATGGCATAATCGTACTGGAATGGATTTCTGCCCCTATGTATGCGCATTATATTACATTTATCTACGTTTAGGGAAAGCTGCCAGCTGTCGCACCATGCATTAATCCTCTGCAGGTCCTCCTGGAGTACGTACGAGTCTTCTGATGTTGCTACTTTCTTGTAGACAACCGTGTCATCTGCAAATAGCCTCACGGAGCTACCGATGTTGTCAACTAAGTCATTTATGTATATTGTAAACAATAAAGGTCCTATCAAACTTCCCTGCGGTACTCCCGAAATTACCTCTACATCTGCAGATTTTGAACCGTTAAGAATGACATGTTGTGTTCTTTCTTCTAGGAAATCCTGAATCCAATCACAAACCTGGTCCGATATTCCGTAAGCTCGTATTTTTTTCACTAAACGTAAGTGCGGAACCGTATCAAATGGCTTCCTGAAGTCCAGGAATACGGCATCAATCTGCTCGCCAGTGTCTACGGCACTGTGAATTTCTTGGGCAAATAGGGCGAGCTGAGTTTCACATGATCTCTGTTTGCGGAATCCATGTTGGTTATGATGAAGGAGATTTGTATTATCTAAGAACGTCATAATACGAGAACACAAAACATGTTCCATTATTCTACAACAGATTGACGTAAGCGAAATAGGCCTATAATTATTCGCATCTGATTTATGACCCTTCTTGAAAATGGGAACGACCTGCGCTTTCTTCCAGTCGCTAGGTACTTTACGTTCTTCCAGCGATCTACGATAAATTGCTGATAGAAAGGGGGCAAGTTCTTTAGCATAATCACTGTAGAATCTTAAGGGTATCTCGTCTGGTCCGGATGCTTTTCCGCTACTAAGTGATAGCAGTTGTTTTTCAATTCCGATATCGTTTATTTCAATATTTTCCATTTTGGCGTCCGTGCGACGGCTGAAGTCAGGGACCGTGTTACGATTTTCCGCAGTGAAACAGTTTCGGAACACTGAATTAAGTATTTCTGCCTTTCTTCGGTCGTCCTCTGTTTCGGTGCCATCGTGGTCAACGAGTGACAGAATAGGGGATTTAGATCCGCTTACCGATTTTACATATGACCAAAACTTTTTAGGGTTCTTGTTTAGATTGTTTGCCAATGTTTTATGTTCGAATTCGTTGAATGCTTCTCTCATTGCTCTCTTTACGCTCTTTTTCGCTTCGTTCAGCTTTTCCTTATCAGCTATGATTCGACTACTCTTAAACCTATGATGAAGCTTTCTTTGTTTCCGTAGTACCTTTCGTACATGATTGTTATACCACGGTGGATCTTTCCCCTCGCTTTGGACCTTAGTCGGTACGAACTTATCTAAGGCGTACTGGACGATGTTTCTGAATTTTTTCCATTTTTGTTCCACATCCTCTTCCTCAGAAATGAACGTTTGATGGTGGTCACTCAGATATTCTGCGATTTGTGCCCTATCACTCTAGTTAAGCAAATATATTTTCCTTCCTTTCTTGGCATTTCTTATTACACTTGTAGTCATTGATGCAACCACTGACTTATGATCACTGATACCCTCTTCTACATTCACGGAGTCGAAAAGTTCCGGTCTATTTGTTGCTATGAGGTCTAAAACGTTAGCTTCACGAGTTGGTTCTCTAACTATCTGCTCGAAGTAATTCTCGGACAAGGCAGTCAGGATAATGTCACAAGAGTCTCTGTCCCTGGGTCCAGTTCTGATTGTGTGACTATCCCATTCTATACCTGGTAGATTGAAGTCTCCCCCTATTACAATAGTATGATCACGAAACTTCTTCACGACGTTCTGCAGGTTCTCTCTGAGGCGCTCAACTACTACGGTTGCTGATGCAGGTGGTCTATAGAAGCATCCGACTATCATATCTGACCCACCTTTGATACTTAACTTAACCCAGATTATTTCACATTCGCATTCGCTAATAACTTCACTGGATATTATTGAATTCTTTACTGCTATAAATACTCCTCCACCATTGGCGTTTATCCTATCCTTGCGGTATATATTCCATTCTGTGTCTAGGAATTCGTTACTGTTCACTTCCGGTTTTAACCAACTTTCCGTTCCTAATACTATATGCGCACTATTTCCTTCAATAAGAGATACTAATTCAGGAACCTTGCCCTGGATACTCCTGCAGTTTACCAATATTACGTTAACTTTTCCTGTTTTAGGTCTCTGAGGACGGATGTTCTTTATCAACGATGATAATGTCCTCTCTGGTAAGCCGTCAGGTATTTTATCGTTTCGCCCAAGGGGGGGTCCCTCTAACCTAAAAAACCCCCGTGTGCACGCCACACGTACTCTGCTACCCTAGTAGCTGCTTCCGGTGTGTAGTGCACGCCTGACCTGTCTAGGGGGGCCCTACAGTTCTCCACCCAATAACGGAGGTCGATGAATTTGCAACCATTATAGTCGCAGAGTCGTCTGAGCCTCTGGTTTAGACCCTCCACACGGCTCCAAACCAGAGGACCGCGATCGACTCTGGGCACTATGCTGCAGATATTAAGCTCAGCTTGCACTCCGCGTGCGATGCTGGTTGTCTTCACCAAATCAGCCAGCCGCCGGAAGGAACCAAGGATGGCCTCAGAACCCAAGCGGCAGGCGTCATTCGTTCCGACATGTGCTACTGTCTGCAGCCGGTCACACCCAGTGCGTTCAATGGCTGCCGGAAGGGCCTCCTCCACATTACGGACGAGACCCCCCGGCAAGCACACCGAGTGCACACTGGCATTCTTCCCCGACCTACCCGCTATTTTCCTGAGGGGCTCCATAACCCGCCTAACGTTGGAGCTCCCTATAACTAATAGGCCCGCCCTCTGTGACTGTCGGGACCTTGCCGGAGAATCGGCCACTGGCCCAACAGGCGAGGCATCCTGTGGTGGCTCGGAAACGATGTCATCACCACTAGGAAGCACCCCGTACCTGTTGGAAAGGGGTAAGGCAGCTGCCACGCGGCCAGATCCCACCTTCGCCTTTCGGCCAGGCACGCGCGAGCCCACCACTGTCCGCCATTCACCCTGGAGTGATGGCTGACCGGTAAGATGCTCACTGCCGGAAGACGCAGCGACATCAGGGGTTCCATGTGATTCCAAGGCCACCGAAGTAGGCATAGGTCTCACCACAGTTGCCCCAACGCCACTACGAGCCGACGCCTGCGCCTCGAGCTCGATGAGCCTAACAGACAAAGGCTCCACCTGCCCCCGAAGAGTGGCCAATTCTCCTTGCGTCCGCTCACAACAACCACAGTCCCTACACATGACTATGTTTACCCTACTCTATACGGTGACAAATTCCCAAGATAATCTTCTGATGAGCTACTCTGATAATCAAGAAACACTCACTGAAATACAAGACGCGAAAACTACGCTAGGTTTTCCCAGAAAAACTATTTAAAAGCTAAGCGCAGCAAATAAGTACAAAAACGCTTTATACAAACAGTACTCGCTGCTGCTGGTGCTCTCGCTCTGGCTGTCACAAGACAACTGCTGATTCAAGTGACTAGTGGCTAACGGCCGCGAAACAAACAAAAGACGGTTTTAGGGCGCTTTCTATTCTAAACGATCAAGAAAACACTAAGAAATCTAACACGAAAACTACGTAAAGTTTTATCAAGAACTGTTAGTTACTATGCAGAGCAGATAAACACAAATAGAATCCCTTCCTTAGTGGAAGGTCGTAAACAAAATGCAAAATAAACGCTTTATACAAACAGTACTCGCTGCTGCTGGTGCTCTCGCTCTGGCTGTCACAAGACAACTGCTGATTCAAGTGACTAGTGGCTAACGGCCGCGAAACAAACAAAAGACGGTTTTAGGGCGCTTTCTGCTCTAAACGATCAAGAAAACACTAAGAAATCTAACACGAAAACTACGTAAAGTTTTATCAAGAACTGTTAGTTACTATGCAGAGCAGATAAACACAAATAGAATCCCTTCCTTAGTGGAAGGTCGTAAACAAAATGCAAAATAAACGCTTTATACAAACAGTACTCGCTGCTGCTGGTGTTCTCGCTCTGGCTGTCACAAGACAACAAGATACAGTGGAAGAGAGAGGAGACAGTGTCAATGGGAGAAAAAGTGAGAAGAAAATCTGATGGTGGGAGGAAGAAAGAGCAGTGAAGGAGGAAGAGAGATGGATCAAGACAATAGGAGCGGGAGCCAAAGAGAGAGGAGATATTGATGGTCATTGAGAGAGACTGGCAATAAAAGAGAAAGAGAGATAGATGGAGATAGAGACAATGGGACAAAAAGAGAGAGCAGACGATGAAAATGAAAAACACAGATGAGTGGAGACTGTACATTGGCTTGAGGGCGGGAGGGGGAGGGGGGGCGGAGGGGGCTGGAACCTACCAGACAAGCGAGCTTTAATACGTAGGTACACGGGAGGCCGCATTTGGGACCGAAATTTAAGTGTGTGGTTATAGGGGAAAAAAATAAGTTACACCCCCATAAATTTTGAGCTGTTGAGGTGTCGTGCAGACAGTTTCAGTGCGTATCAAAGACGAAAGGAGACAGTGTAAGTGAGAGAGGATATAGTCGCAGTGAGATACACCGTAAATCAACGAGAGAGAGAGAGAGGAGTGAGAAAAGGGGGGGGGGAGACAGAAGATATATGCAGGGTGATTCAGCTGCCTCTACTGTGGGTTTTATGAACCTGCAGTGCCTTCAGATACCACAAGCAAGATCTTCAAATTCTCTCCCTCGCTATACGCAAACTATTAGTCCTATAGAAAAAATGAACAGGAAATTTTTGTAGGAAATTTAATGTAATTCAATTTTGTACTGGTGTAAGTTTTCGCTAGAGTTGTAGTTTTGGAATTATTCAAGAAAAACGCGTTATTCTTGAATAAATTGAAAACTGTGGTCTCCAGTGAAATCGCATCCTAATACAAAATTGAATGTCACTAAACGTTCCTGTTCTTTTTTTCTGTGGGCTTATAGTTTGCACTTAGCAAGCGAGAGCGTATGAAAATGTCGCAAGTGGTTGTCGAAGACATTGCGGGTTGCATAAAACATATCGGTAGGGGCAAACATTCTGAGACCATCATCCCTGAATGCAACCAGATATTAGCTCTACTGTCATTGGGGGTTCTTGATACATTCTGTCCTCACTGCGCCCGAGAGAAAGAAGTCTAATGGCGTCAAGTCGGGGGACCATCACACAGTACCTCCCCATCCACCTATTTGGAAATATCGCATCTAGAACGTCTCTGGCAACTTTTGCATTGTGTGCGGGACATTCATCATTTTGGAACCACATTGATAGACGAGTTTCCAATCGTAGATACTCCATGAGGAGCGCCAGTGTGTGTTGAAGAAATGATGGGTATTGCTGTCCATTCAATGTTTCACGGTAAAAATAGGGCCTATAATACAGTTAGCAATGATACCGCACCAAACATTAACATTCCACTGTCGTTGATAAGCAACTTGGCGAATGCAGTGGGGATTTTGTAAGGACCAGTAGTGCGTGTTCCACAGATTCACATTACCATGGTTTATTAATGAAGCCTCGTCGGTAAACAACGTATTGCTTAGGAATACTGGATTACCTTGCAACTGTTGAAGTGCTAAACAACAGAATGCAATGCGGGATTCAAAGTCATTCCCGTACAGTTCTAGCTGCAGTGAGATATGGAACGGATGAAACCGATGCCGATGCAAGAGTCTGCACACACTACTGTGGCTTATTCCTACACCTCGTGCAATTTCTCGTACACCCACATGAGGATTGTGCGCTACAGCAGCCAGAACAGGAATTTCGTTTTCATTGCCAGTCGCTGGCGTTGTACGTCGACGTCTTGTGGGAGCCCAGCTTCCTGTTTCCGTGAGTGTCTTGTATATGTTGCCAATGGTTCACGTGACGGACACCGATGATCTGGGTAGCGTTCAGCATACAGTGTCACAGCTGCGGTTGCATTTCTGTGACATTCGTCATAAATTAAAATAATATCTAGTTTTTCTTCGTTACTGAAGGAGGGCATATCGACTAGATGACGGCAAATGTAAAAAGCCAAAAGAAAACAGGTTTTAATGTGGCAACGTATGTGAATTACATTACAGTATGAGAGCAGTTCAGCGGACCAGATTAGGAGACACTTGCACACTGAAGGTAGAGCGTGCCGTGGTGATGCTGGTATGTTTACGGCAGGATAGAGGCGTCAGTGCAGGCAACCCCTGCTCTGAGCACAGTGCAACATGCGACGCATTACGTCAGAAACTGTGACGCTGTTGCTATCTTTTACAAGCCACGTATTTAAGAACTTATGAGGTTTAGAAACCTGAAACCAGGTGTGTTACACTAACTGTACCTCTAGTTGTCATTTCGCGACAATAGACATTGTGCACAGGACATCCATTGTTCTGATATCGCATTATTTGACACGTTATAAGAAGTGGACCGGTTCAAGTAAGGTACAGCTCAAGAAGGGGCTAAACTATCCCCCGTTAGGAGTGCCATCAATGAAATATGGGCCAATGATGTGTTGTCAACAATACCACACCATACATTAACACTCCACTCACGTAATACGTCAATCACATCACAATTACCGGAAGCGTGAGGTGCACGCTTGAGTCTCAGGACGTGCGCTAGCTGTGCGCATTTATTTCAAGCGTCAACTTCGCTTCGCAATTTCTCGGGATGTAATTGACGAATTGCGATGCAACCAACGCCACTATTTTGTGATTTTTCATGCTATTGACTGCATACTAAATAATAGGGGGGTGTCTATTTAAAAATACATAAGTTTGTGCTGAAAATAGTATTTGTTTACGTTTTAAAATTTCGCATAGTATTTGGTTTCCTAAGCCTCTGCCGTACGTTCATGCTGGTGAAAACCGTTTTTTAATAGCTGTTGTTCCAGAGATATTTGAGGTGGCAGAGGTAGGTGAGACACCCTGTATGTTAGTGGGTAGGCTGCTTGAGGAAGATGTTCATACTTTCGGTGCACAAGCTGTAGTATATACCACATTGTGTCAAACATTAACGCTAGCATTTGAAAAAAAAAATGCAATTCTCGGTATCTTATGTAATCAACTTACGTAATCAGTACTACCGTCTAACGAAACAGTGATTTTAATAACAATTTCGTATCATGACCGAAACTCAGTTAAACCCTATTGCTTTTACCCCTCAGAAAATTACATTTTACCTCTCAGAAGATAATTACTCCTTGTAGACAGTGGCGGTGAGAGGGACAGGCTGAGTAGGAATGCTTTCCTACAAAAAGAGACGGGGTGAAACGATTTAGAATGTTCTGTCTTAAAACGGAGCTAATAAGTGTGCCTGCCAGAAATGCTGGTGAGCAAAGCGGATTGAGTGTCGAGGCAGCTGGTAGCCCACTTTTCTGTCACAGTCCTTTAGAGAGGAGCGTGTGCGCATTTTTTTTGTGTTCTAAAAGGAGCATTTTTTCGCTGTGTTTCTTATGCACCTGTAACAAAGTTGTCTTCCATCTGAGTTCTATTGGGCAGTTATGGATTAGATTTGGATACCAGGAAGTTGGTGTAGGTTTTAGATAGCCTTTGATCGTACGCACAGTTGTATAGAGTTATGTGTGTAGCTGGTCGCATGAGCACACAATTCTGCTGTGCTTTACCTTAATCCCAAAGCAGAGCAGTGGGGGTTTGCAGCTGTTTTAGAATACGGGTTTTGCAGGGTATTATTTCCGGTGCGTTCCTTGACTTTGGTCAAGCATGATTTACAGGTCAAGGACCTTTCAAGCGTGACATACAAATACTGCGGAACAGAGAGGCACCGTACAAGCTTTCCAATAAAACGGATTTGTACTTGACAGTCGACATGTCTGTTGTTGAGACGGAAGCGCCAGTATTTTGCTGTACTCGGGCTGAAAATGAATCGCCTTTTATGGTAGCACACAAACAAAAGGGAGAGAGTCAGAGTCTTAGTCTGGGACCCTGCAATGGGTTTTCTTGCCTCGAGCTGATACTAGTCCATGTCGTACCCTATCAGTTTCGTCACCATGGTATGAATCCCATTAATTTATAGCACCAGTATAAGAAAAATGAATTGTGCGCATTATCAACGATTCCCGGAACTCCAGTACTTGAATTTTAATGGTACTACACAAGCAAGCTGAGTGGTAAGTACTAGAAACAATATGTAAGTCAAATAATGTTTGTGGACAGTAGTAATCATTTACAGGACGATTGCTGTATTTACGTCAATTCTCGATTTAACAGTTTATGATGAAGAGCGTAATCATGCCTTGCACCCTAGAAGCAAGGAATATTAATGATATATTGTATTAACATGGAATATGCACTGTTTAGCCACTGCTTTCGAACAGGAGACCAATGTCTTAATCATTGCGCTACCTTCCCCTGCTATGGATGTGTCGACTCTTCCTGAAAAGCTGATGTTGAGGAAACCCCTGACGTCACAAGTGAAACTGCTGGGGCACGAATGGCATCTGGGAATTATGCTGGCAACACTGCCCGTGCATAACACGAATAATTTCGACCTTCCGTACGAGGGGAAAATGGTTAAGGTGAAAGGGTACAGTACCGCCCGACATTGAAAATAGGTACAACATACTTCGTTATTCTTGTCTGAACAACATATTTTTTCTAATAATAACTCAATTTCAATTAATACAGTGAAGCCGGATACCAGTGTGGGAAAGAATGACAATTTATTTATTTAATTGATCACATGTGCACTCCCACAAAATAAATCCCTACATCCAGTTTGGTGAGATCTGTGAAATGAATGAATGTATGGTCGTCTGCTAACCGCAGATGGTGAATGTGAATATATGATCATCTTTGAGACGATCCTTTAGCCACCTTTGGTGGAACCAAAGAGATGAAACTTACCGGAGCTTTGAGCGCCTGAAATGTGGCTGACCAATACGGTAGCATGGTCTTCCCCCCCCTCGACAGAGGTGCGAGAGGACCTAGAGAATGGCCACGTTTCAGCACTCTGCCGCTGGATCTTGTGCTGTTAAGACCTGTCTTAGGCGTGCTCCGTAAGGACGAAAGAGTAGAGACATGGTATGCATGTGAAATACTTAAGAGTAGTTTAGAACACTAATTTCTCTATTTCAGGAACTTTTGTGGGGAGAATTAAATGTCAGGCAGGTAATATTAATGGGATCGTAGTAATCTTCGGAAGTGACCAATGGTCACAATGAAACCACGTGTAGCAATAAGTTGAATTACTTCCGAGTGCTTAAGTTAAGCTGAATTACTAGCATGTGTACTATAAGTTGGAAATATTTAAGAAATGGCGTGTGCAGGACTTGAAATTAGAGACGAGTACTTCCACGTGGTGAGTACTGTGTGAGTCTCAATCTGTGTATGAGACAAAGGATAAAGAGAAGTACTCGTCCATGGTATCAGTTGAGGACTCGCGTGTGTGATGAATATGTTCTTAATATTACTTTGCGTGTTGTGTTTCCGTGTGACCCTTGATTCAAACTAGAATACTCTGAGAGAGAAGCAAGGTGAGTCAGCCGTCTATCCAGCAACGCCACTTGGCTTGCGTTGCACAGGAAGACGTGCATATAGCGTCCAGAGTTCGTAGTAGGGAAGAAAAGTTACGAAGTGGGGCAGTGTCGTGTGGAACTGGGATGAATAGTAATTGAAGTGGGAAAGCTGAAAGTGATGTGATTATAATGTTGTGACTATTCGTTTTGTCGTATTCCATGTTGCAGTGTGGTGTATGTCATGTAATTTAAGTATGTGTGGTTTGCATGGGAGAGTAGCAAGGTAGTTTCAGAGGTAGTGGGTTATGCATGTTCCTTTTGTACCGCTCGGTCTGGAGGAAAGTTTCGTGATGATGGTTGTGAGAGTCGAAGTGTGAGATATAGAAAAAGATCCACCATCCTATCCAGAAAGTGCACTGTAGCATTAAATAATTACGAGACCATAAGATAGAGAATCACCAATGTAAAGCCATGCCCTCTGGGCGGAATTTCTCATGTTTTATTGTTGTAGGTTATAGAATTTGTGTGTTTAGGTTATAGAATTTATCGGAATAAATAAGAGAGTGAAAAGAAAAAGATTGGTGGCCTTTTCCTTCGAATTGTATGTTGTCATGATATCCAGAATTTATAATGTGTGCGCCATTCATATTCAGTGCGATGGCCACGTGTTGATAAAATCCGTTAAATAAGAAAGAAAATGTGGTATTGCCAGTGTGTAGTGAACAGTCAGTGTTGTGTGAATTACTAATAGTCAGATGTGCGTTTCCGTTGCGTAATATTCATACAGAAGAATAATTTGTAACTTAATTGTTAGTACTAGAGTTCATGTTACTCGATAAATAAGAATGAATCCACTCGCTTGGCAGACCACTCATCTTGCAGGCCTGACTGCTTGATGCCACAGTATGAGCAAGGCATGTGGGTGCCTCTCAAAGGATCCAGCGAGGGAACATTATCCGCAAATTTGATTCGACTATGTCCTGAACTTTGGTAATTAATTTATGTATCAGCTAAACTCGGGTCGAGTATGCATGTGTGAGGTGTTAGCTGTCAAGAATGACTACTGCGAATACACATCGGTGAAACATCTGTAAAGAGGATACTGTTCATAGCGTGCCCATTATTCGTAAGGCATTTATGTTCTGCAGAGTATTTTGCATAAGCATTGATTAGTTGTCAAACACAAGAATATTCTTACACAGTGTGCGGCACCAGTTGCAGCGTAGGAGCAACGAAAATTGAGTTTTTAATATTTCAAGTGATTACTGGCCGAATTTAGAAAACTGAAAATGCTGCCTCAATCTGCCCATTAAAAGAGGAAATCTTTCGTTAAAAGTATCGCACAGTGAGACAAGTACTACAGTTAGCAACAGTGTGATTGTCTTGACGTAGCTTAACTGTCGGCATAGAAACACACGGACTTCATCCATCCAGAGAATAAGAGGTCTTAGCGACTTGCAACAAACTTTCTTTCGTTTACTAGGTTCAAGGCAAAACAGTTAACTTATTAACTCATTGGTGAAGTAACAAGACGTTTGAAGCTGTTTTAAACGTGGGAGTTTGCTTCTTTGACAGATCAGGAATTTTCTGGTAGTATGCTGGGATTGTGGCTGGATAATAATTGAGAGCACACGAAAGCAATGTGTTAAGGCACTTTGCAGAGTGAAAATGGTTATTTTAGTCTCTTAAATGAACATTGCTGATAGAGAAACATGGTTTCTGTACTAGCAACTAGTTTGTTTTAGCTAATTTCTTTTTAATTGTCTGCCTGCTTAGCTGGTTGCTAACGTGCTTGCCTCTCGTGCACCGGGCTCGGGTTCAATTACCGATCGGTTTGGAGATTTTCTCCGCTCTTGTACTGGGTGTTGTGTTGTCCTCATCGCCATTTCATCCCCATCACCGGCGCGCAAGTCGCCCAATGTGGCGTCGACTGAAATAAGACTTGCACTTGGCGACCGAAATTCCTCCCTGCCAACGATGCCATGCACTCATTTCATCTTTTTTTTTTTATTTGCCGTTAACGGGAGCTGTTTCAGAATTACGGCATTTATTCTGTGGCCATGAGCGTCCCCAGACATTTATTCAGGGCATTTTTTAAAACCATTTGTCGTAGAGTATTTGTTGCCGAGGATTCGAGATGCTTGGTTTGAAGCTGGTGCCCTAGCTCGGCAGAACATGAGGAAGTGGAGCCTTTTGCTTCAGCGCAGGCAACTGTCTGGCCGCTCTACACGTCCCTGTAGCGCCCCTCAGTGCTCAGCGCCATCTGCCGTTCAGTTCTGCATCCACACCTGCATCTACATCTAGGTATATACACTCCTGGAAATGGAAAAAAGAACACATTGACACCGGTGTGTCAGACCCACCATACTTGCTCCGGACACTGCGAGAGGGCTGTACAAGCAATGATCACACGCACGGCTCAGCGGACACACTAGGAACCGCGGTGATGGCCGTCGAATGGCGCTAGCTGCGCAGCATTTGTGCACCGCCGCCGTCAGTGTCAGCCAGTTTGCCGTGGCATACGGAGCTCCATCGCAGTCTTTAACACTGGTAGCATGCCGCGACAGCGTGGACGTGAACCGTATGTGCAGTTGACGGACTTTGAGCGAGGGCGTATAGTGGGCATGCGGGAGGCCGGGTGGACGTACCGCCGAATTGCTCAACACGTGGGGCGTGAGGTCTCCACAGTACATCGATGTTGTCGCCAGTGGTCGGCGGAAGGTGCACGTGCCCGTCGACCTGGGACCGGACCGCAGCGACGCACGGATGCACGCCAAGACCGTAGGATCCTACGCAGTGCCGTAGGGGACCGCACCGCCACTTCCCAGCAAATTAGGGACACTGTTGCTCCTGGGGTATCGGCGAGTACCTTTCGCAACCGTCTCCATGAAGCTGGGCTACGGTTCCGCACACCGTTAGGCCGTCTTCCGCTCACGCCCCAACATCGTGCAGCCCGCCTCCAGTAGTGTCGCGACAGGCATGAATGGAGGGACGAATGGAGACGTGTCGTCTTCAGCGATGAGAGTCGCTTCTGCCTTGGTGCCAATGATGGTCGTATGCGTGTTTGGCACCGTGCAGTTGAGCGCCACAATCAGGACTGCATACGACCGAGGCACACAGGGCCAACACCCGGCATCATGGTGTGGGGAGCGATCTCCTACACTGGTGATCGTCGAGGGGACACTGAATAGTGCACGGTACATCCAAACCGTCATCGAACCCATCGTTCTACCATTCCTAGACCGGCAAGGGAACTTGCTGTTCCAACAGGACAATGCACGTCCGCATGTATCCCGTGCCACCCAACGTGCTCTAGAAGGTGTAAGTCAACTACCCTGGCCGGCAAGATCTCCGGATCTGTCCCCCATTGTGCATGTTTGGGACTGGATGAAGCGTCGTCTCACGCGGTCTGCACGTCCAGCACGAACGCTGGTCCAACTGAGGCGCCAGGTGGAAATGGCATGGCAAGCCGTTCCACAGGGGGACATCCAGCATCTCTACGATAGTCTCCACGGAAGAATAGCAGCCTGCATTGCTGCGAAAGGTGGATATACACTGTACTAGTGCCGACATTGTGCATGCTCTGTTGCCTGTGTCTATGTGCCTGTGGTTCTGTCAGTGTGATCATGTGATGTATCTGACCCCAGGAATGTGTCAATAAAGTTTCCCCTTCCTGGGACAATGAATTCACGGTGTTCTTATTTCAATTTCCAGGAGTGTAGTTTGCAAGCCACCATATGATGCTTACAAGGGAACCTCCCCATCGCACCCCCCTCAGATTAAGTTATAAGTTGGCACAGTAGATAGGCCTTGAAAAACTGAACACAGATCAATCGAGAAAACAGGAAGAAGTTGCGTGCAACTATGAAAAAAATAAGCAAAATACACAAACTGAGTAGTCCATGCGCATGATAGGCAACATCAAGGAGAGTGTGAGCTCAGGAGCGCCGTGGTCCCGTGGTTAGCGTGAGCAGCTAAGGAAGGAGAGGTCCTTGGTTCAAGTCTTCCCTCGAATGAAAGTTTACTTTTTGTATTTTCGCAAAGTTACGATCTGTCCGTTCGTTCATTGACGTCTCTGTTCACTGTAATAAGTTTAGTGTCTGTGTTTTGCGACCTCACCGCAAAACCGTGCGATTAGTCGACGAAAGGACGTGCCTCTCCAATGGGAGCCGAAAACATTTGATATGCAAGGTCATAGGTCAACCGATTCCTCCACAGGAAAACACGTCTGGTATATTCTATATGACACTGGTGACGTCATGTGCGTCACATGGCAGGAATATGTTGTCGACCCACCTAACTTGTACACTTGGCAAATGGGTAAAAATATTCTTCTACCTTGCCCGATTTAGGTTTTCTTGTGGATGTGATAATCACTCCCAAAAAAGTGATGAAAACATAAGAGTTTATCAGATAATAACTGTCTGAAAAGAAAAGATTAAACTTTTCACTCGAGGGAAGACTTGAACCAAGGACCTCTCGTTGCGCAGCTGCTCAAGCTTACCACGGGACCACGGGGCTGCGGAGCCCACTCTATGCTTGATGTTGCCTATCTTGCCATGGACTACTCAGTTTGTATATTTTGCTTATTTTTTTCATAGTTCCACACAACTTCTTCCTGTTTTCTCGATTGATCTGTGTTCAGTCTTTCAGGGCCTATCCACTGTGCCGACTTATAACTAAATCTGAGGGGGGTGCGATAGGGAGGTTCCCTTGTTAGTGGAAGAGACTTTGTACCACCACTAGTCATTCTCTTCCCTGATCCACTACCAAATGGAGCGAGGGGAAAACGACGTGCAAGTTCTAATTACTCTACTCTCGTCTTCGCAGTCCTTATGCGCTACATACGTCGGCGGTAGTACAATCGTTCTCCAGTCAGATCCTGAACAGTCGAGGGGTACTCAAGAGTGCGTCGCGCTAGTGTTGTACATATACCACTGATGTCCTTTATAGATGAGCTACACTTCCCCAGTTTTCCCTCCACAATCTGAAGTCAACCATTCGGCTTCCCTTCTCGTGCTCATTCTATTTCATATAATTTTCCAGTGTTATACATGTACATTAAACGATGTGAGTGTGTCATGCAGCTCACCACCAGTAGTGTATTCGAACATTACACGTTTGTTTTCTGTGCTGACCTGCACAAACTTTTTTTTCTTTTTTGCATTTATACGAGTTGCAGTTCATCATATCTTTAGCAGTTTTGTCATAGTCATCTTCTATCCTCCTGCAGTCCCTCAATGACGACACGAAGGGCATCCGGCCACCCCATAAAGTAACCATGCCAAATCCGTTAATAATGGTGATGAACTGCGCCGATGCGAACCAAACGCACAAGGAGAAGAAGAAGAAGAAGCTTTTGAAATGAAGCGTTCCTCAAATTTCCCTGGCAGTAGTGACAATATGTAAGGGAAAAATGAATTGAAGTTTATGTTGGGGAGGGCACTCAGCTTAGGTAGTTCGTGTAGCATTGTTGACCATAGTACTGCTGTGGTGTAATGGTTATCATTTCTGCCTAGCAAGCAAGAGGAACCGGGTTCGATTACGCCTGCACGGTAACTCAGCGTGTTCGGTCAGAGGGTTAGCTGGCCTCTGCAATAAAAGAAAAACTGAGTTAATGGATCAACGTCGAACTAAAACGGGTGTCTTGCGGCGTCCGCCCCGAGTAGATAAAAAACGAACGAAAACGAACAAAATGAGATTTTTTTTTTTTTAGAAAAAAGGGTCCTGCCGCAAGACAAATTTTAATTAATTTCGCCTGCTTCGATCATTCCTGAAGTGTTATTTACTATCCACATTTATGAAAGAGAGATCCTTACAAATAAGTTATCCGAATGGAACGGAAATCTGTAAACATGATTTACGTGTACAGACAAACAAATGATTCCAATTTAAGAAAATAACTGGATGATCTATTCAACAGAAAGTGCTTCACAAAATGAGGAAGTCAATAACGCGTTGGTCCACCTCTGACCTTTATTCAAGCAGTCATTCGGCTTGGCATTGATAGAGTTTTTGGATGTCCACCTGAGGCATACCGCGCCAAATTCTGTCCAGTCGGGGCGTTAGATGGTCAAAATCTCGATCTGGTTGGTGCGCCCTGCCCGTAATGCTCCAAGACGTTCTCACTTGGGGAGAGATGCGGCGACCTCGCTGGCGAAGGCTGCGTTTGGCAGGCACCAAGACAAGCGGTAGAAACTCCCTGGCAGGTTGAAACTGTCTGCCGGACCGAGACTCGAACACGAGACCTTTGCCTTTCTCGGCCAAGTGCTCTACCGTCAGAGCTACCCAAGCACGACTCACGCCCTGCCCTCACCGCTGAGGACGGGCTGTGAGTCGTGCTTGGGTAGCTCTGACGGTAGAGCACTTGGCCGAGAAAGGCAAAGGTCTCCTGTTCGAGTCTCGGTCCGGCACATCTCATTCTGGATCTCATTCTGGCAGTGGTGGAAACTTTCGCCGTGTGCGATCGCTTATTATCTACCGGAAATGCCCGGGGCGTCTCCAGACACGTCTCCGGCCTGAAATCTCATTGACTAGGGTGAAATTGTCTTCAGTTATGAGCCGCGCTTCGAACTGAGCCCCGATGAACAGCAGTGGAATACCAGCTTGGCTGTCACCTGCCAGACGGTCCGACATTCAGGGATGATTGTCTGAGGTTCCATTTCTTGTAGACTTTTCTGGAGACTACAAATCTACTCTGTAGGAACCAGCATGGGTTTCGAAAAAGACGATCATGTGAAACCCAGCTCGCGCTATTCGTCCACGAGACTCAGAGGGCCATAGACACGGGTTCCCACGTAGATGCCGTGTTTCTTGACTTCCGCAGGGCGTTTGATACAGTTCACCACAGTCGTTTAGTGAACAAAGTAAGAGCATACGGACTATCACACCAACTGTGTGACTGGATTGAAGAGTTCCTAGATAACAGAACACAGCATGTCATTTTCAATGGAGAGAAGTCTTTCGAAGTAAGAGTGATTTCAGGTGCGCCGCAGGGGAGTGTCGTACGACCGTTGCTATTCACAATATACAGAAATGACCTTGTGGATAACATCGAAAGTTCACTGAGGCTTTTTGCGGTTGATGCTGTGGTATATCGAGAGGCTGTAACAACGGAAAATTGTACCGAAATGCAGGAGGATGTGAAACGAATTGACGCATGGTGCAGAGAATGCAATTGAATCTTAATGTAGACAAGTGTAATGTGCTGCGGATACATAGAAAGAAAGATCCTTTATTATTTAGCTACAATATAGCAGGTCAGCAACTGGAAGCAGATAATTCCATAAATTATCTGGGAGTAGGCATTAGGAGTGATTTAAAATGGAATGACCATATAAAATTAATCGTCGGTAAAGCAGATGCCAGACTGAGATTCATTGGAAGAATTCTAAGAAAATGCAATCCGAAAACAAAGGAAGTAGGTTCCAGTACACTTGTTCGCCCACTGCTTGAATACTGCTGTGGGATCCGTACCAGATAGGGTTGATAGAAGAGATAGAGAAGATCCAACGGAGAGCAGCGCGCTTCGTTACAGGATCATTTAGTAATCGCGAAAGCGTTACAGAGATGACAGATAAACTCCAGTGGAAGACTCTGCAGGAGAGACGCTCAGTAGGTCGGTACGGGCTTTTGTTGACGTTCCGAGAACATACCTTCACCGAGGAGTCAAACAGTATGTTACCCCCTCCTACGTACATCTCGCGAAGATACCACGAGGATAAAATCAGAGAGATTAGAGCCCACACAGAGGTATACCGACAATATTTCTTTCCACGACCAATACGAGACTGTAATAGGAGAACCGATAGATGTACTCAAAGTACTCTCCGCCACACACCGTCAGGTGGCTTGCGGAGTATGGATGAAGATGTAGATGTAGATGTTCCTGTCTTAGGAGGACCCCTTTGGTTGTCATCTGCGGCGCCCTTTACAGTACAGCGGTACGTAGACGATATTCTAAGCCTCGCTTTTTCACCCTTCCTGGCAATCCATCCTGGGCTTACATTTCCGCGAGATAGCGCCCACCTGCACACGGCGAGGGTTTCTGTTGCTTGTCTACGTGTTCTCCAAACGCTGCGTTGGCCAGTAAGGTCGCCGGATTTCTCCCAACTTGAGAACGCTCGGAGCATTATGGGCACGGCCCTCTAACCAGTTCGGGATTTTGATTATATGACGAACCAGTTGGACAAAATTTGCCGCCATATCCCTCTGTCGGACATTCAACAACTCCATCAATCAGTGCCATGTCGAATAACTGCTTGCATGAGGGCCAGAGGTGGACCGACGCGTTATTGACTTCTCAATTTGTGAAGCTCTTTCTTCTGAATAAATCATCCAATTTTTCTGAAATTACAATCATTTGCTTGTCTCTACATGTACATCATATCTACCGATTTCCGTCCCAGCGGGATAATTTCTTAACGGTGCGTCGTTTTCTCGTCTTAGAGAGTATTTCGTAATCAGGAAAGACAATCCAACATCACATTGTTTACAGCAGTAACGTTATTCCTTTCGCTTATTGCTTTGCTGGACTACGATGCATCAACTTATAGGTCGGTTGTGTTTCACTGAAGATGCATATGGAAAGTGGTTTCGTCAAAGCCTTAATGTATTTTTCTTGTCTACTCAACGATCTCCCGGTGATTTCTTTGTGGCATTTCTATAGCTTTTCACGAACAAGACAGAGATGAAATTCGACGACTGAATTAATGTTTTCAGTATGAACGTGGCAAATACGAAGGTGAGTCAAACGAAAACCTTAAATTTGTAATAACAAATCGAAATTTCGCTCCGTTATCCTGTAAGTTGGTAAGCGTCCTACAAACAGCGTGCAGAATGGCCTGTAGGTCGCAGCACAGTGCAGATGCACACATACCGTCACACTATCAGTATAAGGATGGCCACCCCACTTGCGACTTGCACCAGGGAAGAACAGCGTTCTGTTATTCGGTTTTTGCTTAGTGAAGGTGTGAAACCTATTGAAATTCAGCGACGAATGAAGGTTCAGGACGGTGATGCATGTTTGTCACAGCAGCAAGTCTACGAATGGAGTAGGAAGTTCGCAAATGGTGTCACTTCAGTGCAAGATGCTCCTCGTCAAGGTCAGGCACAACGAATTATGACTCCACAGAACATTGCAGCAGTTGAAGTGATAGTAAAGGAAAACCGCCGAGTGACACTGAATGACATTGCAGCATATTTACAGATTAGTCATGGGTCAGCACACCACATTGTGCATGATGTGCTCCAGTTTCACAAAGTGTCTGCAAGATGGATGCCACGGCAGCTGACTCCTGAGATGAGAGAACGACGTGTTGATGCTTGTGAAGAACTACTTCGGCGCTTTGAACGAGAAGGTGATGGCTTCCTTGCAAGCATCGTTACTAGGGACGAAGTCTGGGTTCACTTCGACCAACCGGAAACGAAGAGAGCGAGCAAGAAATGGCGCCATTCCTCATCACCAAAACCAAAGAACTTTCGAAGAGAACCATCAGCAAGGAAGGTTATACTGACTCTCTTTTGGGACGAAAAAGGCGTCATTTTGGAGCATTACATGCCTAGAGGGACCACTGTCACCAGTGCATCATAAACAGATCTCCTAAAAAATCATCTGCGGCCTGCAATTAAATCAAAGCGACGTGGATTGCTGTCAGCAGGTGTCCTTTTGCAACAGGACAATGCAAGGCAGCACACTGCCCGTACAACAGTTGCAACAATCACAGTCCTGCATTTTGAGTGTCTGCCTCACCAGACCTTGCCCCAAGTGATTTCCATATGTTTGGACCACTCAGAGACGCAATGGGAGGAAAGAAGTTCCGTTCTGATGAAGAGGTACGGCACGTCGTGCATGAGTCGTTGCACGGACTGCCAAAAGAAGTTTTTTCTAAAGGAATTTATACACTTTGTATGCTGCAGGACTGATGACCTTAGCAGTTAAGTCCCATAAGATTTCACACACACACACACACACACACACACACACACACACACACACGCCACACCCAAATTATCGTTGCTGTGTTTTATGTTTTTGCTAGCGATGGACGAAGAGGTATCGATACCAAAGACCGTGAGACGGTGGACATTGTTGGCTTAGCTTTTAGCAGCTCATCCGGAAGCGACTGTAACTACTGTCGGCCGTGGTAGTTGTGTTCCTGGACAACTACGAAAATGGCGATGTAACCGGGTGGGGAGTAGGCGGCAGTGTTCCCTTTGGGCAGTCACCTCAAGCAGACCATCATCAGCCACGCTACGTCACCGACACTCCAATTATTGTACTATAGGGCAGACAAAATAAGACACGCCCGAACAATTTTTAATGCATCCTGAGATATGCGACTCAAATTATCTCCACCTGGGGCTGGTGATGCGAGTCGTATAGTATATTATGACAACTCAATGAAGAACTTATACAGAATTGGGGCCGGCCATTGGTGGCCGAGCGGTTCTAGGCACTTCAGTCTGGAACCGCGCGACCGCTACGGTCGCAGGTTCGAATCCTGCCTCGGGCATGGATGTGTGTGATGTCCTTAGGTTAGTTAGGTTTAAGTAGTTCTGAGTTATAGGGGACTGATGACCACAGATGTTAAGTCCCATAGTGCTCAGAGCCATTTGAGCCATTTTGAACAGAATTGGGAAAATATCACTAGCCTCGAAAATATTTCAGTCACGCCAGCCGGAGTGTCCGAGCGGTTCTAGGCTCTAAAGTCTGGAACCGCGCAACCGCTACGGTCGCGGGTTCGAATCCTGCCTCGGGCATGGATGTATGTGTTGTCCTTAGGTTAGTTAGGTTTAAGTGGTTCTAAGTTCTAGGGGACTGATGACCTCAGCAGTTAAGCCCCATAGTGCTCAGAGCCATTTGATTTTTTGTTTTCGGGCACCTTAAGACAGGCAACCAAACTAACATCATCTGCCCTAGTTGTTGTTGACCTAAACTGTGTTGCGTATCCTAGAGCTACAAGATATTTATTCATTTACGTATTGTAACTGGTCATATTTTATATGTAGGTAGAGACATTTCTTGTAATGTCAGATGTACAAATTCATAAAATTAAGAAATTACGCTATACGAGGAAAGGATTTATTTTAAAGTGGCCCAGACCTTCCAGGTGTATGTGTATTGCTTGTTGTGCTCTATATCCAGTGGGGTTACAGTGTTCGTAATACAGGATGTCCCAGAAGATGCTTTACAAGTTCGTCACTTCTCCTTAGTCTGCCTACGCGGTGCTTCAAATCGACAGCCCCTTTTTCTGTGAAGTTCATGTGCCATTTTCTTACGGGTGGCCGAGAGGCCGGGGGTTTCCCGTATCGATTTCTGAAATTTCTGTGAACTTGAGTGTCTGACTTCGCTTCAATACACCAAGTCACACACTGTGTCCATTTCTGTGCAGAGTCAATTAATCGATTAATTTATTGTTCTCCTACCACCCTGAGACAACGAAGGGAAACCTCTTCTTCAGTTATGTTGTTAGTGTCACCTGCAAGTATCCCTCCTGACAATGTAAGTGCTATGGTTGGAAGTTCATAATATAAAACATTCAAACATATCCACATATTTGTGAAAAGTAATGTCATTTCGTTTCCCGAATTTATGCATCAATAAATATGTAAATATTCGAGTGTGTTCTTAGAAGCCACAATAGACGTCAAGCTACCCGACTCTTACTACCACAATGACGTCCAGCCGAAGCTTGGAAATATCCCGCGCCTGCACGGCCCTCGGGGAGTCTACAGTCTGATTGTATTCAGCTAAGAACTGATGATGGTCGAAGTAGAGAGGATATAAAATGTAGACTGGCAATGGCGTTTCTGAAGAAGAGAAATTTGTTAACATCGAGTATAGATTTAAATGTCAGGGAGTCGTTACTGAAAGTATTTGTATGGAGTGTAGCCATGTATGGAAGTGAAACATGGACGACAAATAGTTTGGACAAGAAGAGAATAGAATCTTTCGAAATGTGGTGCTATAGAAGAATGCTGAAGATTAGATGGGTATATCACATAACTAATGGGAAGGTATTGAATAGAATTGGGGAGAAGATGAGCTTGTGGCACAACTTGACTATAAAAAGGGATCGGTTGTTGGACATGTTCTGAGACATCGAGGGATCACCAATTTAGTATTGGAGGGCACCGTGGAGGGTAAAAATCGTAGAGGGAGACCAAGAGATGAAGACACTAAGCAGATTCAGAAGGATGTAGGCTGCAGTAGGTACTGGGAGATGAAGAAGCTTTCACAGGGTAGAGTAGCATGGAGAGCCGCATCAAATCAGTCTCAGGACTGAAGACCACAACAACAACAACAAGAACCTTTATTTGAACCATTATCATTTTAAGAATTATTATTGGGGCAATCAGTCTGTTTAAAATTACTTGATAGTTGACACTTCACGCGCTGAAGCCGGTTTCGTCCAATCAGAGCCCTCAACGTCACGCCCGAACCCTTCCCTTTGCTAGACTGCGACATCAGCTGGTCAGTTCATTTGCACTTCTTTGTCTTTCATTCTTTCTTGATTTGTTTGGGTGCTGAATCACGGGTCTGGCACTGCTGTTTCGTATTTCATCACACATGATAACCATTCCACAAACAACGAACACACATAACGATGCTAATGAATCACACACCTTTCATACACAGCACTAGCTAAACACTACTGGCTACGCGGACAAGACGCGATTCAGCGTCACATGCGCCGTTATCATAACCACAGATATCGGCTTACGTTAGGTAAGTCTCGCTCGAGATTGCGTGAAAACGAGTTTTTAAAGACTGCAATTCATCATTAGTGTTGTGCTTTAGCGCAAGGTTAGCTTATTAACCTGCCATGTTGAAGGTCGTAGGCTCGAATCTCGTCAAATATGGTAAAACTTTTTTATTTCTAAATCTAATGAAAAGAAATGTTCAAATCTGTGTGAAATCTTATGGGACTTAACTGTTACGGTCATCAGACCCTAAGCTTACACACTACTTAACCTAAATTATCCTAAGGACAAACACGCACACTCATGCCCGAGGGAGGACTCGAACCTCCGCCAGGACCAGCCACGCAGTCCATGACTGCAGCGCCTAAGAGCGCTCGGCTAATGAAAAGAGTTTGATTATTTTTATTCAGTAGCTTATGAACTTGACTTCCTGAAGGTCGTAGGTTTGTAACTCGTCAAAAATCGTGTAACTTTCTTATTTCTAAATCTAATCAAAAGAGTTTGATTATTTTGTTCACTTAAATTGGTGTAAATGTAACTTCTTTTTTGTAAGTCATTGCCACGACATTTTCATAATCGTATTGGCTTTTTATTTGCTCTTTATTTTTCTTGCTGTCATTCTTTTATCGTCTGGAATGTGGCTGTGTCGTCTTTAATCTGCAACCAAGTGCCAGCGAGGACTGCTCATCTTTCGGTAACGCGTCAGCTCCAGTAGCCAGTGTGAGGACAGTTTCAGGTAACCAATGATATCGAGAAAATGCAGTTTGCCTTTAGCGCTGAAACTGAACTTTTTCTGTCTTTAGTTTGCTCGTAGCAGTTAGCATTAATCGCCTTGAACAAAGCAATCGTGATATTAGTTCTGCTGCAAAAGTTGACCACCTCTCTCTCTGATACGTAGGACTTCATGAGATTGTGGTTAGCTTAAGACACGACTTTAAATTCAGGGCTACAAAACGCGTCTCCTACCGCAGTCCAGTCAATGGTCGATTAAGATCAGCTGTCGTCAGAGCATCTCGTGTTTCCGACATACACTACTGGCCATTAAACTTACTACACCAAGAAGAAATGCAGATGATAAACGGGTACTCATTGGACAAATATATTATACTAGAACTGACATGTGATTACATTTTCACGCAATTTGGGTGCATAGGTCCTGAGAAATCAGTACCCAGAACAACCATCTCTGGCCGTAATAACGGGCTTGATACGCCTGGGCATTGAGTCAAACAGAGCTTGGATGGCGTGTACAGGTACAGCTGCCCATGCAGCTTCAACACGATACCACAGTTCATCAAGAGTAGTGACTGGCGTATTGTGACGAGCCAGTTGCCCGGCCACCATTGACTAGAGTTTTCAGTTGTTGTGAGATGTGGAGAATGTGCTCGCCAGGGCAGCAGTCGAACATTTTCTGTATCCAGAAAGGCCTGTACAGGACCTGCAACATGCTGTCGTGCATTATCCTGCTGAAATGTAGGGTTTCGCAGCGATCGAATGAAGGGTAGAGCCACGGGTATTACACATCTGAAATGTAAGATCCAGTGTTCAAAGTATCGTCAATGCAAACAAGAGGTTACCGAGACGTGAAACCAATGGCATCCCATACCATCACACCGGGTGATACGACAGTATGGCGATGACGAATACACGTTTCCGATGTGCGTTCACAGCGATGTCGCCAAACACGGATGCGACCATCACGACGCTGTAAACAGATCCTGAATTCATCCGAAAAAATGTTTTGCCATTCGTGCACCCAGGTTCGTCGTGAAGTACACCATCGCAGGCGCTCCTGTCTGTGATGCAGCGTCAAGGGTAACCGCAGCCACGGTCTCCTAGTTGATAGTCCATGCTGCTGCAAACGTCGTCGAACTGTTCGTGCAGATGGTTGTTGTCTTGCAAACGTCCCCATCTGTTGACTCAGGGATCGAGAGGTGGCTGTACGATCCGTTACAGCCATGTGGATAACATGCCTGTCATCTCGACTGTTAGTGATGCGAGGCCGTTGGGATCCAGCACGGCTCTCTGTATTACCCTCCTGAACCTACCGATTCCATATTCTGCTAACAGTCATTGGATCTCGACCAACGCGAGCAGCAATGTCGCAATACGATAAACAGCAATCGCGATAGGCTACAATCCGACCTTTATCAAAGTCGGCAACGTGATGGTACGCATTTCTCCTCCTTACACGAGGCATCACAACAACGTTTCAGCAGGCAACACCTGTCAACTGCTGTTTGTGTATGAGAAATCGGTTGGAAACATTCCTCATGTCAGCACGTTGTAGGTGTCGCCACCGGCGCAAACCTTGTGTGAACGCTCTGAGAAGCTAATCATTTGCATATCACAGCATCTTCTTCCTGTCGGTTAAATTTCGCGTCTGCAGCCCGTCATCTTCGTGGTGTAGCAATTTGATTGGCCAGCAGTGTAGTTCTACAAGGTCTTTGGTTACTTTGCGGGCGCAGAACTCGGCGTCCGTGAGGTGATACGTAGCGACCCCTGGGCGGCCCCCGCCCGCCAGATCGCGACCCCAACCCGGCCGTCGTTGGCCGCGCCGCTGCTAATGCGCCGCTTCCTCTCGCCTTGCGCCATGCCGCACCGCGCCGCGTACAGTGGTGTGGCTGTGGTACGCGCCGCACTTGCGACACCGCACCCGCTGTCGCCGGGCCCGCGTTTAGCACGTGGCGCTCACGCCGACTCACACCGACTTCACCTAACGGATCGCCGAAACACCCCGCACCCCGCAACTCATCTTCGGCCGGATCGTCGACGGAACGGGACGGAGCGGAACGTCACCGGCAAGGTGTGCGACGTTTGCCACGTCGGACATTTGTCACGATTTTACCTGCTCCGAAGGGTTGGGTCCCTTGTCTCCTCCTCCTCGCTTACTGAGCCTTTCCGCTGGTTTACTTAACATAGATTTAACATGGATTTTCCACCACATTTGTAGAGAGAGTTTCGTTGTGGAAATTATTAAATGCATCTCGCATTGAAATCCGCACCAAATTTCGAGCCTCACAAGGGAACCTCCCCATCGCACCCCCCTCAGATTTAGTTATACGTTGGCACAGTGCATAGGCCTTGAAAAACTGAACACAGATCAATCGAGAAAACAGGAGGAAGTTGTGTGGAACTATGAAAAAATAAGCAGAATATACAAACTGAGTAGTCCATGCGCAAGACAGGCAACATCAAGGAAAACGTGAGGGCAGGAGCGCCGTGGTCCCGTGGTTACGGTGAGCAGCTCCGGACCGAGAGGTCCTTGGTTCAAGTCTTCCCTCGAGTGAAAGGTTTAATTTTTTATTTTCAGTTTATGTGACAAACTTTTATGTTTTCATCACTTTTTTGGGAGTGATTATCACATCCACAAGAAAACCTAAACTGGGCAAGGTAGAAGAATCTTTTTACCCATTCGCCAAGTGTACAAGTTAGGTGGGTCGACAACATATTCCTGTCATGTGACGCACATTCCGTCACCAGTGTCGTATAGAATATATCAGACGTGTTTTCCAGTTGAGGAATCGGTTGACCTATGACCTTGCGATCAAATGTTTTCGGTTCCCATTGGAGAGGCACGTCCTTTCGCCTACTAATCGCACGGTTTTGCGGTGCGGTCGCAAAACACAGACAATAAACTTACTACAGTGAACAGAGACGTCAATGACCGAACGGTCGCAGGCACGGTAGCTCAGCGTGTTCGGTCAGAGGGTTAACTGCCCTCTGTAATAAATAAAAACTGAGTTAATCGATCAACAACGAACTTAAACGGATGTCTTACGACGTTCGCCCCGAGCAGATGCAACGAACGAAGCCGCACAAAATGAGATTTAAAAAAAAAAAAAAAAAAAAAAAAACCGGACAGATCATAACTTTGCGAAAATAAAGAAAGTAACCTTTTCACTCGAGGGAAGACTTGAACCAATGACCTCTCGGTCCGCAGCTGCTCACCCTAACCACGGGACCACGGCGCTCCTGAGCTCATACTTCCCTTGATGTTGCCTGTCTTGCGCATGGACTACTCAGTTTGTATATTTTGCTTATTTTTCCATAGTTCCACACAACTTCTTCCTGTTTTCTCAACTGATCTGTGTTCAGTTTTTCAAGGCCTATCCACTGTGCAAACTTATAACTAAATCTGAGGGGGGTGCGATGGGGAGGTTCCCTTGTCAGTAAAACTTCGCCAGTCTTGGAGATTTTGCGTTCGTCTAAATTATACTTGCATTTTTCGGTGCTCCTGCAGCAGCTTTCTGTCGTGTTTTGTGTACCATGGGGTATCTGTTCCGCCTCTTATTAATTTATTTGGTACGAATCTCTCGAGTGTTGTTGATACTATTTCTTTGAACTTAAGCCACATATGGTCTTCACTTATATAGTTTGGAAGGATTGGAGACTGTCTCTTAGAAAGACGTCAACCGAATGTTTAGTTGCTTTTTTAAATAGATACATTTCCCGTTTAGTTTTGGTGAATTTCTTTGTTGCACAATTGGGCATCGCTACGACTCTGTTCACTTAATCCCTGTATCCGTCTTGATGCTCAGGATTATTTGTGGCTAAGAGGTCAAGTGTACTTTCGTAACCATTTACAACTTGAATGGCCTCGTGAACTAATTGTTCAAAATAATTTTAAAAAAGCATCTAGAACAATTACGGAACTTGTGTTCTATCTACAATAGGATCTGAAAATGTTTTTTTGTGAACATACAGAAATTGGATTCAAATGGCTCTGAGTACTATGGGACTTAACATCTGTGGTCATCAGTCCCCTAGAACTTAGAACTACTTAAACCTAACTAACCTAAGGACATCACACACATCCATGCCCGAGGCAGGATTCGAACCTGCGACCGTAGCGGTCATGCGGTTCCAGACTGAAGCGCCTAGAACCACAAGGCCACACAGGCCGGCGTCAACATACAGAAGGTAGATTGAAATTACTGCCAACTATAATTGTATGAGTGGGGTACCTATTTGTGATGAGAGGCAAGTTTTCTTTGAACTGTTCAGCAACTGTTTCATCGGAGACCGGGGGTTGGTAAAAGGAGCCAGTTATTAATTTATTCCGGTTGTCGAATATAACCTCAGCCCATACTAAGTCACAGGAACAATCTGCTTCAATGTCGCTTATGAGCTGGAAGCCACGCTACATTAGTTTTCCTTAAATTGTACTTCTTGTTTCTGTTGTAGTGCAGATAATTACGATTACGGCTTTTGCCTCCAAAACCTGGGATGCTTTCTCTGTAACCCTGTAAATACCAGAGCTAAACAATGAAGAACAACAACGTACGTTACAAGCATAGCATTCGTATTACTTCATTTCCTGTTTCTAACATTTTAAAATTGTATATCGACTTTAGGTAACATGCCAATCATAGATGGTCTTATCTATATTTAGTGAACGTATTTTCAGTCACTTTATTAACTAATGTTTCACCGCAAGGGATATCGCATTTTAGAGAGTAAATTAAAATGGAGTATGTCGTTCTTCTTTTCAAACATTCACATACCCATTTCTTCTTCCCTTATCGTCTTTTGGGCATGCAGTTGTAGTAATTAAAGTAGGCACAAATGCAGTGATCAAACAGAAATGATTAGCCTACATTCGCATTCTCTTTACATCGTTCCTTTCTTGTTGCTCTCATGGCGATGGACTGTTTCTATTGCTATCAGTAAGCGTGAAAGGAAGCTACCGCACAGACAGAGGGATCTTTATTCATACTTGGCAGTACTAATTACATACTGACATAATCGTCGGTATTGCTTTCGTTTCCCAAAAGTTATAAATATTTCTATTTCGGAAAAGAAACTCTGTAATTGGCCAAGATGTCGAAGAAGAAGGTCCCTTACATACTGGTTGTATCGAGTAAGATGTGGAGACGGCGGTCTGAAAGCGGACAGAAGTAGGAAGGGCGCCGCTTATCTGAGGGATCGCTACCTGGCGAAGGGGAAAGTGTGGCAAACGTCCGACGCGACAAATGTCCGGCATTCCACCGGCAAGTATACGGGGCCCATGAGAAATATGAGCCCACCCCCCTCCCCCCTCCCCGCAAAGAACTTGTGACGTCATGCTAGTCGCTTTGTCCGCCATACTTCGCGAACACTAGACTCCTTGAAGGGCCCACGGGAAACCAGTACGTCAACGAACAGCTATCCACTAAAAGTCATAACTTTTTCGTGTGTTATTGAGAGCTCGCACGCATTTAAACGCGCAGTGAAGAGTTATAAAAGTCGTCTGCAGTAGTTACTCGCCCCCTAGCGGAGCCGGCTGCAGTGTCAGGTACCGTGACGTACGCACTGCGGCCCGTCTTTCTAGTCGGTCTCGAAAGTACAGCGAGTGTGCCAACTTCTAGTGCCACCCTTGTAATGCCACTACCTCGGACGAGAAATGAAAATAAAAAATTAGCTCCAAAATTCCCAAAGATTTCCCCAAAACAAGTTCCAAATTCCATGAAAAATGGTTCAAATGGCTCTGAGCACTATGGGACTTAACATCTATGGTCATCAGTCCCCTAGAACTTAGAACTACTTAAACCTAACTAAACTAAGGACATCACACAACACCCCGTCATCACGAGGCAGTGAAAATCCCTGATGCCACCGGGAATCGAACCCGGGAACCCGGGCGTGGGAAGCGATAACGATACCGCACGACCACGAGCTGCGGACCATAAAAAATGAACAAGCAAACAAATTTCCAGTTGACACTATTATTTGGATATTAAGCAGTAACTGAATCTAATACTTAGTAATTTATTAACATACGAAAGAAAGATAGGATTCCAGTAAAATCAAACTCAAAATTCAAAATCATAGTAAATCGCAAAATCATTATAATTAAAATTCGCAAAGTAGAATCAACGTTCCAAACAATACTCCATGTCAGTACGCTTTTGAGATTCGTGAGTTATGGCTAAGGATAATTCAATGCATTATCATTACGTTTGAGAGCTAGCCGAAGCAGGTCATACTTTTGAATGCTCGTATATGTAGGCGCAATTAGATTGTTTTTACACAACTGATTATTGCGATCTACTATGACGCAGTGAAACGATACTTTGACTTCAAATATTACGTTATTTAGAATTCAGATAGAGGACTTGCATATCTTAGACAGAAGTGACTTTTAATTAGATGACCTGAAGTTAACACTATTTAGGAAGTGAACACAGACAGACAATTTCATTCGTAATAACTAATGGACTATGGAACTTGGCGCTAGTAACGAAGCATATAATTTATAATTTCCCCCAACACCAGGGAAAGCATCTTCCTCACGGCTCTGTTAGACTTGGCTGTCCTCTGCTAGAGTAGTGCTGTGCGGTATGGGATGATTACCAGATAGGATTAACGGAGGACATAGAAGTTGAAAGAAGGGTGTGACGTACATGGTCATATATGAGCTTGTAGGTCCTCGGTGGCATCGATCACGGCGAAAAATTGGCTGTAAATACCGGTGGACCCATCGTTATCTACATCCAGTAATGTGGTCGACACACACACACATTTGGTTTCACAAGTTTTACTTCCGTAAATGTCAGACCCCCCTCATTGAAACAGTAATGGCCAACCCGTGTCTTAATTACGTAATTAAATTTCGTGTACCAGGCCAGCACATACTGCACCTTCTAATTAAATGATTATATATCTGTGCAGTGTTACCTAACCAACCCACAACAGTGGAACGATGGATGTGGCACTTTTACATGGAAGTTAATCAGCAATCATTGTCAATTGTCCTTCTTCACTCACCGACTTCTTATCAACAACAACACATCATTTCACCATTACATTATTGCTGTTTTGACTGACTCGGGTTCCACGCACCAAATCTCTGAACAGACTGACCTAAAAGTAGCTTCAGGCTCAGTGCTTATAGAGCTTTGCAAAAATGGCTGCTAAAGTTTGACGCTGTTAAATAGGTAATTTCGATAATCTACATTTAGCATTTTATACCTCGCATTAATTGAATAGCGCAGAAAATTTGATTTGGTCGAAGCTTTATATTACAAGAGGAGAGCCTTCTTGATGACGAAAATTGCAAAAATAGCTAAATAAACAATACCATATTTAAAGTGATGTGTTGATTACCCGGAAACTAACTAAGCGCTGATGTTCCTGCCGTCTTTTGGAAATTTCTACGTGAATACTTCAAGGATTTGTGTCGGTTATTTTTAACTTTATCAGTAACATAGTAATTACATCAGTTTACGTATCAACATTATGATTGGAATAGGAAATTATTACTGTTAGTATTATGTCTATATGCTCGTCGTCAAATATGTGGAGACTAGGAATCGTACGTACTCGGTTTGGTAGACAAACATTTCAAAGAAATCGTATCAATGAGTTTTATTACAAAAAAAGCAAATGACAATTACACAGAAGTCTCGCAAGCAAAGGGCGACATACAGCAATCTCTTCAGTATAACAGTTCCCCAAGTCTGTGTTACATAGAGTGTACAAGCGAAGTAACTAGCGTTGACGCTTCTATCCACGTCGCTAGTGTTGGAGCTGCTGTTCAACTGCGTGGCCGCGAGTCGGTCCTCTGCATATAGTGGCCGCTGCTGTCACGTTGTTGTCCTGGAGAGGGGTCGGTCAGCGAGCGATTGGCTGACATCTTCTCACAGCCATCTCTGTCGTTCCTGACTGGCGAGCCGGCGCTTGACTTTATCCCGTAACAGTTAATTAATTGAAGTGGACTTTAGCAAAACTAGCTACTTGAAATGGTTCAAGCCGGCCGAAGTGGCCGTGCGGTTAAAGGCGCTGCAGTCTGGAACCGCAAGACCGCTACGGTCGCAGGTTCGAATCCTGCCTCGGGCATGGATGTTTGTGATGTCCTTAGGTTAGTTGGGTTTAACTAGTTCTAAGTTCTAGGGGACTAATGACCTCAGCAGTTGAGTCCCATAGTGCTCAGAGCCATTTGAAATGGTTCAAATTAATTAGGAAATTATTCTGACTAATGTAATTTAGCAAAATTGGGCCTGGTCTTATACTTGGAACTGCAGAATGACAGCATGCTATGGTACATCTCTCATTAAAACTTAATATAAGCAAACAAGCAGAAAAAAAATCATTTACGGAAGCAAATAACAAGACAAAATGGGAAGGGTTGCACCTTGCTTTGTTACAAGGGGAGCTCATTTTGCTTTATCACGAAATAGGTGGGATGTCATACGTGAGATGGACCGCCGTGAAACTAATATTGTTGTTGAGGTCTTCATTCCAGAGACTGGTTTGATGGAGCTCTCCATGCTACTCTATCCTGTGCAAGCTTCTTCATCTCCCAGTACTTACTGCAACCTCCATCCTTCTGAATCTGTTTAGTGTATTCATCTCTTGGTCTCCCTCTTCGATTTTTACCCTCCACGCTGCCCTCCAATACTAAATTGGTGATCCCTTGATGCCTCAGAATATGCCCTACCAACCGATCCCTTCTTCTGCTCAAGTTGTGCCACAAATTTCTCTTCTCTGCAATTCTATTCAGTACCTCCTCATTAGTTATGTGATCTACCCTTCTAATCTTCAGCATTCTTCTGTAGCACCACATTTCGAAAGCGTCTGTTCTCTTCTTGTCTAAACTATTTATCGTCCACGTTTCACTTCCATGCATTTCTACACTCCCTGACACTCAAATCTGTACTCGATGTTAACAAATTTCTCTTCTTCAGAAACGTTACATTTTATATCCTCTCTGTTTCGACCATCATCAGTTAATTTTGCTCCCCAAATAGGAAAACACATTTACTACTGTAAGCGTCTGATTTCCTAATCTAATTCCCACAGCATCATCCGGTTTAATTCGATCACATCCATTATCCTCATTTTGCTTTCGTTGATGTTCATCTTATATCCTCCTTTCAAGACATTGTCCATTCCGTTCAACTGCTCTTCCAAGTCCTTTGCTGTCTCTGACAGAATTACAATGTCATCGGCGAACCTCAACGTTTTTATTTCTTCTCCATGGACTTTAATACCTACTCCAAATTTTTCTTTTGTTTCCTTTACTGCTTGGTCAATATACAGATTGAATAACGTCGGGGATAGACTACAACCCTGTCTCACTCCCTTCCCAACCACTACTTCCCTTTCATGCCCCTCGACTCTTATAACTGTCATCTGGTTTCTGTACAATTTGTAAATAGCCTTTCGCTCCCTGTATTTTACCCCTACCACCTTCAGAATTTGAAAGAGAATATTCCAGTCAACATTGTCAAAAGCTTTCTCTAAGTCTACAAATGCTAGAAACGTAGGTTTGACTTTCCTTAATCTTTCTTCTAAGATAAGTCGTAGGGTCAGTATTGCCTCACGTGTTCCAACATTTCTACGGAATCCAAACTGATCTTCCCAGAGGTCGGCTTCTACCAGTTTTTCCATCCGTCTGTAAGGAATTCGTGTTAGTATTTTGCAGCCCTGGCTTATTAAACTGATAGTTCGGCAATTTTCACATCTGTCAACACCTGCTTTCTTTGGGATTGGAATTATTATATTCTTCTTGAAGTCTGAGGGTATTTCGCCTGTCTCCTACATCATGCTCACCAGATGGTAGAGTTTTGTTAGACCTGGCTCTTCCGAGGCTGTCAGTAGTTCCAATGGAATGTTGTCTACTCCCGGGGCCTTGTTTCGACTTAGGTCTTTCAGTGCTCTGTCAAACTCTTCGTATCTCCTAATATCAGACTTTAATGTTGCACAGCGTACAGGTGTGTCTGAACACACAGTGCACCGAACACTCCTAACGACGGGCCTCAGCAGCCGACGACCCGTACAGGTATCAATGTTGATTGCACAATATCTGGAACTGCGACTGAAATTGGCACGTGGCCATCGGCACTGGCATTCCGGTGGGAGGGCGCGAATCCGTCGTCTTCCAGGGGAAGAGCTCGTCGATATCTGCACTGCTGGATGGGGACACGTTGGCGGCGGCTGCGTTATGTTCTGGGCAACATTTACGTTCGCCAACAGTGGCGTTCATGCAAGGCACCATGACGGCCACGAAGTATTGTATACTGGTTGCAGACGGCGTACATCCCTTCATGAAGATCATGTTTCCCGTCGGCAGTGATATTTTCCAACAAGATAATGCTCTATGTCACACGGCCAGGAGTGTGATGAAGTGGTTCGAGGAACACAGTGGCGCGTTCCAATTACTTTTCTGGCCCCACCAATTCGCCAGATCTGAGCCCGATCTAACACATCTGTGATGTGATTGAATGTGGCGCCAGAGCTCATCGCTCCCCTGTCCGGAATTTACGCGCATTTTGGTGACCTGTCTGTGTGTGTGCGTGTGCAGATGTGGTGCCGGCTCCCTCCGGCGAACTACCAAGCTCTCATTGTTTCCGGGCCACGACCTGTCGCCGCTGTTATCTACTACATCTACATCCATACTCCGCAAGCCACCTGACGGTGTGTGGCGGAGGGTACTTTGAGTACCTCTAGCGGTTCTCCCTTCTATTCCAGTCTCGTATTGTTCGTGGAAAGAAGGATTGTCGGTATGCCTCTGTGTGGGCTCTAATCTCTCTGATTTTATCCTCATGGTCTCTTCGCGAGGTATACGTGGGAGGGAGCAATATAATGCTTGACTCGTCGGTGGAGGTATATTATCGAAACTTCAACAAAAGCCCGTACCGACCTACTGAGCGTCTCTCCTGCAGAATCTTCCACTGGAGTTTATCTATCATCTCCGTAACGCTTTCGCGATTACTAAATGATCCTGTAACGAAGCGCGCTGCTCTCCGTTGGATCTTCTCTATCTCTTCTATCAACCCTATCTGGTACGGATCCCACACTGGTGAGCAGTAATCAAGCAGTGGGCGGACAAGCGTACTGTGACCTACTTCCTTTGTTTTCGGATTGCATTTCCTTAGGATTCTTCCAATGAATCTCAGTGTGGCATCTGCTTTACCGACGATCAACTTTTTATGATCATTCCATTTTAAATCACTCCTAATGCCTACTCCCATATAATTTATGAAATTAACTACTTCCAGTTTCTGACCTGCTATATTGTAGCTAAATGATAAAGGATCCGTCCAAGAAGTGGACATACCGGCTGTTGTTGTTGTTGTTGTCTTCAGTCCTGAGACTGGTTTGATGCAGCCCTCCATGCTACTCTATCCTGTGCAAGCTTCTTCATCTCTCAGTACTTACTGCAACCTACATCCTTCTGAATGTGCTTAGTGTATTCATCTCTTGGTCTCCCTCTACGATTTTTACCCCCAACGCTGCCCTCCAATACTAAATTGGTGATCCCTGGATGCCTCAGAACATGTCCTACCAACCGATCCCTTCTTCTAGTCAAGTTGTGCCACAAACTCCTCTTCTCCCCAATTCTATTCAATACCTCCTCATTAGTAATGTGATCTGCCCATCTAATCTTCAGCAGGTCACCTGTTAGACAGGTGATTATATTGTTCTGGCTGATCAGCGTACAATATGCTTCAAAGAAGCACATAGTTTACTCGCACCTTACGTGAAACCGTGGCCCGCGGGTGTTCTGTGTTATGCGTCACGCATCAACATTGATCTACCTCCATTAAAAGAAATCCTATTAAAGAGGTCAACGGAGTATTACTGTGTATTTGTGGTTACTGTGTGTTTCTTTGTGGGTTCAAAAATGGCTCTGAGCACTATGGGACTTAACATCTATGGTCATCAGTCCCCTAGAACCTAGAACTAATTAAACCTAACTAAACCTAAGGACAGCACACAACACTCAATCATCACGAGACAGAGAAAATCTCTGACCCCGCCGGGAATCTTTTTTTTTTTTTTTGTAACCATATATATTTATTTAAATATATTAACAATGATACATTTAAAAAAGACATTTTATTCTATTAACCTATTATATTTCTAATGTTGGTTAATATTACTGTGATTTTATATGTTTTCGTTTTTGTATTTTCCTTTTTCGTTTTTCTCTTATTGTTGTTCCTTAAACCCTTTCACATGGACTTTTGTCATCTTTTTTTTTTGGGGGGGGGGGGGGGGGGTTAGACACTGCAGGACAGGCACATAACAGTTTATATTTGGCATCGATGCGTTGATTTTGAGTTTATGTTTCTGTATGTGATGCACTTGTGATGCCACAGGCACATTGTGTGTTCTGGTTTGATCTCTTTCTCTAGTTTACACTGTCAAGTGGGACAGTGTGAGGGAAACGTCACCATGATAGGTCGATCAGAAGTGGAAGAAACTTTTTTTAGATATACTACAGATATACCCAAAATTGAAGAAGAGACAAAATTTTGTCGTATTACATAAGAGAAGCAGAAAGGAGAGTGTGAGTAAACAATAGAATTTTATAGGCACAAAGTAAAGGAAATCATTAAAAAAATATCTAATAATAAAAATAATAATAATAATGTCTAGTTGGCACTTTCCAGTAAGTAATGCTTGTCTCCTAGTCAGTATAGTACAAATAATGGAAAAAAATTAGTTAATTAATTTAAAAAAAATCGAACCCGGGAACCCGGGCGTGGGAAGCGAGAACGCTACCGCACGACCACGAGCTGCGGAATTCTTTGTGGGACATATCTGCCACGAATGGCATATGTTTTCGCTTCGCGTCTGATGTTGCGGATGAACGCGCATTGTTTCACTTGTAGCTACAACGCTCAGAAAGATTTTTGTGGCGGCGGATTATCCTCGAGCCTGTGTGGTAAGCTTGTTATGTCAACACGGGCTGCGGCCCGACGCGGTGCGTCATCGCAGTTGCGTGTCGGCCGGTGCGTTGCGCAGTCGCACGGCCTGGGCGCAGGCCGGCCACCTGGGAGCGCAGCGCGTGTCTGCTGCTGGCCATGGCGAGCACAGGACGCGTGCGCCTCAGGTGCGGCTAGAGGCGCGGGGCAAAGAGCGGCTTGCGCGGTGTTCCGCACGCTGCTCGTTTCTCTGTCTACATCTGTTGATACGTAATCAGCACGGTTTCAGAAAACATCGTTCTTGTGCACAGCAGCTAGCTCTCTATTCGCACGAAGTAATGGCCGCTATCGACGATTCCGTATTTCTAGATTTCCTGAAAGCTTTTGACACCGTTCCTCACAAGCGACTTCTAATCAAGCTGCGGGCCTATGGGGTATCGTCTCTGTTGTGCGACTGGATTCGTGATTTCCTGTCAGAAAGGTCGCAGTTCGTAGTAATAGACGGCAAATCATCCAGTAAAACTGAAGTGATATCGGGTGTTCCCCAGGGAAGCGTCCTGGGATCTCTGCTGTTCCTGGTCTATATAAATGACCTGGGTGACAATCTGAGCAGTTCTCTTAGGTTGTTCGTAGATGATGTTGTAATTTACCGTCTAGTAAGGTCATCCGAAGACCAGTATCAGTTGCAAAGCGATTTATAAAAGATTGCTGTGTGGTGTGGCAGGTGGCAGTTGACGCTAAATAACGAAAAGTGTGAGGTGATCCACATGAGTTCCAAAAGAAATCCGTTGGAATTCGATTACTCGATAAATAGTACAATTCTCAAGGCTGTCAATTCAACTAAGTACCTGGGTGTTAAAATTACGAACAACTTCAGTTGGAAAGACCACATAGATAATATTGTGGGGAAGGCGAGCCAAAGGTTGCGTTTCATTGGCAGGACACTTAGAAGATGCAACAAGTCCACTAAAGAGACAGCATACACTACACTCGTTCGTCCTCTGTTAGAATATTGTGCGCGGTGTGGGATCCTTACCAGGTGGGATTGACAGACGACATCGAAAGGGTGCAAAAAAGGGCCGCTCGTTTTGTATTATCACGTAATAGGGGAGAGAGTGTGGCAGATATGATATGCGAGTTGGGATGGAAGTCATTAAAGCAAAGACGTTTTTCGTCGCAGTGAGATCTATTTACGAAATTTCAGTCACCAACTTTCTCTTCCGAATGCGAAAATATTTTGTTGAGCGCAACCTACATAGGTAGAAATGATCATCAAAATAAAATAAGAGAAATCAGAGCTCGAACAGAAAGGTTTAGGTGTTCGTTTTTCCCGCGCGCTGTTCGGGAGTGGAATGGTAGAGAGATAGTGTGATTGTGGTTCGATGAACCCTCTGCCAAGCACTTAAATGTGAATTGCACAGTAATCATGTAGATGTAGATGTAGATGCGTACTTCGCAAGCCGCCGTACGGCCCGTGGCGGACGTTACCTTCCACGGCTACCAGTCAGTTCCTTACCTGATCCACTTGCAAATACAGCGAGGCAAAAACGACTGTCTGTTTGCTTCGGGTTGAACCCTAATTTCTCTTATCGTATCTCCGTAGTCCTTACGCTATAAGTACGTTGGCGGCAGTAGAATCGCTCTGCAGACATCTTTAAATGCCAATTCTCTAAATTTTCTCAATAACCTTTCGCGAACAGACCACCTATTCCATTCCAGGGATACTCAGTTGAGTTCACGAAGCGTACTGATCGATGCTACCAGTAACAAATCTAACTGGCCGACACTGAACTGCTTCAATGTCGTCCTTTAATCCGACTAGGTGCGGATCCCAAACACTCAAGCAGTATTAAAAAATGGGTCGCACTGCTGATCTATACGGGGTGTACTTTGCAGAAGAACCACACTTTTGTTAAATTCTACCTGTTCACCGAAGCCTTACCCACTACCGTCCATACATGCTCATTCCATTTCATGTCGCTTTGCAGCCTTATGCACAGATATTTAATCGACATGACTTTGCCAAGCAGTTCGTTACTAATACTGTATTCGTACGTTACGGGATTGTTCTTCGTATTCATTTGCGTTAATTTACATTTAGAGCAAGCTGCCATTTATCGCACGGATTACAAATAATGCCTTGTATTCTACAGTCACTCAGCCACCAGCCACATTATCAGCAGACAACCGCAGACCGCTGCCCCCCCCCCCCCACCCCCACCCACCGGCCCCCTTCCGCAGGTCATTTATGTACGAGGGTTGGAACTTTAATAGTGGCAACTATTTATTCACAGCTCGTACAAAATAGATTGTTGTTGTTGTGGTCTTCAGTCCTGAGACTGGTTTGATGCAGCCCTCCATGCTACTCTATCCCATGCAAGCTTCTTCATCTCCCAGTACTTACTGCAACCTACCTCCTTCTGAATCTGCTTACTTTATTCATCTCTTGCTCTCCCTCTACTATTTTTACCCTCCGCGCTGCCCTCCAATGCTAAACTTGTGATCCCTTGATGCCTCAGAACATGTCCTACCAACAGGTCCCTTCTTCTTGTCAAGTTGTGCCACAGACTCCTCTTCTTCCCAATTCTGTTCAATACCTCCTCATTAGTTATGTGATCTACCCATCTAATCTTCAGCATTCTTCTGTAGCACCACATTTCGAAAGCTTCTTTTCACTTCTTGTCCAAACTATGTATCGTCCGTGTTTCACTTCCATATATGGCTACACTCCATCCAAATACTTCCAGAAACGACTTCCTGACACTTAAATCTATACTCGATGTTAACAAATTTCTCTTCTTCAGAAACGCTTTCCTTGCCATTGCCAGTCTACATTTTATATCCTCTCTACTTCGACCATCATCAGTTATTTTGCTCCCCAAATAGCAAAACTCCTTTACTACTTTAAGTGTCTCATTTCCTAATCTAATTCCCTCAGCATTACCCGACTTAATTCGACTGCATTCCATTATCCTCGTTTTGCTTTTGTTGATGTTCATCTTATATCCTCCTTTCAAGACACTGTCCATTTTGTTCAACTGCTCTTCCAAGTCCTTTGCTGTCTCTGAAAGAATTACAATGTCATCGGCGAACCTCAGAGTTTTTATTTCTTCCCATGGATTTTAATACCTACTCGGAATTTTTCTTTTGTTTCCTCTACTGCTTGTTCAAAATACAGATTGAATAATATCGGGGAGAGGCTACAACCCTGTCTCACTCCCTTCCCAACCACTGCTTCCACAAAATAGATACGTGTTTCAAAGTTTTACTGACCTTCAAAGTAGTCACCAGCATTTTGTATAACCCGTTGCCAGCGATGTGGAATTCGTGGGATTGTCTTAGCAGTGCCAGTTGTGTTGACAGTTCGAGCGGTGCGGTCTATTGCCCGACGAATTTGTAACAGCTGGTCGTAGTTTCTGTTCCAAAAATGAACAGCATAGAGACAGAATTGATGACACTTTCTGCGGGACCTGACCATGATTTTGTAGGACAATGCTCGAGCACGTACAGTGCAAGCTGTTACTGATTTGTTTGACAGATGGAGCCACTAAGTGCTATACCATCTACTGCACTACCCTGACTTAAGCCATCGTAAGTTCAACTCGATTTCTAAACTGAAGGAAACACTTCACGGCATTTGTTTCAGAACTGCTACGAATTCGTCGGGTAATAGACCGCACCGCATGAACTGCCACCACAACTGGCACTGCTAAGAGTATCCTACGACTTCCACATCGCTGGCAACCGGTTATACACAATGCTGGTGACTATTTTGCAGGTCAGTAAAACTTTGAAGTACGTGTCTATTTTGTACGAGCTGTAAATAAATAGTTGCCTCTATTAAAGTTTCAACCCTCGTATATGGAATATAATAGCGGTCCTCTCATACTTCCCTGAGACACTCTTAACGATACCCTTATCTCTGATGAACATTCGCCGTCGAGGTCAACATACTACGCTCTGTTGCTTAACCTAACCTAACGTAAGAAGTCTTCGAGCGACTAGCGTGTCATTCCGGTACGCTCGGACTTTAACAGTCTGTGCTGCCGCATCGTGCCAGACGTTTTCCGGAGGTCTAGGAATAGGGAATCTCGCTCTTGCCCTTCATCAATGGTTCGCAGTACATCATGTGAGAAAACGGCGAGCTGAATTTCACATGTGCGATGCTTTGTAAGACCGTACTCGTTCGTGGACAGAAGCTCTTCCGTCTCAAGGAAATTGTCTGTATTCGAACTGAGAATAAATTCAAAAATTCTGCGGTGGATCGATGTTACGGCTATTGGTCAATAATTTGGCGGGTCCGCTCTTTTATCCTTCTTATATACAGGAGTCACCTGACCTTTTTACCAGTCGCTTCGGGCTTTGCGCTGGGCATGAAATTAGCGATAAAAGGACCGATGCAAAACTGAATTGTGTTTCCACCCGGACCTGGCGACTTATTTCTTTTCAACTCTTTCGGTTGTTTCTCCACGCTACGGACGCGTATTGCTATCTCTGCCATACTGGGGTATTTGCGATGGTCAAACGACAGTATGTTTGTACGATTGTCGTGCGTGTACAATTTCTTAAACCCGAAATTTAAAACTTCGGCTTTCCTTTTGATATCTTCTGCTGCCACACTAGATTGGTCAACGATTGACTGCACTGAGCCTTCGGCCCGCTAAGCGATTTTACATAGGACGAGAATTTCTTCTGGTTCTCAGCAAGGTCTTTTGCTAAGATTGAAAGGCATATACAAAGGGTAAATTAATTCAAGTTTTGTAAGAAAATATTATATTGAAGCAGAGATGATCAAATGTAGTATAGACCGTGTAGGAGCGTCGCTGCTCAACAGCGATCGCTGATTCAGGGTGTTATGTGGTAATGCGTTAGGGTAACTTTAGTTCGCGAGGTATATGGAGGACTCTCAAGTGTAAAGATGTGTTGTATCTGATGTGTGCTGGAGATGTACTTACTCGCAATGGGCAGTAATGGTTTTTTATTAGCAAGATACTATTGTGTTTGCTAACTGTAAAAGGAATCTCAACATAAGTTGGAAATAATTGAGGTAAAGGAAGTCGTTTTGTTACTGATGCAATGCACGTATTCGTAAGTGATGATTGAGACAATGTGTAGCCGTCACATCCAATGATTTTGTAAAGCTAAATGTTAATGTATAATCAGTTTATTGAGTGTGTTAATTGTGAGCATTATTAATTTTCAAAGCGTCAAAATACAAGTCTTAAAGTTAGTGCCTTATTATTACTTACCACAAGTCGATACCAGTTCCCAGAGGCATCTCATTTTTGATTAAATATTTTTCTCAAGAAGTTATTGTCTCAGTCGTATTCGATTTAATTAAAATGCATGCTAAGCAACAGCCTTGCAGAATTTGCTAACTATAAAATTTAAAGCACGGTCAGAGAGCAGTGCGAAGAGCGTTACCATTGAGCAGATAAAGGTAATAAAGTTTATTATTTCAGGACAGCATTCATTAAACACAGGAACCATTATTTTCAAATTTATTAGGTTTTGTTCTATTACCAGGGCAAATTTCAAATCAGTAGTGTTGCATCATATTCAGTTTTTGTGTTAGGTAAATTCTAGCAGTTTTGGTTTGGTTTAAAGTTATTAACTGTTTATATTCTCGCAGCTAAATTAAATTTACAGTACAGGGCAAAGCGCATAGGTGACGAGGTAAAATTCTCATTGACATGTAATTCCCATTCTAACAGTTGTGTTTTGGACTACTGTCAGTTACATAATTTCAATCACATTCCAAACGTACATGTTTCAAGGTATGTCGGTGGCAGTCGTCGTATTCTGCGCATACCGATCTTTTTACTGGCGCATGAGTTTCTACTGTCGTTTGGCTGTCGGCATTTATGTGTTCTTTCTTGAACCGATACTGCAACAGTTCCTGCAGCCTTAGCGATTTCCGAATTTTGTTATTAAACCACGTCGGATGTTAACCGTCCTTAATCCACTTACTCGATAAACACATCTCCAGGGCGCGATTTACAGTCTGTTTAAAGTTTGACCGTAATTCTCCTGCATCCATCATACTGGAACTAAGTGATGTCGATTAATTTTCTACTTATAATGGAAAGCCAGGGGGTCGATGGATCTCGCGCTCACTGCGGAGGAATTGGTCGGACCGAAGGCTGGTGTGCAGTCGCAGTAACTAACAAAATGTTTATGAGGAAGAAAAACAAACACTTTCCTAAAGCAATCAGTTTTTAGGCTGAGTCGGCGTACGCCATCGATGAAAGTACGTCATCGATGAAACTACAACCTGTCCGTCGTAGCGCTGAGGGTGGTCGAAAGTTCATAAAAATTATTATTTATCGTTACGAATAGTAAGGTGTTCGTCCCACAGCCTCAAGAACGCAAAAAATAGTGCACAATTCCATATTTAGGAAAAGTCTCACTCAATGTAACCAGAAAGCTTAAATCCACGAACTTTGAAACATCCTTTTATGTGCACAGCACTGTTGGGCAGTGTTGACGCAGAGGTAAAGTCAGCTCTCCGGCGCCGGGAAAGAGTGGAATATACAAAGCCGCTTGTATAAGGAAAGCCATAGTTACAAGGTGAAGCATGAAGTACTACGTCACATCTATAAAGGAAGAGAGACGAAATACCTTGAAATAATTCAAATTAATGAACTCATACCCATCTGCCCGGCCTTAGTGCTTAATGACCAGACACAGTTCCTTTATCGTCATTTATAACTGCAGATACTACTCATAATCCCATCCTGGCCATGTCGTAAGTTAACCCTCTTACTCATCTCCACCATTTTTTCCCTTTATTTCGATTACTGTAATTTCTCTTGTCCTGTTGAAAAAATTGCTTTGTATCTTGCATATTCATCTGTTTGTAATACAGGACCCATTAAAGACAACACTACTTGTTCAGGCACTCCCTCAGAACATGTCACCAAAATTTACAGTTTAATTTTTTCTTCGAAGAACAGTTGTAATTTGTTATATAGTTCATCAATTAATGCGTCACATATTTTAAGTTAGTTAAATAATCTTACATCGCATTTACACTGAAATAATTGTTCTCGTTATATTCCTAAATCTAACATTAACAATTTTCATCTTCGGAAACAGAGATGCTCTGTAAAAGCATTAGTTTAAAATCATTGATCCTGCAAAAAATTTACTGCACCACATTTTTATCTTTGTACCTGATGATGGCATAACGGCCAACAACCGGTTTGTAAAATAAATATTCTAAAATATTACACGAATGTGTGTGTCTGTGTACACTAATAATGTACGTACGAGAGATAGACTTCTAGTTTTAATCCTCACCTTGGCGCAAAATTTGGGGTGGTGTCAGTCCTTCTCTAAACATTAACCGCTCGATGTTGGTGATATGAGGAAGGTCTTACTTGTATAAGTCTGCGTTTTGCCTATTCCAGAAACGTTACACATCGAAAACCAACTCAGTGACACTCTGGAAATACAGTGGTTTCGTAATCCGAGGAAAGTGGAACAAGTCACTGGATGCCATGTCAGGAGAGTACAAGGAGGTGAAGTAAAATTTGATGGGACAAAGAAGCAACAGGTGTAACTGTGTCGTGTTCAGAATGGGATGGGGCACCGTCGTAGAGCAAAAATATTCCTTGGGACATGTTCCCGTGATGCTTCGTCTTGACAGTCCCGATAACCTCGTGAGAAGGTATCAGTAGAATGTTTCTGTGACTACTTGCGTCTTGGGAGGATACTCTGTTAATATCACGCCATAGCATTCGAAAAAACACTCGACGGTGGAGAACGGAGTCATTGCAGTTTTGGCAGTACCAAATCCACACGTCTGCACTGTTTACTTTGCTACTTTGTCTTGGGGGTCATAGTAATACACCAAATACTTGTCCATGGTGATTCGGTGGCTAAGGAAGTCATCTCGATTGACCTGACACCGCTTCTACAGTTCCACTGTTTCCTCGGCTCGGCAGGCTTTTCGATTGCCAAAGAGGAGTGTCAAAGGACAATTGTTCGGAACAAACGCGCAACATAAGCAAACTCATATAACAATTTATATTAGAGATCTTCCCTCGACCTGAATTATTAATTACGATCAGAGAAATGAATTGATAGTAAATGTACTACTCATTGTCCACTAGTGTAGTAACCTAAAACAGATTTGCCTACTGGTTGAAAATAAGAGAATGTTTTGGATGCAGAGTGGGTGACACGGGCCCAGAGCCAAGCGCTGGAACAGTCGAAGACGCTGCCGGGTCCTTCTTAGAAAGCCAGCCTGGTCCTGCACACACCGTGGTGACACGCCATAGAATCACCATGCAAAGCACTAGGACGTCCTACAACTGCTACTTGCGCGAATGTTTTTACGAGGTGGAGTGAGGAGCAATTTTTAGTGAAAGGCGCTGCTGTCAGCCGAACGTAAGGAGCCGACTTTCGAGACGAACACTTCATCTTGGATGTGAAAAGAGAGCCCCAAGGTAGGGCTCTGAAAACTGTGAAGCACGGCCGAACCTGTAGCTCTTACAAAGCAAACTTTGTTTAAGGTTGTAAGATGTGCGGACGCTGGTTCATCTAAAGTTTTTCCAGAGTGACAGAGAAGCTCGACAGGGCTGAAGGAAAGCTGCCTCATTCGCCTGGGAGAGAGACAGGAAGAGCGAGGAATGACTTTTTTCAGAGGAGAGTGGTAGAAAAAAACTCACTAGTTAATCAAGTAGAACATAGCCCACAGAAGGGGACACCGGAGCTCAGGCCGTTCATAGCCCAACCCACTAAGTTGAGCATGTAACGAAGAACGCGGCAAAGCGAGGTTCCCTTGTCGGTCGCTCTCTTACAGGAATCACTTCACTTCTTCTCCTTGATTGTTGGTCAACTTCAGGTCTTGTCTCGTTTCTCGCTCACCGTTGCCGCTCCACCATCTTCGTGAGCCACCAGCTGACCTGACCCGTTTGGGGGACTCAGAAAATTTTCGGGCCATCCAACACTTAGCCGCTGACTGTGCCGTTGATCGAGGTCGCAGTGCTACAGTGACTGACAGCCACAGTACGGTGAGACTCGGCCTCTAATGCGTGATACGTAGGGAATTTCAAGTCAGTTTATAATCTTACAGTCACATAGCCTCACTCTAAAGATTTGCCTTGGGAAGTCATGAACAGTTTACTTCCAAACTCCACAACAGTTGTGGCGTTACTTCCTTAAAGAATTCTACGATTTTACTGTTGTGATCTTCAGTCCGAAAACTGTTTTGATGCAGCTCTCTGTGCTATTCTGAACTGCGCAAGTCTCTTTATCTCCAAATAACTACTGCATTCATCCCTTCAGTACTTAATTGATGATTCCTTGATGTCTCAGAATGTGTCTCTTCTTCTAATCAGTTTGCGCCACGAAATTTCTTTTCTCTCCAATTCTCTTCAGCGCCTCCTCATTAGTTACAAGACCTACACATCTTTCTTCTGTAGCACAACATTTCGAAAGGTTCTATTCGCTAATTGTCTAAACTGTTTACCGCCACGTTTCACTTCCATACATGGCTCACTCCATAGACATAGTTTCAGGAATGACTTTCAAAGGCTTAAATCTATATACGATGTTAACAAATTTCTCTTTCTGCCGAAATAGCAAAAGACATCTGCTACTTTAAGTGTCTCGTTTACTAATCTAATTCCCCCAGCATCACCTGATTTAAGTCGATTGCATTCCATTATCGTTATTTCCAAACCCTTTGCTGTCACTGACGGAATTACAGTGTTCGGAAAACCTCAAACTATTTATTTTTCCTCCCTGAACTTGAATTCCATTTCCAAATTTTTCTTTGGTTTCCTTTTCTGCTTGCCAAATGTACAGCTTTCTCTAAGTCTACAAATACTATAAATATAGCTTTGTTTTTTCTTAACCTATCTTCTAAGATACGTCATAGGGTTAGTACTGCCTCTCATGTTCCTACATTTCCTGGAGAACGAAAACGATATTCGCCGATATCGGCTTCTATCAGTTTTTACATTCTTCTGTAGGGAATTCATGTTAGTGTTTTACAATCGTCACATATTAAACTGATAGTTCGGTGATTTTCACACCTGTCAGCACCTACTTTCTTTTGACTTGGAATTATTTGGCCTGTTTCATACAACTTGCGCAACAGATGGAAGAGTTCTGTCATGGCTGGCTATCCCAAATCTCTCAGCAGCTCTGAGCAAATGTCTTCTACTGCCGGAGCCTTGTTTCATCGTAAGTGTTTCAGTGCTCCGTCAAATTCTTGTGGCTGTATCATACAGGGTGGTCCATTGATAGTGACCGGGCCAAATATCTCACGAAATAAGCATCAGACGAAAAAACTACAAAGAACGAAAATCGTCTGGCTTGAAGGGGGAAACCAGATGGGGCTATGGTTGGCCCGCTGAATGACGCTGCCATAGGTTAAACGGATATCAACTGCGTTTTTTTTTTTAAATAGGAACCCCAATTTTTTATTACATATTCATGTTGTACGTAAAGAAATATGAGTGTTTTAGTTGGACCACTTTTTCGCTTTGTGATAGATGGCGTATTTATAGTCACAAACGTATAAGTACGCGGTATCACGTAACATTCCGCCAGTGCGGACGGTATTTGCTTCGTGATACATTACCCGTGTTAAAACGGACCGTTTACCGATTGCGGAAAAGGTCGACATCGTGTTGATGTATGGCTATTGTGATCAAAAAGTCGAACGGGCGTGTGCTATGTATGCTGCTCGCTATCCTGGACGACATAATCCAAGTGTTTGGACCGTTCGCCGGATAGTTACGTTATTTAAGGAAACAGGATATGTTCAGCCACATGTGAAACGTCAACGGCCTGCAACAAATGATGATGCCCAAGTAGCTGTTCCAGCTGCTGTCGCGGCTAATTCGCACATCAGTAGCAGACAAATTGCGCGAGAATAGAGAATCTCAAAAACGTCGATGTTGAGAATGATACATCAACATCGATTGCACACGTACCATATTCCTATGCACCAGGAATTGCATGGCGACGATTTTGAACGTCGTGTACACTTCTGCCACTGGGCACAAGAGAAATTACGGGACGATGACAGATTTTTTGCATGCGCTCTATTTAGCGACGAAGCGTCATTCACCAACAGCGGTAAGGTAAACCGGCATAATATGCACTATTTGGCAACGGGAGGTCCACGATGGCTGCGACAAGTGGAAGATCAGCGACCTTGGCGGGTTAATGTATGGTGCGGCATTATGGGAGGAAGGATAATTGGCCCCCATTTTATCGATGGCAATCTAAATGGTGCAATGTATGCTGATTTCCTACGTAATGTTCTACCGATGTTACTGCAAGATGTTTCACTGCATGACAGAATGGCGATGTACTTCCAACACGATGGATGTCCGGCACATAGCTCGCGTGCGGTTGAAGCGGTATTGAATAGCATATTTCATGGCAGGTGGATTGCTCGTCGAAGCACCATACCGTGGCCCGCACGTTCACCGGATCTGACGTCCACGGAGTTCTTTCTGTGGGGAAAGTTGAAGGATATTTGCTATCGTGGTCCACCGACAACGCCTGACAACATGCGTCAGCGCATTGTCAATGCATATGCGAACATTACGGAAGGCGGACTACTCGCTGTTAAGAGGAATGTCGTTACACGTATTGTCAAATGCACTGAGGTTGACGGACATAATTTTGAGCATTTATTGCATTAATGTGATATTTACAGGTAATCACGCTGTAACAGCATGCGTTCTCAGAAATGATAAGTTGACAAGTTCATCTCCGTTTTGTTGGCCCTCTATGTAGTCCTTGCACCTTTAACCTTTCCCTTCTTTGCTCAGGACTGGTTCTCCATCAGAGCTCTTGATATTCATACAGTTTCTTCTCTTTTTCCTAATGACCTCTTTAATTTTGCTGTAGGCAGTATCTGTCTTATCCCTAGTGAAACATGCTTCCAAACCCTTATCTTTTACGTATTATCTCCAATAGTTCTACATTTCACCGTCAGTAGTTATATTCTATACTAACCAGTTTCATGACAGTTACTTGGTTCTTGCACGGTTTATTCTCATTTTCCCTCCGACCCTCATGTTAGTTACATCAAATTTGCGTTCACGCTGTTCACTGTTATCAAATGTTTATTATGAAGTTGCCACAGGTTCCTATTATTGTTTATGATTGACTTAATTGTTAACTGTCCAAATTTTGATAAGCAAATAAACCCAAGTAATTGGAATAGATGTATCAGTTAACACTTTTATCGATCCATCCCCACCAAGATATCTGATAGCAGGCGCAGAACCAGTGGTCAGCTTTTGCGTATTCCAAACGCCGTACAAGATATTCAGAACTGACCCGTCACTGATTTTCAGTGCTTCCACTGTCGCCTCCTTTGTAACACATCCATCTTCGAGCGCCAGGGCCTCCTCTTGTGATTTCCGTTCCTTCACGGGGAGAGGCCCTGCGATGTCGCGCTCGTCATTCACACTTGTCTCCCCACACTGGTAGCGCCTGGTCCTCCTGACTAGGGCGTCACGTCATTGTCTGTTGTCACCACACACTTCCACCCACTCAGCATGGAGTGTTGCGGCATTGTTCCCTCTCAAATGCAGCCACCGAGCTACCAGGCGGTAGTCAACTTTTCCAGCAGGCTCGTCTTTACGTTTCGGCTGTGCTAGCGGCGTGGTGCTATCTATACGTTGGCGTGCCGGTTGAAGGGTGCACGAGGATTTAAGTCGTGTACCTGCAGACAAAAAAATTAAATCTGAACTTTTTTTCAAGCTGATATTAAAAACAGATTAATCCAACAAATGTGACACTGTTGTGTACATAGTTCCGCGTAGTCAGCGCGTACACAACTTTCCCACAAGAGCGCGGCCCGCTAAGCACAACAGCGCAGGCGCAGCGCTCGTCCGTCTCCACACTACGAGATGGCGCTGTCTTAGAGACGGACCAAATTCTGCTTCCGCCGATCCGCGTATTAATATGTAACGCAGCCAATGAGATTGCTGCTAATGTTGAACCTTTTCTCATCGCGGATCACACTCGCGCAGTGATCCCTGAACGCTCGAGGTATTATAACGAGTGTACAGACCTCTGATTAGTCAGTCTGCATTAGTCTGTACCAGTCTGCATTTGTCTGCATCAGTCTGCGTTAGTCTGCATTAGTCTATAATCAAGTTTCAGTCAGTGCCTAATAAGATTACCATATTCCTATACACAGCCATGAAGAGAAATGTATAGACACTTTGTCAAATATCAGAGATATGTGAGAATAAGATTAACGTACCAAGACCAAAGGAACTTCAGATTGTCAATTGTAAATAGCATCCAGAACCAACTTAAGTTATTTTTATGCTTGTTATTATTTTAATAAATGTGTGTGAAAATTAATCAAGTTCTGTTTAAAGCTGGTCACCGTCAATCTGCTACTGTAAGCGTGCAAGTGGCATTTCTATCGTCTGACCTAACGGCAGAAGATAAACACGCCACGATAAGACCACGAGACATATTGCTGACACTCGCCTACTTCGTTAGAGCGACAAGTCAAAAATCTGATGGTGTGTGTACTGCAGGTCTTACAGTACGCACACCACAGACACCAACATTTTTAGAACGGCAATACTTTGACTAAGAACGTTGGATTCATCTATGCTGAAGTAATATTTTATTGCGCCTGAAGATGCGGCTATAAGCTGTGAAACCGGTAGTATGGTAAATTGAAACCAATTTTTACAAGCTGTCAGCAGCTGCGGGTGCCCTATGATGGCTCGATCTTCCACCATAATCGAGTCCATCAACATGAGGTGGCAAATATGAGGTAGCCAAGGAGGTGGAAACGTGGGTTCTACTATGCCAAGACTGCTTGGTAGCTACAACAGGAAAGCACAATTAATTAGCAGGAGTACAAAATAAGAAAGTATTTATTGCTTTGCTGTAGTCCATGATCAGTTGGTTGACAATTATAGAAGACGCCACTAGACTAAGCATCTGTAGAAAGACATAATTTACAAGTCACAAAACTTGCAGTGACGAATTAATCTCTCGTAATCTTGAGTGTCGAATCCGGTGAATTTGAAGACTAACCTGGAACTGGGCTACAGATACTTGATGGCAGCAACGACTGAACTGCAGACGATGACTGACATCGGGGCTGGCTGACCACTGAGCGCGGCTACGAACTGTAGACTGGCACAACCGCACTACTCTCCTGCTGCACGTGAAGCGGCCTAGCGGCGCCTCGCGGCGAGCCTAAGTATTGCGACTGGCTGTGTACTCTTCGGCTAGCACAGCCGTTCTTCTGTTCCGTTTCTCGAGAGAATCGCATCCGGCGGATCGATCTCTCAGGCAGCGGTGTGGTCGTATGACTGACGACATCGCACCCTACACATAAAAACAGAATGACTGTGTTATTCGTCATTATCTTTCCGGCAGTGGAAATATTTGGCATTTTTAACAATCTGATTAAAGACGTGCATGTACGATCTTTTGCACAAAATTGAACTTCTCAACTTGCAACTACACTTATTTTTTTTGTACTGGGTACCAATTTTTAAGTAGAATATCGTCAGTGAAATATAAGGAATTGTCCAGGAGAAATGATTTTACACTAGATTCAAAACTTGCTTAGCTGCCTGTCAGACGTTTTATGTTATTGAGCAAATGATCAAAAATGTTTGTTGCTGCAACCGCTACCCTTCGTTCAACTTTCGATCTAATTTATCTCCAGCTGAGCGCGTATTAATGGCTGATCGTAAACAGACGTACGCAAACATCGCAGCACACACATCCTGCGACACCTCACTTAGTGAAAACTAACCAATATGCAGAGATGGCAGGTTCCCGTGGGAGGGATGTGCATAACACAAGTGTAATACAGGGTGATTCAAAAAGAATACCACAACTTTAGGAATTTAAAACTCTGCAACGACAAAAGGCAGAGCTAAGCACTATCTGTCGGCGAATTAAGGGAGCTATAAAGTTTCATTTAGTTGTACATTTGTTTGCTTGAGGCGCTGTTGACTAGGCGTCAGCGTCAGTTGATGCTAAGATGACGACCGCTCAACAGAAAGCTTTTTGTGTTATTGAGTACGGCAGAAGTGAATCGACGACAGTTGTTCAGCGTGCATTTCGAACGAAGTATGGTGTTAAACCTCCTGATAGGTGGTGTATTAAACGTTGGTATAAACAGTTTACAGAGAATGGGTGTTTGTGCAAAGGGAAAAGTTCTGGACGGCCGAGAACGAGTGATGAAAATGTAGCACGCATCCAGCAAGCATTTGTTCGCAGCCCAGGAAAATCGACTCGCAGAGCTAGCAGAGAGCTGCAGATTCCACAATCAACTGTATGGAGAGTCCACATTGGCACTTATCTGTCCGTAACTACCTGAACGTCAACTACCCGAGGCGATGGATCGGCCGCCAGGCAGCCCATGACAGAGCACTTCATCACTGGCCTCCAAGAAGCCCTGATCTTACCCCCTGCGATTTTTTCTTATGGGGGTATGTTAAGGATATGGTGTTTCGGCCACCTCTCCCAGCCACCATTGATGATTTGAAACGAGAAATAACAGCAGCTATCCAAACTGTTACGCCTGATATGCTACAGAGAGTGTGGAACGAGTTGGAGTATTGGGTTGATATTGCTCGAGTGTCTGGAGGGGGCCATATTGAACATCTCTGAACTTGTTTTTGAGTAAAAAAAAACCTTTTTAAATACTCTTTGTAATGATGTATAACAGAAGGTTATATTATGTTTCTTTCATTAAATACACATTTTTAAAGTTGTGGTATTCTTTTTGAATCACCCTGTACAGTGCAACAGTAGTTACGATGTTTTTTTTTCAAAATTGTTTTGAAACACAAAGAAAGTGATTGTTACGGTAAGTAGAAAGGTAACATGCTCTGACGTCATTCCATTACATATACACATTTACGAGGGTCACTTCAAAAGAAATGCATACTATTTTTTTAAAAATCTATCTTTTATTCTACATGTTCGAAAGTTTTGCATTGTGTAGTTACATCCCTTAGGAACAACATTTTCATTTCTCCGCATAATTTCCATCCCTCTCAACTGCCTTACGCCATCTTGGAACCAATGCCTGTATACCCGTATGGTAAAATTCTGGACCAACCTGTTGGAGCCATTGTTTGGCAGCGTGTACAAGAGAGTCATCATCTTCAAACCTTCTTCCACGAAGAGTCTTTCAGTTACGCAAAGAGATGATAGTCACATGGAGCCAGGTCAGGACTGTAAGGCGGGTGTTTCTGTGTTGTCCATCCGAGATTTGTGATCGCTTCCATGGTTTTTTGACTGACATGTGGCCGTGCATTGTCCTGCAACAGCAAAACATCCTGCCTCTGCCGATGTGGTCGAACACGACTCAGTCGAGCTTGAAGTTTCTTCAGTGTCGTCACATATGCATCAGTATTTATGGTGGTTCCATTTGGCATGATGTCCACAAGCAAGAGTCCTTTGGAATCGAAAAACACCGTAGCCATAACTTTTCCAGCAGAAGGTGTGGTTTTGAATTTTTTTTTCCTTCTGTGAATTTCCATGATGCCACTCCATTGATTGCCTCTTCGTCTCTGGTGTAAAATGATGGAGCTATGTTTCATCACCTGTCACAATTCTTCCAAGTAATTCATCTCTACCATTCTCGTACTGTTCCAAAAGTGCGCTGCATACCGTTTTCTTGTTTCTTTGTGAGCCACTGTCAACATCCTGGGAACTTTTTTAACGCCAACACTTTCAGTATTCTGGAAACACTTCCATCCTCTATCCCAACGTAGCGTGATAATTCGTTCACTGTGATGCGTCTTTCAGCAGTCACCAGTTCGTTAACTGTCTGCACATTGTCTGGAGTGTGTGCAGTACGAGGCCTGCCGCTGCAAGGACAATCCTCAATATTGCCGTGCCAGCTTTCATCACATAACCTGCTTGCCCACCGACTAACTGTACTGCGATCGACAGCAGCATCTCCATACACCTTTTTCAACCTCTTATGGATGTTTCCCACTGTCTCGTTTTCACAGCACAGGAATTCTATGCCAGCACGTTCTTCTGACTAACGTCAAGTGTAGCAGCCATCTTGAAGACATGCTGTGACGGCGCCACTCACGGGAACAGGTTGAACCAAGTTTGAAAACAAGCGGGAAGGATGTATCTACACACTGTAAAACTTTCATACATGCAGAATGAAAACCGTATTTTTACAAAAATAGTGTTCATTTCTTTTGGAGTGACCCTCGCATATATAAATGCCCACACATGTATGATTGTGGGACATGTGATAAGCGTGTCGTCAAACGCTCCAGCCGTCACTGCCGGTGTTTGAATGTTGATAATGTCGCTGCTTCTTTAATCGAGCAGCTCCACATTTGTCCTGGCAAGGGCCGAGTGGAGCCCGTACCACACGTACCTACCTCAGAAGACATCTGAGCAGGAACGGCGTGTCAACGTGGGTCCTTCCGCACCGCAGGCAGCGAGAGTAGCGATTGCGCTACGGAGGCGATGTAGTGTTCCTCTTTCTTTCTTTTCTTTTTCCATTTGGGTCATCTAAGGACCACGCGCCAATTTCAATGCTTCGTCCTTTGTTCCTCCTCCTTTGCCCTCCAGTATTCTTTCATCTTCTCACTATGTATCCTTTTTCTCTCCTAAGGCCATTTTCAGCCCGTTGCCTTCCCCCTCTTAGCTTAGAATCCTACCATTTTTAATATTTTCTTCTCAAAATCTCTCCTCCTGTTGCATCTTTTTCGCTTAGTTTGTTTCTTTCCAAATCTTTCTTGAAGTTTTGAATTCAGGCTATTGTCGACTTCTTGTCCCAAAGATATTTAAAAATCTGTTTGGTTAGCCTGTTGCCGTTCATTCAGTATAAATGTCCAAAAAACAGCAGTCGCCTCTTCCGTAGAGTTTCAGTTATGTTTTCTATGTTGCTATATACTTCTTCATTACTTCTTAATTTCCATACTTCTGTATTTCTGAGCGAACCGAGTATTTTCCGAACGATTCTTCTTTCTAGGATTTCAAGTATGTGTAATTCATAATTCTGTATTAAACATTCTGGTTTTACTACTGTGTTATAGTGCTGCAATTTCAAATTTTTAGACAGAGACGTTTTGATATAAATGTTCCTGGATATACGACTGCTCTCCGTTTTATGTACACTTTCCTCTACAGTGAATTTTTCTAAGCCATTTTCCTGTATCATTTTTCCCGAATATTTAAATTTATTAATCCTCTTTATCTCTCCAATAACTGTTATTAGGATTTATAGAGCATTTTTATATATTATTCCTGCTATGTTAAGACACAGCATCATAATCAATTAAAACATGTAATATTTCAGAAAATGATAAAAACCCGACCTAAAATGTACTCCCAGTAGTGCACAGATTTATCTTTCTCGAACTAAATCTGTAGCAAAATTTCCTCGCCGTTGATTCTTCTTCCTCATATGATAATGGTCTTTCACACTTCACAAGGGAAACAAATTACTGGGCATTTCCACGTCTTTAATAGCGGTCTTGCGGATGGTAACCTGTCTGTCTGCTGGCAGGATCAGCCCAGGCGGTGAAGCTTAGGCTACACTGCTCTGGAAATCACCGCCTCCCTCTTCCTCTTGCGTCCAGAGTCCTCCGTAACAAGGCAAACAGTACACTGAATCACAATATGGAAACGCTGTTGGAAGGCTTTCGCGGCACATATTTGCATCCATGATAATTTTCATTATGTGTTTAAGATTCTTCAGTATTAGGTGGCGAAACGTTTCGCAGACAAACATGCCTCAGATGACCCTGAAACAGATATCAACAAGGCTGCTACTCGAAGTCATTCACCTGACGCAGAAACAAACCATGGTGACGAAGGAAGCCTGATACTGTTCATGCGTTTTGGCATGTATCACTAAATAAACATTACAGTCACTGCTTTTTTCTTTTAAGGGTGGAGCCCCTCCACGGCCACAACGACGTAGTGACCATCACAAGAAATCTACTGTTCCCTCCGTATTTGTTAGTTACTAGTCAAATGGTTCAAATGGCTCTGAGCGCTATGAGACTTAACTTCTGAGGTCATCAGTCCCCTAGAACTTAGAAATACTTAAACCTAACTGATCTAAGGACATCACACACATCCATGCCCGAGGCAGGATTCGAACCTGCGACCGTAGCGGTCGCGCGGTTCCAGACTGTTGCGCCTAGAAACGCTCGGCCACTTCGGCCGGCCCTACGTTCTTCTAACGCCGCTCTCCTCCTTGCCTACTACCTCCAGCGTTGCGCCTTCACTGAGTTACTAGTCGAGGACTTCACGGGATGTGGGGCCGTGATGTTATACGTATGTCTGAGTAGGATTACCCACTAACACGGTAGCATCGAGGAGATAGACAGTGGACGAAAAGCGAACGTAGGGTAGCGGTTTCAAGGTCAGAGGAAGAAAAGTGCCAAGGCAGAAAGAATCTCTGCGATAGTGTGGTCGGGTAGTAAGAGCAGTAGCGTTTCTTGCTATGTGCGACAGATCGTGCAGGAGTAAGGTACTGTTGTCGTAGCTTAGGTCGTCAAAAAGAGTATCTGTCCTTTCGAGGTGGGGTGCTCCTGGGCTGGCCAACTGCGAGGTGTTTTGGGCCAGCTGCAGCGTCTGTACCCGAACATACCAAGATTGCAATACAAGTGGTCGATTGGTCATAAATCGATCACGGTGTAAGGGCTTTGATTGGGTCTGTTGGCGTTTAGTGTGTAATACGGCTTCCCTGCGATGCCGGTTAGTCGGCTTGTTTATACCTGGCTGTGCCAGTTAATTTTGCTGTGCTGCAGGGTTCACCGGTCATCTTAGTGTGTTGGTGTTATCCACAGCTGGTTAATTGTCCCTAAGTAGTAGTGTTTTTGGGCGGTTGTGTACCCACCAGTGGTTGTGATCGTAGTTATCCAGGTCAAGGATGAAAGGATTGGCCGAATGTCTCGTTTTCCTGTACAATCGTGTGGCACGTTTTTTGAATACCTCCGTGAGATTGTCAAAGCGGTTTTCTCCGTGAAGGTCTGCGGTGCGTGTGTATTGTGGAGCGTTGCTTATGACACGTAGCACTTTGTTCTGTATGTTCTGCAGGCGGCGCTGGCTCTTCCCGTATCCCGTCTGTATTAAGTACGAAAATACAGAGGGGTCCAAAAAAGTGTATCCACTGTTTAAAAGTCCATAACTTGCAAACTAATTGACGGAGTTGTCTCATTTTTGGTGAAAATGTAGCTTAAAGTCCAACTTAAAGATATCACTGTAGGTGTTCGAAGTGCACACCATTAACATCCACACACAAAGGATGCCGCCGAACTGCAGCACGAACTACTGACTGCAACGTGTTCAGCTGGATATTTGCACATGAATGTACGATGAATTCTCGAAGTTCATCCAATATGCGTGGCTTTTGTCGATAAACGACGTCCTTTAGTGTTTCCCCACAACGGTAAAAGTCCAGAGGAGTTAGGTCTGGGGAACGTGGTGGATACTCCACAGCACCTCTACGGCCTCTCCATCTTCCTGGTAGATTTTCGTCGAGATACGCCCTAACACGATTTTGGTAGTGGGCTGGGGCATCATCTTGTTGAAAGTAAACACTTCCGTCTCCATACAAGTCTCGGGTGGCAGGTAAATTGGATGTCTGAAGCTTATGAAGGTACACCTCACCGGTAACTGTGCCGTCAAAGAAGAATGGCCCAATCGAGCCCCGGTAAGACAACCCACACCACACATTAACTCCTGGCAGATTCACGCTTTGTCTACATGGACGCTCGGATTTTCGGCGGCCCAGTAGATGCAATTGTGGCGATCAACTGTACCATTGAGTTTGAACTGTGCTTCATCAGACCACACAGTCATCTCTGCAAACTCTTCATCGTTGCGCACCATGTTAGTAAATCACTCGCAGTACTCCATTCTACGATCTGGGTCGTCCACGATCATTGCGTGTAGCAATCGTGGGATGTACAACGCTAGTGTGGCGATTACCGGAGCTACGAACTATTACACTTCCAAAGATGATACAACTCCTCCGTCAATTAGTTTGCCAGTTATGGACTTTTAAACAGTGGATACATTTTTTTGGACCCCTCTGTATATCTACAACAACTTTCTACGTTAAAGTGTACAAATGAACAAAAATTTTTACACTCACTCCATACAGAACTCCGTAATTCACAACCGTAAATAGTATTAAATACTTTAAATACTAAAAATACACTACCGTCATGGGAAGACCCCGAGGTAGATGTGGGGGGGGGGGGGGGGAGGGGGGGGGATGGGGGAATTCCTGCTGAACAGACGGTCAGCCCGCGTCCTGCGTTAACTAAATGGTCACACACGGCCGGATTTCTGCAACGGGCCAGAATCGTAGACCCGTTCCGCGGATATTTTGACGCATGCGGTGTATCTCTGTGGTGCTCGTCGTTTCCTACTAACGCGCAGGCCGCACCCGTCGGATCTAGTCTCCCAGATCTGCCCGGAGATCGCATCCCTTCGTGTGTGGCGTCAGTCGTGGATTTTCGTGATTTATCCGTCGAACCAAGACTGCCGCGTGTGCTCGACAGGTCTGAGGCCACGGGCGACGGATTTCAGCAGTTGCGACCGTGTTTTGCCGAAACTACGCTGTGCAGAGTGTTCATAAAGCCCCACTATCTCTCGTCGCGCGTCCACATATTCATAGATACTCACATTGTATTAATGTGGGATCATGGCAAAGGACAACTTTGAAGTAGTGTGACTATTCTTTATTACTTGACTCAGAGTGTACGCCATCGTTTTAATGACAGAGTATAAGTCTCCTTCATATAAGACATTGCTAGCGCGATTGCAATAAATGCACGTCGAAGGGCATCCTTAAGTTCGTCAACTGTCTCGTGGCGTGTGGCAGCAACCTCCTGTTTAATGAATCCACACACCGCATTGTCGCAAGATGACAGATTAAGACTTGGGGATGGCCACTGCAAAATTGTAGACAAAAAACGGAACCACGTCCAACCCATTTATCGTGAAATACATGACTGAGATATTCTCTAACGGCAATAGCATAATGGCGTGGTGCTCCATCCTGCAGGAATCATACGGGACCGAGCAGTTCCCGATCGTGCAGATACACAACAAACCAATCACGTAACATGGTGAGATACGCAATCAGATTCACAGCACAGTCAAATCAGTATGGATCTAACACGTGTGTTGCAGACACTGCAGCCGATATCATGACATTTCGTGTTCGAACTCTTCATAAAAAATGTGGGTTGTCTTTACTCCACATACAGGGCGAGTCACTAACTATTGCCACCAAGAATAACTCCGAAACTATGGTATGAGCTGAAAAGTTTGTGGGACAAATATTGCATGGGACAACGGGGACCATAATATGACGTAGGTTTTTTGTTGCTAGGTGGGGTCGCTTCTGAGATAAGAAGGTCAACTACGGCAGGTCTAGTCGAGAGAGAGACTCCCTAGCACTCGCCCCAATTGTACAGCCGACTTTGCTGGTTCACTGTCTACACACGCTCCCATTTGCAGAGACGACAGTCTAGCATAACCTTCAGCTACGTCATTTACTACGACCTAGCAAGGAGCCATATTCAGTTACTATAAGAATGTATTCTGAACAGATAATATTGTGAATCATGTACCGTCAAGAGCGACGTTCATCATTAATGGATTAAAGTTAAGTATCAAACTAATTTCGTCCGCTTTCTGAATTCTAATTCCTTGTCATGTTCCAGACCTCACGTCAGTATAGTTCTTCCCTCCTCACACCAGCCTGCGTGAGCTAAAACGCGTGCATTTCGGCCTCCAATCGTAACACGGTGTTGGCTCTTCTGCCAACACAGCAGTTTGGTATTTATTTTGTGATAGCGGCTATCGTGATGAATTCAATGATGTGTAACAGTAAGGTCTTTGTAGGTCAACGAAGGTCACAATGGTGGCTTGAACATCCATTTACGAAAGGTGTTCGAAGTGATGACCATTGGTATCAATGCAGTGCTGCAACCTTCTTATCATGGATTGAGTGGTATTCCTTATCTCATCGGCACTTATCGAAGCACATGCTCTGACAATTCTCACTCGCATATCTTCAGGTGTAGTTGGAACGTCTTTATAAACAATGTCTTTTACGAATCCCCACAAGAAAAAATCCGAAGTGTCAAGTCTGGCGAACTAGCCAGCCACGACACATCACCTCCGCGTCCAGTCCAACGTTTTGGGAATTGTCTCTGCAACTCATTTCTTGCCATTAGCGGAAAATGTGCCGGACACCCATCGTGTTGATACCACATTCTGTTCCATGTTCCTAAAGGTATTTCTTCCAATAACAGACCTAATGTTTCTTGCTGGAATGTGCTGTACTTCCTACCATTAAGATTTCCTTCGATGAAATAGGGGCCTATAATTCTGTCCTCCAGAATCCCATACCATACATTCACCGACTACGGGTTTTGGTGTGCAACTTGCCGCAGCCAACATGTATTTTCAGTTGCCCAATAATGCATGTTATGCAAATTAACATTTCCAGGTTCTCGTCAGTAAATAAAATCAAATTAATATATGCGTCATCCCTCTGAATCTGAAGTTGAGCCCATCAGCAGAATTTAATGCGACTCATACAATCCGTACCAGTTAATTCTCGGTGGTGACTGAAGTGGTAAGGATGTTATTTATGGCGATGCAAAACACGAACAACACTAGTCTGGCTCATGCTAGAGTCTCTTGCTATTTGATGCGAACCAACACAAGGATCTCGAACACCACTGGCAAGAATACCAATTTCCGTTTCCTCGTTAGTAACTTGTCTTTGCCGGATATGTTTCCGATGCATTTAAGATTCATTTGTTCTCAATTTATCATACACATATTTAAATGTACAACGTGTAGGGTGAGTACGTTGAGGATATCTTTCAGCGTATAAGTGTCTAGCTCTCAATGAATTTCTTTGACATTCTCGGTAAATGAGAAGCATATCGACTTGTTTCCAGAATGAGATTTTCACTCTGCAGCGGAGTGTACGCTGATATGAAACTTCCTGGCAGATTAAAACTGTGTGCCGGGCCGAGACTCGAACTCGGGACCTTTGCCTTTCGCGGGCAAGTGCTCTACCAACTGAGCTATCCAAGCACGACTCACGGCCCGTCCTCACAGCTTTACTTCTGCCAGCACCTCGAAGTTTCATATCGACTTGTTCTTCGAAGGAATACACAATTCACATTCGCTTGATTCGACGATACTAGTCTTACCGTTCCAATTAGTGTTGTATTCCGAAACCGTCAAATGGTGTTTATATGTCAATGGCACGTTAGATGGATACGCCGTATTCGGCGAATATTTACTATTTTCATGATATACGAGAGAGAATTGTCAGAGCATGTGCTTTGATAAATGCCGAAGTGATAAGAAATACCATTCCATCCACGATAAGAAGATTACAGCAGTGCTTTAATATCAGTGGTCATCACTTCGAACACCTTCTGTAAATTGAAGGTTAATGCCAACTTTCTGACCTTCGAAGGCGTCACTGTTACACATCATTGGATTCGTCTCGATAGCTGCTATCAGAAAATAAGTACCAAACTATAGAATCCCATTAAAAAAAAAAAGCCGACCTTCATATCTCCGACGCGACTCCACCTAGCAACAAAAAACCAACGTCATATTGTGACTCCCGTTGTGCCATGCAACATTTGTCCCACAAACTTTTCAGGTACTGTCATACTTTCGGAGTTATTCTAGGTGGGAATAGTTAGTGACTCATCCTGTATAAATGTTTTTTGCAATGAGATGTATTCCACACTAAGAGGCCGCGCGGGGTAGCCGCGTGGTCAGAGGCGTTCTGTCATGCCCCGCGCATCTCCCCCCATCAGAGGTTCGAGTCCTCCCTCGGGCATGGGTGTGTGTGTGTGTGTGTTGTCCTCAGCGTAAGTTAGTTTAAGTTACATTAAGAAGTGTGTTAGTTTAGGGACCTATGACGTCAGCAGTTTGCTCCTATAAGACCTAACCACAAATTTCCAAATTTTCACACTACGAGGAAACGCATTCCTCCTTGAAGGAAGAGTTGTAAATACATCGAGCATTCGCCCATACGTCTGATGAAGTTTTTCCATGTCATAATCACCCACTCTTTCATAAACGAAGGTTTAAACGCGTTTAACTTCAAATCATTCTTCATATGCTTTTGTCATGTCGAATATGGAACTCCCAGGTGCTGTGATCGCTTACAAATCGACTTTTTTTGGCGAGCGTTCAACAGACGCCGCGGCCTCCACACACGTTTTCACTCGTACTGATGGTCGTCGTGATCGAGGCTTATCTTTTGTGCAGTCGGTTGCAAAGAGATTTTTCTCCCACCGTAAGACTGTTGGTTTTGGTGTGAAGGGTTTCTGAAACGATATAGTGAACTCATGCTAAATACCTCTCACTGAGCCGGTCGGAGCTATAGTATGGAACCGCGCGACCGCTACGGTCGCAGGTTCGGATCCTGCCTCTGGCATGGATGTGTGTGATGTTAGTTAGGTTTAAGTAGTTCTAAGTTCTAGGGGACTGATGACCTCAGAAATTAAGTCCCATAGTGCTCAGAGCCATTTTGAACCTCTCATTGATTCTCTTGTTTGAAGTCGTTCGTGAGCCCACGTGCTTACTGAGATCCGTTCCTCCATGGCGTAACTGGACTCATTAGCGATATTTTAGATGTACACTGATGAACCAAAACATGACGACCGCTGCCCACCGCGAGGCTGAATGCCTCCTGGTAGTGTTGCGGGTTCGTGACGCACTAAGGAAAGAATGTAAGTCGAACAGAGACGAATGGGCAGTCAGTATATCGAAGATACGTGCCGCAAATTTGGAAATCTAATGGTATAAGCAGTTTTAACAATGGGCACATTGTTTTGCTGATGTGGCTGGACACGAGGATCTCTGAAACGGCGAAGTTGATCGACTATTTGCGTCCGTCGTGAGCACCTATGGAAAGTGGTTAGAGTATGGTGAAATAACGAGTAGGTCGTATGGTACTGGACGATCACTCTCGTCACAAAACGCAGAGGGCGGAGGATCCTCCGCTGTGTAATCTAGGATAGGCGGCGATCTGTGGTAGATCTGACGACAGAGTATAATGCTGATGCAGGCACAAGTGTTTCGGAGCGCACCGTTCAAAGGCAATTGTTGAGCGTGGAGCTCCACATCACATCACCCCTACGTATTTCTAAGTTAACCCAAGGAAATCGTCAGTTACTATTACAGTTGGTACAGTATCATTGAGCTTTCACCGTGGATCAATAGAAACGTGTCACCTGTCGAACGAACCGCATTTTTTACTACACCAGGTCGATGGTTGGGTCCTTATACACCGACATCCAGGCGGATGGCTGCTTGAAACGTGCACCTCTGCAAATCACATTTAAGTGCCTGGTAGAGGGTTCATCGAACCACCTTCACAATTCTCTATTATTCCAATCTCGTATAGCGCGGGGAAAGAATGAACACCTATATCTTTCCATACGAGCTCTGATTTCCCTTATTTTATCGTGGTGATCGTTCCTCCCTATGTAGGTCGGTGTCAACAAAATATTTTCGCATTCGGAGGAGAAAGTTGGTGATTGGAATTTCGTGAGAAGATACCGTTGGAACGAAAAACGCCTTTCTTTTAATGATTTCCAGCCCAAATCCAGTATCATTTCTGTGACACTCTCTCCCATATTTCGCGATAGTACAAAACGTGCTGCCTTTCTTTGAACTTTTTCGATGTACTCCGTAAGTCCTATCTGGTAAGGATCCCACACCGCGCAGCAGTATTCTAAAGCGTAGTGTAGGCAGTCTCCTTAGAAGGTCTGTTAAATTTTCTATGTGTCCTGCCAATAAAACGCAGCCTTTGGTTAGCCTTCCCCACAACATTTTCTATGTGTTCTTTCCAATTTAAGTTGTTCGTAATTGTAATACCTAGGTATTTAGTTGAATTTACGGATTTTAGATTAGACTGATTTATCATGTAACCGAAGTTTAACGAGTTCCTTTTAGTACTCATGTGGATGGCCTCACACTTTTCGTTATTTAGGGTCAACTGCCAATTTTTGCACCATTCCCATATTTCTTCTAAATCATTTTGCTGTTTGTTTGGATCTTCTGATGACTTTATTAGTCGATAAATGACAGCGTCTTCTGCAAACAACCGAAGACGGCTGCTCAGATTGTCTCCCAAATCGTTTCCATAGATAAGGAACAGAAAAGGGCCTATAACACTACCTTGGGGAATGCCAGAAATCATTTCTGTTTTACTCGATGACTTTCCGCCAATTACTACGAACTGTGACCTCTGTGACAGGAAATCGCAAATCCAGTCACATAACTGAGACGATATTCCATAAGCACGCAATTTTACCACGAACCGCTTGTGTGGTACAGTGTCAAAAGCCTTCCGGAAATCCAGGAATACGGAATCGATCTGAAATTCCTTGGCAATAGCACTCACCACTTCATGTGTATAAAGAGCTAGTTGCGTTTCACAGGAACGATGTTTTCTAAACCCATGTTGACAGTGTGTCAATAAACAGTTTCCTCCGAGGTAATTCATAATGTTTGAACACAATATGTGTTCCCAAATCCTGCTGCATATCGACGTTAACGATATGGGCCTGTAATTTAGTGGATTGCTCCTACCTTTCTTGAATATTGGTGTGACCTGTGCAACTTTCCAGTCTTTGGGTACGGATCTTTCGCCGAGCGAACGTTTGTATATGATTGTTAAGTATGGAGCTAATGCATCAGCATACTCCGAAAGGAACCTAACTGGTATACAGTCTGGACCAGAAGACTTGCTTTTAATAAGGGATTTGAGTTGTTTCACTACTCCGAGGATATTTACTTCTACGTTACTCATGTTGGCAGCTGTTCTCGATTAGAATTCTGGAATATTTACTTCGTCTTCTTTTGTGAAGGCATTTCGGAAAGCTGTGTTTAGTAAATTTGCTTTGGCAGCACTGTCTGTCGACAGTATCTCCATCGTTATCGCGCAGAGAAGGCATTGATTGTACAGTGGGATATATTGAGTTGGTCTTCCATGGGACGTATGGTAGTACTGGAAAATACCATGACAGCAGTGAGCTACGTCAACATTATTGCGGACCACCTGCGTCCCTTCATGCAACAAGTCTAGCCTGATGGTGATGACTTCTTCCAGTAGGACAACTCTCAGCCACACAACGGTGGTTTGGGTTAGCATTGCAGTGAATTCACATCGATGTCTTAGTCAGCAAATGCTCCTGATCTTTACACGTATGGGGCGTCAGCTGCATGCCCGCAAACCACCGTCGCGTAATTTGCGGGAATTTAGTGAGCTGTGGGTAGACATTCGGTGCCACGTACTCCTGGTCACCTACCAAGGACTTGTACAGTCCATGAAATCAGAATCGCTGCCTTTATGTGTTTGAAAAGTCGACCAACACGCTGTTAAACAGGTGGTAATAATGTTTTGGCTCATTGGTGTATATCAGCTCCCGCAAGAATACGGAACAACGATTCATTAACAGCTATGCAATACGTAGGGTTACTGCGACTTTATGGTCATTCTGCACAATGTAGCGTTTTTACATATTATTTTATTTGAATTCTGAAACTCATTTATATCGCCGACAGGAAGTTAGTATGAGCGACAGCAGGAAGAAAATTGTGGCAGTCGCCGGCGCTTTGTACGCTGTGTACTCATACACTGCTCGAAAGAAAAATCAGACGAAATGGGCGAATAAATGAATTTTCGAAAGGCCATATTCCAACTATATACAGGTTTGATTCGGAATCGTGGGTATTCCTCTCAGAATAGTGAAGGTTCAATATGCTAGGAAGAGGTAGTTCTTGATTCTTTGTTAAGTACAGCGAGAGATAACACCTGTGAAATAATGGGTGTAACAGAGTTACGGGTAGTAGAATAATGAAAGTAAAGCAAACAGCTTTTTATTGTCACTCACCATAGTGTTCATTTATGCAATGCACCATCGCCACCATATTCCGCTTCTTTCAGAGGCCTGCATCTTTGAGCTTTTTTTTTTTAAAAAAAAAAAAAAATTCAGTTCAAATTTTGTAGCTTATTTGTTAGCTCTCTTTAACCCAACTATCTTTTAAAATTCATGTTCATTGCTCAGTCTCCACAAACAATTTTTTCCGTGTTACATTTGTATAAGTTCTTCAATGTGGTTTTTGGCCCACTTCTTCAGCACCCTTCAAGCAGCTGGAACTTACTGCCACGTGAAAACCACAGGAAAACTGCAGGAATTCCTGAACAAGGCCCCTCGCAGAAATCCGCTCGTGTGTGGCCAACTAATTCCAAGGATCTCAGCGGCGCCTTACCAAGTGAAGGCTTATGACACCGCCGATTTTTTTAAAAAAATTGATTGGTGTTTACATATCTAAGAATGAAACAATGTGAAACGTCCCCTTAGAACAATTATACAAGACTGTGCTTAAACTGACACACAATATTTTGTTAGCGCAACGCAATCTGACTTTCAAAATTCCCTACAAAAGAATGGCCCTAACTAACATTAAACTATACCTTTCACAAATCACTTACCTCACAAAAATCTTCGCTGCTCAAGCTACTGCAATACAGCGAGCGCCACTACTGCCAGCTAAATAAAAGATTCAAACTATGGAAGGCACTAACTACTGATAGGGATAGTTAGCAAATGAAAGATATTAATACAGAACAAACAATGTATTTACCTTGATATCATCATATATAAATATAGCAGTTCATGACAAATTACAAAACTCCGCCATCTCTCTCCCCACATCCACCACTGCTGGCGGCTCACCTCCAACTGCGCAACGCTACGCGCTGTTCACATCCAGCTGCCGCTGCCCAACACTACAATGGCAGACAACAATGCAAACTAGCCACAGACTGCACACGGCACAGCCAGTGATTTTCATATTGAGCGCTACGTAACGTTGCCAATAAGAAAACATAAACAGCCTACTTACATAGAGAAAACATAAACAGCCTACTTACATAGAGAAAACATAAACAGCCTACTTACATAGCGCCCATGCTCCCCACTAAAAAATTTTACAAATTGGATTGGGCAGTGGCCAATACAGATTTGAAAAAAAATTTTCATAATTACAATAACAAAGAAATCAAATGCACACACTTATTGATATTATGTTGGTCAAAAGCTCAAATTTTCTCACAGTCCATAAAGACAGTCCTGATCGTTCATTACGGTAAAATAGTAGTGTTTTTCTCAAAGTCTGAGCAGTAGAAGAAAATGCACACGGAAGTAGTGGATTTCCATGCAGTCTTGAAGAAGTAGTGTTGTCCTTCCAACGGAAAGATAGTGCTGACTCTCGACATGCAGACAAGTAATGGGTCACAACAGAGCAAACCCACAGCAGAGTCATTCGAAGTTTTGAAGAATATTGGTAGGTAGGTCATCACAGAGCAGACCCACTGTAGTCCTGATAGAGATTACGGTATTGGTGGGCCATCAGAGGTGCAGACCAACTGTAGTCCTTGTAGAGATAATGGTAATGGTGGGCCATCAATGATGCAGACCCACTGCAGTCCTTGTAGAGATAATGGTAATGGTGGGCCATCAAAGATGCAGACCCACTGCAGTCCTTGTACAGAAGCCAGCAGCCATCTGTTGCGACTGTGCAGGTGCACAATCACCATCGAAGAGTCTTGCGGACAATATAGCAAGTCCATAAAGCACCACTTGTGCACTCACAAAGTTTTTGGAATTGTCCTTAGAACCAGCAATGCTGTTATCCAGTCCCTTGCTGAATTAGTAACACACGTGCAAACACTAACATTCCCAACTTCTCACATATTGTCCATATACTATGACCAACAGAAACGTGTGCAGTGAAATGTAACTAACAAGTTGCTGAATTTGATGAACTGGTGTCAATTACAATTTTATAACATAAGAATACAATAACAAAGGTACAAAATACATCATTAAAAACATAACAATACAGATAACATTTGTAGTACAGGCTTTACAAAAGAATCGAACTAACTTATACATCAGTGGAATTATGACATGAGTACATACATAAAAGATCACAATAACTTTTGAAACATCAACTTCACACATGAGCATTAAACAGAACAGAATTAATAATGTCTAACATCTTTACAAAGTAAATAACATATTATTAATGCCAATTATATTCGAGGATAACAGTATTCCTCATCATAGTGAATGTTGCTTAATATTAAAAGAAGAAAAAATTCTATGAAACTACACAGAGACAGGAAGAAAACAAATACACAAGGGTACACAAACACATAGTGGGATAACACCAATAGGAAAGGACAGGGTTCGTTTTCAGTGTAACATTTGGTACTGCAGTCCAACCCAAAACTTCATATATCTTTCCTCTTATTTCATCCTTTGTTTCCACCAAAAAAATTCTATCCAAGCATGCTTTCTGTATTTATATGTTCACACATTTCTTACCTCAACATTTATTTCCAAGAAAATCCTACCTAAACCTGTTTTCTGTACTTTTTTTCGTATAACTTCTCAATGCATTTCTTCCAATTCATCGCAACTCATCCTCTTAGAGGCTACCCCCTCTTAAGCTAACTTAAATCTACTGAGCTCAGATGCTAAACTAAGGGACGAGGCAATGCAGCAGCACAAAATAAGTAACACAAACAGCAATGACCAAAAAAATGGAAAATTGCAAAGCAAGCTACAGTAAATCTAAATTACCAAGCAATGCAACATTACAACTAATATGAGCCAATGTGCAGCAACAAGAAAAATAAATGAGTAGTAAAACTGGCTTAGCAGAGTAACACAAAGTCAAATTCAGTAACACTATGCCTGGCAAACAGCAGTAACTAAACATGACATAGCTCAAGCAAAAAAAATATTACAGTAAAAACAACAATGCAGATAAGGGAAATGTATATTCACATCTTAATGTCTATGTAATTAAAGTGGTGCACCACAAATTATTCTACAAAAGAAATTACCAAGTACTTGAAAAGAAAATTATAGATGCAGTTACTGTTATTAGTCCCTTCTTATTGTTCTCTCCATTCCAAGAGCTCCTTTTTCGAAGAATGTGGATCAGAAAATACTTATTTAATAAATCTGTTGACAGAAAGTGTTCACATTAGCAGATGCATTTAAGTTTATTTTATAAAACCAATGCTGGAACACAGCTGGAAACCAGATATTAAACAAAATGAGCAATCTCTTAACTACAAAGACAATAGATGTAAAATGTTTCTAATCATTTCATTAGGCATTTTAGTAAATATCATAAATTACGAGCTCCACGGTATGCTTTCAACAAGGAAATGTCTTTTTTTCTACCTGTGCTTCTGATGAGGCACTCACTAATGACTTGTTCTCCCGGCGTCTGACACAGCTGCGTGCCCACTACGCATTACGTGCAGGTGGTCACTTAACTTTCTTACGGAAATATTTACGACACCAGTTCCACTACAGTGACAGTCTCATATAAAAAAATTCACAGGTTAAGAATTTGCGTTACAAATCTGTAGAAACAAAATCCTGTAAATATAACAGCGTCCAAAAAATTTTCGCCAGCATTGTGATACATTCACGCATATACACACATTTCATAACTCTTAAAGTACGATTCTTGGTTTCCAACAACCTTTTTCACAAATCAGAGTCCCTAATCACTACCCATTATTCCATATTTCATCATAAGAAATACGTAGCATAATCAAACTCCTCATATACGGTATCATCATCTTATTAATCATAAACATACCTCAACAGTATAATACACATCGTCGTCGTAATAATATCATAACATCTTAGTCAACTCTCAAAATCGTCGTAGCTTCCTCCAATAATTTCAAAACCTAAAAAATTCTCTGCTCATGTCAATAGTGTCATCTGCCTGAAACGTACTTTAAAAATCATGACCCCATACGAAATACGTCATTCAAAGCTCTCATAGTATCACAATGATTCCGAAAAATATGAGCGTTTCTCAAAGTACAGACAAAATACAGTTTCATAAGTGTGAAGTTACCCAACTGTGTAATTGCGTAAACATGTGTCACAGATGTAGTAAAAAAAGTTTCTTTCTCTGTTAAATGATCAGATTGCTGTGTAATTTGAGTGTTAGAAAAATATGGTACCGATGTGTAAAGTTGTATAAGAAAATACCATATTAGCTAGGGTTCCTTGTGCTTGCCAAACACATGGTACACAAAGTAGGCGTGTACCCCCCTGAGGATTAATGTAATTATACCCTCAGGTGTTACAGATTACAGCAATGGAATGAAATGTATCATGGAAAAACTTCGTATCATTGTACTTCAAATATCTTAAAAAATAAATTTTTAAAGTACAAAATTAATCACTCAAATGCGTGTCCTGTAGCGCTAAATGTGCGTCTTGTTGCAACATAATCTCTGTGGAATTGTCGTAGTTATCGTCCTCCGAAAGCTAAGTTCTGCAGAAGTCAATGTACTTACCTCATAATACACAAAAGTGAAATGCTTTGCGTATAAATGTCTTAGTTATTACGCTTATTGCCGTGATGAGGAAAGTACTGTGCTATAACGTATTGTTGTGCTACGGAAAAGGCAGTCTCATTGTAGCTATACCAGAAAAGTTACTACTAAAACCTGTTTTACTTTCCAGAATAAAACAGAAAACTGTGCAGATATAAAACAGAAACACTGCAAAAGCAACATTGTAAATTGTCACTCATTAGTAGCGTCGTGATATAGTCGTGTAGCTGTCAAATAAACTAACCACTGTGCCATCTGGTATCTCACTGAAAGTACTTTAAATCCAGAATATATTTTCAAGTAAACCAAAATGTTGCATTAAAATCTCATTAGCAGTACCAGATATAATGTTATTTTTCTCGGAGCCAGCCGGCGCACGTGTATGCCTGCCGTGCGAGTCATTGTCTGTCTCTTTGTTGCCGCGCGTCGTTACTGGGATTAGGAGGCCTAACTTCCACAAATTCGCCTTGCCGAGAGGGCCCAGCTCTGTTTAAAGCTCGCCAGTTCTGATGGAATTCAGGTCTGTCGTTTTGTCGATAGTTTACACAGTTTCTTTCGTGTCGGTCACGTGGTGGAGAATTTCTCCCTGAATCGTAACTGCGCGCTGAACTGTTGCGTCTGAAGTTATCCTGTCTCCCTTGATAATAATTATTTTGGTTCCCATATTGTCTGTTTCTATGGTTATCTCTGTCATATTCATTACTACGGAAATGCGATCTTTCCCTGTAACTATTACTCTGCCAGTGGTTGTAATACGGGTGGTGTCTGTTTTGGTCACGATTTACGTTGTAAGAATAGGCTTGTCGTGTATAGTTATTGCTTCTGTCGTCACGAAATTGTGACGGATGTGACCTGTAGTGATTGTTTTCCTGTTTTCGCATCCCGCGACTGTCTGTGTCAATTTCTAATTCTTGTAACAGTCCCTGAAAAGCTTCATTGTCGTCTTTGCAACGTCCTGCTAAAATAATATGTCGTAAATGTTCAGGCAATTTGAATAAGCAAATGCGGATGAGTTCTGAGGGGCTGTATGGGTTTGAAAGATATTGATTCTTATGCAACATGTCTTCAAAATATTTGACAAGACTGGAAAATTCAGATTGTTCAAAGTGTTTCATCATCATGATGCTATGTTTTACACGGTCTTGTGTAGCTTGAGACCAATATGCTGAGAGGAAGGCATGGTAAAACTCTCCTTCACTGTGGCAATCGTGAATTACCGATCGCATTCTTACAGCTGGTTCATTCTCCAAGTAGCCACACATAAATTCTAATCTGTGTTCTAACGACCAGTTGGGAGGAAAACAATGAGAGAATTGATGGAGCCATGCTTGTGGATGAATGTCGTTGCCAGAATTCTTAAATGTTTTGAATTTACGTGTAGTAATGAACAGCTTATAGTCAAAATCATCATGTCGGCGAGTCGCATATCGGTCATTGTTAGGTCTTGTCGGCCGTTCCATCTCAAAATTCGGTGCACATTGCCAATTTCTTTCATAACTTCCGAAATGCCCTATGTTATTATTTTGCGGCTTTTCCGTATTTCTAAGTCCCTCTTCCCGTGTTGGGGCGCGAGTATCCTCTGAAATACGTAATTCTTGTATTAACTGTGTCAGCTGATCTTGTACTTCCCGGATTTCTCTTTGGTGTTGCGCATTAATCTGATTCTGATTTTGTTTGAATTTCCTAATTTGTTCGCACTCTTCAGTGTCAGTGAAGGCTACTGGTCTTGTGTCATTCAGATCATCATCTACCTTTGTAGATAAGTTAGTGACCTGATCCGAAAGTTCGGCTACTTTCTCCGATAGTGAACACATTTCCTCAGTGTGTTTTTCTGAACCAAGTTTCAGAGTGTCCATTTGTGGTGAAATCGAATCTACTGTGTCCTTTAAGTTTTCCTGAGTTATTGCAAGTTGCGTAACCGAATCGGTAGATGCAACTGAGTCAATTTTAGCCCACAAGGTCTCATGATTTTCATGAACAATGGCTTGCAGTTCTTTTATGGCTGCTTCGTGAGTCTGCAATGCATTTTCATGCCGCGAAAAAATAGGTTGAAAATGCTCACAAATTTGTGTTTTTACGTCATTACAGACTTTTTGACATTTCGATTCAATGTTATGTAACTCAGTAGTTAAATCTTCACATGTTTGTTCAAGCGTGGTGTGAAGATTTTGTTCCATTGCGTCTAACTGTTGCTGTGTTTGTCTCTGGTGTTGTTCCATTGTGTCTAACTTTTTAAGATTTTGTCCCATTTGTCTCTGATTTTGTTCCATTTGTTGCATTAATTGCAATAATAATGTATTAGTGTCTGGAATCTGTTTCTCTACGCTTTTCGGCAGTGCATTTGCACCGGCAACATTCACATTTTGACAAGCAGAAAATGTGTCTTGACTTATTTGAGAAAACGGTGATGACCCAAAACCTGAATCTACAGTATTTGCGAAATTGTGTCCTGTCATTTCGGATTCCTGAGGCGAGCTGTTGCCGACCAATCGATCGATAACGCTTCCCTGTTCACTACCTGTTTCACTGTCTACACCATTGTTTGCCGCCCGCTCCATTTCCCTATGCGCAATTACCAAATTACTACTTTGAATGTCTGTTAATTCATTACTCTGCGGCGCTAACACACTGCTTTCGTCTTCACTGTCATTTCTCAGTTTACTTTGGAGCCTAGTATTACGTTTTTCACACGCCATAATTGTCACAATATTTCACACGATAACACAGAAAAGCACAATTTGAAGAACAAAATAAAATAACATAGCAGTGGAAATAATGTCTACTTAATTGCCAGCGCAGCTGCGAAATACTTGGTGCAAATCTACATGCATGCCACAACTGTTTTACTGTACAACAATGAAAGGCTACAACTAGAAAGGAGATTCTCTCTACAATTACGCGCTAGCAATAAACAAAATCTACACTAATTACACAAACTACAAGAAAAATCAGAAGATTCCAGTGAGGTATCCTAGGCTAAGGGTCGACATATGAAACGTCCCCTTAGAACAATTATACAAGACTGTGCTTAAACTGACACACAATATTTTGTTAGCGCAACGCAATCTGACTTTCAAAATTCCCTACAAAAGAATGGCCCTGACTAACATTAAACTATACCTTTCACAAATCACTTACCTCACAAAAATCTTTTCTGCTCAAGCTACTGCAATACAGCGAGCGCCACTACTGCCAGCTAAATAAAAGATTCAAACTATGGAAGGCACTAACTACTGATAGGGATAGTTAGCAAATGAAAGATATTAATACAGAACAAACAATGTATTTACCTTGATATCATCATATATAAATATAGCAGTTCATGACAAATTACAAAACTCCGCCATCTCTCTCCCCACATCCACCACTGCTGGCGGCTCACCTCCAACTGCGCAACGCTACGCGCTGTTCACATCCAGCTGCCGCTGCCCAACACTACAATGGCAGACAACAATGCAAACTAGCCACAGACTGCACACGGCACAGCCAGTGATTTTCATATTGAGCGCTACGTAACGTTGCCAATAAGAAAACATAAACAGCCTACTTACATAGAGAAAACATAAACAGCCTACTTACATAGAGAAAACATAAACAGCCTACTTACAAATGAGCTTAATCTTGACAAGGTACAAGTGTGTGTGCAATCTGGAGACCTATTAGTATGATGGTCCTGTAGTCACATGGTAACATTTAATAGCTGAGAGATTTGGATGCAGATGGGACCGGAGAGCTGGTAATGGGGAAAAGGAACAGGGATGAGTTTTGGGAAAAGTTTGAGCGCTTGTCTTCGTTTAGGAATGGAAGAAATAGGGTAGATTAGAGTTGAAAGGATGGGTCCATCTAATAAATGGTTTCATTATCTGGTTGAAGTTACTCTGGGGAAGGAGATGAGCTGTGTGAAGACGTAATGGAGGAAAGACGCGGAGTCGGGTGCGCAGCGGTGGCGCTCGGTGACGAAAAATACAGCGGGCTCTTCGAATTTGATTTTGGCGTGTGGCATAACACCGCCGAAAGTGTTCCAGATGTCGAAGAGGATGATGAACTTTAGAAGATGGTTAAGGATGCGAGAAGGTATATAGCTAGGAAAAACGAGGCAAAGTGCATATGACTCGACGATTTGGAGAGATTGCTAAAAATTGGAAGGGTGGAGGTCCAAGGAACATTTCCATAGACGGATCATGGACGGTGCAGGGTCTTGTAGGTGTCTCTGATAGTTGAGCGATTTAGTCTCTATGTTTCGTCAGTTATTTAGCTTGTTGTGAGGGTTTCTTTTGGATGGTCAAGATTTAATTTTAGCCATTCAGTGAGTGAGAGTCCAAGGTATTTTAGTGTCTTTGGTTTGTACGGGTACACAGTCACTGCAAATTACATACCATTTTTCTGTGATGGCTGTTTTTTTTTTTAAATTTTGAGATAAACGCTGTAATTCATTACTTAGCAGTTAGCTGATTTCGTCTCAGTGACATTATCAGACTACATTACAATGAAAATGGTTGTGCTCACAGCAAGAGATACTCCACACAGAAGTGTGGGGGAAAGCAGTATGTGATGACATCCCCAATACGATCTTCACACACACACAGTAGGTATGGGCAAACGTATCCTAGACGTGAAGTCGATATGTAAAATGGAAAATAGTGCAAAAGTGATAAAACCTCCATAAGAAAATTTGGAAGGGCGACAGAACAAAGATGTGGAAAGCGCTTTAGTCCTTACAGTTACCTCGAATCAAATGATAATCTTCTAACACGCGTTCTAAGATTCTTTTATAGAACACATTAGACACTCACACCCACTATTCGCCTGTGATGTCCTTAGGTTAGTTAGGTTTAAGTAGTTCTAAGTTCTAGGGGACTGATAACCACAGCAGTTGAGTCCCATAGTGCTCAGAGCCATTTGAACCATTTTTTTTTATTCCTGTCAACGGGAAGATCACTGTCAGAAAGAATTAGGTGAACACGTGTATCAACGTCCGGTATGTTAAATTTGTTTTGATGCGGGCTGTACCTGCAGTCTTACTGAATGGCTTGACATCTTCGCTTTAAATGTGGGCAACAAAATCATTCGCCGTCTATTGGCTTTGTTACGCGTTACACTTCAGGTGACGCTTCAGAAGGAAGTGAGCACCTGTGTCCCAGTGTTGTCTAGTGAGGTACACAGATGGCAGCTGTCATTTGTGGACGTTGTACTCAACAAAGCACAGGCAGTGCGGCATCTTAATGTAGTGCAAGTTACAAGGGCGGTCTGTTCGATCCAAAAAGGAAGCAGTTTCGGTCGTGTTGCTGTAGATGCGAATGTCTCTCCATGTGCCATTGACGGGTTGTTGTCACACTACAGGGAGAGAGGCCAGCACAGAAGGCGAGTTGGAGCAAGGTTGCCGATGCATTACAACCCCAGGTGAAGAAAGATGTCTGACCATCTCTGTGCTGCGGGCGTCGTACGGCTACCGCCAGAACACTGCAAGACGATCTCAGAAGGGCCACTGGAGCCAGTGTGTGCGATCATACTGTAATGAACAGCTCACTGGAAAAGACCTTACGACCCAGATGACCTGTCAGAGAACCCTACTTGACACGGCATCATCTCGCAGGTCGCCTTCAGTTCTGCCATTCCCATGCCACCTGGCAGCTCCGTCACCGGTGAAACGTGTTATTCACAGACGAGTCCAGAAATTCTCTGACACAAGCTGATGACTGTGTTCGTGTGGGGAGACTCATGGTGAGCCATACCTCCAATGTTGTTCAGGAAATCGACAGATTTCCAAGGTTGTGCGATGTTGTGGGGAGGATTCAGCGTTGATCAGCCATACGGATCTTGTCGTTGTCCACGTTTGCTTTACCGCCAGGACACATCCTATTGGACCATGTGGTGGCTGCTGCATACGGTGGTAGCCCTGAATTCCTTTCAATGTCAGGGCCTATGTGGCGGGTGTCAGCAGAAACGTTATGCGAAGCCGGGACACTGAAGTAACGGAATGGGTGGTGGAGAGTCCCGACCTAAACTCCATCGTGGTCGTCCTGTTCCATCACAGACGCTCCAAGAACACACATGGGCTCTCACTGACGAATGGGAACCCGTACCGTAGGGTGACCTCCTCAGACTTACACGTAGCATGTCGCATAGGTTTGTCAGGCAGTGATAAACGCCCACGGAGGGCACACGCATTGTCGAAGATCTCAAAGTCCAATGAAGAGCACCCAGGATGACGGGATGAAAGAGTGTTTCCCCTTTGTTTTCGACACCAGTCGCACACTTTAGATGTTATGTAAACGATCGAGGATGCAACGATGTTTTGTTGTGTGCTTAATTTGTAAAAGATAAAGATGTAACTATTGCTGAATGGAGAATGGCAGACGCCCAGAGCCATGTTCCACTAATATTTTTGAGCTGTGTGTCTTGAGCGCCAGTATTTGGGCGGGAAGAGGATGAGAGGTGGTTTGGGCTACACTTTGTGTTCATCGGTCTCTGCACCAGCGTCACGGATTCAGTTCCAGACCTGTCGGCATTGTCTCCCGGAATGAGAGCGCGTCACACTGTTGGCGGCGATCCGTCCGTCGGATGGTGACGTCAAGGCCTTTAGCTCCTTTCTGAGGTGTGGGGTTGATCTGTTATTCTGCACAACGGATTAATCTGAGATGTACCCTTTACCCTGTGGCTCCTGCAAGATGCAATTTCCACCCGCACACTACTACAGAAGTCAGACAGACGCTCCTAAAGTTCTAAAGAGAAATGCCTGAAAAACTTCCAGCAATAAATATCTTCTGGAGTCATCCACTGTAAGGAAATGACATAAAAATTCACAAAATTTCTTACGTAACTAGTGGGATACTTGGGTACTGGAGTAGTGCTAGTTCATGTAAGAAAAACATGAAACTAACGAAAGTTATTATTTATTTTGCAAAAATTCTGAGAAATCACAATGACACTTTTAGTTATGAATTGAAAAAGTTATATCCTGGTTCTTTTCGCAATGTGAAGTTACCTTTCAAGGATAGGATTCGCTAATGAAATTTCTACACAAAGTTTAAGATGCTTGTTGCCTTGGCACAATGGCTGAGAGGCGCGCCTACTCAACTTGAATAATTATCCTTTAGAATGTTGCTAGGTATGGTCGAGGCTGTCGCGTGTGAAATGCAGTGAAGTGTACTGTTGTGGAAGAAATATGGGCTCGCAATAGCTGTAGTGCACAATACCATAAGCTGCGATGACTGCTGTCTGTGCCGCTCGCTGCTGACAAATAAGATAACTCTCGTTCTATCTGGATTGACCTTCGCCAATCAAACTCTCCCTATGCCTTGATGAAGTCAAGGATTCCTATTCGCCCCTAGTCTAACTATTGGCGTCGTACACCGGTCAGATAACCAGTCCACCGCGATGCCACTCAAAATTTGCTTGCAGCCGTTTACCTATAACTCTGTTCGTTCACACCACACAATAAGTGTGTCGACCAACACAGTGAACATCGCTTAATCGCAAGGACTCAATAAAGAGTTTCCCTTTGATTCGCTCTCGACAGAGGTGCTCTCCCAGTGAAGTACTGAGGAGAGACTTGTTCCTCGCTCTTTCGAGTCCACGTACGAGCGCACACGCTCTCGTTACGTGTTCTCGTTCCAAGAGCGACAACGGAACCGCGCCTCTCCTCGCCAGACGTGAAGGGATATATCTTTCGGTCTCTTCCATTATTCCTTCAGTTCAAGGCGTCAGAAATATCGTCTGCCAATCAGCATTGCTCTTCTGAAACGGGAGAATGACGTTTCGTTTAAGGCGACCAATGCGGAAACCTGTAGCATTGGCGTTTGGCATTTGCTGTCTCCCTGTGAAAATCTCTGAAATTGCGTGCTATGTGTAAAGAATGAGTAGGCTGGCCGCTCCCACACAATGTAGCGGAATTTGCTTTTAAGCCGAACACGGGGTCGTTCCCCCTTTTCACTCGGGCCCACACTGTCCGCTATGGGCGGTCACCGGCTGACATGGGCTGGGTCGTCCTCTGAAGGGCCTGTCGTTCCGTTGTGCCACTTCTCTCCCGAACTAAAAGCCTCTGTGACCGTCGTGTGTAGAATGTATGTGTGCACGCCAGCCTCGAGTATTTCAACCACGGTGCGCTCACTTGTCAATTGCATATCATTTACATGAATTCATACAACATTGACTTTATCTTATCGAGTTTGGGTTCGAATGAAGCGTCTTGATGTGCGGAATATGATTGTGAGGGCGGAATATGTGAGCAATGAAGGTCAGGAGACTGCAACGTCATACAACCTGGCTGATGTTCGACAGGAGTACGATGTGTGTCAGCATGGGTTTTCAAAGGTCTGCTTTCCTTCATCATCATACGATGCAAACATTACACGACATGAAACTTCCAGACAGATTAAAACTGTGTGCCGGACCAAGACTCGAACTCAGGACCTTTGCCTTTCGCAGGCAAGTGCCCTACCATCTGAGCTACCCAAGCACAACTCACGCCCCTTCAAGGTTCACAGGAGGGCTTCTGTAAAGTTTGGAAGGTAGGAGACGAGGTACTGGCAGAAGTAAAGCTGTGAGGACGGGGCGTGAGCTGTGCCTGGGTAGCTTAGTTGGTAGAGCACTTGCCCGCGAAAGGCAAAGGTCCCGAGTTCGAGTCTCAGTCCGGCACACAGTTTTAATCTGCCAGGAAGTTTCATATCAGCGTACACTCCGCTGCAGAGTGAAAATCTCGTTCATAACATGACATTATTCACATATCCATTTCATTCACCGACGCGCAACAGATACACAACTTTCGCATATCCCACTGGGTCTCGCAGGCGAGAATGCCATATGAATTTTATTTCGTTATTACACATGACGAGCTTGAAATAGCTGAGAACACACCAATAAAAACTTTAACATTAACAGTAACGAATGCAATGCTCCCGCTAAGAGGTCTGAAGTCTCTTAACGATTACCAAAGTATAGCGCGGAACTGTTATTTAGCGCTGTAAAGGATACTGTTCCACGGTTATCACGACAGTCAACAAAAGAATTCAATTCGTTGTATGGGATACAACTCACTGATATCTCTTGCAGATAACATTCTAGTTGTCTTCTACAAACGAGGCCCTCTTTGTGCAGCAACGGACCCAGATTCGACAGGCAGTGAGGAAAGACTTAGCCATGATCTCATTTAGTTAAAGAGACCAAAATTAAAGCAAGACACGCATTGCATAAGACTCTGCATTACAAATGCGCTGCTTTTCCGTCAACATTACACTAATGTGCCAGAAAGAAAAAAAGCAAATAAGTCTGTAGACCGTGGAAGTACTTCCAACGCATAAATTTTTATGACGTGCCTGTTTACTGTAGTCACTGGGCTGTGTATCATATTACATCAAATTTTTGAAAACATAGCCAGCGATCTTAAAATTCGTTAACCGCGTGATCGCTACGGTCGCAGGTTCGAATCATGCCTCGGGCATGGTTGTTGTGTGTGATGTCCTTAGGTTAGATAGGTTTAAGTAATTCTAAGTTCTAGGGGACTGATGACCTCAGAAGTTAAGTCCCATAGTGCTCAGAACCATTTGAACCATTTTTGACTTCCATATGAGCAATATACGAGCGTTGAGGGTCGACGGAACTTATCCACCGCTCTGGAGTCTGAAGATGTCTCTTTCGTAGAGTCGAAACCGGTCACTCACTCCAACAAAAAAATATTTTTACAAGATTGCGATCAAGAGTGTTTTAAATTTTAATTTTGACATATTACATCAGTTTAGCTCTAAAGAAAAGTTTAACATCTCGTCGACGTTGAAGTAATTGAAGACGCAGCTGAAGATAGGGGTGCAAAACCTGGGGTGCGAAGTTGGCCGCTGCCTTTTACATCTAGATAGTTATATACTCCACAGGACATTGTACAGTGCATGGCAAAGGGCACATCGTACCAGTATTTTCGATTCTCTTTCCTACTCCATTCGCGTACGGAACGAGGGACAAATGACTGTCTGTATGCCTCTGTACCTGCGCTAATCTCTCTTCATCTTACTCTTTTGACACCTAAGCGAGATAAACATTCATCAGCCAGAACATTACGATCACTGGCCCTATATCGAAATAAACCCTCCAGGTGATAGTTGAGGAATGTTTGCTAGTCAGACACAGGCATGGTGCATGTAGTATCAGTGAGCTGCTCTAGGTGTGTAGAATGGGGAAGGTGTGCGATCTATCTGAGGAGGGCAGACTGTGATGGCCCGAAGGCTCGGCACGAGCATTTCGGAAACTGCATGACATGTCGCGTATTCCAGGAGTGCTGTGGTGAGTGTCTTCAAGATGAAGCCATGTCCAGAATTCGTGGGGTTGGGCGTAGGATGGGCAGACTGGTAAAATAGGACAGGCGTCGAGCTGTGGCGGAACTAACATCAGACTGTAATGCTGGGCAGAGTACAAGTGTGTCCGAGCACACAGTGCAGCGAACATTCCTAGCGATGGGCCTCCGCAATCGACGACCCATGCATGAGCCAATGTAAACAACGCGCCATCGGTAACTACGCCTGAAATGGGCACGAGTCCAACGGCACTGCACGTTGGCCCAGTGGCAGAACGTTGCTGGTCTGATAAATTCCGATACCTTCTTCATCATGTATATGGGAGGGCGCAAATCCGTCGTCTTCCAGGGGAATAGCTCCTTGACATCTGTACTGTGTGACGGAGAAAAGCTGGCGGCGGCTGCATTATCTTCTGGAGAACATTCATGTGGGCATCTATGGGTCCAGAGCAGCTCGTGCAAGGCGCGATGACTGCCAATGAATATCGTACACTGTTTGCGGATCACGTACATTCCTTCATGAGGATCTTGTTTCCCGACTGCAGTGACATTTTTCAGGAAGATAATGCGCTCTGTCACAAGGCCAGCAGTGTGACGGAGCGATTCGAGGAATACAGTGACGAGTTCAAATTAATTGTCTGAGACCAAACTCGCCAGATCTGAACCCGACCGAACACATCTGGGATGTGACTGAACGTGGTATGAGAACTCACCCCCCCCCCCCTGCCTGGAATTTACGGGACTTATGTGACTTGTGTGTGCATATGTGGTGCCAACTCTCTCCAGCGGCCTCATTGCTCCCATGCCACGATGTGTCGCCGCTGTGATCCGTGCCAGAGGTGGACATACCGGCTATTACGTAAGCGGCCATCATGTTCGGGCTGATCTGCACACTGTGGTCGCAGCACTGCGAGATACACTGTGGTCGCGGCACAGTGGTCGCACTTTTTTTTCCATCAGAGGTTCTCCGAATCTACCCAGCAGCGTTTCATGAAAATGACGTCGTTTTCTTTCCAAGTAAACCCATTCAGGTACCCCGAATAATTGTTTTACATGTGAACTGAGTCTTCCATAGCTTCTTTGCTGAACAACTTTATAGTTACAATTGAAAAGTGCGGTATGGTGTATTTTCTATGGTATTAATTTATTTTATTAATCGGTTGAAAAGCCCCCTTTGGAAAATTATGAATTACTGTGCTGATAAACCTCTTACGTTATCTGATTTTCAAACAGCTGAGCGAAACTGAACGTACTCAGACATTTCTCTCTTTACTTATTCTGGTCAACACTAAACTGACCCACAATATTTTTAGCGCAACGCAGTCTGACTTTCAATAATCCCTACAAAAGAATGACCCTGACTAACATTAACCTATACCTTTCATGAATCACTTACCTCACAAAAATCTTCGTTACTCGAAATACTGCAATACAGCGAGCGCCAATTCTGCCAGCTAAATAAAAGATTCTAACTACTGAAGGCACTAACTACTGTTAGGCATAGTTAGCAACTGCAAGATTTTGATAGAGAACAAACTATGTATTTACCTTAATAAGTCATATATATATATCTATATATCAGATCATGATATACAGTACTACAAATTTACTCTTTCTGATGGACACACGTCCAGATCGTCCGCTCTCAAAATTCTGCCATCTCTCTCCCCACATCCACCACTGCTGGCGGCTCACCTCCAACTGCGCAACGCCACGCGCTGTTCACATCCGACTGCCCAACACTACAATAGCGAATATTCCAACAATGCCAACCAGCCACAGACTGCACACAGCACAGCCAGTGATTTTCATTCAGAGCGCTACGTGGCGTTACCAACATAAAAACCTAAATAGCCTACTTACACGGTTTCTGCTTACAAAGTCATCATCAGACAAGATTTTAAACATGGCTGAAACAGCAACTGTTGAAATTCTTCACGGTAAATGATGACAGCCAAAACAGTTGCAGGATAAAGATTTATTAAAATTCTTGACCGCGGTTTCGGTATATCTAAATATACCTTCATCAGAAGTAAAATACCCTGAACAGGAAGAGACTTTCATTAGCACGAAAACTTAGCACCGGAAATGAGAATGAAAAAACACTATAGCTTAAGCAACTGTAAAATTACCAGAGTATTAAAGGCACAAAAACTTTTAGTCACTTACTAAAATTACATCCTGCAGTGGAGATAAATAAAACAATTGTGCCAAAGGCGTCGTCAGTAGAACTTTAATAAATCTGTATCCTGCAACTGTTGTGGCTGTCATCATTTACCGTGAATGATCATCAGACTTTAACTTACTGTCGTGGCCAAACAAGGTACAATATTAGTGAATAACCTCGCACAGGATACCCTCGACGTGTCAAATCTCCATAAATATTTCTCAGTGTAGCCACAAGTCAGTAGAAAGCGGTATGGGCGGGGCGACGCAGAGTATGGCTGGTCTTTCCTTTCCATTCGAGACTGCAAGGGCTAATATCTCTCTCCTAGACTTATCTGAATAGATCAGCATGGAGGACCTCCTCCTACCTGTTCTCGGCATATCTCTCGTTGGTGCAGTTCTTAACGCGGTTCGTGTGGCACGCTGAGTTCGTTGCGATGTGCAAGCAGGTGACCTGTATGGTTATAATTGGGCAATGTGGATAGCTAATCGACACTGATCAACCTTAAAATTTTGACCAGCTACCTAACAGTAGACATGTCCAACTTTGGCACTTATAACAGCAGCGACACATCGTGGCCTGGGAACAATGAGGCCTTGGTAGGTCGCTGGAGCGTGTTGGGACCACATCTGCACACACAAGTCACTTAATTCTCGTAAATTCCGGGGAGGGTTGGGGATGATCTCTGACGCCACGATCAATCACATCCCAGATGTGTTCGATCGGGTTCAGATCTGGCGAGTTGGGGGAGGGGGGGGGGGGCGGGCGGGGGCAGAAAATCAATTGGAACACGCCACTGTATTCCTCGAACAACTCTGTCACACTCCTGGCCTTGCGACATGTCGCATTATCTTGCTGAAAAATGGCACTGCCATCGGGAAACATAATCCTCATGAAGGTGTGTACCTGATCAGCAAACAGTGTACGATATTCCTTGGCCGTCATGGTGCCTTGGCTCAAATGGCTCTGAGCACTATGCGACTTAACTTCTGAGGTCATCACTCGGCTAGAACTTAGCACTACTTAAACCTAACTAACCTAAGGACATTACACACATCCATGCCCGAGGCAGGATTCGAACCTGCGACCGTAGCGGCCGCTCGGTTCCAGACTGTAGCGCCTAGAACCGCACGGCCACTCATGGTGCCTTGCACGAGCTCCAATGGACAAAAGGATGCCCACGAGATGGTTCCCCAGAAGATGATGGAGCCGTAGTCAGCTTTTATCCGCCCCACACTACAGGTGTTAAGGAACCATTTCCCTGGAAGACGACGGATTCGCGCCCTGTCATCTGCATGATGAAGGTGGTGTCGGGAGTCATCAGACCAGCAATGCTCTGCTACTGTGCCTACGTGCAGTGCCCTGCTTGGGTCGTCGGTTGCGGAGGCCGATCATTAGGGGTGTTCAGTGCACTGTGTGCTGAGACACGCATGTACTCAGTCCAGCATTAAAGTCTGATGTTAGTTCCGCTAAGTTCGCCGCCTGTTCTGTTTTACCAGTCTGCCAGTCCTACGACGTCCGACATCTGTAATGAGGGGTGGCCGCCTAACCCCACGGCGTCTGGACATGATTTCACCTTGGTTTCGCCACGTGTTGAAGACACTGACCACTGCACACCTCGAACACTCGACGGCTTGTGTATTTTCCGAAGTGGTCGTGCCGAACCTCCGGGCCATCACAATCTGCTCTCTATCAGACTGAAATAGATTGAGCGACTTCCCTATTCTACACACGGACAGCCCGCTCACTGAAACTACATGCACCGTGCGTGTGTCTCACTAGCAGTCTTTCCTCGCCAGGTGACGCTGCTGTATCCTGGACGGGTTTATACCGAAAGTAGGTGGGTGGTCTTAATGTTCTGGCTGATCAGTGTATTTCAGATGAATCCGAGGATGCCACTATGGTGAGTTTATTAACGAACACCATAAAACAGGATATAAGTAAATAGTTGAAACAATTCTCAGTAAAAGTTGCTAATGATCGAGAGCATAGTCAAGGCGAGTAGCGCAGAGAACAGACTCGGACCACAACCTGTCGCCGACTGCTAGAATGGCGCGCAGCAGAAATCTCGTGCATGCTTCGTACAACTTCGTAGCTTTTCGTATGTGATTCGTAGCTGAACAACTTTCGTTTGTTTTAAGATTTAACAGGTTTGCTGCATAGTGGTATTGTAGTATCTATCAGTGCTTTAAAGATAACTAGGTTCTTCCTGGCATCTGCTATGCAATAGGTAGACTCTAATAGTAAATATTTATTAAAGAAAATTGAGTATTGGAGGTATGAATTAAACAACACCTTGAGTCACAACTTTTTCGTGTTTTATTAACTACACGATGCATTTCGGACTCTGTGGGTTCACCGTCATGTGTAATTTGTCGTAATTCATGTTTCACTTATTCTCCTGAATGAGGAGAAATGCACATTCCTGCCACGAAAAGGTTTAATGTCAGGTTATGAATTTCGTTACGTTGAACGCGGGAAATATGTGCATCGTGCAGTTAATAAAACACGAAAAAGTTGTGACTGAAGGAGTTGTTTAATTCATGCCTCCAATGTTTTGAATACAGTCACGTTTTAAGCTGCAAAATATGGATAAAATTAAATTGAAATTGAGTATTGTTGGGTCTGCGATGTACGGATTGCCAGGCGATAGTCTTTGTCGTAGCTCGCTTACATTTCTCACTCCACTGACTGACTCAGCGCCGCCCTGTATCGAAAATTTGTGATCGACGCTTGCGTGGGAAACAGCTTCCCACTTTATGCTGTTGTATTCTGCAGAGGTGCTTAGGTGAGCTAATTTCTTCCGCTATATTCAGCGTCCCAGTGAAATGGAAAATTTTGAAAGTAAAATGTTATCCAGAATAAAAGAAACCTCACAGTCGAGAGTGAGGAACGAACACAAGGTAATTGTTGTCTCTGAAGGTGCAGTGGTAATGCAACTAAAATGTTGGAGCGTAACAGCAAACAAAGACAAAGGGAACAACCAAACCTACGTTAACACTAAACTGGAAAAACAGTTTGTTTATAACAATTTCAACTAATACTAAAATGTAGACTTTCGCGGCCGGAAATGTCATGTCCATTATAATTATCCGGGCTGTTATGCCGTGGTCGGTTGGTGAATTCTTTGCCAAATCCCAACGTTTCGTCCCCGTCTGCGGGAGACATCTTCAAGGGGGCCCGTAACTCGATGGAAGGTCCAACACACCCACTGGCTCGCTACTGACAGTCAGTAGCGAGCCAATAGATTATATTACGTCGTTAGCACCAGTGTACTCTTGACGAAAGCAAACGGTTTTTAATATTACATCATGTTTCGTCCGAGGTCCTAATTGGACATCTCTATTCGATTGGGTTTGTAGGCTAACTTTTTTGTGAGTTCCTTGTATAAATCTCTGATACAAAGTAATCACATACCACCTTGTACCTACTTGGCTACCGATCCACAGAGATACACCTTGATATGGTTTGTGATATTTCCTGAAAGCTATTGCATGGAGTAGTGTCCCGTTTGCTTTTTATTTCTGCAATGCAAAATACGCAAATAACACCTGCAACCGCAGTTTCTGTTAGAATGCAAGCTAATATATAGACTTTATTTTTCTTGTTAAGTAGTATGAACAAACATTCTGATTTCGAAGCATTTTCCAACACCTGGTTTGACAGTAGAGACTATCGAGGACATTCTGAGTGTCCTTACAGAAAACTACTGTGAACTTATTCTTTGCCAGAAACCCAACGATAAGTGCAGCCATAATAAGTGAATTGTTCTGAGAGAGACCGTATCGATATAAAGGCTACGCGTTTAAACGGTCATCCATTGTTCAGCCTGCCTCACACCTACGAGCCAGGTGAATGGCCGCAGAAGCAAGGCGTTCACACGCTTAAACTTTCTCCTCTGCTTACCCAACTGAAGTCCGTGATGTCTTATTTCAGAGGATGTACATGTTCCCGGTTTGTCTGTCATGTGCTCGGAGGAGGTCGGACGCATCCACATGCCGACTGCGATCAGAAACGCGGTCTTGCCTCGATCAGATTTATTCCAGATTTCCTGATAGCTCTTCAGGATATACTTTAGACAAAAAGAAGAAGAAAAGTAGAATCAACTGTTGTGTCCTTCAATGGTAAAAAAAAGAAAAAAATGGAAATTTGTGGTAAGTTCTATGGGACCAAACTGCCGAGGTCATCAGTCTCTAAGCTTACACACTACTTAATCTAAGTTGAACTAACTTACGCTAGGGACAACACACACATCCATGCCCGAGGGAGGACTCGAACCTCCGAGGGGGGAGCCGCACGAACCGTGAAAAGATGCCTGAGACATCGCGGCTACCCCGAACGGTCCTGCAGTGGCAACGAGGTGGATGGACACATCAAACCCTATAGAATTTTTAAAACACATACTATTTTGTTGTATTCACACTGCCAGATTTGCACATGGAGGCTAGAATTGGAATTAATTTTTAGAAGTGTAAATCGATTTCGCATTACGCATTTGAATATCTACCAACTTTCCCTGCCATACGGTAATTACAGACAGCAATTGATCTCTGCGAGTAGCTGCACCTTAATTATAGTCATCCGGCATTTGGTCACATCACAGGTCGTTCTAAATAAAGACAGTCAACAAAGTGGAGGCGTTTTTGGCGTGCGTTGCGAACCTTGATTGGGCAGGAATGGCCTCATACTTGTCAATACCTGCCGCGTTCAATCACAGGCGGAGTCCGTCAGAAATGCGGGACAATCTCAAAAGTGTGTAGCACACACGATACTTTATACGATGTATTCCAAAGTAGTATTTTCACTCTGACAGCTTTGTTAACACAGGTTCAGTTCTACTAATTTGCGTTAATTACAAACAATGAAATGGCTAATTGTTTTTATTTATAAAAAATTGAACGAATTTCCAGTTGAGACGTGTGTAAAATGACAGTGACCAGTTTCTTGAACCACAAATCTAAGAAGCAGCAGTGTAGATGCGAACATTTTAGGTTGTGGTCTACCGTGAATGTCATCGACATCATTTGAAGCTACAGGATTATTGTTACCGGCCATAATTTTATTTTATTTTCATTAGACGTGCCAGCAGTTTAAACCCGGCTCACAATACTGATTTATGTCGTTCGTAAGGCACGTGTAGTGTGTGTTGTGCGTGCGACTTTGAGACGAGCTGTGGCACTCTCTCCAGCGGTTGCAGACTTCTATTCCTGTCGTGTTTCCATCACGCACACTTTATGTAAACAGCTCCAGGTGATGCTCACACGCCAGCCTCCGTAGTTATGCACACCAAGAAATCCGGGCTGCGCTTCAGAGATGAAACCTATTCCCTCTTGCCCCTACTTTAGACGGCAGAGGTACAAGGTTAGCTACAGTTTTTGTGTTACTTTGATCTGTCTGTATCGTAAGAGAACGGCCCTAGGAAAATTATTTCAAACACGTTTATTTCCTAAGAATTAGAGCGAACAGTTTTTAAGTACGGAGATTATGACGAACCAGCTCTCAAATGTATTCTTTATTTACTATAAATATACAACGTATTTTGGCAAGGCATCATCCTATTATCTAGTTCTATAAACAAAGAAAACGTGGATCATTATTTGCTGTTATTTCTCAGACTAACGTTCATATAATTATCTGTCCATGTTGTCCATTTGATATAACGTAGCTTAAGAGTACTACGCTAATAGACACAATGAAAAAATCTGCAAGCTGCCTAAATGCGTTATCAGACAAACAGCGATGAGCCAAGGCATTATGACCACTGCCCCCTGCGAGACCGAATCCCATCTAGTGGCGTAGAGGCCATTTGACGGAGTAACGAAAGTTAATAAGCGGGGTAGAGGCGACTGCAGAATCATTCTGGCGACAATACTGTTCGAAAAATACATTGACGTGAGCGACTTGGTCAAAGGAAACCTTAAAATCCTCTGGGTTGACAAAGTGCCTATTGGCTTCTGTCTCGGTTTCGTCGGGCGAAGTTCATCTAATGATTTTACTGACGTTTTGCCAGCACGGGTCGCTGGCTCATTAGATGAACGTCGGCCGAAGTACCCGAGACAGAAGGCAATAGGCAGTTTGTCAACAAGTGGCCACGAAAGCCTTAACAAATTTGTATCCTCTGGGTTGTTAGGCCGAGCCATATTTCGTATAAAAGATCGATGTTTCAACCCCTCTGGTGCGATCTTTTTCAAGATGTTGTAGTGTCCACTATTGACTGAACACTGTCAGAGACCGGTGTCGCACACTCTTACAAAGGGGAGTGGGGTTATTGGGAAGAAATCTTAGGGCGCTGTCGTTGGTGGGCCATCGTCATTGGGGCAGCAACTGAAGTATTCCCGAGCTAGTGCCGAAGAAAGGGGTTACTGGCTAAAATTCTCGTGGCCAGTGTTGGTGGACTATCGTCATTGGTTAGAAAGGGGTTTTTCGTGCACTTACGCTGGAGAAGACTTGTTATTGTTGTTGTGGTCTTCAGTCCAGAGACTAGTTTGATGCAGCTCTCCATGCTACTCTATCCTGTGGAAGCTTCTTCATCTCCCAGTACCTGTTGCAACCTACATCCTTCTGAATCTGTTTAGTGTATTGATCTACGATTTTTACCCTCCACGCTGCCTTCCAATACTAAATTGGTGATCCCTTGATGCCTCCCTTCTTCTAGTCAACTTGTGCCACAAATTTCCTTCTCTCCAATTCTATTCAATACCTCCTCATTAGTTATGTGATCTACCCATCTAGCCTTCAGCATTCTTCTGTAGCACCACATTTCGAAAGCTTCAATTCTCTTCTTGTCTAAACTATTTATCGTCCACGTTTCCGTTCCATACATGGCTACACTCCATACAAATATTTTCAGAAACGACTTCCTGACACTTAAATCTATACGCGATGTTAACAAATTTCTCTTCTTCAGAAGCGCTTTCCTTGCCATTTCCAGTCTACATTTTATATCCTCTCTACTTCGACCATCATCAGTTATTTTGTTTCCCAAATAGCAAACCTCATTTACTTTACTACTTTAAGCGTCTCATTTCCTAATCTAATTCCCGCAGCATCACCTGATTTAATTCGACTACATTCCATTATCCTCGTTTTGCTTTTGTTGATGTTCATCTTATATCCTCCTTTCAAAACACTGTCCATTCCGTTCAGCTGCTCTTCCAGGTCCTTTGCTGTCTCTGACACAATTACAATGTCATCGGCGAACCTCAAAGTTGTTATTTCTTCTCCATGGATTATAATTCCTACTCCGAATTTTGCATTTGTTTCCTTTACTGCTTGCTCAAGAGAAGAGTTATTGGTTAAAATTCCTTCTGCTGCCATTGGTAGCCCATCGTCATTGGCTAGAAGCGAAACAGACAGAGCAAGAGAGAGAGAATGTTTACCCAAAATATTACTCTCCGCAGGGGTGGGTTCCAGGGCGTTGTTTGTATTGCTCGCACCGCGTGGCCGCGTATTCTCTCCCTTGATGGCGGGGAACACGATGCCGGCAACCTATAGATGTCCTCGCTACTGAGGTTACACGCGTTCTTAGAAATTTCAATCGCTTCTCGGACTTTTGTTCTATAAACGCTGGTTTCCGTAGCTAGTACACGTACGTTACCGAAATTGATGTCAAAGCTACAGTTCTCGTGATGTTCCGCTACCGCCGATTTCATGCTTCGTTTCAGCTGCGTGCGGCATTCGTGTTCCTTAATATGTTCTCAGTCCTTCCCGTTTCGCCTATATACACTTTGCTGCACCCAAACGTAATTGAACAGATATCCGCAGTGTGGAAGCAGTCAGGCACACCCGTTTTCCGTCGGAAAATATCTTTTATATTTTTTGCCTGAAGAAAGCGATCTGTATAACGTTTTAATTTAATAGACATCCGCATTGTGGAAGCAGTCAGGCACACCCGTTTTCCGTCGGAAAATATCTTTTATATTTTTTGCCTGAAGAAAGCGATCTGAATAACGTTTTTCTTTAGAGCTATAATTATGCGTTCGTTGATCCCAGAAAATAAACGGTAACTTAACTGTGTGAGAAGGCAGTTCGTCGTCATTCCTATTAACGTAACTAATGTTTTGTTTAAAAGCCTTGTCTATGGAAAAACTGTCACAGCCAGTGGCCTTCATTGCCTTCTTTAAAAAATCCAACTCCGATTCCGAGCTGTTGTCATCGCTGATACCGAAGACACGTCAAGGCAGAGTGTTGAGCTCTGCTGGGCGGTGGTGCGAAGTGACGTTTAAATACCTGTTTGTGTTAGTAGGCCTTGTGCACACTCTGTGACCTAGAGTGTTGTCAGATGTTCTGTATACCAGCACATCCAGAAACGGGAGCCCGATCTCACTCTCCTCCTCTAAGGTAAAATTCATTTTGTGGTGAATTCCATTTAAGAAATTATGGAACACATGAAGCTCTTCACCGCCGTGTGGCCATATAACACCTACAAAGCGGACCCAACAGGGAGGTTCCAAAGGAGCATTACTTAATATCCGATGCTCAAAATGTCCCATAAAAGCTTAGCTACCACTGCCGACGAGGGTGAGCCCATATCAAGATCGTCAGACTCTTAATAGAATTCACCATTGTATTTAAAACAGCTCGATCGAAGACATAAATCATTTAAGCCAAAACTTCTGGAGCAGATTTCTCCCTTATGACCTCCATCATATCTGATACTGGGGTGTTAGTAAATAACGATGTCACATCGATGCTAACAAGAATGTCACTTGCTAATATTTTCATCGTGCTTGTAGTTTCTAAAAAATGTTTCGAATCTTCAACCAAATATTTGATTTTCCAATTAGACGTCGCAGTCTTCCTAAAAAGTAATCTGGAGAGTTAACCCCATTCACTACAGGTCTCACAGGAACCAATTCTTTGTGTATCTTGGGTAGTCCATAGCATTCCGGGTGAGACAGGTATTCGAGGGGTTAGGTTCATCGTAACATAGTTATCCATTCAGGAGTCTGAAATCAGATTTTTCACTTTCCGAACGATTCCGGTAGTTGGATCGTTTGCAACTTGCAGTACACAGGATCAGCTGACAGTTGTTCCATCTGCTTGTGATATTCCACAGCGTTCATAATAGCTGTCGCATTTCCGTTATCTGATTTCATTACAACAATGCTTCTGTTTCTCTTAAGTGCATTAAGAACTTTGCTTTCCTGCGGCGATATGTTGCTTTCGTGTGGTTTCGTTTTCCGTAGAAATCTCGAGACATCTTGCCTTACTGTACCTTCGGAAGAGAAAACAAGGATGCTTAGACGGCGCTTACGATTTCTTCAACGGGATTTCTGTTAGGTGCAGTTTTGGCTGCTACATCGAGTTCCTCCGAGGAGAGGTTCACGACTGCTTGTTTCGGACCCAGAATGGTGTCTTTCTTGGGCACTTTATCTGTTAGTTTCTCGAATTGCTCTTTTTGTTTCATAGCACTGAATTCAGGAAGCCTTGCTGGTTGATTAAACGTTATTCGGTCCACTTTATCCCAGTCTTGAGGTGAAAGAGTTGCCGCCAGTGAAAAATGCAAAACAACTGAAACGGTGCTAACATAATTTAAATACCTGCGTATTTGCTGAATTCTTTTACGAAGACGTGCTTAGCTCGCCCTTTGTTAGATCGTCCTGGCTTTCATGGTGACTAATTCTGGCGAATTTGGGGACAATAACATTATCACGACACCGGGAAACAAAACCAGATCACTGAGTAATTCACCTGTTCTTTGGCGCACGTTCTCAAATCATCTGAGAGTAGAATAGACATCATGTCCATTCACTGGTTTTGTGCAAGCCTGTAGGCTTTCGCTGTTGTTGTCAGTGAAGTTAAAATCGTCTGACTTGTTAGGCCGCGTCTTGATTTCTTATAATGGTAACCTCAAGAGATTTAGCCAGTAACCGCCTTCTTCGGCATCACCGCGGGAGTACTTCACTTTCTATCCAATGACGAAGGCCCACCAATGGTGGCCACAAGAATTTTACCCGATAATCCCACCCCTCCAGCACATGTGTGAGAAAACTCCCCTTTGTAAGAGAACGCGACACCCGTTTCTGACAGCGTTCAATCAACAGTGGACACCACAATATCCTGAAGCAGACTTCAGCTGAGAGGTCGAAACGTCGATCGTGTGGAACAAATATGACGGAGCGTAACAACACAGCAGATTTTACCTTGAGTCACAACGGTCACGAAAGCTTTCAGGGAAACCCCGTTATGGCACAGCACCAGGGAACCATCATCTAGGAAACGGAGAAACTGATCGGGCATCCGTGTCCTAGTGTAACAAGCATCTATGGACGGAGAAACCAGGGGCAGGCAGCATGGTGTTGGACGTCAACTCCTCATCGCAGGACGTGGAGGTGGGAGGTTTGCTCGCTCTGTAGAAAGTGATAGGCGCCGATCTGTTGCAGATCTGGCGAGAGAGGCCAGCGGAGTCGCAGTGCAGCGTTCGCCGCACTGTGCTGAACCTCCCACGTTCACCCAAACACGTCGTCACTTGCGACTGCAGAGGCCAGGAGATAAACGAGATCGGCTCGTTGATCAATGGAAACGAGTCAGCCGGTCGGATGATTCATGTGTCTTGCTACACCAGATCTTATAATTAAATGTTTCACTGAGACATTTAAGTCTCTTAATTATCTCCGATAATGATAGAAGCAGAAGAAACGAATGAAAATTTGTGCTGTGACCGGGACTCGAACCCACGTCTTCTTGCATGGTAGGCAGAAATGCTTTATTTATTTATTGTTCCGTGGGATCTCCATGGTCATGGAACGAGACAATACATGAAATTATAACACGATAATAGAAACAGATAAAACGAAATACAAGAAACGTATTCAGGCGATAATTCGTAATTTTAAATAAAGAAAATCAACAATGTAACACTGGAATTTGCTTAATTTTTCAGCTCTTCCAGGAGCTCCTCGACAGAATAGAAGGAGTGAGCCATGAGGAAACTCTTCAGTTTAGACTTAAAAGCGTTTGGGCTACTGCTACGATTTTTGAGTTCTTGTGGTAGCTTATTGAAAATGGATGCAGCAGAATAGTGCACTCCTTTCTACACAAGAGTCAAGGAACTGCATTCCACATGCAGATTTGATTTCTGCCTAGTGGTATTAACTGAGTGAAAGCTGCTTACTCTTGAGAATAAGCTAATATTGCTAACAACAAACGACATTAAAGAAAATATATACTGTGAGGGCAATGTCAGAATTCCCAGACTATTGAATAGGGGTCGACAAGAGATTCTCGAACTTACACCACATATAGCTCGAACAGCCCGTTTTTGAGCCAAAAATACCCTTTTTGAACCAGAAGAACTACCCCAAAAAATAATACCATATGACATAAGCGTATGAAAATATGCGAAGTAGACCACTTTTCGTGTTGAAGTGTCACTTATTTCAGATACTGTTCTAATGGTAAATAAAGCATCATTTAGTTTCTGAACAAGATCCTGAACATGGGCTTTCCACAACAGCTTACTATCTATCCGAACTCCTAGGAACTTGAACTGTTCCGTCTCTCTTATAATATGCCCGTTCTCTCTGATCAAAATATATTCTTGTTGAATAGTGAGTTAGAAACTGTAAAAACTGAGTCTTACTGTGATTTAGCATCAAATTATTTTCCACAAGCCACGAACTTATTTCATGAACAAACCATTACATCACCAGAGCACGGTGGATAACCTTGTTGCACGAACTGCCCAAGTTGAGCGCCTAGACAAAGTTCAATTCATATCTTCTGCTTATTTTTCCCTTACATTGTTACTACTGCCACGGCTCTCCGACATTGGCCTAACACCCCAGCGTTGGACGTAATGGGAAAGTCGTGTACCATAGGTGATCTTATAGATCTTATAATTAAATGTTTCCCTGAGACATTTAAGTCTGTTCGTTATCTACAATAATGATCGAAGCAGAAGAAACGAATTAAAATTTGTGCTGCGGCCGGGTAGATCATGCAACAATGTCAACCATCGTGCTGTGGTGGTGTAATGGTTCAAATGGCTCTGAGCACTATGGGACTCAACTGCTGTGGTCATCAGTCCCCTAGAACTTAGAACTACTTAAACATAACTAACCTAAGGACATCACACACACCCATGCCCGAGGCAGGATTCGAACCTGCGACCGTAGCAGCAGCGCGGCACCGGACTGGAGCGCCTAGAACCGCACCGCCACCGCGGCCGGCGGTGGTGTAATGGCTAGCATTTCTGTCTAGCAGGCAAGAAGACCTGGGTACGAGTCCCGGCCACAGCGCAAATTTTAATTCGTTTCTTCTGCTTCGATCGTTATTGTAGATAATCAAGAGACTTAAATGTCTCAGTGAAACATTTATTATAAGATCTGTAAGATCACCTACGGTATAGGACTTCGCCGTTACGTCCAACGCTGAGATGGTATTCCAATGTCGGAAAGCCCTGGCGGTAGTGACAATGTAAGGGAAAAATAAGCAGAAGATATGAATTGAAGTTTGTGTTGGCACTCAAGTATGGTAGTTAGTGCCGCAGTGTTGACCATCGTGCTGTGGTATTGTAATAGTTAGCATTTCTGCCTAGCATTGAGGCCAAACCAGACAAATTCCTGACGAAGAAATGGTGACACATGCTTAATAAATTGCGTGCTGCTTTGATACTCCGACAGTGACTTGAACATACTACAGAAAGTTAAGACCATCGAGATCGCCATTACGAGCAAGATGAATTATTTGGTGCAAGTTCTTCCTATCTCCGATCATCTAGTCAAGAGTATACAACAAGCGTTATGTTGGTTTCTTTTTAGGAGGCACATTTTCAACGTTCAATCCGATACCTTAACCTTACCTTCGTCGAAAGGTGGCCTTAACCTCATTAAGGTACACAAAAAATGTTTCACCCTGCTCCTAAATCGAATCAGGAACGAGTTTCGTACCCGGAGGACCAGTATCATCACAAACCTCATTCAGCGGTGGAAGCCTCATAGCCTTGACCCACCCGTTAATATCACCGGCATTCCACTTTCTTACCGACATATGCGACTGTACTATATGGAAATGAGCTACATTCGTCACAACATCGTCGATAACGGAAGCCTGACGAACAGGAAACTTTTTGACCTTCTCATGACAACAAACCACAGGAATCGTCTCGAAGAAAAACATCTACATACACATTGGAGTATAGTATGGCGGAATGTGCACAGCGACATGTTACTATCACGCGTCATAGCCGACTGGTAACAGTCTACGATAAAGTAGCAACGAATGAAAAGCTACATAAAATTGGCCTTCATCCAACGCCCAACTGTGACGCATGCGGAAGGGTCGATACGCTTCTTCATAGGTTCACGTGCGGACATGCAGAAGAAATTACATTTCTTCGTCAACGATTGTCGGTGATAGACCGTACGACGCCCAGTGGTGTAGACCTTTTAGAGATCATTCAGCCACAAGAACTGAGATATCCACGAGCAAAAAACAACGCTGCAACGTGGATCATGGGCCACACAGCATCGTTTATTATGCAGAATAGGCAGGCTACTTTCCTAGGCTATTATTCTTACAAAGAAATTGAACACTTTAAAGTGAGCCAACATTGTGACTAAAGGAGGATATTTGGAAATATGCTGAAAATCATAATTAACGGTTAAATACTTCAAATACAATATTTCGGATAGCAGAGGTTGCCAGTGATCTGTATGTATGAATCCTAATTGCTTCCTGGGACTTGTCGGAATTTTAAGATAATATCCAGACGGTCAACAATGCAGAAGGCATTTTTTCTTTCCCATTTTCGTTTTAACATTTTCCTTCTCTCTGCAGAGCAGCGGAGCAACTTTCCTTCAACAACGAAGTGATAGTCTTTTGTGCACCATAAAATTTTCTGTTTACTACTTTGCAAAAACAAAAAAAAAAACCCTTAAGAAGACATTTCATTTCTTATATTGCGCAACGGCAGCCTCGAAATGATATATACTTTGTTCATTCTATTCTCATTACAAATTGGAGAACATGTTTATTTTCCTTTCCTTATAAAAAATGAAATAAAATAAAATAAAATTTAAACAAAAAAAAAAATGCAAGCAAAAAGACCCAGATTCGAATCCCGACTGCAGCACAATTTTTAATTCGTTTCTTCTGCTTCGATCATTATCGTTGTTACACCCGGTCGACGACAGTGTCCAAATGGACAGCCATCCACGAGAACGGCTACCACCAAATTTGCCTGATCTGGACCAGATGGAACGCCAGCTCTGCGCCCACGGACGACGCGCGTATATTTACGGGTATCTGCGTGACCGGTGCCTAGATTTGTGGTGCCTGCCGCCTACCTCTAGGAGCCTACGAGTGACTTGCCTGATCTGTGCCACGAACAACCGCTGATTCGCTGCGTTCCAGAGGTGGACCAACGCGCCGCTAAGCGGCTGGTCATAATGTCTTGGCTCGTCAGTGAATCTGCACGGAAGAAACTAAAGAGTAAATTAGCCGTCTTGCGACAGCTGGCAGGCACGACACATTTCCTGCTGGCGCTGCGGAGCGGACGTGTAAACATCCGGAAGGTCCGGCGCGATAGCTCCGTTCGACGTGTGTTTGTTTGTACCAAAGAAGCAGCTTACGGCCGCCTGACTTTGAAACTTTAGTACATGTCTGGGATATTTTTGGGAAAGGTGTCAATGCCAACATTAACGAGTGTATGCGAAAGAGCAATGCCTGTGTTATTCCGAATTACGATGCAAGGACACATGTCCGAAGGAACTTTGCATCGTAATTCGGAATAACACGCACGTCCGAAGGAACTTTGCATCCTCATTCCGAATAAGACAGGCACTGCAATATCGTATTTATCTGTCGACACCCGGCGAGGGCGTTTCAATATTAATGTCTCTCCTGTACGCGAATATACATAATGGATATACCAGTACAAGTTGTAGACACATGCTTGACAACATATGGAAGTGAGTCAAACTCGCATAGCCAAACGGTAAGGTGAACGCTCGCGGCAAATCCCCATTCGAGTCCACCTCCGACTTGAATTTTCATTATCGTCATTAAGTTATATAGCGCCCGCCCGGTTAGCCGAGCGGCCTAATGCACGGCTTTCAGGAACGGGAAGGAGCGCCTGGTCCCCGGCACGAATCCGCCCGGCGGACTTCTGTCGAGGTTCGGTGAGCCGGTGGATGGTTTTTAGGCGGTTTTTCATCAGCCTCGGCGAATGCGGGCTGATTCCCCTAATTCCGCCTGAGCTACACTATTTCGGCCATTGCTGAGCAAACAAGTTCTCGACGTACGCGTAACCACCATTACTCTACCAAGCAAACATAGGAGTTACACTCATCTGGTGTGAGAACCGCACAATAACCCTGGGTTCGGTGTGGGGCGGCGGAGGGGTGAAGTGGACTGCGGTAGTCGTCGTGGGGTTGTGGACCACTGCGGCTGCGGCGGGGACGGAGTCTCTCCGTCCTTTCTAGGTCCCTGGTTAACATACAACACACATACAAGTTACATAGCTGATGGTAGTCCATATTCGCAACTGCGGATATATTCTATGTATAACATTAACGACTTAGAGAAAGCTTTTGAGAATGTTGACTGGAATACTCTCTTTCAAATTCTAAAGGTGGCAGGGGTAAAATACAGGGAGCGAAAGGCTATTTACAATTTGTACAGAAACCAGATGGCAGTTATAAGAGTCGAGGGACATGAAAGGGAAGCAGTGGTTGGGAAGGGAGTAAGACAGGGTTGTAGCCTCTCCCCGATGTTGTTCAATCTGTATATTGAGCAAGCAGTAAAGGAAACAAAAGAAAAATTCGGAGTAGGTATTAAAATTCATGGAGAAGAAATAAAAACTTTGAGGTTCGCCGATGACATTGTAATTCTGTCAGAGACGGCAGGGGACTTGGAAGAGCAGTTGAACGGGATGGACGGTGTCTTGAAAGGAGGATATAAGATGAACATCAACAAAAGCAAAACAAGGATAATGGAATGTAGTCTAATTAAGTCGGGTGATGCTGAGGGAATTAGATTAGGAAATGAGGCACTTAAAGTAGTAAAGGAGTTTTGCTATTTGGGGAGCAAAATAACTGATGATGGTCGAAGTAGAGAGGATATAAAATGTAGGCTGGCAATGGCAAGGAAAGCGTTTCTGAAGAAGAGAAATTTGTTAACATCCAGTATTGATTTAAGTGTCAGGAAGTCATTTCTGAAAGTATTCGTATGGAGTGTAGCCATGTATGGAAGTGAAACATGGACGATAAATAGTTTGGACAAGAAGAGAATAGAAGCTTTCGAAATGTGGTGCTACAGAAGAATGCTGAAGATTAGATGGGTAGATCACATAACTAATGAGGAAGTATTGAATACGATTGGGGAGAAGAGAAGTTTGTGGCACAACTTGACCAGAAGAAGGGATCGGCTGGTAGGACATGTTCTGAGGCATCAAGGGATCACCAATTTAGTATTGGAGGGCAGCGTGGAGGGTAAAAATCGTAGAGGGAGACCAAGAGATGAATACACAAAGCAGATTCAGAAGGATGTAGGTTGCAGTAGGTACTGGGAGATGAAAAAGCTTGCACAGGATAGAGTAGCATGGAGAGCTGCATCAAACCAGTCTCAGGACTGAAGATCACAACAACAACAACATTAACGAGCGTCTTTACAAAAGTTTCCAAATACGATTAAGAACTCTATCGTTCCATTAACAACAACTAAAATAATAATAATAATGAACCCTATTTGCTTCCACATCACGGTTGATACTGTAGTTAAAGGGTGTCATCGATACAATGAAAATTACGTGCCCCTTTCCCTACTATCATTTGCCGAAAACCTCGTTATCTTAAAATGAAATGGTTTGGGTCAGTGGTTCCCAACCTGTAGGTGATCACCCCGAAGGGTAAAATGAAGTTTTCTGAGAGGTAAAAACTAAACGATTCGATTCTGTTCCAGACACTGAACTAAATTGTTTTCAAAAGATCATCACTGTTATCACAGTTTTCTAAGATTCTAACACTGTTTATATAAGTTATCAATAATTACTTTTTTTTAATTAGTAGCATTAATCCAATGCAGGTTCAAAGTTCCTTATATAGTCCACCTTTTACATACATATGTTGGGCGTTGCCCTGTACATTTCTGATAATAAAAGTGAGACTTATACGTAACAAATGGTAAATATCTGACGAAAATGTCTTCTCTAAGTTACAGATGGTTCAAATGGTTCAAATAGTTCTAAGCACTATGGGACTTAACATGTGAGGTCACCAGTCCCCTAGACTTAGAACTACTTAAACCTAAAAAACCTAAGGACAGCACACACATCCATGCCCAAGGCAGGATTCGATTCTGCGACTGTAGCAGCAGCACGGATCGGGATTGAAGCGCCTAGAATCGCTCGGCCACACCGGCCGGCAGTAGCAGATAGTAACTACAGACGTCTAGAAATTACTTTATTACTCGCTTCGAAAAAGATAAATGAATCAATTGACAGCACGACACAGCAGTAACTACATAAGGCTCGAAGTAATGCAGGTGAAGTATGTTTTGTAGCAAGTGTCTACCCTCATTGTGGGTAGTTATCTTATCTGGCCCGTCCGGCTAGCCGCGCGATCTAACGCGCTGCTTCCCGAGTGGGAAGGCGTGCCAGCCCGGCGGATTAGTGTCGAAGTCCGGTGTGCCGGCCAGCCTGTGGATGGTTTTTAAGTCGGTTTTCCATCTACCTCGGTGAATGTGGGCTGGTTCCCCTTATTCTGCCTCAGTTACACTATGTCGGCGATTGCTGTGCAAACACCATTTCCACATACACATACACCATAATTACTCTACCACGCAAACATTTGGGCTTACACTCGTCTGGTATGAGACGTTCCCAGGGCGGAGGGGTGGGGAGGGGGGGGGGCTACACTGGGGGCTGGACCGCACAATAACCCTGGGTTCAATGTGGGGTGGCGGTGGGGTGGGTGGACTGCTGTGGCCTGTTATGGGGTTGTGAAACATTGATGTCTACGGCGGGACGAAGCCCCTCCGTCGTTTCTAGGTCCTCAGTTTAATACATACATACATATCTGAGAAGGAGTTTTGGGTAGCACTAACAATGGACTGTAAATTGCTTTATCATTCACTGTAACACATACACACACCCACACACACACACACACACATATATATACACACAAAGTGTCACTAGTCTTTCATCAATTTAAAAATAAAATTGTCCCAAGAAATGCCTTCCATTCTACAGTTTAGTTAGGTGCTAAAGACGTTGGTCGTAATATGCGCTATGGGGATCAACAGATGGCAGGGAGGGGGCGGGAGGGTGGAGGTCTAACTAAAGTCTGATTGCGGTCAGGGGTAATAGTCTAAGAGATGTTGGGAATCACTAGTTTAGGTGATTCAGCCTGAATATTATACAGTGTTACAGAAAAAGTGAAGCGCCCAGAATTGAAGGAGGAAAGGAAACGATAGTTCACAGGCTGAGAGGGTACGCTATGTTATTTCAGTGATTACAAAATTGGGTCAGATTTAGAAAGAACTTGATCGTATGAGCCTGCTTATTAGTATCACGTTGTATCGCACTCTGGCCTGGATGCACACAGTGACTCGTGGTGTCCTGTCCCGAGGCAAGCTGGCGCACACCTGTCGTAACCTGACCTTGACATCCTCCATACTGACACTGCGACGTAGTTGACGTCACGGCTGGTGCTGCACATGTGGACACTCCTGGTGTCTTGCTAATCACGGGAGTACCTCAACATCACGCAAACACTTCATAGAGGCAAGTACCATTTGTGGACGACTATTGTCCTGTTGCACTTGGGCAACAAAATACTGTCGCATGAGAGTTAACAGGCGAGATCGAAGGGCGCCAGTGACGTACCGTTGTGGCGCCAGAGGTTCCTCAAGCACCACCACCCATTACCTGAAATCATAGCCGGTGGCTTCCTTCACAGTGACGGTGTGTCTCCTGATGACATTGGAAGAATGGAACCTCTCCGCAGACCGCCACCATACTCGCCGATGATGGTCATCCAGGGTTGTGTAGAACCGCCATTTAGCGCTCACCCCAGTGCGCCGTCATTCACCTGCAGTCCGTGCTTCCCGGTCAGGGTACCAATCCAGGCGCAGCCGTTTGTGCCACGGTGTTAAGGGGAGGTTTACTATCTTTTGGTTCAAAAAATCGATTTTTAATTGCATTTTTGGATCCATAAAAGTGTTTAGAATCCACCCCTGAAACGGTTTTTCCGATTACGGAACGGAAATATTTGTTATTCGCGGTTGAACAAAAAAATGCACCTGCCTGAAATCGGCCTTTTTCACTGTGGTGTGCGTACTGTAAGATCTTCAGTAAACACGCCATCAGATTATTTGACTTGTCGCTCTAAGTAGGCGAGTGTCAGCAATATGTCTCGTTGTCTTATCGTGGCCATGTTTATCTTCTGCCGTTAGGTCAGATGATAGAAATGCCACTTGCATGCTTAGAGTAGCAGCTTGCAACCAACTTTAAACAGAACTTGATTAATTTTCACACACATTTAGTAAAATAACAACAAGTATGAAAGTTACTTAACTCGGTTCTGGATGCTATTTACAACTGACAATCTGAAGTTCCTTTGGTATTGGTACGTTAATCTTATTCTCACATATATCTCTGATATTTGACTGAAACTTGACTATAGACTGGTACAGACAAATGTAGAACTCGTACAGACAGGTACAGACTAATGCAGACTGGTGCAGACAAATGCAGACTGACTAATCAGAGATCTGTACACTCGTTATAATACCTCGCATGTTCATGTATCACTGAGCGAGTATGATCCGCGAGGAGAAAAGGTTCTATGTTAGCAACAATCTCATTGGCTGCATTACATATTAATATGCGGATCGGCAGAAGCAGAATTTGGTCCGTCTCTATGGTAGCGCCATCTCGTAGTGCGGAGACAGACGAGCGCTGCGCCTGCGCTGTTGTGCTTAGCGGGGCATGCTCCATTGGGAAAGTTGTGTACGCGCTGACTACGTGGAACTATGTACACAACATTCATGCACCAGCTTTGTTTTCTTTCGGAGGACGAGTTATTGTACTGGTGCTTGGGAGGAAACACACAAAATTCAAATGAAAATTTGAACACGTGTGTTTGGAAGTTAGTTCCCAAGCAATTTCATTCTGGTGCAAAGACTGTGGAGATTGCGACTTTCCTGGCAGTGAGCAACTTCAACGAAGCGTATTCAGCAATTCTGAAGACCATGACAACGATGGACGTCACCCTGGGACTCTATTCGACGCAGTTCGCCAAGCATTTGGACGACCACCGGATTCAAGCGGCAGAAAACCGCTTGTCACCGGCCGTACGAGCGGCTCTGGAGCAGCGCAGGATGGCCCAGATCGAGCAGAACGCCCTCTATGAGGAAGAGGAAGGACTAGTTTATGGATAGCAGATTGAACGTACGTTGCATAATATTGCATTTATATGTAGTCAAAACTTCAAACGCGTTTTTCTCGAAATGACTTTTTTTGTCGCGCTGTATAGTAACTTCAAGTCTACTGAACCGATTGGCATGGTTCTTTGTTTCCGACGAAGCTAACTAAATTGTCTAGGAGTTGTACCACTTTTATTCCGATACATCAGCTATAAATATTTTTACTTGGCCGACGAAGTCGAAAAATCGATGAAAAAAACCCTATTTTTTTCTAATGGCCACCATTTTGTTTTCTATGGTCCAAATAACTTAAGCGAGGTACAACACCTAAAGAATCTTATATACTTGGCTGATGTCAACTCAGTTTTGATTTCAGACGAGTCGGCTGACCTGTGACATACAGTGCGTGTAGCTCTACATCGAAATTTTGTTTCGTTCCGACGGCACTTCCGCCTTTGCTCTTCGACATTTCCGGCCGAAAAAATTCCAGTTTGTAGAGGAAATATCAGTAAATATTTTCACCAAAATTGACACTGATATCTGTAACACATCCCCAGAAAAAAATTCTCAAAGAACATGCTTTCTTGGGGCCAAAGATAGTAAACCTCCCGTTAACGGCACCCTACGTATGGGACGGCAGTTCCCTAGTGCGGGGTAGCCGCTCGGTCCTGGGCGTCCTGTCACGGTTCGTGCGGCTACCCCCGTCAAAGGTTCGAGTCCTCCCTCTGGCATGAGTGTGTGTGTGTGTTGTCCTTAGCCAAGTTTTGATCTGTAGCACCTTCTCCAAAGCATGGAAACCAAATAGCTCGCAGTACAAGAAATTAGATTAAGTAGTAGTGTGTAAGCCTAGCGACCGATGGTCTCTAGTTTGGTCCCATAGGTTGTTACCACAAATTTCCAAAATTTCCATTCTCCGACCAGTGGTATGGCACGACATGGAATGCTGCAGGAAATCCGTTACCTGTTCTCAGAAGATGGGGTCAGATTTGAAGACGTTAAGATGTGCTTGACAAGCAACACGTCGATCCCCCCTTATGGGCGTCAGACCGCGTAGACCGGAACCTTGCCGGTGGGTATGCCCCCCCCCCCCCCCCCCCGACGTCCCCGTGCAGTCCAACAGCGGGCCACTGCCACATCAGAATGCCCCACACATCTGCGTATTCCACAATTAGACAAGCCATCCATATGGAGACCTACAATGAGGTCCCTTTCAAACTCTCCCAGATGCCGATAACGCTGCCTCACACGAGTACATGGCATCTCTGTGAGCTTCTCTGTGATTACTCAACATCTGACTCTGTTCGCGTCCCTTATACAGGGTGATTCCGTGATGCTGTTACAAAGCTTCAAGGACGATGGAGAAAAGGTAGATGAGGTAAGGAACCCTGGATCAGGAACGACCGGGTAGAAAGTTACAAGCGAAAACCTTTCTGATGCCTCTAACAGTACTGGTACTGGTACTGCTATTGGTGAGACTGTAGGCTAGGCAAGTTTCCGACGTGGTCGTACGGACCGAAACAAGTAAAAAAAAAAAAAGTCTAATGAACGCCGTCTCTAAAATGGACACCTCAAGAGCGTCATCTTCTATGCTGTAAACACATCTCTTCTACTGCAAGCTATTTGGTTTCCACATTTTGGAGAAGGTGCTAGGGATCAAAAGAAGAAAAAAAGTCGGAAATTGTAAAAAAACATTGTAAATTTGTGGTAAGATCTTATGGGACCAAACTGCTTAGGTCTTCGGCCCCTAAGCTTACACATTACTTAATCTAACTTAAGGGGCTCCGGAACGCCCTATACTTGCAATGTTAAAATAACGCTTATAAATTACCTCTTTCCTCACAAAGTATTTGAGGTAGGAAGTTGAACTTTTTACAATTATTTATTGGAATATGGGTACAACTTAACACAGGGATTTTACAAAATTTTAGTTCAGTTATTAAAGATGATTTTTTTTCAATTGTAATGAAAATTCACAACATTTTTTTGCAATTTTTTATTTATATATTCAAAAATATGCAGTTTTTTGGAAAAAGGCTGTGTTAAATTATGCAGAAGGTACTGTGTAACATTTACTGAAAGTTTGAAACAAATATGTTTGGAAGATCCTTAGAAAACATGTAATTAGTATGAGAAAATAAAAGTTTTGGGAATCGAGCGACAAAGATTGGATTAACTTTTTAGTGCATTCCAGGTCCATAGGATGGATTATCTTCATCCTCTGCAAACTCCTCCTCCAGCTTCCTCTTGTTCCTCCTCCTGTTTACTCTTGCTTGTATTTCTAGACTCTTTACAGCCCTGTCTGCAGCCCGAAGGCGTTCCTTGTCTAAAGCAAGCATCGCTCGTTGTTGTGTTCGTAAATTTTGCTACCATTTTCTTCAGTTGCAGTTACTGCAACACTGTTCCAAAAGGTGGTCATGTATGAACACTTATCACATTTCAGTTGTATTTCACTAGCAAGTCCTACGTGCTTTATTATGGAGAGTTCCAGACCAACTTCACTACAATGAATACATCTTACACAGTTTGAAAAAATTCCTTTGAGAACCGACATATCAAATATTTCATTCACATCCGATTCGCCCATAAAACATTCATAGTTATCACTCATTGAACCAAGCTTCTTCTGTGAAGTATTTTCTTTCCCACTTTGACTGCTATGGGCAGGTGTACTTGAGAGGTTAGGTTCACTCACTTGGTTATCGTCTTTATTGTTTACAGTAATAACACATACCTTTGGCTTTCCAACATTTCTCCTTTTCTTAAAAGCCTTCAGAGGATTTCTAATCACTTTACTTTTACTCATTATTATACTTCAACAAAACAGAGACTCAAGAAACAGAATTAATTACAAATATTTTCGAGATAACGACAGAGTAAATAAACATGAAACAATCGACAATCACACCAGCGATATATATTGAACCATCACAGGTTAGCCACAACACATACTTTATCTCACATCACTAAAATGTACCTGATGAACACGGACGTTAATAATAACACCATTTGACAGCAGTTTAACAGCGCCACAGTGGGTCACGCCCGTGTAGAACACATTTCAAAAAAAATTTAAAAATAGTTGTAGTCTTCGGAATTGAATAAATTACATATCTATTAAAAGGTAATAGTCTGCAGATTCAGAAAACGCAAAAAAGTAAAAATTGAACTTTTCATGATTTTGAGCCTTTCCGGAGCCCCTTAAACTAACTTACGCTATGGACAACACACACACACACACACACACATGCCCGAGGGAGGTCTCGGACCTGCGAAGGGAGGTAGCCGAATGTCAACTCTAAAGTGCATACTTCAAGAGCTATAGGCACTTGATCAGTAGAAGAGATGTTTTACATTAGAAAATACGAACAAGTGCCCATAGCTGTTAAGATATGCACTTCAGAGCCCATGTTTACTGTACTTTTTTTCTAGTTTTGGTCCATACTTCCATCTCTGAAACTTGCCTCTCCTGCAACCTTACTAACACCTGTACTGGTACATGTACTCCATCGCCAGAATGTAAGAATGATTTTCGCCTATAACTTTCAACTCGGCCGTTCCCGCTCCAGACCGAGCGAGGTGGCGCAGTGGTTTGACACTGGACTCGCATTCGGGAGGACGACGGTTCAATCCTGCGTCCGGCCATCCTGACTTAGGTTTTCCGTGATTTCCCTAAATCACTCCAGGCAAATGCCGGGATGGTTCCTCTGAAAGGGCACGGCCGACTTCCTTCCCTAATCCGGTAAGACCGATGACCTCGCTGTCTGGTCTCATTCTCCAAACAACCCAACCCAACCCCCGCTCCAAGGTATCTTACCCCAAATTGATACATTTACTCTTCCCCAACATCCCTGGAAGTTTGTAACGTTATCCGTATTTTGAATGTATACGGAACATGCGCAACAAAAGTTGCTTCTAACCTACAAAGCTAGAGAAAAAACACGACAAAATGTAATATAGCAGCGTATTATATCTACCACATAATGTGAAAGGAAACAAGTATTTCAGGCCACTGATGATGCGAGTTGCCGGGGCTAGCAGTGTATTTAACACAATCCTTCTAGAATCTTCGTATAGAAATGATGCTCTAAGCCCCTCCCCCTTTTCTAACTCCGACTTTTCCTGTTGCACATGGATTAAGAAGAAACGCGAACTGACTGTAATCGACCCTGAAAGTGGAGTAGAAAAGAGTTTGGCACCTGCAATAATTTAATTTGATAGAAATTAATTTGATAAAGGAAAGTTTCTTTAATGCAGTGAGAAATGAAAGGGGTGCTTTATCGATCCACAGAATGAAAGTTCTGTCCAAAATAACAATTTGATTTCTTATGACTAAACTCAAAATAGTAAACAAAACACATGAAACATTTGCAATACGTCAAACTGGATACTCAAATAAATGCTGTGAAGGGGAAGTTGTCCATAAACTAGATTGTGACATTTATGACGAAGTGGTATGTGGAGCCAATTCCTTGCAACTCAAATCTTAAGAGAAACACCCAGCCAACCCAACATTAATTGCTGCTACAGTAGTGAGAACTGAGACAATGAACACCCAAGACAGAACCACGTTAGAAAAGATGGGAACAGGCGCGCTCTGCTGAGCTCTGATGGTCACGTAGCAAAATTCCCTGATTTGCCAATGCTGCGGACATACATTACCAAGCTGTCTTCTTAACTGCAAGGACACGATCTGGCATACCGGAGGCGCTGGGTGGTTGCTTCGACGTCCCGTCGTGGTGATGATAATGTTGCGAGTATAGCCCGAAACAAATTAGTTGTTCCAGACTAAAGACTTCCTAGCAACACAAATACGCTTCTGAGGGAGACGAAGAAGGCTCGCTACACAATCACTGACGGTACAGTGAGTGAGTTTAATAAGCGAAGTCACACAGTAACTCTGATACAGTCAACCTTAGCCAAAACTGCTCAAGACGGACAACATAGGCCGCTTGTACGCAGAATGCTCAATTGCCAACTGTACTCCGAAAGTTACGTGGAAGTCGAAACTTCAGCAACTTTGTCAAACAGTTACAATTAAATGAAAGTATATTAGGCAGCCAACGGAAGGCAGGGTGTCCAGAGCAGCGAGAGCTCAGTCTTGTTACCTACTCCGACTGAAAGGCGAGAGCCGACTCTCTCAAGAGCACCCGTACAAGACGAACACAGAACATTCCCGCCGCCACGACAGTGGCCTTGGTTAAACATTCCAATCAGCAACTCGAAAACCGGCGGAAAATTCCATTCTATTGCCGACGCACTACATTCCACCAATAGAGATACTTGGCGCCAATTTCTGCGCCGATTTTGCTACGTCACGGAGCTATCCCCTGAGCAAGCCAATCACAGTTATGATTTTGCAGAAAACGCGGGAATTTGCCCGCCAAGACGGCTTGGGAACACAAGTCATTCCCACGCCTCGCTGGTAGCCCGCCAGAAAGTGTTTTCACTACGTTTCTGCGAAGTAACGGAATCTCTAGCCCTGCCGCTCCGTCAGGCCCCTGTGGGCGTGTCGCCCCCGCTCTTATGACAATGTCGGCCTCTGTACAGCATCCACTCGACTCCCTCACACCCGTCGGCATAACCCTTTCAAGATCAGCGGAACCTGCCTGTCACCAGACCACCCGGGTGAGAGAGACGCTTCGTGGGAAGGCGCGTGTGAAGGAATAGAAACTTTTCACTGCATGCAATTAGAGAGGAAATTCGAATTACTCAGAATAAGATAGAAATATGAGAGGGGGCTCATGCCACCTCTCAATGATGCTTCCCAAATAAAAGAAGCGAAACGAGTATGGCAGTAAAGAAACTGCCTCCGTTTAGTTGCATAGACGGTACATAACTCTTCCAATTTAGAGCGACTAAGGGAAAGATGGAAAACATAAAAAAATGATGAAAAGTGTAAATATCGGATAGTGTTGTAGTGTTGTTGGTCCTGCGTAGATAGAGTTAGTTTTCTGTTTTGTCACGTGTTATGTATACTTTCTTTGCAAAAAGTTTTTTTTATACTATTGTTTTGCCTAGGTAGCAGTGGCATATGCTGCACGAATATATCATGAGTAAGTGTCTGTGCTGTTGGTGTCGGGGAGAAGGAGAGTGGAGAGGGACAACCAAAGTCGCATAGGCTACTCCCGGACCCTGCTCGCTGTCCCTCCCCCCCCCCCTCCACCACACCACTAGCACCACCAACGGGATCAGATCTGCTATAACATTCCCATCTGGTAGATCGCTACCAACCCTCTCATCTGCATGAGACACTATTGACAGATCTTACATTCAGCCCAGGACATTTTTGTTATTTGGTCTGGCAGTCGAGAGATGAACGCCGACACCTTTTCCGTCAAATTTTTTCTCCCCAGTCGGTTGCGCAGCGGCTGCCTCAGAGAAGAGGAAACAACGTGCTCTAGCGGCAACGCAGCTACTCTGTGTGAATTTTCCTTTTACACCTATTCCATCTCAGGTCACCCCCATTCAAGGCAGCCTGTGACGAATTGACAACGAAACTGTTTTCACTAAGTTCGCGAAGTAACGGAATCTCAAACCCCAGCCGCTCCTTGAGGCCCCTGTGGGCGTGTCGCCCCCGCTCTTATGACAATGTCGGCCTCTGTACAGCATCCACTCGACTCCCTCACACCCGTCGGCATAACCCTTTCGAGATCAGCAGAACCCACCTGTCACCGTACCATCCGGGTGACGAGAGATGCTGCGTGAGAAGTCCGCGTGTGAAGAAATAGCAACTTTTCACTGCATGCAATTAGAGAGGAAAATACTCATATCTTCTGAGATTTCAATACTAGCCTTGTAATGATCATACTCGGCTATACTTCCCCAAATCGAATTACTCAGAGTAAGATATAAATATAAGAGGGGGCAAATCACTTTGTGCATCGTAAATGCATGCCACCTCTTAAGTTTTGATAATAAGCCCGTGGTTGGAAATGTACCGTTTGGATATGAAATGAGTTTGAAGATAGGATAATTTTCAAATCTCCTAACTCACGGTACGCACATAGGCTGAGAAGAGGGCGCCATCATCACTCATTGTTGTAATTATGACGTCACATACGGTTTTCGTGCGACTTCAACAACAGCTTGTAAGGAACTGGTTCGTTCTCACGTTCGCAACTACGAGGGTTGACTATGGTGCTCTACGGACGCGCCACGCTTTCGTCTTTGAACACATAGGAGAGTAACCAACGACGAGTACTCGAAACAGTGTCCCTGACATGGGTCCCTGTATATCACACAGGTCAGAGCTCATTTTTTTCGTTGCCTGTTTACCGTGAAGTGGAAGCCTGTATTAGAACTTGTCAAACACCCTGTGCTATATCAATGATCAGCCACCTAACGTAGCAGGTGATTCAAAAATTTCTCCTTCACAGATGACACAAGTGTTATCATGAAAGGTGTGAAACATAATACGAGGGCGGTTCAGAAAGTAACCTCCGATTGGTCACAGTGCGGGTTGTGGGGGGAGTAGCAACGCCATCTGTGCGTTCATGCACTCAACAGGTCAGTCGGCATCAAGCCGTGGTCGAGTGAACGTCGTACCTGCGCTAGTTTAGTTTTTGTGGCAGTTTGAAATGTGTGCTGCAATAGAAAACCCCGCCAAATGTGAAGTGCGTGCTGTCATAAGGTTTTTTACAGCCAAAGGATATTCTGCAGCAGCTATTCATCGTGAGCTTTGTGCCGTGTATGGACCAAGAGTTATGAGTGAAGGAGTTGTCCATGAATGGGTACGTTTATTTAAAAGTGGACGAGAAAACGTTCATGATGAAGAGAGGAGTGGTAGACCATCATTGGTGACTGACGAACTCGTTCAGACAGTTGATGCAAAAGTTCATGAAAATCGACGTTTCTCAATGTCGGAGTTGTCTACTGGTTTTCCACAGATTTCTAAGACTCTCTTGTACGAGATAGTGACAGCAAGATTGGGTTACCGTAAGTTCTGTGCACGATGGGTGCCCAAAATTCTTACCGACCACCACAAAACTCAAAGAATGGCCTCTGCATTAGACTTTCTGTCACGTTATGAGGACGAAGGAGAACCATTGTTAAACAGAATCGTGACCGGTGGCGAAACCTGGATGAAGTACGTGAACCCTGAGACAAAAGAACAATCAAAGATGTGGGCACATTCAAATTCGCCTACCAAACCAAGAAAAGCCTCGCAAGATTTTTCTGCCAGAAAACTGATGGCAACGGTGTTTTGGGATGCCAAAGGGGTGTTGTTGGTTGAATTCATGGAACGTGATACGACCATTAATCAAGACGTGTACCGTGAAACAATAAAAAAGTTACGACGGGCTATACAGAACAAACGCCGTGGTATGCTGACTTCCGGTATCGTTTTTTTGCACGATAACGCCCGTCCTCACTCTGCTCGCAGAACAACGGCCCTTCTTGAGTCCTTCAAGTGGGACGTTATCAACCATCCACCTTACAGCCCAGACCTGGCGCCAAGTGATTATCACCTCTTCATGCATTTGAAGAAATGGCTCGGGTCACAGCGGTTTGATGACGACGAAGAGCTCAAAGATGCGGTCACAGGCTGGCTCCAGGCACAAGCGGATGATTTTTATGCAGAAGGAATTTCAAAGCTTGTGAAGAGATACGATAAGTGCCTCAATCGCTATGGAGACTATGTAGAAAAATAGTGCAAAGATGTAGTTGTAAGATGTATATATTAAAATATTTTTATTTAACTTGGTGTATTTTTTTAAATCAACCGGAGGTTACTTTCTGAACGGCCCTCGTATAAATGATGTATGTTATCGGATAGGAACATTACCACGTGGTTTCCAGAGAACATTTCAACGCCTAACTGTGACTAAACCTAGCGCACACAGTTTCTGACATGGAGCTCTTGTGAAAGCGAAATTTTACTGTCTGAAGGTAAACAAATAGTCAGTGAGAAGCATTCTAAATTTTTATGAGTGAGGGTGGATGGAAGGCTACCTTGAGAGTATCACGTTGAAGCGATTCTGCAGAAAGTGAATTCTGCGGTCTTCTCTGTAAGGAGCATCTACACTCAAACTGTGAAACACGAAGGACTGTTTACCTTGCTTACTTCCACTTTGTTATCTTTTATGGTGTTGGATTTGGGGCACATCTGTGCATTCGCCAAGAATATTCTGAGTCAAGAAACGGGCGATCGAACTGATCCTGCAGTGTCAGTTCACGAACATCGCTTTGTTTCGGAATGCTAACTGTGTCCTCCCTATACATATATACTCCATCACAGGATTTCTTTTGATAATATCGGCTCATTGAGAAGAAGCTGCAACTTTCATCCAGTGAACACTAGACAGAAAAACGATAAGCCCTTTCATAGCACTTACATAAGCGCTGGACATCCTGGAGTGCGCTATACAGAACGTTCCACTTACAGTAAGCTTCCAGTAGAACTGGAAAAAATTGAATTATAAACCCTAAGTATACAAATTTAAGTTGAAATGTTTCCTTGAGGCACACTCCTATATTGTAGAGGAGTTACTAGCAGTAGTTTATGACTTTTCTGTGCAGTGTGTTATTTACTCGTGTACTCATGGTTTTTTCGCGTTGTACTAATTCTTTAATTCTGCTATTTACAAATTTTCTAATCAGCTTTCTGCAAACCGTGAACTGATTCACCCCATGACCAGATAGCTTTGACTTGCATGTTCCCACGGAATCTGATGAATAAATATACAAAATAAATATGTGCACTACTGGCCATTAAAATTGCTACACCAAGAAGAAATGCAGATGATAAACGGGTATTCATTCGACAAATATATTATACTAGAACTGACATTGATTACATTTTCACGCAATTTGAGTGCATAGATCCTGAGTTCAGTGACCGGGTTGTTCTAATCAGAATCGACAGCAGACCAACACCGACAACGGTAGTTCAGGTATACATGCCGACGTCGCAAGCTGAAGATGAACAGATAGAGAAAGTGTATGAGGATATTGAAAGGGTAATGCAGTATGTAAAGGGGGACGAACATCTAATAGTCATGGGCGACTGGAATGCAGTTGTAGGGGAAGGAGTAGAAGAAAAGGTTACAGGAGAATATGGGCTTGGGACAAGGAATGAAAGAGGAGAAAGACTAATTGAGTTCTGTAACAAGTTTCAGCTAGTAATAGAGAATACCCTGTTCAAGAATCACAAGAGGAGGAGATATACCTGGAAAAGGCCGGGAGATACGGGAGAACTTCAATTAGATTATATCATGGTCAGACAGAGATTCCGAAATCAGATACTGGATTGTAAGGTGTACCGAGGAGCAGATATAGACTCAGATCACAATATAGTAGTGATGAAGAGTAGGCTGAAGTTCAAGACATTAGTCAGGAAGAATCAATACGCAAAGAAGTGGGATACGGAAGTACTAAGGAATGACGAGATACGTTTGAAGTTCTCTAACGCTATAGATACAGCAATAAGGAATAGCGCAGTACGCAGTACAGTTGAAGAGGAATGGACATCTCTAAAAAGGGCCATCATAGAAGTTGTGAATGAAAACATAGGTACAAAGAAGGTAGCTGCGAAGAAACCATGGGTAACAGAAGAAATACTTCAGTTGATTGATGAAAGGAGGAAGTACAAACATGTTCCGGGAAAATCAGGAATACAGAAATACAAGTCGCTGAGGAATGAAATAAATAGGAAGTGCAGGGAAGCTAAGACGAAATGGCTGCAGGAAAAATGTGAAGACATCGAAAAAGATATGACTGTCGGAAGGACAGACTCAGCATACAGGAAAGTCGAAACAACCTTTGGTGACATTAAAAGCAACGGTGGTAACATTAAGAGTGCAACGGGAATTCCACTGTTAAATGCAGAGGAGAGAGCAGATAGGTGGAAAGAATACATTGAAAGCTTCTATGAGGGTGAAGATTTGTCTGATGTGATAGAAGACGAAACAGGAGTCGATTTAGAAGAGATAGGGGATCCAGTATTAGAATCGGAATTTAAAAGAGCTTTGGAGGGCTTACGGTCAAATAAGACAGAAGGGATAGATAACATTCCATCAGAATTTCTAAAATCATTGGGGGAAGTGGCAACAAAACGACTATTCACGTTGGTGTGTAGAATATATGAGTCTGGCGATATACCATCAGACTTTCGGAAAAGCATCATCCACACAATTGCGAAGACGGCAAGAGCTGACAAGTGCGAGAATTATCGCACAATCAGCTTAACAGCTCATGCATCTAAGCTGCTTACAAGAATAATATACAGAAGAATGGAAAAGAAAATTATGAATGCGCTAGGTGACGATCAGTTTGGCTTTAGGAAAAGTAAAGGGACGAGAGAAGCAATTCTGACGTTACGGCTAATAACGGAAGCAAGGCTAAAGAAAAATCAATACACTTTCATAGGATTTGTCGACCTGGAAAAAGCGTTCGACAATATAAAATGGTGCAAGCTGTTCGAGATTATGAAAAAAGTAGGGGTAAGCTATAGGGATAGACGGGTCATATACAATATGTACAACAACCAAGAGGGAATAATAAGAGTGGACGATCAAGAACGAAGTGCTCGTATTAAGAAGGGTGTAAGACAAGGCTGTAGCCTTTCGCCCCTACTCTTCAATCTGTACATCGAGGAAGCAATGATGGAAATAAAAGAAAGGTTCAGGAGTGGAATTAAAATACAAGGTGAAAGGATATCAATGATACGATTCGCTGATGACATTGCTCTCCTGAGTGAAAGTGAAGAAGAATTAAATGATCTGCTGAACGGAATGAACAGTCTAATGAGTACACAATATGGTTTGAGAGTAAATCGAAGAAAGACGAAGGTAATGAGAAGTAGTAGAAATGAGAACAGCGAGACACTTAACATCAGGATTGATGGTCACGAAGTCAGTGAAGTTAAGGAATTCTGCTACCTAGGCAGTAAAATAACCAATGACGGACGGAGCAAGGAGGACATCAAAAGCAGACTCGCCATGGCAAAAAAGGCATTTCTGGCCGAGAGAAGTCTACTAATATCAAATACCGGCCTTAATTTGAGGAAGAAATTTCTGAGGATGTACGTCTGGAGTATAGCATTGTATGGTAGTGAAACATGGACTGTGGGAAAACCGGAACAGAAGAGAATCGAAACATTTGAGATGTGGTGCTATAGACGAATGTTGAAAATTAGGTGGACTGATAAGGTAAGGAATGAGGAGGTTCTACGCAGAATCGGAGAGGACAGGAATATGTGGAAAACACTGATAAGGAGAAGGGACAGGATGATAGGACATCTGCTAAGACAAGAGGGAATGACTTCCATGGTACTAGAGGGAGCTGTAGAGGGCAAAAACTGTAGAGGAAGACAGAGATTGGAATACGTCAAGCAAATAATTGAGGATGTAGGTTGCAAGGGCTACTCTGAGATGAAGAGGTTAGCACAGGAAAGGAATTCGTGGCGGGCCGCATCAAACCAGTCAGTAGACTGATGACCAAAAAAAAAAGAAAGATCCTGAGAAATCAGTTCCCAGAACAACCACCTCTGGCCGTAATATCGGCCTTGATACGCCTGGGCATTGAGTCAAACAGAGCTTGGATGGTGTGTACAAGTACAGTTGCCCATGCAGCTTCAACACAGTACCACAGTTCATCAAGAGTAGTGACTGGCGTATTGTGACGAGCCAGTTGCTCTGTCACCATTGACCAGACGTTTTCAGTTGGTGAGAGATCTGGAGAACGTGCTGGTCAGGGCAGCAGTCGAACATTTTCTGTATCCAGACAGGCCCGTACAGGACCTGCAACATGCGGTCGTGCATTATCCTGCTGAAATGTAGGGTTTCGCATGAAGGGTAGAGCTACGGGTCGTAACACATCTGAAAAGTGCCGTCAATGCGAACAAGAGGTGACCGAGAAGTGTAACCAATGGCACCCCATCCCATCACGCCGGGTGATACGCCAGTATGGCGATGACGAATACACGCTTCCAATGTGCGGTCACCGCGATGTCGCCAAACACGGATGCGGCGATCGTGATGCTGTAAACAGAACCTGGATTAATCCGAAAAAATGAAGTTTTGCCATTCGTGCGCCCAGGTTCGTCGTTGAGTGCACCATCGCAGGCGCTCCTGTCTGTGATGCAGCGTCAAGGGTAACCGCAGGCATGGTCTCCGAGCTGCTGCAAACGTCGTCGAACTGTTCGTGCAGATGGTTGTTGTCTTGCAAACGTCCCCATCTGTTGACTCAGGCATCGAAACGTGGCTGCACGATCCGTTACAGCCATGCGGATAAGATGCCTGTCATCTCGACTGCTAGTGGTACTGCTAACAGTCATTGGATCTCGACCAACGCGAGCAGCAATGTCGCGATACTCATAAACCGCAATCGCGATTGGCTACAATCCGACCTTTATGAAAGTCGGAAACGTGATGGTACGCATTTGTCCTCCTTACACGAAGCATCACAACAACGTTTCACCAGGCAACGCCGGTCAACTGCTGTTTGTGTGTGAGAAATCGGTTGGAAACTTTCCTCATGTCAGCACGTTGTAAGTGTCGCCACGGGCACCAACCTTGTGTGAATGCTCTGAAAAGGTAATCATTTGCATATCACAGCATCTTCTTCCTCTCGGTTAAATTTCGCGTCTGTAGCACGTCATCTTCGTGGAATTTTAATGGCCAGTAGTGTATTTCCTGAATCGTATTTTCAATTAATAAGAGTTATAGTATTATATAATTAATATTAAACACACATGCACAATAATTAAAAAATTAATAAAAGTTGTCGCACCTGCTGTAGAACCAGGGCAGCAAATCAGAAATCAGTGCCAGCAAATCATCATCAACATCGTCATCATGATCATCTAGATCAGTTTCCAGCCCCAGGCTGGATCTCTTTGGCATATAAGCCTCGCCATCTAGGCCTGCTTTCCCACCATCTTTCTGTGTTCACTCTGGTCCAGTCCTTGCCTCTTTTTTCAACTTTCTCCTCTACACCTTTGTGCCATCTATTTCCTCGGGCTTCCCGTTGATCGTTCCCTTTGCATCTCCGTTTCATCTATCTTCTTGGGAGTTCTCTTATTTTCCATTCTCTTTAAGTGTCCATACCATCTTCGCCTTGATATTTCTATGCTTCTCTCTCTCTTTCCCTTGTCTTTTCATTCCTCATCCTGTGTCTCCTTGTTAGTTCTATCCTCTTTCTGAGGAACTACATTTCACTGGCCTGTAATCTGCTTACATCTCTTTTCTTCGTTACTCACGTTTAAGATACGTCAGTATTGGTATGTAGTAATTTCTCTATATTAGTTCTCTTCTTGTTTTCTGGGACATCTTTGTTCAAAACCAGGCTTCTGACACTTCGGAGCAATGCTTCTACCTGTCTGCCACGTCCACTCACTGTTTCTCATATCGATTTTCGTCTATCGCATTTCCCAAATACTTGACACTTTCCACCTTCTTCAACTGTACAAATAATTAAGGTGAACAAAAAGGTTAATCCATCTTTACTCATTATCAGTTATCTGATTTATTCGCTTTTATTAGCAAACATTACTTTTATTTCTTTGTAAGAACTAATAATTAAACCAAGTTATAATTTTAAAGTCATTTGCTAAAAAATTTAGTCATTTAAGGTCGTTTGGGTTAGGGGACATCGCAGCTCGCCCATGAGACCCTCATAAGTGGAAATTTATGGAAATTTGTGGTAAGTTCTGTGGAACCAAACTGCTGAGGTCATCGGTCTCTAAGCTTACACACTCCTTAATCTAGTTTTCTAAACATGCTGCGTGGTGTCTGTTCGTTCTATATCGTGTCTCCCTACCACTTTCGCGCAACGACGCTCTGAGCGTGTTTTTTTAGGGAATTGACTAGTTTGAACCTGGGACCTGTTGTTGGTAAGGAGACGCCAGACCACACATGACATATAGAATTCAGAAGAGTTCAGTGAGACTAGCGATGATATAACCAAATACTTAATGATTTCAGCGTCAGCTCCACTGCACTCCCTGTAAAAGAATCTTAATACTAACTAAATTTAGTGGAAGGGGTTCAAGGCTTTCCTATTTTTAGTTAGCTGGTAAAATAACGTCGAAAAAGCAGTTAAGTTTACCATTGGAAATTTTATTCTACTCACAAAACATTGTTTATAAATTGCACTATTGATAAAAACAAATGTTTTAATACAGGATGGTAAAAACCAACTGCGTTCAACAGAAATGTGAACGAATATTCCCTGAATGTGTTTCCAAGTTCTACAATGGATCAAAGGATGACCTATGCCATATCACATCTATAATCTAGGTTTAAATTAAGTTTCACAAAAGAGAAATCTATCAAAATGATCTACAGTGACCCTCAGTTATCTTTAATTACTTATCTAACTTGTCGTAAATTACAGTGGCTGATGTGGCTTCTCAATAACTATATAACAGAAAAATCATCGCGTTTCAGATTTTTACTTCAAGTGGCAAATGTGAACACCATGAGCTTTAATTGACGATCGACACTAGTATTACACTAAAAGAGGGTGTAACAGATGAGACTTCTGCAGTTCTGAGTGAAGCTTTATGCACTGTTATGCGGCATCGCGTGCGTTGATTACCTTGTCGGTGTTCGTCAGGGGGCGGCGGAGAGCACAGCTCCACTCACCTCGCTATCTCCAAAGCAACACTCCAGCACTCTAACTTCTCCTTACTACAATTTACCAAAGTTGGTTTAAAAAAAACTATCTGGCTGTGTTTTCATCTGACCAATCAGGGTCTCAATGTTAACCATAAGCTCCGCCTTCAAAAATTCTGATTATCCAATGAGAAACGTTATACTTTTCGTTGTGGGGCAATGTTTTTTAAAGTTTGCAACGTAACAGAGACGCGAAAAAGCCTCACGCTGAAACTTGCTGGTGGCGTAGCCCTTTTTGTGTTATTGTAAGATCTATACTGTTCTCCTGGAGGGCTCTAGCTTTTAACATGGGCTGGGGGGTGGTCCTAACGTGACAGAGACGCGAAAAAGTCTCGCGCTAAAAACTTGCAGGTGGTGTCGTCCTAGCAGTTAGCTGGCGACGTGGGTGTCCATTCGTCCCTTATCGTAGGGCCTTCCAGCTTAACACGGTTCTGCTCTCGGCTTCTGTTCTCACTTCTCCCCTCGGAACTGCGTCTGTCCCACGGTGGGAAGATATGACATGCATTTAGGCATTCTTGTGTTAGTCTGTGGTATTCCATTTGCTCACTCGTTACTCGTATTACTTTGGTTAATTTAATGTCACAATTTATTTGGAGCTATGTGACATACTACTGGATTTGCGTACCATGTCAGGGTTTTCATGGAAGGTGTTGGATTTGCCTGACACCTAACATATCACCAACCTTCAAACTTAATTTTAGCACTGAATTTAGGCAATGATTGAATCGTTGTCTAAGTTCAGTCAAAGATTATTCTGTTGTTTAAATTTTGTTGCCTACTGTTCGGCCACATTATTCTGTTCTATGCTAGTTTGTATTACTAATTTATATTTTTATATTCTTCCACATTATAATTAAAAATGACAAGAGAAGAATATTTTTATGCTATTATTAATTTTTAATTATATTCTTTCTTTATTTAAGTGTGAAGTTTGTTTTTTAAGAAGTTTGTTATAGAAAGTGAGGAGTCTTTCACATCGATTTTCTTAGAAATATTGTTTTTATAAATGAAGTAATTAAGTAAAATATATTCCTAACACATTTTCTAAATATCATGTACAAGTAAAATGTTTTTGTTTCTAGACACTCATTTCAACATTGTTACACTAATAAATAAGAATTATTTCCAAGAATTGCTTTGACAAAGAAATATACATACTCAAATATTGAGATATTATCCAAACAAATGGTACAAATGTTAAAAAAAAGGAAACATCCAACAAGATAATTTTTTATTCTTTGTTTTTATAAGGAGAAAATATGTAAAATATAGTTATTCTTTTATCTTTATGAGGAGAAAATAAGTGGCATATACTTTTAGTGTTTATTATGCCTTACTTTTGTTTTTCGTATACTGTCCATTTCAGAATTAATGACTGATTTTTAACGATAGTCTATTTTTTACTTAAGTGCATAGTCAGTGACTGTTATTTTGTAGTTTATTAGCTGTCTGGTGTGCTTAACTTGTTTAGTTTTTCACACATTTCTTTTGCACAAATCCTATATCACATAATTTGATTTCACACGTTCACACAATCCTATGAATGTTTAAGCATGAGGTTGGCGAATGTTTTTGCATGAAGGTGATGGACTTGAGCGAGATGGATGTGGGCAAGTATTTGATGTACGGCTTCGTTCATCGTCCCCTTGTTGGCTTTGCAAGTGTGTGTTGCTGTTGTGAAAGTCCCATAATGGAATGGAGCTGTGAGTACAGAATCTCGTGGTTTACTGGCTTTGTATGCGTGAAAGTCATCGTTATGTGTCGCTGAAAGCAGTCGTTTTTCGTTGTAATATTTTGCAGACGACTAGTTTACAATAGGATAGGGATTTGGGAAGGTATGTCGTCTATTCTTCACTCATCTTCTTTCTTGGTCTCAATCTTGCGAATCTTCAACTTCTGTTCTTCATGCTTTTTCTCTGCTTCTTACTTGATTCTTGGTTCTTCTCTGGGCAGGATATGGAAATATTTATTGATAACTAGTCGCTTTGAAGTTCTCCTCTTAGTAACAGTTTGATAAATTGTTTGGGCATGTCATTTTTACTTTGTGGACGTTTTCTTCAGTTTCGTGCATCAGCCTGATGTTTAATAGCGGTAGTGTGACTTTTACACATATTTTTTGCCAGTGGTGGCTTGCCCAAGCAGTCTTCTTGTCGGGCCGTTTTTTGCTCGCACCGCTGAGTGGGGGCGCTCGGAGACCTTTCCAGCGGTTCGGCGTTCGGCGTCCCGTCGCGTCACTGCATGGTTCCGCTACTGTGCGGGTCCGTGTTTGTTCCAGCAAGGTTCCGCCTAGCAGTTAAATTTATTGCCCACTTCAGTTACAAGGGCCTTCTGTTGGTCTCGCTGTCCTTTCCCTTCTCTCAACGCTTCTGCCTTGTAGGAATCGTGTCTTGCTAATTACGTCATTTTCTTTCTTGATACTTCTCGCGTTGCAACTTGTGGGTCATTGCATCTGGTCTTTGCTGGAGTTTTTACAATGGTCTTTACAAAAAGTTTTACTTATAATCATCTAACATATGTCTAGTACCTACATTATTTTGCGCCTTCTTAAAAAGCTTTACAAATTTTGGCGTCCTTTCCATGTTACAATTCTAAGATATTTTGAATCTTAACTTCTACAAAAATCCTCAAATTCGTTTTATTTTTATTTTTTGTGTAGTGTCGTGGTGTATAGCATTTTAGTATTTCATGCTGTTAGACTATGTACGTTTTATCCCTTCACCTTAATCGATGGTACTATTGGTGTTATTTTTGTTTTTGAGTTTATTGAAACTACTTTCTTTTTCCCACCTTCCTCTCTCTTCATTCTTCTTTCTCCTGACGATCTTATCTGCAACATAATCTTGAAATATTGTGCTGATTATTTACCAGTAATAAAATTAATCTTCAAACTTTTTGACATGGCTCACATGGTGAAGTCCTAAGGTTTTGCCTGTTTTTGGGTTCATTAGTTCCACAGCATTATCATGAGCAACTCGGCTGATTATGACAGGTCCTTTGTATGCAGTGTAAAACTTATGTATTTTGTGTTTCTGTTTGCTGGAGAGATGGTGTGTTTTTACAAATACTTTCTGGCCTACTGAGATTGTTCTTTTAATTGCTGTTCTATCTCCTCTTTCTTTTCTTTTAATGGCTGCCTTTCTGATGTTGGAGAGTGCTGTTGCTATTACTTGTTTGTGCTGTCTACGTGGTACAATAGGAAATCTAACGTTTTCTCTGGTTATGTTTGGGGGTTCAATATTTTTAAGTACAGTAACTGGAGGTAGTAGTGTAGTGCTATGTGGCATTTCATTTATTACTTCTTGAAAATCTTTAAGGTATATATCCCAAGTGTTGTGTCTTTTGCCTGCATATTATCAGCATAAAGAGCCTATGTCCTTCATAGATCGTTCTGCTGGAATTACGCTAGGTTTGTACTTAGATATGTAGATGGGTTTTATTTTGTGTTGTTTTAACGTGTTCTGCCATTGCACTGATTTGTATTGTGGGCCATTATCCGAAATTATTCGTTCCACTCGGCCTACTTGTGTGAGAAAATCTTGTCTAAATGCTTTACTTATAGTAAGACCTGTTGCCCGTTTTAATGGTGTCAAGGTAACATATTTAGAAGTAAGCTCCAAAACGACAAATATGAAAATATATCCATTTTTTGTGCGTGGGAGGGGCCCCATCAAATCTGTTGTGGCTATTTGTTTTAATCTTTCAGGGATTATTGGAAACATAGATGGTTTGGTTTGGAAAGTGACGTGTTTAGCCCTCATGCATTTTTTGCATTTGACTAATACTGTTCTAATTCGTCTTTCCATATTAGGAAAATGGCTTGTTTGTTTTATTTTTAAAAAGCATTTCTTTGGTCCAAAGTGGCCATTACTTAAATGGGTATACCATATGTACTTATTAATTAGTTCATCTGGGATATAAATTAACCATTCATTCGTTGCGACATTTCGTCTAAAAATAAAACACTGTTTTTTACGAGATAGTGCTGTCGAATGTCTGGAAAATCCTTACTTCTCCACTTGTGTTTGATTCCTAGTATTTCGGGATCCTTGTCCTGTTCTTTGCCTATGTTTTTCAATGCTGTCGTAATGTAGTTTTCGAAACGTACTTGTTTCATATAGTACATTGTAAACTGGTCTTCTGCTGCTTCCAAACCTATGTTAGTGGATGCACCCTGTGGACATCGGGATAAAGCAGCTGCTAATACATTCGCTGGTCCTGGTATGTGTGTAATAGTGAAGTCAAATTCTTGTGGTATTAACATCCATCTGGATAACCTCCAATGAGTTAGTTTGGCGGATAACAGAAGTTCTAATGCTTTGTGGTCAGTGTACACTTTCGTTTTTCTTCCGAATAGGAAGTATCGAAAACGTTGGAAGCCCCATACAATGGCCAATACTTCCAGCTCCGTGACTGAATAGTTTTTCTCGCTTTTTGTAAGTACCCGACTGGCAAATGCAATTGTTCTATACGATCTTAGCCCTGCCTGTTCGTATTCTTGGAATAAAACAACTCCTAAACCAGTGGCCATACAAAAATTTTGTGTTAGATCGGGATGTGCTAAAATCGGTGCTGCTGTTAGTGCGTTTTTCACTTTTAAAAATTCTTCATTGGCTTGTTTATCCCATACCCATGCGTGTTTTTTCCAGTCAATGCACATAGGCGTGGTGTTGCGAGGGAGTCGATCCAAATAAATTTTTTATAGAATCTGGTGAGACCTAGAAATCCTCTGAGAGTTTTCTTATTATATGGAGTACAGAATTCTTTGATTGCCGTTAGTTTTTATGGGTCGGGCATTACCCCTTTCTCTGAAATTATGTGTCCTAGAAATTTGACCTCTCGCCTTCCAAATTTGGATTTTGTTATATTTACTGTGTCCCCATGCTCTTTCACGATCTGTAAAAACTAATTTAATGTGTCGTTGTGATGTTCCCAAGAGGGTTCTGCTACAATCACATCATCAACATAACAAGTAATTTTTTGTAAAATTTCAGGACTGAGTATAGTATTAAATCCCCTAATAAATGCTGCTGATGATATGTTTAAACCAAATGGCAATCGTTTAAACTGGTAACATCTACCGAATCCGATAAATGCTGTAAATTTTCTACATTCTGGGGCCAATTCTATTTGCCAGAAATTACTCCGTAAATCAACTGATGAAAATATCTTAGCACCGTGGAAGTTTTGTATCAATTCCTCTAATTTTTCTGGGTGATCTGTCTCAGCGATTATGATTGTTGATCTGCCTGGAATCAAGCACTAACCTGATGCTTCCATCTCGTTTTTGTACAATATGGAGCGGGCTGTTATATGTGGAGGTAGCTGGTTCAATAATATCGTCATCTAACATTTTATATATCTTCTGGAATACTTTATTCCTGTGGCTTAATGGGATTGTATAGGGTGGCACTCTAAATGGTTTGTGCTGTTTTACTTCAAACTTGTACTGAAAGTGCTTAATACTGCCAGTCTTAGGTAAAAATACCTCTGCTTTATCTCGTAAAATACCCTCTAATTCTCTTTTACTGTGTTCCGAAATACCTTGAACTTCTTGCAATTTTTCGTCGATTTCTTTATGGACTTCTAACATGAGTTGAGGCGACTCCCCCTTTTGTGCATACCGTTCTAATTCTTCATCCTCTTTATCTCGCATCATTCTTAATTGTTTGTTTGTAACTGGTATTTCTTCTAATTTTAGCTTTTGTTCAAAGAGAAGTGTGACATTCCCGAATGTTACGCTACCTTTCCCCATATCTATTATCGCTCGTGTCTCATTTAAAAAATCTGCACCTATAATCAAATCTACAGTTAGTTTAGGTATAATCACGAAGTTGGCTTCGATCTTTTGACCTTGGCACGAAAGAGTTAACCTTGTTTGTCTCGTAACTTCCGCAGCATTGTTTCTTAAAGCCTTCTTACTTTAATCTTACTTGTTTTCAGAGCTGGGAATTCCTCATTGGCATTGCACTGCATGAATAAATTTTCTGAGATCGCAGTCAGTTCACTTCCGCTATCAATTACAATATTGACTGGGATATGCTTTACCATGGACTTCACAATTGGTTGAATTTGAATGGGTTGGTCCTGTTCTTCTTCTTCTTGCATCAACGAATCCTCCACTGAATGATACATGAGTCTTTTTAGGAATTTCCCTTGTGAATTCGAACTTTCTGTAGGATAAGCATCGACTGCTACTTCTCTCTCTTTTATTTCCTCTTCTCTATTTCTTTCTTCATTTACGCTTTCTTCAACATCCTTAACTTTTTCCTCATCCTCGTCTATCTTCTCCTTCTTCGTCGCTACTTCCACATAATCGCATCTAAATGCTCTAATTATCGCTTCATAACTTCCTTCATTATATACGTTGGATTATGTGCCCACTAGTAACTTATTTTCAACTTCTGTCGACTGCGCATTATCCTCATTGAATTCGCTTTCCCTGGTTTCCATCTCAAATAGCTCTGCAATACTCATTACTTCGTTCTTTCCTCATACATTCGTTGTGCATGCCTCTGGTAATTCATCTTCCTCGTCAGTATTCTCCCAATTAATTTCGTCCCAACACGATATTGTTATTTTCTTGTCTTCGTTTTCATCTGGTCCCTGCGGATTTGTTTCTTCCTTCTTTTCTTCTCGTGATAAAGTATTTACTTCTCTGTTGAAGGTGCTGCAATTGTCCTGGGTCGGTGCTCTTTGGCATGGGCGCTTAGCTGTCCATTCGAACGTTTATCGGGGTTTGGTGGTCTTACCTCCACCTCTTCTATGTGTATTCTCTTTTCTTGTTCAGCTTGTTGATAGTGGTTTCTTCGTTGATAATTTGTCGGTCTATTGGTTCTCCAGTACCCGTTCCGGTTGTCGTTATTCCCTCTGTAATAGTTGTTGCCGTTCCTGGGTGAATTATAGTTATCCATAAATCCATAACCGGTTCTTTGTTGAAATCTATTGTCGTTTCTTGGTGCGAAGTTATCACATGGTTCGTAATTATAGTTTCTTCGTACTGTGTCTTGTGGATTCCACTGCTTTTTGCTTTCGTTTTCACGTGCGCTTCGTCTTTTTCTTGCGTCATCTTCCGAAAATATGAGCTCTAGTTCCCTTAGAATACCTTTAAATGCTTCGACGTCATTGCCTATGCGACGTACTAATGATTGCTGGTATTTCAATGGTAGCTTCACCGCGCATAATTTAATCAACTCTCCGTCACTGTATGGCACATCTAAGCATTGATTTTTCTTTGCCATTAATTCGAAAAATTTCACGGGACTCTTCTCTCCTGAATTTTCAAAACATGGGTTCTGTAATAATTCGTACTTCACTCTGTTCTGTGCTTCGCTGGACCAATATCGTGAGAGAAACTTCTCTCTGAAATCTTCGTACGATCGGCATGTCGCTGCAACATTCTGCATGGTTTCTGCGACTGTTCCTGACATGTGTGCACATATAAAGTCTAATTTGTGTGCTAGCGTCCAGTGTTCTGGTAATCCTACTCGGAATTGATCAATAAAAGTTCGTGGATGTAATGAGTTTCCTTCTCGAAAGTATTGAAATTTTCTGACTGTGAGGAAATGATCGTTGTCGTACTTCGTCATAATTCCATATGAAATTCGCGATTCTTCGGCACTTTTGTTTCTGATCATTTCTCCCGTCGTTCTTTCCGGTTGTGGTAGATCCATTGGATATTGTCCACTGTAACTTTCGCCTACCGTTGCGTAGTATCGTTGGAGTGGTACGCAATAATTTTCTTCCATCGGTTGTGAACGTGTAGCTGAATGCATTGCTCTGTACTCTTCGCGACCTGGCTTTCCATTGTCAGGCATTGGTTCAGTATCTTGTCTGGCTAACCTTGGTGCTTCATTGCACGATCCAAACTGTCTTGAAACATACATTTGTGTTTCCACATGTGTTTGTGATGACGTTTGTTCATCAAGAATTTCGAAACGTGTTTGTTGCTGTGCAGGCTGTCTGATTTCACGTATGTTACTTTCCGCCTGTGATTGGAATCGCAAATGCGTAATATCTTCGTTAATTGCTTGTTTTTCCGGTGCTGTTACAGATACGGATGTGGTTGCAGACTCTGTGCTTGTTCGATCCTGATCACTACGCTCTTCAATGGTTTGCAACAACTCTGTTCGCAATTTCTGAAATTGTCGCTTCGTTTGCGCTTCTATTTTGACTATACGGTTATCATATCTTTTCAGCGCTGCTTTTGTGATACGTTTGTGTAACAAACTGTTTTCGACAACTTTACGCGCTGTACCGGCTGCTTGTCTAGTAATTACGTTTATCTGTTTCTCTGGTTTTTTGACTTCTCCCTGGCTGTTGTTACGTAATGTTTTGATCTCGTCCTGAATGTCATTACGCAATGTTTGTACGTCCGCTTGTACCTTGTCAATGTCTGTTCTCAACTGATTGTGACCTGTTATTAAGCTTCCTATCACTTCTCGAGATTCTTTTGTCTCGTCTTCAATATGACTTAGGTGTAACTGAATTTTTTTGTTTTGTTCTTTAATCTCACGCATTTGTCTCGTGGTTTCTGCAATTTGTTTCGTCGTTTCTGCATTTTGTTTCGTCATTTCTGCATTCTGAATTTTAATTTGGTTCGCGATTTCTTTATTTTGTCTTGTCATGGTTTCCGTCATTTGTTGTAATAATTCTGCCAGATTGGTGGGTCCTATTGCGTTTTCTTCCGACGTCCTACGCTCCGTGTTTTCGCCCAAGTGTTGGTTCGCACCGTTTGCATTGAACTGTGCTGTGACACGTTTCTGCTCGCATTCCTTGTACTCTGTGGTGAGGGAGCTCTGATTACTTGTACTATGGGTTCTACGTATTCAAGACGCAAGTTAGAATCCTCATCGACTGTCTCTCTACTTTCCTGCTCCTCTGTCGTATGCTGACTTACGTTTTCTATGCCTTGACGTCCATTATCCTCGTTATGGTGCGTTATATGTCCTATTTCTCGCAATATTGCATCGTCAGTTGTACTGTCCTCTATTCTCTGTCCATTTTCATGCTGGGTCTCTACCTCAATTCGGTCAAGGTCTCGATCTGCCATTGCTAATCTTTCCGAATCCCTTATTTTCTGTTTTAAAAGCAATTCACGCGCCCTACTTCGCGTCAACATGCGCTCATACGAACTCACGCGTTTCATAAACTTTTTGTTCACACGACTTGACAAACCATTCACTTACTTGTTGGGTCAGAACCAACTTGTCAACGATGTATCCGCCACCTGTGCGCTTGCATTGGAGAGCAAACTTAATTCTAACAATTTTTAAAATTCACAACTTAATTATGCTATTGTCTCTAACACTTCCTTACTATCTATCGCTGCAGCTACTGTTTTCGAGTATTTAAAACTTTAGGAAAAAAAATTTTTTTTACTACGAAAATTTTTCAACAGGGTATTTTTCTGACCTAGTTAGGCATGTGGCCGACCTTCAATCATTTATTTTACCATCCTGGCAGGGTCGCCATTTTCTAAACATTCTGCGTTGTGTCTGTTCGTTCTATATTGTGTCTCCCTACCACTTTCGCGCAACGACGCTCTGAGCGTGTTTTTTAGGGAATTGACTAGTTTGAACCTGGGACCTGTTGCTGGTAAGGAGACGCCAGACCACACATGACATGTAGAATTCAGAAGAGTCCAGTGAGACTAGCGATGATATAACCAAATACTTAATGATTTCAGCGTCAGCTCCACTGCACTCCCTGTAAAAGAATCTTAATACTAACTAAATTTAGTGGAAGGGGTTCAAGGCTTTCCTATTTTTAGTTAACCGGTAAAATAACGTCGAAAAAGCAGTTAAGTTTACCATTGGAAATTTTATTCTACTCACAAAACATTGTTTATAAATTGCACTATTAATAAAAGGAAATGTTTTAATACAGGATGGTAAAAACCAACTGCGTTCAACAAAAATTTGAACGAATATTCCCTGAATGTGTTTCCAAGTTCTACAATGGATCGAAGGATGTCCTATGCCATATCACATCTATAATCTAGGTTTAAATTAAGTTTCACAAAAGAGAAAACTATCAAAATGGTCTACAGTGACCCTCAGTTATCTTTAATTACTCATCTAACTTGTCGTAAATTACAGTGGCTGATGTGGCTTCTCAATAACTATATAACAGAAAAGTCATCGCGTTTCAGATTTTTACTTCAAGTGGCAAATGTGAACACCATGAGCTTTACTTGACGATCGACACTAGTATTACGCAAAAAGAGGTGTAACAGATGAGACTTCTGCAGTTCTGAGTGAAGCTTTATGCGCTGTTATGCGGCTTCGCGTGCGTTCATTACCTTGTCGGTGTTCGTCTGGGGGCGGCGGGCAGCACAGCTCCGCTCACCTCGCCGTCTCCGAAGCAACTCTCCAGCAACTCTAACTTCTTCTTACTACAATTTACCGAAGTTGTTTTAAAAAAAACTATCTGGCTGTGTTTTCATCTGACCTATCAGTGTCTCAATGTTAACCTTAAGCTCCGCCTACAAAAATTCTGACTATCCAATGAGAATTGCTATACTTTTCGTTGTGGGGCAATGTTTTTTAAAGTTTGCAACGTAACAGAGACGTGAAAAAGTCTCACGCTAAAAACTTGCGGGTGGTGTGGTCGTAGCGGTTAGCTGGCGACGTGGGTGTCCGTCCCTTATCGTAGGGCCTTCCAGCTTAACACGGTTCTGCTCTCGGCTTCTCCCCTCGGAACTGCGTCTGTCTCACGGTGGGAAGGTATGACATGCATTTAGGCATTCTTGTGTTAGTCTGTGGTATTCCATTTGCTCACTCGTTACTCGTATTACTTTGGTTAATTTAATGTCACGATTTATTCGGAGCTATGTGACATAGTACTGGATTTGCTTATCATGTCAGGGTTTTCATGGAAGGTCTAGGATTTGCCTGACACCTTACAGCTTAATCTAACTTACGCTATGGACAACACACACACCCTTGCCCGTGGGAGGGAGGAGTCGAACCTCCGACGGAGAGAGCCGCGCGAAACGTGACAATTCCCCCTAGACCCCGCGGCTACCCCCGGCGGCACCAATAAGTGGAAACGTCGGCATCTAAATTAACAAAACGATACAATACACGTTGATTCTTGAAGAGAAGATAACGGAACCAGCAACTTTATACAACGCTGTTTATTTATTTGAATAGCGCCGTTAACGGTTCATCAGCTGGCGGCTTGTTCACGTTAAGACACATTTTTGTTACTTTACATTAGTTTCAAATGGTTCAAATGGCTCTGAGCACTATGGGACTTAACATCTGTGGTCATCAGTCCCCTAGAACTTAGAACTACTTAAACCTAACTAACCTAAGGACATCACACACATCCATGCCCGAGGCAGGATTCGAACCTGTGACTGTAGCAGTCGCGCGGCTCCGGACTGAGCACCTAGAACCGGGAGACCACCGCGGCCGGCTTACATTAGTTTCCAATTTTTTTTCCCCAAATGATGAAATTTCATTGGTATGGTGGTGTCCTACAACCAAAACATGATTTGAAAAAATGTTTGTTTAATTGTGCCTCAGAACGATTTTAAACGTGTAAACAAATTATTAAAGTAAAAAAAAAAAAGTGTTCAAATGTGTGTCAAATCTTATGGGACTTAGCTGCTAAGGTCATCAGTCCCTAAGCTTACACACTACTTAACCTAAATTATCCTAAGGACAAGCACACACACCCATGCCCGAGGGAGGACTCGAACCTCCGCCGGGACCAGCTGCACAGTCCATGACTGCAGCGCGTCAGACCGCTCGGCTAATCCCGCGCGGTCCTATTAAAGTGAAAATGTTTTTGTTTCTTACGTCAAAATTCCACGCCACTGCGCTCCAACGCTGCCATTTTAAAAAGTGGCCGATTGCTGTTATCTTCTCTGCAAGAGTCAACACGAGACAAAATCGGCAAAGGTTGAGAATGATGATAACGCTAGAGAAGTAAATTTTGAAAGGCGGGAACGGTGACGTTCAGTGTGCTGAGGAATGGTCAGAGCCCCGTGGCCGAAGGCTTCCGCCGCCGCCGCTGCTGTCTTTGTCCGCCGTGCAGGTGCGCGCTAGGAAGATTCCCGCGCGGCGGTCGTTTCCACGGCGGCGGCTAACGTAAGCGCGGTCGCCGAAGTGTCGTGTTTACGCCTCGGGTGGGAACGCCATTGTCCGCGGCTCAGCTGCGAGCCGACGCATGCCTTATTAATCAGGCTGTGCCATTGTGCGGGCGCAGGCCGGATGTGGCGAAGCACGTTCCAGAGGCCTGTTTTCCTGTCGCCACCATCTCGCCTCCTCTGCCGATGTGCGCACTCATTCTGCGATCGCTGAACTACGGTCACCTGCACTGAAGTACGAGCTTGTTTTGCGTACAGTGTCGCGCTTCTCAGAGAACGAATACACACACGGGACAAAAAATTAGTCACCCCTAGCAGACTCACCTGTCTCAGTTCAGAGACGTAGGGAGTCCACAAGGTCGTCCAGGAATGCCGTGTCCAGCTAAGCCACTCATTGACGATGAGACTCCGGAGCGTTATCAGATTGCACGTTGAAAGGTGGCTACACTGAGTCACAGCGCCAGAGATTGCGCCAAAGATTATTTATTATTCCGCCGCCGCCACTCGGCAGTAGTAGTTCAGAGGATATCGAGGGCAGTTGTTGTTCTGTTGGGCGAGAGAGTAGATGCTGTTCGGTTGGTATAATGTATAGATGGAAGAAGTTGCAATTGTGAGAGTATTTCAGAAACGAGATGGGCTTTCGATTTATGATGCTGGTGTAATGGAAAACTTTCGTCAATATATAATGAGGTAAAAAGGTATTACAGTTTTCTTTAATGACAATCCCTCTTGCTCACACGTACAATCAACAAAGCATCTAGCTCATGTTCATTTATTAGACTTGTAATTCTGGTTTCGATGTGCAATTATAGTATTCTTGTTCTTCAATTAGTTCATTGTAAATGGTGTTTAAAATATTTTGTCGTATTGAGAAAGAACCGAGCCATATACATGTACGTTCAGTCACACTACCACACACAGAACAATTACATTGTGTTTTGTTGTTTCGTAGCTTTTATAGTTGCAGGGGACTTAATTAATCAATTGTATTAATGGAAATTCCTTATCATTCGTTATTTTTATTTTATGCAGTCAGATTGCGTGCTAATACTAGTCAGGGCCAACCGGTTACGAGACTTCGTAACTGATCACGAAGCTACTAAAATTATTGCATTTATTCATTAATATTAGTCCTTTCTTCTTTTTAATTAAGCCCCCATGCAACATGTACGTATTACTTATTACCTGATCTTCCAGATAGCCCCACACGTTTTCTACGCGACTTACGTCAGGTGACTAAACGAGCAAGTCGTTGTTGTTATTGTCATCTTGAAATGGTTCAAATGGCTCTGAGCACTATGCGACTTAACTTCTGAGGTCATCAGTCGCCTAGAACTTAGAACTAATTAAACCTAACTAACCTAAGGACATTACACACATCCATGCCCGAGGCAGGATTCGAACCTGCGACCGTAGCGGTCACTCGGCTCCAGACTGTAGCGCCTAGAACCCCACGGCCACTCCGGCCGGCTGTCATCTTCACTCCAGAGACTGGTTTGATGTATCTCTTCACACTAGCGTATCCTGTGCGAGGCTCTTCATCTCCGAATTACTCGTCTGCTGTCAACCGATCCCCCAGGAGAGCCGTTAATGTTGATTCTGTGTAGACGTCGGGGAAAAGTGGTGTGGTTTTGGCGGAGTCTAATGATCCTGGAAATCACTGATCGGTCCAAATTAATGCTCCTAAACACGGCCTTGTAGGAATTCCGTTTATTAAGACACTTTCAATATCTCTTGCTATTGATGTTTCCGTAGTTCTTGAACTTGCATGAGTAGCCTCTATAGCTATCGCAACCACCTGAAGATGTACCTTGCTTTGCTCAGACGTAGGCTTTCTCGTTATAGTGGAACGCACACGCATCAACATGCATGTACGAGGGAACAGTTCATCGCACTTCTCAACAACACAGCTGATGCAATATCGTGTTTATCAACCGACAGTGGGGAAGCGACTTTCAACTAAATGTCTTCCCGGCACGGGACAGTACGTAATGAATGGACGACAGCACGTTGTACACGCATCGCTGACGACATACGGAAGTTTGGATGCAGCCTGAATTGTGCTGGCGTGGTCTAATTGTAAGGCGGCAGCTCGCGATGAGCGGTAAGTCCGAGTGAAGAGTCCCGGTCCCAGACAAATTTTCATTCTCGTCATTCCATTCTACAGCTGATGGTTGTCCATATTCGCAACTGCTAATACATGTTTTTGTTTCTGTCTACGATCGCAAAATGTTAGGTCTTCAGACTACCGATTTAGATCAGCAATGACCATCTTGAGATCTGTTTCAAAAACATGTCAAAATGGCTCTGAGCACTATGGGACTTAACATCTATGGTCATCAGTCCCCTAGAACTTAGAACTACGTAAACCTAACTAACCTAAGGACATCACACAACACCCAGTCATCACGAGGCAGAGAAAATCCCCGACCCCGCCGGGAATCGAACCCGGGAACCCGGGCGTGGGAATTGAGAACGCTACCGCACGACCACGAGCTGCGGACAAAAACATGTCCTATAATATAATGGAGCCATGGTGGCAGCGTCAAAAGCTCCATTATATTAGGACGTGTTTCAAAATTGGTCATTGCTAACCGGAACTGGTAGTCTTAGGACCCAAAATTTTGTCATCGTAGACGGAAATGAAGAAATTTATTCTACACTTTCTGGGTCACTGTTCGATTCGCGACCATGCCGCAGCTTGTGAAACAGTCCGAAAGGCTTGTAATGGTGTTTTGCAGGGTAAGCTGTGGTGAGAAATAACTGTTATGAAAAAAAATTCGATACTTTGCACCGTTTCCGGTTTAATTAGCATTGAAGTTGGCCAACCAGGTCGTTGCACGCGAAAATTCAAGCGACTCGCCGGATAACATTAGTGTCAGATGTTTTCACAGCGTAGACGCTATCACAAGTGACTGCTCAGCCTTTGGCTCTGATTCGGCCCGTCCCACGTCCAGTTTTTGTATCGCCCTCTTCTTCCGTTTCAGGAAACCAAGAAAAGGATGGACACTGTCCATGACGGGCGACGGCCTGATTGGCTAACTTCAATACTAATTAACTCGGCCGGCCACGGTGGCCGAGCGGTTCTAGGCGCTTCAGTCCGGTACTGCGTGACTGCTACGATCGCAGGTTCTAATCCTGCCTCGGGCATGGATCTGTGTGATGTCCTTAGGTTAGTTAGGTTTAAGTAGTTCTAAGTTCTACGGGTATATAGAGGGGCTATACAAGGGCGATGTACTTGAGGACAATATTATGGAAATGGAAGAGGATGTAGATGAAGATGAAATGGGAGATACGATACTGCGTGAAGAGTTTGGCAGAGCACTGAAAGACCTGAGTCGAAACAAGGCCCCAGGAGTAGACAAGATCCATTAGAACTACTGACGGCCTTGGGAGAGCCAGTCCTGACAAAACTCTATTATCTGGTGAGCAAGATGTATGAGACAGGCGAAATACCCTCAGACTTCAAGAAGAATATAAAAATTCCAATCCCAAAGAAAGCAGGTGTTGACAGATGTGAAAATTACCGACACTATCGGTTTAATAAGTCACAGCTGCAAAATACTAACACGAATTCTTTACAGACGAATGGAAAAACTGGTAGAAGCCGACCTCGGGGAAGATCAGTTTGGATTCCGTAGAAATGTTGGAACACGTGAGGCAATACTGACCTTACGACTTATCTTAGAAGAAAAATTAAGGAAAGGCAAACCTACGTTTATAGTATTTGTAGACTTAGAGAAAGCTTTTGACAATGTTGACTGGAATACTCTCTTTGAAATTCTAAAGGAGGCAGGGGTAAATAAAGGGAGCGAAAGGCTATTTACAATTTGTACAGAAACCAGATGGCACTTATAAGAGTCGAGGGGCATGAAAGGGAAGAGTGGTTGGGAAGGGAGTGAGACAGGGTTGTAGCCTCTCCCCGATGTTATTCAATCTGTATATTGAGCAAGCAGTAAAGGAAACAAAAGAAAAATTCAGAGTAGGTATTAAAATCCAGGGAGAAGAAATAAAAACTTTGAGGCTGCCGATGACATTGTAATTCTGTCAGAGACAGACTTGGAAGAGCAGTTGAGCGGAATGGGCAGTGTCTTGAAAGAAGAATATAAGATGAACATCAACAAGAGCAAAACGAAGATAATGGAATGTAGTCGAATTAAATCGGGTGATGCTGAGGGAATTAGATTAGGAAATGAGACACTTAAAGTAGTAAAGGAGTTTTTCTATTTGGGGAGAAAAATAACTGATGATGGTCGAAGTAGAGAACATATTAAATGTAGGCTGGCTATGGCAAGGAAAGCGTTTCCGAAGAAGAGAAATTTGTTAACATCGAGTATAGATTTAAGTGTCAGGAAGTCGTTTCTGAAAGTATTAGTATGGAGTGCAGCCATGTATGGAAGTGAAATATGGACGATAAATAGTTTGGACAAGAAGAGAATAGAAGCTTTCGAAATGTGGTGCTACAGAAGAATGCTGAAGATTAGATGGGTAGATCACATAACTAATGAGGAGGTATTGAATAGAATTGGAGAGAAGAGGAATTTGTGGCACAACTTGACTAGAAGAAGGGACCGGTTGATAGGACATGTTGTGAGGCATCAAGGGATCACAAATTTAGCATTGGAGGGCAGCGTGGAGGGTAAAAATCGTAGAGGGAGACCAAGAGATGAATACAATAAGCAGATTCAGAAGGACGTAGGTTGCAGTAAGTACTGGGAGATGAAGAAGCTTGCACAGGATAGGGTAGCATGGAGAGCTGCATCAAACCAGTCTTAGGACTGAAGACCACGACAAAAACAAGTTCTAGGGGACTTACGACCTCAGATGATAAGTCCCATAGTGCTCAGAGCCATAATTAACTCGGAAACGGTGCATAGTATCGAATTTTTCACTTAATAATTATGCCTCAGCACAACTTACCCTGCAACACACTTAGACGCTTTCCAGACTGTTTCTGACCCCTCTCTGTAATGGTTGATTGTTTTACTCCAACTCCGGTGTTGGATATTTGTGACGACATTTAGCGAATCGATTAATGTCTTTGAAGAAGAGAGTTCAGGTTACAAACGTGAGGGTTTCCAAAATTGCCATCGTTATACCCGTAAAATATGAAACGCTTTTGGATAGCTTGAAGGTTTTACTGACTTGGACCTGAGGGCGCAGAAAAGCATTTCGACAGTATTCCTTTTGGAGAATTTTGTAACCCACAGTTTACATTTTCCGAGCTAGGCGATTTAAAATTGTTGACTGAAATTTGGCAGCTGAGTATGTCAAGGTCACATTCAGATGAAAGCAAATGGTAAAAATGTGTTATAGAATGTAAGAGCTTGCAGCTGTATGAAAGTACTTGTTGTCCTCTTGAAAGACGAAAGTATCTGTAGTATATTCGTTGTGAAAGTATATAAAAAAGGGGCAGCACTTAGTCGCATTTTGTTTCCCTGCACCCTATAAAATCTCCAGTGTTTTTCGGTATACAGGAGAAAAATAAACTGTATATCGGATCCCATGTCCGAAACTGTCGTCCATTGAGCCAACACGTTCATAAGAAACAAGGCCTGTCTACGCAGAAGTTATCTGGACTGGGGATCATGACAGTCAGTTGCGATCACTGAATAAGAAACAACATGGCGAGATGTTCCGCCTATGATCCGTCAGTGCACAAAGCCACGCTTGCTGCCAAAGGGATGCTTTAGTGTCAGGTGTCGGTACCTGTAACTTCGACGCTCTGCAGTGCCGTTGGATGACGTCTCCGGACACGGGTTCCTATCCTTGATTTGTTCCTCAAGACACCTTCTACAGCCCCTCGAAGTTACTCGCAGAATTTCTCTGACACCCTGTGTGTACAGGGTGCTTAAGTACAAACGCAAGGGGCAAGCAGAGGACTGTGAAACAAGGAAATGATGCTAATAAACATGGTTATCCTGATATGACGTTCTGCGACTGCGTTCACCAACTCCTTATAACATGAGTCCCTGAGGGTGCAAACTGCAGATGAGCACTTGAAGAGAAACCCATTAAAACACTTCTACATGTCCACCGTTCGTGAGAAGGCAGGCGTGTGCATGTTACCTGATCGATGCCTGTAGACATTCAGAATACACTGACAACCATCCACATTGACTCTGTCAACAAGGTTGGAACACACCACAGCTTCTAAATGTCACCACACAAAAATATCCAACTGGTTCAAGTCTGGGGACGTAGGAGGCGGTGGTACTCACGATACACGATCGATACTCTTGTTGTTGAAACACTATTTACCTGTACTTAGGTATCGTGGTAATAAAATAAGACGAGGGCAATTGATCACTTTTTGATTTACGCCTCACTCGCAGTGTTTCGAAATAAACTTAGCTTTAGACTATATACTGAGACTTCAAACGCATCTTGGCTATCTCAAGAACGGAAACAGGTCATGAATCTCAGAGACGTTGCATATTGGGCATATAAACGACGCTCCACAACAGAACATCATATTGCTTACAAGCAGAAGCGGAACAGAGTCAGTCATTCCGTGAGAAATGCAAAACTCTAGAGTGCTCATACATTAATCAAAAAACAGACCAGCTGTCCTACGGAAAAACCTGTGTGGTCTTGGTCTTGATCATGGTATAGACATAGTAAAAGCTGCAGCTGGTCCCATTGTCCCAGTCAAAGAGCTGAACCACTGCTTCACACTACTGAACTACAAATGAAACAGAGACTCATTGATAACTTCATTACGACTGAAGCCATGGAAATTCTATCTAATGCTTGCTACTAGCAATACCGTCAAAAACCCATCGACCACATGAGATCAGCATCTACTGAACATCGCTGCACCAAAATCCAAATGATGAAGCTTATTATTGATCCACAACCGGCCACTACAAAAGATACCTTCAACCACTCCTTAACCACCTGTGTTTTCCCTGAGACCTGCAAACAGGGTCTACTTAAGCCACTATCTGAAAAGGACGATGTCGCAGAATGCTCTGATTACCAACCTATTTGTGTTCTTTCTGCACTGTCCAAGGCGTTAGAGTATATAGCCCATGACTAGCTAACAAACTACTCAACTGAAAAGAATCTACTAGACGAATACCAATCAAATTACTGTAACACCGCAGCACAACATCTGCCTTAATACAGGTAAGAGACTGAGAGGTGACACACGACTGTCTCAACTTTGTCAGTCAGATTAACATTCATATTTTCAGTCATGATCTTGGTGTTCCCCAATACTACATTTGCTATATGTCGTTAAAGTCTTTTTCTAAATGAGGAAATTGTGGGTAGAATGTTCTTATAACCTCATATGTAAGCTATAGAGAACTTGTTCCGAAGGGGACGTAGTATAGACGATGGAGAATAGGGAGAGAGATGAACTGGGGGCCATAAATGGTGACTGCACCGATCTGGCCAAGTGAATGATTCTGGAAAGATTCAAATGGCTCTGAGCACTATGGGACAACATCAGTCCCCTAGAACTTAGAACTACTTAAACCTAACCAACCTAAAGACATCACGCACATCCACGCCCGAGGCAGGATTCGAACCTGCGACCGTAGCGGTCGCGCGGTTCCAGACTGAAGCGCCTAGGACCGCTTGGCCATACCGGCCGGCGATTCTGGAAAGGAGCGCTCGGTGGATCATACCTGCAGAGGGACTTCTGGCCAAAGCTCCCTCCTCCTTCCAATTAGGGTTGGACAAAAGGGTGCCAGTTCACAAAATATTTTACCTGGGCCAGGCGGCAGTCCATCGTGAAGGCAGCCAGATGGGTGAAAATGGGTGGAGTAAGCCATTTAAGAGAGACTGCTGTAAACTGAGCTTATGTGCAAATGTTAGGAAGGTCATAAAACTTTGTGCATTCTCTCGTTAGAAGCTGAGATGATATGGACAGAGTGGTTGGTGTATGTGTTTAGTGGAGGCAGGACTGTAACCCCCCTCTCCCCCTCCCCAGATACCAGGAAGTCGGCAGGCTCTTTTAGCGAATGATAAAAACGTATATTTCACAGGCATGGCTGTCTGGGAAGCTTCACAGTCTTCTTTCAGAAATTGGACATGATCGGTTTGGAAAGATTAGATCACAGTGTAAATGAGGGGCTGTGGTCCCTTCTAGGTATATGTCTCGTGTCAAAACATGGCCATGTTTACTGTGCGAATGGCGCCTCCCTAGTCTAAAATCTTCTTTTTTCAGACAAGAGAGATTTGGAGTCGCTGATTGGCTCCTTTCGGGATATGCAAAGTGGAGGCTTGCTTCCCCAGTGGGCGAACCCTGGTGCTGTGTCTGGATTGGCTACCAGGCCAATAGAACAGTCAAGAGGTGAGATTCAATGAGTAGAGGGTAGTTCGATTGGTTTGTGCAATGTGGTGGTGGTTTCCTTTTCGCTAATTCGGCCCGTTTACCGAAGCTTGGAGGAAAGTGATGGTGAATCTTCTAGGTCTCCGTCTTCCGGTCCTCCCCTGACGGAGAACTTCAGGTCTTTCCCTAGTGGCTGAGGCTCGTGACCTGTACGTCGTTGTGGACAAAGAGGCAGTGCCAGTTTCCAACTGCAATGACAGTGGAACTGCATATCATCTCGGACAAATCGTTTGTCCTGAGTCGGCCATGAGGCGTTTGACAATGCCAGCACAGATCGTACTGCCTGTGAGTCAAATTTGCCAGACCAGCAAACGGCTGCACCTCACACTGAAATCTGCGGGGATTTCAGGAGTCTGATAGGAAAGTTTCCCGCGTTGTGATAATCAGAACAGCAGGCCGCGTAGTCAGCATACCTTCGTGGTGGCGTCAGAATATTACTGCTGCCACAGCGTGCAGCTGCTCGCACACAGCGCGTCGATTTCCACTGCCACCTGACTCACGGTGAAAGGGTACTTCATCCTTTACTTTACTGCTGCAGTGGCGCAGGGTTTTCAAATGATTCACAACTCCCTGTTCTCAGGCGAACTATAGTTTGTGGTATACTTGATCACAATTGATTCCATTTGAATAGAGTTTGGTCTCACAGTGGATAATGTAAACAATGTAAGATTCCGTTGTTAAAAGGGATTAATTGAAGGAGGAATTAGTATAACTTCCACCCCAATGTATGCTTTGCCTTCCTGACTGATTAAAGCTGTGTGACGGACCGAGACTCGAACTCGGGAGTTCGAGTCTCGATCCGGCCCACAGTTTTAATCTGTCAGGAAGTTTCATATCAGCGCACACTCCGCTGCAGAGTGAAAATCCCATTCTGGCTATGCTTTGCCTATCTAACACCATTTCTTAAGTGCTTTGTGTTTGTCGTTTTTGTGTAAGAGTTATCAGGTGGTTCTCCAGGAAGTTGTAGTTACTAAAGGTTTAATAAAACTCGTCATTATTTTGTAAACTTAAATATGCGATTGTTCTCATTTATATTCACTCTACTATTCACTGTTTTTATTTTTTTGTGGCGGTATGTTGGTACACCAACAATTTAATGCTCAATCTTATTACGTTAGTTAATTTGGTTCAAATGGCTCTGAGCACTATGGGACTCAACTTCTGAGATCATCAGTCCCCTAGAACTTAGAACTACTTAAACCTAACTAACCTAAGGACATCACACACATCCATGCCCGAGGCAGGATTCGACCCTGCGACTGTAGCGGTCACGCGGTTCCAGACTGTAGCGCCTAGAACCGCTCGGTCACTCCGGCCGGACCGTTAGCTAATTTGATTATTAATTTGAGTTCTGATAGTGATTACAGGCCTAGGGCAACAAAAGCGCCATGAATAAATTAAGTATTTCATATCTAAAAATTAAGGGTGTAGCTCAAGATCTGAGGTTATTCCCAAGATAATATTTTTCTTTATGCAAAGATAGTAATATTAAGCTTTTGTCAGACTTATATTTATGATTAAAGCTTGTGACGGCTTGCAATTGGCTTCCTTTGGCCAGGATGTCGAATCGTGGCACTTTTGGGAGGTAGCTAGTGCGTCATCCTGCAGAATAGGCGCGTGTTTTTTCTATTTTTCAAAGTGAGACTATGGTGCACTATGAACATCTAGACTCGGGTTTGGCGCTATGCGTTGTATCGGAGCAATTTGTAGATTGTTGTAGTCATGGCATTTGAGAGTATGGATTGTTTGTGTCATTTACACCTTTTCTGTCACTGTGTCTTGTCAGTGACTTCTGCGTGGCTTCTTGTCTGATGTTATGCCGTTGCTAACAGTGTTCTGCAAGCTTTTGTGGAAAGAAATTGATTGTGGAGATAAGTACGACATTTTAGAGTGGTTTTTGTTTCGGGGGCTTAGGCATAAATGTGTGCTTATTTAAAAGATCAGGGTAGAGTAGTGTAGCGTGGAGCATGACAATCGCAAATTTGCGTTAGTAGCAGGCGATTTGAATGCTTATGAGAAGCAAAGCGCATTTGTATAGTGAGAACGGTTGCGCCCTGATGTCGTTCAAAACGTGACACGAGTCAGCCATTGATGTAGAATAAGATTAGAACGGCGGAAGAGGTTATTATAAACCAGTCTGCACACAGGGAGCAAACGTCAGGTGCAGAATACTTCGATGAAGAGGGTTCAGTTTACTCAGGAAATATAACTGAAAACGAGGTTCAAATGGTTCAAATGGCTCTGAGCACTATGGGACTTAACAACTTAGGTCATCAGTCCCCTAGAACTTAGAACTACTTAAAGCTAACTATGCTAAGGACATCACTCACATCCATGCCCGAGGCAGGATTCGAACCTGCGACCGTAGCAGTCGTGCGGTTCCGGACTGAGCGCCTAGAACCGCTAGACCACCGCGGCCGGCTGAAAACGAGGCCGAGGCGGTAGATCAGGTAGATTCTGTCATTAAAGAAAGAGGTACAGTCAGGGAAAGTAACAGTCCGATTTCGCGGGCAAGGCGCCGTGAGCAGCTGAGTCGCTTGCGTCTAGTCCAGGATACGTTACTGGAAATACGCATTAGAATCGATCATTCAATTAATGCAAGAGGCAGAGGAGAGACGATGACAGGAAGAACACCAACGACAGGAGGTATTTATTAATGAAATTCGGGAAAATGACAAGTGACAAGAGGAGGAGGAAAAGAGACAGAAAGAAATTAACGAAATTCGAAGGAGAACTAATGAGTTTGTCGAAAACATAAATCAGATTAGAAATGAAAATAAGCGTGTGAAAGTGAAGGTTGAGGACATGAGGATAACGTCAGATGAGGCGAGTAGCAGTGCTAGAGTCCAAACGTGGGGCTAGGACAGCCAGATTAGTAGTACGAGATGTGCGAAAAAATGCCCAAACTGAGCGAGATCAGATAGCATTGGCGAAGGTCGAAGTGAGCGCAACCAAGAAGGCCATTCTGCTCTCAAAAAATAGGAACAGGGACGAGAAACAGGGAGAAATGTCAGTAATCAAGGATGAGCAACCATATCTCACTACCCAGCAAAATGAACTGGCGGGTGAGATGACAAAAATTTGCGAACGCGTCGATCATGTAGAAACTCAGCCATAAGCAAGAGCACGACGCAGTGAGTTCGTTGGTCACCAGGAATGTCAGAGGCAAAATTTTGCAACTCAACCCGTAGCCACATGCCCGGCAGAGGCCGATATATGGCAGGAACGCCCGCTTAATGGGGTACGACGCTCGGCCGAGCGCGCTCAGTTAGAGGCACGTAGTACACAAAGTCTAACATTCTGTGTGGTGTCTGTTCTAAGTCGTGTCTCCCTACCACTTTCGCGCAACGACGCTCTGAGCGTGTTTTTTAGGGAATTGACTAGTTTGAACCTGGGACCTGTTGCTGGTAAGGAGACGCCAGACCACACATGACATGTAGATTTCAGAAGAGTTCAGTGAGACTAGCGATGATATAACCAAATACTTAATGATTTCAGCGTCAGCTCCACTGCACTCCCTGTAAAAGAATCTTAATACTAACTAAATGTAGTGGAAGGGGTTCAAGGCTTTCCTATTTTTAGTTAGCAGTTAAGTTCACCATTGGAAATTTTATTCTACTCACAAAACATTGTTTATAAATTGCACTATTGATAAAAGGAAATGTTTTAATACAGGATGGTAAAAACCAACTGCGTTCAACAAAAATGTAAACGAATATTCCCTGAATGGGTTTCCAAGTTCTACAATGGATCGAAGGATGACCTATGCCATATCACATCTATAATCTAGGTTTAAATTAACTTTCACAAAAGAGAATACTATCAAAATGGTCTACAGTGACCCTCAATTATCTTTAATTACTTATCTAACTTGTCGTAAATTACAGTGGCTGATGTGGCTTCTCAATAATTATATAACAGAAAAATCATCGCGTTTCAGATTTTAACTTACGTAGCAAATGTGAATACCACGAGCTTCAATTGACGATCGACACTAGTATTACGTAGAAAGGGGGATGTAACAGGTGAGACTTCTGCAGTTCTGAGTGAAGCCTTATGCGCTCAAAAATGCGGCATCGCGTGCGTTCATTACCTTGTCGGTGTTTAGGCAGCTTCAGGGCGGCGTAGCTCCTCACATCTCGCCGTCTCGGAAGCAACTCTTTTCTAACTTCTCGTTACTACAGTTTACCGAAGTTGGTTTAAAAAAAAACTATCTGGCTGTGTTTTCATCTGGTCAATCAGGGTCTCAATGTCAACCATAAGCTCCGCCTACAAAAATTCTGTCTGTCCAATAAGAAACGTTATACTTTTCGTGGTGAGGCAATGTTTTTAAAGTTTGCAACGTAGCAGAGACGCGAAAAAGTCTCACGCTAAAACTTGCAGCTGGTGTGGCCGTTTTAATGTTATCGTAAGATCTATACTGTTCTTCTGGAGGGCTCTATCTTTTAACACGGGCTGGGGGTGGTCCTGTCGGTTACTTTTCAAGGTGGGGCAATGTTTTTAACGTTTGTAACGTAACAGAGACGCGAAAAAGTCTCACGCTAAAACTTGCGGCTGGTGTGGCCCTTTTAGTGTTATCGTAAGATCTATACTGTTTTTCTGGAGGGCTATAGCTTTTAACATGGGCTGGGGGGTGGTCCTGGAGGTTAGCTGGCGACGTGGGTGTCCGTCCCTTATCGTAGGGCCTTCTAGCTTAACACGGTTCTGCTCTCGGCTTCTGTTCTCGTTTCTCCCCTCGGAACTGCGTCTGTCTCACGGTGGGAAGGTGTGACATGCATTTAGGCATTCTTGTGTTAGTCTGTGGTATTCCATTTGACCACTCATTACTCGTATTACTTTAGTTAATTTAATGTCACGATTTATTCGGAGCTATGTGACGTACTACTGGATTTGCTTATCATGTCAAGGTTTTCATGAAAGGTGTTGGATTTGTCTGACACCTTACAAAACTACCGAGACTGACCACGATTGCCCGCAACTCGGACGTACGGAAACATTACTGCATGACTCTGATGACAAGAGAGGAGAGCGCAACTGCATCCAGGGATCGGTCGGTCGTGAAATCATGGGCGTACATGCGCCAGACTTTAGAGAAACTCCAAAGGCGCAAAAGTATGAATATTCCGCCTTAAAACATTATCTCTGAATTCAAAATTTTCAGTTTTACAAAGAGAAGCACAATTCACTGCTTCACGTATTGCTCAGTATGGCAGGGTACTATCCGAGTCATGGCCACTAGTATACAAATTGGAATTTGTCTGTGGCTACCTGGAAGGTTCAGTAGCAGGGCACATGCATAGCGTCGCAGCAAATTACCGCAGTTACGGCGAATTCAGAGAGGCTTTCCTAAATACCTGCTGGTCCAGGACATCCAAAAAAGGATTAAACAGGAGATTATGTTAGGAAGGGATTACGAAGCATCGGGGTGCCGCAGTCTGGTAAAGTTTTTCGAGGCGCTTGTCAACAAGATCCGTTACCTGGGCCAGCCCTATGGCGATAAGGATATAATGCGGCACTGCTACGTGAAACTGTCATTGAGGTACGAGGAACTGCTCATTGGCAAATGTAACGACACAACAGAGTCTTTCTAGAGTGCTCTACGAGAGTTGGACTTTGTCAAGGGCCCACGTGGCATAGCCGTGCGGTCTAAGACACCGTGCCACGGTTCGCACAGCTACCCCCTTCGGAGGTTCGGGTCCTCCCTCGGGCGTGGGTGTGTGTGTGTTGTCTTTAGCGTAAGTTAAAGTTAGATTAAGTAGTGTGTGCGCCTAGGGACCGATGACCTTAGCAGTTTGGTCCCATAAACTTTCCACAAATTTCCTTTCCTTTGTCAAGGAAGCACAGAGTGTGAGGGACCGAGTGAGACATAATGAACGGAATTTTCAAATTGCATCTGGTGGAAATAATGACGTTCAAAACACAAACAGAAACAGGGCGACAAGGAACGAGTATCAAGGCCAAAGATTTGGCAATGAGCCTCTCTGGAATGATAGAAGCAGACGGGGGTGTATGGTGGTAATTTTCAAGAAAACGGAAATAACAACAGATGGGAAATGCAAAATTCTAACCAGTTCATGCAGACGATCTGGAACTCAGGGCAAACAACGTATAATGGAAGGATTGGTAGTCAAAGCCAGCGACGTGATCACCAGAATGACGTAGTGGAAATCAGACCACCCTATCCCTCAAACAGAAACCGCAGCAGGAGTCCGCGTAGGAATTAAGAGTCGACCGCTGCTGCGCCCTCAGCCCTAAGCCAAACCGCACACAGAATAAGACTTGCACAGTTATATCATTAAGTTAGTGTTAAGAATCATTTGTTTCCAATTCATTTATGTAGTCACTCAGTGTACCGTTTTCTCTTTGTTTGCGCTTACACTTTTTGGATGATTTATTGTAGTTAGGAGATAAGGTCTTCTCCTGTGACATCTGATCAATGAATTTGGCGTTTGTAGTTTTCCGTCCAGCATTTGCATTTTTATAATTTACCGTGAATTTGTCACGTAATGGTGTCCTCTCATGTTTCACAGATAGAAAATTATTTCGTGGATAGGATTGTGGATTTCTCGGTGAATACTTCTTGAGTTTATGATAAAACAGGTTGATTTAACACTTGAGCATTGCTGTATTAGTAGATTGTCACGCCACAGCAAAGGTGTGTGTTGGAACAACGTGAAAATTGCATCCTTCGTTCAGAAATAATTGCACAAGTCTTGGAGACACAATTCTTCTCGATATTCATCTTGGAATGTAGTAATGGTTTGGTTTCTTCCGTTGATATGGTGTGCATTGCCCGTGGGGTGAATGCACGGTCTGTTCCACCATTAGGAGCGTGGAGGCAACCAACAGTGGTACCGCAGAAGTTGATTTGCCATGCAATAGTGAATCTTGGCGTGATTTTAATCATGCCACCGATATCTACGGGGGGTATCTTGCGAGATAGACATGGGTTGTTCACGTCAGAGGCGTGTTGATGTTCAAGTCTCAAGCATGTCTCTTGTTTTCTCTTGGTATTGTTCGATTAGGGTTATCGCCAGTGGATCGAGGTGATCTCTCTGGTGATTTTTGAATATTGTTACACTTATGGATAATCACCTATGGTGCGATATTTTCCGCTGGTGGTACTTTTTCGTCTGTGTTTATCGCTTATGGTTTATCGCTGGTAGTGCGGTGATGTTTGCATTGTGGTTTATCTATTGTGGATCACTAGCGCCAGAGGCGCGTCTTCGACGAAGTTTTGTATTACGTGGCGTGAGCACGTGGAGTACGAGTCACGGTAGTACGTTTTTAGATGACTAGGAAAGAAATGGCGAATGGGACCAGACAAAAACAGAAGTTAGCCATAAATCATTAAGCACTACAAATTAAAAAAAAAAAAAAACCTGGTATTATGTCTTCGCAGCAGTTGTTATTTGATGATATCTGTACATCGACTTTTGAGAGGTTAATTTCAGAGAGAAAGGTGAATACGTACTGAAGTCTGATCTATCCTGACAGCACGCTAAGGAGTATACAGAAGGCGGTGAGTGGTTTTTGACTCAGATTCTGCACCAGATAGCCGCATCAGCACCACCATCCAAGAATTGGTATCACGAGAAGCGTCAAAGACTCTAACGTAGATAGGGTTAGAGCTAGATGGACTTGGTAATGGGTAGGATATAAGTGGAAGTAAGTGTTGCATAGTGTGAGAGTACTTGAAGTATCAATTTGGAGGCTGTGGCGGCTTAGCCCATGGGGGTGCAAGTGTGGTATTGGGAAACTAACAAAACACTGACATACACTACAGCAACACGACTTCACCACTAGGAAATGATTAGTTTGTGTCTTTTAGGTAGCGATTAATTATCGATGGTATTTCAATTTTTTCAAAAGAACCTTATTAGTAATATTGTTTAAATAAAAGAAATTAGTAAGGCACATCTGATTTTTTTTGCATTAATCATATGGTAAGGTTTCAATTGCAAACAGTTCATATTTTTGTTCTGATTTTCTACGTATGTTTTTTTTGTAAACTTTCGTTGTAAAAATATGGCACAAGGTATGCGCTAAGGATTATGCAGAGGACTACGGTATTCCAAACGACGAATGAGAAGTGGACTCGTGACAGGGCGATGGGCAGGCAACACATACCACAACGTGGCTAGTGGGCTGGTGCTAGTGGGCTGGTGCGACGTAGCACGACCTCGAGTGTGGCTGCTGGCGTGACGTCACAGCATGGCGGCCACCCTGGACGAGCGACCAGCTGACGTCTGATGTTACCGTGTGGCCCCACCTGCAGCTGTCAGCTACAGGCGACCCATCCCCCCCTCCACCGCCCCCTGAGGCGACAGGGTAGGCACCTGACTGTCGTGATGACACACGGACAGCTCAAAGGCGACAGAGGACAGCACAGAGTCCTGATTGTTCCTATCACTGGTGCCACAGAGAGTGCAAGGAATTCCAGGTGCTGCAGCAGGTGCATTAGCAGGGATGCCTCGCCTGCAGCCAGGCCTGCCCCTGACGACATGCACCCACCCGGGGGCCACCGCTGTCTGACGCAAGGGGCTCGAGGGAGCAGACCTGAGTATAACGCCATTGCCGATGAGAAAGCCGGGACTGGGGAATGCCGGACCAAGCAAAAGACGTCTCTGGATACTCGCCGAAACAATGACGACTGCTGCTGGAGGATGATCTTCAATAAGAGTGACAGTTTGTCAACTGTTGCCCTATCTCTGGTCTGTCAATAGTCCAGATGCCTGCCTGTTGCTGCCATAGACAGGAGATAGGTCCTGTTACAGACACCCTGCCACCACTGACGATGTCAAGTAAAGGAGTAACCCTTCTCTCTGCACCAACTCACCACCTGCAGATGCCACATCCAACCTATGAGATACCTCAAGAGTGTAGTGCTGTATTGATTCATGTGAGTAAAGTAAAGTTAACTGTTGGACTCTGTAAAGATCCTTAAGAAGGGAGCAGTAGGCGACTTAAACGATTTTGTGTTTTTTTTTAAATCTTTTTTTGTGTGCCTTGCTATGTTTATTTTATTAGGTTAAATGTAATTTCTTACTTTTCTTTGCGATGTTTGTTACAAAGGCCAACACCATTTTCAGATGTGTACTGGGATACAAGGTCACTCTCATCTAAAAGATCACACACAACAAATGCACTAATATTCAAACCACTTTTTGAAGCTGATTCCTCTTTTTATTCTGTCTGTCATTTTTGTAAAGTCTCACTATGTTTCACATCTCATTTAAATGCTGTTTAATTTGTGTTAACACCACTTACACCATTGTACTAAAAGAACAGAAAGACGCCTTACTATGAAATCAGTTTAACAAATGACACACATCGCAGGAACACACACTGGGCTCGCCTAGATTTGCTGAATGCTTGGACAGAATTGGCGTGTTATTTGTCTCTATGGAAGACTGAATCACTGTGAATTCTTGGGCAGGGGTAACAAAAACTCCGAGGCAGAGAATGCTTAATGATCAATGATATTGTGTTGTAGTTAGGAAAACCAATCATCTCTGACCTCAGCTTTGGTGTAAATGAGTTAGTTAAATGTCTGCATAACCTTTTAACGTTTCCAGAATTGTATTTTGAGTCAGGAGTGTATGTCAAACACCTGAGGGTCCGCAAGAACAATTCTGACACCCAGAAAATCACACAACGTTTGCAGGAGTGCATCAGTGAGTGTGTGTATGACTCCTGGTTGAATGAGGTCAAGATAGCGTGAGGTCTTATTTGGTTGGCAAAAGTGTCATGGTCCGCCATGTCATTCTTGAAGACCCTATTAAAGTGTCATAATTTCTTCTGCTCCATGTCACACTAACCTCTGTATTGAAGTGTGACACCCTCCAAGCAGAAATTATTGGGTGACAGGGAGGACGTGAGAGGTGTCATGCCACTCTCTCACTTTAACATCACTGTCAGTCAGATTAACATTCATATTTCAGGTCTTGATCTCAGAGTTCCCCAGTACCGCAGTACACTTGGTATTTTTGGTTAACCATTTTTTATACATGAGAAAATTTTGGGCAGAATGTTCCTATAACTGGATGTGTAACCTGCAGAGAGCTTGTACCTGAGAGGCCATAGTGGAGGCGATGGAGAATAGGGAGAGAGGTGAATTGAGGACCATAAATGCTGAGTACAGTGACCTGGCCATGTGGGGGAATCTGGGAAAATGTGCTTAGTAGATCTTACCTGCATGGGAACTTCTGGCTAAAGCTGTCTCTTTCTTCCACTTAGGGTCCTACACTATGGTGCCAGTTCATAAAACGTTTTACTTGAGCCAGGCTGCAGTCCATCACGAAGGCGGCTACTTGGCTAAAAGTGGATGGAGGAAGCCAAACCATTTAAGAGAGACTATTGTAAACTGAGATTTTTTGCAAACAGTTGAAAGCTCATAAAACTCCGTGCAATCTTATGTTAGAAACTGGGACGATACGGACAGAGTGGCTGGTGTGCGTCTTTAGTGGAGGCAGAACTGTAACTTCTCACTCCCTTCCCCCCCCCCCCCCCCTTGCCGCCAGACGCTAAGAAGTTGCCAGGTTCATTTGGCGAGCGGAAAAACATATATTTCATGGCCATGACTGTCTGGAAAGCTTAACAGCCTTCTTTCAAAAACTGGAAATGGTCAGCCTGGAAAGATTAGATCATTCCGTAAATGAGGTACTGTGTTCCCATCTCGGTTGATAACTTTTACCAAAACTTGGCCATTCTTACCTTCAGAGCGACGCCTCCCTAGTTTAAAGTCATCTTTTTTCAGATAAGCAGATTCGGAATCGCTCATTGGTCCCTCTCAGGATATGCAAAGTAGAGGCTTGCCCCCTAGTGCGAGAACCCTGGTGTTGTGTCTGGACTGGCCAACAGGACAGTCAACAGGTGGGATTCAATGAGTAGAGGATAGTTTGATTGGTTTGTGCAACGTGGGGGTGGTTTCGTTTTTGCTAATTCGGCTCCTTTAGCGAGGCTTGGAGGAAAGTGGTGGTGATTCTTCAAGGTCTTCATCTTCTGATCCTTCTCTGATGGAGAACTTCAGCTCTTTCCGTATTGGGTGAGACTTGTGGTTTGTATTTTGCAGTGTTCTAAGAGCCAGTGGCAATTTCCAGCTGTACCAACAGTGGAATTGCATATAATCTCAAACGAATCGAGTGTCACGAGGCTGAACTTATTCGCCCTGAGTTAGCCATGTGAAGTTTCACAATGCCAGCATGTACGATCGTGCCTGTGCGTCACCTTAGTTTGACCAGACCAGCGAACGGATGCAACTCACACTGCAATCTGCCGGGATTTCACGGCTGCCGCGTTCTGATAAACAGCACGCCAGGCCGCGTAGTTAGCATACTTTCGTGGTCGCGTCACGACGTTACAGCTCCTCGCCCATAATGCGCCGTTTTCTGCTGCCGCCAAGTCAAGGTGAAAGGGCTAAGTATTGCTGCACCGCCATAGGGCTGTTAAATGATATTCACAGCTCCCTGTTCTTAGGTGAACTATAATTTGTGGTATACTTGATCGTAGTTGATTTCATTTGATTAGAGTTGGTCCTCACAGTAGATCATGAAAACAAAGTCAGATTACGTTGTTACAAAGGGATTAATTCAGGGAAGAATTAGTGTAGGTTTCACGCCAATGTGTGCTTTGCCTATCAAACACCATTACTTAACAGATTTGTGTTTGTAATTTTTGCGTAAGAGTTATCAGGTGGAGCTCCAGTTGTAGTTACAATACTAAATGTTTAATAAAACTTTTCATTATTTTGTAAACTTAAATACGCCAGTGTTCTCATTCATACTCCTACAATCTATTGCTTTTATTTTGTTGTGGTGGTTCATAGGTACACCAACAATTTAAGGTTCAATCTTATTAAATTACTAATTTGATTATTAATTTGAGCTCTGAAAGTGATTACAAGCGTAGGGCAACAAAAGCGCTATGAGTAAATTCACTAATTCACATATAAAAATTAAGGGTGTAGTTCAAGATTTTAGGGTATTGCGAAGATAATAGTTTTCTTCAATGCAAAGATAATAAATTTAACCTTCACTCAGACATATTTTTATGATTAAAGCAACTGGCGGTTTGAGAGACGACCTGAAGCTTGCCATGGATGCACAAGAGGCTACTATCATGTGCTTATTAGACTTCAGCAAAGCCTCTTAAACTGTCAGCTTCGACATTTTACTTGCCGATGTTAGCAGCCTAAATTTCTCGCAAATTGCGGTGGAATGGCTTTGCTCATACCTTACGTCTCACCAGTAGTGCGTCATGTGTGGCATCACGTAGTCACAATGGAAGCAGTATCAGGAGACCCCCAGGGTTCAATGTAGGATCCTATACTCTTTGGATTATGTGTAATTGATGTTTCATCAGTTTTGTCCCACTGAAAATACCATATTTATGCTGATGATCTGCAGTTGTGTCTGAGTGCAAAACCAATAAACCTGAAGACAGCTACCGATAATGCCAACACTGACCTCTGTGCACTGTCGAAATGAGCGTGGCACATAGTGCTAAAACTCAAACCATCAGAAACGGAAGCGCTACTGGTTGGTCATTCTAGGCTCATTAGTCCGAAATGTCGGGACTTCGTACCATCTTTAAATAGGACAAATATCAACTTTTCTCCTTCAGATAGGTGTCTAGGAGTAGTAATAGATAAAAAATATAATTTGGACTGAGCACTGAGCATGTAACTGCATCTGCATCTCTCTATGCCCTACAAAAATATTAAAAAGTTATTCCCTCTCGACTTGAAAAAGAAATTTATAAGAACCCTTATAATTATTGATTTCAGCGATGTCATAGCGAGAAACAAAACTGGCATTCTACGGATCAAAGCGTGGTATGTTAAGTCCCTTACAGGCAGGTAGGTTAGAAAAGTTAAAAAGGGAAGTGGATAGGTTGAAGTTCGATGTAGTGGGAGTTAGTGTAGTTCGGTGGCAGGAAGAACAGGACTTCTGCTCAGATGAATACAGGGCTAGAAATAAAAACAGGGGTATTGCAGGAGTGGGTTTAATAACAAATAAGAAAACAGAAATACAGGTAAGCTACTAAGAATAGCATAGCGAATGCATTATCATAACCAAGATAGACTAGAAGCCCATACCTATCACAATGGTACAAGTTCACACGCCAACTAGCTCTTCAGATGATGAAGAGATTGAAGGAATATACAGTATGATGAGGCAAAATAAATTATTCAGATGGTTGAAGGAGACAAAAAATTAATTGTGATGGGAGCCTGGAATTCCATAGTAGGGAAAGGAATTAAGGGAAAGCAGTAGGTGAGTATGGACTCGGAGAAAGGAATGAAAGACGAAGCTGCCTGGTAGAATTTTGCACAGAGCATAATTTAATCATCGCTAACATTTGGTTTAACAATCATAAAAGAAATCTGTATACGTGGAAGAGACCTGGAGACACCGGAATGTTTCAGACTGATTGTATAATGGTTAGACAGAGATTTAGGAAACAGATTTTAAATTGCAAGACATTTCCAGGGGCAGATGAGGACTCTGACCGCTGTAGATTAAAACTGAAGAAAGATAGTAAATTAAGGAGCTGGGACCTGGATAAATTGAAAGAAAGAGGGGGTGTTGAGAGCTTCAGAGGAAGCATCATGCAAATGAAACAGGCGGAAGGGAATAGAAATGTCTAAAAAATGAGATTGACAAGAAGTGCAAAATTGCTATGCATGAGTGGCTAGAGGACAAATGTAAGGATTTAGAAGCTTTTATCACTAGGGGAAAGATAGGTACGGCGTACAGGACAGTTAAAGAAACCTTTGGGGGAAAACAGAAACAGCTGTATGAATATCAAGAACAAAGACAGTAAACCTGTCCTAATCAAAGCAGGGAAAGGGTTGGGATTGGGTTGCTTGGGGGAAGAGACCAAACAGCGAGGTCATCGGTCTCATCGGATTAGGGAAGGACGGGGAAGGAAGGAAGTCGGCCGTGCCCTTTGAGAGGAACCATCCCGGCGTTTGTCTGGAGCGATTTAGGGAAATCACGGAGAATCTAAATCAGGATGGCCGGACGCAGGATTGAACCGTCGTCCTCCCGAATGCGAGTCCAGTGTGCTAACCACAGTAGGGAAAGTTGAAAGGTGGAAGGGTAGAAGGTCTATACAAGGGAGATGAACTTGAAATCGATACTATAGACAGGGAAGCGAACGTAGATGAAGATGAGGTGGGAGATATGACATTGAGAGAAGGATTTGACAAAGCTGTGAAAGATCTAATTCGAAACAAAGCCCTGGTCGTTGACGCATTCCGTCAGAACTACTTATAACCAGCCACGCAAAACACTTCCATCTGGTGCGCTAAATTTATGAGTCAGGTGAAATGATCTCAGACTTCAAGAAGAAGTTTCTACATCCCTACTTTGCGAGATCCATGATATACGCCTAATATGTATAAAGCACTTCCTGCCGGCCGCGGTGGTCTAGCGGTTCAGGCGCTCAGTCCGGAACCGCGCGACTGCTACGGTCGCAGGTTCGAATCCTGCCTCGGGCATGGATGTGTGTGATGTCCTTAGGTTAGTTAGGTTTAAGTAGTTCTAAGTTCTAGGAGACTGATGACCACAGATGTTAAGTCCCATAGTGCTCAGAGCCATTTGAGCCATTTTGATCACTTCCTCGCAGTAATCATCGTCGGTCTTCCAGTATTATACTGCAGGGTGGTACATGTCCATGAGCGGTAAACGCCTGAAATTTCAAAGGGCACATCAGTGAGGTCACCGGCGTACGTGTCGCTAACAGATATCTTTATCTAACTAATTTGTTATTTTAATCAGCTTAGGTCTCTGCTACGAAACTGAGCATGTGTTAAACGTCATGTTACACTAGATGCATGTTTGATGACGCAATGTGAATTGGATATCGCCACAAACCAACACGGGAACACACAGGGGTGATCTGTTGTGCAGGCCAATTTTCAACAATGTGCGCTGAACGGGGTGCAGCGAGACACTCGTGTCTGCACCAGCACTGTACTCTGCCGTCAGATCTTTACAGAACAGGCAAGCCTCCGGCCTTCACATCCTGGGACGTGGCTCGGAGGTCCAACACTTGTCGCCGACTCGTGGTTCAGTTTCCAAACACACACACACACACACACACACACACACACACACACACACACACACACAAACAAACAAACAAACACACACACACACACACACACACACACACACAAACAAACAAACAAACACACACACACACACACACACACACACACACACACACACACACACATACACAAACACACACACACACACACACACACACACACACACACACACACACACACACACACACACACACACACATACACAAACACACACACAAACACACACACACAAACTGAGGACTGGGAAGAACTTACGTAGTAAAAATGTATTTAAAATACATTGTGGTGCGATGAATACTCAACACCCGCAATATTAGGCTGCTTTCAACAAGATAATACTTCACCGAGGCACAAGATATTCGATTAGTTATTTGTAGTCCTCCCAAAGATTTGAATAAAGTACTGTGGCATCGAAGGCTGTGTAATCAAGTAGACTGGGACGTATCACGAAGTAAATGTAAGCTGTTTGTGAAAGATTTTGTCTCACAGACTTATTCATTTGTAAGTATTTGTTATGCCTAAAGAGTGGCAGAATTCATGTGAAACAACCATTCTGGAAGCAAAACACGGCACATTTCCACTTGAAAAAAACAGTTTGATACTTGCATGTCTGCAGTTAACCCGAGTGGAATGGCGCAGGGGTTAGGACACTGGACTCACATTCGGAAGAGTGCGCTACAGGTACTGGTTTTCGATCATTTCCCTAAACAGCTTAGTGAAAATGTCGGGACAGTTCTTTTTAAACGGCACGGGCGATGTCCTTCCAATCATGCCCCAGTCCGAACATCTGGTAAGTCTGTAATGACCCCATCATCGGCGGGACGAAAACCTTAATCTTAATCTTCCTTCCTTCCCTCCTTCCTTTTCATAAGGTTACTGTAACATGCTACTCGTATTTTGTGAGACTGTAACCAGTATTTGTCGAAGCTCAAATAGTTTACAAATATGTTTAACGTATCAAAAGATACCCAACGTTGAGTAGATGCCTCGCTCTCTATATGTGGGATCCAAGGACGTGACGCCGTCAACAACCTATGGGGACCCGCTGTCTAAACTTCCCCTCTGCCCCTCGTTGAGTTGAACAGGAGCTGCTCGGGGTCTCCAATTTAAATGGTGCGATAGCTCCGCGACAGGGAAAATCCGCTCAAGATCGGGATTCAAAAAATGGCTCAAATGGCTCTGAGCACTATGGGACTTAACATCTGTGGTCATCAGTCCCCTAGAACTTAGAACTACTTAAACCTAACTAACCTAATGACAGCACCCACATCCATGCCCGAAGCAGGATTCGAACCTGCGGCCGTAGCAGTCGCGCGGTTCCGGACTGCGGTCCTAGAACCGCTAGACCACCGCGGCCGGCTAAGAAGACTGGGGTTGCAGGCAAGTTTTACGAAGGCCAGATATTGGTGGTTCGGCATTGCCAAGACTCGTCACAATCTAGCCATCTATCTTTGTCAGCATCTACGCAAAGAAGAGATACCGTGGTGGAACTATTTGTTGAAAGCAGGAGGAACGCCTGAAAAGTGGCAGAATTCATGTGGAACTGCCACCCTGAAACCAAAGAACAGCACACTTCCATTTAATAAAACCAGTTTGATACTTGCATTTCTGTAGTTAAAGCGCGTGGGATGGTGCACTGGACTCGCTTTCCGAAGAACGTGTGCTGGTACTGGTTTTCGATGATTTCTCTAAATCGCTTAGTGAAAATGTCGGGGACTACTATAGGGTAGTCAAGAGCTCTAGTAAGTGATTTTTGTAATGTCACTGACAGAAAATGCCTTGCGGTCACAACACTCAATAAACTGCTTCTTATTCTTGCACACTTCTTTGTTAAACATTTGACCATTGCCATTTACGTGGTCTAAAGCTACATCTACACCTCCGTACATGCTCCGCAAGCCACCGTACAATGGATGGCTGAGAGTACCTTGTACCGCTATTAGTCACTCCTTCCTATTCAACTCGTAAATGGAGCGAGAGAAAAACGACTGTCTGTGTGACTCAATATGAGCTTAATTTATGAGCTTAATTTAATCTTCTTGGTCCTTACGCGATTTGTACGCTGGCTGCAGTGGAACCGGTGCACACGTCAGAGAAGAGGCTAGAATGATGACGACGAAACGCGGGAAGATCGCCTGCGGTCGGGACTCAAACTCCCTCCATAGGCGAGCAACAGGGCAGACGAATGGCAGACCCAGCACAACAAGAGCAAGGCAGTAGCAGTCCAGGCTAGTGTGACAAACTTTCGACATAACGCTGTCAACAGATGAAGTACGAGCCACAATCTAAATCGAGACCAGAGAAGGAAACGAATATGAAAGCGAAGTCGTCGGCGAGTAGTCAGTACTACGGTGGAGACAGTGACGTAAGCTGTCAGACAAAGTACACGACTGACTGAGTGGTCTTTTCTTTCTTTCTTTATTCTTATATCATTGCCCTGCCCCAATGGGCATGGGAGGTGTGTCTGTGGCACCATCCGCCGCTCTTCAGCCGAAAGATATTACATGAACTAAAAAAGATTATATGAAACATAATAAGACGATAAAAGGAGAATGTACGAACATAATAAGGAGGGAGACAATAGGAGTTAAAAATATGCTGCAATCGAGACGGTTATTGTGGGACACAGCTTAAAAAGGTCCACATACAGATAAAAATACACTGGACAATGTGCGTAGCACTTAAAACACATTGGAGTCACAAGTACAAGATAAAATAAACACCACAGTATTAAAATGCACACTAAAACGATGGCACTTGAAAAACGCTGGACTACATGGAGCATACGTGACAAAGTTTAAAACTGTGAAAAAAAAAAAAAACGGGAGGAACCTGCCGATGGAGGGGAGATATGAGACGAGGGAAGACAAGGAATAGGAGGGGGCAGCAGGGGAGGGGGACTGGAGAGGGTGGGCTGAAGAAATGGGCTCAGGTGGCACATCAAGGGGCAGGAGACGGGGAGGGTGGGAGAGGGAAAGCAAGTCAGGAGGGAGCGCAGAGACTCCAAAGGGGTTTACTGGAAAGGTAGGGGGCGTAGGAGGGAAGACAAATCGCTCAGGGGAAGGGAAAGGGGAGAGGGAGCCATGAGGAGGGAGGAGAAGATGGGGATGGAGTTGGCGGGAGGGGTAGATATCAAGGCGAAGCTCATCGTCCAGGAGAGGTAGCTGCTGGAAGCTGCGTTGGTAAAGGAGGTGGAGGGCGTGGAGGTGGAGAGGTGGCGAGCCACAAAGGTAAAGGCGCTGTAATGGGCTGGGGGTAGAGAGGATAGGAAACACCAGGGGGCAGAGGGATCAAGTCTGTGGGCGATGTACAGTCGTGATCAAAAGTATCCGAACGACCTGAATTGCATTCCGCCTAATTCGCATACAACCCTCATATCGCAGCTGTCTAGCAGGTCCTCTAATCGCTCCTCAGTATAGTCGTTTGAGTATTGAAAATGGTTCCAACAAATCACCACTAGAAAACACTGCTCTGTATCGCAATAACTCAAGATGTAAAGTAGTACCACGATACTACAAATATCAGGGAACACCTTATCACAGATAAGACTGTCCTTAAGGCTTGTAAGCTCACATTTATTACAATAAACGACATACCTGAAATGTTACCCCACTCATTAGTACGTCAGATAGGAAATGCATGTAGTAAGTTCATCGTATTCATGATCCACTCTTCAAAGTAACATACCGTACTTATTATTTAACATAAAATGACATTAAAAATTTAAGTTTTTCACGAGCTGCTAGTTGAAAATATGTATGAACTTCAAATGATACGACGAACCGTCTCGTTCTACATAGGGATTCAAACTCAGGTCATGCAGACTAAGCAAAGATTTAGTGACAGACGGAAACTGACAGTCATTCTTGACTAGGCATACAGAGAGTGATATACCTCGATTTTAGACAATATCAGTTAGGAAACATCGACTTTAAATTACATAACGTAAACATTTTTAACAGACGCGAATTTCTACCTAGCATCTATTGTCCCTGTTAATGAACTACGAGAGATATTAAATATTGCTTCTTCACAAGTAACTTACTTGAAATGCCGTGAGGTAAAGCCTTGTGCTGGACAGGGATTCGAACCCAGAACCTAATCGGATTGTTATCGAAGCACAATCAGCTTTGACATATGGGATTTTGTCGGCAGTAGCAAAATGTTTCAACTGAAATGACGAGACGAAACATTAACTTTTTCCTTCGCAGGACTCCAACCCGGCACCAATCGCTGTTATATTCTAGATAAAACGAACGTTAAAGATGGGTTTCTTACACCAGCAGCAACTTGTGAGCATGTTTGAACTAGAAATAATATGACGAAGAGTTCAGTGCTGACTGGTAGTCGAACCCCACATACATTGTTGTTGACTACTCACGAAGAGACGTCAGCTACCGAATTTTACGCCACCAGCAGCTCGGAATAAGATCCTTGAACTTACAGTGATCTTACAAATAGTTCTGTGTCTGACTGGGAGTCAAAAACATCAGATATCGTTAGTGTAGACAACGAATGAAAATACATTAAGAATCAAAATTATTATCCACCAGCAGATAACTGTTCTCATGCTACAGCTTGATAATACATAATGAAAACTTTAGTGCCGAGCCAGGATTCGAACCTATTCACGTACAATATGTGGAGATGTTGGGGAATCTGCAGTTTTGAACAAACAACAAATTGTAGTCGAGCTGTATTGTCACAAAGAGATCAAATTCCGCCTTAAGGGCGGTCTGAGCTGCATTCCCAGTTCAGAACCAATTTTATCAACATACAGAGGCTCGAATAAAATGTGAAATAAGTGTCCTGTGACCCTACATAGCGTTTGTTTCGTCACTAGAAATAAATAACTAGTATAAGAAATGTCACTGGTGATAGAGTTTCTACATTGCGCCACTCATGACTTTATTACAGTTGAACCTAATGTCTACATGGTAGAGAAGGAATATCATGTTTAATGTGATTTTCGTACCACAATGTCATTATAACTTCTTCACTTGGTGTAGCCAGAAGAGAATAGAATCTATATCTCCCTATCAAAAATCATCGGCGGATGATGGAGTCGAACCCAGACCATCAGCATTTGAATCTATCAGCAATCCATCTGACAAACACACCCTCTTCCCTGTGGCTTATTTTTCTATTGTTGTGCTATTTGTTTGTTGAAAAGGTCGTGCAGTGCAAAAGAAAAGCTGTGTCTCTCAAAAGTCTACATCCAGCCATATGCATTGTCTCACAACACTGTGGAATGCGGAAGTTCTGGAGGAATTGTTGCCTTCTGGAGCAGCTGTAGCTGCGATTCAGCTAGTAGTGTAACGGTAAGTGTAGTGCACTGTAGAGAGAGAAAGAGAGAGAGAGAGAGAGAGAGAGAAGACTGAGAGAGGGGGGGAGAGAGAGAGATAGAGATAAATATAAAAAAGAATGAGAGAGAGAGTAAATAATTGTTGTGAACAAATTGCATCATGGTATGTAAAGAAATCTTTCATGAAAATGACATGTTCCACATCATTATGAAATGTCGTATTCATGATCTATGGAAAAAATATTAATCTAATCTAATATAATCTAATCATATTGCTGACTAGCCATGAAGAGTCATCAATTACCGAAATTTTCGCCAAATCTAAACTTGAAAATAAAAGACCACAGTTTTTGTAATAAACCGGGACTCCTGTCAAAACCCTTTGGTTCCTCTTAACTAACCACGAAAGATGTCTGATATACCTCCATTCAGAAGTAACAAAGTGTGCATGCATTTAAAGATGAAGCGCTTGATGTGAAGTCCTGTGATGGAGATACGAACCCAACACGTAATCTCATTGTTAACTAAGTAAATTCAAATGTTATGTGTCGGTTTTTCTTACCAGCTGCTAGGTGTTTGAATCTAAAATAAGGATACAAATTTTTGTACCTGAACGACAATCGAACCGCACACCTACCGTCCTTCTTTATCATCCACGAACACAGCTTAAGTATCAATTGGTTATTCACCAACAATAAGATGTGTGCACGTTTGACCAGAAATAACGACACCTATTGCGAATGTTGGTAACACATGAACAGACTATAAAATGACATGTTAATTTTCATTAGCAGGCTAGTGTGCACGTGATAGGGCTTGAAATGAAATTATGAATATATTTGTACTGGATCAGTATTTGGACCCACCTACTTACCTTTGGAGGAGAGCTAGAGAAGATTGCAGTCTTTGGAAAAGGAACGAAATGATTGAAGTATACTGTTCCGAGACATTCAGATCCTCGGAAGAGGAGATACGAATTCGAATCACAGTCCAGTACCAAATTTTTCAACGCCTATAGTTCAAACAAGTACAAGTAAAATAAGAGCCCTGTTGCTTTAAATGGCTATCGATTCATCAAATAAAATAAAACTTTCTAATGTAAGTAAGTTTACGCTGGCGACAGTATTTCTGTTTACCATGACTTCCGCCTATGTTATTTCCCAACGTAAACCGGCTGTGCCCATTTGGTAATGAAGGAACGTGATGTTTAATGCGGATTCTGAATCATAACGTCTTCTCTTGAGGTGACCAGACGTAAAGTAAATCTTTTTGTGCCTCTTAAAAGTAAATACCTGAACCCACCAGGCCATTGTGGCGATATTTCCCAGCCCCAGGAGTGTGCTGTAACGGATCATATGGTTAGCTTACAAAATTAGTCATGGTGGAAAAATGCAAGTCTATTAAATGGTTAAGTAGAAGCAAGCTTCTGACATGGAGATTATGCTGTTCTCGTGTCAGTAGGATGTAAAGACTCTTCTAGGCATCGTAGCCTCGATGTGAAGTCATCTAAAATTTTCACTAATTCAGCAAATTTCTTAGTTCGAGAAAATCCACTGTGAAGTTTGAAGTTACCGGATAATTCGATTATTACCGTCATTACTACTATCATTTTCTTCACACCTCTGCTGGAACACATGTGCCTGAACATAATTTAATGCCTTTTGGTCATTATAGAAGTAGTTGCCCAAGAACAGGTTCTTTCACTGTCTATGGAATTATTTTCGTGTTAATATCAAACATCAGCAATTACTCGTTGATTACATTAAAATTAAGTAATTGATGAAGAAGTCACTTGATAACAAAAACGCGCTGTCTTTCTTCATTTACTTGCCCCTAGATATGGCTGTCGAATACTGCCAAACCTAAAGCCAAGGGATCTTACTGCCTCCCGATATACGTCGCTGTCAGTTCTTTCATATGATTTGGTCGACGTGACCTGTTTCAAGTTGTGTATGACAGAGAATGTTTTAGAAAATTAATTGTTTTCCTTTGCAATAAACAGAAAGACTTTCATTCTAAGATATCCAACTTCAAAATTTTCGCAATATTAGTTCAAATTTAATATTCGCTTCTGTAATGTAGGAAAGTACTTCACAGTTGCAAAACCCGCATCCGACTCATTGTCCTTACACGTAGTCGCTGACCATAAATTCTGACACCAGTTTAAGTAATCTAATGTAGCGAAGACTGTTTGCCAGTGCTCTTCCTCGCCGGAAAATACACAACTAACCCATTGGGCTCCATAAGTACACTGTAACAGTAATTTCTGTGCGTATGCAATGCATACGGATTGTAGAATTTAGTGGTGCTCTCTCTTCCACTTCTGTATACAAGATGCCTGATCTAAACGGGCCCTTTAACATTACAGGCCCTTGTCAGTGCAACATCATACTGAGAACAGTAATTTGCTTTTACTGACAAACTCACTGTTCGTTTTACCTGATTTTGTAATCATTTAAATAAAACAACATGACCTTCCAGTGTACATTTTTTCTCATAAGACGCATAATGACAATAAAGATTGAGGCATCAAAGAGAGTCCATTTATGTTGTTTAATTTTTCTTATTTTCTGTTTATGCCAATTTGAAGGCACTACATTCAATTCAGTTCTCTTTACTTTGGTGCAGGGATGCGCAAGTGCCAACGCAGGCACAAACTAGAGATCCTTAATTTTAATGCCAAGCAGAAGCCACAGTGGTGGCTATATGGCGGCAACGTTATAAATAGCAAGACTGCGATTACGAAGGTCTCGGCTTCGATCGCTGGTCAGTTCCACGAAGTTTATCTCCCATTTTACACTTATTTCCCCTCGGGCACTGTTTGTTGATGTGAAAAATGCCGAGCTGCATTGCGGTCCGAAAGCCACGTTAAGCTGTAGGTTCCCCAATTAAATGTCTAGGCAAGTCAACTCAAAGGAAAGCAACGGCATACCATCTCCCACAGGACCGTGCCTATTGGAGCACTAGCCGCGCGGGATTAGCCGAGGGGTCTAAGGCGCTGCAGTCATGGACTGTGCGGCTGGTCCCGGCGGAGGTTCGAGTCCTTCCTTGGGCATGGGTGTGTGTGTTTGTCCTTAGGATAATTTAGTTTAAGTAGTGTGTAAGCCTAGGGCCTGATGACCTTAGCAGTTAAGTCCCATAAGATTTCACACGCATTTGAACATTTTATTAAAGCACTGTGGTGTTCAAACCAATCTTCTAACTGATGACTGCTTTACTCTACTATGATTTGCAAAGTTAATGATTTTCAAGTTATTAACATTTTTGTGTTTTCATGCTGTAGCTTTGATACCAGTAAACGTAAGTAACCGGCCGAGCACTGTCACCGTTCGAGTAGTCAAGGTGGTAGACGACGATGCTGTCGACCCCAGTTACAATTCTGTTCATGGCTATGTTTCAGTCCAATACCCCTTTGTGCCTTTCTGTGTATTTCAAGATATACTTTTATACAATTGGTACGCATCTACATCCATATCTGATAGAGCTGTATTTAGCAACATGGATCAGATATGTTTTCCGAGCAATATATCAGACAATACATCAGTGTAGCGAGATTTCGTTTGTGTGTTGCGCATGGTGCAAGAAATATCTGTGTTTTGCTTGCTTCTGTGATAGGTTTCACCCCAATGAATGCACGCAAGCTCACGAATAGACTATAAATATTTACAATTACGCAATAATACGCTTAAAAGGTGTTTTTTTGCGTTATATAACCCGATGAAAATAACTTTAAATAGATTATATGCCTACGTAATTATTACACGCGCTTCTTGATGCTTTCCTCAAAAAATTAAAAGGAAAAGAAAAAGAGAGAAAGAGAGAAAGAGAGAGAAAACAGAAATGTATTTCAAATATCAGCTCGGTGACGCCATGTTCGTCTCGTGATGTAAAGCAAGGATAGGTTACCGTGGATAGTATTATTTCATTTCTTATAATACAGTGCACAATTTTCGTAGAGTTTTTTTAATGTTGTTTAAACAATAGTAAATACGAGAGAGAAATTAATCATCAACGATATATGAAATCCTCTGATGATATCTATAACAGACTCACAATGCACATGCAGTTTATTGATTATATGCATGTAGAAAACTTGTTCAGAGTTAAAGCTAATAAACAAGGTTTGAAGAAGAATAAAATGCCACTACCACACGACAGCTAATGTAGAAAATACTTTTCTGACGTATTTTGGCACGATGCGTTCTTCCCATACATAATACAAAAGTTTCGAAATGCATCTGCCGCCTGGCCATCTATTAAACCTGAAAAGACCAAAATGTCACAGTAGTTGGCCCTTTTTCCACATGCGACTATTTGGGTTGACAAGAGAAGGGAATTATGTTCAAAGTTACATTAGATTGATAACTTCAGCAGACAGCAGAATAGCGTTTTAAAAAATGTAGCAGTGAATGTATCTGAACCCGCGACATTTTGTCAACGGTGCAACACTTACCGTTACACTACTAGCTGAACCGCAGCTACAGCTGCTCCTGAAGGCAACAAAAAATCCTCCAAAACTTCCGCATTCCACAGTGTTGTGAGACAATGCATATGGCCGGATGTAGACTTCTGAGAGACACAGTTACAGCTTTTATTTTGCAGTGCACGACGTTTTCAGTAAACAGATAGCAAAACAGAGTGGCTCAAGTGCAAAGGAACACTTCCTATTTAAATTTCTGCGTCCTACCCTGTTGGCAGTGCTGTTATGTGATTTTATTTCGGTGATTACAAAATAGAGTCGAATGTATGCACTGGGTAGGCGAGGCAGCTAGTTCATGGCGATTCGGTCAACAAAGTAAATGAATGTACTGAACATGCTGCAAATCACCACAGGGAGCCTGTGTGTCAGAATTCTCATCCAGTGTGGCGCAATGGCGTTACAATAGAAAAATGAGCCACAGGGAAGAGGGTTTAGTGGTCAGTAGGATTGCTGATAGATTCATATACTGATGGTCTGGGTTCGATTCCATCTTCTGCCGATGATTTTTGATAGGGAGATACAGATTCTATTCTCTTCTGGCTACACCAAGTGAAGAAGTTATAATGGCATTGTGATATGAAATTCACATTAAACATGACATTCCTTCTCTACCAAGTAGACATTAGGTTGAACCGCAATAAAGTCATGAGTGGCGACTTGTAGAAACTCTATCACCAGTGACATTTCTTATACTAGTTATTTATTTCTAGTGGCGAAACAAACGCTATGTAGGATCACAGGACACTTATTTCACCTTTTATTCGGGCCTCTGTATGTTGATAAAATTGGTTCTGAACTGGGAATGCAACTCAGACCGCCCTTAAGGCGGAATCTGATCCCTTTGTGACAATACAGCTCGACTACAATTTGTTGTTTGTTCAAAACTGCAGATTCCTCAACATCTGCACATATTGCACGTGAATGGATTCGAATTCTGGCTCGGCACTAACGTTTTCATTATGTATTATCAAGCTGTAGCATGAGAACACCTATCTGCTGGTGGATAATAATTTTGATTTTTGATGTATTTTAATTCGTTGTCTACACTAACGGTATCTGACGTTTTTGACTCCCAGTGAGACACAGAACTATTTGTGAAATCACTGTAAGTTCAAGGATCTTATTCCGAGCTGCTGGTGGCGAAAAATTCGGTAGCTGACGTCTCTTTGTGTGTAGTGAACAACGATGTGTGTGGGGTTCGACTACCAGTCAGCACTGAACTCTTCGTCATATTATTTCTAGTTCAAACATGCTCACATGTCGCTGCTGGTGTAAGAAACCCATCTTGAACGTTCGTTTTATCTAGAATATAACAGCGATAGGTGCCGGGTTGGAGTCCTGCGAAGGAAAAATTTAACGTTTCGTCTCGTCATTTCAGTTAAAACATTTCGCTACTGCCGACAAAATCCCATATGTCACAGTTGATTGTGCTTCGACAACAATCCGATTAGGTTCTGGGTTCGAATCCCTGTCCAGCGCAAAGCTTTACCTCACGGCATTTCAAGTAAGTTACTTGTGAAGAAGAAATATTTAATATCTCTCGTAGTTCATTAACAGGGACAATAGATGCTAGGTAGAAATTCGCGTCCGTTAAAAATGTTTACGTTATGTAATTTAAAGTCGATGTTTCCTAACTGATATTGTCTAAAATCGAGGTAAATCACTCTCTGTATGCCTAGTCAGGAATGACTGTCAGTTTCCGTCTGTCACGAAATCTTTGCTTAGTCTGCATGACCTGGGTTTGAATCCATACGTAGAACGAGATGGTTCGTCGTGTCATTTGAAGTTCGTACATATTTTCAACTAGCAGCTCGTGAAAAACTTAAATTTTTAATGTCATTTTATGTTAAATAATAAGTACGGTATGTTACTTTGCAGAAGAGATCATGAATACGACGAACTTACTACGTGCATTACCTATCTGACGTAATAATGAGAGTGGTAACATTTCAGGTATGTGATTCATTGTAATAAATGTGAGCTTACAAGCCTTAAGGACAGTCATATCTGTGATAAGTGTTTTCTAGTGGTGATTTGTTGGAACCATTTTCAATAGTCAAACAACTGTACTGAGGAACGATTAGAGGACCTGCTAGACAGCTACGATATGAGGGTTGTATGCGAATCAGGCGAAATTCAATTCAGGTCGTTCGCATACTTTTGAGCCCGACTGTACAGTGTTTGGATGTGTTCGAGGAAAAGGAGTAGATTTGAGAAGGGGATGAGGTCACCTACGATCCTTGCGGGGGACGGGAGGCGGATATTGGAAGCGAGGTGGAGTACGTGGCATTCGAGGATTTGGAGGGCTGTATAGAATACGGGTGGGGCGGTCTATTGTGGACTTTGTATTGGATTGTAAGTCTGGTACCGCACGCCGCGGTATTTGAATCCCCGCCAGACGTCATGCACGCCGCGTTATTTGAATCCCCGCCAGACGTCATGGACTTCGAAGACCCCTAGAGGTATCTGCACCGTCGCGCCGTAAACTGTGGCGGCGCGCGCCTCCTGGCCCGCATTTAGCATGAGGGCGCCACAGTGGAACACGTGGTTCCAGCGGCCAATAGCGGCGCCCCCGATAGAGTATTTAAGCGCCTGCCTCTCGCTCAGCCAACAGATGCCTACACCTTTTTCCCCTCTGCCGGTGTGCCCCAAGGCTCCGTCCTCTCCCCCCTTCTGTACCTTTTGTATACGGCGGACATGCCGCCGCCGCCAGCCCCCGTCCACCTTCTCCAGTTTGCCGATGATACCGCCTTCCTTGCCCTTGCCCCCACCCTGCAGCGCTCCCAACGCCTTCTCCAATCCCATCTTGACCGGTTCCCTGCTTGATGCAACCAGTGGTTGCTCAAGGTCAATCCCTCCAAAACCCAGGCGATGATTGTAGGCAAAACCACCCCTTCCTTCCGCCTCCTTGATTTCTACATCACCATCTATGGCCGTCCTATCGCCCTCACTCCCACCCTTAAGTACCTTGGCGTCACCCTCGACCGTCGCCTCTCCTGGACTCCCCATCTCCAGACAATCCAAGCCAAGGCGCGTTCCCGCCTCCGTCTCCTCAAGCTCCTTTCCGGCCGTACGTGGGGTCTGGATCCCTCCACCATCCTCCACACCTATAAATCCCTTATCCGCCCTATCCTTTGTTATGCCCATCCGGCTTCGATCTCCGCCCCCCCCTCCCTTTTATAAATCCCTCCAAATCCTTGAACGCCATGCTCTCCGCCTCGCCTATCTCATCCGTCTCCCCTCCCCCACGCGGATCCTGTACGATCTCATCCCGTTCCCCCACCTCCTCCTTTTCCTTGAAAGCATACGGATCCTGTACACCTCCCGTAAACTTGATCCTCCTCACCCGCTCGTCTCCCCGATCCTCTCCCACCCCCACCTGCTGCCGCGCCTGTATTCCCACGTCCCACCCGGTCTCCATCTGTCCACCCTCCTTACCCTCTCCCAAGGTGTCTTCCGCCAGCTCCCTCTCCCTGATGATGTCCTCGTCCCCTCCATCTACCCCTCCTATCAACTTTGACCCTGCCCCACCCCCCACTTCCCGTGTCCTTTCCTTTCGGCACCCTCCCTCCCCTCCCTTCTCTTCTCTTCCCTTCTTTTTCCATCTCCCCGTCTCCTCCCTTCCCCCTCTTCCCCCGGGCTTCCTCTCCCCCTTCCTCCCTCCCCCCTATCTTCCCTGCCCGTGGCATCTCTGCTCTCCCCTCTCGCTCTCCCACTCCCCTTCCTCCTCCTCCTCTCTTGGCAGGTCCCCAGACTCGCACACGCATAGTGAACATTTGCGCGCCGGAGATCGTCGCCTTCTGTGTCTCGTGTGTGTGACGTCATATAGTGTTTTTGGTGTCCGCCATCCCACTCCTACGTTCACTTGTGCCGTCGGACTCATCAGTGTTTTTGTGCGCCGCGCCAACGTGTTTTCAGTGTTGTTATCGTCACATGTGAACGACTCCGTGTTTTTTGTGTCTCTGTGACCTCTCTCTTTTGCCCGTCACTTTGTTCATTGTCATTCACCATTTTTTGTACTCTTGTAAAACGCTATGGCTGAAGACCGGCGTAGTGTGCCGCTGCCAGCCTACCTGAGATGTACAGGTTTTAAAATAACAATAAAGTAAAAAAAAAAAAAGCTCAGTCAGCCAGTCTAACCTTGCGTACGTCTCTGGACACATCGCCTCGCCTTAGACAGTTTATTCACTTTCTTGTTCTGTGTACGAGTGGATGTGGTTGTTAAGTTTTCATGTGACTCCATTGTATAGATCTTGTTGTTGCTCATTCTGTCCTTCGTTGGTCGTGTCTGTCCTCTCCTGTTGTGTTGTTGTTTGTAGGCTGCTCCGCAGGTCCCGCCACGCTTTCTGTCACTTCAACCCCCCGACTATTCTGGTCGCCATTACAACAGTAAGGAGGTGGGGTGTCCAGGTGAGGTGATAGTTGAGGGCGAGGCCAAGATATTTCAAGCTAGGAGTGAGTTCGATAAAACGATCATAAATTGTGGAGCTAGAGGGAGTGGGTGGTACACCCTATGAGGCCGGCCGTTGTGGCTGAGCGGTTCTAGGCACTTCAGTCTGGAACTGTGCTGCTGCTACGGTCGCAGGTTCGAATCCTGCCTCTGGCATCGATGTGTGTGATGTCCTTAGGTTAGTTAGGTTTAAGCAGCTCTAAGTCTAGGAGACTGATGACCTCAGGTCTTAAGTCCCATAGTTCTTAGAGCCATTTGAATCATTTTGAATGCCCTATGATGATTGCCTGGGTCTTGTAAGAGTTTATGCAAAGGAGCCACTGGTTCCACTAAGTGGTGGACTGGTCAAGGTGGGCTTGAAGGACACGTTGGGACCGTTGAAGGGCAGGATGGAGGGCCAGGAAGATGGAGTCATCAGCAAATTGGAGGAGGTGAACAGGTGGGCGAACTGAACGGTCGGTCTGTGGTGGTATTTATGCCAACTGCGATGGATACTATTGACCACTGTTTCACGTAGTGAGACAGTGGTGCATTCACCAGCCAAATGTAGCAATACTGCCCTCTTATCAGCCATCGAGATCCATTTGCTCTGGCGGGCATTCAACTTCTGCGAGGCCCAATACCAGGGAACCGTTCTGCAGTCAACTGCAAATACGAACTCTGTAAATTTTCTCAATAGTGTTTCCCAAAACGAACCTCGTCTTCTGCTCGTAGATTCTGATTTGAGTTCATGAAGCATCTCTGTAATACTCGCATATTGGTGGAACCTACCGGTAACAAATCTAGCAGCACGCCTCTGAACTGCTTTGGCACGCTGGTGGGGATCCCAACTACTTGAGAAGTACTCAAGAATAAGTGGCACTAGCGTTCTATATGTGTTCTCCTTACAGATTAGGAATAATTTCCTTCAATTTTCCCAATAAATCAAAACCTTCTCTATTACAGAGCTTATATGCTCGTTCTATTTTAAACCGATTTGCAACGTTATGTCTAAATATTTAATAATGATGAGTGTGTCAACCAGCACACCACTAAACCTGTATTCAAAGATTACATTGTTGTCATTAAAGTCAAGTGTATTAACGTACATTTTTATTCATTTAGGGAAAGAAACAAATAGAACTTTTGTCTATGTCATCCTGCGTTTTCCTACAGTCGCTCAATGGCGAAAATTACCTGTACAGCAAACGTCATCAGCAAACAGCCGTAGACAACTGCTCACTCTGCCCGTCGGATCGTTTTCGCGCACAGAGGATGGCAGCGGTCCCATCACACTTCGCTGGGGCACTCCTGACGATACCCTTATCTCTGATAAATACACGCCGTCCAGGTCAACGTATTTGATTCTGCTAGATACTTAAGAAATCATTGTGCCACTCAGATATGTGGAAAGCTGTTCCATATGACCGGACCTTCGTAACAGTGGGAAACTGTGTTAAAACTGTCTGCAAATATAGGAATATTTAATTTGCTTGTTGCTCTTCATCCGTAGTTCGAAGGATATCGTGCGAGGTAAAGGCAAGGTGAGTTTCGCACGAGCATTGCTTTATAATCGATGCTGATTTGTGGACTGAAACGCTTCTGTTTCAAAGAAATTTATTCCATTTCCTTGGTATCTCTTTCACGCTTCTCTCAGCGTGTTAAGGATTTGGAGAAAGAGTTTGGACTACTCATTTTCTGACTACGTCAGCGTGTTCACTACATTTTTATTATGTTTTCGTAGATTTTATTTCCTAACGTGTGGATGTTCGATTCGTTCTTAATATCATCATGCATAATTCTATGTATCCTATCATATTATTTAAGTGCTGCAACAACTGCCATTCCTGTTGAGTGAATTGGTCTGTCTTGCATTTTACTTAATTACAAAGAAAATGGTTCAAATGGCTCTAAGCACTATGGGACTTAACATCTGAGGTCATCAGTCCCCTACACTTAGAAGTACTTAAACCTAACTGACCTAAGGACATCACACACATCCATGCCCGAGGCAGGATTCGAGCCTGCGACCGTAGCGGTCGCGCGGTTTCAGACTGAAGCGCCTCGAACCGCTCGGCCACTACGGCCGACTGTCATACGATCATTTCACCTAATCGAGGATGAGAGAAACTGACTTGGCGACGACTAATTGAAGCCAATAATTAAATTTGTTTACGTAGAAATGTGAATAGCGGTTTTCAAATTTCACATGTGCTAAAGCGCAGTCTATTGCAGTATACCGCTTGGTAATGACCTAAAGGCCCACACATTTTCTTTTCTCGGCCAGTTTCGGTTGAAAAAATACGCGAAATGTTGTGCCAAATCGTGGAATATTCCCGTTTCAACCCCCAATAGTTTCATGTAGTTCCGATAGGTGGCGGCACTATAGGTTACCCTCAAAATGGCGTCTGTACCGGAGGTGCTGTCAATGACTTTCTCTTGACACAAAACCAGAGCATCGCAGACATTGATAGATGCTTGAAGAATGTTTGCAGAGGCCTGGCAGTGAACAAAAGCACAGCAAGCCGTTGGGCGAGGCGTATGTCACGATCGCAACTAGCTCGCGAAAACCTCGCGTACCGGCCAGCCTGACGCGTCTGCGACTCCTGCAATGTTTGAACGTGCGGACACCCTCATTCGAGGTGATACACAGGTGCAAACGAACTTGTCCATCTCCATGACAACGCAAGGCCTCACACCAATCTGCGATCCCGAGAGGAGCTCACAAAACTTCATTCGACTGTTATTCCTTCTCTACCCTACAGCCCGCATCACGCACCTTCAGACTTCTGTCTGTTTGGCCGATGAAGGAAGCACTACGCGGGAAGCGGTGCATGGATGGTGGGGAGGTTACTGATGGAGCAAGATGTTGGCTCCGACATCGACCAGTAGAGTCACACCATTCGGGCATAGAGCCCCTCCCAGTAAGGACCTTGCACTGTGTGCTGTGCATACTGTAAGACCTTCGGTACACACACCATCAGATTATTTGACTTGTCGCTCTAACGAAGTAGGCGAGTGTCAGCAATATGTCTCGTGGTCTTATCGTGGCGTGTTTATCTTCTGCCGTTAGGCCAGACGATAGAAATGCCACTGGCACGCTTAGAGTAGCAGATTGACAGTGACTGACTTTAAACAGAACTTGATTAATTTTCACACACATTTATTAAAATAATAACAAGCATAAAAATAACTTAAGTTGGTTCTGGATGCTATTTACAATTGACAATCTGAAGTTCCTTTGGTCTTGGTACATTAATCTTATTCTCACATATCTCTGATGCTTGACAAAGTGTCTAAACATTTCTCTTCATGGCTATGTATAGGAATATGATAATCTTATTAGGCGCTGACTGAAACTTGACTATAGACTGGTACAGACTAATGCAGACTAATGCAGACTAATGCAGACTCATGCAGTCTGGTACAGACTGGTGCAGACAAATGCAGACTGACTAATCGGAGGTCTGTACACTTGTTATAATACCTCGCATGTTCACGTATCACTGCGCGAGTGTGATCCGCGAGGAGAAAAGGTTCTACATTAGCAGCAATCTCATTGGGTGCGTTACATATTAATACGCAGATTGGCGGAAGCAGAATTTGGTCCGTCTCTAAGTCAGCGCCATCTCGTAGTGCGGAGACGGACGAGAGCTGCGCCTGCACTGTTGTGCTTAGCGGGGCGTGTTCTATTGGGAAAGTTGTGTACATGCTGACTACGCGGAACTATGCACACAACACACTGAATGGGCGTTCTGTTGAAAAATAGGATTTTATATCCAAAAGAGTGGGGAATAATACAGTCTTCTGGAATTCTGAATAAAACCAAGCTGCTTTCAGAAAGAAATGTGTTGCATTTATTATTGATCGCTTGATGTAGCTGCTCGGTGAACATGTGCCCAGTATTAATTAATAAAAAATTTAGTGATGAACGATCTGGCCCATCGGGATCACTACAATTCAGACTTCGCGTAGAGTTAGGAAGAGCAAAGCACGATTTGCGTTATGTTGCAATGTAATGCATGTCTGCTGTTTTAAATCTCCGTGCCGTCTTGTTCCAGGGAGTAGAAATCGATCCTGGGAGGTACTGGAACGCCGCGACGTTTTGCACACAGAGTTGCCAATTGTGCCTCCAACAAGTGCTGTAAGCCGGCCGGGGATGACTCTAACTCAGCTTTCCTGGCAGATGCGGGAACATTATTCCGTACCGCATCTCTTCTGTTTAACAGTCACGTGATATTAACCGTCGTGTACATAATAGAGGTAGGAGACTCTAAGGGTTGACACTGCTGAGCGGCCTCGCGAAACTAGACGTGGGGAAAATGTCATATGCTGGTGTCGGTGAAGAACTGTTGCAGGAAGTCATGTATTGTTGGGAGCCACGCAGTGTCCAGAGGTGGTGAGGAGAGATAAAATTACCCGACATCCGACTGCGAGAGCACCAATACTGCCAGCCACACGCCGCTGCTGCTGCTGCTAAACGAAAAAAAAACAAAAAAACTGGGTACACACATTCAACCGTTGTATTGCTTCCATAATCCACTCGCGTAATACTATATTTTGCGCTGGGGCAATCTTTTATTGGATTAACATTGAATTTGTATTACTTCATTTAATTCACGATAGCGAGGGAATTAACAGTGCATTACCTGTAAATTGCGTGTTCAGAATGTACGAGCCAATACTTCTTCTCGTCCTAATTTGTCGTTTGAATTTTATTGAAGTGATAGTACATTTTAGTTGATTGCTGATTTTGACGTCCATTAGATGAGCAGTTAAAATAAGTTAAGAAAAAAAGTTAGGAACTATACAAAATATTCATGCTTGGATTTATAAAAATTCATAGAGAATTGAAAAACTTACTTTACGCGTGTAAGAACGAAATGTAATTTACACAGTCATATGAAGAATATTATTGATCAGAAGCATAATTTTCGAGGGGTTATCTGAAAAGTAATGAATCTAAATTTTTATGTGAAAACTCTTAAAGGTTTTGAAATAACACACTTTCTTAACATTATACATCTTTATTCTTTTTGCACAGACATTTATTCCTCAATATAGTCGTTCTGGCAACGAACAGATTTCTCCCAGCAAGAGACCAGTTTGTTGCTACCTCACAGTACAATGTTTGACTTTGTTGACGGACCCACAATCTCACCTCTCGTCTCCAGTATCAAAAGGAAGTGTTCGTAGGTGTTCTTTAAGTTTTGGGAACAGATGAAAATCGGATAGGGCCAAATCGGAGCTGATCGATGACAGTGAATTCAAGGCGGCGAATTGTTGTAGATGTCGTAGCGCTCGTGTGTGGTCTGACGTTGTCATGCTGAACGGTGCTGTAAGTGTGGTCGAACTCCTCGAATTCGAAACTCGATTACAGCACGCTGTTTCTCACGCACCGACATTGGGGACCTAGAGACGGCGAGGCTTTGTCCCCGCTGTAGCCCGCAGTGCTACACAACCCCACAACAGGCTACAGCAGTCTACTCACCCCACCGCCGCCCCACACCGAACCCAGGCCTATTGTGCGGGTAGGCCCCCAGTGGAGGTCCGCCTGCTTAGCTGGGTGGTAACGTGCTCGCCTCCCATGCACTGGGCCCGGATTCGATTCCCCGCCAGGTTGGAGATTTTCCCCGCTCGTGGACTGGGTGCTGTGTTGTCCTCAGCATCATTTCGCCTTCACCATCGGCCGCAAGTCGCTCAATGTGGCGCCGACTGAAATAAGACTTGCGCTTGTCGGCCGAACCCGAATAGGTCCTCCTATCCAACGACTGCTTGTTACTCTTCACCCGTAGTTCGAAGGATATCGTGTGAGGAAAACGCATGCTGAGTTTCGCACGAGCAGAGCTTTATAACCGATGTTGATTTGTGGACAGAAACCTTCCTGTTTGAAAGAAATTTATTCAATTTCCTTGGTATCTCTTTCACGATTCTCTCAGCTTGTTAAGGATTTGAACAAGGAGTTTGGGCTACTCATTCTCTCACTATGTCAGTGTGTTCACTAAATTTTTATTATGTTTTCATAGATTTTATTTCCTAACGTGTGGATGCTCGATTCGTACTTAATATCGTCATTCCTAATTCTGTGCCGGCCGGTGTGGCCGTGCGGTTCTAAGCGCTTCAGTTTGGAACCGCGTGACCGCTACGGTCGCAGGTTCGAATCCTGCCTCGGGCAGGGATGTGTGTGATGTCCTTAGCTTAGTCAGCTTTAAGTAGTTCTAAGTTCTAGGGGACTGATGACCACAGAAGTTAAGTCCCATAGTGCTCAGAGCCATTTGAACCATTTGAGCCTAATTCTGTTTATCCTATCATATTATTTAAGTGATGCAACAACTGTCATTCCTGCTGAGTGAATTGGTCTGTCTTGCATTTTACTTAATTACAAAAAAAATTGTTTAAATGGCTCTGAACACTATGGGACTTAACATCTGTTGTTATCAGTCCCCTAGACTTAGAACTATTTAAACCTAACTAACGTAAGGACATCACACACATCCACGAACGAGGCAGGATTCGAGCCTGCGACCGTAGCGCTCAAGTGGTTCCAGAGTGAAGCGCCTCGAACCGCTCGGCCACTACGGCCGACTGTCATACGATCATTTCACCTAGTCGAGGATGAGAGAAACTGACTTGGCGACGACTAATTGAAGCCGATAATTAAATTTGTTTACGTAGAAATGTGAATAGCGGTTTTCAAATTTCACATGTGCTAAAGCGCAGTCTATTGCAGTATACCGCTTGGTAATGACCTAAAGGCTCAAATTGCGATGGTGAAAATACACAGCTTCTACAGTCAATGCGACTAAGGCGCCCTTTGCCCGCATCTCGTGGTCGTGCGGTAGCGTTCTCGCTTCCCACGCCCGGGTTCCCGGGTTCGATTCCCGGCGGGGTCAGGGATTTTCTCTGCCTCGTGATGGCTGGGTGTTGTGTGCTGTCCTTAGGTTAATTAGGTTTAAGTAGTTCTAAGTTCTAGGGGACTGATGACCGTAGCAGTTAAGTCCCATAGTGCTCAGAGCCATTTTTTTTTAAGGCGCCCTTTAAAAAGTATTGCATGACTGTGAACCCTAATCACGAGAAGCTAATCAGTTCGCTATTGCGTTTTTGTGTGGTTTTTGACCTATCCTGGTGAAGTTACTAGGAACCAGCTGAAGGTTAGCGGCCTTCATTTCCAGTCCAGTGCTAGAATCACTGAATGCGTTTAGGCAGCGATAGCGTATCAGCCGCTTCTGGAGCAGCGCCAAAGTTTAGCTCAGTCTAGCAGGCTTGCAGAACATCAACTGTCTCACTGACTCAAATGGTCATCCGATTACAATGGCTTTGAGGAAAAGCGAAAATTTGATTTGCATTACTTAACATAATTACTGACCAAATGTAAAAAAGTGTAAAATGCTCTCATAATTTAGTCGTCAAGAGGCGTCCAAAAATGTAAAATGCTGTCATAAGAGACTCATTAAGAGGTATAATCTTACTCTGAAGGTCGAAAAACGTATATTAAACAGCGCTTTCAATTTATTCAGATCCATGGTTCTTGGAAGAACGTGAGAAAAAAGTGAAAGAAAGAACGGTAGCAAAGGAAAAACATGTTTAGGAAGATTCCAGAGAAAGAAAAGAAGCACAAGAAAATGCTAATAGGGAAAACAAAAATGTTCTCAGAAGAAAAGGAGAGAGAGCAAGTCGAAAGTCTTGTTTAAAGGGCAGAAGAGGATAAAACCGCAGGGAACACAGAAAATTTTTACAGGCCATTAGGATCTTCGGAAAAGTTAGATTCCACGGATATATGGCATTAAAAATAAAGATGGCAATACAGTTTTGGAAACAATAACGGGTGTTGAAGTTTGGAAGTAATATTTTGAGGTGCTTTTAGAAAAAAAAAATGGTTCAAACGGCTCTGAGCACTATGGGACTTAACTGCTGTGGTCATCAGTCCCCTAGAACTTAGAACTACTTAAACCTAACTAACCTAAGGACATCACACACATCCATGCCCGAGGCAGGATTCGAACCTGCGACCGTAGCGGTCACGCGGTTCCAGACTGAAGCGCCTTTAACCGCACGGCCACACCGGCCGGCGTGCTTTTAGATGTTGAAGATGGAAGTACTGAAATGGAGCAATAACATAGACATAACAACGTAGAGTACTTAATTGCACAACCGACATTGAAAGAGACGGCAGACACAGTCACAATACACATTATGGTAAAAAAAGACGCACCACGAAGGAGTTATTTTGCTCACAAATTGATGTTCATACAGGCCACTATTCGACGATATTTGCAGGAATGGGCGAACCACGTCCGAACACAGGCGTCATGGAGGAAGCGGTCGACCTAGAGAGACGACAGAACGCGAGGTCCGAGCAGTCGTCAGGGAGACGCTCAGAGGCCTGGACTCGTCATTATCATCGATGGTGCTTCAGTGGCCACAAGGAACAGAAAGGGGGCTGAGCTCTCGGGGCTCCTTGCGCCGACTACCATTGACCGCTGTACACCAACAAGACCACTTGTAGTGGTGTGGGGCACATTTGACCTGAAATCTCATGGACCGGAATACAATGGTCTTCAGTGATGAGTCCTGCTTTGAACTGAGCCCTGACGACCATCGAAGGCGCACCTGGAGGCGCCCCAGACAGTGGTGGGGTACCAAGCGGACTGGCGGTCGCCATACGTGCTGACAATGGGGAGTGATGGTCTGGGGTGCCCTCTGGTTGTCATCAGCAGCTCCCTTACAGCACAGACGAACTTCGAAGATATTCTAAGCCCCGTTTTGTTGGCATTCATTACAAGCCATCCTGGGCTTACATTTCTGCAAGATAATGCCCACCCGCACAAGATGAGAGTTTCTACTGGTTTTATTCCTGCCTAAAAAGTCCTATCTTGTCCAGCAAGATCGCCTGATCTGTCCCCTACTGAGAAAATTTGGAGCATTATGGGCAGGACCATCCAACTAGCTCGGGATTTTGATGACTGAACAGCATTTGGCGCGATATCCCTCATGAGGGTACCCAACGACTCTATCAGTCAATGGCAGCCGTATACGAGGCGTGTTTTTTTTTTTAAAGTAAGTACCGTTTTGAAATAAAAAAAAAGACGTACTAAGATATTTCCATAACTTTATTTTTACATGAAAGCCTGTACCTTAATCTACGCACTGACGCCATTACAGTCTGGTTCTTCCTTGTTTACGTTGTGTACTGAGTGCTCAAGATGCCCCGATAATCGTGAGTCCCGCCGACTGTGAAGTACGGGCTGTTATAAGGTTTCTTAGTGCTAAAGGCCTAAAAGCGATCGATATTCATCGTGAGATCTGTGCAGTTTACGGAGAAAACATTTTGAGTGATGGAATGGTAAGAAAGTGGATGAGAGCATTTAAAGATGACAGCACAAATATGCATGATGAACAACGGAGTGGGCATCCATCGGTCGTTAATGAAAGTTTGGCGCCTGCCTGGGTGGCGGAGCGGTTCTAGGCGCTACAGTCTGGAACTGCGCGACCGCTACGGTCGCAGGTTCGAATCCTGCCTCGGGCATGGATGTGTGTGATGTCCTTAGGTTAGTTAGGTTTAGGTAGTTCTAAGTTCTAGGGGACTAATGACCTCAGAAGTTAAGTCCCATAGTACTCAGAGCCATTTCATTTATTATTATTATTTTTTTTTTTTTAAGTTTGGTGCAGGAAATGGAAAGTAAGGTGAGAGAAACCAGACGGTTTACGATTTCCTCCTTGCGGGATTACTTTCCTAATGTTTCTCGTAGTGTTTTGTATCGCATTGTGACCGAGCACTTGAATTACCGAAAGTCGTGCGCACGTTGGGTACAGAAAATGTTGACGGTTGTGCACAAAACCAAACGTTTAGACACTGCATTCTTTCCTTGAGCGGTACCACAACGACGGTGATGATTTCTTAAGCCACATTGTTACGGGCGTTGAAACATGGGTGGCCTACGTCACACCAGAATCAAAGCAACAGTCCATGCAAATGGAGCAAGGGCATCGTTTTGCTGCAAGACAATGCCCGTCCGCATTTGGCGAATCAGACCAAAGATCTCATCACATCTTTTCGACGGGAAACTCTAGATCATCCTCCGTACAGCCTGGAACTTGCGCCCAGTGACTATCATCTGTTCCTGCACTTGAAGAAACACCTGGGCGATCAGCGTCTTCAAGACGATGACGAAGTGAAAACAGTGGTGACGCAGTTGTTAACAAGTCAGGCGGTAGACTTCTGTGAGGAGGGCATTCAAAAACTGGTACAACGTTATGACAAGTGCCTCAATATTGACGGAAATTTTGTAGAAAAGTAGATTAATGTACAGGCTTTCATGTAAAAATAAAATTATTGAGATATTTTAGCATGTCTCTTTTTAATTTCAAAACGGTACTTACTTTAAAAAAAAAAAAAAAAACACGCCTCGTAACTGCTTGCATAACGGTCAGATGTGGACCAACACGTTACTGACTTACCCAATTTGTGAAGCTCTTTCTTTTGAATAAATCATTCAATTTTTCTGCAATTGCAATGATTTGTTTGCCACTACGCGTAGATCACATCTACCGATTTGCATCCCATTCGGATACTTCCTTCGTGGTGTGTCGTTTTTTGTCTTAGAGTGTACTAAAAAGCAACAAAGCTCTAGGCAGAGATCGAGTAACAGCTGAACTACTTAAGAAAGGAGGAGATACAATTGCGAACCAACATTAGGGACGAAGAAATAATGCGATCTGAATGGAAAGAAGAGCAATAGTACCAATACACAAAAAGGACGTTAAACAAGAATGCAGAAATTATGTGCCACCTCACTAGTTACCTCAGTAAACTATGATTTTCCAGATAATACTGGAACCATGTCTTAAAGAGAGAATAGATGAGAACCAAACGGGATTTGTGAAGAATTGAGCCAAGAATGATCGAAGTTTAAATATCTCAGGGTAGTAGTAAATGACAGAAATGATGAGAAGCAAGAAATAGAACCAGTATAAAAGGGGCATCCAGAGCATTATATTAACTCAACAAGTTTTTCGAAGATAAAATCTTGCTGAAGATATTTGGACACATTTGTGAGAGAGGAGAACGGCGAACAAGAAAGAACAGGGAGCGCGGGGTGCTATATAGTGAGCTATGTGTTGTTGCGGAAGCAAAGATAAGGAGGTTCAGATGGACCAGGCACCTCTATTGAACAGGCGAGGGGTCAAGATTGTGAGAAGTGTCGGAGAAGAATCCTGAAGGGGAAGACCTTCGGGCAGACCGAAAATAAGATGGAAAGGCCTGGTGGCCAAGGATCCTCAGATATTTGGAGCAAGGGAAGAATATCACAAGAACAGAACGCTGTGGAGGAGTCTATTGGACAGGACCAAAGCCCTACCTTGTCCAGCAAGGTCACTGGATCTGTTCCCTACTGAGAACATTTGGAGCATTATGGTCAGGCGCCTCCAGCCAGCTCGAGCTGTTTGTGAGACCAGAAGAGTAACAGTAAGTTGTACTAGTTGTTTTCTTTAGATCGTGAAATTAGTCTCTGCAAATTTTCCACAAAGATACACTCAATCGCTATCTGGCAGGTAGTGTGAGCTCGCTGTGAGGCAGTGCTGCACAGACGTATTTCACCTCTGGCGAGTTCCGCTGCCTTTCAGCCATTATGCACTAAATTTTGTGATTCTCTGCTGCGTTTTAGTCTCTTCAATGCCTTTCTGGAAGATATGTGTAGAAAGTTTGCACTTTCGTGAAATTTGATTCATGTTCACGCGCGCTGTGATTCCCACACATTCTATGTTGTTATTTGGTCACTTCGAAGTTAATACAGAGTATCGGTTCAGTATTACTGACATTCATTAATTTCTGTTCTAATATTACACATAAGTTGGAAGGGGTTTCTTTCAATAAAATGATGATGATTAAGGACCCTAGGCGGGTCAGCCAAATGTAGGGGGGTTTTAACAAGAATGCTTTTACTTGTTCACTTTCCCAACTGGATCGGGTCGTTGGCTCTGGATGAAGGCCTGTTATGAGACCCAACCTGTTAATTAAAACTGCCCCTTCACTAATTTTAATTAATATTTAATAACTAAATAGTGTTCAGAGAACTGATCACTACCAAACAAACAAGGATAGCACTGAACACATTTATTTAACAATAATCTTCCTAACATCCAACTGAACAATTACATACATTTATAAGTGATAAAATCAAGCTAGTAATGGCAATGGCCCTTAAATTCCAGAACTAACTTTTAAGGTCGGATAATGCATCTGTACTTGTTACTTCCTACTCTCTCATCTTGTCAGACGGCATAAAATAAGTCAGAGAAACCCACTTCAATTACCAAATTTTCAATAAGAGCGTGGCTGGAAAACTGAGCTCTGGTAATCACAGGCGTGCGTAATATCGGATTAAATGCCGAAGCTGAGCATCACTTACCAAATGCAACGTCGTGGACAGGTCAGCAAGCTGCCGATGGCGTCTGCGCCGTCGAGGAGCCTCAATTGCAACAAAATGAACTTATTTTCACGAACAGGCGTCCTGTTCGTGAACTCCTATTCAAAAGCTAATTCTGCTTTCTTTCCAATCGTCTCGCACTCGTTAAGACGGAACTCACCTGCCCAAAGGCGGAATCCAGTGGCGTCTTTAATAGAGTGTGGCTCAAGGAAATTGCTCTGCTCCTGTCTGTTTCCTGTGAGACAGTATTCCCAACCGTAATTAGCGGAATCAGCCTGTCTCCAACAGTAAGAAATGACAGTTCCCCTAACTGAATTCTAGTTCCAGTTGCTACTGGCAGACTTATTCGAAGTTCTGCACAGCACACTGAAAAGAATTTACTCTGCTACAGTAGAGCCGAAAGCACGACGTCCGCTCGCTACAGGAGCTAAGACGCTTCAAAAGCTTCCCTCTGCAAACATCAGCACCCCCACTCTATTTTTCGAGCTGGCCAATCCCGTGGCTCTAGACCAGCACAGTTCGCTCCCACTATTATTTCCTGGCTTCTTCCAGCCGATTAAAACATTCTGCACCTTACTGCGCCTAGAATGTTCTGGAAAAAAAACTGAAACTCCGTTCAAAATTGAACCCACCAATCGTGTCTCTCTGTTCGGCCTCGCGCGGGAAAAGGTCATTGCACTAGCTTAACCGCGTTTCTTAGAAAGCCCCAGAAAACGTTACGATTCGTGGGAGGGCTCCCTTAGGCGCCAGCTCATCTCGACGTAGTGGCGTCGGCGTAACGCCCAGCGCCAACGAGGCGCCGTCCCTCGAAGGCCTGCCTCTGTAGTCGCCGCAATGGGAGCCTACCTGCTCCGGCGGCGCGTCTCCCCCAGTGGGACGCTTCCACATGCCGACTCGTAATGGTCGGTTGTAAACTTCCGCACCCCTCTGCCCTGCCTTTGAGCAGTGCCGCTCGTCCGCTCCAGCCAAACTCCGCCAAAATATCACCTGAGCCCCGACTTCATGCAACATGCAAATTTCTTAAAGTTAATACACGTCTTATGCCGTCTGATACTCCCTATATTAATTTCAGTAGGCCGATTGCCTGATAAATAACATAACAACCGATATCTAACTCGTCTTTGCAACAATTATTATATTACAGTAAGGTGCAAAATACTGCTACCTTACAAAGTGACAAAAGTCAACGGATAGCGACGTGCACATATGCAGATGGCGTTAGTATCGTTACACAAGGTATAAAAGGACACTGCATTGCCGGAATTGTCATTTATACCCAGTTGATTGGTGTGAAAAGGCTTCAGACATGACGATGGCCGCACGCCGGCAATTAACAGACTCTGAACGAGGAGTATTAGTTGGAGGTAGAGACATGGGATATTCCATTTGAAAAACCGTTAGAGAATTCAATGTTCCGAAATCCAAAGTGTCAAGAGTGTGCCGAGGATCCAAATTTCAGTCATTATCTCTCACAACGGACAACGCAGTGACCGAATGCCTTCACTTATCGACCGAGAGCAGTGGTGTTTGCGTAGAGTTGCCATTGCTAACAGACAAGCAACACTGCGTGAAACGACCGCTGAAATCAATGCGGACGTACCGCGAACGTATCCTTTTGGGCAGTGCAGCGAAATTTGACGTAAGATATGGCAACGGACGACCGACGCCAGTGCTTTTGGTGACAGCACTACATCGCCTGAGCCGTTGGACCCTAGACGACTGGAAAACCGTGGACTGGTCAGGTGAGTGCCGATTTCAGTTTGTAAGAGCTGATGGTAGTGTTCGAGTGTGGCGCAGACCTCACGAAGCCATCGACCCCCAAGCTGTCAACCAGGCAATTTTGGAAATCTGTGATAAGATCCTATGCGACCAAATTTCTAAGGTCGTCGGTCCCTAAGCTTGCACCCTATTTAATCTAACTTAAACCAACTTACCCCTTTCCACTCTGAACACTTTTTTTTTTTTTGAAAATGGTGAATAAAGTTGAATTCTCTGTATACTTGGGCATAGTAGACACTGGGAAAAATAATAAAAAAACTCTTCCATAAAAAATGTAGCGGGAAAACAACTAGCACAATCGTGAGGGTCAGGTTTTATTTCACCAAAATTATTCTCTGACTTCCTGTTATTTGTTTGATATTATAAGTTACCTGAGGAACAGTTATGAATAAAAAATTATTCTTTCATTACTTTTATTTATTAGGTATTATAAAAAATATTACATAGATTGCAAATCATATTCTGTGATAAAAAATTAATAAGAATTTTTATTTATTTATTTTGTAACACAAAGTCATGGTTCAGACTGCTTCACTTTTCGTGAAATAATTTGAAACAATCCTTTCATTTTGCAAGACATAAGTACTGATTGCGTTTTATGCACTTTGTCTTTGTTCTGGAACTGCAACGCTCATACTGACATGTTCGCGGTGACAAAATATCATCCATTGGCGGCCAGTGATCATACCTATCATATCGCCTGTCCAAACCTGGTTTCGTATGGGGTTTGTAAACTTTTGCCTTTGTGGAGGTGCTTAACGTATCATTTAACGGTGTTTCAAACTCTTCACCTCTCAATACTGTAGTAATTAAAGCTACGAGGCAAACTGTGACATCTTCTTGTTACTGTGTCGATCACTGGCTGAACTTTCCACAGTCTATTAGTTTTAGCCTCTTCAGGTGGTTTTATAGTACCAACAAAGTGCACATTATTCCTGAGCGCAAGGAACCGGTCTCTAGACACAGTGTCACTAATAGCTGATAAAGAAATAGATTTCTTCCAGTACATGGGTAGCCTATGATGCCTCATGCACCCCATCATTAAATTTATCCCAAAAAGCACCTTCAGTTTATGAGCTGTATGCCCTAGGGATTTCCCTGTGTTTGCAACACTATACATATTAGTATATTTCACTGCCTCTTCAAAAAACTTTTCACTGAAATATTAACAGAAATATTCAGCAGGAGTTCCAATTGGTGAAGGACTCTAGAATTAAAAAGAAGATATTTTAGTAAGAAAATGGGAATGATACACGAAATAGGTAACTCAGATAGCACCTCTTTTTCACTGACCTCAACAGCACTGTATTTAATGTTTGGTGGATGAAACTTCTGAACAAAATTTGATCTCCGAAAGAGCAGTGGTCTGACATCTTCTGTGACACTGTGTGAACTCCTGCGCTCTTCAGGAACTTCTTCGGCACTCAAATCATCATCAGACGAGTCGTCTGCCTGCTGAATATTTGAAGGAGAAGGAACAAACTCGTCGTCTTCATCCGGCGAAATGCCACTCAAATCCGAATCCTCTAATAGAGAACGGATTTGACTGTCTGATAAACCTGCATACAATAACTGGAATGTTCATAAAAACTTTCCCATTCAAAACTGTATGAAAAGCAGTAATACAGGGAGGCCAATGACACAATCAACAACACCCACTCGAGGATGAAGTTACACAGTCAACACCCAACCCGCACAATCGTGCTAGTACAAATTTAACGCACAGTTACTAATAATTATCAATATCACAACGTTGTACACACTATTACAAATAACCAGATCCAGCAAATCAGCCGGCCGGTGTGGCCGAGCGGTTCTAGGCGCTTCAGTCTGGACCCGCGCGACTGCTACGGTCGCAGGTTCGAATCCTGCCTCGGGCATGGATGTGTGTGATGTCCTTAGGTTAGTTAGGTTTAAGTAGTTCTAAGTTCTAGGGGACTGATGACCTCAGATGTTAAGTCCCATAGTGCTCAGAGCCCACCAAATCGCCGAAACAATTCAATTTAACTTAATTATGAGGTACTAATCAGGTGCCGCCATAATGCTCGCTTCTCGATCAACTTAAACAACATGTGCTGCAATCTGTTGGCGCCGAATGACAACATAAGCATGAGAAATGCGTAGCGCACAACCTGCACGATCGTTGCTGGTCGGTTGGTGGCGAGGCAAGAGATTCAGTTTGTCGTAAAAAAATAAAAACCGCACCCGCACGATCGTGTGGGTTCGGGTGGAAAGGGTTACACTTAGGACAACACGCACACACCCATGCCCGAGGGAGGACTCGAACCTCCGCCGGGACCAGCACTCACAGTCCATGACTGCAGCGTCCAGACCGATTGGCTAATCCCGCGCGGCTCCGTATCTCAATAGGTAAAAACTGAACGTTTACAGGATCGCCTTGTTGTTTGTTTAACACTTTTTCTCAGGAACGTGTTGACCTATTTAGCTGAAATTTACCTCAAATACTGTGACCTACGGTCCCTTGGTGGTGTATTAACCTGAAACTTCTAGATCGTGCAATCCAAGATACTGCCATTTATGTCACACATTTTGATACTCGCAAATTCAAATCCTTGTGGTACTTTTCGCTGGCCTATAATCACGAAATTTGGCAAAAATGCAAGTTTCCACAGTATGACCAAAGGAAAAAATCCGGAAACTGTAAATTTTTTATCATATCACATGAAAAAAATTGTCATTTGTCGTCAGACTCTTTGTCCGTCCGTCTCTCAGAAATGGGTCGACTATGAAGTTGAAACAGTTCCTTGGCGGTCTAAAAATGGAAGCTTCTAAGTCAGTGCAATCAAAAGTTACGGCATTTATGTAAGCTATTTCGATACTCGTAAACTCACTGGATATAACATTTAGGGTACTTCCCTTTGGGCTATAATCATGAAATTTGGCAACAAGCAAGATTTTACAGTACAAGTAACGGAAAAAAATTCGGAACTATTTCTTTTGGAATTTGTTATCCGACTTCAGTCTTGAAATTAAAATATTCTGATAAATGCTTATAAATAAATTCGCTGAATGTGACTAACGTGGCTTCAGCTGTGTTAGGTATAGATGTCCAACCTATTGGTGACATGAAATTTTGATGTGGACTGGGACTCGAACGCGGATTTTCCACTGCGATATTCAGTTTCAAGTCCCACTCCAGCGCGAATTTTCATATATCACCAGTAGGTAGTACATCCGAATGAAACTTAAATTAAGCGTTGGTATGTTATAGCAGAAACCTTCCGATGCTTCCAAAAAACTACATTATAACATATTGGCAAATATCATTGCCACGGTTTTATGACATAAATTTCTGATTTAGCTGCAATAAATATCCACTTGTATGTCACTAACATGCAGAAAATGTTTGGATATAATTTTTTAAAATTTGAAATCGTTTCCTTTCTGCACTTTGAAGTTTTCCAAGTGTCTGGACATTTGGTGTGACAACGGCCTTGCCGCAGTTGATACACCGGTTCCCGTGAGATTACCGAAGTTAAGCGCTGTCGGGCGTGGTCGACACTTGGATGGGTGACCATTCCGGCTGCCATGGTCTGTTGCCATTTTTCGGTGTGCACTCAGCCTCGTGATGCCAATTGAGGAGCTACTCGACCGAATAGTAGCGGGTTCGGTCGAGAATACCATCATAACGACCGGGAGAGCGGTGTGCTGACTCCACGACCCTCCTATCCGCATCCTTCACTGAGGATGACACGGCGGTTGGATGGTCCCGGCAGTACTGGACATTTGATGTACCTTTCTAAATCAAAGACTGCAATTCTGAAGAGATGTTCTCTCTGTCAGCAACAGAACGACACACAACCATAAATTGCTTTCGGAACGGAAGTGCTTTAAATGCATAGCACAGTAACGGACGGGAAATTTAGCAACGAAAGGGATCCTTTAAAATAAAAAAAGGACATGAAGCTCTCAGTCTATGGTGAACTTACAGCCCAGATATAATCTCTGACATACCTTAAAGAAAATCGGAGGAAGTAGATGTAGTGCAAGGTATCCAAATTTCTATATCTCTGTCACTATCCCCAAACTAACGAGTACACGCACACACACACACACACACACACACACACCCAAACGCACGTGCACACATACACATACACACAAACGCGCACGCGTGCTTGGGGATTGACAAAAAACGAAGTTAAATCTGTGAAAATAAATACGATCAAGGTTGTAGTGAACAGTGCAAAACAGTACACAATTCAGTGAATGCTCAGTTTACATACTGACGCAGAGAAAAGGCAGTGGAAGACGATACAAAGTGTGAAAGAAAGAAAATGCAAAATAACTGACTGTAGCCATATTAAATCAAAAGTATTACAGGCCGAAAGGTGTTTCGTGAATACTACCCGAAATGTATCTGCGTCATGACGGATACGGTGTACTGCAACACAAAAGAATACCATTTGCTGAACATTAGAAATCGAGTGAGTTGAGCAGTATTTGTATTGTCAGCGATGTCAGCCTCTGTTAGAGGCGAAATGTTGACACTTGCTGTCAGTGTATTATGGCAACACTTCACATACCTTCGATAGCGACACAGTGTTTGGAGGAATACTCACTTATAGATCAACGATCTTGAGGACGGCTAATAAGACGTGTCGCCAAGGTGCGACACAAAAAGTCGTCCGGCACATTTCCGTCTGCCAGCACCCAGATTTGGATGTAGGCAGGTGATTTCATTCGGTACGGAGATTCCAGTAAATCCCATTCATCGTTGCGAAGTCCGTGGCCACGAGCACCAGATGCTCGTAACACGGTCTAGTCGGAACGGCATAGAGAGGTGTTGACGCTGAGCGTTGGCACCCAGTAAATAACTTTCTATGCCACTGAGGACTAATAGCCTCGTGTAGACTTTACGTGTACCACGTGATTCGCACCCTGCGTGTAGTCGCAGTATCCCAGTTTCCAGAGATCGTCCGAACGCGAGCCTTCGACGAAACGCAGGCAGCGAGAGTGACGTCATCTGCCTGTGAAGGCTCGCGGCTTGTCCACAGTCGCGCTTACGAAACACGCCTGCGGCGTTACTGTCAATACGTTTCCTCTGTCCGGTGCCCGCAGCTTCCATGGCAAGGCGCCGCCGCCGTAACACACACGTTCTCACTGCGTGCCACAAATTACACCCTGTATTACTCTAAAAATTAACAAGGAAACGTTTATTGTCCCGTCTGAATCAGTCTACAGCTCAGATACATTTTTAAAATTTTTTTTTGGTACTTTAGATTCCCTATCCCAAAAAGTAGAGTGATAGCCTAGTCAAACGGTGGTTTTGCTGTAACAAAATTTCTGTATTCTCGACGCTTCTATAGGTTTTTTGGGGTGCTGAATTAGAATTTAATAACGATATTTTCACTCTGCAGCTGAGTGTGCACTGACATGAAACTTCCTGGCAGATTAAAACTGTGTACCAGACCGAGACTCGAACGTGGGACCTTTGCCTTTCGCGGGCAAGTGCTCTACCTTCTTTTTTTGCCTTTTTTTCATTTTGTTCGTTGTTGATCGTTCTGTTTGGTCGTTTCGGACGTCACATGACTTCCGTTCAAGTTCGTTTGTTAATCCTTTCACTCAGTTTTTTATTACAGAGCCCAACCGGCTCTCTGACCGAACACGCTGAGCTACCATGCCGGCATAAACTGTGTGCCGGACCGAGACTCGAACTCGGGACCTTACCTTTCGCGGGCAAGTGTCCTACTATCTGAGCTATCCAAGCACGTCCATCTGAGCCACCCAAGCACGACTCACGGCCCGTCCTCACAGCTTTACTTCTGCCAGTACCTCTTCTCCTACCTTCCAAACTTTACAGAACCTTGCAGAACTAGCACTCCAGAAAGAAAGGATATTGCGGAGACATGGCTTAGCCACAGCCTGTAGGATGTTTCCAGAAAGAGACTTTCACTCTGCAGCGGAGTTTGCGTTGATATGAAACTTCCTGGCAGATTAAAACTGTGTCAGACCGAGAAGTTTGGAAGGTAGGAGACGAGGTACTGGCAGAAGTAAAGCTGTGTGAGTCGTACTTCGGTGGCTCAGATGGCAGAGCACTTGCCCGTGAATAGATTAGATTAGATTAGATTTACTTTCATTCCAATTGATCCGTAGTGAGGAGGTCCTCTAGGATGTGGAACATGTCAGAAAAACAGCAAACAAATAAGCTAATGTACCATTCCACAGGTCCCAAGTGGAATGATCGTCATTTTTTAATGAACACTACATGAAAGTCATTTTACAAATACTAATGCGCTGAATTTAAAATAAAAAAGTTATTTATTTATTTATTTATACGGTAAAGGCAAAGGTTCCGAGTTCGAGTCTCGGTCTGGCACACAGTTCGAATTTCATGTTTGCTACTTTGTACAACGTCGGATTCTCAGCGAAAACACAAAAAAAACCTCAACACTTTCTCATATTTTTCAGCTTTTCACTTATATTTCAAAAAATGCGCGTTTGTGAAGATCAATCACTCGGAACGAAAAAAAAAGAAGATAAATTTTCTTACAAAATACACTACTGAGGTTTGATTTTCTGACAGACGCTATCGGCGTTAGAACGCGCTGAAAAGCAATGACTAATTGGTCCTTTTACGGAAACGTCAGAAACGCCCAATCCCACCCACTACAGCTCGAAAAATATACTTGATATCTACAAAAATGACGATCTCAAGAGGCTTCGAGAGCTATCTCGAAAATGCAAAGGTCGGCATAGTTGTAGGCGAACAGGAGTATTCTGCACAAAACTGTGCCAGCAATGTCATAGGTCGTGCTCCAACATCGACAACATTTTTGATATAGAAGTCGAAGACTAACTGCTCGAGCCCCTTACAACAACACCGCATAAAGCAACTGAGGCGACAGAAGATGTTAATTCATGCAAAATTTTGCAGCATTATACATGTTTACTAATCAATTTTTCTCTGCCATAACATTAACCATTCATTTACAATTTTTTCAAATTTGTTTACGTAGCCGTCCTCCGCGGTAAGCACAGAAATATTTGTTTTGTAAATTAAAAACCGCCTTTTCTTGCTGCACTGTATTTTATTTCTCCTGTGTGTCTGTGTGTGTGTGTGTGTGTGTGTGTGTGAGAGAGAGAGAGAGAGAGAGAGAGAGAGAGAGAGAGAGAGAGAGAGAGAGCTAAAGAGTGTCTATATGTGTTGTGTTTTTTTCTACGAATAATCCGAAAAATATTAAAGAAAACACAACATGATACAAAATGACATACGAACACAAACTCACACTTAAAATCACCAACATGTTCCCTGGAATAAACATAGCACATACAAGAGACCATTCTATCCACAAATACACCCAAAATTGACAGACAACAGAGATATATACCAGAAAGCAGCTATATATCAACTACAGTGTAACACTTGTGATGACAGACACACAGGACAAACAGGGAGAACATTCGATGTCTGTTACAAAGAACACATGAGAGCCTGGAAGTATGGGACAAACCGCTCCACATTTACAGAACACCTAAGAGAACACAAACACAAACCAACTGCTAGAGTAGAACACACGAAAATAATTAGAATCAACAATAAACAACACTTCCTAACTCTGCAAGAAAATTATCACGTACAGGAAACCACAGCAGAAAAGAAAACCCATGTCCAAACAAAACTGTATCGTTATAAATTCCACTGAAGATGCCTTAAGCTAAAAAAAAAAAAAAAAGGAGAACCACGTCTGCGAGAAATAAAATACAGTGCAGTAAGAAAAGGCGGTTTTCATTAAAAAAAAAAAAACAAGTTTTGTATTTGGAGAGCAATAACAACTCTGAGCCTGGATATTCCACAGCCCCTGATGCTTTGCCTGAACGTTCGATTGCTCCAGGCCTTTCACCGGGAGCTTCTAACGCCCAAGAAAACTACATCGGCAATAAGAAGTTGCTCAAATAAGAAGGTATTTTTTCATACATTAGTAGTTCACTGTACAACTTAACTGTCTTTTGTATCGATATTCTGTCACTAAATTCCTTCTTTCTCTTCCATAAGGAGAAACTTCTCGAAGTGATGACTCCTGGGCTCGTCATTCACTAATTTCATGACACATGTACGTAACTGTATACAGGTTTCATGTTCATATTTGTATTCAGTGTCATATACCTAATACGTTACAAATATAATTTTTCAATGTATTCATCAAACGTGCCTTTGCATCTGTTCATTCAAAACGACATCTTTTAAACGTAATACATCTAAAGTATAGTGCCGATGAGAGATGGACAGGCGGACGCGTTCGTTTCACTGTAGGGCGGAGAAGGCATTTTTCGTAATTCTCGCTTTGTCCCCTTCCCCACTTATGAGAAAATTGAATACAGCCGAATCTTGTAAGAAATTTAATATACATTCAAACGGTGTAGGAATATTTGATGATATGTATATATTTAGAGTTGTAGTTGGTGGTAGTTGGCATTTCTGACTTTTTCGCAGAGGGGGCTGAAAGTCGCTGTTTTTCACCACGCTCTAGGCCAGAAGACATTCTTCAGGAAGTCAGATTTGACTAGTGCATTTCGTAGAAAATTTTATCTACCTTCAATTCGTCTCGCGTAGTCATATTCGAAAACTGCATAGTTTTCGAGATATAAGCGAAAGACTGAAAAAAGTGCAAAAATTTTGAGTTGTTTTTTGTTTCTCGTTATGAAGCCGATCACCTCCTACAAGGCAGAAAACATGAAATTCCGAGCCGGCGCTCCGAAAAACATAGAATCGTTGAACAAAAAACTTTCACAGTTTCGTTAGGAAAACCGGTGTTTGGAACACCACTTGACTGCGTAACACCCCACACGTCACTTATCTGGTTTTGGCGTGTGTTCACCCCAGGTAATTAATTAACAGATCAACAGAGAGTGCAAAACTGCCGCAATATCGGATAACGCAAAGAAAGTAATAAGGCCCTGTGACTCCTGATTGAACTGTGGTGGCAGTGTTGACATTAATTGATTCAGAATTGATAACTTTTAATTAAAAAGGGGTGCACATTGATGTTATATTCAGCTATTGAAAACCAGTTGCAAATGTTGAACATAAAATTAATTAAGAAAATGACTTGGGATTTCAACTACTTGATTGAAAACAGATGCAGTCGATTAGCACAAATTTATTTTAACTCCCGACCTTCCATCATCACATTACAAGACTCTCCTATCAGGCGTTTAAAAGCGTGATAAATCAAAATTAATTCCTGTCGCCTGACCCAGGTGTAATGCAAAGTGCGAGAAGAATTCCCCAATACACGGCCCATGAAATCCTTGTGGAAACTTTGCCGACATGATCCAATAAATTAATGTGGCCTAATTCAAGCTGGAGCGGGTGCAATATCACTGAATTCAGCATGGCAGGGCATCGTCGTCGTTGTGAGGGCGTCGGCCGCCTCGTGGTGCTGCAAGGCTGCGCTCGTCTATTCACTCCTAGTTATTTTGCTGAGTACTTTCTATTTCTAAGCTCAATCGTTCCATTTGCTAAGTCCTAAACTGCAGAGATGCTCACTCTTTCTCAAGCAAGCTGAGTCAAGAATGCCACGTCTGCACTCTAGGCAAGCTGGGAATGGAAGACCTCTACTAAGACTTCTCCCAGTCCACTATTCACCTTAGTTTCCCCTCCAGCAAACTCACTTACGCCAATGCAGTGCAAGTCGCTTTAATTATGCGTCGCTTCCCAGCGCTGACCAATGCCTGCTCTGGGAAGTGAACAAATTCCCACAAAATTTCCCTTCCTCTCAACTTCTGCTATTTAGCTCCTCCCAGGCCACCCATCAAGGTAAGCGTCTGCACAAAATACCAATTTTTCCGGAATTCCCAGGAGAGTACTTGAAATTCCTTGGTCCTACGTTTCCATCAGAGGCCGGCGTATTTCATTCTGTCGCTCTTCACTTGATTTACTTCAGACTCTGTGGACCGTGAATTCAGCGTGAAGTTGCTGTTGACCACTCCACCGTAGCTTTGCGTGGCTTTCTCGCATGTTTAATTGAAAATGGGACAACGGACATTTATCAACAGGCGTACATGTTCTCCATCTGCTTCCCAGTACACCAGCATTGCGTCAACCACCCACTCACTGTCACTCATCTTAAGGCAGCTGGAGGCCGCACCCCGTTACCGCTTTCTCAGAGCTTGAGCTGCCCTAAGCTGCCTATTGTCGCTTCCCTTCGCCGCTCCCCAGCTGGACACTTTCAACTCTGAATACTTCCCTGGAATGAAATAGCCTCCAGTAAATCGATGCGTTCCACAAAGTTTTCATGTTGTGTGAATTATTTTACATCACCCAACATTAATTATTCCAATACGTCCATACTATACCCTCTACAAGATGCATTGTGTCTTGTCAGTCATTTTTGTTCAGCCCTCCTGTTCGCTCAACGTGAGTTAGATGATCTTTAATGACTTCATTTTTGTAAGGGGAATAGGCAAGAACTATGCCCCTTGCAACTGGACTGCGAAACTATTGTAAGTCTGGCCCATATCAGAGTTGGGGTTCTTCTTAGGCAGTTGCCATGCAGGCTGGTGTTATGGCAAAGGGATTAGCAATTGGGAATAAATGGGAGATGATTCCCATTTCTGACATTTGCCTTACAACCAAGGGAAACGTCCCGAAAACCTTGGTACAATTGGAGTATTGGGATAATTTTAATCTATTTCTGGGGCAATGTTGACCATTGTCCCAGTCAAAAGTAGACTGAGGTGTATATGTGTGGGTATGTGTGTGTTGAATGTGGACGTGTGAGTTAGTGTGTATGGTTTTCTTAAAAATCTTTCATTATCACAGGGTGAGCTCGCGGAGGACTTGGTACTTGTCAATCAAATATCTGAGCAGACTGGGAGTGGGGTATAGGGAATTCCAAGTGGGCTCTGCTGTATGTTTCTTTCTTTTTCTTTTTTTTTTTTTTCTTTTGAGTACTCTCATTTCCATCCGTGAAGGTAGAGCGGACTGTTCAAGAGTAATGGCCCACTGGAGACGGGAGGACTCTTTGGCCAAGTAATGGGCGAGCGGATGGCGAGAGTAAGGGAGTCTTATTTGGGAAAATATTTACAGGGGATCTGGAGGTACAGCATTCGCATTGTAACCAATGGTAGCATCCTAAAACTTCGGTGAGAACCGGAAGTGAGAACTATATTTCATTTTATTCTGGAGCAGTATGCACCACACTATGAATATATAAGGGTAGTGTATGTATAGTCGTATTTGTCAATGCGTGTCCACTGTAAGCTCAATGACTTGCTCGATACGCGTCGTGCAGCGTAATTCTGGTGTACAATAAAACTATCAACGCACTCCCACCAACCGCTAACCCCGATTCCTTGAACATTCGAACTCCTCGTGGATAAATTAGCTTCAGATGTCTGACTCCTTTCCAAATGGGTTAAGTTATTAAACGTTTATGCATGTAAAATCTTTGAGGATCAAGATGCAAAACCACGGTTATGTTCGTTTTATTAAGTTTGGATTATTCACCCACAGACTAAAGAACAGTTAAAACCAAAACTGGTATGCGCAAAGGGCGATAAAACCTTTATATGCTGACGCTACGGCCTTTTTGGTATGTGTTGCAATATGCCAAATCGTTTATTATTTTACCCTTCAAAATACTTCGGCTTTGCTTCCTTTCTGGGGCTGTAAGTGAATAGAAGTTTGGAAAACGTTTGAAATTATGTTTGAAGTTTGCTGCAAGTCGCTATCAAACATTGGAAGAGTGTAGACTGATTGACTGGGTAACTTGCGATATGTTTTAAGAAAAACCAGTTCTTCGCCTGTCTCAATGTTTATGATGTCATAGTCTCTGAAATATGTGTCGCAGAATGACATAATTTTGGAAGTTGATTCAGTGGTGTGTGTTAGCACTGCCTGCAAAATGCGCTGCGGATATACACTCCTGGAAATGGAAAAAAGAACACATTGACACCGGTGTGTCAGACCCACCATACTTGCTCCGGACACTGCGAGAGGGCTGTACAAGCAATGATCACACGCACGGCAAAGCGGACACACCAGGAACCGCGGTGTTGGCCGTCGAATGGCGCTAGCTCCGCAGCATTTGTGCACCGCCGCCGTCAGTGTCAGCCAGTTTGCCGTGGCATACGCAGCTCCATCGCAGTCTTTAACACTGGTAGCACGCCGCGACAGCGTGGACGTGAACCGTATGTGCAGTTGACGGACTTTGAGCGAGGACGTATAGTGGGCATGCGGGAGGCAGGGTGGACGTACCGCCGAATTGCTCAACACGTGGGGCGTGAGGTCTCCACAGTACATCGATGTTGTCGCCAGTGGTCGGCGGAAGGTGCACGTGCCCGTCGACCTGGGACCGGACCGCAGCGACGCACGGATGCACGCCAAGACCGTAGGATCCTACGCAGTGCCGTAGGGGACCGCACCGCCACTTCCCAGCAAATTAGGGACACTGTTGCTCCTGGGGTATCGGCGAGGACCATTCGCAACCGTCTCCATGAAGCTGGGCTACGGTCCCGCACACCGTTAGGCCGTCTTCCGCTCACGCCCCAACATCATGCAGCCCGCCTCCAGTGGTGTCGCGACAGGCGTGAATGGAGGGACGAATGGAGACGTGTCGTCTTCAGCGATGAGAGTCGCTTCTGCCTTGGTGCCAATGATGGTCGTATGCGTGTTTGGCGCCGTGCAGGTGAGCGCCACAATCAGGACTGCATACGACCGAGGCACACAGGGCCAACACCCGGCATCATGGTGTGGGGAGCGATCTCCTACACTGGCCGTACACCACTGGTGATCGCCGAGGGGACACTGAATAGTGTACGGTACATCCAAACTGTCATCGAACCCATCGTTCTACCATTCCTAGACCGGCAAGGGAACTTGCTGTTCCAACAGGACAATGCACGTCCGCATGTATCCCGTGCCACCCAACGTGCTCTAGAAGGTGTAAGTCAACTACCCTGGCCAGCAACATCTCCGGATCTGTCCCCCATTGAGCATGTTTGGGACTGGATGAAGCGTCGTCTCACGCGGTCTGCACGTCCAGCACGAACGCTGGTCCAACTGAGGCGCCAGGTGGAAATGGTATGGCAAGCCGTTCCACAGGACTACATCCAGCATCTCTACGATCGTCTCCATGGGAGAATAGCAGCCTGCATTGCTGCGAAAGGTGGATATAAACTGTACTAGTGCCGACATTGTGCATGCTCTGTTGCCTGTGTCTATGTGCCTGTGGTTCTGTCAGTGTAATCATGTGATGTATCTGACCCCAGGAATGTGTCAATAAAGTTTCCCCTTCCTGGGACAATGAATTCACGGTGTTCTTATTTCAATTTCCAGGAGTGTAATTAGTAGTAAGTAAGTAATAGCCTAAGACCTAATGCCTGGCGATAATGTTTTACTATATGAACTGCGAAAATGTAGTATGCGATAAATTCTTTTCATTAATTATTTTGTGAGGGGTGTCGGCGAGAAAAAGTTTTGAACGTGTTTGAAATTACGTGTAAAGTTTGTTGGAACTCGCCAGCTGCACTCATTTGCAAATACTGGATCGCACGGTCTGGGTTATATGCGTTATATGCGGCTTTAATTATTGGCTTATCGTGTTAAGCCTTGTGAGTGACCTACTATGTTAAGAAGGGGTCTACTAACATCAGTGGGTGGATTAACTCCTGCTCCATTAAAGTTGTGCCTTATTATATGACTGTTTCTGACGTAATAATCAATTTTCTATCGCAATTTTACCTTAAATCGTAGGAAGAGAAGCAATCGCAGTAGAACACACCTACAATAAACCGGCAATTAAAAATTGGCAAATATAGCTTACGTGACATACAGAAAAAATATCAACCAGAAAGTCATATAAAAATTATAAAGTGTGTGTGTGGCCAATTTGTGGGCAAACACAGTCAAATGAGCTGATTTCCAGTGTATGTAATCACAATAGTTTAATCTGAAGATACCACAGAAAGTGTCCCAGGGCAGCAACTGAATAACATTTTAGTTCAAAAACAAAATTTGCGTTTAGTATTACAAAAACTGAGGGCATCGCTACCCTATCCTATGCAAGTAATTTCGTGGTTGCATAAATACATATATAGTAACAATCGCCACAGAAATTGGCATTCCTGAAACAGCGCCGAAACTAACCTTTAACAAAATGGAAATCAGTCGCGCATTACAACGGGATATTTATTAATAATATCGTGGGAGATGTACATACAACTAAACTATTTCATTGTCTGTGCAATAGATAATTGTTGAGCAGACAAAGGGAATGTTGCGCTCTATATGGCATCAAGCAAAACGTGCATCAAAATCAAAATCATAATTAAATAAATGACTTGGGAGAAATAGTAGTACATTTGTGAGGTTTCTCGCCCTTCTGCCTTTAAATGCGTTACTGAACTTTTTGATACAACTGGCTTCAAGTATGACTGCTAGTGAAGATGCCCTTCATGCAATGGCAATGACGTAGTGTTCCAAGATGCCAGGAGGCCTCACCTTCTTATCAACGACATCATCTCCATCAGGTGATATGCCACACACCTACCAGTTTCCCCTCCCTGTCTTCAGCCAGTCTTAGCGCAGTATTTAAGTGCCACCAAGCTATACCTTGCGTATGCCTTACTTGAATTGGCGACAGACACACACACACACACACACACACACACACACACGAAAATTGCATGACGTTCCCCCTCTGTAAATACGGTACTGCCTGATCCTTCTACTTGTGAGTGGAAGAGGAAAGGAAATGACTAGTAGTGGTACGGGGTACCCTCCGCCACACTCTGTAAGTTGGATTGTCGAGTATCGATGTAGGTGTAGCCATAGATGTACTCGTAGATGTGATTTCCATCCCTTAAGTCTGTGCACATAAAATTTTCACATCTGTATCATCATGTTTATCTCTCTCTCTCTCTCTATCCAAATTTCATATTTCTTTCAATAAGGCAATAACCTTGTAATATACGAGGCTCGTCCAGGAAGTAAATTCCGATCGGTCGCGAAATGGACACCACGGTGAAAACCCGATGAAGCTTTGCACAGACGTTTTTGGCAGTGTCTCTAGTATGACTGTCGATCGCATCAAGACGCATTTTTCAGTTGCGAGCGCACTGTGAGCGAGTTAAGGTGCCTAGGACAACGATGTCTCCCGCCAAGTAGGAGGGCCTGCTGAGAGGCTTCGCCTTAATGAATGCAGCCCGCCTAACACAACTGCCACGCACTTCCTTCTTCATGGCAGTTCTCAGCCGCACTCTGCAGGGGCAGTGAAGACGATCCTGCAGCCTTTTCGATGGGAAGTGTTCGCTCACCCACAACACAGCCCTAATTGGCTCGTCCTGAGTATCATCTCTGTTCACATGAAACGCTGGATACAAAGACAACACTTGGTCGCAGGCTACGCGCTATAGACCAGCGTAGAGAATTATCGGAAAGCACAGGCTTCTATGCGATGGTGTTGGAAATTCGGTATAACGCTCCGACAAATGTCTAAGTTGGTGCGGCGACTATGTAGAGAAGTATCTGGAAAGTGTAGCTAACTCTTGCAAATAAAATGTTTCTGATTTTCACTGTTTTCCATTTAGCGACCGATCGGAACTTACTTTCTGGACAACCCTTGTATTACGAGGGTAATGAAAGCAAAACAGTTTTATCCAGTAGCTGCCATATTAAAACGATGCCCACGTGTTTTTTCATTCTTCACAACACAAACTTCTTTATGACAAATGCTGTAGTGTCTCATGAGTAAATTTCCATGTTGCATCTATAAATTTCATTGTAAGCTATACAGTATTCACTGTGGAATACGGAAAATAGTGTAAAACATACTCTCCATAAATAATTAAAAACCAAGGTGCACTTATCCAATGTAATTAACGAATTAGAAATGTGTAGTTGCTGAAGATTACTTTTATTTCAGCAATTACTCTGCAGACGTCAAATTGCAAAATAAAATCAACTGCTGTTGTGCCCCTGCTGCCCGAGAAGCCACCAATTTAGGGGGAAGTAGAGAATATAAATATATCTGTGATATCATCTATCGATACCACCCAACTGGCGTTCTATAGTTGGTAACAGAATTGCAAGTTTCTGTTAGAGGCAGATAGCGGTCTCTCTAGCCCACCTCTCCTTACCATTGCGTACGAAGTTGAACACAACACAACAGAAACTTGTGACGGGTATTAATACCTACGTGTGACCGTCATCAAGTCTACAAGTTTACTTCCTCCAGTTCACACTACTCTCAGGAGAAACTGTATTGAGAGTGCTATAGCTTTTGTAGAGAGTGATGAACCAGATGAAAGAACCTACGGGAATGACAAAAACCTTTACATCGGGAGAGATTGTGAAGCGCATAACTAATTGATGCTAGGACTACAGATACATCATTCAGTCGATTCCTTGTGAAGAAGTAGGAAAGACACGCATTTAAACGACTTGGGTTCAAAATGGCTCTGAGCACTATGGGACTCAACTGCTGAGGTCATTAGTCCCCTAGAACTTAGAACTAGTTAAACCTAACTAACCTAAGGACATCACAAACATCCATGCCCGAGGCAGGATTCGAACCTGCGACCGTAGCGGTCTTGCGGTTCCAGACTGCAGCGCCTTTAACCGCACGGCCACTTCGGCCGGCTAAATGACTTGGGCAAAGGGTACATTGTGGTGTACTGGCAGCTAGAAGTGGGTGTCAGGGCAGCCGCTTGCAATCGGCTAAATAAAACTGACGCCGAAAATACACTGACCGAAAAAAATCTCGCCACCAAGAAGGAGTTGTGCGATATAAACCGAAGATGGTAGGCGTGTTTCTAAGTCTGAAAGATGATTCCATTAAGTTTCGGGTGTGCAGCCGCAAGAATTCTCCTTCTTCTTCTAATAGTTCGGCCGAATAACGTTCAGCCATCTTCAAAGTGAGCCGCAAGACTGCCGCTCCAGTGCTCGCTGCGTCCCTTTATGCTCGTGTACCGCGCAACTGCGCATGCGGCCACAGATGCAAATGCGCCAGAGACGCTGGTCGGCGGCAGAGACGTGCACAATGCGTGAGTACATCTATCACTCCGAAGTCGATCTGTGTTGGCATGTCGATATATCCTTGTGAGCTTCACTGTGACGGCGTCTTTGTGAGTTTATTACAGCAAGTGCCGGATTCCATGATTTATCAAGGTTGAAACCACTATCTCTGTTAATTAAATTCGACGTCAAGCGAATTTCAATTGCCTCATTGACTATCGAGTGCCAAAAGATGATGTAGTTGCCAAAATTTCGACTTTGGCATACAACATACTGTGACCAGTGTCAATACAGTGCTCTGCCACTGCCGACTTGTTAGGTTGTAAAGGTCGTGTGTACCTCCGGTGTTCTGTACATCTTTCTTGGACAGTACGAGTTGTTTGTCCATTGTAAGAAAGGCCACATTCGCATGAAATTTTGTAAACTCCAGATTTTCGGAGCAGCAAATCATCTTCGACGGAGCCCAAGAGTGCAGCTGCCTTGGGTGGACGACGAAAAATCACTTTTACTTTGTGTCTGCTGAGAATCCGTCCTATTCTTGATGAGAGGCTGCCCACATATGGCAGGAAGGCCATCGATTTGTAGGTTTCTTCGTCTTCTTCTACTTGCTTTGTGGTTTCTTTCGGTTTCATCTTTAGTGCCGTCTGTATTTGTTGCGGGGAGCACCCATTGTCCTCAAACACTCTTTGTAAGTGGGGAAGTTCATCTTGCAGACTGCTTTCGTCAGAAATAATATGCGCTCTGTGGGTCAAAGTTCGGAGAACACTCATTGTCTGGGCAGGATGGTGGCAGCTATTTGCACGTAAATACAAATCCGTGTGCGCCGGCTTCCTATAAACTTCGTGTCCCAAATTTCCATCCTCTCTGCGCCGAACCAGAACATCCAAGAATGGAAGCCATCCCTCCTTTTCAATTTCCATTGTGAACTTTATTTGACCGTGGAAGGAGTTCAGATGTCTTAAGAAGTCTTGCAAGTTATCTTCACCATGGGGCCAAACAACAAAGGTATCATCAACATACCTCCAGAATACCGTGGGTTTCAAGTCACCAGATTCAAGCGCCTTCTCCTCGAAGTCTTCCGTAAATAAATTGGCCACCAGAGGGGATAAGGGACTACCCATGGCGACTCCGTCTTCTGTTCAAAAAATTCGTTGCTAAATAAGAAGTATGTAGATGTAAGAACATGTCTGAATAAAGATGAAATCTCTTTGTCAAAACTTCTTTCAATAAGTTGTAAAGATTCTGGAATGGGAACCTTTGTGAATAAGGACAGCACATCGAAACTAACTAATATATCAGAACGGTTTAATATCAATGATTTCAGTTTCCTAGTGAAATCGGCAGAGTTTCTTATGTGGTGAACACATTTTCCCACAAGAGACCTGAACAACGATGCCAGGTGTTTAGCAACGTCATAGGTCGGGGAGCCTATGTTACTCACTATTGAGCGGAGAGCTTTCTTGTGGACTTCTGGTAGGCCGGCCAGGGTGGCCGAGCGGTTATAGGCGCTATAGTCTGGAACCGCGCGACCGCTACGGTCGCAGGTTAGAATCCTGCCTCGGGCATGGGTGTGTGTGATGTCCTTAGGTTAATTAGGTTTAAGTAGTTCTAAGTTCTAGGGGACTGATGACCTCAGCAGTTAAGTCCCATAGTGCTCAGAGCCATTTGAACCATTTTTTGAACTTCTGGTAGTCTATAAAATCTAGGAGGCACCGCACCACTTGGTTTCAGTCTCCGAACAACTTCTGGTGGGAAGGGAGAATCATTCAGGAGCGAAGCAGTTTTCTTCACCACTCGATTAGTGGGATCCCTGCTGATCTTCCGGTACATGCTGTCACTCAATAAATTGTACATTTTATCGTGGTATTCGTATCGAGACAATAAAACCGTAGCATTACCTTTACCCGCTGGGAGTACCACCGTCTGAGTATCCTGGCAAAGCTTACGTAGTGCAGCCTTCTCTGCCACAAATAAATTGCTCCTCTGTGGGAGAGATTCACTGAAAGATGATGTATATCGAAATTTCGTGCCATCCGCAAAAGACTGGCGCTAGCAGTACTACTATAAGGATGCAAATCAGGTTTGCTTGAAATACACGCCGTAACGGTTGGAGCATTAATTACCTTTCAGATTGTTCGTGGTGAGTTAATGTTAGCCAAAAATGCCTTTAAAGCGACAAAGACGCCTTTATCAACCCCCCCCCTCCCCCCCCCCCCCCCCCACCACTGAATTGCCACGAGGTCGTGTGATAGGGCTACGAGAAGCTGTATGCCAGAAATGTAGCCGCTGTACATAGTTTCTGGCAGCGATGGTTACGAGAACGTTCAGTTGCAAGAAGACTGGGCTCCGGACAGGCACGTGGCACTGTCGAGAGGGAAGGCCGTCGTGTTCGGCGTGTGGGTCTGACGCTTCGTACTGCATCGGCAGCAGCAGTTTGAGCAGCAGTTGGCAGCGCAGTCACACAACGAACTGTTACAAAGCTGTTACTTCAAGGACAGCTGAGAGCCAGATGCCCCGGGGGAGTGCATTCCATTGACCCAAAACTACTGCCACTTGCAACTTCAGTGGTGACAAGCGAGAGCTCCATGTAGGGCAGGGTGGAGGTCATCATGAAAACTGGTTCTGCGTCAATGCCGGTCATGGCCGTGCGTTGATTATAAGGAGGATAGTTGAGGGCTTGGAACCAACATGTCTGCTTGCTAGAGACACCGGATCTACATCTGGAGTTACAGTCTTGGGTGCGATTTGGTATGACAGCAGGAGCAATGTCGTGGTTTTCCCACGCACTCTGACTACAAATTTGTACGCCAGTCTATTGATTCGAAGTGTTATGTCACCGTTCATGAATAGCATTTCAGAGAGTGTTTTCCAACAGGATATCGCTCACCCACATACCGCTGTTGTAAACCAACAAGCTCTACAGAGTGTCGACATGTTGCCTTGGCCTGCTCGATCACCAGCTCTGTCTCCAGTCGAGCACATATGCGACATTATCAGACGACAGCTCCAGTCTCATCCACAAAACAGCACTAAATCAGCCCACACTGACAAACCAAGTGCAACAGGCATGTACCTCCGTCTCAGGAACTGACATCCACCACCTGTACAACACAATGCATGAGCGTTTGCATGCTTGCACTCAACATTCTGGCGGTTACCTCGGTTATTAATGTAGCAGCATTTCACAATTGCAATGGCTGATTTAGCGCTCACGTGAACCTGTGATCTTTCAGTGTTAAGCACTTAAATATGTTACCTACACAAATTTATTCCCGACATTTCATTACTTTTCGTCACTTATTTTTTAGTGTTGCCATTTTTTTCCGTCAGTGTATTTTCAGTACGACCGACACAGAGCTGACCATTGATAATGAACATAACTTTTCTTATTCGCGCCATTTTTCCACTAAGTTTCACATTCCAAACTTTGCTGCTCGTTATGACAAAACACTTTCAGTCTTCAGCTCTTGCACAAGTAGTTCTGCACACGTTTTCCTCTCGACAGTGAAGGTGCCCTGTTTTATAGCGAACACCATGCTATTATGCGTTCAATTGGTCACTAAAGGCGTCTTCTCCTCTCACTTATCCAAATTTTATGATACATCTACATCTACATTCTACATCTACATTTATACTCCGCAAGCCCCCTTTCCCGTTCCAGTCGCGTATGGTTCGCGGGAAAAACGACTGCCCGAAAGCCTCCGTGCGCGCTCGAATCTCTCTAATTTTACATTCGTGATCTCCTCGGGAGGTATAAGTAGGGTGAAGCAATATATTCGATACCTCATCCAGAAACGCACCCTCTCGAAACCTGGCGAGCAAGCTACACCGCGATGCAGAGCGCCTCTCTTGCAGAGTCTGCCGCTTGAGTTTGCTACACATCTCCGTAACGCTATCACGCTTACCAAATAACCCTGTGACGAAACGCGCTGGCCCTCTTTGGATCTTCTCTATCTCCTCCGTCAACCCGATCTGGTACGGATCCCACACTGATGAGAAATACTCAAGTATAGGTCGAACGAGTGTTTTGTAAGCCACTTCCTTTGTTGATGGACTACATTTTCTAAGGACTCTCCCAATGAATCTCAACCTGGTACCCGCCTTACCACCGAGCGAGGTGGCGCAGTGGTTAGACACTGGACTCGCATTCGGAAGGACGATGGTTCAATCCCGCGTCCGGTCATCCTGATTTAGGTTTTCCGTGATTTCCCTAAATCACTCCAGGCAAATGCCGGGATGGTTCCTCTGAAAGGGCACGGCCGACTTCCTTCCCTAACATTCCTTAATCCGATAAGACCGATGACCTCGCTGTCTGGTCTCTTTCCCCAAAACAACCCAAACAACCCGCCTTACCAACAATCAATTTTATATGATCATTCCACTTCAAATCGTTCCACATGCATACTCCCTGATATTTTACAGAAGTAACTGCTACCAGTGTTTGTTCCGCTATCATATAATCATACAATAAAGGATCCTTCTTTCTATGTATTCGCAATACATTACATTTGTCTATGTTAAGGGACAGTTGCCACTCCCTGCACCAAGTGCCTATCCGCTGCAGATCTTCCTGCATTTCGCTACAATTTTCTAATGCTGCAACTTCTCTGTATACTACAGCATCATCCGCGAAAAGCCGCATGGAACTTCCGACGCTATCTACTAGGTCATTTATATATATTGTGAAAAGCAATGGTCCCATAACGCTCCCCTGTGGCACGCCAGAGGTTACTTTAACGTCTGTAGACGTCTCTCCATTGATAACAACATGCTGTGTTCCGTTTGCTAAAAACTCTTCAATCCAGCCACACAGCTGGTCTGATATTCCGTAGACTCTTACTTTGTTTATCAGGCGACAGTGCGGAACTGTATCGAACGCCTTCCGGAAGTCAAGAAAAATAGCATCTACCTGGGAGACTGTATCTAATATTTTCTGGGTCTCATGAACAAATAAAGCGAGTTGGGTCTCACACGATCGCTGTTTCCGGAATCCATGTTGATTCCTACATAGTAGATTCTGGGTTTCCATAAACGACATGATACTCGAGCAAAAAACATGTTCTAAAATTCTACAACAGATCGACGTCAGAGATATAGGTCTATAGTTTTGCGCATCTGCTCGACGACCCTTCTTGAAGACTGGGACTACCTGTGCTCTTTTCCAATCATTTGGAACCCTCCGTTCCTCTAGAGACTTGCGGTACACGGCTGTTAGAAGGGGGGCAAGTTCTTTCGCGTACTCTGTGTAGAATCGAATTGGTATCCCGTCAGGTCCAGTGGACTTTCCTCTATTGAGTGAGTCCAGTTGCTTTTCTATTCCTTGGACACTTATTTCGATGTCAGCCATTTTTTCGTTTGTGCGAGGATTTAGAGAAGGAACTGCAGTGCGGTCTTCCTCTGTGAAACAACTTTGGAAAAAGGTGTTTAGTATTTCAGCTTTACGCGTGTCATCCTCTGTTTCAATGCCATCATTATCCCGGAGTGTCTGGATATGCTGTTTCGAGCCACTTACTGATTTAACGTAAGACCAGAACTTCCTAGGATTTTCTGTCAAGTCGGTACATAGAATTTTACTTTCGAATTCACTGAACGCTTCACTCATAGTCCCCCTTACACTAACTTTGACATCGTTTGGCTTCTGTTTGAGAGGTTTTGGCTGCGTTTAAACTTGGAGTGAAGCTCTCTTTGCTTTCGCAGTAGTTTCCTAACTTTGTTGTTGTACCACGGTGGGTTTTTCCCCTCCCTCAGTTTTACTCGGCACGTACCTGTCTAAAACGCATTTTACAATTGCCTTGAACTTTTTCCATAAACACTCAACATTGTCAGTGTCGGAACAGAAATTTTCGTTTTGACCTGTTAGGTAGTCTGAAATCTGCCTTGTATCACTCTTGCGAAACAGATAAACCTTCCTCCCTTTTTTTATATTCCTATTAACTTCCATATTCAGGGATGCTGCAACGGCCTTATGATCACTGATTCCCTGTTCTGCACTTACAGAGTCTAAAAGTTCGGGTCTGTTTGTTATCAGTAGGTCCAAGATGTTATCTCCACGAGTCGGTTCTCTGTTTAATTGTTCGAGGTAATTTTCGGATAGTGCACTCAGTATAATGTCACTCGATGCTCTGTCCCTACCACCCGTCCTAAACATCTGAGTGTCCCATTCTATATCTGGTAAATTGAAATCTCCACCTAAGACTATAACATGCTGAGCTGCCACTAATGCTGCTGAGTCATGAGGTCGGTAAAAGGAGCCAATTATGAACCTAGCTCGGTTGTTGAGTGTAACACCCATAATAATTCACAGGAACTATCCACTTCTACTTCACTACAGGATAAACTACTACTAACAGCGACAAACACGCCACCACCGGTTGCGTGCAATCTATCCTTTCTAAACACCGTCTGTGCCTTTGTAAAAATTTCGGCAGAATTTATCTCTGGCTTCAGCCAGCTTTCTATACCTATAACGATTTCAGCTTCGGTGCTTCCTATCAGCGCTTGAAGTTCCGGTACTTTACCAATGCAGCTTCGACAGTTTACAATTACAATACCGATTGCTGCTAGGTCCCCGCATGTCCTGACTTTGCCCCCGCACCCTTTGAGGCTGTTGCCCTTTCTGTACTTGCTCGAGGCCATCTAACCTAAAAAACCGCCCAGTCCACGCCACACAACCCCTGCTACCCGTGTAGCCGCTTGCTGCGTGTAGTGGACTCCTGACCTATCCAGCGGAACCCGAAATCCCACCACCCTATGGCGCAAGTCGAGGGATCTGCAGCTCACACGGTCGCAGAACCGTCTCAGCCTCTGATTCAGACCCTCCACTCGGCTCTGTACCAAAGGTCCGCAGTCAGTCCTGTCGACGATGCTGCAGATGGTGAGCTCTGATTTCATCCCGCTAGCGAGACTGGCAGTCTTCACCAAATCAGATAGCCGCCGGAAGCCAGAGAGGATTTCCTCCGATCCATAGCGACACACATCATTGGTGCCGACATGAGCGACCACCTGCAGATGGGTGCACCCTGTACCCTTCATGGCATCCGGAAGGACCCTTTCCACATCTGGAATGACTCCCCCCGGTATGCAAACGGAGTGCACATTGGTTTTCTTCCTCTCTCTTGCTGCCATATCCCTAAGGGGCCTCATTACGCGCTTGACGTTGGAGCTCCCAACTACCAGTAAGCCCACCCTCTGCGACCGCCCGTATCTTGCAGACTGAGGGGCAACCTCTGGAACAGGACAAGCAGCCATGTCCGGCCGAAGATCAGTATCAGCCTGAGACAGAGCCTGAAACCGGTTCGTCAGACAAACTGGAGAGGCCTTCCATTCAGCACTCCAGAATGTCTTTCGCCCCCTGCCACACGTCGAGACGACCTCCCACTTTACCACAGGTGAGGGATCAGCCTCAATGTGGGCAGTATCCCGGGCAGCCACAGTCGTAGACCGATCGGGAGATGCGTGGGACGAGCTGGCCGTCCCCGACAAACCCCCATCCGGACCCCCACGGTGATGCCCACTGGCAACAGCCTCAAGCTGTGTGACCGAAGCCAACACTGCCTGAATCTGGGAGCGAAGGGATGCCAACTCAGTTTGCATCCGAACACAGCAGTTGCAGTCCCTATCTATGCTAAAAACTGTTGTGCACAGAGCGTCTGAACTAATCTACAGAGAGCACAAACAAATCGACACAAAATTTAAACGGTTATTAAAATACAAGATTGCCTAGTAAATACAGAATGCTGCTACTTGCGCACTGCTGATACACTGCTCGGCGGCGGAAGGAGACTACGCGATTTTACACTATTCAGGTACTAAAACGCGATGCTACAACTCTCAAATACTATAATACGCCCGACAAATAAGTGAGCTAGGAGTATACGACTTTCTGCTGGCAGCTGCTTATCCAACGGCGGCAGGGAGCACACTCAGAGAAGTAGCCACGACAGACCAAATAGAAGATGCATATGCACATTTATGTGACAGCATCCAATAGGTGAATTGAAATCACGGATTTTACAGCATTCACTGTGATGGGGAGCTCTCCTATTCATTAACGGGGGTCAGTCCGACGTGTTTTATAAATACTTCCCGAACCAGTTTAAATTTGCCAGCCCTGGGACATGTGAGGCTGGTGAATCACGGTGAAAGTGCTAGTAGCCTAAAGGCTGTGTCACAGATGGCAGTCGGTGGAGCAACGATGAGTAATGTTAGACATAACACCAGAGTTTCGGGGCACGTCGTCCAGTGCATGTAACTGTAGCAGTCTCTCATTACGCTGCGTTTAATAGAGGCGTCCAAATGAAACGTACCGTTGTTAGTCACCTGTCCATGACACTTGGTGTCCAGAATGAGATTTTCACTCTGCAGTGGAGTGTGCGCTGAAATGAAACTTCCTGGCAGATTAAAACTGTGTGAGAGACGAGATACTGGCAGAATTGAAGCTGTGAGGACGGGTCGTGAGTCGTGCTTAGGTAGCTCAGATGGTAGAGCACTTGTCCGCGAAAGGCAGAAGTCCCGAGTTCGAGTCTCGGTCCGGCACACAGTTTTAATCTGCCAGGAAGTTTCACACTTGGTGTGTCTGTTTCTGACAGGAACAACTCGCCAAATGGCTGTGAGAAAACAGATATTTGCGGCGACATTCTTGGATATATATTTCTTGTTCTCAGGGTTCCTGGAATTTATAAAATTGACAGTGAATGCGGTAGCAGTTACAGTGATCTGTTTATCCGTCCGATTTCAGAACGCTACACAAAACGCCGACGCCCCATTAAATATAAAGATTTCGACAAATCTTCTGCTCCGGAAGCCAGCGCCTCAAACAGACATACCAATTATGTTTGATGGAACGAAAATCTTAACCCGTACGTCATCAAAGAAGTCATTGAGGTCAGAATCTGCAGCACCGCGCTGGCTGTTCCTGGGTGCACAGGGACGGCGCTCGGCCCTCAGATGCAACAGAGAAACCGCACACACCAAACAAAGTTTTGCATCACCTCGGTTCAGAGATCCGGAACCACTACAGAAAATTGGAATAGAGATCAACATAAACATCAATTCCGCCCTTATTCTTGCTCGTGAAAACTACATATTGCATGTTGTACCACCACACTGCGAGACCTTCTGAGGTGGTGGTCCAGGTTGCTGTACACACCGGTACCTGTGATACCCTGTAGCACGTCCTCTTACATTGATGCATGCGTATATTCGTCATGGCATACTATCCATAAGTTCATCAAGGCACTGTTCGTCCCGATTAACCCACTCCTCAACTGCGATTCGGCATGGATCCCTCAGAGTGGTTGGTGGGTCACATCGTCCATAAATAGCTCTTTTCAATCTACCCAGGCATGTTCGATAGGGTTCATGTCTGGATAACATTCTGGCCACTCTACTCGACCGATGTCGTTATCCCGAAGGAAGTCATTCATGAGATGTGCATCATGGGGGTGCGAATTGTCGTCCATGAAAACGGATGCCGATATGGTTGCACAATCGGTTGGAGGATGGCATTCACGTATCGTACAGCCGTTACGGCGCCTTCCATGACCACCAGCGCCGTACGTCGGCCCCACATGATCCCACCCCAAAACAGCGGGGAACGACCACCTTGCTGCACTCGGTGGACAGTGTGTCTAAGGCGTTCGGCCTGACCGGGTTGCCTCCAAACACGTCTCCCACGATTGTATGGTTGAAGGCACTCATCGGTGAAGAGAACGTGATGCCAGTCCTGAACGGTCCATTCGGCATGTCGTTGGGCCCATCTGTACCGCGCTGCATGGTGTCGTGGTTGCAAAGATGGATCTCGCCATGGACGTCGGGATTGAAGTTGTGCATCATGCGGCCTATTGCGCACACGTCTCAATCGTAACACGACGTCCTGTGGCTGCACGAAAAGCATTATTCAACGTGGTGGCGTTGGTGTTTGGCTTCCTCCGAGCCATAATCCGTAGATAGCGGTCGTCCATTGTAGTAGTAGCCCTTGGGCGGCCTGAGCGAGGCATGTCATCGACAGTTCCTGTCTGTCTTTATCTTGTCTATGTCTGAACAACATCGCTTTGGTTCACTCCGAGACACAGCACACTTCCCCTGTTGCGAGCTCTTCCTGGCACAAAGTAACAATGCGGACGCGATCGAACCGCGATATAGACCGTCTAGACATGGTTGAACTACAGACAACACGAGCCGTGTACCTCCTTCCTGGTGGAATGACTGGAACTGATCGGCTGTCGGACCACCTCCGTCTAATAAGAGCTGCTCATGCATGGTTGTTTACATCTCTGAGCGGACTTAGTGACATCTCTGAACAGTCAAAGGTACACTATCCACAGTCAATGTCTATCTTCAGGAGTTCTGGGAACCGGGGTAATGGAAAACGTTTTTTGATGTGTGTAGTAGAATCCTCCGCCATTTAACGTAATCAGCGTGGCTGCTAATGGTTCTCCATCACAGACATTGATACTGTCTCCGGTAGCATGTACATTCCATGACGCCTTCACGACGTAATTCGTCGGCCTACAGAAAACTCCTGACCATGGCGAGTTATGAAGTGAAGAAATTTCAGGTAGACAAACAAATCTGAAGCGGCAAGAAATCCGAGAAACGTTCATATATGGAATGATTTTCTTAAACTCTATTAAATTGTATGATTCGCAAAAAATTACCGAAACTCTCAAAGGTTCTACTCGGGTACATCAAAAAGACGATAAATTCAGTCGGTAGTTGCAAAAGGCAGACACGGAGTGAGTAAGCACAAGCTTTGCAGTTGTCTTTATTGAAAAAAAAGCACTATAAATTGCTTGAAACCAAACAAGTGCGTATATGTATCTATTATGCTGATTAACATTAGAAATATACTGACGAACTCACCGTTCTTCTTGCGTTTTTTGCGATATCGGCAGTTACGTGGCTGATTTATCACTTTTACGTTGGCGATTTTTGCTGATAAATAAAAATGGGGATCTCGTTTTCTGCCCTCTCAAACTATACGGCATATTTTATCAGATAACACATGCGAGAGGTTGTATGTATATTTTCCATTTAATGAATCGTGTGTTATTGATATTTTCTTCCTAATAAATACTGCAACTTTAGTAAAACTTTGAGGTGCTTTGCGTATGTTATGCAGACATCAGAAACTGAGACGTAGCAGCCACTTAAAAAACGCAGTCACTGACGTAATGGTCGCTAGTTGCTAGTAACCAGAGTGTAAATGCTTAGCCTTTCTTCAGGTTACCTTGGTCGCTATTAATTAATGTTCTGCTTTTAAATATCCTCCTCCATCGTAATGAGAAGGAAGCAAAAAGCAACAGCCGACAAACGTGCTAAGTTTTGGACTAATTACTAGGAAAGCTGGAACTACAGCTCGGTGTTCAGTGTGCTTCCTCCACACGTTTGACGCTTACGTACAGCGTCAGACACCTGAATTCCTCTAATCCTACCCCGCTTTGCTCCATTCGGCAAAAACAGTGCGCTCACCATGCGAAACAATCCTCTCCTGAGTACAAAAGTTTTGCACCGTGACTCTAATGATACGGCGGTACATCCTGTGTGGCGATTATCAGCGCCAAACAACAGTAACGAAGCGCTGGTAGACTGCGTTCGTTATCTGGTGTTCTCTTCCGTTCTCCCTATTGTAAACGATTGTTCACAGAGGGAAGCGAATGACAGTGAATACAGGGCGAACTGTCTGCGAACGCGCAATCAAAGTTGGTTCCTTCCATTGGTTGCGGCTGTAATGGAACTGGTCAGCGATACATTTTTTTTTCTTTAATGCACTTCCTTATTCATTCAAATAAATATGTTGCCCGGTCCACTGAAATTCGTTACAGACTGCAAAGTTATGGGTTTTTATTTAAGACTAGATAAAATGTTGGGTTGTGTTTTACTGTATTCAGTTATAAATAATGTGTAATGAGGAATTACTTCAGACTGAGAAAGACAATACTAAAATTTGTTATATAAATATTTTTCTGAATTCTGAAAAGACGTTTACATTGTATCATTATTGTTGTTGTCATTTCTATAGCTCTTTTAGAAAATAATTTGAAAACATTTGAAAAGTAAATTATCAATCACATACGACTTTCTCTGGACGTATAGACCGATATCTTGTAACATTTTTGTACTGTGAAGTTCGCATCTCTGGTCGGCTTTGTCTAACTCTTGGCGCATGCGAATGGAGTTGGTTGGAGGTGTGCTGTTGTACACACATCAAAAACAGATTTGCATTACCCCGGTTCGCAGAACTCCTGAAGATAGACGTTGACTGTGGATATTGTATCACAGATACAGTCCATTCGACTGTTCAGAGATGTCACTAAGTCCGCTCAAAGATGTAAACAATCGTGCATCAGCAGCGCCTATTAGACGGAGGGGGTCCGACAACCGATCAGTTCCAGTCATTCCACCAGGAAGGAGGTACACGACTCGTGTTGTCTGTAGTTCAGCCAATCCTAGACGGTCTATATCGCGATTCGATAGCGTCCGCATTATTGCTTTGTGCCAGGAAGGGCTCTCAGCAAGGGAAGTGTCCAGGTCTCTCGAAGTGAACCAAAGCGATATTGTTCGGACATGGAGGAGATACAGAGAGACAGGAACAGTCGATGAAATGCCTCGCTCAGGCCGCCCAAGCGCTACTACTGCAGTTGATGGCCGCTACCTACGGATTATGGCTCGGAGGAACCCTAACACCAACGCCACCATTTTGAATAATGCTTTTCGTTCAGCGACAGGACGTCGTGTTACAATTGAGTCGTGTGCGCAATAGGCCGCATGATGCACAACTTCATTCCCAACGTCCATGGCGATGTCCATTTTTGCAACCACGGCACCATGCAGTGCGGTACAGATGGGCCCAACAACATGCTGAATAGACCGCTCAGGACTGGCATAACGTTCTCTTCACCGATGAGTGTCGCATATACCGTCAACCAGACAATTGTCGGAGACATGTTCGGAGGCAACCCGGTCAGGCTGAATGCCTTAGACACGCTGTCCACCGAGTGCAGCAAGGTGGAGGTTCCCTGCTGTTTAGGGGTGGCATTATGTGGGGCCGACGTACGGTGCTGGTGGTAATGGAAGTCGCCGTAACGACTGTACGACACCTGAGTGCCATCCATAGTGCACCCATATAGGCAGCATACCGGCGAGGCATTCATCTTCATGGACAATTCGCGTTCCTTCAGGATAACGACATCGATCGAGTAGAGTGGCCAGAATGTTCACCAGACATGAACCCTATTGAACATGCCTGGGATTGATTGAAAAGATCAATTTGTGGAGTACGTGACCCACCAACCACTCTAAGAAATCTACGCCGAATCGCCGTTGATGAGTGGGACAATCTGGACCCACAGTGCCATGATGAACTTGTGGATGGTATGCCATGACGAATACAGGCATGCATCAATGCAAGAGGACGTGTTACTGGCTATTTGAGGTACCGGTGTGTATAGCAATTTGTACCACCACCTCTGAAGGTCTCGCAGTATGATGGCACAACATGCAATGTGTGATTTTCATGAGCAATACAAGCCGGCCGCGGTGGTCTCGCGGTTCTAGGCGCGCAGTCAGGAACCGTGCTGCTGCTACGGTCGCAGGTTCGAATCCTGCCTCGGGCATGGATGTGTGTGATGTCCTTAGGTTCGTTAGGTTTAAGTAGTTCTAAGTTCTAGGGGACTAATGACCACAGCAGTTGAGTCCCATAGTGCTCAGAGCCATTTGAACCATTTTGAACCATGAGCAATAAAAAGGGCGGAATTGATGTTTATGTTGATCTGTATCCCAATTTTATGTACAGGTTCTGGAACTCTCGGAACTGAGGTGATGCAAAACTGTTTTTGATGTGTGTGTATTACCAGTTATGTTCTGTTAAGTTTGGGTGTGTCATGTTGAGACGTTCTGAATGAAACAATAAATAATGAAGGAGGAAAAATATGGACTTCGTTTATTATAGAAACAAATGAGTACCCTCCGTGGCCAGGGTGTGTATTTATTCTAATCTTCTTTTAGTCCACCAGCTCCTGCCCCTCTCTCTGTCCATCTGCTCCTCTCCCCTCTCCCTGACTATCTCAAAAAAATGGTTCAAATGGCTCTGAGCACTATGGTATTGAACTGCTGTGGTCATAAGTCCCCTAGAACTTAGAACTACTTAAACCTAACTAACCTAAGGACATCACACACACCCATGCCCGAGGCAGGATTCGAACCTGCGACCGTAGCAGCAGCGCGGCTCCGGACTGGATCGGCTAGAACCGCACGGCCACCGCGGCCGGCGGACAATCTCACCCGCTTTCCTTTTTCTGTCCAGCTCGTCCTCTCGCCTGTCTGTGTCTGTCTCCTCCCCTTTCCTTTCTCTGTCCGTTTGCTTCTCCGCTCTTTGTACATCTCCTCTTCCCCCTTCTGTATGTTTGTCTCCTCCATCCCCTCCTTCTATCCGTCCCCTCCTGGCCCCCTCTCTGCCCATCTCCTCCTCTTATCTTTCTCTGTCCATTTTCTCTCCCTGCTGTCTGTTTCCATCTCCTCTTTTTATCCACTTGTCCTCTACGTCTCTCTGCACGTTGTCATCCGCATGCCTATGCGAGGTTGCTGGTTTTCGCCTCCACAGTATTTTTTTCCCAGGCAGTAAGTAATACGTGTACCAAGTCTGGCTGAAATCGATCCAGCGGCTTAGGAGGCTCTTTCACTCGTGGTTATGTCTGGGTACGCGCTTGTCACATATACATTATCCAGCTACATTAATGTGACCACCTGCCAAGTTCGTGAATAACCATCCTCTACAGCGCGGACCGCTGCGAGACACGCAGGATGAGACTCAATAAGGTACCGACGAAGATGTTGAGCGATGGCTAGAATAAGTACCGGAGGTGGACCAACGCGCTATTGGCTTGCTCAGTTTGTGACGTTCTTTTTCTTGAATACATCACCCAAATACTCTGAAACTGCAGTCATCTGGTTGTCTGTAGATATACATCACATCTATTACCGATTTCCGTCCCATTCGGATAGTTCCCCAACCTGCACCCGACCATCGCGATTTAAGGTTTTCACGATTTCCCCAAATCGTTTAAGGCAAATGCCTGGATGGTTCCTTGGAAAGGGCAAGGCCGCTTTCCTTCTCCATCCTTCCCTAATCGGAGCTGGTGCTCAGTCTCTGATGACCTCGTTGTCGACCGCACGTTAAACACTAATCTCCTCCTCGGATAGTTGCGTAGTTCATTGTTTCCCTGTCTCTCTCTCCTTGTGTTACAACGCACGTTGTCGTATGCAGAACACAGCTATGCACGTCGTTTGATTCTAGTAAGTCGCGAGACGAACGGAAGAGGTGAGACGATATAAAGCGGTACTTTTGCTGGCCTCCAAGGGCGGTACTTGTGGCCGATGCGCGTGCCAGTTATCGTTGCCTGCGTGGAACGCGGCTTGTACAGTAGCGCATGGTCGGTGCAGTGCAGTGCAGCGCCGCGCGCTGCGGTGTCGCCCTGCGAGGCCGCTGTCCCGCACAGCGGACGCAGGAAGCGCTGCTGTCTCGTGTCTGGCTGGCTGCCCGGCTGCGCCGTTATCTCGCCTTCCCCCTCCCCTCCCCACCACTCCCCCGTACTTTCCCGGCTGGCGCGCGTGCCGGCCTTGATCTTGGCGTGACGTCACGGGGGCTCGGCCGGCGACGGCCTTGCTTTCGTCTGCCTCTGCCGCTGCCTTCCCTCGGCTACTGCCCGCCCTCTATGTTGCGACACTCCACACAGCCGCGCCTGCCTCTGCCTGGCCGTGAACCCGCGCCGCTTGGCTCGCAGCCTGCAGGCCGTCCAACGCCCACGCACGCCGTATCATCGCCGCAGCCGCTCCTCTTCTGCTGCCGTAACTCGTCTCGTTTCACATTAAGGGCAGATGTAGGCCAAAATGCATACTGACATTTAAACATCGACGTCTCCTACAGTACTACAGTTACAGTTTTAAGCTTGAGACTGTTACGTAGAATATCTGGTTGTGGTCGTCAGTCCGAAGACTGGTTTGATGCAGCTCCCCATGCAACTCTATCCCGTACAAGTCGTTCCATCTCCGAATAACTACTGCAAGCTACAATCCTTGCTTCCTGTACTCATCTCTTGGTCTCCCTCAACGATGTTTACTCGCCACACTCCCCTGTTGTTGTTGTGGTCTTCAGTCCAGAGACTGGTTTGATGCAGCTCTCCATGCTACTCTATCCTGTGCAAGCTTCTTCATCTCCCAGTACTTACTTCAACCTACATCCTTCTGAATCTGCTTAGAGTATTCATCTCTTGGTCTCCCTCTACGATTTTTACCCTCCACGCTGCCCTCCAATACTAAATTGGTGACCCTTTGATGCCTCAGAACATGTCCTACCAACCGATCCCTTCTTCTTGTCAAGTTGTATCCCAAACTCCTCCCCAATTCTATTCATTACTTCCTCATTAGTTATGTGATCTACCCATCTAATCTTCAGCATTCTTCTGTAGCACCACATTTTGAAAGCTTCTATTCTCTTCTTGTCCAAACTATTTATCGTCCAAGTTTCACTTCCATACATGGCTACACTCCATACAAATACTTTCACAAACAACTTCCTGACACTTAAATTTATACTCGATGTTAACAAATTTCTCTTCTTCAGAAACTCTTTCCTTGCCATTGCCAGTCTACATTTTATATCCTCTCTACTTCGACCATCATCAGTTATTTTGCTCCCCAAATAGCATAACTCCTTTACTACTTTAAATGTCTCATTTTCTAAACTAATTCCCTCAGCATCACCCAATTTAATTCGACTACATTCCATTATCCTCGTTTTGCTTTTGTTGATGTTCATCATATATCCTCCTTTCAAGACACTGTTCATTCCGTTCAGCTGCTCTTCCAAGTCATTTGCTGTCTCTGACAGAATTACAATGTCATCGGCGAACCTCAAAGTTATTATTTCTTCTCCATGGACTTTAATACCTACTCCGAATTTTTCTTTTGTATCCTTTACTGCTTGCTCAATATACAGATTGAATAACTTCGGGGAGAGGCTACATACCCTGTCTCACTCCCTTCCCAACCACTGCTTCCGTTTCATGCCCCTCGACTCTAATAACTGCCATCTGGTTTCTGTACAAATTGTAAATAGCCTTTCGCTCCCTGTATTTTACCCCTGCCACCTTTAGAATTTGAAAGAGAGTATTCCAGTCAACATTGTCAAAAGCTTTCTCTAAGTCTACAAATGCTAGAAACGTAGGTTTGCCTTTTCTTAATCTCCCTTCTAAAATAAGTCGTAAGGTCAGTATTGCCTCGCGTCTTCCAACATTTCTACGGAATCCATACTGATCTTCCCCGAGGTGGGTTCAAAAATGGCTCTGAGCACTATGGGACTCAACTGCTGAGGTCATTAGTCCCCTAGAACTTAGAACTAGTTAAACCTAACTAACCTAAGGACATCACAAACATCCATGCCCGATGCAGGATTTGAACCTGCGACCGTAGCGGTCTTGCGGTTCCAGACTGCAGCGCCTCTAACCGCACGGCCACTTCGGCCGGCCCCGAGGTCGGCTTCTACCAGTTTTTCCATTCGTCTGTAAAGAGTTCGCGTTAGTATTTTGCAGCTCACTCTCCCCTCTAGTACTAAATTGGTGATCCCTTGATGTCTCAGAACATATCCTATCTTCCAACCCCTCTTTCTGGTCAAGTTTTCCCACTAATATCTTTTATCCCCGTTCTGTTCAGTACCTCCTCTATTAGTTACGTAATCTACCCATCCAGTCTTCATCACTTCAAAAGTTTCTATTCTCTTCATACGCAAAATCTTCATCGTCCATGTTTCATGTTCATATATGCCTGCACTCCATACGAATACTTTGAGAAATATTTCTTAATACTTAAATCCACATTCGATGTTAACAAATTTCTCTTCTTCAGAAACGCTTTCCTTGCCCCTTCCCAGTCTGCATTTTGTATCCTCTCTACTCCGACCATCATAAGTTATTTTGTTGCCCAAATAACAAAACTCACCTATCACTTTCAAGTGTCTCATTTGCTAGTCTAATTTCCTCAGCATCACCTGACTTAATTCGACTACGTCCCATTATCCATGTTTTCCTTTAGTTGATGTTTATCCATTCCGTTCAACTGCTCTTACAAGTTCTTTGCTGTCTCTGACAAAATTACGTCATCGGCAAACCTCAAAGTTTTTATTTCTTCTCCCTCAACTTTAATTCCTATATCAAATTTTTCTTTCGTTTCCTTCGCTGCTTGCTCGATGCACAGATTGAATAACATCGCCAATAGGCTACAAGCCCATCTCACTTCCTTCACAACCATTGCTTCCCTTGTTATAACTGCCACTTTGCATTTAAACTTTCGCTCCCGGTATTTTACCCCAACCTTCAGAATTTCCAGTCAAAACTGTCAAAAACTTTCTCTAAATGTACAAATGCTATAAACGTAGCCTTTGCTTAGCCTGTCTTGTAAAGTAAGTCGAAATCTCAATTTTAGCCCTACCTTCAGAATTTAAAAGATAGTATTCCAGTCAAAATTGCGAAAAGTTTTCTCTAAATCTACAAATGCTGTAAACGTAGATTTGCCTTTCTTTAGCCAGGATTGTAAAATAAGTCGAAATGTCAATATTGCCTCGTGTGTTCCGACGTTTCTCCAGGACCCAGACTTATCTTTCTCGCTATCGGCTTCTACTAGTTTTTCCATTCTTCTGTATAGATTCGTGTTAGAATTTTGCAACCATGAGTTATTAAACTGTGAGTTCGGTAATTTTCACACGTGTGAGCAACTGCTTTCTTTGGAATCGGTATTATTACATTCTTCTTCAAATGTGAGGGTATTTTGACTCTCTCATAACAAAAAAATGATTCAAATGGCTCTGAGCACTATGGGACCTAACATCTACGGTCATCAGTCCCCTAGAACTTAGAGCTACTTAAACCTAACCAACCTAAGGAGATCACACAACACCCAGTCATCGCGAGGCAGAGAAAATCCCTGACCCCGCCAGACGCTCTCATACATCTTCCACACAACATGGAGGCGTTTTGTCATGGCTACCTCTCCCATAGCTATTAGCAGTTCTGACTAAATGCCCTCTATTCCCGGGGGTTTGCTTCCACTTAGGTCTGTCAGTGTTCTGCAGCAGTATATCAGTGCTCTATGGAACATAGTGCACGATATTCTGCGCAGTTTTTGTCTGGTAATTTTCATGAACATTCATTTTATACGAATGTTTAGTTACCTGTGTACTTATTATGTACCTTATCTCATAAGGTAATCAAGCATTAAGGCTGAAACTTTACAGCTTACGTCTGCATAAAAGGCTGGTAAAACATATGCTGCAGCCTTTTGTTTAAGGTTATAACGACTTTACAATTAAATATTCTGCTTTATATTAACCTTAACTGCACTGCCTTTCTCAGACACAATATAAAGAAAAAATTGCTGCAAAGAATTATTGAGTTAGTTATTTTTAAGAATTGTATCAAATTTCAGGATGTTTTCTTTTATAGTTCCTGAGAAAAAGTTCAATATATTCCAGAAAAATCCTTGTATGGTAAATTTCTTTGTATTTTATTTATTATAATTTTTAACAATATTGCCGTACCACTAGTCACTAAAGCTGTGCATATAAATAATATTCACTGTCCTCCTCACCTTCCTGGAGTTTTATATTCATCTGCCTCCTTTGCCTAGCCATGGGCGTCTGCAGAAATTTATGAAAAGGAGGCAAGAACCTAATATTGCCATTTTATGTCAGAAAACTGGAGGCATTACTATTGATTATTAACAAAAATGACCAGCAAGACTGCCTCTGATTAACGTGCCTGAAACTGAAGGAAGAGGAAATCAACATTAAAAAAGCTTATTGAATTCAGGAAGCTTTGTTTGCTTATAAGACTTCACGTTTCATTATTTTTATGTATTTATTGCATTATTTTTGTTATGTTCTGCCCACTCGTTTAATATAGGGTACCTAGGAAACCTGCTTTCTCGGATCGCAACTCAAGTAAATCGTATTAATAAAGTTTATTACAGTAAGATAAATGACAATACTGAACTTTGCGTATCCACAAAGGTGTGTCGCAAGCAAATGGCGACACGCAGGTAATCAGTGTCCTTCAGTATATACATTTCCAATACAAAAAAAAAACAATACAGTTCACATAAGTCGCTGCTGTAGTGTTCGTACTTCGGCTCGACTTCAACTCGGGCTGCGGCCAGCCGGAGAGGCGTTTATATTCTCTTGGCCTGGATGCCGCTCCTGTATTGGTGCCGTCGTAGAGAGGGGTCCGTCAGCGTACCACTGTCTGACGTCGTCTCTCAGGCCGCTCTGCTGCAACGTTAGTGGCCGACGTGCCGGCGCTGGACATTACGCCGGAACAATTTTCTTGCCTTACGTTTTTTGAACTTTACTGTCATGATAAATATCCAATAAAATGTTTTAAAAGCTACATTTTTGGGTTGTCTTGATGAAGTGTAAACCGAGCCAGCATTTGAAGAGGTGAATGCGGCAAACCTCCTTAAACAGTCACAAATTCCTCAGTAAGGTTGCGAGGTGCTGGGGTGGAGAAGAGTGTGTACCTCTTTAATTATGACGAATTTTGCATGAAAACTGGACATGCACTCGACCCCCTCCTTATCTACCAGCTAATTAATTATGCGCACGACGGTAACGGAAGGAAATGATGGTGGACCCTGCTAGTTGGTAAAATAAGGAGTGCACACTCACAATAATTTAATAAAAATCGTGATCTACTCAAAGAAAGAGAACGTTATCGAAAATGGTTCAAATGGCTCTGAGCACTATGGGACTTAACTTCTAAGGTCATCAGTCCCCTAGAACTTAGAACTACTTAAACGTAACGAACCTAAGGACATCACACACAGCCATGCCCGAGGCAGAATTCGAACCTGCGACCGTAGCGGTCGCGCGGTTCCAGACTGTAGTGCCTAGAACCACTCGGCCACCCCGGCCGGCCAGAACTTTATCATTATAAACAACAGGTAATGGGATTCTGCATATATCTACGAAATGATATGCGGATTAAATATTAAATGAGATTTATTATACATCAGAACATAAATGCACATGATTGTCGACACAAACACTCGGTTAAAGGCTAGGGTATACTGAACTATTATGAGAACAAGAGTTGGCTCGGAGACAATGGGCTCCTACTCTCTGTGAGGCAATAGATTGACGATAATGACTGGAAGTCCTAATGAATCAAATATTAATCTTCCGACTATATAGCAGTATCGCAATTAGTAGTGAGAGTTCAAACGGGATCACATGGAGAAACAAGCAAGGTGGACTTGTAGCAAAGCGAGCGCACGTGCTGCTGAGGGATTCAGTATAAAATTGATAAGGTCCTACAATGCGAGAGCCGCAAAATACTGTACCAGTACTGAAATCTGCAGCACGTCGTCGGTAGGCAACGTCCTGATGATGTAGGCGCCGACTTCTGCCGTGCAGCAACTCTGTCTTAACTCTTGGCCGGGAAGGCTGTCCGAGAATTCTAAGTTCTTCCGAGAACGAGCGACCAAGTCGCAAGATCGTCCGACTCCGAGGAAGATCAGATCCCCAATCCTCCTGCCCACGCAACGCAACATTGTTCTACTCCCTACTCTCTTCGAAAACTGCGAATCAGCATTCAGTTCTGATTCCAAAATTCCCCCACACTGTCTCAGAACATCATTCGCGACAATAGTGACCGTTCCCTCCAAATTCGAGCAGGGCTTTATGACGTCTACTAGCCTCAGTTTAAGTTGACCAATCATGCCTCTGCTATTCAGCTGAGGGCACTGAACCTGCCGTTTGACCGGCTACGAAAACAACCTGCCTAGACCACTGGCCATGCGGTGCCAGACAGTCGCACTCAGCAGGGCACAGTCCACAAGTTTTCTCCGAATCAAGAGGACAATGCAGTCAGTCGGTGCCAGGAATCTTCGTTCCGGACGCGCCGGAACGGTAAACACATAAACTGCGGCGACACTCAGACGTCTCGCAGGTCGTTTCGCCCTGCATACAATTGGCGAAACTCGACTGACGTCAGTCGTTCCGCCAGGCGCTTAAGCCTATTGTACGAACCCCACAAAATTCAGGGAACTGCAGCCCCCAACTGGAAACACAGTGAGCCGCGTCCTACGATGCTCCCCTCGCCCATGCCACCCAGGGAAGTAAAACAACATGTTTAGGAATCAAGTGAAAAGTATTTTTGAACTCTCAGTACAAATACTCTCGTTACAATAACCTTATTCTGTTAGAACATTAATAAAATTGATGAAAATGAGAGGAGACATGCAAAAGAGGGCATGGAAACCCTCATCACAATGCGTCTATCCTTGGGAATCATGTCCAGATGCAGTTTGTTTTTCCTCAACATGGTGACATCTACCAGCAGGACAACGCAACTTGTCACACAAAAAAATGGTTCAAATGGCTCTGAGCACTATGGGACTCAACTGCTGTGGTCATAAGTCCCCTAGAACTTAGAACTACTTAAACCTAACTAACCTAAGGACAGCACACAACACCCAGCCATCACGAGGCAGAGAAAATCCCTGACCCCGCCGGGAATCGAACCCGGGAACCCGGGCGTGGGAAGCGAGAACGCTACCGCACGACCACGAGATGCGGGCACTTGTCACACAGCTCGCACTGTGCGTGTGTGCTTTGAAGAACACCATGACTGGTTAACTGTACTCCCATTGCCGCCAAACTCCCTGTATGGAAACCCAGTTGAGAATCTGTGGGACCTCCAAGATCGGGCTGTTCGCACCATGGATCCTCAACCGAGAAACCAAGCGCAGTTTGGTACAGCACTGGAGCTGGCATGGCTCCAGATCCTCGTCGGTATCTTTCCGAACCTCAATGAATCTGTTCAGTTCATGCACATCTCGCAACAGTCGGCGCATCAAAAGTCCTGTCACATTAAATGTGACAACTTCGGAAAGGGTGGATTTGTTGCTAATTAATGATGCCGACAAGACGACTGTAATATCAAAATACAGTATAATACAATATAATATGTCAATGGAGCATTTCAAGTATTTTATAAAGTCTTTTTTCGTTAGCTACTTACGATCCATGGGGTTATTAATGGATATACTATCTGAAGTTTTTTTTTTAAGGATAAGAAAACTTTATGTTATCAGCATGTCTTTTCAATAGTTGTCGATAAATGTGATAATCCAAGTATGAGATTATCTACATTAACAATGTTTTCAGGCTTAGAAGAAGGCATTATGAAAGCTAGAAGTGAACTGTGTGGACTGGCGTAAGAATCCTAGGATGCAAATTTCATCTAACACAGAGCTGGTAGCGAAAGATACAGACGTTCGGACTTGCACGTGACTATTATTCCAGAAATGAAATTGGTAAGTTTCTGTCTTACATACATGGTTTTCCAATGGTGGACGCCGATATGGTTTGAAATGGTTCAAATGGCTCTGAGCACTATGGGACTTAACATCTGTGGTCATCAGTCCCCTAGAACTTAGAACTACTTAAACCTAACTAACCTAAGGACATCACACACATCCATGCCCGAGGCAGGATTCGAACCTGCGATCGTAGCAGTCCCGCGGTTCCGGACTGAGCGCCTAGAACCGCGAGACCACCGCGGCCGGCGATATGGTTTGAGACTGTCTCTAAAACTACAAACGTTTTGTGACTACTTTGTAGATAATTAAGACAAAAACTCACTCTTTCCTCCATCCATATGGGTAGAGCTAAGCTGCATATAGACAGAGAACCATCAAAGCTTGTGAATGTTTCCAAATCAAGTGAAATAGTCAGTTCTAGTTCTGCAGCGCATATACAGGGTGAGTCACCTAATATTACCGCTGGATGTATTTCGTAAACCACATCAAATACTGACGGATCGATTCCACAGACCGAACGTGAGGAGAGGGGCTAGTGTAACTGGTTACTACAAACAATAAAAAAATGCACGGAAGTATGTTTTTTAACACAAACCTACGTTTTTTTAAATGGAACCCCGTTAGTTTCGTTAGCACATGTGAACATATAAACAAATACGTAATCAGTGCCGTTTGTTGCATTGTAAAATGTTAATTACATCCGGAGATATTGTAACCTAAAGTTGACGCTTGAGTACCACTCCTCCGCTGTTCGATCGTATGTATCGAAGAGTACCGAATTACGTAGGGATCCAAAGGGAACGGTGATGGTCCTTAGGTACAGAAGAGACTGGAACAGCACATTACATCCGTATGCTAACACCTTTTTATTGGTCTTTTTCACTGACGCACATGTACATTACCGTGAGGGGTGAGGTACACGTACACACGTGGTTTCCGTTTTCAATTACGGAGTGAAATAGAGTGTGTCCCGACATGTCAGGCCAGTAGATGTTCAATGTGGTGGCCATCATTTGCTGCACACCATTGCAATCTCTGGCGTAATGAATGTCGTACACGCCGCAGTACATCTGGTGTAATGTGACACAATACGTTGCTTCATATCCTCTGGGGTTGTAGGCACATCACGGTACACATTCTCCTTTAACGTACCCCACAGAGAGAAGTCCAGAGGTGTAAGATCAGGAGAAACGGCTGGCCAATTTATGCGTCCTCCACGTCCTATGAAATGCCCGTCGAACATCCTGTCAAGGGTCAGCCTAGTGTTAATTGCGGAATGTACAGGTGCACCATCATGCTGATACCACATACGTCGACGCGTTTCCAGTGGGACATTTTTGAGCAACGTTGGCAGATCATTCTGTAGAAACGCGATGTATGTTGCAGCTGTTTGGGCCCCTGCAATGAAGTGAGGACAATGTTTCAAGCGTCAACTTTAGGTTACAATATCTCCGGATGTAATTAACATTTTACAATGCAACGAACGGCACTGATTATGTATTTGTTTATATGTTCAGATGTGCTAACAAAACTAACGTGGTTCCATTTTTTAAAAAAAACGTAGGTTTGTGTTAAAAAACATACTTCAGTGCATTTTTGTATGGTTTGTATTAAACAATTACACTAGCTCCTCTCCTCACGTTCGGTCTGTGGAATCAGTTCGTCAGTATTTGATGTGGTTTACGAAATATATGCAGCGGTAACGTTAGGTGACTCACCCTGTATATACATATTTCTTGAAGTATTGAAGCAAATTCAACTCAGCACCAAAATTGAAATCAGGCCCTCAAAAAATGCGCAAAAGGAAATATCTTATTCTGATTTAAAAGCAACACTGGGAGAACTTCAAAGATGGAAAAATTTCAAGAATGCTATATGTGGAATTAGTTTCCTATAAAATGTAACATGGAAGTACAAACTAAAACGGAAAAATTTGCCAGTTTTAAAGATGGGCATACGTAGGTTACTAGTATAACAATAACTCCGTAAATATATTTAAAAATACAGAATGTCAACTTGTAAATACTTTTGGGGTGTGAAACAATTCGCCTGCTCTTGGTGCAACCTGGGTAACGCTGAACGAGCTGATACTGACCTCGAAATTCGAGATAATCGGAGCCCTTTTGCGTTATCACTTACGACAGAAAAATGTTTACCGCTCCGACTAGGAGTACGTGAGTTCCTGCTTTGAACGGGAGGACTGATTCCCTACCCTGACCGCCGGAGGCATAGGTCCTGCCTGCTTCCCTGCGAAGGCGACGAGCCGTCCATTATTCGTCAGACACATGTGGACATCATGCTCAACGGTTACGTCTGTGGAAACGTTGTCTGTCATATTGAAGATCCACCATAGACAGATGCGGATCCATGGCGGGCGACGAGATCAAGGAGTAGGAGCCACAATGTTGTCTTCCAGTGTCAACCACAAGAAAGAGGTTTGAATGTTACTGTGGTCACATAAAGCGGAGGCGATTCCACAGGGTTCTGTTCTTGATCCGTTGCTTTTCTTGACGTATAGAAAGTAGAGATGGGGGATGCACTCTTGAACTAATTCATAGAGTTGAATCTTTCAAAGGAGTGAACAATCAGTGATTCAGAAAAAAAGAACGGTAGCTCCAAACGTTTCCCACGGCAGAGAGAGAGAGAGAGAGAGAGAGAGAGAGAGAGAGAGAGAGAGACGGAGCATATCAGCGGCGCCTCTGCTGGTCACAGCACAGTGCACGCCACACAACACAGCCAGCGCCGGCCTCTGCCCTGCTTCTACCTTGGCTGCCTCCATTGTGCAGTGCCCCATTGGATTTAGTGTTTCACATATGCCGTGCCGTCTCTGTGCGTCGTCTGCCGCGCGCAGTGTCTGGCGCAGCTTGACTTCGCATCGCCCTCTGGGCAGTTGATGCGAGCAACAGGACAGAGAGCCACCTAGCGGATAACATAGGAACTACTTGCAACAACCTGCTCGCAAGAGAACAGACGATTTGTCTCGGAGCGGGTGAGTTCACCGCTCCCCCCACCCTCGGAACTCGCCCGCTCAACGCTCACCCCACCGCCTCGACTCTAGCCAGAGCGTTGAGCAAAGCGACTCAGGTATCACTCTGGTCTCTGCGGTCTCGGCTCACGCAGTAATACAGCTCGCGGCTCGACCTGCTCGACTCAGCGGCTCGGCATCGGAGTTCGTCTCTACTGGATATTGTTCTTCGTAGTAATACCACTACGTATATTACATTATTATGTTATGTATACATCATTTGTTTTTATTTTATTTTTATTTGTTTAAACTGATTAGATTAGGTTCCTGACGACTCCTCTTACTATAGGATTTTTATTATGGACACTCGAATTTACGCTTTAATTACGAGCGAACCGATAAACGTATCGCAAAATGTGATACACCAATATTTTCCTTGTTTTATTCTGCGTAAGGCTATATGCAGCACTTTCGTTTTACAGTCAAATTTATAGTTTTTTTCTTATTCTGGTACGGATTTTGCGATTTTAGGCGTCTTCGGAAGGAAACGTTCACTTTAAAAATATATGGCTTGCGATGTATTTGTATGAGGTTAATGAAATTTTAATACATTGTAGCCAAATATATTGTTAATGTAAATCTCAAGTTACAACATTTTCCGATCACCCAAAAAAACACGATAGTGCAAAATAAATCAATAATCAAAAACTTTGTCATATCGTGGAAATTTCAATAAACAATACAAAATTCTTACTCATTATCTGTGTTACTTCAAAATAGGATCAAATAAGATCAAAATACAGGTATAGTACTGGAATAAACCAAGTTTAAAGGGCAATGTGCCTTCCATTTATTTTCTATTGTAAATGAGTGGTGAGTCATGAAAAAGAGCTAATTCATTTCAGGGAGTGAACAGTTCTGATCCGATCTCTGAAAAGAACAGTTTTGCCCATCTCTAATAGAAAGTGTTCTGCTTTTTTCTGGAAAGACCAAATTTTATTTGTGCCACGCCAGCACAATAGATAAGACGAGTAAATTTCTTTAAAAGATAGCTGTTAAAACGGGGCGTAGTGATTATAAAAGTACGCAGAACTTATTTGTTCAATAAATCGTCGTTTACATGTTATATATTATTGGCATACGTGTTACAGTGTGATTTTTTAAATTTTGAATTGAGCAAAGAGCCGTTTTCTTTTTATTAGCAATTGCTACGTGACGTGAGGAGAGCTGTTTTTTCTTAGATGTAAGACAAAGTACAATTTGGCTTATCAGACACCCGGAGTTGTGGAACTTGATTCTCGATAGTGGCTGAACTTATGGACCCCAGTATTTTAGGACCCCATTGAGAATTTTCTGCTGGAAAATTTACAAAATTTAGGCCCCTAATAGGCTGGTTCACCAGAGACGAAATGACTTTAAATCTTTACGATATTCTCGTGAATTGAAGACTGAAATTCATGCAGTTAAACTCAATTAAGCAGAATCGTCACAATTTTATAAAGTTAGTTTGGTTCTGTACGTATCAGCAACATGCTGATAGGTGGCTTAAAGTGGCCACGAGATATAGTACTGTAAAATTATAACGGGGCCGATGATTTGGCTAAATGTACCAAAACAAGACAGAAACATCACGTGCCAAAAAAGTGTGACTCATTGTCACTCATTATGTAGTACCAACATCTTGTGGACACCTGAAGATGCAAACATGTTGCCAGTTCACGCAGTACCGAAGTATTTCCTCTAATACAAATTAAGGTTCATGTGATAGTCATTTTTTACCTATTGTAAGTAGAGAGCGCATGAGACATTGTACAATCACACGACTCACCTGTATGCAGCCCCTAAACTTCACGTGGACTTTATACCGAATACAACTGAAGAGAAAGTGCTATAAGTATGCGTCTTGTCCGTATTAAGCGTATTTTTAAATCTGTGATACGTTGGGTTGTTTGGTTGGTTGGTACCACGATCAGGGAGCGCATCTTTCGTGAATTAAAATGACGGAACAGAAGCTAAGAAGATTAAGCATAATCCTGTTGCTGGCTGAAGACTGTTAACATGTAAAGTAACAGCTAGACTCTCTAATAACGCTAACAGAATGGCGTCATAATTTTTTAAAAATTGATATCAGTTCTTGTGGCTAACAGTCGTTCCTCAAGGTATTTATCTGGTATGTAGCCTTATATGGAAGCGCAACGTATCGTTACAGAAGAATTCTGAACATGAGATGGGTAGACCGAATAGCGAACTAGGAGGTGCTGAATCAAGTCGGAGAGAAAATATCTTTATGGCACAATTTGACTTCAAAGATGGGATAGGTTGGTGAGATACATCCTGGGGCGCCAAGGAATCCTGAATTTGTTAACAGAAGGAAGCGTGTGTATGAGTGTGTAAGGGGGAATTAAAACTTCTAGAGCGCGACGAAGGTTTTACTGCAGTAAACAGCTTTAACTGGTTACAGGTTGCGATATATACGCAACGTTGAAGAGACATGCACAAGGTACATAGTCTAGAGCGGCACTGAATTACTCTTCGAGCGTAAGACGGCAACTACAGCAACATCTGAGAACTTAACCTTTCCCGACGATTTATCAACTGTTTATATTTCTAAGGGTGTTCAGCCGGGTTCAGTCGCTTACGTAAGACGATATTTCGCTGCCGTCGCCTTCAAGTGATACTTATGGAACGAGCGTCTTCGCTACATCGGTCCTTCTTTAAACTCTCGTCGTTCCCCATCCCTTCCGTCACTACCCGATCGCACACTGCTTGAGGTGTAGTGATGGATGGGGACGCGACCGCCGCACGCTGGTCACCAACTCTGGTCCTCTGTGCGGGTGCGGAAGTCGTTCTCGGTCGAGGTTGGCTGAACGGTTTACTGAGAGAGAGAGAGAGAGAGAGAGAGAGAGAGAGAGAGAGAGAGAGCGAGAGAGAGAGAGAGCGAGCGAGAGAGAGAGAGAGCGAGAGAGAGAGAGAGAGAGAGAGAGTGAGAGAAGCCATTATCTCTACTGATCGGGCAGAGCTAATAAGTTACGAGTGGCCTGACCAGTGGAGGCGCTAGCTTTGTTTTCAATAAAGCGTGGGACCCAGCACTCGGCCAACTGAAGTCACAATATCGGCCGAGAGGGAACCACGCGCCCGACGCGGGCCACAGTTCGCGCACAGTGTTCGGCGATTGCACGCCTCGCATCAGTCCAGAAGATGAGGTATGCGACTTGGTAATGAGGGAAGGGGTGCTAAGACGCTCGTTGTACAGATTCACCTGAAGATGACGGCAAGGTACACTCTTTGACATAAAACTCGACCGGCGGCCGGCCGCTTCAGAGGCTAAGTCCGCGCCGATCGCGACATGGGACAATAAAACTGGCCAACTCGCTAATCCTCTAAGTCCGGTTATCTGCACAATCTGGCAACACTGTAGACTGCGGCACTTCCTGGAGGAAAACTTGTCCCATGATAGAGAAACACTAGGCTGATTGCGCCTTTGGTCTAGCGGTAGCGTGCGTTGTTTCTGTTCTCAATGTCAGTGGCTCGAGAGCAGCTGCCATAAAATATTTTTATAGCCTCTTCTGTCTGAATGCTGAAGACGTGAATGTAATGGTAGCGCAGATTCAATCTATTTCGCTTTCTGACACACCGATATCAAAATTTTATCCAGTAACGATTTTGCGGCAGATTTCCTGCAGACTGTCCTCCTCTGGACGCCGTATGCGGCAAAGCTCCGGGATCCATTTGCTGGCTACCGGCAGCGGCCGTGGCGACAGCAGCGGCGCTGCACTCCCCCGTTCTTTATCGAAAGCGCCTGCTCCCGCTCATCGCTTTTGATGATTTAAAACGCTTTATTATTAAATGTTGCTCCACAGAAAATTTCTACGATTTCCATTCACGCTCAAAAGCAACGGAGACAGACGCCCTGATTAGTAGGCGGGTATTATATTACATTAATCAGCAAGAGCTGAGTATGGCCCGAAATTAATTTTATAGACTGGGACGAAATTAAACCACCTCGCTACATTCGATGAATTTATAAATGCTCCATACCTCGTTTATTTTCCTTTCAAACTCAATTATTTGTGCAACATTTGGTCAATGTTCGGATGTTTTCGTCAAGCCGGGGTGAGCGTCTGTGGTGTAAAGTGTATTACAGTTCTTGTTTCATTCCTTATGGTAACTCTATGCGATAAACTGTGTGAATACCTTGCAATGCATGCTCTGTAGCAGTGCAGGAACACTGCACATTTGGAGTTCCATGTATGGGTTCATGAAGTATTTAATGTTGATCGGAAGTGATAGTTAAGGTCATCAGATTTAGACCAGAAAAATTTGTCGTTTTGAAGGTTTCAGAGAACGGAAAGGAATTGCTAACGCCGGTGTTAGAAAACGTCTACAGTTAAATGCTATTGCAAAAATTTAGAAGAGGGGAACTATATTAATCAACATGTGCACTTCATAAACAACCTTCTGACACGTTAGACCTATATGACGAACAAAACTCAAATTTATATCGTTGACAGTCGTTTTGAATCTTTTCAGGATCTATTTTACAGTGAAGCACCTTGGCATTTGCAAAGCAGACATCCATGATATTAACTTAATTTACTAAGTCGAATCGGACGAAGATTGATGTTTAAAGGCATTCTTCAGATTTCGTATAAAGAATTTTTACTAGCCTTTTGCAACTCCATTAATTAAAATGGAAAATAAAAGGTTGTAGTCAGCGGCTTCCACCGAGATTGGAACTGCTATGTCATACAGTACGACCACCGCAACATACAAGGGAACCTCTTTTTTTTTATTTTGCTTTTTTTCTTTTACTTTTTTTGACGATTACCCCTTTTTTTCTCTCTTATTTTAAAGCCCCTTAGGAAAATGGCAAAAAAAAAGAAACTAAGTGCCACCGCCACTTTTCATCCTATAACAAAAAAAAAAAAAAAACATATCTGGTCCACTTCAGGCGTTGGCTCCTGACTAAACCTACCCCAAGAGCTGCCTATATACCAGGGGGAATATGGGAATTCAAGGTTAGGGCTATCATTACAAACAAAACAAAATCTTCCTTTTTCTTAATTTTATTTTTATTTTGATTTTTGTTTTGTTTATTTTTGTTGTGTAATTGATCAGACGCCTTCTGCACCCCGCTGGTAATATGTTGAGTCACGTCTTCTCGAAATTGGTGTGTTCCGTTCAGTAGTTCAGAAATGTTCATTGGTTCAAACAGGAAACCTTCTTCATTCTTGGCTTAACACATTCCAGCTGCGAGGCGGGTCGTGGAAAGCACTCCCAAGGAAGTTCGAGAAAAATTGTCTGTATTTTGGGTGGCGGACAACGACATAATGACGGTCGTTGAGGTATGTCCAAAAATCGAGTACAGAGTCTACAGTTTGTCCAACTAGGTAGTGAATGGCATGTCCGCGAATCCAATTCACAGCATTGGTCTTTGTCCGAGGAAAATAGTCACGTCCCGGAACTAATAATGAAAGGGGAGTATTCCGATTCAGAATGTCCCGCGTTAGAAAAGCCACAATATGACGAATAACCTCTGAGCTAACGACACACTGGCGACCACAGACGGACTATAGTCACTGCGATGTTGCCTGAGCCTCAAAACGCAACCTTAAAACACACAAACAGGTGTTACTTACGTGAAGAACACCGTTCTTGGAGTCCAGAAATTAATTATACTTTCTAAGTGTCTCATCTTACAGTGGATTCTATCGTACGAGTCTTCGATGTGGAAAACGAATGTCAAGTGAATTTAGCGAGGTAACGCCGGCCTACACCCGGAAGTAAATGCACTATCAGAGTGTTGACAAATACTTGCTACGACACTGCCATTTCTCGGTTCTCTTACGAGGCAGCTCTTCAGCGAAATGCTTGCCGTGATTCTCCGATACGGTCACATTCAATTATCATTAATCCAGAATGATACAAGTTTCAGCTTCCGGCGTGGAAGAAGGCTGTTGACGCCGACATTATATCATTTCAACGTAGGGAAAGCAAAACGGTTCATTCCATGTTTCTCATTCAACATAAAGCATGTGAGATAATTTTCCGTAACGTTCATAATCATCTAAAAATACAAACGAAGTAAAAATACATCTGAAGCTTATTCGAATTGAATATAATGTAGGATACCAAACGCTTTGCACCTCGATGTCGAATTTGTCCACGTGCAATCTTTTGCAGCATACAAAAAGAATGTCATGATTACCACGAGAATGAAGAAATATGTTGGTACGGATGGAAGCAAGGAGAGACGCAGTCAACAAATATTCGATTCCTCATGGCATTCATTTCATTTGAGACGTAAGAAGAGTTAAAGCGGGATGTTACTATCGTTAACACGAAAGATATGCCGCACATATTGATAACGAGGAAGTCTGCGTCTTCATACGTTTCCTCCTTGAAATCTGTATGCTCTCTTATATACTAAGTAGCCTGATCATTGTTTCAGTAATGTTACCCTCTTGTTTGACCCCGTAACGATGAACAGATTCCAAATGCATGTCTCTGCATGAAAGTAGCTGTTCGAACCCTTCCTGGGCTGCTTTTTGTGTTTTATTGCTTGGAATTCCTGAAGCAGACCACTGTGCCTTCTCCCCTTGTGGGTTAGATCTCAAAACTAAACCGCTTTTTGTCCAATGGCATAATTTATTCAGACAGCATCAGCACAAGACTGTCAAACAAAGCCTTCCATTTACAGTTGCAACACTCTAACCAGCACTGACCGAAGTGTAATCCACGGTCATGGTCCGAAATTAGCAGCTGTCTGCTACTGTGGCAAAGTCCGTACTACACTTTCGATTCCGCAGCACCATTTTATCTGGTAACACTGTGTAGTTGCAGAGTTGTGCTAGCATGTCTGTCCTCACACTGTCAACTTTATGTAGCTCACTTCTCCTGCAGCGTTGATAACGAGGAGCAGAAGTAAATGAGTGTATTCTGCATGACGTAACATTCAGTATTCCCTTCTTTCATAGCCACTCTTCATGTGCATCGATACCAAATAGGAATGTGAAAACTCTTGCGAGTGAGAGAATGACAATAACAATCGTAACAAGAACAATCAAATAATGAATGATGTTTATTCCAACGCAGAACGAGAATGGCTTTAAATATAAAAATCTATATCTATATCCATATCTATTGATCTTTGAGTTGGCACAATGCAAATATATTCTTAGCATTTAGTTACTGAATTTAGTTCGGGATGTTTGCAGAGAAAAGGAAAAGTCGGTACTTCTCGCTAGTGTAATATAATGTGAACCAGCAACTACCCTTTCCTTAGAACACGACTCAAGCAGGTCCCCAAGTAGGTACCAAGGCACTGCTGCATTCTGTTCCCTGACATTGCTCTGATGACGGTTAATGCAGATATTTCCGATTATGAAATACAAAACGTATTGCAGGTTAGTTCCTAGGATAGTAACATTAAATTTGCGTTGTAGACGGCACATGAACGTGACGACTATCCATATTACTCATCAATATAAAAAGACAATATTATGGGAATTTAGCAGGATTACTCAACATGAATTCTGAAATTGGTTGACTGACCGCACAGGTGCTAAACGTCGTCAAGAGTATACGATGTCCTAATCGCATTAGGAATATGAAGATCCTCTTCGACAGCTCGCAACTTTCACATTGCTATCTCCACCCTATTCCAGACAGCCCTCGGTGGAGTTGCACTAAGTTGCCGATGCAATGTAAGGCCTTCAAACCGACAACAGACCACATATTGAAAAATACAAGCGAGTTCTCTTGCAGCGTAAGCTTATTGTAACTAATCTAAAAATTATTGGACAGGAACATTGTCCTATTCAAAAAAAGCTGTCCAGCAGGTCCTCTAATCGCTCCTTGGTACAGTCGTTTGACTATTGAAAATGGTTCCAACAAGTCACCACTAGAAAACACTGCTCTGTACCGCAATAACTCAAGATGTAAAGTAATACCACGATACTACAAATATCAGGGAACACCTTATCACAGATAAGACTGTCCTTAAGGCTTGTAAGCTCACATGTATTACAATAAATGACATACCTGAAATGTTACCACTCTCATTATTATGTCAGATTGGTAATGCACGTAGTAAGTTCGTCGTATTCATGATTTCCTCTTCAAAGTAACATACCGTACTTATTATTTAACACAAAATGACATTAAAAATTTAAGTTATTCACGAGCACCTAGTTGAGAATATGTATGAACTTCAAATGACACGACGAACCGTCTTGTTCCGCATATGGATTCAAACCCAGCTCATGCAAACTAAGCAAAGATTTCGTTACTGACGGAAATTAACAGTCATTCCTGATTAAGCATACAGAGAGTGATATACCTCGATTTTAGACAGTATCAGTTAGCAAATATCAACTGGTATTGGCAAAAATTTCGGTAATTCATGACTCTTTATGGCTAGTCATCAATATGATGTGATTAGATTAGATTACATTACATTAGATTACTTCTTGTTCCATAGATCATGAATGGTTCAAAAAAATGGTTCAAATGGCTCTGAGCACTATGGGACTCAACTGCTGTGGTCATAAGTCCCCTAGAACTTAGAACTACTTAAACCTAACTAACCTAAGGACAGCACACAACACCCAGCCATCACGAGGCAGAGAAAATCCCTGACCCCGCCGGGAATCGAACCCGGGAGCCCGGGCGTGGGAAGCGAGAACGCTACCGCACGACCACGAGATGCGGGCATAGGTCATGAATACGACATTTCGTAATGATGTGGAACGTGTCATTACAATGAAAGATTTCTTTACATACCATGATTCAATTTCTTTACAACAATTTTTTACACTCTCATTCTTTTTTATCTCTCTCTCACTCTCTCTCTCTCTCTCTCTCTCTCTCACACACACACACACACACACACACACACACACACACACACACACACACACACACACACATATATATATATATATATATATATATATATATATATATATATATATATGACAGTATGACAATGCACGTGCAGTTTATTGATTACATGCATGTAGAAAACTTGTTCTGAGTTAAAGCTGTCAAACAAAGTTTGAAGAAGTATAAAATTTCACTACCACACGACAGCTAATGTAGAAAATACTTTTCTGACATATTATGGCACGATGCGCTCTCCCTACACATCTTCGAGATGCATCTGCTGCCTGCTGTCTATTAAACCTGAACAGAACAAAATGTCACTGTAGTTAGCCCTTTTTCCACATGCGAGTACTTTGGGTTGAGAAGTGAAGGGAAGTATGTTCAAAGTTCCATTAGATTGACAACTTCAGCAGACAGCAGAATTGCGTTTTAAAAAATGTAGCACTGAATGTATTCGTACTCGCGACATCTTATCTACGCTACTAGCTGACACGTAGCTACAACAGCTCCAGAGCTCGACAACTATTCCTCCAGAACTTTTTGATTCCACAGCACTGTGAGATTATGCATATGGCCAGGTCTTGACTTCTGAGAGACAAACAGTTACAGCTTTTCTTTTTTTTTTTTTACTGAACGACGTTTTCTACAAACAGATAGCGCAATAGAATAGCTCAAGTGGAAAGAAACACTTCCTATTTAAACTTCTGCATCCTACACTGTTGGCAGTGCTGTGTAGGTGGCAGTTACGTGACTTTATTTCGGTGATTACAAAATAAAGAGTGGAATGTATGCACTGGGTAGCCGAGGCAGCTAGTTCATGGTGATTCGGTCAACTAAGTAAATGAATTTACTGAACATGGTGCAAATTACTACTGGACGCCTGTGTGTCAGAATTCTCATCCAGTGTGGCGCAACGGCGTTACGATAGAAAAATGAGAGAAGAGGATTTCGTGGTCTGTTGGACGGATGGTAGGTTGTTATACCTATGGTCTGGGTTGGATTCCCACTTCTGTCAATGATTTTAGATAGGGAGAGACAGAGTCCATTCTCTCCTGGCTACACCAAGTGAAGAAGGTGTAATGGCAGTGTGGTCTGAAAATTCACATTAAAGATGATTTTCCTTCTCTACCAAGTAGACGGTAGGTTGAACCACAATAAAGTCTGGAGTGGCGACATGTAGAAACTCTATCACCAGTAACCTTTCTTATACTAGTTATTTATTTCAAGTGACGAAACAAACGCTATGTATGGTCACAGGACACTTATTCCATCTTTTATCTGAGCTTCTGTATGTCGATAAGATTGGTTCTGAACTGGGAATGCAACTCAGACCGCCCTTAACGCGGAATTTGATCCCTTCGTGACAATACAGCTCGGCTACAATTTGTTGTTTGTTCAAAACTGCAGATTCCTTAACATCTCCACATATTACGCGTGAATGGGATCGAATCCTGGCCCCGCACTAAAGATTTAATTATGTATTATCAAGCTCTAGCATGAGAACACCTATCTGCTGGTGGATAAGAATTTTGATTTTTAATGTATTTTCATTCGTTGTCAACACTAACGATATCTGACGTTTTTAACTCCCAGTGAGACACAGAACTATTTGCGAGATGACTGTATGTTCAAGATGTTATTCTGAGCAGCTGGTGGAGAAAAATTCGGTAGCTGACGTCTCTTTGTGTGTAGTCAACAACGATATGTGTGGGGCTCTATTCCCAGTGAGCGCTGAACTCTTCGTCATATTATTTCTAGTTCAAACATGACCACATATCACTGCTGGCGCAACAAACCCATATTTAACGTTCGTTTTCTCTAGAATATAACAGCGGTAGGTGCCGGGTAGGAGTCCTGGGAAGGAAAAAATTAATGTTTCGTCTCGTCATTTCAGTTAAAACATCTAGCTACTGCCGCGAAAATCCGATATGTCACATTTGACTGTGCTTCCATAGCAATCCGATTAGGTTCTGGGTTCGAATCCGCGTCCAACACAAAGCTTTACCTCACGGCATTTCAAGTAAGTTACTTGTGAAGAAGCAATATTTAACATCTCTCGTAGTTCGTTAACAGGGACAATAGATGATGGGTAGGAATTCGCGTCTGTTAAACATGTTTGCGTTATGCAATTTAAAGTTGATATTTGCTAACTGATACTGTCTAAAATCGAGGTATATCACTCTCTGTATGCTTAATCAGGAATGACTGTTAATTTCCGTCAGTAACGAAATCTTTGCTTAGCCTGCATGAGCTGGGTTTGAATCCATATGCGGAACAAGACGGTTCGTCGTGTCATTTGAAGTTCATACATATTCTCAACTAGGTGCTCGTGAATAACTTAAATTTTTAATGTAATTTTGTGTTAAATAATAAGTACGGTATGTTACTTTGAAGAGGAAATCATGAATACGACGAACTTACTAAGTGCATTACCAATCTGACATAATAATGAGAGTGGTAACATATCAGGTATGTCATTTATTGTAATACATGTGAGCTTACAAGCCTTAAGGACAGTCTTATCTGTGATAAGGTGTTCCCTGATATTTGTAGTATCGTGGTATTACTTTACATCTTGAGTTATTGCGGTACAGAGCAGTGTTTTCTAGTGGTGACTTGTTGGAACCATTTTCAATAGTCAAACGACTGTACCAAGGAGCGATTAGAGGACCTGCTGGACAGCTTTTTTTGAATAGGACAATGTTCCTGTCCAATAATTTTTAGATTAGTTACAATAAGCTTACGCTGCAAGAGAACTCGCTTGTATTTTTCAATATGTGGTCTGTTGTCGGTTTGAAGGCCTTACATTGCATCGGCAACTTAGTGCAACTCCACCGAGGGCTGTCTGGAGTAGGGTGGAGATAGCAATGTGAAAGTTGCGAGCTGTCGAAGAGGATCTTCATATTCCTAATGCGATTAGGACATCGTATACTCTTGACGACGTTTAGCACCTGTGCGGTCAGTCAACCAATTTCAGAATTCATGTTGAGTAATCCTGCTAAATTCCCATAATATTGTCTTTTTATATTGATGAGTAATATGGATAGTCGTCACGTTCATGTGCCGTCTACAACGCAAATTTAATGTTACTATCCTAGGAACTAACCTGCAATACGTTTTGTATTTCATAATCGGAAATATCTGCATTAACCGTCATCAGAGCAATGTCAGGGAACAGAATGCAGCAGTGCCTTGGTACCTACTTGGGGACCTGCTTGAGTCGTGTTCTAAGGAAAGGGTAGTTGCTGGTTCACATTATATTACACTAGCGAGAAGTACCGACTTTTCCTTTTCTCTGCAAACATCCCGAACTAAATTCAGTAACTAAATGCTAAGAATATATTTGCATTGTGCCAACTCAAAGATCAATAGATATGGATATAGATATAGATTTTTATATTTAAAGCCATTCTCGTTCTGCGTTGGAATAAACATCATTCATTATTTGATTGTTCTTGTTACGATTGTTATTGTCATTCTCTCACTCGCAAGAGTTTTCACATTCCTATTTGGTATCGATGCACATGAAGAGTGGCTATGAAAGAAGGGAATACTGAATGTTACGTCATGCAGAATACACTCATTTACTTCTGCTCCTCGTTATCAACGCTGCAGGAGAAGTGAGCTACATAAAGTTGACAGTGTGAGGACAGACATGCTAGCACAACTCTGCAACTACACAGTGTTACCAGATAAAATGGTGCTGCGGAATCGAAAGTGTAGTACGGACTTTGCCACAGTAGCAGACAGCTGCTAATTTCGGACCATGACCGTGGATTACACTTCGGTCAGTGCTGGTTAGAGTGTTGCAACTGTAAATGGAAGGCTTTGTTTGACAGTCTTGTGCTGATGCTGTCTGAATAAATTATGCCATTGGACAAAAAGCGGTTTAGTTTTGAGACCTAACCCACAAGGGGAGAAGGCACAGTGGTCTGCTTCAGGAATTCCAAGCAATAAAACACAAAAAGCAGCCCAGGAAGGGTTCGAACAGCTACTTTCATGCAGAGACATGCATTTGGAATCTGTTCATCGTTACGGGGTCAAACAAGAGGGTAACATTACTGAAACAATGATCAGGCTACTTAGTATATAAGAGAGCATACAGATTTCAAGGAGGAAACGTATGAAGACGCAGACTTCCTCGTTATCAATATGTGCGGCATATCTTTCGTGTTAACGAAAGTAACATCCCGCTTTAACTCTTCTTACGTCTCAAATGAAATGAATGCCATGAGGAATCGAATATTTGTTGACTGCGTCTCTCCTTGCTTCCATCCGTACCAACATATTTCTTCATTCTCGTGGTAATCATGACATTCTTTTTGTATGCTGCAAAAGATTGCACGTGGACAAATTCGACATCGAGGTGCAAAGCGTTTGGTATCCTACATTATATTCAATTCGAATAAGCTTCAGATGTATTTTTACTTCGTTTGTATTTTTAGATGATTATGAACGTTACGGAAAATTATCTCACATGCTTTATGTTGAATGAGAAACATGGAATGAACCGTTTTGCTTTCCCTACGTTGAAATGATATAATGTCGGCGTCAACAGCCTTCTTCCACGCCGGAAGCTGAAACTTGTATCATTCTGGATTAATGATAATTGAATGTGACCGTATCGGAGAATCACGGCAAGCATTTCGCTGAAGAGCTGCCTCGTAAGAGAACCGAGAAATGGCAGTGTCGTAGCAAGTATTTGTCAACACTCTGATAGTGCATTTACTTCCGGGTGTAGGCCGGCGTTACCTCGCTAAATTCACTTGACATTCGTTTTCCACATCGAAGACTCGTACGATAGAATCCACTGTAAGATGAGACACTTAGAAAGTATAATTAATTTCTGGACTCCAAGAACGGTGTTCTTCACGTAAGTAACACCTGTTTGTGTGTTTTAAGGTTGCGTTTTGAGGCTCAGGCAACATCGCAGTGACTATAGTCCGTCTGTGGTCGCCAGTGTGTCGTTAGCTCAGAGGTTATTCGTCATATTGTGGCTTTTCTAACGCGGGACATTCTGAATCGGAATACTCCCCTTTCATTATTAGTTCCGGGACGTGACTATTTTCCTCGGACAAAGACCAATGCTGTGAATTGGATTCGCGGACATGCCATTCACTACCTAGTTGGACAAACTGTAGACTCTGTACTCGATTTTTGGACATACCTCAACGACCGTCATTATGTCGTTGTCCGCCACCCAAAATACAGACAATTTTTCTCGAACTTCCTTGGGAGTGCTTTCCACGACCCGCCTCGCAGCTGGAATGTGTTAAGCCAAGAATGAAGAAGGTTTCCTGTTTGAACCAATGAACATTTCTGAACTACTGAACGGAACACACCAATTTCGAGAAGACGTGACTCAACATATTACCAGCGGGGTGCAGAAGGCGTCTGATCAATTACACAACAAAAATAAACAAAACAAAAATCAAAATAAAAATAAAATTAAGAAAAAGGAAGATTTTGTTTTGTTTGTAATGATAGCCCTAACCTTGAATTCCCATATTCCCCCTGGTATATAGGCAGCTCTTGGGGTAGGTTTAGTCAGGAGCCAACGCCTGAAGTGGACCAGATATGTTTTTTTTTTTTTTGTTATAGGATGAAAAGTGGCGGTGGCACTTAGTTTCTTTTTTTTGCCATTTTCCTAAGGGGCTTTAAAATAAGAGAGAAAAAAAGGGGTAATCGTCAAAAAAAGTAAAAGAAAAAAAGCAAAATAAAAAAAAGAGGTTCCCTTGTATGTTGCAGTGGTCGTACTGTATGACATAGCAGTTCCAATCTCGGTGGAAGCCGCTGACTACAACCTTTTATTTTCCATTTTAATTAATGGAGTTGCAAACGGCTAGTAAAAATTCTTTATACGAAATCTGAAGACTGCCTTTAAACATCAATCTTCGTCCGATTCGACTTAGTAAATTAAGTTAATATCATGGATGTCTGCTTTGCAAATGCCAAGGTGCTTCACTGTAAAATAGATCCTGAAAAGATTCAAAGCGACTGTCAACGATATAAATTTGAGTTTTGTTCGTCATATTGGTCTAACATGTCAGAAGGTTGTTTATGAAGTGCACATGTTGATTAATATAGTTCCCCCTCTTCTAAATTTTTGCAATAGCATTTAACTGTAGACGTTTTCTAACTACGGCGTTAGCAATTCCTTTCCGTTCTCTGAAACCTTCAAAACGACAAATTTTTCTGGTCTAAATCTGATGACCTTAACTATCGCTTCCGATCAACATTAAATACTTCATGAACCCATACATGGAACTCAAAATGTGCATGTTCCTGCACTGCTACAGAGCATGCATTGCAAGGTATTCACACAGTTTATCGCATAGAGTTACTATAAGGAATGGAACAAGAACTGTAATACACTTTACACCACAGACGCTCACCCCGGCTTGACGAAAAGATCCGAACATTGACCAAATGTTGCACAAATAATTGAGTTTGAAAGGAAAATAAACGAGGTATGAAGCATTTATAAATTCATCGAATGTAGCGAGGTGGTTTAATTTCGTCCCAGTCTATAAAATAAATTTCGGGCCATACTCAGCTCTTGCTGATTAATGTAATATAATACCCGCCTACTAATCAGGGCGTCTGTTCAAATGGTTCAAATGGCTCTGAGCACAATGGGACTCAACTGCTGAGGTCATTAGTCCCCTAGAACTTAGAACTAGTTAAACCTAACTAACCTAAGGACATCACAAACATCCATGCCCGATGCAGGATTCGAACCTGCGACCGTAGCGGTCTTGCGGTTCCAGACTGCAGCGCCTTTAACCGCACGGCCACTGCGGCCGGCAGGGCGTCTGTCTCCGTTGCTTTTGAGCGTGAATGGAAATCGTAGAAATTTTCTGTGGAGCAACATTTAATAATAAAGCGTTTTAAATCATCAAAAGCGACGAGCGGGAGCAGGCGCTTTCGATAAAGAACGGGGGAGTGCAGCGCCGCTGTGCTGTCGCCACGGCCGCTGCCGGTAGCCAGCAAATGGATCCCGGAGCTTTGCCGCATACGGCGTCCAGAGGAGGACAGTCTGCAGGAAATCTGCTGCAAAATCGTTACTGGATAAAATTTTGATATCGGTGTGTCAGAAAGCGAAATAGATTGAATCTGCGCTACCATTACATTCACGTCTTCAGCATTCAGACAGAAGAGGCTATAAAAATATTTTATGGCAGCTGCTCTCGAGCCACTGACATTACGAACAGAAACAACGCACGCTACCGCTAGACCAAAGGCGCAATCAGCCTAGTGTTTCTCTATCATGGGACAAGTTTTCCTCCAGGAAGTGCCGCAGTCTACAGTGTTGCCAGATTGTGCAGATAACCGGACTTAGAGGATTAGCGAGTTGGCCAGTTTTATTGTCCCATGTCGCGATCGGCGCGGACTTAGCCTCTGAAGCGGCCGGCCGCCGGTCGAGTTTTATGTCAAAGAGTGTACGCTGTCGAAACATCGCCTTAAGTAACACTGCTGCTCGCGGTTGGTCAGCGGAAAGCAATACGAGCATCCTATTGGTGTGTTACTCGACAAAGTGAACCGTACAGCCGGACATAGAGGGATCTAGCTGGTCACGTGACAAGGTACAGGGCCACGTCACAGTTCAAAGCAGTGCTCGTTTTTACGTCGCATTACAAGCGAAAGTTGGCGTGACTGAATGGCTTCGTGGCCTTCTACGACGGCTCGCTGTTGACGTGATTAATTTGTTTTCACTGCGAAGGAGAAGGAAGAGAGAGCGCTGAAAAAGTATGCATGCGAAATGCTGGAAGCTGAAAAGTCGAAGGCGGACATGTGAAGGTAGGAGGGACACGGTGCTGAACAGAGAGGAAATCTGAGTTCCTATCGCGAATAGATAAGCAGTAACGTGCACACCAGAGATATTCCACGGAGAATTTCTATGAACGTATTACTAGGCAATAATTTCTGTTGTATTATACAAGATAATGACGTATTTGTAGCAGCTTCACATCCTCTGTCGCACAGAACTAGACTTCCAGGATAACAACGAATTCTCAGAAAAACTGCTCTCTCAATGGCATTTGGTTCCAAAATAAACAAGTCGACAAGTCGTGATATAGGTGCGGAAAATTAATTATTTGTGAAAAATGCAGCGTCAGAAGTGAAGCGGCCGGTGGTTTATTCAGACGAATCGTCGGTTCAAAAGACTCCTTTACACCGGAGCGAATGTAAGCGAACGCATATTCGTAGACAATTCGCCAATGTTCACTACCATTCGCTTGTATCTGTAAAAAGGCGTCTAGACTAGAGGGAACACGACAGAACAGGAGATGGCGAATACGGCGTATGAATGTTGGCTTATTGTTTTCTCGTGTTAATAATCGCCACGTGGAATACTACACTATAGAGAGCCATGGTACTAAACTTTGATATTCATCGAGCACCATTTTGAATGAGCAGCGCTTTTTCTCTCTCTTTATTATTATCATCATTTTTGACCATGTAAGCAAAATGGCGTAGAAAAAAAAGAATTTGGGTGTCTCACTTTGCACGTAAATGTGAAATCCGTGGAGGTAGTACACTTGATACTTTCAAAATATATTTTACTGTTCTTTCTGAATTCCCTATCATTTTAGTCGCCCACAAGATTGCTTTATGTAGAGGCATCATTTCCTTGAACAGCTTTTTCTCGTTCTGGCGAAATTGTAGAACTCTGGAAACAAGCTCTTTTTCGCCTGAATGTGTCCGCTTTCGCGACACCTCCCTCTGTTTTCCACTCTCACTGGTATTAATGATTGTGGATGACGCCGCACTGCAATACGATATTTGACGGCGACGCACTCAGCCTCTCGATAGAACATGCACAACTGACGCGACCACATCGACAGCGCAATGCTTTTTCGTTTGTCACCCCTTTACCTGATTACTGTAGCGCCACCGCGTGTTTCTTATAAAAGCAACGGAGGAAAACTGCAGCAATACCGTCGCTCGCTTCCGACGGTTCCATCACTCACGCGACTCATGTCAACAAGAACACAAGTAGACAAGGCAGCAGACGAAAACATATTGTACCGCTAGCGCAGAAGCACAGAGGACGTGAACTTCCTTTAATGGATAACTAAACGAACAAGCAGGGAAAACGGGCGAAGACAAGCGAACGCTAACGGAACACGACCGAAAGCCGTTCGCTCCCGTTTTAAAGGCACATTTGCATGCTGAGCTCTTCTTAGCAGAAAACGTAATTATAAGGTATAAAATAAATAATTTGAGCCATAGATATAGTCCACGACTGTATAAATATTGTATGAGCAGCTGGAAACATTTGAAGATTTTTGATCGTCATATCATTGGCGAAAGAGGAAGAGTCACCTTTTGTTTTCTAGGTCTTGTCCAGATCGGACGTATGTGGCACACCGCCATTAATACTACATTATTTTATTCACGAGTTGCATCCAAACGGCACTCGTAATCACATAATGCAAGTGCACTTTTAACTGTGTTTTTATTTCAGAATGTACTGTAATCACTAACCTACGTATGTTTTACTTTGTTTCTGTCGTCATTGTAAGATTGTTGGGTGACTTTGCATGGCAAAAGGTTCCGAACTTTTAATGAAACAGTCGTCCAGCTCGATCCACCGTCGTCTTCGGGTGCTGCTTGATAACGAAGTCCGATTTTAAATAAATCACAGAGAGAAGAAACACGGTTAAAAATACGTGGACGAACCTTTAACGAAAATGCCATGCTCAAGCACCCAGAGTTTGTATAATTTTTTTTAAATTCATTACCATAATTCATTGTATGATCTCGATACAGTTACGAATGAGGGACAAAAATTAATTAAATCGTGTGCCTAGAATATTCACCAAAGAGGGTACTCTTTCGCTGTTGCATGTCGCTTGTGGTCGCTTCGGTGTAACGGGGTATACACACATTGCACAGCGAATAAGGGTTGTCGAAGAGTGGGAGAGTAATTCGAAACAGCTGGAAAGTGTTTAATTGTTGTACAGTGCACGGATTGTCGTGTAGGAGTATGACGCATGCCAGAACTCAGCTTGTAAGGATAGCGGAATATACGCCATTACTTTGCCCCACCTCTCCCCCTGTGTCTCGAATGTAATCTGGACGCCACAACAACCATGAGTTCGCTTCGGCAGGTAACACATACTTGCAGGCATTTTCGGCTTTTCCAAATGTCACATCCACTTGTACACGAGGAGTCTGTCAAACCTTTTAATTCGGTTAGTCGCGCCTAGACTGATATGGTGGCACAGAGTTTCAGTCTCACGTGGCCCATGACGCATACGCGTAAATTTCGAAACGCTGGCGGCGCGAAGTAACTGCAGACCGCCTGCTACAATGCGCTGCAGCTGGAGCAGCTAATGATCGATGACGCAGGAGGCTGACTGCCCGATGTCACGGGCGCTGCCTATTCCACACGTGTGGTCTGCCTGCTCATCAACAGATATCGCAAGTTATCCGAGAGCGTCACGTGTGACGTAGGTCTGTCGAGACACCCGCCCTGTGGCGAAATGCATGGCGTTTTCCGATCGCAAGCGGCACCAGTCGATCGCTTGCCTTCGTACACGCAGGTGACGAGCTAGCAGAACACAAAACGCTGGTAACTGCCAAAGTATTGAGAATGGACTCGGTTTTTAGAGAAAGAGGGCATGCAAGTTTCTACAGGTTTTGCCATATCCACCTGACGCCATTCACTCCTGATTACGTCCTGCAGATCTGCCATATTCTGAGGATGCTGGTCACTACTTTTCTCCCGCTGTTTCAAATATTTCCAGACTTTTCTGTGGGATTAAGATACAGTGATTTAGAAAAAATGGTTCAAATGGCTCTGAGCACTATGGGACTTAACATCTATGGTCATCAGTCCCCTAGAACTTAGAACTGCTTAAACCTTACTAACCTAAGGACATCACACAACACCCAGCCATCACGAGGCAGAGAAAACCCTGACCCCGCCGGGAATCGAACCCGGGAACCCGGGCGTGGGAAGCGAGAACGCTACCGCACGACCACGAGATGCGGGCTAGTGATTTAGAAGCCAGTCGAGGAGCGATGAGTGCCTGAGTGTTTTTCAGAGCAGGATCGTAAGTCAACTCGGCTGGCAGTGTCCACACCTCATTGATCGTGAAGTTGTTGAAGAAAGGGTAACTCTTGGTCAGAGAGAATATTCACATAAGCCTCGTGTTTAATGTTCACAGTAACACGAATCAGTGACCCAACACACGGTGTGAAAAATGCCTCCAAAACATCACAGAACCATCTGCGACCTGAGCTGTGTCCTCCAGCCAATCTGCTGTTGAAACGCCTCTTTTGGCCGTCGGTGCAGTATAGACCTTGTGTCATTTGGAAAGGGGCGAAACTGAAACTCGTCCGACCAGCTATTATGCATTTTTGTGTTGGAGGTCTCACTGAAGACGTTCAGCTTTATGGGCATGAAAGCATGACGTTTTACGAGGTACCCGACGTCCAGTGTCCACTGAATGCCATTACTTTTGTATTGTTCGCTCGCAAAACAGGATAGACCAACTTTTACTGACAGTAGTATCGACAAGGTGTACAATTGATCTCTGGTCCTCATCAACCACTCTTCTTATGTTAGATGGCTACAACTCGCTCAGCATTTCTTGTAGACACGTTGGACCATCTGTACTGAGACAACGACAAATCGACAATCTTTATTGACGGCATGGGCACGTGGAACATGATAACTGGTCTCTGCCATTCTCTCACGTCTTGACGTCGATTCCATGAACCGACTGTCACATACACATCACTTGGTACGCATGACTTACGCCAGCGGTGCAGCCTCACGGAACTGCTTGGTGCCAGTTCTATGACATTCACAACGCTCCAAAGCCACCAGTGTGCTCTTTTAAGAAGGGACACTAATGTCTTCTCCGGTGAGCTTGCTGTGACACCGATGTGTCCACGTTCATTGCGGAGAAATAATTTTTGTTTGGTACTACAGTCAGTCGTTTGAAACATTTTTGTAGCGTATGGGAGCAGATGATCGTGAGGAAAGTGAGGCCGTTGGTGTTGTTGTGGTCTTCTATCCTCATCTTGTCTGAACCACTTTTACCCACATTTTACTTCCGTACAACTCATGGGGAAAATTTTAAACTATCTAACCAGCAACTGTTGTTAGGAAACTGGAGAATATTGCGACGATAATACTAATAATACGGGTGCACGAATTATAGAAGGCTGCTGGTATCAGAGGTCACTTTGACTTTGTGCTTCTTTCCTTTTGGCAAGCCCTCGATGCAGTTCCTCATTGCACGCAGTTGAGTGGAGAGTGAGCAGCTAGTACAGATTGGGAGCAGCGTCACAAGTGAAAGTTGCGTTCAGTGTCCCTCAATGCACTGTGATAGGACCTTTGCTGTCCATTCGACTTACATAAGCGTTCTGATAGGCAGCATTGTTAGTTCTCTAAGGCTATTGACAGACGATGTAGATGTATGCAGAACGTCACGTGTTCACAAAATGGTTACTGTGTGCAGATGATCCGCTCTTGACGCAAAGCTAATCCCCTGTATCAATAATTGTCGCTTATCTCACGAACGTAGACGTCGCACTGCACAGTCAATGAATAGTCACAGGGATCAGTCTTAAGCGTCAAGTTATGGCGGTTCTTCTACAGTTTCTTCAGCTCCCAAGCATATAGTAAAAATTTACACTTTATCTCAGGGGAGTCATTTCTGTTAGGAGCCTCACATAATAATCCCCTGAAAATATTAATGATGTAGCAGAACAGTCATGACAGGGACCATTAATTAAGTATCTGACCGTGTATGGAATGTTTGAACTGATTGCGACACTCAAGTTCGGCCATTTTCGGTGTGTCACATAAGAGCAAAGAATATTCCGACACAAAACTAAGAATAAACACTGGTCCTACCTTGACACAGCAGTTACCAATGAAGAGAAACTTCGTACTTTCGTAATTAGCTGAAAAGAAGAATTCATTCAATGATTGACAAAAGATTTTTCCCCCTTTGCCACTCTTCTCCCGTCACGCAACAAAATTTTGTAATACGCTGACTCAGTTTTACATTCCGATTTAATGTCTCATGAGGGAATGAAAAAGAACTGATGTAAATGAGTTTTCACAAATTAGAGGAGAGTATCTTCACGACAGTATCGAGGTGAACCGACTGTGCAACTCCATCAATGACGAAATTGTAAACGAGAATGATATTTATTCTAAGAAAACATAATCTTACTAGTATGGAAACGTCAGGAACTTGAAGTCATATTTCAAGGAATAAAAAGGACAGTTGCAAGTTCGAATCCTGCCTCGGGCATGGATGTGTGTGATGTCCTTATGTTAGTTAGGTTTAAGTAGTTCTAAGTTCTAGGGGACTGGTGAAATTAGATGTTAAGTCCCATAGTGCTCAGGGCCATTTGAACCATTTGACAGTTGCAAGAAATTAGCACCAGTAATCGATACCGCGCGAAAATTTGGGCCATATTACTTGCAGTTTGCAGTTATGACCTTTTGAAACTACAGCTTTTAAACTTCCGCGCGCACCGACTGTCTGCCACTCCAGGCCAGTGCAGCCCCCTATTTTGTCCGAGCGCGAAGTAAGTGTACTGAGAAACAGAGCCCATCCGTTCCCGGGATGTTTAAGGTGAGGGAAGAGCAAGGAGAAATGTTCTCCAGTTACTCCATTAATCCCACTTACAAAAAAACATCTCCTACTTCACCTCGCATTTTAAGGAGAAAAAATCTTCTTCAAGAACACATGACATTTTACGTGAATAATTGTAAGTAATATGTGTACGTAATGCGTCAACACGCATGCATAGTATGTGTTCAATATTACGTTAACAACATTCTCGTGCTGATATACTGCAGCTGTATATACCCCGCACAATGAAACCAATTAAATTTAACCAGCTGAAGAATTATTACGAATGAAGCTAATGTTTTTCAATTTGCAGTTTATTCATGCCATGTCACGTTAAAGAAAATAATGCTACACATGTATTTCACTTTAACAGTGACTGCTTTAAAATCCAAAGAAAACAACGTGCAACAGCGATGTTAATAAATGAACACCACTACCCTACTTCTTTAAGGACACACTCATTCACTTAATTGATTTACACTGAATTTGTGAATCAGAACATAAAAATGTTTGAAGCAATGAGATATCTTGCACGAGCTACAGGTTAGCAACCACGCACTGTGACATAATGAACAACGCGTGTTACCAATGTCAAAACAATGTTTTGCAAACGTGTTACTCACTGCACCCTCGGGGATTAAGCGGCAGCAGTAGAGCAGAAGGAGTGACAAGACAGTGCGCATCCATCTTTAAAAGCTATGCTTTTAAAGGGTGTAACTGCTCACCTTCAGAATCATGGATCAAATTTTTTTGCTGGATCGATCGCTGGAGCTGTTATCTCGCAAGCGTCTTTTTTTTCTCCTTAAAATTTGAGATAAGTGGGATTAATGGAGGAACTGGAGAAGATTTAAAAGAGGCCTGCACAATTCGCCGCGGGTTTGTTTAAGGTGGGGTTCCTGTCATTTGTGGGGCGGCAGGTACCAGGCAGATGGCGGCTGCGGCAGTTGCCACAGCCTACTGGTGCCCCACTGGAAAATGGTGCGAGCGTTTCCTCAGCAGTTCAAAATGGTTCAAATGACTCTGAGCACTATGGGACTTAACTGCTGAGGTCATCAGTCCCCTAGAACTTAGAACTACTTAAACCTAACTAACCTAAGGACAGCACACACATCCATGCCCGAGGCAGTATTCGAACCTGCGACCATAGCGGTCGCGTGGTTCCAGACTGTAGCGCCTAGAACCGCTCGGCCACCCCGGCCAGCTCCTCAGCAGTGTCTGCGGTCTGCGGCCACATCAGCATCGCGGCTACACCGATTGGAGAGTAGACCAGGATGTTTCTAAAAGGACTTTACAACTTTGAAAATTCATATCAATTAATCCATAGTACCTACAGAGGTGACTGTAGTTTGTAGGGCAATAAATGAAGTTTTGACTCGCGTAGTTAGCTAGTGCCGAGTCGCACCGTGAGGGGCGTTAGCGGCAGTTGCATTAAGGATGGCTGCCTTCACTGGACCCGAGCGTGGTAGCTGCGTGTTTTGGTTTGAAGAAACGAAGTCGGCGAAAGTTCAGCGTAATTTCCGTACCAAGTACGCTAAAGATCCTCCTAGTAGGCCTACAAATTATGAGTCGCATAAATGTTTTGCAGAAACAGGGTGTTTGGTAAGACACGGGAAACCATCAGGTCGTCCAAGCACATCTGACGACGTCGTTGAGCGAGTGAGACAACGTTTTGTCAATGTTGAGTTGGAAGAAGACCCAACACCGTGTTACTAGAGGAGGCCGAAATGCACGCGTTTTAGCTCACGCAGGCTGGCGTGAGGAGGGAAGAACTATACTGACGTGAGGTCTGGAACATGACAAGGGATGAGAATTCAGAAAGCGGACGTAATTAGTTTCATACTTAACTTTAATCCATTAATGATGAACGTCGCTCTTGACGGTACATGATTCACAATATCAATATCAATAGTAACTGAATATGGCGCCTTGCTAGGTCGTAGCAAATGACGTAGCTGAAGGCTATGCTAAACTGTCGTCTCTGCAAATGAGAGCGTATGTAGCCAGTGAGCCATCGCTAGCAAAGTCGGCTGTACAACTGGGGCGAGTGCTAGGGAGTCTCTCTAGACTAGACCTGCCGTGTGGCGGTGCTCGGTCTGCAATCACTGATTGTGGCGACGCGCGAGTCCGACGTATACTAACGGACCGCGGCCGATTTAAAGGCTACCACCTAGGAAGTGTGGTGTCTGGCGGTGACACCACAATCAACAGCCATACCAAATCGAACCAGTGTGCATCTCATGAACAGCAAATCCCACATACGACTGTTTGGCGTCTGTTGAGAAACCATTTGCATTTGGAACCGTACATACTGACGCTCGTACATGCGTAGAAACAGATATCCTCGGGGAAGTAGAACAACGTAAATCACTTAATAAAAGCAAGTCTTCTGGCCCATACTGTATACCAGTTAGGTTCCATTCACAGTATGCTGATGCAATAGCTTCATACTTAACAATCACATACAACCCCTCGCTCGACGAGGTCCGCATTCAAGGAATGGAAAGTGGCACAGGCCACACCAGTATTCAAGAAAGGTAGTAGGAATAATCCACTAAATTACAGGTCCATACCATTAACGTCGATATGCAGCAGGATTTTAGAACATATATTGTGTTCGAACATTATGAATTACCTCGACGACAACGGTCTATTGGCACACAACATGGGTTTAGAAAACATCGTTCTTCTGAAACACAACTAGCTTTTTGCACACACGAAGTGTTGAGTGCTATTGACAAGGGGTTTCAAACTGATTTCCTATTTCTACATTTCCAAAAGGCTTTTGACACTGTACCACACAAGCGGCTTGTGATCAAATTGCCTGCTTATGGAATATCGCCTCAGTTGTGTGACTGGATTCGTTGTTTCCTGTCGGAGAAATCACATTTCTCAGTAATTGGCAGAGAGTCATCGAGTAAATCAGAAGTGATTCTGACGTTCCCCGAGGTAGTGTTATAGGCCCTCTGCTGTTCCGTATATATATATATATATATATATATATATATATATATATATATATATATATCAATGATTTAGGAGACAATATGAGCAGCCGTCTTACGTTATTTGCACATGGTGCTGTCGATTATCGTTTAGTAAGCTCATGAGAAGATCAAAACAAATTTCAAAACGATTAGGAAAGATATCTGAATGGTGCGAAAAACGGCAATTGACCCACAATGAAAAGCGCGAGGTCATCCACATGAGTATTAAAAGGAACTCGTTAAACTTAGGTTACACGGTAAATCAGTCAAATCTAGAGACCGTAAATTCAACTAAATGCCTAAAATTACAAAATACGAACAATTTAAATTGGAAAGAACACACAGAAAATGTTGTGGAGAAGGCAAACCAAAGACAGCGTTTTACTGGCAGAACACTCAGAAAATGTAACAGATATACTAAAGAGACTGACTAAACTACGCATGTCCTTCGTCTTTTGGAGTACTACTGCGTGGTGTGGGATCCTTACCAGATAGGATTAACGGAGTAAATCGAGAAAGTTCAAAGAAGAGCAGCACGTTTTGTATTATCGCGAAATAGAGGAGAGAATGTCATGGACAAGATACAGGATTTGGGACGGACACCATTAAAACAAAGGTGTTTTCCGTTGTGACGGAACCTTCTCACGAAATTTCAATCACCAACTCTCTCCTCCGAATGCGAAAATATTTTCTTGTCACCGACCTACACAGGGAGAAAGGGCATCATAATAAAACAAGGGAAATCGGAGCTCACTCGGACAGATATAGGTGTTGGTTTTTTCCACGTGCTGTTGCAAAGTGAAATAATAGAGAATTATTGTGGAGGTAGTTCGATGAATTCTCTGCCAGGCACTTAAGTATGATTTACACAGTATCGATGCAGATATAGATGAATGCAGTTACAAGTCTTGTCCGATATTTGGTAAGGCCGTATTAGGTTCAATAAACGACGGTGAACAACTGTGTCGAATGCCTTTCGGAAGGAGAGGAACCCGGGCGGCTTTATTTACGGCGCTATGGAGTTCACTGAGAAACAGTGCGAGGTGGGTTTCACAAGCTCTTCGTTTGTGGAGCGTATCTCGATTTTTGTAGATGAGCTTTTGTTTCTCCAAAAGGTCATAACGAGTGAACATGAAACGTATTCCTTAATTAATGTTAGCGGTACTCACGTATATTTACAGGGTGAAAATTAATAAAGCTGACAAACTACAAGGAAATGGAGGGAAAAAGGTCCTATGATCATGTGTCTGGAAATACATCGTTGTCACGGCAGATGACGCTGACGAATGACAGTTCCTCTGATCACGTGCCGTGCAGGCTGTGTGATTCACGCAGCGTTAATGTAAGCAGCAGAATGATCTGGTATTCACGTCGAGAACAAGCCGAGATGGAGTATGTGTACGACCAGGCATATGGAAACGGTCGAGAGGCAACATGGCTATTCCAAAACAACTACCCTCACAGACACCAACCACATCGCACAAATGTCCTTTTTGGGCATTTGTGTGATCAAGGGGCCTTTCAGATAGACAAACGTGCAGGGAAGCGACCGACTGTGCGTACACCAGATCTGGAGCTGGTACTAGGGTTCGTCTCAATATCCTGCAGAACCCGGTCCTCCATATCTGATCTACGAGAGCAGCTTCGTTTTGTGTACATCACGTGATGTCACCGACATGGCGTGTAGTTTTAACCCCATTGATGCTATGGATGTTGTGCTTTTACCCTTTATTCATTTGACAACCCACCTGGAAGCACTCCGTTTTATAGATGACAAGCCATGTGGCGTTTTCTAATGTACAGGGTTATTACAAATGATTGAAGCGATTTCACAGTTCTACAATAACTTTATTATTTGAGATATTTTCACAATGCTTTGCACACACATATAAAAACTCAAAAAGTTTTTTTAGGCGTTCACAAATGTGCCCCTTTAGTGATTCGGCAGACATCAAGCCCATAATCAAGTTCCTCCCACACTCAGCGCAGCATGTCCCCATCAATGAGTTCGAAAGCATCGTTGATGCGAGCTCGCAGTTCTGGCACGTTTCTTGGTAGAGGAGGTTTAAACACTGAATCTTTCACATAACCCCACAGAAAGAAATCGGATGAGGTTAAGTCCCTGCTTGCTTTATTCGTCGACTTCCGCGGGCTACGCGTGAAACTTGCCCGCACGCGTTCAACCGTTTCTTCGCTCACTGCAGGCCGACCCGTTGATTTCCCCTTACAGAGGCATCCAGAAGCTTTAAACTGCGCATACCATCGCCAAATGGAGTTAGCAGTTGGTGGATCTTTGTTGAACTACGTCCTGAAGTGTCGTTGCACTGTTATGACTGACTGATGTGAGTGCATTTCAAGCACGACATACGCTTTCTCGGCTCCTGTCGCCATTTTGTCTCACTGCGCTCTCGAGCGCTCTGGAGGCAGAAACCTGAAGTGCTGCTTCAGCCGAACAAAACTTTATGAGTTTTTCTACGTATCTGTAGTGTGTCGTGACCATATGTCAATGAATGGAGCTACAGGGAATTTATGAAATCGCTTCAATCATTTGTAATAGCCCTGTATTTAGACTTTGTTCTGAAAATATCGACGACACATGAATGTGACATACGCGCAATGTGTGATGCCAATCTGAAGATGACAACATTGATACTGTCGAAACTAGTAACTGGAACAAAAGTCTTAAAAATAAAGCTATCTTGGAGTTCACAAAAAAATATTTAGTGTAGCTGTGTCCTATCTATCGAACAAGAGACATGTGATTGGTCGACCTATATCATCGTATCGATATCAGCGACACCGGAACGCTAGCTTCGTCACAGGTCCAGTTGGGATGTAAATAACTCGGAGAACTTCTCTGTAGCTACTCAACAACTGGAGCCCGCTCTCAGGAAGCACTAAGCGTACAGCCGCTTTCTCGTTTAAATTTTTACTAGTACGATGTAGAATCTTTGGAACTGATTCTGGATGGAACAAGAGTAGAGAAAAATATGTTTACGCCCAAACTCCGGTGGAAGTGTGAGATTGGGGACGGAAGTAGATACGGCTGCGTTTGTTTTGGCTGACCGCCGCGCCCTCTTGGCATCGCGCTTCCTGATACGTGCCTCTAGCTATCATTCTTTAAACTACTTGCGGCACAGGCAGAATGTGAGCGTTGCTGTCTAGAGGAAGTAGCCCAGTCAACGGAGACCGAGAAATATCGAACAGGGAAAAACTTCGTGTACTCGAAAATTTTTGTACTGTTGTGGGGGTGAATGCCAGGAACAGTATACTAAAAAGAGAGGTGGTGGTGGGGCGTTTATCATTTCTTTCTGGTTTTCCTGAGTAACTCGAGGACAGCTGTTTCTAACAAAAATATTTCCCATTACAAAATTAAACTGCATTAAATTTCCTACAGAAAAGATCCTATTCGTTTTTCCTTCAGAACTAAAATTTACGCGTTACAGGGGATGGAGAAATGGCAGAATTAAAAAAAAAAAGTAGTTTAATGGTATACAATTAACACTTCTTGTTAAATGGAGTGGGTTAAACACAAATATTAAAAGTGTGTACCACATGTAAGTGCAGCTGAGTCGTATTAAGGAACACATTGTATTCTGGGGATGTAACAAAGTGGAGGCATGAGGGTGATGGAGGGTAGAAGAGTAAGGGAAAGACGCTCGAGAGATTGTGGTCATGCCTTCCCCCCCTCCCTCCCCCTCCCTCCTCCCCCCTTCCCGATTACGTATCCAGACTGAACAGCGAGTAAGCGCTGCTCCACTCTCTTTCAACTCCATTAAGTCACAAGAAACAACTACAGGGTGTTTCACGAAGTTATACCAACCCTTTGACAGAGCTCTTGTACATCAGCGGTGTCACAGAGCGCAGGCGTGTTTTATTTTCCGCAAAGACCATGACCGCTACATGGAATACAGATATGACGTACCAATAATATTAATCCAGGAAATGCTTGTGGACAGAATCTACACCCCTGGAGGCAAAACTGATTTTTAGCCATCCCGTATAGCAGCTGGAACCTTCGTCCAGGAAAGGCAACTTTTCCCAGCATTTCTTCTCCAGTTCTCGTGTTTCCATAGTGGCACTAGTTTCAGTTTATTAACTGAGTACTTATTTGCTGTGAAGTGAGCTATCACGTAAAACAGCTCAACAGCTGGAAGTATCAGATGCCTACAACACGAAAGAGCCCATCAGAAGAGTAACTGTCCACAGGACGGAATTCTTTTCACAGCATGGAGGGTACCAGCATACGTCGTCCCAGCCTCAGCTCTCGCAACATCTGATGAGGTCCAAAGACTTAAACTGACTCCCTCAACAGCAGAAGTAGGTCACCTAAGGTGTTAAAAAACGTCAGATATCCCAACAGAAGTCACGAAATGATATGACATCAGATATCTGTTGTCGACGTGAACATTATCAGTCTGATTCCATCAGACATATTCACTCCCACCTTTCAAGATATATTGTGGATGTGTGCTAGGTGGATCGCAGATCAGCCGTCCTGAATGGAAGGGATCTATGCAGTCTACAAGTAACACAATTAAAGGTGGGAGAAGCGCAGTAACTACCAGAGCATTCATTAACTCTCTGCAATACAGTTACGCAATACCCTGTCAACGACAGACAGCAGCAAGGTATCACATTTACCAATCCATTTCCTTTCCCACGAATACTACATAGGTCACCTGATAGCATTATCAAAATTAAACACTTCTCAGCCTTTGTTTATAGGGAAACATTTTACATAAAAGCTCAATTAACTATTGGAAATAAGTACCCACTTACGACAGGAAATTCTGGGGAGGTATGATCTATTTGAAGACAGAGAAGCGAATAGGGCTGGTGGTGCGGGAAGCTGCCTTTCTCAGAAGCGAGATACAAGGCGACTTTGAATTCATTTACCTCCTAACAGTGTGTCGAAACAAACACAGACTCTGTCGGTATGCTTTCCGTGCGTTGGTATTATTAGTAACTCTGTAAGCAGGCTGTTTAGGTTTTTATGTTGGTAACGCCATGTAGCGCTCTATATGAAAATCACTGACTGTGCTGTGTGCAGTCTGTGGCTGGTTGGCATTGTTGGAGTATTCGCCATTGTAGTGTTGGGCAGTTGGATGTGAACAGCGCGTAGCGTTGCGCAGTTGGAGGTGAGCCGCCAGCAGTGGTGGATGTGGGGAGAGAAATGGCGGAATTTTGAGAGCGGATGATCTGGACGTGTGTCCATCAGAAACAGTATATTTTTAAGACTGGATGTCATGAACTGCTATATATATTATGACTTTTGAACACTATTAAGGTAAATACATTGTTTGTTCTCTATCAAAATCTTTCATTTGCTAACTATGCCTATCAGTAGTTAGTGCCCTCAGTAGTTTGAATCTTTTATTTAGCTGGCAGTAGTGGCGCTCGCTGTATTGCAGTAGTTCGAGTAACGAAGATTTTTGTGAGGTAAGTGATTTGTGAAAGGTATAGGTTAATGTTAGTCAGGGCCATTATTTGTAGGGATTATTGAAAGTCAGATTGCGTTGCGCTAAAAATTTTGTGTGTCAGTTTAGTGTTGGTCAGAATAGATAAAGAGCGAAATGTCTGAATACGTTCAGTTCTGCTCAGCTGCTTGAAAATCAAATAACGTAAGGGGTTTATCAGCACAGTAATTCATTAATTTTTCTAAGGGGGCGTTTCAACTCGTCTGTGCTCCATGTGGTGTTAACTCATTTTGTAGAAAAAAAAAAAAAAAAAAAAACACCACAGGCACAGGATTCACAAGGCGTGCTACGGAAGGGTCGTTTTACATTTGAAAAGCAAACTGTAGATGCACCTCTTGACGTAATGGGGTGACGTAGTGGGGTAGATAGAGTTGGGACTCGGCTGGTACTGCTACCTCTACACTCTGCAAACCTGTGGAGGAGGGAAGTGCACGACCACAATCTGGCGACTTATCCTCCCTCACGCATCTAACCTCCAGCCCCGCCTTTCGACACCTCCAGAATACAATTTATCGCTTAATACGGCTCTACTGCATTTGGGTGCGGCACAGATTTAATATTTGTTATTACTCCACTTCATGTAACAGTATGTATTAATTTTTTACTGTTAAAACACAAATTTTAATATATTTGGAGTTGGTCCGCTTCGAACAAAACACAATTTTTATTTTCGTAATTATGAAAGGGTACAGTACCGCCCGACATTGAAAATAGGTACAACATACTTCATTATTTTTGTCGAAACAACACTTTTTTTGAGCGCCTGAAATGTGGCTGACCAATACGGTAGCAAGGTGCTCCCCCACTTCGACAGAGGTGCGAGAGAACCTGAAGAACGGCCATGTTTCAGCACTCTGCCGCTGGATCTTGTGCTGTTAAGACCTGTCTTAGTTGTGCTCCGTAAAGACAAAAGAGTGGAGACATGGTATGCATGTGGAATATTTAAGAGTAGTTTGAAATAATAATTTCTCTATTTCAGGAACTTTTGTGGGGAGAATTAAATGTCAGGCAGGTAATACTAATGGGATCGTAGAAATCTTCGGAAGTGACCAACGGTCACAATGAAACCACGTGTAGCAATAAGTTGAAATACTTCCGTGTGCTTCAGTTAAGCTGAATTACTAGCGTGTGTACTATAAGTTGAAGTATTTAAGGAATGGAGTGTGCAGGACTTGAAAATAGAGACGAGTACTTCAACGTGGTGAGTACTGTGTGAGTCTCAATCTGTTTATGAGACAAAGGATAAAGAGAAGTACTCGTCCATGGTATCAGTTGAGAACACGCGTGTGTGATGAATGTGCTCTTAATATTACTTTGCATGTTATGTTTCCGTGTGACGCTTGATTCAAACTATAATACTCTGAGAGAGAAGCAAGGTGAGTCAGCCATCTATCCAGCAACGCCACTTGGCTTGCATTGCACAGGAAGACGTGCATATATCTCCAGAGTTCATAGTAGGAAAGAAGAATTACGAAGTGGGGCAGTGTCGTGTGAAACTGGGATAAATACTAAGTGGGAAAGCTGAAAGTGATAGTGTTGTGACTATTTATTGTGTTGTATTCCATGTAGTAGTGTGGTGTATGTCATGTAATTTGGGTATGTGTGGTTTGCATGGGAGAGTAGCTAGGTAGTTGCAGAGGTAGTGGGTTATACGTGTTCCTTTTGTACCGCTCGGTCTGGAGGAAAGTTTCGTGATGATCGTTGTGAGAGTCGAAGTGTGAGATATAGCAAAAAGATCCACCATCCTATCCAGAAAGTGCATAGTAGCGTTGAATAATTACGAGACCATAAGGTAGAGAATCACCAATGTAAAGCCATGCCCACTGGGCGGAATTTCTCATGTGTTATTGTTGTAGGTTATAGAATTTGTGTGTTTAGCTTATAGAATTTATCGGAATACATAAGATAGTGAAAAGAAAAAGATTGGTGGACTTTTCCTTCGAATTGTATGTTGTCATGATATCCCGAATTTATAATGTGTGCACCTTTCATATTCAGTGCGATGGCCACATGTTGATAAAAGCCGTTAAATAAAATAAAATAAAAAAAGAAAAATGTGGTATTGCCAGTGCGTAGTGAACAGTCAAGAGTTCTGTAAATTACTGATAGTCAGTTTGCGTTTCCGTTGCGTATTATTCATACAGGAGGATAATTAGTAACTTAATTGTGAGTACGAGAGTTCATGTTACTCTATCAACAAGAATGAATCCACTCGCTTGACAGACCACTCATCTTGCAGGCCTGACTGCTTCATCCCATAGTGTGTGATGTGTTGGCAAATGTGCCAACACCTTGTAGATAGAGCAGGCGGAAATGCACGCTATCTAACGCAGACGGGCGTGAATTCTGGAACAGGATAAGTAGTGAATGTTAATAAGAAAAGTATGCAGCTCCTCGAATACTTAACTTTTATTCCTTCATGTGAATACAGCATTCTTGATGAGACATTTCATACGATAACTATCAAACTATGTAAGGCTAACGGCGCCTTGCTAGGTCGTAGCCATGGACTTAGCTGAAGGCTATTCTAATGGTCTCTCGGCAAATGAGAGTAAGGCTGCGTCAGTGTAGTCGCTAGCAAAGTCGTCGTACAACTGGGGCGAGTGCTATTCCGTATCTCGAGACCTGCCTTGTGGTGGCGCTCGGTATGCGATCACACAGTGGCGACACGCGGGTCCGACATGTACTAAATGGACCGCGGCCGATTTAAGCTACCACCTAGCAAGTGTGGTGTCTGGCGGTGACACCACATTCCTCCCTCGCAAATCGGCGAACGGTCGTGTTATAAGGCTTCCGCCCGCCGTGGGGAGGACCCCATGTTGACGTATGCGATGAGGTGGGGAGCCTAACAACAGGCGTGGCTGGGCCACCCGCACCCGGCCATTCGGTCCGAGGAGAGCTAGGAAACGCCTGAAAACCTAGTCCAGGGTGCACGTCAACATGCGGTGTGTGCGCCCGTAATGAGACAGGAGTGGCCGAAGGGTCGACCTCCGTTGCGTCGGGGTACCCAACGCGCAATGACATCATGTGGTCCGGAGCGGGCAAGAGTTCCATGGCGGAGGACAGCTGGTCACGGGAAGCGATCGGCGGCGCGTGACCCAGGGAGGCGCTTGGCGGCTGCAGCGAAGCGTCGAATGCGGGCGGCGCCGGCGGGAGAACAGGCGGCGGCGGCGGAGGCGGCAGCGGCGCGGCGCTATGGGGCAAAATGGAAGGCATCGTCGGTAACACCTGGGGATGAAGCGAGCCAGTAGATGGGTCCCCAGGGCGCTGACCGGACGGCACCGTCGCTGAAAGCAGACGGGGAGCGGCAGAACCCGTGCGACGACAGAGGTGCAGCTGATTGAGATGCCGACGCACCTCACCAGAAGCCCCCAAAACCAAATACATCGCGCGGCCGAGGCAGCGAAGAATGCGCCCTGCGAGCCAATGCCGTGAACCTCGATAGTTGCGATAAAATACAACGTCGCCTGGAGCAAAAGCAGGATTCTGCCGCTGCACAGGAACCTGATGCGGCGGATGCAGCAAAGTCATCAAGGTTCGATGAGGACGACCGTGTAGCAACTCAGCCGGCGAGCGACCATCTCGGGGCTGAGAGCGATACGATGACAAAAAGAGCAACAACGCGTCCTCCCGAGAATGCGACTCTTTCAACTTCAACATCTGTGACTGGAAAGTCCGGACCAATCGTTCAGCGGCACCGTTTGACTGAGGCGAAAACGGCGCGGATGTCAGATGTTGAATACCATTGGCCTGGCAGAATGACTGAAATTCTGCGGACATGAATTGTGGGCCATTGTCGGAAACAATAGTCTGCAGAAGACCTTCAATGCAAAAGATAGCAGACAACGCTTGGATGGTGGCAGTTGACGTCGTGGAAGACATCCGGACAACAAAAGGAAAATTACTGAAGGCATCTACCAGAACCAACCATCGAGCATTTCAGAATGGACCAGCAAAATCGATGTGCAAGCGTTGCCAAGGGAAAGTGGCTTTTGGCCATGCAAAGAATTTCCGCGGCGGTGCGGATTGTTGTTCGGCACACGCCATGCAAGAAGAACACATATTCGTAATCGCAGCATCGATTCCGAACCAAGTACAGTGCTGATGAGCAAGTTGTTTCGTTCGCACTATACCCCCAATGTCCTTGGTGAAGAAGCCGTAAAACAGAGGACTGTAACGAACGTGGTACCACGACTCTGGACTGATCATTATCAGAACGCAACAACAAAACACCACATCGAACAAAAAGTCTCTCCTTGTGAGCAAAAAATCGGCGAACCAACGGATCCTCGATCCGCGACTTTGACAAAGGCCATTGCGTAGCAACAAAACGCAAAAGGGTAGCAAGGACAGAGTCAGCAGCTGTGGCTGTAGCTACACGACGAAAATCAATCGGAAACGATTCGACCACTTCATCGGTTTCTGAATCAATGAACATGCAAGCAAGTTCGGAAGAATCGAATGCTTTATCTTCAGCAACAGGCAAACGGGACAATGCATCGGCGTTTCCGTGCTTAGCAGTGGACCGATACAAGATATCGTAGCGGTACTGCGAGAGGAAAATAGACCAGCGAATGAATTTCTGCGCTGTACGCGGAGGTACAGGCTTGTTCGGATGAAAAAGCGACGTCAAAGGATTGTGGTCTGTGATGATGGCAAAGTGATCCCATCCTCGTCGCCAATGATGAGTTGGCAAATGTGCCAACACCTTGTAGATAGAGGAGGCCGAAATGCACGCTATCTAACGCAGACGGGCGTGAATTCTGGAACAGGATAAGTAGTGAATGTTAATAAGAAAAGTATGCAGCTCCTCGAATACTTAACTTTTATTCCTTCATGTGAATACAGCATTCTTGATGAGACATTTCATACTATAACTATCAAACTATGTAAGGCTAATGGCGCCTTGCTAGGTCATAGCCATGGACTTAGCTGAAGGCTATTCTCACGGTCTCTCGGCAAATGAGAGAAAGGCTGCGTCAGTGTAGTCGCTAGCAAAGTCGTCGTACAACTGGGGCGAGTGCTATTCCATATCTCGAGACCTGCCTTGTGGTGGCGTTCGGTCTGTGATCACACAGTGGCGACACGCGGGTCCGACATGTACTAAATGGACCGCGGCCGATTTAAGCTACCACCTAGCAAGTGTGGTGTCTGGTGGTGACACCACAGTATGAGCAAGGCATGTGGGTGCCTCTCATAATTTCGACCCTGCCAGGATTCCGCTGTTAGGGTTTGCTGTTAAGATTTCTTTTTTTATGGAATGTATTGTGATAGCGCTGGGAAGCAAAATTTTTTTTGTTTGCAATTTCTATCTGGATTGGTGAGGATCTTTTATTTTTTTTATGTAATCGCTTGCTACGTCGTCTAAGGTTGGAAGATCATTGTATAATTTTTTTTGCGTAATGTCCGTAGTAACTAGGTCACAGTCGAAAAGTGTAGTCACCATGGAGAATAGTGATTCTGGTGTGAACGTAGCAGTGCAGCAGGAAGTAGGTGTCGACAATGGGTTAATGAGCGAGAACGGCAAACACTCGGAAGGGGCTGAATTGTTCAGCGGATCGTGGCTAGGTGATCCTTTAAGCGGCGCTTTGTCCACAATTGGGGGCTTTTCCCAACGACGCGGGCGAGCCGGGACTAGGTCAGGTATGCAGTGAAAGTGCAGCTACCCTTAGCGAAGCTACGGTTTCTCAGGCGAACAAGGTGAGTGCACTGAAAGTAGCAAATGACAATGTGCTACTGCAGTTTTTACAGAAGATGGATAAAGATAATTAGGAAAGATTAGAAGTGATGAATAGAGATAATAAGGAGAGAGATAGGGAGAATAAGGAAAGATTGGAAACGATAGATAGGGAGACTAAGGAAAGGTTGGAAGCAAATAAGGAAAGATTGGAAGCGATGGACAGAGATAATAAGGAGAGAGATAGGGAGACTAAGGAAAGATTGGAAGCAAATAAGGAAAAATTGGAGGCATTGGATAAGGGAAATAAAGAGGCAATGATGAAGCTACACACAGTTATCGATGAGCGTCTGCCCGCAGTTAATAATCGGTTAGATGAGGGGGAGAAGAATCTGGGTGTGTTGAAGCAAGTATGTGACGCCATGAAAGAAAAAGCCAATAATTTGGAGGTACGAATATTTGCAATAGAGAGTGATACTACTGAACATAGGGACGTGTTGCCGGACGAGCGAATCAAAGAGGTAGTGGTCAGAATGAATACGATTAGTGCAGATGTAGAAAAGCTCGGTATAAGAGGCGAGACAGGCTCTGACAGTACGCAGTGAGAGATTTATGCCAACCAGGGGGAGATACAATCACTATTACAGCTTAAAGAGGCGCAATTAGAAATAAGTAGGAAACATAGGGAAGAACTAGCACAGTTGCAATTAGCGTGCAGTAGCGAAGGTGACACACCACCAGGTAGATTGCAGAGGGAGAGTGAGATAAATTCAAAAAACGGAAATAAGCAGAAAGAGGAAGACGAATTCAGAGAGTCAGAAGAACGGTTGTGTCGGATAAACAGGTGGCAAACCCAACTGGGTATAGTCCAAGGCTGTCTCAATTTCAAGATTCATTACCTCCATCATGGGGACAGCTCCTCAAAATGAAGATTGTGTGTAACCATTTGAGGGACGAGGCTAAAGCAAAAATGCAGGAAGTTATTAAAGACTGTAGTAGCTATTTAAATGAATTCTGGTCGCAAAGTAAGCAGGACCAGGTTACACAAAGCATTTTGATGATGCCAAATTGTAACGAAGGTGGTATAAGAGATCCAGTGGCGTGCTATCAGGAAATGCTGAGACGAAATAGGTATTTGGATGTGCCATACGAACTTGGGGAGCTCATTAGGATCTGTATAACGAAGTTGCCAGTGAAATTGCGCAGAGATATAGTGATAGCAGGCAGAGGCTTAGACGATTCTTCGTCATTTCAACACTTGTTACAGGAACTGGGTAATGAAAGCAACATTGTAAACAGAGATACGACTCGTAGGTCAGACAGAGTCGAGGATAGGAACGGCAGAAACTATCAGAATGACAGGAGAGCATGGAATCCTGGCATTTCATTCTTATCATAATGGATTGATGGATAGGAGAAACTAATCCAACATATCAGCCCTTAGCATCTTGCCTTAAAACACATGCCGCTAGCACTGAGAATTATCTAGGTAGGGGACATACTCTACTGATATGTAGGAATGCAAATACCATACTTCTGATCAGAGAATAAACCACCAGTAATGGAATCTGTTAGGCTGGTCTCTCAGAGCAAAATTTGCAAATTTTTATTTGGAACAGTAAAGTAAAAGGACTGTTTCCTCAACAAAACCAGTTGCTAAAAATGTTATGTAATAATGCCAATGAGTCCAGTTTAATTAGTGTGATTTGACTATTGCAGGTATTTAACACGTAACGTAAAAAGTCAACATTGTGATCTGTATGGAATAGGGTACGTTTATACTGCTGTTACAGGTAACATCAGTAATGCGATCGAAGTTTTTAAATTAGATGCCATCTGATCTATAGTATGTCATAGTCGTGGAGACAGCTATAATGAGGTGCTGCGTATGGTTGTTCGGAATCTGGTGTTAGTGAAAGAGGCCACTAGCACCAAAGTTTCTAACACTTTGCTGTCCCATCTCTCCCAGCTTGTATATTCTCTGCACACATTTAATTTTCATGTAAGCACAGATTCCTAACTAACAAATTCTTTACTGTGTACAGTGGACCAATCAGAGTGAGGCGGATTGTCCATGAAAATGCTGTACTGATTGAGACGATCAAGGGAAAACAATCTCGTGGGCTTCACCACATTTATAACATCAAAGTATGGAAAAGTTATGGATAGATCGAAAGTAGGCAATTTATGGTAGATAGTCAGTGTATTTATTTGTGGTGTGTAACGTGGTGCAGGGTCAAATCGAACATAAGAATTTTCAGGCGGGATGTCAGGAAGTATGACGGAATAGACTGGTCGAATGAGTCATGAACAGGAGTCGACAGAGTGGTGTATGTACGTATTTTTTGTCATATGAATAAGGATCAAGCAGAATCGACGTGATGATTAATGAGTGGATAAAGATGGCAGATAATCAGAGAAGCAACGTAATAAATAGTAGTTGATAAATGTGATACTTAAGGAGAGAAGCGACATGAAGCAGTGTGATTAATAAAGAGAGATTCGACGTGATGAAACAGTGGTAAATAAAGGTGAGTAGAATTAATAATGTGGAGATGTCTTAGATGTATGTTACCGAGAGGCATGTGTATGCTGCAATCGAGATTGATGCGAATGGGGAAGGAAGACCAGGAAATGATGGAGTAATGGACGGACGGAGAGCCGAAATACGAATGAAGCGATGAGGACAACTGCACAACATGAAGGGACATAAAGGGAATATGAGATCCAGGTGGTGAACGTTGTGGAATACTGACGTAAGATGTAATATAAGTGTAAATCTAATTCTTACCATAACATTTGCAACATGAAAAAAAGTAATTTTTGTTGTTGTTGAAGCCTTGTGCCAGTATAACTATTCAAAACGGTACCAAGAATGTGTACAGTTATTTTGAAGGATGAATAATTTGTGTATTTCTTGTTCTTGGATGAAATGTCGCAATTCTAAGTTGATATTTAGCAGGATGAATAATCGGTAAAGTGAATGCAGAGGTAAGCCGATGGAGAGAGGTGCCAGAGTGAAAGGACGAAATACTATCTCCGAAACAGCTTCATGTGTTATGTGGTTGAGTATAAGGGAGCAAAGGTATGGTATGTTGTCGTGAGTGTGGTGGTGTTAAGGTTAGCTGACTTCTAGACCTATTCTGTTAGTGTATTAATGGATTGAATGAGAAGGAAAATGTGATGTCTGGCGAGGGAGAGTCGTAGAATAGTGTGATCAATGCGTACACTCCTGTAAAGGGGATGCTACCGATCCATAATTAAAACATTATTGTGCTTTATTGTTTGATTTGGATGAACCTCGATGGCAGGTCAGGATCTGACCATCATGTGGATGGTTCATACATGTCCTAGAAATGTTGTTATATATAATAAAGGTAAAATATATAAAGAGATACGAATTTCAGTCTGTCACAAGCACAAAGGTTCATTGTATATTTTAGTTTTAGAATCAACAGTTTCTAACATTTTCACTGTGATAGGATGTTAGAGTAGTCTACTATTTGATATTGTAATTATGAGCTGTACAGATTGTTTCTTATTCCTTGTTTTTTTTTATTTATTTACTCTTTCACGTTTTGTATGAGGGACGACAGGTACAATTAATAGCACAAGTGTGGGCTGTATATAGAAAAGAGATAAATGTTGATGATGTATGTGTAGAAAACTAGGGTGTATAATTGTATGTTTCTTATAACAAAGATTCTTTTATTACCAATGTATCTATTAAATCATACATGTAATCAATGAGTATTTAAATAATGTAAGAATATCCTTTTGTCTGTAATGTTACGAGATACACGGAAGGGTCTGACTTATTGGGTGTTGTAGCGCTGAGGGGCTACACAGAACGTGCCCGTACCACATAATACAAGCAGACGTCGGCATGGGAGAGGCAACAGAGCCAGTGCGCTCCCCACTCCACTGCCGGTCCAGGTACACTCCACGCGCCCGCTACAGCAGGTCAACGGCCTGGGGCGACACGCACGTACCACTGGCCATTCATAAGTTCCGCCACCCTTACAACTGGGGAAAGTATCCCGCGGGGGCAACAGCGGGTGGTTTCTTCTGCTCAACGGCTCGCGCAGTGGCGCCACGGCAGAATGAACGACGCGCGGCAGAGCCCGGCGGGCATTTTTTACCAGCGACTATTAACTAGTACTGGACTGTGGAGCCGTGAAACAAGATGACTGCTCGTATGTCTCCATAAGGTGGAAAGTGAAGGACTGGTGTTTCCACGTTGTGAGTGGTGGAAAAGATTTTGTCTTTAGCAAACAGGACGATTGTTTTGTTTTGCCTTGACCACTGAACGGTGGGATCCGTAAACTTTTGGCAGTGACGTGTTAAGTGTGCTTTGTGAATTGCATGTGGGACGCTTGGTATACTTAAAGAGGACAGTTGTCGTTTGGTGACTAATTATTGTATGAACGCAAGAAACTAAAGTGAGACATTGACATTTGCATTTGAAGTAGGAGACATTTCTTTAATTGGTGTGGGAATAAGTGACGTTTGTTGGAACTTACGGTGGTGGTTGTTGGTATGTTTAAGGGGGACTAAACAGCGAAGGTCATCAGTCCCCCAGGAACTTACGACTTTTAATTACACCATGAACTGAAAGGACAGAACCCTGGGTAATAGTAGTTGTGGGGCCATTTCTGGATGACCAGATTCGTGTGGATGGTACTCTGAGAGTGACTATGACATTTGTGTTTAATGTGTTCAAAATGCCGATATGTGTGACTTAAAGACTTTCGTCCGGGTAACCATGGGAGAGCTTTGACACTGAGACAGTGTTTCTAGGGAACCTGTCAGCAACTTTTTTGACCCCAAGAAAATCACAGAATGAAATGATTCTGTGTGACTCACAAGATAGGGAATAATGTATGTTTTATTCCTGAAGGGACAGCAAGTGTAATTGTATTTCATTAACGTATGTGTTTAGAATAGTTAGTGTGTTTTTTTTTTGTTTGTTCTGGGTTATGAAGTTCACATAGCATGTTTATTAGAATATTTGGTACAATGATGCTTTAATTATTAGCCAGTGGCATAACAATAACATAGCGGCTCTTGTTGCATTGGTCAGTAAGGTTGTCACAGGGCACAAGAGTTTGCATTGCACAACAAATATCAGAATTAACTGATGCATTTTGATGTCGTGGACAGTAATAATCTTGTTGGTGTGTTGACTGAAGCCACTTATTTGCATTATCACAGTGGTGATATTTCACATTAAAGTGTAACGAAGGCTAGTCTAAATGCAAGTTCTTGTCGTCTAAATGTGCAACAACAGAGAAATGAGCAGTAGAGTAAGATACGAGAGCTACTGGTGGATCCAAACACTTACTGCTAACTATTTACTGGGTGTATTGATCAAAGTTGATGGACTGACTAGCTCAGCAGCAGGTATTTGTACCGGTGGACAAGGATAAGGTTAAACTCACAGTCGAGTAGTGGTGGCAATTGATTAAGTGATGATAGTTAATGAGGTATGACTTGATGTCTTAGATTGACTATATTACATAACCAGTATGTAACTTGTGGTATATTTCATTGTTTTTTTTTGTCTCAGTTCAATTTCTCCATAGGTTTGATGTACATTTTAGAGTAATGGTATGGAGCCTGATATTCTACATGTAACTAGTGTACACAATTTTTTTTCTTGTGTTGACTTTGTTTTGTATTTAGACATTGCCGTGTAAAGATTATTACAACGCAATTTATGAACGTCAGATTACTTGTTCTGTGTTTGGACAGTGAACAATTTAAAATTTCATGAGTACAATTAGAATTTTTTTTATTTGTCATAGAATTAGTGAAGTTTGGATTACTCATAAAAATAACGAAGATCCCAGTAACTAAGCAAATTTTTACCTCAACATTATTTTTTATTTGTATGATGTAATGTTTTATTTGTCATGTGGAATGTTGTAAAATTGTATGTGTACATTACTTCGGATTGTGGAGAGTACAATAATGCAACAACTGTGTCAATAATTTGGTAAAGTAACAGCATTTGGTCGTCTATTTGAAGTCACCAGGGGCTTAGGTCTCCTCCTGGTTATTTTGATGACTTGCTACGTTTCTTCTAATACAGTTTTCTTAAAAAAAAGTTCGGAACTACCCTCGCATTGCAAGGATAGTACCGTGCCATTTTTTTCTGCATGGGTAGCCGGTGGTGAAAGGGTACAGTACCACCCGACATTGAAAATAGGTACAACATACTTCATTATTTTTGTCAGAACAACACATTTTTTTCTAATAATAACTCAATTTCAATTAATACAGCGAAGCCGGATACCAGTGTGGGGAAGAATGACAATATATTTATTTAATTGATCACATGTGCACTCCCACAAAATAAATCCCTACATCCAGTTTGGTGAGATCTGTGAAATGAATGAATGTATGGTCGTCTGCTAACCGCAGATAGTGAATGTGAATATATGAACATCTTTGAGACGATCCTTTGGCCACCTTTGGTGGGACCAAAGAGATGAAATTTACCTGAGCTTTGAGCGCCTGAAATGTGGCTGACCAATACGGTAGCAAGGTGCTCCCCAACTTCGACAGAGGTGCGAGAGAACCTGAAGAATGGCCATGTTTCAGCACTCTGCCGCTGGATCTTGTGCTGTTAAGACCTGTCTTAGTTGTGCTCCGTAAAGACAAAAGAGTGGAGACATGGTATGCATGTGGAATATTTAAGAGTAGTTTGAAATAATAATTTCTCTATTTCAGGAACTTTTGTGGGGAGAATTAAATGTCAGGCAGGTAATACTAATGGGATCGTAGAAATCTTCAGAAGTGACCAACGGTCACAATGAAACCACGTGTAGCAATAAGTTGAAATACTTCCGTGTGCTTCAGTTAAGCTGAATTACTAGCGTGTGTACTATAAGTTGAAGTATTTAAGGAATGGAGTGTGCAGGACTTGAAAATAGAGACGAGTACTTCAACGTGGTGAGTACTGTGTGAGTCTCAATCTGTTTATGAGACAAAGGATAAAGAGAAGTACTCGTCCATGGTATCAGTTGAGAACACGCGTGTGTGATGAATGTGCTCTTAATATTACTTTGCATGTTATGTTTCCGTGTGACGCTTGATTCAAACTATAATACTCTGAGAGAGAAGCAAGGTGAGTCAGCCATCTATCCAGCAACGCCACTTGGCTTGCATTGCACAGGAAGACGTGCATATATCTCCAGAGTTCATAGTAGGAAAGAAGAATTACGAAGTGGGGCAGTGTCGTGTGAAACTGGGATAAATACTAAGTGGGAAAGCTGAAAGTGATAGTGTTGTGACTATTTATTGTGTTGTATTCCATGTAGTAGTGTGGTGTATGTCATGTAATTTGGGTATGTGTGGTTTGCATGGGAGAGTAGCTAGGTAGTTGCAGAGGTAGTGGGTTATACGTGTTCCTTTTGTACTGCTTGGTCTGGAGGAAAGTTTCATGATGATGGTTGTGAGAGTCGAAGTGTGAGATATAGCAAAAAGATCCACCATCCTATCCAGAAAGTGCACAGTAGCGTTAAATAATTACGAGACCATAAGGTAGAGAATCACCAATGTAAAGCCATGCCCACTGGGCGGAATTTCTCATGTGTTATTGTTGTAGGTTATAGAATTTGTGTGTTTAGGTTATAGAATTTATCGGACTAATTAGATAGTGAAAAGGAAATGATTGGTGGACTTTTCCTTCGAATTGTATGTTGTCATGATATCCCGAATTTATAATGTGTGCACCTTTCATATTCAGTGCGATGGCCACGTGTTAATAAAAGCCGTTAAATAAAATTAAATAAAAGGAAAATGTGGTATTGCCAGTGCGTAGTGAACAGTCTGAGTTCTGTAAATTACTGATAGTCAGGCTTGCGTTTCCGTTGCGTATTATTCATATGGGAGGATAATTAGTAACTTAATTGTGAGTAAGAGAGTTCATGTTACTCGATCAATAAGAATGAATCCACTCGCTTGGCAGACCACTCATCTTGCAGGTCTGACTGCTTGATGCCATAGTATGAGCAAGGCATGTGGGTGCCTCTCAATTAATTCTCGGATATGTTTCGATGAATTTTCAGCATCATCAGTGGGTTTTTTAATTATCTTTCTAAACAACAGAAATAATTCTCTTTACTACTTGTACAAATATAGATTTGAGTTTTTAAGACAGTATTTACATATTTGAAAAACAAAGTTGCGTATACATGCCTTGTTACCACATGCCCTAGATTTCCTGGATTTTTACGTTATTCAATGAAGGTGTTTTGTTTCCCGGTTTGTCATCTGCAATAATATAGTGCTTAATGTAAAACAGTTATTTATTTCGAAATTTTACGCCTGGGAATGTTATAGTTACTCCTACGAGTAACTAATTCTATTTGTAAGGTTGTGTGTGTGTGTGTGTATCACTGTTGACAAACTACAGAAACAAGATGGTGGTCAGCTGAACTGCTGAATATTTTGTGGGTGGGAGTTTTGAATCTTTGTGAGGCGTATCTGCCGTTTCATGTGTGTGTGTGTGTGTGTGTGTGTGTGTGTGTGTGTGTGTGTGTGTGTGTTTATGTGAATTACTATGAGTTTTATTTATTTAGTTACTACTTTTTCATTTTTATTTTATCATTATTTTATTTATTTTTTATTTTATGTATTTTGTGCGTGCCTGTACAGTGTTTATGTGTTGGTGTTGCCTGATACTTCTTTGAGGGCAGAGAACAGAGTTCCACTGCACAGAATTGTGTTCGTTTGTTATTTGTTTTATTTCAATTATGGCTTTTTGTCTTTGGTAGTTTTCTTTTATAATACATTTTGTGGGGGGCTGTTACTGCAACAGAGAATTTTCAAGCCAGTATTTGTATCTGTTGGGCAATGTTCCATGCCCATAAGGTGTTCATGAAACACAGCCTAACAAATACCAACACAGACTTGAAATTCTCAATATTGGCAACAGCCCCCCCACAAAAGCTAATAATAGAAGAAAACTATCAAAAACTAAAAGTCATAATTGAAGGGATCAAGTAATAAAGGTGTACACAGTTGTCTGCAACGGAACTCTGTTCTCTGTCCTCGAAGAACTATGAGGCAACACCACCCATAAACACCACAAGCCCCCTTGACACCCACACATGTACACCCGCACAGGCACACGCACCTGCACACGCACACACATGCACAGACAAGACATAAAATGAAAATTATAACAAAGTAAAAAATAAAAATGAAAAAGTAGTTACTAAATAAATTAAACTCACACCAATTCGCCTACACACACACACATACACACACACACACACACACAGACAAAATATAAGGTAAAGATAAAAAAATAAAAATGAGAAAGTAGTAACTAAATAAACAAAACTCATACCAACTCGTCTACACACGCACACGCTAGCAAATCTTCCACAAAAAATTAATTAATGGTATACAATTATAACCGTAGGCAACGGCCTTGCCGCTGTGGATACACCGGTTCCTGTGAGATCACTGAAGTTAAGTGCTGTCGGGTGACCATCCAGGCCGCCATGCGCTGTTGCCATTTTTCGGGATGCACTCAGCCTCGCGATACCAATTGAGGAGCTACTCGACCGAATACTAGTGGCTTCGGTCAAGAATACCATCTTACGAACAGGAGAGCAGTGTGTGATGTGTTGGCAAATGTGCCTACACCTTTTTGATAGAGGAGGCCGAAATGCACGCTATCTAACACAGACGGGCGTGAATTCTGGAACAGGATAAGTATTGAATGCTAATAAGAAAAGTATGCAGCTCCTCGAATACTTATCTTTTAATCATCCTTGTTGTATACATTGTTCTTGATGAGACATTTCATACGATAACTATCAAACTATGTAAGGCTAATGGCGCCTTGCTAGGTCGTAGCCATGGACTTAGCTGAAGGCTATTCTAACTATCTGCTCGGCTAATGAGCGATGCTTCGTCAGTGTGCATCGCTAGCTACGTCGTCCGTACAACTGGGGCGAGTGCTAGTCCGTATGTCGAGACCTGCCTTGTGGTGGCGCTCGGTCTGCGATCACACAGTGTCGACACGCGGGTCCGACATGTACTAAATGGACCGCGGCCGATTTAAGCTACCACCTAGCAAGTGTGGTGTCTGGCGGTGACACCACAGTGTGCTGACCCCATGCCCCTCCTATCCACATCCTCCACCGAGGATGACACGGCGGTCGGTTGGTCCCGGTTGGCCACTCGTAGCCTGAAGATGGAGTGCTTTTTTTTTAGTATAACCGCAACATTCACACTCGAAAATTTCTACATCAAGTTCTATACGACTACAGACAAAAAACTGTGAAACAAAACAACTGCATTAAAGAACATAAAAATGGAAGATGCAAATACTTACTGACTTAAAAACTCAAATTTATATGTGTAAAAGTAGTAAAGAGCAATTTTCCTGTTTTATAGAAGGATAATAAAAAACCCAGTGATGTTGCTGAAACTTCAGCGAAACAACTCTAGGACATAAATAAAAACTGTGTCTCATTCAAGGCGGCTCCTCTCCAAAAACAAATATATTTTCAAGCAGACATGGACATGGACGGCTGGACCGAGACTCGAACTCGAATTGAACTGCAACCCGAGTTCGAGTCTCGGTCCGGCACACAGTTTTAATCTGTCAGGAAGTTTCATATCAGCGCACACTCTGCTGCGGAGTGAAAATCTCATTATGGACAGAAGAGCTTCCGTCTTAAGATAACTGCGATTTTCCCATCCCCTGAAATGCTGTAACTATTAGTCCTCGACAAAATATGGATGAGACCTCTTTTGAAGTAAATCTAATATAGTTTAATTTTCTACGCAGAAACATTTTGGCTACATGCGGTTTTCGATACATTCAAGAAAAACGTAGGAAAGTGACCTATGAATTGCACCCCTCCCTTCCCCAGCGACACGTCTCTCCCCTTTGTCCTTATTATCACGCCACTGGTCAGAATTTTTAGCATATTGAGTGAAAATTATATGAATGTATTTGTAAGCATCGACATATGTACGTCGGCCTGAAAATGGAAGCGTGAGGAATTCACACAGGAAATCTTACAGCTTATTATTAATGTGCTCACGCTTCTACAAAATAGCTCTAGTGGTACTTTATATATTTTGTGATTAATTCTGTATTTCATGGAAGGTTTCTCGAAGATTCAGCTTGGGCTTAGAAAAAATCACCCACATAATGGTCTAAGACGATGTCACCCGTTCCTCACTGACTAGCCAATAGAGAAGCGGGAAACCCTTCCCCTCCATCTTTTGTCTCTAGACCAATGGAGTGGTTTAAAAATGGTGGGAAACCCCTCCCTCTCCCCAGTTTCTGCGTCGTTCGTCCGCCCCCGGTAGCTGAGTGGTCAGCGTGACAGACTGTCAATCCTCAGGGCCCGGGTTCGATTCCCGGCTGGGTCGGAGATTTTCTCCGCTCAGGGACTGGGTGTTGTGTTGTCCTAATCATCATCATTTCACCCCCATCGACGCGCAAGTCGCCGAAGTGGCGTCAAATCGAAAGACCTGCACCAGGCGAACGGTCTACCCGACGGGAGGCCCTAGGCACACGACATTTCATTTCTGCGTCGTTCAGTTGCAGGAGACCCATCATCCGAGGTCTGCAGGCTGTAGTTGGAAGATCATCGTCAGTTTCCCTACTTAAAAAAATGGTGGTAAATATTACCATAATTCACGAGGTTCGATATTAGAGTGTGTGGCTGATTTATTATAATTTAGTGACATCATGGCATATTGCGCCAAATGATGGTAAATATAACCAAAATTTACGATATAAAGCACTTTGATATTGCAGTATGTGGCTGAATTACTATAATTTAATGACTTCTTAGCATATTCTGTAACATGGCGAGAAATATTAACATATTTAGTGATATAAGACACTTTGACATCGCGGTATGTGAGTGAGGCGGTGCTGAAATACTATAAATTAATGGCGTCATGGCAATTCCTATAAGCTCTCCAAAATATGACCACCAACCAGTATCACATAAAACGCATACGTGAATATGAGATACTTAAATGTTTAGCCGTTTCCCTAACGCGTTATTTAATGACAAATTAGGCAACTCCAAGAAATGATCTGGCGACAAATTTTTAATATTCTAGTTACACTCAAAGAAAAAAAAGAAAAAAACAAATCGACGCATCATGAAGAAATTATCCGCATGCATCGGAAATCGGTAGATGTGATGTACGTATACAGACAAGCAAATGGTTATAATTTTAGAAAAATGGGATGGTTTGTTAAGAAGAAAGATTCCCAAATTCAGCAAATCAAAAATGCACTGGTCCATTTCTGGTCCCTATGCAACCAGTTATTCGGCTTAGCACTGATTGATAGACTTATTGGACGTCCTCCTGCGGGATATCGTGCCAAATTCTGTGCAGCTGACGCATTAGATCGTCAAAATCTCGAGCTGGTTGGAGGCCCCTGCTCATAATGCTACAGACATTCTCAATTGGTGACATTGCTGGTCAAGCTAGGGTTCTGCAAGCACGGAGGCAAGCAGTAGAAACTCTGGACTTGTGCCGGCGGACGTTGTCTTGCTGAAATGTAAGTCCATGATGGCTTGCCACGAAGGGAAACAAAACGGGGCTGTAAGGGTGCCATGGATGACAACCGAAAGGATATAAATGTTCGTTAGAAAAAGCAAGGCAGTTTATGGAAGAGGCCTTACCCAAACAATTTGATACAATTGAAATTCCACCCACCTCTGATTCTGAAATAATAAACTCTCTCAAGAATAAAAGTTCACTTGGAATTGACGGCATCTCCAGCAGGATAATAAAAGCTTGTTCCCAAGATATAAGTGAGATTTTTAGCCACATATGTAATAGCTCTCTGAAGCAGGGTATTTTCCCAGATAGACTGAAGTATGCCATTGTTAAACCACTGCATAAAAAGGCGGATACGTCTGATGTCAACATCTACCGCCCAATCTCTCTTCTGACTGCCTTATCCAAAATTCTTGAAAAAGTAACGTATTGTACAGTAGGTTCACATCTTTGTAAAAATAAAGTTTTAACAAGATGACAGTTTGGTTTCCAGAAAGGTTTTTTCAACGGAATATTCTATATATACTTTCACTAATGAAATATTAAATGCTCTGAGTAACCGGAAGTCACCCGCGGGGATTTTTTGTGATCTCTCAAAGGCTTTTGATTGTGTAAATCATGGAATACTTCTAGATAACCTCAAGTACTGTGGTATGAATGGGACAGTGCTCAAATGGTTTAAATCATACCTAACTCGAGGAGTTCAGAAAGTTGGAATAAGCAGTTCACATAATATGCAAAAAAATTGGTGATTTCTCAGACTGGGGAACAATCAAGAATGAAGTGCCGCAAGGTTCGGTCTTGGGTCCTCTGCTGTTCTTAATATATATTAATGACTTGCCATTCTATATTCACGAAGATGCAAAGCTGGTACTTTTTGCTGATGATACAAGTATAGCTATCCCACCTAACAGACAAGAATTCACTGATGAAATTGTAAACGATGTTTTCAGAAAATCATTAAGTGGTTCTCTGCAAATGGGCTCTCATTAAACGTTGAAAAAACACAGTATATACAGATTCACACAGTAAATGGAATGACAGCATTAATAAATATAGACTTCGATCAGAAATCGGTAGCTACGGTAGAATATTCAAAATTTCTAGGTGTATGCACTGAAGAGGGATTGAACTGGAAAAAACGGAGTGAAGATCTACTGAAACGTTTGAGTTCAGCTACTTATGCTATCAGGGTCATTGCAAATTTTGGCGATATACATTTCAGCAAATTAGCTTACCACGCCTACTTTCATTTTCTGCTTTCGTATGGCATCATATTCTGGGGTAACTCATCATTAAGCAAAAGAGTGTTCATTGGACAAAAGCGTGTAATCAGAATAACTGCTGGAGCTCATTCAAGATCATCCTGCAGGCACTATTTAAAGAGCCAGGGATCTTCATTGTAGCCTCACAATGTATATATTCACTTATAAAATTTATTATTAACAATCAAATGGCTCTGAGCACTATGGGACTTAACATCTGTGGTCATCAGTCCCCTAGAACTTAGAACTACTTAAACATAACTAACCTAAGGACATCACACACATCCATGCCCGAGGCAGGATTCGAACCTGCGACCGTAGCAGTCGCGCGGTATTAACAATCCGAACGAATTCAAAAGTAATAGCAGTGTACATGGCTACAACACTAGGAGAAAAGATGATCTTCAGTACTCAAGGTTAAATCTAACTTTGGCTTAGAAAGGGGTAAATTATGCTGCCACAAAAGTCTTTTGTCACTTACCTAATAGCATCAGAAGTCTGACAGATAGCCATACAGCATTTAAAAGGAAATTAAAAGTATTTCTGAATGACAACTCCTTCTACTCATTTGATGAATTTTTGGATATTGTAAGTGGGTAATTCCCCCCCCCCCCCCCCCACGAGAAAAAAATAAAAATAAAATAAAAAAATAAAAAATATTAAGTGTCGTGTAATATTTTGTGTAATGTAATATCTTGTATAGACACCTTTTATTAACCTGACGCGTTCCACATCATTACGAAGTGTCGTATTCATGATCTGTGGAACAAGTAGTAATCTAATCTAATCTAAAGGATCGTGTTATGAAAAGAAATGGCACCCCAGACTATAACTCCTCGTTGTCGGGCCGTATGATACACGACAGTCATGTTAGTATCCGGCCACAGTCCGGAGCGTCTCCAGACACGACTTCGGCCTGGAGCGTCACTGAGTGGAACGGAATTGTCTTCAGTGATGAGTCCCGCTTCGAGGTGAGCCCCGATGGCGTACCGCCGACATCTGGGAGTGACGGTCGGGGGCATATTTGATTCCGCACCAGCAGCTGTTTGGTGTCACGCGTGGCATCCTGCCGCACAGCGGCATATCGGCGATTTGTGCTCGCGACACAGCAATGTCTCGTGACACGGTGGTTGAGAAACGTTGTTCAATTTAACTTTATCTCGAGCGCAGCATTTTCAATGAAGTTTACCTTCTTACAAAGGTGAAATTTTGTGTAGCGTTAGGTTGTGCTGTGTGAAAGCAAGTAATATTTCGTTACACAGGTAAAAATGTTTTAAGACTACAAAAAAAGAAAAAAGAAAAAAATACGTACACGTTATCGAAAGCTAGGATGTATTTTGGTTCTCTGATCTAAAAACCGATAACTAACGAAGATTTTGCGACAAAGAATGTCATCATACAATTGAATGTAAGAGTTGCTTTATTAACCAACATTTCCCAATATATTGTATATCTTATATATACTGATATCGTTCCCGTGTCTGGTCTGGATTAACCGAAAATCATAAAACATAAACAATTGTTTTGTGTAAAAGTCGGAAATTATGAATAGACATGTATGTCATTTACTATAAAGCGCAATATAGGTTGTCACAACTATAGTCTAACAATCGTCAGACAACTAAATGCTAATATTTCGTCTTGTACTGCTATGGAAGCGGAGGAGTGAATGGCTCTCACTCCATCAGAAACAGGTATTACGTGAAGGACTGTCACTCTGTCGCTTGAAAGAATGACATAAGCGCAAGTAGGTTGGTTGGTTGGTTTGTGGGATTGAAGGGACCAACTACTAGGGCCATCGGTCCCTTTTTCCACGAACTTGAAACACCCACAAAGAATAAGAACAAACAATGGAGACGACCCAGGACAAGACAGACACAGACAGAGAACAGACACAACGAATTAAAATCACACCGAGTGTGACAGTGGTTGGCCACCATAGAAACAAGAAAGGAAAAATCAGACACCAAGAAACGCACTAAAAACCCCAGTCTAAGATCGTAGGCCAAAGGCCAGACTCAACACAAAAAAGGACAAACATTTAGATCAAGCGATAAAAACCCCCTGCACGAATAAAACTCAAAACTAAATCTGCCATCGCAACGTCATCAGATAAAAGTGCAGGAAGCGTATCAGGCAGCGCAAACGTCTGCCTGAGCGGAGTTAAAAGCGGGCAGTCTAACAAGATGTGGACCACAGTTAAAGCTGACCCGCAGCGACATAAAGGTGGGTCCTAGTGGCGCAATAAATAGCTGTGCGTTATCCAGGTGTGGCCAATGCGCAGCCGGCAGAGGAGAGACCCGCAAGGAGGAGCGCCACGCACAGGAAGCCTCCTTGATGGCCCGAAGTTTGTTGGGTGAGGGAAGGGCGCACCATTCTTCACCCCAGATGCAAAGTATCAAATGGTTCAAAATGGTTCAAATGGCTCTGAGCACAATGGGACTTAACTTCTGAGGTCATCAGTCCCCTAGAACTTAGAACTACTTACACCTAACTAACCTAAGGACATCACACAAATCCATGCCCGAGGCAGGATTCGAACCTGGGACTGTAGCGGTCGCGCGGTTCCAGACTGTAGCGCCTAGAACCGCTCGGCCACCCGGCCGACAAAATAAGGATTATGACTGAGTTCACTCTGCTCATTCACCAGTGATGCAAGGTCGTTTCTCCTCTGACAGTAAATTTGTAACTCTTCCAGCAGGTCCTGGCTTTCTCGAATACTTCCATCATCTTTGGTAATCGACAAATGTGTGTCAAATTCTTTGTAATTTGAACATGTACTTATACGTTCTTTAAGTGTACTCAGAAGTATTGGAGGAAGTCTGGACATGTTCCATAACGTTTCGAATGCTATCTGCTTTGTTTGTGCACATAGGAACAATAAATGTTTTGAGGGTAGTAAAGTTCGTTGCAGTCATGTAAATTTTCTATTCTCTAAACCAATTCCGACTGATGTGTTATTTTCAATAGTCCCATAAAAAATTAAGAAGTAACATACGTATGGAGAGGGGTTAGTTATCAGCTTTAAGTATCACTTTGTCACCTTGAAAGCTCCTCTACTCTCTATGTTCCTCTTTATTTTGTCAGGTGCGTGTCTGCAGTGGTGGTGCTGATTTAAATCCCCGCTCTAAAGTAAAGCAGTAAGTTGGTTGAGGGATCGGAACAAAATGGCGCAGCAGACTCATAAAGTGCAGGCTCGCACGCAAGTGTATTGTCTGCATTTCATGGAAAACAATGCTGCAACAATTCATAGTGAGATGACTGTAGGGTACGGGAACGATGTAGCATCAGGCGACATAATCGTTAGATGGCATAAATGCTTCCAGTGCGGTCAAACAGGTGTGAATGACGGAGAAAGACGTGGTTGAACGTCTCTGTGTGTAAAACGGGGGATCTCAAGAGAAGGTTAGGGCATCGTTCTCGAACATTGAGCTGTCGCAGTCGAGGCGATAATAGTGACAGGAAAAATGAATCAGGGATCATTTCTCAACATCATGCGCGACGTTTTGAATAAGACAAATGTCACCATCTGCTAGATTCCTTGACTGCTCAAATCCATTCAAACTGCCCAAGACAACACAACAGCGGACACGTTTGACTGGAAAGATATGAATTAACCGACACCGAAAAATGGCGAAGATTCAACCACTGTCAGGCTAGGTGAGGCCGAGATCACGTTGTGGTAGTCACAGATTATGCTCTCTTAATGGCCGAATCGTCACAGCAACACACTACCAAAATCTTCTGACGAGCTTCAGGGAGGTTGCCAAGAAGATTCGTGGCAGGACAACGACCTAGCTTACTCAAAAATGATTCAAATGGCTCTAATCACTATGGGACTTAACATCTGAGGTCATCAGTCCCCTAGACTTAGAACTACTTAAACCTAACTAACCTAAGGACATCACACACATCCATGCCCGAGGCAGGATTCGAACCTGCGACCGTAGCAGCAGCGCAGTTCCGGACTGAAGCGCCTAGAACTGCTCGGCCAGCTTACTCCCCGTGGGATACAGTGACACCTGCTGCTTCTCTGGGATGCGAAATTCCGCCTCCCCCTCCCCACATAATCCCCAGACGTGGCACGGAGTGCGTTCTTCCTTTTTCATCGCAGGCGTTTCCAGAACGACGACGATCTGACATTCAAGATGAAACCTTTTCTCGATAATCAAAATGCAATCTTCTACGAGCAAGGTCTCAACCAAGTCATCCTTGCCTTGGAGAATCTGTCACATTGAAGTGTGAATATTTTAGGAAGGAGTAACTCTTTTACCAAACTCCACGGGTGTATTTTTATTTTTTCGACTTGATAATCGTAACTTTGTGGTTACTCGTCGCACTTTCTTGGCCGATGGCTGCGTCAAAACATGCAATTGAGTCAGTCAACATTTGCGTGAGGCTCTTACAGACGTGCAAGCAGGGTCGACGTTACTGACGCGGTTCTGCGGAGTCACACCAGCTGGGGTGCCGATCGGTCTACCGTTCTACGGCTGTACCAGGCGTTAATTCAGTCCCGTCTAGATTATGGGAGCCTGGCTTACGGTTTGGCAGCCCCTTCCACATTGCAGTTGCTGGACCCCATCCTTCACAGCGGGATCCGACTCGCCACTGGAGCTTTGCGGACAAGTCCTGTCAACAGCATACTTGTGGAGGCAGGTGTCCCTCCATTGCGGTTCCGGTGCTAACGATTACTGGCCGCTTATGCTACACACGTTTGTAGCTTGCCCGGGCATCCCAATTATCGTCTCCCCTCGGTCAGGATGTACGACTGCAGTTCGCGTGAGAGCTCTTCTCTCTGGGCTTGAGGTTTTAACTCTTCCACCTTTTTTCTGGGACCTTCTGCGTATACCCCCGTGGTGTGTGCCCCGACCATGCCTTCGGCTCGATTTGTCACAGGGCCCGAAGGACCCAGTCCGTCCTGAGGCCATCCGCCACTGCTTTCTTTCAATCCTTACCGCGTTTCATGGCTCTGACGTCGTCTATACTGACTGTTCGAAGGTTGCTGGTCGTGTCGGTTATACTCTTACTCTAGTGGATCATTATGAACAACACTCATTGCCGGCTGGCTGCAGTATTTTCACTGCCGAGCTGGCCGCCATCTGTTGCGCTCTAGAGTATATCCGCTCCTGCTCAGGTGAGACCTTCGTTACCTGTAGTGAGTCCCTGAGCGGTTTACGAGCCATCGACCAGGTTTCCCTCGCTCTCGTCTGGTGATGGCTATCCAGGAGTCCCTCCATACTCTTCCCCGTTGCGGCCGCTCTGTGGTCTTTCTGTGGACCCCAGGTCATGTTGGCATCCCGGGAAATGAACCTGTTGACACGCTGGCCAAACAGGCTCTCGGTTCACCAGCCTTGGAGATTGGCCTTTCGGAGAGTGACCTCAGGTCAGTTTTGCGGCAGAAGGGACTTTGCACCTGGGGTGAAGAATGACGCGCCCTTCCCTCACCCAACAAACCTTGGGCCATCAAGGAGGCTTCCAGTGCGTGGCGCTCCTCCTTGCGGGTCTCTCCCAAGGACTCTGCTGTCCCATGCCGGCTGCGCATTGGCCACATCTGGATGACACACAGCTATTTATTGCGCCGCTAGGTCCCACCGTCATGTCGCTGCGGGTCAGCTTTGACGGTGGTCCACATCTTGTCGGACAGCCCGCTTTTAATTGCGCTCAGGCTGACGTTTGCGCTGCCTGATACGCTTCCTGCACTTTTATTAGATGACGTTGCGATGGCAGATTTAGTTTTGAGTTTTATTCGTGCAGCGGGTTTTTATCGCTTGATCTAAATGTTTGTCCTTTTTTGTGTTGAGTCTGGCCTTTGGCCTACGATCTTAGACTGGGGTTTTTAGTGCGTTTCTTGGTGTTTGATTTTTCCTTTCTTGTTTCTATGGTGGCCAACCACTGTCACACTCGGTGTGATTTTAAATCGTTGTGTCTGGTCTCTGTGTGTGTCTGTCTTGTCCTGGGTCGTCTCCATTGTTTGTTTTTATTCTTTGAAGGTGTTTCAGGTTCGTGGAGAAAGGGACCGATGGCCCTAGTAGTCTGGTGCCCTCAATCCCACAAACCAACCAACCAACTCCGTCGTTGGTGACCAGGGGGTCCTTGTCCAGCGGCGCGGACGGCGCCTGTGACGTCACACTTACAGCAGTGCGCCGCGCCGAGTCGGCGCCCAGTGCTGGGACGGTGGGTGACGCACGGCGGACCGCGACACGCCGAAGCGGTTTCAGCGAACGATGCTGTGTTACGTTCGCCTATAAGTACACTCTCTACGTCGACACCACTCAGTGAAGCTACATCTAGGGGAGAGCCACGCATAGTGGGCAAGCTGAGGTATTCCTGTTTGCCGGCCAGTGTGGCCGAGCGGTTCCAGGCGCTACAGTCTGGAACCGCGAGACCGCTACGGTCGCAGGTTCGAATCCTGCCTCGGGCATGAATGTGTGTGATGTCCTTAGGTTAGTTAGGTTTAAGTAGTTCTAAGTTGTAGGGGCTGATGACCTCAAAATCTAAGTCCCATAGTGCTCAGAGCCATTTTTTATTCCTGTTTTTTAATCCGTCTCCGCATGCTGTAATTAGTCCTTAGGTTAGTTAGGTTTAAGTAGTTCTAAGTTGTAGAGGACTGATGGCCTCAAAAGTTAAGTCCCATATTGCTCAGAGACATTTTTTATTCCTGTTTTTTAATCCGTCTCCGCATGCTGTAATTAGTCCTTAGGTTAGTTAGGTTTAAGTAGTTCTGGTTAGTTAGGTTTAAGTAGTTCTAAATTGTAGGGGACTGATGACCTCAAAAGTTAAGTCCCATAGTGCGCAGAGTCATTTTTTATTCCTGTTTTTTAATCCGAGTAGCAATAGAAAGAAATGCATAGAAATCAGTGATTATAATCTGCAGCTATTATTATGGAGTAGTTTAGTCACCTTAGGTTCAAATTAAGTATTTTAAACAATTCAATTTTCACTAAGAGGCAAAACGGCCACTCTGCCCGACGTGAGCGGGAAAATGGCCACTGAGCTTTAAACTCAATAGTAAGGGATAAAAAACTTTTTTCGCAAGGAGCTAAATAAAGTTTATCGTGAAACATGATTCGGATTGCACTTTTCATAAATAAAATCAAACTATGCTCCTCATCTCCCGCGCGGTGTACACTTAATTCACTGCTCTTCTGGCCTCAGTTACGAGATCTTTTCGTCGCAGTACGTGCACTCTGTGACTTCATCTTTGTCGTCAAACAAAGCTGTTCTAGAGTTGGGTTTTGCGCTCTTCGCACTCTTCTTTTTACTGCCTTTCTACTCTTCGGCTGCTTTCCACTGCTCCTTCTTTCTACCTCCTTTTTCTTCTCCTTAGTCCTTCTTTCATCGTCTGCTGTTACGTGTACTCCTGCATAAAGTAACAAGAAGCCACCGCAGAGATGGCCACTTTTCCCACGGTGACGTTTTTACATAAAAGCTGTATACCTTTCAATAGCATGACCGAACTTTCAATGACTAAAGTAGGGTTATGGAGACAAGGTATGACATTTTAAACACAATTTCATTAAAAAAGACGTCAGCGACATTCAGTCTCAATAATAAATATACACTACTGGCCATTAAAATTGCGACACCATGAAGATGACGTGCTACAGACGCGAAATTTAACCGACAGGAAGAAGATGCTGTGATATGCAAATGATTAGCTTTTCAGAGCATTCACACAAGGTTGGCGCGGGTGGCGACACCTACAACGTGCTGACATGAGGAAAGTTTCCAACCGATTTCTCATACACACACAGCAGTTGACCGGCGTTGACAGCCGGCCAGAGTGGCCGAGCGGTTCTAGCGCTACAGCCTGGAACCGCGCGACCGCTGCGGTCGCAGGTTCGAATCCTGCCTCGGGCATGGATGTGTGTGATGTCCTTAGGTTAGTTAGGTTTATGTAGTTCTAAGTTCTAGGGGACTAATGACCGCAGAGTTTAGTCCCATAGTGCTCAGAGCCATTTGAACCATTTTTGAACCGCCGTTGCCTGGTGAAACGTTGTTGTGATGCCTCGTGTAGGGAGGAGAAATGCGTACCATCACGTTTCCGACTTTGATAAAGGTCGGATTGTAGCCTATCACGATTGCGGTTTATCGTATCGCGACATTGCTGCTCTCGTTGGTCGAGATCCAATGACTGTTAGCAGAATATGGAATCGGTGGGTTCAGGAGGGTAATACGGAACGCCATGCTGGATCCCAATGGCCTCGTATCACTAGCAGTCGAGATGACAGGCATCTTATCCGCATGGCTGTTACGGATCGTGCAGCCACGTCTCGATCCCTGAATCAACAGATGGGGACGTTTACAAGACAACAATTACCTGGACGAACAGTTCGACGACGTTTGTAGCAGCATGGACTATCAGCTCGGAGGCAATGGCTGCGGTTACCCTTGACGTTGCATCACAGACAGGAGCGCCTGCGATGATGAACTCAACGACGAACCTGTGTGCACGAATGGCAAAACGTCATTTTTTCGGATGAATCCAGGTTCTGTTTACAGCATCATGATGGGCGCATCCGTGTTTTGCGACATAGCGGTGAACGCACATTGAATGCGTGTATCCGTCATCGCCATACTGGCGTATCACCCGGCGTGATGGTATGGGGTGCCACTGGTTACACGTCGGTCACCTCTTGTTCGCATTGACGGCACTTTGAACAGTGGACGTTACATTTCTGATGTGTTACGACCCGTGGCTCTACCCTTCATTCGATCCCTGAGAAACCCTATATTTCAGCGGGATAACGCACGACCGCATGCTGCAGGTTCTGTACGGGCCTTTCTGGGTACAGAAAATGTTCGACTGATGCCCTGGCCGGCACATTCTCCATATCTCTCATCAATTGAAAATGTCTGGTCAATAGTGGCGAGCAGCTGGCTCGTCACAGTACGCCAGTCACTACTCTTCATGAACTGTGATATCGTGTTGAAGCTGCATGGGCAGCTGTACCTGTACACGCCATCCAAGCTCTGTTTGACTTAATGTCCAGGCGTATCAAGGACGTTATTATGGCCAGAGGTGGTTGTTCTGGGTACTGATTTCTCAGGATCTATGAACCCAAATTGCGTGAAAATATAATCACATGTCAGTTCTAGTATAATATACTTGTCGAATGAATACCCGTTTATCATCTGCATTTCTTCGTGGTGTAGCAATTTTAATGGCCAGTAGTGTACAAAGTGGCCACTTACCTTTCATGATGATAACTAAAATCCACAAAAATTATTATAACTCCGAAGAGTGACACGGCAGACAAGTTGCGCTTCACGTGGTGACTGGGTCCTCCGTACTACATAAGTTGAGGCATTTCCCTCGCCGATGCTGGAACTTCGTAGCTCCTGTGACCCCAATAGTCAATTTGGCTGCCATGGGCACTTTGCCCAGCTCTCTCATACATATATACTCAGCACACCTTTGTGGAGTGCACGGCAGAGGGTGCATGGGATATTACCGCACGGTAAGGTGTATTCTCGTTTCAGTCGGGTACGGACGCGGTACGAATAACCGTTTGAGTCCGTCTCCGCATGCTGTAATTAGACCAATTTTGTTTCCACTGGCCCTGCGGGAGCGCTGCATAGGTGCTGAGGAACATCTTTAGATTGTTCGCTTAATCACACAATCTTGAACATGGATGTCGACAGCAACTCTCAGCACTCTCAACTGATGAAGTAACAGCCACTCAGCTGCGTTTATGTATCTGAACTTGACCTAGGTTTCGATACTACTAAGATTACCTTCTTCAGAAGTACACGATGTTATCTAAAAAATTACGACAAAACAAGCTATGATTGCTAGGTAAATATCGGAACATCTTCAAGGGTCTGCCAGTTATGGTTTCTGAACGTTTGCGTCGTGCTCTCGCGTCAGGCAATCACACGTGTGACCGTTAGTGATGCACTTCTTTGCACGCCCACACTATCTCGTATTACTCTGTTCTGGTACACTTCAGCCGTTTTCTGCAGCGGAACGTTCGCGTGCTTAGTAATCAGACTCCTTTGTAGACTCACCGCATCTCCTCAGAGTCCTGCCAATGAAGCGAGGCCTCACCTCATTCCATTTGGTATCCCTACAAAATGTTACACCCAAGTATTCGCATAAGTTTACTGATTCCATTTTTGAATCACTGGCATTGTAATCATAGGATTCTGCGAAGTGGGCAGTTTCAGCAGTCCTGAACATTTAAAGCAAGTTGCCAATGTTTCCGCGACTTTGAAATCTTACCAAAATCTCATTGAATATCTCTGCAGATTTTTTCAGACATTACTTCTTTATAAACAACTGCATCATCTGCGAAAAGTCTGACGTTACTGTTAATATTTGACTACAATCTTACATGAACAGCAAGAGTCCCAACACACTTTCCTAGGGCAGGCCTGAAGTTACTTCTGCATCCATGATTCTCCATCCATGATAACACGCTGTGTCCCCACTAACAAGAATTCCTCAGTCCACTCGTAAATTTCGCTTGATACCCGATACGACCTAAATCCCCCGGAATGTCTAAGAGCATAAAAAAACAATAGAGGACTGTCTTCGGCAGGTACAAGACATTTATTAGACATTGAATAACAACTCTGCAAGCAGTGAAGAACACTTCTTTGTATAGTGCGTCTGCTATAAAGCATACACGATCCAGTCACATTAACGTGACCACCTCCTATGTTCGCCGTCAACATGCAGTTTCCGCTGACAGACGGCACGTCGCAGCACTCTCGGTGCGGAGTATACAGGGTGATTTTCTTCAGCATGAACAAATTCTAAGGATTGATCGATCAGAGGACGCGAAAAAAAAACCTAATGAACTTACGTCAGGAAATGTATGGTTTCCATGCTAGACACCATTTATTCAATCACATTTTGCTACCGTGCAGTTACGGTATGCATGGTTTCATCCTAGAGGGTGGTACTGTTAATCACATGTCGTACCCTAGCGCCCTCTCCTGCCATAGTCATTGGTAATATTGTGTCCGATCCACTTCTCTTGCTGACTCATCTTGTAATGTGTGTGATACAGCGTTGTACACAATGGCTCCGTATTCGAATCGAGAGCTTGTCGACATGGTCTTAGTTACGGAAAGAGAAATGGCAACGGACGGCGGGCAGGAAGGTTGTATCAGGAGACCTACCATAACAGTGAATATTCAAAAGAGTGTTTCGCTGCTTGTCTGGGACAGGGTCGTTTCAGGAAGCAGGAAATCATGAAGAACGTACCCGTAATGCTTGAACAGCAGAGGGAAATGTGACGAACACTGTGGAAGACGACCGCTGTGTCAGTACCAGGCAGTTGGCCCGCGAGTACAGGGTAAGCCAGACGACCGTGTGGAACATCCTCCATGACAGTGTTTACTACCCTTACCACATACAGCGTGTACAGGGCTGACTAGCGACAGACTTTCTACATCGGGAGCAGTTTTGTCCCTGGTTTCTTCACCAGGCAGCAACGATTCCGGTATTTGTGTCATCAGTTCGATTCACAGATGAGGCCACCTTTAAGCGGAGTGGTTTTTTCGACTTTAATAATAGTCATCTTTGGAGTAGTGTGCAGAACCCGCATAGTATGGTGACAGCGAATTATCATATCAGTGCAGCGGCACTGTGTGGGCCGGAATAATTGAAGACCTTATTTTGGAACCAATTTTCCTTTCACGTCGCCTAACAGGCCAACACTATCGGCGTTTCTTGCGGGTGACTTTTACTCCCCATTGGAAAAAGTGCCATTGATAATTCGAAGGGTTCTGTGGCTGCTACGTGATTGTGCTCCAGCCCACTTCGCCGTTAACGTCCGGACGCATCTCAGTCGTGTCTTCCCTGGTCGATAGATCGGACGAGGTCGTCCAGTTGCATGGCGAGCTCGTTCACTGGATCTCAACCCGTGCGATTTCTGATCATGGGGCCATCTCAAAGGTATCGTGTGTGCAGTGCCCATTCCAGATGCGGAGACACTGGCGCAGCGTATCCATGTTGCGTTTGACACTGTTCGGGTGCAGCCTCGCCGATGTCAACGTGTGAGACAGAACATGCTACGCCGCGTACCTGCATGCGTTGAGGCACGTGGAAACCATTTTCAGCACATACTGTAATTGTGGTTGCACGGTACTGCGCGTATTAGACACCAGTCTCTGTAATAATGTATGATTCAATAAATGATCTCTAGCATGGAAACCATGCATTTCCGGACATAAGTTGATTACTCCTTCTTTGTTCCGTACCCTCTCATTGATCAATCCCTAGAGTTTGTAGATGGTGAAAAAAATCACCCTGTATAAAACGTGTCGAGGGACGTGCAAAATAGTACAGTAATGAGCAAACGGAGCGATTTACCAGACTTACAAAAGGACATGACCATTGGCTTTCCGGCCCAGGTTCCGAAACCAATTAGTCTGTGAACTGTTCGCGTGCCGTCGTGATTAAAGTATACGGTGCATGGCAAAATTGCGGGGCAGATGGTGAACTATGGACCAAAGATGACAGGAGTGAACAACGGCTGCAAGGATGTGTACGGGTGAATAGACGTGCAACTGTCGAGCAACCGACCACCTAGGTGAACCCCATGGCTACCAACAGCGTCTCCTCAACGACCATTCAGCGACGGTTGGGCCTCCGCAGCAGGCGCCTGGTTCATGGTCATTGGCGTTTACAGCGTGAAACACCTGAAAGCAAACTCTCTGTAGCACTCTGCGGAAGAAAAATGGCTCTGAGCACTATGCGACTTAACTTCTGAGGTCATGAGTCGCCTAGAACTTAGAACTAATTAAACCTAACTAACCTAAGGACATCACACACATCCATGCCCGAGGCAGGATTCGAACCTGCGACCGTAGCGGTCCCTCGGCTCTAAACTGTAGCGCCTAGAACCGCACGGCCACTCCGGCCGGCTAATCTGCGGAAGAGTCCTGGCCTGAGGGCATTCCCTGGGTGATCTCGTCGTGGTGGAAGGCATAATGAATGAACGCAAGTATGCACCGATCCTTGTGGAACATGTCCACCGCTACACGCAGGTTGTTTTTCTTCGGCACAATAGCCTCTACCAGCACGAAAGTGCAACGTGCCATACAGCTCGCAGTGTACGTGTCTGATTCAAAGAGTTTCAGGCTGAGTTTACCGTACTCCCTTGACCACCATATCTGAACTCAGACGAGCATCTCTGGGATCAGCTGGGTCGGGTTGTACGCATCAGGGATCCTCAACCGAGAAACACAGCGCAATTGGACGCGGCACGGGAGTCGACACGACACCAAATCCCCGCAGGAGAATATACACTACTGGCCATTAAAATTGCTACACTACGAAGATAACGTGCTACAGACGACGCGAAATTTAACCAACAGGAAGAAGATGATTAGCTTTTCATTCACACAAAGTTGGCGCCGGTGGCGACACCCACAACGTGCTGACATGAGGAAAGTTTCCAACCGATTTGTCATACACAAACAGCAGTTGACCGGCGTTGCCTGGTGAAACGTTATTGTGATGCCTCGCGTAAAGAGGAGAAACGCGTACCATCACGTTTCCGACTTTGATAAAGGTCGGATTGTAGCCTATCGCGATTGCGGTTTATCGTATCGCGACATTGCTGCTCACGTTGGTCGAGATACAATGACTGTTAGCAGAATATGGAATCGGTGGGTCCCCGGAGGGTAATACGGAACGCCGTGCTGGATCCCAACGGCCTCGTGTCACTAGCAGTCGAGATGACAGGCATCTTATCCGCATGGCTGTAACGGATCGTGCAGCCACGTCTCGATCCCTGAGTCAACAGATGGGGACGTTTGCAAGACAACAACCATCTGCACGAACAGTAAGAAAACGTTTGCAGCAGCATGGACTATCAGCTCGGAGACCACGGCTGCGGTTACCGTTGACGCTGCATCAGAGACAGGAGCGCCTGCGATAGTGTACTCAACGACGAACCTGTGTGCACGAATGGCAAAACGTTATTTTTTCGGATGAATCCAGGTTCTGTTGACATAATCGCGATGATCGCATCCGTGTTTGGCGCCATCGTGGTGAACGCACATTGGAAGCGTGTATTCGTCATCGCCATACTGGCGTGTCACCCGGCGTGATGCTATGGGATGCCATTGGTTACACGTCTCTGTCACCTCTCGTTCGCACTAACGGCACTTGGAACAGTGGACGTTACATTTCGGATGTGTTACGAACCGTGGCTCTACCCTTCATTCGATCCCTGCGAAACCCTACATTTCAGCAGGATAATGAACGACCGCATGTTGCAGGTCCTGTACGGGACTTTCTGCATACAGAAAATGTTCGACTGCTGCCCTGGCCAGCACATTCTCCAGATCTCTCACCAATTGACAACGTCTGGTCAATGGTGGCCGAGCAGCTGGCTCGTCACAATACGCCAGTCACTTCTCTTGATGAACTATGGTATCTTGTTGAAGCTGCATGGGCAGCTGTACCTGTACACGCCATCCGAGCTCTGTTTGACTCAATACCCAGGCGTATCAAGGTCGTTTTTACGGCCAGAGGTGGTTGTTCTGGGTACTGATTTCTCAGGATCTATGCACCCAAATTGCGTGAAAATGTAATCACATGTCAATTCTAGTATAATATATTTGTCCAATGAATACCCGTTTGTCACCTGCATTCTTCTTGGTGTAGCAATTGTAATGGCCGGTAGTGTATGTCGGAGCAGGAGCAGATTGGTGTTTAACGCCTCGTCAACAACGAGGTCACTAGAGACGGAACACAAGCTCGGATTAGGCTAGGATGGAGAAGGAAAGCAGCCGCGCCGTTTCGAAGGAACCGTCCCAGCATATGCTTTAAGCGATTTAGGGATGTCATGGAGAACCTAAATCAGGATGGCTCGATGCGGATTCGAACTGTCGTCCTCCCAAATGCGAGTCCAGTGTGCTAACCACTGCACTACACCACTAGGTAATCGATGTCGCAGCGTATCCAATAGACCATATATCAGGCATTTGTCAGTGTCGTTTAATCCAAGCCAGTAGAGTTTTTATGAATTGCGACTGGACGGTTCACAGTTTTATGTCATGTTGAAGCCACTTTTGATGAACGAACTAGTAAGATAATGTTGTCCCAAACAGTCTCCCAAGATATGCTTGGGTGCTTCAACTCAATTTGGTTTGGAGTGCCTGTCTCCTTTCATGCATCAACCATGGCTTTAGTCGTTGAAAAGGTCTTTCGTAAAACGTTTTCGCTAAAGTAACTTACTTCGAGATAAAACTCTCGGATATGTTTCCACAGTAAAAGTTCAAATTCGCTACATTTACTGGCGGTTCCATATTTGCAGGCTATACAATGATGCACAGTTTCAAAGTGACGGTGTTGGGCTCCTTCTTAATGATCGTGGTGGTTCTTCTTACTAATAATGTGTTCGCCTTTTCACTGATGTCCGTTAATTTGAAACCAGCCTGCTGCCTTGACTTTGTGAGCGTCTCGTCCTTTAATTTGAAGATATTGCCTTTCCACACATACCTGTTAGACACTTGCATCACATTTTTGTCACTCATTTTTGAAATCAGGCGTACCTGAACTATGTAATATTTTCTACAGAAGGTGATCAGCTACAGAGACAGTCGAAATGAATTTATTTGGTAATCGATGGTTATCTATCAGTGAGTCCAAAAAGTATTCGTCTAGTTGTAATTTAAAAAAAAAAACTAAGTATATGTCACGTGAAAGGAAGAGAACATAAAATGTGAACATCAATCATATGCAACGAACTTCGGTAAGAAATTTTTATTGATGGACAAGGAAATAAATACAACCATAGCGATAAAAAAATTTGACAAAATGAAGAATTTATTCAAGGGCTACTTCTAAAGTATTTGCCCATTCACCTTTGTTTTTTAATTTACGAAATGAAAATATGATTTCAATTACAAAAATTAATATTTAGTGGGGTTTCCCTTTGCAGCTATTTCTGTTTGTAGTCATCTGGGCATCGACTTGACCAAGTTTGGCGTCAGAGAGGCTTGAATTTTGTCCCATTCGTCTTGAAGTGCTTCATTTAGGTCTCTGTTGTTAGAAATGTTTCTTCTCCTGATGCTATCTTCCAGTACTTTCCAAAGGTGTTCAATAGGATTGATGTCTGGGCACTGAGGAGGGGTGTTAAGTTGTTTTGGGGGATTGTACAGGAGCCACAGCCTTGTATTTAGAGCCGTATGCTTTTGGTCGCTATCTTGTTGAAAAACGTAATTTCCTTGCAGACCTAATTTTTCGGCACTAGGATTCAGATTGTCCTTTAAAATGTTGATTTACATATGGTGATCCATTGTATCTTTTATGAAATGTAATTTTCCAACACCTGCAGTACTCATACAGCCCCACACCATCAGGGAGCCATCACTGTGTTTAACCGTTGGCACAAGATTGCGTGGCAACAACTGCGCATTCTTCTTACGCCGCACCATTCGCCTGCCATCTGACCCGAATACGTTATACACTCCTGGAAATTGAAATAAGAACACCATGAATTCATTGTCCCAGGAAGGGGAAACTTTATTGACACATTCCTGGGGTCAGATACATCACATGATCACACTGACAGAACCACAGGCACATAGACACAGGCAACAGAGCATGCACAATGTCGGCACTAGTACAGTGTATATCCACCTTTCGCAGCAATGCAGGCTGCTATTCTCCCATGGAGACGATCGTAGAGGTGCTGGATGTAGTCCTGTGGAACGGCTTGCCATGCCATTTCCGCCTGGCGCCTCAGTTGGACCAGCGTTCGTGCTGGACGTGCAGACCGCGTGAGACGACGCTTCATCCAGTCCCAAACATGCTCAATGGGGGACAGATCCGGAGATCTTGCTGGCCAGGGTAGTTGACTTACACCTTCTAGAGCACGTTGGGTGGCACAGGATACATGCGGACGTGCATTGTCCTGTTGGAACAGCAAGTTCCCTTGCCGGTCTAGGAATGGTAGAACGATGGGTTCGATGACGATTTGGATGTACCGTGCACTATTCAGTGTCCCCTCGACGATCACCAGTGGTATACGGCCAGTGTAGGAGATCGCTCCCCACACCATGATGCCGGGTGTTGGCCCTGTGTGCCTCGGTCGTATGCAGTCCTGATAGTGGCGCTCACCTGCACGGCGCCAAACACGCATACGACCATCATTGGCACCAAGGCAGAAGCGACTCTCATCGCTGAAGACGACACGTCTCCATTCGTCCCTCCATTCACGCCTGTCGCGACACCACTGGAGGCGGGCTGCACGATGTTGGGGCGTGAGCGGAAGACGGCCTAACGGTGTGCGGGACCGTAGCCCAGCTTCATGGAGACGGTTGCGAATGGTCCTCGCCGATACCCCAGGAGCAACAGTGTCCCTAATTTGCTGGGAAGTGGCGGTGCTGTCCCCTACGGCACTGCGTAGGATCCTACGGTCTTGGCGTGCATCCGTGCGTCGCTGCGGTCCGGTCCCAGGTCGACGGGCACGTGCACCTTCCGCCGACCACTGGCGACAACATCGATGTACTGTGGAGACCTCACGCCCCACGTGTTGAGCAATTCGGCGGTACGTCCACCCGGCCTCCCGCATGCCCACTATACGCCCTCGCTCAAAGTCCGTCAACTGCACATACGGTTCACGTCCACGCTGTCGCGGCATGCTACCAGTGTTAAAGACTGCGATGGAGCTCCGTATGCCACGGCAAACTGGCTGACACTGACGGCGGCGGTGCACAAATGCTGCGCAGCTAGCGCCATTCGACGGCCAACACCGCGGTTCCTGGTGTGTCCGCTGTGCCGTGCGTGTGATCATTGCTTGTACAGCCCTCTCGCAGTGTCCGGAGCAAGTATGGTGGGTCTGACACACCGGTGTCAATGTGTTCTTTTTTCCATTTCCAGGAGTGTATTTACTCTCATCAGAAGATATTTATCTATTCCAGAAGTCTTTCTTTTTGCATCTATGTTCCATCCAGTGTGTGCCGTGGGTCAGCGTTACAGTTTAATCACTGTGCGCAGAATTTCGGCAGATGGTGGACGAATACTTTATGAACTAGCTGTTGTATTACATTTCCTATTTTGTTAATCTTGCTGTCGATTTGGATGTATTTCTTTCCTTGCTTTTCAACAAAAATGACATACCAAGGTACTTCTTACACGACTGGCTCTTTAGATTTTGTATGCATTTCTTTTCATGTTACACAGACTTTGTTTTCTTAAAGATATGCAGATAGACTAATACTTTTTGGATTCACTGTATGGTGGAATAAATACTATTACGAGTAAATTTTCCATATTCAACGGTGAGGGCGAGCATGTCCTCCCTCTTGCCACCCCATACCTCCACTGCCCTACGTCCGATGCGGGCTGCGACACAGGTACTGCAGCAGGGTAGCGAGACGTTTCTAGCCCTGGTCGCTCATCCTCAGCAGCGCCACCTGCCGGCCGCGGCGTGTCTGCCAGCCGGCATACTTTCCCTGGCCGATGTGAGGCAGTGGGGCAGCGGCGCGCCACACACCGCGCGGCTCACGTAGCCACTGGCTAGAGCCACTGCATACACAGACGGTGGACGGCGACGACATCGCCCGCGGTTAGCCGAGGGCTCAGGACGCCGTGTTTTCACCGGTCTCTTGTATCTTTCTGCTAGCGTCGTGCTCGCAGTACCGTAGTACCTTCTGCAGACAAATTTCCGACTTACAGCTGGTCGTCAGTGAATTCGTTGCACAATATTTCGACAGGGCACATGCCAGTCATCTTCAGGTGAGTCATGGAAGGCTGACGAAGACTTGCTTCGTTCCGCCCTATATAGCACTCTGCGAGTATTCCGAGCATTCCTCAAAATTCAAGTTGACAGACGGACCACACTACGGAAATGTCTTAGGAAACAGCAAGTAGAATATTGGACCAAGGTCCATAAACAAAAACATGGTAAGGTAATGATACCCAAGCCATGTTTTAAAAGAAGCTCTGTAATCGTGGATTTAACAGGAATGAGATCAAATTCAGAACTGGACTGCTGAAAGGCCATAAGAATTTCAAAAAACACCTACACACAATGGGAATGGGTATAACGGAAGAAGACCCTAAATGTAGGATCTGTGATTAGGATGAAGAAACTGCATCACACCTAATCTTCGAATACATGGCACTGGAGAGTAAAAGATACAGAATCTTTGGGACTAGACCTGAAGAAATTGTGTGTAACAGAAAACTGGTAAAGGGACTCCTTGCACTATTTAAGGGCGTTGGTTGGCATTACTCGATATACAGGAAGCGATACCGCACAATAAACCCAGTTTCGGTGCGGGCAGTGGTGAATTAGACCTATGCTGTTTTAGCTTCCTTGATAAAATCAAATCAAATGTCAGAATCCTACACCGTTCTGACTGTTCACAATATCAATGCTATTCACCAGTTACCAATAATTCAGTATCGCCGTACCAGGCGCTAATGGCCGCTTTCATGTTTGCTGCGGACACAAAACTTAAAACACTCATTGTAGGTTATCTAGTTAAAAATAAAAGTCCGCAAACTAGAATTCCATTTAGTAAATTGTACGTTATGTTTTAGATTACTCGTAACCCACATAACACTACTATTTTTTACAATATTTGGACGAACAGACCTCAGCTTAATCTTTGATCTCAGCCGCTTCATACATCATAGACAACATTAGAAGGAAAAAAAAATTCACAGACAATACAATGCCAACACATTGTTTTAGTGGTATTATTATATTTTGTTATATGATTATTCTTTGTAGAAAACTGTTTATAAAAATGATAAAACATATTGATGTTGAAAATTATTTACATTTCACAATATAATAATAGTCTTTTCTGGAAAAATATTCATCACTCCGTAAATGCCGATCACTGTCGCATACACTGTGGACACGTAATATTGGCGTTGATTGACATGACGAGGTCACACACCTTACCATCACACACACCCCGAGGTAACAGGTGGTTGCATTACCTTTGTCAGTCTTCGGTACCCCTACATCCTCTCATAATAGATTTCGTAGTGCAGCCCTTTCTGCAGAGGTCAAGTTACTAAGTTGAGGAGGAGCTTTCAAAAGAGCACAGTAACTTTCCCATCTTATTTCTTCTGCAGCATCCGAAGGAAGGCGTCGTATGGCTTCTTCAGCGTCACTCACGAAGCTAATTAAAGGCGACCCTCCAGCTGTAGCTGCGAAGTTGAGTCCGTTGCTTAATACAGAGAGCGTCTTGTGCCGACGATCAAATTTTGACATCTGCTGAAAACGTGCGTCCTTTTGGATCCAATCGAACTTAGCCGAATTCACTCCGTCAACCCAGTCCCATAATACAGGAGAGAGATGTGCTGTAATCTTCAGATGTAACTGGAACAGCCCTTCTGAAACGGCATCCAGTCTCCGTCTTGTACAGAAAATCCTCTCTTTGACTATACCACGACAAGCCAGCTCAGTAATCTTCCGTGCAGTGGCAGTCTTAATAAAATGCGTCACTTTGACAAATTTGGGTATTATACCATGGTCCCAACATCACAATTAAAGTGTTACGGAACTTAACAGTTTTGCTCTCTTACCACGAAACTTGTCGAAGCATCGAACGTGTGAGGCCATGTTCCTCCCGTAAAGGCATCTGATGTGAATTTTAAAATTTTCCCGGCGACCTGAATGTTCAATCAAATTTCGGGCTTGCCGTCGGTCGCTGTTGACATTATTGGACGTGTTGTTGTTGTTATGGTCTTCAGTCCTGAGACTGGTTTGATGCAGATCTCCATGCTACTTTATCCTGTGCAAGCTTCTTCATCTCCCAGTACCTACTGCAACGTACATCCTTCTGAATCTGCTTGGTGTAGTCATCTCTTGGTCTCCCTCTACGATTTTTACCCTCCACTCTGCCCTCCAATACTAAATTGGTGATCCCTTGATGTCTCAGAACATGTCCTACCAACCGATCCCATCTTCTGGTCAAGTTGTGCCACAAACTTCTCTTCTCCCCAATCCTATTCAATACTTCCTCATTAGTTATGTGATCTACCCATCTAATCTACATCTACATCTACATCTATACTCCGCGAGCCACCTTACGGTGTGTGGCGGAGGGTACTTATTGTACCACTATCTGATCCCCCCTTCCCTGTTCCATTCACGAATTGTGCGTGGGAAGAACGACTGCTTGTAAGTCTCCGTATTTGCTCTAATTTCTCGGATCTTTTCGTTGTGATCATTACGCGAGATATATGTGGGCGGTAGTAATATGTTGCCCATCTCTTCCCGGAATGTGCTCTCTCGTAATTTCGATAATAAACCTCTCCGTATTGCGTAACGCCTTTCTTGAAGTGTCCGCCACTGGAGCTTGTTCAGCATCTCCGTAACGCTCTCGCGCTGACTAAATGTCCCCATGACGAATCGCGCTGCTTTTCGCTGGATCATGTCTATCTCTTCTATTAATCCAACCTGGTAAGGGTCCCATACTGATGAGCAATACTCAAGAATCGGACGAACAAGCGTTTTGTAAGCTACTTCTTTCGTCGATGAGTCACATTTTCTTAGAATTCTTCCTATGAATCTCAACCTGGCGCCTGCTTTTCCCACTATTTGTTTTATGTGATCATTCCACTTCAGATCGCTCCGGATAGTAACTCCTAAGTATTTTACGGTCGTTACCGCTTCCAGTGATTTACCACCTATGGCATAATCGTACTGGAATGGATTTCTGCCCCTTCAGCATTCTTCTGTAGCACCACATTTCGAAAGCTTCTATTCTCTTCTTGTCCAAACTATTTATCGTCCATGTTTCACTTCAATACATGGCTACACTCCATACAAATACTTTCAGAGATGACTTCCTGACACTTAAATCTATACTCGATGTTAACAAATTTCTCTTCTTCAGAAACGCTTTCCTTGCCATTGCCAGTCTACATTTTATATCCTCTCTACTTCTACCATCATCAGTTATTTTGCTCCCCAAATAGCAAAACTCCTTTACTACTTTAAGTGTCTCATTTCCTAATCTAATTCCCTCGACATCACTCGACTTAATTCGACTACATTCCATTATCCTCGTTTTGCTTTTGTTGATGTTCATCTTATATCCTCCTTTCAAGACACTATCCATTCCGTTCAACTGCTCTTCCAAGTCCTTTGCTGTCTCTGACAGAATTACAATGTCATCGGCGAACCTCAAAGTTTTTATTTCTTCTCCATGGATTTTAATACCTATTCCTAATTTTTCTTTTGTTTCCTTCACTGCTTGCTCAATATACAGATTGAATAACATCGGGGAGAGACTACAACCCTGTCTCACTCCCTTCCCAACCACTGCTTCCCTTTCATGCCCCTCGACTGTTATAACTGCCATCTGGTTTCTGTACAAATTGTAAATAGCCTTTCGCTCCCTGTATTTTACCCCTGCCAGCTTCAGAATTTGAAAGAGAGTATTCCAGTCAACATTGTCAAAAGCTTTCTCTAAGTCTATAAATGCTAGAAACGTAGGTTTGCCCTTCCTTAATCTAGCTTCTAAGATAAGTCGTAGGGTCAGTATTGCCTCACGTGTTCCAATATTTCTACGGAATCCAAACTGATCTTCCCCGAGGTCGGCTTCTACTAGTTTTTCCATTCGTCTGTAAAGCATTCCCGTTAGTATTTTGCAGCTGTGACTTATTAAACTGATAGTTCGGTAATTTTCACATCTGTCAACACCTGCTTTCTTTGGGACTGGAATTATTATATTCTTCTTGAAGTCTGAGGGTATTTCGCCTGTTTCATACATCTTGCTCACCAGATGGTAGAGTTTTGTCAGGACTGGCTTTCCCAAGGCCGTCAGTAGTTCCAATGGAATGTTGTCTACTCCTGGGGCTTTGTTTCGACTCAGGTCTTTCAGTGCTCTGTCAAACTCTTCACGCAGTATCGTATCTCCCATTTCATCTTCATCTACATCCTCTTCCATTTCCATAATATTGTCCTCAAGTACATCGCCCTTGTATAGACCCTCTATATACTCCTTCCACCTCTCTGCTTTCCCTTCTTTGCTTTGAACTGGGTTTCCATCTGAGCTCTTGATGTTCATACAAGTGGTTCTCTTATCTCCAAAGGTCTCTTTAATTTTCCTGTAGGCAGTATCTATCTTACCCCTAGTGAGATAAGCCTCTACATCCTTACGTTTTACCTCTATCCATCCCTGCTTAGCCATTTTGCACTTCCTGTCGATCTCATTTTTGAGACGTCTGTATTCCTTTTTGCCTGCTTCATTTACTGCATTTTTACATTTTCTCCTTTCATCAATTAAATTCAATATTTCTTCTGTTACCCAAGGATTTCTACTAGCGCTCGTCTTTTTACCTACTTGATCATCTGCTGCCTTCACTACTTCATCCCTCAAAGCTACCCATTCTTCTTCTACTGTATTTCTTTCCCCCATTCCTGTCAATTGTTCCCTTATGCTCTCCCTGAAACTCTGTACAACCTCTGGTTCTTTTAGTTTACCCAGGTCCCATCTCCTTAAATTCCCACCCTTTTGCAGGTTCTTCAGTTTTAATCTACAGTTGATAACCAATAGATTGTGGTCAGAGTCCACATCTGCCACTGGAAATGTCTTACAATTTAAAACCTGGTTCCTAAATCTCTGTCTTACCATTATATAATCTATCTGAAACCTGTCAGTATCTCCAGGCTTCTTCCACGTATACAGGACGATATTTCAAAAATGGCTGTGAGCACTATGGGGCTTAACATCTGAGGGCATCAGTCCCCTAGAACTTAGAACTACTTAACCCTAACTAACCTAAGGACATCACACACATCCATGCCGGAGGCAGGATTCGAACCTGCGATCGTACCGGTTTCGCAGTTCCAGACTGACGCGCCTAGAACCGCTTGGCCACACCGGCCGGCGCACGATATTTCGACTGGGCACCTATCAGTCGTCTTCAGGTGAACCATCGAAAACTGACGAAGACTTGCTTCGTTCCGCCCCGTACAGCGCGCTGAAACCCAAAGCTCCAGGTGTCAGATCGGTGCCAAACGTTGTGCGCCGATAGAGTATCAACCAAAACACCGATTTAGTTCGTGCTGTGTGCTGTCATCCAGAAGAACAGGCGTAAATGTTAATTAAAAGCAACGTCAGGACTATGGAGGACATGAAAAGCATAACTGCGAGCAACTAACACATGATGCTTCCGTGGGAAAGTTGATAGTACGTTAGCCGCGCGGGATTAGCCGAGCGGTCTTAGGCGCTGCAGTCATGGACTGTGCGGCTTGTCCCAGCGGAGGTTCGAATCCTCTCTCGGGCATGGGTGTGTGTGTTTGTCCTTAGCATACTTTAGGTTAAGTAGTGTGTAAGCTTAGGGACTGATGACCTTAGCAGTTAAGTCCCATAAGATTTCACACAGATTTAAATTTTTTGATAGTACGTTAGATCCTCGTACAAAGGGACCGCGTTCAACCCTCAATAATAACAAATTTATTTCGGTATTATGCGGGAAAGTGTTATATGCGACAACGTATTTATAACATGTAAAAGGATTATTTGGAGTTTACAGCTACCTTCTCCTGGGAGTCTGCTTTCGCTTCGTTTCTTTGAAGGTATAAACCTATAGAGCACCTCTGTAATTTTACAGAATATACAGTAAAAACAGCAAAATAATGAAATAATTGTATCACACGTGCAGAAGTGAGAGTAATAATAATTATAATAATTAATAATAAACAAAATACTAAGATCAATAATAAGTACATAACTTTCAACTAACGAAGCGAAAGCAGACGGACAAAAGAACATTGCTACAAACTGCAGAAAGTTATTTTATATGTCAGGAAAATCTACATCTACATCCATACTCCGCAAGCCACCTGACGGTGTGTGGCGGAGGGTACTTTGAGTACCTCTATCGGTTCTCCCTTCTATTCCAGTCTCGTACTGTTCGTGGAAATAAGGATTGTCGGTATGCCTCTGTGTGGGCTCTAATCTCTCTAATTTTATCCTCATGATCTCTTCGCGAGATACACGTAGGAGGGAGCAATATACCGCTTGACTCTTCGGTGAAGGTATGTTCTCGAAACATTAACAAAAGCCCGTACCGAGCTACTGAGCTTCTCTCCTGCAGAGTCTTCCACTGGAGTTTATCTATCTTCTCCGTACCGCTTTCGCGATTACTAAATGATCTTGTAACGAAGCGCGCTGCTCTCCGTTGGATCTTCTCTATCTCTTCTATCAACCCTATCTGGTACGGATCCCACACAGCTGAGCAGTATTCAAGCAGTGTGCGAATAAGCGTACTGTAACCTACTTCCTTTGTTTTCGGATTGCATTTCCTTAGGATTCTGGCATCTGGCATCTGGTTTACCGACGATCGACTTTATATGATCATTCTATTTTAAATCACTCCTAATGCGTACTTCCAGATAATTTATGGAGTTAACTGCTTCCAGTTGCTGACCTGCTATATTGTAGCTAAATGATATAGGATCTTTATTTCTATGTATTCGCAGCACATTACACTTGTCTTGTCGAACATAATACGTGTTCCAAAATTCTACAACTGATCGACGTTAGAGATATAGGTCTATAGTTCTGCACATCTGTTCGACGTCCTTTTTTGAAAACGGGGATGACCTGTGCCCTTTTCCAATCCTTTGGAATGCTACGCTCTTCTAGAGACCTACGGTACACCGCTGCAAGAAGGGGGGCAAGTTCCTTCGCGTACTCTGTGTAAAATCGAACTGGTATCCCATCAGGTCCAGCGGCCTTTCCTCTTCTGAGCGATTTTAATTGTTTCTCTATCCCTCTGTCGTCTATTTCGATATCTACCATTTTGTCATGTGTGCGACAATCTAGAGAAGGAACTACAGTGCAGTCTTCCTCTGTGAAACAGCTTTGGAAAAAGACATTTAGTATTTCGGCCTTTTGTTTGTCATCCTCTGTTTCAGTACCATTTTGGTCACAGAGTTTCTGGACATTTTGTTTTGATCCACCTACCGCTTTGACATAAGACCAAAATTTCTTAGGATTTTCTGCCAAGTCAGTACATAGAACTTTACTTTCGAATTCATTGAACACCTCTCGCATGCCCCACCTCACATTACATTTCGCTTCGCGTAATTTTTGTTTGTCTGCAAGGCGTTAGCTATGTTTATGTTTGCTGTGAAGTTCCCTTTGCTTCCGCAGCAGTTTTCTAACTTCTTCAGAGTGAGAATTGAACGCGTGACCTCTGTTTTTTTTCTTTTTGTTCGGGGCGGACGTCCCATAATGCTTGTTCACGTTAATTGTTGCTCCATACTCAGTTTTTTTATTACAGAGGGCAGCTAACCCTCTGACCGAACACACTGAGCTACACTGAGCTATGAATGAAAATCACGCCGTAGTACAGTCTTTGAAAGTTCGACATAGGAACTCCGTTGCATGATTTTTGTATCTCGGAATTTGGTACATTCTGCCATACTTTTTTACGTGTTTTGTCATTCCATTTTAGGTAATTTAAGACTGATAAGTACTCGTACTGTAATACGCGTCTGTGACTATAATTCTTAAATTAGGTTTTCACACCAGTTTAGGTGGTTTACTGAATATAACAGGTATCACTTACATACGATGCTGAAATAAAAGTGTAGTACGCCAGGAAACATGACGTCGATTTTGATACGATAACGAGATACCTCACCAGCGGGATAGTAGATGTACTGATAATGGTTTCAACGTCGTCCGCCAACAGATAGCGTAGTGGTATAGCTACCATACCGCCGCCTGTGTCTGCCCTTTAATATGGAATACTCACAGCCAGAAGGTTCGGTGTGGCGCAGACGTGTGAAGGAAGCAGACAGCTATGCAATGGAGACGAACTCTACAGTCGACTGAGCGAGTTTGTGCACTCCGTCCTCAGTACGGCGTAAAACGTCATGGTTGCCGGACCCGCTGCCTACTCAGGCGCTTTAAGGCCGGAAGCACACTTGGCGTTTTTTGTCAGTTCGGAATTCTTAGCGTCGCCGCTCTGACAGTGATGTAGCGTTTACACACTGGGCGGCAACGTTCTAAGTGCCGACGTCACATCGGTTGATCACTGACCACCGAGCAACAAGTGTCTATTTAACTGTCGTTTTATTATATTATAAATAGTGTTGTGTACAACATGAATAGAGAACAACTTCTTGCATTGCTGTTATATCGTCGATTGAAGAGGAAGCGAAAAAAATAGACTTATTTGTTTTCATTCGATTAATCAAGGGGGAGAGGAAATTTGTTGCCTTCTACACTTTGTTTCCTGATTTAAAAAACGACGAAGAAAAGTTTTTAAACTATTTTGGATGTCAATCTCGTCATTCGACGAACTGCACAACCTGTTGAAAAATTATGTACAACGGAAAAACGCTAGACTGAGGAACTGCACTCAACCGATGGAAATTCCGGCAATAAGTGTAAGGTAAATAAAATTGAAATTTGAGAATTAATTTACCATACAATTTTTAGATTATAAAACCTTATATTTCTGTACAGAATAAGCTACAGCATTTTATTACGTGTTTGGCAATATTTGACTTACGAATAACAGTTCAGCAAAATCAGTAGTGTCCGCTGAAGATAATGAAGTTACTGAAGGGCTTCGAAATTGAATGTTACCATCCGTGATCATTTGAGAATAATTATCGTAACGCTGAGCAGCAGAACATTTCCGCTGGTTACATTTGAAATAGGCCGGAAATTTGTGACTGGAGAGCAGGCCATTTGTTGTAATGGAACTGGAGTACTTGTAAACTGCGGTGAATGTATGTCAATCGTAAATGCTTGTTGAGGCATCTGGGGAGCATTGAAAGGTAGTGTAAACTTAATATTTTACGGTTGACTAAACTGCTTGGCGTGGGAAGTAGATTGATTGTATACATTATGGATCTCAGGTATGGAGTGGAATGTATTTTTAATTTTCGAAATGACTTGAAGAAATTAATTTGCCATGGAAGCCACTGAATGTCTACATCTACATTTACACATACACTCCGCAAGCCACCCAACGGTGTGTGGCGGAGGGCACCTTACGTGCCACTGTAATTACCTCCCTTTTCTGTTCCAGTCGCGTATGGTTCGCTGGAAGAAAGACTGCCGGAAAGCCTCCGTGCGCGCTCGAATCTCTCTAATTTTACATTCGTGATCTCCGCGGGAGGTATAAGTAGGGGGAAGCAATATATTCGATACCTCATCCTGAAACGCACCCTCTCGAAACCTGGACAACAAGCTACACCGCTATGCAGAGCGCCTGTCTTGCAGAGTCTGCCACTTGAGTTTGCTAAACATCTTCGTAACGCTATCACGCTTACCAAATAACCCTGTGACGAAACGCACCGCTCTTCTTTGGATCTTCTCTATTGCCTCCGTCAGCCCGATCCTGGTACGGATCGCACACTGATGAGCAATACTCAAGTATAGGTCGAACGAGTGTTTTGTGAGCCACCTCCTTTGTTGATGGACTACATTTTCTAAGGACTCTCCCAATGAATCTCAACCTGGTACCCGCCTTACGAACAGTTAATATTATATGACCATTTCACTTCAAATCGTTCCGCACGCATACTCCCAGATATTTTACAGAAGTAACTGCTACCAGTGTTTGTTCCGCTATCATATAATCATACAATAAAGGATCCTTCTTTCTATGTATTCGCAGTACATTACATTTGTAATGTCATTAAACTTGAGGCAAAAAATTTTAAAAGAACGGCAGTTCCTCGTTTTTCTTCTCAGGTTCTCTTTTCCGTAATGTCTGCAATCTTTTTTTTAAAGTCGACTTTATCCACTTTTTTATGTTTCCATGTAGGTGATCTTAGTTCTGAAACAACTCTTTCGCCTGTTCCTTAAATTGTAGTCACTGCCGGAGGTACTGGTGGAGCACTTAGCTCTTCGTTTTCGTAGTCTTCATCTCCATTTTTATAGATTTATTCTGTTTCTCTTTCCTCGTATATGTTTCGCAGAAACTGTAGCTCATCTTTATATATGTACTTTTTTCTTGGAGGCATGTGAACCACTTGCTTTTGATTCTTTGTATTTCTTCTGTGCTTGGATAAAAGCATCACTTAAGTGGTTCAAATGGCTCTGAGCACTACGGGACTTAACATCTGTGGTCATCAGTCCCCTATACTTAGAACTACTTAAACCTCACTAAGCTAAGGACATCACACACATCCATGCCCGAGGCAGGATTAGAACCTGCGAGCGTAGCAGCAGCGCGGTTTCGGACTGAAGCGTCTAGAACTGCTCGGCCACTCACGTGTTTCCACCTTTTCATGACTTCTCTATCAGAAAATAAAATTTTTGTAAGGCGAAATAAGGAAGTGCATTGAATAAGTACGAGTTGTTTACTATGATATATGGGTTGCACTGACGCTGAAATAATGTTTTTATGTTTAGGTATTTGGCCATTAATCACCATTAGCATATGGTGGATACCATTTTACATTTTAAAGACTCAGTAATGTTTCTGGGCCTCGGTCTTGAGTCCAAATTGCCGTAGTTGCCACATCTGAGAAACCTGAAAGTCAGAACCCTGAGGACACTGAACACCATAAAGTGCCTCAGCCACAAGCCCTTGGGAACAGGCAGGGCGCCTGAACACCATAAAGTGCCTCAGCCATAAGCCCTTGGGAACAGGCAGGGCGCCTGAACACCATAAAGTGCCTCAGCCACAAGCCCTTGGGAAAAGGCAGGGCGCCTGAACACCATAAAGTGCGTCAGCCACAAGCCCTTGGGAACAGGCAGGGCGCCTGAACACCATAAAGTGCCGCAGCCACAAGCCCTTGGGAACAGGCAGGGCGCCTGAAGACCATAAAGTGCGTCAGCCACAAGCCCTTGGGAAAAGGCAGGGTGCCTGAACACCATAAAGTGCCGCAGCCACAAGCCCTTGGGAACAGGCAGGGCGCCTGAAGACCATAAAGTGCGTCAGCCACAAGCCCTTGGGAACAGGCAGGGCGCCTGAACACCATAAAGTGCCTCAGCCACAAGCCCTTGGGAACAGACAGGGCGCTTCTGCTCCAGTTTTGCAGGGCCCTAGAGCGTTCGCGGCTAGACTATGGATTCACAGTGCAGGGGTCAGTGAGGCTTTCTTACGGTATCTGCCATGAGGGGGTTAGGCTGGCCACGAGTGCTTACAGGACCAGCTCCATACCCATTCTCTGGGCTGAAGCTGGGGATCCACCATCCACCATCCGGCTGCAGCTCCTCATGATACGTCAAGCATGTAAGCTCCGGCTTCACCTGCATAGTGTTGCTCATCCAACTCTGGAACAGCTTTTCTCCAATCGCCCACGAGCAAGAATGTCGTTTTGGTTCCATGTGTACTATGTGCTGGAGTTACTTGGAGTGGACCTTGCGCAGCGTCAAATCCAGGGTTTTAACCACTTGCCACATAGTTACTACGGAGGCCCAGGGTGATTTTAGACGTAGTTCAGTACAGGAGACATTCCCATCTTGCATACGTTTTTAATACTTAACTGAGTACCACGATTTTACATCTGTCTTTACGGATGGGTCCAAACAGGAAGCCTCAGTTGGTTGCTATGTCGTTTTCTTATATCGTGTCCTCAAGGTGCGACTGCCTCAAGAATTTAATGTGTTCGATACAGAATGATACGCGATCTTGCGAGTACTGGAGTGGATGAGACGTACTTCCAGCGCTAAATTTCTTGTCTGTTTGAATCTCCTGAATGCGCTTCAGTCCCTGAAACTTTTGTACCCAGAAGATAAGGTGTTCCAGAATATCCAGGATGCCCTCCTCCAGCTACAACGACGGGAGAAGGGGGCAGCTTTCTGCTGAGTACCAGGGCACATGAGTATTACAGGGAACGAAAGGACAGCTATAGCAGCCTAGGAAGGCATGTGGGAATCCTCAGTAATATCAGAGTGCTGTCACACTGAATGCTTTCACCTCGCTGTTGAGGCAGAGAATCATACGTCGATGGGAAGACGAGTGGTTGGAAGCGACTGACAATACGGTGCGTCTAATAAAGGCCACCACACAACTGTGGCGTACTTCCTTTCAGCCACGAAGATGGGATGAGGTCCTCCTTACTTGTCTTTGCGTAGACCAAAGGTCTGTGACGCATGGCTTGTTGCTGCAGTGAATGGACCCTCCAAGGCGCGGTGCTTGTGGCGTACAGACCACTGTTTTTTTTCCGATCAGAGGGAAGCTGCAGATTTGCCAGCAGGTCTGCCCTCTATTGTGAGTGACGTTGAGACGAATGAGATTAGTGTGTCACGGTTTTGTAATGTACCGACTTCTTTACTAAAATTTTTGGGACTTGTTCGTACTGTGTCATCAGGATGACACGCTGAGCCAGGTTTTTTTCCTAAGTGGTCAGCCGGTCCCATTCCCCTGTGTCTTTCTTTTAACTCTTCTATCGTTTTATATCTCTTTTAATCCGAGGTGTAGGACCTTCCATTTTTTTCAGATGTCTTCAAGATGAGGTGGGAATGAATGAATATATATCATTTTATAGATTTCCTCTTCACTGTTTGCAACAGGTTTGATGATTTCATACACATTCGTTTGTTTTAATGAGTGTAAGGCCGCTGATAACCTCGCGGTTAAGTGCCCATAGGGCGCGCACACACACACACACACACACACACACACACACACACACACACACGTTTTTAGGATTCTCTACTGCTCTTCATGTAAGTTATAAAATTTGCCTGCCATTGTCTGCCGAGCAGGGGACGTGTCAGATGCTGAAGCCATGATTCCTGGAACACCACTGCACAAGTGTGAACTACAGTTGACTTTCACTGCCACGAAAGTGGGAATGCAGCAGCTATGCTGGCTACGCATTAGAGCGTGAAGTACGTGTGGTAATACGTACGCAAACTGTACGCCATTGGGTGCAAAGTGGGGGCGTTCGGGTCAAAGGTGCTTCATGCTAACGTCATACGTGCAAACTGCGTGCCACTGGGTATGCATTGCAAAGAGTGCACTGGGCACTGGAATGTGCGGTCACTGGGGGGAGGGGGGCGGGGTGGACTCCCTCCCCTCCAGGGACTTGGCACATTGATGGACCTGATGCGGCTGATGTCATAATTTCTAGTATGGCCTTGGAGATAAGGAAGTGGTGATGATCGTATGACATGTGCAGTTGTCACAGCTGTCATCCGAAATCACAGATAAAAAAGTGCTGATGGATTCTGCATGAGCGTTTCTGGCCAGAACTCTCCTTGCCACATTGCTCTCCCTTCCCTCTGGGAGAATTAGTAGAAAGTTAGGTGAGATACATTCAAGATACAGCCCTAAGACTCCTGGTAACTCGTTGCGTTCTTGAACCACCATTTTGCAACTTAATTAGTTAGCACTAGCTTCTGAGGTCCGCCACCGTCGCTGAGTGTACAGCGCTCTGGCTTGTCATGCTGCGGGGCTTGGGTTCGATTCCCGGCTGGGTTGGAGATTTTCTCCGCTCAGGGTGTTTGTGTCGTCGTCATCATCATAATTTCATCCTCATCGAAGCGCAAGCCGCCGAAGTGGAGTCACCTCAAAAGACTTGCACCAGGCGATCGGGTCTGCCCGCAAGGAGGCACTCGCCACGCGACATTTCATTTTCACTGGCTCCTGAGGAGTAATCCGTAGGTAGCAGGCAGACCATTGCCGTAAGAAAGGCACGCGGGCTGTCCCAGCAGGAAGAGAACCTTGTACCACCGAAGTAACTGTTATTAAATGACTTGCTTGCACGCACAAACTATACGGGTTCGTCACAGGGCCAAATAAGGTTAGGCAACAGCTATCGTAAAAACAGGTGGCAACACAGATTAGCAACGATTTACAAAGACTTACTTGTAGAAGTTTTCCAATACTTAACTGTGGTATGGGATTATGCTTCGCATAACAGTCCAATGTTTACTTGCACTGATCGATCTTTAAGCACTTGTGTAGGTCTACATCGAGTGAACGATGGCTGACATCAGTTGTATAGTGTATAGTGTACAGTGTAGCTGTCCTTGGCAGCGTGTGAAGATCAGTCCTGAAAGAGACTCTCCTGATACTGTCGATTGTCTGACGATTATTGTGAGTGGAGCCGTGTCTCTGTTTACATTCGCTTGGGGACTACTCGTGTGACGTAAAGCAGATACCTAACACAGTCCTAGTCGCGTGCACTCTCTCTGGAGTCCAGCGTTAAGTTCACTGCCAGAAAAAAATTGGTGCACCCTTTTAGAGGCTTCCAATACACTAGAGATTTATTGTTGCAACAGTGCATATGGAGTATATGAAGTGAGTACATATACAAATCAATAGCATGAGCGGTTCTGAGGTACCAGGTACCCACCTATGCTGAACACCCATATGAGTACGTGGTGTAGTCTCCACAGGCGGCAAGGCAAGAGCTGACTGTGGCATCTGATCGATCGTACAGATAGCGAATACTGTCCTAGGATACTTTAATCCACGCTTGCTCGACCTGCTCACGTAGATCTGTAAGAGTTATGGGTTGCTGAGTTGGACGAGTCACTTCTCGTCCCATCGTATCCCACATGTGCTCGGTTTGTGACACATCCAGAGATTGTGATGGCCAGGGATATTGCTGTACGTCTTGTACACCACGTTGAGTTTCAAGGGCAGTGTGTGGGCGAGCATTATTCTGTTGGAACATCACCTGACCTTCCTCTTGCCATAACGGGTAAGAGAATGGGTCTAACAACGTTCCTTGCGTACCGACCGGTGGTCAGTGTTCCCTGCAGGAACACCAAACGTGAAAGAGAGTTGTAGCTTACCGCACCCCAGGCCATGAGCCCTGGGGTGGGGCCAGTGTGTCTTGGACGAATGCACTGTACGAGACAGCACTCACCAGGTCAGCATTGTACATGCAAACGACCCTCACTTGCGTGCAGGCAGAATCTGCTTCTATCGCAGAAGACGACGGCGCGCCATTCCATCTGCTAAGTGAATCTGTGACCGTACCAGTCGAGCCGTGCTTGCCGATGCTGTGGTGTGTCTTGTGACTTGGCAAGACAGCCAAGTCACTATGCGAGGATGCCGAAAGTCACGCGTTAAGCTCACGCAGACTGGCGTGAGGTCTGGAACAACGTAAAGTAGTTGAGTCTAGTAAGAAAAGAACGTAGTTGCTGGAATACTTAACTTTAATCCATAATTGGAGAACATCGCTCTTGATGATACATAATTACAATCTCAATATAACTGGTAATGGCGCCTTGCTAGGTCGTAGCAAATGACGTAGCTGAAGGCTATGCTAACTATCGTCTCGGCAAATGAGAGCGTATTTGTCATTGATTCATCTCTGGCAAAGTCTGCTGTACAACTGGGGTGAGTGCTAGGACGTCTCTCTAGACCTGCCGTGTGCCGGCGCTCGGTCTGCAATCACTGACAGCGGCGACACGCGGGTCCGACGTATACTAGCGGACCGCGGCCGATTTAAAGGCTACTACCTAGCAAATGTGGTGTCTGGCGGTGACACCACAGTGTGAATGGAAGACTGGCTAGAGATGTATGTGCGCCTAGTTACACTGCTAATAACCGGTTCGCAACAGTTCGTGCTACACGTCTGTGTTCACAAGCCCTCTTATCTGTGCTGTGGTAAGCGTGGGCCCTGCCATCGCTGCCCTTGCAATAAGACGATCCTGGCAGGCGTCTGTGCGGCGTGGACATTCAGAACCTCATCTACGGGAGTGACAATGTTCACATGATCGCTGCTACTAGCATCGTTGCACAACTGACGCAGCACGTCCAACTTGTGTGGCAGTTCTCCGAAAATACTATCCCGGCACTCGGAAGATCAAAATTTGACCCATTTCAAACTCGCTCAGTTGACTGTGGAAAGCAGGAGTGTGTCTCCGTGGCATGGTTGCCTGATTGCTTTACACGTTTGCACCACACTGAGCTCTCTGAAACTACCGGCGCGATATGTTGCTTTGTCGGTACGCCTGCCGACTGATGTCAATGCCCGACCACCCGTCAATTTCTCTTTCTTTGACGACTCTCTCGACCGCCAATACGGGCTGTATGTTTCTGCCCTGTTACCTCCTGGAGTTCGCTTTCGTCGCCTGCTTCAGCAACTTGACTTTACCCTCCCTACGACTTTTCGAGTGGGTGACAGCCCGACGCCACCTTGGCTCCAGGCTCAGGTTCGCGTTCACCTTAAACTAAGCTCGCTCCCAAAGGAGAGGACCGCGGATTCGTTATACCGCTCGGGGTTTGTCGAACTTCGTTCGCGGCTCGCTAATAACGTCTTTATTTACACAGATGGCTCCAAGACTACTGCTGGCGTCGGACGTCCCTTTGTCGTTGGAGATGATACCTTTCAATACCGGCTCCTTGACCAGTGTTCGAACTTTACAGCTGAGCTTTTTGCTCTCTATCAGGCTGTTCAGTATATCCGCCGCCGTCGTTATTCTCCCTATGCCATGTGCTCTGATTCTTTGAGCGCCATTCAGAGTCTCCGTGACCCATATTCGGACCACCCTCTCGTGCAACGCATTCAACGGTCCTTTCAGTCGCTAGCTGATACCGACGCTCGTGTCCTTGTTTCGTGGTCTCCTGGCCACGTTGGTGTGCCTGGGGACGAAGCTGCTGATGCTGCGGCCAAGGATGCTGTCCTCCTGCCTCGGACAGATTCCTTTTGTGTCCCATCAACTGATGTTCGTGGGGTTCTTTGTCGGCGCGTTTCATCATTGTGGCATGAGGCTTGGTCCTCTCTCCATGAAAATAAGCTTAGGGCCATCAAACCGATCCCGACGGCTTGGACGACCTCCTCACGCCCTTCCCGGCGAGAGGAGGTCATTTTGGCCAGGTTGCGGATTGGGCATTGCCGATTTAGCCACCGCTACCTGTTGTCCGGTGATCGCGCCCCGCAGTGCCCCTGTGATAATCCATTGACGGTGCGCCATGTTTTATTGTCCTGTCCCCGTTTTATTCACTCTCGTGTTGTCCTGTGTCTGCCGTCTACCTTACAGGAACTTTTAGCTGATGACGCTCGAGCAGCCGCTCGTGTTCTTCGTTTTATTACACTGACGGACTTGTCCAAAAAGATCTAACTCTTTTATTTTGTTTCTCTGCGTCTCCGTAAGTACTTTCTGATGTTGCCCGCTTGCGTTTTTCTACGCTATTAGTGCACTAACGTTTGGGACTGGATGCTAATGACCTTAGTAGTTGAGCGCCCTAAACAAAACAAAACAAAAGAGCTCTCTGGATGTGAACATTCTCTATTAAAGGTTAGACACAGATGGCGCTTTGGTAGCCATGCCTCTACGCTACCTGTTGGCGGACGACGCTGAAGCTATCATCAATACTTTTACTATCGTCTAGGTGGCATATGCCATCATCGTATCAAATCGACGTCGTCTTTCCTGGTGTACATCTTTTTCCGGTAGTGTATGTTTTGCATGACTCGCCGGCAGCTGGGCGGTGTTCTATGTAGGCTGTGCTGCATATGTTCTGCAGGACACAGCAGTCGCTGCACGAATATTCCGCTTCCCACCAACCTCAGTGCCTTGTACATCCTCTAATGCTGAAGCTTCAACCAAACTCCCACTCCCCAATCATGAAATCCGTCCTGACCTATACGCATCCTTCAACACTCGATCCCAGCCACATCGTAACGTGTACTATCGTTTCCCTCTCGTTCCACTAGCCTCCTCATCCAATATTCCACAGTTCTAGGCGGAGTTATTACTGCAAAATCTTTCCACTTCCATTGCGAATGTAATTGCATCTCACTAACCACCAGAGCAATATTTTTTTAAAAATATCCATCTAGCCATTTGCTTTGATCGATTTAGAAACCAACGAATAACCTAAATCTGGTGAATTAGGATTTTGACAACCGTTGTACCGTATTTTATTACTCTTGGTAGACAGGTATTCAGTTCGTGGTTCAAGATGAGTTTGAATTTTAAGCATAGCTCTCTTTTGTTCTGTTTTGTTTGTTGTCTGATGGCACTATAGACAAGATTGGGTTTATTTGTAGCCAGGCAGTCTATAATGCTGCCACCTACAGATCCAATTTTGTTTTATGATCAAGTGTTTAGCGTTGCTTCACGCATATATTTGTTTTGTTTGTTGTCTGATGGCACTATAGACAAGACTGGGTTTATTTGTAGCCAGGCAGTCTATAATGCTGCCACCTACAGATCCAATTTTGTTTTATGATCAAGTGTTTAGCGTTGCTTCACGCATATATTTGTTTTGTTTGTTGTCTGATGGCACTATAGACAAGATTGGGTTTATTTGTAGCCAGGCAGTCTATAATGCTGCCACCTACAGATCCAATTTTGTTTTATGATCAAGTGTTTAGCGTTGCTTCACGCATATATTTGTTTTGTTTGTTGTCTGATGGCACTATAGACAAGATTGGGTTTATTTGTAGCCAGGCAGTCTATAATGCTGCCACTTACAGATCCAATTTTGTTTTATGATCAAGTGTTTAGCGTTGCTTCACGCATATATTTGTTTTGTTTTCCTCCTTCGTCTGATTCGAGGGATATTCTTAACCTGCATCACGGGGTAGTATTGAGACCTGTTTAATGCAATGCGCGACACTTCCGTTAGGGAAGCAGTGGGAGTAATTCTCGGCCATTGTTTGCTCACAAACAATTCGTAGTGAACAGGACTTACGCTCAGCACCGTGCTTGCAGACTACGACGTTCGTACTATTTACTTACCAGTGCCACTGCGAAATGATGTTTCAGTTAGTTCCGCACGCTACTGTGCACAAAAGGAGGTACAAGCAGCTTTGTTGTCAATCCCTGGAGCATCTGTACCGTTCCGTAGCGTTCAAACTGGGTGTACCATCTCCTCTTATGTTAATGACACCGCGTTGGCATTGTGAGATCTGGCTTTCCTCGTTTTCTTTGTGACGGAGCATCCACCGCCTTGTAAAATACACACATCGCGCAGCGGCTCTGTATTATAGTGTCGTTTTCACATCCCTGTGAATATCCACTCCCTACACTTTGAAACAAATCTGTCGTAGGACTGTGGAAAAAATTCTATGCTCGTGCATTATGACGTTTTTGCAGAAGGAAACTCTCCTCTCTAAGAACCAATATGGATTCCGTAAACAGAGATCTTGCGAAGCACAGCTCGCTCTGTTCGTCCATGGAATCCATAGAGCTGTAGAAAGTAGAGGCCAGGTTGTTGCCGACTTCCGGAAGGCATTCGATACAGGTCCACAGTGCCATTTAGTGAAACAGATGCGAGCTCACCGAGTGTCGGAACGGATCTGTAATGCTATACAAGACTTTGTAAGAGACAAACTCAGTTCTCTATTGACAACGGAACGAAATGGGAAGACTGAAAGGTAATTTCAGAAGTACTCTAGCGTCGTGTTATTGGGCAATTACGGTTTACGATATACACTGAAGAGCCAAAGAAACTGGTACACCTGCCTAATAGCGTGTAGGGCCCCCGCGAGCTCGCAGAAGTGCCGCAACACGACGTCGCATGGACTCGACTAATGTCTCACGTAGTGCTGGAGGGAACTGACACCAAGAATCCAGCAGGGCCGTTCACAAATCCGTAAGAGTACAAGGGAGTGGAGATTTCTTCTGAACAGCACGTGGCAACGCATCCCAGGTATGCTCAGTAATGTTCATGGCTGGGGAGTTTTGTGACCAGCGGAAATGTTTAAACGCAAAAAAGTGTTCCTGGAGCCACTCTGTAGCAATTGTGGACGTGTGGGGTGTCGCATTATCCTACTGGTATTGCCCAAGTCCGACCGAATGCGCAATGGACATGAATGGATGAAGGTTATCAGACAGGATGCTTACGTACGTTTCACCTGTCAGAGTCGTATCAGGGGTCCCATATCACTTCACTTGCACACGCCCCAAACCATTACAGAGTCTCCACCAGCTCGAACAGTCCCCTGCTGACACGCAGGGTCCATGGATTCATGAGGTTGTCTCCATACCCGTACACTTCCATCCGCTCGATACAATTTGAAACGAGGCCTGTCCGACCAGGGAACGTGTTTCAGTCGTCAATAGTCCAATGTCAGTGATGAGGGGACCAGGCGAGGCGTACAGCTTTGTGTCGTGCAATTATCAAGGGTACACGAGTGGGTCTTCGGCTTCGAAAGCCCATATTGGTGATGTTTCATTGAACGGTTCGGACGCTGACACTTGTTGATGACTCAACATTGAAATCTGCAGCAGTCTGCCGAAGGGATGCACTTCTGTCACGTTAAGCGATTCTCTTCATTCGTCGTTGGTCCTGTTCTTGCAGGATCTTTTTCCGGCCGAAGCGATGTCGGAAATTGATGTTTTCCCAGATTCTTGATATTCTAGGTTTACTCATGAAATGGTCGTGCGGGAAAATCCCAATTTCATCGCTAGCTCGGAGATGCTGTGTCCCATCGCTTGCGCACCGACTCTAACTCTAGATTCAAACTCACTTAAATCTTGATAACCCGCCATTGCAGCAACAGCAACCAATCTAAGAAAGTGCCAGACACTTGTTGTCTTACATAACCGTTGCCAACAGCAGCGCCGCATTCTGCCTGTTTGCATATCTCTGTATTTGAATAAGCATGCCTATACGAGGTTCTTTGGCGCTTCAGTGTACACAATTGATCTAGCGGATAACATTGAACCTCTAACAGGTTTTTGCAGACTATGGCGTTATCTACAGGATTGTGGTAGAGGCAGAAGACTGCCACGAAATACAGGAAGGACTACAGAGGACCGACGATTAGTGCGAGGCCTGTCAGATGATCCTGAACGTCAGTAAGTGTAGCATACAGCGCGTACATTGGCACAGAGATCCATTACTCTTTGATTAAGTATGATAAAATCTTCTGCAAACAATAACTACCGTAAAATACACTACTGGCCATTAAAATTGTCACACCACGAAGATGACGTGCTACAGACGCGAAATTTAACCAACAGGAAGAAGATGTTGTGATGCGCAAATGATTAGCTTCTCAGAGCATGCACACAAGGTTGACACCGGTGGTGACACCTACAACGTGCTGACATGAGGAAAATTTCCAACCGATTTCTCACACAGAAACAGCAGTTGACCGGCGTTCCCTGGTGAAACGTTGTTGTGATGCCTCGTGTAAGGAGGAGAAATGCGTACCATCACGTTTCCGATTTTGATAAAGGTAGGATTGTAGCCTATCGCGATTGCGGTTTATCGTATCGCGACATTGCTGCTCTCGTTGGACGAGATACAATGTCTGTTAGCAGGATATGGAATCGGTGGGTTCAGGAGGGTAATACGGAACGCCATGCTGGATCCCAACGGCCTCTTATAGCTAGCAGTCGAGATGACAGGCACCTTATCCGCATGGCTGTAACGGATCGTGCAGCCACGTCTCGATCCCTGAATCAACAGATGCAGACGTTTGCAAGACAACAATCACCTGCACGAACAGTTCGATGACGTTTGCAGCAGCATGGACTATCAGCTCGGAGACCATGGCTGTGGTTACCCTTGACGCTGTATCACAGACAGGAGCGCCTGCGATGGTGTACTCAACGACGAACGTGGGTGCACGAATGGTAAAACGTCATTTTTTCGGATGAATCCAGGTTCTGTTTACAGCATCATGATGGTCGCATGCGTTTTTGGCGACATCGTGGTGAACGCACATTGCAAGCGTGTATTCGTCATTGCCATACTAGCGTATCACCCGGAGTGATGGTATGGGGTGGCATTGGTTACACCTCTCGGTCACCTCTTGTTCGCATTGACGGCACTGTGAACCAAAAAATGCTTGAAATGGCTCTGAGCACTATGTGACTTAACTTCTGAGGTCATCAGTCGCATAGAATTTAGAACTAATTAAACCTAACTAACCTAAGGACATCACACACATCCATGCCCGAGGGAGGATTCGAACCTACGACCGTAGCGGTCGCTCGGTTCCAGACTGTAGCGCCTAGAACCGCAAGCACTGTGAACAGTGGACGTTACATTTCAGCTGTGTTACGACCCGTGGCTCTACCCTTCATTCGATCCCTGCGAAACCCCACATTTCAGTAGGATAATGTACGACCTCATGTTGCAGGTCCTGTACGGGCCTTTCTGGATACAGAAAATGTTCGAATGGTGCCCTGGCCAGCACATTCTCCAGATCTCTCACCAATTGAAAACGTCTGGGCAATGGTGGTCGAGCAACTGGTTCGTCACAATACGCCAGTCACTACTCTTGATGAACTGTGGTATCGTGTTGAAGCTGCATGGGCAGCTGTACCTGTACACGCCATCCAAGCTCTGTTTGACTCAATGCCCAGGCGTATCAAGGCCGTTATTACGGCCAGAAGTGGTTGTTCTGGGTACTGATTTCTCAGGATCTATGCACCCAAATTTGCCTGAAAATGTAATCACATGTCAGTTCTAGTATAATATATTTGTCCAATGAATACCCATTTATCATCGGCATTCCTTCTTGGTGTAACAATTTTAATTGCCAGTAGTATACCTGGGAATAACTGTCCAGAGACACCTTAAGTTAGATAACCATTTTAATGGTACAGTTACCGACCTGACTTGAAGGATCAAATCTACCCTTACGATCGTTTTCTTCAGTGCAGCGGCGTCGCCGAGGGGGTGCCCCATCGTTCCAGAAGGGAGGGAATCGCGTCTGGAGATCTTTTAGCGCAAGGAGCGGGTCAGTCCAGTCTGAGGAAGCCCGCAGGGCAGTTCCCAGGAGCTCGTGCTCCACCCATCCTGTGTAAAAAATGAATTACTTTTGCTATATTGTGGGATATAGTCAGACGAACCTGATCTAGCCTGCAGGGCAATACGTGGCAGCTTGTGTGCCACGCATCGAGTCTACAAAGTGAATTAGTTTTGTTACGTTGTGGGATATAATCAGTCAAGACTGTTCATGGGACCGAGATGGATTCTCCTCTTCCCAGCGAGTGCCCTTTGGGAGTACTTACCAAAGGATGAGGGAGGCTAGTCCTCCTGACAGTCATCTTATCTTTAGTAAAGGGACTCAAGGAGTCATAAAGCAGTATTTATTACAATGATCAAGAGCAAGGAGCGGACGGTGGAATAAGTTCCCGCTTCTAAATCGATCAAGGATCAGAAGGGCTTGCTGGTACCTTAATGTTTATCAAGCGCTTGGGAAACGATTTCTTACTGGTCGAGACTAACAGGGCAAAGCAAGTAGAACTACTTAGCTAGTCATAAAAATTGGGTTGCTATGACATGACTGTTGACTTGCGTAACTGCCTTGTCTCCAGAAAGGCTGCGATAATGTGCCATGATATTATGGACAGAGATGTAAGAGAGTTGAAAAATGAATGGGCATGACATGTGATGTCAAGCGCCGGCACGCCATTTGGGAACGATAGAGAGGAGATGGCTGAAGAAGACGTCAGCCAATTGCACGCTGACCGACCCTTATCCAGGACGACAACGCGGCAGCAGCGGCCCCTATGCGGAGAGGACATAAGCGCCGAGACCGACTGGTCACGGCCTAGTTCAGGAGTAGATTCAAGACTAGCGACTTAGATAGAAGCGTCAACACTAGTTATCTCGCTTGTACTTGCCATGTAGCATTGACTTAGCATTGTTTATACTGAAGAACATTGCTTACCTTGCATGTCGCCCTTTGCTTGCGACATATCTGTGTAACCGTCAAAGTAAAGTATTGTAATCTTTGTCTTTTATAATAAATCTCATTAACACGATTTCTTTGAATTGTTTGTCTAGCGAACCAAGTACGTAGGATTCTTAGCCTCCACATATTTGGCGACTAGGCTGAATTTAACAGTGATATTCAGTTCTCCAATGCTGCCTGAACACGCCATCGCAGGTTTCCTCCGACTTAGGGTTAGGCCTTACGTACCTAAACCCATGCGGTGTCACAAATGCCAGCGTTTTGGCCATAAAATGCCGAGTTTTGGAGACAAAGCGACCTGTGGCAAGTGTGGAAAGGAGCCATGAAGCTGGGCTGACTGTCTATCTCCAGCAGTCTGCATTAACTGCTCTGGGCGCCAACCGATCTGGAGCCGAGACTGTCCTGTTTTTGCTCAGGAATGCAAAATTCAGGAAATGAAAGTGACCAAGCGAATCCACTCCACAGAAGCCAGAGAGGAATATAGGACGACGAAATACACTGTCCTTGCCACTTCTTATGCTTCTATGGCGCAGAAACCCTTTTCCAAGGTCGACACTTCAACGCAAACGACGTCCAGTCTACCACACTATCCATCACCAGCACCCACACCTGCACCCGAACCTGTACATACCAAAGCAAAGTTAACATGAACATAACAATTCAGGCAGCTACAGCAGAAGATATCACCAATGTTTTCGCAGTGAGCATAATTAAGGCACCCCAAATATAGGGTGTCTCTCAACACCCAATTTCCTCAAAGCATAGTGCCTCTCAGCGCCCGCTTTCCCCCTTATCCTTGAAGGCAAAGAGGGCAGCCAAAGGGTATCAGTATTTGGGTCTAAAGCTGTTCTGGGCGCTATCACGTCATTCTGGCACGTCTGACTGATGAGGAGAATATCAAGGATTTTGATGCTTCATCACCAGACCCAATGCATGCATAAAGGTAAATCGAAACCACACTGATGAGATTGCGCCCATATTCCAATGGAATGGAATTCCTGTACTTGGAGGTCATCACTTCTACATAAAAGACGACCTTACTAGCTTGCTCGTGACAGTGGGAAAGGTAGATTAACGTTGTTCATCAAGGACCCTTCCCATTCCTCACTTCTGCTCTTAACCACAACGCTACAAGCGGCTGTTGTTCAGACAGTGGTCCATGTTGCTGTCACTATGTGCTCTGTGTACTTACCATCCCATGAGTCCATTACCAGTGAGTTCCACAAACGTCTTCTTGATGAACTACCCCATCCCTTTCTCCTTTTATGGGACTTTAATGAGTACAATGTGCTGTGGGTTTCTACCACCACTTACCCCAAGGGTTGGGTACTTAAGGATCTGACATGCACCACAGATATCATACCCTTGAACATGGGTCGAATTATACAATGCAGTGGATTCGCCTGCCCTGGCAGACATTGCTCAATGGAGAGTGGACAACGGCCTTCATGGTAGTGACCACTATCGTATGTGGATCCATCTGCCCGATAGAGAAAATCTCAAATGTATGCTGGGGACGGTTTCTCAAAAAGACCAACTGGGTACTTTACAGGCAGTTAACTATTTTCGAATAGTGGGTATACAAAAACACAAGTGAATTCGAATGCAACGTGTAAACATTTCAAAGGAATCAGTGAAAAACCTTTGGAAGTTTAAGATTTTGAACCAAGAACACGAGATTTTTGCAAATAACGTATCCCCTTTACACCCCCCCCCCCCCATATATATATATATATATATATATATATATATATATATATATATATATATATATATTGTAACACCCCACCCATCACTTATCTGGTTTTGGCGTGGGTTCACCCCAGCTAATTGACTAACAGATCAACAGAGAGTGCAAAACTGCCCCAATATCAGATAACGCAAAGAAAGTAATAAGGCCCTATGACTCCTGATTGAACTGCGGTGGCAGTGTTGACATTAATTGACTCAGAATTGATCCCTTTTAATTAAGAAGGGGTGCACATTGATGTTATATTCAGCTACTGAACACTAGATGCAAATGTTGAACATAAAATTAATTAAGAAAGTGACTTGGGATTTCAACTACTTGATTGAAAACAGATGCAGTCGATTAGCACAAATTTATTTTAACTCATGACCTTCAATCATCACATTACATGACTCTCCTAACAGGCAGTGGGAATAAATTGCGTTTACATGGAGTAAAGCGCGATAAATCAAAATTAATTCCTATCGACTGACCCAGGCGTAATGCGAAGTGCGAGAATAATTCTACAATACACGGCCCATGAACCCCTCATGGAAACTTTGCAGACGTGATCCAACAAATTAATCAGTGGCCTAACTCAAGCCGGAGCGGGCACAATATCACCGAATTCAGTGTGGCAGAGTGCCGTCATTGTGCGGACGTCGGCCGACCTCGTGGTGCTGCAAGGCTGTGCTCGTCTATTCGCTCCTAGCTATCTTGCGCAGTACATAGCTGAACGAAAACTTTCTATCTCCAAGCTCAATCGCTCCATTTGCTAAGTCCTAAACTGCAGAGACGCTCACTTTCTCTCAGGCAAACTGAGTAAAGAACACCACGTCCGCACTCAAGGCAAGCTGGGAACTGAAGACCTCTACGGAGACTTCTGGCAGTCCGCTCTTCACCTCGGTTTCCCCTCCAGCAAAATCACTTACGTCAATTGCAGCACAAGACACGTTAATTGTGTGTCGCTTCCCAGCGCCGACAAATGCCTGCTCTGGGAAGTGAACAAATTCCGACAAAATTTCCCTTCCTCTCAAATTCTGCTATTTAGCTCCTCCCAGGCTACCCATCAAGGTTAGCATCTGCACAAAACACCAATTTTCCGGGATTCTGACTCCCAGGAGAGTACTTCAAATTCCTTGGTCCTACGTTCCCATCGGAGGCCGGAGTATTTCATTCTGTCGCTCTTCACCTGATTTACTTCAGACCGTGAATTCAGCCTGAAGTTGCTATAGTCACGAACACGCATATTTTGGCCTCTGTTGACCGCTCCACCGTAGCTTTGCGCGGTTTTCTCGCATGTGTCACTGAAAACGGGACGATGGACATTTATCAACAGGCATACAAGCTCTCTGTCTGCTTCCTGGTACACCAGCATGGGGTTAACCACCCCCTCACTGTCACTCATCTTAAGGCAGCTGGAGGCCGCGCCCTGTTTCTGCTTTCTCAGAGTTTGAGCTGCCTATTGTCGCTTCTCTACCCTGCTCCCCAGCCCGGCCACAGTCAACTCTGAATACTTCCTTGGGATAAACTAACCTCCAATAAATTGACGATTTTCCAAAAAGTTTTCATGTTGCGTGAATTACTTTAAGCACCCAACATTAATTATTCCAATACGTCCATACTATACCCTCTACAAGATGCATTGTGCCTTGTCAGTCACTTTTGTTCAGCCCTACTGTTCACTCAATGTGAGTTCGGTGATCTTTAACGACTTCATGTAAGGGACATAGTTCTTGCCAACTTACAATATATATATATATATATATATATATATATATCAAAGAGTTTTGCATCACCTCGGTTCCGAGAGTTCAAGAACCAGTACAGAAATTAGAATAGAGATCAAAATAAACATCATTTTCGCCCTTTTTATTACTCATGAAAATCACACAACGCATATCGTACCACCATACAGCGAGACCTACAGAGGTGGTCGTCTAGATTTCTGTGCACATCAGTACCTCCAATGCCCAGTAGCACGTCCTATTCGTTGTGGCATACTATCCACAAGTTCATCAAGGCACTGTTGGTCCAGATTGTCCCACACCTCAACGGCGATTCAGCGTAGATCCCTCAGAGTGGTTGGTGCGTCATGTCGTCCATAAACAGCCTTTTCAATCTATCCCAGGCATGACCAATAGGGTCCATGTCTAGAGAACATGCTGGTCACTCTAGTCGAGCGATGTCGTTATCCTGAACGAAATCATTCATAATATGTGCACGATGGTGGCACGAATTGTCGTCCATAAAGACGAATACATCGCCAATATGCTGCCGTCATTGTTGCGTTGTCGGTCGGAGGATGGGATTCCTGTATCCTACAGCCGTTACGGCGCCTTTCGTGACCACCAGCGGCGTACGTCACCGCACATAATACCATCCCAAAACAGCAGTGAACCTCCACCTTGCTGCAGTCGCTGGAAAGCGTGTCTAAGGCGTTCAGCCTGACCGGATTGGCTATTGTCTGGTTGAAGGCATATGCAACACTCATCTGTGAAGAGAACGTGATGCCAATCCTGAACGGTCCATTTGGCTTGTTGTTGGGCCCATCTGTACCGCACTGCATGGTGTCATCGTGCTTGCGAAGATGGACCTCGCCATGGACGTCGGAAGTGAACTTGTGCGTCATATAGCCTATTGTGCACAGTTCGCGTCGTAACACGACGTCCTGTGGCTATACGAAAAGCATTATTCAACATGGTGGCGTTGGTGTCAGGGTTCCTCCGAGCCATAATCCGTAGGTAGCGGTCATCCACTGCAGTAGCGAGGCATGTCATCGACAGTTTCTGTCTCTCTGTATCTCCTCCATGTCCGAACAGCATCGCTTTGGTTCACTCCGAGATACCTGGACCCTTTCCTTGTTGAGAGCCCTTCCTGGCACAAAGTTACAATGTGGACGCGATCGGACAGCTATATTGACCGTCTAGGCATGGTTGAACTACGGACAATAGGAGCTGTGTACCTCATTCCTGGTGGAGCGACTGGAACTGATCAGCTGTCCGACCCCCTCCGTGTAGTTGGCGCTGCACATGCATGGTTGTTTACATCTTTGGGCGGGTTTAGTGACGTCTCTGAACAGTCAAAGGGACTGTGTCTGTGATACAACATCCACAGTCAACTTCATGAGTTCTGGGAAGGGGGTGATGCAAAACTTTTTTTGACATGTGTATATACCGGGTCTCTCTCCTGTGGGTCGTCGAGCGCATTTTCTCTCGTGCTTCTACAGATATTTGCAATTTCATTTTTGCATTATGTGGCTGAAGTTACCCCAAACAAATCGTGCTCATCATGCCTTTCACACGACGGCAAGCGCCGAGGGAAAGCGTCGGTTTGTTGTCCATTACGAACAAAATTGTAGCGCACTGTACCGCAAGGAAGCAAGACAGAGGATGTTGTTATGGGTGGCTGGTATCCTCAACAACACAAATGCACACGTGGATTAATACAGTTTTTTATTTACATGAACTGGCAGTGTTACATATCTAGAATAGAGTCCATGTCCTGTGGTACAAGATGATCAGTAATAGTCTTCTTGCAGACAATATCGGTAATCCTACTATTACAAACTTCAGTCTCACTATAGTCACTAATCTGGTCGCTATGTACCGTCATAGCCAATGACGTGAACTGAGCCCGTCCTGCGAGTGAATGACAGACACCAAACTGGAAGAGTGAGTCAGCTGGGCCCTCTTGTCAGCGGCAGCGGCCTAAATTCATGCTGTAGAGAGGGCGTTGGCGGCGTGCTGGTTGCTGGTATGTCTCAATTTCGCGCTACATCTTTGCCGACCGGTGTGCTGGCGACAGCTTACGCCAGTACAAAAAATATTTTTGAATCGGAGTTATTCGTATCTATTCGTTAGAGCTGTCCTACATTAGTGTGATATTTGTTTAATAGATGTGTATTAACAGGAATAGTAAACCACAAAGAACAATGAGTACTCCAGCAGCGATTCAGTAGCGCTGCATGCTTGGCGGCAGCAGTCAGTGCGTGCCAGGGCAGTGCCGTCAGTGCTGGAGTAGCACTTATTTTTTGTCCCTGTCCCTGGTAATAAACAAGGATAAAGCGAATATTGAAGCATGCAAATCTAGGGACCTTCTGTCGAACGGGCATGTCAGATTGCACTTTAAAAATAATTTTGTTTCTTTCGGGACGCTGGACATTGCATGAAAGACATGACGAGCAGTATTTGTCTGGGCTGATTCCACCTACTCACGGCAAAGACAAAGTTGCAGAGACATGCCGAAATACCAGGGAAAACGCGCCTGACAACGCTCAGGAGAGACGCCCTGTACACAGAGTACTTCACGCGTTTTCCAATGCAGCGTCGTTTCGCAGTTTTAAAGCAATCGCTGAAAAACTTTCGAAGACTTACGATTTCGTACATACGAACATTATACCTGTATAAATAAAAATGCAAACATTCGTGGGTTGAAAATCTTAAATCTGAGAAAATTCTTCAACGATTGCTTAGATTTTTCACACAACGTTGGATTCGAGTACGTGTAACATATAAGTAATATATATATGTAATGGTTATAGAGGAAATATATATAAAAATGTAAATATTCGTTTGTTAAAAATATTAAATCTCTAAAAGTTCTTCACGGATTGCTTCGAAATTACGACAGAACGTTGCACTCGAATACATGGGTGTTTTTATACACCTATTTTTGAAATATATGTAGTATACAAATAAATATGCAATAGTTAAGGAAGAAACGCTACTACCAAAAATCCTGAAATGTCCTTGACCGATTTACTTTACAGAGAGAGAGAGAGAGAGAGAGAGAGAGAGAGAGAGAGAGACCGCATTCGACTGCTCTTGAGAAGATAGTTACCGTAATAAAGCGTTTGTTAACGTTGACGCTCAATCCCATCGTAAATAGATTCGAGAAATGTCCTAGAATTTGAGAGCACGGTTGCCAGAATCGGAATTAGCAGTGCAAACACAGCCAAGCAGAGCTCTCGTGCTACGCTATATCAGAATGTCAGCACATTTGCCTGTTTACTTGTCTGCACTGCTCGCCGGTCATTTCTGCTTCAATATTCGTTGCATACACCAATGAGAAGAAGTTCTGATGTACTACTTTTATACAATGAATGTAAAAGAAATGCCGTAAAGCAGTGCCACGGTATAAGGCTATCTATCTGGATGGACAATGTCCGACGCACCAGGCAATTGCACGAATCGTTAACATGCTAGTGTGGATAGGCTGCTTGAACGTCAAAAGGATGACAAAAAAGAAGACTGCAACTGACAGAGAACACGAAGAAGCTGTTCTGGGTACAGTGGTGCGAGACGTATTGCCAAGGAATATGGAATCAACCGGACGAGTGTCATTCGCATCCTGCATCGACAGAATTACTATCACTGTGATCAGTCACTGGCCAACGGCCTTGCCGCAGTGTTAACACCGGTTCCCCTCAGATCACCGAAGTTAAGCGCTGTCGGGCTGGGCTAGCACTTGGATGGGTGACCATGCGGTCTTCCCAGCGCTGTTGGCAAGCGGGGTGCACTCAGCCCTTGTCAGTCAAACTGAGGTGCTACTTGATTGAGAAGTAGCGGCTCCGGTCTCGGAAACTGACATACGGTCGGGAGAGCGGTGTGCTGACCACATACTCCTCCATACCCGCATCCAGTGACGCCTGTGGGCTGAGGATGACACGGCGGCCGGTCGGTAACGTTGGGCCTTCATGGCCTGTTCGGGAGGAGTTTAGTTTTTCTGTGATCAGTCACTACATCAGGCAGTTGGCGGCCGTGATTTCTAACGTCATATTGATTCTTGTCAGTTTGTCCTTCAGCAAATGAGAGACGCCCTACGTTTTCCCAAAGTGTGCTCTTTGCAAATGAAGCAACGGATACTAACCACGCTAATGTAAATCTGCATTGCCTGCAATACTGGACAGTTGAAAATCCACCCTGGCCTCTTCATGGGCAACATCAGCGGCCCTGGAGCGTAAACGTACGGTGCGGCATCAAAGGAAATTACAACGTGGGGCCTTACTTCATCTGAGACGTTCTAAATGGACATTCGTAAGCACACTATCTGACGAACATTCTGCCTGTTCTTCTAGAAGAGATACCAATGGATATTCGGCGGTGACTGCAATACGACGGTTGTCCAGCACACTCGTCCCATGTTGCAACGAAAATACTGAATGAAAACTTTCTTCGACGCTGGATAACAAGAAATTCTGTTGTCAAATGGCCTGTGAGATCTCCCGATTTGACGCCTCTCGATTTCTTTCTTTGGTGAGTCTATGACGATGCCCCAAATACACCCGATGGTATGTGTCGTCGAATCGCCAGTGCATGTTCGACTACATCATCCACTGTAATTACGTTTGTCCTTTGTTCTTTCTACTGGCGGCTGCAAATGTGCCTCTCAGTCCATGGTCAACAGTTTAAACACAAGTTTCAATAAAGGATAATGCTATTTTTTTGGAAGACCATATTTATGTCATGTGATTTAGATCGTTACCAAATCATTGTTAGTCAATTGTTTATTTCATTTACTTGTGTACGAAGTTGCATTGTAACGTCAAATAAGTCGACAGCTTCTATTGCACGTAGCTGGGAACACTGTCATTATGCGCCTACGTCCAGCATGAAACGACGTTTCGTTGAGCAGAAAATTTATTTTGCCGTGAGCAGGTGGTTACGAAAGTATTTCTAATAAAATGTTCACTTCAACGAATCTATCCCATATGATATAACTTAGAGCAGCGTAGGTAGACACAGTTGTCCAACAGCATGTATTTTGCTTCTAAGAAGCCACGCACAGGAAAAGGTGTGTCACATCTTACTTCTAACATTTAAATATTTAAAATAGTACTTGCTTTTTGCATCGTATAAGACCTCTTTATTTTTGAAGAATGGACAGTTGATTTCTCTGTTTCAGCTCGTGTCTTGAAAAGAGACTGTAAGACGAACATCAATAAAACTAAAAGCAGGGCAATGGAATGTAGGCGAATTACATCAGGTGACGCTGATGGATTAAGATTAGGAAATGAGACACTGGAAGTAGCAGAAAAGTTTTGCTGTTTGGGATGCGAAGTTACAGATGATGGGCAAAGTAGAGACATTACAAAATGCAGATAGTCAATGGTAGGAAATATATTGATGAGACAGAGGAATTTGTTGATGTCTAATATAAATTTAAGTGTTACGAAGTCTTTCCCGAAGGTAGTTGTCAAGAGTATAGTCTTCTACGGAAGTGAGACGTAGAGAATAAACAGTTCAGACAAGAAGAGACTAGATTCTCTTAAATGTGGTTGTAAAGAAGAAAGCACATTAGATGGGCAGATTGAATAATTTATGAGAATGTACTGAATTTAACTGTGGGAAAAACTGACTAAAAGAAGATATCAGTTGATAGGACTTCTCCTGAGGTATGCTTGAAAGACTAGTCAGTTTGGGGATGGAGGGAAATGTGGGGGTAAAAATTGTAGAGGGAGAGTAAGTCCTGGAAACGGCAGATTCGGATGCATGTAGGCTGCAGTAGTTAATCAGATACGAAGAGGCTCACACAGGGCAGGCTAATGTGGAGAGCTTCATCAAACCAGTCACCAGGCTCAAGACCGCAACAACAACAGTCAAAACGACACCGACAGTCTTGGAGATACTGTTGAGCGTGTCGTGCCTTGAGGAACTAACTGAAGACAGGAACGCAAGTCCGCAAGCTTCAACGAATGACGTTTCCAAGCGTCAAAGTTTTACTGGGGGGGAGGGGGGGGGGGGGGGCATTGTCAGTAGGCCATCCTTTCTACATCTTCATCTATAAGTACGTCTAGACTCCACAAGCCACACCACCGTGTGTGACGGTAGGTATTTTGCTTACCACTGACGCAGTGACGCTTCGCCTCCTTTAATGTTCCTGTCGGGTATGGTTCGAGGGAAGAACGATTGTTGGTAAAGATCTATGTCAGCACCAATCTCTCTAATCTTTACATGTGCGACCTTTTTGACATATATACGTCGCAGGAACCAATATACTGGTTGAGCTTTTAGGATCTTACGCTCTGCAACTATTAACAGTAAACCACAGTGTGACGCAGAACGCCTGCTCTAGCAAAAATGGTTCAAATGTGGGGCTTAACATCTGAGGTCATTAGTCCCCTAGAACTTAGAACTACTTAAACCTAACTAACCTAAGGACATCACACACATCCATGCCCAAGGCAGGATTCGAACCTCCGACCGTAGCGGGGCGCGGTTCCAGACTGATGCGCCCAGAACCGCTCGGCCACACCGGCCGGCTACCTAGCAGCGTCTGCCACTGCCACTGCTCATAACCTCCGAGACGCTTCGGCAGTAAACATGTGTTTGTACGCTGTGACAGACCACACCCTCTATCAAAATACGCACTGTCACGTCCATTGACGATGGTTGCGCTCGCTACCCATCAGCGTTACAGCTCACATTTGCTGACGGAGGGGTTGCCTAGCGGCAGGCGTTTGACCCTACTCCATTGGCGCTCAGGAGGGTAGTCGGGTGTGTAAGATGTGAGTGTGCGTGTGTGTCTTTGTGTGTGAGTGTTAGGACTAGAACGCCCAGTGGAGGTCAGTTACCCATTTTTTCTTTTGTGATGCGATTTTCTTCGGTATTTAAATAGTCTTTCTGTGATTTTACGACTTTTAAATGATTTAGACAGGGTATAATTTGTCTTAATAATCTTGATTTGCAATTATACGTTTTTCAGGTAACTACAAATTCACCACTAATTCCTAAAGACGATCAATTGACAGCTTCTCAAAGAAATACATTTTGCCTAATTTATTTACCGCTTTTGTTAGCCATCAATCGCGAACTTCATATAATGTAGCGTCAATAGTTTTTGCACGTCTTTATTTGTCAGTAACACTTTTATGAAGCTGAAAATCAAGGATCGGCTGTTCAGAGACGCTAAAATTACAAATGTTCTAACTGGTTTTCCTTATTTTGTGAAAGATGAAAAAAGACCTGCAGTTACTAGCCTGGGAGAACATACTACGCTACGTCTCATGGAACATTACTTATGAAGGGGTAGAAGTGTTACATGAGACAACTTCTTAAATTCTGTCAAGTTCTCAAAAGAGCTGAAAAAGAGAGATACAAGCATTATTGGCACTTCGAACAGGAGTAGAAGAGGAGTGCCACCATGTGTAAGAAAAGGACAAAATATACTTAATTCGAGTGTTATTGACAAGGGATTACTCTAACATCTTACCAAGAGAAGACTAAGAAAAATGTATTTATTCTTAGTTCTGTGCACACCAGTGTAACAGTCGATGAGACTGCAGAAATGAAAACTCCAGAAATTTTTATAATTACATCAAATTCGGCGCAGATTTGGTAGTTCAAATGTCGCGCAAATGCATCGAATCAACAACTCTCGGTCTCAGCAATTCCTGGCTCCATCCGTTTTGACTGCCGACGGAGAAGAAGGAACATCCAAAGGTGTTAGATGAAACAGTTATCAAGTTGAACTGTGCAAGAAAAACAAAACTACAGATTATTGTTTTACATGTAAAAAAATTTCTTGTGGTTCATGCCTATGCAAAAGGATATGCAAAAATTACAACAGTGATTCTCTGAATGTACAGAATTGTCCATATAGATGTGTCTAGTGAAACACTACTTATTTGTTATAGTATGAAAGTATGATTAGTGAATAGAGAAAAACTTCTATGATAATAGTATTTTCCGTCTATTGTTATAAGGTATAAACACAAACGTTGAAACTGTATGAAATTTTATGTACATCTGATACAGTGTTATTTATTTTTGAATGGTGTAAAATAAAAGTGAAATTTATCAGGTTCAAATAAAAAGTCTCCACACAATTATTGTACATGAAAAAATTATAAAATCTATATTAAAGACAATAAGTACGAAATATCGTCATATTTTCTAAAAAAGCTTAAAACGCAATAAAAAAATTTACGGTCAATTGACTTGCATTGGGTCTGCTAGGATGTAGTTTGTAACTCGACGTCCTAATAATCCGACTAGATTACCTGACTAAGTTACGTTGTGCAACTCGTTCTGTGAAACGCGTTTCGTGCAAGTAGTTCTCTATATGACTAGACACAGTGACACCCATGAACACTTCAGGCCCGTTGTTTTGTGAGTGTCTGAAGTGAAAGTTTTGGCAGCTGCACGAGTTTCTTCACGAAATCGTTGCATAGGAATAGGAATGAGACTGTATTTGCGTTCCTGATTGGGCAAAGAAAACCTGTTGCTCGGCGACCTTTCTGAAAGAAATTGTAGTGGAAAAACGTAGAAGTTATTCCAGTCATCTGAGAATGTCACTAGACCACTCCATGTTTCTCCCAAACATAGTTAATGGTGCAGTAAGGAATAAAGATACAGTAATGTTTGAAGTTATGTCGCCACAACTGTGAGTACAAATCACATTCAGTTTCTTGGTAAATTGGGATTCATATTTCTCTCTACAGTACCTACAAAGTGCTCCCAAATCAACAAGTGCAAAATTTAGCACTTTTCTCAGTTGCAAACAGTAACCATTGTTTCACTTACGTTGGTATAGGTTGAAGCAGGAAGGGCATCTGATGGCGGTAGTTTTGCATGCAGTAATCTAAAATCGACAGTAGAGTTTGGATTTCTAGGTCTGCCAGAATATTCAGTTTTAGTTGCTAATGATTTTCGTTAACACATTTCTCAAAGCACGCTCCTCTTAGTTCCAAAGAAAGAATATTCTGTCACAAACTGTCGAAAGCTCGCCGTGTTCTGGAAAATACGTTCACAAATCTGTTTAAGGGCCGCAACACCTGGAAAGACGCCATCGATTTTGATCTAATGATGGCATATGCCACTGGGGGACGGTAGATGCCCTGATAATGGTTTCAACATCGTCTGCCACCATATAGCACAGTGGCGTAACTACCAGAGCGCCATCTGTGTCCGCCAATTAATAAGGAATGCTCAGAGCCAGAAGGCTCAGTGTGGTGCAAATGTGTGAAGCAAGCAGGCAGGCACGCCGCAGAGGCACACCCACTTGCTACAGCCAACTGAGTCAGTTTGGAACGGGTTCAGATTGTGTCCTTCTGGAAGGTAGGATGATCTTTTCGGAGAATTGCCACACAAATTGGATGTGCTGCGTTAGTTGTGCAATGGTGCTGGTATTAATGGTTACACGAACATTATCACACCCACAGTTGAGATTCTGGACATCCACACAGCAGAGACGCCCGCCAGTATCTTCATACGGTAAGGGCTTCAGTGGCAGATCGTACAGCCAGCACAGCACAGACAGGAGGCCATATGAGCCCAGACGTGTCAACACAAACTCTTTCGGACCAGTTATTAACAGTGGGGCTATTGGCAGGGACATCTCCAGTTTGCCTTCCACTTGTGCTACAGCATCGACGTGCATGACTCGACTGGTGCAGTCAGAGGATCACTTGGAAGACGGACTGATGTACCGTGGTCTTCAGTGATGAAAGAAGATTCTGCCAGCAGGCAATTTATGGTCGTTTTCATGTACAACATAGAATTTTGTGAGCACAGCCTTGTAGAGTACATAAGCTGCCACATTCTTGTTTCTGTAGGAGGTGCTAACCAGTACTTGGCAGAATGCTGTTAGACCATTTCTTTTTCCTGTTCTTACAACAGGAAGGTGATGTGTTATTCCAACAGGATAATGCTCTCCCACACACTGCCCATTAAACCCAACATGCTCTGCAAGATGTGCAGCAACTTCCTTGGACTTGCCTCCAATCGAACATGTGAGGGATATGATTTGTGCGACTTTTCAACCAACAACTATGTGAACAGTTCGAGCAGGTGTGGCATAATGTTCCCTGGACAGGTTCACCATCTGTATGATCAACTAGATGCAGAGTCAGCGCCTGCTTTGCAGCCTGTGGAGGCTACACCACGTACTAATATGACTGTTTCAGCATGGGTCGATACCTGGTACCTTAGAACCGCTTGTGGTACTGATCTGTAGATGTAATTATTTCATGCACTCCATATTCACCCCTGCGACAACAAATCTTGAGTGAATTGGAATCCTTTAAAAGGGTGTACTAACTTCTTTTCCGGCAGTGTTTAAAAAGTGGACTTCAGTGTTGTCAATGCTTGTTTTGAAACATCAAATGCTGTTTCACATTCGGTAGACCATTCAAACTTTGCTCCTTTATGTTACAAATGGATCGCAAATTCCTCAATTTCAGCAAATTTTTTTACAAATTTACATTAATACATAAAGAGGTACTCAAGAAGATTGCAATTGTTTATCTGTCTGTAGTGATGGGAAATTCTGAACTGCTGACAAATCAGACCAAAGGTTAAGAGATTGCAGAGCACTCTCACTTCTGATTTGGTGTAGGGAATACGATCTACGGCGATTTGACTTCATACATTGTGATGAAATGGTGGGCAGCAGTTTATAATCTTGTTTGCGTGCTCTAGGGAAAGAAATATGTTAAGCTTTACCTGCGTTCAAAGGAACAGGGTGCCGACTTCAACGATTGCAGTAAAAGTACGGCGTTGGTGGGGCGACAAAGCGCGTTTTTTCTGGAGAGCGATGAAGATACATTTCCAGATGGCCCTGTGCCGCAGTCGTATTGTGCAGAAACACATTAAGCTTGGCGCCACGGACAGGGGCAGACGTCCAGGTATACGGCCTAGTGCCGAAAAGTCGCCGACAGGGCATTGTAGGCGTTGTTAGCGAGCAAGCCGCCAAAAGAGATGTAAACGTTCTGCAAATGTCCGTGGGACAGGAAAACTGGCGCCCAGACATGCAGACTCTGTTTCAAAACATGTTTTGTCAACGCTAGTTTATGGCCGTTCTTTGCAAACTTTGAAATGGACGCAACAGGGGAGATAACAAGCCGTTTATGGAGGGCTGTGCTTCCACCCTGTACTGTGTTAGCAAAAGACATGGCAAACGTGTGGGGAAGACGCCGCAAAGCTGAATTTTTTTCTGTTTTCTGCCAATTAACTTTAAGTCTCTGACTGGTCAAATCGGTTTGCAGTACAAAGACCATTCACCAAGCTTAGAATGCCAGGCTCCAGCTTGTGATTGGCTTGTGCGAAATTGGGGAAAAAAAAGAGAAATGTGCTTTTGGAACCAAGCTGAGGAGGTAACACAGAGAAATGGAGATCGGGACTCTTGTACAAGTCTCTTGTACTGGCGCTTCGCTAGTAAAGAACTGCAGGTCTCTACCTAAACGGTGAGGCTTGTGTCCTTTGCTAGGGCCCAACTCAGAGCCTGTGCAAGTCACCTACTGAACTGTCAGAGGTACTGCTTATATCATCACGGTCACAACGAGTGACGTGTGGGTGTACCTATTTGTCTTGAGTCGGCCGTCTAAACATTTGATATATTCCGACAAGCACAGTCATGGCACGGAGTCAAATTGGTTTGGCAGACCAGAAAACGGATCCACCTGCACACTGGAATCCGTTGGGGTTTCAGAGGCTCTTAGGGAAGCACCTGCGTTCTGAATAAACCGAACGCGAGACCGCGTACTTGCATTTTTCAGGAACATGCATTTAATAACAGATTGCCGTCGTCCATGACTTCAGTCGCCAAATGCATCATAGTGTGCCGCCTTGACCAGTAGGATGGTAAAGTATTCACTGCTGCAACATAGGGCTATAATATCTATTTCTCAGCACCCTGTTCTTTCGAACCATATTTTTCCTTTTTTTTGTATGATAGAATATAGGTGCTTGGTGGTGGCGTAGTTTGATGCCATGACCTGGATTCACGTGTATGAAGTGAGATAGAGCGAGTTGTGTTCTGGTTAGTGTCATGTGTCGATCCCTAGCAGATCACTTTGTCCACCATAGATTCCATTTTAGTAAGGCTTTTGTTAAATAAATATTTTTTGTATGATGTTTCTTTAATAATTTTGTTGTCTTGTCTTGTTTAAGATCAATAAATCAATTGTGAATTAGACTACAACTTCCCCCTGAGTTCTGATTAACAGTTCCTTCGCAATTTTATCGCAGTTTGGATAAGAAACGTAAGGAGTAGCTTTTTCATTTGGTGTCCATTGTAATCCTCTTTCAAGGTGACTCACCTCCATTGCTGCAAAATGACAGCTAGCAATCCTTTGCATTTGTCTCGGTGTCCTCAGTTTTCTGAACATTTCCTCCAGCCATCGTGCATATTCTTCCATGTCCTTTGAAATCAATGTGATGTCATCATTATAAAACACACATCGCCTCAGTAATCTTTGAAAAGTGGCAGGCGCATTCTTGAGTTTAAATGGCACTTGATGAAACTGAAAATGGCCCCAGAGGATGGTAAAAGCCGATATTCTGGCACTACCTCCAGCTGATGATACTCACTCTTTAAATCCATGATGGAGAAATATATACACTGGCCCAAGTTGTTGAGAGTCACCATTATGTTTGGTATGGTGTATGCATCGGTGATGGTTCATACATTAAGGTATTACTAGTGACAGCAAAATATATTATCTAGTGTCACCTGGTGACTCCTTTGGGACTAAAATGACAGGTACTCTCCACAGCGTATCATTACACTAAAAAATGCCACCTGGTAACTCTTCCATTGTCAGTTGCAGCCTGTTTGGATTTCTGTATGGTTTCTTATACATTAGAGTGTTATTCCCTTTTGGTATCCCGTGCTGTGTGACTGCCATTGCTGGCAATTAACCACTAATATTAAATAAATCTCCCGAACTGCAGTAACAAGGTTCCCATCACTTTTCTATCTATTACTGTTTCACACAATATAGGTGTCTTGGCAGTTTGTTTGCAGCAGATGTCCTAACTTGACATGTCTATATCATTTACCTCTAAAACATCCAAACTGGCAATCACCACCCCATCTGGCAACTCGCCCATGGCTAAATTATTGAGACTGATTGGAACCATAAAATGTCCATCCATCTCACTGATGCGTATTATACTTCCGTATACAAAACAGTGCGACTTATCCAATTCTTCGTTAATTTCCAATAGCTCTCCAACACATAATAAACACACGGGTAAGTGTGTGCCTATGCTAACCCAGGTGAACTTCGCTGTGCCTGTATTATGCGAAATGGTTTTTAGTGTTTATGTCTGCAGTTTATTTGGTAGCACCTTCATGCCTGATGAACCTTGCGATATTTTAACTCTTGTAGATGTTGTCTCTAGAAGAAACAATATCCCACAAAGTTCAGTTGTATGCTGTGAAAGGACAATTTTTGCATGTTGTTCAACAAGGTACTGGAGTCCCAGGATCATATAGTAGCCCTCCCAACATACATCAACACTTTCACACCCTCCGTGAAATGCTTAATTCTCACGCTAAAACTGGGCAGTGTTATCCACAATTACCTCACGTCATTATCACCCACTTCACTCTACGTGTACTGTAGAGACATCGGTCTCTTCCTGCCTAAGAAGTCCATACTGTCGACCGAGACACGAGCCCCTGCGTTCACTAGAAATTCGTTCCTTACCGTCCACTCCGCTCAGCAGGCAGCATTCCATTTCTGCCTACGTTTTTACAATCACGAGTTCTATTGGGAATGCTATCTGATGAATGATGCACCCCCATTCCCGTTTAACAACCTATTACTTGGACGGTGCTTCTTCCATGTTTGTTACCGGCAATTACGCCCTTTATGACCCACTAACCTATATTCGTAACATTCTGGAGTGGTCCACACGTCCATATCTTTCACCTCAGAGGAAAAAACCACTTCGGTCACTTTGCCTCCATATGGCAATGTCGATTTCCTCTAGTTGCGTGACGATTCTAATGGCGGCTGGTAATTCACTTGGGTTCAGCATTCAGACCCTCCTTTATTTCTCAGTAGAAATTCCCCTTTACAAATACACCCAGGGCCCTACTCTTTGCCCCATGGAGGATGACTGTGTCGGCATCAGCATTGTGTGTTACCTCGTACATTTGTACATTCAGTTTCCTAATACTGTCAGAGAAAGACACTACTCATTCGGTATACTTCTACGACAGTCCACTGAGTTCCCTCTGAAAAGCCTTGCGCTATTCCGCTTACGATCGCTCTGGAGGAGACCGTTAACCAATCCACCAAACGTCGAAGTCTTGCTAAGAATCTCGTGGTACATATAGTACGATTTCCTGTCACCTATGCCGGCCGTAGTGGCCGTGCGGTTCTAGGCGCTACAGTCTGGAACCGAGTGACCGCTACGGTCGCAGGTTCGAATCCTGCCTCGGGCATGGATGTGTGTGATGTCCTTAGGTTAGTTAGGTTTAATTAGTTCTAGGTGACTGATGACCTCAGAAGTTAAGTCGCATAGTGCTGAGAGCCATTTGAACCAGTCACCTGTGAACGCTAATTTACCCCTACTCAAGGCCGCTTCCTCGGATCATTTTCCCAATTCGGCGGCAGCCTTGACGTCGGCAATAAAAGCAGATCCGTCCTAGGTTCCCTTTCCCGAAAATGGCGCTATAATGTGGGATCAAGGGAAGGTGCCGGTACACTCAACAGAGTTTTGGTCTCCCCTGAATCTTGCCCATGAGTGGCTTCCCACACCTCTACCCTCCTACACAATGCCTCATTGTCCTGCTTACGTTGGACTGTAGTCTCCAACAACGCAGCAATTTGCCCCGCCAAGGCTGTCGCCTTTTCGTTCAAACAGGGGCAGGACAAACATAGGTAAGTAGACCTAGAAACAGTCGATGTTGTGGTTGTAGACTGTCGTAGCTCTTTTGTAAAAGAACAGAACTCCAAGCGCTAATAGAAAGCAGTGAAACTTAAGTTCTTGTAGGATCGGAAAGCTGGCTAAAGCCGGAAATAAGTTTAGCTAAAATTTTTACAATGGACCTGACGGTGTTGAAAAAGGATAGATTAAATACAGATAGTGGTGGAGTGTTTGTTGCTGTCAGAAGTAGTTCACCTTTTAGTGAAAGCGAAATAGATAGTTCATGTGAGTTAGTATGGGTAGAGGTTATGCTTGCCGGCCGCTGTGGCCGAGCAGTTCTAGGCGCTTCAGTGCGGAACCGCGCTGCTGCTACGGTTGCAGGTTCGATGTTAGCATCTGAGGTCATCAGTCCCCTAGAACTTAGAACTACTTAAACCCAACTAACCTAAGGGCATCACACACATCCATGCCCGAGGCTGGATTCGAACCTGCGACCGTAGCGGTCGCGCGGTACCAGGCTGAAGCGCCTAGAACCGCTCGCCCACTCCGGCCGGCTAATCCTGAGCAAATCGGGTGCATCATGACCGATATAGGGACTAATGACCACAAGTTGGTTGTAGCGAGACTGAGTACTGTATCATTGAAACCCAACAAAAATAAACGCAGAATACATCTATTTAAAAAAATGAGATCAAAATTCGCTTGAGACCTTCCTAAGAGGCAGTCTCCTCTCTTTCCAGTCTGAATATACACACATCAAAAAAAGTTTTGCATCACCTCGGTTCCGAGAGCTCCGGAACCTGTACAGAAAATTGGAATACAGATCAACATAAACATCATTTCCGCCCTTTTTATTCCTCATAAAAAACAGACATTTCTTGTTGTACCTCCATACAGTGAGACCTACGGAGGTGGTGGTCCAAATTGCTGTCCACACCGGTACCTCTAATACCCAGTAGCACGTCCTCTTGCATTGATGCATGCCTGTATTCGTCGTGGCATACTGTCCACAAGTTCATCAAGGCACAACGGCGTAGATCCCTCAGAGTGGTTGGTGGCTCACGTCGTCCATGAACAGCGCTTTTCAGTCTGTCCCAGGCATGTTCGATAGGGTTCATGTCTGTAGAACATGCTGGACACTCTTGTCGAGCGATGTTGTTATCCTGAAGGGAGTCATTCACAAGATGTGCACGATGGGGGGCGCGAACTGTCGTCCATAAAGACGAATGCCTCGCCAATATGCTGCCGATATGGTTGCACTATCGGTCGACGAATGTCATTCGCTTATCGTGCAGTCGTTACGGTGCCATGGCCATCAACGGCGTACGTCGGCCCCACATAATGTCACCCCAAAAAAGCAGGGGACCACCACCTTGCTGCACTCGCCGGACAGTGTGTCTAAGGCGTTCAGCTTGACCAGGTTGCCTCCAAACACGTACTCGATGATTGGCTGGTTGAAGGCATATGCGACGCTCATCGGTGAGGAGAACGTGATGCCAATCCTGAGCGGTCCATTCGGCATGTTGTTGGACCCATCTGTGCCGCACTGCATGGTGTCGTGGTTGCAAAGATGGACCTCGCCATTGGCGTCGGGAGTGAAGCTGTGCATCATGCAGCCTAGGTGCGCACAGTTTGTGTCGTAACACGACGTCCTGTGGCTGCACGAAAATCATTATTCCACATGGTGGCGTTGTTATCAGGGTTCCTCCGAGCCATAATCCGTCGGTAGCGGCCATCCACTGCAGTAGCCCTTAGGCGGCCTGAGAGAGGCATGTCATCGACAGTTCCTGTCTCTCTGTATCTTCTCCATGTCCGAACAACATCGCTTTGGTTCACTCGGAGACGCCTGGATACTCCCCTTGTTGAGAGCCATTCCTGACACAAAGTAACAATGCGGACACGATCGAACCGCGTTATTGACCGTCTAGGCATAGTTGAACTACGGACAATACGATCCGTAGATGATACTGATCTCCCATGGTACACTAAACAGCTCAGAAGACTGTTGCAGAAAAAAAAGAGGCAACCTAAAAGAGCACAAAACCCTCAAGATTGGCGAAGTTTTATAGAAGTTCGAAATGTTGGGCGAACTTTAGTGTGAGATGCTTTTAATTCTTTCCACAACGAAACTGTCTCGAAATCTGGCAGAAAACCGAAAAAGATTCTGGTCGTATGTGAAGTTTCTCACGGGAATTACTGTCAAAACCTTCAATGCGCGATGACAATAGTGACGTTACTGATGACAGTGCCCCTAAGGCAGAGTTACTAAACACGGTTTTCCGAAATTCCTTCACCAAACAATACGAAGTAAATAGTCCAGAATTCGAACCAAGAACAACTGCCAACACGAGCAGCTTAAATCGCTTAATAAAGGCGAGGCCTCCAGTACTGATTGTGTACCAGTTAGGTTCCTCTCCGAGTATGCTGATGCAATAGCTCCATATTTAGCAATCATATACAACCGACCGTTCGTAGAAACATCCGTACCTAAAGACTTGAAAGTTTTACAAGTCGTACCAATACCCAAGAATGGGAATAAGAGAAATCCGCTAAATCGGTAATATCGGTTTGTGGTAGGATTTTGTAACATATACTGTGTTCTAACGTTATGAATTACCTCGTAGAAAACGCTTTACTGACTAACAGCCGACAAGGATTCAGAAAACATCATTCTTGGGAAACACAAATAGCTCTTTATTCTCATGAAGTAATGAATGCTATTGTCAGGGGATGCGAAATTGAGTCAATATTTTTAGATTTCCGGAAGGCGTTTGACACTGTGCCTCAAAAGGAACTTGTAATGAAACTGCATGCCTATGGATTCGTGATTTCCTGTTAGAAAGGTAACAGTTCGCAGTAACTGACGGAAAATCATCGAGTAAAACAGAAGTGACGTCTAGCGTTCCCCCGGGAAGTGTTATATGCGCTCTGCTGCTCCTAATCTACATAAACGATTTAGGAGACAATCTGAGATTGTTTGCAGATGACGCTGTCATTTACTATCATCGCAAGTCATCAGAGGATCAAAACATATTGTGAAACGAGTTAGACAAGATATCTGTATGGTGCGAAAAGTGACAATTGACTGTAAATAATGAAAAATATGAAGTCATCCACATGAGTATCACGAGGAAGCCGCCAAATTTCGGTTACACGGTAAATAACTCAAATCTAAAGGCTCTAAATTCTACTAAATACTTAGAATTACGAATAACTTAAGTTGGAACAATCATATACATAATGTTGTGGGTAAAGCAATACAAGGACTACGATTTGTTGAAGAACACTTAGAAAGTGCAACAGGTCTACTAAAGAGACTGCCTATACTACGCTTGTATGTCATTTTCTGGAGTATTGCTGTGCGGCGTGGGATCCGCATGGGATAGGAATGACGGGGAAGACATCTAGAAAGTTCAAAGGTGGGTAACTCGTTTTGTACTATCGTGCAATAGGGGAGAGAGCGCCATGGATATGATATGTGAATTGGAATGGCAATCATGAAAACAAAGGTGTTTTTCATTGCAGCAGGGTCTTCTCACGAAACTGTAATCACCTACTTTATACTCAGAGTGAGAAAATATTTTCTTGGTGCCCTCGTTCATAGGGAGGAATGAGCATCATAACAACATTAAATGTTCTTTTTCCTATCTCGGTGTTCTAGAGCGGAACGGTAGAGAAGTAGCTCGAAGTTGGTTCAATGAAACCACTGCCAGACGCGTAATTATGAATTTCAGAGTAATCATGTAGATGTAGATGTGTCAGGCATTTGTGCAACCTCCATCTGTCATTATACAAGGAAAATAAGGAAACAGTGCATCCAATACCCAAATAAGATCAAAGGTGCGCTTAATCACTGTGCCGTATCATAGCCCAAGGGAATCTGTGCACTATTGTGCCTCGTGAGAAAATCTTCTGCACGTGCTACATGTAGCGGACACAGCCTGATCATATGGCAAAACATGCCTGGACAAATTACAACACGGGAATGTCACTAGCTGCAGATAAACCTCTCTAATACTTCCACGGAGCAAAGACAAATCCGGAGGTTCATGCACCCTAATAAACGACACTTTTAGCGTACTTTAGGGTCGCTATGGTTCAACATGGTCACTGCAAAAGACGCTAAAAGGAGAACAAATACACATCACTCACCGTACCGCATGGTATCGAACTGCAAACCTTAGCCATTGGCCATACGTTGCAGCTGCGCAGAAATCGTCAGCTGCTGATGCTGTAGATGTATGGGTGTGGCACCAGGCGGGTGGATGTCTGCACTGGTGGCAACTACTTGCTGATAGAAGATACAGGAGTCTGGTCCAGTACCCCTGCAGTCGTCAGGATTGTGACGAGCAGGGTGCAATGATGAGGATCTGTAAACTCTCGAGAGCGCCAAGGAAATATTACCCACAGTGACATATTTAGTGTTCACAAATTGAGATTGCCTTCTGTAGGCACGAGGCCACCTGGCAGAACCGCTGCGCAGTGGACGTGCGCTCAGGGGACTAGCCCTCCAGCCCAGCCTGCAGTACCTTTTGTCATGCAGAGTTCGACCTGCGGCCTCCAATTAGAAGATAAGAGGGCGGCAGCATCGGTGATAGCCATAGGAGTGGTGCGAGCAGCAAGACTGGCTCCTCTTCACGATGGCGGATGGCGAACAGCTTCCTGGCCCTTCTGCTCACGCCTCCAGCAGACGAACGGGTAGGTGGCGGTCTCTGCACCCTGTCAGTGACGACCTGGAAGCTGCCACTGCAGCGTGCAGCTGCAAAGTCTCTCCAGCGAGACTTGCAGCTCTGTAGATGATCGCAGACGACCATGCCCGCAGAGGGTCGAATTACATAGTCTCTCCCTCCAAAGGACAGCCGCAGCTCAGATCATTGCTTAAGAGAGCCGCAGTATTTATGGTGGTGACCCATGCGCGCTGTGGTGTGGTGTGGGCAGCAATGACGTCATGTGTTCTAGTTTTACCGTTTGGTCAACACTTGTCGTGGCTTCAGACTTTCGTAACGTCGTCCTTCTGACTGTTTTCAACTGCGTAAGTGGCTGAATATTTAATGTTGCGCTGTATCTGCAGCTTCTCGTGACGTTCTGCTCGGTCACCAGTAGGACAGCGTCTTTCTGTTGCCATGATGTCATTGAGCTTCGTTCACGGACTTGGGCAGTCGGCCGATTCCGCGTGTCGTAATCGCATCCTCGTTCACCTCGACCTGCTCAGCACCCCACCCTCTTCCCCCCTCTCCACCATATGCCATACTCGGCAGTCTGACAGTGATCAAGGCGGTCTGGTTTCTGGCGTCGCCAGTGAAGAATTTTAATAAGTCTTTAGTGTTCTCCTGGGATACTGTTCCGGGGCGCAACAATACATGTCTGGGGCTCTATATGAAACAAAGCTAGAGGCGTTGAGCAGCCACGTCTTTCACAAGGAGGCCACGCGGCAGTCGAATTCTTGTATTTGTTTACGTTTATGCTACGCCAGGTCGAAAACTCAAATGTGACTCCATCAAAGCAGTACAACGTGCTCTCAAAAATTCTCGAGAAATCGAGTCTTACATTTTCCGGCCATCTTTAATACCCTAAAGTATGCTCCATTCCGTTGACAGGCAGGATGGCAGTGTGGCAGAATGGTCCCCAGACAAATAGGGGTACTGCGTTCCATTCCAGGCTGTGGCAAAATTTTAAACAGAGTAATCACTTCTATGAAGCGTAAAATACGCAATGTAGGAAATAACTTAATTTGTCATGTCGTTTCATTTAAGCAATCTTTATTAACTAGTTTTTTGTTAAAGATTAGTAATTAAGAATTTATATTTACAATCTAACTGGATTTTGGTGTGTGACGTGTAATTAAAAATGAGACTAGAATTTTTCTTAAAAATGACACATACGTGTTAAATACCACAAATTTAACTCAATTTCATGTTTAAATGACGTACATATTCAGACTAAACGAAAAAAATTACGTAAAAATAGTGAACGAAACAAGACTCGAAACAGAAATTCTCTGCCTTGAGTCTCTCAGACTTTTTCCATCTTTATGTATTTTGCTCTTGGTGGAAATGCTAGTAGAAAGTGCATCTCTGTTTAGAAATTTGCATCAGCCAAGAACCGAAGCAAGAACCAGTATGCGGCAGGCGAGTTTTCTGGTAGAGTCACTCTGACCATCAAGAAAAGAACTTACCTTAAGGTATTAAAGACGTTCGGAGAACTTCACAGTCTATTTTCTCGATAGCTTTTGAGAGTTGCGTTGAACTGCTAATTGCACTCCGTCGTCAGGCAACGGGTGTACTACCGGGACCATCCGACCCCCGTGTCATCCTCATTGGAGGATGCGGATAGGAGGGGCGTGGGGTCAGCACACTGCTCTCCCTGTCGTTATAATGGTATTCTTGACCGAAGCCGCTACTATTCGTTCGAGTAGCTCCTCAATTGGCGTCACGAGGCTGAGTGCAACAGCGCATGGCTGCCTGGATGGTCACCCATCCAAGTGCCGACCACGCCCGACAGCGCTTAACTTCGGTGATCTCACGGGAACCGGTGTATCCACTGCGGCAAGGTCGTTGCCGTTGAACTGCTAAGACTAACTGAAATTTGGGTTCTGAACTTCACGTATCAATAATATCAAAAATTGCAAAAGTGTAATTGCCGTGTAGTCTCCGGGTTTCTCCCTTTTAACAGTGTAACCACTACTCCCTTATGCTTTGCGCAAGTTCACTTCGATTTGTAAACCTCCTACATGTTTACTGACGGAAAAAAATCGGAACATCAAAAATTTCGGGAATACATTCGTCTAGGTAACATGTAAGCCGTTGCAGATGTGAAATGGTGGTGCGGATCTCAGTTTGTGCGATGGAGTTCCATTACTGTTGCACTTGGTCAACACAGGGAAGGTTAGTGCTGTTTGTGGGTGACGCTGGAGTTGTCGCCCGGTGATGACCGATATGTGGTCAACTGGAGACCGATCTGGTGATCGAGGAGGCCAAGGCAAGATGTCCACGCTCTGTTGGGTTACAACAGCAGCACGTCGGCGAGTGTTATCCTGCTGGAAAACATCACCTGGGATGATGTTCATGAATGGCAGCACAACAGGTCGAATCACCAGATTAACGTACAGTTTTGTAGTAAGGGTGAGTGTGATAACCACTCCCATACGAAATCGCACCCCAGACCATAACTCCAGTGCAGGTCCATGTGTCTAATAGGCAGACAGGATGGCTGAAGTAACCTATTTGTAACTGTTCGTTGTGTCACTGTAATGGCAACTGCTGCTCAGATTTGCTGCTGCAGATGCAATACGATTCGCCAGAGCCAGACGCCGAACACGATGGTCCTCCCTCTGTGCAGTGCCACGTGGGTGTCCGGAGCCCGGTCTTCTTGCGTCCGTACTTTCCCGTGACCACCGCTACAAGCAGTCATGTACAGTGGCTACGTTGCGCCAAGTCTTTCTGCAGTATCGCACAAGGAACCTCCAGCTTCCCGTACCCTATTACTCGACCTCCTTGAAACTTAATGTAGATTTGATAATGGAGTACTTCTCGCCGTAAAGGCGTTCTTGACTAACAACTCATCACGTCCAATCTCAAAGGTAACTAATGCTCATGACATATACAGCCTCTTCTTCTTGTCGGTTAAATTTCGCGTCTGTAGCACGTCATCTTCGTGGTGTAGCAATTTTAATGGCCAGTATCGGTAGTGTATATGACTGGTGCGATATTTGAACACACACCATTTTCGAGTTGTAGAAAGACGCAGACCAACTTTTGTGTGTGTCGCACAATTCCTTCTTTTTTCCGTTATTCTATGTGCCTTCAGTGTATGTGCCGTTTAGGTTGAAATCAACAGTCGATATCGCAATAATATTTTTCTGTTTACCTGTTTCGGCTTATTTTAACGCCATCTTCGGAATTTGTTCGGCCACCTCAGTGTATGATCGTGGTATCACGAGAAAACCGAGGAGCCGCCAGCACCAGCCACAGGAAGCCAAAACATTCTGAAGATGGCTTTATCATAAGCCGAAACCAGTAAATAAAGAAATACTATTGCGATGTTGACTGTTGATTTTAACCTAAATGTAGCACCAGATCGCTGCACTCAGTAGAGAATGTTGTCTAAATTTAAGTGCTGTTTGTCGTTCCCAGCCGTCAGGGTAAACTTTTTCGCAATGTTATCGGGCGTTACTGGCGAACCTTTCCTCTTTCCATCGTTTCGTTTCTGACGAACTGCGCCACACCGTCTGAAGATTAGCGGTTTGCACGCGCCGCTGCATCAGCGATAACGCCGCGAGTAAGGAATCTCGCCGGCCGCCGGCTTTTCTCGTCCGTCGCGGCGCACTCGGTGTAATTTCAAGGGCGCTGGATGGCTTCGAGCGCCTCAGCTGATGAGGAACATTGGCGAAGAACTCAAGCAGCCACAAATATTTTTTATATGGTTTAAATTAATCCCATAACCGGTTTTTCGTTATCACGCCCCTTCTTCAAGTGGCTGACCTCCTCAATTACAGTCCCGTATTTGTCATCAGCGAACACCTCCTGCAGTGCACAATACTTGAGTATTGAACGCAGGTTTATACGCTCCGCTGGACGACGTTTTGTCTTGTTATGGATTTTATACCTTTTCAGGACTTTGCATGAAGTGTGTAAGTGTGAACAGCACATGTCCGCAGCTCGTGGTCGTGCGGTAGCGTTCTCGCTTCCCGCGCCCGGCTTCCCGTGTTCGATTCCCGGCGGGGTCAGGGATTTTCTCTGCCTCGTGATGACTGGGTGTTGTGTAATGTCCTTAGGTTAGTTAGGTTTAAGTAGTTCTAAGTTCTAGGGGACTGATGACCATAGCTGTTAAGTCCCATAGTGCTCAGAGCCATTTGAACCATTTTGAACAGCACATCCATAGTACACAACGGCTGTAGAGTACAAACGCTTTACAATATTCCTAAAGCCAGTTGTAGCATCAGACGTGCTTTACATGAAATATTTTTGTTCGCGGAATTGTAGATACTCTAATAATGTTACAGGTAAAGCGGACATATCCTAGGCTGCATCTAACATGAGACAAAGCGCTGAGAGTTTGTATGTCACTGTGGTTTCGTTTAGAATCTGTATGCTGTTTGTACTGAAACGCTGAGTGCATTGTCCGGAAAAGGCACAAGGACCAAAACAAGACTTATCGCCGTCCAAGAGAACAATCGTAAATTCCTGAGGGTACTTTCGTTCCTTCGTTACATCTGCAAGAAAACTGTAAATACCTTTAATTACAGATCACTGACGATGCTTTACCGCAATAAAACTTAATGTGTCTGGTGAGAAAAACACACATTTTCTTGTACTTTTCTTGTAGTTGTAACGACGGAAAAAAATACCCTCAGGAATTTTTGTTGTTGTGGTTTTAGGGTGCAAAACTGCTACGGTCATTAGCGCCCGGTCTGTGGCTTAGAAAAAAGTAAAAAAAAAATTGGAAATCAGCAGCAATGGGAGCGAAACTCAAAAAAGTGGGGAAACTAAAAAACAGAAGGAAAACTTAGGAATCCACTATACAAGGGGGGGGGGGGTTGTTTGTCCCCAAAAATAGCTTCAAATGACTGACGTCATGTCACTGACACTAATATACTCGAGAACGCGCTCGGATGAGAGCGTGTCATCTGCTAAAATGGAATTGTAAAACAACTATAGACAATATGGCGACACAAATGAAGAGGTAAATATAAATAATGCTTTCACTTTAAACCTTATTAAATGCAGGCACGTGAGCCTGTTTTTGCTACCCACATAACGTATAACGTGGCACTAAACACTCTAAAATTTTTATAATACTTATTATTTTCTACTGCATTATTACGGAAGAAAATATTCCAGTAATGAACGAACATGTCTTCATTAGTAAAGATCATGTCAGCTCTCAGACAATTCTGCAGTTACATGAATAATCTTATCTGAAGCTCTTGAACTTTTGCCCTATTATTGATTTCTTTCATCCGAGTGTAACGTGTCATAGTTTGATCGCCTTTGATACCAGTTCAGCGTCTATTTTTCTTTATTAATTTTTGGTTACACAGTCGTACGTCAATAACCGCATCGACCTCTTTAATGAAAATGCAAAACACCATACTTCTTACAGGCCTTTAACGTACTTCTACTTCTGTTCAAACATAACGTTCGATGGTAAGTGAAATGGTTAGCTTTCGATGCACACGGTACAAAATCGGATTTTCATTAAGCTGTCTGAATGGTAGACTTGCTGAATTCATCACACTATAGTTTATTTACATGTTTCTACCATTCCATAATGCATCTAGAATTATTTCTCATGTGATGAGTCAGTATGCAACGTGATTCGCGTATGGATGGTTGTATTCTTGCTTGTATCAATCAATACGGTTTGAGCTAAAATAATTAGCAATTGAAGTGAAACTTCTATGATTTATTCGCATTACCGTGGTACTGACGAATTCATGTTTAAGGACTATATTATTTAAATGGTACCGTGTTTATTTTGCAACTTGCTTTTAACTTAAGGTGTGGACCTGTGTACGTACTCTGCCTTCAGCAGCAGTGCCAGTCAAACTGAGGCACAAATGCAGTCAGTATGATCTTTGTAAATACTGCAATCAGCAGGAAGCTTTTGGTAAACTCTGCACGCTTTACAGGTTAGATGGTAAGTAAGCGACGGCGTGGAGAACCCGAGACTGCTGGTTGTTCGTCATATCATGTCCGACGTGATTCTTTGGATTTTTATAATTCAGTCTTTTTTTTTTTTAATAGGAAGGTATTAGGTTATAAGACGGTGCGACGTATGCTCGTTGCACGTAATTCATCTGCAATGTGAATCGTTTACACGTCCTTCGTATCAGATTATGAACTCGTCGGAAATAGAAGTGATCGTAAAATTCACTTAAATATTCGATTATGCTCTCAATTTTATCCCTTCCGTGAAGTAAGCATTAACTACACTTGCATATGTTTTTTGAAATATTGTCAGACTGCGTATAAATCATTTCTTAGTTCCAATATAAAATCACAATGGCGGCAGGTAGTGTCAGGCGTTCCCCAAGGCTCAGTGTTAGGTCCTATACTCTTCTTTCTGTATGTCAATGATGTGTCATCAGTTCTGACCTATTGCAAATACCATATGTATGCTGATGACCTTCAGTTGTATCTAAGTGCGAAACCAAGCAGTCTCAAGAAAGCTATTGAAAATATCAATACTGACCTCGATGCACTGTCAGAATGGGCACAGGACATAAGTCTAAAACTAAACCCATCTAAAACCCAAGCGGTACTTGTTGGTCACTCTAAGCTCATTGCCTCGTGATGGCTGGGTGTTGTGTGCTGTCCTTAGGTTAGTTAGGTTTAAGTAGTTCTAAGTTCTAGGGGACTGATGACCATAGATGTTAAGTCCCATAGTGCTCAGAGCCATTTGAACCATTCTAAGCTCATTAGCCCAAAACATCGGGAATCCGCACCACTTTCTTATCCTAAATGGAACAAATATTAACTTCTCTCCCTCAGCAAAGAGTTTGGGAGTAATAATAGATGAAAATCTAAGTTGGACAGAGCAGGTAACTGCAATGTGCAAAAAAGCATCAGCATCCCTTCATGTCCTACAAAAATAAAAAACTCTTCCCTTTCGATCTGAAAAAGAAATTAGTACAAACGCTTATACTCCCAATCATTGACTACAGCGATATTATCCTAAAAGGCCTCTCTCAGGAAAATTCCCGACGTCTAGAACTGGTCATGAATGCCTGCGTCCGATATATCTGTGACGTTCGACTTTTTGATCACATTTCACCAGCATATGCAAAATTGTCCTGGCTGCGTGCAGACAAACGCAGAGATTTCCATACACTCTGTCTCATCTACTGCCTTATAAATGTACACTGTCCCTCACATCTCTCCTCGTCCCTAACGCTCATGTCGGAACAACATGACAGAAACACACGTTCCCATTACAATAAAATCCTCTCCGTTCCACTGCATCGCTCAGTCACCTTCTCCAAGTCCTTTACAGTAGCGGGAACCCGACTCTGGAATAACCTCCCTCGTTATGTTAGAGAACTTAAAAACATGTCCGGCTTCAAAAAACAGTTAATGACGTATCTACTTAAGCAACAGTAATGCCTCCCTCTGTACATGAATGCACTTCACCTCATTACTTCCCTCTTTCCCCCTCCTTAAATCTCCCTTCCCCAAAACTCGCTATACTAGTAAACATCTACTTTACACACCAAGATATTATGTACATCTGCAAACACCTTCATTACTATTGCCAATCCTTCTCATGTTTGTCATTATTATTTGATTTTTTTACTGTTATTATTATTGCTTTGATCATAATCTGTATGTATAGCACCTGTTGTAAAAATACTTCCGCATTTACTTTATTAGGTCTTAGTCACTACTCTTTATTCATATTGTCACTAGAGTGAGCTAATTTTCTCATTTAAACTATGGTCATGATGTAACTCTGATGTGTGAAATGCTGCATGTGTGGAACACTGGTCCGATGTAAGAGAGGGCCTGATGGCCCTAATCTGATCAGGTTAAATAAATAAATAAAAATAAACAAACATTGTGTAGAGAGGGGCACTTATTCAGGGCACATTTTGAAGACATAATTTCCTATACTGAGAACCAGACATTAAGGAGTTTTTGTTTTACAAACTGAACTGTGATGGTAGATCCGTTTCTATTCCAGTTTGCAAAGTATTCTTTTCTTATGATGTTTTATAAAGTTCACCCGTAAACCAAATGTGTCTTCTCTGTTTTCCTGTAATGTATCAACGTGTTGCCCATCTTCATTGTCAGTCACATAAACAGCAGCAAGCAAATACTTCATACTTTTGACTGCCTTTGAACATGCTAAATCGTCTTGAAAGTACATGTTCTTTAATCTAGGATCAGAAAACTTTCGTACGGCTAATATGATAACATGTTCAGTTGGTAATAAGGACATTTTGATTTCTGTTTTGAAGTTATTCTTCAGATTCTCTTATGTGCATTGTTTGCGCGCCACATATTTTTATACTCAACACACTAGTTATCTGCAATTACTGTACTGCTTGCAAAAACATTTCTATTCAACTTTCACAAGAATTCACATCTATAATCGCAGAATATCACAACCATCTGCTATGTACACAAAATATGTGATAGTTGGCGGGTATGGTGCACTAAAGCCACAGATAGAGATGTAATTAATCAATGGACGCTTTTGCCAAAATGTTTAAATCGAGTTGTTGTTGCCGTAGTTGGGGCCTCAGTCCAAAGGCTGGTTTGATGCAGCTCTCCATGCTCACCAATCATGTGCAAGCTTCTTCATCTTCGAATAACTACTGCAACGTAGACTTTTCTGAATCCGCTTACTGTATTCATCTCTTGGACTTCCTACACGACTTTTAACCCCTCCCCCCACATACACATACACTTTCCTCCAATACTAAACTCGTGATCCTTTGATGTCTCAGAATGTGTCCATTAACCGATCACTTCTTTTAGTAAAGTTGTGCCACAAATTTGTGGACCGCTGGTAGGTACTAACATCCAGTCTAACAAGAGGGATCATATAGCAAGTCATCCTGATTCGGGAATTATACAGAGTTCTAGTAAAAGGACGCATGCTGCGGTCAGAATGCGGTTTTGATTGTCAAACAGAAAGAGAGCAGCTCTGAAAAGGTTTCTCCTTGTTGTATTCAGAAACGTTTAGAGGGCATTACAGGTACTCTGAAATCCGTGAAGCGATTGCGTAACGGGACGCTGCTTGTTGCAACTGCTAGTTCCCAACACGTCACAAACCTCCGGTGCCTTGAGGAATACGCCGTAAAAACAGACCTCCACAACACCTGGGTTGTGTTGTGACCTGTAGAGGCCTTGTCGAAATTTCCAAGGAGGAATTGAAGGATGAGTGGGCTCAGGAAGGAGTCACTGATGTGCCAAATATATTGATTAGGGTGGATGAGGATCTCATAAAATCTGATTCCTTCATCCTTACATTTAATAGCACGAAACTCCCAGGACAGGTTTCCTTCGTCTATGTATATGGCAAATTGGAAGTTTGTGGTAAGGTCTTATGAGACCAAACTGCTGAGGTCCCTAAGTTTACGCACTACTTAGGCTAGCTTAAACTAACTTACGCTAAGGACAATACATACACCCATGCCCGAGTGCCCGAGGGAGGACTCGAACCTCCGACCGGGGGAGCCGCGCGGACAGTGACAAGGCGCCCTAGACTGCACGGCTACCACGCGCGGCAAGCATTTGGTCATATGTCTCTAACCCAATGTCTGTTTTAAATGTCAGCGCTTTGGGCACACTACCTTTGGATGTAAAGATGAAGTCACGTGTGGGAAATGTGGCAAGGCCGCCCATGAGGGAGTTGGTAGCTTGTCCCTTCCAAAGTGTGTAAATTGCTTACCCCTTGTGGAGTACGGATAGCAGTGTCTTCCTTGAAGAATGGAAGATGCGGAAGATGATGACATCGAAACGCATTCCATATGGAGTGGCCAAGAAAATCACTAAGGCCACAGCCTCCCAAATTCACTACATCCTTATTTTGGCCCTGCTACAAAAAGGGAGGTTGCTAGCGTCAGCATTACTGCCCGCCTTTGTCAGTTCACATGTCAAACTGCAGTCGTTTCAGAGCCCATATTTCCCCCACGTCACGTTAGATAAAGCGTCAGTTGCCACCACTGCGTATCTTCCAGTACCTCCAAAGGCAGAGCTTCATAAAAAATCCGGCAATGGCCCCACCGCTGCTGCTGCAGCTCCTCCAGAGACTCCCAGTTAAAAATGCAAATGGAAAGCTCCTACCACAGGCAAAAACAGGCGGCAAATCATCAGAAATCGCCGATGTCGTTGGACGCTAGGACTCTGCTACTTCTGCTTCAGAACCAATGGACTTCAGAGTCCACTTGGGGCAACCATCTTACCCCAAGGGTGAAACTCCACCCGTTGTGGGCTCCTCAACCCGGTCGAATCACAGGGGAAAGCACAGCCCTAATGATAGATGGGTCCTATACTGCAGTAGAATATGAATGGGTTCAGAACTGATGTGGAAGAACTGAAACTCCTGGCACAGGGATTGCACTGGTTCTTACGTTTACAGGAAACACATTTGAAAGCTGCTGATGCCTGTGTGCTACTGGGCTATGTCCCAAAGTACCCTTTGACAATACAGGGATCACACTGTTGATGCTTGTGTTGCAAACTCCCCACGTATGCCAAGGAGTATATGCCCATCTTCTTGGGACAACATCCATCACGTCAGGTGGTCTTTGCTGTGGCTGCCTGGCGCCCATCGGCAGAGCCCCTAGTCAGAATGGGTGGTGTCAGGGCAGATGACCTGTAATAAATCAGACCTAGTCTTCTTTTACTGATGGCCGAGTGGTCCCAGCAGTATCTAAGAAACGAAGGTTAGATTCCAGTGCCGAGAAGTATGACCCAAATTGTTCCTCTCCCCGCTACATCAAGGGAGGAATGTCGGGTTACAGAAACACGACAACCGCATTCGTCTCAATACTTACATTACAGCAGAAATGTCTAGAACTCTTTTCTGACTGCAAAACATCTATTTTTTGTTGACAACCTAGAGAATAAGTTTGATGAAGTGGCGGTGCTGTACAAAATGAGAAATGGATCAGTCCTGATTAAAACAGCATCGCCCGCCCACTCACAGGTGTTGCTAGCCTGTGACAAGCTTGGTGATATTCCCATTACAGTCACTCCTGATAGAAGCCTAAACATGGTCAGGGGCATTATTTCTTATTGAGACCTCCTATTGTATTCGACCACGAGCTACGCGCCAATTTAGAACGATGGGGTGTTCACTTAATCTGCCGTGTCTATTGCTGACGAAAACAAAATAGGGTTGCTATCACTGCTTTCATCTTGACCTTTGAGGGTGATTCGTTACCTGAAGGTGTACTGATGTGACGTCAGACCATACGTCCCTCCCCTTATGCTGTGCTTTAAGTGCTGGAAAATCAGGCACTTGCCTCCCCTGCGCAATTGCAGCGTCACATGTTGAGAATGTGGGCGTCCGCTGCATCCGAATACTCCGTTTTCCCCGCCTCCCCCTGCTCACCAGTTTACGCAGATCTTCAAAAGGAGGGGGAAATTAAGGAATACAAGACCCTGGAAAGGCTGATTTACCAAGAGGCTAAAAAGAAATACTACCAGTTGGACCCTGTTCAATTGACATCCTCCTATGATGCAGCTACAACAACGTCGCCCCGTCTGGAATGGTAGTCCTTATGTCTGTGCCTCCTATAGTAGGTCCACAGGGCCGCCCGATCACATCCTACCCCTTGTTAGTTAGGGGCACTTGTTCTTCCATTGATCACAAAGCACCTACTTTGGGAGCAACGCCCCTCAAACGCCAGGGACATCGGTCCCCACCCCCAGCTGCAGAAGCAACAGCCACCTCCAGCTCCTCTCGCACTACACCTCCCAAGATATGAACCTGTGAAAAAGTGGAGATCAGTCAGCGGCTGAGGGAGCCATGAGCTGCTGGTCGATCAGTTTCATGCTCTTCATCTGTCCTTGAAGCTATTTCAGAGAAGCCCCTTAAGAGCAGCGTGATGGCAAATGGACGAAGAAGAACACTGCTACGAAACGAGATACTCCAGTGGCCCTCACACCATCACTCCCTACAGATGCCACAACTGAGGATGAGGCGGGTATTCTAGTGCCCCCGAGGTTCTCGATCTCGCCGACGTCCCCGAAGCGATAGCAAAGGATACAAGCACTCAACAGTGGCCGCAGATGACCCTGAGAGCTAAATTGCTTCCTTGGTCCCTTCATGCCTCCCCAGGTACAGAAAGCGTCGTGCTCCAGTGCAATTGCGGTGGTTTTTTCCCAAACCTCGCTAAGACACAACAACTCTTAAGTGTTACATCTACTTCCTTCTTTGACTTTCAGGAAACCTGATTTCGAACAATGTGGACCCTTGGCCTTCTTGGCCATAAGAGTATTACAAAATGACTGTAACAGTGTGTCAGGTAGAGTATGTATATATGTCCTTACCTCTGTCTATGGCGAACCCATGCCCTTTCATACAACTTTAGAAGCAGTGGCTGCCAGGGTGAAGACAACACACGCAATTATCATTTATCATCTGCAACGTCTATCTTACTCGAGATGGTGAAGCACCACAGAATTATTGCCTGCAGTAATATCTCAAGTACTTGCCCCCGCCCCCCACCCTTACCTACTTTTTGGTGATTTCAATGTCCATAACCCTTCAGGGAGGGGCAGGGGGGGGCGAGGGAGGGTGGAACCAAGATGAAAGGCATGGTAAAGACGTGGAGAATCTACTGACTCATCTCGACCTTTGCCTCCTAAATACAGACGACCTCGCTCATTTCAGTGTGGCACATGGAAAATACTCAGCTATTGATCTCTCAAATTGCAGTCCTGGCCTCTTGCCATCTATTCACAGGAGAACCCAAGACGACTTCTGTAGTAGTTAACAGTTTCCACTCTTCCTGGTCCTCCTCCGTTGTCTCTCACCTGGACGCTTGTGCAAATGAGCTCTTACTAAGGCCGATTGTAATGCTTTTGTCTTTGTTACCAGCGTTGGATCTCCATTGCATGGCTACTTCGATGTGGTGATCCAGAATGTTACTATGGCCATCGTTTCTGCACTCCCTAGTTCCTCAGACTGCTCCCATTGGAAGACAGTGTATCAGTAGTGCCAGAAATCACTGCAGCCATTAGAGGTCATAGGTGGGGCGACCAACGTCGTAAGTGGCACCCATCAATTGAGCACCTCATTGCCTTCAAATGGCTTCATGCCCAGGTCCATCAACTAATTACAAGACTGAAGCAGGAGTTTTGGGAATGATATGTCTCCACCATTGGAACACGAACCTCTCCTTCCCAAATGTGGTGTAAGATCTGACACCTTTACGGATATCAGACCCAGGTATACCTAGGATTTCCACAGATGGTGCTGCATAAGGTCTGACACCTTTACGGATATCAGACCCAGGTACACCTGGGATTTCCACAGATGGTGCTGTATATACCGACCACAGGCGCAGTTGCAGAGCATTTGGCTGAGATTTATGTTCGAACCTCTGCATGTGAGAAATAATACCCCAACTTTCATATCCTTCAATAGCGGGTGGAATGGCAACTCCTATCTTTTACTACTCGCCACCCTGAGCCATATAGTGCTCCATTCAATGAATGGGAATTTCTCAGTCCCTTGCACATTGTTCTGACACAACCCCTGGGACAGACCGTATCCGTCACTAAATGATTAAACATCTATCAGCGGATTACAAGCGCCACCTCCTTGCTGACTTCAACTGCATGTGGAGCGATGGTGAATTTCCATCGCAATGGCGAGAAAATATCACTGTTCCAGTGCTAAAACCTGGTAAGACCCTGCTAGATAACGGTCGCTATTGTCCTGTTAGCTCACCAACGTTCTGTGCAACCAGCTCAAACATATGGTGAGCTGGCAGTTGTGTTGGATCCTTGAGTTTCGGGGCCTTCTGGCTCTGTCCCAGGTCGGTTTTAGCCAACATTGCTCCACCACTGACATCTTGGTATACCTTGTGTCTGCCATGTGAAAGGCTTTTTCCCGTTGTCATCACCTTCTAGACGTCTTTTTTGTCAGGACACCTCTTGGTAATACCACATCCTCGCTACATTACATGAGAGCGGTCTCCGAGCCCAGTCCCAATTTTTATATGGAACATTTTGTCGCTCTGCACTTTCAGAGTTCGAGTCAGTGCTTCACACGGTCCTCCCCGTACCCAAGAGAATGGGGTCCCACAGGGCTCTGAACTGAGCATCTCACTCTTTTTGGTGGTCATTTATGGCCTCACAGCAACTGTATCACCCGTCTTACATGTTGACGACTTTTGCATTTCCTTCTGCTCATATACTGTTGGTGTGGCTGAACGTCGACTGCAGGGAACCGCATGAAAAGCCCAGTCATGAGCCCTAGCCCACAGCTTTCAGTTTTCAGCTTCCAAGACTTGCGTCATGTTCTTCTGCTGCCATCATACAGTTCACCCGCAGCCACAAGTTTATATTGATTACCATCTTCTTATTGTAGTGGACTCTAATCGCTTTTTAGTCGAGCATTTCGATGCCTGCTTGACTTGGCTTCCCCATCTTCGTCAGCTTGAACGAAACAGCTGGCAGCATCTTAACATTCTTCATTGCCTAAGTTACGCCGACTGGGGTGCAGATCGCCCTACAGTGTTGCAGTTGTACAAAGCCATTGTATAGCCCCGTTTTGACTATGGCAATGTGGTACATGTTTCGGCATCGCCCTCAGCATTCTGGATGTAGGACCTTATACACTACTGTGGAGTTCAAATTACTACGGGAGCTTTCTGAATGAGCCCTGAGCCTACTTGTGGAAGCTGAGGTTCCTTCATAGCAGATCCGGCGACAACAACTGCTGGCCAGTTGTACCACACACCTTATCATCTCGTCTAATAATCTGAATCACCGTCTCCTTTTCCCTAACACGGCGATCCATCTCCTGAAACGGCGATCCATCTCAGGGATTCAGTTGCAGTCTATATGCACTCTCTTCTCACTGAATTTGAGTGTTTCCCTCTAACACGTCTCCTCTTTGTCCACTCACGTATACTTCCATGGTGTCTGCCTCACCACAGCTTCATCTGGACCTATCACAAGTCCAAAAACACTCAGTTCATCCTGTGGCCCTCTTTTTCTCTATTCTTGACATGTCTCAGGATTCAAAAGTAGTTTACAAGGTTGGTTCGGTGGTTATGCTAACGGTTCGTTCACTTACGCTCATGCAGGACATACCAACTTGCCAGATGGCTGCAGTGTTTTCACTGGAGAGCTGGTAGGCATTCCTCGCTCGCTTGAACATATCCATTCCTGCGCTGTGGAGACCTGCCTCATTAGTAGCGACTCCTTGAGCGCCTTACAAGCTTTCGACAAGCGCTACCCTCACCATCCTTTGCTTGACCGTCAAAGGGTCCGTTTATGTCCTCAAACAAATTGGGCCATCAGTGGTTTTTGTATCGACCCCAGGATACATCGGAATCCTGGGAAATGAACTTGCCAACAGGTTAGCCAAAGAGACTACTCATAAACCGGAATATGATCTTTAATCGGTATTAAGCCGCCAAGTTTTTGAGCTCTGGAACATGGAATAGCACTCCCTGGCTTTGCCAAATAAATTACATATGATAAAGGAGACGATGAATGCGTAGAAGTCCTCAATGTGAGCCTCTTGCAAGGACTCCATTGTCCTTTGCGGCTCCACATTGGCCATACTTAGCTGAGCCACGGTCATCTCCTACGTTGCGAGGACTTACCTCAGTATCGCTGAAGTTCACGTTTGACAGTGGTCCACATCTTGTTGGTGCGTCCAAATTTGGCCATCCTGAGGCGAAGTTTTAATCTGCCTGATGCCCTCCCTTCGATTTTAGGTAGCAATGCCTCAACAGCTGACACAGTTTTAAGTTTTGCCAGTGAAGGGTGTTTTTACCATTCTATTTCAGGGTGGGCGCCTTGGCCTCATCTTTCAGGCTCTCCACCTACCTTCATTTTAACTCTTCCTGGCTCCCTTTCGTGCCGTCTGTTCGACTTGGTGTTCATATTTTCACCATCTGTGTTTCTCTTGCCTTGTGGTTTTAGACCGGAGATTTTAGAGTTTTGCAGAGTGGCTGACTCATGCTTCTTTATTCTTACAATTAGTAAGTCAAGCCGCCTGCTATAGTGTTTTCACACCTTCTACTGCTGTTTTCCTCTTAGTTAATGTTTTCAGTTTTCGCTTGATGATTTCGATTTCTACTTCAGTGTGGTTACAGATACATAGTTTTAAGCATCTCGTTCCTTCCTCGGATTTCAGGCAATAGGATTCTTTTGGGGTATGGTTTTAATCCACTACCTGTGTGACTAAGGGAAAAGGGACTGATACTGTTGCAATTAAGCCCCTCTAATCTACAAACCAACCAGCCAACCAAGGATAATATATGATGGGGTTCAAACTACACTCCTGGAAATTGAAATAAGAACACCGTGAATTCATTGTCCCAGGAAGGGGAAACTTTATTGACACATTCCTGGGGTCAGATACATCACATGATCACACTGACAGAACCACAGGCACATAGGCACAGGCAACAGAGCATGCACAATGTCGGCACTAGTACAGTGTATATCCACCTTTCGCAGCAATGCAATTCTCCCATGGAGACGATCGTAGAGATGCTGGATGTAGTCCTGTGGAATGGCTTGCCATGCCATTTCCACCTGGCGCCTCAGTTGGACCAGCGTTCGTGCTGGACATGCAGACCGCATGAGACGACGCTTCATTCCAGTCCCAAACATGCTCAATGGGGGACAGATCCGGAGATCTTGCTGGCCGGGGTAGTTGACTTACACCTTCTAGAGCACGTTGGGTGGCACGAGATACATGCGGACGTGCATTGTCCTGTTGGAACAGCAAGTTCCCTTGCTGGTCTAGGAATGGTAGAACGATGGGTTCGATGACGGTTTGGATGTACCGTGCACTATTCAGTGTCCCCTCGACGATCACCAGTGGTGTACGGCCAGTGTAGGAGATCGCTCCCCACACCATGATGCCGGGTGTTGGCCCTGTGTGCCTCGGTCGTATGCAGTCCTGATTGTGGCGCTCACCTGCACGGCGCCAAACACGCATACGACCATCATTGGCACCAAGGCAGAAGCGACTCTCATCGCTGAAGACGACACGTCTCCATTCGTCCCTCCGTTCACGCCTGTCACGACACCACTGGAGGCGGGCTGCACGATGTTGGGGCGTGAGCGGAAGACGGCCTAACGGTGTGCGGGACCGTAGCCCAGCTTCATGGAGACGGTTGCGAATGGTCCTCGCCGATACCCCAGGAGCAACAGTGTCCCTAATTTGCTGGGAAGTGGCGGTGCGGTCCCCTACGGCACTGCGTAGGATCCTACGGTCTTGGCGTGCATCCGTGCGTCGCTGTGGTCCGGTCCCAGGTCGACGGGCACGTGCACCTTCCGCCGACCACTGGCGACAACATCGATGTACTGTGGAGACCTCACGCCCCACGTGTTCAGTAATTCGGCGGTACGTCCACCCGGCCTCCCGCATGCCCACTATACGCTCTCGCTCAAAGTCCGTCAACTGCACATACGGTTCACGTCCACGCTGTCGCTGCATGTTACCAGTGTTAAAGACTGCGATGGAACTCCGTATGCCACGGCAAACTGGCTGACACTGACAGCGGCGGTGCACAAATGCTGCGCAGCTAGCGCCATTCGACGGCCAACACCGCGGTTCCTGGTGTGTCCGCTGTGCCGTGCGTGTGATCATTGCTTGTACAGCCCTCTCGCAGTGTCCGGAGCAAGTATGGTGGGTCTGACACACCGGTGTCAATGTGTTCTTTTTTCCATTTCCAGGACTGTATATTTGTGTCAGTGGTCTAGTCTTGGAGAAACTCATGACGTCTCAGGAGCTGTGCATCTTCAACATGGGCACTCCCACTCATTTCTCGGTTTATACTCGGTCATTCTCATCCATAGGCCACTTTTTCTGCTCTCCAGCTTTTGCAGACTCGGCTCACTGGGAAGCGACTGATGACCTGCATTCCAATGACCACTTCCCACTGTGGATTCGCGTACTGGACAGAGGATTGGTTGTACAGAAGCCACCAAAGTGGATGATCAGCGAGGCTAACTGGGGGCTGTTACGCCAGCTGGCTGTGCTTGAACACCATAACAGCGTCCAGGAATGGGTGTACAACAACACATGAGTGATCCATTGTGCCGCTGACCTAGCTATCTTAAAGCTCTCAGGCCCACTTAGGCGGCGACCTGTACCTTGGTGGACAGATGACTGCCTTTCAGCAGTCCGGGACAGGTGTGTGGGTAGCTCTTTGACAGTTTAACTTCTGGCCAATAGATGACAGCCTCAGGGCCTCTCGAGTCGCGAGGGCCAAGGCTCAACGCGTCATTAAGGCGAGCAAGGAAAGGTCTTGGAAAAAGTTCCTGGACTCTATAAACCATTCCACTTGTTCTACGAAAGTATGGGAAGCCATCCAGAGGATTTCTGTTAAACACAGTCGTTTCCAAATTGCAACAGTACTGAACAGGGCTGTCTGCAAACAGCGCGTGGAGATATCGCTCGGACACTGTCCGAGGAGCGTTTTTCAAAAACTGGTGCCAATGCAAGCCAGGATCCAGCGTTCCGTCACTACCGTGCGACTGTCGGGAGGGGTAAGTTAGACTTCATATCCAACAGTTATGAGTCCTACAACTTCTCTTTTTCCATGTGGGAGCTGGAATCGGTCATGTCTGAGACTTGTGATACTGCAGCTGGTCACGACCAGATCCGGTACTGCATGCTGGAACATTTTCCATGACATCAAAGGAAATCCTCCTCAAATGTTTCAATGTTACATGGTAGACAGAGAACTTCCCCAACTCGGTTGGTTGGTCGGTTTGTGGGACTGAAGGGACCAGACTACTAGGGCCATCGGTCCCTTTTTCCATGAACCTGAAACCCCCACAAGGAATAAAAACAAACAATAGATATGACAAGAGGCGACACAGGACAAGAAAGACACAGACAGGGACCAGACACAAGGAATTAAAATCACACCGAGTGTGACTGGTCGGTCGACCATAAAAAAAAGCCAACCACCAAGAAACGCACTAGAAAACTGTCTAAAATCGTAGGCCAAAGGCCAGACTCAACACTAAAAAAGAGGCAAACACTTATATAAAGCGATAAAAAAACCTACACGAATAAAACTCAAAACTAAATCTGCCATCGCAACGTCATCTGATAAAAGTGCAAGAAGCGTATCAGGCAGCGCAAACGTCTGCCTGAGCGGAGTTAAAGGCGGGCAGTCCAACAAGATGTGGACCACAGTCAAAGCTGACACGCAGCGACATACAGGCGGGTCTTCGCGGCGCAATAAATAGCTGTGCGTTGTCCAGGTGTGGCCAAAGCGCAGCCGGCAGAGGACAACAGAGTCCTTGCGAGAGACTGGCAAGGAGGAGCGCCATGCACCGGTAGCCTCCTTGATGGCCCGAAGTTTGTTGGGTGAAGCAAGGGTGTACCATTCTTCACCCCAGTACCTTCTGCCGCAAAAATGACCTGAGGTCACTCACCGAAAGGCCAATCTCCAAGGTTGGTGCACCGACAGCCGTTTGGTCAGCGTGTCAACATGGGATGCCTACATGACCCGGGGTCCATACAAAGACCACAGAGCGGCCGCAACGGGCAAGAGTATGGAGGGACTCCTGGATAGCCATCACCAGACTAGAGCGAGGGAAACACTGGTCGATAGCTCGTAAACCGCGCAGGGAGTCACTACAGATAACGAAGGACTCACCTGAGCAGGAGCGGATATACTCTAGGGCGCGAGGGATGGCGACCAGCCCAACTCGTGGAGGGAGGAAATTTTAGTACTTCTTATCAAATCAGCGAAGGGCCGCACATGTACCAGTAGTTACATGAGTTTTGCCTTATCAACTTGTGTAGGAAAGACCCTGGAGCGAATCATAAACGTCGTCTGATGTGGGTGTAAGTGTCCAAGCAATTTCTTAGCCGCTCTCAGTGTGGCTGCCAGAGATATCGGTCCACTGTCGATTATATGACGCTGCTAGACGCGACTGTTAAGCAAGCTTGCCTACGTAAACATCACTGTATTCTTCAATATCAGTAAGGCATACGGTACTGCTAGGAGACACTGTATTCTCGTACAACTGCCTCAATGAGACTTTCGTGTCCACCTCCTCAACTTTGTACGGCCTTTCCTGTCTCAGCTGTTTTTTAGGACCCGAGTTGGTGACACATTGTTTGATAGTTTTGAGTGGGAGTATGGTGTTCCTCAGAGCGGTGTTTTAAGTGTTACCCTCTTTGTCATAGCCATAAAGAGTATCATGTGTGAGGTGTCTTGTACAGCGCTCCTTATTTGTGATGATTTTGCTGCTTTATGTTCCTCCTGCTCTGTTGCAATGTTGCAACAGCGAACTGTCAGTTGCAACTTACATTGTGGAGATTAGAGGAGTGAACTGCAAAGAAGGGGTTTCAGTTCTCTCCAGATGAGTGTGTGTGTATTCATTTTAATCGAACACATCGATTTTTTAATCTACCTGACTTGCATATGAGGGGCACCATCCTACATTTTAGAAACTCACTGAGGTTCCTGGGCCTCATTTTTTACTCCAAATCATCGTGGTTGCCACATCTGAATGCCATGAAAGCCAGAACCCTCAAGGCACCGAACATCGTAAGGAGCCTTAGCCACAGTTTTGGGGATCAGACAGGGCACATCTACTTCAATTTTATAGGGCTTTTTGTGCTTTCGCGGCTGAATTATATGTGCATGGTGTATGGACCAGCGAGGCCGTCTTATCTGAAGCTCATTGACACTGCCATGACTGGATTATGCTGGGCACGGGCGCTTGTAAGACCAATCCCATACCCAATCTCTTTGCTGACGTTGGGGAACCACCTCTCACCATCTGGCGGTAGCTCCTCATGGTGCTTCAGAAATGTAACTTCCTCCCAGCTCTGACTTTGCCCGCATACCACACTGTTGCTCGTCTGCCTCTGGAACGCCTTTCCTCCAACCGTCCACGTGCCACAGTACCGTTTGGCATCCGTGTGCAGTGTGTGCTGGAGCCACTTGGTGTGAAGCACGTGCGACTGCAAGTCCAGGTATTTAACAGCCTGCCGCCCTGGTTACGGCAGAGGCAAAGAGTAATTTCCTATTTGGTACAATACTCCTGCTCCAGTTTTTACTGCAATATTTTCTGACATTTTATGTGAGCACCAGATAGATCTAAACAGGAGGCCTCAGTTGGTTGTCTGTCTTTCTCCCAGATCGTGTCCTCACGGTGCGAGTGCCTCAAGAATTTAGATGTGGACGCAGAATTATATACGATCTTTGTGGCAGTGGAGCAGATGAGACGATCTTTCTGTGCTAAGTTTCTTGTCTGTCGATTCCCTGAGTGCCTTCCAGTCTCTGAAAATTTTATAACCAGCAGATAAAGTATTTTAGAATATCCAAGATGCCCTTCTCCAACTACAAAGGCTGGGAGAGGAGGTGACTTCGTGCTGGGTACCAGGGCACACGGGTATTGCGAGGAAAAAGGGGGCTGATCTGGCAGCCAAGGAGGCATGTCGTGACCCTTAATTACTTCAGTGCGCCATCCAACTGCATACCATCACCTCGCTGTTAAGAGTCATACGTCGACGGGAAGACGAGTCAGTGCAAGTGACCGACAACAAGCCCACAACGCGGTCGTGCCGTACCTCCTTCCAGCTACGTCGACGGGACGAGGTCCTCCTTGCTCGTCTTCGAGTAGGTCACAGTCCTATGACACGTGGCTTCCTGCTCTGGAGAGAGGAACGTCCAATGTGCGGTACTTGTGGCGTACAGATCGCTGTGCGTCGCGTTTTCTTGGACTGTGTATTATTTTACAACCAATGTCACGAGGCAGCTTTGCCGCTCGGTCTGCTCTCTACCTCGATAATGTTCAAACTAATGTGGTTCGAATTGTAAAGTTTTGTGAACTGTCCAACATTTTTTCCAAGACTTTTGGGAGATGGTTTGAATGTGATCGAGGGGTGACTGGCTCACCCAAGTTTTTTTTGTAAGTTGTCAGCCAGTGTCATTTCCTTGTGGTTTTCTTTTAGCTCCTTTGTCGTTTTTCTTGTGTTTTAATTCGATGTATAACTCTTATTCCTCTTTTTAAGTTGTTTTTGCGCAGTCGAGATAGCGTGACTATGTGGTCATTTTTAGTGCATCAGCGTGCAACGATTCTACAGACTATCTCCACGTTTGTTTGTTTGAATGAGTGTAACGGAGCTGAAACATCGGCGTTGAGCTTTTCCAAATGCTATTTGTGGTCCTTTTATCATAATTGCTCCTACATCGGTCGTTACTGAAAGTATTTTTCTCATATTATTTCTCCAAACATTACAAAACCTTTACAACATGCTCAATACACACCGATCACCCAGAACATTATGAAAGAACAGATAAGCAATTGTTAGCATTAGACAACAAACTGCAATAACTTAGTTCCAGAATGATAGCCATAGAGGAATTATGGGCAAATTTTAAACAGATTGCAAATCGTCCTCTGGACAAGTATATGCCTAGTAGGTGGATTAAGGATGGTTTAATAATGATATTCGGAAAATGCAGACGAAGCAAAGGCTGTTGCACTCTCGGTTCAAAAGACGACGCGCAAATGACGACAGGCAAAGGTTAGTAGAGTTTCGTGCGTCTGTCAAAAGATCTATGCGCGAAGCATACAACAGCTACCACCCTCATACCTAAGGTAAAGGTTTGACGGAGAACCCGAAAAAGTTCTGGTCCAATGCAAAACCTTTAAGCGGGTCTAAGGCTTCCATCCAGTCACTCGTTGACCAGTCTGGTTTGGCAGTAGAAGGCAGCAAAAGGAAGACTGAAGTTTTAAATTCACGCTTAAGAAATCGTTCACGTAGGAGAATCGTACAAACGTACCGTCATTTGACCATCGCACAGAGTCCTGTAGGGATGGCATAGTAATAAGCATCTCTGACGTTGAGGACCAACTGGAAGAGTTGGAAGCAAGTAACTCGCCAGGTCCGGATGCAATCCCAATTCGGTTTTACATAGAGTACTTTACGTCGTTGGCCCCATACTTAGTTTGCATTTATCGTGAATCTCTCGACCGGGGCAAAGTGCCAAGCGATTGGAAAAAAAACCGTAGGTGGCTCGTGGACATAACAAAGGTGAAATAACGGACCCGCAAAATTACAGAACAATATCCTTAACAACGGTTGGTTGCAGATTTCTAGAGCAGAGACCGAAACGCTCATGTTTACGAATTGGCGAAACCCAGTATTGCTCTTTTCAAAATGGCTCTGAGCACTATGGGACTCAACTTCTGAGGTCATCAGTCCCCCAGAAGTTAGAACTACTTAAACCTAACTGACCTAAGGACATCACACATATCCATGCCTGAGGCAGGATTCGAACCTGCGACAGTACCGGTCTCACGGTTCCAGACTGTAGCGCCTAGAACCGCACGGCCACTCCGGCCAGCTTGCTCTTTTCACACACGATATACTGCGAATTATGGATGAAGGGCAACAGGCAGATTTCTAGATTCCCGAAAAGCATTCGACACGATACCCCACTGCAGACTGTCAACGAAGGTATGTGCATACGAAATAGGCTCCCAGGTATGTTACTGGCTTGCAGATTTCTTAAGTAATAGAACCCAGTATGTTGTGCTCGACGGTGAGCGTTCACTGGAGGCGGGGGTAATATCAGGAGTGTCCCAGGGATGTGCGCTTGTGGGTGTGCTGTAATATGTCTGCCCACCGCGTCCCATGGGTGCTCCACGGGATTTAAGTCAGCGGAAAGGGCTGCTCAGTCCATTCGCCGAATGTTCCTGGGCTTATGCTCCCACTGCTGCACAAACATGGAGAGTGACGCGTCCTGAGAGAGCGTTATCGAAACGCGTGAAAAAAAGAAAAGTTTTGCCACCTTAAATCAGTTAGTGGTGATTTTAACGCTAACACAGGAACACACAGACAGGGTGAAAGGTTTGTTCGTAACTGAGGAATGGATGAGAGAAATAAGAATTTTCTATAATACATGTAATGAATATGTTTTTCAAAAAATGGCTCTGAGCACTATGGGACTCAACTGCTGAGGTCATAAGTCCCCTAGAACTTAGAACTACTTAAACCTAACTAACCTAAGGACATCACACACATCCATGCCCGAGGCAGGATTCGAACCTGCGACCGTAGCGGTCGCGCGGTTCCAGACTGTAGCGCCTAGAACCGCTCGGCCACTCTGGCCGGCTTTTCAAAAAGTATCCTAATCGGAAATGGACTTGAAGACGTCCTTTCTTCAATATAAGCGACTGTCTGGTATGCTGTCCTGTGCTGCAACTACGACATCAACAGAAGTGACTCGAAAGCCCGCTGAGCGCAGGAAATCAAAGATGAAGCGTCCAACACAGACAGAGTCGGAAGTAAACCCTCTGACCATGTCGACATTATCCTCTCTGACGTCTCTCGTGATTCTTCTGTAGACGTAATGGAGCCTGATGACGGACTTGAAGGAATCATCTCGCCCCAAGACTGAGCCTCCACCCATTTCGGTATCTACTCCTTGGTGGAGAGATGGGATAAAAATGCTACCCCCATGGTAGCTGGCTCCCATCTTATGGAGGCACATTAAAGGGTTAAGGCCACATGTGGAGGAACTGAAACTCCTGGCACAGAAACGCCTCCTGGGCTTGTGTATACGAAAATCTCATTTTAAAGCCACTGACGCCCCTGAGCTGCTAGGCTACACCCACCACCAAAACGATGGCCTGACTGGTGACAGAGTCAAGGGAGGGGTTGGCACGTTTATCATTAACACATACCGGTCCTCTGTTCTCCGCTTAGTTGCTGACCTATAGTCAGTAACTGTTGCAATTAATGTGGCTCAAAAGATTACTAACTGCCCCCCCCCCCCCCCCTGTATTTATCTTTGCAAGATGCGATGGACTCTGAGGCTCTCACAGGCCTTATTAAATAACTCCCACACCCTTTTCTCCTACTGGGTGATTTCGATGCCAGATAGGGTTGACAGAAGAGATAGAGAAGATCCAGCTGAGAGCAGCGCGCTTCTTTACAGGATCATCTAGTAATCGTGAAAGCATTACGGAGATGATATATATACTCCAGTGGAAGACTCTGCAGGAGAGACTCTCAGTAGCTTGGTACGGGCTTTTGTTGAAGTTTCGAGAACATACCTTCACCGAGGAGTCAAGCAGTATATTGCTCCCTCCTACGTATATCTCGCGAAGAGACCGTGAGAATAAAATCAGAGAGATCAGAGCCCACACAGAGGCATACCGACAATCTTTCTTTCCACGAACAATACGAGATTAGAATAGAAGGGAGAACTGAAAGAGGTACTCAAGGTACCCTCCGCCACACACCGTCAGGTGGCTTGCGGAATATGAATGTAGATGTAGATGTAGATGTAGATATGTTATGGGACTCGAACTACACTTGCCTCAGGAATCAAGTCTTGGAGAACCACATGAAGTCTCAGGAGCTGTACATCGTCAATACAGGCAGTCCCATTCATTTCTCGGCTACTACTGTATCATTGTCAGAATTCAACCTCTTTTCCTGCTCTCTCCATTTTACAGACGCTGTTCAGTGGGAAGCAACTGATGACATCCATTCCAGAGACCAAACCCTGCTCTGGATCCACCTACTGGATGGAGCACTACCTAAAAAGAAGCCACTAAAATGGCTGGTCAGCAGTGCTAACTGGATGCTGTTCAGACAGCTGGCTGTGTCTGAACACCAAGACAGTGTCCAAGAATAGGAGGACAACATTACAGAGATTTTCTGTCATGCTGCTGGATTAATGATCCCTAAGTCCTCAGGTCATCTTAGGAGGCAACCTGTACTGTGATGGACTGGAAAATGGCGCTAAGCAAACCAGGACAGGCATTTGGTTAGGCAGGCAACTTCGCAGCCTTTTGGGTCGCGAAAGGCAAGGCTCGACCCATAATTAAGGTGAGGAGGAAAACGTCGTGGCAAGCGTGCCTGGACACCATTAACCATTCCACTTGTTCTACAAAAGTATGGGAAGCCATCTAGAGGATTACTGGTAAACGCTGTCGTTTAACAATAGCAGCAGTGCAGAAACAGGGTTGTCTCCAAACAAAGCTCCAAACATCGCTCATACAAAGATAGAGCATTATGCAAAGAATACTGCCAATTCCAGCCAGCAGCTGTAGGGAGGGGCAACTTTGACTTCAGGTCCAACAAGTCTGAGTCTTACAACTAACTTTCCTCCATGTGGGAGCAGCAATCAGCACTGTCAGAGACTCTTGATACTACATCTGGTCACGATCAAATCCGGTACTGCATGCTTCGACATTAGCATACAGCATCAAAGGAAATCCTCCTCGACTGTTTCAATTTGATGAGGCAGACTGGTCATTTTGGAGAGAGGTAATTTTCCTCTCTCACCTCAAACCAAGAAAGGACCACACATGCCCCAGTGGAAACTGGAGCGTTGCCTTAGCAATTTGTGTAGGAAATACCCAGGATGGAAGGTTAACCGTCGTCTGGCCTGGTTGTTAGAGACCAGGAAACTCATTAGCCGCTCTCAGTGTGGATTCCGGGGATTTCTGTCCACGGTCGACAACCTTACCTTGTTAGAGATGGCTGTTCAGAAGGCTTTCCAATGTAAACGTCACTGTCCCGGTGTCTTCGTTGATTTCAGTAAAGCGTACAACACTACTTGGAGACACAGTATTGTAGAGCAGTTTAATCAATGGGTCTTTCATGACCCTCTCCCCATCTTCATACAATCTTTTCTGTCTAATCGGCTGTTAAGTTCCCACACTGGTGACGTGCTGTTGGATTGTTTTGCACAGGAGATTGATGTGCTCCAGGGCAGTGTTCTAAGTGCTACCCTCTTTGCCACAGCCATAAAGAGTAACAAGTCTATGGTAAGGAGTCCTGTCCAATGCTCCTTATTTATGGACTATTATCCTGTTTTTTGTTCCTGCCGTGTTGCAACAGTGGTTCGCCAGTAGCAACTTATAATGTAGAGATTGGTTCAAATGGCTCTGAGCACTATAGGGCTCTACTGCTGAGGTCATCAGTCCCATAGAACTTAGATCTACTTAAACCTAACTAACCTAAGGACATCACACACATCCATGTCCGAGGCAGGATTCGAACCTGCGACCGTAGCGGTTGCGCGGTTCCAGACTGTAGCGCCTAGAACCGCTCGTCACTCCGGCCGGCTAGAGATTAGAGGAGAGGGCTGCAAAGAGGGATTTTTATTTCTCTGTAGGTAAGTATAACTGAGTCTGTGTCTGTGTGTGTGTGTGTGTGTGTGTGTGTGTGTGTGTGTGTGTGTGTGTGTGTATGTATGTATGTATGTGTGTGTGCGCGCGCGAGTGTGTGATCATTTTAATTGTTCTAATTGTACGGCACATGAGGGCCACCATTCTACTTTTTAAAGACGCAGTGAGGTTTCTGGGCTTTATTTTTTGCTACAAATTGTCATGGTTGCCGCAGCTGGGGGACCTGAAATCCAGAACCCTGATGTCACCGAATAAACAAAGTGCGTTAGCCACAGATCTTGACGAGTGGACAGGGCGTGTCAGCTACAGTTTCATAGGGCATTTGTGCGTTAATCGCTAGACTATGGATGCACAGTGTACGGGCCAGTGAGGCTTTCTTATTAGAAGATCATTGACGCTGTCCACCATGAGGGGTTAGGCTGGTCACGGATGCTTATAGGACCAGCCACGTATCCAGTCTCTCTGCTGAGGCTGGTGAACAGCCACTTACAATCCGAAGGCAACTTCTCATGGTGCATCAGGTATTTAAGTCTCTCACAGCTCAGACTTCGCCTGCATACCATACTGTTGCTTATCCACCGCAGGAACGCGTTCTCTCCAATCGCCCACGAGCACCAAGGCCGTTTCGGATCTGCGTGCAGCGAGTGCTACAGTCACTTGATATGGAGCACGTACAACCCAAAATCCAGCGTTCTAATCCCCTTCCAGCCTCGTTCCTGCAGGCCCAGAGCAATTATAGATTTGGTGCAGTACAGGAGAGATCGTATCCCTGCAACTCTACAGCTATTTTTGTGGATGGGTCGAAACAGAAGGATTTCCTGGGTTGCTGTGTTTTCACTGATGGCGTTCTCAGTGTCCGCTTGACTGCCGGGAGACTTTACTGTCTTCGCCGCTGGACTGTAAGCGATCTTGCGGGCACTGGAGCAGGCGAGGAGCTCTTTCAATGCTAAATTTCTTGTCTGTTCCTATTCTCTGCGTGCCCTTTACTCTCCGCAACGCCTGTGCTCCGCAGATAAAGTCGTCCAGAATGTTCAGGACTCCCTGCTTCGGCTGCAACACGTGGAGAATGAGGTGTCTTTCTGCTGGGTACGAGGACACACTGCCACCGCAGGAAACGAAAGAGCGGGTCTAACAGCGAAAGATGGTGTAGCAATCGTCATTTATTTCTCTGCACTGTGCCGCTGCATGTTATCACCTCGCGGAGTCGTGCGCTGATGGGAAGACGAGCCGCTGGAAGTGACAGATAATAAGCTGTGTCTAGTGAAGTTCACTACGCAGCCATGGCGTGCCTCCTTCCACCCACGTCGATGTGACGAGGTCCTCCTTACTCATGTTCGCATAGGTCAGATACCTGTGACGCATGGCTTTTTGCTCCAGCGAGAGGAACCTCCAACGTTTTGCGCTTGTGGCTGTGATCGACATTTTAGTAGACTTTGTTTTATTTTCCGCCCATCGGTTAGCGGCATATATGCCGACAGAACTGCCCTCTGCGTTAAGTGACTTCCTAACGATTCTGGTTAGAGTTTTAAAGTTTTGTGAATTGTCCAATGTTTTCGCAAGATTTTAGGGAGATGGTCTTAAAGTGTTGACAGGGTGACTCGCTCACCTAGGTTTTTTCAAAATGTTCAAATGTGTGTGAAATCTTATGGGACTTAACTGCTAAGGTCATCAGTCCCTAAGCTTACACAGTACTTAACCTAAATTATCCTAAGGACAAACACACACACCCATGCCAGAGGGAGGACTCGAAATTCCGCCGGGACCAGCCGCACAGTCCATTGCTGCAGCTTCTGAGACCGCTCGGCTAATCCCGCGCGGCCCTAGGTTTTTTGTAAGTGCTCAGCCGGTCACGTTTGTCTGTGCCGTTGTTTAGCTCCTCTGTCGTGTTTTAATCGCTGGTATGTCAGCTTCCACGCTTTCTCCGTTGTCTTAGGAGGTGTGTGACAAAGTGACTGTGTGAGAGTGAAGCGAGTGAAGTGGAAGTGAGTGCATGAGTGTCGTTTTGTAGGTTTCATCCTCACTGTGTGCAACAATTTTAGCTATTTTATCCACATTCGTTTGTTTAAAAATGTGTCATGGCTCTGTAATCTCGCCGTTGAGCACCCTCAAAGTCGGAACACACACACACACACACACACACACACACACACACACACACACACACACAAACACACAAACACGCACATGGAATGAGGCTAAATGAGAGAGACTGTAAACCTTGGCGAGTCACTAACTATTGCCACCTAGAATAACTCTGAAAGTATGATAGCAACTGAAAAGTTTGTGGAACAAATGTTACATGGGACAACGGGGACCACCATATGACGTTGGTTTCTTGTTGCTAGGTGTGGTCCCTTCAGACATATCAAGCTCAACTTTTTTATTTTATTTTATTTAATTTTTTTAATGGGATGCTATAGTTTGGTACTTATTTTCTGATAGCGCCTATCGAATCCAGTGATGTGTAACAGTGAAGTCTTTGAAGGTCAACGAAGGTCAAAAAGGTGGCATGAACGTGCATTTACAGAAGTGATGACCATTGGTATCTTTGCGGTGCACCCTGTATGTTTGTATTATTTAGTTTCTTCACGCGAAACTGTTTCCAAGTTCTCCCACTATCATACATTGTCAATTATAACCCAACTCTATAGTCGTGCGTATTAAAGCGCCAGATACGGGAAAGTGCACCGGCCCAGGCGCAGATCCGCCCGGCGGGTTAAGGACGAGGGTCAGGGTCCCGGCCAGCCTAGCGTGTTTTAGGTTGACTTGTCACGTCCCATTAAGTGAATTCTGCGCTGGCACCCAAGTCACGCCTCAGTTACATGATTCGTAAACATTTAGACGAAAACTTTTGGTCACTTTCACACGAATAGCACTATATGCAAACAGTTGGTGGTGGTGCACAAAAGGGTGGTGGGGGAGGGAGGGTGGTAATGGGGTGGCACAGGAAGGGAATCCAGACACTCCTTAAACTAACCACCCCAAATCCCTTCAGTAACCATGCCGACCCTACGAGGATGCATAACAGGGGAGAAAGAAAAAGAACTCAGTTATAGAGCACTCACCTTGTCACACGCAATTAACATATAACCCCGCGATCTTCAAGCTGCTCATAACTCACGATTCTTCACAATTAATGCCACAAAATTATTTCCAATGAATATTCGATCACTGTCACAACTCAATAGTTGTTCTTGATATGTTCAAACTATTTATTCTCCAAAACTAATCCCGTGTCCCTGCTTCTGGAATGCAGCTCGATCTTCACCCAAGACCACCAGCCACCCAGCGAATTATTCCAAACTATCGAAAGCACACGCAGTCTATCTGGCATTCCCTGACAACTGGCGCGAAACTGTGACAAATGGTTCAAATGGCTCTGAGCACTATGCGACTTAACTTCTAAGGTCATCAGTCACCTAGAACTTAGAACTAATTAAACCTAACCAACCTAAGGACATCACACACATCCATGCCCGAGGCAGGATTCGAACCTGCGACCGTTGCGGTCGCTCGGCTCCAGACTGCAGCGCCCAGAACCGCACGGCCACTCCGGCCGGCGAAACTGTGACGTTCAGAACCTTCAGCGATACCTCATCCACCGGAAATGAACTGTTAATATCCATCTCTATGAAGGGTATCTATAGTCGTACCCTTACAAGACGCGCGAAGACACTAGGTTCACGAATTCTGCCTGTTCCTAAAATGCTTGATCAGAGTGGGTAAAAAAAGTAAAGAGAAAAATAAGTAAAATTCTGTACGGCAATGACTCATCATCATGGGAATGAAATGAAGTGATATCGGATGGATTGTTGAGTGTACCGGGTCTCAAGACTTTTAACACGCTCAAACAGCGTTCTGTACCCCGTGTAAACTAACATCTGCCCTCTGGTCAGAATTTGGTGTGGTACACTTTTTATCTGGCGGCAGCGCCACACACTCAATGAGATAGTCCTGTCTGGGTGTGAAGCCATGCACAGGAATAAAGTGCCCAATAGTCGTGCCTGTGCCTGTTTCATTTCGCGGAAGTGACCAAGGAGGAGGAAAGACAGAGATGGGCAGGTTATTGCCCCTAAACTGGTCCTTTTTGCTTTCCCTGGATCCTCCGTGTGCTAGTACCCAGATGAACGGCTCTGTTGTTTGCTTGTTTTGTTTTAGGGCGCAAAAAGACTAGGGTCATAATCGCCCATGTCAGAACTGCAGAACAAGAACACTATACGTTAATCCCAATCGACGGAAGAGAAGACAGCTAAAAACAAGGATGAGGAGAAAGGTCTATAAAATACGCCATACAGAAACGGAGGTCCTGAAGTAAAAATTAAATGCCCTCCGCCATATTGCTACGACGGATTTTTTATCATCCCGCGCGTCGTTTGCTGAAACGGCTGATAACCCAGACGGCAAACACAAACGACACCGTAAGTGGTTAATAAAAGACTATTCCGTTAGGAAGTGACGGACCTTCAAAGGTTGAGCGTAATTAGCAAAAAGTGGTTGGGAGGAAAGCACCACTCAGTAACTCGCGGCGGCTAAAAAGAGAGTGCCCGGTACGCAACCTAGCTAAAATGATCTCCTTACGACGAGAGGGCCGAGCGGAGGGCGTCCAAGCCGTTGGAAGAGGCTTCGTAACCCGGAGCTTGTTCCCATGAAGGGCGGACCAGTGGTGATGCTAAAGTGACACCACCTGCTGACAGACGGCAATACACAGACCATCGGAGGGAATATAAGAAGTAGCCGGCTGAGGTAGGGGGAGTGCAGCCTTGCAGCGGCGTCAGCGGCCTCGTTTCCTGTCAGACAGATGTGACCGGGAACCAACATAAACGTCACGGTAGCTCCATCAAGAGCGAGCAAGTGACTCTAATACAATCGCTGATGAGCACCCTACTGACATAATCAGTAACTTCCAGCACAGTAGAAATTAGAGGCTTACCCTACTTTATCAGGCTATGGCAGCTACACAAAAAGGATTCCCCTAAATTCGACAGAAAGACAAAGTCGCTTAAGAGGTAGTACCGACAAAAATTGAATGAATAAAGATTGTAAACATCGGAAAGAAGCGTAGAGCTATCAATGAGACGATGGAGTGTAAAAGATTAATTATGTTTACGTAGATTGAGACAGTGGCATTTTAATTCTAAACATAGCGTCTATGATGCATAAATTTGGAATGTACCGTTTTCGATGTACACTTCTTGAAAAACTCTGCGGCCAGTTCTAGTGCGATGGGTTTGGCCTAGTAGGACAGCTTTAACATATGCCAGGCAGAGATCTTTATCTGCTGTGTTTCATGTAAAAATACTTAGCTGATTAGGAGAACAGAGCATTATATAGATTCGATCTGAGAAGTGGGTGTCAATATCTCAGCATCAGAACGTGAAACACAAGTTAATTAACACCCTCGCCAATCAGAAATTCAGCAAATGTGATGTCTTTGTTGTGATCTAAAGTATGATATAGCTGTACCTACTTTATCTCACTTGCCCTTGATACGAACTGTGCACAATCTTCAGCGTCAGATTTGCAACATACCCTAACTGTGTATTCGCCTAGCCTTCACTTCGTGTAACTCTTCTTGTAGTTGTATCAACCCGGTATCTCCTCTACTGCTGTAGTTGGTACGTTCGGAGATACGGAAGACGTAAGGTGTGTGGTTTCGTCATTCTCGATATGGGCAAAAATGATGACTGTAATGGTGTGCTTCTGAAGAAATAATCGCGCCATCACTTTTTCCGTCTCATTTGCTGGAATACTTTCGCTGTCCTCATTGTCTCTACTACCCACACTATCGCTGCCAAAAGCATTCCAAAGCTCTAACTCCAGTCTCTTCGTCTTAGTTCATCATAATCTGTTCCTGCAGCGTGTACACAGTGGCTCAGTGTTATCGGAATGGCCCTCCTTAATTTAAGACTCAATCTTTTTCAAGATTCAAACTGGATTCCTTCAATTCGAGCACAACTAAGGCTCCTCAATGTAAGGCAATAAGATACGTCTAAAATTAAGTGCCTGATCTTGGAATCGACTCCTTACTGCTGAACAGGAATTTTGAGTTGAGGAAGATTTCAACACAGCGATAGAAAAAGCAAGATTAAGCATTAATGGAGGAACGTAATTGAAACAGGCAAAGTAAACTCAGACTTCAAGAAGAATATAATTATTCCAGTCCTAAAGAAAGCAGCTGTTGCAGGTGTGAAAATAGCGAACTATCAGTTTAATAAGTCACGGCTGCAAATAATAACACGAATTCTTCACAGAGGAATGGAAAAACTGGTAGAAGCCGACCTCGGGAAGGATCAGTTTGGATTTCGTAGAAATGTTGGAACACGTTACACAATACTGGCACTAGGACCTATTTTAGAAGATAGATCAAAGAAAGGCAAACCAACGTTTCTAGCATTTGTAGACTCAGAGAAGGCTTTTGACAATGTTGATTGGAATATACTATTTCAAATTCTGAAAGTGACTAGGGTAAAATAAAGGGAGCGAAAGGCTATTTACAAAATTTACAGAAACCAGATGTCAGTTATAAGAGTCGAGGGGCATGAAAGTCAACATCTCCGTTGTTATTCAATCCTTATATTGAGGAAGCAGTAAAGGAAACAAAAGACAAATTGGGACTAGGAATTAGAATCCAAGGAGAAGAAATAACAACTTTGAGATTTGCCGATGACATTGTAATTCTGTCAGAAACAGCAAAGGACGTGGAAGAGCAGTTGATCGGAATCTACAGTGTCTTGAAAGGAGGATATAAGATGAACATCAACAAAAGCAAAACGAGGGTAATGGAATGTAGTCGAAAAAAATCAGGTGACGCTAAGGGAATTAGATTGAGAGATGAGACACTTAAAGTAGTAGATAAGTTTTGCTATTTGGGGACCAAAATAACTGATGATAGTCGAGGTAGACAGGATATAAAATGTAGACTGGCAATGGCAAGGAAAGCGTTTGTGGAGAAGAGCAATTTGTTAACATCGAGTACAGATTTAAGCGTCAGAAAGTCTCTTCTGAAAGTATTTGTGTGGGGTGTAGCCATGTATGGAAATGAAACATGGACGATAACTAGTTTAGACAAAAAGTGAATAGAAGCATTCGAAATGTAGTGCTGGAGAAGTATGCTGAAGATTACATGGGTAGATCACGTAAGTAATGAGGAGGTATTGAACAGAATTGGGGAGAAGAGGAATTTGTGGCACAACTTGACTGGAAGAAGGGATCGGTTGGTAGGACATGTTCTGAGGCGTCAAGAGATCACCAGAGTAGTGTTAGAGGGAAGCGTGGAGAGAAAAATCGCAGAGGGAGACCAAGAGATGAATATACTAAGCAGACTTAGAAGGATGTAGGTTCTGTAGTTACTTGGAGATGAAGAAGCTTGCACAGGATAGTGTAGCATGGAGAGCTGCATCAAACCAGTCTCTGGACGGAAGACCACAACAACAACAATTTGAACGTCTCCGTTCTGGGGAAAGATCTGGAACGAAAAAATTCTTTCTAAGGTGTACGAAGCCAGAGGCATCATTTCATGTAATATTATAACCATCCCCTTGAATATGAATTTTCTCAAAAGCATCATTAATACGTGCATGGTGTATTTTTCTGCTTTTACAATACTGAAAATGAGTAAGAGACGAAGTGACTGGTCGTAGAAATATATAACGAGGAAAAGGAGCTGCTAATTGAATGTCAATTTGCTCATTTTGTTAAAAGAAACTCTCAGAGACGAACGAAGTCGTAATGTGAAAGCAGCTTCCATAAAGTAGTTGGCATCTTCCTCACTGCTCATTCCAGTATTTTTATGCTCTTTTTGATGACATGAATTCTTCGTTGTTACTCAGCATACGCAACTAAGAAAAAAACCGCTTTTCTGGTAGAGTAGTTTCTTTTTCTCGTTATAGGCACGTGAACTGCCGTCTAGCACAGAGGGGCTGAAGTCAGATACGTTACATAATTTGAAACTTGCGGAGATCATGTTTTCGCGTTAGGACGACGAAACCTTTATACAACATTCAGGTCGACAGCAAAATTTGATTTTCTTCATATAAGAGACGTAATTATATTAAACTAACGGAAATTATTTTGTTACTAGTGTTATCAATCGCACACAACATTCTTTGTCATTTGCGAAGAAAAATAGTGTTTCTGACGGGCTAAATAGCTTTCCGCAGGCCTAGACACGAAACTTTATAATATAGTTTTGAACAACGCTAGCTATTGTGACAGTGAAATGATAAATAATTTTTTAGTGTAGGTCCGAAAGCTAGTGTTAATTTGCTATATTAAAGCTCTCATCCGATGGAAAAGTTGCTCGTCAATTGTTTGACGTGATGAGTTTTGTGCTACATACAGGTCAAAGTGTATTACGTGTAGGAACAAGAACGTTAAATCGATATACAAGGAAAGTAGTCTCTTTTGTTCAACAGTGAATAAACCTGCAGTGAAACAAAAATGGGTTCAGGACTCATGGGCAGAAACTGAAGCTTCTAGCACAGGCACGCCCCTTGTGCTTGTGTTAGCGGGAAACACATTTTAAGGCGCCTGACGCCCCTGTGCTATGGGGCTGTGTTTGTCAGTAAGACACTCCACTCCTCTGTTCTCTCCTTGGTTACTGACATACAAGCAGCAGCAGCAGCTGCTGCAGTTCAGATCACTGTCTGCTCTCTGTACGTCCCTCTACAGGATGTGATGCACTCTGAAGCTCTCAAAGGACTTATTGGACAATTCCCGCCTTTGCAGACACCGTTCAGTAGGAAGCAACTGATGGCCTCCATTCTGATGACAACTTCCCTCTGTGCATACACCTTCTCGATGGAGGTTTACTTGATGAGAAACCACCGAAATGGATGGTCAGCAACGCTAAGTGGACGTTGTCCAGCCAGTTGCCTGTCTTTGAAAACTGCGACAGCTTCCAGGAATGGGTGGACCACATCACACTAGTGATGCATCACGCCACTGACTTAGCCGTCTCAGAGTTGTATGGTCATCTTAGGAGGCAACCTGTTTCTTGGTGAACCTAAGGGTGCCTCTCAACAGTCCGGGACAGGCGCGCGGATCTTCGATGGTTTAAGTGCTGCCAGATAGCAGAAACCTCACAGCCCTCGAGCCATGAGAGCCAAGGCTCGACGCGTAGCTAAGGAGAGGAAGAAAACGTCATGGCAAGCGTTCGCTGAATATTATACGACTCGACCACCTGGGCAAATGGAGACGCACAAAGATGCCCGTTTCGAAGTGTGCCACGGGCTCATAACGCTGTCTCACGCAGCATCTCCGTGTCGTTCGCAGTGAACGCTAAACATCTGACACAGTTCACGCTCCTTATATGTCCTGTCAGGCCCGGTAACAACAGTGAACACGAACAACGCTAATGGACTCTGGAGGCCGTTCTACCTGTCACAAAGAATTGCGACTTTAATGACCTACATCCACGCCGACGGTTTGTACTTGTGCGACGTTACTTTGACATTCGACCACATCTTCTTGGTGCTCCACATTTTATCAGGCAATGCACCTCTGAACAACTACCGATATTTTCGTGGTGGAGTTCTTGTCCACCCTCTCTTATAAAGGTACCGCAATAAATTTTTGTGGAGAAAGGCAATTCCACAAAAATTGAGAAGTGCTGTAATTCCTCTACCTCACAAATAAACGAGGCAAACAATATATTGATGTGCGGTTTTCACAGAATGGATTGGTAGCGAGGGACTCGTACTGTTAGCCAATAAACAGATTGTAATAATGCACAGAAAGTATATTTTTGTACAAACACATACTTTTTAAAATAGAACAATGCCTATTGACATTAACGAGCTAAAAGTAGCATAAATTAGAATGTCAGTCGTATTTGTTGCATGAGTCTAGTGCGAGTCGTTGACGAGATATTGTATTTTCAAAAGTTCCCACACCGACACTTGCACAGTACCTCTTGCATCACTTACGCTTGGTTGTGTTGGTGTAATAATCATTTGCGCAGTGCTTGTAGCACCATCGGATGTTCACGTGATGTATTGTTGACCATGATGAGCAACTAATGATCTTCGTAAACAGCATTGCGATTAAAATTTCATATCTAAATGGCTCTGATCACTATGGGACTTAACATCTGAGGTCATCAGTCCCCTAGAACCTAGAACTACTTAAACCTAACTAACCTAAGGACATCACACACATCCATGCCCTAGGCAGGATTCGAACCTGCGACCGTAACAGCAGCGCGGATCCGGACTGCAGCGCCTAGAACCGCTCGCACACCGCGGCCGGCTAATTTCATATCTCTGGCCATATTTTGAAACTTAAAGTATCTATTAATTATTTTTGATTGCGAGTGTTTAATGCATCTGGAAATGAGATATTTCGAATTACAGCTACGATCCTCGATCACACATTGAAGCGTGGATATCCAGTCTTTGTGAGTGCGGTTCGGAAACCACCACTCGCCATCCGGCGGCAGCTCCTCATGGTGCGTCGGGCACGTAGATTCCTCGCAGTTCCAAATTCACCTGCACACCGTTCTGTTGTCCATCCACCTGTGGAACGCCTTCTCTGATCATCCACGAGCAAAAATGCCGTTTACGATACGTGTGTAGCGTGTGCTGCTGTCACTTGGTGTGGAGAACGTACAGCCAGAAACCCAGGATTTCAACCGGCTGCCACCATGGTTACTGCAGGGGTCGACGGTGATTTTAGATTTGATGCAGTACAGGAGAGATTGCACTCCTGCTTCTGTTTTTAATGCGATATTTTTGGCATTTTAAATGAACACCACAACTATGTAGCTATCTTTAGGGAAGGGTCAAAAGAGGAGGACTTCGTTGGTTGCTCTGTCATTTTCCGGGATCGTGTCCTTAAGGTCCGACTGCCTCAAGACTTTACGTCTTCGACGCTATCTTGTGGGCAGTGGAGCAGATGAAATTTTCTTCCAGTGTGCTAAATTTCTTATCTGTTCCGATTCTCTGAGTGCCCTTCACTCTCTGAAACGTTTGTACACAACAGCTTAAGTAGTCCAGAATGTCTAGGATGCTCTTCTCAAAAAAATGGTTCAAATGGCTCTGAGCACTATGGGACTTAACAGCTGTGGTCATCAGTCCCCTAGAACTTAGAACTACTTAAACCTAACTAACCTAAGGACATCACACACATCCATGCCCGAGGCAGGATTCGAACCTGCGACCGTAGCAGTCGCGCGGTTCCGGACTGCGCGCCTAGAACCGCGAGACCACCGCGGCCGGCATGCCCTTCTCCAACTACAATGACTGGAGATGGATGTGTCGTTCTGCTGGGTACCAGGGCACACGAGTACTGCGGGGAAAGAAATGGTAGATATACCAGCCAAGGAGACGTGTCGTGATCCTCAGTTATTTCCGTGTGCCATCCCCCTGCGTGCTATCGCCTCGCTGTTGAGGTATAGAATTAAGCGTCGATATTAAGATAAGTGCCTGGAAGTGATGGACAATATGATCCGTCTAGTGAAGCCCACAGCGCGGCGGCGGCGTACCTCTACCAAGCAGCGTCGACAAGACGAGGTCCTCCTTACTTGTCTTCGCATAGGCCACAGCTCTATGGCCTAGCCCGTTGCTCCGGCGAGAGGATCCTACAATGTGTTGTGCTTGTCGCGTAGAGATCCCTGTGTATCACGTTTTATTGTACTCTGTTTTATTTTCCGAGCAGCGGGCCGCCGCAGATTTGCCAACCGATTTGCTCTCTATTTTAAGTAACGATGAAACGAAAGTGGTTCGAGCTTTAAAATTTTATGAATTGTCCAACATTTTTTCCAAGATTTTAGCGAGATGTTTTTAATGTGTTAACAGGGTGACTGGAACTCCCAATTTTTTTTTTAAGTGGTTAGTCGGTTACACTTCCTTGTGTTTTATTTTAGCTCCTTTGTCGTTTTATTTGTGTTTTTATTTCATGTATAGCTACTTTTACTTCCTCTCCGTTGTTTTAGGTCATGTGAGATACACTGATGGTGTTGTAAATTCGAGTGCTGGAGTGTGCAACAATTTTAGAGCTTATCTCCAGATACGTTTGCTTTAATGAGTGTGAGGGGGCTGATGACCTCGCTGCTGAGCGCCCATAAGCTCCAACCACACACACACACACACACACACACACACACACAGAGAGAGAGAGAGAGAGATAGAGAGAGAGAGAGAGAGAGAGGGGGGGGGAGGGAGCTTGAAGCTAGGAACTTTTGCTGGAAACAAAACTAATCGAGTAATCTATCGTAAAAAAATACCTCTACAGCTATGGTGGGCACACGATACACAGCGCTGACTGAAATCAAATTATGGTGAAGATATAGAACCTAGTCTCGGAAAAGACGCCTTAACCACATAGCTTAAGCCACAGGCGTCCACAAAAATTATCCAGCAGTGGGCAACATGCTAAAACTGCCGTTATTTTCATTTACTGATTTGGTGAGTTCGAAAACTCGTTATGTCCAAAGAACTTATTGTACGCCAGATACGTGATATTTTAGAAGATGGATTACTTTGAAACTTGAAACGGAAGACTATTTCATTAGTACACGAATCTTTTGATATTATTCATACACATATGGATAATGCCTTTTTCATTTAAAAATTTGAAATTACATCTTCATGTGATTAAATCTAGCGCATACAACTAGTTAGGAAGCAAAGCTACAAAATATTCATAGAAGATATATCTATTCATGTAAGAATATGTTAGATTGACAATGAAAATTAAAAATCTGAAATAGAAAAAATGTACGATCTACTGAAAAACAAATTTGCACATCATAAAAAAGAAATCAACAAAAAAAAAACTAGAACAATATTGCATTGGGTAACACTGCTCAAAGGTCAGAAATGGAACAGATCCACCAGTTAACTGGACTGCAGAATTCGCAGCTCTGTGAATGAATGTTGCATTCTTCTAAGCCCCATGTAGTTTCAGAAGGTGTAAACTCATGGAGAGTCCCTTATATCTCCGAATCCAACACGACTCCGAATGCAAGACGACCCCACTTCCCTCATCACCAACCCAATTGCTCAACAACCGGATTACAGAAAAAAATACAAAGAATATACACGTACTAGATTTATTTTGAAAATTTACAAATGGCTACCTTATTACAGGTAGAGTAAGGTACCGGTACGTAGAAAATAAAATCAGATAAATACCTCCCTTAGTCAGACACTTGATTCTCCTGACTGGAATGGTCCACAGAATCTGGAGTGTCACCGCCGCTGTCATGGTTTGTTGCATTTCTTCTCATAGTAGATTTTCTTTACTACCGCCTGTTTGTTACACAGCATTTCTTGAAGGTATTCGCAACGATATACTGCATATGTATGTCCAAGCAGTCCGGAACCATTCCGCAATTTCAGATAATGAAGGCACCACCAACTTCCCAATATGGGTGAGGGATTGACCACCTTGAAGTAACCAATTGCTTCAGTGCCCTTTAAGTGGATTATTCACCACCACATCAAACACTTCTAGTTGCAAAGCCGTGCCTCCTGGAATGACTACAATATCCTTGTTTAATTCAGGATTTCTGACTTCAGTGCTGGGTGCTGGTGTCAAATGATCCTTGAAAGCATCAAGGATCAATGTCCCATGATTCTTTGGAAGAGTATCTGGCCTCCTGCTCTAGACTGTACGGAGCCAACCTATAACCTGGTCAGCCATCCTTTTCCGTTGCAACGAAATATGACACCAGATGGCACATTTTTTACGACTGAGTATGACGTAGGTTGGCATATATGGACCATCGGAAGGCACATACAGCATCTCCGTGATTCGCGATTTCTCATTGCCCGTTGTGCTAATCGGATATATTTCTGGCGTCTTTCTCTTTAACTGTTGAGCTGGATTGTATGTTGAAGTAAACAGGAGTTCTCTCGGTGTTTGTCCTAAGAGATAATGATCTCAGCCTTATGACGTATTGCTGATACTCGAACAACTTCTCCACATGCTATGCTGTAAGACGCCAAGCATGGCGTGTTCGACGCCTCAGCACCAGTCCGTTGCACCACATCATACTTGTACACCGACCAGAAGTAGCTTTTAAATTGGACACCGTCTTCCTGTGCAAGTTCACGTACTTTATTTCGTAGGACATAGCAGGAATCTGCCATTGCTTCTTTTCGTCTCTCGGGCGCAAATGCCGCTACTCGTACTTCCATTTCAGTATTTTCAAAACTTCGTCTCTGTGGGCCGCTGAAAGCTTTCGCAATGGACCTTGCATTTTTGAGACGTCATTTGTTCCTTCGTCGCCTCCGAACATTTGATTCTGTGACTCCACACTTCGTCGAAGCCGCATTATTCTGTGGTGCTTCTGCGTGTCGAACAACCACGAATTTGAAATTTGTGTCATAGTAACCCGTGCATTCCGCTGAAAAATTCGATGCTGAAAAACGTTGTTCCACAACACGATTCATTACTCACTTCACTACGTAGTTTAGACGTGGGATGTCTAGAGTCGAATAACTGATAAAAAAACTTGCCGCAACAACGGCTTCCTGCTATCGCTCAACTATGCTGACATTATACACGTGCGTTCAGGCTAAAAGCGGTAGGTGTGGTACATGGCAGGGTTGCAGCTTAATGGAAGTCCGAGGTACTGTTTGGTAAAGAAAAGAAAAGCTTCACATCATATGCCGAGAGTACAAGACGGTCACCTATTTCTGGGCACGAAATTTCGGGAGAAAGCCTCATCCTGCGTTCGGAGGTACACGGTACATGTTTTCGTTCTTAAAATTTCGATTTTTTTCCCTCTCTTACGGGACAGAAAATTTTTTCTTCCTTTGTGCCGATGCTGTTTGGTCTATAGATGAATAGATGAAGTTAAAAATCAGCTGCGCAAGTGGAATGGTTCTATCATGCAAAAGTGAATGGAGGATCAGCAAGCCTAATCAGCTATTTTTTATCTACAGACGAATATTACGCTATATGTGGAGTTGTGTAGAAGGGAAGGATGTGTCCGTTTTGGAGTTGGGAACCGGGCTTCTACACAGCTACTTCACTCATGTTTGCTCTGTGCTGGAAATGTTTCTTTTTCCAGCTCGTTAACGAATGCATCAAGAAGCGACAGGAAAAAGACTGGAAGTTTTATCTCGGCAATGTTCTGTAAAAATTCTCATCCGCACTGACTACAGATCAGCGACGAATGCACAGTCACTTCGAGGAAACGGTGGACAGCCAGAAACCCAAACACACCCAAGTTTTGTAGGCTGGTGCTTGCTAAGGCCACAGTACTTCCAGTTGCCCTCGGTAGGGCCACATCTACCGTTTGCCAGCATCGCAGGCAGTCTCCTAATTGCGTAAGGGGAGATATTGCGATACGCACTTACAAGTAACTGTATGCAACTTATCAATAGTAAATCTAAGTAGAGGTCACAGGAGGAACGCTTGATTACCGGAAAGAAAATGAATCGAGTACAGTAAACGAAGCAATACAGCTGTAAAGGGTAGAAGAATGGACAGCAAATCGTAAAAAAAGTCATATTTATCGTAATGAAATGGAAACAGGTATCGCAACATGCTTTTTAACTATAGAGGGGAAGTGCAGACAGCGATACGCAGTTACGAATATATATATATATATATATATATATATATATATATATATATATATATATATATATATATAGTGAACCTCCAACTCTAGAAGAAGTTAAAGAAATAATAAAGTCACTCAAGAATCGTAGAGCACCAGGAGAAGATGGCATCATCGCGGAAATCTGGAAGTTACAACACCCAGAACTCACCAAAGACATCCACAGGATCTTGGAAGACATCTGGAAGACCATGAAAATTCCTGACGACTGGAAAACTGCCCTGATACACCCACTACACAAAAAAGGTGACAAGACTAACCCGAACAACTACAGAGGAATATCCCTACTACCGGTCACATACAAGATCCTCTCTAAAGCTTTACTGAACAGACTAGAATACCAAACCGACCACCTGATTGGGGAATACCAAGCAGGCTTCCGTAAAGGGCGGTCTTGTGCGGAACAAATTTGGAACCTGAAAATGATTTTACAACACAAACAGAACCTGATCATTACCTTTGTTGACTTCAAAAAGGCGTACGACTCTATCGACCGGGAAACTCTCTTCAAAATTCTAGCAGAATACAAAGTAGACAACAAAACACGGGCTATCATAGAGCAGACTTTAACCAACACGACCTCCAAAGTAAAGTTCTGTGGGGAACTATCAGAGCCCTTCGAAATTCGCACAGGTGTCCGACAAGGCGATGGCCTCTCACCTCTCCTTTTCAATCTGGTGTTAGATAAGGTCATAAAAGAATGGGAAACATCACAGCAGGGGATAACCTTAGGAAACCTACAGATTAAATGCCTGGCTTTTGCAGACGATTTGGCAATTGTCACGAAAGGTATAAAGGAAACAAAAGATGCTATTGAAAAACTGCACGAAATCGCTTCCAAAACTGGACTACAGATCTCTTACGAAAAGACACAGTTTATGAGCACAAAGAAACTCTCATCTCTGAACACAAAGTATGGCACGATTTACAAAACAGCAAACTTCAAATACCTCGGTGAAACACTACAAATGAGTGGACATAACAGAGACTCAAATGAAGAAAGAAAGACTAAACTGGACAAGGCATACAAAGTAGTGTGGAATCATTACAACAAGAAGTCTATCTCACAAAAAGCCAAATTACGCCATTACGACACGGTGGTGCTCCCCGAGGCACTATATGCAGCAGAGACCACACTAATCCGAGGGCATACACGTATCAGACAATTAGAAAAAGTAGAACGGAAAATACTTAGGAAAATATTTGGCGCAACTAACAACAATGGAATATGGATCAAGAAACCTACAGAGGAACTGTACAAACATACGGAGACAATCACAGAAAAGATTAGAAAACGCAGACTACAATTCTATGGACACCTATACAGAATGCCATCACACAGGCTGACCAAACAGATCTTTGACTGGGTAACCACTAGAAATAACAAATGGGTGGCAGAGGTAGAAAACGACCTGAACCAGCTCAACATAACAGCAGACACAATAAACGACAGAATAAAGTTCAGAAACATCATTAAGAAAAGTAAACTACATGAGATACAATGCGACAAACGAACAGGCATAAAATGGACCGAAGAACGAAAGCAAGATCACAGCCAGAAGATGAAAGAAATATGGGCAACCAAAAAGGCAATCAAGATGAAGCCGAAGACACGAAGCCGACAAGAAGAATGGACGGAGGACCGGAAACAGAAACACAGCGAGCGAATGAGGGAAGTTTGGGCAGCAAGGAAGGCAGCAAAAGGAACTGGCCATGTAGTTTAGTCCAAATGCGCTCTTTAAGGGCAAAACACCAATAATATATATATATATATATATATATATATATATAACAGTAGCAAACGAAACGTTGGTAAGCATGAAAAACTGCTCTACAGCAGTAGACATTAGAAAATTAAAAAAGAGAAACAACCTCTCGAAACCAACGAAAACATTGGTAATTTCCAAGAATGATTGCCTAACGAAGTGGCGGGGTCCAAACGATACATATCGAACTTGCGATCGTAAATCGATCATGCGACTCTGGTGGCAGGCGTTATGCGTATGTGGTCGCTACAGCAACGATAAAAGAAGAGCGTTACAAAAATACTTGTAATTGCAAAGGAGACGACTTACCTTACTCGTCATCGGTGTTGTCGTTATGTGAAGTGCTATTACGGTGGTCTGGATGAATAATTTGGAAGAGTCGAATCATGTATTCTTCCCGATACTCGTTCGTTTTCCGCACTGTCCACAATGAAATCGTAAACGGTATTTCAGCATCGAAACTGTTCTTACGACGTTTTACAACTTCGCACCGCCGCAGTCTACACAGTCCCTTCTTTCCTCGTCCAGTAGTACTTCATATTTGCGACAAAAAGTCGATCAGTTTTCTACTCTGGATAAACATGCAATTAGATTTTTCCATGTGAGAGAATCCGCCGAAGAAACGTCAAGAGCACCAGACATCTCACTCACTAACCACATAAATCGTCTGGGATTCCCTAGCAATTCACAAATAATTCGCGGAGGTATGTAATTTAGAGCAACTAAGGGAACGACGGGAAACAGATAAAAATGACGATCACAAGTAACTGATCACAACGCCTGCCACCAGAGTCGCATGATAGATTTACGATCGCACTTTCGTTATGTATCGTTTGGACCCCGCCACTTTGATAGGCAATCATTCTTGGAAATTACCAAAATATTAGTACCAGTAATGTATAAAGAAATTAAATTCAGAATACGCACCAAGAAGTGACGTCATACATGCCATCGCCTTTACGTCAGTATCGCAGATTACTCTTGAGTCGGTTTTCGACGTCGTTCCTCAGCAAGCATTTAAAAAGGCTTGGTAGTTGATTACTTGACTTCATGAACATTATTTTCGTCTGTGTTCAGCGACTGATGGGCGCTACAAATGAGACTAGACACTTCACCTGGTGCTGTTGAAGTAAAGTAACCAGATTCCGAATGATTTCTCTATACTGACCACTGTCCAAGTCTCGTGTGTGAGCTTGGCAAACACGCTGTTAACTCTAAATACCGCACAAGTCTATCAGTAAAGAAGTACAAACCGCCAAGCAGGACACACTGCGATCGCCAATCGGTGCTCTTCTCACCACAACTCGGATTAAGACGAACAACGCGGAGCTAGCCGGGCCGCGCAGCGATCTTAGCTAGCGGCTCCTGCAGCACGGCTGTTGCTAGGCAACGTTCCTCCAGCCGTTCTGGCATGTCTATTGTCATAACGTCACTACTGGATGCAGCGTCTCTTCTTGTGTGCAGCGATGTTCAGCAGATGTTGAGACGTTGCCAACCACCTTTCCCACAAGAGAAATGAGACGAGCTGTTTCACTGCGGACATTTTGCCAAGCTGAATTTCGGTGAGGACAATTTTCTTGGATTTCTAGTATACGTATTGTTGAGTTCCTGTATAGCCGCAGAATGACATTTGTGATTATTTCGACGTAATAGAATGATGTCTATGGCATGTTATCAGTGGATACTGGAAGGTGTCAGTCGTGGCGGTTTTTGTTGTTGCTTAAGACGTCCTCTCACGGGCGCTAGACACGCACTTGAAGGAACAGCTGGTGACCTCACAGCGTGGAATTCCACGATCCACTACATTGCGGAGCATGAAATACAAAAACTGGCATGACAAATTTTTGTCCTATGTTGAGGGACGTGGCCATTGAGGAGGGACATCACCTTACATCTCAAACGAAACAGAGGAGCCGCCGTATTGCAGGACGTTAATCATAGTAACTGGTGGCTTTCCTTTCCCATAGAGTACGTGGTACGAATATAAGCTGTTTCAGTGCATCAGCAAAATGATTGATTCTCGAAAATGCGTCGTTTTAGCTACCATTTGTTATAACAAATGAAGAGAAACTACATATCGGTAGGCAAAGGCTTCCTGTTGTTGACGTTCCTAGTGTTGAAACTTGTGTACTGCGAAGGTACACCATTTCAGTGTGACGATTTATGAAATGCACGTTCGGTATTGTTTGCATATTAAGTATCAAATAATAACATCTGCAGATTCCTAGTGTTAAAACTTGTGTACTGCGAAGGTACACCATTTCAGTGTGACGATTTATGAAATGCACGTTCGGTATTGTTTGCATATTAAGTATCAAATAATAACATCTGCAGATTCCTAGTGTTAAAACTTGTGTACTGCGAAGGTACACCATTTCAGTGTGACGATTTATGAAATGCACGTTCGGTATTGTTTGGATATTAAGTATCAAATAATAACAAATGCAGATTCCTAGTGTTAAAACTTGTGTACTGCGAAGGTACACCATTTCAGTGTGACCATTTATGAAATGCACGTTCGGTATTGTTTGCATATTAAGTATCAAATAATAACATCTGCAGATTCCTAGTGTTAAAACTTGTGTACTGCGAAGGTACACCATTTCAGTGTGACGATTTATGAAATGCACGTTCGGTATTGTTTGCATATTAAGTATCAAATAATAACATCTGCAGATTCTTAGTGTTAGAACTTGTGTACTGCGAAGGTACACCATTTCCGTGTGACGATTCATGAAATGCACGTTCGGTATTGTTTGCATATTAAGTATCAAATAATAACATCTTCAGATTCTTAGTGTTAAAACTTGTGTACTGCGAAGGTACACCATTTCAGTGTGACGATTTATGAAATGCACGTTCGGTATAGTTTGCATATTAAGTATCCAATAATAACATCTGCAGATTCCTAGTGTTGAAACTTGTGTACTGCGAAGGTACACCATTTCAGTGTGACGATTTATGAAATGCACGTTCGGTATTGTTTGCATATTAAGTATCAAATAATAACATCTGCAGATTCCTAGTGTTGAAACTTGTGTACTGCGAAGGTACACCATTTCAGTGTGACGATTTATGAAATGCACGTTCGGTATTGTTTGCATATTAAGTATCAAATAATAACAAATGCAGATTCCTAGTGTTAAAACTTGTGTACTGCGAAGGTACACCATTTCAGTGTGACGATTTATGAAATGCACGTTCGGTATTGTTTGCATATTAAGTATCAAATAATAACATCTGCAGATTCCTAGTGTTAAAACTTGTGTACTGCGAAGGTACACCATTTCAGTGTGACGATTTATGAAATGCACGTTCGGTATTGTTTGCATATTAAGTATCAAATAATAACATCTGCAGATTCCTAGTGTTAAAACTTGTGTACTGCGAAGGTACACCATTTCAGTGTGACGATTTATGAAATGCACGTTCGGTATTGTTTGGATATTAAGTATCAAATAATAACAAATGCAGATTCCTAGTGTTAAAACTTGTGTACTGCGAAGGTACACCATTTCAGTGTGACCATTTATGAAATGCACGTTCGGTATTGTTTGCATATTAAGTATCAAATAATAACATCTGCAGATTCCTAGTGTTAAAACTTGTGTACTGCGAAGGTACACCATTTCAGTGTGACGATTTATGAAATGCACGTTCGGTATTGTTTGCATATTAAGTATCAAATAATAACATCTGCAGATTCTTAGTGTTAGAACTTGTGTACTGCGAAGGTACACCATTTCCGTGTGACGATTCATGAAATGCACGTTCGGTATTGTTTGCATATTAAGTATCAAATAATAACATCTTCAGATTCTTAGTGTTAAAACTTGTGTACTGCGAAGGTACACCATTTCAGTGTGACGATTTATGAAATGCACGTTCGGTATAGTTTGCATATTAAGTATCCAATAATAACATCTGCAGATTCCTAGTGTTGAAACTTGTGTACTGCGAAGGTACACCATTTCAGTGTGACGATTTATGAAATGCACGTTCGGTATTGTTTGCATATTAAGTATCAAATAATAACATCTGCAGATTCCTAGTGTTGAAACTTGTGTACTGCGAAGGTACACCATTTCAGTGTGACGATTTATGAAATGCACGTTCGGTATTGTTTGCATATTAAGTATCAAATAATAACAAATGCAGATTCCTAGTGTTAAAACTTGTGTACTGCGAAGGTACACCATTTCAGTGTGACGATTTATGAAATGCACGTTCGGTATTGTTTGCATATTAAGTATCAAATAATAACATCTGCAGATTCCTAGTGTTAAAACTTGTGTACTGCGAAGGTACACCATTTCAGTGTGACGATTTATGAAATGCACGTTCGGTATTGTTTGCATATTAAGTATCAAATAATAACATCTGCAGATTCCTAGTGTTAAAACTTGTGTACTGCGAAGGTACACCATTTCAGTGTGACGATTTATGAAATGCACGTTCGGTATTGTTTGCATATTAAGTATCAAATAATAACATCTGCAGATTCCTAGTGTTAAAACTTGTGTACTGCGAAGGTACACCATTTCAGTGTGACGATTTATGAAATGCACGTTCGGTATTGTTTGCATATTAAGTATCAAATAATAACATCTGCAGATTCAGTGTTTAGACAGTCTATGCCATATACGGGCAACCAGCTGCTACGTCGCAAGCTGTAGTGCAGTTAATAGGGCTGCTGGCTCTGAGGACTGAAAAGAAAGGTAGCGGGTCCCTATTCACTTCCTACCAACTGTTTGTTTTCTCTCCTTTCGCTTTCTTAAAAGATTCTGGGCCAAAGTTAGTCAATTAATAGAAATATTACTTCAAAAGTCGATGTTATTTATTATAAATAATGTATTTGCTACAACTGTTGTTGCGAAAGCAACCGACTGATATGTTTCCCCACTGGCCAGAAATCTTAACGTGACTGCCAGCCTGTTCTGAAAGCAAACACTAGTTACACACTGGAAGTTTCTGCTATTATGAGAGTTTCTGTAAAATATATTTATCTCTCTCTGGGTTTATGGACTGAATCATGTTTGTATCTTGCCTGTAAATATATTTTTCAGTAAGGTGAAGAGCTTCCAAAAAAATCTCTTCCATTCCAATGAAATTACGAAACGAATTTCGATCATGAAATCTATGTGACAAAGTACGTTATTTCAGTGTGTCGATAGTCAATGCAACAGCGAGAATATCGATATTATACTTGTACCAACTGAGAGAGGCTGTACCTTAACCACCGAAGGTTCCAGAAAAATGTAGTCTCTCTTTGATCTTTGATAGTTAATATCTATGGAGAAAAATGATATAGCTTTGCTATTTTGCGCGGTAGTGTAGTCCATTGTTTTGTTCAAAGATCTTGGCGCGAATTCTTGAGTAGATGACAGCGTAGCAGTGAATGAATTACTACTATCGTTTGGGCAACTCAACGTCGTATTGAAGTGGTGCTGGACGTAAGAAAACATGATGTAGGTAGAATGGCAATGGCGTAATGTGTACGGAGCTCAGACACCAACACATACAACATTTTATCGTATTCGGGATAAATTTGAAGCCGACGGTAGTGTTCGGAATGTGCATAAGGAAAGGTCTGACCGACCAAAAACATCAAGTCCAGTTTCCAGCGCTCTTGTGTTGCAACATTTTACTAAGTCACCACAAAAATCTGTGAATCAGGGTGCATGTGGTAGAGGGGTAAGCTGATCAAGCGTACAACGAATTCTGAAGGCTGCAAATCGAACAGTGTATATTCCAACATCGCTATGAACGAGGACGAAGGATGGAGTGCTGTGAGTGGTTTGCAGGCATGCTTCGTGAAGATAAACGGTTTGCAGGAATGGTTTTCTGGCCTGACGAGGCGTAATTCAAACTGAACGGTACTGTATAGCACCACAACTATGTGTACTCGTCTCCAGAAAATCCTCATATTTACGAGAACAGACATGTTAATCTACCGAGTGTTGATGTGTAGTGTGGTCTACCGTAGCGCTGTTTGATTGGCCCATTCTTCTTTGTAGATACTGTAACTGGTGAGGTTGAGAGGTGGCAGAAGCCCCCTCTCATATTTCTATCTTATTCTGAGTAACTCGATTTTCCTCTCTAATTGCATGCGGTGAGAAGTTGCTATTCCTTCACATGCGGACTTCCTACGATCCATCTCTCGTCACGCGGGTGGTCCGGTGACAGGCGGGCTCTGCTGATCTTGAAAGGGTTAAGCCGACGGGTATGAGGGAGTCGAGTGAATGCTTTCCAGACGCTGGCATATAATAGTGGCGGAGACACGCCTGCAGGGGCCTGAAGGAGCGGCTGGGCTAGAGATTCCGTTACTTCGCAGAAACTTAGCGAAAACACTTTCTGGCGGGCTACCAGCAAAGCGTGGGAATGACTTGTGTCCCCAAGCAGTCTTGGCGGGCAAATTCCCGCGTTTCCTGCAAAATCGTAACTGTGATTGGCTTGCTCAGGGCATAGCTCCATGACGTAGCAAAATCGGCGCAGAAATTGGCGCCAAGAATCTCCATTGGTGGAATGGTAGTGCTTCAGCAATAGAGTGGAATTTTCCGCCGGTAATCGAGTTGCTGATTAGAATGTTTAACCACGGCCACTGTCGTGGGGGCGAGGCTGTTCTGTGTTCGGCTTGTACGGGTGCTCTTGAGAGGGTCGGCTCTCACCTTTCTGTCGGAGTAGGTTACAAGACTGACCTCTCGCTGCTCTGGACAGCCTGCCTTCCGTTGGCTGTCTAATATACTTTTATTTGATTGTAACTGTTTAAAGAAGTTGCTGAAGTTTCGACTTCAATGTAACTTTCCGAGTACAGTTGGCAATTGAGCGTTCTGCGTACAAACGGCCTATGTTGTCTGTCTTGGGCAGTTTTGGCTGAAGTTGACTGTATCGGAGTTACTGTCTGACTTCGCTTGTGAAAATCAATCACTGTACCGTCAGTGATTGTGTGGCGAGCCTTCTTCGTCTCCCTCAGAGGCGCATTTGTATTGATAGAAAGTGTTTAGTCTGGAACAACCACACCAGGACAATTTGTTTCGGGCTATACTCGCGACATTATCATCACCACGACGGGACGTCGAAGCAACCAGCCATCGCTTCCAGTACGCCAGATCGTGTCCTTGCAGCTAAGAAGACAGCTTGGTAATGTACGTCCGCAGCACTGGCAAAGCAGGCATTTTTGCTAGGCGATTATCAGAGCTTAGCAGAGCGTGGCTGTTTGTCTTTTCTAACTTTGTTCTGTCTTGGATGTTCATTGTCTGAGTTCTCATTACTGTAGCAGCAATTAATGTTGGGTTGGCTGTGTGTTTCTCTTAAGATTTGAGTTGCAAGGAATTGGCTCCACATACCACTTCGTCATAAATGTCACAATCTAGTTTAGGGACAACTTCACCATCACAGCATTTCTTTGAGTATCCAATTTGAGCCAATTTGATGTTTTGTAAATGTTTCATGTGTTTTGTTTATTATTTTGAGTTTAGTAATAATAAATCAAATTGTTATTTTGGACAGAACTTTCATTGTGTTAATCGCTAGAGTAACCCTTTCATTTCTCACTACGTTACTGAAACTTTCCTTTATTTAATTAATGTCTATCAAATTAAATTATTGCAGGTGCCAAACTCTTTTCTACTCCACTTGCAGGGTCGATTACAGTCAGTTCGCGTTTCTTATTAATCCATGTTAGAAAAGGAGGGCCTTAGAGCATAATTTCCATATGAAAATTTGAGAATAATTTAGTGTTAAATACACTGCTAGCCCCGGCACCTCGCATAAAATGGCGACACTTAGCCTCGGATCTTTCCTGTGAATCGCTGATAAGCAAGCAGCATTATCAGTAGGAACACTCAAAAATTTTTTACTTAATTTTTTATTGGTTAATATCCATGTTTTTTCTGGTAGTTCCGCGTTTAGTTTTTTATAGTAGCGGTGCATGATTACCGTTTTTGTTTTCAGTGTATATATATTTTTTTGTTCATTGTTTTTTGTGTTTCTTTGATGTGGTGTCCGTATCACATCACACTTTGTCGGGTTTGTGTGCAGTTTCTGTACCACAACAAATCGTGCATGTAATTAGAGGGGTGGAAAGGCGTTGTTCAAATTTTATGTCTATGTGTGAAAATACAGGGAATAGATTACTTTTATTGTTCATTTTAGATAAATTTGTTTTTCATGAATGATCACGAGAAGTAAGGCACGACTATTAGCGAGCGAAGCTAAAACAAAAGTGGATAGTATAATGGATAAGTGGCAGGTTATTGCCGGGGATAGGTTCGGAGATGAGATGGGCACATTTTTAGCAGCACAGGGCGGTAGGTTCATTGATGAGGAAGGTGATTTGGACGCGATCTTAGAGCAACGTCGCGGCCGTGGTTATGATAGTGAGCTAGAGGATGAAACAGAGACAGGCACACAGGTCGAGACGGTAGCAGAAGTTTATAGTCAAACGAACGAGAGCAGACAGAGGCCAACTTGGTCACGTCAGAGCTCTAGCGCCCAGGTGTCCAGAGTTACATCGCCCATGTGTGACGAGGATCAAAAAGATGACATTAACCCAATACTGAGCTTCCTACGATCAATGAAAGAAGAGGCAGACGAACAACGTAAGAAGGAGAAGGAAGAAGCGGATGAACAGCGTAAGAAGGACACTCAGACTATAATTTCGCATATAGGAGCAATTCGTGGGGAATTACTAACAATAACGAAAGAATGTGCAGAAGCAAATCAAATGTCAATGGTAGCACAAAAAGTAGCAGGCCTACCCAAAACGGCAACAACTGGGGCAATGAAAATCGCAAAAGTAACTTCTCAACTCGCAGGGCGCTTGCGACGTGCAACACAAGCTCACTCAAAATCCCTAGCGTTCTTAAAAACCCAAGGTAATATCGCGGTTACGAACATAGCGAAACGAATGAAAGAAGTAGAGAGTCGGATAGCAAAACTAGAGCGAAACGGGCACACGAGCACTGCGCGTTCGGATACCAATGATGGAGTACACAGAATTGTGTCTCCGAGGAAAAGCTCCCTGTGCTCTAGCCCAGTGACAGAGTGCGGAACTAACAATGCACACGCAGAAACAGCGAGTAATAGCTCCAATAATTGTAGCCCACTTAGGAGAGCGAATTCTGAGTGCCACTTCCACTGTGATACAGTGGTAGCAAATCACAGTTATCAGCAAGATAGATCAGGACACTCAGCAGACGTGCAAGTATCGGAAACGAGTGACAACACTAGTGCGAGGACAGACAGGATTTTGATCACAAGCACTTCCTGTCGATACTAAAATTCCAGAAGTTCAAAGATAATGGAGGGTCGATGCATCCGAAGAGCTGGATGATGCAGTTTACAAATTCATTACCCTCGTCATGGCCAACCCAGGCAAAATTAGAATTCATGTGTGGACACATTGAAGGCCAAGCCGCGGAAAAGATGCGGGGTGTGGCAGCGACGTGTCGGACGTATCAGGAATTTGTTGGTGCATTCCTGCGGACCTACTTGTCAAAGGAAACGCAAGACAGGATTAAAGGGGAAATAATATTTTGTCCTGAACTGGAAGTGTCCGGGCATAGGAGCGCAACCAAATTTTTTGATGATTTACTCAAGAAGAATCAGTTTTTAGATAGTCCATGTAGCAACGGGGAAATCATTAAATTTTGTTTTTCCAAATTGCCAGTTAGGTATCAACAGACACTTGTCGGGAAGTGTGGATCTGACATAGAAGCATTCAAAAGTCTATTGCGCGAACTCGAAGTAGTCTTTGATAAACAAGCAAAGGACAGGAAGAAGGCGCAAAATAACAAATACCACGGGCCAGCAAGGGAAGACAACATATCGCATAATCGCACTGGTCATTTAGGAAACCAGGGTTACGGAAATCAAGGTTACGCTCTTCAAGGTTATGGAAACCAGAGACACGGAAACCAGAACGTCAGGGAACAGGGTCAATCTAGACAAGTAATCTGGGATAGGAGGAATAACAAACGGCAAAGCGACCGTAATTGGAGAGAGCAAAACCAAGGACAACAGGAGAACCAGGAGATTGAAATTAGACCTGCAAATCCTAATGCATGTGAGAGGAGTGGGAGTCTGACAAGGAATTGGCGCTAGTCCATAGGACTCCACCACGTGTCTCACACAAGGAAGTTCGTGGAATAGTAGTAGTGTAAGTGGTGTACATAGTAGAATGGGCAAATACATGAACCTTGCTATAGTAGTAGTGTAAGTGGTGTACATAGTAGAATAGGCAAATATATGAACCTTTCTTCGGGGAACAATAATCGTTGCATTAATAGATTAAGATTGTTAAACTATTAACACGCTGCGTTTTCTCGCTTAAGAATTTACTGCTGCTAACTTTTTGTTTTGTTTATGTTCGCGACTTCCAATGTCGATAGAGTAGGAGACACTACCTTTCCATGAGCAATGTTTTTGTCCTTTCCTGTCTGGTGTCCATGTCGAGGGATAATGATGAGTGAGGAGATGTCGCACAAACGGGCGCATACAAGAACGTGCTCTTAGAAGTGTTCTGAGAAGTCGTGATACGCTCCATAGCGGCCACAACCAGTTCGTGAGACGTTCATATCAATGCTTGCAGGCACGCGTCAGTGCACTGCAAGATTGAGGTATATTGCGTGATTTCGAGGATGAATTTGGGCAGTATTGTTTTACAGTGACGCGCCAGCATCGTTGTCTTGCAAGTCGGGGTGAACCTGTGAGCGTTTGACTCCAATGGTGCCCTAGACGGTAGAAATGCGGGCATAAAGCCTACCATGCCAATGTGCTGGTTGGGGATTTAGCGTGCTGCTTGTGACTGTCACAGATGAATAACCAAGGAATTATACTTGGAGATTCGTGACATACTGTGTAGCTGGTGTGTGGTGGGCAACGGAATCCTCAACAGGAACCAGTCTTGGCTTGGTCATATTACATTGCCTCTGGAAAGGTGTGCTTTGATCGCGAAAACCGCATCACATGGAGAAAGAAGTTGCAACTATAATTTATTGTCTTGTATAGCCATGGCTAACTCAGTCTCTGGAGTTTCAGTGAGGTGTAGTGAGAACTTGGAGGCCATGTCGTACGGCGCGCACATCACTGTCGTCAATAGCGGCGAGCAGCGTGACATCTCAGCGTAACAGGAATTATGTAAGAGTTAAGAGTGTTGTATAAGAAAAAAAGAGAGAGAGAGAGAGTACCATATACTAGGATAAGTTAAATTTTAGGATTTAACAATAACTAGATCCTTAATATTGTGGGGGTTTTCTACCACAAGTCTTTGGCGCGCGCCTGTTGGGATGCTATTTTTCAGGTCACCAAACCACAGACTCGAGATGGAGGGACGACGGGCGAGCGAAAGTAGAATAGTTGCATGTTCTTTATAGTACAGTAAAACTTCGACCTGCATAATAACGTAATTCATTAAAAAGACATAGAATGTAGATCGTTGGCAAATGGTAGTTAATTCTTGAGCATGTCTACTGACGATCTATGTAATTAATAGTAATATTAGTGCGGGCCCGCACATTTAGTTGTTCATCCATTACACAGCATCAGTTGTCACACGCCATGTACAGTACTGAGGTCGGTCTCTACACAAATATCAAAATAAATTATTTCCAGTCTAGATTAGATACACCAAGATTTTGTTATAATGATAGCTACAGATAAATAACTATAAAATTAAAATTAGAGTGTCTGAAATGACAGACCATCAATGTATCGTTGTGTGAATTTATTATAACATAGCAGGTCATGGGGAAAAGTTAGGCATAAGATTTTTGTAAGAATTGTGCAGATGATGGGGATCGTGGCAATGCAGAGGCCAGCCAGAGCAGAAACAAGAGGTCATCGGCTACCTGCAAGAAGGGGAGCGTCAGCGCGCCACCTGACGAGAAGGGCGCGAAAGCGTCCGGTCCTACAAGCTGACGGTCACCGGACCGTATACCTGAGGGATTAGGCGGGATCCTCGCCGGGCCACAAGCGAAAGTGAGGCTGGCCGTTGACACTGACACGCTACCAGCACGCAACAGCCAGCTAGCTCTGCAGACGCGGCAGCCGTTTGGAGGGATTCCCTGCGGCAGACCACGTTGTCGTGAGTACACGAAGATCACATAAGGTGCCAGAACCTGCACCTCATGTGCCTCAGGGCAGAAAGGGACGCTATATAATCACCTATTTGAGTTTTTACAACTCACTAGCATTGGCCGATCTGCATACACAAAGCAGTATCGTGCCACAAACTCTAACAAATGAATTGTCTCATTTCTAACTTCTCCTCTCACTTAGAGAGCAGTTGTAGCAATCGTCGCTCCTAGTTCTATCCTGCCTGGATAACCTCACACACTTGTGGAGTCACTCCAGGTGCCATCATCCCTTGTCAAACTGCAATATTGGGAAACGTAGAGTACTGTCCAGGGAGAGAAGAGACCTGGACTAGTGATGTATCCCAACTAGTAGACCTCAGAGACAATTAATCGACGTGAGTAGAGCCTATCACTATGTCTTCCTACCGTACTCCCATGATCATATGCGTGGGTCTTGCTACAATCTCAACAGAGTACTGCAGATGCTCCAGCACACCCTATTGCTGTTGCAACAACGTAGCAACAACAGCCGACCTTTAGCCCTATGTGATGTCAGTACTGTGGCCCCATTCCAACAGCCCCTTTGAGGTGCTCAAGACATGGAGCCACGTGCATCAATGCATATGACTCAACATACCAACACCCTCAGAGAAACTAACGAATTTGTGAAGTGCTTCGAATATTTCTAACAATGTGATTTAGTGCCTCATTCTCAGCACAGTCGTGAACATAGTGCAAGCACAACTTGACACCCCATGAACCTTGTTTTTTTTCTTCAATTTCTTTCTCTAGTGTTGTTTTTGTAATGTACGTTATACCTTGTATGTGTTTGTGAATTTGCCCTGTAATCCTTATGTAAGTGATAAGTAGGGCGCACAAATTACAAATTACGGTATTGTTCTCTATACCATGTTTTTTTTGTATTCTGAATTTTTTGTTTTGTGTATGCAAACAGTGTGCCTGAAGTCTCCATAAACTGAAGCAGATACCACCACTGTCATTGTGAATGAACCATCAGTTCAGGGAACATTTTGTAAAGGTTATTCTTGCTGCAGGGAGACAGAATGAATCTGAGGTTGTAATTAGTTTCTGAAAGCTCACAAAGAGATTGTTAACTTAAATATTATCATGTGTGATTGAGTTGAGGTTAGTTTAATGATTGAAATTGTTGTAACATCTTGAGCATTTAATTGTGGAGCACTCCAACTCTGACTGTAAAGAATAAACTGCTCCATATTTGGCTCACGTGCCCGGGCCATATTTAGAGCGTGAATGTGTGAATCGGTGTTTGGAAGGGGCTCCCTGGGTATGGATGTGTGATGTGAGTGTTAGAGTTCCATATGAAGAAGGTGAAGTTGGCTACATCATAAATAATCCTCCCTCTATGAACTGCATTTTTCACTTGCAGTGATTTTTTTTATAGTGTCGCATGTGGAGTCAGTTTGCAAGATTGTTCTTGGGCGATTGACTCACTACCTAAGTGAGCCAACCGCTCACCAATTACAATCTAAAATGATGTAGGGGCTATGAGAGGTGGCAGAAGCCCCCTCTCATATTTCTATCTTACTCTGAGTAATTAGATTTTCCTCTCTAATTGCACGTGGTGAAAAGTTGCTATTCCTTCAGACACGGACTTCCCATGCAGCGTCTCTCGACACGCGGGTGGTCCGGTGACAGGCGGGCTCTGCTGATCTTGAAAGGGTTAAGCCGACGGGTGTGAGGGAGTCGAGTGAATGTTTTCCAGATGCCGACATATAGTAGCGGCGGAGACACGCCTGCAGGGGCCTGAAGGAGCGGCTGGGCTAGAGATTCTGTTGCTTCGCAGAAACTTAGCGAAAACACTTTCTGGCGGGCTACCAGCGAGGCGTGGCAATGACTTGTGTTCCCAAGCAGTCTTGGTGGGGAAATTCCCGCGTTTTCTGCAAAGTCGTAACTGTGATCGGCTTGCTCAGGGCATAGCTCCGTGACGTAGCAAAATTGGCGCAGAAATTGGCGCCAAGAATCTCCATTGGTGGAATGGTAGTGCTTCGGCAATAGAGTTGAATTTTCCGCCGTTTTTCGAGTTGCTGATTGGAACGTTTAACCACGGCCACTGTCGTGGGGGTGGGAATGTTCTGTGTTCGGCTTGTACGGGTGCTCTTGAGAGGGTCGACTCTCGCCGTTCAGTCAGAGTAGGTTACAAGACTGAGCTCTCGCTGCTCTGGACAGCCTGCCTTCCGTTGGCTGTCTAATATACTTTTATTTGATTGTAACTGTTTAACAAAGTTGCTGAAGTTTCGACTTCAATGTAACTTTCCGAGTACAGTTGGCAATTGAGCGCTACGTGTACAAGCGGCCTATGTTGTCTGTCTTGGGCAGTTTTGGCTAAAGTTGACTGTATCGGAGTTACTGTGTGACTTCGCTTGTGAAAATCAGTCACTGTACCATCAGTGATTGTGTGGCGAGCCTTCTTCGTCTCCCTCAGAGGCGCCTTTGTATTGATAGAAAGTGTTTAGTCTGGAACAACCAGATCAGGACAATTTGTTTCGGGCGACATTATCATCACCACGATGGGACGTCGAAGCAACCAGCCATCGCTTCCAGTACGCCAGATCGTGTCCTTGCAGCTAAGAAGATAGCTTGGTAATGTACGTCCGCAGCACCGGCAAAGCAGACATTTTTGCTAGGCAATAATCAGAGCTCAGCAGAGCGCGGCTGTTCGTCTTTTCTAACTTTGTTCTGCCTTGGATGTTCATTGTCTGAGTTCTCACTACTGTAGCATCAATTAATGTTGGGTTGGCTGTGTGTTTCTCTTAAGATTTGAGTTGCAAGGAATTGGCTCCACATACCACTTCGTCATAAATGTCACAATCTAGTTTAGGGACAACTTCACCTTCACAGCATTTATTTGAGTATCCAATTTGAGCCAATTTGATGTATTGTAAATGTTTCATGTGTTTTGTTTATTATTTTGAGTTTAGTAATAATAAATCAAATTGTTATTTTGGACAGAACTTTCATTCTGTTAATCGGTAGAGCAACCTTTCCATTTCTCACTATGTTACTGAAACTTTCCTTTATTTAATTAGTGTCTATCAAATTAAATTATTGCAGGTGCCAAACTCTTTTCTACTCCATTTGCAGGGTCGATTACAGTCAGTTCGCGTTTCTTCTTAATCCAGTTGCAACAGCAAAAGTAGGAGTTAGAAAAGGGGGGGGGGGCTTAGAGCATCATTTCCATATGAAAATTCAAGTAGAATTTAGTGTTAAATACACTGCTAGCCCCGGCACCTCGCAAGGTGTATCTTCATATGCTGCAACCATCGATTTTACCTGCCATTCGAGAGGCGTTTGGAAATGAAAGATTTTACCAGCAACAACATGCCGCTCCGCCTCACAACCATGGAAATGTCAGAGCCTGCTTGGATAAAAATCTACCAGAACAATGGATCAGTCGAAGAGGAGGTACTGAGTACCCACCACCATCTCCAAACCTTACAACTGTTGACTCCTGCCTATAAGGGACTCTGAAAAATGAAGTTTAGCAGCAGAAGCCTGCTACACTGAACGAGCTACGAGAAACCGTCGAGGCATCCTGTGAGGTTGCCAAAACGGCAGCAACGACAACCGTAGTTCTGTCAACACTTCTGCGGCAGCGACCTTGTTTAGCTGCTAATGTTGGTCACTTTGAAGATATAAAATAAAACAAATGTAACAGTATGTCATTTTATTTCATTAATATTGACTGTGAGAGAGAGACTACATTTTTCTGGGCTCCTCTGTACATTCAGTTTAAAACCGAAAATGAGGTGAGAATTCAATTGAATAGTCAAATAACGCCTACTAGTGTGTACCTCAGATCTTTGTATAGTACCATGCAGTATTCCTCCGCCAGCAGCTATGGGTTCAAGCCATCCGCTCTTCTTCGTCAATCGCTAAGGCCGGTATTACACTATCAAATTTGTTTGTCAAAGATTTGAACGAAGATGTGATCAAATATTCGTCAAATATATTTGACAAAGATCTTTGACGTGGCGCTAAAAAGGGGTGTTCCACTGTCATCATATTTTTCGTCAAAGTTCAAGATGGCTGACAACAACAAGTTGTTATCAAATGCAGCAGTTCATGTACCACAATCGCACTGTGTGCACATGCGGTAGGGAAAAGGGGGGGGGGGTGGAAATGTACCTGTGTAAAGCCTTGGGTTTTACGACGACACGATAAAAACATTCAACAAAACTTGTTACGTGAGCTTATAGTGGAGGACGTCAAATCGTATGTCAATTGCTTAAGAATGGATGAGCATACATTTCTGTATGTGCTCAGTGAAGTGTATCCTCATATCACAAAGCACAATACTCTCTCAAGATCTGCTATATCTGCAGAAGACAGGCTCACTGTAACACTCGGATTCCTTGCTACAGGAGAGGGCTAGGTTAGGTTAGGTTAGGTTAGGTCAGGTCTCCAATCTTCTTAATCTGTTTTTGTATTCAGGGTGCCTCACGTTGTAAAGCGCCTCATCAGCTTCATACATCTCTATTAATTTTGTAGTTGGCAGTAGACACCAATTGTATTTTCCGGCAATGTTTATAAAAACACTACAGATGACAGAACGCTGCAGCGATGCTAGCGCTCCATGTGGTAACATGTCACATTGTAGTGAACAGAAGACAAGCGACTTCTTTGATCAAATCTACAGCGAGGCCTTAGATTTAATCAAATATTTGACGACATTTGTCAAAGTTCCCGAATACACCATCAAATTTCTTTGACAAAGATACTCGGCAAAGAAATTTGGTAGTGTAATACTGGCCTAAGAGAGGGAACAGAGATATTTAACCCCTGTCAATTTTCATAAACAAACTCTGTGGTTTGCGAGTCGAATAAAGCCGGCAGCTGCTGCTGGAGATCACGTTAACCAGCTCGTTCCGTGTGCCGGCGGCGCCGTTTCTCGTGAGGCGGTACGTCTCATCCGCGTCCACGCCAACGTTAGCCGCCGCGTGCCGTGTGAGGGCCTCTCTAGAGCGAATAATGGCAACGGTCCTGTCCCGCCACCTCCGTGGATCTTTTTCCCTAGTGCTCTAGGGTGCTTTATCCGTACAGGAAAGATTGCAGAGAACAGATGCAGACAAACAGGTGTCTTGTGTGCCCTTGGATTTTCGAAGGACGTTCGATTCAGTAGCCATCAGCAGCTGCCAATCAAGATTACCATAATGTGGAGTACTTTCACGAGTCTGTCACTAGCTCGAGGGATGTTTCATTAATCTTACTTTAAAGTATTCATAAGAGATTAATGCATCCTATTAAAACCAACAACTGTTTACAGGTACTTTTTTTTTGCACACAAGGGATGCCAAGTGTATTCACAAGGGTACGTCAAGAATAATTCCCAAAAGATGCAGATTGTTACCCTACACAGTGAGTTGCTGAAGATAACACTTCTCACGAAAAAAAGAGCCAGGAATAACAAACGCGATGGATTTCAGTACATAGGGTGAAGCGAAATTCGCGCACTCGGGCTTCGCAGCTCGACTCCTCATATGCTAGCGATAAAAAGATGTCTGTCACAAAATTTCGTCCAGCGAGTACAACCGGCAGAAAAAGTATGTTGAAGAGCGGAAATCTGGCAACATTGTAACCACATGTATGGTAACTATCAGCACATATAAATCATACTGTGTAGTTGGTGCAGTGGATAGTTTTTGGGTTAGCATGCAGCAGGTCGAGGGTTCGATCCTGGGTTGAGGCATATGATTTTTATTTGGTAAACGTACTCCAGGTGGTACGATAACTGCCATCTTAATCGTCAGCACCGATTCCAGCGGGTCCTCTAGAAAACATATGCACTTACATAGTAAATTGCAGATATGGAAGATTAGTCAGCTTTGAAAGAAGCCTTTTTCACGTTGTGGGTGTGAATTTATTCGCACCACTTCATCTACTAGATGTGAAAAATGTTTTCCTTGTATCCTCCTCCAATGGTCGCATTGATTAGTACCAACTATTATTCTTGCCTCGTTCAGGACAATTACATTTCGTTAGGGCCTTACGTTACCAGTAGGACTAACAATGTGCTTTGCGAATAGTGTCCAAACTCGGTTACTATCTGCGTTTTCACCATAGTCCCACTAATTATGCCTTTCAACAATGAGTCTGGTTCAAATGGCTCTGAGCACTATGGGACTTAACTTCTGAGGTCATCAGTCCCCTAGAACTTAGAACTACTTAAATATAACTAACTTAAGGGCATCACACACATCCATGCCCGACGCAGGATTCGAACTGCGACCGTAGCGGTCACGCGGTTCCAGACTGTAGCGCCTAGAACCGCTCGGCCACCCCGGCCGGCAATGAGTCTGGTAACCGCATGATATTTACTACATATGTCAATGCATTATTATTATTATTATTCTGTTTATACTGTATGCGCTGTCCATCGGACAGGGATTAGTAGCGAGCGGACAGACACCAACGTACGTGCGTACACGTAACGAGTTTTCTCATTGTAAACCTCTAAACCAGTGTGGCAGACGTATGGCATACACAGACGACGAACATGTGGATATGCTTCTCGTCCTTGGTGATAACGGGGCCGGTGTTTCCTCTCATGAATATGCTGCTAGGTATCCTCGTCGACGCCATCCAGATTTGAAATGTGTTTCGTTGTATGGAGCTGCACCTTCAGGAGTCAGGTTCTCTCCTTCCACCATCGCGTGACAGAGGTCGTCCATGGACTCGCCGTACCCCAGCTGCTGAGGAAGCTATTCCAGAGGTCATACACCAAGAACCTCGGCGAAGTACACGTAGCGTAGCAAGGCAGCTGCGTGTCTCACAATGCACTGTCGTTAACGTGCTGTACGACCACGGGCTGCACCCCTGTCATTATGCTTTCACGCAACACCTGCATCCTGCAGATCGCCATCAGCAGATGCAATTCTGCGAATGGTTCCATGAACAACAGGAAGCCAATGATGATTTCGCGAACACCGTAATATGGTCAGATGAAGCAGCATTCACTCGTGAAGGGTGTCTTCAATATGCGCTATGCCCACCATTGGGGTGAAGTTCTCAGTGCAAGTAACGTCATCAGCACGGTCGGAGATGCGTGTTAATATCCAAACAGTATATATAAATCATAAAAGATTCGCTTCTTGGCACCCTGCGTGGTGGGTGAATCTCCACTGTTCAAGTGCGATATGGCTCTTGCTCGCCGTTCGTTCCCACGGTGTGTGACCATCTGGTGCCTCGTTCGATGACTCTGCGTCACTAGCCTCCCTTAATAAGATCTTCCTGTACTATGCATTAAAATATGGCAACAAAAACGTCATAAACGTACGCAGTGATGCGGCATAAACGCCACTTCAGCACTAAACTATTGTCCCAGTACCCAGCACTACTTGCACGCTGCCTGTTTAATGGCTTGCAGCAGTAACAGAAGTTTACATTTTTAAATTCACACAACAATTAAACGAAATATTGAAAATTAATATGCTGTCACAGTCCACTCACATTGTCAATAAGGCCAATATTACAGTTATAAATTGTATTTGTGTCTGGATGCAGCGTACCTGACGACGCTCAAATAGCCGGACTATATTGGTCCAGTACTTGACAAAAGGGCACTTTCCGTATTCCAAAAAAGCTTTGCACATGATTTCAAACCCTTACAAAACATTTTCTCGCTGAGACCCCTCACAAATGACGAGACGAAAAAGTATATCGCTTACCGTCCTACATTTCCTATGTCCATACAATCAAACTTCAGCAACAGGCATTTTTTAATTTTTAATTTTTTACTATCGACTTTATTCGCAACAGATTTTGCAGACGGTATCCAAATACACCAATGAATGTACTTGCAAAATATGTCATGAGGTGTATTTCGGAAGATATTCTGTCATAAACATTAAACTACTTGAAGAGCTGGATTGTCCTCAAAATGGAATGAAAATTATCCAGACTATATTCACTGAGTCTTTCAGAAAGTTTTAAACATAAATTGAAATCTTTCCTATATGTTTTCTCCCTTACATGTTTAAAGTCAATATGTAACACTTTAACTCATTTGTAAAGTAATCTGGCGTTTGAAGCTGTTTTATACATGGGAGTTTGATTCCTTAAAGAATCAGGGATTTACTGGTAGGACGTGGGACGTTACAGTGGACAGTGAATATGCCGGAGAAATGAAAGTTCTCCGACAAAGATGTGTATCAAAAAAACTTCATAATGTGTATCAAAAATCTTCGCAGTCTTTTTTAATAGATTTCTAAGTTTCTGTAAGTGCAACATCCTTGCACTTCCTATGGCTAAATTCTTTGATCATAACCTACATGTTTCTGTATTAGAAACGTCTTCATACCTGATACATCTAAGATCTTTGACCATAGCCCAAATGTTTGTTTGTAAAAACAGTGTATTTCACGAGTGGACGTCGTAATAGTGAAATATGCAGCTAAACTTTATAAAACTGAAATATGGACGTGAAAATGATGGCAAGTGTGCAACTAAGTGGAAAAACTGTCACCACAGCGTAACTACGAGCGTTGGAACGTAAAGTGCCCTCCGCCACACACCGTTGGGTGGCTTGCGGAGTATAAATGTAGATGTAGATGTAGATGTAAATAGTGACAACTATTTATTCACAACCCGTACAAAAGAGTTACATGTTTGCATCTATTACTGTCCTACAGAGTAGTCACCAGCGTTGTGTAGAACCCGTTGCCAGCGATGTGGAAGGCGTAGTATACCGTTAGGAGAGCCCGTTCTGTTCATGGTGCGAATGGAGCGGTCTGAAGGTATGGTGATTCTCGTGTACGGCTGTGATGGTGTTATCCTAACGCATTACGTTCCTCCAAGGCAGACCGTCAATGCACAGTATTACTGTTCGTTTTTGGAGCACCACCTGCGACCAGCATTGCGAAAGAAGCGGCGACACTTCCTGCGCAACCCACCCATCATACACTCCTGGAAATTGAAATAAGAACACCGTGAATTCATTGTCCCAGGAAGGGGAAACTTTATTGACACATTCCTGGGGTCAGATACATCACATGATCACACTGACAGAACCACAGGCACATAGACACAGGCAACAGAGCATGCACAATGTCGGCACTAGTACAGTGTATATCCACCTGTCGCAGCAATGCAGGCTGCTATTCTCCCATGGAGACGATCGTAGAGATGCTGGATATAGTCCTGTGGAACGGCTTGCCATGCCATTTCCACCTGGCGCCTCAGTTGGACCAGCGTTCGTGCTGGACGTGCAGACCGCGTGAGACGACGCTTCATCCAGTCCCAAACATGCTCAATGGGGGACAGATCCGGAGATCTTGCTGGCCAGGGTAGTTGACTTACACCTTCTAGAGCACGTTGGGTGGCACGGGATACATGCGGACGTGCATTGTCCTGTTGGAACAGCAAGTTCCCTTGCCGGTCTAGGAATGGTAGAACGATGGGTTCGATGACGGTTTGGATGTACCGTGCACTATTCAGTGTCCCCTCGACGATCACCAGTGGTGTACGGCCAGTGTAGGAGATCGCTCCCCACACCATGATGCCGGGTGTTGGCCCTGTGTGCCTCGGTCGTATGCAGTCCTGATTGTGGCGCTCACCTGCACGGTGCCAAACACGCATACGACCATCATTGGCACCAAGGCAGAAGCGACTCTCATCGCTGAAGACGACACGTCTCCATTCGTCCCTCCATTCACGCCTGTCGCGACACCACTGGAGGTGGGCTGCACGATGTTGGGGCGTGAGCGGAAGACGGCCTAACGGTGTGCGGGACCGTAGCCCAGCTTCGTGGAGACGGTTGCGAATGGTCCTCGCCGATACCCCAGGAGCAACAGTGTCCCTAATTTGCTGGGAAGTGGCGGTGCGGTCCCCCACGGCACTGCGTAGGATCCTACGGTCTTGGCGTGCATCCGTGCGTCGCTGCGGTCCGGTCCCAGGTCGACGGGCACGTGCACGTTCCGCCGACCACTGGCGACAACATCGATGTACTGTGGAGACCTCACGCCCCACGTGTTGAACAATTCGGCGGTACGTCCACCCGGCCTCCCGCATGCCCACTATACGCCCTCGCTCAAAGTCCGTCAACTGCACATACGGTTCACGTCCACGCTGTCGCGGCATGCTACCAGTGTTAAAGACTGCGATGGAGCTCCGTATGCCACGGCAAACTGGCTGACACTGACGGCGGCGGTGCACAAATGCTGCGCAGCTAGCGCCATTCGACGGCCAACACCGCGGTTCCTGGTGTGTCCGCTGTGCCGTGCGTGTGATCATTGCTTGTACAGCCCTCTCGCAGTGTCCGGAGCAAGTGTGGTGGGTCTGACACACCGGTGTCAATGTGTTCTTTTTTTCCATTTCCAGGAGTGTATTACACGAAAATGCGCGGGCGCATACAGCGCGAGCTGTGGCTGCTCTGTTCGGTCGATGGGACTGGGAAGTACTGTACCATCCGCCACACTCCGCGGATTTAGTCCTTGTGAGCTTGATTTTATTCCGAAGATGAAGGAACCACTTCGTGGCATTCGCTTCAGAACTGTTCCAGAGATTCGACAGGCAGTAGACAGCTCCATTCGCACCATCAACAGAACAGGCTCTGCTAATAGTATACTACGCCTACCATATCGCTGGCAACAGATTCTACACAACGCTGGTGACTACTCTAAAGGACAGTAATAGGTGCAAACAAGTAACGCTTTTGTATCGGTTGTGAATAAATAGTTGCCACTATTTAAGTTCCAACCCTCGTATAATAATGATGCTTCATCTTTGTGTAAGTACAGATATATTTTCGACAAATGCTATCTTGCCACTTACAATTGTCCTACTTGTAACTGTTTAGTCACCAACAAATAATTGTTTGTATTTATACAGTGATCTCCATGAATGTATAAACACCTGAGGATGGAAACAAGCCCGAAACCGGTCGTGTGACAAATAAATAAGCTTTGCTGATGTGTAGAATAATTTCTAATTTTGTAATGCGAGGAAAAAGTGAAAGGTAGAAATTTTAATAAAAGGAGAAAAAGCACTTGTAAACGGTCAGCATGTACCCACATTTCCGTAGGAATGCGTAATGCGAATATAAAATGATTCTTCTTCACATCGTTACAATTACTTGTCTAAATGATCTATGGAACATTAAACTTTCTAACAAACGTATAAAAACTACGCTCGTCAGCTGTTTAGAGCCTGCCTGATCAAACTTCTAAACAGCTGAACCCCGGCCAGCTTCTTCGCGTACCGCCAAGGCGGGGGGATTCGTAGCGTTGTTCGTAATGAACGCCTAGACGCCAAATACTTTCTGTGCCATACAGCCCTCCCAGATTCGTGCAAAAGGGAAACTCACGTCGCTACCGAATTCTTCTGCGATTGCCCACGTGCCAGAAACCACAATGTGATCAAAAGTATACGGAAACACCCAAAAACATATTTTTTCCATATAAGGTGCATTGTGCTGCCACCTACTGACAGGTACTCCATATCAGCGACCTCAGTACTCATTAAGCATCGTGAGAGAGCAGAATCGGGCGCTCCGCCGAACTCACGGACTTGGCACGTCGTCAGGTGATTGGGTGTCACTTGTGCCATACGTCTGTATGCGAGATTTCCACACTCCTTAACATCCCTAGGTCCACTGTTTCCCATGTGATAGTGAAGTGAAACGTGAAGGGACACGTACAGCACAAAAGCGTACAGGCCGACCTCGTCTGTTGACTGAAAGAGATCGCTGACAGTTGAAGAGGGTCGTAATGTGTAATAGGCAGACATATGTCCAGACCATCACAAAGGAAATCCAAACTGCATCAGGATCCACTGCAAGTACTATGAGAGTTAGGCGGGAGGTAAGAAAACTTGAATTTCATCGTCGAGCGGCTGCTCATAAGCCACACATCACGCCGGTAAATGCCACACGACGCCTCGCTTGATGTAAGGAGCGTAAGCATTGGACAACTGAACAGCGGAAAAACGTTGTGTGGAGTTATGAATCACGGTGTCCAACGTGCCGGTCCTATGGTAGGGTGTGGGTATGGCGGATGCTCGGTGAGCATCTGCCAGCGTGTGTAGTGCCAACAGTAAAAATCGGAGGCGTTGGTGTTATGGTGTGATTGTATTTCATGGAGGGGGCTTGCAACCTTTGTTGTTTTGCGTGGCACTATCACAGCGCAGGCCTACATTGATGTTTTAAGCACCTTCTTGCTTCCTACTGTTGAAGAGCAATTCGGGGATGGCGATTGCATCTTGCAACACGATCGAGTACTTGTTCATAATGCACGGCCTGTGGCGGAGTGGTTACACGACAATAACATCCTTGTAATGGACTGGCCTTCACAGAGTCCTGACCTGAATCCTACAGAACACATTTGGGATGGTTTGGAACGCCGCCTTCGCGCCAGACCTCACCAACCGACATCGATACCTCTTCTCAGTGCAGCACTCCGTGAAGAATGGGCTGCCATTCCCCAAGAAATCATCCAGCACCTCATTGAACGTATGCCTGCGAGAGTGGAAGCTGTCATGAAGGCTAAGGGAGGGCCAACACCATATTGACTTTCAGGATTACCGATGGAGGGCACCACGAACTTGTAAGTCATTTTCAGCGAGAGGTCCGGATACTTTTGATCACAAAGTGTACGTAAGTAACGGTCTTCAGCTTGTGTTTTTGGTGCCGGCCGGAGTGGCCGAGCGGTTCTAGGCGCTACAGTCTGGAGCCGCGCGACCGCTACGGTCGCAGGTTCGAATCCCGCCTCGGGCATCGATGTGCGTGATGTCCTCAGGTTAGTTAGGTCTAAGTGGTTCCGAGTTCTGGGCGACTGATGACCTCAGAAGCTGAGTCGCACAGTGCTCAGGAGCCGGTTTTGTGTTTTTGACCACTACGAGACAGATCTTCAGCAATGATTCTGCTTCTGAAAATTCCAGTGATTGCGCTGTGGTGTACCCCAATTCGGTGGTCAGCTTCTCCATGCTGTGATTGCCGTGAAGTGACAATGAGCATGCGGCGTAAACTGGAAATGTTTCGTCGAAGTACCCGAACAGACTGAACAGTGCACATGTGCAACATCATACCGCACAAATGATTGGCAGCAAACTACGCTTTACTGCACTGCGAACACAGGAATACTTCTACCTCAATTACGCTAGTAGCTGTACGTAGCAATTTTCTGTCTCCAAAACAGTATTGGAAAAGAAATTTCTGACTAAAACACCGCAAGCTATGGAAGTCATGGAGGCGACGATAAACTTTTTAGGAATAGATGGGCATGGTATCCAACAAAAGTGAGTCCAATTAAATGTCTCTCTCTCTCCAAAAAGAAAAACACTGTTGCTATCTATTATTGCTCTAACCCAATATTATCTGTTTCTGGTTCTTAACTAAGGAAAAACATACTGTAACGTGTCTGGTACACCTCTATCCTCGATTCTGCGCAACTTCACTTACATTTTCTTTCAAATACAAAGTGGCCAGTACTGACTGTTGGGTGGTGGCTGATATATTCCCACGCGATGTTGGAGAATCTGGGACATCCCGTGTCTACTGTGGAGATGCAGCAAGAAGGCTTTGCTCATGTTGGGCGGCAATTCTGGTGTGGTTCCCAGAGCTGATCGCCATATTCTGAAGTTGACGGGTGGCTGCAATGTTGCCTTAGCACCCAAGTGCCCAACAGAGATATAGCAACCACCTCTCCCACAAAACGTGAGAAATTTAGCACCTTCTCGCGGTACTTTCTGTCTGGCCAATCCTGTGTATTATCTCCCTTGTAGACACTGTGCATTCTTCGTCAACAATAATAAGCTAGGTACCAACCCCATAAACTGTCAATAACTGTCATATCTGGGGAAGCTTTGTAGCACTCCCCTCTGTTCTAATGCTTCCAGACACTTTTATGTTCGCCATATTGGCAGCAACTTGCTGCTGCCCTTCCAAAGAGAGTCTGAACATGCAAGTGTTGGTTTCTGCTGTAGCATGAGGTTTTATTTTCATGCTTCAGAGATTGCACTCTAGACAGGTCGCAATTTAAATGATTCTTTCTGCATTTCGAACACATAGTTCTTTGGTTCATAATTAAATTCAATGCTTCACGTTACATTTTTTTTTTCCAAGAATCATTTGCAGTAAGATTCGATGTTGGCTTTGAATTTGAATAAAAATTCAATTACTCTGTGAAATCGACTTCCATTTATAAACCCCACAATTTCCTACAATTTGTCCCACGATCTGGCGACTCTTGTTTAACGAATAGAATCAGGAATACACTAAAGTGATATTATCAGTGTGTTGATGTTTCCTCTGAGCACAGTGGCCAATTTACAAATGGAATGATGTTGCATAACATGCAAAGCTGGTTATTGTGATGACGAGTGGGTAGAAATCGCTGATATTTATTTTTGTGCTCAAAGCGTTACCAACGCAAATCAGTTTCAGTACCCTAGGGCATTAAGACAGCGCTCACCTGCTTGGTGCATAATGAAATAAAACACGACATTCTTTTTCGTTCTTGCTGTTTTCGTCTGAACCTTCTATAGGACACATGTTTTCCAATTGTTAAATTAACGTATTCCACACTTCCCTTGACGTTTTCATGTCGCGCCGGTAACATGTAGGAAGGTATGACGCATATTGGGCGTGAGGAAGCCCTCCATATTCCACTGGCAGGTAGCGGCCTATCGTCTTATTGGAATATGGGAAAGCAACTGAAGGTAGAAACCAATTTTCCACAAGCAATTTGTCACATGCTCCAATCTTTACACATGCCTGCTTCAGATTTGCTACCAAGTGAAGACCAGAAAGGACGACTGTACATATGCTTTCGTATTTTGGAGAACGGCGGTTCAAATCCCGGTCAAGTTTCTTAGTGCTTTTCCTAAATTGCTTAAAGGTAGTCCCGGGTGGTGCTTTTCAAAGGCCACGTCTGATTTCCTTTCCCATCCTTACCTAATCCGAACAGGTGTCCCGTCTCGACATTTACATACGTACTCCGCAAGCCACCATGGGGTGCATGACAGAGGATACTCTGTACCATCCTCATGAATGGAGCGATGGAGGAATGATTGCCCGCATGTTTCTGTGCGAGCCCTAACTTCTCTTATCTTTTCTTCGCGGTCCGTAAGTAAGTCATACGTTGGTGGCAGTAGAACCATTCTGCAGTCTGTCGCAAATATCGGTTCTCTAAACTTAATTTATAGCGTTTCGCAAAAAGGGCGTCTTTTCCCTTGCAAGGATTCCCATTTGAATTCACCGAGCATTTCTCTCAACAGTCGGGTAAGAAACGTAGCAGCGCACCTCTGAATTGCTTCGGTGTGTTTCTTTAAAATTAACTGGTAGGGACTCCAGGCACCGGAGCAGCAGTTAAGAACGAGTCGCACTTGTGTCCCACACGCGGTCTACTTTAGAGGTGAACCACACTTTTCTAGACTTCTCCAAATAAACCGAAGTCGACCTTTCACCTTCCTTATGTGGTCGTCCCATTTCATACCGCTTTGCAGTGTTATGCCTGGATATTTAAGCTACGTAGCCGTATCAAGCAACACATCACTAATATTATACTGCAGTGTTACAGTACTGTTTTTCTTTGTCATCTGCATTAACTTACACTCTCCCACATTTAGAGAATTCATCATATCAAACAGAAATTGTGTCCAAGTCATTCTGCATCCTCCTACAGCCACTCAACGACGACTCTTTCCTATACATCACAGTGTTATCAGCAAACAGCCGCCGATCCCTGCTCACCCCGTCCTTCAGGTCGTTTACGTATAAAGAGAACAAGAGTGGTCCTGCCACACTTTCCTGAAATCAATTGATCTGTAATTGCTGCCAGTCCGTATAAGTGGGCGAAACATGTAGGAACTTCAGAACCGGATAAACAGGACGTTTCCGAGCATTGAAAAATAATAGCTTCCACTCAACATTTGCTGATCACCTAATAGCGTCAAATCACCACCCACTGAACACAGAAACTGGTTTAAAAATTCTTAAAAGTCATAACAGTCAGTACCATAAATTAACGACAGAATAAAATTATCACCAAGTTACGTACAGTGGACAATACGACGAATTACCTAACGTTCGCTGGTGATTTTTGTCTTTTATCGTCACCGATTACGACACAGACTTTGTTTTTCTCTAAAACAACAATGTACTTTTTCTGTGGGATTTGAAAGAAAGGAGAAGTTCAGCGACATAAGATCTCGAATTTGATCAAATAATATCGAGATAACAGCACCGCAAACCACTGCCCCGCTGTTAGCAGAACAGGTTCGAGAAACGTCTGCCCTATTATACCAAATGTAAGGACACACGGTAACTCAGGTATGGTTCTTCTATGTACATGTGAGCTTGAAGGCTATCAGTCTGTGTCCTCCTGTATTAGCAATCAAATAATTTGCTCGTAAAGCTATTGAGACATTCAAAATGTACAAGATAGTCCAAAAAGTGCATGTTTTTTATGGCGAATGTTGCCAAATTATCAGAACGGCGGTGTAATTGTATGGTGAAAAGTATTCATATCGTGCCAAGTACTCACGATGTGTATTTGCAAACATTAAAAAACATTCTAAAAACTGAAACTGTGGCGAACAAAATACACCAGAGGAAAAGAGCAACTGATGAAAGAAATTAAACTAATATTTTAGCAGCAGTAACACACAGTGTTAATGTCAATAAGAGGCATCTCGTAAGTACGAGACGGATCAACAGAACGTGTGTTTTGCGAACAGTACATGCCACTGCATTTCATCACCTTCGCGTTTCATGGTAATGACTTACAAAATTATATATGACGGTAGTATCTGTTCCCGAAAGAACAGTTACCGTGGATGACCATGCGGCTTTGCTAGAAATGAAATGATAATTAATATCTTTCGGGAACAGATACTACCGTCATATATAGTTAAAATATGACTTCCCGGCCATTGACCTTCTTGTGCGAACCCACACGCTATGCCCGAACTCGTACGGGACTTGGTAGATTAATCTGCCACGAGTAATGAGTATGATGGGCAAACATCTATTAGGCGTACTACGAATGTAGTGGTGTGGACATGTTGGGAATGTGGATCTCACGGGGAGCATGCAAGGGATAGGTCCCTGCAGACGCACTATCCTCTGTGCCCGCGGTGGCTCAGATGGATAGAGCGTCTGTCATGTAAGCAGGAGATCCCGGGTTCGAGTCCCGGTCGAGGCACACATTTTCAACATGTCCCCAATGAAGTACATCAACGCCTGTTTGCAGCTAGGGTGTCCATTTAATTATCATTTCACTTACAAAATTGGTTAAAGTTCTCGAAATGTTACCCATTGTTAGCTGAAAATCGACGCTGACTCAAATAAGTGGCTAAAAACAACGTTCTTCGTCTGTCAACGTTTGGTGAGTGTTTTCCAAGACCTGCACAATTGGTCCCCGTTTTATTCGCAAAAACCTAAACAGACTCACTATCTCGAGTTCCTAAGACATACTGCATATGCAATTATTGGAAGACATCCCACTAAGCGTAAAGCAGTCAGAGCTGTACCAACATGACGGATGTTCCTCTCGTTCCGCACATGTAATGCTATATTAAGACAACATTTGGAGAGCATTGGAACGGTCGTTCAAGAAACGCAAAATGGTGTGCGTACTCGCCAAACTTAACACTTTTGAAATTTTGTCTCTGGTGAAATTTAAAACAAGAGGTCTGTTAGGAACCACCGAAGGCTGCCGAATGCATGAAGTGCCATATAACGCGCGCCTGTGGTGCCGTTAACTGCAGATGAAATTGAAAGTTCAGTATCGTTTCTCCAGAATCACTTTATAGCGTGCAGCAATGTTCAGGCTCAACATTTTGAGCACTTGGTATGAACAGATGTGTACCTGAGTTACGTGTTTGTCTACGTTTGGTATAACAGGTCAGACGTGCGCGGGGCCCTTTTCTCCTGACTGCGAGAGTGTGGTTTGTGGCGCTGTTATCTTGATAAAATTTGGTCAACTCCCCTACATGTTATATCGTTGACTTTCTCTTAGAAGGTTCTTTCAAATGACACAGAAAAAAGTATACAGTTCGATTACAATACAGCGAGTCGTTGTTGTAATTTGACGACTGTAAAAGATAAAAATTGCTTGCGAACGTCAGGAAATTCGCCGTATTGTCCGCTACAGCTGGACGAAAAAGGCACCTCGATATATTTATTAATGTTGGATATATTTTTGGGTGGCCTGTCTTAGCTGCCTCACTCTGTATATCCGTTATGTTAGTATTTGCAAACTTAACGCAAGAGTAATACCTTTAAACATATTGCGAGTGAACAACATATCATGTCTCAGCCCAGTGATACATATCTTAAGTGTGTACCGTAAATAGACTAATGTAAAATATTTAACACTTAATGACTGCTTCGTTTTCAAAATGAGAACGGTTTTGAGCCAAAATACATATAACCTGAATGAAATTTTCACTCTGCAGCGGAGTGTGCGCTGATGTAAAACTTCCTGGGAGATTAAAACTGTGTGCCGGAACGAGACTCGAACTCGGGACCTCTGCCTCTGCCGATAGGGGTGGTTCAGGCAAACTGATCTGTACCTGCTCCTGCGTCTCACACGACTTAGTTCCAGAGGTGGCCGGTGCGTCGTTGGTATCCAGTGGTAACTGTCCCGGCGCTGATGACGTGGCCGAATCGACGTCCGCCCTACCGCGAATGTCTGTGGCACTGCTTTCCACCTGAACTGGCACCTCCGCCTCGTAAACATGTTCCGGCTGCCGGGGTTGTGGTACAGTCCCCGCGACTACCTCACTCAATAGCGGAACAAGTCTTTCACTACCGTCTGCAGGACGTTCCCGTGGAAGCTGAAATGGACGTCGACGTGTGCAGTTCATCCGCAGATGCTCTGTTGAATGGCAGATCGAACAAGTAGGAGGTTGTCCAATATAAGTTACCCGCGCGCGACAGCCGCCAATGACAATATGCAAAGGTATATGCTTTTTTAAGTCTACAAGTACACTTCTTACGCCGCTGGTAACTTGGTAACGGCATGCACTCGACCATTTTTCATTGGTAATCGACAAAACGGCACCGTACAGTCACAGAGAACGTGAAATCAGATCATTAGGGCACTCAGCTCAGGTGACGCATTAAATACCCTGACGGTTCTCACTCCGTATCTCGAAGGCACGACTTGGACATTACTAATACTACCATCATTATGAGGAAATGATCACATCAGCATGCTCCTCAACAAATCTCTCGTGTTACTCGAAATAAATTCGAGAAATAATGAGTACTGCACAAAGTGCCATTGAAACGTGTCGGCTATATCTTCAGGCAATTTCAAATCCTCAGAAATCCACTCGTGAATTTCAAACGCCGTCGGTCGCAATGCAGCGCGATCGTAAACACATCGGACGGTGTTCGCTCTGTTAATTGTCGACATCGTACTTATAACAGTTATTCAGAACAAAACGTAAACAGCGCTCACATACGCAGCTCAGCTCCCCACCTCAGCACCACTCGAGATGTAAACACAGGCCCGCGCTACCGCCCGTCACCGCGCGATGTGCACTGGCCGAGTACCCGATGACGACTGACAACAAACCATCTGAGCTACCCGAGCACGACTCACGACCCGTCCTCACAGCTTCAATTCCGCCAGCACCTCGCCTCCTATCTTCCAAACTTCACAGAAGCTGACCTGCGAACCTTACAGAACTGGAAGAGAGGATATTGAGGAGACATGGCATAACCTACAAAAGAGGTTAAAACAATAATCTTTCACGAAGAAAAGAAATGAAAAGCCCGTGGAAGATAACACATGAAGTGATGAAACGTGTCTGGATAAACCAAAACGTATAAACCAGTGTCTAGGATAATTTCTCTCTAGATTTTTCTTAGCAGGAGTAGAAATATGCCGAGGTAGAACATTTAAAAGATGATTATTTCTTGGTTCTGTTACTCAAGAAATAATCTCCAATTACCACGTCGTCGACGATATGTTAATTCGTAATTTTGCTCTATTATTTATTCAGCTTATACTCTAGCCTCGATGGATGACAGCTATCGAGGCAGGGTATGTGATACAATGCCTGTCTTCAGTCACTAGGGTGAAGTATCGGCTTTGAAGATGTCTGGTAAGTAATAACATGTTTACGCTTGAAAAGTTCGTTCAATTCGAAGATATACCAAACACTGGCTTTTAACTCAAGTCCACAAATTTCACTTTTTTGTCAATGAGTTTTGGAACTTCTCCAAAACACTGTTCCCACAATCTGTACTGGCTTGTGTGGAATCAGCTAGCTGCACGGTCATTTGCAAACCGCTCGTTTTGTGTCGTGGGCCGCGCGGGGTAACCGTGCGGTCTGGAGCGCCTAGCCTCGGTTCGCGCGGCTCCCCCCGTCAGAGGTTCGAGTCCTCCCTCGGGCATAGGTGTGTGTGTGTTGTCCTTTGTGTAAGTTAATAAGTTAGATTAAGTAGTGAGTAAGCCTAGGGACCCACATCTACATCTACATGATTACTCTGCAATTCACATTTAAGTGCTTGGCAGAGGGCTCATCGAACCACAGTCATACTATCTCCCTATCATTCCACTCCCGAACAGCGCGCGGGAAAAACCTTTCTGTTCGAGCTCTGATTTCTCTTATTTTGTTTTGATGATCATTCCTATCTATGTAGGTTGGGCTCAACAAAATGTTTTTGCATTCGGAAGAGAAAGTTGGTGACTGAAATTTCGTAAATAGATCTCGCCGCGACGAAAACCGTCTTTGCTTTAATGACTTCCATCCCAACTCGCGTATCATATCTGCCACACTCTCTCCTCTATTACGTGATAATACAAAACGAGCAGCCTTTCGATGTCCTCCGTCAATCCCACCTGCTAAGCATCCCACACCGCGCAGCAATATTCTAACAGAGGACGAACGAGTGTAGTGTAAGCTGTCTCTTTAGTGGACTTGTTGCATCTTCTAAGTGTCCTGCCAATGAAACGCAACCTTTGGCTCGCCTTCGCCACAATATTATCTATGTGGTCTTTCTTACTGAAGTTGTTCGTAATTTTAACATCCAGGTACTCGGTTGAATTGACAGCCTTGGGAATTGTACTATTTATCGAGTAATCGAATTCCAACGGATTTCTTTTGGAACTCGTGTGGATCACCTCACACTTTTCGTTATTTAGCGTCAACTGCCACCTGCCACACCATACAGCAATCTTTTCTAAATCGCTTTGCAACTGATACTGGTCTTCGGATGACCTTACTAGACGGTAAATTACAGCATCATCTGCGCACAACCTAAGAGAACTGCTCAGATTGTCACCCAGGTCATTTATATGGATCAGGAACAGCAGAGGTCCCAGGACGCTTCGCTGGGGAACACCTGATATCACTTCAATTTTACTCGATGATTTGCCGTCTATTACTACGAACTACGACCTTCCTGACCTTAGTACTTGGGTCCCATAGGAACTTACAACACCTTTCCAAATTTGCGTCGTCTGTGTTGCAGTGACCGCAGTGAGACCACGCACACAAACAAGACTCCCGGATAGTATGAAAAGTAAATACTTTATTAGAAAATGACAGAAAATAAGGAAATTCACTAAACAAAGATGTTCAATAAGACGGATGCATACAAAAAGGATAACCTTCTTGATTTGACTTTAAAATGGAAATGATGAATCTCTAGCTTTATAGTTCCTGGAGCTGTTGTAATTCTGATAGGACATCTACACTCCTGGAAATGGAAAAAAGAACACATTGACACCGGTGTGTCAGACCCACCACACTTGCTCCGGACACTGCGAGAGGGCTGTACAAGCAATGATCACACGCACGGCACAGCGGACACACCAGGAACCGCGGTGTTCGCCGTCGAATGGCGCTAGCTGCGCAGCATTTGTGCACCGCCGCCGTCAGTGTCAGCCAGTTTGCCGTGGCATACGGACCTCCATCGCAGTCTTTAACACTGGTAGCATGCCGTGACAGCGTGGACGTGAACCGTATGTGCAGTTGACGGACTTTGAGCGAGGGCGTATAGTGGGCATGCGGGAGGCCGGGTGGACGTACCGCCGAATTGCTCAACACTGGGGCGTGGGGTCTCCACAGTACATCGATGTTGTCGCCAGTGGTCGGCGGAAGGTGCACGTGCCCGTCGACCTGGGACTGGACCGCAGCGACGCACGGATGCACGCCAAGACCGTAGGATCCTACGCAGTGCCGTAGGGGACCGCACCGCCACTTCCCAGCAAATTAGGGACACTGTTGCTCCTGGGGTATCGGCGAGGACCATTCGCAACCGTCTCCATGAAGCTGGGCTACGGTCCCGCACACCGTTAGGCCGTCTTCCGCTCACGCCCCAACATCGTGCAGCCCGCCTCCAGTGGTGTCGCGACAGGCGTGAATGGAGGGACGAATGGAGACGTGTCGTCTTCAGCGATGAGAGTCGCTTCTGCCTTGGTGCCAATGATGGTCGTATGCGTGTTTGGCGCCGTGCAGGTGAGCGCCACAATCAGGACTGCATACGACCGAGGCACACAGGGCCAACACCCGGCATCATGGTGTGGGGAGCGATCTCCTACACTGGCCGTACACCACTGGTGATCGTCGAGGGGACACTGAATAGTGCGCGGTACATCCAAACCGTCATCGAACCCATCGTTCTACCATTCCTAGACCGGCAAGGGAACTTGCTGTTCCAACAGGACAATGCACGTCCGCATGTATCCCGTGCCACCCAACGTGCTCTAGAAGGTGTAAGTCAACTACCCTGGCCAGCAAGATCTCCGGATCTGTCCCCCATTGAGCATGTTTGGGACTGGATGAAGCGTCGTCTCACGCGGTCTGCACGTCCAGCACGAACGCTGGTCCAACTGAGGCGCCAGGTGGAAATGGCATGGCAAGCCGTTCCACAGGACTACATCCAGCATCTCTACGATCATCTCCATGGGAGAATAGCAGCCTGCATTGCTGCGAAAGGTGGATATACACTGTACTAGTGCCGACATTGTGCATGTTCTGTTGCCTGTGTCTATGTGCCTGTGGTTCTGTCAGTGTGATCATGTGATGTATCTGACCCCAGGAATGTGTCAATAAAGTTTCCCCTTCCTGGGACAATGAATTCACGGTGTTCTTATTTCAATTTCCAGGAGTGTATTACTGATGGCAGTCAACCTCATTGTTGATATCTGTCACTGATAACAGTTAACTGGAATTTTTCCAAGTCCAGTCAGACGTCTATCACAGATAACAGTTAAGTGGCGCTGTTACAAAATCAAAGTTAGACCGTCGGTTACCGTCCCAGGTGTGCAAAGTCCGCGTGAGGCTGACGTCGGTGGAGGCGAGGGCTGGCTGCGACTGCGACTGCGACTCTTCTGTGCTCGATGTGCTGCTTCTGCTGCTGCGAACAGCCTCGTTGGTTGGAGCTGCGGCTTGGGTTATCGCTCAGTGGCCAGTTAAATACTAGTCTGGCCGACTGAAATCCCCTGTGTATTTGCAAACAAGTACTATGCGAACAGGAAATCGTTAGAGAATTCAATATTCCAGAGCCACAGCGTCAAGAGTGTGCCAATAATAACAAATTTCCGACATTATGTCTCACCACAGACAACGCAGTGGCCGACGACCTTCACTTAACGACCGAGGGCAGCAGCGTTTGCGTTGTCAGTGCTAACAGACAAGCAATATTATATGAAATAATCGCAGAAATCAATTTGGGACGTATGATGAACGTATCCGTTAGGACACTGCGGTGAAATTCGGCGCTAATGGGCTACAGCAGCAGACGATTGACGTGACTGCCTTTGCTAACAGGACGTTATCACCTGCAGTGCCTTTCCAGGGCTCGTGATCTTATCACTTGGATCCTAGACGACTGGAAAACCATGGTCTGGTCAGATTTCAGTTGGCAAGAGTGATGGTAGGGTTCGAGTGTGGCGCAGAGCCCATTAACCCTTGGAGCCAAGTTGTAAACAAGGCACTGTGAAAGCTGGTGGTGGCTCCATAGTCGTGTGGCCTGTGCTAATATGGAACGTTGACAGGAAATTGCTATGTTCGGCTTCTTGGAGACCATTGTCAGTCATTCATAGACTTCATGTTCCCTAACAACGATGGAGTTTTTATGGATGGCAACGCGCCATGTCACTGGGCCACAATTGTCCATGATTGGTTTGAAGAACATTCTGGACAATTCGAGCGAATGATTTTGTCACCCAGATCGGCCAACGTGAATCCCATCGAACATCAATGGCACATAATAGAGAAGTCACGAAATCCTGCGCTGGCAACACTTTCTCAATTGTGGGTGACTTTAGAGACAGTATGGCTCAGTATTTCTGTAGGGAACTTCCAACGACTTGTTGACTCCATGCCACGTTCAGTTGCTTCATTAGGCCGGGCAAAAGAAGGGCCGATACCACATTTAGATTTTCTGTCGCCTTCCTAAACCGATTAGCGTAGTTTGCTTTGAAAACTACATGGCCCATCTCTTTCTCCACCCTTGTTCTCTGCATTCAGCGACCTCGTCGTCGACTGAACGTTAAATCGCGAGTCTCGTTCCTTTCCAGTTTTCCTAAATTTCTGTTCCTGTGAGTCGACAATGAGGCCCTCTGCTTGTCTAGATTTCATTCGTCATGGTGCCATCTGTTCTTCTGGGATCCTGAGGTAGATAATCGTATTCTCAAGTAGAGCATCACTGTTTTAATTGGTGATTTTCTGCCGATTACTCGAAACTACACGCAGCATCTTTTGCGTTTGGCACCAGCTGGTTATTCCTCTTCGACAGTGTACGTAAACTGTCAATTACTTGTTCAGTCAGCCACGGATAATTTTAAAATGAAAATTGTTCACGTGCAGCGGTGGTTAAAGTATACTGTGAAGAGCAAAATGACGCTATCCAAAACCGGCTGCGTACATACTGTGGTACACCACGGCCCACAGATGACAGGGTTGATCGACGGCTGCAGAGATGTGTACAGGCGAACAGACGTGCAACTGTGGAGCAGCTGACTGGCCGTATGAAGCAAGGGGCTACTAACAGTGTCTCTCGAATGAACGTTGCTGCGTATGGGCCTCCGCACGAGGCGCCTGGTTCGTGCACTGAAGCTGACCGCTGTTCATCATCGACGAAGGCTGGAACTTGCGCGCCAGTACCGCATGTTGACATAGTGGCGGCAGGTGTCCTTTTGCAGATGAATCACGTTTTATGCTCAATCGGACATATATCCCCTGGCGTGTACGGCGTGAAACGTCTGTAGGCAGGGACCCTGCAAACCATCGCCGGAAGGGTCCAGACTGGAGCCTTTGTTGTGTAGTCTTATCATTCTGGAAGACACAATCAATCAATGCATATATGGATGTGTCTTTTGGAACCATGTCCACCCCTGCATGCGGTTTATTTTTCCTCGGCGCGATGGCAGCTACCAGCAGAGCAATCCAACGTATCACACAGGTCACAGTGTAGGTGCGTGGTTCGAAGAGCACCAGGATGAGTTAACTGTACTCCACTGTCCACCAAATGCCCTGAATTAAAACCCAATCGAGAATATGTGGCATGTTCTCATTCGGGCTGTTCTCGCCAAGAAACGTTGCAGAGGTGGCCACGTCAGTTCAGTCATCATGGTTCCACGTCCCTGTCGCTACTTTCAGAACCTCACTGACCCTCGTGCTGTACGTCTCGCATTGGTCCGTGCTGTGAAAGGTGGCTATTCAGGATTTTGAGAAATCGTCTCACTAATCCGACTGGACAATGTATTAATACTAGTACGATTACGTCACTTCTTACCGTTAAAAGCATAAACCGTACTAGAAATTACACCATTCACCAGATTTGATACTAAAAAACAAACAAAACGTACTCTGACTCAAAGCCAACAGCTATATCAGTTCTAGCAAATGGCGGAGTGATGTCTGCGCTTTATTCCAAGCACTACATGCCTTCGCTGTTTTAAGCATATCGGAGAATCAGGAAGTGGTTCATATTGTCTGTTGTGGGGGTGCTAACTGCCGCTCCCCTGCTGATGAAGAGTCGGCCGACATGCACCCTGTGCGTGTGTGCACTCTGAGTGCCGCGGCAGAACGGCGCCAACGTCGCTGCGCTGCAATGAGCTGATCGCGCAGCGACGGCAACCACGTCACAGCACTTTGGCATCTGAGGTCGCTGCATTACTACGCGTTTTGGCTTCTACGTTTTGGCGATTGCAAGCCATGGAATTTTTGCCTACTGTGAAGGAATCTTCGCAGAACGAAACGTTGTCGGATAACGAGCCGAACAAATCATATTTACGGTACTGCTCAATAACGTGTGGTCGGAGGCCACTGATCCCTACACCAAAGCTCTCGTAAGATATTTTTGAACAACGTCGGAAATGATGTCGATGGAGTCCTGGTTCATCGTTTATTGCAAATAATGCAAAACAAGAATGGGATTACTTTGTAAACATCTTGGTTAGAGTGTCTGTGATATGATACGTGGGCTATCATTGAAGACTTTGGTGGAATAAACACGTAAGACATCTCCACATAATTTCGAATAAAAGACAGAAAAACCGTCCTAAAACTGGAGAAAATTTTTTTAAATCCCTCTTGTCTCTTCCATCGTTTATTTAGGCCAACAGTACACCGTAACATCTTATTAAATAAGCAAACAAAGATTTCTTATGAAAATTATTGAATTTAGATAAAAACGGCCTAGTTGCACCAAAAAACTTTGTTTATCGAATATGATGTCAAATAAATAAACAACTGACCAAAGAAACACCAACTATCAGCTCTTTACAGGTGAATGAGGAATCTGAGAATTGCAAAAAAAGGCATACCTAATTAAAGTCATAGGTCTGGGAGTCTAATAAAACGTTCATTGTGCTTCTCCTTTTGATGAATGTAGCATCCGTGAGAGTTTTGTCTCAGACCAACTTATCACGCTCGCACGTACTTCATAGCAAGTTTATATTTCACAGACTGAGCTGGGAGGGGGGTAGGGGGACAACCTATGTACCAGGACACGTTGCATTGTTGCCAAATTTATTCAAGATGGCGGCGATGACGTCATCCTAGATGGTGGCATGTAGACTTGGCAACATCGCATGACGTCATCCAAGATGGCGTATTTTGGTGGGAAAATAGTCCACTTGTGCTACTTCCACTAACCTAACCTTCAGAAAAAATGGCGGGAAGTTTGAATTTTGGAGGTAAAATAGTCCAATTGTGCTACGTCCACTAACCTAACCTTCAGAAAAAATGGCGGGAAGTTTGAATTCCAACAGGATAATGCACACAAAGACCATACTTGTCTTTATTATTATTATTGATTATCATTCATTAACATTCATTATCATTCATTAACATTCATTATCATTCATTAACAATCATTATCATTTATTAACATTCATTATCATTCATTGTCACGCCGAACATCACACTATCCGAGCCAGGCCACGCGAGTCGTCTGTCACCGTCCTAACTCAGTGCGGTCCAACACACGTTAAGGCCGCATTCCATTGCTCGCCGGCCTATATGCGACACATTCCCACCTTCACGTCTGTTGTCAGGATAGCAGAGAGCGAGTTCACATACACACACACCGTCCGCACACATCTCAGCGCTTCTCTCCCCCTCTTAATCTAAAACGAACATTTGAAAATTAAAAAAAAAAAAAAATAAGAGCCCAGTCAACCTCTCCGAAATTGTATAGTGCCCCCAATAATAGTTAACGCTCGCTTTCGTGTTTTCTAAGCTTATTTGTAAATTCAAATTCTTACCCTAACAGAACTTGTTCACCAAAATAATACTGAATGCGCTCCCCACCTTCTACCATTCCAGCTCTCAACATACGCAAATGTTCTTAACCCTCCTATATTCCAGCACAACCGATTAATCTTTCTTGTTCCTTCTTATCTAATTTACTGGTCTAATTTCCTAAGGACCCGTTAACGTTGTACCATCCTGCTTTTCTTTCTGATGCTTCCTGTGCTTACTTTTACAGAGATCACTAAATTACCTCCACAGCCCCCCTCAATCTACACACACACACACATACACACACACACACACACACACACACACACACACACACACACACACACACACACACACACTTACGGTCATCCTCTCTACTCATCCCGTAACATAAGCATTAGTAACTTTACAATCCATTATATACAAACTCTACACAATGTACCAATTCTCTCAACTCCTAAGGAAGCATTGTGAACCTGCTCTTTCTTTCTACACACGCCACACTCAGCTGTAATCAGCCCTTCTGCATCAACGGACGGAAGTCCCTCGCCGGCCGGGGTGGCCAAGCGGTTAAAGGCGCTACAGTCTGGAACCGCGCGACCGCTACGGTCGCAGGTTCGAATCCTGCCTCGGGCATGGATGTGTGTGATGTCCTTAGGTTAGTTAGGTTTAAGTAGTTCTAAGTTCTGGGGGACTGATGACCTTCGAAGTTAGGTCCCATAGTGCTCGGAGCCATTTGAACCATTTTTTGGAAGTCCCTCTCAGAACTGTTCCACAAATTCGGCGATCGCTTCCCCTCAACACAAATGTGTTACTCTCTCTTCTTCTTCCTTACCTGCTCGCTTTTTTTCCACAAACTTATCCAGACTCATAGACTACAAGAATACACCAATTTTTTTTTCTACGTACAGCATCCTTCAAACCACTCAATAACTAGAAACAAACAGACCAAAAATTATATTCGCACTCTCGAATACCGAAGTCGTTGATCTCATTATACTTATACAGTTAAATCTTACGATCGCGGTCTCATTTGATTGGCATTCCACAACGAGCTAAGTATCGGAAATACACTATCTTGACCGCTGTTACTCTGGAAATATCTCTACCGTCCTTACGACTTCCTCTCTACTCGTCACATAACATAATCAATATTAACTTTACAGTGCAGTATATACAAACGCTACACAATGTAAACCACATTAACTTCACAGTACAGTATATACACATTTGACACAAAACAGTGCACTTATCCAGTATATCTCTACAGCATGCGAAAAAAATATCCTATCCTTACAGCGTCTATATACAGCAATGCTCCCCAATCCTACTAAAGCACCGTCAACCTGTTCTCTTTACAGACCCAACACTCAGAGCTAATCTTCCCTCTTACATCAGCGGACCTAAGTCACCCTCAGAACTCTTTTTTACAAATTCGGTATCGTCCCCTCCTCAGCACAAACGCCTTACTGTCTCTCCTTCCTTATCTGTTCGCTTTTCTTCATCCTCAGATTCATAGACTGCAAGAACACATGTACTTTCTCCATAATATTACACCATTTTATCTGTACTTCTCAATATCATGCACTGGGAAACACCCTACCGATCACTAGTTCATCATAATTCCCAAGATATAGACTTCAAATCAATTCTCTACAAACGCCGAACTTTATCTATGTGCAGCATGCTGTAAAGCACTAACTAGAAACAAACATACGCAAAATGATATTTCCACTCTCGAATACCAGTCTCAGTCATGTAACATTTTCGAGATCTTGGCTATAATTTACACATCAACTAAGGTCTTTCCCAGGCCTAGAGAATAGACAAGCATGTATCCAACACACCACAATCGATCTTCACTCAGCTAAATAAAGGAAGCAAATGTGCAGGAGTAGTCAACAGAACAATCTACATCCCATATAATAACACACCAACCCAAATCAATCATCTTCTCAAATTCTGACTTGATCACAAAAGCCGCCCAACACATAATATTACTTCGCTATTCGGTCATCCAATGGACATCAAAGTTCGCTCTTACAGATCCATACACCCCAACAGGTCTCAGCACTCGGACAGCTGCTCCAGTTATTTATTATCATTTATGATCATTTATTATTATTTATTATGATATATTATTTATTATTATTTATATCATGTTACCTAACAAAATGGCTCCAAGTTCAACTGTGTTTAACTCCTGTGACAACCACCAGAGCACTCTGCCATCACATCAGTTGATTACGCAATTACCATTTTTCAAGACAGCTGCACCCAGTGTGAAACGTGTCACCTTTCCCGAACCTGAATGCTACATTAAAATTCCAACTTGGCTTTAGTCACACCCTACACAGCGTTCAATTGATCCCATTTCCAGATCTTTGCACATCTGATATATGCAATTTAAGTCGGAGAAAGACATATCTGTTACCTTCTGCAGCCTGTCTACAAGCAGAATGACCTCAGTTACTGGAAAAAGGACCTTATCTTGACCATTCGCCTGAAATTCAAGCGCCGCCGGCGGCATGTCAAAGCCACACATCTGTCCATCTAAACAGCGATCCACTAAGCCCCAGGACCAGCATGCCGTAGTGGGCTCTCTCTCTATACCTGCTCTCCAGCTATTGTCTATAGACATACACTGCACAGACGGATTCCTGAATAGCGCAGATCTCTATCCTCCCCTGCATCTCCAACTCGACATGTAAACAGTGTCTCCCCCAGCCAACAAAGGCGCCGTCATTCACGATGCGCCGAAAATTCTGTCAAAACTCACTTTCTCAGCAAAGATGAGTATTCATTTAGAACAAATAGACAAACATAGCTCCAAACAGAAGTCATACATATTATTAAAAAGAAAAAAAATGACCACAAAAGTGCAGCTCTGTGTTGTCGATCGCACAAGGACAAGTGGCGAACGGCTGCGTGAGGTCGGTATCTGCAGGTTTGAACGTGGTGCCGGAAGTGTTGCAGGGAAATGACCGACCGTTGTGTGATTCAGCTCTGAGGGAGTCAATTTTGGCGGGGAACGTGTGGAGTCGACAAATGCATGTGGTGAGCGGACAAGGGGTCACTGTGACGTCAAATTGACAAGTTCCAGCGTGTCCAGCAAAAACATGTTTACGACGTGGGACCGATCGCTGGGCTCGCTCCCCACGCTAGTGGCCGGCCGTCTCACGTGACAGGCATAGGCAGTGTCTCCACTAGCTGGCCAGGGGGTGGCGAGGATTTGAACTAATTCAGTTGGAGCGCAGACGTCGTGGTGACTGCACTGCAATATCAAAGATGTGTGTGCTGGCTGTGTTGGAGAACAAGTGATGACCGTACTGCTTGAAATAAAGTCTTCAGTCTCTTCCCCCCCTGCAAAATCAAAGGACGTGAATTACGTTACTATAAGTGCAGTTTATTATTTGACGCGATTATGATAGGCTACCAGTGAAAAAAAAAGATAAGTGACGGAGAAAGATCGTACATCTGATCAATTATGGTGTTGGGGATTTGAACATGTGATAGATTTTTGTTATGGATGTAAGGAGAATGGCTTTCTCACCGAGAAAATCGGACATCTTGAATTAATAATAAATGATAATAATACATAGAAGTACAGTTTTCGAGAGAATATCGTGTTGGAATTTGAATTTGGCGCAATTTTCTAGTGGAGGAAGGCCTATAATAATAAATGATAATGGATGATGATAAATGATAATAAATGATAATGAATGTTAATAAATGATAATAAATGATAATGAATGATAATAAATGATAATGAATGATAATGAATGACATTGAATGATAATGAATGTTAATAAATGATAATGAATGATGATGAATAATAAACAAAAGTAAGGTTTTCCAGCTATTATCATGTTGGAATTTGAATTTGGAGGTAATTTTCTAGTGAAGGTAGGCCTATAATAATAAATGATACTAAATGATAATGAATGATAATAAATGACAATGAATGATAATGAATGTTAATAAATGATAATGAATGATAGTGAATGTTAATGAATGATAATCAATAATAATAATAAAGACAAGTACGGTCTTTGCGTGCATTATCCTCTTGGAATTCAAACTTCCCACCATTTTTTCTGAAGGTTAGGTTAGTGGACGTAGCACAATTGGACTATTTTACCTGCAAAATTCAAACTTCCCGCCATTTCTTCTGAAGGTTAGGTTAGTGGACGTAGCACAATTGGACTATTTTCCCGCCAAAATCCGCCATCTTGGATGTCGTCATGCGATGTTGCCAAGTCTACATGCCGCCATATTGGATGACGTCATCGCCGCCATCTTGAATAAATTTGGCAACAATGCAAGTGTCCTGGTGCATAGGTTGTCCCCCTACTGAGGGGTGCTTATAAAGTTATTCTTCAGGAGAAATTAACGTAGTTGTGTCTTGCTCAATTACAAAATCATGGCAGATTAGTTGTGATAATGATACGCTACAGAGAAGTACATGCTTACGTTTCATGGAGTATTCAAAGAATCTCTACTTTAAAAAAGTAAACTTCTTGTGTCTCATCAATCACAGTGAACTCCTTGGATGTGTTTTCCATGGTGGGATGTGGCTAATGATTCTTTCCCAAACACTCAACATCGTCATGTCCTTTCCTCATATTCTTCTCCCTCAGCGGCTCAGAATTCGTCTGCTTGGCACGGGCTTGGCGACCCCAGGGTCCCCAGTTGGGAACTGGAAAGCGCCACCAGTCCTCTACAACCGTAGGCTCTGGGTATGCTTCAGCTACCAGCATTCAGCGTGCCAGTGGAACGCTATATGTGACAGGGAACGGGGATCAAGGCTTGACAGCCTGAATCGTGATTGTGGTAACTACCTCTATAACAAACTCCTCAGTCCCAAGGTGTGCTGTATCCTGATGAGATGCAAGGCTGTTGAGGTGGAACAAACATTAATGAGCAACCTCTCGGGAACTAGCTGCACCTTAGCTGTATAAGGCTTAACTAGCAGCTTTGTCTATGTAGACCTTCATTTCCCTAGCTGCTCATGGGACCAGCGTTGTACCTTCGAAATTTTTTCTTCCTTCTCCCAGCGGATATGGCAGCTTGGAGGTACCAACACCAAATCGACCAAGAGGGCTTGTGTCGCAGCTCTCCACACTTGAGAATTATGCAGTGTCTTTCACTCTCTAGTAACAGAAAACATGCTGGTGGCCGGAACATATTTCTTACAGTTAAACGAAAAGAGAGCAGCTTTGAGAAAATTTCACCTTTCTACAAACAAAAAGATTAAGAGGTCATCTCTGATGCTTATAAAACTGTCAAGCGCTTGCGAAACGGGACCCTGTTGGTAGCAACGAGTAATTCCAACAAGTGAATAACACCCAGAACGCTTAGTGCCGCGAGGAGTACGCAATTGAAAGTGAACTGTACAACACCTTGATCTGCAGCAAATGTGTTGTGACTTGCAGGAACCTGGCTGAAATTCCCGAGAAGAACTGAAAGCTGAGTGGTCCTGGGAATTGTAGATGTGCAAAACATAATGTAAAGGTGGACGGCGATCTTGTCAAATCAAACTCGTTTACCGTAACTTTCAGCAGCACGAAACTTCCAGAACATTTTAAGGCTGGTTTCTTTTGCCTCAGTGTGCAGCCTTACTTTCCCAAATCTCTGTGTTGTTTATCTGCCAGCGCTTTGGACACATCTCGTTAGGATGTAAGGGAGATGCCACCTGTGGCAAGTATGGTAAGGTCGCCCATGAAGGAGTTGGTTGTTCATCTCCTCCAAAGTGTGCAAACTGCTCTACGGATCCCCCTGTCTGGAGTTGGGAAGGAAGATACAGGAGATTGGGACAACTAAGCGTCTCTTGTATGGTGAGGCCAAAAAGATATCTAAGTCCATACATAACCGAAGTTTGCTACCTTATTTGCGTCTGTTCTTAAACAGCCAGTTCAGAAGATCGATGCCACAAACAGAGGTTGCCAGTGTTAGCACTAGTACCTGTGTTTGTCAGTGTACTTGTGATGCTGCAGTTACTTCAAAGCCCGTACTCCTTCCCAGAAAATCAGAAAAGGCCATGCTTGTCTTAGCTGGAGAGCTCCCTGCTCCTCCACAGGTTCAGACTGGTCCACAGTGGCTCGGGAACCTCCCAAGCCAAAAAAACCGAAGGCTAAAGCGAAAAATCAGCTGCCAGTATAGGTTGGAAGCAAGCAGTCTGAAGCCATAGAGAGTCCTACCTATAAGGCATGTATAGTGACTCATCTACAACGAGCCGATGGACTTTGATGTCAGCCTGAGGCACTCATCTCGTCCCAACACTGGGCCTCCACACACTATCGGCTCACCTCCATGAAGGAAAGAGAGGATGAAAGTGCCGCGACCATGACAGACAGCTCCCAAGTTACAGTGGAGCATTAATGAGTTCAGGACACATGTGGAGAAACTGAAACTATGATCCCAGGAACGCTCCCTGTGCTTGTGTTTGAAGGAAATACATTTTAAAGCATCTGACGCCCCTTTGGGGCTATACAAACTATTGCAAGGATGACCTGACTGCGGAAAGAGACAAGTGAGCAGTCGCATCTTTGGTCGATAATGTGCACCACTCCTCTGTTCTTCCCGTGGCTACTGACCTGCAGCTGGTTGCACTTGAAACTCGTGTGTGTCAAAGCATCACTGTTTTCTTACTATATTTACCTCTGTATGATGCGATTGACTCTGGGGCTCAAACAGATCTAATAGAACAATTCCCGTGACCACTCCTCCTACTGGGAGACTTAAATGTCCCTAATGTATTATGAGGCTCGAACTAAACTTACCCTAGGGGTCGAACCTTGGAGAACCTCATGATGCCTCAGAAGTTGTGCATCCTGAATGTGGGCAGTCCCACTCACATCTCAGCTATTACTGGCTTGTACTCAGCTATCGATCTCTCTTTCTGCTCTCCCACCCATGCAGACTCAGTGCAGTGGGAAGCAACTGACCTACATTCCAGTGACCATTTCCCATTGTGAATCCACCTACAGGATTGCTTGATCAGAAGCCACAAAAATAAACTGTCAGCAGGGCTAAATGGACACTGTCCGGGCAGCTGGCTGACTTTGGATACCATGACGACACTAAGGAATTCGTGGACCAAATCATACAAGCGATTCGTCGTGCTGATGACTTATCCATCCCAAAGTTTTCATGTCATATTCGAAAGCAGCCTGTACCTTGGTGGGCTGATGAGTGCTTAGGATAGGTGTGCAATCTTCAACACTTTAGATACCGTACGTTCATGATTAGATTACGGATGCACAGTTTATGGACGAGCAAGGGCTTCTTATTTGTAGACGCTGCCCACCATGAGATGATAAGCTGTTCACAGGTGCTTATCAGACCAGCCCCATACCCAGACGCTGTGTTGAGGCTGGTGAATCGCCACTTACAATCCAATGGCAACTCCTCATGGTGCGTCAGCCACGTAAGTTTCTCACAGCTTCGGATTCATCTGCATACTATACTGTTGCACGACCACCTTTTGTATAATGGTCATGAGCAAAAAGGCCACTTGGGATCTTCATGCAGTATGTGCTGGAGGTGGAGGAAGTGCAATCCAAACTCCAGGGTTGTAACTGTCTCTGCCCTTGTTACTAAAGAGGCCAGGGTAATTTTCCGTTTAGTGCAGTAAAAGAGAGATTGCACTCCAGCATGTTTTTAATACACTATTTTATGACTTTTAAATGAGCACCACCACTTCGCATCCGTCTTTATGGATGGGTCGAAGCAGGGGCTCCGTTGGTTTGATCAGTTGTTTTCCAAGATCGCGTCCTCAAGATTCGGTTGGCTCCAGAGTTCACTGCGTCTGATACAGAACTATTAGCGATTTTGAGGGCACTGGATCAGATGAGATGCGCTACGCCTGCTAAATTCCACGTCTGTTACGACTCCATGAGTACCTCTCAGTCTCTGAATATCTGTTTCCAGCTGATAAATTACTTCCAATTGAATACCACGGGGCAGAATTATGCTGCCCTCAGGAGTTGTCTCGAATTTAAGCCGGTGCTGGGCTATTGCATAAACCTCGAGGACATTGTTGGAGTAATTCTACTAGTGTACATTTATGATAATGGCGCGGCTATGGTCACCGCATGGAACCTCTCCTGGGAGTACAGTAGCTTGTATTTGATTCACCACTGCCCATTTACTGTAATCCTCGCAACCTCACATTGACGATGCGACACAGAGATTGTACCACGATTGAATACTACAGGATCCATGCTCACTTCTCTCCAAGAGTCTAATGCAGCTACGGTCACCACATGAAAACTCCCTGGAGGGTCCAGTAGCTTGTACCCGATGCACAATTGCCCGCTTACTGTAAACCTCACACTGTCACATCGACATTGCGATGTAGAAATTTCATCGCAATTGAATACTACAGGAAGACTTCTCTCCAAGAGACTAATGCCAGCCCTCAGGAGTTGTCTCACGATTATGTGGGTGCTGGGCTATTGCATAAGCCTCGAGGACATTGTTGGAGTCTTTCTACTAGTGTACATCAATGATACTGGCGCGTCTATGATCACCACATGGGATCTCTCCTGGGAGTCCAGTAGCTTGTATGTACGGACCACTGCCCATTTACCATAACTATCGCACCCGCACATTGACAATGTGTCACCAAAAATTACTTTGTGAAAGCACTGTCCAGGCTCCATTCCGACTTCTTTCCAAGAGATTAAGCCGCCTAAGGAGCTGTTCGCCAATAGGCGGGTCCTGTGCTACTGCAGAGCTTCGAGGACATAGCCGGAGTCAATCTGCTAGTGTAAATCTATGATACTGGTAACCACATGGAGCCACTCCTGGGCCAGGAGCTTATAACTGATTTACCATTCCCCATTTACACTAACCCTTGCACCCTCACATTGACAATGCGACACAGAGATTGTATCGTGATTGAAAAATACAGGCCATCTGCCTACTTCTCTCCAAGAGAGTAACACGGCGACGGTCACCGCATGGAACCTCTCCTGGGAGTCCAGTAACTCATATCCCAAGCAACACTGCCCGTTTACTGTAACCCTGGCACCTTCACTTTGACGATGCCCCACAGAAATTGCATCGCGATTGAATACTACATGCTCCATTCCGACTTCTCTCCAAGAGACTAATTCGGCTATGGTCACCACATATAACCTCTCCTTGGAGTCCAGAAGCTTATACCCTACGCACCACCACAGGTTTACGGTAATGCACGCCTCCTCACATTGGCATTTCGACAGAGAAATTCCATCGCGACTGATAACTACAGCGTCAATAAGGGTGTGAGGGTTACAGTAAAATAGCAGTGATGCAACGGAAATATGCTACTTGACTTCCAGGAGAAATTCCATACGGTTACCGTAGCCACGATAGTCACTTGGAGAGAAGAGGTCATGGAGCCAGTAGTATTAAATCGCGATGTAACTTCTGTGTTGAATCGTCAATGTGAGGGTGCGAGGTGCATCAAAATCAAGCTACTTGACTTTCAGAAGAAATTCCATATGAAGACAATAGCCGCGTTAGTCGCTTGGAATGAAGTCGGCATGAAGCCTGCAGTACTCAATCACGACGTAATTTTTTTGTTGCATCTTCAATGTGAAGGTGCGACGGTTCCAGTAAACTTGCATTGGTGTATCAGAAACAAACTATTTGATTCCTAGGAATTGTTCCATACGGTGACCGAAGCCGTGTTTGTTGCTTGGAGTGAAGTCGGCTTGGAGCCTGTAGTATTCAATCGCGACGCAATATGAGTGTATCATCGTCAATCTGAGGGTGTAGGGCTTACAGCAATCTGGCAGTGGTGCATCGCAAACAAGCTACTTGACTTCCAGTAGAAATTCCATATGCTTACCGTAGCCGTGTTAGTCGCTTGGAGAGAAGACGTAATGGAGCCTGTAGCATTAAATCGTGACGCAATTTCTGTGTTGCATCGTCAATGCGAAGGTTCGAGATTTACAGTAAACTGGCAGTGTTTCATCGGAAACAAGCTACTTGACTCCAAGGAGAAGTTCCATACTGACCGTAGCTGGGTTGGTCGCTTGGAGAGAAGTCGGCATGGAGGATGTAGTATTCAACCGCGATGCAATTTTAGTGTTGCAGCGTCAATGTGAGGGTGTGAGGGTTACTGTCAACTGGCAGTGGTGCATCGGATACAAGCTACTTGACTGGCAGGGAAAGTTCCATACGGTGACTGCAGTCGTGTTAGTCGCTTGTAGAGAAGTCGGTATGCAACCCTTAGTATTCATCGCCACCAAAATTCTGTGTTGCATCATCAATATAAAGGTGCGTGGACTACAGTAAACTTGCAGTGGTGCTTCGGAGGCAAGCTACTTAAGTCTGAAGAGAAGTTTCATAACGTGACTGTAGTCACGTTAGTCGTTTGGAGAGAAGTCGACATGGAGCTTGTAGTATTCAATCGCGACGAATTTGTGTCATGCACCGCCAATGTGACGGTGCAAGGGTTACAGTAAACTGGCAGTGGTGCGTCAGGGACAAGCTACTTGACTCCCACGAAAAGTTCCATACAGGGACCGTAGCTGTGTTAGTCGCTTGGAGAGAAGTCGACATGGAGCCTGTAGTATTCATTCGCAATGCAATTTCTGTTTGCATCTTCAAAGTAACAATGCGACGACTACCGTAAAGTGGCTGTGGTATATCGGAGACAAGTTACTAAAGTCCCAGGAGAAGTTTCATAAGGTGACCGCAGCCACGTAAGTTGCTTGGAGTGAAGTCGGCGTGGAGTCTGTATTATTCAATCACGACACAATTTGTTTGTGGCATCGTCATTGTGAGGGTGAGAGGTTTACAGTAAATTGGCAGTGGTGCATCGGAGCCAAGCTATTTGACAACCAGGAGAAGTTTCATACGGTGATCGTAGCTGCGTTGGTTGCTTGGAGACAAGTCGGAATGGAGGATGTCGTATTCAATCGCGATGCAACATCTGTGTAGAATAGTTAATGTGAGGTTGGTAGGGTTTCAGTACACTGTCAGTGATGCATCGAGAAAAAGCTACTTGACTTTCAGAAGATATACCATACTGTCACCGTAGCGGCGTTAGTCGTTTGGTGAGAAGTCGGCATGGAGCTGATAGTATTGAATCGCGACTATACTTCTGTGTTGCATCGTCAATGTGAGCGTCCGAGGGTTACAATAAACTGTCTGTGGAGCATCAGAAACAAGCTAATTGATTCCCAGTTGCAGTTCCATACGGTGACAGTAATTGCGTTAGTCGCTTAGAGAGAATTCGGCATCGAGCCTGTAGTATACATCGCGACGTAGTTTCTGTTTGCATTTTGCGAGGGATAAAGTAAACTAGCAGTGGTGCATCTGAGACAAGCTACTTGAGTCCCAGGAGAAGTTCCAGAAGGTGACCACTTGGAGTGAAGTCGGCGTGGAGCCTGTATTATTACATCGTGACACAATTTGTTCGTTGCATCTTCAATTTGAGGGTGCGACGGTTACAGTAAACTGGCAGTGGTGCATTGGATATAAGCTACTTGACTACCAGGACTAGTTGCATAAGTTCACCGTAGCCGCGTTGGTCACTTGGAGGGAAGTCGGCATGGTCCTGTAGCATTCGATCGCAACGCAATTACTGTGTTGCGTCGTCAACATGAGGATACGAGGGTTACAGTAAACTGGCAGCGGTGCATCGGAAACAAGATATTTGAGTCAAAGGAGAAGTTCCATAAGGTGACCACAGCCGCCGCGTTAGTAGCTTCGATAAAGTCAGCGTGAAGTCTGTAGTATTTAATCGCCACTCTATTTCAGTGTTGCAACATCAAAGTGAGAGTGCAAGATTTACAGTAAACTCGCTTTGGTGCAATGAAAAAACGTTACGTGACTCACAGGAGGAGGTCTACATCATGACCGCAGTCACAGTACTCGGCTGGGGAGATGTCGGTATGTATGCAATGGTATTCAATAGTGACGCTATTTCACTGTTACATCGTCAATGTGGGGGCGTGAGGGTTACAGTAAACTGGTAGTGGTGCATCATTCCGAGAAGAAATTCTATACGGTGACTGTAGCTCGTTAGTCGCTTGTAGTGAAGTCGGCATGGAGTCTGTACTATTCCAACGCGACACTATTTGTTTGTTGCATCGCCAAGGTATGGTGCGAGGGTTACAGAAAACTGAAAGTGGTGCATCGAAAACAAGTTACTTGACTCCCAGGAGAATTCCGTATGGTGACCGTAGATGTGTTAGTCACTTGGAGTGACGTCGCTATGTTGCCTGTAGTATTCAATCGCGACGTTGAGGGTGGTAGTGTACAGTAAACTTCCAGTGGTGCATTGCAATCTAGCTACTTGGCTCCTAGAAGAAGTTCTGTACGGTGAGGATATCCGCGTTAGTCTCTTGTAGTGAAGTCGGATATAGACTGTACTATTCCATCGCGACACAATGTGTTTGTTGCATTGACAATGTGAAAGGGCGCGGGTTACAGTAAACTGGCTGTGGTGCATCGTAAACGAGCTAATTGACTCGCAGGAATAGATCCATACGATGACCATAGCTGCGTTTATCACTTGGAGTGAATTCAGAATATTGCCTGTAGTAATCAATCGCGACGCAAATTCTGTGTCGCATCAACAATGTGATGGAGCATGGTTTACAGTAATATGGCTGTGGTGCATCGGAAAGAAGCTACTTGACTCCTAGAAGAAGTTCGATACATTGACCGTAGCTGTATTACTCGTTTGGGTAGAAGGCGGCATGGAGCCTGTAGCATTCAATCTCTACGAATTTGTGTGACGCATCGTCAATCTGAGACTGCAAGGATTACAGTAAACTAGCAGGGGTGCATCGGTACAAGATACTTGGCTTCCACGAGAAGTTCCATATGGTAGCCGTTGCCACGTTAGTCGCTTGGAGAGAAATCGTCATGTACCCTGTACTATTCAATCGCTACGAATTTGCGTGACACATCGTTAATGTCAGGGAGCGAGGATTACACTATACTGGCAGTGGTGCATCGGATACAAGATACTTGGCTTCCAGGAGAAGTTCCATATGGTGGCCGTAGCTGCGTAAGTCGCTTGGAGAGAAGTCGGTATGGCCCCTGTAGCATTCAACTGCTACGATTTTGTGTGACGCCTCGTATATTTGAGGGTGCAAGGATTACAGTAAACTGGCAGTGTTGCACCGAATACAAGATACATGACTCCTAGAAGAATTTTCATATGGTGTCCCTAGCTGCGTTAGTCACTTGGAGGGAAGTCAGCAAGCAGCCTGAAGCATTCAATCGCTACGATTTTGTGTGACGCATCGTTAATGTGAGAGTGTGAGGGTTACAGGAAACTAGCAAAGGTACATCTGATACAAGGTACTTGGCTCCCAGGACGAGTTCCATAAGGTTGCCGTAGCCACGTTATTCGCTTGGAGAGAAGTCCGGATGGAGCCTGGAGCATTCAATTACTACGATTTTTTGTGACGCATCATTAATGTGAGTTTGCGAGGATTACAGTAAACTGGCAGTTGTGTATCGGATACCAGATACTTGGCTCCCAGAAGAAGTTCCATATGATGGCAGTAACCGCGTTAGTTGTTTTAGAAAAGTCTGCATGGAAAGCGTAGCGTCAATCGCTACGAGATTATGTGACGCATCATTAATTTGAGGGTGCAACTATTACTGTAAACTGGAAGTGGTGCATCGAATACACGGTACTGTAACAGTATTAGTCGCTTGGAGAGAAATTGGCATGGAGCCTGTAGTATTCAATCGAGACGCAATATCCGTGTTTCATCGTCAATGTGAGGGTGCGAGGGTTACAGTAAACTAGTAGTGGTGCATCGAAAACAGACTCCTTGACCACCACGAGAAGTTTCATACGGTGACCGCAGCCGCGTTAGTCGCTTGCAGAGAAGTCGACATGGAGCCTGTAGTACTAAAACCCGACGCAATGTGTGAGTGCGAGGGTGATAGTAAACTTGTAGTGGCGCATCTTAGACAACCTACTTGGCTCTCAGAAGATGTTCCATATTTTGAGCGTAGCCACGTTAGTCGCTTGGAGATAATTCGCCATGGAGCCTGTAGTATTCAGTCACGTCGTAATTTATGTGTTGCATCGTCAATGTGGAGGTCTGAGGGTCACAGTGAACAGGTAGCGATAGTCGAGTTATTTGCTTGGGGAGAGGTCGTCCTGGAGCCTGTAGTATACAATCGCAACCTAATTTCGGTGTTGCATCGTCAATGTAAGGGTGCGAGGGTGACAGTAACCTGCAACGGTGCATCGGAGACAAGCTGCTTTACTATCCGGAGAAGCTCCGTATGGTGAAAATCTACCCGCATTAGGCGCTTGGAGAGAAGAAAGCATGGAGCCTCCAGAATTCAATTGTGACGCAGTTTCTGTGTTCGTCATTAATAGGGTGCAAGGGTTGCAGTAAACTGGCAGCGGTGCATCGGAAACAAGCTACTTGACTTTCAGGAGATGTTCCATAAGTTGAGCATATCCGCATTAGTCGCTTGGAGAGAAGTCAGCATCGGCCCTGCAATATTCAATTGTGACGTAGTTTCAGTGTTGAATCATCAATGAGAGGGTGTGAGGGTTACAGAAAACTGGCAGTGGAGCATGGGAAACAAGGTACTTGACTCCCACCAGAAGTTCCATAAGGCGACCGTAATCGCGTTAGTCGCTTTTAGAGAAGTCGACATGGAGTCTGTAGTATGCAATCGCGACGCAATTTTGGTGTTACATCGGCAATGTGAAGCTGCGGGGGTTGCAGTAAAGTGGTGGTGGTGTATCGGAAACAGGTTACTTGACTGACAGGAGAAGTTCCATACATCGAAAAGAGAAGTGTCACTCACTTGGAGAAAAGTCAGCATGGTGCCATTGATACACAATGATGATGAAATCTCAGTATTGCATCGCCAACGCGAGTGTGCGATGGTTACAATAAACTTGGAGGAGGTGCATCGAAATCAAGCTGCTTGACTCCCAGGAGATATTCAATACGGTGACTGGAGCCGCGTTATTCACTTGGAGAGTAGTCCGCATGCAACCTGAAGCATTCACTGGCGACGCAATTTCTGTGTTGCAACGCAAATGTGAGGGTGTGAGCATTACACTAAGCAGGCAGTGGTGGATCGGAAGCAAGATACTAGACTCCCAGGAGACGTTCCATTCTGTGACATCAGCCGTGTTAGTCACTTGGACAGAAGTCAGCATGGGGGCTGTAGTAGCCTGTAGTGTTCAACTGCGGATCAATCTCTGTATAGCAACGCGAAAGTAAGTCTGTGAGGGTCACTGTAAAGTTGCAGTGGTGCATCGGAAACACTCTTCTTGACTTCTAGAAAAAGTTCCATCCGGTGGCCGTAGCCGTGTTGGTCACTTGGAGATTAGTCAGTATTAAACCCGTAGTATACAAATGCGACGCAATTTCTATGTTGCATCGTCAATTTGAGGGTGCGAGGGTTACATAAAACTGGAAGTGGTGAATCAGAAACAAGCTACTTGACTCCCAGCAGAAGTTAAATAGTTTGACCATAGCCGCATTAGTTGCTTCGAGAGTAATCTGCATAGAACCTGCAGTATTCAATGACGACGCAATTTCTGTAATGCATCGTCAATATGAGGGTGCGACGGTTATAGTAAACTGGTAGTGGTGCATCGGAATCAAGCTACTTGACTCCCAGAAAAAGTTGTATATGGTCACCACTGCCGCCTTTGTCACTTGGTGACGAGTCGGCAAGGAATCTGTAGTATTCAATCGCGACGCAATTTCTTTGTTGCATCGTTAATGTGATGGTGCGAGGGTTACAGTAATCTGGCAGTGATGCATTGGAAACAAGGTAACTGAATCATATGACTAGTTCCATTCGGTGACTGTAGCCCCATTAATTGCTTGGAGAAAAGTCGGCATTGAACCTGTAGTATTCATTGGTGAGGCAATTTCTGTGTTGCTTCGCCGATTTGAGTGTGCGAGGGTTATAGTAAACTGGCAGTTGTGCATCGGAAACAAGCTAGTCGACTCCCACGGGAAGTTCCATATGGTGAACTTAGCTGCGTAAGTCGCTTGGAGATAAGGCTGTGTTGAGTCTGTAAGTTCAATCGCGGCACAACTTTTTGATTGCACCGTTAATGTGAGGGTACAAGAGATACAGTAGACCAGAGGGGGTTCATAGGAAACGCGCTGCTTTACCCTCAGGAGAAGTTAAATATAGTGACTGCAGCCTCGTTAGTCGCCTAGGGAGACGTTGCCACGGAATCACTAGCATTCAATCGCGACTTAATATCTGTGTTGCATCGTCATTGTGAGGGAGCAAGGGTTACAGTAAACAGGCAGTGGTGCATCGGAAACAAGCTACTTGCCTTCCAGAGAAGTTCCATACGTTAAACAAGCTACTTGCCTTCCGGGAGAAGTTTCATATGTTGACCGTAGCCACATTTGTCGTTTGGACAGTAGTCTTCATGGAATCTGTAGTATTTAATGGCGAAGCTATATCTCTTTTGCGTCGTCTTTGTGAGGGTCCGAGGGTTACAGTAAACTGGCATAGGTGCATCGGAAACAAACTACATGCCTCCAAAGAGAACATCCCATACGGTGACCGCAGCTACGATACTCGGAAGGAGAGAAGTCGTCATGGAGCCTATAGTGTTCAATAGCGAAGCAATCTCTGTGCTGCAACGTCAATGTGAGGCTGCGAGGGTTACAGTAAAATGTTAATTGTGCATCGAAAGCAAGCTACCTGACTCCCAGGAGGAGTCTCTTTCCGTAAAAGTAGCTGCGTTTATCGCTTGGACATTAGTCACGATGGAGACGGTAGTATTCAATCGCGATGCAATTTCTGTGTTGCATCGTCAATGTGAGAGTACGAGGGTTACAGTAAACTGGCAGTGGTATATTGGAAACAATCCACTTGACTCCCAAGAGAAATTCAATACGGTGGCCATATCCACGATTCTCGGCAGGAGGGAAGTCGTGATAGAGAATGTAGTGGCAAATAGGGAGGCAATCTCTTCTGCTGCATCGTCAATGTGAGGACGGGTGCGTTACACTAAAGTGGTAAATGAGCATCGGTAACAAGCTACATGACTCCAAGCAGAAGTTCTTTACAGCAACAGTAGCCACGTTAGACGCTTGGATGTTAGTGGGCAGTATTAAATCGTGATGCAATTTCTGTGTTGCATCATAATTGTGAGTGTGCGAGGGTTACAATAAAGTGGGAATTTCGGAAACAAGCTATTGTACTTCCATGAGACGTGTCAAATGGTACCAGTTGCCGCGATACTCGCATAGATATTAGTCGGGATAGAGACGTTAATATTCAATTGCGATGCAATTTCTTTGTTGCATCGTCAATGTGGGGGTGGGGGTTACAGTAAAGTGGGAATTGTGCATCGGAAACAAGCTTCTTGACTTCCAGTAGATGTTTCTTGTAGTAACAGTAGCCGTGTTAAGCGCTTGGCTACTAGGCGTTATGGAAACTGTAGTATTAAATCGCGAAGCAATTTCTGTGTTGCATCGTCAATGTGAGTGTGCAAGGATTACAGTAAAGTGGGAATTGTGCATCTAAAACATGCTATTATACTCCCAGGAGAGGTATCATACGTTACCAGTAGCCGCGTTAGTCACTTGGACATTAGTCAGCATGGAGACGGTAGTATCCAATCGCGATATAATTTATGTGTTGCATCGTCAGTGTAAGGGTGGGAGGGTTACTGTAAAGTGGGAGTTGTGTATCGAAAACAAGCTACATGATTGCCAGGAGAAGTTACTTACAGTAATAGTATCAGACGCTTGGATATTAGTCGGCACCTAGACTGTAGTATAAAAACGTGATGCAATTTATCTGTTGTATCGTCAATATGAGGGTGCGGGGGTTACAGTAAACTGGCAGAGGTGTATAGGAAACAATCTACTTTGACTCCCAACAGAAATTCAATTCAGTAAACATATCCATGATACTCGGCAGGAGGGAAGTCGTGATGGAGAATGTAGTGATAAATAGGGAGGCAATCTCTGTGCTGCATCGTCAATGTTAGGGTTTGAGGGTTACAGTAAAGTGGGAATTGTGCATCGGAAACAAGCTATTACACTCCCAGGAGAGGTATCATACGGTACCAGTGGCGCGTTATTCACTTCGACATTAGTCGGCATGGAGACGGTAGTATTCAATTGCGATGCAGTTTCTGTGTTGCATCGTCAACGTGAGGGTACGAGAGTTACAGTAAACTGGCAATGGTGCATCGGAAACAAGTTACTTTTCTCCCAAGAGGAGTTCAATTCGGTGACCTGAGCCATGATCCTCTGAAGGAGAGAAGTCGTCATGGAAACTCTAGTGTTCAATAGCAATGCAATCTCTATGCCGCATCGTCAATGTGAGGGTGCGATAGTTGCAGTAAACTGGCAGTGGTGATTCGTAAACAAGCTACTCCACTCTCAAGGCCAGTTCAATACGGTGATGGTGGACACGATGTTCGGAAGGAGATGAGTTGCCATGGAACCTGTAGTGTTAAAAAGCGAGGCAATCTATATACTGCATCGTCTATGTGAGGGCTGGAGGGTTACAGTAAACTGGGAATTGTGCATCGGAAGTAAGTTACATGACTTAAAGAAACCGTAGCCGCGTTAGGCACTTGGATATTAGTCTGCAGTATTAACCGCGATGCAATTTCTTTGTTGCATTGTCAATGTGAGGGTGGGAGGGTTACGTTAAACTGGCAGTGGTGCATCAGAAACAAGCTACTCCACTCTCAAGGCAAGTTCAATACGGTGATCGTGGCCACGACACGTAGAAGGAGACAAGTCGTCATGGAGCCTTTAGTGTATTATAGCGAGGCAATCTCTATGCTGCTTCGTCAACGTGAGGTTGGGAGAGTAACAGTAAAGTCGGAATTGTGCATCGGAAACAAGCTACATGACTCCGAGGATGCGTTTCTTACGGTAATAGTAGCCGTCTTAGTCGCTTGGACATTAGTCGGATGGAGACGGAAGTATTCAATCGCGATCAAATTTCTGTGTTATGTCGTCAATGTGATGGTGTGAGGATTACAGTAAACTTGCAGAGGTGGATTGGAAACAAACTACTTGACCCCCAAGATAAATTCAATACGGTGAACATTTCCACAATACTCGGCAGGAGAGAAGTCGTGATGGAGAATGTAATTATCAATAAAGATGGAATCTCTGTGCTGCATTGTCAGTGTGAGGCTGCGAGGATTACAGTAAACTGGTAGTGGTTCTCTGGAAACAAGCTACTCCACTCTGAAAGGAAGTTGAATACAGTGATCGCGGCCACGATACTCGGAAGGAGAGAAGTCGTCATGGAGCGCGTAGTGCTGAAGAGTGCGTCAATGTCGATGCTGCATTCTCAATGTGAGGATGCGAGGGTTAGAATAAAGTTGGAATCGTTCACCGGAAACATGCTGCATGACTCCCAGAAGAAGTTTCTTACAGTACATGTAGCCACGTCTGTCGCTCGGATATTAGTGGAGATTGAGACGGTATTATTCAAACCTGATTGAATATCTGTATTGCATCGTCAACGCGAGGGTCCGACGGTTACAATAAGCTGGCAGAGGTGCTTCTCGAACATCCTACACTACTCTCAAGTCATGGTCGATACAGTGGTCGTGGCCACGATAATTTAATGGAGAGAAGTCGTCATGGAGCGTGTAGTGGTCGATAGCGAGGCAATCTCCAGGCTGCATCGTCAATGCGAGGAAGGGAGGGTTACATTCAGAAATGTTCAAATGTGTGTGAAATCTTATGGGACTTAGCTGTTAAGATCATCAGTCCCTAAGCTTACACACTGTGGTGTGACCGCCAGACACCACACTTGCTAGGTGGTAGTCTTTAAATCGGCCGCGGTCCATTAGTATACGTCGGACCCGAGTGTCGCCACTATCAGTGATTGCAGACCGAGCGCCGCCACACGGCAGGTCTAGAGAGACTTACTAGCACTCGCCCTAGTTGTACAGCCGACTTTGCTAGCGATGGTTCACTGACAAATTACGCTCTCATTTGCCGAGACGATAGTTAGCATAGCCTTCAGCTACGTCATATGTTACGACCTAGCAAGGTGCCATTACCAGTTACTATTGATGCTGTAAAACATGTACCGTCAAGAGCGATGTTCACCAATTATGGATTAAAGTAAAGTATTCCAGCAGCTACGTACGTTTTTCGTTAGTCTCATTTCCTTGACCTGTTCCAGACCTCACGCCAGCCTGCGTGAGCTAAAACGCGTGCCTTTCGGCTTCCTCTCATAGTGGGTTGGCTGTCTTGCCGATCCACAACACACACTACTTAACCTAAGTTATCCTAAGGACAAACACACACACCCATGCCCGAGGGAGGACTCGAACCTCCGTCGGGACCAGCCGTATAGCCGAAGACTGCAGCGCCCTAGCCCTCTCGGCTAATCACGCGCGGCGAGGGTTACATTAAAGTTTGAATTGTTCATCGGGAACAAGCTACATGAGTCCGTGGAGTACTTTCTTAAAGTAACAGTAGCTGTGTTAGTCGCTTGGATATTAGTCGGAATGGAGACTGTAGCATTACATTGCGATGTACTTTCTGTGTTGCGTTGTCAATGTGAGTTCGCGAGGGTTACAATAAACTGGCTGTACTGATTCGGAAACAAGCTACTCCACTTTCAAGGCCAGTTAAATACGGTGATCGTGGCCACGATACTCGGTAGGAGAGAAGTCGTAATCCAGCCTGTATTGTTCACTAGCGAGGCAATCTCTATGCTGCAAGGTCAATGTGATGGTGGGAGATTTACAGCAAAGTTGGAATTGTGCATCAGAAACAAGCCACATGACGCTAAGCAGAAGTTTCTTACAGTAACAGTAGAAGCGTTAGGCGCTTGGAAATTAGTCGGCATGGAGACTGTAGTATTAAATCGCAATGCAATTTCGGTGTTGCATCATCAATGTCAGTGTGCGATTGTTACAGTAAACTGGCAGTGGTGCTTCGAAAACAAGCTACTCCACTATCAAGGCAAGTTGAATACAGTGATTGTGGTCACGATACTTGGAAGCTGAGCAGTCGTCATGCAGCCTGTAGTGTTCAACTGCGACTCAATCTCTATGCTGCATCGTCAATGTGAGGTTGGGAGAATTACAGTAAAGTGCTAATTGTGCATCGGAAACACGTTACATGACTCCCAGGAGACGTTTCACAGAAATAGTAGACTCGTTACTCGCTTGGATATTAGTCAGCATGGAGAAGGTAGTATTCAATTGCGATGCAATTTCTGTGTTGCATCGTCAATGTGTGGGTGGGAGAGTTACAGTAACGTGCTAATTGTGCATCGGTAACATGTTACATGACTTCCAGGAGACGTTTCACAGAAATAGTAGACTCGTTACTCGCTTGGATATTAGTCGGCATGGAGACGGTAGTATTCAATCGCGACGCAATTTCTGTGTTACGTCCTCAATGTGAGGGAGCAAGAGTTACAGTTAAGTGGGAATTGCGTATTGGAAACAAGCTACATGACTCACAGGAGATGTTTCTTACAGTAAAAGTAAATGCGTTACTCGCTTGCATATTGTTAGCGTGGCTCTGGCAGTATTCAATCGCGATGCAATTTCTGTGTTGCATCGTTAATGTGAAAGGGCGAGGGTTACTGTAAACTGGCAGTGGTGCTTCGGAAACAAGGTATTCCACTCTGAAACTAAGTTAAATACTCGGAAGGAGAGAAGGCGTCATGGAGGCTATAGTGTTCAATAGTGAGGCAATGTCTTTGGTGTATCGTCAATGTGAGGGTTGGAGGGTTACAGAATAGTCGGAATTGTGCATCGGAAACAAGCTACATTACTCCCATTGGAAGTGACTTCGAGTAACAGTGGCCACGTTAGGCGCTTGGATATTAGTCGGCATGGAGACGGTAGTATTAAATTCGTGATGCAATATCTGTGTTGCATCGTCAATGTGAGTGTGCGAGGGTTACAGTAATGTGGGAATTGTGCATCGTAACCATGATACTTGACTCTGAAGGGAAGTTCAATTTTTTGATCATAACCACAATACTATGAAGGAGAGAAGTCGTCATAGAGGTTGTAGTGTTCAATAGCGAGGCAATCTCTATGCTGCATTGTCAATTTGTTCGTGGGAGGGTTACCGTAAAGTGGGAATTGTGCATCGTAAACAAGCTGCACAACTCCCAGGACAAGTTTCGTACAGTAACAATATCCGCGTTATTCGCTTGGGTATTAATCGGCATGGAGACTGTAGTATTCCGTCGCGATACAATGTCTATGTTGCATCGTCAATGTGAGGGTGCGAGGATTACAGTAAAGTGGGAATTGCGCATGGAAATCATGCTCTTATACTCCCAGGAGAGGTATCATACGGTACCAGTAGCCGCGTTACTCACTTGGACATTAGTCGGCATGGAGACTCTAGTATTCAATCGCGATGCAATTTCTGTGTTGCATCGACATGGTGAGGATGCGAGGGTTACAGTAAACCGGCAGTGGTGCTTCGCAAACAAGCTACTCCACTCTCAAGGCAAGTAAAATACGATGATATTGGCACAATATTCGGTAGGAGAGAAGTCGTCATGGAGCCTGTAGTGCTCAATAGCGAGGCAATCTCAATGCTACATCGTCTATGCGATGGTGGGAGGGTGACGGCAAAGTGTGAATTGTGCAAAGAAAACAGGCTTCATGACTCCCAGGGGAAATTCCTTACAGTAATAGTAGCCGCGTTACTCGGTTGGATATTATTCGGCATGGGGATGGTAGTATGCAATCGCGTTTGAATTTCTGTGTCGCATCATCAATGTGAGGGTGGAAGCGTTACGGTGAACTGAAAGAGGCGGATTGGAAGTAAGCTGCTTTACTGTCGAGAGTAATTCAATACGGTGACCATATCGACGATATTCGGCAGTAGAGAAGTCGTGATGGAGAATGTAGAATCATTAACGAGGCCATCTCTTTGGTGCATCGTCAGTGTGAAGATGCGAGGGCTACAGTAAAGTGGGAACCGTGAATCGTAAACAAGCTACATGACTCCCTGGAATAGTTTCTTACAGCAACAGTAGCTTCGTTAGTCACTTTGATATTAGTCGGCAAGGAGACGGTAATATTCAATCGCGATGCAATTTCTGTGTTGCACCGTCAATGTGAGGGTGCGAGGGTTACAGTGAACTGGCAGTGGTGCATCGGAAAGAAGCTGCTTGTCTCATAAGAGAAGTTCAGTACGGTTACCGCAGCCACGTTAGTCGGAAGGAGACAAGTCGTGATAGAACCTGTAGTGTTCAATAGCGACGCAATATCTGTGCTGCATCGTCAATGTTAGGGTACGAGGGTTACAGTAAATTGGCAGTGGTGCATCGGAAATAAGCTACTTGAATTCCAGGTGAATTTTCATACGGTAAGAGTGGCCGTGTTAGTCGCATGCACAGAAGTCGTAATGGTGCCGGTAATGTACAATTTCGCCGCAATTTCTGTGTCGGATCGCCTATGTGAAGGTGCGAGAGTTACATCGGATACAAGCTACTGGACTCTCAGGGGAAGTTCCCTGTGGTAACCGTAGCTGCGTTTCGGAAACAACCTACTGGCTCTGAGCACTATGGGACTTAACATCTGAAGTCATCGGTCCCCTAGGACTTAGAAATACTTAAACCTAACTAACCTAAGGACATCACACACATCCACGCCCGAGGCAGGATTCGAACCTGCGACCGTAGCGGTCGCGCGTTTCCAGACTGAAGCGCCTAGAGCCGCTCAGCCACATCGGCCGGCAAACGAACTACTTGACTAGCCGGCCGCAGTGGCCGTGCGGTTCTAGGCGCTACAGTCTGGAGCCAAGCGACCGCTACGGTCGCAGGTTCGAATCCTGCGTCGGGCATGGATGTGTGTGTGCTGTCCTTAGGTTAGTTAGGTTTAATTAGTTCTAAGTTCTAGGCGACTGATGACCTCAGAAATTAAGTCGCATAGTGCTCAGAGCCATTTGAACTACTTGACTCTCAGGATAAGTTCAATACGGTGACCGTAGCCCCGTTAGTCGGAAGGAGAGAAGTCGGCATGGAGCCTGTTGATTACAATTGCGATGAAGTTTCTGTGTTGCATCTTCAATGTGAGGGTGTGAGATGTACAGTAAACGTGCAGTGGTTTATCAAGAGGCTGACACGGATATAGCCAGATCATCGAATTTCGCCTGGGAGTCCAGTAGCTTGTATCCTATGTACCATCACCCATTTATGTAGTCCTTGCACCCTCACACTGACAATGCGACATGGAAATTGCATTGTGATTGTAAACTGTTGGCTACATGCCAATTTGTCTCCAAGACTCTGTGACTATGGTCATGGCATGCAATCTCTCCTGGTAGTCCAGTAGATTGTATCTGATGCAGCACTGCACGTTTACTGTAAGACTTGCACCCTCGCATTAACGATTCGACACAGAAATTGCACTGCGATTGATAATTACAGTCTCCATGCAGACTTCTCTCCAAGAGAGTAACGCGGTTACAGTGTCCGCACGCAACCTCCCCTGTGATTCCAGTAACTTACACCCTATGCACCACTGCCCATTTACTGTAACCCTCACATTAATGATGGGGCTCAGAAATTGCGTCGCTACTCAATTATGCAATCTCCATGCCGACTTCTCCCAAAGAAACTAACGCCCTACGGTCACCACATGGAACCTCTCCATGGAGTTTATTAGGTGGTATCCAAAGCACCACTGCCCCTTTGCTGTAACCCTCGCACCATCACGTTTACATTGTGATACAGAAATTGCATCGCGATTGAAAACTAGAGGTTCCAATTCGGCTTCTCTCCAAAAGATTAAAGTAAGCAAAGCTTAGGAGATGGAACCACGCCTGGGGGTCCAATAGCTTATACCCGATGCACTGCTGACCGTTTACTGTAGCCCTCGCAGCCGCACTTTGACTATGCGGCACAGAAATTGCGTCGCAATTGAAAACTACCGACTTTTCTCCAAGAGACTAACGCGGCTCCCCTGGAAGTCCAGTAGCTTATATCCGTTGCACCACAAGCTGTTTATTGTAACTCTCGCAACCTCACGATGAAGATGAAACAGAGAAACTGCATTGCGATTGAAAACTACAGGCTCCATGCTGATTTCTCTCCAAGAGACAACGCGGCTACGGTCACCGTATGGAACCTTTCCTGGGAGTCCTGTAGCTTACATCCGATTCACTACTGCCCATTTGCTATACCCCTCACACCTTTACGCTGACGATGCGATACAGTAATTGAATCGCAACTGAAAACTAGATGCTCCATGCCGACTTATCTCTAAGAGACTAACGCGGCCCTCACGAGTTGTCTCTGCATTAGGCGGGTGCATCGCTATTGCATGTTGTCACATCATTGAATACGACCAGGCTCCATGCAGACTTCACCCCATGAGACTAATTCCACCCTGAGGAGTTGTCTCGCCATTAGGCGCATCCTGTGCTATTGCATAAGCCTTGAGGACATTGTCAGAGTACATCTGCTGGTGCACATCTATGATATAGGCGCGGGTAGGGTCACGAAATGGAACCTATCTGGGAGGACAGTAGCTTGAATCCTAAGTATCGCTGCCCATTTACTGCAGCATTCGCAGCCTCACATTGACGATACGACACAGAAATTCGTTGTCGATTGAATATGACCAGGTTGCATGCCGACGTCTCTCCAAGAAACTAATGTTGCCTTCAGGAGTTGTCTCGCCATTAAGCGGGTGCTGGTCTACTGCATAATCATCGAGGATATTGTCTAACTTATTCTGATAGTGTACATCTATGATACTAGCGCGGCTACCGTTACCGCGTGGTACGTCTCCTGGGAGTCCAGTAGCATGTATCCGATACACTGCTGCTCGTTTACCGTAACCATCCTCCCATAACTTTACGGTGCGATACAGAAAGTGCTTTGTGACGAATGCGACCAGGCTCCATGCCCACTGCTCTCCAAGGGACTAATGCCACCCTCAGGAGTTGTCTCGCCATTAGGCGGTTGATGGGCATATGCATAAGCGTCGAGGACATCGTTATAGTCATTCTGCGTCTACATTTATGATACTGGCGTGGCTACAGCATAGCATGAAATCTCTTCTGGTGGTCCAGTTGCTTGTATTCGAGGCACCACTGCTCGTTTAGTGTAACCATCGCACACTCACATTGACAATGCGACACAGATATTGCTTGTCGACTGCATACTACAGTCCATATGCCGACTGCTTTCCAGGAGACTAATGCCACCGTTAGGCGGGTGCTGGGCTATTGCATAAGCATCGAGGACATTCTTGGTGTCATTCTGCTACTATACGTCTATAGTACTCTCGCAGCTATGGTCACTGCATGGTAACTCTGCCGATATTCCATTAGTTTGATTCCGAAGCACCGCTGCCCATTTACCGCATCCCTCACATCCTAACATGGACGAAGCAACACAGAAATTGCTTTGTGATTGCATACTCCAGGCTCCGTGAAGACTTCTCCCCAAGAGACTAATGCCACCATGCGTAGTTGTCTCGAAATTAGGCGAGTGCTGGGCTACTGCATTAGCCTCGATGGCATTGTCAGAGTCATTCTGCTACTGTAGACCTATGATACTGGCGTGGTTATGGCCACCACATTGAACCTCTCCTCGGAATGTAGTAGCTTGAATCCCATGAACCGCTGCCCATTTACCGTAACCCTCGCACTCTCACATTGACGATGCGATACAGAAAGTGCTTTGCATGGAACACAGCCAGACTCCATGCCCACTTCTCTTCAAGATACTAATGCCGCACTTAGAAGTTGTATCGTTGTAAGCGGGAGCTGGGCTAATGCATAAGCGTCGAGGACATTGTTGGAGTTATTCTACTAGTGTACATCTATGATACTCGCACGGCTAGGGTCACCGCATGGAACCTCTCCTGGGAGACCAGTAGCCTGTAACCGATGCACAGCGCTGATAACCTTGGGCATTGAGCGCCCATAAGCTCCGAAAACACGTACTCTGTATCTACCTCTGTGAGATGCAATGGACTCTGAGGCTCTCACAGATCTTACAGAAGAATTTCCTCGACCATTTCTTGTACTGGGAGATTTCAATGGCCATCCTGTCTTGTGGGGGTCGACCTCCATTTACCATCAGAATCGGGTTTTGAAGAGCCTCATGACGTTTCACAAGGTGTGCATCCTCAACAGAGGTACTTACACTCATTTCTGTACCGCTACTGGGTCACTCTCAGCCATAGATCTCTCTGCTCTCCAGATCTCGAAGACTCTGGGAGGTCACTGAAGGCCTTCATTCCAGTGAGCATTTCCCACTCCTCATTCACCTACAAGATGGAGGATTGCTCGAACAGAGGACACCAAAATGGATGGTCAGAAGGCCAACTAGATGTTGTTCAACATGGTGGCTGTGAACACCGTCACAGTGTTCAGGAATGGGTGGGCCACTGACTTATACATCCCTCAGTCCTCATGTCTAAGGTACCTTGGTGGCCGGTGAAAGCCACTCAGCAATTCGAGTCAGGCGTGTAGCTCTTCGTCGGTTCAAGTGCCGGCCAACAGCAGAGAAACTTACAACAATTCAAGCTGCAAGAGCTAAAGCTTGACAAATAACCAAGAAGAGTAAGAAAATATCTTGGCAAGTGTTCCTGGGTTCCATCAACTGTTGCACTTGTTCTACAAAGGTATGGGAATCCATCAGGAGGATTTCTGGTGAACACAGTAGTTTGCCAACATCAGAAGTGCTAAAACAGGATTGTCTCCAAACAAAACCCAGAGACATTGCAAGATTCTGGCAGAGCATTTTGGAAAAATTTCAGGCAATGCCAGCCAGGATCCCGTGTGATTGCAAAGAGGGACAAGCTGAACTTCACAATTCTGAATCCTACAAGTCCTTTTTCCATGTAGGAGCTGGAATCGCCACAGGCTGAGACTCATGATACTGCACCTGGCCACAACCAAATCCGATTCTGTATGTTGCGACATTTGTCAGCAGTTTCAAAGGTAAATCCTCCTCGAATGTTTAGTTTGATATGGCAGACAGGTCACTTCCCCAACTCGTCGAAAGAGGCAATTCTGATACCTCTCGACAAACCAGGATAAGACCGCATATGACCCAGTAGCTGCCGAAGTATTGCCTTAGCGAGGTGTGTAGGAAAGACTTTGGAGCGAATGGTTAACCATCGAATGGTCTGGTTGGCAGAGACCAGGTAACGCCTTAGCCACTCTCACTGTGGATTTCGTAGAGTTTGGTCCACTGTCGACAACCTGACCCTGCCAGAGGCAGCTATTCAGCAGGCTTTCCTGCATAAACATCACTGTCATGGTACATTCTATGATATCAGTTCTAGGCGCTCAGTCTGGAACCGCGCGACTGCTACGGTCGCAGGTTCAAATCCTGCCTCGGGCATGGATGTGTGTGATGTCCTTAGGTTAGTTAGGTTTAAGTAGTTCTCAGTTCTAGGGGACTGATGACCACAGCAGTTAAGTCCCATAGTGCTCAGAGCCATTTGAACCATTTTATGATATCAGTAAGGCATACGATACTATTTGGTCCACAACATTGCTTCCGCCGTTTTGCAATAGACGGAAGTAGCGACAAGTGGGGTTCGGGTGGTTTGTCATAGGCGTAATACAATAAGCTTGGAAATCTGTAAAGATAATGCCATAAAAATATTAGTCGATTTATGACTGCATCATAAAGTTATTCTCGATTAAGTACGTCAACTTACGTACCCATTTTCCACCATTTGCGGGAAGTTTTAATTTTCTGCTTTCACATGAAGAAATCTGCGGCTGTGGCTCTTAAGATGCTGGGTAAGACCAATGGTGAGGGAACTATTAGTGGAAGAACGTGCAGAGAATGTTTTCAACGCCTTAAGAACGGTGATTTTGATGTCGAAGAGCGGCATGGCGGTGGAAGAAAGAACGTTTTCATAGCTACTGAAACAGACGAAGACAGTCACAGGACATCATTATCGAAAGCAATTGATGCGTTCGAGCCCAGTACTGGAACACAAATGGCCACAGTACAGTGATAGACACGTAAAGATAATTTTGCAGCAGGTTAGTGCTCGACCCCATGTCGCAAAAACCGTCAAAATATGCATGGAAACGTTGAAATGAGATGTCCTATCCCTCCCATGGTATTCTCCATACGTTGCTCTCTCTGACTACCACCTTTTTCGTTCAGTGGCATTCAGTCTGGCTGACCAGCACTTCCGATCGTATGAGCAAGTGCAAAATTGAATCGATTCATGGATCCCCACAAAAGACGCCCAAGTTCTTACCCCACGAGATGCGTCTGCTGTCCAAAAGATGGGAGAATGTAGTGGGCAGCGATGGGTAATACTATGAATCATATTTTTTTTGTAAGTTTTTCACACAAAAAAAAAAAGGTTCAAATGGCTCTGAGCACTATGCGACTTAACTTCTGAGGTCATCAGTCGCCTAGAACTTAGAACTAATTAAACCTAACTAACGTAAGGACATCACACACATCCATGCCCGAGGTAGGATTCGAATCTGCGACCGGAGCGGTCGTTCGGCTCCAGACCGTAGCGCCTACAACCGCACGGCCACTCCGGCCGTCAAGTTTTTCACAATAAGTCCCCGAACTTCGAGAAGAAACGGCGGTAGCAAAGTTGTAGACCTAGTACTTGGAGAGACAGTATTCTCGCCATCTGCTTTAATGGGGCTTTCGTGGGCACCTCCCCATCTTTAAACAGTTTTCCCTGTCTGAGCGGTTTTGTAGGACCTGAGTTGGTGACACACTGTGAGACAGTTTTGAGCAGGATAATGATGCCACTCAGGGCAGCGTTTTAAGTGTTGGCGTCTTTGCCCTAGCCAAAAATCGTATTACGTCTACTGTACGGAATCCTATGCAGTGCTATTTACTTGTGGACGATTTTGTTGTTTTCTGCTACTCCTCCATTGCTGCAACAGCCAGTTACAACTTATAGTGCAGGGCTAGAGGACTTGGCTCCAGTGATCAATTTTCTGCAGATCAGGGAATGTGTGTTCATTTCATTGTTTTCGTCGTGTCTTTAATTTGCATATAAGTGATGCGATCCTACATTTTAAAGAATTTCTTTGCCTCATTTTTGACCCCAATTTGTCGGGGTTGCCAGGCCTGAGAGACCTGAAAGCCAGAACCCTGAAGGCACTGAACATCATAAAGTGCTTTAGCCACAGGTCTTGGGGAGCGGACAAGACGCGCCCGCTCCAGTTTTATAGGGCATTCGTGCGTTCGCTGCTACACTGTGGATGCACAGGCTTTCTATGTGAAGATCATTCACGCTGTCTATTATAAGGTGATTCGGTTGGCCGCAAGTGCATATAGCGTCAGCACACACGAAGTGTCCGTGCTGAGGCTGGTGAAGCGTCACTGATAGTCCGACGGCAACCCCGCATGCAGAATCAAGCAAGTTCGCCGCAACTCCGCAGTGACCTGCTTATCGTACTGCTGCTCGTCCGCCACTAGAATGCGTTTGGCCAATATTCCACGACCAACAAAGCCATTTGGCACCTGCATGTCTCATGTGCTGGAGTGTCTTGGTGTGAAGCAATACAACCCCAACTCTAGGGCTTTAACCACCTGTCACCATGTTTACTACAGAAACCCAGAATAATTTTACATTTGGTGGGGTAGAGGAGAGACTGCACTCCTGCATATGTTTTTAAAACATTATTTTATGACATTTTGTACGTAAATACTACAACTCCACACCTCCCTACGGATGGTCGACAAAGGGGAACTCAGTTGGTTGCTCTGTTGCTTTCCCGCATCGTGTCCTCAAGGTCGGACTGCCTCGAAACTTTACTGTCTGTGAGGCGGAATCATCGAACTGACGCGAAATTTTTCTCTCTTTGACACTGATCTTGCGGGCACTGGAACATATTTGATGTATTACGAGCGCTAAATTCGTCATTTCCGAACTCTGAGTGCCCTTCACTCTTTGAAACGTTTGCACCCAGCAGATAAAGTGGTCCACACTATACATTGCGGGGAACTAAAGGGCGTATCTAGCAGTCAAAGAAGCTTGTCGTAATCCTCAGTTATTTCATTGTGCCGTCCCCCTGTATGTTATACCTCGCTGCTGAGGTACAGAGTCATGCGTCGAAGGAAGACGAGTGGTTGGAAGTGACCAATAACAAGCTGCGTTTCAGAAAGCCCATTGCGCGTGCTTCCAGCCACGAAGGCGGGATGAGGTTGTCGTTACTCGTTTTCGCATAGGCCATAATCCTCTGACGCATGGACTTACTCTTCCTGGAAGAGGACGCTGCTGTGTGTAGTGCTTCCGGCCTACAGATCACTATGTGCCATTCACTGTGCGCCACATTTTACTAGACTGTTTTTATTTTCGGACGAGGGGTAGTGGTAGATATGCCCTATATTTTAAGTGACGTACAAACGAATGTGGTGCGGCTCTTCAGTTTTTCTGGAGTTTCCTACCTGTTTCCAAAAATTTTAGGGAGATATTTGTAATGTGCTGACAGGCTGATTGGCTCACCCATCTTTCTGTAAATGATCAGCCACTTACATTTCCCTTTCTTTTAGCTCCTCAATGATTTTAATTCTGTTCTAATCCTAGGTATTGCATGATTCAACTTCCTCCGTTGTGAATCAACGTGCGTGGGGTGGGAGTGCGTGAATGAGTGAAGAAGTTTTCTTCTCACTGTGTGCAACAAGTTTTAATCCACATTTGTTTGATTTAATGCGTATAAGGGTGCTGTTAAATTCGTTGTTGGGCGCTCATAAGCTCCAAACACACACACACACTTAAAATTTATAGTCGCTGAATATAGCATTCGACCGTATATTTATCTTAACGAAGAGATTTTAAGTTTCATTTCTGTGCAAACGTGGCCTGTGTACCATTCTGTTGAGCGACTGGCGTCTAGGTTCGTGAGTGAAACGAAACTTATTTCAACGAAAGTGAATATGAAGTGTACCAACAAGTTATTTCAATATCTTACGTCCACCTATGGGAGTGACTCGGATACCTCACTGAACAACATGAAAAGCAACACCGCCTGGTCTGTGCTACGGGCCCAGACAGGCCCTCAGGTTGTGCTGACACGGTCAAGACTCGTGACACTTACCTGGGTCTAAATCTTTTTCCCAATTCTGTTCGACACATGGAGCATGTTGCGGAGACCTAGTACACATCTTGGATGTTAGTCGCATCGATCTGCATCAGCTGTGGTCATCAGTCGTCGAATCAAATATCTCCATGATCCTCCAATTCTTATAGAATCTATGCTCCATTAACAGTTGACACTTTTATCGTGACGGAAAAGGTACTGTGTGCTACAGGCGGTGGCAGCCAATGATCATGTGCTAATCTGCTACAGCACACTGTAAATATTTCACTTACATTATTCCATTTCTCTTCGAATGCAAAACAGAAATTGCATTTGAAAGTACTCAGTTTCCCTTTGAATGTGTGCTGATATGTAAAGAAAGCGTATGAAAATATGTTTTGTTGCAGCCTTTCCGCGATAACTAGAAACCAGTGATGAGTGCTGAAATGGTAGTCAGCTCTGCTAGGGTCAACTCACGGAAGGAGTTCCACTGCTCATGCTCTGATGTGACGTCATTCCTTCTGGTACTATGGGTGCTAAATTGATCACGGGAACCAGGTCAGCATTTATCTTCTGAAAGTGTGTCTAAAGTATTGTGCAGGAAATATGGTGAATTCTGCAGATGATGTAGTGAAGAGGCCCTTTTCGAGCTGATCATTGAAGGAGAAAGTGCTTGTTAAATAGGTCATGCCGTGGCCTAGTGGTCAAGCACACTGGCTGGCAATTCGTTGGCTCGAATTCGATCTCCTCTGCTACATAGTTTTTCACTTGTTTTCATTTTATTTCTCATGGAGTTAAATTATTACTTATAAAATTTAAATATGTTTAAAAAATTTAATTTATATGAGTAAAATTAATATTTTCAATTTAGCTAGCCTTGTAAGTCAAAAGACTATAGCTGGTGGCAAAAAAAAAGCGAATATAGAAGGAAATTTGATATGAATGTGTAAGAAAAGAATTGTGATGTTTGCAAAGCACATTTGGCATTCCACGTTCGTTTATCAGGAACAGTAATGTGTGACGTACAGGTGAAGTGAAATTTCTAGGACATATTAATGTATTAATAAAAAAAATAGCTGAAATCATAAAGATGTAAAGAACTCTTTCCATTGTAGTGCGTTAGGCAAAGCCAATGTTGCAACAATACTAACTCACAAATATCGTGATGACATAGTCACTCTCAATCTGTTTATTTCTGTAATACTGCAGTACATTGGCAAAATTTTTACAAACCGCCAATGGTTACAGGGTGGATGTTTTTGATGAACTAGTCTCTCTTGTACACTCTGTAACTTACCAAAAGAACTGCTTGTATTACAGGATAATAAAATGACAGACTGAAGGAAAAAATGTTGCGTAGTGTGTCGCTTATCGTATTATTGAAATGATAACTGCATTACAGCTTGCCATGTGTAGGACAAGCTGTTTAATTGGACACTTGCAGCGGGCGTCAGAGGCTGATATAAAAAAACAGAGTTATTTCTGCTGCTGATCGTTAACATTGTGTAGAAACACATTTGCGAGAGACAACATTAGTATGTGATTAAGAGCGTTGCGCCACAATACAATGGCTATTCACAAGTGGAAATCACGACTTCCGCAGCTAAACGTAAACCCAACGGAGGTGGAACCAGTGGGGCAGGTGGGGATTTGTTTAGCAAAATTTCGGTCATTCAGCCAAACAAGAATTAGCTAGCTCCTGCACTAAACTGAACTTTGCAGACGAGCGAAATTATACTTTGTGGTTCTCCTAGTTCCTCAAAAACCTGAAATGACAGCTAGCTGGAAAACGACTGGACATGTTTGACATGAGGTTGAACGGAAACGGTGTGTGCGTGAGGGGGGGGGGGGGGGGGGAGATAGAGGATCTACAGAGAATAGAGAATGATCCAAGATTATGATGTTTCACCACTTGATCCAAGGCCCATAGTGATCAATCGTCCTAAGTAGAAAATCGCTGCTAACTAGATACTGAAACTTCGCTACTGTGGTAAGCCGCCTTCGCTACCCAGCTCGTTAACGGACACCTATGCAGGCAAGGGCAGCCGCTTCGAATCCTGGTGCGGAAGACTAGGTTGTGTGCCGGTACAGGATTTCACCCTCTCCCTTCTCTCATCGTCATCATACAACAGAACAACGGCACTAGGCTATAGACACATCCGCTACAGTCGCCTGCTCTCAATAGATAAATGTAAGACACAGTTCTCATGGACGACGTGAAGGGGGCCACTGTGTGCGGAGCAAGGAAACCCTCTTCGAGTAGGCGAGTGAACCTAACCCTTCGGACCCTCCAGTCGACAATGAAAATTGGCTCTTCCATTCTTCATCAGTATGGCACTATGGTTCTAGATCTTCTCATTCTGTAACAGACATGAGTAAGTCCAATGTCTGACCGAGAAATTCAATAAGCAGATCTGTTCTTTGTTGTATAAGAACATTCATCGATACCTTGTTCTTTTTATTGTTTACTGTATTTCAATGCAATGCCTTTGGTGTCCAATCAATTAATTAATTTGTGACAAAATTGTCTAATAATTTAGACGTTCGAATGGAGCTGTTGTTTCGCGTTAGCAAACTGAGTATTTTCATTGGAATTTCCTGTTGCTTTTCATACAACATTTTAGCTCACAAAGAAACTAGCTATATCTTTACACGATAAAATCTGACTGCTACTGAGACCGCCAAAAAGCATGAAAACCGGAACGTTGAAAGGACAGCGACTTCCGACTGCACAAACCACTTAAAAAGAGTAGTGTTGCGAGGTGAACGTGTAGCCAGGAGGCTGTAGCTGTTGTGATTAATTCGTCGCCAGCTATGTGGTAACCACGACGAGCAGGAAGTGAAACGAGCTTTGTGTGATAGTCGTTCACTTGTTTCACCTTGGAGAAAATCCGAAGAACGAGTTTTTCTTCGTGTGTCGTGAATCTCAAATGACACACTCGTCAGACACACGCGGTCAGTCGCAGAATTGCTTACCCCATAGAGGCCTTCGCCTTTTGCACAGCCACAAGCCTGCACGGCTCGGCGACACTTCTTGCTGTCTGTTTATCCTAACCCAGATGTACCAGCCTTCCTAACGGAGGTCGCTGACGCACGCTGGTGCAGCGGCACTTGACACGGAGTTAGGCCGGTTCGAATCTTGGGGGCGTGGAATATTTTAACTCCCAGTATTTTGCCGGCAAGGGAAGGAGAGGCGGGGGTGTAAATTTTCTCGTCACCAATGTATGAGTCAATATTCTGGATTAGATTCCAGATCTCCGCACAATGTCTCGCAAAGCGAGGGCATGCGACGCTACTGATGGTGATTCATTCGTCGGGTGGGGACGTCCCTCTTGCTGCTATTCGAGAGGTACAGGCATCCTCTCCCTTCGCTTCATCCACTCCAACACATGCACAATACTACACTGTTCAGGCACCAGCCGCAATGATCCCTACGACGCAGGTAGACGCCTGACACTTTACAACAGGTCGGAGGAAGCCAACGACAAACCACCACCAGAAGCACCTCGCCTGGAATGGCGATACGTGATTCGTGCGTCTGCTCACCAACAATCGTCCTCTGAGAATGGGACTTTGTGCTAATATGAAGACCGCATGTTTTTCTGTTTGCTCTTGACAGTCCTTGCAGTAGCGCTTCTTCCGAAATTTGCTAATTTTGCACGTTGTAAACACTGAGTTTACTTGTTCTTGGCGAGAAATATTCGAAGTGTCTTCTTTCTTCCCAACTCGTCCAGTCTGAGATAGCAGCCCTCCTACATATTTTTTTGCCGAAGGTGTCACGGGTTTGCCTTCTAACAACGATATATTTCCGCTGCTTTTTCACTTTCTAAGTATTAAGTTCAAGTGTGCTCCGGTTCACTACAGACAGCTGCCTATCCGAGGACCAATTTCATCATTTTCAACATTCCATTTTTGTATGCATATGCGAGGTAATACTGGAACGAAGATGTGAGTCTCCATGAGAATGTATTCAAACAATTCCAGAATGTATGACTGGCAAAATGCATTGTCTCAATTACACTGATCCTCGACTACTGCGGGGCATTACATATAGAAATGTTTATGGTGAGATGAATCTTTTGGCTGACGCCAAGGCAAATAACACGCGAGTGTTAGAAACGTTCAGCCCAGTAACTGACATCAGGTACATTAATAACTAACAAACGTTTGCATGTGACAATCTTTCTCTGTCAGAGAACTGTACAGATGTTTCACGTATTCCGCTTGAATTTGACGTAGGAAATGCCTTGCATTTAGACGTGCAATAAGTTAATAGATTACATGACTATTACTCATAGCCGGCCGAAGTGGCCGTGCGGTTAAAGGCGCTGCAGTCTGGAACCGCAAGACCGCTACGGTCGCAGGTTCGCATCCTGCCTCGGGCATGGATGTTTGTGATGTCCTTAGGTTAGTTAGGTTTAACTAGTTCTAAGTTCTAGGGGACTAATGACCTCAGCAGTTGAATCCCATAGTGCTCAGAGCCATTTGAACCATTTATTACTCATATTTTCCTTATGTTCATAGCACAAAGTTCCACGAAATATTTACGATTACCCCATAAACTTGCTGGTGCAATGTTAAAAAAAACGGAGAATACACTGTGAGAGCAAAAGTATCCGGACACCCCGAGAAACATACGTTTTTCCTATTAAGTACATTTTGCTGCCACCTAGTGCCAGGTACTCTATATCAGAGACCTCAGTAGTCATTAGACATCGTGAGAGGGCAGAATGGAGTGCTCCGCGGAACTCGCGGACTTCGAACGTGGTTAGGCGATTGGGTGTCACTTGTGTCATACGTCTGTACGCGAGATTTCCACACTCCTAAACATCCCTAGGTCCACTATTTCTGATGTGATAGTGAAATGGAAACGTGAAGGGACACGTAAAGCACAAAAGCGTACAGGCCAACCTCGTCTGTTGACTGACAGAGACCGCCGAGAATTGAAGAGGGTCGTAATGTGTAATAGGCAGACATCTATGCAGACAATCACACAGGAATTCCAAACTGCATCAGAATCCTTTGCCAGTACTATGACATTAGGCGGGAGGTACGAAAACTTGGATTTCATGGCCGAGCGGCTGCTCATAAGCCACACATCATGACGGTAAATGCCACACGACGCTTCGCTTGATGTAAGGAGCGTAAGCATTGGACGAGTGAACAGTGGAAAAACGTTGTGTGGAGTGACAAATCACGGTACGCAACGTGCCGATCCGATGGGAGGGTGTGGGTATGGCGAATGCCCGGTGAACATCATCTCCCAGCGTGTGTAGTGCCAACAGTAAAAATCGGAGGCGTTGGTGTTACGGTGTGATCGTGTTTTTCATGGAGGGGGCTTGCACTCTTTGTTGTCTTGGGTGGCAATATCAGAGCAAAGGCCTAGATTGATGTTTTAAACACCTTATTTCTTCCCACTGTTGAAGAGCAATTCGGGGATGGCGATAGCATCTTTCAATACCATCGAGCACCTGTTGATAATGCACATCCTGTGGCGGAGTGGTTACACGACAATAACATCCCTGTAATGGACTGGCCTACACAGAGTCCTGACCTGTATCCTTTGAGATGTTTTGGAACGCCGACTTCGTGCCAGGCCTCACCGACCGACATCGATACCTCTCTTCAGAGCAGCACTCCGTGAAGAATGGGCAGCCGTTCCCCAGAAACCTTCCAGCCCCTCATTGAACGTATGCCTACGGCAGTGGAAGCTGTCATCAAGGCACACTCATAGGTGTGCCAACACTATATCGAATTCCAGCATTACTGATGGAGGGCGCCACGAATTTGTAAGTCATTTTCAGCAAGGTGTCCGGATACTTTTGATCACATAGTGTATATTTCAATGCAAGATTCTCAAATGGTGTTTCCAACTGACAATGAAATTGATTACAATACACAGTGTGATGTAACTCATCTAACGATCCTGGTTCAGAAGCTAAATTTATTTAAATATCGCGCAAAAATCATCCCCAACATCTAATTTTCAGATATATTTGTTTCAAAATTAATGAATCGCGTAATTATTGGAAGACCAATGGAAATCGTTATAATTACATAGTCCAAGTTTTGGGAGGGGTGAAACCAAGTATTAAACAAAGTGTTATATTCAATATAAATTTGCGCATGTGTGGATGGCGAAAGAGATACTACAGTTCACGAAGCCCTTGTTAGATCTCTCAAAATTCCGCCAATACCAGTATCACTGTAAGCTGATGAGAAATTATTTTTAAAAAACATAATTGATTTCTATGTACATTTATAGCTTCATCAACAGGGTGAAGAAAGGTACTCATACAGACTGGTAGGATGCAGCCACATTGCAACGACGTGGCAAAATATAAGTGCTTTTACTATTTTTAAGACTCTTACTTTATTTACACAAGCGTCTGTTCTTCTGACGTACGTGTTAATTGAATAAGAGCAAGTTGTGATATTTTCAAATCATTTGGAGATGTGAAAAAATAAAAACCAGATAATTATTTCTGAAATTCATCGTTGAGCTTTGCTTGTAAGTTCAGGTGAATTCTCTGTCAAAGTTTCGAAGAATGTGATAACAAAGGAAAGCCTATTCACAGAATGTTCTGTTTAAGTTTCTATCTATCCTGGAAGCAGTCTTTCACTTCTCACACTATACGCTAACGAGAATAGAATCTAACAACTGTAGGTGTCACGGACAATGGATTATTTAATACACAAATGTTAACTCCATCTCACATCCAGAACTTATATGTATAATAACTGCTATTGTTTACAAAGAAAGATTAACATTTCATTGTAATAAGGTAGTTCTTTCTGTATGCACAGATGTACAATTACCGAAACTTGATTCAACATAGGGACAAATGCAAACGAGTTCGTTCATCTAAAATAAAACTGGGATTTCATATTTTTATTGAATGCTAATATTTTCTGCACTGTCATCTTTTTGTCTTTATCAACGTAGCACTTTGTACAGCATTTATATTGTTTTCAGTTAAAAGATTGTCGGCAACAGCAGATTGACGATTGAGGCAGCTGTTGCCCCACCCATTTTTTGTCAAAGTATTTTAAAGAGGAATATAGTTGCCTTGTTTGTACCCAACAGGAGCGTTTCTCCGTCGGTGAAGTCCCCGTTATACAGAGACGAAGGCTCATAAAGTTTTACTGGTGAAAAAATGCTGACGAAAAAACATGATTTGACGACCTCAAAACTCTCAGGATGAGCTCGGAACCCTTGCTATGTGTTCACTACGGCAGTTAAAACATATGCATATTTTACAAGCAAGATTATGCTACCTTTGAACCTCTGACTGTCCATAAGGGATTATCATGTCAAAAAAAGTTTCAAGGATGCTAGAAAATACACTCCTGGAAATTGAAATAAGAACACCGTGAATTCATTGTCCCAGGAAGGGGAAACTTTATTGACACATTCCTGGGGTCAGATACATCACATGATCACACTGACAGAACCACAGGCACATAGACACAGGCAAGAGAGCATGCACAATGTCGGCACTAGTACAGTGTATATCCACCTTTCGCAGCAATGCAGGCTGCTATTCTCCCATGGAGACGATCGTAGAGATGCTGGATGTAGTCCTGTGGAACGGCTTGCCATGCCATTTCCACCTGGCGCCTCAGTTGGACCAGCGTTCGTGCTGGACGTGCAGACCGCGTGAGACGACGCTTCATCCAGTCCCAAACATGCCCAATGGGGGACAGATCCGGAGATCTTGCTGGCCAGGGTAGTTGACTTACACCTTCTAGAGCACGTTGGGTGGCATGCCCACTATACGCCCTCGCTCAAAGTCCGTCAACTGCACATACGGTTCACGTCCACGCTGTCGCGGCATGCTACCAGTGTTAAAGACTGCGATGGAGCTCCGTATGCCACGGCAAACTGGCTGACACTGACGGCGGCGGTGCACAAATGCTGCGCAGCTAGCGCCATTCGACGGCCAACACCGCGGTTCCTGGTGTGTCCGCTGTGCCGTGCGTGTGATCATTGCTTGTACAGCCCTCTCGCAGTGTCCGGAGCAAGTATGGTGGGTCTGACACACCGGTGTCAATGTGTTCTTTTTTCCATTTCCAGGAGTGTATAATCTTAGGAACATAAGGTAAAACTTCCGAAGATCTTCCACGAATAGAAAAGGTAGGCGTGGCCATCCCCACAGTTGATACTTTTGGTACTAAAAATGTATCATGATTTCTTGGTTGTATCTTGATGACAGATAAGGATATTTCAAAATCGGGAAAATGGCGTTTCTAGACTGATGTCTGAGGTATATACAGTGAAAATTTGAGCCTTTTGTATGGTTTTCTATTTAGATAATTGCGGCCCACCGCTCAAAAAAACGGCTAAAACCGGTTTTTGCAGGGTTTCTCAGGAATCACCCATCAACAATCGTGCTTTCATAAGACACCTAAGGCCTATCCTTGACCACACCTAATGCAAATGAACGAATAGATTTGCTCAATTTTTCTGACATAAGGACACGTGTAATGTTTAAATGTTGTCTCTGCACTATATGGTAGCTAAAGTGTGCCCTTTTCTCCTATAGACACACAAATGTTTGCCAGACTGTGGGCTGTCGGAATAATTTGACCGCTGTGATCGATGGAACGTGAGATGTGACGCCCTGAAAAATCGCCTTTCTATCTGCATTTTTGAAACATATTCTTCGATGTGTTTTTTCATGCATCTCATGTTCGCAGTACACTGAGGTGACAAAAGCCATTGGATACCGCCTAATATCGTGTCGGACATTCTTGTGGCCGGCGTATGGTGGCAACTCGACGTGCCATGGATTCAGCAAGTCGTCGGAAGTCCTCTGCAGAAATGCTGAGCCATACTGCCTCTATTGCCGTCCATTATTGCGCAAGTGTCGCCGGGGCAGGATTTTGTGCACGAAATGATCTCTTGAATATGCCCCATAAATGTTCGATGGGATTCGTGTTGGGCGATATGGGTGGCCAAATCATTCGTTCGAATTGTCCACAATGCTCTTCAAACCAACGGCGAACAATTGTGACCCGATGACCTGTTTGGGAATATGAAGTCCATGAATGGCTGCAAATGTCCAAATGCCCGAACATAACAACATCAATCATTGGCTCAGCTGGATCAGAGGACCCAATCAATTCCATATAAATACAACTCACACTATTATGGAGAGCCACCACCAGCTTGCACAGTGCCTTGTTGACAAACATGGCCCACGCCTTCGTGGGGTCAGCCCCAATCTCTAACTCTGCCATCGGCTCTTACCAGCTGAAATCGGGACTCATCTGACCAGGACAACGACCTGCAGTCGTCTAGGGTCCAACCGGCCTGTGTCACAAGCCCAGGAGAGGCGCTGCAAACGATGCCGTTCCATTAGCAAAGGTACTGGCACCAGTCATCCGCTGCCATAGCCCATTAATGCCAAATGTCACCACACAGTCCTAATGGAAAAATTGGTCGTATGTCCCACATTGATTTCTGTGGTTATTTCACTCCGTGCTGCTTGTCTGTTACCACTAACAACTCTAAGCAAACACCATTGTTCTTGATCGTTAAGGCCCTCACGGCATCAGTATTCACTACTCCCCTCATTGACACAAGACTTTGGTCAACGGCAGGCTGTAGCTAGCAGGGGGATGGCACGTTGAATAACTGAGTAGCACGACAAGCCTCCTTCGCTGCTTGGTCCGCCCTTTCGTTCTCCGCAATAACCACATGCCCCGGCACCCAGCACACAAATACCTTCTTTTCCAATCATTGTAGTTGTAGGAGGACGCCCTGGATGTTGTGACTACTTTATCTGCTGGTTTCAAACGTTGTAGAGAGTGAAGGGCGCTCAGGATAGGAGCAAACAAGAAATTTAGCACTGGAAGAACATTTCGTCCATTCCAGTGCTCGCAAGACGGTATATAAATCTGCATAAGTGACAGTGGAGTCTTCAGGTGGCGGACCTTGAAGACGCGATCCACGAAAACAACCAACTGAGGCTCCCTGTTTAGACCCATCTGTAAAGACAGCTACATACATGTGGTGCTCAAATAAAACGACAGAAAATAACGCAGCAAAAGCTGAAGCAGGAGGAGTGCACCAAATCTAAAATTACACTGCGCATCTGCTGTAACCACAGAGGACAGACTGTTGAAACCCTGGATTTGAGGTTGTACTTGCTTCACACCGGGTGACTCCAGCACACGCTGCACGTGGATCCCAAACGGCACTGTGGCTCATGAACGGCTGGAGAAAAACGGTTCCAGAGGGAGACGAGCAACAGAATGGCTAGTTTTCGAAGTAGGAGCCGTTACGAACGTACTTGCCTCACGCACCACGAGGAGCTGCCGTCGGATAGTGAGTGGCAGTTTCCCAGTCTCAGCACAGAGACTTGGACAGATCCTACACTACTGGCCATTAAAATTGCTACAACACGAAGATGAAGTGCTACTGACGCGAAACTTAATCGACAGGAAGAAGATGCTGTGATATGCAAATTATTAGCTTTTCAGAGCATTCACACAAGGTTGGTGCCGTTGGCGACACCTACAACGTGATGACATGAGGAAAGTTTGCAACCGATTTCTCATACACAAACAGCAGTTGACCAGCGTCGCCTGCTGAAACGTTGTTGTGATGCCTCGTGTAAGGAGGAGAAATGCGTACCATCACTTTGTCGACTTTGATAAAGGTCGGATTGAGGCCTATCGCGATTGTGGTTTATCGTATCGCGACATTGCTGCTCGCATTGGTCGAGATCCAATTACTGTTAGCAGAATATGCGATCGATGGGTTCAGCAGGGTAATCCGGAACGCCGTGCTGGATCACAACGGCTTCGTATCACTAGCAGTCGAGATGACAGGCATCTTATCCGCATGGCTGTAACGGATCGTGCAGCCACGTCTCAATCCCAGAGTCAACAGATGGGGACGTTTGCAAGACAACAACCATCTGCACGAACAGTTCGACGACGTTTGCAGCAGCACGGACTATCAGCTCGGAGACCATGGGTGCGGTTACCCTTGACGCTGCATCACAGACAGGAGCGCCTGCGATGGTGTACTCAACGACGAACCTGGGTGCACGAATGGCAAAACGTCATTTTTTCGGATGAATAAATGGTTCTGTTTACAGTATCATGATGGTCGCATCCTTGTTTGGCGACATCGCGGTGAACGCACATTGGAAGCGTGTACTCGTCATCGCCATACTAGCGTATCTCCCGACGTGATGGTATGGGCTGCCATTGGTTACACGTGTCGGTCACCTCTTGCTCGCATTGACGGCACTTTGAACAGTGGACGTTACATTTCAGATGTGTTACGACCCGTGGCTCTACCTTTCATTCGATCCCTGCGAAACCCTACATTTCAGCAGGATAATGCACGATCGCATATTGCAGGTCCTGTACGGGCCTTTCTGGACACAGAAAACGTTCGACTGCTGCCCTGGCCAGCACATTCTCCAGATCTCTCACCAAGTGAAAACGTCTGGTCAACGGTGGCCGAGTAACTGGTTCGTCACGATACGCCAGTCACTAGTCTTGATGAACTGTGGTATCGTCTTGAAGCTGCATGGGCAGCTGTACCTGTACACGCCATCCGAGCTCTGTTTGACTCAATGCCCAGGCGTATCATGGCCGTTATTACGGCCAGAGGTGGTTGTTCTGGGTACTGATTTCTCAGGATCTATGCACCCAAATTCCGTGAAAATGTAATCACATGTTAATTCTAGTATAATGTATTTGTCCCGTGAATATCCGTTGATCATCTGCATTTCTTCCTGATGTAGCAATTTTAATGGCCAGTAGTGTATAAGCACTTATAGCCGGGCGAAACGTCTGATGGTGGACAACGTCAAAGATCTTGAAGGCCTCGCCGGTCCACTGTGTACCCATAGTCGGACTGCAAATGCGCGACTGCCCTATAAAACGGGAGCAGACGCGCCCTGTCTGCTCCTCAAGATCTGTGGTAAGGCACTTTATGATGTTCAGTGCCTTGAGATTTCTCGCTTTCAGGTATCTCAGGTGTGGCAACCATGACAATATGGAGTTAGAAATGAGACCCAGAAACATGATGAGTCTCTAAAACGTAGAATGGTGTCCGTCATATGAAAGTCAGGCAGATTAAAAATACGACTAGAAAGATTGAAATGAATACGTACTGAGGCACTCACATGGCTTGCTCATACTGTGGCATCAAGCAGTCAGGCCTGCAAGATGAGTGGTCTGCCAAGCGAGTGGATTCATTCTTATCTATCAAGTAACATGAGCTCTAGTACTCACAATTAGGTTACAAATAATTCTCCTGTTTGAATATTACGCAACGGACAACGCACATCTGACTATTAGTAATTTACACAACTCTGACTGTTCACTACGCACTGGCAATATCACATTTTCTTTCTTACCCAACAGCTTTGACCAACACGTGGCTATCGCACTGAATATGAATGGCGCAAACATTATAAATTCTGGATATCACGACAACATACTATTCGAAGGAAAAGGCCACCAATCTTTTTCTTTTCACTATATTTTTTTATTCCGATAAATTCTATAACCTAAACACACCATTACATTTTCTACAACAATTACACATGAGAAACTCCGCCAAGAGGGCATGGCTTTACATATGTGGTTCTCTGTCTTATGGTCTCGTAATTATCTAACACTACAGTGCACTTTCTGGATAGGATGGTGGATCTTCTGCTATATCTCACACCTCTACTCTCTACTCTCACACCCATACATAACCTACTGCCTCTGTACCTATCTTGCTACTCTCCCATGCAAACCACACTTAATTAAATTACATGAAATACACCACACTGGCAACATGGAATACAACACAAGGAATAGTCACAACGTTATCACTTTCAGCTTTCCCACTTTAATTAGTATTCATCCCAGTTTCACACGACACTGCCCCACTTCATAACTTTCCTTTCCTACTACGAACTCTGGAGGATATAAGCACGTCTTCCTGTGCAATGTAAGCCAAGTGGCGTTGCTGGATAGACGGCTGACTCGCCTTGCTTCACTCTCAGAGTATTGTAGTTTGAATCAAGCGTCACACGGAAACATAACACGGAAAGTAATATTACGAAGAAATTCATCACACAGGCGAGTCCTCAACTGATACCATGGACGAGTACTTCTCCTTATCCTTTGTCTCATACACAGATTGAGACTCACCCAGTACTCACCACGTGGAAGTACTCATCTCTAATTTCAAGTCCTGCACATGCCATTTCTTAAACATTTCCAACTTATAGTACACATGCTAGTAATTCAGCTTAACTTATGCACTCGGAAGTATTTCAACTAATTGCTACACGTGGTTTCATTGTGACCGTTGGTCACTTCCGAAGATTACTACGATCCCCTTAATATTACCTGCCTGACATTTAATTGTCCCCACAAAAGTTCCTGAAACAGAGAATTTATTATTGCAAAGGGACTACTCTTAAGTATTCCACATGCATACCATTCTATCCACTCTTTTGTCTTTACGGAGCACACCTAAGACAGGTCTTACAAACACAAGATCCAGCGCCAGTATGCTGAAACATGGCCGTTCTTCAGGTCATCTCGCACCTCCGTCGAGGTGGGGGAAGACCATGCTACCCATTGGTCAGCCACATTTCAGGCGCTCAAAGCTCAGGTAAATTTCATCTCTTTGGCTCCACCAAAGGTGACCAAAGGACCGTCTCAGAGATGATCATATATTGCACATTCACTATCTGTAGTTAGCAGTCGACCATACATTCATTCATTTCGCGGATCTCACCAAATTCGATGTAGGGATTTATTTTGTGATCAATTAAATAAATAAATTGTCATTCTTTCCTATACTGGTATCCACCTTCGGTGTATTAAGTGAAATTGAGTTATTATTACAAAAAATATGTTGTTCTGACAAGAATAACGAAGAATGTTGAACCTATTTTCAATGTCGGGTGGTACTGTACCGTTTCAATACAAACACAATTATCCGCAGAAAACTGAGAACTCGTCTTTCCAGCCCACTTCTCTAACCTCCCAAATGTAAGTTTCAAATGGCCGCTCACTGTTACAACAAAGGACGAGGAACAGGGAACAGCAAAATCGTCTACAAAAAGGGAGCATTGTGCAGGAATCTTTACCGTAGGCATTATACTACACTCCTGGAAATTGAAATAAGAACACCGTGAATTCATTGTCCCAGGAAGGGGAAACTTTATTGACACATTCCTGGGGTCAGATACATCACATGATCACACTGACAGAACCAAAGGCACATAGACACAGGCAACAGAGCATGCACAATGTCGGCACTAGTACAGTGTATATCCACCTTTCGCAGCAATGCAGGCTGCTATTCTCCCATGGGGACGATCGTAGAGATGCTGGATGTAGTCCTGTGGAACGGCTTGCCATGCCATTTCCACCTGGCGCCTCAGTTGGACCAGCGTTCGTGCTGGACGTGCAGACCGCGTGAGACGACGCTTCATACAGTCCCAAACATGCTCAATGGGGGACAGATCCGGAGATCTTGCTGGCCAGGGTAGTTGACTTACACCTTCTAGAGCACGTTGGGTGGCACGGGATACATGCGGACGTGCATTGTCCTGTTGGAACAGCAAGTTCCCTTGCCGGTCTAGGAATGGTAGAACGATGGGTTCGATGACGGTTTGGATGTACCGTGCACTATTCAGTGTCCCCTCGACGATCACCAGTGGTGTACGGCCAGTGTAGGAGATCGCTCCCCACACCATGATGCCGGGTGTTGGCCCTGTGTGCCTCGGTCGTATGCAGTCCTGATTGTGGCGCTCACCTGCACGGCGCCAAACACGCATACGACCATCATTGGCACCAAGGCAGAAGCGACTCTCATCGCTGAAGACGACACGTCTCCATTCGTCCCTCCATTCACGCCTGTCGCGACACCACTGGAGGCGGGCTGCACGATGTTGGGGCGTGAGCGGAAGACGGCCTAACGGTGTGCGGGACCGTAGCCCAGCTTCATGGAGACGGTTGCGAATGGTCCTCGCCGATACCCCAGGAGCAACAGTGTCCCTAATTTGCTGGGAAGTGGCGGTGCGGTCCCCTACGGCACTGCGTAGGATCCTACGGTCTTGGCGTGCATCCGTGCGTCGCTGCGGTCCGGTCCCAGGTCGACGGGCACGTGCACCTTCCGCCGACCACTGGCGACAACATCGATGTACTGTGGAGACCTCACGCCCCACGTGTTGAGCAAATCGGCGGTACGTCCACCCGGCCTCCCGCATGCCCACTATACGCCCTCGCTCAAAGTCCGTCAACTGCACATACGGTTCACGTCCACGCTGTCGCGGCATGCTACCAGTGTTAAAGACTGCGATGGAGCTCCGTATGCCACGGCAAACTGGCTGACACTGACGGCGGCGGTGCACAAATGCTGCGCAGCTAGCGCCATTCGACGGCCAACACCGCGGTTCCTGGTGTGTCCGCTGTGCCGTGCGTGTGATCATTGCTTGTACAGCCCTCTCGCAGTGTCCGGAGCAAGTATGGTGGGTCTGACACACCGGTGTCAATGTGTTCTTTTTTCCATTTCCAGGAGTGTATTTATGGCTGTGACAATGAGAGTAACACTTAAAACACTGCCCTGAGGGACCACATTCTCCTGCTCAAAACGATCGGACAGCATGTTACCAACGCAAGTCCCAAAATGCCGCTGAGACAGGAAACACCGTACGAAGAGCGGAAGGTGGCGACGTTGGCCCCACTAATGTAGTTGCGTGAGAATACTGTGCCTCCAAGTAGTGTCATATGCCTTACTGATATCAGAGAAGATGCCATTACAGTGATGTTTGCGTAGGAAAGACTCCTGAATAGCTGCGTCTAGCAGGTTCAGGTTGTCGACAGTGGACAGAAAGCTCCTGAATCCACACTGATAGCGGCTAAGGAGTTGCCTGGTCTCCAACGACCAAACCATAAGACTGTTGACCATTCAGTCCAGCCTCTTTCCTACAAAGGTCCTTAAGGCTGTACTGCGATAACTACTGGGGCATGTGAGGTCCTTTTCTGGTTTGAGGGGAGGTATCAGAATTGCCTCCGTCCACGAATTGGGAAGTTGCCTGTCTGGCACATGTGATTAAAACATTCGAGTCGTATTTCCTCTGACGCCGCTGGCAAATGTTGTAGGATGCAGTACCGTATTTGGTTGTAACCAGGTGCAGTGTCATGAGTTTCAGGCAGGGTTGATTCCAGCCCCTACTTGGAGAAAAGGGAGTTGTAGGACTCAGAAGTGTGTGATCTGTATTCCAACTTGCCACTCTCTACAGTCGCACAGTAGCGAGGAAACGACGTGTCCTAGCTTGCATTGGAGGCCAATTTTGTAAAATGCTCTGCCAGCACCTGTACATCACCACGTGTTGTTTGGAGATACTCCTGTTTCAGCACTGCTGCTATTGGCAAACGACTGTGTATGCCAGAAATTCTTCTGATGAGTTCCCGTATCTTTGTAGAACATGTGTAACGGTTGATGAAGTCCAGGAACACTTGCAATGAACTTTTCTTGCTCTCGTTAATTATGTGACGTGCCTTGGATCTTATGGACCAACATGCTGTGAGATTCTCTGTTCTTGAGTGGTACTTATACCATCGAAGAGCCACATGCCTGATGCGGATTGCTGAGTGGCACTCGCCGCTCCACGAAGGTACACAATGGCTCCTAAGATGACCTGATGACTTTGGCATGGATAAGTCAGTGGCATGATTGATTACTCTTGTATCGTGGACCACCATTCGTGGCGTACTTCCTTTGAGCCACGTCGACGGGATGAAGTGCTCCTTATTCGTCTTCGCGTAGGCTACAGCCGTATGACGGATGGTTTTAAGCTCCGGCGAGAGGACCCTCCGGTGTGTGCTGCTTGTGGCGTACAGATCACTGTGTGTCTCATTTTATTGGACTGTGTTTTATTTTCCAACCAGCGAGCCGCGACGGATTTGCCGACGCATCTGTCCTCAGTGTTAGGTAACATTCAAAAGAATATGGTTAGAGTTTTAAAGTTTTATGAGTTGTCCGAGATTATACCCAAAATTTTATTTGGAGATGGTTTTAATGTGTTAGCAGGGTGATTGTCTCACCCATGTCTTTTTGTAAGCTGTCATCCAGTAGTTTTCCTTGTTTTTTTACTCTCCTGTATAGCACATTTTAGTATTTCTTCGTTGTCTTAGAGCATTTATTAACATTTTCGCCATGTTAACACATTCGTTTCTTTCAATGTGTGCCAAGGCGTGGTTAACCTCTCTGTTGAGTGCCCGTCTGTACATCTGCATCTACGTGATTACCCTGCTGTTCACAATAAATTGCCTGGCAGAGAGTTCTATAAACCACCTTCATGCTGTATCTCTACCGTTCCACTCTCGAACGGCACGCGGGAAAAAGGAGCACTTAAATTTTTCTGTGCGAGCCCTGATTTCTCTTATTTTATCGTCATGATCATTTCTCCTTATGTAGGTGGGTGCCAACAGAATGTTTTCGCAATCTGAGGAGGAAACTGGATTGTAGCCTATCGCGATTGCGGTTTATCATATCGCGACATTACTGCTAGCGTTGGTCGAGATCCAATGACTGTTATCAGAATGTGGAATCGGTGGCTTCAGGAGGGTAATACGGAACGCCGTGCTGAATCCCAAAGTATCACTAGCAGTCGAGATGACAGGCATCTTATCCGCATGGCTGTAACGGATCGTGCAGCCACGTCTCGATCCCTGGGACAACAACCATCTGCACGAACAGTTCGACGACGTTTTCAGCAGCACGGACTATCAGCTCGGAGACCATTGCTGCGGTTACCCTTGACGCTGCATCACATCGAGGATCGCCTGCGATGGTGAACTCAAAGACGAACCTGGGTGCACGAATGGCAAAACGTCATTTTTTCGGATGAATCCAGGTTCAGTTTACAGCATCAAGATGGTCGCATCCGTGTTTGGCAACATCGCGGTGAACGCACATTGGAAGTGTGTTTTCTTCATCGCCATACTGGCGTATCACCCGGCCTGATGGTATGGGGTGCCTCTGGTTACACGTCTCGGTCGCCTCTTGTTCGCATTGACGGCACTTTGAACAGTGGACGTTACGTTTCAGATGTGTTACGAACCCGCCCGCATCTCGTGGTCGTGCGGTAGCGTTCTCGCTTCCCACGCGCGGGTTCCCGGGTTCGATTCCCGGCGGGGTCAGGGATTTCCTCTGCCTCGTGATGGCTGGGTGTTGTGTGCTGTCCTTAGGTTAGTTAGGTTTAAGTAGTTCTAAGTTCTAGGGGACTTATGACCACAGCAGTTGAGTCCCATAGAGCTCAGAGCCATTTGAACCATTTTTTTGTTACGAGCCGTGGCTCTACCCTTCATTCGATCCCTGCGAAACTCTACATTTCAGCAGGATAATGCAACACCGCATGTTGCAGGTCCTGTACGTGCCTTTCTGGATACAGAAAATGTTGGACTGCTGCCCTGGCCAGCACATTCTCCAGATCTGTCACCAATTGGAAACGTCTAGTCAATGGTGACCGAGCAACTGTCTCGTCACAATACGCCAGTTACTACACTTGATGAACTGTGGTATCATGTTGAAGCTGCATGTGCAGCTGTACATGTACACGCCATCCAAGCTCTGTTTGACTCAGTACCCAGGCGTATCAAGGCCGTTATTACGGCCAGAGGTGGTTGTTCTGGGTACTGATTTCTCAGGATGTATGCACTCAAATTGGGTGAAAATGTAATCACATGTCAGTTGTAGTATAATATGTTTGTCTAATGAATACCCGTTTATCGTCTGCATTTCTTCTTGAGGTAGCAATTGTAATGGCCAGTAGTGTATTTTCTAAGTTGTAATCGTGCAGGCGTCGGTCGTTATTGCAAATTGGGAATACAGCGCGGTACTAACCTCAGACTTCTTCCGAGGCCGGCACCCATCCGCGTCGAGTGAGCGATCGATTAAGCAAACTGTGCTGACAAGAACTGACGCAAGCGGCGGCGGAGGCGGCGCCGGCGTAACCTGCAGCCAGCCATCTCAACAGCGCTTGCTGTCCGCTGTCTGACCCAGGCCGACACTGAGAGGAATCAGCGATGAAAGAGGGCGGCCACAGCAGAAACTCGGGGGCCCATCCACAACCGCCATGCTATTAACTGCTGGGCGCTGGAGAACTGCGAGGAGGGCAGAAAATTAAAAATCATTCATGTTTAAGCACTATCGAATACGGATTGATGTCGTGAATGGTATGCTTTTGCTAACAGCAATTACAAAATCAGTTCCACTTGAAACTTTATCTTGAAAGACGTCATTTTCTTCTTTAAACCCATCAAACAAGACTCCAAGGACTAAATACTAAAAGCCATAAGTGTGGAGTGGTGTGAGGATATGTTGTTGTTGTTGTGGTCTTCAGTCCAGAGACTGGTTTGATGCAGCACTCCATGCTCCTCTATTCTGTGCAAGCTTCTTCATCTGCCAGTACCTACTGCAACCTACATCCTTCTGAATCTGCTTGGTGTATTCATCTTTTGGTCTCCCTCTACGATTTTTACCGTCCACGCTGCCCTCCATTGCTAAATTGGTAATCCGTTGACACCTCAGAACATGTCCTACCAACCGATCCCTTCTTCTAGTCAAGTTGTGCCACAAACTCCTCCTCTGCCCAATTCTATTCAACACCTCCTCATTAGTGATGTGATCTACCATCTAATCTCCAGCATTCTTCTGTAGCACCACATTTCGAAAGCTTCTATTCTCTTCTTGTCCAAACTATTTATCGTCCATGTTTCACTTCCGTGCGTGGCTACACTCCATACAAATACTTTCAGAAACGACTTCCTGTCGCTTGAATCTATGCTGGATGTTAACAAATTTCTCTTCTTGAGAAACTCTTTCCCTGCCATTGCCAGTCTACATTTTATATCCTCTCTACCTCGACCATCATCAGTTATTTTGCTCCCCAAATAGCAAAACTCCTTTACTACTTTACGCGTCTCATTTCCTAATCTAATTCCCTCAGCATCACCCGGCTTAATTTGACTACATTCCATTATCCTCCTTTTGCTTTTGCTGATGTTCATCTTATATCATCCTTTCAAGACACTGTCCATTCCGTTCAACTGCTCTTCCAAGTCCTTTGCTGTCTCTGACAGAGTTACAATGTCATCGGCGAACCTCAAAGTTCTTATTTCTTCTCCATGCATTTTAATACCTACTCCTAATATTTCTTTTGTTTCCTTTACTGCTGGCTCAATATACAGATTAAATAATGTCGGGGAGAGGCTACAACCCTCCCCAACCACTGCTTCCCTTTCATGTCCCTCGCCTCTTATAACTGTCACCTGGTTTTTGTAGCCTTTCCCTCCCTGTATTTTACCCCTGCCCCCTTCAGAATTTGAAAGAGAGTATTCCAGTCAACATTGTCAAAAGCTTTCTCTAAGTCTACAAATGCTAGAAACGTAGGTTTGCCTTTCCTTAATCTATTTTCTAAGATAAGTCGTAGGGTCACTATTGCCTCACGTGTTCCAATATTTCTACGGAATCCAAACTGATCTTGCCTGTGGTCGGTTTCTACCAGTTTTTCCATTCGTCTGTAAGGAATTCGCGTTAGTATTTTGCAGCCGTGACTTATTAAACGCCGGCCTGGGTGGTCGAGTGGTTCTATGCGCTACAGTCTGGAACCGCGAGACCGCTACGGTCGCAGGTTCGAATCCTGCCTTGGGCATGGATGTGTGTGGTGTCCTTAGGTTAGTTAGGTTTAAGTAGTTCTAAGTTCTAGGGGACTGATGACCTCAGAAGTTAAGTCCCATAGTGCTCAGAGCCATTTGAACCATTTGAACTTATTAAACTGATAGTTCGGTAATTTTCACATCTGACAACACCTGCTTTCTTTGGCATTGGAATTATTATTTTCTTCTTGAAGTCTGAGGGTATTTTGCCTGTCTGATACATCTTGATCACCATATGGAAGGGATTGGCTCTCCCAAGGCTGTCAGTAGTTCTAGTGAGTAGCAGTGAGGATGTGATGTATTAAGTTAGTGATACACACCTGCTCAGAGTCTAAGAATTAACCCGCTTGGTTATGCTAGCGGCTTCAATACCTACTTAAAGCATGTTCTGCATGTTTTTGCCTTTATATAAAGGGTCTCTATCCTAGGAGTCATTTTCTCTGGTGTTTCGGCAGATATTTGCCATTACGTTTTTTGGAGCCAGCCCAAAAACTTGCTACCTGTCAAGTCTTTCATGCGATGCCAAGTGCCAAAACAAAGCGTCGGTTTGCTTCCCATCACAAATAATATTATTTTTAAACCTCAATTTTACGTGCCCGTTATACACAGCGCTCCAAAATTAGTCTAGTCCGATATTCGTTTTATCGACATGTATTAAGGCGGGCAGTAAAACTTCAAGAATGAACTACAATCCAGCAGCAACCGCCGGAGTCCTGGCTATTTTTCGTCTTTTTCCGTCCATATTAATACACACTGATAAAAGAAATATCGGACTACACAATCGTGGAACGCTGTATCGAGTGTGAACGTAAAATTCCGCGTTAAAAATCACTTTGTTTGTTACAGGAAAGAAACCAACGATTTCCGTCTACACTGGGCGTCGCAATGAGCAGTATTTCTTTGGATTGACTCCAGGTACACAATACAGAAACGAAATTTCAAATATCTACTGAAACAGCCGGGCGCTGTGGCCGAGTGGTTCTAGGCCCTTCAGTCCGGAACCGTGCTTCTGCTACGGTCGCAGGATCGAATCCTGCCTCGGGCATGTGTGTGTGATGTCCTAATGAAAGTTAGGTTTAAGTAGTTCTAAGTCTGGGGGACTGATGACCTCAGATGTTAAGTCCCATAGTGCTCAGGGCCAGTTTTTTCTACTGAAACACCAGAGAAAATGCGCCTGATGGCTCTCAGGAGAGACTCACTGCAAACAACGTACTCAAAACTTCCATCTGCTGAAGTGCTGCATCCTGAATTTCGAAATGATAGCAAGTACGCAACTGGAAGCGTTCTAGGATACATACTAGGCGTAACGTATCAGTCCTGGTCATACAGGGTGGCGCACGAAATGTGTTACCAACTGTTTCTTTCACAATTTACGACGCACATTAGATATCCTACTGCGATCTCTACAGGAGTACCAGCAGAGCTTGGAAAAAGAAATAAGTTTCACGATACTGCCGCTAGGAGACTAGTAAGCAGCAATGGCTGACAGTGGAAGACTGACGACACAGCAACGATCGGCAATTGTGTTACTTTTTCATGAAACGAAAAGCCTTGTTGTGACTCAGAGGCGTTTTCGACAACAGTTTAACACACGATGGGTCCCTTGCAAGAAGACCATCCACAGGTTGTACGATAAATTTGTACAGGAAGGAACAGTATTGGAAGCGAAGCGACCTCGGCCTAAGCCTGTTTGTTCGCCGGAGAATACTGAAGCGGTACGAGTTGCTGTTCAGAGAAGTCCCGGGAAATCGTGTAGAATGGCAGCAGTGCAACTGGGAAAATCCAGACGCTCCGTTCAACGCATTCTTAAAAGTGACCTCCATATGTACCTATACAAGATGACCTGTGCACAGAAGCTCACTGAGGAACACAAGCCCCAGAGACTGCTGTTTACTCAGTGGGCGGAGGATAGGGAAGAAACTCTCAAAAGCGTTTGGTTTTCAGACTAGGCGCATTTTCATTTAGACGGTGTGGTTAACAAACAACATGTACGCCTTTGGGCCACTGAAAACCCACAAGTGCTTCAAGAACGACAACATTATGCTCCGAGGATTACAGCGTGGGCAGCAATTTCCATTCACGGACTTCTTCGCGTCAGCATGCCCTCATCCAATTTCAAGTGTTTCATAAACTTTTTGGTCACACGACTTGACAATTATTATACCCAAGACTGACAATCCATTCACTTACTTGTTGGGCCAGAACCAACTTGTCAACTATGTATCCGCCACCTGTGCGCTTGCATTGGAGAGAAAACTTAATTCTAACAATATTAAAATTCATAACTTAATTATGCTATTGTCTCTGATAGAATGTCTCACTTTCTATTGAATATCTTCTTACTATCTATCGCTGCAGCTACTGTTTTCGACTGTTTATAACTTTCAAAAAAAAAAATTTATTACGAAAATTTTTCAACAGGTTATTTTTCTGACCCAGTTAGGCATGTGGTCGACCTTCAATCATGCTATTTTACCATCCTGGCAGGGTCGCCATTCTCTAACATTCTGCGTGGTGTCTGTTTGTTCTAAGTCGTGTGTTCCTACCACTTTCGCGCAATGACGCTCTGAGCGTTTTTTTTAGGGAATTGACTAGTTTGAACATGGGACCTGTTGCTGGTAAGGAGACGCCAGACCACACATGACATGTAGATTTCAGAAGAGTTCAGTGAGACTAGCGATGATATAGCCAAATACTTAATGATTTCAGCGTCAGCTCCACTGCACTTCCTGTAAAAGAATCTTAATACCAACTAAATTTAGTGGAAGGGGTTCAAGGCTTTCCTGTTTTTAGTTAGCTGGTAAAATAACGTCGAAAAAGCAGTTAAGTTTACCATTGGAAATTTTATTCTACTCACAAAACATTGTTTATAAATTGCACTATTGATAAAAGGAAATGTTTTAATACAGGATGATTAAAACCAACTGCGTTCGACAAAAATGTGAACGAATATTCCCTGAATGGATTTCCAAGTTCTATAATGGATCGAAGGATGACCTATGCCATATCACATCTATAATCTAGATTTATGTTAAGTTTCATAAAAAAGAAAACTAACAAAATGGTCTACAGTGATCCTCAATTATATTTAATTACTTATTTAACTTGTCGTAAATTACAGTGGCTGATGTGGCTTCTTAATAATTATCTAGCAGAAAAATCATCACACTTCAGATTTTAACTTACATAGCAAATGTGAATACCACGAGCTTTAATTGACGATCGACACTAGTATACGCAAAAAGGGTGTGTAACAGATGAGACTTCTGCAGTTCTGAGTGAAGCTTTATGCGCTGTTATGCGGCATCGCGTGCGTTCATTACCTTGTCGTTGGTTAGGCAGCGTCAGGGGGCAGCGGGCGGCACAGCTCCACTCACCACGCCGTCTCGGAAGCAACTGTCTCCTAACTTCTCCTTACTACAGTTTACTGAAGTTGGTGTAAAAAAAGCTATCTGGCTGTGTTTTCAACAGACCAATCAGGGTCTCAATGTTAATCTTAAGCTCCGCCTACAAAATTCTGTCTATTCAATGAGAAACGTTATACTTTTCATGGTGGGGCAATGTTTTTAACGTTTGCAACGTAACAGAGACGCGAAAAAGTCTCACGCTAAAACTTGCAGCTGGTGTGGCCCTTTTAGTGTTATCGTAAGATCTATACTGTTCATCTGGAGGGCTCTGTCTTTTAACATGGGCTGGAGGGTTCCATCTTTTAACATGGGCTGGGAGTGATTTTGGCGGTCGACTGGCGACGTGGGTGTCTGTCCCTTATCATAGGGTCTCCTAGCCTACACGATTCTGCTCTCGGCTTCTGCTCTCGTTTCTCCCCTCAGAACTGCGTCTGTTTCACGGTGGGAAGGTATGACATGCATTTGGGCGTTCTTGTGTTAGTCTGTGGTATTCCATTTGCTCACTCGTTGATCGTATTACTTTGGTTAATTTAATGTCAGGATTTATTTGGAGCTATGCGACATACTGCCAGATTTGCTATCATGTCAGGGTTTTCATGGAAGGTGTTGGATTTGCCTGACACCTTACAGGCGGTTTCGATATCTGAGGAAAGAGGGTATCGTCCAGTCTGGAGATGATGCATCTGGCCTTCAGTAGTTCTTGTAAATGGGTTGTGGCCACAACCTATGATTTTGGCTCAAGAATGAATAAGTTTCCAATGGTGGAAAACGTTTTCCAGCACCAGTTTTAAGTAGGAACATGAGAAGTCCTGGCCGTTATTTATGGGGCTCTTGCGTTTGGTTAACTGAACAGTATGGCTGTTAAAAACGGTTTCATACTGTAGACAGGGGCTTATAAAAGAAGAAGTGGTCTAGCGGCCTTCACAGTTGTAGCAGTCAATTCGTGTGCCCGCTTGGTTGGAGGTGATGCTTTAGGAATGTTAAGAAGTTCACAGTGGGCATGACAGCCGTTTTAAGCATAGCAGACAAGCCGTGGGCACAGAGGAGCAGCGATGGAGGTTTAAGTGTGTTGTCTGTGTGAAGGCAGAATGAATGATCCTTACTGATCAATAAAGATATTCTGGTGGGACAAGCGAACTCATAAGCGTACTTCTTTGCATGGCGTGCCAGTTTTTTCTTTCCTTCTTTACTGGCATTTGGCCATTGCCGTAAAGACATCCACCATATTCAGGCTGACATACTTCCACTGTTAATGGTTATTCTTCTACACACTTTGTTAACTGCTATTTAATTAATGTTAGGTTATGAATAAATGACAGACACATGACCCCACTAGACACTACTCATAAAGTGCTTAAAACAAAAAATTAAAAAATAGCATCATACAAAATATTCATACATCATGTACACAGTGTATGGTGTGGTTGAGCATCGCATTTAGTAATAGTTCACTGTTTTGAGTTGACAGAACCACTGTACCCAACGTTGAAGACGTTACCTGTGCGTTAGCAAATGCTCAAATATACGATGTCTGTCGTATCTTGTACCTGTTACACGAGAATAGTAGATGGTTTACGTCTCCATCTTGATTTCAGAGCGATTCTTTCAACCCTATTCGTAATAGGTGGCTTGGGTATTTGCCACAATTTAAGTACATTGTGTAATCGTTGCTGTGTCCGCCTCGATAGCTGAGTTGTCAGCGCCGCAGAATGTGTGTCCTTATTAGTCCAGTTACTTACTGTTTAAAATAAATAAAATAACAAAGAAATCACAATAATACACCCATTGCATCCTTTGTACCACATCCCCAGGATGGGAGGGAGGAGACATCCTGGCCAGGTCGCGGGTTACGACCCCTGCCCACTTTGCCTCTACCACCCCACTACCCGATCCATTTCCCTCACTCCTTCCCCCCCCCCCCCCCCCAAAAAAAAAAAAAAAAAAAAAAATTCTGTGCAAAGGGGCCAGAGTCGATACCCGTCTGGATCGGGGATTTTTTTCTCCGGTCAGGGACTGGATGTTGTGTTGTCTTCATCATCATCATCTCATTCCCATCAACGAGCAAGTAGCCGAAGTGGCGTCAACTCAAAAGACTTGCACGAGGCGACAGGTGTACCCAACGGGAGGCTCCAACCACACGACATTTCAATTCATCGTTGCTGTGAACCGTCGTCTTCTATTCCTATTATTAAATCATGAAGATGACAGTCTTTTGTAATACAGCAGGCCGTAATGCACTCCTTTTCGGATATTGATCGAATCCCACTGCGTCTGCTAGTCGTTTCTCGCTCTTTCATTGACTAAACATTTCACTGTAAATAAGTCTATCATTTTGGATTTTTCCTATGTTCATTACCCGCTTCGCTAAGCTGTCTAATATTTCATTATTAAACATGTCCCTGTATACTGGAAGCCACAGAAAGTTTGTTACTGTTCCCTCTCGCTTACTGCTAGTAACTTCTTTAATAATTTCTGTTAGTGTAGGCTTTTCGCTTTAGGCGTGTTGCTTGGTTGACGCTCCTTAGTACATTTACAGAATCGGTTAATATCGCCATATTACTTCGAGTGCGAGAAGCGAACAGAACGGCGATGTCTTAAACAGTTCAGGAAATATCGGAGACGAATAGCTTAGCTGGACCACACTGTATAGCATTTCCTCGTTCGGAAAGTATTTGCCATCGTTGTAGATGCACCCTAGATTTCGAGACTGCATCCAGCTTGCATAATGGATGAAACCATAAAGTTTTGTGTCTTGTCACAGATGTGTGATGTATCTGGAGCGCTCGGATCACCTTGTTGAAGCTGCCAAGTGGAGATTAATGTCTGCTGTTGTCCCGCGGAAGGCCTTCGACTTCGAAAGCATCTTAAGGTGAACAGCTGACAGACGCAACTGCACGGTTGCGTGGTAAGCAGAAGGTCGGCGAGTTGCGATATTTTTTGCTTGAGTGACGCGAAAGACCGGCTTTAACCGAAAAGGTATTTCGCAGCTAAACTTCTTCTTCCTTTTCTCTGTCTTGCTGCGTCATTGGCAGACCTCTCAACAAGGCCACAGGCTACGCCGCCGCCATTGCAATGTCACCTATTGTTTATTTATTTAACTACCGTAGCTGAGAAACGCACGCTTCGCTCGGTCTTTATTTCTATTTTTACCTGAGAACATTCCAGAGTGCTCGAATACATCGTAAAAATGAACATAAAAAACATCGGAAAATGTTCGTATTTCACGATCAAAAATATTCTAGAATGCTTAAAAATTATCTCAGGTTCTCTAAATTCCACGTTAGTATTCAACAATACACTAATTTAAGAAAAATAATTTGTCACTCTTACACCCATTTTTTTCGTTGTGAAGTAACACGTGCTTTCACTCCTCATGTGATTCATTTTTTCACTCTTCTTCCTCTTACCTTCACTTTTACGTTTCAGCGTCCGATTAAATGTTAATATTAGTTAACTCACTAAGCTTCTATTTAATACGCTGTTCACTAGCTTAACCAGTGCAATTCCTCTTAAATTTATTTCACTTTATATCACTTCCACTTTCCCTTGATCTGCGCCAATGCATTTCCAAAATCATACCGATGCATGCATCTCGCCATCACTTACACAGTGTATATTCTCCTGAGCTGAAATGTATCCCCACATCAAGAGAATAATGGAACGTCTGAAAATATCCTCCAACATTATAGAACATTCTAGAAACTTCTAGAACATTTTGCAATACTATAGAATATTTCCTAACATTATGGAACATTCTCTAATATTCTATAACATTTTCAAACATTCTAGAACATTCTGGAAGATTCTTTAACATTCTAAGAGATTTTACGTTCTGCAACATTGTAGAACGTCCTGGTACATTGTATAATATTCAGGAACATTCTGGCCAGTCACGTCCACTGCAACACTCAATTCCCAGCCGCACCACCGATTTCCTGTAAGAAGTTCATTGGTGCAATGTCCACTTTTGTGTCCAGTATCTTCAAACGCAACCCCTAGAATTCCATACCAAAACCCTCTTCAAGCATGGGGGATGGAGGGCTACTATACAACACAGCCTCCAAGGGTGGCAGGGGCGCGTTGTGGAGTTACAGCGAAAAAGATAGACAATCCACACTTTAGTGTATGCACATTATAAATTAAATCTGCCAGCTACGTGTTTCTCCTTGTGTGAAGGCTAAACTCGGGAAATGCTGTAGAAATTTTGATACAGGTTTCACTAATAGATGGACTGATCAACAGGCAAGTTTTCTGTATACAGTTTATTTATATTGTTACATAAAAATAAGTCGTTGTTTTACATTTTTACCAAATATCTGAAAAGTTCTACACCGATTCATTTCAAAATTTTACACAACACTCTAACAAACCTTTGGACAGAGATAGATACATATTTTTAATATAAAAAAATGTCGTGTGACTAGGGCCTCCCGTCGGGTAGACCGTTCGTCGGGTGCAAGTCTTTCGATTTGACGCCACTTCGGCGATTTGCGCGTCGATGGGGATGAAATGACGATGATTAGGACAACACAACACCCAGTCCCTGAGCGGAGACAATCTCCGACCCAGCCGGGAATCGAATCCGGGCCCTGAGGATTGACAGTCTGTCGCGCTGACCAATTTTTTTTTTTTAAATCCCATGTTGTTCGCTTTGGTTCGTTGTATCTGCTCGGGGCGGACGTCGTAAGACATCCGTTTAAGTTCGTTGTTGATCGATTAACTCAGTTTTTTTACGAGGGCAGTTCAATAAGTAATGCAACACATTTTTTTTCTCGGCCAATTTTGGTTGAAAAAACCGGAAATTTCTTGTGGAATATTTTCAAACATTCCCGCTTCGTCTCGTATAGTTTCATTGACTTCCGACAGGTGGCAGCGCTGTACAGAGCTGTTAAAATGGCGTCTGTAACGGATGTGCGTTGCAAACAACGGGCAGTGATCGAGTTTCTTTTGGCGGAAAACCAGGGCATCTCAGATATTCATAGGCGCTTGCAGAATGTCTACGGTGATCTGGCAGTGGACAAAAGCACGGTGAGTCGTTGGGCAAAGCGTGTGTTATCATCGCCGCAAGGTCAAGCAAGACTGTCTGATCTCCCGCGTGCTGGCCGGCCGTGCACAGCTGTGACTCCTGCAATGGCGGAGCGTGCGAACACACTCGTTCGAGATGATCGACGGATCACCATCAAACAACTCAGTGCTCAACCTGACATCTCTGTTGGTAGTGCTGTCACAATTGTTCACCAGTTGGGATATTCAAAGGTTTGTTCCCGCTGGGTCCCTCGTTGTCTAACCGAAGACCATAAAGAGCAAAGGAGAACCATCTGTGCGGAATTGCTTGCTCGTCATGTGGCTGAGGGTGACAATTTCTTGTCAAAGATTGTTACAGGCGATGAAACATGGGTTCATCACTTCGAACCTGAAACAAAACGGCAATCAATGGAGTGGCGCCACACCCACTCCCCTACCAAGAAAAAGTTTAAAGCCATACCCTCAGCCGGTAAAGTCATGGTTACAGTCTTCTGAGACGCTGAAGGGGTTATTCTGTTCGATGTCCTTCCCCCTGGTCAAACGATCAACTCTGAAGTGTATTGTGCTACTCTTCAGAAATTGAAGAAACGACTTCAGCGTGTTCGTAGGCACAAAAATTTGAACGAACTTCTCCTTCTTCATGACAACGCAAGACCTCACACAAGTCTTCGCACCCGAGAGGAGCTCACAAAACTTCAGTGGACTGTTCTTCCTCATGCACCCTACAGCCCCGATCTCGCACCATCGGATTTCCATATGTTTGGCCCAATGAAGGACGCAATCCGTGGGAGGCACTACGCGGATGATGAAGAAGTTATTGATGCAGTACGACGTTGGCTCCGACATCGACCAGTGGAATGGTACCGTGCAGGCATACAGGCCCTCATTTCAAGGTGGCGTAAGGCCGTAGCATTGAATGGAGATTACGTTGAAAAATAGTGTTGTGTAGCTAAAGGATTGGGGAATAACCTGGTGTATTTCACTGCTGCATAAAACAACCCCTGTTTCAGAAAAAAATGTGTTGCATTACTTATTGAACTGCCCTCGTATTTAGGAATTGCGAAGCACTGCCAAGTTCCCTATTAATTACAATAATGATGATTCTGTAATATATATGTGTTGTGTGTTTAATTGGCGTTTGGTATGACACCTAGTGGCAATGGTGAAACCTATGGGCTACCCAGCAATAAAGGCTCTTGTATCTGGTGGGAGAAGCCATAAATAGCCACCACAAATGCCAAGAGCATCGAAGCTTGAACTTTAGATGTATACATACGCTCTGTACATATTAAGAAGAAAAGTCCAATGCTGCTGTTTTCTGTCTATACGTGAAGCCTCATCTCAGGCTGTTCTGTTCGGATTTTGATATGGTTATCACTGACAGATAGACCGATTCACATGGAAGGTTTATGTATATAGTTTCTTACTGCTGTACCAGACAAGTCATCTGGCTATAAATATAGTGATATCCACACAAGCAGTGGTCTTTTTGGTTTTTTCCTTTATTGGATTTCGATCCCCCCCCCCCTCCCAGAGGGGGGGGGGGAGGGGGGGGGCTGGCAGCAGCACAATACGCCGCTCTGCAGCCAACAGAAAAGTTAAAAAACAGAATCAGGAGATATGAAAAACAAACAAAAGTAGTCGATAAAACAGTGACGGAGAAAAATATATGAAGAAAATATAAAAAAACATACAGTCGGTGATGCTGATTAAAACACACAGTAAATAGACAGGCACAATTTAAACATCATGGTGACAGTTTAGTTTCTATTCCCACAAGGGGAGGAAAGGGCGGCAGAGAGAGGGTAGGTGGAGAAAAATCAGGATGGAAGGGGGGGAGAGGGAACCTAGGAAAAGGACAGAGGAATGGAGGGGGAGGTGAGGATCAGAGTTGAGAGGAGGGATAAATGGAGGGAGAGAGGGCATCATCCGCGAGGGCGAGTCGACGGAAGGAGTGATATTTTTTTAAAATTGTGATTTCATTCCCCTGCCCCATATGGGCAGGGGAGGGCTGTCAGTGGCACAATCCGCCACTCTTCAGCCGAGGTACATGACAGCTGATAAAATAAGAAAATGATGCATATAAAGGTGATAAAAAGGAGAACATAAAAACAGAGGAAGGGGAGATAATGGAGGTGAAAATACATTGACATGGAGACGTTCACAGGGGTGGGGGGGCAATTAAAAAGGTCGACATAAAGTTAAAAAAAACATGGTGATGCATAGAGCACAAAAAAGGCACTGTAGTCACATGCACAGGTTAAAAGTTAGTCACATTATTAAAAACACTCCAGAAAAAGACAATTAAAACCACTTGAAGAGATGGAGCACACACGATGGAGAATAGAACTGCCAGGAGGGACATGCCGAGGGGGAGGCCTGAGAGGATGGAAAAGGAGCGGGGAGGGGCTTGAATGAAGGGAGTCCTGGGGATGAGGCATGAGCAAGGTGGGGTTAGAGTTGGTAGGAAGAGTAGACGTCAGGGCGAAGCATAAACTGGGAGTGGTAGATGCTGGAAGTTGCATTGGGAAAGGAGGTGGAGGGTGTGGAGATAGTGTGGGACACAATGGTAAAGGTGCTGCAACAGGGTTGGGGCGAAGAGGAAGGGAGACACCAGGGGGTGGGGGTTCGAGGTGGCGGACAACATACAGGGTGTGGATGTGTTCAAGGAAAAGGAGAAAGTGAAGCAGTGATCGATTTTTTTTTCTTTAATTTTTAACCTCATACAAAGGTGGGCTGGCAGTGGATAAATCTACTCCACTCTTCAGCCACAAGCATTACAGTAAAAGAGACAAGGAAGACAGAAAGGTAAGAGATTGGTGGGTAAAAAACAGTAGACACAAAAATTAAAAACATGAAGCTGTTCACACTCAACGAAAAAACACGAATAACTGTCGGCACTGTGCACAAACACTGATGACATAGACTGTACAAGTGAATGAAGGAGCATGTCGGCGAAAAACACTAAACCACAAACACCATGGCACACACACGAGAAACTGATGGTGATGATCTCTGGCGCGCGAATGTCCACTTAATGTGTGCGAGTCCAGGGACCTGCTAAGAGGGGAAGAAGGTGGTGGGGGAGGGAGAGGGTAGAGCAAAGATGCCAATGGCAGAGGAGATGGTGGGAAGAATGATGGTATGGGGGTAGGGGAAGCCCAGGGGAGGAGTGGGGAAAAGGGAGGAGGGAGGGAAGGGGGAGAGAAGGGAGAGAGGGTGCCCATAGGAACAAACACAGGGAGTGGGAGGGGAGTATCAAAGTTGGTAGGAGGGGTAGATGGAGGGAAGGAGGGCATCATCGGGGAGGGGGATCTAGCGGAAGCCACCTTAGGAGAGGGTAAGGAGAGTGGAGAGATGGAGAGCAGGTGGGACATGAAAATACAGGTGCGGCAGTGGACGGGGTGGACTGAATGTGAGAGACAAGCGGGTGAGGAGGATCGAGTTTACAGGAGGTGTAGAGGTTCTGTATCCATTCGAGGAAAAGGAGGAGGTGGGGGAACGGAATAAGGTCATACAGGATCCGTATGGGGGAGGGGACATGGATGCGATAGGCGAGGCGAAGAGCATGGCGTTCAAGGATCTGAAGGGATTTGTAAATGGTAGGAGGAGCGGAGACCCAGGCAGGGTGGGCGTAGCAGAGGATAGGGCGGATGAGGGATTTATAGGTGTGGAGGATGGTGGAGGGTTGCAGACCCCATGTATGGCCAGAAAGGAGCTCGAGGAGACGGAGTCGGGAGCGTGCCTTGGCTTGGATTGTCTGGAGGTGGGGAGGTCCAGCAGAGGCGACGGTTAAGGGTGACACCAAGGTATGTAAGGGTGGGGGTGAGGGTGATAGGATGGCCATTGATGGTGACATAGAAGTCGAGGAGGCGGAAGGAAGGGGTAGTTTTGCCTACAGTGATCGCCTGGGTTTTGGAAGGATTGACCCTAAGCAACCACTGGTTGCACCAAGTGGTGAATCGGTCAAGATGGGACTGGTGAAGATGTTTGGAGCCATGCAGGATGGGAGCGAGAGTAAGAATGGCGGAGTCATTGGCGTACTGGAGAAGGTGGATGGGGGGTGAAGGTGGCGGCATGTCGGCTGTATACAAAAGGTACAGAATAGGGGAGAGGATGGAACCTTGGGGCACACTGGCAGAGGGGAAGAAGGTGTAAGAATCCGTGTTATGGATGGTGACATAGGAAGGATGTTGGGAAAGAAAGGACCCAATCAGACGGACGTGGTTAATAGGAAGGGCGAAGGTTTGGAGCTTAAAGAGGAGACTGGAATGCCACACATGGTCATAGGTGCGATCGAGTTCGAGGAGAGGGAGATAGCTGAGCAACGGGAATTCGGAGAGGAGATGAGTGAGGTGAAGGAGAAGGTCATCGGTAGAGGACAGCCGAAAGCCACACTGGGTAACGGGAAGGAGGCGGTGCTGGTGGATGTGTCGGGTAAGGATGGATTCCAGGACAACCTTGCTGAAGACCGAGGTAAGGCTGATGAAATGGTAGGAGGAGACAGCGGATGGCGGTTTGTCAGGTTTAAGGAACAGCAGGATGCGGGAGGTTTTCCATAGGTTGGGGTAGTGGCCGGTGGACAGGACCACATTATAGAGCCTGGGCAGACTGGAGAGGAAGGAGGCAGGAGCTTCACGAAGGTGGCGATAGGTGACACGATCTTGTCCAGGAGCGGTGTTGCGTTTTGTGCGGAGTATAGCAATGAGATCCTGAGTAGTGATGGGGGCATTGAGTTCGTTGTGTGCAATGTTGTCCAAGTACTGGAAACCAGGAGTGAGGGGAGGGACAGAGGTGTCAGTTCGATCGCAGACATCCGGGAAGAGGGAGTAATCGAAGTGGGGATTGTCGGGGATGGTAAAGACATCTGAAAGGTTGTCAGGAAAGGGTTTATCATCATGAAGGAGCGGGTAGTAGGCAGGGGGCTTAGATCCGGTAAGGCAGCAGATGACTGACCAGTACTTGGACGAGTTGATAGGAAGTGTAGCATTAAGACGGGTGCATGTCTGTCGCCAGTCCCAGTGTTACTTAGCCGCGAAGCAGTTTCTGATGTGTCGTAGTTGCTGGTGGCATCGTAGTGTGTCCAGGTCACACGTGTGAAGGAAGGCACAGCAGAGATGGCAGGATTCATGGAGGACGGCCTGTGGGGGTAAAGTAGGATTGTGGGGGTGGATGGCGACAGAAGGGACGTGGGCCTCCACAGCCTCAGACAAGGTCTGCTGGAGAAAGGAGGCGGCACAGGTAATATCATCAGGGTGGTGGTAGGTGAGGGGGTGGATATCGACCTGGGTAGAGAGGGTATCCCAGTAGGCATTGCAGTTGGCACGGGAATAATCATGGATGTATTTCGGGGGAGGGTCAGTACGAGGGTCGGGACAGGGGCGACGACTGTCTGAAACGTTGAGGAGGACAGGGAGATGGTCACTACCAATGGGGTACAGGACACCCACCGCTACGCGGCCAAGGAGGTTGGGGTGGACATATATAGTGGCGCACGTGATGGTAAGCCCAAGGAAGAAGAGACTAAGGATCAGGTGTTCTGTGGGGTCAGGAAGGAGAGGTTGAGCCCAACAGGGATCTGGCGGTGGTGACCAATAGCTACTCCACCACGCGCTATCAGGAGAGGATTATTGGAGCGGTGAAGGAGGTAGGGGGAGGCACGTACAGTGTGTTGGGGCTGAAGAAAGGTTTCATTGAGGAGGAAGGCATCCATGTGGTGGGTTGCGAGGGTGTGCAGGAAGAGGTTCTTGTTGGCAGGAAGGGAACGGATGCTATTGAACAAGATACGGAGCTGTTGTGCCATGACAGGGAATTAAACGAGGGTGTCGAGATGGAGGAGATTGGGGCGGACATATACAGTGGCGCACGTGATGGTAAGCCCAAGGAAGAAGAGACTAAGGATCAGGTGTTCTGTGGGGTCAGGAAGGAGAGGTTGAGCCCAACAGGGATCTGGCGGTGGTGACCAATAGCTACTCCACCACGCGCTATCAGGAGAGGATTATTGGAGCGGTGAAGGAGGTAGGGGGAGGCACGTACAGTGTGTTGGGGCTGAAGAAAGGTTTCATTGAGGAGGAAGGCATCCATGTGGTGGGTTGCGAGGGTGTGCAGGAAGAGGTTCTTGTTGGTAGGAAGGGAACGGATGCTATTGAACAAGATACGGAGCTGTCGTGCCATGACAGGGAATTAAACAAGGGTGTCGAGATGGGAGAAGGTGAAATGGGCCTGATTATGGGAGAAGGTGGCATACATGTTGAGGTGGAAGATGTATCGGGTGGCGACAGATATCTGCTGGAGGGTGGCGCTGGAAAGGGAGGACGATGGTTACGAACCTGATGATGTCCTCGACAGTGGGGGAGAGGCGAAGGGAATTGCCAGGAGGGGTGGGGGCGTCCAGAGGGTGGACAGGGATGGTGAGTTCAGGAGTGGTGAGAGGGGGTCAGGCCTTACATTTCTGGGCATAGGTGGGATGTGGGAGATTATAGGTGTTGCAGGAGGGAGGAGACTGGAAGTTGGAGCACTGCCGGAGGAAATGTGCCTGTTTGCAATGCGGGCACTCTGATGTTGGGTGTGCGTTTTAGAGCAGGCATCTCTGGCAGCAGAGGGATTCTGGAGGGGTACAGGAGGGGTCGACCTTCCAGCGTTGGTGGAAGAGATGGGGCACCCTCCTTCAGGAGACGGTCGATGGGGTTGATGGGAGGGGGACAGGGAAGGAGCAGGGGTGAGCGAGGCATTGGGGCCAAACCAGGTAATGGGGATTCGGGAAAGGATATCAGTGTGAAGGGTGGGACTGGGGGAAATAAGAAGAGAGTCTCTTCAGGGAGTGATGAGGCAAATGGGGTTCCGGGAAAGTATTGGCGGAGGAGGAGCGAGAGGTTCCGGGCCTCGAGGAGGGAAGGATCAGGACGAGAGAGGAGGTATTTGTAGGAGGAGGGGGAGGAGGAGGAGGAGGAGGAGGAGGAGGGAGCAGGGCCAGGTGCGGAGACATCCATGGCAACCTGGGCAGGGAAGGAGGATGGGGCAGGGCCTTTATGGAAGCAGAGGAGGCAGGGGTACCACTAGCGCGTTTTACAGCGACAGAAGGGTGAGAGGAGCAACTGGGAGGTGGCGGGAAGTGGCAGGTCCCGACGTGGATGCTGGAGCTGGCGCCGGAGATGGTGAAGGCGACGGCGATAATGAAGATGACGGCGATGGTGAAGGTGAGGGCGAGAGCTGGGCATGGGCTGTGGCCCTCCTGGCCACGATCCTAGTGGGGGCTGCAGTAACAGGATGAGGGAGGGGAGGGAAAGGATCAGAGTTGGAGATGCGGGAGGAAGAAGGTGAAGATGGGGCGACAAAGAGCGAAGGCGAAGGGAGAGTGAGTAGTGGACGGATGGAATGGAGGGTGGGCGATTGGGCACACCACATAATTGTGGTGGTGGCGGCGGAGGGAGAGGTATATACTATTGCGGTCGTGGTGGTGGTAGTAGTAGTGGTGGTGGGGGTTTTTATCGGATGTGCTTAACAAAATATGGATCTGAGGACGCCTCCTACTTATTTGGAAGTAGAGTCTGTCTCTGCCCAGTGCAGGGTTCTACTGCGTTCATGTTGTTACGCTGAACAGTGGATATGAACAAAACCAGCAGATGGATAAATAAACTGTTTGAACAAAGTGTGGTGTCATCGCCAGACGCCATACTTGCTAGGTGGTAGCTCTTAAATCGGCCGCGGTCCATTAGTATACGTCGGACCCGCGTGTCGCCACTGTCAGTGATTGCAGACCGAGCGCCGCCACACGGCAGGTCTAGAGAGACTTACTAGCACTCGCCCCAGTTGTACAGCCGACTCAGCCGGAGATGGATCACTGACAACTACGCTCTCATTTGCCGAGACGATAGTTAGCATAGCCTTCGGCTACGACATTTGCTACGACCTAGCAAGGCGCCATAGCATTTGATATTATTTTATATTGTGGTTATAACATGTACCGTCAAGAGAGATGTTCTGCAATTGTGGATTAAAGTTAAGTATTACATCAACTACGTACTTTATTTGCTACTATTAATTCCTTTAACTGTTCCAGACCTCACGCCAATCTGCGTGAGCTTAACGCGTGCCTTTCGGCTTCCTCTCATTGTGACTTGGCTGTCTTGCCAAGTCACAACACAAAGTGTAGGTGGAAAACATGAACCACGATTGAAGGCATGCTCAATGATGATTTTCGCCCGTAGTTCACGGGAAACATTCATTGTAGATTTTGTAAACTGGTGTAAGTGTTCAGGTGGTTGCGGCGAATTAACTCGGCTGTATTTTCAGTATTGTCACTACTAATATTTGCAATCAAATTTGTTGTGCTGTGATTTTGGCTTAGAGTTTTCCCTTATATCTCTTTTTACATTAGATGAATATAGTGTAATAAGACACTTTAATTTCTTCAGTTCTCTATTCACAGAAGAATATTTATTATAAAACAATGTTGTTCCACTTGTGGTGACGTAAGTTCGCAGCTATTCTTGAAAGTGTCTTCAGTTCACCAACATACCCACACCTACATCTATATGCCGCCGACTACTCTGCAATTCTCACTTATGTACCACTTGGCTGATATTGCATTCAACAACTGTCAGGCAGTTCCACTCTCGAATAGCATGTGGGAAAAACGAACACCTACCTGTTCACGTATGAAATCTGATTTCTCTTATTTTATTATGATGGTCATTTCTTCCTATGTAGGTCAGAACCAATAAAATATTTTCCATTCGAAGGGGAAAGTTGGTGATTGAAATTTCGTCAAATGATCTCGCCACAACGAAATAGAATTTGTTTTAATGACTGCCATCTCAAATTGCATATCACATTCGTCATACTCTCTCCCCTATTTTGCGATGATGAAAAGCAAGCTCCCATACTTTGAAATTTCTCGATGACCTCCGTCAATGCTGTTTGGTAAGGATCCCACACCATGGAGTAATGCTCCAGAAGAGGACGGACAACCGTAGTTTAGGCAATCTACATAGCAGATTTGTTGCACTTTGTAAGTATTGTAGAAATAAAAGTCATCGGTTTGGCTTCTCCTCGACATTTTCTATGTGATGGTTGTTGTTTAAGTTTTTCGTTATTGTAAGCCTAGGTATTAATTGAAACGACAATCTCTACGTTTGCTTGGCCTGTGATTGTGCTGTATAAAAATGTAAAGGAAAGTTAAAATGTAATATCATAGCCGAAGACAAAGTAATCTTGATTAAAGTAAACATCTTCGATCTTGTTTTATGTTCTGCATCGATTATGTGTTCTCTAATGAGCTACACGTTAAGCAGTATCCGTCTGAATAATTCATGACAAAATTTGTACATTTATTGAAATATACTTCAAGAAAGTTTGAAAACTAGTACACGAATATTATTTAGCGACGGAAGAGAAAAGCACAGTTAAAAAGACCCATCATCTAGCATTAGAATTGCACACGGCGTAAAATCATTATTAGAAGAACAACAAAATCTGCCACCTCCAGGGGAAAGGATAACTTCGAAAACGTAATCTTTATCGGACGCCACTTATAATTTCGACTACGCGAAGTGTGAAAATACAGCAGGGTGTGTTAGGTCTAACTTTAAAAGCAACTGCAAACAAAACGTTATTTTTTCCCTTATAACATTAGTTTTCCATGTGAGGAAAGACATACCTTTCTCTCTACACAAAATAATATAAATATTTAACTGGCGATCGTTAGTGTTATGTTGCACTTTTACCAATCAATAGATGCCCCTTACAGAAAGTGAAAGAACAATCAAAATTTTCTACAAAGGTTTTTCTTCAATGCTAACATTTGTAGGGATTGTCCTTTTTGAAGTAATTGTAGGTGCTGATTATTCTAGAGATAGTTAAGATAGATGTTGTATCTCTTCATTATATGGTCTTCCACTCTCTGTAATTTATCGTGGTGCGCCAAAACGAAATTTGCATTGTTCCTTTGTGGCCTGGATTCGACAGACGGACATAATTTTTCACTTCGCTTGCTGCATCTTCTGTCAACTAGAAATCCTTTCCTCGTGTCGTGTAGATAAAGAAATAATTGAATAACTTTTGGTTTCACGAGGACTCGTATATTTTCCTTTAAAAGCAGAGTTTTTACTACATAGTGTTAATATTGCTCAAGATGATCCAACAGTGACTCATGTAGACGAAGATAATTAAAAAGACAAGAAATATAAACGAATGCGTGACAGAAACTGGGAGCAGACGACTTATTTTTGTTTCTTCTTCGTTTGTCTGTTTTACACATAATTAGGACCAGTGTTAATTAGAATTCAGTGTTTGTCTTGTTTTCTTATGTCCATACAAAACGTAAATTACATTTTATTAGTGATAAAAAAGAAGGAGATCGCGTAACTTCTGCACCATTATGTAACGAAAGCAATTACTTTAGATGCGAGAGCAGTTTACATACGCTCTAAATGAGATAACGCCCGATAGGTATGAAACACGCCTGACATAATGGTAACGCGATTCCGATGTTCAGTGAGCAAAGCTACTAGGAAAACTACGGTAGTCTGCTCTTACTTATAATAGCGTACCGTAGCACATGGTAGTTTTACAATTCTAGGCAAGGATATTTCGTCAAGTGAGCGTTTGTATATGACTGGTAGAAATGGAGCTACTTTATCAGCATACTCCGGAAGGAAGCAGACTGATCTCCAATCTAGACCTGAGTCACATAACAGCTGTGTGGTGGTTTGTATGCAGGTCCATGTGTCCAGTGTGATGTATCACGTGCTCTGTGATAACCGATTACTGTATGGTTATTGTAATAAATGTTGTAGGCAGAGATAATAATGTATAAAAAGTCCATCACTGTTTCGGTTTCTAGTGTGTGGAGGGGTGGGACGTACAACGTTACTCATAAGTAGTTCCGCAGATTCAGAAGCTGACTGCACGAAAGCTACAAGACATACAGCAAAATGACACACAGCAGTACAAAGAGCGCTTCTTCAAGTTTTTAACGCACGTTGCAGGTGCTCAATGTGGGCACCGTGTTTGATGCGGAAAGTGTCAGTACGTGTGTGCAGTTCGTAGGACAGTGCTGATGCGAACTGTCCGGGAAGGTGTGACAGTAGCCCGCTTTCCACATCTTCATTGGATTCTCTGTCTGCAGGCACGAACTAATTTGATGCGACAATACAAAGGAAATGGTTAACAATTAATCATGAAGGCAGCACAACCGACACATGTAATCTGTAATTGTAATAATTCTGCTAACTATGCCCTTTAGCTGTGAGATATTGATATTGATAAATAACAACATTATACAGGAAATTCGCACTGTTTTTCTGACATTATGGGATACATGCGTCCCAATGGTAGTGAAAGATTAAGGTGCAATACGGCTGTGGTGGGCTCTAGGAGTAAGTTCTAATTTCAGCAAGTGCTGCTGCATACGACAGAAGATTAATAGCTCTCAGTCACGTTTTAGGCATTAGTAAGGTAAGACATGGTAATAATATTATGTCATTTGACATAAATGTTGTGTGTGTATGTTTACATGTTTCGGACATAGAAATATTTGTAGGGTACACCCTCTATATACTTTTTGATAAATAATTCCGGTCATTCGGATACATTAGAACATTGTGCAGAACTCAGATTGTTTGGACACTGTTTACCGTGACGCCAATATATGCAGTTTACGTGGCTGTGAAGTATGTTCATATCTAATGCAAATCTTTTGCATAGTTTTGAGCATGGCAAAAAATTTAGATCGTTCAGATACTTATGGACATGGTGTCTACAAACTGATTGGCTGTTTCGTTTTAATGATCGGAAAAATACTGCACTAAGATTGAGTGTTTTGCTTCCATGGACGTTCTTTTGAATTTCTCGCCATCGTGATGTCAAGTAAAGGTGAGATGGTGGCTTTTAACGTTATGATTATGACTTCATAGAGAAGGAGGGTGGTTTATGACATTGCGTGCAACGTTATGGATTAAAGTTCAATGGCCACTCAAGATGTAATCAGGTTTTAGATCAGTCAAGGTGGGCTGGAGTTGCCATAGCGATGCTACACGTGATAAATGACACGATTGTAGAGGTTGTCGATTCAATTAAATACCTGGGGAACAGAGTTACGAACGACTTAAACTGGGACCATTAGATTCAAAATATTTTGTGAAAGGCGAACCAAATTCTACATCTCTTTGATAGACAACTTAGAAAGTATTACAAACGTACAAAGGAGAATGAGTAGAGTATGCGTACAGTCCTGTTCTATAGCGTTGTAGTATTACTGAGTGGTATGAGATCCTTACCGGATAGCACTGACGGATGACGTCGGAAGAGTTCAAAGAAGGGGAACACGTTTTTTATGAACACAAAATAGGAGCGAGAGTGTCTTGAATGTGATACGAGGATTCTGGTGGCAATCATTAAAACATAGGCGATTTTCTGAAGGAGCGAAATGTTTTACGAAACTTAAATTACCAATTTCCCCTCCGAATGTCAAAATATGTTGTCCACTCTCTTCTACATAAGAAGAAACAACCACCTTGATAATACAGAAAAATCAGAGTTCGTGCGGAAGGGTTCATTTCCGCACATGCTATGACACAGTGGAACAATCGGAAGACAGTCTGAAGCTGGTTGTATGCACCCTTTGCTAAACACTTAAGCGTAAATTATAGAGTAAGCATGTAGATATAGGAGAATGATTATGACGATAACGTGAGACGTACACTGACAGAAAAAAAATTACAATACCAAAAATAAATTTAGAGTCATAAAATTTCGGATATATGTTTGTGAAAGAAACGTATTTAAGTGATTAACATTGCAAGAGCACAGGTTAATATAAGCGCGCGGTAAGCCATTGTAAATGTGAAATGCTCGTACATTAACAAGCGATGTAACCGCCACAATGCTGAATGCAAGCGTGCAAATGTGCATGCATTGTTCTGCACACGTGCAGTGTGTTAGTTTGTGGGATGGAATTCCATACCTCTTGCACTTGGGCAATCAATACAGGGACGATTAACGCTGTTTGTGGATGACGCTGAAGTTATGGTCCGACGATGTCCAGTATGTGCCCAATTGGTGATCGAGAAGGACAAGGAACATGTCGACGCTCCGTAGAGCATGCTAGGTTACAATAGATGTATTTCAGCGAGCGTTATCCTGTTGGAAAATACCTCCTGGAATGCCGCTTATGCATGACACCACAGCAGGTCGAATCACCATACTGACGTACAAGGTTAGTCAGGGTGCGTGGTACCGAGACAAGCTCTCATCAGAAGACAGAACAGATCTCCATCCAGCCCTCCGGTGATGTCTCGCTTGACAGCACTGAAATCGCAGGTGACTGTGGTTTGGGGCCAGTGAATTGCACAGTACAGGGTCTGGCTCGGAGCTGTCTTTGAAGTAACTGATTTATGACAGTTAGTTTTATCACTGTGGTACCAATTGATGGTGCCACAGATGCAGTAGGATGAGTGAAAGCCCTACATCGAACAAAACGGCCATTCCTCTCGGTAGTGGGCACTTGCAGTTGCAATTCTACTAATGAACAGAGATAATCATGTTTTTCGAGTACTATTTCCAACTGAGTGGAACAAGAAAGTGGATAAACACTGAAATCGTATATTGCTATAATTAAGCATCCTTCATCGTTGATGTAATAATTTTGTGCCATACCTACACTACTGGCCATTAAAATTACTACACCAAGAAGAAATGCAGATGATAAACGGATATTCATTGGATAAACATATTGTACTAGAAATGACATGTGATTACATTTTCACGCAATTTGGGTGCATAGATCCTGAGAAATCAGTACCCAGAACAACCACCTCTGGCCGTAATAACGGCCTTGATACGCCTGGGCATTGAGTCAAACAGAGCTTGGATGGCGTGTACACCTACAGCTGCCCATGCTGCTTCAACACGATACCACAGTTCATCAAGAGTAGTGACTGGCGTATTGTGACGAGCCGGTTGGTCGGCCACCATTGACCAGACGTTTTCAGTTGGTGAGAGATTTGGAGAATGTGCTGGCCAGGGCAGCAGTCGAACATTTCTGTATCCAGAAAGGCCCGTACAGGACCTGCAACATGCTGTAGTGCATTATCCTGCTGAAATGTAGGAGTTCTCAGGGATAGAATGAAGGGTAGAGCCACGGGTCGTAACACATCTGAAATGTAACGTCCACTGTTCAAAGTGCCGTCAATGCGAACAAGAGGTGACCGAGACGTGTAACCAATGGCACCCCATACCATCACGCCGGGCGATACGCAGTATGGCGATGACGAATCCACGCTTCCAATGTGCGTTCACCGCGATGTCGCCAAACACGGATGCGACCATCATGATGCTGTAAACAGGACCTGGATTCATCCGAAAAAATGACGTATTACCATTCTTGCGCCCTGGTTCGTCGTTGAGTACACCATCGCAGGCGATCCTGTATGTGATGCAGCTTCAAGGGTAACCGCAGCCACGGCCTCCGAGCTGATAGTCCATGCTGCTGCAAACGTCGTCGAACTGTTCGTGCAGATGGTTGTTGTCTTCCAAACGTCCCCATCTGTTGACTGAGGGATCGAGACGTGGCTGCACGATCCGTTACAGCCATGCGGATAAGATGCCTGTCATCTCAACTGCTAGTGATACGAGGCCGTTGGGATCCAGCACGGAGTTCCGTATTACCCTCCTGAACCCACCGATTCCATATTCTGCTAACAGTCATTGGATCTCGACCAATCGGAGCAGCAGTGTTGCGATACGATAAACCGCAATCGCGATAGTCTACAATCCGACCTTTATCAAAGTCGGAAGCGTGTTGGTACGCGTTTCTCCTCCTTACACGGGGCATCACAACAACATTTCACCAGGCAACGCCGGTCAACTGCTGTTTGTGTATGAGAAATCGGTTGGAAACTTACCTCATGTCAGCACGTTGTAGGTGTCGCCAAGGGCGCCAACCTTGTGTGAATGCTCTGAAAAGCTAATCATTTGCTTATCACAACACCTTGTTCCTGTCGGTTAAATTTCGCGTCTGTAGCACGTCATCTTCATGTTTCAGCAATTTTAATGGTCAGTAGGGTGATAAACAAATTCAGCAACCTAATAAATTTATTTCGTGTTTCACTGTTCGGATTCAGGTAGAGGTGATCTCAGTTGTTGGGTTGGTTGGGGATAAGATAGAAAAGTTAACGCCACGTCAACCCACACGCCCCCATTCAGGACGCACGTAAAAAGTGGGCGCTGGGGACCGCTAAATAAACCACCAGCACGGCGCTACGGAGCGGAACACAGGCGGGCGCTAGGCTAGGCGAGCGGCCCCCGGTCCGTGCTTTAGGTCTAGCAGGCTCTTTTATTGCGCGCGCCGCTCGCTTTACAACGGCCGGCGGTCGATGGCCGCCAGCGAATCTCGGTCAGCGGGTTGTTATTTTCCGCTGTCTTCAGCTGGGGCGCTGGACATCGATAACTTTCACCACGTTGAACGACTTGGATTTACGGATAGTCATTCATCTATACCAACTGTAATACGAGGCGTGTTTTTTAAGTAATTACCAATTTGAAATTAAAAAAAGACGTGCTAAGATATCTCAATAATTTTATTTTTACATGAAAGTCTGAACCTTACTCTACTTTTCTACATAATTTCCGTCAATATTAAGACACTTGTCATAAAGTTGTATCTGTTTTTGAATACCATTCTCATAGAAGCCTGCCGCCTGACTTGTCAACCACTGCATCACCACTGTTCTGACATCGTCTTGAAGACGCTGACCGCCCAGGTGTTTCTTCAAGTGCAGGAACAGATGGTAGTCACAGGGCGCAAGATCGGGGCTGTACGGAAGATGATCTAGAGTTTCCCCATCGAAAAGATGTGATGATATCTTTGGTCTTGCAGCAGAACGATGCCGTTGCTCAACTTCCATGGACTGTTGCTTTGATTCTGGTGTGACGTAGGCCACCCATGTTTCATCGCCCGTAAGAATTTGGCTTAAGAAATCATCTCCGTTGTTGTGCTACCGCTCAAGGAAAGTAAATGTACTGTCTAAACGTTTGGTTTTGTGCACATCCGTCAACATTTTCGGTACCCAACGCGCGCACAATTCTCGGTAATTCAAGTGCTCGGTCACAATGCCATACAAAACACTACGAGAAACATTAGGAAAGTCATCCCGCAAGAAGGAAATCGTAAAGCGTCTGTTTTCTTTCACCTTATTGTCCACTTCCTGCACCAAACTTTCATTAACGACCGAAGGACGCCCACTCCGTGGCTCATCATGCACATTTGTGCGGCCATCTTTAAATGCTCTCACCCACTTTCTTACCATTCCATCACCCACAATGTTTTCTCCGTAAACTGCACATATCTCAGAATGAATATCGATGGCTTTCCGACCTTTAGCACTAAGAAATCTCATAACAGCCCGTACTTTACAGTCGGCGGGACTCACGATTATCGGAGGCATCTTAAACACTCAGTACACAACGTAAACAAGGAATAACCAGACTGTAATGGCGTCTGGGCGAAGATTAAGCTACAGGTTTTCATGAAAAATAAAATTATTGAAATATCACAGCACCTCTTTTTTAATTTCAAAACGGTACTTATTTATAAAACACGCCTCGTACATAATAAAATGCCTCAGTCACACAGGTTTTGCACTTGAGTAGCTCAGATGCATAAGCCACTAAATCGATTTTTTGTCAATTTTGAGATGAACACACTGCCGAATAGATCTTTTCATCGCCTGCACAGTAGAATAGGTTTCAGGGTGCAAAACCCCCTATAAGGCGTTGAAAATGGCTGTAGAAAATCGTGTTCGGATGCAAAATTTGCTAACTGCACGTTCTCTTCGGTGCAAAGCCCGCTAAATGTCCAACTTTGTAAAACCAGCCAAGTTCGATAAACATGGTGGTCGCCGTCCCATGTCCGGATACAAAGCACGCATACTGACATCATACTTACCAGTCCAGATATACAAAGTTACATTTCAGTTTGTTAGAATTGGAAGGGATATTTTTTTATTCGGAGTTAGGTTCGCTGCGCGTTTGTAACGGTGAGGGCGTTACTGCGGATGCGCTGTCGAAATATAAGCCAGTAAGCACAGTTCACCGGGTCAGCAGAACGTGTGTAGATGTACTTGAGTGAGTCTTTTGAATAAAATGAGTGATTTTGTGGACGGTTTAAATGCAGAAGATGTTACAGACGAAGCTGGAGTAATTGAAGTAATAGGAATTCTGCAATAAATCGAACCCGTAGCGGTAGCTGAAAATGACCAGAATGAGACAGAGGGCGACGGTCCCTACCGGAAAAGGAAGCGACGTCCTAATCAGTGCAAATGAAACGTTTGCAAAACAGAAAGATGAGAGCATGAAAAGTACTATTAAAGCAATGCTATGCAATGAAATCTGTGTTGACCGTAATTGCTACGACATACGTGGAAGGATTAGTGAAACTCACTGACACTTTCAGATTAAAAAAAAAGCCAAAAAAATTATTTTCACGAAAAGCAAAAACCAAAGGATTTGTCTAATTCGTGGAGAGCCCTTTCACAATTTTGAAGCTGGAGAGTGGAAGAGCATCCTGAAGAGGGTAAAATATTGTAACAAAGGGAACGGCCCAACACCTGTCACAGCAGGTGTACGTAGAACCTTCACAGGCCAAATCCGGAGACGTCAGAACGCTTTTGGAGCTCCACTTTGGTGACGAATTGGCGAGCAACGACGAACTCAGACTCTACACCTCGGTTTTGGACGAGCAGGGAGGCACTCCTGGAGTCGCTCCTGCCGACCCTCAGAAGAAGCGGGAAGCGATTTTGATGGTTCAAATGTCTCTGAGCACTATGGGATTTAACATCGCAGGTCATCAGTCCCCTAGAACTTAGAACTACTTAAACCTAACTAACGTAAGGACATCACATACAACAATGCCCGAGGCAGGATTCGAACCTGCGACCGTAGCGGTCGCGCGGTTCCAGACTGGAGCGCCTAGAATTGCTCGGGGACAGCGGTCGGCGAAGCGGTTTTCAGCTGATGGGCAGTGCTGAGGACGGCGTCATTTAAAAACAGATTTCAGCCAGTTTCATTTTCTAGAATTTTTTGTCGCTGTTTTAATCAAGATGCAATTTCCCCTCCAATTTTATAATTTTCTATAGTTTTATCAATGTTTTACTAAGATGCGATTTTGAGCATATTTTACTTACTACAACATCTTGTGATGTCGAAAGCATGATGGTTAAATCTACAGATGAACATTCATTTCTGTTCTCTTTTTGACCTTTTCCTGGTAAAATAATGTCACCTTCGTATTTTTATACGTCAATTTTGTAGAATTTTCAGACTTCTCTTTGAAATAAATCATATTTTGTTTACATTCGCGTTAACTATATTCCATCTTTCCTAACATGTCACCGAATATCTGGTTTTGCAACAGAATCTTTGTTTCGTAACTGTATCGATACGTTTGTAAAAACTCCTATATGCACAAATGGGGTGCAAAAACCGGTGAGAAAATATGTCACTTGACATTTTAACGTGTAAAACACAAACGCAAATTTCAGCCATCAATATCGAGTAACTAATTACTTTTTACTTGTTTTTTAAAAAAGAAATTAAGCCTTCAAATTTAACATTTTGAATGGGACGAATTTTCCGCTATTGTCTCAGTTTCGCTTACCATGCAGTTAGTGGCTTTTGCATCTGGGCCACCCACTTCATCCATTACGAGTTTCGACGATTCAACTTTCATCATCAGTTGAAGCCATCTTTGATATACCTGCCTTTAGTAACAACAATTGGCGATGACAGTTGAGACGTTAAGTTACGTAACAGGTATGTCCCATTTTTACGTAATTTGAAAGTTGTATCAGTGTTATTATGGACGCTACAAAATTGCATGGAAGTAGCAGGCTGCGTAGCGACTTCTTTCTTTAGTTGCTCATTTCCATGTATACATCATCATCATATTACTCAAGTTGTGTGGATTAAATAGATGACTTCAAACATATGTAAGACAAGTTCACCCAAACTTTAATTAATATGATGGTGATCTATAAATCGAAACGCATAATTATAGAATGCAGTCACGACACAATCTAATTTCCATTAATTTTTATAGCGTCCATAATGGCGCTACACAACCCTCCAAAGAATTAGTGACTCCTTGCAGTTGCGTGTCTGGTGGCCAAGAGGTTGTAACGAGCCTTGCATCGGTAACATTTAGTTTTCTTTATTTCCATGTTAGCTTATGCTTTATTCCAGTTGTTAGCTCCACATTTTGGAACCTTCACAATCTATTCATATTTGTTTACATTTGACATACTTCTCAGAATGAGAATGGACTCATGTTGAATCATATTCGTTCTAATGATGGCAGTAACCTTTGAATACAATTTTACTTGTTAATTGCTTACATGTTTCCGATTATCCATGTAAATATATCGAAAATACCAACTCTATTACCATTATTATTCACAAACACGTAGTAGCAGAGATGCATTCAGCTGGCTTTCTGAGATATACGGGACGGAGCACCTGCTAACATAAGATTTGGAAAAATAAACTGTCAATGAAATACAGCCTAACCTGGTGGCCATCTCACACGCTGCTGCAAGAGATCACCGAAGATGGCCACTAAATGCAGCTTCATAAAAGATGCTTCCTCGTGATAATGGCTTAACTGTCGAAACACATATTGGAGGAAGTGAAACTCTGTGTGACCGATGTACAACTGTATAATTTGAATTATCAGTCCCCGTTCTCAGACATTGTTCATGATGGAAGGAATCGTAAACTGCATTTTTATTACAGGAGAAAGAACTACAATGAGTGGTAATTTAGCTAAACAAGCAATTTGGAATTTTTCCGGTATGCTTGATCTTCTTATGTCTCGCCTGCACGTAAGTGGATATCAGCGAGCCTTACAGGCTGCTCCTCAATCACACAGGCGTAGGATCACCACTACGTCGCTGGACGCCGTGTTCACTGACTGTACACCATGTACAGAATGCCAAAAACAGATACAGCAAACTTGCAGGACACAGTCCTTCCTCTTATCAAAATGTTGTATGGGCGCGGGCACAGAAACTTTTTGTTCACATTGTAGAACTCATTTTGTACTATTCTTTGCAGTACAGTAGTCATGGAAAACACAAAGGAACTGATGCAGCCCTTTCTTAGACGAAATGTTCAAACTGCCAGCTTGGTTATGCCTGGTTAAGTTGTAATTTTTAGGCTTTGTACCTTATGTTCCGTTTCGCCGTGGGTAATGTAGACACGTGACTCCTCTCATTGTCTCACTAACACAGAGCATCAACATTAATGCCTAACGAGTTGCAAATAACAGCTTATATGAGATGTGGATAGGAAGAGGCGGACAAATTCGTTGACCTCCACCTTCTCCGTACTTCAACCGTCTATTTTCGTGTGTGTGTGTGTGTGTGTGTGTGTGTGTGTGTGTGTGTGTGTGTGTGTGTGTGTGCGTGCGTTTTGGGTCATTTTAAAGCACTAATACACAGAATACCAGGAAAAGACACAGAGAACTTTCGTGCTCTATTGTTGAAGACTGGAAAAGCATGCGCAAAACTCCAAGCAAACATCAGTTAGTAAGGGGTTTCAAGCGACTAACGAACGGAAAATTTTCATTTCTTGTTAAATATTAGTAGAATTTCATATGGTGTTCTGGGTATGCTGTTATATTCTGTACCTGCAACTTTTCATGATCAATGTGCTATTAACAATTGTGGAAATGTTTTCTAACGTGGACATAGAGTATTTCGGAACCCATGTCCACATAACTATTGTTCTCTGCCACGAATGTGTGCTAAAAGTTTATTGCGGTTTCCTTTGTGACACCTTGCATATTTAGGCTAAATTATCTCTTTACATGATTTACGTCTTTTCTCCGTTAAATCATTCTTTAACAATCTGTTTTCACTGAGGCACTGAAGTGATTCTTCCTGTTCACAAGTGTAAACGTTTTGCTTGGGACTATCAGCCTTTCGCAGCCTTTCTAGTTTTCTTTTTTTTTTTCTTTCTTTTGGTTCCTTATAACATCTTACGATATTCTAAATATCTAATTGAAGGTCTCGGTGTTCGGCATATTATTAATTCTAAATTTGACTCCCAGATATTGACATTACAGAACTTGTTCAAGGATTATGATCGACAGAACTTTTTTTGCAGTTTTACCTTGAAAACAGGAAACAAAAGAAAAATTCGGAGTAGGTATTAAAATTCATGGAGAAGAAATAAAAACTTTGAGGTTCGCCGATGACATTGTAATTCTGTCAGAGACAGCAAAGGACTTGGAAGAGCAGTTGAATGGAATGGACAGTGTCTTGAAAGGAGGATATAAGATGAACATCAACAAAAGCAAAACAAGGATAATGGAATGTAGTCTAATTAAGTCGGGTGATGCTGAGGGAATTAGATTAGGAAATGAGGCACTTAAAGTAGTAAAGGAGTTTTGCTATTTGGGGAGCAAAATAACTGATGATGGTCGAAGTAGAGAGGATATAAAATGTAGGCTGGCAATGGCAAGGAAAGCGTTTCTGAAGAAGAGAAATTTGTTAACATCCAGTATAGATTTAAGTGTCAGGAAGTCATTTCTGAAAGTAATCGTATGGAGTGTAGCCATGTATGGAAGTGAAACATGGACGATAAATAGTGTGGACAAGAAGAGAATAGAAGCTTTCGAAATGTGGTGCTACAGAAGAATGCTGAAGATTAGATGGGTAGATCACATAACTAATGAGGAAGTATTGAATAGGATTGGGGAGAAGAGAAGTTTGTGGCACAACTTGACTAGAAAAAGGGATCGGTTGGTAGGACATGTTCTGAGGTGTCAACGGATCACCAATTTAGTATTGGAGGGCAGCGTGGAGGGTAAAAATCGTAGAGGGAGACCAAGAGATGAATACACTAAGCAGATTCAGAAGGATGTAGGTTGCAGTAGGTACTGGGAGATGAAAAAGCTTGCACAGGATAGAGTAGCATGGAGAGCTGCATCAAACCAGTCTCAGGACTGAAGACCACAACAACAACAACCTTGAAAATCAATGACTTCTTCTTTATTTGTGAATATTACAAGTGATACTTTACCAGACTGGATGTCGTTTGTGTACTTACAGTTTCAAATCATTTTCAGAATTTTACAATAGCCAAGTGATCTCCATACGAAACAGTATTCCAAATTGGGTTGCACCTTTTCAAGACATATGCTATACAGATATTAAGGAGTTTAGGGGACGCACAGCATCCATCTCCTACATCGTCGTTCGTTGTAAATTCTTTTGTTTGGTGACCACACATTTCCCACAATACAAATGTATTGCAATAGATACTTTGAAAAACGGCAGCTAAAGAGTGTTAGTTTCCTTCTTTTCTCATTAACTCCCATAGTTTAGCTACTGGAATATCATGAAGAGCTTTTTAAAAGTACAGAGAGACCACACGTCTATTAGTTAAACTCTTTACTCCTCGAATTCGTCTTTCAAAATTATTTGTTATGAAATCTGTGATCTTTGTTGCAAATATCTCGCCTGGCGTCCACATGACGTTGATCTCTTTCTTACGGTACTCGATGGTCAGTCACGTGAGCCAAGTGTGAACTCTATCTCCCGATTACTTCTGTTTATACGGGCCTTTTGAGATACTTTCCTTATAAATGTTTCTTCAGAGAACCTGGATAACGGTACTGTAATAAAATTCTTTGTTTCGGTCGGTTTATAGTCAACAGAAATTTGACCAAAGTTGGTGAAGATTTATAACACCTTCGTTTTCAGCAGCAAAGATATGAGGAACTGAACTGAAAGTATGGCTGCGCTTCTTTTGAAAACGATTGATATGTATACGTAAGACAACAATCACACGTGATAACATTAGAGCGCTGAGTGTGGAATATTTGACACGATTCTAAGCAGAATCACACTCAAAACCGAATTTATTCGTCATTGTTTGACTGTTTTGAAAGAAATCGACACTGATTTTAAGCTTTCCCTACAAATATCGTTTGCGTGTGGTGGGAGACATAGTGAACGTTTTAATGCCTCGCTAAACTGCCGTAATTTATAAATATTAGAAATGTCGACACTGCTTCTGTGACGACAACATAATATACTGGTTGACAGTGACAAACATTAAATCCTAATTTCCTCCAGTAATCTGTCTACTGTCCTTAATCAGCCGTAGTTGGACATGTTTGTGCACTAACATGTCACTGATGGTTATACATTACTTAGCAAATCACAACTCACGCCCAGAATGGAGCCACCAAAATAATTACACAATACCTTTAAAAGCCGAAAATCACAGCAGCACTTCTCAAGAGAAGATAGTACAAAGTATTAAACAATGAGCACTTGCAGTAGACATGCCAATTCACAGTAACGTATTTCATAGAACGTAGTATGTCTTCATTAGACAAAACACAGGAATCAAGGTCAAAGAAAGGAAACTCTACTCAGCATAAAAATTCATCAATTGTACTTCGCAATTCCACAGAGCGTAATTTATAGTAGTCTGTGAAATTCCGAAGTTAATACGGATAAAATGCGGGGAGTCAAGGCTATCTAGAACTTACACAGAAACCAGACTGCGGCTATTAGAAACGAAGCACATGAAACGTTAGCAGTAATTGCGAAGGGAATGAGATAGGATCACATCCCATGACAACGATGTTTAACACTGAGCAAGCAGTAAAGGAAACGAAGGAAAATTTATCAGTAGTTCAGAGGAGAAATAAAAACCGTGTTTTCCGAAGACACTATAATTCTATCAGAAACTGCAAAGGACTTGGAAGAACAGTTGAACTGAATGGACAGTGTGCTAACTAGGGATTATAATAAGAATATCAACAATAGCAAAACAAGGTTAAAGGCATGAAGCAGAATAAAATCAAGTGATGCTGAGAGAACTGAATTAGGAAATGAGACTCTAAAGTTACTAGATGGGATTTACTATTTGGGCAGCAAAATAATTGACGGTGTCTGTAGTAGACCGTATATTTGGAGACTGCCTATAGTAAAAAAGGCATTTCTGAAAAAAAAATTGCTGACGTGGAACATGAATTTGTCCTGAGACGTCTTTTCTTAGGTTATTTATCTAGAGGGTAGTGCTGTATGGAAGTGAAACGCTTTTGAAGTGCGATGCTGCAGAAGAATGTGTAACTAGCTCTATAGGATAACGGAGCACTGAATCTAATAGTATAAAACGCTATGTTAGTGTTCCGAGAACTGTAGAGTAGCCAGATTCACATGGCTAAAGGTTGCAGTAGTTATTCGAAGATGAAGAGGCTTGCACAGGATGCAGTAACGTGGAGAGATGCACCAAGCCAACCACAACGACAACAACAATTAGACCAAATGTCAACTACGTACTTGCAATGTAGGGGCTCAAAGCTGTTCGTATTTTAAAACAAAACCTCCAGAGCAATGCAGCTTGGCTTTTAGCCTAAGGAGCGCTGGGGCAACTCTTGTGAGTGCTTCTTCAGGTGACCGCTTCAAACACGGCAACAGTAGTGGTTCATAAATGTTGATAATTTTTGGAACACTGCAGGTAGTAGTACTTGCAAGCAGGAACGGACTGACCTTCGCTTGTACTTAATTTTGAGGGAAATCACGTGTTATTCTGGAATCAAAGGCGTTTGGAGCCATTGAATGATCGAGGTACAATCTACATGGACCGTAACCGTTGCTGCTGCACTTCGTCGATATCCTACCGTAGAAACTGTAACACGGTCCTCGACAAACTGTCGCGAAACTCTATAGGGCAAATAAATGCAGCGCAACGAACGGCGGCGGTGTAGTAACAGAAGAATGGTATGACATCAGTTGAGAAAGTAATTGCTATTTCTGATACTGTTATTTCCATGCATCCCAGTCACTAAACGGGGCGGTGATTTTTCCAATACGCATAGGGAAATACAATTAAACTAATATCCCGTTTCCTGCTATTATCAATTTCATTATCATCATTTACTGGATATAAGCAGGACATTTAGGCTCACTGCAGAAGACAAAAATATACAAAACTGAAACATAAGCCACAATGAAATGATCAGCACATCCAGTCCACGAATCGTGACTAAATGGAATTGAGATACCACAAAAGTTGATGACATGTGTTTGTTCGTTTACTTCTGTCTTCAGAATCCTCAGTGCTTCCCTTTTTCCAGCATACTAGGCTAATTATCCCGGATACAGTGGATTTTCCAATTTTATGTGAATACCTTCGGTATGAGGCCACCATTGTCCTCAACGTCCCACAATCTGTACCGTTACCACGCAGTGCTGACGCTTTAAACACTTTCTAAGACCAGCTATGTTACAGTCGCCGAAGTGAGCCATTACGTTGCTCGTAGGTAGAGATGTATTTGTAACGGAAGCTTTACACGCTCCGCGTACTTTGTAGTCCGTTGACGCGGTTCATCACTCGCTCCATTTACTGTTTTCTGCACTAAGTTTCGTGGCATCTATCGTTTTTCTAAGGGACATGCTCCACGAGAACTGTGGCCAATTTACCAGGGGCGAACGGCCTTCCCGTGTTCAGACGTTGCCAGGCATCTATGCTGTGGCCTCACCGCCACACTCAGAAACTGAACGCAGTAATAACAAACGAGCTTTCAGAGTCATGACAACGTTTGCCCATTTTACAATGCAAGTTTTCAGAGTTCGTGTTCACATCCCTGGATGGCAATGGTTTTCTAGGAATTTGGCCTTAGTCTCTTGCTGGAGACACAGTGTACATTTAGCTCTTTAAGGGAGTCCACGCATGCAGACCAACTCGCATTTTGAACGAGTTTAGGTTGGAGAATGAACTACCTGCATCTTCATTGTCTCTGAAGACGTGTGTCACATTAGGAGAGAAATGTCAGGTACAAACATATGCCTTAGATAGCGGCTTTAAATTTCCAGGAAACCGATGTCACCAAGAACGTGTACTTATAAATTTGATAGAAATAACTCGCGTTAAGCAGACATAGGGAGAAAGGTGTCAGCTGTAACAGCTACAGGGAAGGACCACACAATCAATTCATCGACACTCGAATATTAAACGTACGCTACGAGTACACATGCGAATTTTTTTAACGTTAGACGAGATTGTGAGGTGCTTGAAAGAATGTCCACCGATCCTAAAGCGTGTTACGAAATAATATTGTCAGTGCGACATGTGGAAGAGAACAATGCTAACCAAGTCACTGTATGCTGAACCGCATATAATATCGAGCCGGTTTCCACATTTATTCAGAAGGGCGCTGATTCTTAGATAATGTTAGGTACCGAGAACTGGATGAAACCCGACGCGAAGAGTGTAATCTCACATTTCGTGAGAAGTGTTATCTTTTTCCACTTGATCAGAAGACAGTGCTGATAACCTGCAGTAGCGCGACTTGTTTAACGCACGTTGCGAGTAAATTCTGAAGTGCAGCAGCGTTCAGAAGGGCAAACTGAAATGGTTAAGCTATTCTGGATAATTATTTGTAACTAAAGCCACTGACTGTAGAGAATCAGTTCAGTGGTTCCGTTTAGGAACGGAATTGTCACATGTGAACGCTACAGTAAAATAACCCTAACATTAGGTATTAAATTCTCATCGCCTACTATGGGGTTAGCCTTACTTTGACACAGAAAGAGCATATTATGCAGCTGTAAAAATATCCCAGTGTGTTACCAGTGCATTAAAAGTACCAACAGATAGCAAAAGACAGCTTACAACTGAAAATATGTGTCGTTGATAACTACTGTTGCTTTGGAATTTAGGCGAGCTCAGAGCTTGCTCCCCATTCTTTGCTCAGTACCAAGGTCACAAACGGTTCAGACATGACATTCAGTTTGAGGCGACGTTTTCGCGTTAAGAACTCCACCCGGTTGGAGAACTGAATCTCAGATCCGCTATCAGAACAGACTCGAAAAGTGAATAGCTCGGAAAGTGATATAATATCAGCTTAATGTAGGTGAACAATATCAAGTCATGTATTCACCGACAAACCTCTTTAAATTATGATAGCGACATATCTTGAACATTAACATTAGTCACTAGCAGATACCAGTTGTTAGAACTTGACATCTTGTGTGAGGCCAAGTATCACAGTGAACGTTCGTTCCTGTGTATTTAATTGCCGGAATTTTTCCCACCTGCTATATATCGAGTTATCACCTTCCCCCTTATTTGGGCATTTGTAGTATTTGTAAACGTAATCATTATCTCTCAGTCACTTCGATTCCAGCATGAGCACTAAATCAAGAACTAAATGCACAAGTTACGATAAGCTGTATTTCATGTCACACTACCGTTTGTTTGTCTCCAAAAGTCCACTGCGACAATATTCCCTTTTTAACTTGTGCATATCATCAACTGCCAAGATCGTCATTTTCAATTAGACTGTTATTTCGAATAATGAGAATGGGAACCACAATTAAAATGATTTAGAATTTATGTTGATTATATTTTGAGATCAGTCTTCTTCGCTCTCTCTTCACCATTTTACCCAGATTCTTAATTTGGATGTTAGAAAAGTCTGATCTTGTTAAAAAGTTTTAAATAAAAGAGTTCCTTTTCGGAGCTTTCTCTAAGATTTAATTAATTTTTTTCGTTATAATGACGTAAATTTACATTCTCCTTATTTAAAACAAGTGTCCTTCCGTTGCGTTGTGCAGTGTACTTATTTATGACCTTGAACCCCGACTGTTCAACGGTACTGACTACACGCGTTGACAGTGCTTACGGCAAGCAAAAACTTATCCAACTGAGTACATCGGAACAGCATTAAATTCTGAAGTTTACAAGGTATCACAATTTTTAAGTAATCGTATTTCACAGTCACATTTTTAATTACTTAGAGGTTTTTTTTTACACTGAGATAGACCCGTTCCTTCTTCAAGACCGAGTTCGTCCTTTTTTGCACGCTATCCAAACACCTTATGTCATCATCGAGTTGAGACTTACTTCTATGAGCAACAATATATTTAAAAAAAATATTTTTATTAAGTCTGTACCTACATTCAGTTAATATTGTGTGTCTTTTGCTGACATTGGAACAAAGTTCGAGTGTGAAGTGTGATCGATAGTTGAGAGGAGGGCTGGTTGAAACAGAGAGGGAGAAGTGGGGGGGGGGGGGGGAGGGTTAGTGGTCAGGAGCGACTGAGGAGCATCGGAGTTTTGATCTGATGGAAGCAGATGTGGTCTAAGGCTGTAGCTCGTGGGATGAGTATACGTTAGCATGGAATTCTGAGCAGGGAAGAGACAGCCTGCAGAAGTTTTTTTGAGACATGATATGGTGGTGAAGGGAGAGAAAGGAAGATGGGCATGTTTGTATAAGCAGTCCAAGACTGGAGAATGTTGGGTGACAATGATGTTTCAGTCTTTAAGTTTATGGGACGAATAAGATTGGCGAGGAGGTTCGAAGAATTTGAACAGAGAGAAAAAATTTAAACATCTGCTAGAGGATGCATATGGGAGAGGAAAAGACGGTATGGAGGGTGAGGCGGAGAGTGTCCTAATCTAGGACTTGCAAGAAGTGCGAACGTTTTTAGAGAGCAGAGGTCCAAGTTACGATGGTGAAAGTAAGGGTGGGTTTTGCATCTACATCTACATCTGTACTGTTCGTTGCGTGGCGAAGCGTTCCCTGTACTACGACTACTCATTTCCTTTTAATTTTAATTTTAAAAATCAACAGCCTCAGTTGCACCGTTTACCTAGAACTTACCTAGGTTGCAGTCGGGATAACCGAACCTTATTCAGAATAACAGTAACTACCGTTTATTCCAGTACAGCACTCGCGGCTGCCGCATCGCGGTCGCGAAGTGGGGCCGAGGAAGTTTCAGATAATTTTTTACAGTCTGACGATATTTATTGATTTATAGTGTTAGCTTGACGATGTCCACTATGGACAAACGGTAGTTTCTGTTATTCTGAAGAAGGTTGGGTTATCCCGACTGAAATCTAGGTAAATTCTAGGTAAACGGTGCAAGTGAGGCTGTTGATTATTAAAATTAAAATTAATATTTGTACAGTTGTTGACAGGGCCACGAAATGTTGAAAATATTCAATTCCTTTTCTGTTTCACTCGGAAGTAGAGCGAGTGCGAAACGACTGTCTGTATGCCTCCGTATGGGCCCTAATTTTTCTTGTCTTATCTCCGTGGTCATTACGCAAAATGTGCGTTGGCGGCATTAGAATCGTTACGCAGTCCAATGCCGATTCTCTAAATTTTCTCAGTCGTGTTCCTCGAAAAGTACGTCATCTTCCTTCCAGGGATTCCTATTTCAGTTCCTGAGACATCTCCGTAAACACCTGCGTATTTTTCGAAACTACCGGTAACAAATCTAGCACCGAGCGTATGCATTGGTTCTATGTCTCCCTTTAATCCAACCTCGTGGGGATCCCAACCGATCGAGCAGTACTCAAGAACAGGTCGCACCAGCGCCCCATATGCGGACTGCTTTACAGATGAACCACACTTTTCTAAAATTTTAACAATAAATCGAAGTAGAGCATTCACCTTGCCTACTACAACCCTTACATGCCAGATACTTAAAGGCGTGACGGTGTCAAGCAGGACACTACCAATGTTTTATTCGAACATTAATGATTTCTTTTTCCTAGTCATCTGCATTAACTTACATTTGTCTACAATTATAGCTAGCTGCCATTCATCGCAACAACTGGTAATTTTACAAGAGTCATCTTGTATCCCCCTACTCACTCAGTGATGACACCTTCCCGTACAAGGCTTTTGTACGTGTAGTGGACTATGCACAGATGTCTGTGTATTTTCCATATTTTAACTGTAGAGGGACTATTGATTGATGGTTGGTGAATTGAGATCCCCGATTACCTTGTGATCGATGCCTATTCCAAGATATTTTAGTGTGTTAGTGAGATGGAAACGATTAATGGAAAGATAGAAATCAGAGAATCGGAAGAGGTGGGAAGTGTTCTTTTTTGACTTTTGACGGGATTTATGATCAGACATCAGAGGCTATATCAGGCGTTGATGTTATTGAAGTGTATTTACGAAGGGTGTTCAATAGGTAACGCAATACACATTTTTAAGGCAGTTGGTTTTATTAAGGATATCAATAGATCTTATTATTCCTCATCCTTCAGGCTACAAGACACAGTGTTTCAAGATAATCTCCGTTCAACGCGACGACCTTACGCCACCTTACTTGGAGGTCCTGAATGCGAACGAGGTATGACTCTACTGGTCGACGTCGGAGCCGACTTCTTACTGCATCAATAACCTCCCCGTCATCCACGAACTGCTTCCCGCGGAGTACATCCTTCCTTTGGCCAAACGGATGGAAAGTCGGAAGGTGGGACACCCGCCCGTAGGGTGGATGAGGAAGAACAGTTGAATGAAGTTTTGCGAACTCCACTCGGGTGTGGTGTCTGGCATTTTCATGGTGAAGGAGAAGTTCGTTTGCATTTTTATGGTACGTTCCAACATTGAAGAAGTCTCAGGTCTGTGCGGCCGCCCGGCACTCGGGAGATTGGACAGGCTTGCGCGACATTATTGCGATAATGACAGACGCCTCGTCCAACCATTTACCGTACTTTTGTTCACCGCAAACATTCTGTAAGCACCAATGAATGTCTGCGATGCTCTGGTTTTACCAAAAGAAATTCAGTGACAGCAGTCTCCTTGGAATGCATGTCCGTTATAGACGCCATTTTGAAGGCTACACACGCTGATCAGCCAGAACATTATGGTTCAAATGGCTCTGAGCACTATGGGACTTAACTTCTGAGATCATCAGTCCCCTAGAACTTAGAACTACTTAAAGCTAACTAACCTAAGGACATCACACACATCCATGCCCGAGGCAGGATTCGAATCTGCGCCCGTAGCGGTCGCGCGGTTCCAGACTGCAGTGCCTAGAACCGCTCGGCCACCCTGGCCGGCCCAGAACATTATGATCACCGATCTACTGTCGATATAAACCCGTCCAGGCGATAGCAGCGTCACCTGGCGAGGAATGACTGCTAGTCAGGCACACGCACAGTGCATCTAGTGTCTGTGAGTGTGTAGAATGGGGAAGGCAGATGATCTATCCGAGTTTGACCGAGGGTAGATTGTGATGGCCCAGAGGCTCGGTACGAGCATTTCGGAAACTGCATGACTTGTTGGGTGCTCGAGGTGTAGTGAGTTTCTTCAACACTTGGCGAAACCAAGTGAAACCACATTCAGACTTCGTGGGGTTGGGCGGCCACCCCTCATTACAAATGTAGGAGTTCGTAAGCTAAGCAGACTGGAAAAACAGGACAGGGGGTGAACTGTGGCAGAACTAACATCAAATTTTAATTCTGGGCAGGGTACAAGTGTATCTGAACACACTGTGCACGAGACACTCCTAGCGATGGGCCTCTGGAACCGACGACCCCTGAATGTGGCAATGTTAACACCAAGACATCGGCAGCTATAGCTGAAATGAGCAAGTGACCATCGGCACTGCACGTTGGTGCAGTGGCTGAATGTTTCATCGTCTGATGAATCCCAATACCTTCTTCGTGAAGTCGTTAGGAGGGCGTGAATCCAACGTCTTCCAGGAAAACAGCTCATTGACATCTGTACTGCGGGGCGGAGAGAAGCTTTCGGCGGCTCCATTATACTCTGAGGAACATTCACGTCGACATCCATGGGTCCAGTGGAACTCGGGCAAGGCACCAGGACGGCAATGGACTATTGTACACTGGTTGCAGACAACGTACACCCCTTGATGACGTTTCACGACGGCAGTGGCATTTTTCAGTAAGATGATGCGCCATGTCACAAGGCCAGGAGTGAGATGGAGTGGTTCGACGAACACAATGACGAGCGTCAATTGATGTGCTGGCCCTCCAACTCGCGAGATCTGAACTCGATCGAACACATCTGGGATGTGACTGAACTTGGCCTCAGAGCTCATCGCCCGCCTCTCCGTACGGGAATTAGGTGAATTCTGTTTACAGATGTGCTGCCAACTTCGTCCAGCGATATACCAACGCCTCGTTGCTTCCATGCCAAAACGCGTGGCCGCTGTTATCTGTGACAGAGATAGAGATACCTTCTGTTGGGTAAGTGGCTGAACCGGCTGGTCAGTGCTTAGTGTCACCACCTATCGGATCTTAATGAAACTGTAGGGGCTGAGGCGGGAGTATTGTACATGTCCCACAGAAGATTCCGCAATTTTTCAACCGAAACTGGCCGAAAAAAGCGACCCTCGTTATTGTAAATGGATTGGTGGTAAGTCTAGAAGACTATGTAGAAGATAAGACAGTCGGTGTTTTCGAAAAGTTGTAACAGATGGATAACGGCACGTGAATGAGGAATACCAGCTTTGTAGAAGAGGTAGAGCAGATGGGATGGTACCAATACGTGGGGTGCTCTTACAGATGGACGGAAGCCACTGGACTGGAGGTGGTTGACGGTGACAAAAGAGGGGCACTGTGCCGGGAAGAAAGCTATAAGGCCAGTGAGACAACCAGAGCGAGATGGCGTTTTTTCAGTTGCAGTGAAAGGAACTGACATGGTAATAGCGCATTACATGGGACGGAAGCCAGGCTTGGTTTTAGAGTGGAGTACATACCGTTCTAGATGTTTATGGATGTTTATGTTTAGGATCTTACTGAGATGGGACGGGAGTGCGGTTAACGGGTCGGCAGAACTAGGTTTCACTGTGGGGCTTGTTATGTATAAGGAACAGCAATGAGATTTACTGCTACTTTTGTGGTTTTTATGTCAGTATTTACAGTCCGTGTTTACGCTGTGTTGTGAAAACGAAGACGGAACGTTCCATGGATGAGATGAGCTACGGAGTGGATCTGTATTGAGAACACACGTCCGGCCGTCGCCAGGAAAGGGACTAATGGCTTCCGTTTCTAATGACCATGCAGTAATCAGCAGACTGTTTACAGGTAAACATGGAAACGTTAGGTAGGCTGGCATTCGATTTCAATAATGTTACAGTTCAGAGTTAACACGGAACTCGAGCGTGCCGTAACATTGTCTTTCTGTGTGGTTGCAAGTTCCTGTTGTGTTCTTCGTGTAATGTACACTATCAGATCAAAAGCTTCCGGGCACCTATAAGTGAACGTTAATGCAGGGTGTGGCCAAGGGCGTGAGTACCCGGGGGGCAAGGGGGTGCCGTGACGCCGTACCTCTAGGGGAAAGTTGTTCCTCCAAAAAAAAAAAGTTTAACACAGCTATGGCTGCTAACAAGGCGCCATTCGTCTTCCATTATATTAAAAAATACTCCGTACCCCCTGGCTCTGTACCCCCTGGTCTAGCCCCTCCTCCCGTCACGCCTCCTTGCCCCCCAGTGCAAACTACTGTATGGGCGGCCTCCGGCTTGAATTTCAGTAAGGTACCTGAATGTCTCTGGAGGAACCGCTGCCCATTCTTTCTCACAAGCCGAAACCAGAAAAGATAGTGAAAATACATTTCATTGCAAGAAAACTCGAGAAACAAATGCGCCAAATGATTTCACGGCAACTCACAGGAAACCAATTTATAATTTGCATGAAAAAAACCATCTGATGATGAGTTGTGAAAAGTAAGAAACCAGTAATCGTGCTTTTTAAAAGTAACCTAAAACCAATCTGTGATTGGTTGCTGTACCCCATCAACAATTTATTTCATATAATAGGCACGGTCTCCAACCACGTCCTTATTTAATATAATTGCATAAAGATAGTCATGTTGAACGCTGCGATCTAGTGGTCAATTCCACATTTACGCAGGAGTGCCCACATGCTTTTTGTCGGATAGTGTATTTCGTAGTTTTGGAGAAGGGACCACAGGGGCGCCACCCAAATTTGTCATGTCTACTTCATACCATCACATCTCACATTTGTTTGTTTTCTGTCAAAGGGATCGGACCTACCTGTCATCACTGGTTTCGACCAAATGTGTGATATATGCAGGGCTTGGCCAGAAATAAAATGTCGGACCTGAGACCTCCTTATGTCCAAGCGTTTACAAAAAAAAAAAAAAAATATCATTTTTGGTGCGGCCGGAGCGAGACATGAGAAATTTATGTTAGCCTACTGTCGAGGCAGTGGTTGTCGAAACGGAAAGAGTACAGGGCGGTAATCCGAGTACCGTAGTCTCGAACCGCATGCGGAAACTTTTTTCTTTTTTCAACTTCCACTGCTAATAAAACCCCTGAAAAATAATGACCACCAGAAATCTGGGATGTCAAATGAATTTCCAGGAAGGGACTGTAAAGCGTACGTGGAAATTTCGTAAATGAAATTAAATACTTTTATTATTTTACAGTCGAAAATCTGCAAGTGCTGGGGTGATATTTACCGTAAAAACAGATGAAGCAGTAATTGTGTTGGTCTCTTGCAAAGGTTATAAACGGTGCCCTTTTACAATTACGTGGTGCTTTTAAAGTTGCTTTACAAAAACAAACTTGATTTACATTCATAAAAGATTCTCTCTCGTCTCACAGTGTCCCAAAAAACCATGCGTAACGCGCTTTTTCAACAAATATTGGCAGCTGAATGTATTTTGATGCAGTCTTCTCTGAATGTGAATTCTTTTTCCCTCCCGATGAGATACTAGCAGTTTCCAAGCATTTTAATCAAATTCTTTATCCGGCGATGAAAACAGACATCGCAGGGTTGCTCCATCGGGTACGTGTGTGGGAATCACTTTAATACTTCATGATTGCAATCTTTCCGCATGACGGCAATCCTTCTTTATCTTGAAACATATTGTTGTATGTCGATTTCTTTTTTCCTCCCTAGGAGTCAGCTCTCAGAAGAAATCTCTTCTTCTAGTCAAAAACCTTTTCAGCTCCAACCAGTTTCGGGCATTCATATCCTCCTTGAGGCGGCTAACGTTTTCAATTCCGTAAGTGCTTTAAGCAGCAGCATGTCGTTAGCACCAGCACTGCACAATAATATTCGAATATTTAGCGCCATCTTTATGTTGTTCTGACGGAAAATCACGCTAATTTATTTACATGTAACGTGTATACACTTACATACGTTCTACTGTACGGCGCTTTGCCTTGCCATGGCATTCATTTTCTAAACAGATCGCTGTGGCACGTACAACACGCTTCAAAATATTCTTCATGTCAGTCACAAATGTGTTTTACACAAGATGTTGTGTTATTTAAGGACTCTAAGACAACTTGTTTTCAAATATTTTTAAATGACTTCAGCAGCGGAAATTTGAACAAAACTTCTTTATAAATCCATCAGATTGGATACTATAATTTATACATAACTCATCCCATAAATATAGGTATTAAGTACAAAACTTTTAATTACCATTAGAGCTTATAAATTAGTTGAAGGTAGTACAAAATTAAAAAGGTGGAAGGTAGGGAGAGGTCAACACAATAGCTCAATATTAGAGTTTAGATTTAATTAACTGAATACTGAAACAGTAAAAAGTTTATTTGAAATACAAATATACGCGAGCTATACGTTACTGCGTGTTCTGGAGTTGTTAAAAATTAAAAAATATTTGTTGTTCGGGTATTGTGAGTGTCTTTTTAGCTTACTGATTGTGGTCTCCGTTACTTTTATTCTACAGTAGTTGTTATGAGGCTATGTGAGGTGAGTGTTAATGTGTTACAGTGAAGATATTCTCATTCAGACTGCTGACTGTTCGGGGTGCCTGTTGCATAGCTTACTGATTGTGGTCTCCGTTACTTTTATTCTACAGCAGTTGGTATGAGGCTATGTGAGGCGTGTGTTAATGTGTTACAGTGAAGATATTCTCATTCAGACTGCTGACTGTTCGGGGTTCGTGTTGCAATTTATGTGAACAACTCAAGGTCACTGAATAGAGAGCTATAATACCTTAACAACAAATATTTTTAATTTTTAACATCTCTTAAAATATGCTATGTGTGTAACTTGCATGTGTTTGTATTTGTTACTGTTCTGTGCAGCTTAAACAATATTACCTGCATAGTGGCACGTAACAAAAATTAAAAATAAAGGAACCGAAAGGAAGAGAAGAAAAAAAAAATACCTTGCCGTAATCAACATAAGGAAACGTATGAAAATGTAATATTCAGTGAGCCAGCAAAATTATTACTCGTATATACATGTCATGATGTTAATAAATGTTGTAAAACAAAATGTAAAACACTGAAGAGGCATTATACTGGCGTGACGGAAAAGAAACTAACAATGAACACACACACAGACACACACACACACACACACACACACACACACACACACACACACACACACACACACATGTATGTGTGTGTGTGTGTGTGTGTGTGTGTGTGTGTGTGTGTGTGTGTGTGTATTGCAGTCCACGTGGAATGCTTGCTTGTTAGACGACATTCACTGAGAAAATAACAAATGATCTAATATATATATACTGCTGTGGTGTAATTAGACTTTCCTGGAGACATATAATTTCGATTTATACGTAATATATATATATATATATATATACTAATATAAATAATATAAAATTTAGTCCCAAATCAATAGATAGCATGAAGTTCATGTAATCTTCTTCATAGTGTTAATAAACAAAGTCTTAATAGAAAACATGTCGATTTAATAAAATGTAATTCAGAAACTGAAAAGCGTGACTCAAGATATAATAGAATGATGAAAGACCACAAGATGGCCTGACTATAAAGAAAACTGAATGGACATAAATAAATGTAAACACGATAAAATTATTTGCAAAACAGCCTGAAAATGTGAGAAAGGTAATCATAAGACTATTGTCCAAATATCATGTAATCAACAGATAAATCAGCGGACATATAAATAACGAAATTAAAATTGTTTTACATCACAACAAAATAAGAGAAGTGGCAAGTGCTCATTGACAAATAAACAAGTAAATAAAAGAATCTTCAAAGCTGATTAATGTACACATGAGAGAACTCTACCTTACGCACTATGCAGTTGGTGGCTGCAGGACGGAGGCACGGCTGTCGTCCATGTTCTCCCGAGGCCACAGAGAGCGGAGGCACTGCCCTGAATTTTCCACTTCACAGAAACATCGCCAACAGCGGATTTGGACACTTGTCGTTACTGTGAAATACGTCTGCTCAAATAGTCATCTTTACGGTCACCTGCAGTCACACAAAGCCAGGTCGTTAAATAAGCTGAAGCCAAATAAATTTTGGTAACATCCAAGTCATGTTTCAGCAGCTTGCAGTCTCAGCTTCTCGTGGATACCGTAAATATTTTCGTGGTCGATAGCTGACAGATGTGTACTTCCCCTGGATGCATTACGTTTAATCGGCCATATGAAAAATTCTCTTTTATTGTAAATCTCGTTATGGGATAATAAGGCAGTAAAATATATTTCATGTGCTGGTAACAGGACTGTAATCTTATTTACATATGCCCATCATACAGGTTATTTCAAATTTGAAGTATATCTGAGGTTTCTCAATCCACTGACACTGGTTTAGTCACAAAGTTATTTAAATGATTATAACTGTGGTGTCACAGCCAGACACCACACTTGCTAGGTGGTAGCTTAAATCGGCCGCGGTCCACTTAGTACATGTCGGACCCGCGTGTCGCCACTGTGTGATCGCAGACCGAGCGCCACCACAAGGCAGGTCTCGAGATACGGACTAGCACTCGCCCCAGTTGTACGACGACTTTGCTAGCGACTACACTGACGAAGTCTTTCTCTCATTTGCCGAGAGACAGTTAGAATAGCCTTCAGCTAAGTCCATGGCTACGACCTAGCAAGGCGCCATTAGCCTTACATAGTTTGATAGTTATCGTATAAAATGTCTCATCAAGAATTCTGTATTCACATCAAAGAATAAAAGATAAGTATTCGAGGAGCTGCATACTTTTCTTATGAGAATTCACTACTTATCCTGTTCCAGAATTCACGACCGTCTGCGTTAGATAGCGGGCATTTCGGCCTCCTCTATCTACAAGGTGTTGGCACATTTGCTAACACAACATTGGCGACGAGGCAACGGAAAGGGTTTTGTTCTTTCTAATTGCTTACATTTACTTGTGTCATGGCTTCGCCACATTCTCCAGATGTACTGTCCGAATTTTATCGCTTGCAGAATCAGCAGACGCAGGCGTTATTGGATGCCCTTGGACAGCTCGTCCAGGGTCAACGTGCACTGCAACACGATGCGGCAGCCGCCGCTTCACCGCTACCGCAGCCACAACATGCAGTTGCACCGCCGTTTCGCAGTTTTGATGCACAGCGCGAGACCTGGACTGAATGGTCACGCCAGTTTGGATTTCATCTCGCCGCCTACAGAATTCAAGGTAACGAGCGGCAGCCTCACTTATTGTCTTGTGTCGGCGTGCAAACGTACCGTGTGATAGTGAAATTGTTTCCCCGACGCGATGTAGCAACTCTGTCCTAGGAAGAACTTGGACGCCTATTTCAAAGAAACAGTTAATGTCGTTGCAAAAAGGTATACGTTCTTTCGTACAAAACGTGCGGCCGGTCAAACTAATAGGGAGTGGGTTGCAACTTTGCAAGGCCTTACTAGGGATTGTGCGTTTGAATGTGACTGTGGCCTTCCTTATTCAGATACAATGGTACGTGATGCAATAGCACAGAACGTTTCTGATGTTCGCATACGGGAACAGATTTTGAAACTAGTTAATCCCTCCCTTCAACAAGTGATCGACATATTGGATCGACAAGACACGCTTGACTTTGCTCAGGAATCTTTTGAAACTTCGCCAGCCGTGTGTAGCATTAACCGGCCCGCCGGGCGCGCTGCAAGGAACTGTAAACAGCCTTCGCGCACGTCCACACAACCACGTGTCCCGCGAAAGCGAGCAAATGCAGTGCTGAAATCATGCCCGCAGTGTGCAACTAGACATTCGCGTGACAATTGCCCGTCACGCCAAGCTATTTGCTTTTTCTGTCATAAGAAAGGACATGTTCAAAGTGTTTGCCAGAAAAAGCTCAGATCAGACAATCACAACCATTCCAGGCCTTTTGCTTCGCGCTGGAATCGAACCAAGGACACTCAGGCTCGTGGACCTTCCCCCATGGACATTCATGTAGTTAATTCCACTTCGTCCAGTGCCACTTTCTCTAACAGTGACTGTGTTCGTCCCACAAAAAGTGTGCGCCGACGTCGCCGGAAATCACGTCAATTAGCAAGTGATGATGTACCTGTATCAGTTCAAATTGCACGAGACAGTCGCACTTGTCGTCAGCAGGACAATAAACTTTTTGTAGATTTGGACTTTAATGGCGAAGTGATCCCATTCCAGCTCGATACCGGAGCTGCAGTTTCATTGCTCAATCACGACACGTACAAACAACTGGGCCAACCTCCGTTGCGTGCCGCAAATGTTCAGTTAAAAAGTTATTCAGGACAGCAGATCCCTGTGTTAGGACAGTGCACCCTTCTTGCAACATATAAGGGACAAACAAAACTTGTGTCATTTTACGTTCTTCGTTCTTCTACTGCAGTGAACTTGTTTGGTTTAGATTTATTTCAGTTGTTTAACTTGTCTATAGTAAATCAGGTCCTATCAGTGAACCAGACTGTGCCTTCAGACAGTGTTTCTCGTCTGTGTGAAGAATTTGCAGACATTTTGGCACCGGGCTTAGGTTGCGCTAAAAACTATGAAGCACATTTGGAACTGAAAGTAAACGCGCAACCGAAATTTTTCCGAGCGCGCAATGTTCCTCACGCATTGCGTGATGAGGTCGCAAGTACATTACACGATTTAGCATCACAGGGTGTGAGTGAATGTGCGCAATGCCTTTTCGATTTCAGCTCCGCTTCATCGCTTCCGCCGTACAGGTGTTCCGTTTCTCTGGACGACGGAATGCGAACGCGCTGTTCGCCAGTTGAAATCGGCGTTTGTTTCTAATATTTGCCTTACGCCATTCGATCCCCAGAAACCCCTTTTGTTAATGGTAGATGCATCGGATTTCGGGATCGGTGCTGTGCTTGCGCACAAAGTTGGCTCGCATGATCGCCCTATTGCCTTTGCGTCCAAATTGCTCTCATCTGCTCAAAGAAATTATTCCCAGATAGAGAAAGAAGCTTTGGCTCTCGTGTTTGGTGTTACTAAGTTCCATGATTTCTTGTATGGTCGTCACTTTACCATCATCACAGACCACAAGCCTTTGACATCGCTTTTTTATCCGTACAAGCCTGTACCTCCACGTACAGCGGAGAAATTCATTTGCTGGTCTAATTTCCTCTCGCAGTACCGCTACGATATCTTGTATCGGTCCACTGCTAAGCACGGAAACGCCGATGCGTTGTCCCGTTTGCCTGTTGCTGAGGATAGAGCATTCGATTCTTCCGAACTTGCTTGCATGTTCATTGATTCGGAAACCGATGAAGTGGTCGAATCGTTTCCGATTGATTTTCGTCGTGTAGCTACAGCCACAGCTGCTGACCCGGTCCTTGCTACCGTTTTGCGTTTTGTTGCTACGCAATGGCCCTTGTCAAAGTCACAGATCGAGGATCCGTTGGTTCGCCGATTTTTTGCTCACAAGGAGAGACTTTTTGTTCGACGTGGTGTTTTGTTGTTGCGTTCTGATAATGATCAGTCCAGAGTTGTGGTCCCACGTTCGTTACAGTCCTCTGTCTTACGGCTTCTTCACCAAGGACATTGGGGTATAGTGCGAACGAAACACCTTGCTCGTCAGCACTGTACTTGGTTCGGAATCGATGCTGCGATTACGAATATGTGTTCTTCTTGCATGGCGTGTGCCGAACAACAATCCGCACCGCCGCGGAAAGTCTTTGCATGGCCAAAAGCCATTTCCCCTTGGCAGCGCTTGCACATAGATTTTGCTGGTCCATTCTGGAATGCTAGATGGTTGGTTCTGGTAGATGCCTTCAGTAATTTTCCTTTTGTTGTCCGGATGTCTTCCACGATGTCAACTGCCACCATCCAAGCTTTGTCTGCTATCTTTTGCATTGAAGGTCTTCCGCAGACTATTGTTTCCGACAATGGCCCACAATTCATGTTGGCAGAATTTCAGTCATTCTGCCAGGCCAATGGTATTCAACATCTGACATCCGCGCCGTTTTCGCCTCAGTCAAACGGTGCCGCTGAACGATTGGTCCGGACTTTCAAGTCACAGATGTTGAAGTTGAAAGAGTCACATTCTCGGGAGGACGCGTTGTTGCTCTTTTTGTCATCGTATCGCTCTGAGCCCCGAGGTGGTCGCTCGCCGGCTGAGTTGCTCCACGGTCGTCCTCATCGAACCTTGATGTCTTTGCTGCATCCACCGCATCAGGTTCCTGTGCAGCGGCAGACTCCTGCTTTTGCTCCAGGCGACGTTGTATTTTATCGCAACTATCGAGGTTCACGGCGTTGGCTCGCAGGGCGCATTCTTCGCTGCCTCGGCCGCGCGATGTATTTGGTTTTGGGGGCCTCTGGTGAGGTGCGTCGGCATCTCAATCAGCTGCGCCTCTGTCGTCGCATGGGTTCTGCCGCTCCCCGTCTGCTTTCAGCGACGGTGCCGTCCGATCAGCGCCCTGGGGACCCATCTACTGGCTCGCCTCATCCCCAGGTGTTACCGACGATGCCTTCCATTTTGCCCCATGGCGACGCGCCGCCGCAGCAGCCGCCTCCACCGCCGCCGCCTGTTCTCCCGCCGGCGCCGCCCGCATTCGACGCTTCGCTGCAGCCGCCAAGCGCCTCCCAGGGTCACGCGCCGCCGATCGCTTCCCGTGCCCAGCTGTCCTCCGCCATGGAACTCTTGCCCGCTCCGGACCACATGGCGTCTTCGCGCGTCGGGTACCCTGACGCAATGGAGGTCGACCCTTCGGCCCCTCCTGTCTCATTACGGGTGCATACACCGCATGTTGACGTGCACCCTGGACTAGGTTTTCAGGCGTTTCCTAGCTCCCCTCGGACCGAATGGCCGGGTGCGGGTGGCACAGCCTCGCCTGTTGTAAGGCTCCCCACCTCATCGCATACGTCAACATGGGGTCCTCTCCACGGCGGGCGGAAGCCTTATCACACAACCGTTCACCGATTTGCGGGGGAGGAATGTGGTGTCACAGCCAGACACCACGCTTGCTAGGTGGTAGCTTAAATCGGCCGCGGTCCATCTAGTTCATGTCGGACCCGTGTGTCGCCACTGTGTGATCGCAGACCGAGCGCCACCACAAGGCAGGTCTCGAGATACGGGATAGCACTCGCCCCAGTTGTACGACGACTTTGCTAGCGACTACACTGACGAAGTCTTTCTCTCATTTGCTGAGAGACAGTTAGAATAGCCTTCAGCTAAGTCCATGGCTACGACCTAGCAAGGCGCCATTAGCCTTACATAGTTTGATAGTTATCGTATAAAATGTCTCATCAAGAATGCTGTATTCACATCAAAGAATAAAAGATAAGTATTCGAGGAGCTGCATACTTTTCTTATGAGAATTCACTACTTATCCTGTTTCAGAATTCACGACCGTCTGCATTAGATAGCGGGCATTTCGGCTTCCTCTATCTACAAGGTGTTGGCACATTTGCCAACACATCAATAACAGCTTGTAGAACTATTAGTTACATTACGCGTTTGCAGACATTCTGCAGACAGTTTAACATTACAAAGGTTTACGGTAGTAGTATACATTCTACCGTATGTTGTTGCTGATGCTGTTCAATAACAGCTATATTTCTATAACAAATTTCAGATATTACAGTCAAAATATTCATACATGACTTTTCCACAGTCACAAAGTATCTACCGCCAAATTTCTGAAAAAAAAAGAAGCCACCGATCTCTTTATTATGAGTAATACAGAGCTCAAGTTTTTTTCTGGCTGTTGTTTCTGCATTGCTTGGTTTTTTACATTCAAAGGAGCACAAATGTTATGACGTGCGGAATCCTGAGGGAAGGAGAAATTATATTCTTCTTTGGTTTTGAAAGTGTCGAACATATAAGATAACGCACCGTCAGCGTAGTCATTAGTATTAACGGAGGATGGTGCTATGTTGCAGAATAATATCGCAGTTGGGAAAAAATAACATTCTCAGTATATCACAGCTTGGATTTCTGAAGAGTTTCTCTACTGAGAATATCGTTTACACATTCACCCACTAAATTTTACAAGAATTAAATAAAAAAATAACACCGGTTGGTGTTTCTTGCGACCTATCTAAGGCATTTGACTGTGTGACTCAGAATATTATTCCACATAAACTGAGGTTTTATGGAACTGATGACACAGCCAACCAATGGATATTGTCACAATAATCATCTTGTGGTTGAAGCTCTTTTTTCCGTGTTTGCTTTAACAATACGTATGTTTTTGGATATGGTCCGCCTTTAGCAAAACACAATTATGTTTTTAACCCAAACATGTTTCACTGCAATTGCAGCATCTTCAATCGGCTTTTATTTCTCAGCCGCGCGGGATTAGCCGAGCGGTCTTGGGCGCTGCAGTCCTGGACTGTGCAGCTGGTTCCGGCGGAGGTTCGAGTCCTCCCTCGGGCATGGGTGTGTGTGTTTGTCCTTAGGATAATTTAGGTTAAGTAGTGTGTAAGCTTAGGGTCTGATGACCTTAGCAGTTAAGTCCCATAAGAATTCACACACATTTGAACATTTCTTTTATTTCTCATCTGTTAAAGATAAAGAATGTTCTTTACTGTTTGTATAATGTAGCTATAAGTTTTTTAGTTGTAATTACAGATATTCTCATTATGAACACATAAATCATCAGTTCATACATTTTTACCACATGGTGCGGTTTTTCTGACTTGTGTTTGTACAGTGACTGTTTTGTTCCTTAGTTTGTCATCTGCAACCACTTACACCTTAAAGCAGATAAATTGTTTAAGCCAAAATTACGATCTGAAATTGTTATTTCTGTGCCTGATAAAATTAATTCTACGTGTGTGTGTGTGTGTGTGTGTATTTACATAATGTTTCGCTTACATTTTCTTTTCCCTCATCTTCTTCACTGTCAAACACTATAGACTGAGTGGCCACTGACACTGTCACTGTTTCACTGTTTACCAGCTGTAAAAAAAACATGGTGGTCAGTGGAACAGTTGATGTGTAAAAACAAGATGGCTGACTGTGGAACAGATGAAGGTTTTCTTGGCAGTTGTTCTGAATCTTTCAGAGGTGTCTGTGAATTTTGTGTGTGTGTGGGGGGGGGGGGGGGGCTGAAAAGGGGGGAGGAGAGAGAGAGAGGGAGAGAGGGAGAGAGAGAGAGAGAGAGAGAGAGAGAGAGAGAGAGAGAGAGCAAAGGTGACAGTAGGTTTTACCATTTTTGTTCAAAAATGGCTCTGAGCACTATGGGACTCAACTGCTGAGGTCATTAGTCCCCTAGAACTTAGAACTAGTTAAACCTAACTAACCTAAGGACATCACAAACATCCATGCCCGAGGCAGGATTCGAACCTGCGACCGTAGCGGTCCTGCGGTACCAGACTGCAGCGCCTTTAACCGCACGGCCACTTTGGCCGGCTACCATTTTTGTGTATGTGTGTAATGGTGGAGGAGGGGTGGGGGGCTGGGGCTGTGAGGGGGGGGGGGGTGAGAGCTCTATAGGTTGGTCTTCTTTGAGGGCAGAGAACAGAGTTCCATTGGAGAGAGCTGTGTATTCATTTATCACTTGTCTCCCTTCCACTATGGCTTTTGGTATCTGATAATTTTGTTCAATTGTTAGTTTTTGTGGGCGGCTGTTGCTGCATTTGAGAATTTTCAAATCAATATTGAAATTTGTTGGGTTATGTTTCTTGTCCATAAGGTGTTCAGCAAATATGGAATGACAGCTCTTACTTTTTAATGCTCTTCTGTGTTCTGTGTATCTGGTATTAATATTTCTGCTTGTTTGCCCTATATAAACTGATTTGCAGTGCTGACATGTTAGTTCCTAATTACCAGATGTGTTGTGTTTGTCTGTGCTTGTGTTGGTTGTCCTTAGTTTTGTCTTTGTTGAGTTGTCTGTCCTGTAGGCTATTTTTACCCCTTGTTTTTTGAGTATGTTGCCTGTCCTATGGACTGCTTTGTTGTTGTAGGTGAGAGTGAATCACTTGTTTGTCACTGTGGGTGTTTCTTGTTCATGTGTGCTCATATGTGGGTTCTGTGTGTTTGTAAGTTGATGATCAACACACACACACACACACACACACACACACACACACACACACACACACACACACACACACACACACACACACACACACAGAATTAATTTGTTTCAGGCATAGAAATAACAATTTCAAATCGTAATTTTGGCTTAAACAATTTATCTACTTTAAGGTGTAAGTGGATGCAGATGACAAACTGAGGAACAAAACAGTCACTGTAGAAACACAACACATCAGAAAAGCCACACCATGTGGTAAAAATGTATGAATTGATAATTTATGTGTTTTTTCAAACATCTGTAATTACAATTTAAAAACTAATTGTTACATAATACAGACAGAAAACAACATTCGTTATCTTTAACAGATGAGAAATAAAAGCCCAATTAAGATACTGCAACTGCATTGAAACATGTTTGAGTTAAAAACCAACACTGTGTTATGCTAAAGTCGGACCATATGCAAAAACATAGATATTGTCACAATTAACAAAAGGAATGCGGAAAATTGTAAAATTGTACTTACTAATACAACCAATGTAATCAGGGAGATCCCTCTGACTGGGGAGAAATCACGTATCGCGTTCGCAAAGGCTCAGTCATTAGTCCACTCTTATTCCTCATGTATGTAAACTACTTTCTGTCTAATATCCAACAAACAGAATTAGTTCTTTATGTTGATGACACTACTATTATACGAGTAATCAATCGAAGCATACATATATAACAGAAGAAATGATATTTTCAAAAGTGTCATTGGCTGTTTTTCTGTGAATGGTCTCACTCTCAATTAAAAAAAAAAAAAGCACACAAGGTATTCCGTTCTCACAACATGGTGAGAAAATAATAAGCGGCGTGCCCCTACATATGCAGAACGGAATATGTTATGTGGTTTTACGAATGAGTTAATGAGAATTTAAACAATTCAGATATGCTTACACTCAGAATCATTGTAAGCCTTGAGTACAGACGCATCAATAAATTGATATGTTTTGCATATTTTCATTCAGTAACGTCATATGGAATAATGTTATGGAGTAAAACACCATTGTGTCTGTTATACAGTGATAATCACCTTTGTTAACCTGTTTTCGGCTTAGGAGGCCATCATCAGACTTCAACCGACTATCATCCACAAAGAGGATACAATATTTGTCACCAGTATTGAAATTGATGACATAGCACCGTCTGGTGGCTGTGGTGTCCTACAATTAGCAAACAGAGGGTAAAAGAATGATTTGTTGGGAGCCCTGTAAATTAGCGAACATCTGGTGCACAACCATTATTTGTCTGTAAACGATCAATCATTATGTAGTTTCCATCTTCTAATTTCACTTGATACTCGCAGTTTTCCAATAATTCCCACACACTCTGTTCCATTCTATTCCTGCATTTTTTCTGAATTTATTTATTTTATTGTGACTGTTTATGTACCTCATGTATTCTGTTGTTCTACCATTGCCAATCTACATTTTATATCATCTCAATTTCGTCAATTAACTCTTATTTTGTTGCCCAAATTGCAAAATTCGTCTACTTTTCCTGATCTAATTCCCTCAGAATCACCTGATTTAATTTAACTTTATTCCATTATCCTCGTTTAGCTTTTGTTGGTGTTCATCTTTTAACCTCCTTTCGAGACAACGTCCGTTCCGTTCAACTTTTCTTGCAAATCATTTGCTGTCACTGACAGAATTACATCATCGGAAACCACAAAGTTTTTATTTCTTCTCCCTCAACTTTAATTCTTGCTGCAAATTTTTCTTTCCTTTCCTTTACTGGTTACTCAGTCAGTGTACAGATTGAATGACATCGGGGATAAGTACAACCCTGTCTCGCTCCCTTCTCAACCACTGCTCCCTTTTTGTGCCCCTCGACTCTCATAATTGCCGTTTGTTTTCTGTACAAGTTGTAAATAGCCTTTCAGTTCCTGTCATATTCCAAAGAGTCGCTAGTTGTAGGAATATACCATACGAACACTCAGCGGCATATAAATACAGGCCAGAGATTGTACAAGTACCCAGTAAGAAGCGAAGTTGTGTACTGCAGCAGAAAACTCGCCTTCTTTCGAAGGGCGCTTCTGACTCGCTTAGTTTTTTCTCGTTTAAATCTGATACAGCACCTTCCACACAGTTTTTGCAACAGGTACATTAGAAAAAGAGCTTGCGTTTTTCCAGAAACACTCTGTATTTCCGTATCCGTGGCCTACAATTTATCTTCCCATCTTTGATGGGTCCGTGGAGAACCAGTCGCGCGATTATTTAGGAAGAAATAAATTACTATTCATTTTATTACACGATGATGAATTTTTAAGGGTCTAGCCGCATCGTCAGATGTACCTTTTCACAATAACGACATACCTTATGATTCAGAACATTATGACCTCGTATTTGATAGCGGGATGGACCATTTTTGGAAAGTAATATGCCAGCGGTTCCGCATGGCGTGTGTGGCATCAGGCGTCAACGCACAGGTTATGCAATCCCTTAAATTACAGGCCGGTGGTCTGTGGGCGTCATTGTGTCCCAGATGAGTTCCATCGAGTTCTCATGAGGCGAATTAAGTGTCCAAGGCGCCAACGTGAGTCCACTGTCGTGCTGCTCAAACCACTGCGGCAAGCTCCTGGCGTTGTGGGAGGGAGAGTTATCCTGCTGGGAGATGCCATTCGTCTGTATGATGGTGCACTCCTACACGACCACTGAGCTGGTGTAACAAGAAACGTTATTTATCCGACCGGCCCAGACGTTTCCATTATTCCGTAGTCCAATATGGATGGCCCATATCCGGCTCTAATCGTAATTTACGGTGTCATTGAGTCAACGTGGTAACCTGTAGCGGTCGTCTGCTGAGGAACGCCATCTTCAACAAACTCCGCTGGACGTATAACGCTATCGGTCATGTTACTCCCATGATAGGAATCAAAGGTTGACCGCGGTCGTATTCTAATAAAAATTTATCTGACGAAGTTACGTCACTTGAAAATTTCTGTTTTGATAGCGAGCAGTAGTTAACTTGTCGGGCATAAGTAATGCAACACTGCTTTCCGAAAGTAGGTTGGTTTTATTCAGGGTTCCAATAAATTGTATGATTCCTCAATTTTCTGGCTAGAAAATCCTGTTTCTCATTATAATATCCGTTCACTGCGACGGCCTGACGCCCTCTTACTGTGAGGCCCCGTCTGCTCACGTCGTGCCACGCTACTGGTCAACGTCGGCGTCAACGTGTTGCTGCATTACTAAACGGTCCGTCATCCATATACCGCTTCCCGTGAGGTGCACCCTTCATTGGGAAGAACAGGTGAAAAGTGCCCCCACTGCAGGTTCGGGTTTTAGAACATACCCGAGGTATTTCTGCCTCTCGCAAGAGGCGACTAAAAGTAGTCTCCTGCTTTTCAGTCTTCAGTATTATGGTATCCTTTAGGGTTTGACCTCTAAACTTTCCAAATTCTACAGAAGTGCTGGCAGTTATGGAAGGACGACTTACGTGATGCGTCATATATCCATCATGTGCTTACACCTTCTGCACCTCTTATTGTCACGGCTCTGGAACTCCACCCTTAATCCAGCTATTTGGGATAGGACACCTTACAGGTTGCATCATCTGCATCCGTTGTCTGCTGTCCTCTTCCGCGCCCATGACAACGCTGGATATTTTTGCACCCAACATCCACCACGGTAGCCAGTCCATCATGTACCCACATGGCTTTAGCCCTCTGACAAAACAGGGATAACGCTTCTGATGTCCAAACTGCAAACTCGCCATGTACACCAAGGAGTAGATGCCCATATTCCTGGGGCATAGGACTCCTGACAATAGCAATGCTGCCAGGTGATCTTTAGCTGTGTCTGAGTGGCGCCTGTGGGGAGACTGGTCAGAGTGGGTGGCATCAGGATTGATGAGCCGCAATGAAGCGGACCACATGATCTTTTGCTGGTCACCAAATGGCCCCAGCAGTCTCTGAAGGACAAGGTAGACCTTGATGCTGAGAAGTACCAACCTAAGTCGTTCGCCTCCGTCGCTACACCACAGGAGGAATGTAGGGCTATAAACAAAAGAGAGCCATGTTCACATTATTATTTAGTATGCAGCAGAAACCAACTCCTTTCTGGCTACAAAGCATGTTTTTTTGTAGAACGCCTGTAGGATAAGTTTGGGGAAGTGGCGGCACTCTCCAAAATGTGAAATGGGTCAGTCCTGATTCCCACAGCATCCCCAGCCCGGTCAGGGATATTGCTCGCCTCTACAAGCTGAATGATGTTCCTATTTCAGTCACTCTCCATAGAAGCCTAAACATGATTTCTTTCATCAACACCTCTTACTGAAGTCCAGTAATGAGTTACGCACCAATTTAGAATGGAGCAGTGTTCACATAGCCCAGCGCATCTATAAGGGATCTAAAGATAACGGAATTGCTACTGGTGCCTTCACCTTGGCCTTTGAGGGTGATTCGTTACCTGAAAAGGTCGATTGTATGCTAATGTGATGTAAAACCATACGTTCATCCCATTACACAATACTTTAAGTGCTGGATATTTGGGCATATGTCCTCCCAGTACAATTCCAGCGCCACACATAGAGATTGCAGACGTATACAGCATCAAAATACTCCATGTGCCCCTCTTCCCACCAGTGTCAGTGGTGGAGAGCTCCACTCCCCGTGCTCGGCAGAGTGTTTTTTTTTTTTTGGTCATCAGTCTACTGACCGGTTTGATGCGGCCCGGCACGAATTCCTTTCCTGTGCTAACCTCTTCATCTCAGAGTAGCACTTGCAACCTACTTCCTCAATTATTTGCTTGACGTATTCCAATCTCTGTCTTCCTCTACAGTTTTTGCTCTCTACAGCTCCCTCTAGTACCATGGAAGTCATTCCCTCATGTCTTAGTAGATGTCCTATCATCCTGTCCCTTCTCCTTATCAGTGTTTTCCACATATTCCTTTCCTCTCCGATTCTGCGTAGAACCTCCTCATTCCTTACCTTATCAATCCACCTAATTTTCAACATTCGTCTATAGCACCACATCTCAAATGTTTCAATTCTCTTCTGTTCCGGTTTTCCCACAGTCCATGTTTCACTACCATACAATGCTGTACTTCAGACGTACATCATCAGAAATTTCTTCCTCAAATTAAGACCGGTATTTGATATTGGTAGACTTCTCTTGGCCAGAAATGCCTTTTTTGCCATAGCGAGTCTGCTTTTGATGTTCTCTTTGCTCCGTCCGTCATTGGTTATTTTACTGCCTAGGTAGCAGAATTCCTTAACTTCATTGACTTCGTGACCATCAATTCTGATGGTAAGTTTCTCGCTTTTATCATTTCTACTACTTCTCATTACCTTCGTCTTTCTCCGATTTACTCTCAAACCATACTGTGTACTCATTAGACTGTTCATTCCGTTCAGCAGATCATTTAATTCTTCTTCACTTTCACTCAGGATAGCAATGTCATCAGCGAATCGTATCATTGATATCCTTTCACCTTGTATTTTAATTCCACTCCTGAACCTTTCTTTTATTTCCATCATTGCTTCCTCGATGTACAGATTGAAGAGTAGGGGCGAAAGGCTACAGCCTTGTCTTACACCCTTCTTAATACGAGCACTTCGTTCTTGATCGTCCACTCTTATTATTCCCTCTTGGTTGTTGTACATATTGTATATGATCCGTATCTCCCTATAGCTTACCCCTACTTTTTTCAGAATCTCGAACAGCTTGCACCATTTTATATTGTCGAACGCTTTTTCCAGGTCGACAAATCCTATGAAAGTGTCTTGATTTTTCTTTAGCCTTCGTTCTCGCTTCCCAGGCCCGGGTTCCCGGTTCGATTCTCGGCGGGGTCAGGGATTTTCTCTGCCTCGTGATGACGGGGTGTTGTGTGCTGTCCTTAGGTTAGTTAGGTTTAAGTAGTTCTAAGTTCTAGGGGACTGATGACCATAGATGTTAAGTCCCATAGTGCTCAGAGCCATTTGAACCATTTGAACCTTTGGCCTTGCTTCCATTATTAGCCGTAACGTCAGAATTGCCTCTCTCGTCCCTTTACTTTTCCTAAAGCCAAACTGATCGTCACCTAGCGCATTCTCAATTTTCTTTTCCATTCTTCTGTATATTGTTCTTGTAAGCTGTTTCGATGCATGAGCTGTTAAGCTGATTGTGCGATAATTTTCGCACTTGTTAGCTCTTGCCGTTTTCGGAATTGTGTGGATGATACTTTTCCGAAAGTTAGATGGTATGTCGCCAGACTCATATATTCTACACACCAACGTGAATAGTCGTTTTGTTGCCGCTTCCCCCAATGATTTTAGAAATTCTGATGGAATGTTATCTATCCCTTCTGCCTTATTTGACCGTAAGTCCTCCAAAGCTCTTTTAAATTCCGATTCTAATACTGGATCCCCTATCTCTTCTAAATCGACTCCTGTTTCTTCTTCTATCACATCAGACAAATCTTCACCCTCATAGAAGCTTTCAATGTATTCTTTCCACCTATCTGCTCTCTCCTCTGCATTTAACAGTGGAATTCCCGTTGCACTCTTAATGTTACCACCGTTGCTTTTAATGTCACCAAAGGTTGTTTTGACTTTCCTGTATGCTGAGTCTGTCCTTCCGACAATCATATCTTTTTCGATGTCTTCACATTTTTCCTGCAGCCATTTCGTCTTAGCTTCCCTGCACTTCCTATTTATTTCATTCCTCAGCGACTTGTATTTCTGTATTCCTGATTTTCCCGGAACATGTTTGTACTTCCTCCTTTCATCAATCAACTGAAGTATTTCTTCTGTTACTCATGGTTTCTTCGCAGCTACCTTCTTTGTACCTATGTTTTCCTTCCCAACTTCTGTGATGGCCCTTTTTAGAGATGTCCATTCCTCTTCAACTGTACTGCCTACTGCGCTATTCCTTATTGCTGTGTCTATAGCGTTAGAGAACTTCAAACGTATTTCGTCATTCCTTAGTACTTCCGTATCCCACTTCTTTGCGTATTGATTCTTCCTGACTAATGTATTGAACTTCAGTCTACTCTTCATCACTACTATATTGTGATCTGAGTCTATATCTGCTCCTGGGTACGCCTTACAATCCAGTATCTGATTTCGGAGTCTCTGTCTGACCATGATGTAATCTAATTGAAATCTTCCCGTATCTCCCGGCCTTTTCCAAGTATACCTCTTCCTCTTGTGATTCTTGAACAGGGTATTCGCTATTACTAGCTGAAACTTGTTACAGAACTCAATAAGTCTTTCTCCTCTTTCATTCCTTGTCCCAAGCCCATATTCTCCTGTAACCTTTTCTTCTACTCCTTCCCCTACAACTGCATTCCAGTCGCCCATAACTATTAGATTTTCGTCGCCCTTTACATACTGCATTACTCTTTCAATATCCTCATACACTTTCTCTATCTGTTCATCTTCAGCTTGCGACGTCGGCATGTATACCTGAACTACCGTTGTTGGTGTTGGTCTGCTGTCGATTCTGATTAGAACAACCCGGTCACTGAACTGTTCACAGTAACACACCCTCTGCCCTACCTTCCTATTCATAACGAATCCTACACCTGTTATACCATTTTCTGCTGCTGTTGATATTATCCGATACTCATCTGACCAGAAATCCTTGTCTTCCTTCCACTTCACTTCACTGACCCCTACTATATCTAGATTGAGCCTTTGCATTTCCCTTTTCAGATTTTCTAGTTTCCCTACCACACTCAAGCTTCTGACATTCCACGCCCCGACTCGTAGAACGTTATCCTTTTGTTGATTATTTCTCATGGTAACCTCCCCATTGGCAGTCCCCTCCCGGAGATCCGAATGGGGGACTATTCCGGAATCTTTTGCCAATGGAGAGATCATCATGACACTTCTTCAATTACAGGCCACATGTCCTGTGGATACACGTTACGTGTCTTTAATGCAGTGGTTTCCATTGCCTTCTGCATCCTCATGTCGTTGATCATTGCTGATTCTTCCGCCTTTAGGGGCAATTTCCCACCCCTAGGACAAGAGAGTGCCCTGAACCTCTATCCGCTCCTCCGCCCTCTTTCACAAGGCCGTTGGCAGAATGAGGCTGACTTCTTATGCCGGAAGTCTTCGGCCGCCAATGCTGATTATTTATCAAAATTTAGGCAGCGGCGGGCATCGAACCCGGGACTGAAGACGTTTTGAGTATGAATCAAAGACGCTATCCCTAGACCACGGTACTAGAGACTCGGCAGAGTGTATCGTTCTCCAAAAGCAGAGGAAAATTATGGAATACAAGACCCTGGACAGGCTGACTGAACAGGACGCTAAAAATAAGTATGACAGGCTGGACCCGATTCGACTGACATCATCATATGCCACAGCTACATCAACATCATCACTGACGACAGTAGTCCCCTCATCTCTGCCTCATACAGTGGGCACACAGGCCACCTGACTGCATCTCCCCGTCCCTGGTGGATGGGAGCACTTCTTGTGTTGTTTCCAAGGCACCTACTTTGGCAGTAACGCTACCCCCCCCCTTTTCCAATGACTGGGGACATGGGTACCCTCCGCCTAGCTGGAGAAGCAACAGCCTCCTCTGGTTCCTCTCGCATGAAATTGATCCCTTGGGACCCTGCCTCCACCTTCCATGGTCTCCCCACATGCAACAGTGGACCTAGACAAAAGGAGCCACAAGCTGCTGGTCGCAGGCTTTCATGTTTCTCCTCTGTACCTGAAGCTACTCCAGAGAAGCCCTGCCAACAAGCCCTTACAAACGAGAGTGCAAATAGACGAATAAGCCGTCTTCTAAGAAACAAGAAACTCCAGGGGCCGTCACACCATCACTCCAAACAACTTCAGCGTCTGAGGTGGAGATTTATAGTTCCCAGAGAACCTAGACATCATTGACGCCTCAGCAGAAATGGTTACATGTGCTCAACCACTGGCAGCATGTCACCCTGAGGCGTAAACTGTGTCCTTGATCCATTCACGCGTTCTGAGACCACAGAAAGTGTCATCATCCAGTGGAATTGTGGAGGTTAGTTCCTCCACCTCACGGAACTGCGACATCTCTTAAGCCAGACACCTGCTTTCTGCATTGCCCTTCAGGCAGGTTGGTTTCCAGTAGTGCAGACCCCCACTCTTTGTGGCCATCGAGGTATTACAAAAATCGTAATAGCTGTAACAAAATGTCAGGTGGGGTGTGTATATGTGTCCTTACCTTTGTCTATAGCGAATCTGGGCCGCTTGAAACATCTATAGAAGCTGCGGCTGTCTTTTTCTACTTCTGGGCACTTTTAACGTCCATAACCATTTGTGGGATGGAACCAAGATTACTGCGTGTGGTAGAAACGCTACTAACTCAACTCGACCTTTGTCTCCTTAGTACAGGTGCCTCCACTCATTTCGGTGTGGCACATGACACATACTCTGCCATTGATCTCTCAGTTTGCAGTCCTGGCTTTGTATCATATATGCACTGGAGAGCTCATGACAACTTGTGTGGTAACTACCACTTTCCTCTCTTCCTGTCCCACCCCCAGCATCACTCATGTGGACAGTTGCCCGGATAGTCTCCTACCAAGGCTGACTGGGACACTTTTATCTCTGTTACCACCACTGGGTCTTTGTTCCTTGGTAACACTGAATGGTGTTCCAGATTGCTAGTACAACCATTGTCTCAGCAGCTGAACTGGCAGTCCCTTGTTCCTCAGGTTTCCCCTGACGGAAGACAGTGCCTTCGTAGTCGTCAGGAATTGCTCTGCCATTAGGGATCATAGGTGGGCTCTTCAATGTCGAAAGGGCACCAATCAATGGAGCACCTCATGGCCTTCAGACGTCTCTGCCCCTGAGTCCGTCAGCTAATCAGAAGACGAATGCAGGAGTGTTGGAAGCGATGTGTCCCCACCATTAGCACACGAACCTATCCTTCCCAGGCTTGGACTAAGTTCAGTTGCCTTTATGGATGTCAGACCCCTGCCAGTATCCTTTGGACTTCCACATATGGAGCTGTATATACCGACTCAGACACAATTGCATAGCGTTTTCTAAGCATTATGCTCAAACCTCTGCATTTGAGAATTACCACCCGGACTTTTGTACCCTAAAACAGTGGGCAGGATGACAACACATATCCTTTACTACATGCCACCCTGAGCTAGATAATGCTCCATTCAGTTAGAGAGGATTTCTCAGTGCATTTGCACATTGTCCAAACAGCATCCATCATCAAATAACTAAACATCTATCAGCGGATTACAAACGCCACATCCTTGCCCTCTTCAGATGCATCTGGAGCGATGACGAATTCACGTCGCAGTGGCGATGTTAACGGCAATTCTATCGTCGTTCCAGTGCTAAAACGTAGTAAGAACCCGCCAGATATGGATAGCTATCATCCTATTAGCCTCACCAAAGTTCTGTGCAAGCTGCTTCAACATATGGTGAGCAGGCGATTGTGTTGGCTCGTTGAGTCTTGGAGCCTTCTGTCTCTTTCCAAGGCAGATTTCGCCAAGGCTGCTTTACCACTTGGTATACCTGGAATCTGTCATCTCAACGGTCTTTTCCTGTCGTCATCATCTTATTGCCATCCTTTTTTACCTGAAGAAAGCCAATGACACCAGTTGGCGACACCACATCCGGCTACATTGCAGAGATGGGGTCTCTGGGGCTCCCTCCCAATTTTTGTACAGAGCTTTTCGTCTCTCCGAATCTTCATAGTTCGAGTCTGTGCTTCACACAGTTCGCCCCATATCCAAGAGTGTGGGTTCCCACATGGCTCTGTAATGAGGGTCCCTCTGTTTCTAGTGGTCTCACAGCAACTGTGGGATCCTCAGTATTGCCCTTATATGCTGACGACTTTTGCATTTTTCTGCTCATCTGTTATTGATATGTCTGAATGTCGACTGTAGAGATCTGTATGAAAGTCGCAGCAGTGGGCCTTCATCCATGCCTTCAGTTTTCAGTCACCACGACTTGCGTGATGCACCTCTGTCGCCGTCCTGCAGTTCTCCTGCACCGACAACTTTATCTTTATAATCATCTCCTTAATGAAGTGGACTCTTATCGCTTTTCATGACTGGTTTTCGATGCCTGCTTAACTTGGCTTCTCCATCTTCGTCAACTTTAGCAAATGTGCTGGCAGCAGCTTAACATTCTTTGATGCCTCAGGCACACCAATTGGACTGCAATCGCTCTATGCTGTTAAAGCTGTGTGAAGTTCTTGTACAGTTCTGTCTTGACTGTAGGAGCTTGGCGTATGCTTCAGAAATGCCCTCAGTATTGCAGGTGCTGGACCCTACACTCCACTGTGGAGTTCGATTTGCGATGGGAGCTTTCCAAAAGTGTGCTGTGAACAGCCTACTCATGGAGGCTGGGGTTCCTTCGTTGCGGATCTGGTGGCAAAATCTGCTTGGTAATTATACCACACACATCGCAGCATTATTCGACATCCAAATCACTGTCCACTCAAGTATATCCCTATGGTCCGCACCACAGCCATAGCTTCATCTGGACCTCTCACTGGTCCCAAAAGACTCAGTTCACCCTGCGGATGTCCATCACCTCTCTACTCTTCATGCGTGCCAGGATTTGGAGATAGTTTACACGGATGGATACATGGTCAAATTGGGGTCGCTTATGCTCATGGATAGCTGGTAGCCATCTCTCGTACTTTTGAACATATCTGTTCCTGCGCCAGTCCTTTCTTATTTGTAGCGACTCCTTGAGGGCCTTACAAGCTCTCGACGAGTGCTCTCCTCACCATGCTGTAGTAATTGGCATTTAAGAGTCTGGTTAAGTCCTCGAACAACTTGGACGGTCAGTGGCCTTCGTATAGTCAACAGGAAATGTCGCGATGCCGTGAAATGAACTTGCTGACGGGCTACCCAACGGGGCTACTTGTAAACAGAGTATGGAGACCGCCATACCGGAATCTGACCTTCGATGGTATTTCGCCGCAGTTTTTGGGCTCTGGAATACTGAATGATGCTGCCTGACATTGCTGAATAAATTACGTATGATACAGGAGGCGACGAATTTGTGGAAGTCCTCAATGCGAGCCTCTCAGAAGGATTCTGTTGTCCTTTGCTGGCAGCTCATCGGCCATACGTGGCTGTCTCATGGCCACCTCATACGTTGCGAGGACCCACCTCAGTGTCGCTGTGGTTCACGTTTGACTGTGGTCCACTTCTTGTTGGACTGTCCAAATTCAGCCGCCCTGAGGCGGACTTTATATCTCCCTTACGCGCTCCCTTCGATTTTACATGGCAATGCCTCAACAGCTGATCTAGTTTTAAGTTTTATTTGAGAGGGGAGTCTTAGTATAAGGGAGGATGTCTGGCCCTATCTCCCAGACCTTCACCTTCTCTGTATTTTAACTCTCCCTTGCTCCTTCTGGTGCTATCTGTTCGACTTGGTGTACGTCTTTTCATCATCCGTGTTTCTCTTGCCCCGTGTTTTTAGGCTGGAGATTTTAGCGTGTTTCAAAGTAGCTGGCTCATCCTTTTTCATTCTTGTGATCAGCCAGCCAAGGCAGCCTGCTATATTGTTGTAACACCTTCCATTACTGTTTACCTTTTACTTAATGTTTTCAATTTTGTGTTAGTTCTTTCGTTTTCTGCTTCAATGTAATTATGCACATAGTTTTATGCCTTTTGTTCCTTCCCCGGATTTCAGGCGATAGGATATTTTTGGGATATGGTTTTAATCCGAGACGGCAGCTGTGGCCGAGCGGTTCTAGGCGCTTCAGTCCGGAACCGCGCGACTGCTACGGTCGCAGGTTCGAATCCTAACTCGGGCATGTATATGTGTGATGTCCTTAGGTTAGTTAGGTTTAAGAAGTTCTAAGTTGTAGGGGACTGATGACCTCAGATGTTAAGTCCCATAGTTGTCATGGAGGACGCGAAGTTCGTTTGCAATTTTGTGGCGACGAAGACGCTGAAATCATTTATTCTCTTTCCTGTGGGTAGCATAGTACGCTTCAGAGTTGGTCGTTGCAGCATGAGGGACGACGTGTAACAGAATTACCAATCATGGTCCCAGAAGACCGTGGCCATGACTTTACCTGTTGAGGATGCGGTTTTGAACTTCTTCTTCGGACGAGAGGTGGTGTGGCGCCACTCAGTGGATTAACGATTTGTTTCCAGTTCGAAGTGATGAAATTATTTTTCGTCATCTGTGACGATTTTCGGCAAAAACCTATCACCCTCATCCTCGTAACGCGCAAGGAATTGCGCATTGATGATCCTTAGCTGCTGTCTATGGACTTCTGTTAGGCAGTTAGAAACGCAGCTGACAGATACACCACTGAGTCCAATTGGCGGATGAGTGCGTCAGAGCTACCAACAGAGACGTCCAGTAATGTAGCGAAGTGACTGAGTGTGATGCGTCGATCACCTCGCATGAGAGTGTCCGCACATCCCAAAATTGCAGGAGTCACATTTGTCTGCTGCCAGCATGAGGGAGATCGGACAGGTTTGCGCGACCTTGCTGCATCGATAATAGAGGCCTTCCCAAGTGACTCACCGTTGACTCAGATGACATACAATTACCAGTCCGCTCTCGAAGTCACTCAGTTTTCTTGTTCTCCTGACCGACCCAGTCTGCTGTCAGCTGTTTCACTATTCACAACACAGCACTCGCCTACTCCTTTTATAGTGACAGGTCTGCCGCTCATGACTTCTAGGGATCAATTACGCGTTTCATAGGGGTGACCGGACATTTCTGACCAGTCAGTGTATATAGCAACGGACAAGCTCCTTTATCGCGCCCTTTTGAACAAGAAATAAAGTCACAGCGGTTGGAGTGGTGAGTTAAGCGTTATAAAACAAGGAACCACTCTTACTGTTGTGGTTGGCAAGAGAGCCAACACCGTTTTACTAAAGGAGGCCGAAATGCACGCATTTTAGCTCACGCAGGCTGGCGTGAGGTCTGGAACATGACAAGGAAATTAGAATTTAGAAAAACGGACGTAGCTGGTGGAATACTAAACTATAATCCATTAATGATGAACGTCGGTTTTGACGGTACATGCATCATAAGATAAATAGCAACTGATAATGGCGCCTTGCTAGGTCGTAGCAAATGACGTAGCTGAAGGCTATGCTAAACTATCGTCTCGGCAAAGGAGAGCGTATTTTGTCAGTGAACCATCGCTAGCAAAGTCGACTGTACAACTGGGGCGAGTGCTAGGAAGTCTCTCTAGACCAGCCGTGTGGAGGCGCTCGGTCTGCAATAACTGATAGTGGCGACACGCGGGTCCGACGTATACTAACGGACCGCGGCCGATTTAAAGGCTACCACCTAGCAAGTGTGGTGTCTGGCGGTGACACCACATTACAAGCCAGCATATTAAAATGCTGGAGACTTCCACCTGATACCCTGAACCCTCGGCCAGGCAATTAAGTGTGATGTGCGGAGTAGCCATGTAAATGTCGATGTAGATAATAAACCGCAGGCTAACTGTGTTTACTACGTGACATTACGCTGAAGGAGCAAAGAAACTGCTATAGGCATGCGTACTGAAATACAGAGGTACGTATACAGGCAGAATACGGTGCTGCGGTCGGCAACGCTAGTAAAAGACAGGCGCAGTCGTTAGATCGGTTACTGCTGCTACAAAGGCAGGTCATCAAGACTTAAGTAAGTTTGAACGTGGTGTTATAGTCGGAGCAGGAGTGATGGGACGCAGCATCCACGCGGTATAGATGGTGGGGATTTTCGGGTACGACTATTTCACGAGTTTACCGTGATTATCAAGAATCCGATAGAACGTCAAATCTCCGACATCGCTGCGGCGGGAAAAAGGTCCTGCAAAGACGGGGCCAACGGCGACTGAAGAGAATCGTTCAACGTGACAGAAGAGCAACCCTTCCGCAAATTGCTGCAGACTTCAGTGCTGGGCCATCAACAAGTATCAGCGTGCGAACCATTCAACGAAACATCATTGATATGGGCTTTCGGAGCCGAAGGCCCACTCGTGTATCCTTCATGACTGCACGACACAAAGTTTTACGCCTCGCCTCGGCCTGTCAACACCGACATTGGACCCTTGATGACTGGAAACATGTTGCCTAGTCGAACGAGTCTCGTTTCAAACTTTATCTAGCGGATGGACCTGTACGAGGATGGAGACAACCTCATGAATCCATGGACTCCACATGTCAGGATGGGATTGTTCAAGCTGATGGAGGCTCTGTAACGTTGTGGGGCGTGTGCAGTTGGATTGCTATGGGACACGTACGTAAGCATACAGTCTGATTACTTGCATCTATTCATGGCCATTGTGTATTCCGACAGACTTGGGCTATTCTAACAGTACAATGTGACACCCCACGCGTCTACAACTGCTAGAGAGCGGCTCCAGAAACACTCTTCTGAGTTTAAACACTTCCGTTGCTCATCAGACCCCCCAGACACGAACATCATTGGGCTTATCTGGGGTGCTTTGCGAAGTGTTATTCAGAAGAGATCTTCACCTCTTCGTACTCTTACCGATTTATGGACAGCCCTGCACCGTTCATAGCATCATTTCCCTTCAGCACTACTTCAGACATTAGTCGAGCCCATGCCACGTAGTGTTGCAGCACTCCTGCGTGCTCGCGGGAGCCCTGCACGGTTTTAGGCAGTTTCTTCGGCTCTTCGGGGTTTCATATAAAGACACCGTATGTAATAATTGGCTCAATTAAAATACGAGGGACGTTGTGAAAATAAGTTTCATCATTGTTTGCCACACGGAGACTTTACTGCCAAAAAAAGTGCGCCATGACATAATGCACTATACACTCTGCACTATTTTTTTTGACATAGTCGCCAGCGACAGTGAGATATATGTCATAGCGTGCAATAACTTTAAAAAACCACTCTTGTAAAGCTCGATGCCCCGCGATACAGGGAATTGTTGCATAACGTGCTCCATTTCTGCTTTGCTTTGGAAGTGACGTCCGGAAAGTGCGGTTTTCGGCAAATGGAACAGGTGAAACTCCGATGGGGCAAGACTGGGCTGTAAGCTGGGTGATGCAGTCTTTCACATTTGAAGCACCATATCTGCTCCTGTATGGATGACAGATGACGGACGAGTTAGTCTGACGTACCTATTCATGGTGGACAATGTCATGCGCTTCTATTGGCGACCACGTTGTCAGTAAACAACACTCTGCCATCATGATGTGTACTCGAATTACCTCGGGCACCCCGGTCTGGTGCTATTGTCTCTTCTTGAGCGCTCTGCGCATGCGTCATTCCTCCTCCGCTGACAACCCTCGTTGAACCAAAAATGGGATTGGATTCGAATGGCGTTTGTTTTTATCATCTAGCGTACCATCTTATTTTCAAAAAGAATGACGAAATTTACTTTCTGAACGTCCCTGGTATGTTTCTCCGCGAAACACATCTCCTTAATAGTTTTTGGGATTCCACGCCTGAATCGGTAACAATGTAATTCTTATAGGATCCCATTGTTGTCCGCTGTCTGTCTGTCAGTCCCACTTTTAAAAAGGCTTTTTCTCAGGCACAAGTAGACGTATCAAGTTGAAATGTATGTCACATACTGAGGGTATAATGAACGTTAGTTTCTAAGTCAGTGCCATCAAACGGTATGGCGATTTATGTCACAAGTTGTGATACCCACAAACCCACTGATCGGAACCTATATGGTACTTCCCGTTGACGTAGAATCATGGAATTCGCCAAGAAGCGACATTTCACACTACAAATAAAGGAAAACAATCCGAAAACTGTAATTTGGAATTTTTTTGTCATATATTATCCGAGTTGAAATTAAAACTATCAATTGTGCTCCGTGCAGTCTAAATGGGTCGCAATGGTGAAAGTCAAACTTCGGGCAAGGAATGACTTTCTCATGCGTTTCAGAATTTATTCATCAACAGGTATCCAAAAGCGTTTACTGCAGGTAGATATGGTCTTTCAAGATGTATATAAAACAAACAATCGCGGACTAGTCCGCAAATGTTTGATTCAAATACAGTATGAAAAGGCAATATCTACGTGCAGTAATGTCTTCTCGAAATCTGATCATGGATAAAGTTCGAAACGCGTCATATGAACAATAAAATCATTCCTTGCCTGATGTCTGACTTTTACCATTGAGACCCAGACAGCCTTTTGGAGAACTGCTGAGTATTATAATAATGATCGCCTGCCTCGTACATGACTTTATGTGAAATTCATACTACTGAAATTAAAACATTATTGAAAATCTTGGAATCCGTGGGACCGATATCTTGGTAGCATCAGTGCCGGTCGCCAGGCAAAACTGGTCGGGATCCGGGATTCCGGCAATGGATGAACTGCCTGTATACGTAATTAAGTCTGCACGGTGTGTATCTTAATATTTTCGCTACGCAAATACTGATCCATAAAATTTCTGGCGTGCAGCTGCATAAATTCGACTTCTTCTTCTAATATTTCGGCTGAATAACGCCCAGCTGTCTCCAGAGTGAGCCGAGGTGACTAACGCTCCAGCACTTGCTCCGTCTTTTTAAGCCCGCGGACCGCACCACTGCGCATGCGGCCACAGATACAGAAGGTGCAAGAGATGTTAATCTGCGGCAAATACGTATGGCATATGCATGGCTGCGCAGTCGATCCATGCTGTGATATCGATGTATCACTGCGAGCTGCACCGTCGCGACGTCTTTCTCACTTTATTACAGAAATTGCCGGATTCCATACGTAGTCCTTGGTCGCCTTCGGTGGCCAACTTTTTTATGGAGGACTTCCAATAGAAGGCGTTGGAATCTGCAAGCTTGAAACCCACAGCGTTTTGGACGTATGTTGACGACACGTTTGTAATGTGGCCCCATGGTGAAGACAAGTTAAAAGGCTTTTTAGATCATCTGAACTCCATCCACAGGCAAATTCAGTTCACGATGGGTATCGAAAAACATGGATGCCTTCTATTTTTGGATGTGCTGGTACGGCGTAAAGATGATGGCACCTTGGGACATGCGGTTTGGCCGCCCGATGTGACTGAGCGGTTCTAGGCGCTTCAGTCGCAGGATCGAATCCTGCCTCGGGCATGGATGTGTGTGATGTCCTTAGGTTAGTTAGGTTTAAGTAATTCTAAGTTCTAGGGGACTGATGGCCTCACATGTTAAGTCCCATAGTGCTCAGAGCCATTTGAACCATTTGACACGCGGTTTGTCGAAAACCGACCCATACGGATTTATATTTACGCACAGACGATGAGTGTACTCGGAACCCTGGTACACAGAGCGCATGTCATTGCTGTCGAGAGCACTGTGGAGGACGAGCTTTTACACCTGAGAAGAGTTGTTGAAGCCAACGAGTACTCACAACAGCAGCTTCATAAGGCGCTACAAATGAAACCAACCGTGGGTATAAGAAAATCAGAAGAAGACAAGGAAAGTCTTAAATCGATGGTTGTTCTGCCATACGTGGGAAGCCTATCGTCAAAAATAGGACGAATTCTCAGTAAGCATGAAGTGAAAGTAATTTTTTGGTCTCCATCAAAGACAGCAGTTGGGTTCGGTTAAGGATGATTTGGTGCTTCGGAAGCCTGTGGTTTACAAGATCCCCTGCGAGTGCGGCCGTTCATACATCGGACAGACGACACGTACTATCCAGGAGAGATGCACAGAGCGCCGCAGGTACACCCGGCTCTTACAATCTAATAAATCTGGCGTGGCCGACACTGTATTGACACTGGGCAGTCTATAGTGTACGATAACGTGGAAAAAAAATTAGCCTCGACTTCATCCTTCTGGGTCTCAGTAGTGAAGGAAGCAAATGAAATTCGCTTGGCGACGAATTTAATTAATAGAGATAGCGGCTTCAACTTGAACAAATCTTGGAATTCGGCAGTTTCTGTAATAAAATCACAAAGACGTCGCACGGTGTAGCTCGCAGTGATACACCGATATCACAGCATTGATCGACTGCGCAGCCATAGATCTATTTCCATGCATATGCCTTGTAAGTAGGCTCTTCGATATGTAAGTAGGCTGTTTAGGTTTTTATGTTGGTAACGCCACGTTACGCTCTGTATGAAAATCACTGGCTGTGCTGTGAGCAGTCTGTGGCTGATTGGCATTGTTGGAATATTCGCTATTGTAGTGTTGGGCAGTTGGATGTGAACAGTGCGTAGCGTTGCGCAGTTGAAGGTGAGCCGCCAGCAGTGGTGGATGTGGGGAGAGAGAGGGCAGAATTTTGAGAGCGGATGATCTGGACGTGCGTCCATCAGAGACAGTAAATTTGTAAGACTGGATGTCATGAACTGATATATATTATGACTTTTGAACACTATTAAGGTAAATACATTGTTTGTTCTGTATCAGAATCTTTCATTTGCTAACTATGCCTATTAGTAGTTAGTGCCTTCAGTAGTTCGAATCTTTTATTTAGCTGGCAGTACTGGCGCTCGCTGTATTGCAGTAGTTCGAGTAACGAAGATTTTTTTGAGGTAAGTGACTCATGAAAGGTATAGGTTGTTGTTAGTCAGGGCCATTCTTTTGTAGGAATTTTTGAAAGTCAGATTGCGTTGCGCTAAAAAATATTGTGTTTCAGTTTAGTGTTGATCAGAATAAGTAAAGAGAGTAATGTCTGAGTACGTTCAGTTTTACTCAGCTGTTTGAAAATCAAATAACGTAAGGGGTTTATCAGCACAATCATTCATTAATTTATCCAAGGGGACGTTCCAGCCTTACGTCTTTGCCGCAGATTAACGTCTCGGGCGCCTTGTGTATCTGGGGTCGCATGCGCAGTGGTGCGGTCCACGGCTTTAAAAGGATGGAGCAAGTGCTGGGGCGTCTGTCACCTCGGCTCACTCTGAAGATGGCTGGACGGTATTCAGTCGAATTACTAGAAGAAGAAGGCAAATTTGTGCGGATGCACGCCCGAAATTTTATGGGTAAGTCTGTACGGATCCGTCAGTGTACGAGCCCTACTCGCAATTGGCCAGGTTCTGAATGTAACCTCACGTGTTCTCCTGGACAGGCACTTCCCTGTACCGACCTCTGGTGCTTCCAGAAGAAGAGCGAAACGTTCCTTCTGGAGCGCACACGTTCCACCGGTATGCGACACGCATAGCGCAGCGCGACAGAACGACCTTGCCCTTGGGGCTCACGCAACTCTTCAGGCCACGCGGCTGGCGTTCTTTCACTTCCCTCACGCACTCACACGCGCACTTTCCAGCCGCTGTGTCCGCGAGGAGAAACTCTCGTGGCCGAACGAAAGCAGGTACGGAGGCGACCGCTCTGCGTCTCTACACCTAGAGTCTTCCGGGCGGCAATTGCAGCCTCGTCAGACGCGATCAGCGACGCGGAGGATTGCTTCACCTCCGGCAGGTCGTGCGATTGCTACAGACTCCCGCAGTTCCGGTTCCCCTCTCCACAACTCTGCACGGATCCTTGAAACTTCTTGGCCTGTACCGACAATGGTATTTGATGGTACACTACTGGCCATTAAAATTGCTACACCAAAAAGAAATGCCGATGACAAACGAGTATTCATTGGACAAATATATTATACTAGAACTGACATTTGATTACATTTTCAAGCAATTTGGTTGCAGAGATCCTGACAAATTAGTACCCAGAAAAACCACCTCTGTCCGTAATAACTGCCTTGATACGCCTGGGCATTGAGTCAAACAGAGCTTGGATGGCGTGTACAGGTGCTGCCCATGCAGTGACTGGTGTATTGTGACGAGCCAGTTGCTCGGCCACCATTGACCAGACGTTTTCAGTTGGTGAGAGATCTGGAGAATGTGCTGGCCAGGGCAGCAGTCGAACATTTTCTGTACCAGAAAGGCCCATACAAGACCTGCAACATGCGGTCGTGCGTTATCCTGCTGAAATGTAGGGTTTCGCAGGGATCGAATGAAGGGTAAGGCCACGGGTCGTAACACATCTGAAATGTAACATCCACTGTTCAAAGTGCCGTCAATGCGAACTAGAGGTGACCGAGACGAGTAACCAATGGCACCCCATTCCCATCACACCGGGTGATACGCCAGTATGGCGATGACGAATACACGCTTCCAATGTGCGTGCACCGCAATGTGGCGAAACACGGATGCGACCATCATGATGCTGTAAACAGGACCTGGATTCATCCGAAAAAATTACGTTTTGCCATTCGTGCACCCACGTTCGTCGTTGAGTACACCATCACAGGCGCTCCTGCCTGTGATGCAGCGTCAAGGGCAACCGCAGCCACGGTCTCCGAGCTGATAGTCCATGCTGATGGTATCAGGTGCCATTGGCTACACGTCTCGGTCACCCCTTGTTCGCATTGACGGCACTTTCAACAGTAGACGCTACATTTCAGATGTGTTACGACCCGTGGGTCTATCCTTCATTCGATCCCTGCGAAACCCTACATTTCAGCAGGATAATGCACGACCGCATGTTGCAGGTCCAGTACGGGCCTTTCTGGATACAATGGTGGCCTAGCAACTGGCTCGTCACAATACGCAAGTCACTACTCTTGATGAACTGTGGTATCGTGTTGAAGCTGCATGGGCAGCTGTACCTGTACACGATCCAAGCTCTGTTTGACTCAATGCCCAGGTGTATCAAGGCCGTTATTACGGCCAGTGGTGGTTGTTCTGGGTACTGATTTCTCAGGATCTTTGCACCGAAATTGCGTGACAATGTAATCACATGTCAGTTCTAGTATAATATATTTGTCCAATGAATACCCGTTTATCATCTGCATTTCTTCTTGGTGTAGCAATTTTAATGGCCAGTAGTGTATTTTCCCCAAACATTCCCTCTGATGTTCACCGAGCATTTCTACGAGGGTGAGTCAAATGAAAACCTTACATTTGTAATAACAAATCGAAATTTCGCGCCGTTATCCTGTAAGTTGGTTAGCGTGCTACAAACAGTGTGCAGAATGGCCTGTAGGTGGCAGCATAGTGCAGATGAACACATACCGTCGCAGTATCAATATAAAGATGGCCGCCCCACTTGCGACTTGCACCAGGGAAGAACAGAGTTCTGTTATTCCGTTTTTGCGTAGTGAAGGTGTGAAACCTATTGAAATTCATCGACGAATGGAGGTTGAGTACGGTGTTGCATGTTTGTCACAGCAGCAAGTCTACGAATGGAGTTGGAAGTTCGCAAATGGTGTGACTTCAGTGGAAGATGCTCCTCGTCCAGGTCAGGCACAACGAGTTGTGACTCCACAGAACATTGCAGCAGTTGAAGCCATAGTGAAGGAAAACCGCCGAGTGACACTGAATGACATTGTAGCATGGGTCAGCAAACCACATTGTGCATGATGTGCTCTAGTTTCACAAAGTGTCTGAGAGATGGGTGCCACAGCAGCTGACTCCTGAAATGAGAGAACGACGTGTTGATGCTTGTGAAGAAGTTCTTCGGCGCTTTGAACGAGAAGGTGATGGCCTCCTTGCAAGAATCGTTACTGGGGACGAAACCTGGGTTCATTTCCACCAACTGGAAACGAAGAGAGCGAGCAAGGAATGGCGCCATTCCTCATCACCAAAACCAAAGAAGTTTAGAACAGAACCATCAACAGGGAAGGTTATGCTGACCCTCCTTTGGGACTAAAAAGAGCATTACATGCCTAGAGGGACCACTGTCACCAGTTCATCATACACAGATCCCCTAAATTGTTGTCAGCAGGTGTCCTTTTTCAACATGACAATGCAAGGCCCCACACTGCCCTTACAACAGTTGCAACAATCACAGACCTGCATTTTGAGTGTCTTCCTCATCCACTATAATCACCAGACCTTGCCCCAAGTGATTTCCATATGTTTGGAGCACTCAAAGACGCAATGGGAGGAAATAAGTTCCGTTCTGATGAAGAGGTACACCATGCGGTGCACGAGTGGTTGCACAGACTACTAAAAGAATTTTTTTCTAAAGGAATTTACGAACTTTGTAAGCACTGAAGGACTTACATTGAGCGCAGGGGAGATTATGTTGAAAAGTGATACCACTTCTGCACAATAAATAATATTTTAAAAAAAGTATTTAAGGTTTTCATTTGACTCACCCTCGTATTAGGCAATAGTAAAACAATTGGTCGCACTAGTGTCCTGTCCCCTCGTGAACCACTAATTTTGCTGAGGTGGTTCGGCATGCTTGCCCCAGCGATGCAGAGGGCCCTATGTTATATGCTATCATGACGGATGGGTACATAAGGAGGGACCAGAGTAAACCGTGGCTCCTGAAGAGGGGCATCAGTTTTATCACTAGTTACAGGGGCGATAGTCAGGAGGACTGACTATCCTTGCCTCGTAACATTTTCCAACATGGCTGAAAGCAAGGGGAAACAGCAGCCGTTATTTTTTTCCAGAGGGCATGCAGGACTATTGTATGGTTAAATGATGATGTCATCCTCTTGGGTGAAATATTCCAGAGGGATCTCTAGGCGGGGACTACTCAGGTGGATGTCGTCAACAGGAAACTTAGAACTGATATTCTCCGGGTAGGGGTGTGGGATGTTAGGTCTTTAGGTGCCTTCATCAGGTAATCAGGTTAAAGAATTTAAAAAGGGAAATGGATGGCTTCAAGTCAGATATAACGGGAATTAGTGACGTTCGGTGGCGAGGTGAACATATCAGGTGAGCAGGGGTTATGAACAGGAAATCAGATACGGATAATGCTGGAGTAAGTCCAATAATGAATAAGATAATAGCAGCAGGTAAGCTGTTACGTACCCCATAGCGAAAGCATTAGCGTAGCCGAGACAGACTCGAAGACAATACCCAGCACAGTAGCACAGGTTTATATCCCAATTAGCTCCGCAGATATGAAGAGATTGAGGAAGTGTATGATGAGAGAAAAGAAATTATTCAGATAGTTAATGGAGGTGAAAATTTTATTGTGATGGGCGTCGGGAATTTGACAGGAGCAAAAGGAAGAGAAGGAATAATTGCAGGCGACTATCGACTGGGGGAAAGAAATGAAAGGGGAACCCGCCTTGTAGAATTGTGCCAGTGCATAATTTAATTATTTCTAACACTTGGGGTAACTGTCGTGAGAGAAGGTTTAGACAGATTATATAACGGTAAGATACAGATTTCGAAACCAGATTTCAAATTCTAATCTTTCCCAGGAGCAATTGGCCTCTGACCATAATTTTTAGTAATGAAATGCACATCAAAACGGTAGATAGGTAACAAAATAAGAAGATTGGACTTGGTTATACTGAAAGAGCCTCATGCTGCCGAGAGTTTCATAGAGAGCATTAGGTAAGGTTTGAATCAGACAGGGGAAATGAATGTACGAGGGCAGTTCAATAAGTAATGCAACACGTTTTTTTTCTCGGCCAATTTTAGTTGAAAAAACCGGAAATTTCTTGTGGAATATTTTCAAACATTCCCGCTTCGTCTCGTATAGTTTCATTGACTTCCGACAGGTGGCAACGCTCTACGGAGCTGTTAAAATGGCGTCTGTAACGGATGTGCGTTGCAAACAATGGGCAGTGATCGAGTTTCTTTTGGCGGAAAACCAGGGCATCTCAGATATTCATAGGCGCTTGCAGAATGTCTACGGTAATCTGGCAGTGGACAAAACCACGGTGAGTTGTTGGGCAAAGCGTGTGTCATCATCGCCGCAAGGTCAAGCAAGACTGTCTGATCTCCCGCGTGCGGGCCGGCCGTGCACAGCTGTGACTCCTGCAATGGCGGAGCGTGCGAACACACTCGTTCGAGATGATCGACGGATCACCATCAAACAACTCAGTGCTCAACTTGACATCTCTGTTGGTAGTGCTATCACAATTGTTCACCAGTTGGGATATTCAAAGGTTTGTTCCCGCTGGGTCCCTCGTTGTCTAACCGAACACCATAAAGAGCAAAGGAGAACCATCCGTGCGGAATTGCTTGCTCGTCATGTGGCTGAGGGTGACAATTTCTTGTCAAAGATTGTTACAGGCGATGAAACATGGGCTCATCACTTCGAACCTGAAACAAAACGGCAATCAATGGAGTGGCGCCACACCCACTCCCCTACCAAGAATAAGTTTAAAGCCATACCCTCAGCCGGTAAAGTCATGGTTACAGTCTTCTGGGACGCTGAAGGGGTTATTCTGTTCGATGTCCTTCCCCATGGTCAAACGGTCAACTCTGAAGTGTATTGTGCTACTCTTCAGAAATTGAAGAAACGACTTCAGCGTGTTCGTAGGCACAAAAATCTGAACGAACTTCTCCTTCTTCATGACAACGCAAGACCTCACACAAGTCTTCGCACCCGAGAGGAGCTCACAAAACTTCAGTGGACTGTTCTTCCTCATGCACCCTACAGCCCCGATCTCGCACCGTCGGATTTCCATATGTTTGGCGCAATGAAGGACGCAATCCGTGGGAGGCACTACGCGGATGATGAAGAAGTTATTGATGCAGTACGACGTTGGCTCCGACATCGACCAGTGGAATGGTACCGTGCAGGCATACAGGCCCTCATTTCAAGGTGGCGTAAGGCCGTAGCATTGAATGGAGATTACGTTGAAAAATAGAGTTATGTAGCTAAAAGATTGGGGAATAACCTGGTGTATTTCAATGCTGAATAAAACAACCCCTGTTTCAGAAAAAAAATGTGTTGCATTACTTATTGAACTGCCCTCGTAGTAGAAGATGGATGGGTAGCTCTGAGAGACGAAATAGGAAAGTCAGCAGAGGATCATACAGCCAAAAGAACAAGATCTAATAGAAATACTTGGATAACATAGAAGTTACAGAATGTAATTGAAGAAAAAAGAAAATGTAAAAATGTAGCAAACGAAGCAGACCAAAGGGAATAAAGTCGTAAAAATATGAGACAGAAAGAAAGCACTAAATGGCTACGCAGAGATGGCAAAAGATTGAATGCAATCCTGAAGAAACATGTATAAGTAAAGGAAAGATAATTGGCTCCTATAGGAAAATAGAGAGACCATTGGATAAAGGAGAAGCAGCTGTACGAATATGAAGAGCTAAGACAGCAAAGAAGGGAAAGCTGAAAGGTGGATGGAATATATAAACGTTGAGGGTCTATTTACCGGAAAGAAACTTGAAGAGAAATTGAGCCGTGTGTCGGCTCTCAACATATATCGCGCTGTTAAGATTGTTCTGAGTCCTTCCATTCCATCGTTGTTAATTGATTCTTTCATATTTATCGTTATGCTGTGTACGATTCTGTTGAGATTCCCCTATGGCGGCGTGTCTGGTGTTATCGATCTTCGATTCGTTGCTTCCTGTTAGCCTTGTGTAAGGGAATAATATCTTTGGGGGGATGGCCGGTTGGTTGCCTAGCGGTGACGAGTCGGTCGGTCGCCCTTTAAAATCGGGAAGGAGAGAATGTCGGACGATTAGACCGCGGCATGGCGTGGCGGTGGAGAGTTGGCTGTTGTTCCGAGAAGCCGCGTGGTCTATCCTGGCGGTGCGAGACGTGTAGGACGAGTTGACGGGACATGGCTGTAAGCTCTTGCTGTGAGCACCCGGGGGCCACGGCTGTGGTTCCGAGTCACTACTTGGTGGGAGCGGCAACGGATGTCTTTAAATTTTCCGTCTGGAGGCGGGAATGATGGACTAGTAACTCGCCTAACCTGAGGAGTGGTATTTCTCCGCCGTGGGTGCAGAGAAGACGGGGGCTCCGGTGACAGAGCGCGTGGCTGCGTGACTGTGCCCAGTTGGGTACGCTGGCGACGTGGACACGGTCGGGTTTGAGGAACCTTTGCATCGGAGGTCACCCGCTGTTTCTCTGATAAGCTGCAAGTTAAGATGGTTAAAGGTTTAGATGTTAATTGAAGAACTTTCGTTTGTGTATCCAGCGTCTTTTCTGTATTGTGGCCTCCTGCGTTCGGGTTTCCTGTCCCTGTCGCCGGTCTATTTATAGACAGTAATCTTTCCCGCTTCTTATTAGTACTGCCCGGTAGGAAGTGTATTTTTGGGCAGGATTATTGTTTAAGATTACTTTTTTTTTCTGCCTTGTGGCCTCCTGCGTTCGGATTTCCTGTCCCTGTCGCAAGTGAAATTATAGACAGTGATCTTTTGACTTCTTATTAATACTGCCAGGGAGGAAGTGTATTTTTGTGCAGGGATTATGATTCCTCCTCCTCCCCTGGCCTCGCGTGAGGTCGATGTGATTGCTGAATGTGAGGCGTTGTGGGTCTGTTAGTCCGCTTCTAGCCTGAGCATCCTTCGGGAGACAATTGTGGCCGCCCTTACACCCGGTCGGTTAATTATTTCTATCCCAGGACATTTTGGTGGCAGGACATGGTATTAAAGTTCTTAGTTATTGTAAAATTGGTGGTTTTTGTTTTTAAATTACGTGGCTTTAAAATTGTTAGTTGTTGTAAAGGGTAAATGACTGTATCTATACTTTGACTGTTTTAATCTACTTGGCATTCTTTGAAAATACTCTTTCTGCCTCCCTGTTAGCGAGCCCTTGTAATTTAATATCTTGTTGTGCCAAAATGTAAAAGAAGTGGCCCCCTACAAGTGGTGTGTAAGTTGGCGTTTTTCTTTATTTCTTGGAAAGTTTTAATTTTGTTATTAAATGCTTTATCAAAGTCTCTTTTAAGTAAAATGGCTTGGCTATTAACGGTAAAGTCAAGTTTTTAATTTCATTACTTGTAAAATTTTCATTTGTTATCAAATGTTTTATCAAAGCCAGTTTTAAGTAAACTGGCTTGGCCGTTAACTGTAAATTAAATTGTTTTGAAAAGGCCCTCATGCCTGCTAGCTTTTTTGGATCTGTTCTTGGTCAAGTAGTAAAGAAATGACTTTTAATGGTTGATGTAACAATAAAGAAATTGTAAATTTGCAACTCGACAGTAGCCAACTAATTTTGGCACCGTTTCCCAACTTGGGGGTTTTCTTTGATTAATCGTATCAGCCTCGTCTCAAGAATATTATAGAAAGAGATGAGGAAGAATGTGGATATGAGATTCCGAATGTGTTACTAAGAGAAGAATCTGATAGAGCACTGAAAGCCTTAAACTCAAATAAGGCCCTAGGAGTAGACGACATTTCCACAGAATCAGCGCGATGCTTGGGACAGTCAACCAAGACAAAACTATTCCACCTGATGTGCAAGATATACGTGACGGGCGAAGTACCCTTCTACTTCAGGTGTAAGGTAAAAATTCCAATTCCAAAGAAGACTGGTGTTGACACCTTTGGGGACCAAGCCATTTGTTTAATAAGTCTTGCTTACAAAACATTAACACGTATTATAAGGGGCAGTAAAATGAAAACTTAACATCCACCACAATGGGATCATGTAATGGGTCCATTCAAAAGTAGTCACCATATGTGTAAGACATTTATCCCACTGGGAGACGAAACGATAAATTTCTGTTTCGTACAACGTGGTCGGCTGCTGCTGTATCCACAACCGCGACAGCTCTTGTCCTTCCGACTGAAACACGTAAAAGCATTTCTTTCTCAGGTAACCGAAACTGTGAAAATCACACGGTGAATGATCCATGCTGTTCGCAGAATGGTGCATTACGAGGGTCAGTCAAAAAGTAATGCCTCCTATTTTTTTTTCTACGTTTAATTGTCAGGAAATTTAAATGCAATTACATAGGTTGAAAACCACAACATTGAGGATCATTTTGTCATTTTTCAATGTAATCTCCGCCCATCTCTACAGTTTTGGTCCATCTTTGAACAAGGGCATGTATCCCAGCACGGTAAAAATCACAGCTCTGCTTCCTAAGCCATTGACGCACGGATGTTTTGACAGCCTCCTCATCTTCAAAATGAATCCCACGGTGAGCTTCTTTTAGTGGCCCGAACAGATGGAAGTCTGATGGTGCCAGGTCAGGGCTGTATGGGGGATGAGGCAAAACTTCCCATCCAATTTTGACAATCTCGTCAGAGGTGTGACGACTGGTGTGTGGTCTTGCATTGTCATGCAAAAGAAGAACATCTGCCATTGATTTTGTTGGGCGAACTCGCTGAAGACGTGCATTAAGTTTGTTGAGGGTTGTAACGTATTCCATTGATTTTGTTGGGCGAACTCGCTGAAGACGTGCATTAAGTTTGTTGAGGGTTGTAACGTATTGAACAGAATTTATTGTGCATCCCTGCTCCAAAAAATCAACCAGAATCAAACCCTCTGTATCCCAGAAAACTGTTGCCATAACTTTCCCTGCCGATCGCACAGTTTTGAATTTTTTCTTCCTCGGCGAGCTTGTGTGACGCCACTCCATTGACTGCCTCTTTGATTCGGGTTCAAAAAAATGCACCCATGTTTCGTCCCCGGTCACAATTTTTTTCAGAAACTCATCTCCCTCCAAACGGAAGCGCTGCAAGTGTTGGGAGGCTATTGTTTTCCTTGCCTCTTTATTCTGATCGGTTAACATTCTTGGAACCCACCGTGCACAAACTTTTTGAGTACCCCAATTGTTTAATAATCGTGATCACACTGCCTTTACTAAGAGAAATAATGCGACACACTTCATCTGCAGTCACCTGACGGTCACCACGAATGATGTCATCAACTTGCTGAATGTTGTGTGGAGTCACTGCACTCACCGGCCTGCCGCTCCGCTTTTCGTCAGTCAACGGTGTTTGCCCTTCAGCTTCCTTACAACGACGAACCCATCGTCTAACAGTGCTGACATCCACTGTCACAACATCATACACCTTCTTCAGTCTTTCATGAATGCGTATGGGCGTTTCACCTTCTGCATTCAAGAATTCAATCACACAACGCTGTCTCAAACGAACATCGATGTCGGCCATCTTACAAACTTCTGCTGTGCTGCCACCTGTTGACACAGAAAGTTACTACTGCAGTGGATTGCAGAAGAAGGTTTGAGGAATGGCGCCAAATTCAAATTTTTCACTTAACTTAATTTCTTTAAGTAGAAAAAAAATGGGAGGCATTACTTTTTGACCGACCCTCGTATTTCCCAGCCAAGCCTTCGTCCGATTGGCAATGTGGGGCAGTCGCTATTGTGCAACATTTAATTCCGTCCGATATTATCCTGGGTATTTTCACTTCATGGCGCGTTACTGTACCTTAATAGCCCCGCCTATTGATTGTGGCTCCACGCTCAAGGAACACGACGACGAGAGGACCCCGCAGTGGAATAAAGAGATCATCATGACCTTACCGTGACTTGGATGAACAGTTTTGGATTTCCCTGGCGGGGGAGATGTTTGCTGTTTCCACTGTTGGCTTAGCCGTTTACCATCCGTGTGATTTTCACATCTTTGGGGACCTGAAGAAAGACATCCGTGGATATCGCTTTCAGTCAGACAAGAAAATGCGGATGCGTCAGCGGCCGACCGCGTTCTACGAAAAGAAACCGATGTCTCGTCTCCCAGTGGGATAAATGTGTTACGCCTGCGGTGATCAATTTTGAATGGAACCATTACGTGATCCCATTGTAGCGAGTGTTCAGTTTTCATTTGACTGGCCGTCATATTTACAGCAGGAGCTCAGCTCGGGGAAGATCAGTTTGGGTTCCGGAGAAATGTATGAACACAGGAGGCAATACTGACCCTACGGCTTATTCTGGAAGATAAATTGGTCATAGGCAAAGCTACGTTTAAAGCATTTGTAGGTAGAGAGAAAGATGTTGATTGGAGTACACCCTTCGACATTCTGTTCTGTACCTCGTGATTTGTTATTCGATCTACCAATCGGATCTCCAGCATTTTTCTGTGCCATTTTCTCTTCCTGTCAGAACTGGTTATCGCCCACGTTTCACTTCCTTACAAAAATACTCATATGCCTTCAGGAAGACTTCATAACAATATTTTAAACATAGCTGCACAACAGCAACGGCTTCACGTAATAAAATTATAACCAGCCGACCAGTTGCAATGGATAAAGAAATTCTTTACCTAGGTTTCGACAAATATAAATTTGTCTTCTTCAGAAGGTAACAATTTTACATTAGTAAGGACTAATGTACCATCGCCGTTCTTACAATTGTCAGCATAGATCCATTTGTCAAAAATAAAATATAGCCCTAGAATTAGGGTTTGTCACGTTAACATAAAATAGGTCATGGATATTGCAGAGCTCACAACCGACTGAGTGTAAGCGGCGATCGTAGTTACTCTAAACTAACTAACTACGCTTGATATATTTTTTATAATTTGCAGCGCAGGGTTTGTGTATGTGCGTAGCAGCAGACGGTAATTTTGATAATGATAGTAGTTGAATTCTTAAGGGAAACCATTGTTAGGCGAATAGATTAAGTATTGATTGCCGCCCAGGATTAGCCGAGCGGTCTCAGGTGCTGCAGTCATGGACTGTGCGGCTGGTCCCGTCGGAGGTTCGAGTCCTCCCTCGGGCATGGGTGTGTGTGTTTGTTCTTAGGATAATTTAGGTTAAGTAGTGTGTAAGCTTAGGGACTGATGACCTTAGCAGTTAAGTCCCATAAGATTTCACACGCATTTGAACATTTCAGGTATTGATTTTTGTCATTGATTCCTTTTGTAATTGTTAGGGAATTGTTTCACTATGTATTTAATTGAGAAGTATTTCAGTCTGTCTCAAGAGTTTGATTAATTTGTGATATTGCTTTAATGCCACTGGAAGCGGATGTACATACGAAGTGATTGTTCAAAGAGGATCTAGCGTTTTGTTAATTGAATGTGAAGGAATCGCTTTCAGAATATAGTTTTTGAAAAGAGGAGTTACTTGTTTGGGTTATCATTTATCGAGTTTAGATTTGACCAAACCGTTTCTCTTGAATTATATGTAGCTGTAGTAAGCAGCAGCAGCCGCAGCAACAGAAGGAGCCGCCATACAGAACATGCATTGCACTCAGCATGAATAATAGTTTTTTTTATGTTTTTGTTAATAATGGAATGCAGCACATCAAGCAGTGGCAGCAGAAAGACCAAGTAAGTTATTTGTTACTCACAGGACCAATTAAAAAAAATAATAAAGTTCAGGCGATCTCTGTAATAGTAAAGTTAACAAGAGTACAAGAACGAGATTTTCAGTAGAAAACACGAGATAAGAAGACAGAGCTCCCGACTTTATAGAAGCAACGAGACAATCATTATATCTCAAGAATGCACCATGCGGAAGGCGGGGCTTGAAGTTTTAAGTTCCGAGGCCCCCTCGAACCTATGGCACTGGTTAAGGGAAACAGCATCATGCACACAAACATACAACCTAACAACCTAAGCATACAACATGTAGAAGGAGGTCTAGATACAGTAACACAAATAGTCAAATAGTGCATGGACTATGCCTTACATAAGAATTCAAAATATGTAGTATGTAGCTCTAGTTATTAGGCAGTACAAACACACACTCAGAATCACTCATGATGTACTTCAGTTATTAACACAAGAAGACATAGTTTTGTACGCTACTTCAGATGGGACAGGCTTGATGTTTCCGCCGAGGTCCTCCCACATGGAATAGCAACAACACAAACTGTAATTCAAATGTTATATGTTGTTTTAACAATAAAAGAAAATTTGCAGATCATCCCTTTCCTATCATTCTATTATTTTCTTTTAAAATGCTAACACTTATTATTTTAAAACTCCGTTTCCTACAACTAATTTAATTTTCTTTGTAACTCATTGTTATGACCCCTGTTGTCTTGTTCAAAGAAATTTTGTTGGTAATGTTGAACAATGCACTATTACACGTAAAACTGTACAATGTACGACCTTCTCAGTAAATATTTGATAATAAAAGTTGCTTTTTCCAGTACAGATATTAGCAGAAGCCTACAGGTCATAAGTACTTTCTCACAACGATATTACAACTCCAGAAATCGATGAATAATTTGGAAACCAAGGAACGGCTACGAAATATCACGAGTGTTAAGTGCAAGGTATAGACTGTACGCCGTAGTCAACAGTCGCCGATAGGATTCCTTCCAATCTACACTCCTGGAAATTGAAATAAGAACACCGTGAATTCATTGTCCCAGGAAGGGGAAACTTTATTGACACATTCCTGGGGTCAGATACATCACATGATCACACTGACAGAACCACAGGCACATAGACACAGGCAACAGAGCATGCACAATGTCGGCACTAGTACAGTGTATATCCACCTTTCGCAGCAATGCAGGCTGCTATTCTCCCATGGAGACGATCGTAGAGATGCTGGATGTAGTCCTGTGGAACGGCTTGCCATGCCATTTCCACCTGGCGCCTCAGTTGGACCAGCGTTCGTGCTGGACGTGCAGACCGCGTGAGACGACGCTTCATCCAGTCCCAAACATGCTCAATGGGGGACAGATCCGGAGATCTTGCTGGCCAGGGTAGTTGACTTACACCTTCTAGAGCACGTTGGGTGGCACGGGATACATGCGGACGTGCATTGTCCTGTTGGAACAGCAAGTTCCCTTGCCGGTCTAGGAATGGTAGAACGATGGGTTCGATGACGGTTTGGATGTACCGTGCACTATTCAGTGTCCCCTCGACGATCACCAGTGGTGTATGGCCAGTGTAGGAGATCGCTCCCCACACCATGATGCCGGGTGTTGGCCCTGTGTGCTTTGGTCGTATGCAGTCCTGATTGTGGCGCTCACCTGCACGGCGCCAAACACGCATACGACCATCATTGACACCAGGGCAGAAGCGACTCTCATCGCTGAAGACGACACGTCTTCATTCGTCCCTCCATTCACGCCTGTCGCGACACCACTGGATGCGGGCTGCACGATGTTGGGGCGTGAGCGGAAGACGGCCTAACGGTGTGCGGGACCGTAGCCCAGCTTCATGGAGACGGTTGCGAATGGTCCTCGCCGATACCCCAGGAGCAACAGTGTCCCTAATTTACTGGGAAGTGGCGGTGCGGTCCCCTACGGCACTGCGTAGGATCCTACGGTCTTGGCGTGCATCCGTGCGTCGCTGCGGTCCGGTCCCAGGTCGACGGGCACGTGCACCTTCCGCCGACCACTGGCGACAACATCGATGTACTGTGGAGACCTCACGCCCCACGTGTTGAGCAATTCGGCGGTACGTCCACCCGGCCTCCCGCATGCCCACTATACGCACTCGCTCAAAGTCCGTCAACTGCACATACGGTTCACGTCGACGCTGTCGCGGCATGCTACCAGTGTTAAAAACTGCGATGGAGCTCCGTATGCCACGGCAAACTGGCTGACACTGACGGCGGCGGTGCACAAATGCTGCGCAGCTAGCGCCATTCGACGGCCAACACCGCGGTTCCTGGTGTGTCCGCTGTGCCGTGCGTGTGATCATTGCTTGTACAGCCCTCTCGCAGTGTCCGGAGCAAGTATGGTGGGTCTGACACACCGGTGTCAATGTGTTCTTTTTTCCATTTCCAGGAGTGTAGTTCTGCGATGCACCACGCTCTCAGACAAATGTTAGTTTTCAGATAATCATTGTGAACTGTGTCGGTATTATCAGTTTACGGTGTTTCGTAAACAAATACCTCATAATCACATCCCTTTTGAACGTTACTTCGAATGATACAGCTTCCCGCTTCATGGCTTAGAATGAGAGGGAATAGAATTGCAATTTGCAGAAAATCCGATGGGGCTTTCAAATGTCCTCTCGTCGGGCTCGCTGCCTAAGCTCTACGCTGATGACATCGCATTGTTCAGAGCGCTACTCCTCCAAATTTGAAGGTGTAGAGACGTACCTGCGCTGTGTAGGCAAAGACTTTTGCATTCGTAACAGACGAACCCCGTGCATAGTGCATCTTTGCACCTCGCCAGTGAATAATTTCTCTCTTAAAGATAAGTGACCTGAAAGACGTTTTTTAATGGGCAGGTTTGACAGTGTAGAAACTTATGTTTACTACCGAATTGCCCCTTTAACTCCAGCGCTTTGTAGCGTTAGCTTTCTATCCTCAATTTGTTCCTCGTCACAGCGTACACAATCCCTCAAAGTTTGTCAGTGCAGGAGCACGTGTGTTGAATTGTCCGGACCTCACCACTGATGCACAGGTTAAACGAAATGGGTATCCTGTTTTAGGAGATATGCTTTGGATCTTGTTGTTGCAACACACAACCTGTTTTCAGCATCCCGGTTTTCGTGATGGCTTAGGGCTAGTTCTTCTGATCATGGCACCTAGCTGTTATCTTTTCAAGTCGAACAGGCCTCGTCCTTAAGGGGGGACAGTCGCAAGGGAACTCCCACAAGGAATCAATGCTAAAACGAGCAAACGTCAGGTACACTTTCTGAAATAACTAATGTTGATAAAGACCTGAAACTTTTACAGTGTACAGCTGAAACATCATTCTCAAATCACATAAAAAATGGTTAATGTATCTTATATATTTCATGAGTAATTATTTTTTTGTTCTATAAGACAAAAAATTAAAACTTTTTTACAGTGTACAGCTGAAACATCATTCTCAAATCACATAAAAAATGGTTAATGTATCTTATATATTTCATGAGTAATTATTTTTTTGTTCTATAAGACAAAAAATTAAAACTTTTCTAAACACCTTGGAGCTTGTAAATATGTTCTTTTTATCACTACTGGTCTATTTTTTTATCTAATTAATCATCGTTGTATTAACAAGAGATACTGTAAGTCTGATGTCTGTAGCAGTCCTAGTTTTTGAGAAAAGTGTACCAGAAGGTCAAAAAATGTAGTTTTGAGAAAAATGGTATTAAAGTCTTACATGCAAGAAAGTAATGTACAATGTCATACAGACACACTTTTAAAACATTCCAGGGCTATACTGTGGCTCAGCTTCTTGATCTTTACCTTCATTTTTTCTTTTCTTTGATCTTCTGGCTATCCTGGCCTCCTTGGTAGCATATCCTGCAGAAATATCGACATAACGGATACGGTCCATGTCAATCTTTTTCAGTCCCCTTTCAGTATTGATACCATCCTTTGTTCCCAAGAGTCTTAATACATCAGTCTTCTTTAACACACCAGCATTGAAGCACATCACTGCATCATGAACACCAACTTTTAGTGTTTCTTTTCTAATGAAAACAGTTTTTGCTAGCCTTGTCCAAATGACACAATTCAAACTTTCATTTGGGTTTTTGAGTTTTTTCCATGGAGGCACTTTTTCAAGAGCTCTTGTTGGCTAAGGTCTCTGAAAATGGGTTTCACAGCTAGCAGGATTTTTTCTGGAATTGAATGTTTGTGCTTATAGCTGGAAGATGTAGCTGGATTGTTGAATTTGAACCAGCTGTCAGGTCCCCGTGGGCAAAGGTTATGTTGTGGTTCCTCATCTGTTGAAATTTTATGAAAGGGTATAGCCCAGATGGCTCTCCTCATTGTTCCTACATTGTTGCCGTTATTTCTAATGACCATACCATAATAAGTCTGGATCCTGTCTATTTCAGCCTTTGTCAGTCCCCCTTTCCCACCTAACTTTTTTTCCTTACATATCTTTAGAAGTCGTGATCCCATTCTTTTCTGTACATGTCCTATACATTCCAGTTTATTAATTTTGACTCTAGGCCTATAAGGTTTATCTTCTACCACTTTCTGATAAGCCTTACTGTCCCCGTCCCCAAGATTGTCTGTATAGAGGATACCTCTTGACTGCACAGACCTTTTGAAAATGTTAGCAATACCAGCCACTTCCATGCCTCCACTAGAACCATCATAGTCCTTTTTGCACACATGTTTTACAGTGGGATTTTTGGTACAGATGTCACAGAACTTAGTAATAATTTCAATATCCAGAACCTTCCCAGTATCAAAAAAAGTTGGTGACACAATGCCATCTAGGGATGTATGCCCACGTTTCTGCCAACTGCCATCAAAACCAGCAGAAATTTGCCTTGGGTCAGATTTCGTATCATTCAACTGAACTGCATCTTTGACTGCTTTCAACATTGTAGATTCACTTACCTCAGCTACAACTGCACCATAAACATAAAACTTTCTTGGAGGTGGAGGAATGTTCATCACTGCACAGAGAACAGCACCTGCACTTCGCCCTTTTCCAATAGATCTAAGTGCATACACTAATCTCATATTGTTTTCGTACAATCTGCTTCTTGTTACGTGGGATGACATTGTATTGGCAGTACAGCTACATTCCAAACATGTCAAAACTAAATTACAAACAATTCCCTTGGTTTTCACCACATCTTCGTGCAAAGTAACGTTTCCACCACAGTTTTTACAATTTGTGTGTTTTTCGATAAGTTCACGTAATAACCTCATGGAGATCAGAATGTTTGTGTCAGTAACAACAGAAACACTGTTCACACCACATATTGCATTGTCACGCATTTGAGAGGCACTTGGAAAACCGGCAGCACCTAGGAGGTTCTTGCTTGAAGCACTGACACTCGCACTGACTCCACTTTCAATATTATTTTCTGCCCTCTCTTCAAAGCTAGCATTTCCGCGGTTTATTTTTTCATATTTATTTCCACGAAACTTAGGCTTATATCCAAACTTCCTTATTCTACCCATTGTGTTATAACGTTTCACAAAATCATTACATTTGTATCACCAAAACGTAAACAACTAGGATGAAGAAACTGACAAACGATAGTCGACAATGCAGACAGGCTGGCAAACATCAGAATAACAATTCTCTCTTGCAACCCAAATAACGAGTATTTATATCTGCGGAACATAAATGATTGTTTTACAATAGTCAATGCCGACTACTGCGCAAGGCACAGCAAAAATGGACGTGGCGCTAGTTACCATGCTTCACGAACAAATTAATAATTCCGAATCTAATAATCAGATTTGTATGAAACAAACGGCATTTTGCAGCCAAATAATTGGAGCATATATTAAGAATTAAAAAAAAATTCGATTTTTTTGAGCCTGTTCGCGACTGTGTCCGCTTAATCTAAATATGGTGTTCAAAGGCTACGGTTGCTCTGAGGACGTTAGTTTTTGATTTTAGCCTTCGGGTAACAGAAGAATACACAATGGTGGACTTGTAACTAGTCGCATCCTATGGAATTGCCGGTGGAGCGATTCGAGCCTGGCGGTAGGTCTCAAGTGTGGAAGTAGCATCCACACAGCTTTGCAAGTTTCGTTAAGAACGAAATCAACTTCTTTAGCGTGACCAGATTACGAAAGCATGCTATACACTGCAGTAAATTACTGGAGACAAAATGAGAATATTGTCATTTCAGTTCACTCTGAAAAGTGAACAACGGACTGCTGAGAACAAAGCAGAATATACATTCTTAAAATAATGTTATGGTCCATGCACCTCGTAGTAGTAAGTTCCTAACAGTCTTTAAAAAGAAATCCGTTTTTAACTGTGATAGCTCTTCTGCAAATACTTGGATATGTCCCTCAGAGCGTAACGAAGACAAAGCAATGATTAACCAATATTATGTCGTAGTTTTCTGTGAGACACCTTCGGGTTGTGGACGCCGTGGTTCTTAGATTGCATTCACAGTGGAGCCGTCACCAGAGGTCGTCCGAAAACACCGCTGGCACCTTAGTCACCGTGCATCCGATCTCATTGTTTGTTTTTGGCGGCATAAGGAGGTTAGGTTAGGTTAGAATCTATTGTGTGTGAAGTAGGTTCGATTTTAAACTCCTAGGGTGGGCCAGATACCTCGACATCTATGTGCTTGGAGACAAGGGCTGTACTGCAACTTTTGCCATTAAAAAGATGCCGGATGCATGTGAATGATTCCTACTGATCATGAGAAACAAGATTGCGAACACTTTTTTGTAGAATTTATATTAAGTACAGGCAAACGTCAACTACTCTTCAACGACTCTCATTGAGCATACCTGTGAAACACAAGCCTTAAATAACATACTCTGAACACCTAAATTGCTGAAAAGTGGAAACAACATACACCACACTTGCGGACCACTTCAACGAAACATCATCGATATGGGCTTTCTGAGCCGAAGGTCCACTCGTGTACCCTTGATGACTGCACGACACAAAGCTTTACGCCTCGTCTGAGCCCATCAGTATCGACATTGGACTGGAAACATGCTGCACGGTCGGACGAGTCTCTTTTCAAATTTTCTCAAGCAGACGGACGTGTGCAGGTATGGAGACAACCTCATGAATCCATGGAATGTGCATGTCAGCAGGGGATTGTTGAAGCTGGTGGAGGCTCTCTAACAGTGTGGGGCGTTTGGAGTTATATGGGACTCCTGATACGTCTAGATACGACTCTGGCAGGTGACACGTACGTAAGCATCACCTACATTCATTCAAGTCCATCGTGCATTCCAACGGATAATTCCAGCAGGACAATGAGACACTCCCTCCACACGTCCAGAATTGCTACAGAGTGGCTCCAGCAACACTCTTCTGAGCTTAAACGCCACCAAACACAACATGAACTTTATTGAACATATCTGGGATGCCTTGCAACGTGCTGTTCAGAAGAGATATCCCCCCCAACCCCTTCGTACTCTTACGGATTTATGGTCAGCCCTGCAGGATTCATGGTGTCAGTTCCCTCCAGCACTACTTCCGACATCAGTCGAGTCCATGCCACATCGTGTTGCTGCACTTCTGAGTGCTCGCGGGAGCCCTATACGATATTAGGCAGGTGTACCAGATTCTTTGGCTCTTCAGTGTATATTCCTGTTATGATGCATTTCAGCTTCAGTACGCCACAAACTCCTTCTCGGATGAAGCTTATCAGTTTCTCACTGTCCACATTTCGTGTCTTGTCGACCGATACGACCGAAGAAAACAAACTGATTTCAGTTTCACCGGTTGTCGTTCGTAACAATGAGTTACAAATAAAATTAAATTAGTTGTAGGAAACGGAGTTTTAAATTAATAAGTCTTAGTATTTTAAAAGAAAATAATAGAATGATAGGAAAGGGACGATCTGCAAATTTTCGCTCGTACCTTTGGGCTATGAGATCAGCGACATAGTAACCGCGCACATAGTGGCGTACGAATTTGAAAAGATCGGCCGTCCCCGGCCGACGTGGGTCGTCGACAGAATCCACCGATATCAGTGCCACTGCGACCGTATTCGCGTCAGTCTTCTAAGCACTGCATCGCCCGGGACTAGAACCTGAGTGGAAACTCGGACGTTCTTAGACGTCGTCATGAAATAAATTTTCTTCTAAAGTTACTGAGGATTTTTCCCACTTGTCGCTATTCTTCCGATACTCAGCAACCTTTTGAAGTTTAATGTTTTCCTAGCGTTATATGCTGCTTAAACAATACTACCGTGTTTTCGAAACCCCGTAATTGCCTGCGATTCGTAAGTTTGAAATTTGATTCAAAGGTGCCTAGGTCTGGATATGAGAGGGCGTGACAGCCTTCCAATCGTGTGACACTCCCTGATGGCGCTGGACAGATTTGTGGAGGAATTTGGTGTCATTATGACATCGTTAATAGTTAGGGTGCTATATTGTACGTAGCTCCAATTACCTGTAGACTGGCTAAAATATGTTGTTTTCTGGAAATTATAACTCGTGTGTACAAATATGTGGTCGGAATTTTAAAACAATTTTCTACTTTAAAAACTCATATTTTGACATTGCTTGTGTTAAATATGAATCCACAGATGAAACCTGAATTTAATAGTAATTACCGCAGAAAAAAATTGGATAAGAGTTCTGATATTCAAGTACATACCTCGGTAAGCAAACAAGTGATATTTCTGTTTGAACTTCTATTACAGCCCATTGAAATCTAAAGAAACACCCAAAACAGTAGAAAAAAGCAACATATAGTGTTCATAGTGGACTACAGAATGATGCAAATTGAAAGATGGAGAGATACATAGCCCAACATTACGATCACTGGGATCATATGCCCGAACTGATTTTCTGATTTAAATGCGGGAAAATCCTTCGTAGCAACACAATCTGCGAAAATAATTCGATAAACCTGTAATCTGAACTGCCATGAAATAATTCGTTCTCATCATCTGCAGCTTCGTCATGGACTTCTTAAATCATTTGTTCCAGACGCTTCTCCCCTCCAAAGCACATTTTGAACACAAAACATACACCAAAGCACACAGAACGAACGAAACAGAGAGAACTTTTAAATGCCAGCCAACACCTACGAAACAAGAGAATGGTAATAAAGGTTTCAAAAACCACGAAATTTTCCATTGACACATCTGCTACCACTAACAAAAACCTACGAAGCCTGCAGACCTGACAGAAGTTGGCGGTAGTCGTAAATATTTGGGAAAATCATCAGAACTGGTGTGGCGTAATATTATCCGCCGCACGTTCCCATTTCCCTGCTGTCGCCGTAGTATTGCGACAGCCGCACACTGTTAACCCACCTCACATCTCGCATTCGGTTCTGAGCTGTAGCCTTTCTTTTTCACACGTGTCGACACTGTGCTGTTAAAGAAGCTTGGCCGACGGTGAGGACGAGGTCAAAGGGCTCCACGATTTTGTACCGTTACAGCGGAAACTTGTAGGCACCTTTGAGCTAAATTTCGAACTTAACGCGTCGCAGTGAGAGACTATTAGGTGGTTTCGAAAAGTAGTACTTTCTTGGTACTTTTTTTGTGCAGTCTATTTGAAATGGAAACTTCAGTTGGGAATGAAACAGTGTGTATAAATGGTCAGTTATAGTACGCCCTCAATGAAACTCAGTCTCGTATGTGCCTTTTCTATTGCTTATTTTGTGCCGTCATTAAACTTAACGTGGCTCATGATGGCTACTGCTAGGTATTTCATTGTCCTTATTGTTTCCATCGATATGTATCAAATAGGATAATCGGACAGTAATGGAGATGTTCGCTTATATATGTGCAATAAGTTATGTTTATTTACATTCTTTGTCAACTGCCGATGCCTGCAAAAATCGCCAGTCATCTGCAGGTTTCCCAGTATTATGGCGTTACTATCGACACTAACAACGTCCTGGAGAGATCCAGGGGGCTGCGGCCTTTCCGACTGTCTCACTGACATTGAAGTGCGCCAGAATTTTTACACAAATAGAAATACAAAAGGTGTAAAAGTTCAGGTATCTAGAAGAGATAATTCAACAAAATATGGTAACAAAAATCTGTAGTAAATGAACGGATTTACAAAATGGGAAGCGCACATGGAATATTTGCAACAATAAATGAAAAAATAAAGCAGTGCAACACAATAGTGAAACCAGAATGCCTATAGACTTGATCGTAAATCAGAAAAACTAGAAATGTTAAAGAATCATGAAGCAAATTCTGGGTCATATAACAAGCACAGGTGGCCATAAATTAGGAAGAAATAATGAAACATGTCAAAATATAGAAAAAAATAACGGTATCAATAAGGAAAACAAGACGTATTTTTTCTACATTTATGCACTATGATTGACAATATACTGACAACACAGAACTTTGAGTAACAATGGGAAAAGAAATTAAGAAAACCTGGATCTGAAATGGAAAAAATTATTTAGAAATACAAACAGTAAAGAATGAAGAAACAGCAGAAAGCGATATTTTCATAAGGGAAGTGTTAAATTTAGAAACATTACAAGAGCAGAGCTCTACGAGAAAATCCCGCCAGATCGAAGCAATGTACCAAACCGGACTCGAACCTAAGACCTTTGCCTGTCGCGGGCAAGTGCCCCACTGGCGGAGCTACTGAAACACGGCCCAAACGGCACCGCCACAGTTGCAGTTCCGCCAATACCTTTTCTCCTACCTCGCCCGCGAAAGGCAAATGTCCCCAGTTCATGTCTCGGTGCGGCAAACAATTTTAATCTGTCGAGAACTTCCTTATCAGCGCACATTCGACTGCAGAGTGAACATTCATTTTGGAAACAAACCTGCAGACTGTGGCTAAGCCGTGTCTCCGCAATATTCCGTCCTTGAGGCGTGCTGGATCCGCATTGTATACGATGCAACTTCTGTGAAATTTGAACGGTAGTAGACGAGGTACTGGTGGAAGCCGGTTGTGAGGGCGGGTCGTCAGTCCTTTCTCGATAACTCAATAGACAGATAGAATACTTGTCCGGAAACTGCAAAGGTACCGGCTTGGAGCCTCGGCCCGTCATACCGATTTTATCTACCACGATGTCTCAGATCAGTACACATTCCACTGAATAGTGAAAATTCATTTAGCAAGAGAACACCTGTTGTCGAAGGAAGAAAAATGTGATATGGCGAAAACTACATCTCTGCAGCCGAAAAAAAAGAAAAAAAAAAGATTTTGGTCCTATGAAAAGATATGCCACTTGGGGGATTGTAGATGTACTTACGTGCTTGTACTGGTTTCAACGTCGTCTGCCAACAGATAGCGTCTGGCAGAGCTACCTGTTGTATGGTGGGTGGTCACAACAGTAATTCGTAGACTAGGAAGCAGGACACAGACCACAGTAACAGGTCACACTATAGAATATCAATAGACAGTTCTATAACTGAATAATAATCAAACACATTTACCCATCTCTTGAGAAACAGTCATGTGTAACAAGCATTTCCAATCTGTAAATAAAGTATTTTGTCAAGAATAAGCTATCTTTCTAGCTTCATTGGTTCTCGCAGCCCTAACTTACCACGACATCGACAGCCGCTGTCCATCTACGTGAACTTTGGATCTGAGGAGGCGATCTGCGATGACGAACTGACCTCGGAGTGCTGTTGTTGGCATCCTTTACGCCACCCGCGCAGAGGGCGCTGGTGTCGTATAGTCTTCCGGGAGTTGGAGGTGCGGCACGTAATTGGCGTATGCTGCCACACTGGCGCCACTCGTCAGTCCGCAGAGGCTAACGTTCGCGCTGGCGGACTTCTAAAGGGTAACACATGAGTGGTGGACAGCACACTACTACAGCGCCATCTGTGTCTACCCTCTAACATGGAATGCTCACAGACAGAAGACTCAGTGTGGTGCAAACGTGCAAAGCAAGCAGGCAACCATGCCACGCAAATACACTCGTGCTTCCTACAGCCAGATGAATGAGTTTTAAAGGGGTCAAATTGTGGCCTTCCGATTGGTGGGATAGTCCTTCCGGAGAATTGCCTTATAAGTTGGACGTAATGCGTCTGTTGCGCAACAGTGCTCGTATCAGTGGTGACGGGAACATTCTGCCACCTGTAGACGAGGGTTTGGACTTCCACCGCCCCCCCCCCCCCAAATTCTATAAGTCCCTCCAGATCCTCAAGCGCCATGCACTCCGCCTCGCCTTTCGTATACGCCTCCCATCCCCCACGCAGATCCTCTACGACCTCATTCCTTTCCCCCATCTGCTCCTGTTCCTCGAACATATCCGCATCCTCTACACCTCCCACCACCTTGATCCCCCTCACTCTCCATCTCTACACCCTTCATCTCCTTTCCCAAGGTGGCTTCCGTCAACTCCCTCTCCTGGATGATGCCCTCTGTCCCTCCATTTATCCCTCCTAACAACTCTGATCCTCACTCCCCTCCTTTCCCCTGTCCTTTCCTCGGGATCCCTCTTTCCCCCCACCCCCCTTCCATCCTGTTTTCTCCCCACCTAACCTCTCTTTCCCTCCTCCCCCCTCCCCGTGTCCTTTTCTATACCCCTCCTCTGCCTTTCCCCACTCTGTCACTTCTGCCCAGCACCTGCCCCCCTCTTATGGGTCCTCGTCCTCCATCGACTCCTTTCCCCCCTTCCCCCCCAGTTCGTTTTTTCCTCTCCTCCCCCCCCCCCCCCCTGTGCTTTCCCGTCATCTGCCCGGGTTCCCCCATCTGCCCTCGGCTGTGGTGTATCATATTTTGTACCAATTTTTTAGTGCAGTGTTCAAGTGAATGTTCAGTGTTGTTCGTCTTTCAAAAGTGTTGCAAACAGAAATCGTGCTGTCGCTGGGTGTGAATTATATATCTCTTGAACAGAAACCTGACTGTCTCTGTGTTTTTTAATTGTCTGTCTATTAGTTTACCAGTCTGCTTCATATGCATTTTATTAACATCATCAACCCTTTGTTCTATGGTTTAAGTTCCATGATTTTCCGCCATGTTACCATTTAAGTCTCCGATTTTATCGCCTGTTTTTATTAGTTATTATCTTCATCTTTTTAAAAAAAATTCTGTAGGCTGAAGAGCGGCATACCAAGCTGCTGCCAGTCCGCCCCCTTCTGGGGGGAATCGAAACTCAATAAAATAAAAGAAAAAAAATTTGGACTTCCACCAGCACAGACGCTCACCATATCGTACAGCTACCAGAGCACAGATAAGAGGGCTTTTGAGCCCAGTCGTGTAGGCACGAACTGTTACGAACCGGTATTAGCAGTGGAATACAGGCACGCAAATGTCTAGTCCGTCTTGCATTCACGCCATTGCATCGATGTGCACGGGTTGACTGGTGCCGGCATAGGAACTCTTGGAATGACGCGCCGTGGTCTTCGGCGGCGACAACAGATCCCGCCTGCACGCAGGTGATGGTCGTCAGACACGGTGGGCGCAGGCTGGTAAAGTACATTCGTCTGTGACACACTGGTCCCAACCCAGGCCTTATAACGTGTGGTGCGATAAGCTACAACTCTCGTTCACTTTTGGTATTTCTGAAGGAGACGCTTACCACCACTCGGTACATGCAGCATGTTGTTAGACCAGTTCTTTTGCCGTTCGTGCGACAAGAAGGTGAGGTGTTGCTCCGACAGAATAACACTCACCCACACACTGCCCTCGATACTCAACATGCGCTGACAGACGTGCAGCAACTTCCATGGCCAGCACGATCTCCGGACCTCCCTCTAGTGTACCACCTGTGAGATATGATAAAATGTAAATGTCGTGTGACTAGGGCCTCCCGTGGGGTAGACCATTCGCGGGGTGCAAGTCTTTCGATTTGACACCACTTCGGACTTGCGTGTCGATGGGGATGAAACGATGATGATTAGGACAACACAACACCCAGTCCCTGAGAGGAGAAAATCTCCGACCCATCCGGGAATGGAACCTGGGCCCTTAGGATTGACATGTGCTGACCACTTTTTTTTTATCTCATTTTGTTCGCTTTTGTTCGTTGCATCTGGTCAAGGCGGACGTCGTAAGACATCCTTTTAAGTTCGTTGTTGATCGATTAACTCAGCTTTCTTATTACAGAGGGCAGCGAACCCTTTGGCCGAACACGCTGAGCTACCGTGCCGGCGTCCGCTCAGCTACCGGGGGCGGACTGCGATATGATGGGACGAGGAGTGTCTCGTGTGGTTCGTCAACTAACAACTCTTACAGAACGACGTGAATACGTCGTGCAGGTGTGGCATAACGTATCCCAGGACAGTATCCGCCATCTGTTCGATTGACTAGATGCCAGAATCAGTGCCAACATTGCCATCCATGGAGATTACACCATCTAATAACATGGATGTTTCAGCACGGGTCGATGTCGGGTACCTCAGAAACGCTTGGCTGTTTGCACCGCCGGAAATGCATATCCTCCTATTTCCATCTATTGCACTATTATTTTTTTTCCTTGTTTTGTTACCTCAAGATATGACATTTCTGTCTCTTTATATATTGTAATTGTTTTACTGTTTGTATATATATATTTATGCACTCATGTCGATGTATAATTGGTTTGTTTCGTAAATATTATTTGTATTTTTACGCTGGGTCTTGCCTAGGGAAAACTGCTATCGAACGATTACATCGATGGGTCGTGTGAAGAATCAAAGTGTGTAGGATCTTTGGTAGTGTTAACTCTGCCGCGTGGAGAGCGGGCAGAGAGAGTCTGGCTGGAGTAGCGAGTGGAGCAGGTGTGTTGTGTGACGCTCCCGCGAGTTGCCGCGCTTTCGGGGTTTGGCAGCATGTAATTGCGCTCGACTCGCGATGATAGTTTCTGACATGGTGTCGCGGACGGGAAGCATTAGCTGGCGCACATCAAGAGCCCGTTTCGCCTGGTGACCGTGTCGAGAAGAAGGCGCGCTAACATCCAGCTTCTGCAACAGCGATGGCCGACAATGAGTGACTGTCGCCACCTCCTCGATCGACGGCTTCAAACCTTCAATCAACCAACAAGGAAGACTAAAAGCACGTAAAGTTTCAGAACTGTATGGCAGACCTCAGCTTTTCAAATTGTTCCATTTGCCTCGCAAAATTACAGCAACTTAGCATGAACCTTTGTTGCTCATTGTCCCAATTGCATTGCCAAGCAGGGTCCCTTCCTTTTCCGAAATGAGCCCGAGGGTCGTTGAAATTCAAACGCCAGCATCATTCGATTTCACTGCTTTAATTTCAAAGTTCAGCTGGCTACAATATTTAGATTGCACAAGCACAAATTAAGAGTGCGAGTTTTGTTACCGTATTTTAGTTACCTGTGACTGCAGCTCAGCTTGGTACGTACTAAATTTTACTATTGTTAATTGTTCAGAATCATTTAATTGAAGTTCAAAGCTAAATTCCTTATTTCTAAATTGCGTAGATTCAAGTAGCTTTTGAAATGATTGTTGAGGTAGTCCAAGACTAACCGTATTTTACTGAATTTCGATGTGCTTGAGAAAGAAAGCTTCTTATTAATTTCAGTCACTAAATTAACTTTCAGTTTTCCGGTTTTATTAATTCTTTTGCTAAATTAAGTCAGAGTGCAGCGAAAGTTATTACTTCTGACAAACTTTCAGTTTTCACACTACACGTGTCAACCTTCAGTTGCCACGCTTCTAGTGCTAATTATATGTGTAATTACCTTTCTTTTTCAGTTACTATAGTAATTGTCTTTAGGACTGGCGACCGTAATTTCCCCCAAATCTCAAATATCTAATTACCGCTAGTTAATTGTTAACGTAACGGCCGCACATTTACCTTCTTCATTAACTTTACCCCTTTTCAAAAATAATTTCCACCAGTTTCATTTGCATTTTTCCTTTCATTTAGATGTAACCCTTTCCTCCCTCTTTACCGACAGATTAACTTCGGTGACGATTGCTTTTCCCAAATTTCCATTAGGTACACGAGGTTTAATTTTTCACTGTCATTAAGGTCGATAAGTGAGGGGGAGGTTACACTTGGCGATCTGGTGACAGGACAATCTTCGGATTTGAGGTTGTTCTGGACACGAATTTTGTATGTTGCAAATCTCGTAACGAAGTACTGGTTACGTACAGGCCGTTACGTCAGCGAGAATAAGTAGTGGGAGTAATCCTAATTATATTTGAGATTTGGCATTTATATTGAAAATTATTAAAATGAGTGAAGGCAACAATTACCAAAATTTGGTAGACTTGGATACGGAACAATCGGTCGAACAGTGGGAAACGCGCACCGCGGTACCCATTGTTCAGGGGCAGGCGGCGAACATGAAAGACGCGACCGCCGAAACGCAACAAAGAGCAGAAATGGAATTCCAAACTTTAGAATATGTTTCGGAATCGGAAGTGAAAATCAAATCTGAATCCCTTGATGACGAATACGGGGGGACAATTAAAGAGGAAGCCGCTACGGAAGTAAAACCGGTAGTTTCCGGGAATTTAACTGATTTATTGAATGTTTTGATTAACGAAATCAAGAGTCAATCGGCCAAGCAAGAAGATCAGGCTGCCAAGCAAGAAGCTCAGTCTGAAAAATTTGAACGGATGCTAGACAATCAGAACAAAGCTATTAACGTTGTTATCAACAATGTTGGAGTTGTTAACACAAAAGTTGATAAAATCAAAGAAGATATTGTTGTAATTAATACCGAAATCGGTAATCTTAAACAGGAAATGATAGGCGTTCAGGCGGAAATTGCGAGCATAAATACTCGTTTTAATTCTGAAATTAGCAGAATCGAGAAATGTGTAGGAGAATCAGTTGCTCCGATCATCGAGAATAAGGTGACGGAACAAATTCAATTAGTGAAAAAAGAGTATCAAAAGAAGGTGGAAACTTTAAAGGTTTTAGTATCCGAAGTAGATACCAAAGTGACGAAGCAGGCTAATACCTGCAAAGAGAAAAAAAGGGAAGTAGAAACGCTTGCGACAACCACTTGCCAAGTAATTACGAGAGTGTCGGAATTAGAAAAGGAACTTGACGAAAAACAGAGCTATGTGCCAATCTATGCACATAGTTCGGAATTGTTGACGAAAGAGGAGCGGTTCGACCCCTTGAAAAACGGCGGTATACACGCAACGGATTTCATTAAGAATTGTGAAAGAGTTTTACCCAGATCATGGACTGATGAGAGAAAAATTAATGCGATTATTGATGTGTTGGCTGGTGATGCCAAGCGTTGGGGCTTAAACCTCAACATTACGAACCTGACTTTTGACGAATTTAAAAATTTGTTTCTGGCTGAATACTGGTCAGAGCAAAAACAGCAAAGTGTCTGGCGCGAATTTGTCGTATCGAGGCCTTTCGATGCGAATTCGCGCGGTTCGACGAAGGAGTTTTGTGAGGGCTGGATCCGCAAGTTGGAATATTTGCGTGACCGCCGCTCGGAATCCGAAATAGTCTGGGAACTCTACAAGAAGCTTCCAGATGATACAAAACGATACGTAGGAAGCAATTACAGGACAATCAATGATTTCCTGGAAAGAGTGGAGGACGAGGACAATTGGCGCAATAATCGCGACAGTGGCAGAGGCCGTGGTAACAACAACGGGTACCACAGCAACCACAACAACGATAACCACGGGAATAATGCATACCGCAACCATGGCAGCAATAACAATAATGGTTCGGACCGTAATAACAATCGGTACAATGCAAATAATAACAGGAATGACGGAAACCAGTATCATACTAACGTGATACGGGCTTCACAGAATAGTAATAACGCCAGAGGGTGTGATCAGCCGCCTCAGCAGCATCCGGGGAACGTATCTGCTGGGACGAGACAGGGAAACCATTAGCCGCGCCGGTGAGGGGCCGACCAGGCGTGGAGAAATTTTGGCGGCCCAATAACAGGAGAAAACCCAGGTGTCGTCGTTATGAAAATTCCGTGTGGAATAATCAACGGCGGGAGAGTGTGCCAGTGTTAGGAGAAAGGAGTGCGCCCGCAAGTAGTAGATCAACTGTATACACGGCAGTAGAAAATACATTCACTGTCAGTGAGAACAATTTAAGTAGTGTTCCGGAAATCGATTGTAAAGGGGCAGCTGTAATACCCACAGCGGAACTGGAGATTGAGTTTAAGAATGATTCGCAATTGTTGAGAGAAGATCAGATGTCGGATAACACGTCCGTCATTGAGCGAGGGGATGCAGAGAGGGATGAGGTCTGGTTAAGGCAGTTCGGTCGCTTATACGACGAACTAAGAGATTATAGGGGCCTGTACGGGAGAAGCATTTATGGAGAGCGCGGGCAGAATTTGCCGCGTCTCGTTCCACAGGAAGATAGTATTTGTGAAGTGATGGAAAGTTCTGGCCCTAACCGGCAGACTTTACCAGAAATAGTTGATGTTAATGGGGAGCACGAGCAAGATTCGTCGTGTTTCGTCCCGCAGGAGTTAGATGTTGAAGTAGTAACGGAAAGTTCTGGCCCTAACGGGCAGACTTTACCGAAAGTTATAGTGATAGAAGTAGCCGACCCATCCGACGCAAACCTCCAGTTTAAACGTTGCGAGAGTATTAAGGAGAAAGATTACGAAAATTTTAGTGATAGCCGGACACGATTGGTAGAAAAGCACATAGATTACAGCGTGTATGAGGTTAGAGCTGACATTATACAGTCAGACGATAGCAGTGTGGGTTGCGCAGATCCAGAGGAAGTAATTTCAGATGCTACTGGGCACATTCCTCCAGGTAGATTGGCAGATGAGATCAATCTGACCAAAGTGGAATCAACGAAGGTGACAATTAGTGAATTGATAGCAAAGCAACACTCACTAGTTGACGAGTTACAGGAAAAGGTTTCGGTATTGGAGGCGAAGCTAGAGACTAAGCCTCAGGACAAACGTGTTGAAATTAAAACTGTAAGTGAACAGAGGCTGAAAAAGCCGCCAGATAAACCGGATTTAGGATCAAAGCCGGATGGTTTGTTCTGGAATGACCTGGATATAGAGGAGGATTTACTGTGCGAAAATAAAGAAACAGTCGAGGACAAGTGTAGACAGATAGTAGTGTCTGTTAATATGCACGTCCTACAACTAAACGTGTTGATTGACACCGGTGCAGAACTGAGTGCTGTATCTGGGAAAATATTTGAGTTACTGAAAGATAGACCTGGCATCGTAGTTATGCCAGTAACAGGAGTGAAAATTATCGGTGCTACTGGGAAGGCCAGTAAACCGGTCACAAAACAGATTTTTGTCAACTTCGAGATATGTGGGGCACGATTTGAGCAAGAGTTTGTCGTCGTGCCAGACTTAACTACGGAAGTAATTATCGGGTTAGATTGGCTATTAAAGTACCGTGCAGTGATTAATTGCGAAAGCAAAACGTTGACATGTACGTCCCAAGATGAAACAATAGTAGTTACTTTTGACGAGACAGGAGACGGTGTGCGTAGGCAATACCAGCCTATACACATTGTTAACTGGCCGGATGACATTGACGTAGGAATGAGTTTGGACTGCCATAACGTGAGGAATCTCGGCATTGACAAAAGTGTAGAAAGTGAATTGGAAGAGATAATCAAATTCCCTCCACGGATTGACATTAGTATTGGTGTGAAAAAAGATCGTTTGCGAGAAGTAATGAAGCTAAAAGCCGATGCTCGCATACGTCGTCATGACGCTAAAGCGCGTTTTGCTAAGTTTGCAATCGGAGACTTAGTACTTGTAAAAGCTCATGAGAAATCGAACGAGATAGACCATGAAATCTCTAAATTTATGTTTGTTTATAATGGACCATATAAAGTCATTGGTATACCTCACACAAATGCTTATTGCTTAGAGTATCCAAGCTCTGGAAAGCTATTAGGTATACGGAACATTGTAGACCTGAAATTGTACCAACCAAGGATTGATTAATACCACAGAAAGGGTAATTTGTACAGTATGTAAATGTAGAGTGTAAGATTTAAGGATGTGCCATGTTGCGATGCTTTGGCCTGACCTAGAGGTCATTAAAGAAGTTGTAATTAATAATTAATTAATGTTGATTAAATGAATTAAGAGTTACTGAATATTAATCAATTTTAAAACCAAGCTGCTAGTTTAAGTTTTCAGCTGAGTCACAGTAGATTAAGGAATGTAAATATGATTTGTTACTTGCTGTAAGATTTAATGAATGTGTGTTTTATTAGTCATTGCCGATGTACTTAGACGCTGTTTTAAGTTTCAGGCTAGTACATGCGTATGATGATGGACAGTGTTGAGTTATCCACTGTGATAGTATTAAGGGACTCCTTGAGATTACTCGGGAGTGAGTTTTACCGAAAGAATTCAGTGAAACGGACGTTCTGGAAATGCCGTTACAAGGGCGAGAGAGATCAAGCGTGCCGCACAGGCGGGCGCAACAATACTGGCGGGGCGGAACCGCTGTCGGCTCTTGTGCCGCTGTCGGCTCTTGTGCCGCTGTCGGCGTTCTTTGTACTTGCGAGTACGGAAGGCGGAATTGTTTTTCTTCCCGGACAGATAATGTGAAAGAATTCTGCTGTCAATATTTATGTTTTTTTCGATCTACTGAATATTATTTTCTTGTTTAGCATTAAGTGGACTCTCATGGGAAGCGTATTAATTACGAAAAGGTTATATAAAATGTGTATTCTATGTAATTAATAATTAATTTGCGTATTTTGATCTACCTGTTTTTATGACCATGTACTCTGATTAATTTTGTAATAGTATTCCATTTCATGATAGTGTTACGGATTTTGACGATTTTGGAATAGCTAAACCATTTTCTATATCTTCTATGAATTTTAATATGTTGTCAACCTGTTTTATTTTGTGCAAGATGACAGAGTGGAATAAGATTAGGAGTGTCTCCATTCAATTATTATGGTCTAAAAATTGATTTATGATTAATTAGACGAATGCTAAATTTTGTTAATGTTTTGAGCATATGCATTTCCGCTGTTGCTTTTTTGGGACATTTTCTGAGTCTGTTTACGTTACACGAACATCCTCAGACAATGTGGGGCACGTGTAACGCCGGAAATGCATATCCTCCTATTTCCATCTATTGCACTATTATTTTTTTTCCTTGTTTTGTTACCTCAAGATATGACATTTCTGTCTCTTTATATATTGTAATTGTTTTACTGTTTGTATATATATATTTATGCACTCATGTCGATGTATAATTGGTTTGTTTCGTAAATATTATTTGTATTTTTACGCTGGGTCTTGCCTAGGGAAAACTGCTATCGAACGATTACATCGATGGGTCGTGTGAAGAATCAAATTGTGTAGGATCTTTGGTAGTGTTAACTCTGCCGCGTGGAGAGCGGGCAGAGAGAGTCTGGCTGGAGTAGCGAGTGGAGCAGGTGTGTTGTGTGACGCTCCCGCGAGTTGCCGCGCTTTCGGGGTTTGGCAGCATGTAATTGCGCTCGACTCGCGATGATAGTTTCTGACATGGTGTCGCGGACGGGAAGCATTAGCTGGCGCACATCAAGAGCCCGTTTCGCCTGGTGACCGTGTCGAGAAGAAGGCGCGCTAACATCCAGCTTCTGCAACAGCGATGGCCGACAATGAGTGACTGTCGCCACCTCCTCGATCGACGGCTTCAAACCTTCAATCAACCAACAAGGAAGACTAAAAGCACGTAAAGTTTCAGAACTGTATGGCAGACCTCAGCTTTTCAAATTGTTCCATTTGCCTCGCAAAATTACAGCAACTTAGCATGAACCTTTGTTGCTCATTGTCCCAATTGCATTGCCAAGCAGGGTCCCTTCCTTTTCCGAAATGAGCCCGAGGGTCGTTGAAATTCAAACGTCAGCATCATTCGATTTCACTGCTTTAATTTCAAAGTTCAGCTGGCTACAATATTTGGATTGCACAAGCACAAATTAAGAGTGCGAGTTTTGTTACCGTATTTTAGTTACCTGTGACTGCAGCTCAGCTTGGTACGTACTAAATTTTACTATTGTTAATTGTTCAGAATCATTTAATTGAAGTTCAAAGCTAAATTCCTTATTTCTAAATTGCGTAGATTCAAGTAGCTTTTGAAATGATTGTTGAGGTAGTCCAAGACTAACCGTATTTTACTGAATTTCGATGTGCTTGAGAAAGAAAGCTTCTTATTAATTTCAGTCACTAAATTAACTTTCAGTTTTCCGGTTTTATTAATTCTTTTGCTAAATTAAGTCAGAGTGCAGCGAAAGTTATTACTTCTGACAAACTTTCAGTTTTCACACTACACGTGTCAACCAGTTGCCACGCTTCTAGTGCTAATTATATGTGTAATTACCTTTCTTTTTCAGTTACTATAGTAATTGTCCTTAGGACTGGCGACCGTAATTTCCCCCAAATCTCAAATATCTAATTACCGCTAGTTAATTGTTAACGTAACGGCCGCACATTTACCTTCTTCATTAACTTTACCCCTTTTCAAAAATAATTTCCACCAGTTTCATTTGCATTTTTCCTTTCATTTAGATGTAACCCTTTCCTCCCTCTTTACCGACAGATTAACTTCGGTGACGATTGCTTTTCCCAAATTTCCATTAGGTACACGAGGTTTAATTTTTCACTGTCATTAAGGTCGATAAGTGAGGGGGAGGTTACATGTTGATCTGTAAATTTAATCATTGCATATAGTCACTGTTGCAACAATAAATCTTGAATGAACTGGAGACCTCTAAAACGATGCACTGTTCTTTTTCTGGCAGTGTACAGGGTGATTATAGTTAAACTTAAACTTTCAAAACGCTGTGGAAATAACACCACTTGTCAGAATGACGTCAAATTGCAACGCACTATTATCGGAGGAGGGGGAAAACGTATGGCAGAAGAAAAAGAATAGGGTTAAAATTGATCAATAGTTAGCGCTGTATGTGTTAGAATACGTAAATGAAAACACGTGTCTTGTGCACGAGCCCTGAAGTTGATAGAAACACGCTGGGTACACGGCTTTTCCTCCTTTCGCGTCTGTGGCGTTCACCATGACTGTCACAATGCAGGATCGCTCTCTGCTTGTAAAGCTGTATTACAAGAACGATGACTGTGCACACGTCGCTCTGCAGAAGTTCCGAACACTGAAGGGTTTCAAAAATGGTTCAAATGGCTCTGAGCACTATGGGACTTAACATCTTAGGTCATCAGTCCCCTAGAACTTAGAACTACTTAAACCTAACCAACCTAAGGACATCACACACATCCATGCCCGAGGCAGGATTCGAACCTGCGACCGTAGCAGTCCCGCGGTTCCAGACTGCAGCGCCAGAACCGCACGGCCACCACGGCCGGCACTGAAGGGTTTGAAAAAAGGTGTTGGTCCAATGACTGCCGTCGGTCTGGACAAAATGATTGGGATATTCGAAAAGACGAGTCCTTTTGGTGTGCAACCTGGTAGAAGGAGGAAACGAACTGATTCGACGTCAGTGGAAGCAGTAGCCACAGCAATGCAGGAGGAGACGAATGATGGTGTGCAAACGTTTAGTGCACGGAGGATTGCCCGAACATTGGACATACCCGTGAGCACGGTGCGTAAAATCCTACGGAACATCCTTCTTTGCTGTCCATTCAAAATTAGCTATGTTCACGAGTTGCTTCCTGTTGACCTGCCAGCAAGAGAGGAGGAGGAGGAGATTTGTGTTTAACGCCCCGTCGGCCAGCAAGAGAGACCTTTGCTTTAGGATTTATTTCTCGGATGGAAATGGACAATTGTTGGCTGTGGAAGATTTTGCAGACAGATGAGGCCCACTTCCATCTGACAGGATATGTCAATACAGAGAATACACAGAAAAAAATTTCGAAATTCGTCGTAAGGTCTTATGGGACCAAACCGCTGAGATCATCGGTCCCTAAGCTTATGCACTACTTAATGTAACTTAAACTAACATACACTAAGAACAACACACACATCCATGCCCGAGGGAGGACTCGAATCTCCGACGGGGGGAGCCGTGCGATTCCATGCGCCCTAGACCATGCGGCTACCTCGCGAGGCAACCGAAAATCCACACGCAAATCAACCAGTACAACCTCATCCTGAAAAGGTCAGTCTGTGGCGCGGGTTTGTATTGTATTGTATGTTAACAGGGGACCTAGAAACGACGGAGAGGCTCCGTCCCTGCCGCAGCCGCAGTGGTCCACAACCCCACGACGACTACTGCAGTCCACCCCTCCGCCGCCGCATACCGAACCCAGGGTTATTGTGCGGTTCAGCCCCCGGTGGACCCCGCAGGGAACGTCTCACACCAGACGAGTGTAACCCCCTTGTTTGCGTGGTAGAGTAATGGTGGTGTACGCGTACGTGGAGAACTTGTTTGCGCAGCAATCGCCGACATAGTGTAACTGAGGCGGAATAAGAGGAACCAGCCCGCATTTGCCGAGGGAGATGGAAAACCGCCTACAAACCAACCGCACGGCCAACCGGGTGGGCTGTGGCGTGGGTTTACGGCATTATTTATCATAGGGCCATATTTTTCGAAGAGACAGGTGCTTCCGGGACGATTGCCCGTACTGTCAGTGGTAAGCGCTATGAGTGTCTTTTGCGCAACCACGTCATTCCAGCTCTCCAACAGCGTGGATGTGTGGGTGGGATCATTAGTTATGCATGATGGTGCACCTCCGCACATTGCAAATCCAGTTAAGGAGCTGCCGAAACGCCATTTCGGAAATGCTAGAATTATCAGTCGCCATTTCCCTACAGCCTGGCCGTTCCGATCACCTGACCTTAATCAGTGTGACTTTTGGCTGTGGGGCTGTCTGAAAGATGTTGTGTTCAGTGTTCGGATTGCAAACTTAGCTGCATTGAAGGCACCCATAGCGCAACACATTCTGAACATGACCCCAGACACACTTCGATCAGTTGTGGAACATGCAGTTACTCGATTTCAACTAGTTGCACACATCGGTGGACAGTATATTGAACATGTTTTGCGCCAGGCATGTTTTGTGCCAGGCACACGGAAATTAATAATCCGATTTGATTTTGGTTGATGCTTTTTATGCGGTTTTTGGCCTCAGGATAATTAAAAACCGATTTTCCCCATCCGATGTGGTATGACCTTGCCGTGGTGGATGAGCTTCCGTTTTTAACAGTATGAAACCCGTACACCCATGTACACTGACTAGTACAGTTTTTTTAACGTCAGACGTATACTTTAAGCATTGTTGTATGATTCATTTGTCATTTGTAGTCGACCACTATTACGTTACATTGCTCACAGCGCGATCTATTGCTACATTTTGTAACTATTTATTTTTATTCTGGCATATGTTTTCCCCTTTCTCCGATAATATTACGTTGCAATTTGACGTCATTCTGACCAGTGGTGTTATTTCTACAGCGATTTGAAAGTTCAGCGTTCTCGCTTCCCGCGCCCAGGTTCCCGGGTTCGATTCCCGGCGAGGTCAGGGATTTTCTCTGCCTCGTGATGGCTGGGTGTTGTGTGATGTCCTTAGGTTAGTTAGGTTTAAGTAGTTCTAAGTTCTAGGGGACTGATGACCATAGATGTTAAGTCCCATAGTGCTCAGAGCCATTTTTTTGAAAGCTCAGCTTTATTTATAATCACCCCGTATATTGGGAAAGTGTCAAACTAGATTAGATGTAAGGAAAATCATGTGCGAAGGAAATGAACTTCTCACTAGTTGGCCAAACCGGGAGGAAGAAAAGTGTTAGGAAGTGGCAGCAGACGCGTCGACTCGTCACCCGGTACGAGACGGCGTGGCCGCCAAACTGTTGGGTCGCCGGCGCAGAGGCAGATGTAGCCCCGTGTGACTGGCCCTGCTGCGTTATCGCGGCGTTGTCACTTGCTGGGAAGCGCATTACGCAGGCAGCAGGCGCACCGACCAGACACTCTCGCCTCGCAACACTTGCGCGGCCCGCGGCGCTGATGTAACGCCCCGCCCGCTCTACGGGTGGCAGATCCCCGCACTCTTACGGAACCTGTTTGCGTCTTCATGAATTATTACGGAGCGCTGCACCCGCTTCCTCCACTGGAGAAAACAGCTTGTCACGTTGAAAACGGATCTTTCAGTAGCCACATTCATGGACTGATACTTCTCTGTATCGCCGGCCGATGTGGACGAGCGGTTCTAGGCGCTTCAGTCTGGAACCGCGCGATCGCTACGGTCGCAGGTTCGAATCGTCTCACGGACATGGATGTGTGTGATGTCCTTAGGTTAGTTAGGTTTAAGTAGTTCTAAGTTCTCGGGAACTGATGACCTCAGATGTTAAGTCCCATAGTGCTCAGAGCTATTTTGAACTTCTCTGTATCCTTGTAGAGCCAGATTTGTTTTTTACAGTCAACTTTTCGATGACTATTTTCATCGTCATCCTGCGGTGTCTGTGCTATACTGATTACGATGCAAAGTTCGTTTGGACATGCATACATGCAGGAAATTGGAAATTTGTGGTATGTTCCTATGGGACCAAAATGCTGAGGTCATCGGTCCCTAGGCTTACACACTACTTAATCTAACTTACGCTAAGCACAACACACACGTCCATGCCGAGAGAGGACTCGAACCTCCGTTGGGAGGGTGGGGGGGGGGGGGGGAGCGGGGCGCAAACAGTAGCAAGGTACCTAAGACACGCGGCTAACTCGTGCGACCGTGCACGCACGCACAGCGGTGATTCCATCCGTTATGAAATACATTACCTGAATTCGCAATTGAGATCAGAATAACAGAGGCATTGCAATATTCTATACAGGGCGGTCCACTGATCGTGATCGGGCCAAATATATCACGACATAAGCATCAAACGACAAAACTACAAAGAACGAAACTCTTCTAGCTTGAAGGGGGAAACCAGATGGCGCTATGGTTTGCCCGCTAGATGGCACTGCCATAGGTCAAACGGATATCAACTGCGTTTTTTAAATAGGAACCCCCATTTTTTATTATATATTCGTGTAGTACGTAAAGAAATATGAATGTTTTAGTTGGACCACTTGTTTCGCTTTGTGATAGATGGCGCTGTAATAGTCACAAACGTGTAAGTACGTGGTATCACGTAACATTCCGCCAGAGCGGACGGTATTTGCTTCGTGATACGTTACCCGCGTTAGAATGGACCGTTTACCAATTGCGGAAAAGGTCGATATCATGTTGATGTGATCAAAATGCCCAACGGGCGTGTGGTATGTGTACTGCTCGGTATCCTGGACGACATCATCCAAGTGTCCGGACCGTTCACCGGATAGTTCCGTTATTTAAGGAAACAGGAAGTGTTCAGCCACATGTGAAACGTCAACCACGACCTGCAACAAATGATGATGCCCAAGTAGGTGTTTTACCCCTGCTGTCGCTGCGACAAGTGGAACATCAGCGACCTTGGCGGTTTAATATATGGTGCGGCATTATGGGAGGAAGGATAATTGGCCCCCATTTTATCGATGGCAATATAAATGGTGCAATGTATGCTGATATCCTACGTAATGTTCTACCGATGTTACTACAAGATATTTCACTGCATGACAGAATGGCGATTTCCGGCAAATAGCTCGCGTGCGGTTGAAACGGTGTCGAACAGCATATTTCATGAGAGGTGGATTGGTCGTCGAAGCACCATACCATGGCCCACACGTTCACCGGATCTGGCGTCCTCGGATTTCTTTCTGTGGGAAAAGTTGAAGGATATTTGCTATCGTGATCCACCGACAACGCCTGACAACATGCGTCAGCGCATTGTCAATGCATTTGTGAACATTACGGGAGGCGAACTACTCGCTGTTGAGAGGAATGTCGTTACAGGTATTGCCAAAAGCATTGAGGTTGACGCACATCATTTTGAGCATTTATTGCATTAATGTGGTATTTACAGATAATCACGCTGTAACAGTATGCGTTCTCAGAAATGATAAGTTCACAAAGGTAGATGTATCACATTGGAACAATCGAAATAAAATGTTCAAACGTACCTACCTTCTGTATTTTAATTTAAAAAACCTACCTGTTACCAACTGTTCGTCTAAAATTGTGAGCCATGTGTTTGTGATTATTACAGCGACATCTATCACGAAGCGAAAGAAGTGGTCCAACTAAAACATTCATATGTAATAAAAAAATGGGGGTTCCTATTTAAGAAAACGCAGTTGATATCCGTTTGAGCTATGGCAGCGCCATCTAGCGGGCAAGCCATAGAGCCATCTTGTTTCCCCCTTCAAGCTAGACAAGTTTCGTTCCTTGTAGTTTTTTCGTTTGACGCTTATTTCGTGAGATATTTGGCCCGGTCACGATCAGGGGACCAACCTGTATATGATACCGGGCAAGCGATTTTCAAGTGCAGCGTCTGACCTGTACAGGAATATACAGAATGTAGGAGGGCAGGTCGTAGACTCGCGGTTGACGACGCATGGACGTTTGGGTCTGGCCGTGGGTCGTGCACGGATGTCCAAGTGGTGAGGCGACCGCTCGCCATAAGCGGGAAATCCGAGTTCGCGTCCCGGTCTGCCACAAATTTTCATTGTCGTCATTCCATTCTACAGCTGATGGTTGTCTTTCTTCGCAATTGCCAATTCAGTTAATGAGGTCTTAATACTCATTACGGATAAGGTGTGTCATATACACTGCTCAGTTAGCACGTTATGACGACCGACCCACCATCGATACAGATCTGTCCATGCGATAGCAGCGCCACCTGGCCAGGCATGACTGCTTGTCAAACACATGCACGGTACATGTAGCATTTGTGAGCGTATGTCAGCGTGTAGAATGTGCGAAGAGCGCGATACATCTGAGTTTCGCCAAGGGCAGATTGTGAAGGCCCGGAGGCTCGGAACGAGCGTTTCAGAAACAGCACGACTTGTCTGGTGTCGGACGAGTTCTGTGGTGATTGTCTTCAACACGTGGCTTAATCAAGGTGAAGCCACGTGCAGAAGTCTTCGGGTTGGGCGGCCATACCTCGTTACAGATGTTGGACATCGTAGGCTGGGCTGACTGGTGAAACAGGACAGGCGGCGAACTGCAGCGGAAGTAACGTCAGGCTCTATTCCGGAGCAGAGTACGTGTGTCTAAACACACAGTACATCGAACACTCCTAATGATGGGTCTCCTCAACCGACGACAAATGCATGTGCAATGTTAACACCACCACATCGTCAAACATGACTGAAATGGGCACGTGAGCATCGACTTTAGGCGTTGGCGTAGTGGCAGAGCGTTACATGGTCTGACGAATCGCGACACCTTCCTCACCACGGCGATGGGAGGGCACGAATGTGTCATCTTCCAGGGGAACAGCTTCTTGACGCCTGTACTGCGGAACAGAGACAAGTCGGCCGGTGTAGCCGAGCGGTTCTAGGCGCTTCAGTCTGGAACCGCGCGACCGCTGCGGTCGCAGGTTCGAATCCTGCCTTGGACATGGATGTGCGTGATGTCCTTAGGTTAGTTAGGTTTAAGTAGTTCTAAGTTCTAGGGGACTAATGACCTCAAATGTTAAGTCGCATAGTGCTCAGAGCCATTTGAACCATTTTTTTTTCAGAGAGACAAGCTGGCGGCGGCTCCGTTATGATCTGGGGAACATTCACGTGGGCATCAACGGGTCCAGTGGCAGTGGCATTTCTCAGCACGACCAGGAGTGTGATGGAGTGCTTCGAGGGATACAGGAGTCATTTTCAATTGATGCGCTAGCCCTCCTCCCCCACCCCCCCCCCCCCACCCACCCCCAACTCGCCAGATCTGAATTCGATCGAACACATCTGGAATGTGATTAAACGAGGCGTCAGGGCCCATCGCCCTCCTCCCCGGAATTTACGAGAGTTAGGTGACTTGTGTGTGCAGATGTGGTCCCAACTCCGTCCAGCGACCTACCAAGGCCTCACTGTTCCCATGCCAAGACGCGAAGTCACTGTTATCCGCACCAAAAGCGGACACACCAGCTATTAGGTAGGTGGTTGGTTGGTTGGTTGTTTGGGGAAGGAGACCAGACAGCGTGGTCATCGGTCTCATCGGATTAGGGAAGGATGGGGAAGGACGTCGGCCGTGTTCTTTCAGAGGAACCATACCGACATTTGCCTGGAGTGATTTAGGGAAATCACGGAAAACCCAAATCAGCATGGCCGGACGCGGGATTGAACCGTCGTCTTCCCGAATGCGAGGGTAGGTGGTCCAATGCTCGGGATGACCAGTGAATTCCTATGTAGTTGGCCGATTTATGTCACGGAGCCGCCACAGGTCACGGAACTTCCAAATGCTACCACGACGCAACTCTTAACATCGCGGCATTCAAAAATTTGGTGTTACTGAACACAGCATCACAACAGACATGACATTTGTTTTGATAGATATGAAATATCTTATCCCACGTGACTACCTAATGGAGTTCTATCATCAAAGAATCCGTTGCGATCGGTATGTGCAATAGCTACTTAAACAGTACAGCATCGATAGGCCTTTTGGAGCATGGAAACTGGCGCTCTTTTGCTGAAAGACTATAGAGAAATAAACTGAAGTACGTACCATCTGATGGAATCAGCTTCGCTACCAACATTCATTCATTACAGGCATCAGCAAGGTAACTTGTAGCACTTTGTGATGCTCCATGACATCATACGAGTCTTTTGGGTTGTATCGTAGTGGTTCATCAAACTTCTCCGTTCGTGACGTTTCGTCCGCAGCTACATTAGCACATCTTCAGAGGTTCTCCCTGAATCTTGCCGACTGACGGGCATGATAGTGACTTGCAAGGACAATTCTTGTGAGAGACAAAACTTAACTACTATCTGTAGTCTGCCGAAGACAAAACTTATCTATCGTTTCTGTAAAACAACTGTCCACATATCGCTAAATGTTATATAATATCTTTTGCGACTGTAATAAAAGTAATTGTGTCGGCTACTCTGAAGTCAGCACCGACACAAACAAGAAAGGAGAGAAGCTGCGATGGCCGATAGCAGGAATCCAAAATTATCTGTACAAAACACTTTCTAATCAGGAGGAAAGTTTAATTGTAAATACAAAATAAACATAACTCTCTTTATCGAGTGCCTTCCTGTGCTTTCTGCTTGCAAGTACTTCAGCCTCTATTACTACTCGCAGAACGCAGGTTAAGTATCGGCAACGGGCTGCTGGTTAAGTCAGCATTGACAGGGGGCGCTGAACTCTGTCTTCCTGCAGGTGTGGCGCTTCCCGCTCTTTCCATTGGTGTGCAGGTCAGCTCCTTCTTGATGCCGTTTGTGTCCATATCTTGTTTTCACTTATGATTTCCTCTACTTTTTTGTCTCTAATTTTCTGTTTATAATGTCAAAAGCTTTTGTGAAGTCAATGAATTCTTCATAGAACTTTTCTCTGTCTTCAAGGGCTTCCATACACTCTTTAGCAGGCGTTCGATTGGAGACAGTGTTGGTCTTTCTTTCCTGAATCCTATTTGGCATTCAGTGAGATGTTTGTCAGTTGTTTGCCTTATTCTTTCTGTTGTTACTTTTGTGAATACTTTCAATGATAAGTCAGTTAAATAAAGTTGTACAATGAGAGAAGTTCCAAGTTTGAAACAACTGAGTATCAAAATTATTGATAACAAAATCAATAAATCTCTTTGTTAACATTTCTGTTATTCCAACTTCTTCATTACATAAATTTTTATTTCCAACTAATTCTTTCCTTTCTGAATGGGTTTTCTGTAGGTTTTTTAATAAAACCTTGACCAATTTTTTCATCTATACTTGAATCTGAATCTAAATGTGTTAGAATTTTTTATGAAAATTAAACACTGACGATTTCCTCTATAAAATACTCATATTTATTACCTCTACTTTATTTTACTTTAAATTGGATTATATTCAGAATACAATTTATTTGAATGAATCAAGATATCCAATTAATCTGATAAATCAACAGACTTAAATTGTTTATTCACATCATCATTAGTAATTTAGTTTTTAGGTAATACCTTCATTAATCCATCTTTTCCATTGTATGTTTTATTACCATCTGTTAAATTAACAACATCAAATTTTACTGATAGTTCACTAAGAAATTTAAATGTACTGACAGGTCATATTCTGAAAACTATATTTTCAGTATGTTTGAAATGATCTAGTATACTTTCATTTACATTTATTTTTTATTATCTGATGCTTCTCTTTCAACTTCTGACACTATTCTTTCTTTAACCTCTTCTTCATATTTATTCAATAAATCATGTATTTATGATTTGCTTAAAATATACTCTCTATCACATTGTTTGATTTTTGGTATGTCATTAAATTATTCTAAATAATATAGTTGTTGATGATGATAAGAAACAATTTGTTATTCAACCTCTTTGTTTTTCTGAGACACCTTTAAAACTTCATTTCCTTTATCTTTGAATGTATCAACAACAGGTTTGTTGTCCTTTCTGTATTTTCATATTCAGTTCAAGTCAGCATTTTCTTTTTTTTTAAATTCTTCTAACTGATCTTTAATTTTTTAATATCATTTGGCTTTTTTCACAAGTTCTGGGTTAAATATCACAAACATTTACTAACGATAAAAAAACAATATTAACTATATTTTTTAGTGTTTACATTTACTGTTAAAGATTTATGTTTAATATTTACCATTAATGCTCACTGTTGCTAATATTTTCGAAAAAAACAATTCTTTTGAAATAATTATGATCAGTTTTAATTTAGGTGATGTAAGTCTGTAAAGTGTAACAATTATTCTCACTGAGAAAGTGGTATTAGTGCTTCTCTTAAACCATAGCAAATACCTCACACTCCATTATTATTTTACATCCATTATCAGTATTAATAATAATAGCACGTTTGGTCTTTGATATTCTAATATTTCATCTACATCCTTAGCATGAATCCAAGTACAATATTTTGGTCAGTCATTATTGTAACTTCTTCATCAATATATCATGTTTGTTATTTTTAGATCCAAGGATTATTCCATTTACTAGAAAATATTTTAATTAGAATATTTTAATTTCACATTTTTGTGCTATCTAATAAATTATTTGTACATAAATGGAAGCAATTAAATATAAAATTTTCAAAAATTGTCAGGTTGAGAAATCAGTTAGTTATTTCACTTCACAGAAATACACAAAAGATGGTTATCGACAATAAGTATGCCTTGTTTGAAAGAGCATCATAATAAAGTAATAAATATAAAAATCTTCATGCATATGGAAAACACGTTCCTAAATATTATTACAAAGGACATTTGAAACGCATTCCAAGTGAAGAACAATCAAAAATATTATTATCATTTAAAAGTGATAAAATATAAAAAGGAATGACAAAGGTACAGATTCAAAAAATGTATACACTGTCATGAAATTAAAGATTTAGACTGTTTTGATAGAAATCCAAGACAACTATTCTGATAGGTTTACAAAAATAAATTGTGGAATATAATAAAAACAAAAAAGCGGTTAGTGAGAATGATACAAACACCTTTCCTTGCTATCGCCTGAATTATGAGGCTTATTGCTTGTTTGGTTTAATTAATTAATAGAATATGAAGCAATTGGTATAAAGAATGCTTTTTTCAAACTTTCTATAAAAGAAAGTCTGCTATCAAGACATTGCTTTTGTTCAATTACTTTATTTATGACTAAACGTTTCTAAAACTGTAGACACTCCTCCATGCTCTGCACTGCAGTCGAGCTCTGGCAACGTCGTTCTTTGATCATTGGCTGACTGTGTTTTGTGACATCAGATGCGCAGAACGAACCTAAACTCGGCCGCCATCGTAAATGATGCGCACTTTAGTTCCAGTGTTCCACAAGTGTCGTTGCCAGGCCCAAGTAACATAAGTAGTGCAGCGCAACTTTCGTTTCGAAGTAAAGTTTTCATCAGTTAATTTAGTTTTGATGTAATCTGCAAATAACTGGAGATGTTACATATTAACTTGTAAAGCATTCCCTAGACACAGAAAGAAGTAAATATCTACTTGTTATGGTCCACTTGCCACAGAACGCCGTAACCATTTGCTGTGAACTAAATATTTTCCAGTTTCGACCAACTACTTTTAAAAATGACCAAGAACCATCAAACGCATCCATCTAGTATGCGCTTAGCAGTCGTAGAACGAGTAAGCTATAGTGATAAGGGCAGTAAAAATCAAAATATTTCTCAACTTCATACTCTGCAATGGTATTTCTCGATCTAAGAAATTGCTTCATGGTGAACATTTCAGAATGGTTTCAAATCGAGTCTATGGTGGCTAAAAGCATCTTTACATCCCGTTGAAATGAGACTAGCATGATTTCCATGCCAGATGCCTACTGATAATTAACCATTTAATAGACAAGAGATTTTTTCATTGTGTTTAATTTGTATGCAAAACAGATCATATGTTACTGCACAATCATGAGTAAACCAAATATTGTGTTCAACAGTCTCGTGAATTGATCCTAGTTTCTTAGTTGTGAGATATCTGTTCAGTTACCACTTTGGTCATTTATTTTAAACAAACACAAACAGATCTCTTCGCCTAAACCATGCGAAGTGAAGAACATCAGGTGGCTCCGTAGTTCTGAATCCGCTTTATAAATACCATATACCTTCAGTAGCAACTGGGGTAGAGGCAGTTTAGCTAGGGCTGTAGCAGAGGCGGAAGTAGTGGCAAGTAGAAACTCTGTGGCGAGTGAGGTTCCTTATGCCATAAACTTTATTTTATTTAACGAGCCAATGATCACTTCAGGTCACAGTGCTCTTATTTTATTTGAACTTGAGATGTTGATAAGTTTGGTGGTGGACTGGGATTCGAATTCGGATCTCCTCTTTCGTGGTATCTGACCCATACAGAACAATATAGTTCGATCATTTCGTTGTTTTCTACAAGATTGCAAACTCCTCTAGGTCTCCATGAAAGGCACACATGTAGGTTCGAATGCTGGTCCAGCACAAAAATATTCATGGTTTCATTTGAAGCCCTAGCATATGTGCACCGAACTGCTAGTGATAAATAATTTTATTTTATTTGTTATTAACAGTAGCGAAATGTGCCATTATTTCTACTCCAACACAAGTGTATCTCACTACTGGTGAGCAAACAATTCATGGATAGACAACAACAGCACTAGGTGCTGGGTTCGATTCAGGGTCAGGCAAAAAAAAAAAAAAAAAATCACGCCCACATTTCATTTCAAACATAGCTCTGTTGGTGAAAAAAATCGATACTTATCACCTGATTTTACATTTTTAACAATCTGATTACATGCTGGGTTTCAATCTGCATCACAAAAGTTTACACCATGGCACTATGTTTTGAATACAACCAAACTTTGTTGCTTGATATGATATTAAATGTTTTCCATAGGCATTTTGCGGGGAGATAAGAGTCTTGACAGGATTCCAGGCCGTACACCAAAACTTTCAAGTTAAGATTTGCTAACAGATAGTGGTGAAAACTTCGATATTTCACGACTCTTTATGCCCCGTCACCAGTGACGAACGTTACTGTGATCGAGTCCCGCACTGGTACGAAAACTTTGGTTAGTTACAAGGCTATAGATACTTGGTTTCAATACAGATCAAAAACAAAAAGAAGTTCGGTATATCGTTTAAAGTTCAGAAATATGGACAAATAATTGCTCAGTCATGAATAAAGAGAAATTACTTGTGATATAGTGCTTGCATACAGTTTGCGAGAGATCAGAATGACAAACCACTCGTATCAGAAACCACATTTTACTTGCGTGGGAAACAAAAATACTTCGAATTGTCAGAGTACTTTAGGAGTCCACATACTGTCTCAAAATATTTTGCTCATAAAAGTATTTAACTTTGCCTAAAAATTGCTGGATTGACCTTTATGATGGAGTTAGTTCGCTCAAATTCTAATGAGTGTGGTAGCGATCTTGAAGTGTCACATACTGTTATAAGATTGAGTTTACAAACATTAAGGACGTCTCATCTCGAACTACACGTTTCCCTGTATTTGCAAGATCGTGGTTTTGATTTACATCTGGATTGATGTCTTAAAATGAAAAGGGTTCTCTAGTGATCTGTTGTGGTATCCATTATATATAATCGAACGACTGTGCTACAAATAGGTTAGAGGACCTGCAAAACAGTTACGTTATGTGGGCCGTATACAAATCAGGTGAAACACGATTCAGGTTGTTTTGATTCTTTTGGGTGTGACAGGACACTCACTTAGGGTTCGCTGCTTCACTCATATAGACTGTATGACTTGCAGAGGTTCTTTTTTCGCGTTCATCTAATCGAATTTTGTGTTGTTCACAAACTGCAACATCTTGATACCTTTTCATGTTAATTAAGGCAATCTAAACATGGTTTTTTCCAAATGTACTTCTCACCAAAAAGCGATCCTGGTAGGTGGGATCCCAAGTCTTTGTTAATCATGCCTTTTGCATTCTTGTGGAGATATTTCCATAGCAACTTTCCTCCCCTAACAAGTATTTCCTTATATCTAACCGAGAAGTGAAATAATAATTTTCAGAAAACTTAGCTTAAATTTTTGTAATGTAACGAAATATGTTCTTGAGTATTTCATCTCCAATTGCACTCGCTTAGGAGCTGAACTTTCATAAACACTGAAACACGTATTTTTTTGTTTCTAACTGCCTTCAAGATCCTTTAGTAGTTCTTTAGTTTTATTTATTTTCAAAAAAGCTTTCAATCACTGTATTACCCCTTAGTGGTTGAAATTCCAAATATGTTGAATTTCGTATTGTATATTTTCTGACTGAAAAACCAAATACCAATTTTCGTAGGTAAAGTTTCAAAATTACCTTAACAGCCACATTGTTTCAAAATACCCTTCATCCCATACTTCACCCCAGTAGCGTCAGAATTTCGAAATACCTTTTCTTTAACGACGCCTACAGTATACGATCACACAGTCTCCACATTTCAAGTTTCTATCTGTAGCAGTTTTTGCTGGGTGACGATGAGTCTGTCAGTCAGTCAGGACATTACGTTTTATATATAGAGATTATGAAGTCGTACTTACTATTCCGAAAATATGCAATTTAAGTGATAAAATGAATTAAAGATTTCATCAAAATTTGACATTTTAGTATGGAGTGTTGTACTAAAGTGTTAGAAGACGTAGCGTCTCTGGGTTAACGTACTATCAAAGTTATGTCCACGATCAAATGTAATAAAATATGAAGCTATATTAGCTAATCAATAGTATTATTTAACTTACCTCGTTGCATCATCTTCTTTCCACTATAATACTGCTTGGGTGTATTCGTTTGTTGCACAGCCTCATTTATACTTAGGAAGAAGTGTCAACTGCCTGCTTACCCTATTATTTTAACAATGTGTTCTGTACAGTTACAGAACAATTCAGAAGCAGAAATACTGTAAGTTGCACCCTTTCTGTATTCTCACAGACATTTTGTATGTGAAAAGAACATTGTAACACTGGACATAATCACTCAATCGCTGATGAACATCGTGTATTTTTGACAAAGAAACAGACATTTTAAGTGTGGAAGTAAGTTACATCTTTTCCATATTTTTGTCATACATTTCATACATGATGATGATGAAGACGACACAACAACACCCAGTCGTGTGTCTAGGGCCTCCCGTCGGATAGACCGTTCGCCAGCTGCAAGTCTTTCGATTTGACGCCACTTCGGCGACTTGCGCGTCAAGGCACCCAATCATCTCGAGGCAGATGAAAATCCCTGACTCCGCTGGGAATCGAACCCGGGACCCTGTGGTCGGGAATCGAGAACGCTACCGCGAGACCATGAGCTGCGAACAAACAAAATATTTTCGCATTCGGAGGAGAAAGTTGGTGATACCGTCGCAACGAAAAACGCCTTTCTTTTAATTATTTTCAGCCCAAATCCTGTATCATTTCTGTGACACTCTCATCCATATTTCGCGATAATACAAAACGTGCTGCCTTTCTTTGAACTTTTTCGATGTACTCCGTCAGTCCTATCTGGTAAGGATCCCACACACGCGCATAATAGCTGACACTAATAACAATATGAAAAATAATAATTATTATAATAGTAAAGGACATTTAGAATCATGTAGACTAGCCAAGCACATTTGAAGCCATGTTTATTTATTTATTTATTTGTTTATTTTTTTATTGATTTATTTAACCTGGCAAGATTAGGGCCATCAGGCCCTCTCTTACATTTAACCAAGCATTCTACATATTTTACATTCATATGTTTTAGTAGGCATGTTAAACTACATCTAGTACAAAAAGTGAAATAAACAATTACAAAGGCACACCTGGAAAAATACATACATATAGAGCTTATATTCGTAGATCATAAGTACTTCTATAATTATACATTATTGAAGAGACAGATTTTAGATAGGAGTGCTAGCAGCAGGGAGTATGAGGGAGATTGATGGTGAAGGGAGGAGAAGAATAGAGAGACATGATGAAACATAATTAAGGAAATATAAAGGAAAAGAAGATTGCGTGGGTAATCGAGATAGATGAAGAGGAAGGCATCTCAGGAGCAAGATAGAAGACACTAGCTTTTGCTATTTGACAGAGGAGAGGATTGGCCTTGTACATTAATTTTGTGGAGAACGTTATGAGGATGATAGTAGGAAATGCTTCAACTTCTTCTTAAAAGCAGCAGGGGATTGAATTTTGCGCAAGGTAAGAGGCAGTTTGTTCCAGTGGCGGACAGCGGCAACTGAGAAGGAATTTGGAAAAGTTTTTGTTTTGTGAATGGGCACAGGTAGTATACCAAATAAGAGTGACCTCGGAGTTTCGATTATGATGGCATGACAGGTGTTTAATCTCTAAAACAAGGTACTGGGGTGCTTGCGCGACGAGGAGTCGGTGAAGTAGACATAGAGTGTGGTAGTCGCGCAATTTGTCCGGCCGCAGCCCCCCTAGCTGGGAGTATGAAGCACTAACATGTTTAATATTATCTGAAGTGGAGTAGATAAAGGAAGAGGAGAATATTGAAATGACAGTGAAAATGGCTGTTAGGAAAGCACAGGATATAACTCTGCTAATAAGGGGTTGGAACAAGTTCTGTGGAAGCGGGACTCAGGAGAATGAGCTGCACAGCACGTAGCAAAGGTGGCTATTATGACAGAAGGTGGATCTTCAGCTTTCTTTTGAAGCTTGATCAGAATTTAATTTACCTGATATTTTCCGGACTACTGTTCCAATGTTCGTGATACAGAAAATAATTTAGAGAACCCAGCAGTGCTAAGTGGTTGATTGAGGTAGAAATAATAATAATAATAATAATGACTATGTACACTCCTGGAAATGGAAAAAAGAACACATTGACACCGGTGTGTCAGACCCACCATACTTGCTCCGGACACTGCGAGAGGGCTGTACAAGCAATGATCACACGCGCGGCACAGCGGACACACCAGGAACCGCGCTGTTGGCCGTCGAATGGCGCTAGCTGCGCAGCATTTGTGCATCGCCGCCGTCAGTGTCAGCCGGTTTGCTGTGGCATACGGAGCTCCATCGCAGTCTTTAACACTGGTAGCATGCCGCGACAGCGTGGACGTGAACCGTATGTGCAGTTGACGGACTTTGAGCGAGGGCGTATAGTGGGCATGCGGGAGGCCGGGTGGACGTACCGCCGAATTGCTCAACACGTGGGGCGTCAGGTCTCCACAGTACATCGATGTTGTCGCCAGTGGTCGGCGGAAGGTGCACGTGCCCGTCGACCTGGGACCGGACCGCAGCGACGCACGGATGCACGCCAAGACCGTAGGATCCTACGCAGTGCCGTAGGGGACCGCACCGCCACTTCCCAGCAAATTAGGGTCACTGTTGCTCCTGGGGTATCGGCGAGGACCATTCGCAACCGTCTCCATGAAGCTGGACTACGGTCCCGCACACCGTTAGGCCGTCTTCCGCTCACGCCCCAACATCGTGCAGCCCGCCTCCAGTGGTGTCGCGACAGGCGTGAATGGAGGGACGAATGGAGACGTGTCGTCTTCAGCGATGAGAGTCGCTTCTGCCTTGGTGCCAATGATGGTCGTATGCGTGTTTGGCGCCGTGCAGGTGAGCGCCACAATCAGGACTGCATACGACCGAGGCACACAGGGCCAACACCCGGCATCATGGTGTGGGGAGCGATCTCCTACACTGGCCGTACACCACTGGTGATCGTCGAGGGGACACTGAATAGTGCACGGTACATCCAAACCGTCATCGAACCCATCGTTCTACCATTCCTAGACCGGCAAGGGAACTTGCTGTTCCAACAGGACAATGCACGTCCGCATGTATCCCGTGCCACCCAACGTGCTCTAGAAGGTGTAAGGCAACTACCCTGGCCAGCAAGATCTCCGGATCTGTCCCCCATTGAGCATGTTTGGGACTGGATGAAGCGTCGTCTCACGCGGTCTGCACGTCCAGCACGAACGCTGGTCCAACTGAGGCGCCAGGTGGAAATGGCATGGCAAGCCGTTCCACAGGACTACATCCAGCATCTCTACGATCGTCTCCATGGGAGAATAGCAGCCTGCATTGCTGCGAAAGGTGGCTATACACTGTACTAGTGCCGACATTGTGCATGCTCTGTTGCCTGTGTCTATGTGCCTGTGGTTCTGTCAGTGTGATCATGTGATGTATCTGACCCCAGGAATGTGTCAATAAAGTTTCCCCTTCCTGGGACAATGAATTCACGGTGTTCTTATTTCAATTTCCAGGAGTGTATATGAAAGGAAACGTATTTTTCTTTTATGAACGTCAGTCCTATTGCCAGTTGGGATTTTTCTCGTTATGTTCTTTCAGCTTGTGAGTATTCACACCGAGCAGAGACATAAGACGATAGAATGGGGTGAAAGAGACATAGAAGAGGAAGCTAGGTTAGAGGAAGAGAAATAGAACGGTAAAATTCAAAGCTATGATGGAGAGGAGAAAGAAAGAGATGAGAGGGACACAATAAAGGTGGCTGTACCGTCCCTAATATGTAAGTTTTGAGTTACCTCTTGAATGTTGAGTGCTTCTGGATAAGACGCAGATCACAGGGGAGCGCGTTCCATAGTCGTATGGCTGAGATGGAGAATGACACGGAGAAATATTTTGTGTTATGTAAAGGTACACCCAAAATGCTAGACGTATCCGATCTGGTATTACGGTTGTGGAATGATGATAGGTGTTTAATGTGAGAAGATAAGTATTTGGGGCACCAGTGACTAAGAAATCGAAGAACTGTATTTCTGTGTGTTAACGTGTTTTTGATACGTGTACTGCCAACTTCAAGAAAGCAGTGTTTTGAAGTACACTTCAGTATTCTTTTGTGTGTGTGTGTGTGTGAAAACTAGAACAACAAAAGGAAAAACAGGCTCTTGAAAGTCGAAAAAGCGAGCAGTAAGTTACGAATGAATCCAATTATAATTATTGTTATTAAATGAAGTACTCTCCATCTTTATTTTTCTTCTTCCTAGCTGCATTGCCTGTAGAAATTAAAAATATGAAAACGTAAGTATATTTCAGAAAGACTGGAGAAAGGTACTGATAATACTGTTGAACAACACATAAATGATTCACATTGAAACAAGTTCTTCTTAAATATACTTTTGTTTTTCAGCAATGTTGCCTTCTGTCGGAAGATATGGCCCTTGTTTTTAAACCCACAGTATATGTGGTGCATTTGCTATATCTTTTACATAAAGAACGCTTCTGCTCCTAATTCTCTGTTTTGACTGTTTCAGTGCAGTCGGATACTGAGAAACCCGTTCTAGGGGGCCTGGCGAAGAGCAGTAATGATTGTGCCAGTGAAGTTCTGTAGAGTGATGTGTGTGTTTGTGTTGACAACAGTGACATGACATGCGATTTTCATTGTTTTTACACATAATTGAAACACAATTTGTTTCCATGTGACATTATCCACATTTTGTGCATTCTATACCTCTGTTCAAATCACTTATCAATATCGTTGCCAAAATGCTCAAAGGATGATTAAATACGTAAAATTATTGTTAAAGATCATGTAACCGCATAACAAACAAGGGCATTAGATCACACAGATGTTAAGACATTTAGGGATGGGAAACTAACCTCGTGCTCTGTCCTTCTTTTTTTCACAAGGAAATTGATAGACATTAGCGTAAATCTACAAATCTGATGCACTGCACTAAATATGTAATTTTTCTTTAAATGCGTAATTGAAGTCAATTGCGATTTTTTTTTTTTTTTGAAACATCACTCTTCGGACCCTTTGAAGCGGACCGCCACGAATTTCTCTTCTGTACCAACCTCTTCTTCTCAGAGTAGCACTTGCAACCTACGTCCTCAATTACTTACTTGCTGGATGTATTCCAGTCTCCGTCTCCCTCTACAGTTTTTGCCCTCTACAGCTCCCTCTAGTGCCCTGGAAGTTACTCCCTGATGTTTTAACAGGTGTCCCTTCTCCTTGTCAATGTTTTCCTCATTCCTTATCAGTGCACCTAGTTTCCAACAAGCTTCGATTCTCTTTTGTTCTGGTTTTCCAACAGCCCATGTTTCACATCTATACAATGCTGCGCTCCAAACGTACATTCTCAGAAATTTCTTCCTCAAATCAAGGCCAGTGTTTGATTCTAGCAGACTTTTCTTGACCAGGAATGCCCTTTCTGTCAGTGCTACTCTGCTGTTGTCATCTTTGTTCTGTCCGTCACTAGTTATTTTGCTGCTTAGGTAGCAGAATTCCTTAACTTCATGTACTTCGTGACCATCAATCCTGATGTTAAGTTTCTCGCTGCTCTCATTTCTGCTAGTTCTCATTACTTTAGTCTTTCTTCGATTTACTCTCAATCAATATTCTGTAATCATTAAATTCTTCTTTCCATTCAGCAGATCATGTAATCCCTCTTCACTTTCACTCAGGATGTCATCAGCGAATCGTATCATTGATATTCTATCACCTTGAATTTTAATTCCACTTCGGAACCTTTCTTTTATTTCCATCATTGCTGCTTCGATGTACATATTGAACAGTAGGGGCGAAAGACTTCATTCCTGTCTTTACACTTTTTAATCCGAGCAGTTCGTTCTTAACCGTCCACTCTTATTATTCCCTCTTGGCTCTTGTTCATATTGTATATTACCCGTCTCTCCCTAAAGCTTAAACCTATTTTTCTCCGAATTTCGAACATCCTGCACCATTTTACATTGTTGAATGGCTTTTACAGATCGACAAATCCTAAGAACTTGTCTTGATTTTTCTTTAGTCTTGTTTCCATTATCAATCGCAACGTCAGAATTGCTTCTCTCGTGCCTCTATCTTTCCCAACGCTAAAGTGATCGTCATCTAACACATTCTCAATTTTCTTTTCCATTCTTCTGTATATTATTGTTGTAAACAACTTGGATGCATGAGCTATTATGCTGATTGTGCGATAATTCTCGCACTTGTCAGCTGTTGCCGTCTTCGGAATTGTGTGGATGATGTTTTCCGAAAGTCAGATGGTATGTCGACAGACTCATACATTCTACCCACCAATGTGAATAGTCGTTTTGTTGCCACAATGATTGTAGGCATTCTGATGGTGTTATCTGACCCTTCTGCCTTATTTCATCTTAAGCCTTCCAAAGTTCTCTTAAATTCTGATTCCAACACTGGATCCCTTATCTCTTCTAAATCGACACCTGTAACTTCTTCTACGACATTAGACAAATCATCTCACTTCCTTCAGTGTACTCTTTCTACCTATTCGCTCTCTTCTCAGGATTTAACAGTGGAATTCCCTTTGCACACCTAATGTTACTATCATTGCTTTTAATTTCGCCGAAGGTTATTTTGGCTTTCCTATACGCTGAGCCAGTCCTAAGGACGATCATTTCTTTTTCGATTTCTTCACATTTTTCATGCAGACATTTCGTCTTAGCCTCCCTGTAATTCCTATTTATTTCATTCCGCAGCGACTTGTATTTCTGTATTCTTTTTGTACTTCCTTCTTTCATTGATCAGCTAAAGTATTTCTTCTGTTACCCATGGTTTCTTCGCAGTTACCTTATTTGTACCTATGCTTTCCTTTGCAGCTTCTGTTACAGCCCTTAAGAAATGTCCATTTCTCTTCAAATGTACTGCCTACTAAGCTATTCCTTATTATATCTATAGCCTTAGAGAACTTCAAGCGTATCTCGTCATTCCTTAGTACTTCCATATCCCACTTCTTTGCGTACTGATTCCTCCTGAATAATCTTTTAAACTACAGCCTACTATTCATCACTACTACATTGTGATCTGAGTATACATCTGCTCCAGGGTACGGCATACAGTCCAGTATCTGATTTGGAATGTCTGTCTGACCATGATATAATCTAACTGAAATATTCCCTTATCACCCGGCCTTTTCCAAGTATACCTCCTCCTTTTCTGATTCTTGAACAAAGTATTCACTGTTACTAGCCAAAAATTTATTACAGAAGTCAATAATCCTGTTTCCTCTCTCATTCCTTGTCCTATGCCCATATTCTCCTGTAATCTTTTCTTCTGCTCCTTCCCCTACAATTTCATTCCAGTCCCCCATGACTGTTAGATTTTCATCTCCCTTTACGTACTGTATTAACTTTTCAGTATCTTCATATACTTTGTCTATCTCTTCATCTTTAGCTTGTGACGTCGGCATGTATACTTGATCTGAAATCTTTGTATTCTTTTCCTTTCACTCCACTGACCCCTAATATATCTGGATCTAGCCTTTGCATTTGCTTTTTCACATTTTCACCGTTGTCGGTGTTGGTTTGCTGCCGATTCTGATAGCGACGACCCTATCACTGTTCTGTGCACAGTAACACTCTCTCAATCCTACCTTCCTATTCATAACGAATCCCATTCCCGTTATACCATTTTCTGCTGCTGTAGATATCGCCCTGTACTTACCTGAACATAAATACTTGTATTCTTTCCCTTTCACTCCACTGACCCCTGCTATATCTAGATCGAGCCTTTGTGTTTGCTTTTTCAAATTTTCTAGCTTTCCTACAACATTCAAGCTTCTGACATTACACGCCCTGACCCGTAGAACGTTATCCTTCCATTGGTTATTCAGTCTTTTTCTCATAGTCTCCTCCTCTTTGGCAGCCTTCTCCCGGAGATCCGAATGGTAGACTATTCCGGAATCTTTTGCCAATGGAGAGATCATCGTGACATTTTTTCAATTACAGACCACATGCCCTGTGTGTATACGTTATGCGTCTTTATTGCAGTGGTATCCATTACCTTCTGCATCCTCATGCCGTTGGTCGTTTCTGATTCTTCCTCCTTTAGGGGCAGTTTCCCATCCCAAGGTCAGTGCCCTGAACCTCTGTCCTCTCTCCACAGAAAAAGTGAAATTGCATTTGTTCCTTTACAACTAAGTCGATATTATACGCTACAAGCTTATCAATTTCTAATGCTCTAGTGCTCTGAATAGCGTTACGTTTCTATTTTGTTTAAATATAAGGAGAACATCTCAATGTACATCACAAGGGTGGTTATCAGAAAAAGGTGGATCAGGGTTTTGAACTCTGAGATTTTTCCCGTGTTCAGAGCGCCGAAAATCAAGAAAAGGATTTTTTTCCTTTTCTAATCATACGCACTTTTGTCTACGGTGTGTTAACATTTGTATGAAAGGAAAGAGCAAGGAGGAGCTTTGCTGTATGAAAAAAAATTCACCGATGCTAACGTCCTGCTTGGCGAGCGATGACGAAGTGTTTGCGGGTGACATTTGCAAAAGGATTGTCCGAAGACAATGCACCTATTCGCCGTGAGATGCAAACGCGTGCGAATACAAAGCGCGCGTTACGGCACGGAGCTTTCCCGGCTGCTTTTAGTCCCACTGCTCTGCATTGCATGAAATGTTCACGTGACTGTCCACACGGCTCGTACCGATACGATAACGCACCGCTTGTGGAACAGGGATTTTCCAATGTTCACATGTGTGTTGTCGATGCATATCGTGAATGCACTCATGTCCTTTTTTACACACGAGGTGCATTCAAAAACCAATGGGAATTTTTGCTTTACTGGAAACAGTTTTATTTATTCATCTTCATAAATATCGTCCTCTTCAACATAATCCCCATTATGTTTTATACACTTGTGCCAATGCTTTTGCCAATCCATGAAAGACACCTGGAACTATTTCTTCAGGATAACTTTTAGCTCTGTCAGTACATGGTGGTGAAACGACGCCTCTTTAGGGCTTTCTATAGTGTCATAACAGAAAAAAGTCACTCGCGACCACATATACGGAATATGGAGGCTGCAGCATCGTTACAGAATTGTTTTGGCAGTAAATTCACAAAAATCAACAAAGTGTGAGCAGGTGCATTATCGCGTCGCCAAACCCACGAATTGTTTCGCCACAAATCCCGGAGTTTTTTCGTACTGCTTCACGCAAACAGTATTGAACTCCTTATTGAGCTCCTTATTTATATTTCGACCTTGCCAAAATAACTCATGATTCACGGCGCACTATGCTATAAATCGATGAACACAGTGTGTTTATCTTCGCTCTATTGTGACATCCACCAAGTTAGTGCTTCAAGCGTCTCTTAAATTCAAAAGTGTGGTAAGCAGTCATCGAACGAACATCACACTGAAAGTCGCTTTAAACTGAATTAGGCTATTTTTCTAAGTAGGAGCTACAGTTGACACTATGCACTCAAAACAACTGTGTCGCTTTCTACAGTATAATTAGACGTGTATGTGTGAGAACTTTGATAGCGATAAAGAAGCGCCATATCACCTCTGTCAGCTGCATGCTACAATCAGAGAGTTCCGAACAAAGTCCATAACGATAATGGAACATCCGACTGTCACTTTCCCCAGTATCATAAGGCCCCTGACCCCGTTGCCGACACGTCGTTTGCACTTTGAAAAATTCCGGTCGATGCAGAGTTCACACAGATACGCCGAACGGAGACGATACATTCATAGAGCTCAGTTGACGCGAGGAATAATGTCGGATATCTCCAGAACAATTCTTCCAATTCTCGAAATTAACCTGTCATCGAGACCAGGTGTTCCTCAAATCAAAACAGTAAGTCAACAACGGCGATAAGCGTACGAAAGAATGGCTGCAGCGTCTGGACTCAACATGTGTATCTGTGAACTTTCAGTCAAAGAGTAATAACAAAAAAACAAAATAAGCTACCGAACGAGTAATTACGAAGATAAGTAATGAATCTGTTAGTTGTTTCATGTACGGTGAGGACTTCAGTGTCTTGGGCAAGATAGGGAACAAGCAAGTGGTGTTATGACCAGACGATACTTTGAGTGTTCTGGGAGATGGCTCATCTGAACTTCAACATATGAAGGATTAGTTCACTTCACTGCGTGAGCGATAAAAAGATGCACCCTTTGCCACAACGGTGCTCGATAACTTACAACTGGCACTGACTATTAAAGCAGCATTTTATGCGCTAGTTAACAAACTGCTCTCTTGAAGCCCAATGTCCAACATTCACAAAAGTACGTTTGCATCTAAGACTTGAAAACTCTTTACTCCTAATCGACGACGGTGATCGCTTCAGGAGCGATTCGAAGCTCGGCTCTATATTGACCTCTGCGTGGAGGCTCCACTGTGCTGAGACAGGGGGCGTGTCTTCTTCACCCTCTCCCATTCGTCGTTGCGGATTGTAGGGAGACATCGGTAACGTCTGTGCTATCGATGCCCGTTGCCGATTGTGGTGGGGCACCATGATCTCTGGACGATATCACAAGTGGAGACTACCCAGCCGTTGACGAGATGTTGCAGGAAGAACAGCAGATACTACAGCGGACAGTGGGATGTATAATTAAGCGTTAAAAAGTTTTATAAAAATGTATCCATATTCGAAGGGCTGTAGTGTTTCAGTTGTTTGATCTTTATACATTAAGAAAATACTCAAAACACATTTCACACATATGGCTTTTGGCAGAAATTAGTGATTCAGACGTTAGTGATTCAAACACACGTGAATAATTTATGATGCCTTAATTCAAATTTTTACAAAATATTGTTAACAATTCATGCTCATTTGAAAATTTTCTTCTGAGGACGTCGTGATTTACAGTTATGAATGTAACACAGTTCATAGAGCTGGCAACTTATATGGGGTTTATGTTTACTTTTTTCCGTGCATTTTGATTTTCATTCATACACAGAAACAAAATTCTAATGAAATACACTGACAGAAATGGGAAGCGTTACATCCTTAACCACAAGTTCGATACTGGTGGAGATGTTTATCACATAATGGGTATTAAAAGATTAACATTTCATTCTGTTTGTAGTTGATGTCCATTTTCAAAATTCGCTTGAGGTGTGACTCCCAGGAGCACGAGAACACTCTTGTATTCGTTGTGGCATGGAAGGAAACAATCTCTGAATGCCATCTTGCGGGATTTCTTACCATGAGTGAACTACAAAGTTAATGACTCTAGGTAATAAATAAGCGGTCTTGGCAAGCCAGTCAAGGATCAGTACCTTACTCAAAACGTCTCTGCTATGAAATGCTGCGTGCGGTGTTGCATTTTCCTGCTGGAATATGCCATTTGGTACGTCATTCACCAGCGCCGTGTGAACAGAGTTACTATTCTTACCACATCTGGTGAGAACTCTTTAACAGTTACCAAATCAGTTCTATTGTCACACACATACTTCCCCACAACTTGGTACCTATTGTTTGAGAGGCATAGGTATCGTAAACCGCTGCAACGTGGGACGCTTCAGCAGCACATCTAAAGGCATCTGTCTGACCACCACAAAGCGAAGCGAGATTCAGCTCTGGATACTACAGAATGCCACTCAGTTTCCTAGCTGACGCTGGCTCAAGGTCGTGTTAAACTGTTATCTGTGGTATGACGTCAGTGGTGAACGACGCGTGGCAACTCGGAGCTCAACCCGGCTTCCAGCAATCTCTTCCCTATCGCCGAATCTCAGCTGCAGTCATGTCTATTCGTCAGAGTCAGTCCGACAGCCCTACGGCCTCCTGTCACTCTGAATGGGCCCGTGCCTATTCTTATTGCCTCACTGTTATTCTGAATCCATCCCGTCACCACTCTACACTACATCATCTACACCAATATACTGCAAGCTACCTGACCGTGAATGAAAGAGGGTACTTCTGGTTATACTAACTGATGCAGCCTTTCTGTTACACTCCCTCGCATGGCACGCGGGAAGAGTGCTCTGATTCCTCAAACTTTTTCAGCGAGAGGTATGTGGGAGGAAGCGATATTTTGTCAGACTTTTCCCGGAGAGTACTGTCTCGAAATGTCAATAGTAAACCTGTCTCTAATGCACAACACCTCTCTTGTAGTGTTTAGCCCTGCATTTCATTGAGCATCTCTCTAACGCTCTCGCGGTGACTAAACGAATCCGTGACGAAACGCGCCGCTCTTCGCTGGATCTCCTCTATCTCTTCTGTCCTACTTGGTGAGGGTCCGAGGTTGATGTACAATACTGAAGATTCAGTCGAACTAGAGCCCTGGAACCCACTTTTATCGTGGATTAATTACACATACTTAAGATTCTTCCAATGAATCGCAGCCATTCTGGCACCTGCTTTTCCTATTGTTTGTTTTACGTGATTATTCCACTGAAGTTAGCTCTAGGATGTCACTGGATTGTACTACTCATTCTATAGTATTGCAATAGCGCCAGCTGTGTGTTCGATTTACCGAAATGATGCTCCCATGTTGCTCATGCCAATAACGGGACCCCTCCCAAAGTCCCAAATATGGCTGTATGCCGGACGTTGACGCCCAGTGGTCATGTTGTGTTGCTATCTCCACATGACAAGTTCCAGTAATATCAGACACACCCAATAGTCAACATATACTCACGCCGTTCTACATTTGTGAAAATTGTTATTCTGTGCGTTGATACAGTGCGATCGCCGCACGTAAGACCTTCTCGAGTTCCAAGCACAGGCCGTTTGGAGCGTTAGTCCCATGACAGAAGTCGGCATGGTGCCTCTTGTATACAATCCCGATGTAATTTCTGTGTTTCATCGTCAATGTGAAGGTCGAAGGGTTACAGTAAACCTGCAGTGGTGCATTGGAAACTAGTACTGGAGTCCCAAGGATGGTTTCGAGCACAGACCGTTTGAAGCGTTACTCCCTGGATAGAAGACGGCATAGTGCCTGTTGTATTCGATCCCAATGCAATTTCTGTGTTTCATCGTCAATATGAAGGTCCAGTGGCAACAGCGCGTCGTAACATCAAAGTGCTCACAGTGGGGGCGCAACAAGAGGTGCAGCAGTCATACCGTGGAAGTGGACGGAGTCAGTCAGGATTCAGCCTCACGTGATTAAGTCACGTCGTCGCAGCCCCGAAGGGGAGTCGTTTGGTAAGCCTCCTGGAGTACGGAGCAGGTCTCCTCTCAATCGCGACGCTGTTACTGTGGCGGTGTTTACGGAAGACGAACTTTGTCTGCTTACCTGGGCAAGAGTGATGTTTCGCCTAGTTTCCAGAATAAATCATCTAAGTTGTAATTAGTTCCGAAGTTTCATTTGCTAGTTTGTATCTGGGACACAATAAAAATGCATTTCAGTACTGGAAATACTGAAAATTAGGTGGAAACAGACTGAATTTTATTAAACAATAATTTATACAGAATGAGATTTTTGCTCTGCAGCGGAGTGGGCGCTGATATGAAACTTCCTAGCACATTAAAACTGTGGTAAGCACCGAGACTCGAACTCGGGACCTTTGCCTTTTGCAGGCAAGTGCTCTAGCGACTGAGATACCCAAGCACGACTCGCAACCTCCCCCTCACAACTTCAATTCCGCCAGTACCTCGTCTTCTACCTTCACAGAAGCTCTTCTCTGAAAGAAGAATCGCGCTTTGGTAACTCAGTCGGTAGAGTACTTGTCCACGAAAGACAAAGGTCCCAAGTTAGAGTCTCAGTCCGGCACAGTTATAGTCTGCCAGGAAGTTTCAACATTTTATATAGGCATAGAAACACTGGAGTATCAGTTCGGTGGCGTTTGGACAAGATGTTAATGGTGAAAAATTTTCTATTTCGGTCAATTTGTGATCCGACGACGCTAGTGGCTAACAAAAGTGAGTGATGCATCTCACTCATCCATCAAGGAATTTCTTACTTAGTTCAGGTATTCTCCGTCAGACAGAAACTGTAATGTCTGTAATGGGCACAGTTACCCAACAGCTTCGAGCCGTGCTCACTCCGAACTATGCGTTTCCTTGAACTTGGCTGTCTGTCTTTGGTTTCCGGCTGTTGTTGATATTTGCACCGTCTACCATCTTTCGTCTTGTGCGTATAGTTTCCGGCTAGGGTCTGTGCGGGCAGACGGTCGGTTGGAGCGGTCCAGGGAGGATATCTCCGTGCAGCGCAGTCGGCTGGGTCCGCTTGCGGTCCCTGTGCAGTGTCAGAGGGTGTGTGGAGCTGTCCGATCGCTACGAGCTTCGTGGCTCACCAACCCAGGACGTCAAAGTTGAGTGGTGTTTTAATTACCGAAGTCATGTCCATTCATGCTGTGTCGTTCGTTTTAGTGGTTCGCTGTTGGGGAGCTTTTCCTGTGAGCAACACCGAGTGGTTGTAGTGGTGAAATCGAGCCGCCATGCAGTGGAATTAACTAGATTGGTTTACTACAATTCAAGTGCACAAACGCAATTTTCTGCCTTGTGGTCGTTAATGTTCTGGTTACCTGCCCTGGCCACTGACGTAAATTCAGGCAGTGTTCCATTTTGGTGGAGTTAAATATATTACCTTATTTCGAATTCAAGTGTACCAGCGGAATTTTCTGCCTTGTGGCCGTTAGTGTTCCGGTTACCTGCCCAGGCCACTAACGTAATTTCAGGCAGTGTCCTTTCCTCTCCTGTTGTCGTTGCCCTACACGGTGTGTAGTTTGGACAGGTTAATACATACTTCATTGTGGATAATCACGTCTGCAACAATTTGGTCTTTGAGTTTTCATGTACTGATTGGTGGCTAGCAAGTCGTTTGGTCGGTCGGTCTGTGACTGTCTCTTGGTTGGGTTACCGTCAGATCAAGTATAGTTGGGCCCACCACCTGTCTAACCTAAGTGAACGTTAATGTTTCGAGGGCAGGCCCACCTCCCCCCCCCCCCCCCCCCCCCGAAGGCGTCTCTCTCTTATGGGTGTTTAATGGTCAGATGGTAATCTATTGTAGCCAATGCTTTTAAAAAAATTTATTGTGATTTATGTAAATCAAGGGCCTTCAGCCCATATAAGTAACTTTGAGATCCGCCAAGTGGATATTTTGCTGAAAGTTACTGTTGTTGTACTATCTTTTCATTTAGTGCGCTGTGAGCCACTTAAAACTTAAACCTTTAAGGTATTTTGAATTTTTGGAAAATCAATTGTGGGCCTTCAGCCGCTTAAAACCTTATTCTTAACTTTACTTATTGTCGTTGCGTTGCTTTTTCGTTAGGTGTGCTTTTGGCCACTTAAAACTTAAAGGTTTAAGGTATTTTGAATTTTTAGAAAATCAACGATGGGCCTTCAGCCGCTTAAAGCCTTATTCTTAAAATTTCCCCTTAAGCGAAAACATTGCGGTCTTCTGCTTTAAAAGATTATGGTGATATATTTTAAAATTTTAAAATTCATTTGTGGCCTTTAGTCATTTGTATTGCACCTTGTTTATGTTTGTTCTATCCACAATTTTAACTGCGTGTCTTTTTGAAATTTATCTTGTTTGGAGGTCTTGAATTTTGAAACTCGTAGTTGTGAAGGTTCGGCTATGAGCCGTTTTGGTTTAAATGTGCTATTAAATTACAATACATTACGATTTTGATGTGAAACTGACCGCCTCCTTATTTAGCCCTTTCCACAATCTTAATCACCTGTTCTGCTCTACGGGATTAGGGGGCGAACCAAACTTAATTCCAGATTCACCATTCGCTTGAAGCTGTTCCACAAGTTGAGAGTAAAATGATATAAGCAAAGGTGATTCAACATTCGTCTCACTTTGTATGCAGGACACAGACACATGTAAAATTTTTCACATGCTTCTAGTAAAGATCGCAGTGTATAGGCTGTAAGTAGGCTGTTTATGTTTTCTCTATGTAAGTAGGCTGTTTATGTTTTCTCTATGTAAGTAGGCTGTTTAGGTTTTTTTATTGGTAACGCCACCTCCGTATGAAAATCACTGGCTGTGCTGTGTGCAGTCTGTGGCTGCTTTGCATTGTTGTAATACTCGCCATTGTAGTGTTGGGCAGCGGCAGCTGGATGCGAACAGCGCGTAGCGTTGCGCGGTTGGAGGTGAGCCGCCAGCAGTGGTGGATGTGGGGAGAGAGATGGCGGAGATTTGTAATTTGTCATGAACTGATATATATATTATGACTTGTGATGATATTAAGGTAAATACATTGTTTGTTCTCTATTAATATCTTTCATTTGCTAACTATCCCTATCAGTAGTTAGTGCCTTCCATAGTTTGAATCTTTTATTTAGCTGGCAGTAGTGGCGCTCGCTGTATTGCAGTAGCTTGAGCAGCGAAGATTTTTGTGAGGTAAGTGATTTGTGAAAGGTATAGTTTAATGTTAGTCAGGGCCATTCTTTGGTAGGGAATTTTGAAGGTCAGATTGCGTTGCGCTAACAAAATATTGTGTGTCAGTTTAAGCACAGTCATATATAAATTGTTTAAAGGGGACGTTTCACATGTCGACCCTTAGCCTAGGATACCTCACTGGAATCTTCTGATTTTTCTTGTAGTTTGTGTAATTAGTGTAGATTTTGCGTAATTGTAGAGAGAATCTCCTTTGTAGTTGTAGCCTTTCATTGTTGTACAGTAAAACAGTTGTGGCATGCATGTAGATTTGCACCAAGTATTTCGCAGCTGCGCTGGCAATTAAGTAGACATTATTTCCATTGCTATGTTATTTTATTTTGCTCTTCAAATTGTGCTTTTCTGTGTTATCGTGTGAAATATTGTGACAATTATGGCGTGTGAAAAACGTAAAACTAGGCTCCAAAGTAAACTGAGAAATAATAGTGACGACGAGCGCAGCTTATCAGCGCCGCAGAGTAATGAATTAACTGATGTTCAAAGTAGTAATTTGGTAACTGTGCACAGGGAAATGGAGCGGGCGTCAAACAATGGCGTGGACAGTGAAACAATTAGTGAAGAGGGAAGCATTATCGATCGATCGGTCGGCAATAGCTCTCCTCAGGAAGCCGAAATGACACGACACGATCTCGCAAATACTGTAGATTCAGGTTTTGGATCCTCACCGTTTTCTCAAATAAGTCAAGAGACATTTTCTGCTTGTCAAAATGTGAATGTTTCCGGTGTAAATTCACTGCCGAAAAGCACTGAGGAACATGTTTCAGACACCAATGCATTGTTATTACAATTAATACAACAAATGGGACAAACACAGCAAAGCTTCAAAAGTTAGACACAGTGGAATAAAATCTTAAAAAGTTAGACACAGTGGAACAAAATCTTAAAAAGTTAGACACAATGGAGCAACACCAGAGACAAACACAGCAACAGTTAGACACAATGGAACAACACCAGAGACAAACACAGCAACAGTTAGACGCAATGGAACAAAATCTTCACATCACACTTGAACTAACACGTGAAGATTTAACTACTGAGTTACATAACATTGAATCGAAATGTCAAAAAGTCTGTAATGACGTAAAAACACAAATTTGTGAGCATTTTCAACCTATTTTTTCGCGGCATGAAAATGCATTACAGAATCACGAAGCAGCCATAAAAGAACTGCAAGCCATTGTTCATGAAAATCATGAGACCTTGTGGGCCAAAATTGACTCAGTTGCATCTACCGATTCGGTTACGCAACTTGCAATAACTCAGGAAAACTTAAAGGACACAGTAGATTCGATTTCAACACAAATGGACATTCTGAAACTTGGTTCAGAAAAACACACTGAGGAAATGTGTTCACTATCGGAGAAAGTAGCCGAACTTTCGGATCAGGTCACTAACTTATCTACAAAGGTAGATGATGATCTGAATGACACAAGACCTGTAGCCTTCACTGACACTGAAGAGTGCGAACAAATTAGGAAATTCAAACAAAATCAGAATCAGATTAATACGCAACACCAAAGAGAAATCCGGGAAGTACAAGATCAGCTGACACAGTTAATACAAGAATTACGTATTTCAGAGGATACTCGGGCCCCAATACGGGAAGAGGGACACAGAAATGCGGAACAGCCACAAAATAATAACACAGGGCATTTCGGAAGTTATGAAAGAAATTGGCAATGTGCACCGAATTTTGAGATGGAACGGCCGACACGACCTAACAATGACCGATATGCGACTCGCCGACATGATGATTTTGACTATAAGCTGTTCATTACTACACGTAAATTCAAAACATTTAAGAATTCTGGCAACGACATTCATCCACAAGCATGGCTCCATCAATTCTCTCATTGTTTTCCTCCCAACTGGTCATTGGAGCACAGATTAGAATTTATGTGTGGCTACTTAGAGAATGAACCAGCTGTAAGAATGCGATCGGTCATTCACGATTGCCACAGTGAAGGAGAATTTTACCATGCCTTCCTCTCAGCATATTGGTCTCAAGCCACACAAGACCGCGTAAAACATGGCATCATAATGATGAAACATTTCGAACAATCTGAATTCTCCAGTCTTGTGAAATATTTTGAAGACATGTTGCACAAGAATCAGTACCTGTCAAACCCATACAGCCCCTCAGAACTCATCCGCATTTGCTTAATCAAATTACCTGAACATTTACGACATATTATTTTGGCAGGACGTTGCAAAGACGACATTGAAGCTTTTCAGGGACTGTTACAAGAACTGGAAAGTGACACTGACAATCGCGGAACACAGGAGCACAACAATTACAGATCACATCAGTCGCAATTCCGCGATGAAAGAAATAATAACTGGACGCGACAAGGCTATTCTCACAACACAAATCGTGACCGAAATAGACACCACCCGTATTACAACCGTTGGCAGAGTAGTGGTAATGACTATCACAGAGACAATAAGAGAAACAGACAATATGGGAACCAAAATAAATACTATCAAGGGAGGCAGAATAATTTCAGACGCAACAGTTCGGCGCAGAGTTACGATTCAGGGAGAAATTCTCCACCACATGACCGACAAACAAGAAACTATGTAAACTACCGACAAAACGACAGACGTGAATTTCATCAGAACTGGCGGGATTCTAACAGAGCTGGGCCCTCTCGGCAAGGCGAATTCGTAGAAGTTAGGTCTCCTAATCCCAATAACGACGCGCGCCAACAAAGGGACAGACAATGACTCGCACCGCAGGCAGCCGCGTGCGGCCGCTGGCTCAGGGAAAAATAACATAGACGCTAACCTTGTGAAAAATTCCAGTATTCTTTACTGACGTATACTGCATGATAATTGCGTTCAAGCTGAAATTCTGAGTACCTTGAAGAGTAAAGGATTGCACCACATTTCACATGTAAAACCGATTATTGAAAGATAATCTGCTTTTTTAACTTTGTCATTGCCATAAAACTTTTCACTTTACATTACTAATATGCTGTGTCAGACTTAAGAAACTGTTAACATACAACTATGTTTGAAGTTAAATATCCAGTCTAGAACCTAGGGAACATTTTTAAACAGAAATTACGAATGCATTGTTATAGTGAACAGACGACACAGTGTTGTATTTGTACATTCTTGCTTGTTTGTTGCACAATTACGTAACGACTATAAGGCTCACATACTTAGAACATTTACCAGTACTGCTAATGAGATTTTAATGCAACATTTTGGTTTATTTGAAAATACATTCTGAATTTAATGTGCTTTCTGAGAGATACCAGATGACACAGAGGTTAGTTTATGTGACAGCTACACGATTTTTATCACGACGCTACTAATGAGTGACAATTTACAATGTTGCTTTTGCGGTGTATCTGTTTTATATCTGCACAGTTTTCTGTTTTATTCTGGAAAGTAAAACATGTTTTAGTAGTAACTTTTGTGGTATAGCCACAATGAGATTGCCTTTTCCGTAGCACAACAATACGTTACAGCACAGTACTTTCCTCATCACGGCAATAAGCGTAATAACTAAGACATTTATACGCAAAGCATTTCACTTTTGTGTATTATGAGGTAAGTACATTGGCTTCTGCAGAACTTAGCTTTCGGAGGACGATAACTACGACACTTCCACAGAGATTATGTTACAAGACGAACAGTTTAGCGCTACAGTACACGTATTTGAGTGATCAATTTTATACTTAAAACATTTATTTTTAAAGATTTTTGAATTACAAAGAAAGTTTTCAGTGATACATTTCATTTCATTGCTGTAATGTGTAACACCTGAGGGTATAATTACATTAATCCTCAGGGGGGTACATGCTTACTTTGTGTACCATGTGTGTGGCAACCACAAGGAACCCTAGCTAATATGGTATTTTGCTTATACAACTTTACACATCGGTACCATATTTCTCTAACACATAATTACACAGCTATCTGATCATGTAACTGAGAGAGACAAACATTTATTTTACTATATCAGTGACAGATGTTTACGCAATACACAGTTGGGTAACTTCACACTTATGAAACTGTATTTTGTCTGTACTTTGTAAACTGTTCATATTTTTTCGGAATCATTGTGATACTATGAGAGCTTTGAATGATGTATTTGGTAAGGGAGCATGATTTTAAAGTACGTTTGAGGTAGATGACACTATTGAAATGAGCAGAGAATTTTTTTTACGTTTTGAAATTATTGGAGGAAGCTACGACGATTTTGAGATTTGACTGAAGTGTTATGATGTTATTATTACGACGACGATGTGTATTATGTTGTTGAGGAATGTTTATTATGCTACGTATTTCTCATGATGAAATATTGAAGAAGTGTCGACGAATATGTATATGTATAATGAGGTAAGGAATAATGAGTAGTGTTTAAGGACTCTGATTTATGAAAAGGATGTTGGAAACTGAGAATCGTACTTTAAGAGTTATGAAATGTGTGTGTAAATGTGTGACTGTATCACAATGCTGACGAATATTTTATTTGGACACTTATATTTATAGGATTTTCTTTCTACAGAATTGCAACGCTAATTCTTGACCTGTGAAATATTTCTATGTGAGACTGTCACTGTAGCGGAAACTGCTGTCGTAAATATTTCCGTAAAAAAGTTAAGTGACCACCTGCACGTAATGCGTCGCGGGCACCCAGCTGTGTCAGACGCCTGGAGAAAAAGCCATTATTGCGAGCCCTTTTCAGCGGCACAGGTAGAACAAAAAAAGGGGAGGCCATTATCCTCAGAAATATTCTTACATCTGCAAACCTGATAATGACAAGTATCTTTCTACGAGAGTTGAGAGCTACTAACTTATGAAATGTCACATGACTACTGAATGATATTTTTATGCTTTGCTTTTCATAGTTGCTTATTTCATTTGATATCTGTTTTCCAGCTGTGTTACAGCATTAGTTTTATAAAATAAACTTAGATGCATTTGCTAATGTGAACACTTTCTGTCAACAGATCTATTAAATAATTATTTTATGATCCACATTCTTTAAAAAAGGAGGACTTGAAAAGGAAAGAACAATAAGAAGGAACTAGTAACAGTAACACATAATTTTCTTTTCAAGTACTTGGTAATTTCTTTTGTAGAATAAATTGTGATGCATCACTCTAATGTTAAGATGTGACATAGGTATTAGACATGGCCATTTTAGTGTAATATTTTTTCTGCTTGCGCTATGTCATGTTTAGGTATAAGTTGCTGCTGTTTGCCAGGCATAGTGTTATTGAATTTGACTTTTGCTAATTTATACTGTAGCTTGCTTTGCAATTTTCCATTTTTTTCATTGCTGTTTATAATAATTGTTTTACGTGCTGCTGCATTGCCTCGTCCCTTAGTTTAGCATCTGAGCTCAGTAGATTTAAGTTAGCTTAAGAGGGGGTAGACTATATGAGAAACTGACTATGGAGAATAGGTAAAGAATGCATTGCGAAGTTATATAAAAAGGATTTGGGCCCAAATGAGTATTGTACAATCAGAAATAATTATTTTGAAAGAAATATTAACAGAATACAGAAAGCATGCTTGGATAAGATTTTTTTGGTGGAAGCAAAGGTTGAAATAAGACGAAAGATCTATAGAATGAAGTTTTGGGATGGACTGCAGTACCAAATGTTACACTGAAAACGAACCCTGTCCTTTCCTATTGGTGTTATCCCACTATATGTTTGTGTACCCTTGTGTATTTGTTTTCTTCCTGACTCTGTGTAGTTTCATAGAATTTTTTCTTCTATTAATATTAAGCTACATTCACTATGATGAGGAATACTGTTATCCTCAAATATAATTGGCACTAATGATATGTTATTTACTTTGTAAAGATGTTAGACATTATTCATTCTGTTTAAATGCTCATGTGTGAAGTTGATGTTTCGCAAGTTATTCTGATCTTCTATGTATGTACTCATGTCATAATTCCTGTAACACTGACGTATATGTCTATTTCTATTCTTTTGTAAAGCCTGTACTACAAATGTTATCTGTATTGTTATGTTTTTAATGATGTGTTTTGTACCTTTGTTATTGTATTCTCATGTTATAATATTGTAATTGAGACCACTTCATCAAATTAAGTAACTTGTAAGTTACATTTCACTGCACACGTTTCTGTTGGTCATAGTATATGGACAATATGTGAGAAGTAGGGACTGTTAGTGTTTGCACGTGTGTTAATAATTCAGCAAGGGACTGGATAACAGCATTGCTGGTTCTAAGGACAATTCCAAAAACTTTGTGAGTGCACAAGTGGTGGTTTATGGACTTGCTATATTCTCCGCAAGACTCTTCGATGGTGAATGTGCACCTGCACAATCGCAACAGATGGCTGCTGGCTATCTCTACAAGGACTACAGTGGGTCTGCATCTATGATGACCCACCAACGCCATTATTTCTACAAGGACTGCAGTGGGTCTGCACCTCTGGTGGCCCACCAATACCACAATCTCTACCAGGACTCCAGTGGGTCTGCTCTGTGATGACTTACCTACCAATACTTTCCAAAATTTCGACTGACTCTGCTGTGGGTTTGCTCTGTTGTGGCCCATTACCTGCATGCATGTCTTTCCGTTGGAAGGACAACACTACTTCTTCAAGACTGCATGGAAATCCACTACTTCTGTGTGCATTTGCTTCTACTGCTCAGACTTTGAGAAAAACACTAATTTCACCGTAACAAATGATCAGGACTGTCTTTATGGACTGTGACAAAATTTTAGCTTTTGACCAACGTTGTATCAATAAGTGTGTGCATTTGATATCTTTGTTATTGTAATTATGAAAAATTTTTTTCAAATCTGTATTGGGCACTGCCCAAACCAATTTGTAAAAATTTTTGTGGGGAGCATGGGGGCTATGTAAGTAGGCTGTTTATGTTTTCTCTATGTAAGTAGGCTGTTTATGTTTTCTCTATGTAAGTAGGCTGTTTAGGTTTTTTTATTGGTAACGCCACCTCTGTATGAAAATCACTGGCTGTGCTGTGTGCAGTCTGTGGCTGCTTTGCATTGTTGTAATACTCGCCATTGTAGTGTTGGGCAGCGGCAGCTGGATGCGAACAGCGCGTAGCGTTGCGCAGTTGGAGGTGAGCCGCCAGCAGTGGTGGATGTGGGGAGAGAGATGGCGGAGATTTGTAATTTGTCATGAACTGATATATATATTATGACTTGTGATGATATTAAGGTAAATACATTGTTTGTTCTCTATTAATATCTTTCATTTGCTAACTATCCCTATCAGTAGTTAGTGCCTTCCATAGTTTGAATCTTTTATTTAGCTGGCAGTAGTGGCGCTCGCTGTATTGCAGTAGCTTGAGCAGCGAAGATTTTTGTGAGGTAAGTGATTTGTGAAAGGTATAGTTTAATGTTAGTCAGGGCCATTCTTTGGTAGGGAATTTTGAAGGTCAGATTGCGTTGCGCTAACAAAATATTGTGTGTCAGTTTAAGCACAGTCATATATAAATTGTTTAAAGGGGACGTTTCAAGGCTAAAGAATTGCTTCTTTTCCAAAACACTCTGTTCTATCGCATGTTCCAAAGAATTGTGTGGTCTGCAAATAGTAGGTGTCTCATGGTTTTTGACTGCAAATACGAGTAAACTCTTTTGAATTCCGTAACCTGCTGTTCCTAAACTTTTTACGTGAGTTCTAAATAGGAAACACAGCACTTCAATTTCAAAACTCACTAAGAAATACTATGACGGCATATTCTTCATATTTACAACTTGTACACTGCCCATTCACATAAATATTCCCACCTCCCAATGGCCTGAATAACTACCTTTCACAGCGCAGACCTCTATGAAAGGGACATGAAGAGTGTCAGTGATCTGAAAGTACTGGCACGGACTCCAGTACCGCGTCCAGCTGCGCGAGGTGTGTCGGTTGAGAATCCATCACGTGAACGGGACAATCGAAGTGGTTCCACAGTTACGCGAGAGGGTTTAAATGCGAGGATATTGGTGGTCAGTGGAGTAGGATAAATTCATCGTGGTGCTCTTCGAACGACGCAGGCACGATGTGAACTGTGTGACACGTTGCATTGTCTTGACGGTGGAGGCTATCGTGCAGATGAAAAACCAACTGCATATAGAGGTGGACATGGTCTCTATAGATGTATACTTGTGTTGGTCCATAGCGCCTTCTAGAATGAGGAGATCACCCAGGGAATGCCACTAAAGCATTTCCCAGACCATAAGGCTCTCTCGTCCGGTCTGGGCGCTTCCAACGATTATTGCAAGGTTTTCAGAGATTCACGCCGAACACGTCAATTGGCCATCCGTCATCTCGAAACGCCACCTGTCGCCCCCCTGTAGACGCCCAGTTGCAGTACTGGCGCGCGAATTCCAGCCTACGGCACCGATGAACTGCAGTGTTCATGGGTGCATGGACTATGTGCTTGCTGCAGGCACTCATACGCAGCAACATTCGGCGATCGGTCGTTGAGGAGACGCAGTTGGTAGCCGCCTGGTTCGTCTAGAGGGCCAGTGGCCCAGGAGCTGCACGTCTTCTTGCCCGTACACGTCTCCGCAGCCGACGTTCACCACTGCGAGCTATGACCCGTGGTGCACCAGTTTCCTCGTCACCAGTTTTGGATAGAGCTATTTTTCCCGTGCACGTCTACTCTAACCTCGGCAGCTTGCGAACAGTGATCGGACTTACTCGTTTCTGAGAAGCTTTCACCCGCGGGCCGAAAGCCAGTCATCATGCCCTTTTAGACTTCAAATAACTCGCTCCCTTTCCGTATTACGACAACGACTGAATTGTTTTCCGCGTCCCTCCAACATGCTTCATATACCGTCCACTGCTAGTGTTGCCATCTGCCGTCTGCGAGTGTTTATTGCACGTTGACGCCGGACATAGGCGGTGGTCACGTCAATGTGCGTAGCCCGTGTATTGCCATCGACAGACTTCTTGAAATGATAAGTATGGATCGATTCTGACATGAAAGAAACGAAAGTAACGGGATACCTGCAAGCATTAGCATTCCTCTTCCGGGGTTTGGAGAGTCGCGGTGGCCGCAAATCGAACGACGAGGGCTGGTGTGCCGACCAGCCTCGATGTGGTTTTTAGATGGTTGTCCACATTCTACTAGGGGAATATCGGAATGATACCCACGTGTCCCCTCAGTTATACGATTCGCAAACTTTGCGAAAACGTTCGCGCAATCTCACACGGGAAAATGATAAACACAGACAGTTCCAGTAGACAAATTCGGTTGGGGGGGAGGGGGAGGGGGGGGGGGGGGCATCTGGCCACCCTCTACCACAGAAATTGCACAATTCAGTAATAAACATACCGACTACATGGAGATACGGAGCAGGAACGAGAAAGGAGACGGATCAAAGTGGCAAAGCGCGCTACTAAGCTCACCCTGAGCCCTCTCTATCCTCAAACGCGCGCCCACAGAAGCCCACAAGTAGTATGATAGCAGCACGTAAGGCGGTACATCTACATGGATACTCTGCAGATCACATTTAAGTGCCTGGCAGACGATCCGTCGAACAACCTTTACAATTCTCTATTATTTCAGTCCCATATAGCGTGCAGAAAGATCGTACACCTATGTCTTTCCGTGCGAGCTCTGATTTCCCTTATTTTATCGTGGTGATCGTTTCTCCCTATATAGATCGGTTTCAACAAAATATTTTCCCATTCAGAGGAGAAAGTTTGTGATTGGAATCAAGATTCCGTCGCAACGAAAGACGCCTTTCCTTTAATGATATCCAGCCCAAATCCTGTATCATTTCTGTGACACCCTCTCCCATATTTCGCGATAATACAAAACGTGCTGCCCTTCTTTGTTTTCGGTGTACTCCGTCAGTCCTATCTGGTAAGGATCCCAGACCGTGCAGCAGTATTCTAAAAGAGGACGGACAAGCGTAGTGTATAAAGTCCCCTTAGTAGATCTGTTAGATTTTCTAATTGTTCTGCCAATAAAACGCAGTGTTTTGTTAGTCTTCTCCCACAACATTTTCTATGTGTTACTTCCAATTTAAGTTGTTCGTGATTGTAATACCTAAGTATTTAGTTGACTTTACGGCTTTTACATTAGATTGATTTATCGTATAACCGAAGTTTAACAAATCCCTTTCAGCACTCATGTGGATGACCAAACACTTTTCTTTATTTAGGGTCAACTGCCAATTTTCGCACCATTCAGATATCTTTTCTAAATAGTTTTGAAATTTTTTTGATCTGATGACTTTATTAGTCGATTAACGACAGCATCATCTGCAAACAACCTAAGACGGCTGCTCAGATTGTCTCCCAAATCGTTTATATTGATAAGGAACAGCAAAGGGCCTATAGCACTTCCTTGGGGAACGCCAGAAATCAGTTCTGTTCTACTCTATGACTTTCCGTCAATTACTATGAACTGTGACCTCTCTGACAGGAAATCACAAATCCAGTCACACAACTGAGACGATGTTCCATAAGCACGCAATTTCACTAGGAGCCGCTTGTGTGGTACAGTGTCAAATGCCTTCCGGAAATCCAGAAATACGGAATCGATCTGAAATGCCTTGTCAATAGCACTCAACACTTCATGTGAATAAAGAGCTAGTTGTGTTTCACGGGAACGATGTTTTCTAAACCCATGTTGACTGTGTGTCAATAGACAGTTTCCTTCGAGGTAATTCATAATGTTTGTGTTGTGTCTAGACAAGACAGCCTAGACACAATGAGAGGAAGCCGAAGGCACGCGCTAAGCCAAAGCAGGGTGCGTGAGGTCTGAAACAGGATACGTTATGAATGCTATAAAGAAAAGTACGTAGCTTCTGGAATACTTAACTTTAATCCATCCTTTTGGTACATCTGGAGATTGTGGCGATACAAGCAATGTTACTAATGGCGCCTTGCTAGGTCGTAGCCATTGACTTAGCTGAAGGCTATTCTAACTATTGGCTCGGCTAATGAGCAAGGCTTCGTCAGTGTAGTCGCTAGCTATGTCGTACGTACAACTGGGGCGAGTGCTAGTCCGTCTCTCGAGACCTGCCTTGTGGTGGCGCTCGGTCTGCGATCACACAGTGGCGACACGCGGGTCCGACATGTACTAATGGACCGCGGCCAATTTAAAGCTACCACCTAGCAAGTGTGGTGTCTGGCGGTGACACCACAGTTTGAACGCAATATATTTTCTAAACTGCTGCTGCATATCGGCGTTAACGATATGGGTCCATAATTTTGTGGATTACTCCTACTACCTTTCTAGAATATTGGTGTGACCGGTGCAACTTTCCAGTCTTTGGGTACGGATCTTTCGTCGAGCGAACGAATGCATATGATTGTTAAGTATGGAGCTAATTAATCAGCAAACTCCGAAAGGAACCTAATTGGTAAACAATCTGGACCAGAAGACTTGCTTTTATTAAGTGTTTTGAGTTGCTTCACTACTCCGAGGATATTTACTTCTACGTTACTCATGTTGGCAGCTGTTCTCGATTCGAATTCTGGAGTATTTACTTCGTCTTCTTTTGTTAAGGCATTTCGGAAGACTGTGTTTAGCAACTATGCTTTGGCAGCACTGTCTTCGATAGTGCACAGAAGGCATTGATTGTTTCTTGCCGCTAACATACTTCACATACGACCAGAATCCCTTTGGATTTTCTGCCAGGTTTCGAGACAAAGTTTCGTTGTGGAAACTGTTATAAGCATCTCGCATTGAAGTCCGCGCTAATTTTCGAGCTTGTGTAAAAGATCACCAATCTTGGGTACCTTGCATCTGTTTAAATTTGGCATGTTTGTTTCGTTGCTTCTGCAACAGTGCTCCAACCCGTTTTGTGTACCAAGGGAGATCGGGTCCGTCGTTTGTTAATTTATTTGGTATTAATTTCTCAATTGCTGCCGATACTATTTCTTTGAATTGAAGCCACATCTGGTCTACACTTATATTATTAATTTGGAATGAGTGGAGATTGTCTCTTAGGAATTCGTCAAGTGAATTCTTATCTGCTTTTTTGATAGGTATCTTTTCGTTTAGTTTTGGAGGATTTGGGGATTACAATATTCAATCTCTCTACGACAACCCTGTGTTCACTAATCCCTGAATCCGTTTTGATGCTCGTTATTAACTCAGGATTATTTGTTGCTAAGATGTCAAGTGTGTTTTCACACCCGTTTACTATTCGCATGGGATCATGGACTAACTGCTCGAAATAATTTTGAGAGAATGCGTTTAGCACAATTTCGGATGATATTTTATGCGTACGTCCTGAATTAAACATGTACTTTCGCCAACATATCGAGGGTGAATTAAAGTCACCACCAACTATTATCGTATGAGTCGAGCACGTGTTTGAAATCAAACTCAAGTTTTCTTTGAACCTTTCAGCAGCTGTATCATCTGAATTGGGAGTTCGGTAAAAGGATCTTGTTATTATTTTATTCCGGTTTCCAACAATGACCTCTGCCCATACTAACTCACAGGAAGTATCTACTTCATTTTCGCGACAAGTTAAACTACTTCTAACAGCAGCAAACACGCCACCGCCAACCGTGTTTAGCCTATCCTTGGGAACGTCGTTAGGTTCTTCGCAAAAATTTCGGCTGAGTTTATACCCGACTTTAGCCAGCTTTCAGCGCCTATAACGATTTGAGCATCAGTGCTTTCTATTAGCGTTTGGAGCTCTGGTACTTTCCCAACACAGCTACGATAATTTACAACTCTTATACCAATGGTTCCTGCATCTACGTTCTTCTTGTGTTCAGCCTGCTCTCTTTGTGACTGAGGCCCTTCTTGTGTTTTCCCGAGACCCATAACCTAAAAAAAGACCCCAGTCCACACAGCCCCTGCTACCCGTATAGCCACCTCCTGCGTATAGTGGACACCTGACCTATTTAGCAGAACCCGAAACCCAACCACCCTTTGGCGCAAGTCGAGGAATCTGCAGCCTACACGGACGCAGAACCGTCTGAGCCTCTGATTCAGACCCTTCAATCGGTCCTGTAGACTATGCTGCAAATGGTCTGCTCTGCTTTCATCTTGCAAGCAAGACTGGCAGCCTTTACCACTTCTGTTAGCCGCTCGAATCCAGAGGGAATCTCTTCTGATCCAAAGTGAGACACATCACTGGGACAGACGTGAGCAACCACCTGCAGTTGGCTGCATCGTGTGCTCTTCATGGCATCCGGGAGGACCCTTTCCACATCTGTAATGACTCCACCCGGTATGGACACGGAGTGCACATTGGTTTTCTTACCCTTCTTGTCAGCCAAGTCCCTAAGGGGCCCCATAACGTGCCTAACGTTGGAGCTCCCAACTACCAATAGTCCCACCCTCTGCAATTGCCCGGATCTTGCAGGCTGAGTGGTTTCCTCTGAAACAGCATCTGGCTCAGTGACAGTGTCAGCCACAGACAGCACCTGGAACCTGTTTGTCAGACAAGCGGTCTCACTCATGACGCTAAGCACTGACAGCCAATATCTGCTAATGCTCAATTTCCATAATCTCTACCTTATGTTCCACACATCTCTCTGTGACTGTTTACAGAATCGACGCATTTCTCAGTAAATAAGGGGCTGCTTTCTGTCTATCGACTTGAAGGCTCCTTCTTGCATTACTGTAGTACAACCTTACGGGGTCCACACTTGATGAGTTATCTCCGATAGTTGCTCTGGTACTTGTTTCTGTTACTGTAGTTGTATTTGGACTATTTGTTAGCTCTTTACCAACAGATGAAAAAGGACAACTGGTGAAATTCAGTGAATAGGAAATGTGACATAAATTACAGTGCAACTGGGCGACATACCAGAGGAACGAATCCGATTCAGGTCTGAAAAATTTCTATCTCTCTCACCCATATTAATTTTAAATAAGATTTAAATACACTTTAACAATAATAAAGGCGGACCACGAAGGAATTATTCAAATGAGACGTACATCTTGAAGGAAGTAAATGGTTACATTTTCAGAAAAAAATTATCGTTTCAACAGAAAGAGCTTCTCAAATTGAGCAAATCAATAACACGTTGGTCCGTCTCTGGCCTTTATGCAGACAGTTATTTGGCTTGGCATTGATTTATGGAGTCACTGGATGCCCTGGGATGTCATGCCATATTGTGTCCAATTGGCCCATTTCATTGTGAAAATCCCGAGACGGTTGGAGGGCCCTGTCTGTAACGCTCCAAACATTCTCTGTTAATTAGAGGTTCGGTGGCCAAGGTAGGGTTTGACAAACACGAAGACAAGCAGTGGAAACTCTCTCCATGTGGCGGGCGTTATATTGGTGAAATCAAAGTCCGGATGGCTTGCCATGAACGGCAACAAAATGGAACATAGGATATCGTGGACGTAGGGCTGTTCTGTAAGGATGCAACGGATGGCAACCAAAGGGCTGCCGGTACGAAAAAAAATGGCACCCCAGACTGTCTCTCCTTTGTGTCGGGCTGTATGGCACACGAAGTCAGGCCGGTGTCCCACCACTCTCCACGGCGTCTCCATACGCGTCTTCACTGGTCCGCTGGGCTCGGTGCGAAGTGGGACTCGTCACTGAAGACAGTCTACTCCAGTCAATGAGATTCCAGGACGAAGACGTGTCTGGAGGTGCCCCAGACAGTGGTGAGATATCAGTCTGACTGTCGGCTGCTATCGGCCCAACAGCCAGGAGTCATGGATCTGGCGTGCCATTTCTTTCCACAGCAGCATGCCTTTGGTTGTCATCCACAGCGTCCTTACAGCACAGCAGTACGTCGACGATATTCTACGCGGACTTTTTGTTGCCGTTTATTGAAAAACGTGCTGGACATACGTCTCAGAAAGATAATGCCCGCCCGCACACAGCGAGAGTTTCTACTACTTGTCTTTGTATTTGACAGATCTGTTTTTGATCAGCAAGGTCGAGCATTTCTCCCAAGCTGAGAACGTTTGGAGCATTATGGGCGGCGACCTCCAACCAAGTCGGGATTTTGACGATCAAAAGCGCCAATTGGACAGAATTTTGCACGATATCCCACGGGAGGACATCCAGCCACTGTGTCAATCAGTGCCAAGCCGAATAACTGCTTGCATTAGGGTCAGAGGTGGAGCGAAACGTTATTGATTTGCTCGGTTTGTGAAGCTCTTTGTCTTAAAAATCATTCAATTTTTCTGAAGTTGTTATCATTTCCGCGCGACAGCCACGGTCGTAGGTTCGAATCCATCCTCGGGCATGGATGTGTGTGATGTTCTTAGGTTAGTTAGATTTAAGTAGTTCTAAATTCTAGGGGACTGATGACCTCAGATGTTAAGTCCCATTGTGGTCAGAGCCATGTGAACCATTTGTAATTATTTGTTTATCTGTACATGTACAGCATAGCTTCCAGTATCCGTCCCATTCGGAAAACTCATTCTTGGTGCGTCGTCTTTCTTTTGTCTAAGAGTTTGTATTAACTACACACACACACATACACACACACACACACACAGAGAGAGAGAGAGAGAGAGACAGAGAGAGAGAGAGAGACGCATGTGGAGATGAAGCAGGCAACGGCAGATTCCTACATTAAAAATATGTTTCCCGTGCAAACTTAATTTTTTATGCTAATGATGATTTCTTTTATAGCAAAAAAGTTGTAGTGGTATAAATACGCAGTCAGTCAGGGAGGCAATGAATACACTGAGTCAGTGCGGCGATCGTGAGAAGTTCTATCATTTGTCGATTATATAGGCCTACGTCGCCTTCCGTACAATGTACAAAAACTGAGTGGCCGTGTCTTTAAAAATGATCTCCTGTGTCAGTGACAATGAAACGCCGAACCCAGTTTGTTTCACCCACCTGCTTAGTACCCATGCTTCATCGTGGCATTAGGGGTTAATGAAATGAACTGATGGAAAATGAAATGCAGCACTCGCTTGTCGATGATTTAGACTGGGGTAACACTCCACTGACTACCGTACAAAAATGTGTGCATTTTTCTGCAAGTTTCATTTTCAGTAGGTTCGCAACAGAACAGAAGAATGTCACTAATGAGATTTAAATGGAAAATCTCCCGCGACAGACATTCGTTCTATTCTGTTTAAAATTTCCCCGTAGTATTTCAGGGCCCTTCGTGTTAGTGTATTTCTAATTTGTGTATGTTATATCCTACATCGACGTTGTACGAAATGTGCAGAAGTGTGCAAGACAACTAAGGTATCCTCGACGCTATGTGCGAAAGAAGTAACCTTGAGTACAGGTCTTAAAAACCTAACAACGATGGAAGAGAGGCTGAAAAAGGTAAAATCGTTCCACACAAGGCATGTTGCTCGACCTGCCGGCCTTCTGTTTCCCGAGCGACGAGAACGCCTTAATCGAGTGTAGGAATGCGGATCCGTTTTACATCACTTGTAGATTTGCTGTGATCACTGACTTCCCGTAAAGGCAGCGAACATCTATATAGGTGCGCCGCCAGCGGCGATGTGCACCGCAATTAAGAGCCAGGAAACAGTGTAAGGAAAAGAATGTTTAGTAACACAAATGTCTCCAACAGTTCACAGATGCGCTGCACTGTTAATGGACGGCGCAGAAACAGGGCAGTTACTGTGAAACATGCCTGTCTGAGAATTCCTTGTCGAAGGGTCTGGTTTTATACACACTACCTGATCAAAAGGTTCCAGTCACCTATTAGTGGACCTTAGTACGGAGCCGACACACCTTTCGCCTTTGTGAAAGCATGCACTCAGCTGAGCACACTTTCATCTACATCTGCATCTACATTCATACGGTGTGTGGCGGAGGGTACCTTGAGTACCTCTATCGGTTCTCCCTTCTATTCCAGTCTCGTATTGTTCGTGGAAAGAACGATTGTCGGTATGCCTCTGTGTGGGTTCTAATCTCTCTGATTTTATCCTCATGGTCTCTTCGCGAGATTTACGTAGGAGGGAGCAATATACTGCTTGACTCCTCGGTGGAGGTATGTTCTCGAAACTTCAACAAAAGCCCGTACCGAGCTACTGAGCGTCTCTCCCGGAGAGTCTGCCACTGGAGTTTATCTATCATCTCCGTAACGCTTTCGCTATTACTGAATGATCCTGTAACGAAGCGCGCTGATCTACGTTGGATCTTCTCTATCTCTTGTATCAACCCTATCTGGTACGGATCTCACACTGCTGAGCAGTATTCAAGCAGTGGGCAAACAAGTGTACTGCAACCTACTTCCTCTGTTTTGGGATAGCATTTCCTTAGGATTCTTCCAATGAATCTCAGTCTGGCATCTGCTTTACCGACCATTAATTTTATATGGTCATTCCATTTTAAATCACTCCTAATGCCTACTCCCAGTTAATGGAATTAACTGCTTCCAGTTGCTGACCTGCTATATTGTAGCTAAATGATAAAGGATATTTCTTTCTATGTATTCGCAGCACATTACACTTGTCTACATTGAGATTCAATTGCCATTCCCTGCACCATGCGTCAATTCGCTGCAGATCCTCCTGCATTTCAGTACAATTTTCCATTGTTACAACCTTTCAATATACTACAGCGTCATCCGCAAAAAGCCTCAGCGAACTTCTAATGTTATCCACAAGGTCATTTATATATATTGTGAACAGCAACGGTCCTACGACACTCCCCTGCGGCACACCTGAAATCACTCTTACTTCGGAAGACTTCTCTCCATTGAGAATGACATGCTGCGTTCTGTTATCTAGGAACACTTCAATCCAATCACCCAATTGGTCTGATAGTCGATATGCTCTTACTTTGTTCATTAAAAGACTGTGGGGAACTGTATAAAACGCCTTGCGCAAGTCAAGAAACACGGCATCTACCTGGGAACCCGTGTCTATGGCCCTCTGAGTCTCGTGGACGAATAGCACGAGCTGGGTTTCACACGATCGTCTTTTTCGAAACCCAAGCTGATTCCTACAGAGGTGTCGCAGTGGTTGTGTGGGAATGGCCCATACAACCTAAAGAGCCGAAACCAGAAAACCCTGGTATCTGAGAAAAGTCGACAATCCAATCAGCCGAATGATGTTCCATTGGTTTCAGATCGGATCTCTGGGCAGGCCAGTCTATTCCAATGGTGTAAAACGTTTTCACATCCTTCGGCATTTGGCTTTTTCTTAATAGGAACAACGGCGTAACATCTCAACCACGGAAAGCACTCCCTTACCACTAGACCACTTACCGTACCGCACTGTTACCCCTTGATGACCGCTGACTGCAAGAACGTCTGACTTATGAGGAGGTGGTCGACCATTGTACCATATTGTTTTTAAGTCCTTATGCACAGTCATTGTTTTAGATGAACTGCTGGTAGTACGTCGAAACTCAGGAGAAGTTGCTTCCGCTGATTTCATGCGATTTTTTGCGGTCACCGTCCGCAGTCCTTGTCTTGGTTTAGCCTGGTTTCGGATTTTCACTTACCAGTGGATTTGGGCTGCCGTATTAGTTTTGAAATGCACGTCATGGGTATGTTACTTAGGTGACATCCGACGACCAGCCCTCGTTGTGAGTCACTGAGATCTTTCGACCGACCCACTCTGCCGTTCCTGCTTATCTACTGACCGTGCAGTACTCCCCGCCTTCTTTTATACCGACGGGTCTGTCTCCGGTGTCTCCTGCTGGTTAGTCCCGCATTACGGAGTGGAATCCGGATATGTTGATCCGATATTTTAGGTTCCCCACTCGAATTTCACATTTTTTTTCCAGTTTTCTCTGCAAGTTTCCTGAACGACAAGAGGAGGATGTACAGACTTCTGAGTCGACTGATCTTAGCTCATTTAGAGTATGAAACTGGTAAATGAAGGGCGACAAAATGTTGCAGCTTCATTTGAAAAATTGTGCCAAACTTTGAAGTAATTATGAAATAGACTTTAATAATTCTTTGGGGTTGCTCAAAAACATTAACTGTTTTTTTTGAGAATTTCTTTATTTTTTTGTTGTAATGACACGTTTCGAGGGTATACTATCATCTGATGATCATAAAGGACATATGTACAAAACGACATTGACATGCCAGTTGTGCTTCCCCACTCTCGGTCGCCTTGCCACGGTTCGCGCAGCTCCCCCCATCTTGGTTCGAGTCCTCCCTCGGGCATGGGTTTGTGTGTTGTTCCTAGCGTATGTTAGATTAAGTAGTCTGTAAGGCTAGGGTCCGATGACCTCAGCAGTTTGGCCCCATAGGAACATACTGCCACCATGCCAGTTGAGCACAGACAGTTTAAGCTTAAGCTTCATCAATTGAAAATACCGAAAAGAAACCTCACAGGCATAAGGCTTATGCAGCGGTAGTAATAGATTTTCAATCAACTGATGACAGAATAGCTGTTATAAGACTAATAGCTAGATTCACTAACACAAGAATAATTTAGCTACATGCCCAAACTCTGGTAGCGGTGGATGAAACAAAAGACAGTTTGTATGAAGTATTTGGAGATGACATGATATGAAACTCATTGTTGGAGACGTCAGTGCTACAATTGCTAGGGAGACCATCTGAAAGGGAATACCAAGCACAAAGAGTTTACACGCGGGAAGTGTGAGTGAGATTTCTCAGTTGTGCGAGCACAGCCAACTTAAGCATTATGAGCAGATATTTTCCTCAGAAGGGCATTCAAAAGACATCCTGGGTGTCACCAGAGAGTAGGGAAAAAACTAAATAGACCATGTCCTGGAAAAGGAAAGGCACAAAAGCAGCATAACTAATGTGAAAACCTCAAGACGAGCTGAAGGATGCACAGACCAGTACTTCTTCATGAGGGAGATACAGCAACGAATAGCTACAGAAAAACCAAGAGGAAGAAATAACATAATAGAATGGAATATCGATGTGAAAAAATTGAAAGATAATGATAAGGCACGGCAATTCGTCATTAAGCATCGAAACAGATTTGAGTTTCTAGCAATGACAGACAACCTGACTTTGATGGCAAAAGGGAAATAATAAAAACAAAAATGTGGAAGCAGCAGTAGTGGAAGTGTGCTGAGAAAGAAAATGAAAGGAAAAAAAATCTGTGATTCTCGTAAGAATGTCAGCAAAAAGTGAAAGAAAGAAGAGTACACGGCGAGTCCAGCGAAAGCAAAGATACACATGGAAAGTTAACAGGGAAACCAGAAATTTCTCAGAAGGGAAAAGAGTGAGCACGTCGAAAGACTCGTGAAAAGAGCAGAAGATGATAAAACGACAGGGAATACAAGACATTTTACAGGTCAATTAATTTCTTCAGAAAAGTATACATTCCAGGGATGTATGGCATTAAAGATAAAAGTGGTGTTACAGTTTTTTAAAGGAGAAGAGGTATGAAATTTGGAAGAAATATTTTAATATCAGAACGTAAACTTTTAGTTGCACCGCCGACATTGCAAGCGAATGTATATCTAATCAAAACAATAAAAAACAACAAGACTCCAGGGACAAGTGGATTAAGAATTGAACTCCTTAAGAAAGGAGGAGATACAACTGCGACACAGGTAAAAAATCACATACTAACATTTGCAACGAAGAATGAATCCCATATGGTCATAGTATCAGTTTATAATAAGGGCGATATACAAGAATTTAGAAACTATAGAGGCATCTCATTAATTAGCACAGCCTTCAAAGTGTTATGCAAGAACCTGCAGAAAAGATTGGAACCATATTTAAAAGAGGGAATAGACGAGGAGAAAATGGGGTTTATGAAGAATAGATCCACCAGTCATCAGACACTCGTACTGGAAGAAGCCATATAAAAATACTGGAATTACAACGAAACAATAGCAATACTGTGTGTTCATTTTAAATAAGCTTTCACAACGGCATAAATAGAGGAACGTCGTGAGAGAAAATGCAGGAGTTTGGAATACCAAAGAAAATATTTTAAAAGTTACTCTGGAAGGCACAATAGGCATAGTGAAAATCGCTTCTCCCGTAAAAACAGGAGTCAGGGAAGGAGATGGAATATCACCACTCCATTCTAATAATACGAGAAGCACTGGATGCAAAAAGTGAAGGAAGGATGGAATAAACATAGGAATAAAAATGAATGTACCGGCCTTTGCAGATGATGTAGCATTTTCACTGGAAATATAGATAACCTGCAAATACCGGCAAGAAAACTATTTCAAAAAGCTAAGAAAGTTGGATTAGAGAAAAATGATGAGAAACAAAATTCATGACGGTAGAAATAAATTACAAGACAAAAAGATGGGAAACAATACAGACTGATAATCATGTGTTTGAAGAAGCAGAATAGTTTAAATATCTGGAGGTCAGAGTAAATAACAAAAACGATGAGAAACAAGAAATAGAAGTGAGGATGCAAAGGACGTCCAGAGCATCATATTCACTCAACAAAGTACTATTATCAAAATTTTATAAAGAGGAACCAAAATAAGCATATATAAAATCGTAATCAGACCAGTATTACTGTATGGGGCAGAAACATGGAGATAGGTAAATATACAGATAATCCTGTGGACGATATTTGAGCCAGTTTATGAGAGAGGATAATGGTGAAGAAGAAAAAAATGAGGAATTCATGGAGATGCATAGTGAGCCGAGATTGTTACGGAATCCAAAACAAGGAGGCTGAAATAGACGGCGCACGTCTATAGAAGAGAGAATGGATCAAGACTGAGAGCACTGTCAGAGGAGAAACCCAAAGGGCTAAGAGCTTTAGAGAAAATAAGATGGAGAATCCAGGTGGCTGAGGAACCTCAGAAATTTGGAGCAAAGGAAGCAGTGGCAACGTAAGAACGCTGTGTAGTAGACCAAAAAGCGACTGAGGTTTGTGGGCAGGAGAATAAGAGTGAGTAAGAGTATGTAAAAAATGTGGTGAAGGGTAACCCACGTAATCAACCCAGTCCTTCCACTCACCTGTCGCTCCACTACGCAGCCATTGGTTTCTGCGTTTTAAAATCAGCAACATTACAATTCACTTGAGCCTCTCGTTGTGAAACAGGATCACGAGACCAAGCATTATGCTTCATAGCGTGTCAGTCTACCTTCGGACAGCAAGAAATGAGCTTTCCTGCGTGAAATGTAATCGACAAGCCCTTCCAGGTTTTCGGAGATACGTGGCAACAGACATCACCGCAAAGATCACTCGAGTTCCTTCAACAACGGGCCGGTGGTGAGTGCGCATGGAGTTGGCGCACGGTAGCGACCCAGATATGTTCCATCGGGTTCAGATCAAATAGAGTAATGGCCAAGATATCAACCAGAGTTCACTGTCATGCTGCTCGAACCACTGTACCACGATTCTGATCATTTGTTATGAAATGTTATCCTGCTGGAAGATGCCATCGAGTTCAGCGTAGACATCAAGGATGAAGGAACGCAGATGGTCCGCAATGTCGTTCATGTAGTCATCATCTGTCATCGTGTCTCGAATTACTACTAGATGTCCCATGGAAGCCCATACGCCACCCTTCCTCCCTCTCATGACGTGCATCCGTGACACAGTTTACATTTCGTGCACTTGTTCGCCTGGGAAACCGTGATATGACCATCCACTTAGCGTAACACTAAATGTGATTCATATGACCAGGTGACATGTTGTCATCGATCAACGTGCAAACTCGGCGATCCCGTGGCCGTTGCAGTCGTAACTGACGATGTCGTTAGGTCAGCACTAGAACATGATTTGTTTAACTATGTTGGCCATTCGTTGACGTCTCGTAAACGACACGATATTTCAATGTCGTGACTCGTCGTCTTCATCAGGTGTCTTCCGAGAAACAGTCTCCCGAAACACCTGATGAAGACGCCGAGTTACGGCGTCCTAATATCGTGTCGAGAAGACAGGGACCACCGGCAGTACACTCGATTCTATGAGATGACAACACTGGAACACTTAGGGGCCACCTGCTACGGAGCCACACGGTGACTGGTGTGATTCGAGACACTTGTGGCCGCACCAGCACTGTACTCTATCGTCAGACCTGATACAGATCGCCGCCTACACTGCTCTACTGAATGTTCACAGTCATTGGACCGTAACAATCTGCCCTTTGCCAGATATGGTCATGTCAGTGTACTTCCCCATTTGCACCCCGTATTGTCACCAGCATGACTCTCCACTCGTCTCCATTCCGCTTGTATCTTCCTTACGTCACATGGCCGCGACGTCACCAGGAGGTGGGCAATGGTCATAATGATTTGGCCCGTCAGCGTATGTGTTTACATAGCTACGAACAACAATTCGGAATTGGAAGGAAGAGAGCATATAGAAGGACGAAGGAAGTCTCGTCGACAACGCAGTCATTAGAGACGGAGCACAAGCTCGGATTCCGAAAGGTTGGCAAAGAAAATCGACCGCGCTCTTTCAAAGGAACCACCCTGGCATTTGCGTGGAGCGGTTTAGGGAAACCACGGAAAACCTAAATCGGGGTGAGCGGTCGCGGATTTGAACCGTTGTTCTCCCGAAAGCGAGTCCAGTGTATTCACCACTGCGCCACTCGATGAGCGCATATAAAGGCCTCCGTCTCATTCTCCGACGCAGCCCTAGGAGCCACGCAACCTAAATGGCTTTTGCATATTGACCTTAGCTGACAACGATTTTTGCCCACATATGACTATTGGCAGCTCTTTCCAGTTCAAATTAAAAATAAATAAATAAAAATAAATAAAAAATGTGGATGTTTGGCGACGGTTAAACTTTCACATGACTTTTATCGCGTCCGTGTCCGTCCCTGCATGATCAGATGGAAACTTTGTGTTGCTTACGTCATTCCTCGCAAACAGCCGCAAGAGTTAGCGGCGTGTACCCAGGCGTTCCTGTGAACGATTTGGCAAACATTTTATACAAACGTATCACTTGCTCAGAGCCAACACTTACACAAGTCTCTGTTGACGTCATCAGAGTACATAGATCAAATGATGTACACTTGAATGAGGAACCTTTCCTGCTGTATTAATTCGAAGGATCGCTGCTTTCTTACGGTTTAACGTCCTGTCGACGAATAAGTCAGTAGAGAAGAGGGTGGCGCGGTGAAAAGAGGTTACAGTTTTAGATATGAATTTTGGAGTGTCAAAATATTTAAAGGTCGGATTTCATTGGTAAGTGCGGCCATCGTAGTTTGAGGAAGCAGATGCCGGAGGAAACGATTTAGTCGTGAGTGTCGCCTTAACGCTGTCACAAATCAAAGATAATCTCAATTCCGTAAACTTCATAAAAATTTATACAAACGTGGCCCTAGCAGTGACAAATGATTCATAAAATGTTTTGTTCGCAGGTAACGTAAGTGTCATGTAGAAGACGTGGAAGACAATGTGAATATTTTAATATACCCTCCTGGAAATGGAAAAAAGAACACATTGACACCGGTGTGTCAGACCCACCATACTTGCTCCGGATACTGCGAGAGGGCTGTACAAGCAATGATCACACGCACGGCACAGCGGACACACCAGGAACCGCGGTGTTGGCCGTCGAATGGCGCTAGCTGCGCAGCATTTGTGCACCGCCGCCGTCAGTGTCAGCCAGTTTGCCGTGGCATACGGAGCTCCATCGCAGTCTTTAACACTGGTAGCATGCCGCGACAGCGTGGACGTGAACCGTATGTGCAGTTGACGGACTTTGAGCGAGGGCGTATAGTGGGCATGCGGGAGGCCGGGTGGACGTACCGCCGAATTGCTCAACACGTGGGGCGTGAGGTCTCCACAGTACATCGATGTTGTCGCCAGTGGTCGGCGGAAGGTGCACGTGCCCGTCGACCTGGGACCGGACCGCAGCGACGCACGGATGCACGCCAAGACCGTAGGATCCTACGCAGTGCCGTAGGGGACCGCACCGTCACTTCCCAGCAAATTATGGACACTGTTGCTCCTGGGGTGTCGGCGAGGACCATTCGCAACCGTCTCCATGAAGCTGGGCTACGGTCCCGCACACCGTTAGGCCGTCTTCCGCTCACGCCCCAACATCGTACAGCCCGCCTCCAGTGGTGTCGCGACAGGCGTGAATGGAGGGACGAATGGAGACGTGTCGTCTTCAGCGATGAGAGTCGCTTCTGCCTTGGTGCCAATGATGGTCGTATGCGTGTTTGGCGCCGTGCAGGTGAGCGCCACAATCAGGACTGCATACGACCGAGGCACACAGGGCCAACACCCGGCATCATGGTGTGGGGAGCGATCTCCTACACTGGCCGTACACCACTGGTGATCGTCGAGGGGACACTGAATAGTGCACGGTACATCCAAACCGTCATCGAACCCATCGTTCTACCATTCCTAGACCGGCAAGGGAACTTGCTGTTCCAACAGGACAATGCACGTCCGCATGTATCCCGTGCCACCCAACGTGCTCTAGAAGGTGTAAGTCAACTACCCTGGCCAGCAAGATCTCCGAATCTGTCCCCCATTGAGCATGTTGGGACTGGATGAAGCGTCGTCTCACGCGGTCTGCACGTCCAGCACGAACGCTGGTCCAACTGAGGCGCCAGGTGGAAATGGCATGGCAAGCCGTTCCACAGGACTACATCCAGCATCTCTACGATCGTCTCCATGGGAGAATAGCAGCCTGCATTGCTGCGAAAGGTGGATATACACTGTACTAGTGCCGACATTGTGCATGCTCTGATGCCTGTGTCTATGTGCCTGTGGTTCTGTCAGTGTGATCATGTGATGTATCTGACCCCAGGAATGTGTCAATAAAGTTTCCCCTTCCTGGGACAATGAATTCACGGTATTCTTATTTCAATTTCCAGGAGTGTAGTAGAGGACAAGAATGAAACAAAGCGTATGTATCGGTACTGAGAATTTTACATCACCAGATGTCAAATGTGTGATACTTTTAGCACAAAATCACCAAACGCTATAAAAGAAGGAAACGAATCAATAAATGGAAATATCTCACGTCCAACAACACAGAATTATTTATATTGTCCCGAATTATAAGTTATCTTAAGCATTTTATACCATTAGACATCGTGAAAAGTAAAATCCAGCAGCAAACATGCGTTGCCAAACATAAAACTTTTCTTCGAACATCAGACGTTGGTGTGCTGTACTCCTAAGGCACAGTTGTAAACAATAGGTAGCAGCTTTCACTTACCAAATACAGTACTTTCCCTCGAGGCATATGTCACTTCCCTCAACGATGGTACTGTCCATTGTAAAGTTGCAGTGCCACAGCAAAGCCGCAAAGCGAATCGATACCACAGACCCATTGCAATCTGCAACGACCAACGGTCCAGAAGACAAGCTCTCCCTCCGACAATAGCAGAAGTCAACATACAGACGGGCCAGCTTGTGACTTCAGCTTCGGGAGTCAACGTCATCTAGTACGACTGCCTTAGTCGAAGTCGAAGTGGAACATTTACTTGAGTTAATATTTAACGTTATACTTCAAGAGAACAGTTTTTGATTCCATGCATCAAAAGATGTTTTCATAGTCAATGATAGTTGTAAATTATCAAGTACTCCTGTGGTAAAGAATTGTATCAAAGTAAATCTTTTTGTTCATTGACGTAATAAAATGAACTAATATTTCATCGGTTACAGTTGCAATGAGCACTCAAAGAACCCACAGTTGTAGCCGGATGATTGTAGATTCGTCTGGTCACAACACATTCTATGTCAAGTCCTAGTAAATTTCAAAAACTAGTACTACACCTATGTTGCAACGTGTCCATCTGCATCGAATGGTGAACAGAACAAGTAAAACCTGAGGCCACTAATTCCAGTAAATTGGTGGCTGCTTCTGAAGGAGGAGATCGCTAAAGTTGAACCAGAAATCCTCCGACACTTCTGTCTTCTCGGTTAACACGCTGATGCATTCCTTTCTTAACGCACAAAAAGTATTCCTCTAAATTTGTCAACAACCATCCTTTGTCCTCAAAGTGCAGTTCCTTCATGCTGTCTGTAATGAAGTATAACGTTCACAGACTTTATGATGTAAGTAGCATCGTTGGGGTCGGTGACATACACGTTGCACGAAAGTACTATCTTCCGTATGTGGAAGCGGCTGCCTTTGTTTACAACTGTGCCTTGGGAGTGTAACACGCAAATATGAGATGTTCTAAGAAAAATTTTGTGTCTGACAATTCGTTTTTGCTACTAGAGTTTTACTTTTCACAGTGCCTGACGGCATAGAAGCTTTAACTGCAAAACGATATAAACGTTTTTATGTGATTGTCAGAACATGTAGTATTAAGATTTATTGATTGATTTCCTTGTTTTATAGCATTTGATATCGACATAACGTAGTTCCGAAACATGTGTTAAAATTTCACACATTGGACAACTGGTGACGTAAGATTCTGAGTACTGTTTCAGGAGTCAGCTGCGTGATGACTTCGCAACGTGACGTGAACGTGGTTCCTGACACAAGACTGGAATAAAAGCGATATTTTGTTAGCCCAAGGTAATCAAGTAATCATTTAAGCAGAAAATTTTGAACTCCTATGTAAGAATATCGATGAGAAGCTTCCTATCGCTTATAACAACATGATGTCCTTAGGTTAGTTAGGTTTAAGTATTTCTAAGTTCTAGGGGACTGATGATCATAGATGTTAAGTCCCATAGTGCTCAGAGCCATTTGAACCATTTTATAACATCCTGATATTCCGCAGTATCAGAGTACTTCTGTCTGTAGTATAAGAACTGTTATTTGCGACGCTATGTATTCAGTTTCAATGTGCACGCAAATTTGGAAGGATATAATTTCAAACATGAATGGCACCTTAACAGCGGCACTACAGAAACGTAATCTTTATTTTTTCCTTTATTGGATTTGGATTCCTCCCAAAGGGGGTGGGCTGGCAGCAACTTAGTACGCTGCTCTTCAGCCTACAGAATTTTTAGAACATAAGAAGATAAGAAACAATAAAAGCAGACGATAAAATGGTGACGTAAATTGTAAAACGGCGGAAAATTATAGAAAGTTAAAACATAAAACAAATGGTGGACGATGATAATAAAATACACAGGAAGTAGACAGGGAAAATAGTAGACAGACAATTAAAAAACACAGCGACAGTCTGGTTTCTGTTCGCAAGAGATAAAAAAATCACACCCTGCGACGGTATGGTGTCCTGTCGCAACACTTCGGAAAAGACGCACAACACTTAACAATCACTGGAAACATTCCACTAAAAAGTGGGCACAAAGATGACACACCACAGGCAAGGCCAGATGAAGAGAGACCTGGACAGATGAGGGGGAAAAAGGGGGGAGGAGAGGAAAACGAAAGGTGGGGGGGAACCAACAAAGGGAGGGGGCTCAGAAGGGGGGGAGCAGGGCAGACGCGAGAGGGAATGGGGAAAGGCAGAGGAAGGAGACACAAAAGGACTCGGGGGAAAGAAGGGAGGCAGAGAGAGGGGAGGTGGGGTGAAAACAGGATGGGAGGGGGGGAAGAGGGAGACCTGGGTAAGGACAAAGGAAAGGAGGGAGAGGTGAGGATCAGAGTTGACAGGGGGGATAAATGGAGGGAGAGAGGGCATCATCCGGGAGGGGGAGTTGATGGAAGCCACCTTGGGAAAGGAGATGAAAGGTGTCGAGGGCAGGGGGGGACACAACAGTGAAGGCACGGCAGAGGGTGGAGGCTGGAGAGGAGCAACCAGGAGATGAGGGGGATGAAGGTGGCGGGAGGTGTAGAGTATGCGGATATGTTCAAGGAATAGGAGCATGTGGGGAAAAGGAATCATGTCGTAGAGGATCCACATGGGGGACGGGAGGCGTATATGGAAGGCGAGGCGGAGTGCATGGCGCTTGAGGATCTGGAGGGACTTATGGAATTTGGGTGGGGCAGATATCCAGGTGGGACTTGCATAATAGAGGATGGGACGGATTAAGGATTTGTAGGTGTGGAGGATGGTAGAGGGGTTCAACCCCCACGTCCTGCCAGTGAGGAGTTTGAGGAATCAGAGGCAGTTGTGGGCTTTGGATTGGATAGAGCGGAGATGAAGGATCCAGGTGAGGTGACAGTCAATGGTGAGGCCAATGTAGGTTAGTGTGGCGGAATCTTCTTTGTAAATCTTACTAAATGCTTGCAGGCTTTTGCTGAAGTGCCAGAAATCTAACTTTTCTATTTTTTATACGTATCCCATGTCTTAAGTTGTGGTTAATAGTATGGAGTCATACAAAAGCGAATGTAGTACTTCCTCAGTGAATATCATGAGATGGGTCAATAAGTAATTCAACACATTTTTTCTTGACCTATTTCGGTTTAAAAATGTGGAATTTGTTGTGGAACATCGAGGATTGTTCCCGCTTCAGCCGCTATAGTTTCATGAAGTTCCGACAAGCAGCAGCGCTATTCATAGCCTTCAAAGAGGCGTTTGCAACGGAGGTGCATTCCAAGCAGAGAGCTGTCATTGAGATTCTTTTCGCAGAAAACCAGAGCATTGCATATATTCATAAACAGAGAGCTGCAACTGAACAAAAGCTCGGTGAGTGGTTGGGCAAGGTGTCTGTCATCATCGCAGCAAGCGTGCTCGCTTCGTCTCTCATCGCCTAACAAAAGAATAAAGAGCAACAAAAGAGCTGCGACCATCTATAACACGGATTCCTACACCTTCTACCCTTCCGCCGGTGTGCCCCAAGGTTCCGTCCTCTCCCTTCTTCTCTACCTTCTATATATGACGGACATGCCGCCGCCTTCACCCCCCGTCCCCCTTCCCAGTACGCCGATGACACCGACTTCCTTGCCCTCGCCCCCACCCTGCAACGCTTCCAACAACTTCTCCAATCCCATCTTGACTAGTTCACCACTTGGTGTAACCAGTGGTTGCTCAATGTCAATCCTCCCAAGATCCAGGCGATCATTGTAGGCAAAACCACCCCTTCCTTCCGTCTCCTCGACTTCTATATCACCATCTATGACCGTCCTATCAGCTTCACCCCCACCCTCAAGTACCTTAGCGTCACCCTTGACCTTCGCCTCTCTTGGACCCCCCATCTCCGGGCTATTCAAGCCAAGGCACACTCCGTCTCCTCAAGCTCCTTTCTGGCCACACATGGGGTCTGGACTCATCCATGATCCTCCACACCTATAAATCCCTCATCTGCCCTACCCTCTGCTACACCCATCCTGCCTAGATCTCCGCCCCTCCTACCTCTTACAAATCCCTTCAAATCCTGGAACGCTATGCGGTCCGCCTCGCCTATCGCATCTGCCTCCCCTCCCCGACGCAGATCCTGTATGACCTCGTTCTGTTCCCACATCTCCTCCTTTTCCTCAAATGCATAAGGATCCTCTACACCTACTGCAAACTAGATCCCGCTCACCTGCTTGTCTCTCCCATCCTTTCCCACCACCGTCCACTGCGTCTTAGGACGCTGTAGTACGTTCCTACATTCATCAAGTAATTCTGGTTCTCGTAACTTACCAAGTAAGTTTTCGTGGGACAGTTTGCGTGTGTCTGCAAGCCTCTGCCAGCTCTGTTCTTTCAGCATCTCCGTCACGCTCTCCAAAGGGCCCAACAAACCTGTGACCAGTCGTGCTGACTTTCTTTGTATAAGTTCAATGTCCTTTGCTAGTCGTATTTGGTACGACTTTCACAGGGTTGAGCAGCTTTCTAGGATGGGTCGCACCAGTGTTTTGCAAGGGAATTCTTTGTAGACTGAACACATATCTCTAGTGATCTACGAATGAACCCAAGTTTGTCATTTACTTTACGTAAGACTGAGCCTACGTGAGCATTTCCATTTCGTCTCCCTGCAAATTTTTGCACCAACGTATTTGCACCAGTTCACGAATACCAGTTCAGTCTCGCAAATATTAGAGTTATATTCTAATATCATGTTTCACGAACACTAAAAGATGTCCACGTGCCGTGACTTGCACTTCCGCAGGCGCGAAAGACTGAATACAAAGGAAGAGTCTAGCAGAAATCAAACAGCGGAAAATTGCTCCTGTCAGAGCATAAATAAGGCGAATATGCTCCTGTTTCAAAGACTTTGACTGAAAAGTTTGGTACAAGCTGCCTCACTGTGCGCTCCTCAGCACCCTTTAAAATTTCCTCTAAAATATTAGCATCCGAAGATAGCAGCGCTCTTCGTAACATACAGATCACCTCTTACCCCAACAAGCTGCCCAAACTGTAACTCCCACATACCCACTAGTCCATTCCTATAACTTGCTCACACTCATTTAATTCCACTTGCCCGTGCTAACTCACTCATTCAGCCCAACTCGTCATTATGTCTTTGTGTCTCGCTAGCTCTCACTGCCTTCTGTCTCACGGGCACTGTCTCCTTCCTTCTGTCCTACTGTCTCCTCTCTGTCGCTGTCTCCCTCTTGCTCTCACTTACTGCTGTTACCTCATTCACTCTTCCTCACTGCTGCTGACTCTTCTCACTGTCGCCACGCCTCTCTTCCTTGCTGTCATTGTCACTGTCATCGTCAATGACTCTCTCCCACTTCCGCTTTCTCCTTCTCTTAATTTCTCTCCCACTGACAGTGACTCCTTCACTCTTTCCCTAGCACTCTTCTGCCACTGTCAATTATGTTCCATTGCCACTCTGTCCCTCTAATTGCCTCACACTGCCATTGTCTTCTTCGCTCTTTCTATAACACAACCATTGTCTACTGTCTTGCAGTATTTATTATTTTTCCGTCTCTTGGCCACTGCCATTATTTCTTCTTTTCTCAGCATAAAACAGTGCGAATAAGTCCACATGCCAAGATTTTTAAAGGTGATGAGGAAGGTAGAATGAGGTAGCTGGTACTCCACTTTTCAGTCATTCTTTTAAACAGGAGCATATTCGCATTTTTTGTGCTCCGATAGAAGCATTTTTCTGCTAATTAGCTTCTTTCCCTGCTACAGCATGGCATTTCACTTTATAGGGCAGTAAAATTTTGACAGTTTATTTATGTGAAATTGAAATAACGCAAACTTGTATAATTTTACACCTCAGACCGGTTGCTATGTGCACAAAAATTTTACGTGCTCTGCAGTATTGCAATAACATAGGGTTCTCAGAACCCTTCTCATGATAATGGGGACACATTACAACATACTTCTCCGTGCTACGTCGCTTTAGAAACTACGTTTCTGCCTCACAGTGCATTTTACATGCGTATTTTACGTGTACACGTAGGGTAAATTTGAATCTCTGCACCTCGGAAACGGATGAAGATACACTATGTAATCAAATGTATCCAGATACCTCCCAAAATATACGTTTTTTATATTACGTGCATTGTGCTGCCACCTACTGCCAGGTACTCCATATCGGCGACCTCAGTAGTCATTGGGCATCGGGAGAGAGCAAATGGGGCGCTCCGCGGAACTCACAGACTTCAAACGTGATCAGGTGATTGGGTGTCATTTGTGTCATACGTCTGTACGCGAGATTTCCATACTCCTAAACGTCCCTAGGTCCACTGTTTCCGTTGTGATAGTGAAGTGGAAACGTGAAGGGTGACGTACAGCACAAAGGGTACAGGCCGACCTCGTTTGTTGACTGACAGAGACCGCCAAGAGTTGAAGAGGGTCGTAATGTGTAATAGTCAGACATCTATCCAGACCATCACGCAGCAATTCTAAACTGCATCAGGATATACTGCAAGTCCTATGACGGGCGGAAGGTGAGAGATTCATGGTCGAGCGGCTGCTCATAAGCCACACATCATGCCGGTAAATGCCAAACGACGCATCGCTTGGAGTAAGGAGCGTAAACATTGGACGATTGAACAGTGGAAAAACGTTGTGTGGAGTGACAAAGCACGGTACACAGTGTGGCGATCCGATAGCAGCGTGTGGGTATGGCGAATGCCCGGTGAACGTCATCTACCAGCATGTGTAGTGCCAACAGTAAAATTCGGAGACTGTTGTGTTATGGTGTGCTCGTGTTTTTCATGGAGGTGGCTTGTTTTACGTGGCACTATCACCGTACAGGTCTACATTGATTTTTAAGCACGTTCTTGCTTCCCACTGTTGAAGAGCAATTCGGGGATGATGATTGCATCTTTCAACACGATCGAGCACCTGTTCATAATGCACGGCCTGTGGCGGAGTGGTTACACGACAATAACATCCATGTAATGGACAGGCCTGCACAGAATCCTGACCTAAATCCCACAGAACACCCCTGGGATGTTTTGGAACGCCGACTTCGTGCCCGGCCTCACCGACCGACGTCGATACGTCTCCTCAGTGCAGCTCTCCGTGAAGAATGGGCTGCCATTCCCCAAGAAACCTTCCAGCACCTGATTGAACGTACGCCTGCTACAGTGGAAGCTGTTATTAAGGCTAAGGGTGGGCCAACACCATATTGAATTCCAGCATTACCGATGGAGAGCGCCACAAACTCGTAAGTCATTTTCAGTCAGGTGTCCGGATACTTTTGATCACATAGTGTATGAAGAAAATATTCAAGGTTGTACGAGATCGCAATCTTTGGAATATATCGTAAGAAATTCAGCCATTTGTCCTGCATAACCGTCTTAGAATGTATGATACGAATTTGGTACCCAAAAACCATGTTTTTGTGGGATGTTTCTTGATAACGATAACCATCTTCGAAAACGGGAAACTGCCGAAATTGGTAAAAACGCTTTTTCCCGCTAGATCACCTCTTAAGGCGTATCGTAGACCGAATTTATTGGAAAAAGAAAGATTCGATTTGCTCCATTTGCCTACGCTGGAGGAAGTATGTGATATTCAAACCTGGTACTGCAGGATAGTTGCAGGAAGGAGATCCTTCTGTTGGATATAAAAATGGTCCCTAGCCCAATGGTTATCCAAAACACCGGACTCTACCTTTCCCGGAAAAATCACATTTTTATGCGCGGCATATTGGAACACGTTGGCAGCGCTTGTGTGCCGAGAAGCAATAAATCAAGTGACAGACTTAGGACCTTGAAAAGCAAAAAGCCGCCATTGTATGGAAAATTCACGTATCAATTTTATTTAGAGTTTCCTAAAAAATTGAATCGCGAATTAAACCATAGCGAAAATTTAGACACAAAAGAAGCTTTATGACAATAATGCCTGATGTATCGAGGAAACGAAACCTGGAAACAGCTTTTGGATACAGTCGTGTTAATAATTTACTCAGTATATCACCAACCATAAAAAAAAACAGGTGACATGAAACAAGCATCTTCATGCTGGTGGGACTCGAATAGGTACAGAAAAACCCGCCATTCGGGTGGCTGAGACTGTTCCAGGGTAGGGAACCTCTGCGGCACAAAGGAAGTTGACGGGTTGTACGTCGCAGCAGGTAATCTCTGCGCACTCGTCCTTCAAAGAAGTTCCTAACGGCGTTATTTTTTTAAGTTCGACACTTACCAGAGTGTTGGCGGTGTGTGTCTGTCTGTATATGTACGTGTATTTTGACTTTACGGGCGCCAAACGGCATGGTTTTAAAAGAAACGAATGTGGATAAACTCGTTAAATTGTTGCACACAGTGAGGATGAAACCTATAAAACGACACATCCATTCAATCGCATTCACTCACTCAATCACTCTGTCGCACACGCCTTAAGACAACGGAGAAAGGGTGAAAGGTATTGTGCCAGGGTTTAAAACAGAAGTAATGCGACAGAGGAGCTAAAACAACGGCACAGGCCAATGTGACCAGCGGACAGCTTACCAAAACAAAACAAAAAAAAAAGTGTAAGGTAGTCACCCTGTCAACACATTAAGATCATCTCGCTCTAAAATCTTGGCAAAAATGTTGGACACTTCACAAAACTTTCGAACTGTAACCACATTTGCTGGAATGTCACTTAAAATAGAGGACACGTGTGCGTTTAATAAAATGTGGCGCACAGTGATGTGTACGCTACAAGCACCACACATGGGAGTGTGGTCGAGCCGGAGGAAGAAGCTATACGTCAGAAGTCTGTGGCCTATGCGAAGACGAATAAGGAGGACCTCGTCACATCGACGTTGCTGGAAAGAGGCACGCCATGGCCGCGTAATGTACTTAAAGAGACGCAGCTTATTATCCGCCGCACACAGCTGTGACTGTGCAGTGTTGGAACTTGCAGGCACTCTCATTCCAAGTGATCGACGGATCACAATCAAACACCCCGCTGGCCAACGGGTCGTGTCTCTTTATAGTGTTGACACACTCGCCCACCAGTTGGGGTGCTCAAAGGTGTGTGCCCGCTGAGTTTCTCGCCGCCTAGCAAAAGACCGTAGCCGGCCGATGTGGTCGAGCGGTTCTAGGTGCTGCAGTCTGGAACCGCGCGGCCGCTACGGCCGCAGGTTCGAATCCTGCCTCGGGCATGGATGTGTGTGATGTCCTTAGGTTAGTTAGGTTTAAGTAGTTCTAAGTCTAGGGGACTGATGACCTCAGATGTTAAGTCCCATAGTGCTTAGAACCATTTTTGAAAAGACCGTAAGGAGCAAGGAAGGACCATTGCCTGCAGGTTACCAGGTTCACTGTGACAATTTTTTGTCGAACATCCTCACAGACGACGAAATGTGGGTTCTTCACTTCGAACCGGAAACAAATGGCAATCCACGGGTTGGCGCCACACCACCTCTTGTCCGAAGAAAGAGTTCAAAACAGCATCCTCAGCCGCTACAATCATAGCTACGGCCTTCTGGGAGATTGAAGGAGTGTTCTGTTAGACGTCATCTATAATGGTGCAAAGATCAACTATGGAGTGTACTGTGTTACCCTCATAAAGTAGAAGAAATTACTTCATTGTGTTCGCCGCCAGAAAAATGCAAACCAAGTTCTTCAAATGGTTCAAATGGCTCTGAGCACTATGCGACTTAACTGTTGAGGTCATCAGTCGCCTAGAACTTAGAACTAATTAAACCTAACTAACCTAAGGACATCACACACATCCATGCCCGAGGCAGGATTCGAACCTGCGACCGTAGCGGCCGCGCGGTTCCAGACTGAAGCGCCTTTAACCGCACGGCCACACCGGCCGGCAACGAAGTTCTTGTTCTCCATGACAACACAAGGCCTCATGCACGTTTGCCTACCAGAGAGGAACTCACAAAACTTCACTGGACTCTTCTTCGTTATCCACCCTACAGCCCGGACCTCGCACATTTCATGCGTTCGGCCCAATGAAGGGTGCACTCCTCGGAAGCACTACTCGGATGATTGGGAGGTAATTGATGCGGCAAGAGGTTGGCTCCGACGTCGACCAGTAGAGTGCTACCATACGGGCATACAGGCCCTCAAAGTAAGGTAGCTTAAGGCCGTCGCATTTTACGAAGATTACGTTGAAAAATAGGGTTTGTAACCAAAAGAGTGAGGAGTAATATGTTATACTGGAATCCTGAATAAAGCAAAACGCTTTTAGAAAAGACATTGCATCAGTTACTGAACGCCCCTCATATTTATCTCTTCCGCAGACTGGTGGCAAATTCTTTTCAATTACGTCGCTTGGTAATCCGAGAGCTGTGGCAGCGAGTTAGAGTGTGTTTGTGCAATACGATGTTACGTATCTTTCGGTTTGTGAAGTACACAATATTACAATGACCATCATAAAAACACCTTGGAATCTTGTCACAGACGTACTGACGTCGTGTATTGTTGTACTATCCCGCATGAAACAATCGTAGATCTTCTTGTTTCCTGTTAGTTCTGTGAAAACAAGGTTCCAGTATTTTTCAAAACACCTGTCGGAAGCTCTGCTCCGGTGGGTAAGATCGGTCAAAGTAATTAGCACTGCACTAACTGTACACCGTACTGCTCTTTTTCATAATGTAGAGACTTCGTAAGTAACGGACGTCCTCCCGAGGCCGCTGTTAACTAATCAAGTTCGGCTAAAATCTTTACGCCACCTGCAAGAGTCCAAGGAGCGGATCGTAGCATATGTCTGTCTGACTCGCATTCACCTGTGTGTTAAGACGTGAATGGAAAGGCTTTCTTGTCTCACACGCCCGTCGCTCTGCACGATAGTTTCATGCACTAATTTGTTCTTTCATTGTATTGCGTTAAACATCTGTTACTCTTTTATTAAATGACCACTTTTTACAGTGGGTCCTGGCTGGAGTACAAACAGAAATGTGTGCTTTTGACTGGATCTTCGTGATAGCGTCTCTCCTTTTCTTGCAGGTGTAATGGCACTTCCTGCTGTCATACTTGTCAAAAGTATCTGGATGCCTATTAGAGTTGTGTACACCCTTCGCCTTGAAGAGGGCTTCTGCTCTGCTACGAAGTTTTCCAATGAGGCTTGTGGATGTCTGTGAACGAGTGACAGTCCATTCTTCCGGAACCAGCGAAGGTGATGAAATTAGACGATGGGATCTTGAGCGAAGTCAACATGGTAACTCATTCCAAAAGTGTTCCGTTGGATACAAATCGGAAGTATGAACCGGTCAGTCCGTTTTAGCAATGTTATTGCACACAAACCATTCCCTCACAGATGGTTGTTTATGATATAGTGCATTGTCATTGTAGTACAAACTGTTCCTCTGCTGTATGCAGTAGGCAATTCTGAAAAATTTGTCCGTATCCTTTCGCATTTTAAATTTTCTTAAGTACAATAAGGAGACCACACCGTAACTATGAAAAACTCCCCCTTACTGTAAAACTGCCTCCTCTATACGTTAAACATGATGACAGGTTTTTCAGATATTCGCCAACCCAAAAACTTCCGTCAAAATACCACAGAATATAGAGTGATTCATCGCTTCAAATCACTTCTTTCGAGTCATGCACAGTCCACTGGCTTCGGCCTTTGCACTACCCCAATCATCAGTAATGTATGGTTTCTGACGAGCTGTAATTGCTTCACCTACGTCGGCAAAGCGAACCGATACTGCAGACATTATCGAGGGCCCAGTTCAATCCGCCTCCTGAATACCTCGCCTCCTCTTTCAGCACAGCAGCGCCCTCACACTGAAGTCAACATAGAGCCGAGCTAGCGACAGCTCTGCCCAGTTCGTGGCCTCATCTGAAGGAGTCAGCGTCGCGTATAGGACCAACGTGACAGATCAAGTTTATAGTGGACTTGTTCATTTAACTGTTAAATATTGTAACTCAAGAAAACAAGTTTGTTAATCAGTACATCAGTGACGCTTTGATAGACCATAACACCTGTAAGTTATCCAGTATTCCTGTGGCGAAGAATGGTGTCAAAGGTATGTACACTCCTGGAAATGGAAAAAAGAACACATTGACACTGGTGTGTCAGACCCACCATACTTGCTCCGGACACTGCGAGAGGGCTGTACAAGCAATGATCACACGCACGGCACAGCGGACACACCAGGAACCGCGGTGTTGCCCGTCGAATGGCGCTAGCTGCGCAGCATTTGTGCACCGCCGCCGTCAGTGTCAGCCAGTTTGCCGTGGCATACGGAGCTCCATCGCAGTCTTTAACACTGGTAGCATGCCGCAACAGCGTGGACGTGAACCGTATGTGCAGTTGACGGACTTTGAGCGAGGGCGTATAGTGGGCATGCGGGAGGCCGGGTGGACGTACCGCCGAATTGCTCAACACGTGGGGCGTGAGGTCTCCACAGTACATCGATGTTGTCGCCAGTGGTCGGCGGAAGGTGCACGTGCCCGTCGACCTGGGACCGGACCACAGCGACGCACGGATGCACGCCAAGACCGTAGGATCCTACGCTGTGCCGTAGGGGACCGCACCGCCACTTCCCAGCAAATTAGGGACACTGTTGCTCCTGGGGTATCGGCGAGGACCATTCGCAACCGTCCCCATGAAGCTGGGCTACGGTCCCGCACACCGTTAGGCCGTCTTCCGCTCACGCCCCAACATCGTGCAGCCCGCCTCCAGTGGTGTCGCGATAGGCGTGAATGGAGGGACGAATGGAGACGTGTCGTCTTCAGCGATGAGAGTCGCTTCTGCCTTGGTGCCAATGATGGTCGTATGCGTGTTTGGCGCCGTGCAGGTGAGCGCCACAATCAGGACTGCATACGACCGAGGCACACAGGGCCAACACCCGGCATCATGGTGTGGGGAGCGATCTCCTACACTGGCCGTACACCACTGGTGATCGTCGAGAGGACACTGAATAGTGCACGGTACATCCAAACCGTCATCGAACCCATCGTTCTACCATTCCTAGACCGGCAAGGGAACTTGCTGTTCCAACAGGACAATGCACGTCCGCATGTATCTCGTGCCACCCAACGTGCTCTAGAAGGTATAAGTCAACTACCCTGGCCAGCAAGATCTCCGGATCTGTCCCCCATTGAGCATGTTTGGGACTGGATGAAGCGTCGTCTCACGCGGTCTGCACGTCCAGCACGAACGCTGGTCCAACTGAGGCGCCAGGTGGAAATGGTATGGCAAGCCGTTCCACAGGACTACATCCAGCATCTCTACGATCGTCTCCATGGGAAAATAGCAGCCTGCATTGCTGCGAAAGGTGGATATACACTGTACTAGTGCCGACATTGTGCATGCTCTGTTGCCTGTGTCTATGTGCCTGTGGTTCTGTCAGTGTGATCATGTGATGTATCTGACCCCAGGAATGTGTCAATAAAGTTTCCCCATCCTGGGACAAAGAATTCACGGTGTTCTTATTTCAATTTCCAGGAGTGTAATTTTTTTATTAATTTATATCAGGCATGAACTAATAGTTCATGTATTCTAGTTTTATGAGCCGTCTCCCAGGACAGTCAAAGAACCCGTAGATGTGGCCAGACGAAAATTGTTTCGCCTGGTCGCAACAGCTTGTACCACATTCTTCTTTCTCTTTAACTTCCTGCGCGCAGTCAGCTGGCAGCACTAAGTCCTGTAGCTGCCGTGGGATGAGCTCAACCACCGGCTGTACCTCCTCTTTCTCTGCAGCTGACAGCTAACATGCTGTATATTAATACAGCATGACTGTGTCGATATTTTTGAATGTTTAGGGAATTTTGAGAAGAATAGAGTGAGCGTACTCGCAGCATGGAACATATTGTGTTATTGTGTACCAATATTTTGTTACTTATAATCCGTCTTCATTGCAAAAATGTTTAATCACATGACCGGTTTTGGTTCCTCTAGAACCATCTTCAGATCTGAACTGACAAAGATACTAATTTACTATTTCACAAATGCAAACCTACTTTGTCCTATTTGATCAACATCAAAGGTACGAGAATGTACCTGCAATTTTGGTTACAGGAGCAACCCGTCCATACACAGCAACCTTCACATGTTGCGTCACATCAAATTGGTTGTTCTTTTTTTTTTCTTTATTGTCATTTTGAAACCTTATACAGGTAGGCCGGCAGCGGCAAAACTACGCCGCTCTTCGGTCACAGATATTACAATTAGTACATATGAAGACATAGAAAAACAAAACAAAACGCTGGAAAAAAACAGTAGACACACAAAGTAAAATACAGGGAGCCGTTCACAGGCATAGTGAAATAAAAAAGGTTCATCACTTCTAAACGAACATAAACGACAGAAATGACTCATGTGAACGACGGAGCACGGATGGTGAAACACTAAGGCACTAACACGAAGGCACACAAGAAACCGATGGCAATGATCTCTGGCACCTGAATGTTCACTGTTCATGTACGAATCCGGGGACCTGCCAGAGGGGAAAAGGTGGGCGAGGAGGGAGAGGGGAGGGTGCAGATGCCAGTGGCAGTGGAGAGGGAGGGGGAGGAAAGAAGGTAGTGGTAGGGGAGGCCTGGGGGGGGGGGGAGGAGGGAAGGAGGAAGGGAGGAGGGAGAGAAGGGAGAGAGGGTGCCCTGGGGGAAACCACATGGGGAGGAAGGGGAGGATGAAAGTTGGTAGGAGGGGTAGTTGGAGGGGATTGGGGCATCATCAGGGAGGGGGAGTTGGCAGAAGCCACCTTGGGCAAGGGTATGGAGGGTGGAGAGATGGAGAGTGGGTGGGATGTGGGAATACAGGCGCAACAGTGGATGGGGGAGGGAAAGGATGAGAGAGACAAGCGGCTGAGGGGGATCAAGTTTGTGAGAAGTGTAGAAGATCTGTATCCATTGCCAGGGTACCTGTGGTCTAGGGGCAGTCTGCCTTCGGCAGTGACACAGTGCGGACCGTGTTGCCTGCCGGCCGCGCTGTGGTGCGCGCGCCTGTTTGTTTACGCCGGAGCAGCTTCGCGTGTGCGGTGTTGTGAGTCTAGAACGAGATGGCACACTCGTACAGAAAAACGACTTTGAAGTTCAGTTTTGCGAACGACTATACACGACCAAAGGCACACGAGATTGAACGTTTCTTCAGAGAAGAGGTAAAAATCGATCCACAGGAAATCGTGGGAATCAATTTATCGCTCGTTTCAAGCGTCGTCTATGTCAAGCTTGTTGACGAGGCTGCTTGCGAAAGACTTCTACAACGATCACCGAACGGGTATCGTTTCTGTCATGCCGACGGGAATGTTGGTGCGGTTACAGTCGATCACTCGGGAATGGGGATCCGCACTATACGAGTCTTCGAACTTCCGTTTGAGGTCCCGTCTGAACTTGTTACCGACGCCTTTCGACCATACGGTACAGTTCTATCCCATGTGGCCGAAAAATGGACGAGTTTTACCACGTACCCCGTTTTAAATGGGGTGAGACAAATACGGATAGAACTACGCAAGCACGTCCCCTCTTATTTGTACATAGGAGGTTGTCGAGCGATTATAATCTATGATGGGCAACCTCGCACTTGCTCAGGATGCGGGAAAGAAGGTCACGTCCGCTCGGAATGCCTCCAGCGACGTTTAGTGCAAACTCCACGGGATGACGTTCAGGCGCCACAACCGACGACTGTCTTACCGTTGACCTTTGTGGAAGCCCTGAGAGGCGACGTGAGGGAGACTTCCGATGGGCACCAGCAGCTGCCCCCTATAGAGAACATGGACACCAACGGGCTGGAACTCCGACTACCGGTTCCACCACGGCAGACACAGGACACCACAGAAGAGATGCAGCTGACGGCCACTCCAGGCTCATCCGTGGTGGCTGCCAGTGCTTCCACCGAGAGCGTGATAGGCCAGGCCCAAGACGGAGGATACGCAACCCCAACAGCCGATGCGGAAGCAAGGCGACGGAAACAGCGTTCGCCGAAGAGAAGAAAGAAGCGTCGACTGACTTCTGCTGACGATAGCCATAGTCCCGAGGGGACAGTGGACGACAACGACAGTATCGACCTGAGACCAGTGGATTCAACAGATACCGAGATGACGATGCAGGAACTACATAGCGACAATAACTTGAACTCTCCTTCTGGTGACCGGAAGGCGGAAGTGGAGATGACAACTGTCCAACATCAGAGCGATGACAACATTACCTCCCATCCTTCGACCAGTTCCGGAAATATGCTGGGGGACTGGGCGCAAGAAATGGACCAACAGGAACAGGATGAAAATACGAACGCGACGATTGAGGACAGTCCTGGCCAGAGGCCGGGAGGGGTCGGGAAATGTTGACCAACTTAGTGTGTTGAGGAGCGCCGGGGGTGCAGATGGACGCTTAATGACACCGCCCTACAACTGATGAACACAAGCCAGGCGTACCGCATTGCCACGATAAACATTAATGGCATACGGACACCGCTTAAAATTCAAATGCTGAAAGATATGTTACGCGCTGCGGACGTGGATATTGTACTCCTACAAGAAGTGCGTTTCACATCGCCGCCAGAGTTCTACGGTTACGAGGCACATTATTCAGTGCATGATGAAAGTGGATGCGGTGTGGCGATTCTCACCAGGGCAGGAATAGGAGTGGAGGACGTCAGGTCTCTCCCTTCGGCACGCGGCATAGCGATCACTGTCGACGGCGTTCGTTTCATCAATTTATACGCACCATCTGGCTCCACAAAACGAAGAGAAAGGGCGACTTTTTACACCGAAGAGATAGCACCGTTGTTCGCTGGACGCTTTGATAACTATATAGTGGGCGGCGACTTTAATTCTGTCGTCGACAAAAAGGACCAAGTACCTCATTATGTGCCATGCATGGAACTGCGTGCGTTGATTACCGAAATGGCGCTTCTGGATACCTGGGAACTGCAGCATGGTGACAGACCGGGTTATACGTTTGTCACGGGACACTCGGCGAGTAGACTTGATAGAGTGTACGTGACACGAGCTCTACGGACGACGATACTGGATGCCGAAATCTGGCCAGCGGCTTTTACGGATCATATGGCGTACGTCTGTACGATTTCACTAACGCGTCAGAAGATATGGCGGAGTAAAGGTCACTGGAAAATGAATTGTGCACTTTTACGTGACACTGAATGTCACCGGTCGATAGAGGCGGCCTGGGAGACCTGCGTTCGCCGCCAACGTGCATACACCTCGGTTCTCCAGTGGTGGATTAAATGCGCAAAACCAAGGTTACGGCGAACGTTGATACGATACGGGCAGGACAAATCGCAGTGGAACCGCACAACGGCTGATTTTTATTTTACAGCCCTGAGGGAGCTGATGACCCAACAACCATCGCCGGAAAGGCACACGGCCATGCGCAGGATAAAAGCCAAGTTATTACAGCTGACGAGACTAAGAATGGAAGGTATAAGGGTCTGGGCGAGATTGGCGGACACAGTTGCTGCCGAAACCCCCTCCATGCACCACGTGGTACGTGAACGTCAACGACGACGCAGGACATTGATCAGGGAACTAATCTCTGAAACTGGCCAGCAAGTTGTGCACCAGCGTGATATTGCGCATGTGTTTACCGACTATTTCCGCCAGTTATATGGACCTGTACATGTGAACCACGAGACACTACATGATGTCATCTCGGAAATGCCAGATAGAGGACCACCACTGGATGCAGAGACTTTCATCACAGCGATAACAGAGGACGAGCTGACAGACGCAATTGCCAGGGGGGCTCCGAACAAGTCCCCAGGACAGGACGGCTTCCCAATTGAATTTTACCGCGCCTTTGCATACCTCATGGGACGGACCTGGATTCAGATGTACAACGAACTCATGTTACCGCAGACTGAGATACCTGCCGAATTCACGGAGGGTATCATCATCCCAATACCCAAACCACGCGGTGGCAGAAATCCAGGAGATTATAGACCACTCACTCTCTTGAACTGCGACTATAAGATTTTCGCGCGCATCCTTGGGGCTCGCCTGCGGTCTTCACTTTCTGATAGACTCCTCATAGATCAAACTTGCCTCGGCGGTAAGAGCAACGTACATATGGCGCTCAGTGACTACCGAGATATCATCGCGTTAGCAGCGGCATGCCGAGTGCGTGGGGCACTCGTCGCTATTGACTTCGATCATGCATTCGACAGAGTGGATCATACCTTTTTGCATGCGGTGATGGGCAGATTGGGAATCCCACAGGCCTTCATCCTAGTGATCATGCGACTGTTACACGGCGTACGGTCAAAGGTCTCGGTGAATGGGCGGGGCACTGACTACATTGTTATTTCAAGGTCAGTTCGTCAAGGTTGCCCCCTTTCGATATTTTTGTATGCAATGGCTTTGGAACCCTGTCTATATGGTCTCCGAAGACGGTTGGAGGGAGTGCCGTTGCCACAACTGACCTTTCATTGCCGCGCTTATGCTGACGATATGATGCTGGTGGCACGGACAGGCGAAGAAGTATGTACGGCGTTGGCATGGATACAGCGATATGGGATGGCGGCAGGAAGCGTGCTTAATCTACAAAAAACACGCTGCATGAATGTCGGTCAACCGGGGGAGGAAGGCCCGCTCATCTTGGTTAAGACCATAAAATGCCTAGGTATTACGTTCCACACGGATGTGCAGCGGACAGCAGCGGATAACTACCGACGCATATTGAAGCTGATGCGGACAATGGTGCTGTTACAGAAATTAAGAGCAATGGATATGATTCAGAGGGTGACCTATGTTAACGTATACCTAGCACCGAGACTCACTCACGTAGCGCATGTCCTGCCTTTAACGCGCACAATGGCATCACGGATATAAGCAACTTTCGGAACCTACGTGAGTGTGGGACACCTGTTTAAGATCCGATACACAACGCTTACGGTACCACCTGGAGAGGGTGGACTTGGTCTAGTGAACGTATATGAAAAGGCACGGGCGTTATTCGTCAGTACGATTTTCCGACAGTGGCGCGGTCAATTTCGCAATATCTCGGGTGCGTTGGCCGACGTACTAGCGCCCACTTCAATGCTGCCCCCAGTCGATGTGGGCCATATTTCACCGAAGCTGTCACATTTCAGGTCTTTTTTTTTGGAGCTTAGCTATGTCAGAGATTTCTTCCCAACAACACGACTACCGACGACGCGAGACGTATACCAACTCTTACTGCGCCGGTGCCCCAGGAATACCCTGGAAAAGAAGTACCCAGACAAGAACTGGCGACAGATATGGCGCGTTATACGGAACGTTTACCTCCCAACGTCGGTACGCTCAACATGGTATGTGGTGACAAATAGGAAGTTCGCAACGAATCAACGGCGGCACGCGATTCATTTGGCAGACACTCCACTATGTTTAGGCTGCGCAACAGTGGACACTGATGAACATCGTTTAACATGTAGTGGGACGGCTCCAGTGTGGCACTTGGCACAACAGATATTGGCGTTCCTGTTACGCTCCGCCCCTCACACAATTTCATCAGACACGCTTTTTTTCCCCCAAGAATATTATTTCCCGGTCCAAAAAACCAATGCAGTGACATGGGTGCGGGGAATGGTGGTGGGCTACGTGTATAACGAATCGGAAAAGGACAAAATTGATTTTTGGCATTTTCTCCTGGATGGACACACGAAGCTGCAACAGCATAAGAAATATAGACAAGACTTCGCTAATTACTTGCGACTTACATTTACCGACCCGCCGGCCAGATGGGGTGTGACGGGTGAGAGATGAGATAGACGAAGAAGCCGAGATAGACATCGATCACACTTACGGACCCTTAGTTCATTTCGAGAAGACGACCCAGTCTTACACCAACGTCTGGAGAACGAGTCGATAGATGGCTCTCTTGCTCTATCGAACGTCGGGTCGTGAGCAGGTGTCGCCCCCGACACGAATTTCATTTCATTGCCACAGGAGCATGTTTCTTTTGTATTTGTACTATCCGCAATGACTTCATGTCTTTCATTTGGGAATTTTCAGTTTTATTCATTTCATTAATTAATTAATTTTCTAATTAGCCACTATTTGTCAACATATGGACTTTGTAGACACTATTTATGCGATAGTACAACAACATGTATGTCAGTAAAGGTGGTAAGCCAAAAAAAAAAAAAAAAAAGGTAGCGTCTTCGATTCATAATCAAAACATCTTCGGTCCCGGGTTCGATCCCCGTCACTGCCAAAATTTTGATAAATAATCAGCATTGACGGCCGAAGACTTCCGGCATAAGAAGTCAGCCTCATTCTGCCAACGGCCTTGTCAAAGAGGGCGGAGGAGCGGATAGAGGTTCAGGGCACTCTCTTGTCCTAGGGGTGGGAAATTGCCCCTAAAGGCGGAAGCATCAGCAATGATCAACGACATGAGGATGCAGAAGGCAATGGAAACTACTGCATTAAAGACACGTAACGTGTATCCACAGGACATGTGGCCTGTAATTGAAGAAGTGTCATGATCATCTCTCCATTGGCAAAAGATTCCGGAATAGTCCCCCATTCGGATCTCTGGGAGGGGACTGCCAAGGGGGAGGTTACCATGAGAAATAATCAACGAAAGGATAACGCTCTACGAGTCGGGGCGTGGAATGTCAGAAGCTTGAACGTTGTAGGGAAACCAGAAAATCTGAAAAGGGAAATGCAAAGGCTCAATCTAGATTTGGTAGGGGTCAGTGAAGTGGAAGGAAGACAAGGATTTCTGGTCAGATGAGTATCGGGTAATATCAACAGCAGCAGAAAATGGTATAACAGGTGTAGGATTCGTTATGGATAGGAAGGTAGGGCAGAGGGTCTGTTACTGTGAACAGTTCAGTGACTGGGTTGTTCTACTCAGAATCGACAGCAGACCAACACTGACAACGATAGTTCAGGTATACATGGCGACGTCGCAAGCTGAAGATGAACATATAGAGAAAGTGTATGAGGATATTAAAAGGGTAATGCAGTAAGTAAAGGGGGACGAAAATCTAATAGTCATGGGCGACTGGAATGCAGTTGTAGGGGAAGGAGTAGAAGAAAAGGTTACAGGAGAATATGAGCTTGGGACAAGGAATGAAAGAGGAGAAAGACTAATTGTTGTGGTCTTCAGTCCTGAGACTGGTTTTATGCAGCTCTCCATGCTACTCTATCCTGTGCAAGCTTCTTCATCTACCAGTACCTACTGCAATCTGCTTAGTGTATTCATCTCTTGGTCTCCCTCTACGATTTTTATCCTCCACGCTGCTCTCCAATACTAAATTGGTGATCCCTTGATGCCTCAGATCATGTCCTACCAACCGATCCCTTCTTCTAATTAAATTGTGCACAAACTCCTCTTCTCCCCAATTCTGTTCAGTACCTCCTCATTAGTTATGTGCTCTACCCATCTAATCTTCAGCATTCTTCTGTAGCACCACATTTCGAAAGCTTTTATTCTGTTCTTGTGCAAACTATTTATCGTCCATGATTCACTTCCATACATGGCTACACTCCATACAAATACTTTCAGAAATGACTTCCTGACACTTGAATCTATACTCGATGTTAACAAATTTCTCTTCTTCAGAAACGCTTTCCTTGCCATTGCCAGTCTACATTTTATGTCCTCTCTACTTCGACCATCATCAGTTATTTTGCTCCCCAAATAGCAAAACTACTTTACAACTTTAAGTGTCTCATTTCCTAATCTAATTCCCTCAGCATCACCCGAATTAATTCGACTACGTTCCATTATCCTTGTTTTGCTTTTGTTGATGTTCATCTTATATCCTCCTTTCAAGACACTATCCATTCCGTTCAACTGCTCTTCCAAGTCCTTTGCTGTGTCTGACAGAATTACAATGTCATCGGCGAACCTCAAAGTTTATATTTTTTCTCCATGGATTTTAATTCCTACTCCGAATTTTTCTTTTGTTTCCTTTACTGCTTGCTCAATATACAGATTGAACAACATCGGGGAGAGGCTACAACCCTGTCTTACTCCCTTCCCAACCACTGCTTCCCTTTCGTGCCCCCGACTGTTATAACTGTCATCTGGTTTCTGTACAAATTGTAAATAGCCCTTCGCTCCCTGTATTTTACCCCTGCCACCTTTACAATTTGAAAGAGAGTATTCCAGTCAACATTGTCGAAATCTTTATCTAAATCTACAAATGCTAGAAACGTAGGTTTGCCTTTCCTTAATCTTTCTTCTACGATAAATCGTAAGGTCAGTATTGCCTCACGTGTTCCAACATTACTACGGAATCCAAACTGATCTTCTCCGAGGTCGGCTTCTAGCAGTTTTTTCATTCGTCTGTAAAGAATCCGCGTTAGTATTTTGCAGCTGTGACTTATTAAACTGATGGTTCGGTAATTTTCATATCTGTCAACACCTGATTTCTTTGGGATTGGAATAATTATATTCTTCTGGAAGTCTGAGGGTATTTCGCCTGTCTCATACATCTTGCTCACCAGATGGTAGAGTTTTGTCAGGACTGGCTCTCCCTAGGCCGTCAGTAGTTCTAATTCTCCCAGGGCCTTGTTTCGACTCAGGTCTTTCAGTGCTCTGTCAAAATCTTCACACAGTATCGTATAATCTCCCATTTCATCTTCATCTATATCCTCTTCCATTTCCGTAATATTGTCCTCAAGTACATCGCCCTTGTATAGACTACATACTCCTTCTACCTTTCTGCTTTCCCATCTTTGCTTAAAACTGAGTTTCCATCTGAGCACTTGATATTCTTACAGGTGGCTCTCTTTTCTCTAAAGGTCTCTTTAGTTTTCCTGTAGGCAGTATCTATCTTCCCCCTAATGAGATAAGCCTCTACATCCTTACATTTGTTCTCTAGCCATCCCTGCTTAGCCATTTTGCACTTCCTGTCGATTTCATTTTTGAGACGTTTGTATTCCTTTTTGGATGCTTCATTTATTGCATTTTATATTTTCTCCTTTCATCAATTACATTCAATATTTCTTCTGTTTCCCAAGGATTTCTATTAGCCTCGACTTTTTAGCTACTTCACTACTTCATCCCTCAGAGCTACCCATTCGTCTTCTACTGTATTTCTTTCCCCCATTCCTGTCAATTGTTCCCTTATGCTCTCCCTGAAACTCTGTACAACCTCTGGTTTAGTCATTTTATCCAGATCCCATCTCCTTAAATTCCCATCTTTTTGCAGTTTCTTCAGTTTTAATCTGCAGTTCATAACCAATAGATTGTGGTCGGAGTCCACATCTGCCCCTGGAAATATCTTATAATTTAAAACCTGGTTCCTAAATCTCTGTATTACCATTATATAATATATCTGATACCTTCTAGTATCTCCAGGATTCTTCCGTGTATACAGCCTCCTTTTATGATTCTTGGACCAAGTGTCAGCTATGATTAAGTTATGCTCTGTGCAAAATTCTACCAGACGGCTTCCTTTTTCATTTCTTACCCCCAATCCATATTCACCTACTATGTTTCCTTCTCTCCCTTTTCCTACTTTCGATTTCTAGTCACCCATGACTATTGATTTTCGTCTCCCTTCACTAACTGAATAACTTCTTTTATCTCATCATATATTTTACCAAATTCTTCATCATCTGCAGAGCTAGTTGGCATATAAACTTGTACTACTGTAGTAGGCATGGGCTTCGTGTCTATCTTGGCCACAATAATGCGTTCACTACGCTGTTCGTAGTAGCTTACCCGCACTCCTATTTTTTTATTCGTTATTAAACCTACGCCTGCATTAGCCCTATTTGATTTTGTATTCATAACCCTGTATTCACCTGACCAGAAGTCTTGTTCCTCCTGCCACCGAACTTCATTAATTTCCACTACATCTAACTTTAACCTATCTATTTCCCTTTTAAAGTTTTCTAACCTACCTGACCGATTAACGGATCTAACATTCCACACTCCGATCCATAGGACGCGTTTTCTTTCTCCTGATAAAGACGTCCTCTTGAGTAGTCCCCCCCCCCCCCCCCCGGAAATCCGAATGGGGGACTATTTTACCTCCGGAATATTTTACCCAAGAGGACGCCATCATCATTTAACCATACAGTGAAGCTGCATTCCCATGGGAAAAATTACGGCTGTAGTTTCCCCTTGCTTTCAGCCGTTCGCAGTACCAGAACTGCAAGGCCGTGTTGGTTAGTGTTACAAGGGCAGATCAATCAATCATCCAGACTGTTGCCCCTGCAACTACTGAAAAGCCGGCTGCCCCTCTTCAGGAACCACACGTTTGTCTGGTCTCTCAACAGATACCCCTCCGTTGTGGTTGCACCTAGGGTACGGCCATCTGTATCGCTGAGGCTCGCAAGCCTCCCCACCAACGGCAAGGTCCGTGGTTCATGGGTGGAGGGGACGGGGCAAAATCCATAGTGACTCTAGTTTTCGGGTGTTGAGAGCTCAATTTTTTTTCTGCGTTTTCGATATCATTTTTATCTCCTTTGTATTATAAAATAGAGTCCTCAACATACCTTCTGTAATACAATTTTCTTAGCGATATCAGGATTTTCGTCAAAGAATTCGTTTTCGAAGTGATTTACAAAAATGTCAGCCAGCGTCCCAGCGAAACTGTTACCCTCTGCCAATCCGTCTTTCAGTTGATAAATTTTACCATTGAAGGTATTACGTTTTGGCTTTGGAGTTTTTTGTGTACTGGTCGGGTAGAAAGCAAGTCGTCTTGTCGGTGGGTCCGTTGACTATCTCTTGGTTGGGTTGCCGGCGGATCGGATATAGTTGGGTCGACTACCTGTCTCCCCTAAGCGAACGTTGTCGTCCTAGAGACGGGTTGGTCACCGTGTGATTGGCTGACGTCTTCTCACAGCCATATCGTCTCTGTCGTTCCCGACTTGCGTAACGGCGCTTCACTTTATGCCTTAACACCCTCACTCCATTTGCGAGTGGAACAGAAAAGGGAATGGGTGGTAGGTGTCGAAAGTTGCCTCCGCCATGCAACCTATGGTGGTTTGTGGCGTCTGTACGTAGACGTAGACATTTTTAAACGTGTAGAGAACAATGTGGCGTATACATAATTGTTTTTTTTTTTTACGATATTCATCTGGCACCTATATGAAGGGGTCCTCAGTGAATTTTATTCAATTTCTACACGCCTGGGCATCCCCTGATGTGCAGCAGTTCTAACGGCGGCAGCGAATTGGCCACGTACTGCTCTGTCTGTACGTACCTCGCTTAATTGGCAGTTTCTGCCCGTAGCCGGAGCGGCGGGGTAATTACGTGACGCGGGCAGACGGCCGGGTAATTGCGATCTGCGGTCGCTTTGCCCGCCACCGACCCACATCCCGCCGATGGCTGCGCGGAGCAGAAGCGCCGTATGACGTCGTTCGGTACTTTCCGCTTCTATAAAAGCGAGTCTGCGTCCAACACGGCAGCTCATTGTCGCTGTCGTTTCTTTTGTGTCTTCGATCAGCCTACCGCTACTGCTCCACACTTTGACCAAATGTCTTATCCAGCACAACGACGAAGCACCAACATAACATCCCGTTCCTTACTAATCGTTCACTGTCGAAAACTGACCGTGTTTTGCATGTGCCTAACGGAAATACACTCCTGGAAATTTAAATAAGAACACCATGAATTCATTGTCCCAGGAAGGGGAAACTTTATTGACACATTCCTGGGGTCAGATACATCACATGATCACACTGACAGAACCACAGACACATAGACACAGGCAACAGAGCATGCACAATGTCGGCACTAGTACAGTATATATCCACCTTTCGCAGCAATGCAGGCTGCTATTCTCCCATGGAGACGATCGTAGAGATGCTGGATGTAGTCCTGTGGAACGGCTTGCCATACCATTTCCACCTGGCGCCTCAGTTGGACCAGCGTTCGTGCTGGACGTGCAGACCGCGTGAGACGACGCTTCATCCAGTCCCAAACATGCTCAATGGGGGACAGATCCGGAGATCTTGCTGGCCAGGGTAGTTGACTTACACCTTCTAGAGCACGTTGGGTGGCACGGGGTACATGCGGACGTGCATTGTCCTGTTGGAACAGCAAGTTTCCTTGCCGGTCTAGGAATGGTAGAACGATGGGTTCGATGACGGTTTGGATGTACCGTGCACTATTCAGTGTCCCCTCGACGATCACCAGTGGTGTACGGCCAGTGTAGGAGATCGCTCCCCACACCATGATGCCGGGTGTTGGCCCTGTGTGCCTCGGTCGTATGCAGTCCTGATTGTGGCGCTCACCTGCACGGCGCCAAACACGCATACGACCATCATTGGCACCAAGGCAGAAGCGACTCTCATCGCTGAATACGACACGTCTCCATTCGTCCCTCCATTCACGCCTGTCGCGACACCACTGGAGGCGGGCTGCACGATGTTGGGTCGTGAGCGGAAGACGGCCTAACGGTGTGCGGGACCGTAACCCAGCTTCATGGAGACGGTTGCGAATGGTCCTCGCCGATACCCCAGGAGCAACAGTGTCCCTAATTTGCTGGGAAGTGGCGGTGCGGTCCCCTACGGCACTGCGTAGGATCCTACGGTCTTGGCGTGCATCCGTGCGTCGCTGCGGTCCGGTCCCAGGTCGACGGGCACGTGCACCTTCCGCCGACCACTGGCGACAACATCGATGTACTGTGGAGACCTCACGCCCCACGTGTTGAGCAATTCGGCGGTACGTCCACCCGGCCTCCCGCATGCCCACTATACGCCCTCGCTCAAAGTCCGTCAACTGCACATACGGTTCACGTCCACGCTGTCGCGGCATGCTACCAGTGTTAAAGACTGCGATGGAGCTCCGTATGCCACGGCAAACTGGCTGACACTGACGGCGGCGGTGCACAAATGCTGCGCAGCTAGCGCCATTCGACGGCCAACACCGCGGTTCCTGGTGTGTCCGCTGTGCCGTGCGTGTGATCATTGCTTGTACAGCCCTCTCGCAGTGTCCGGAGCAAGTATGGTGGGTCTGACACACCGGTGTCAATGTGTTCTTTTTTCCATTTCCAGGAGTGTAATAAAATTTTCAATAAGGCTACCGTTTCCGAAGAAATTTGAACCTGATTGAAGGGAAGATGTGTACAGCAAGCTATTCCGAAAAATAGTTTATTTCTCTCTTACTACTCTGCCACTCTTATACTTTATGTCGTCTTTGTTGATAATTAGTACAATCGCTCAGTACTAACACAAAAGGGTACCACATGGATCGATTAGGCTACAACAACTAAAGTGAAATGGTTTAAGATGATTAATAATTACGGTCACCATCCCAAGAGAGCAATTATTGTTCGAAAAGGCAGTAATGACCTGAACAGTAGTTGTCAGAAGTAATACTGAAATAATCGCATTGCAACAGAATGCGTACACACATGTAGTTAAAATTACAAGGAAAAAAGTATAAATATTGCAGTTAGTGACTTTAGATAGTATAATTTGGAATGTGCTTTGAAATGCACAACATTTAATTTAGTGGAACTGAAGCTCACTATTGTTAACGACAAAACTCACGTAATCTCACGCTCCTGTTTACTCGATATTAGCGGCTTTTCACAAAACACAAATTAATTTAAGTTTAATGAAAGGACCAGATCTACGTACTAAAATGATCTGGTGGGCGAGTTGAGCAGCAGTTCACGGCTCTTGGATGATGACGCTGTGGGTTACGTGAAGGTGTGCTCGTTGAGTGTCTGTGGAAGTATACGAAATGACAGAGAAAATGTGAAGAATGGAAGCTTGCTCTAAATGTAGAAAAATGTAAGTTGATGTGGATGTTTAGGAAAACGTAACTTTTGAATACTCAGTCTCTATTTGAAAAAGGCAATGTCCCGACTGATTTACTGACAGCATCGCTCACCCAAACCGCTAACGATAGAAACATGAAATTTGGAGAGGGTCTGGATCTTATACTGTAGATATCGTTTAAGAAGGAATTGTTCTAAATACCACTGAAAAGGAGTGAAGCAGGGTATGAAAGGCTTTTCGAAAATATGGCGCTCTTAAAGCAATTCTGAAGGAAGAACTACAAAAATTAGTATTTGGTTTCTCTCTAAGATATAAAAAAATATATGTCTCGGTGTTTTTGGAGATTTAACCATTAAGAGGTAAAATAGTGGATGATAATTTTTTGGAAACAATTCATTATTAAAGTACTGCTAAAGCATTTTTGAAGCTGCATCTATGAACGTCGGTATTTGGATTCTCCGTCAGAAATTTAAAAATAAGTTTTTCACTCTTTTTGGAAATTCAGTTCCTTGGGGGGTGAAATAGAGGGTTAAATTATTAAGAAAATATCACTTTATATTAAAAAATTTCATAGCTAAATCTATGAAAAGTGATATTTCACTTCCCGGTTCTATATTAAAAAACATACGTCAGGGAAGGAAAGTTCCCATGGAAATATCAGCAAAAGAACGTAAAAGGTATGATTGACTAAACCCTTGGACTCCAGACACCAAAATCGCTTTTCGAAGCACATTCGTGAAACACCATACTTCTATGATCTTAATTAGCTCGAAAAGCTTGGAAGTTATTAAAATTTGTGAACAAAATAAAAATTTGGTTAAAGAGAAAAAAAATCATAGTAGACGGTACAGACTACTCGATCGAAGCAGCGGGCACTAAGCTACATCTAATACATATGGAACTATAGTTCGTGATGCAAATACATGGTATTACGCACATTACAATCTGTTAAACCTCAACGTTGGGGGATTTTATTACAAGAGAAAAAAGAGAAAAGAAAGAAAAAGGAAAACAGCTCGCACATCTACACTGAATGTAACATTCAGCTCCTTTTACCGACTTCGCCGTGCAATCAACGACATGGCTCTTGGAGTAACATTTTACAGGATTCCTGTAAATTCCTAGATTGGACTAAAAGGCCATCGAGCAGGGTGCTACGCTGTACATCTGTCAGCTCAAATTGGGGGCAATGAGGAGGTACATCAGCAGTCACAAATAAATCGAAACCAGTCTTCAAAGTGCAAAGTCTTGAAATCTCTGCGAGACCTCATGACGAAATTTTTCAGTTACTAAACGGAGGTAATCAGGTCTGGTCGAGGGATTGGGGTTGGGTTATTTGGGGAAGGAGACCAAACAGCGAGGTCATCGGTCTCATCGGATTAGGGAAGGACTGGGAAGGAAGTCGGCCGTGCCCTTTGAAAGGAACCATCCCGGCATTTGCCTGGAGCGATTTAGGGAAATCACGGTAAACCTAAATCAGGATAGCCGGACGTGGGATTGAAGCGTCGTCCTCCCGAATGCGAGTCCAGTGTCTAACCACTGTGCCACCTCGCTCGGTGTCTGGTCGAGAAGTGACTGCTTGAGTTATGAGAACTGTTCCATGTCATGAAACTGATTGTTCCATAGGATTAACTTTTGTTTTACAGCATCAATCTTGACAGCCATATCTGTTAGCACATCATTCACCCACTTCGTTGAAAGACTTGATTACATTAAATGACTGGCGGTGTCGACCATAAAAGATTTTGTCACTGATCTATTTTCCCTGAACTCAGTTTTTTCCATACTGTTCCAGTGAATATTTTTTTTCCACATAATAATAGTACGATGGTGTATTAAGCACTTTACGTGGCGTTCAGGAAGCAGGTTCCCATTCAGCATTGAATGATGTATCTTCTCCATTTTTTTTTGAACAAGTGTGTGGACGTAATGTTGTTCATGATTTAGTACATAAATCTAATGCAGAGACTCGTCCGACCAGCCAACATGTTTCCAGTCATCAACAATCCAATATCGCTGTCGACGGGCCCAGACGAGAGGTAAAGCTTTGTGTCGTGTAGTCATCAAGCGTACACGGCTGAGTCTTCGGGTCAGAAAGCCCATATCGATGATGTTTCGTTGAATGGTTCGCACGCTGACGCATGTTGATGGCCAAGCATTGAAATCTGCAGCAAGGGTTTCACTTCTGTCACGTTGAACGGTTCTCTTCAGTCGTCGTTGGTCCCGTTCTTGCAGGATCTTTTTCCGTCCGCAGCTATGTCGTGATTTGATGTTTCGCTGGATTCCTCATATTCACAGTACACTAGTCAAATGATCGTACGGGAAAATCCCCACTTCATCGCTACTTCGGAGATACTGTGTCCCATAGCTCGTGCGCCTACTGTAACACCACGTTCAATTGACTTAAATCTTGATAACGTGCCATTGTAGCAGCTGTAACCGATCTAACAGTTGCACCTGACACTTGTTGTCTTATATAGGCGTTGTGGACCGCAGCGCCGTATTCTGGCTGTTTACATATCTCTGTATTTGAATATGCATTTGTATACCAGTTTCTTTGGCGCTTCAGGGTGTAAAATTCAAACAATTCTTTCTTCAGTTCAGTGCGAAAATTGCTTCTTAAAGTGAAACATTTTCTGTGTTTTTCAAAGAATAATGAAAAAAAAGAGAAATGCATCAAACATAGTTTTGAACAAGAGCTATTAACATATATATACAAGGTTTGAAAGATTTTTCCCCCTCCAGTACACCTCCTGCAGTATGCCGATGACACTGCATTCCTTACCCTCGCTCCTACCCTCCAACAGTCCCAACGCCTTCTCCAGAATCAATTTGACCTTTTTGCCGCATGGTGTAACCAGTGGGTCCTGAAAATCAATCCTTCCACGACCCAGGCAATCATTGTAGGCCCTACCACTCCCTCCTTACAGCTCGTGGATTTCTCCCTTACCCTCTGCGCCCGTCTGCCTCTCCCCCACCCTCACCTACCTTGGCCTTACAATTGACCGTCACGTCACCTGGATCCCTCATCTCCACTCCATCCAATCCAAAGCCCACAACCACCTCTGACTCCTCAAACTCCTCTCTGGCCGGACATGGGGGTTGCAACCCTCTACCATCCTCAACAATCCTTAATCCGTCCCATCCTCTGTTATGCTAGTCCCGCCTGGTTCACCCACCCCCCCCCCTCCAGATCCTCGAGTGCCATGCACTCTGCCCTGCCTTTCGTATACGCCTCCCGTCCCCCATGTGGATCCTCTACTACGACCTCATTCCATTCCCCCATCTGCTCCTATTCCTCGAAATCTGCATACTCTACACCTCCCGCCGCCTCGGTTCCCCTCATCCCCTGGTTGCTCCTCTCCTCTCCAACCACTGCCCCCTGCCACGACTTTATTGTTATGTCCCCCCTACCCTCCACTTCTACACCCTTCATCTCCTTTCCCAAAGTGGCTTCCATCAACTCCCCCTCCTGGGTGATGCCTTCTGTCCCTCCATTTATCCCTCCTATCAAATCTGATCCTCACCCCCCCTCCTTTCCTCTGTCCTTTCCTCGGGCTCCCTCTTCCCCTCCTTCCATCCTGTTTCTCCCCACCTAACCTCTCTCTGCCTCCCCTCTCCATCCCCTGAGTCCTTTTATATATCCCTCCTCTGCCTTTTCTCACTGCCTGTCGCGTCTGCACAGCACCCGCCCCCCCTCTCATGGGTCTTCGTCCTGCGTCAGCTTCTTTCCCCCCTCCCCCCGCTTCGTTTTTTCCTCTCCTTCCCCCCCTTTCCCTTCCCGACGTTTGTCCAGCCCCCCCCCCCCAATCTGGCCTCGGCTGTGGTATATCATATTTGTGCCAATTTTGTAGTGCAGTGTTCAAGTGAATGTTCAGTGTTGTTCGTCTTTCCAGAGTGTTGCGAACAGAAACCATGCTGTCGCTGGGTGTAAATTTTATATCTCTTGTGAACAGAAACCAGACTGTCGCCGTGTTTTTTTGATTCTCTGTCTATTCTTTTACCTGCGTGCTTCATATGTATATCATTAGGATCATCAACCCTTTGTTTTATATTTCAAGTTCCACGATTTTCCGCAATTTTACCATTTAAGTCACCGATTTTATCGCCTATTTTTATTTTTTATTATCTTCATTTTTTAAAACAAATTCTGTAGGCTGAAGAGCGGCGTAGTAAGCTGCTGCCAGCCAGCCCCCTTCGTGGGGAATCGAAACTCAATAAAGGAAAAAAAAGTTTTTTCTGTCACTGAACGCTGACTCAGTCTGACCTTCACAGCTTGAACGTACTGTTTACGTCCTGGCTGCGTGTGCGCGTGTTTACTGCAGCGAGCTTAGCATGTGTAATTTCTTACAAATGAGGACTGTAGCACACTGTCTCAGAAAGAACACGCTCAAGTTCACGTTCTCTAACGAGTATGCGAGACCTAAGGCACATGAAATCGAACGCTTTCTGCAAGACGAAAGGCAAATGAATTGCAATGACCTTATTCGTATCCATTCATCCAGCGTTAGTAGCGTCGCCTACACCAAGCGGGCAACAGATATGGCATGTTACTAGGTAATGAACGATGTAAAATGAGGATTAAAGTTTCGACACTCAGATGACCATATAGAGGATGTGTCAGTGGATCGTGCGGGATTAGGTATCTGCACAACACGGGTCTCTGTACTGCCCTACGAGGTACCAAGAATGATGGAAACAGACGCATTACGACAATGTGGTATGGTGATCGGCCACACCGCCGAAAAAGGTGCAAATTCCACAATTTATCCAGTTTTCAACGGCGTCCGACAGGTACACATTGGGCTGACAAAATGTGTGCCCTGATGTTTGTATTTCAGGGACAGCTGATCCCTAGTCATAGACAAAAAATAGCCAAAGACCTGTTCGGGATGCGTCAGTGAGGGCCATGCTCCGTTATAATGCCTCCAGAGGAGATAAACGCAATTGCCTATGGGCGACCAACAAGGTACAGGTCCTTTCCACTGACATACGTGGCGACTCTTCGGGAGTCCCGACACCGAGGCCTATCGATGCTCCGACTCAGCAGTGGTGGCAGCTCCGTTGCGGACCATCGAAGAAACACCGATCGCAATTACGTCCGACCGTCTACCGCCAGTGCAAACGGTGACGGAAGCAAGACTGGGGCAGGATATGGATGTACAGACGCATGGCGCGAAGCGCACTAAGGGCGATGAGGTACTCACGCGCAAGCAGCGTTTGCCGAAAAGACGTAAATAGCCCCGACTCGATGAAGGTGACGACCTTTCCCTGCCAGCTGAGATCAGTGATGGTTGTAACACCCTGGAGCATCGTTACGAGAGCTGCAGCAGCATTACGACGCCGACTGTGCACTTTCAGATAGTGAAAGAGTGCCATGCTATTCTGATGACCCTTCCCCTGCAGGTCCCGTACGTTCTTCCAGCTTCCAACAGGATGCGACAGAGGCATCGCGGACACCACCCAACGATATGGATCAGTGAAGGGTTGTGGCTCCTAACACCCTCGATTGAGTTGGACCAGGCAGACGACACAGGAGTGGCTAACACACAATGCGTAAATGACACGATGCAGGCTCCCACCCACTCAGATGGCTGATGATATTGGACGACTGTAGGAAGGTAGCTCCGCCGTGGAAATAGGGGGTGTTCACGCTGCGGATGCGGCCGTTACTCCACCTCAGTCTCAAATGACGGGCACCAAACCGCAAGACTATAAAAATGGGACAGTCAATATCAACACTGGTTCGACAGTGAAGCTACAACTCTTCCGTGCTATAAACATCAGCCGATGATGTCCTGTTGGTGCAAGAGGTACAGCTCAACGCGTTCCCTTCACGCACAAATCACATTACTCGTCCGATAACGGTGGCGTGGCGAACTAGAAGTGGGAAGGGACACAGTCAATGGAACTGCACAGGGTCTTCACGGGACCTGCGTTATCATCTACGCTCCCTCTGGCACAGACCAACATAAGGAAAAAGCAAAGTTTTATTTAGCAGGTTTTGCTGCTCCTTTTGCCGGCAGGTACGACCTCTTTCTGCTAAGCAGTGACTTCAACTGTGTCTTGTCTCCGAAGTACCAAACGCTCAATTTTAGTACCTGCAAGGAACTGCAAGCGATATGCCTGTACATGAACGTGTGTGACACATGTGAACGGATCCACTGGAATAGGGATGATTTCGCATTTTTCAACGAACCTCGGTGAGCCGTACTATGTCTCCAGTAGACTAAAGGAAGCGACAGTTCAAAAAATGGTTCAAATGGCTCTGAGCACTATGCGACTTAACTTCTGAGGTCATCAGTCGCCTAGAACTTAGAACTAATTAAACCTAACTAACCTAAGGACATCACACACATCCATGCCCGAGGCAGGATTCGAACCTGCGACCGTAGCGGTCACGCGGTTCCAGACTGAAGCGCTTTTAACCGCACGGCCACACCGGCCGGCGGAAGCGACAATTGCTGCTGAAATATGGCCCACGGGTGTTACTGAATATCTGACATACTGGTGCATTATCAACCTACCAGAACGTGTGGTGCAGTAGAGGACCTTGGAAATTATTATCAGATGGAGAGAGTCATAAGAACATTGAGAAGGTGTGTGTCACATGTGTGAGGCGACTCTCATCATACACAACGGTAACGCAGTGGTGGCTGGCATTACGTCGCGCCCTTGTTAGGTGCATATGGGACACAATAAAGTAGCACCAGGACTGTAGAGACTACTATTCAATGGTGCTCTATGAGCTGTTGCTGCAAGCTCCTTCTGCTCACTGTCTGGCTGAAGTCAACAGTGCTAAAGCGCGCATTGTCACGCTCGCGCGACGCAGGATAGAGAGCCTACCTGTAATGTCCAGATGCTTGGACGATATTGCTGTCAATACATCATCTGACGATTCCGCCTAAGATTAATCGACACACTCCATATTGCGGATGATCGGCGTCTGAAATCACGAAGTGACACAGATTCAGCCTTTTTGCCCAGATTTCGTCGGCTGTTCACTATTGCTGAGAAAGATCCCATGGTTGGGGAGGAGATCTAGCGACCATTACAGGCGACACTGGACCATATGGATGGGGAAATACTCCTGGAAGCAATCACGGTGTAATGAAATATTGGAGGCACTCAAAAAAGGGGCAGCAGACAAATCACCAAGATCGGATGGCTTATCCTTAGAATTTTATTGGGCTTTTGCAGACATCATGATGCAGCGATGGCTTACAATGTATAATGAGCTCATGCAGCCTGACACATACATGCCGCTAGTCCTCGTTGATGGATTCCTTCTCCCGATACCAAAAAGGGCTGGAGGTCACAGTCTGGATCAATACAATGCTTAGCAGTGATTATAAAATGTTTGCCCAAAATGATGGCGACATGGGTCAAGATGGTATTGTCCCTCAAAGATTTCCCAGATCAAACGAGTCTTGGGATACATAGCAACATAAAATCATCGCTCAGTGAGTACTGCACTGGCCATCGCCTGTCGACTTAGAGTGGCTCTGGTCTTTGTCGATTTCGTTCAAGCATTTCACCGGATTAATCATGACTTCCTAACATCGATTATTTGCTTCACAACGTTTCTACCTGTTTTTATTTCAATCGTCATGCGGCTGCTATTAGTGCCATATCCAAAGTGATAGTGAAAGCCCGAGATGCGGGTCCTATTCCGATTACGAGCTCAGTAAGACAAGGTTGCTCGCTATCGATGGTCCTCATCGCGGTAGCGCTTTAACCGCTCATGAACGAGGTGCGGCAGGCGCCCACTGGCTTGAACTTGAGGGGCAACATCTTCACCTGTTGAGCATGTGCGGATGACCTCCAGTTCCTCCTGCGATTGGCAAAGGAGGTGCGAAAGTCCAGCGATTGGATAGCAAAGTATGGAGTGGCGGCGGGCAGTGTCTTGAATATGGAAAAATCGAGAATAATGCCCATTGGACGAGAACTGGGCGGGAACCTTGGCCAATTACGAATGGTGGAAACATTGAGATGCCTGGGGATTCCATTCACCCGAGATCTATTGAGGACAGCGACGATAGGTTGTAGGCACCTACTCCAGATGATCCGCATTCAGTTGCGAAATAATTCCTCAGGAGTCCTGGACACGATACAACGCGTGCGTTATGTCAACGTATACTTGCGTTGCGGTTACCACATAAAGCAGAATTATTTCCGCTGCTGACGGAAATCGCGGATCTCCTTCGGATATTTTGTCAGTCAAGGGATGGTACTCAAGATTCGTTATGCCACTCTAACTCTCGGCACATTAGATGGTGGACTTGGCCCGAAAAACGTCCGCCTGAAGTCTTCAGCCCTATTTTGTGGGCGATGCTCAGAATGCGGCAACATCGGATGCATGCAATAATATCGACAATATTTGACGAACTGATGCCACACTCTTATGTGGCGCCTCTTCCAGTCGGCAACATTTTGCCGGTACCTGCTTACATTGCAAAGTTTCTAGCAGACTATAGCTATCCCCTCCATGAGCTGCCGTCGTCCAGAGAATCGATGGTGCGACGTATTTACCGTATCTTGATGCTGGATCGTGACATTAGCGTGATGGAACGGCGATACCCAATGAAAGCCTCGCCCACACACTGGCTTTCTGTGCACCTCCTGTGAAAACTCGGCATCTCGATCTTCATGGCCTTTTCTAATTAATCACAAGAGACCAGACCGCATATAATAAACATGGTAGAGCCCATATCGCGGGCTGACGAACACTGTTTAGAGTGTGGAAAGGCGATGGAAGTGCTGACTCGTCGTATCACAGACTTTCTTAGCTGTAGCATTTACACAGAGATCCCACTGGCGACCATTCTTTCCCCAGATTTGACATACTTCTTCCAACATAAAACAAATACGATCAATTTGATCGCAACGATGAATGACGCCAGAGGAATGTACGATATGTTGTACTGGATGTACTTATACAAAGAACACGGAAAGATACAAAGAAATATGGACTACATCATCCCGAATTTTTAAGACGAGTATTCACTGATTCTCCGAACACTTGGGGTGTCCCAGTTCTGAGCAGTTTTACTGCGTGATTTGTTTTGATTGAATACACGGACAAATCCTTACGGACTGTGGGTTCAAGAAGCCGACTAGTTCTCCTCTGTTGGAGAACTGTAGATTTGGATGTTCTTTTATTTGGCATAATGTTGCAAGTCAATTGTTTTGATAATGCGGGAGTGACTACTTCATTATTTTGTTACAATTTTCTGCCTTTTATTGCAAAAAAACTGTCTTGCAGTTTTCTGCATTTTATGAAACTTTGTAATTTTTTATGTGGTTCCTTCTGTAAAATTAAAAAAAGTGAATCCTGAAAAACAGAAAAAGACCCTAATGTTTGAGTCCTGTTTACTTCTGACTAAACACTACTGTCTGGATTGGAGTCCTCCCAAAAGGAAGTACTTTTTTTTAGTTAATTTCGCATCATCCTGTAGTCGTCTTAAAATGAAAGTGTTTGATTCCTGCTTTGGGCACAGAAGGTCCTGGATTCAAATCCCGACAAAGCCCGTAAATTTTTATTACTAATAAGCAACAAGATGATATCTACAATTTAGCTCTGACGTAAAATGTAATTTAATTTTGTAAGAAATGTACACCTTATTAGTCCTTCAGTGGAGGCGCGCCTGTTCGGTAAAACATCCACCCGTCGCCTCTGTACGACTCATCACCGGCCTCGGACAGGTCTTGAACCTGTGCTAGAACAAGTCCGAGTCAACGCAGCATTCTATTAGGTCGAGAGAGGTCTCCCTGTTAGCACTGACGTCTGGCGTGGCAGGAGGTCCAGAAAACTTCAGGCGTTGGTGAGGATGCTTTGCAGTTTTCCAGAAAATGGAGGTTAAATTCTACTCTATTGCAAGAATTGCCAGTGAGATATGATTTTTGAAGGGTGACTGTGTGCAGCCCTGGTATCCTCAACCACTGAAGTTATCAGTGTAATACTGAATTCTCGTAAGAATCTTTTGGTCTTTCTGAAGATCTGAATGTGCTGAGTGTACAGCTTTTATGTTTTTACTCATAAAATTCGTAGCTTTCTTGAGATAAATGTGTGGTTATGGCTTTCCAGAATTTTGGTGCTCTTGCGCAGCTTATCGTCGTCGTCGTCGTCGTCGTCGTCGTCTCTCTCTCTCTCTCTCTCTTATTTAAATTTTAATATGCTTATTTTGTTCATGCTATTTGCAGATCATATTTTAAAAAATCAAATATTATAGAGTTGTTACTAAACCATGACGAAACCCGTTTTCATTTTGCTCCTCAGAATCCACTGGACTAATGTTACGGAAACAGGGGTGTTAAATTTATGCTCTGGTTACTACATGTCATTTGTCTATATCACTAATCAACTGAAATTAGTAATCACCCAATCCCTTTAGCAGGTTGCTCGTCTGACAGCTATGAGGGTCCACAAAAATTTGATCACCAGTATTTCGTTATTGATCGAATTTGTAAAATACCAACATAGTCTGTTTATTAAGCGGTGTAATCTTAACCTACGGATTTAACAAATTAAGCCATGTAACGAAGTTAGAAAGTGTGTATATGTATTGAGGCAGCGTGATTCACCGTGGGCAAATTACCTAAACCATTAACTGACAATGAGAGAACTTTACAAATAATGTCAAATGATTTCAAAATTTTTTCTCGCTGATACCCCTCGCAAAATAATGGAGGCTCTTACTATATTTTCGCTGTTTATTTAGTAAAATTTCAACATCATGCATGACGTTTTAATTTATTACTTTCTTACTACGAACTCTGTTTTCAACACACTTTGCAGACACTATTCACATATACCACTGAATGTACGTGCAAAATTATGTCATTATACGACACATAGTTCAGGAGATACATCATAAACATTGATATGCATGGAAAACTAGCTTTTCTTAAAATGGACCACAAGTTATCCAGACCATACTCGTCCAGTGGATGATCCGAAACTAATAAAATCAACGCGAATAGGATTTTGTGCCTTCAGCCATAAATGTTTTACATCTTCATTGTCAAATATTTAACACATTAACTCATGTTTGAAGTAATAAGAGATTTGAGCCTGGTTTGTACATGGGAGTCCGTTGCTTTAAAACAATCGATGGTACTGGCGTTATCTAACAGATGCAAAAGAAATAGTTTTCACCTACCTGTAAAAGACAGTGTCCCGCCTGAATGACTCATCATCGCCCAGCCCGTTTTTTGGAAATATGTCGCTATTAAGCCAGTTTTGAAGCTAGACCTACGAAAATTGATATTTAGTTTCTCGATGAGAAATAGATATTTGAACATTTTTGGAAATTTAGCCGCTATGGGAAGGAATCTTTTTTTTTAAATAAATAAATCATTATTAAAGTTATATATATGAAAATCGGTATTTGACTACTCGGCTACAATTAAAAAAATACTTATTTCAGTGTTCTTGGAAATCCAGCCCTTAAGGAGTTGAAATTGTGGATAAAAATTTTTAAGAAAATATTTCGATATTTAAAAAGAAAATTAGAGCTAAATGTATGAAAACTGGTATTTATCTTCTCGGTTAGCTTAAACAAATACATGTTAGGTGATGGAAGTTCCTATGGAAATATCACCACAAGAACGCAAAAGGCATGATTAACAAAAACCTGGGATCCAGCTTCCAGAATCGCTCCTTGATTACTGCTCGAGTGTTTGGCACCCCCTCCAGGTCAGACTGGAGGAAGACACTGAACCAGGCGTGCTGCTAGATTTGTTACCGGTAGGTTCGATCAGCAGGCAGGTAAGACGGAGATGCTCCGTGAACTCAAATGTGAATCCCTGGAGATAAGCCGACGTTCTTTTCGCAAGATGCTATTGCGGAAATTTAGACAGCCTGCATTTGAAGCTGACTGCAGAACGACTCTGCTGCCGCCAACATACATCTCATGTAAGATAAGGTACGAGAAATCACTGCTGGTACGGATACATACGAGAGATAATCGTTTTTCCCTCGATCTGTTTGCGAATGAAACAGGAAAGGAAATGACAAGTAGTGGCACACGCACCGTACTGTGTCTTGCAGAGTATATATGTAGATGCAGGTGTAGAATGTGTAAATCACGAGTACAAAATCTGTACTGAAAAAGTTTGAAGTAATATGCAAGAAATTAGCTGTGTCAGTTTCTGTTAGAAAGATTAGGATTTAGCGTCCCAACGGTCAGCCACTGTTAGTAAACATACGCCCTCGGGAGGTAGATATCTCTCGAAGGACTGAGGTTTACGGCCAACTTCGATCATGCCTACAAATCTACGTTTGAAGCCATTTTCGCATCAGAGACAGTTTCACGACTTTCACGAAACGTTTCTTCACGCACAGGCAAACAGTCTACCCTACCCTACCCTAGCCGCTGCATCCGTCTGTACTGAACGTTTCACCCACTGGTCCACTTGACACTGTATTACCTAGTAGTGAGTGATACTGTAGAAGCAGTGGCTGCATCATCTGCATCTGATTCTCCTCCAGGGTCCGAATCTTCTGCATACTCTTCTGGAACCTGTTCCCAGTGTTTCCCAGAACTGCATCTGCCAAAGAACTACAGTATGTCACCTCCTGGAGTCATTTTTAGAGACGTAAAATAAATACCCAAGAATTTCAGTATGGTCCCTCGACCAATAAAAGAACCTACCTAAAACGAGTAAATAATGTGCTATTACTGTTTTCATCACGTTGCATACTTTCAGCAGTCACCCTTCATACGCACTGTCAGCGAAAATAATTAATATTATCTCAAGTGGCTAACATTCCCGACAATATTTGTGAAAGAATATTAGCTAAAATGTTCATTTTTCATTAGAAGAAGCTAAATTTTGTACATAGCTGCACGTTTTAATTGCAATTAGAAGAAGCATTTCACAGCGTGTAATTAGGAACTGAATCCACGACAATCTATTTCTTTACAAGAACAGTACTAAAGATAACTCTCTGCAAATATGTTTAAAAACTACTTCCAAATTAATTTTATACTTTAAAATACACAAAATCTTACTGTGACTTAAACATAATGTCGTTTACATCAGTAACTATCTGAAGAGCGAAGACACAGGCGAAAAATGCTAGCTGATCAAAAAACCAACTCTAGAGACGAGTGCCTCAAAGGCCATCGGTAAATATTCATACCATTGCTCATCTGTTAGTCGATATTTCTAAAAATGGTTCAAATGGCTCTGAGCACTATGGGACTCAACTGCTGTGGTCATAAGTCCCCTAGAACTTAGAACTACTTAAACCTAACTAACCTAAGGACATCACACACATCCATGCCCGAGGCAGGACCGATATTTCAAGCCTACCGACTTAGAAATATAAAAATGGTACTCATACTTACCAGAGAAACTATTGTGAATCTATTAATATCAGTAAAATTGATTGCTTATAGTAAATTAAGTAACAAACAGCTTTTAAAACCAGTAGTATACCGTTTCCTGTCTTTACACCTTCTTCATCACTTACACATCTGCGAACACATGTAGGTTCGGACCCAAATGGAGAAGGGAAACCAAATATAACTCTCTGAAATTAAGTGGGAAATGTGAATTCTTCCTCGATTATTCCATTGTTATGATATCGAGGAATTGCAACTGTCAGAAAAATTTGACTCTACTAGATTGTCCAACTATTGGCGCAGCCAGGTTTCAGGCCAAGCTGTTCACCTAGTATCTGTTTCACTGGCCATCCCGTTAGCTCACACTGAAAAAGCTTCAAATCAGAAAATGTCAATGATCGCCAAACGATATGATATACGGAGGATGGATCCACTCCAAAATAAGGAAAATGTAGTATGTATTACACATTACTAACCTTTTACTATTAAACTTATTTGTCTTTTCATGACTACATCTCTCCTTTGTGTTCCATTAAATAATTATAAAAAATCATATTTATTATTTTTTGAGGTAGTATGCAGTAAGAAAAATTAACAATATTACTAACTACACACGAATTCAATGTGTTTGTTGATCATAACAGGAATGTCACATACCGCTGAGTGAATTTTATTGCTCATTTATTCCATTTCTTGCAGAGTTTACCAACTTAAATTATATGTCTTCTGAAATTAGGAAGGCGAGGAAGCTCTGAGATTTACGGAACTCATTTTCTTCTACTGCTTTCTGTGTAACACTCGGGCAAACTTGTCCCACTCCTTGAATAACGGCCATCCTAAAGGAATCTCTCGTATTAAAAACTTCTGATTAAACTCCGCCAGCAGCCGCAAGAAATGTAGAAGACAACAAACAATTTGGAGATCGTCCTCTGAGGGCCTTTTTTCAGTGAGACTGGTGCGAAGTGTGGCACAGGGGGGGGGGGGGGGGGGGGGGGGGGGCTAAGCACCTTCCATTAATTGGAAAATGGATCCAAAAAGTCGACAGGAGATATGGCATTCCGCGCCACTGTAGATACCGTATGTTTGCATTCCACATTTTCTTCGTCTTTAAAGATAACGACAAGAAAATCAATCATGTCTATTTCAGTGCAGAACATAAGGAAAGCGGCTAACGGAAACTCATCCTTGCATTGAGCAGAATGTATGTGACCATTATGTTCTCAGTCTTACGCTTCTTTATGATTTTTCTCAACCTCTGGGAACACAACGCTTTGGCTGGTGATCATTTTACACTTACACACTCGTTAAAGAGGTTAGAGCAACTGGACTTCATGCCACTGACTATAATTACGATTCTTAATAGATGAAGTGGAGATACTAACTACTGATGACTCTTTTTTTCCGCTACTGCTTGTTCGGACAAAAAAAAAAAAAAAAAAAAAAAAAAGCTACTGTCCAAACAAACAGATAGTAGAGAAACTAACATTTGCAGACTGTATTTTTGACTTTTTCTTTGCCTATTAGAAAATCACCCTGAAAAACTGTTATTTTGAATCACTTTACGACTTTTCATTCTGTATATTATTTCATGTTTTTTCTGGTGCCAAATACCGAATGGTTATAATTAAACTTTCCCTGTTTAATACTTTACAACACGGAAACTAATTATCTTACGAGGATCAAGCTTAGTAGCATGAATGTCAAGCACCAGGGGGAGAGAAATAACGCAGAATCAGTTCAATTGGAAAACTTTTGATGTGCTACTACGGTACATCACACCATTACATACCTGTAATTTTACTGTAATCAAAGGGGCTGAATATGGCGTCAATCAGTGTCCAGAAGAGCCTTAAAGCGCACACTGCATTCTGGGCACCAGAACAAAGCCTGTCTGTAGGTATCCTGGCTACTTCTTGTCATATACTGTACTTCAGATCAGCACATGTGTGAATGTTCCCCTGGTAAACCCTCTCCTTCGAGTAGCCCCACAACCAGAAATCAGAGGGAGTGAGATCAGATGATATTGCCGGCCCAGCATTTGGAAACTATCGGCTGATAATTCGATTGTTTCCAAATGTGTTTCGGAGAAGCAGGTGAATTTCACGAGCAATGTGCGGTGGGGCCCATCTTGCATGAAAACAGTTGACTTCAATGCGTGTCTCTCCTGTAGGGCGGGTATGACATGCAGGCGAAGCATATTGTAGTAACGCTGGCCACTCACACTGAACGTCTTTGGTCCTTGAGCGCCAAATTGTTCAAAAAAGAATGCGTCAATGATTAACGTAGCCGTGAAGCCATACCATTCGGTGACACGTTCACCATACAGTGGAGCTTCATGCACAGTGACTGGAGGCGAATATCCCCACACTCGGCAATTCTGTGTGTTCACCTCACCCGATAATGAACAATTAGCTTCGTGTGTGTGTAGGAAGGTCCGGGACCAGCCATCGTCGACTTCAATCCTTGCGAGAGAGCGAAGTCAACACATTGTTGTGCGCCCTGTGGTGCATGCTGCTGTTCGATATGGGATCTCGTACGAATTCCATTCGAGAATGGTTTGAAACACCTTCCGTACAGTGGACAACGGAATGTTCAACTGTTGTGACACAGCACGCGCACTGCCCGACGATCGGGGACTGCGCGCAGCGTTGTCTGCCATAGCAACAGCGATTTCATCAACCACCTATGGAGCAACCGGTCGTCGGCCTCTTCCCGGAGGCCTCTTCCCCAATTCTCCAGTTCATTCGAAATTCTTCATCATGCTCCGCACAGCAGGTGCTGTAAGAAGGCCCTTCCGTAGTAGTCCTTTCAGCTGGCGATGTCCTCGAAGAGCAGCTGGAGCGTTACTGTTGTTTTAATAATAAAGCTTCACCAATAATGCCTTGCTCCTTCTGTCCAAGCTCATGTTGACACGTCAACAAGTGCAACAAGTGGACAGCAACTAATCAGGTATATGAGATTATGAATCATGCTGACTGATCACAAGACCTGGCGGCAAAAGTTGGAACTGGACGGTGGCGCTGTGACGCGTGGAAATCATGCACCCCATACTCTGGGCATTAATGGTAACAAGTTTGGTACTTGTATCGTAATTAGTTTCCACGTTGTAACGCGTTAAATAGGGAAAATTTCATTATAACCACCCTGTACCATCATACCCACACATCCAACGAACAGCCGTTACAGAGAAGCTGTTGTATACACAGGAAATATATATAATATTAAGACTTTATTGGCAGTGTAATTTGCTCCACAACCAAGCCATTTCTCTCCGTAAGTGCAGTCCAAGTCTTTAGAATGCAATTACACCGAAAAGCCAAAGCAACTGGTACACCTGCCTAATATCGCGTAAGGGCCCCCAAGAAGACCCGGAACACGACGTGGCATGGACTCGACTAATGTCTGAAATAGTGCTGGAGGGAATTGACACCTGAACCCTGCAGCACTGTCCATAAATCCGTAAGAGTACGAAGGGGCTGGAGATCTCTTCTAAACAGCACGTTGCAAGGCATCACAGATATGCCAAATATTGTGCATGTCTAGGGAATTTGGTGGTCAACGGAGGTGTTTAAACTCAGAAGAGTATTCCTGAAGCCACTCTGCAGCAATTCTGGACGTTTGGGGTGTTGCACTGTCCTACCGGATTTGTCCAAGTCCCTCGGAATGCACAATGGACATGCACGGATGCAGGTGGACAAGATGCTTACACACGTGTCACACGTCAGAGTCGTATCTATACGTATCAGGGGTCTCATATCACCCCAGATTCAAACGCCCCACACCATTACAGAGCCTCCACCTGCTTGAACAGCCCCCTGCTGACATGCAGGTCCATGGATCATTGAACATGCACACACCGATACACAGAAGTAATACATAATACGAAGAACCCACAAACACTGACGTTCCGCAGCCAACCAAAGACATAGACTACTGGCCATTAAAATTGCTACACCACGAAGATGACGTGCTACAGACGCGAAATTTAACCGACAGAAAGAAGATGCTGTGATATGCAAATGATTAGCTTTTCAGAGCACTCCCACAAGGTTGGCGTCGGTGGCGACACCTACAACGTGCTGACATGAGGAAAGTTTCCAACCGATTTCTCATACACAAACAGCAGTTGACCGGCGTTGGCTGGTGAAACGTAGTTGTGATGCCTCGTGTAAGGAGGAGAAATGCGTACCATCACGTTTCCGACTTTGATAAAGGTCGGATTGTAGCCTATCGCGATTGCGGTTTATCGTATCGCGACATTGCTGCTCGCGTTGGTCGAGGACCAATGATTGTTAGCAGAATATGGAATCGGTGGGTTCAGGAGGGTAATACGGAACGCCGTGCTGGATCCCAACGGCCTCGTATTACTAGCAGTCGAGATGACAGGCATCTTATCCGCACGGCTGTAACGAATCGTGCAGCCACGTCTCAATCCTTGAGTCATTAGATGGTGACGTTTGCAAGACAACAACCATCTGCACGAACAGTTAGACGACGTTTGCAGTAGCATGGACTATCAGCTCGGAGACCATGGCTGCGGTTACCCTTGACGCTTCATCACAGACAGGAGCGCATGCGATAGTGTATTCAACGATGAACCTGGGTGCAGGAATGGCAAAACGTCATTTGTTTACAGCATCATGATGGTCGCATCCGTGTTTGGTGACATCGCGGTGAACGCACATTGGAATCATGTATTCGTCATCGCCATACTGGCGTATCACCCGGCGTGATGGTGTGGGGTGTCATTTGTTACACGTCTCGGTCACATCTTGTTCGCATTGACGGCACTTCGAACAGTGGACGTTACATTTCAGATGTGTTACGACCCGTGGCTCTACCCTTCATTCGATCCCTGCGAAATCCTACATTTCAGCAGGATGATGCACGACCGCATGTTGCAGGTCCTGTACGGGCCTTTCTGGATACGGAAAATGTTCGACTGCTGCCCTGGCCAGCACATTCTTCAGATCTCTCACCAATTGAAAACGTCTGGTCAATGGTGGTCGAGCAACTGGCTCGTCACAATACTCCAGTGACTACTCTGGATGAACTGTGGTATCGTGTTGAAGCTGCACGGATAGCAGTATCTGTACACGCCATCCAAGCTCTGTTTGACTCAATGCCCAGGCGTATCAAGGCCGTTATTACGGTCAGAGGTGGTTGTTCTGGGTACTGATTTCTTAGGATCTATGCACCCAAATTGCGTGAAAATGTAATCACAAGTCAGTTCTAGTATAATACATGTGTCCAATGAATACCCGTTTATCATCTGCATTTCTTCTTGGTGTAGCAATTTTAATGGCGAGTTGAGTATAAAGACGATGCACCAATGAGAGCCGTTATTAATTTCAGGAAAGTCCCAACATATTACATAGCCAAAAATCTACGAAAGTTAATCTCAAATCATTTTAAAACAGAAAACAACAGAACAGTGATAGAAGTAGGAGACCTAACAGAACACATCCAGACTACACAGGTACCACACAGACCATCACCTTTGCTTCCTTTGACACAGAAAACATGCGCACCACCAACCCCGTCACAGGCACAATAGAAATCATAGAACAAAATCTAACATCCCACAGCAATATCACTACAGAAGCAGTAACAGAAATAATAAATATGCTCAGATACGTAACCAAACAAAATTACTTCCAGTCCAGACTTAGCAATCATACACAACCGTTCGCTCGGGGAAAGGCCTGTACTCGAACACTGGATAGTTGCACACGTCAGTATTCAAGAAAGATATTGACAGTAATCAACTAAGTTTCAGGCTCATATAATTAACGTCGATATACAGCAGGATTTTGGAGCATATGTTGTATTGGTCCAATTAGTCAGTCCTGATTGAGACAGCATCCCCAGCCCAGTCACAGACCTTACTCGCATGAGACAAACTGGGTGATATTCCCATTTTGGTCTGAATTAACTCGAAGAGACACAGTCAACACAAATTTGGAAAACATCGTTCTTCTGAAACACAACTACCTCGCTACTCACACAAAGTGCTGAGTGTTATTGACAAGGGACATCAAATTGATTCTGTATTTCTAGATTTCCAGAAGGCTTTTGAAACTGTACCTCATCAGCGGCCTCTAGTCAAATTGCATGCTTATTGAATATCGTCTCAGTTATGCGACTGGATTCGTGATTTCTTGTCAAAGAGGTCAAAGTTCGTAGTATAACTGACGGAAAGTCATCGAGTAAAACGGAAGTGATTTCCGGCGTTTCCCAAGGTAGTGTTACAGGCCCTCTGCTGTTCTTTATTTATATAAGCAATTTAGGAGAGAATCTGAGCATCCATCTTAGACTGCTTGCAGATGATGCTGTGATTTATCGTCTAGTAAAGTCATCAGAAGATCAAAACAAAATGCAAAACAGTTTAGAAAAGATGTCTGGATGGTGCGAAAATTGGCACTTGACCCTAAAAACGAGAAGTGTGAGGTCATCCACATAAGTGCTAAAAGGAATCAGTCAAAACTAATGGCCGTTACAATTACTATCAACTTAAATTAAATAAAATGTTTTGGCGAACGTGAACCGAAGACTGCATTTTATTGGCAGAACGCTCAGAAGATGCAACAGATCTACTAAAGAGACTGCCTACACTACGCTTGTCCGACATCTTTTAGAATACTGCCGCTCAGTGTGAGATCCTTACCAGATAGAATTAACGGAGTACATCGAAAAAGTTCAAAGAAGAGCAGCACGTTTTGCATTATCGAGAAATAGGGGAGTGTCACTGGCATGATGCAGGATATTGGGTGGACATCATTAAAACAAAGGCGTTTCTCGTTGCGGAGTAATTTCAATCACCACCTTTCCCCTCCGAATGTGAAAATATTTTCTTGACACCGACCTACATAGGGAGAAGCGATCATCACATTAAAATCAGGTAGATCAGAGCTCGCATGGTGCTGGTTTCTTCCATGCGCTATTACAAATTGAATTATTGTGAAGGTAGTTCGAAGAACCCTCTGCCAGGAACTTAAGTGTGATTTGCAGAGTATTCATGTAGATGTAGATCTGCAAAGTAAGCGAGAGCCCATAGGTTTCACAATATCAGCAGTATGAGAGAATATTTTTACCAGCTATTTAGAAAATCAGATATTTGAAAAAATAACCACTGATGAAAGATTTAAAATCATATATCGGTACAGATATGTGAACGACATTATTTGTCTGACAGATGAGCCAAATGGAAAATACAGATGAACGCCACTCTCAAATCAATAAAGCCCATCAGAACGTAAAATTTATATTTGAAAAAGAAGATCAAACAAATTTTGTCGACATAACAATAATAAGAGAAAATAGCAAACATACATTCGGACACAATAATACATTCCACGTGTAATCATCCCCACAAGGCTTGCGGCACTAAGCCATATGTAATATAGATTACACAGGATTCCTCTCAGCAAGAGAAACTATGAAAAATAAATGAGTACAATCATACGAACAGCTAGGAACAATGATTATGTGAGTGCAGGCTTTCTCGGCGAATTTCATATATGAAGTCTTCACGGGTTGTCAGGCCTGAAGATGATGGGGACGCATTCCATCGAAACGTTGCTACGAGACGACGACGCTACTCGGCTGACAAGTCTTCACGGGTTGTCAGGCCTGAAGATGATGGAGACGCATTCCATCGAAACGTTGCTACGAGACGACGACGCTACTCGGCTGACAACCCGTGAAGACTTCATACGTAAACAATGAGTATGACACACATGTAGTACACAGACTCTGTCAGAAAGTAAAAATAAATAAATAAATAAATAAATACAACATGCCGAACATTTTCACAATGGAACGAAACTCAGAAGCTGCAAACTCACAAACACACTCAACACACATACACAATGACAACATAGCACAGGAAAGAAGCAGATGCTACACTATGGCTTGCACACATAAATTAACACAGAGAGTGCCAAACGTACTAAAAGACAGGATTTCGAAATAACATATAAAGCTGTGAAAACCTTCCAATCAAACTTAAGCCAACCAACCATCAAGAGCGTCATTTTCCACGTATCAGGAATATACAAACTTGAATGTCAAAGTTGTTGTGCTATACGGCCGTTGTGGCTGAGCGGTTCTAGACGCTACAGTCTAGAACAGCGCGACCGCTTCAGTCGCAGGTTCGAATCGTGCCTTGGGCATGGATGTGTGTGATGTCCTTAGGGTAGTTAGGTTTAAGTAGTTCTAAGTTCTAGGGGACTGATGACTTAAGAAGTTAAGTCTCACAGTGCTCAGAGCCATTTTTTGTTGTTGTGCTATACACATAAGCATGACATGCAGGAATTTTAAAACACATTAAAAGAACACATCAGGTGTTGGAAGTATGAAACCAACCATTCCACATTTGCAAAGCACTTAAAACACCACAACCACGGTCTTACAAACATGAATAAGATATGAAAATGATCAGAATAAACAATCTTACAAATATCTTATACAAATCCATTTAGCAAGCCATTTCTGAAAACAGACATATGATAAATGAGTAAACACACACTACACTTAATAAAAGTAATGATAAGATAAAAATCATTCGACTTGCACACTCAGTCACATTAAAACAAGTACAACTCTCTCTCTCTCTTTCTCTCTCTATCTATCTATCTCCCTCCCACTCTGATTACACACATACACATAACCATAAAATTATATTAAAAAATAAAACAAATAAAAAAGTATTTAAAAATCATACACACACATACATACCACACAAAGAGATGATAGACATCTCAAAATTAAACTCAATAATGTTCGAACTTTAGAAATAACATTCTGCTGTAGGCAAAACCAATCAAAACAAATGTTCAGGTCTCATTGCTGTGAAGCCTAAAAAAAGAAAATTTCAAATGGAAATCATGAGAAGAAGAACAGCACAAAAATAGAACAAAAACACAATATGTAGAACATCGTCCACGGAACCTGTAAGAAGAATTTAAAATTATTAGTACATTGTAGAAAACCCAACCACCAGAAATGTTTATAGCCTGTCTATACATCGGCCCAAAAAATAAACCTAACGCTATAAACAAAAAAAGTATATATTCCGGGCCAAGGAAGATACCTTGCAAAGAATAAAGGCGAAACGTGTGTGGCACAAAAATTGTGTTTCATTCAGTTGTAATTAGATGGCCGAAAAATAAAAATTTGTATTATTACATCGACTCTAACACTCTGTGTTCAAGGATATGCACGCACTGATAAGCCACAACATTATGACCACTGCACACCGCGACGATGGATGCCGCCTGGTGGCATTGCGGGCACGTGACGCTTTAAAAGAAGAAGGCCCCTATGTAAGCGGAGCAGACACGGATGGGGGATCAGTCTAGAAAAGATATAGGCTGCAAATGGGGAAAATTGACAAAGAGCAGATTATTATTATGCACATCCTGTGAACGAGCATCTCGAAAACGGGGAAACAGGCAGTGCTACTGTCGTGAGCATGTACAGAAAGATATATATATATATATATATATATATATATATATATATATATATATATATATATATATATCACCTCTCACGCAAGAGCACGATGCTGGTGCACGCATAGGTCTTTTGCAGAACACCGTTGAATACGGAGCTCCGCAGCAGACCATCCCTACGTGCTCACACGTTGACCCACCGACATCGTCAATTACGACTGCAGTGGGCACGGTATCATCGGGATTCGACCACTGATCACTGGAAACGCGTCGGCTCGTCATCACACTTTTGTTACACCAGGTCTCTGGTTGTTTCCACAAACGTCGTCATCGAGGCGAACGGCTGCTCGAAACGTACAGCGCTGCAGGGACGCAGGCTGCTGGGAGCAGTACTACGCCTTGGGAGGAGACACTCTCCTGTTTTTGCACTCGACCTGTAGCAGTAATCGAAGACAAGCTGACAGCTGCGAACCACCTGCATCCCTCCATGCTCTATGTCCTCCCCGACGGTGCTGTTATCTTTCAGCAGTATAATTGTCAGTGCCTTGGAGCCATAAACATGCTACAGTGGTTTGAGAAGCATTATAGTGAACTCGCGTTGACGTCTCGACGACCAAATCCGCCTGATGTAAACCCTAAGGAACCCATCTGGGTCGCTATCGGTCGCCATCACCGCGGACGCAGATCAGCGGCCCGTTATTCACATGACTTGTGCCTAGGCATCTAGTACCACATACCTCCACAAACCTACCAACAAACTGCCACATCCTTGATACGTCGAATCAGTGATGCACTTCCTCCCAAAAACGTAGAAACAAGCGATGAAACAGGTGGTCATAATGTTTTGGCTTCTGTGTGTATTTCTCAGTAAGCTACTTTATAAAACGACCAAATTTTGTTTGTTATACTGCCACTGGGGCTTCTCCAAGGGAGTCCACTCATCTTGGTAGTGATGGCTGTTTAACACATAGTGTTACTCCTCCATGACCTGGAAAGGAAAAAAATATATATATATCTCCGTGTTTTATTATCATCTGTTGCCATTTTATGTTTGGTCTCCTTGATGCTGGCAGTATAACTCTGTGTCCCGACTCATAAAAGAAGTGTATTAGTGCTAATGCCAGCAAGCAGGCCTGACCTCTTTCAAGACTTCCACATTGCGACTGGTATCAGTGAACACCGCATGGATGCGGCAATAATGATTACCAAAGTACACTGGGAAGCTAAAACAAGTAGGAAAGAATATACAATAAACTAGATGAAAAAGCACTGGTGTCACACCTCAATCAGGAATTTTGAACTTTTAGCACACAACATGAGCATATAGAGTAGCTATGGCTCAAGTTTAAAACAATAGTTGACGATGCAGTGCATAGATACGTACCCACAGAACAGTTCACAATCACAGGGACCCTCTGTTGTATACAGTGACAACTTCTAAAGAAACAGAGATTGCAGCGTAATAGGTATAAAACAAAGAGTAGGGATATAGACAGAGAGATGCTGAATGAAATCCGTTTGGCTGTTACGAGTAAGTACGTGATGCCTTTAACAACTACCGTAGCAGAATATTGTCAAATGATCTTTCGCAAAATGCAAAGAAATTTTGGTCATATTTAAAGGCTGATAGTGGACCGAAATTAGTTTCGAGTCACTCGCTGATGAAACAGGAACTGAAATTGAAGGTAGGAAACCAAATTAGAAAAGCTGAACGTTTTCAAATGTTTCCTTATGAAGGAAAACCCAGGAGAGTTGCCCCAATTTCATCATTGTTCACAGATGTGTGAAATAAGTGCAATTGTCAGTAGTATCGAGAAACAACTGAAATCGTTAAAACTGAACAAAGCTCCGATGGAATCTCAGTCAAATTCTACACTGAACTTGCGGCCGAGTTAGCCTCTAGGTCAACCATAATCTACTGTAGATCCCTCCAGCAAAATACCGTGCCCAGTAGTTTGTAGAAGCGACCCACAAACTATTGTCCAATACCTTTCAGATTGACTTGTTGTAGATTCTTGGAACGTAGAGGGTGTTAGAAGCATAAATATTGTGATTATTAGTACGTTAACATGTACTCACTTCAATGTGTTACTTGTTTTTTTTCCGTAGTCCAACGGTCTTTCTGCAATAAGTCACGCAGTATACTACCTGATGTTTTCTGCACGGCCATCACTGCGCCAGTAATTGGACTACAACTGTCAGTATAAAATAATCGTTATACGTCCATGCTTACGCACTTAACCTCCTGACCTGCTGCACAGCGGAAAATAAGCAGTAATGGTCGGCTCTTGCTTCATGTACTTCGAAGTTCTAACCTATCTCGAGACGAAATGTTCCTAATAGCTATAATTATTAGTCTTCAAGTGAAGAAAATATTAAAGTAATGTCACCAATAAATATATCTGTACTTATACCCCTAATACCGTGTATTTTGAGCTCAAACGTAGTGGGATAATTACCTCGAACAAAATGACGTCCTTCATGCCAACCAGCGTGCATTCCGAGAACATCGATCATGTGAAATCCAACTCGCATGTTTCTGACATGATGTACTGAAAGCTTTGGATCAAGGCATTCACATAGATGCAGTGTTTCTTGATTTCTGAACAGCAATTGACTCAGTACCAGGGGTGTGCTTGTATGATTGTTATCAAAAGTACAATCGTGTGGAGTATCGAGCGAAATTTTTGATTGGATCGAGGACATTTTGACAGGGAGGACACAACAAGTTTTGTTGGATGGGTAGCCATTGACAGATGCAGAAGCAACATCGGGCGTGCCCCAGGAAAGTTTACTGGGACACTTGCTGTTCATGTTGTATATTAATGACCTTGCAGAGAATATTAATAGTAACCTCAGAATGATGCAGTCATCTATAATGAGGTTCCTCTGAAAGATGCTCTGCAAATATTCAGTCTGACCATCATAAGATTTCAAAGTAGTGGAAAGATTGGCAACTTGCTTTGAATGATCAGAAATTCAAAAATGTGCACTTCACAAAACGAATAAACATAGTGTCCTTCACTTTGGATCAAGGCAGTGAGGCAGATGCAGTGCTTTGGATTTCCGAGAAGCAATGGACTCAGTACCACGTGTGCCTTATATGCTTTGTTTTCAAAAATACGATAGTGTGGAGTGTCAAGCTAACTTTTAGGCTGTACGGACGGTTTTCGATAGGAATTACACAACAAGTTTTCTTGGATGGTTACTCATTGACAGATGTAGAAATAACTTCGGGTGCGCCCCACGGAAGATCGTTGGGACACTTGCTGTCCATGTTGTGTATTAATGACCTTGAAGAAGATATCAATACCAATCTCAGAGTTTTTGCAGATCATGCAGCTGTCTATAATGAGATTCTTCTGGAAGAAGCTCTGCAAATATTCAGTCTGTCCTTGATAAGATATCCAAGTAGTGCAATGATTGGCAGCTTACATTAAACGTACAGAAATTCAAAAATGTGCACTTCACAAAATGAGAAAAGGTAGTGTCTTTGGACTATAATATCAGTGAGTCACAGTTGGAATCGATCAACTCAAACAAATACGTAGGTGTAGGAATATGAAGTGGAATTATGAAACAGGCTCGGAAACTGATTACAGATTACTCGTGCAACCCATCCTAGAATACTGCTCAAGTATCTGGATCCCGTACGAAATAGAACTAACAAGGGGCACAGAACATTGGTCCATGGGAGAGTGTCATTGAGATACTGAAGGAACTAAACTGGCGGACTCTTGAAGATAGATGTGAACCATTCCAAGAAAACCTACCTACAACATTTTAAGAGCAGTCTTTAAGTGACGATTCTAGGAATGTACTACAACTCCGTAGGCATCGTGACGTCATGATCAGTTTAATTGCAGCGCTCACGGAGGAATTTAAACCAACATTATTACCGCGCTCCATATGTGAATGGAACAGAGGAGAGACCTAAGAAATGGTGCTGTTGGATGTACCCCCTACCATGCACTTCACTGCGGTTTGCAGAGTATGGATGTAGATGGTTTAAGGCGCCAGCTGAACGTGTTGCTGGTGCTACGGCTCTGCCAGCATTCGTGGTGAATTCTGCAACAGCGTCTCGGCAGGGTGCGAGACGTTGACCTGTACTACCGCAGACAGCGTGGAGAGCAGTCGCCACGACGCCGCTAGGGAGTGGCACGGCGCGGCGCTGAAGTCTGCTGCTGGACGGCGAACTCTTCCCCGAGGGGTGTCAGCCCTCTGCTCTAGCGCACCCCGACGTCTGCTGACCCCTGTGTTGTGGCCGGTCGCAGCTACTTCTACGACACTCAAATATCCTCTGTTGTGTTGGGCGCGGACAGCGAAACGGCACAGTCGCTTCGAAAAAGCCAGTACCACCCTCAATGCTCAAAAAGCGCCTTCTCTTCACACAAAATTATAAATAACTTTCCCAGTTGTAATGTATCACTTTTCTATTTTTTCCTGTAGGAGATCAACGTTTAAGGAACATTTTATTTAAATTACAATTTTTTGTCTTAATATACGAGGGGAAGTCAAAAGATAAAGGTAATTTTGGGAAAAGAAATATTCATTCTAACGATAGAAAACTGAAACACACATTTTTTTTTTACATAATCTCCTTACACTTCAACGCATTTTCTCCAAAATTTCGCAAGTTTTTTGATTCTGTTGGGAAAAAGGATTTTTGGTTGCACCTGTAACCAACTTAGCACCGCATCAATGACTTCTGCATCGGTTGCGAAACTTCTTCCTCTGGTCGCTTCCTTCAATGGTCCAAACATATGGAAATCTCTTGGAGTCAGGTCTGGAGTGTACAAGTGATGGGTGTTCCAAGAATTGTTATACCAACTTCATTGTTGTTTCAATCGTCCATTTGGCAGAATGTGTCCGAGAGTTATCTTGCTGTAGGGTGACACCACTTAGCAGTTTTCCGCGACATTTTGACCTGATTGCAGGTTTTAGCAGAAAGACGTCTCCTTCCCCAGCCGTCGTAGTTGGAGGAGGGTGTACTGGATATTCTGAAGTACGTTATCTGCTGGGCACAAGGGTGTGGAGAGAGTGAAGGGCACTCTGAACTTGAAACTGACAAGGAATTTAGCACTTGAAGCACATCTCATCCGCTCCAGTGCCCACGGGATCGCATATAATTCCACATCAAAGACGAGAATTCTCTAGGCAGTCGAACATTGAGGACATGACTAGTGGAAACAACACAACAATCAATGAAGTCCCCCTGTTCCGAAGAATCCGTAAAAGCAGCTAAGGAGATGTGGTGCTCATTTAAAATGTCATAAAATGATGTATTAAAAATACAGAAGCGCAGTCTCTCCTGTACTGCACCAAATAAAAAATCACTCTACACCTGTGCAGCAACGAGGATAGCAGACGGTTAAAATCCTGAATTTGGGGTCGTACTTGCCCCAGATCATGGATGGCGCATGCGATCTTGTTGCTTGTGGAAAAGGCGTTCCAAAAGTGGAAGAGCAAAAGTATGGTACGCGAGGAACTTACATGCCTAACGCACCTGAGGAGCTGCTACACAATGGTGAGTGGCAGTTACCCATCCTCATCGTAATGGGTGCGCTTCAGCGCTTCATGTAAACTGTGTAAGCACCTGTGGTCAGCCTATTCCCTCATGGTCGATAGCGTCAATAATCTTCAGGTAAGAAGGCCTGGCTTACCAGCATACTACACATCCATAGTCTAGCCATGAACGTACAAAAGCCCTGTAAAACTGGAGCAGAAGCACCCTGTGCCCTCCACAAGACCTGTGGCTAAGACACATTACGATATTCAGTGCCTTCAGTGTTTTGGATATTGGGTCTCTCAGCTGTGGTAACCGTGACACTTTGGAGCAAAAAATGAGGCTCAGGAACCTCACTGGGTCTTCCATACCCAAATCAGGTAAAATAAAAGTACAACAACAGTGATTAAAATGAACACACCCACACTTTTAATGCATAAAACTGAAAAAGCGTCTGTGCAACCTACTCCTCAGTAGTAGGCCAAAGCCGATTCCATCACACTTTTGATATCAAATTAAAATCAAATTAATTATGCAAATTAATTAATTGATCAATGAATTACCCACACCCTTTGATGATTCCATAGTTTTTCCCCAACCGGCATGTGGGTCCCTTCCATCACCACCTCTCCCCCATCCCCTCCCATCTCCCATCCCTGCCACCCCACTCCCTGGGGTGCTGGGATGAGAAGATCAATGCAATATTTATTTAAACAATTTCACCCTATGTATTTACTTAAACAATTAGGAATGCCACCACTAGAGGAAGTCCCACCAGTCCCATAAAAAATAACAGGAAATTCAAATTTATTGGCGAGAACATCAAATTTTGTGTGTTCACCTTGAGGTTTGGAGTTCACAACACCACCACAACCAGAGGTCTCCCTCCCTCTCCCCTCTCCACCACCCCTCCTCCACTTGTAAGCGAGCTTAGTATCTGCTGAGCTGCTAGGTAGGATGGATGAAAGTCTTTATTTTGAATGCATTGCAGAATATTGTTTATTTAAACAATTTGAGTTGGCCAGGAGTAGTTGCCATTGATTGAGCACTAGAAGTAGCTTCCCTCAGCTTCATCAGAATCTGCTGAGCACTGGAGAGTTGTTCTAGCCAGTCTGGCGAATAGTCCTATATGGGAAGGATGGGTATTAATAACAGCACAGCAAGCTGTCACACAAGTACTGGGGAGTAGCCTCCTGCAAATCTACAAGTTAACAGCTGTTGGAAGGAACACATGAATGGGCAATAATATTAGAATAGCGATCCGATATCCCACTGCGCCTGTAACTCCCTCCCTTTATGTACAGAACTCCTGTAACAACATCATTTGCGAATACATATTTACGAGTCGCAAGTCACATCCTAGCCAACAGAAACATGGGAAAGACGAAAAAACTGCCCAGTCATCTCCAGTCTAGTCCAGTGCCGTCTACCGAGTGTGCTGTGTAGCTGAAGGGCGAGCCAGCCAGAACCACTGCTCCTGACAGCATTAACCCTCGACTTCCGATCGCTCTACCCCCTCCCTTGTGACCACTCCTGCTGCTGACCATGGCACAATGTGGCGCGTCTTGAACTAACTGCAGTTCCACCTCTTACATACACTCCTCACTTTAAAAATTCTGAAACAGGGGTGTTGTTTTGTCAGTACAACTCGAATTCCTCACGCAAAATGTAGATCATTCTTTTTATACAACTTAGTTTTGAAGGTAGAAGAAATGACCACGCATCCGTTTTCACATCGTTAAAGTATCGTTACCTGTGAAAACCCTCTCCCACACTATGGTATAAGCTATATTTCCTCTAAATATCCTCTCTTCAAGTAGAAAAATCTGTTCTTCTCCGCTTATATTTGCCACGTCCTACGTCACAGAATACTAAACTTATTTTTGGCTCATGACGGAGTCCTCTACCTCTGTCATAAGATGCCCTTCACTCATAAAGCAAACAAATGTCTTATCACATACAAAGTCTCTCAACGAAATACAAAAGAGAAGTTGAAAAAATGAGGTTTATACTACACATTACTTTATAAATTCGATAACATGGCTGATTTTATTACAACAATCATCTCTCCTTGTGTTGGTGGGAGATTGAAATTCCGGTAAATGATCTCATTGCAACAAAAAGAGCCTGGTTACCGCTCTAACTCTTGAATGATGTCTGTGCTAGGCTTGCCCTAACTTCCTTGCACCTGGCAGCATGTCATTGATATGAAATTGACAGGCTGTGCCTCTGGAGGCATCCCACGGGCTAAGTGGACTTCCTCTGATAACAAAATGAGTGGCAACTGTTGTCAAATAGCAGAAGCCATACAACACCAATTGCATCCTGTCTCTTGGTTGCATTGTCATGATGGTGAAAGTAAGCTCGTCAAATAATCTTGCTGACACCTCTCTGTCTATTAGGGTGTTTCACTCTCTTCTCCACCCTCATGTGGAGAGGGATGCCGTAATATCTTATTGAGCTCTCCACTGGGTGACATTAGTGAACCTTTCATAGTTCGTAGTTTTACTCCATTGAATGTTATAAAAATAACGAGCACACACACACACACACACACACACACACACACACACACACAGAGAGAGAGAGAGAGAGAGAGAGAGAGAGAGAGAGAGAGAGAGAGTGTCTGTGCCGTCAACGAAGTCTCTGACACCATTATACTGTCGTATTTCTAATGTAGTAATCGTAGTAAACAAAAAAGGAAATCAGGACATGTGCAGGGTGATATTTACAGACCATTATTTGATATCGATGAATTGTACAAATAGATGTTACACTGCTGATTTTTTTTGTACAGTCGATGTATGCTATGCATGATTTCAAATTAGCTACTGTATATTAGCGTGGTATTTTTCTTGTTGTGATAGCTCTCTACATAGCCAGCCTTCCTAACTAATGGAACAGTGCTGTCAGAATGTGATGGGTTTTCAACAGGACTTGCATGAATCTGTGACTTACTGGTAAACATCTCTTACTCGTGGAAATGATGTGAATTCAACTGATATATATCGAAGACTGGAAGATTCGTGAGATTACGGTAAGTAGGCGACACTCAGACAAAGGAGGAGTAGAGAGGTGAGCTCCATACTGCTTCTTCTAAGTGTTGTGGGCGAACATATTACACTCTCTCACATATGCCTCATGAAGTGACTACAATGAGAAAGTTAGGAGCTAATACAAAGATTTTTACCAAGAGACAATCAGCAACAGAAGCTTCGTCCTTTACTTACTCGATAAATAAGAGACGACATTTTTCCATGAGGTTTGTGTGCCTATAAGTGGAGGCAGTGACGTCTTAATCACGATACAAAATTTACATTTATACCCATACACTTACTTTGCAAGCCATTGTACGTTGAGTGATGGAGGATACCCTGTATCACTACTAGTCCTCCATTTTCTTCTCCACTAATAAACATAGCGAGGGAAAAAAGACTGCCTGTATGCCTCCTGATGAACTCTAACTTCGTGATACTTTTGAAAAATGTGTCCTGGTGGTGGTAGAATGCTTCTGCAGTCAGTGTCAAATGTCAGTTCCCAATAGCATTCCTTGAAAAGATCATTGCGTTCCCTCTGGGGATTCCCATTTGAATTCTCAAAGCATCCACCCACTAATTTGGTGGGAGGCAATAGGAACTCTTCTACAGGGCTGTATTCCAAGGTAACCTAGGTCTGCAGACTCGTACACGTTTGGAATGTAGCAGTCAGTAGACAGGTATTTTATTGTTACTCACTGAGCATATCTCGAAAACGCAAAGTAGCAATGGAGATGCAATCGAACTGCGGTATTGACCATCTAGGCGTGGTTGAACTACAGACAACACAAGCTGCGTATCTCCTACCTGGTAGAATGATTGGAACTGATGGGCTGTCGGACCCACTCCGTCTAATAGGCACTGCTCATGCAACCCTGTTTACATCTTTGGTTGGGTTTACTGACATCTCTGAACCGTCAAAGGGACTGTGTTCAAATGGTTCAAATGGCTCTGAGCACTTTGGGACTTAACATCTGAGGTCATCAGTCCCCTAGAACTTAGAACTACTTAAACCTAACTAACCTAAGGACATCACACACATCCAGGCAGTATTCGAACCTGCGATAGTAGCGGTCACACGGTTCAAGAATGAAGCGCCTAGAACCGTTCGGACACAAAGGCCGGCCGGAGGGACTGTGTCTGTGATACAATATCCACTGTCAACATCTATCTTCAGGAGTTCTTGGACCCAGGATGATGCAAAACGTTTTTTGATGTGTGTAGTTTTGGTGAAATGAGATTTCAGAGTAGTATAAGTGGAGATCCAATTCTAAGTCAAATCAGTGTAATGGCATTCCTGGTACATGCAGAGAGTTGAGAAATTCTGTTGGAAATTTCATACTTTCTTCAAAATTTACGATCGTGTCGATCGATTTGTACACTCCTGGAAATGGAAAAAAGAACACATTGACACCGGTGTGTCAGACCCACCATACTTGCTCCGGACACTGCGAGAGGGCTGTACAAGCAATGATCACACGCACGGCACAGCGGACACACCAGGAACCGCGGTGTTGGCCGTCGAATGGCGCTAGCTGCGCAGCATTTGTGCACCGCCGCCGTCAGTGTCAGCCAGTTTGCCGTGGCATACGGAGCTCCATCGCAGTCTCTAACACTGGTAGCATGCCGCGACAGCGTGGACGTGAACCGTATGTGCAGTTGATGGACTTTGAGCGAGGGCGTATAGTGGGCATGCGGGAGGCCGGGTGGACGTACCGCCGAATTGCTCAACACGTGGGGCGTGAGGTCTCCACAGTACATCGATGTTGTCGCCAGTGGTCGGCGGAAGGTGCACGTGCCCGTCGACCTGGGACCGGACCGCAGCGACGCACGGATGCACGCCAAGACCGTAGGATCCTACGCAGTGACGTAGGGGACCGCACCGCCACTTCCCAGCAAATTAGGGACACTGTTGCTCCTGGGGTATCGGAGAGGACCATTCGCAACCGTCTCCATGAAGCTGGGCTACGGTCCCGCACACCGTTAGGCCGTCTTCCGCTCACGCCCCAACATCGTGCAGCCCGCCTCCAGTGGTGTCGCGACAGGCGTGAATGGAGGGACGAATGGAGACGTGTCGTCTTCAGCGATGAGAGTCGCTTCTGCCTTGGTGCCAATGATGGTCGTATGCGTGTTTGGCGCCGTGCAGGTGAGCGCCACAATCAGGACTGCATACGACCGAGGCACACAGGGCCAACACCCGGCATCATGGTGTGGGGAGCGATCTCCTACACTGGCCGTACACCACTGGTGATCGTCGAGGGGACACTGAATAGTGCACGGTACATCCAAACCGTCATCGAACCCATCGTTCTACCATTCCTAGACCGGCAAGGGAACTTGCTGTTCCAACAGGACAATGCACGTCCGCATGTATCCCGTGCCACCCAACGTGCTCTAGAAGGTGTAAGTCGACTACCCTGGCTAGCAAGATCTCCGGATCTGTCCCCCAATGAGCATGTTTGGGACTGGATGAAGCGTCGTCTCACGCGGTCTGCACGTCCAGCACGAACGCTGGTCCAACTGAGGCGCCAGGTGGAAATGGCATGGCAAGCCGTTCCACAGGACTACATCCAGCATCTCTACGATCGTCTCCATGGGAGAATAGCAGCCAGCATTGCTGCGAAAGGTGGATATACACTGTACTAGTGCCGACATTGTGCATTCTCTGTTGCCTGTGTCTATGTGCCTGTGGTTCTGCCAGTGTGATCATGTGATGTATCTGACCCCAGGAATGTGTCAATAAAGTTTCCCCTTCCTGGGACAATGAATTCATGGTGTTCTTATTTCAATTTCCAGGAGTGTATATTCTCTCTTCACCATGAATTTTCTTTTGAATTTATTGTGTTATCATCGACAATATTATTTTTAGTTGCCAGGAGTGCCCTCTCAAATAGCCAGTCCAGACTGGTATAGTTGTGCACAATGATTGGATAAATCTGGTCCATGGGTTCGTCTTTAGCAGTGTCTATATTGCAGAAATCACCATTGGGTTTAATGAGGCCAGTCAGTTGTTCACTTGTAGATCAGCAGGAGGCTACTCTCGTGTACTTGCTGTTCTATTGTTATTACCCATCCATCCCATATAGGGCAACAGGCTACACTGCCTGTAGCAACTGCCTAGTACTAGTGCTGAACTGATAGCGAAACTATCCTCTCCACATCCAGCAGTTATTGATGAATCTGGACAGAGCTACCGTCTAGCGCTCGATCAGTGACAACTAAGCTCGCCCAATACAAATGGATTAAATAAACAATATTCTGCTCTGCATACAAAAATAAAGACTTATCCCCATCCTATCCAGCATCTCAGCGCAGACTGAAGCTCCCGTACATAGTGGAGCAGGAGTGGTGGTGAGAGTAGTGGGGGAGGTGCGGGTGGGAGACCAACAGCTCCCCTGGTCGTGCTGTTGTGAACTAGGTTGTTGTTAACTAGTCTGTTGTGAACCTCAAGCTGAAGACACAAAATTTGATATTCCCGCCAATAAATTTGGATTTGCTGCTATTTTGATTGGGAGGAGTGAGATTCCTCTCGTGGCAGCATTCCTAGTTATTTAAATAAATAAATACATAGGGTGAAATATTGATCCTCCCAGTCTGGCAGCTCGACACAGACTGAGTGAGGTTTCTGCCATTTCCGGAGGTGGTGGGCGATGGTTGTAGGAGAGGAAGGGGGATGGGACAAGGGGTATGGTGAGGGAAAGTAATTGATCAATTAATTAATCTGCATGATTAATTTGACTCAATTTGATATTAAAAAGTGTGCCAGAATCTGCCTTACCCTACAACTCGATTCTAACATCATCTCTGAAAGCTGAAACTGATGGGTCGCTGTTGCAACTCTAGAGGAAGGACAGCAAACGACAAAATAGTCTACAAATAAGAAGTATTATATAGGGCTGCCTACTGTAGATGTGATACTGTTTATGGCTATGGCAATGAAGGTAGCACTTAAAACGCTGCGTTGAGAGACTCCATTCACCTGTCCTCGGTCCCTAAAAAGCTGCTGAGACATGATAGGCTTGCAGAGGGGGAGGCAGGTGTCCACGAAAGCGCCATTGATGCAGTTCTGCGATTGTACTGTGACTCATGATAGTGTCATACATCTTACTAATATCAAAGAATATGTCAATACATTGATGTTTACGTAAGGAAACCTGCTGAACAGCCGCCTTTGACAGGGTGAGGTCATCGTCAGTGGAATGGCCGGAATCCACACTGTGAGTGGGTAACGAGTTGCCTGGTCTCTAACAAGCACACCAGACGATGGTGGTTAACCTTTGATCAGGGGCTTTCCTACACTGTTCATTAAGGTGATACTCCGATAAATAATGGTTTGAGGAAATTAAAACATTTGAGTAGGATGTCTCTGGACACTGCTGGCAAATGTCGAAGCAGGCAGTACCGGACTTCGCTGTGACCACGTGCAGTATGACAAGTCTCTGACACTGCCGATTTAATCTCCTTCGTAGGGGAATAATAGTAATTACAGTCGGAATTGCTGGATCTGAAGTCCAACTTGCCCCCTCACAACAGTCGGACAGTAACGACCAAACGCCGGAACCTGGCTTGCATTGGCAGTAGTTTTTGCAAAATGCTCCGTCGGTGTCTGAGCGATGTCTCGAGGCACATGTGTTTAAGCACTGCTGCTATTGGTAAACGACTGTGTTTACCGGAGATCCTCCAGATAGCTTCACATACTTTTGTAGAACAAGTAGAACGGTTGACTGAGTCCAGAGACGCTTGCCAATACTTTTTCTTTGTCTCCTTCACTGCGCATCGAGGTTTGGCTTTCGCAACTCGAAAGGATGTGAGGCTTTCTGTTGTTCCAAGGCATTTATACCATCAAAGAGCCACATGCGTGGTCCTGATAGCTGAGTGGCACTCATCAGTCGACCAAGGTATTAGTTGCCTCTGAAGATGACCCGTGGACTTTGGGATGGATAAGTCATGGTATCACTCGTATGATGTGCTCTACTCATTCTTGGACGCTGCTGCACTGTTCATAAACAGCCAGCTGGATGAACAGCGTCCACTTAGCTCTGCTGACTATACATTTTGGTTGAATAAAATGTCCTCGGGTTTCCAACCGCGTCAGTTGCTTAAAACTACACGAGCTTTCGATCAAGCACTCCTTGGCCATTGTCAAGTGTTATGACTGCCAGTGGGCTGTTGGTGCGTCCTTGTATATGCTAGCTGCCGGCTGTGACGTCACTGGTGCCCGTGACATTGCCATATATGGGCATGTTTTGAGTCAGCGTTCGATGTGCCCTCTTCAACCGCGCGATCGCTGAATCCCACGCAGCGCGGAGCTGCAAGCCACCGTCTCTATTCAGGATGTTTACGGTAATTTTTATTTCAATAGCTTCTTTTATTAAACTGTCTCACAAGCCGTTAGTGCGAGCCACGACAGAGGTATCGTCAAATTTTATGTGGTGACCGTTTTCTAACGCATGCTCAGTTAACGCAAATTTCTCTGGATAGCGTAGGCGATAATACCTCTCATGTTCATTCCTGTGTTGTTGCACAGTGCGCACTGTGTTTTCCGATGTACTTCTGGCCACATTCATGCCCATAAGTGACAATGTCACAGGCACCAGTGACGTCACAGCCGGCAGCTAGCGTATAAAAGGGCGCACCAACAGCCCACTGGCAGTCATAACACTTGACAATGGCCAAGGAGTGCTTGGCCGAAAGCTCGTGTAGTTTTAAGCAGTTGACGCGCTTGGAAACCCGAGAACATTTTATTCAATGTTATAGCCGCGAGAATCTGCCTCCATACATCCACTTTGGTTGTTTCTCTACTGGTAATACTCCATCCAGTAGGTGAATGCAGAGTGGGAAGTGGTTACTGGAATGAAGTTTGTCAATAACTTCCCATTGAATAGGTCATCAGTGACCGCCCAGCGAGCAGAGTCTGCAAGGGCTGAAGTGCAGAAAGAGAGGTCGATGGCTGAGAATGACCCAGTACCAGCACAGAAACGATTCGGAGCATCTGTGTTGAGAATGCGCAACTTGTGAGATGTCATGAGGCTTCTTAAACCCGAATCCAAGGGAAAGTAGAGGTCAAGCCTCACAGGACATGATGGTCATTGGATTCTCCTGGTAGGGGAAATGGTCAGGGGAATTGTTCCATAAGATCTGTGAGAGTCTCAGAGTCTATTGCACCTTGCAGAAGTAAATACAGTGAGGAAGCAGTGATCCTCTGACACGAATTTCAACTGCAACTGCTTGCCAGGGGGAGAGCAGAGGAGTGGTGTACATTATTGACAAACACAGCGACCCATTCATTGGATCGTTCCCCAGTCAGGTAACACTGGCTTGTCAGTATCTTTACAATGCGTTTCTTGTAAATACAAGCAGTAGGAGCACATCTGTGCTAGGAGTTTCAGTTTCTCCACATGAGTCCTGAACACAGTCATGTTCCTCTATAGCATGAGAGCCATTTCATCGCTGTTGTTTTAATTTACCTCCCCCCCCCCCCCCTCAATCTTTGCGCTGGGTAAGTGAATCACTTGTAGAGTGACGGCCAGTGAAGGGGATGTCTGGGTCAGGCGACAAGGCATCTTAAATCCACGAGGTCCCCATCATCAGTCAGACGTTACAGAATGACATCTGATGGCACCCGGGACAGCTTTTGACATGAACGTAGTGATCCTTTCCGTGTACCCCATCCCTTCAAGGATGGTGCGGAAAGGGGACACTGAGAGGCATTCTGATTTTTGTGTTACTTCTTGATGGGTAAGTGTTGCTGGCCTTTCCTGTTGTAGCTGCCTGAATTGCTTTATCTTTATTCGGTTTGCCTTAGCACGTACATGTGTAAGAACAGGTGCTTGTATTGATTAGTGGTACACTAGATATCGTCTGCATCGAGGCATACAACTTGGGACCAGATTTTTCCACCATGGAAGCATATGAAGTGATGAAGACAGTGGGTTTCGTCACCTTACATTCATTTTTGGCTTCAGCATAGGGGATCGCTTGGTCACCTTTATTTGCTGTATTTTGCATTCCTCCGCAAAAACAGGGCAGTCTCGGGTCGAGACTGGGTGGCTCCCAGAGCAGTTAATGCAGATCGCCAGAGACGGGCAGTCAGTCCCATCCTCATGGGCTGATTTCCCAACTTACTTCAGGTCGCTCCACCTTCACAACTCATTGTTGTACGGCCGTAAAGCTGGCATTTATAGCCCCACATAGGAATTGATACATGAGCCCCAATCTTTAAGTCGAAGCAATCCTGCCACAGTATGTTCAGGCAACGTTTGAGAATTGAATGTGACAAAGTAATTGGCAGTCTTTTCAGTTTCTCCAGTATTCTTTTGTGTCCGTGACATCATGACATGTGACCACACCCTTGCTTGAGTGCATCTTAACAATGAGATCATATTCACCCAGTTTGTGTGATTTCTTAAGAAGTTGAACCTGCTTTGACCAGTTAGTTTGGAACAGCAAGGAATCATTATATATAAGAGATGGGCAAAACTGTTCTTTTCAGAGATCGGATCCGAACTGTTCACTCCCTGAAATGAACTAGGTCTTTTTCATGACTCACCACTCATTCACAATAGAAAATAAATGGAAGGCACATTGCCCTTTAAACTTGGTTTATTCCAGTACTATACCTGTATTTTGATCTTATTTGATCCTATTTTGAAGTAACACAGATAATGAATAAGAATTTTGTATTGTTTATTGAAATTTCCACGATATGACAAAGTTTTTGATTATCGATTTATTTTGCACTATCGTGGTTTTTTGGGTGATCGGAAAATGTTGTAACTTGCGATTTACATTAACAATGTATTTGGCTATAATGTATTAAAATTTCATTAACCTCGTACAAATACATCCCAAGCCATATATTTTTAAAGTGAACATTTCCTTCCGAAGACGCCCAAAATCGCAAAATCCGTACTACAATTAGAAAAAAAAATATATAAATTTGACTGTAAGACCAAAGTGCTGCATATAGCCTTATGCAGAATAAAACAAGGAAAATATTGGTGTATCACATTTTGCGATACGTTTATTGGTTCGCTCGTAATTAAAGTGTAAATTCGAGTGTCCATAATAAAAGATCCTATAGTAAGAGGAGCCGTCAGGAACCTCATCTGATCAGTTTAAACAAACAAAAATAAAATAAAAACAAATGATGTATACATAACATAATTATGTAATATACATATCGGTATTAGTACGAAGAACAATATCCAGAATAGACGAACTCCGATGCAGAGGCGCTGAGTCAAGCTGGTCGAGCCGCGAGCTGTATTGCTGCGTGAGCTAAGACCGCAGAGACCAGAGTGACACCTGAGTTGCTTAGCTCAACGCTCTGGCTAGAGTCGAGAACGGTGGGGTGAGCGTTAAGCGGGCGAGTTCCGAGGGTGGGGGGAGCGGTGATCGGCCAACACTCACCGGCTCCGAGACAAATCGTCTGTTCTCTTGCGAGCAGGTTGTTGCAAGTAGTTCTTATGTTCTCCGCTAGGAGGCTCTCTGTCCTGTTGCTCGCATCAACTGCCCAGAGGGCAGGACGTGCGACTGAAACGATCGACGGAGTGCGATGCTAAGTTAAGGTGCGCCACACTGCACGCGGCAGAGGAAGCACAGAGACGGCACGGCATATGTGAAACACAATGCAGGCAGCCAAGGCAGAAGCAGGGCAGAGGCCGGCGCCGGCTGTGTTGTGTGGCGTGCAGTGTGCTCTGACCAGCAGAGGCCCCGCTGACCTGCTCCGACTCTCACTCTCTCTCTCTCTCTCTCTCTCTCTCTCTCTGCTGTGTGAAACGTTTGGAGCTACCGTTCTTTTTTTCTGAATCACTGATTGTTCACTCCTTTGAAAGATTCAACTCTATAAAACAGTTCAGAAGCTGATCCCCCATCTCTATTATATATACGTTTAATAGACTTTAAGGTGCCAACAAGTCCATGCAAGCCTTTATGGATACAGAAGGGGGATACTTTTTCAGACGTCCTCTCCTTCCTGTTAATCACCAGAAAAACATTCTGATATTAGATTGACCTGTTCCTAAGGGCCAACTGATTCCCACAATGAGGAGGGCTACCTTCTCTCACTCGTTTGGATGAATGGGTGTGAGAATTCACATGCCGTGAACACCAATCACAGTGGGAGGAGAAGAAGAAGGTTTCGACGGTTCCATCTCGGTTGCACGAGCAGTTAGGGAAATCAGGGTCCACTGAGACAGAGTCCGGCAGCCTGAGCTTGGCCTTTTACAATTGATGTGTACCAGGTTGCCCAGAGGTTGGCTGCTCAAGACTGTTCAACCTCAGAGTCAATGGCGTGCAGCACACCTTGAGATCCTTTTACAGATGTTCCTATCCACTTCGCGATCTGGGTAGTCAGGCCAAGATCCCCGTCCCCTGCGACACTCAACGTACCACCTCCGCACTGCACAGCTGTCGCTGAAACATGCCCAGAGCTTACGGTGATCGAGGCCTGGTGGGGCTTACCAGTCCGCAATTCAGGTACCACAGTGCCGCTAAGCCAATGCCCAGCAAACAAATACTGAGCTACTGAGTGGGCGGGTTTATAAGTATGTACGTCGTGATTCATGTCAGATTACGACATGTAAAAATGTTGCCAGGAGGGGGGCAGGTTTAGACTCCTTGTTGAGTGCCTCTACTAAGAAGTAAGGTGCCTTAGAGTGCGAAAGATAGGATTTCCTCTTAGGAGAACTAGGAAGACCCATATTACGAGGAACTGGCTTGAGGTTTTGAGATACATCCGGTCCAGTGCACAGACAGAGCAGTCGTTTTTAGTGTACGCCAGGAGTGAAGCAAGAAGGAGGCAAGGAGAAGAAGAAGTCGAGGGGAAGTCAGCATCCCGTGTCACAGAATTACGAGACCACAGCAAGCACCCCGCAGCAGTAAAGAAGGCAATAAACAAGAGAGCACGTCTGTGCAGCAGTTGCGACAACTGAGGTGAGGCGCAGCTGCAGGAGACGTTAACACGACATCAGCTCACAATGGGCCGGAATCCCGGAAACCTGGAAAAAATTGCAAAATCTGCTCCAGTTTGGGTACAAATGTGTATAGTGGAGTCTCTGACTCTTCGTTAACGATTTTTATATAAAAATTGTAAAATTGAGAATGCAGGATCCAATATCGTGAAAGGAACCTGAAAAAATTGATGAAGTGGAGAAAAAATGTTGTCAGTAAACACTTAAGATTTTAATGGTAGACGTTATTACATAAGCTGCCTCTATTACTCTCTTTATTACAGAAATATGTACATTAGCAACAAAAATTGAAAGTTTTATGTTTTCTTAATCTCAGCTTCTTCCTCACCGACATTTTGTTAAATTCATCATCCTCAGCACCTGATTCCTTGCAACCGTCTGGTTCAGGTATCACGAGGGCAACAGCTTCCGACGACAGAGTTTTCACTTTCTTCGGAAATGGTTTCAACAAAAAAGAAATATACTGAAACATAATTTAACAATAATACATTTATCTAGAAAAAGCTTAGGGATATGAAATAATATAATTCTTTTATAATAAGGACTTGTATTTCAGTATATTTAAAATATATGTTATATGTAGTAATGTTATTTGTTTCATTATTATTTTTGTAAAATTTTCATTTTAGTTTTGTCGCTGTAAGTAATGGCATTTTGCAACTGTCACTTAAAAAATAAGGATAGCAGCTGGATTTTAGAGCAGATATGCGAAGATAACACTACACGCCTAAGGACGGACTGAAAAAGAATGCGGAATGCCGTGGAGTCTAAAAGTTACATTTTTTTCCGCTAGCATTACAATTTTTCCTTCCTGCATTCCTGTAGAAGTTAACTAACAAAAACTACTGTTAATTACTGATCAAATAACGAAATAAGTGTTCGTAAATAAATAAATGCCCTTTCTTATGGAGCAGCCTCCACTAAAAAAAAAACTAAATCTGATTTTGTTGAATAAAGTATTTTCTTCGAACGAAAGTCATCCTTCGGAAAAAAAGAGCTGACCGCCTCTAAGAAGGGGATTACTCTACACAACTCATTAAACGCAACTTCTTAACTGCGAACTGTTTTTTATGGCATTTTTTTCAGGATTGTGGATCACCGTGCGCCGCCTGACCGAGAAACGCGGTGAGTGGAACACAACATACTCTTAACATGAAAATGAATTCTAAAGCTGCGAAAAAGGACGAAAAAACACCTAATTGAATCTGGTAGGCAGTAAGGCACCTGATCGGCATGTGCTCTGGTCTCACGCATTTAATACCGAGAACTATTGCTGGAAATGAAGATAAATTTAGAGAATTCGTGGAAAATTATGACCTAGAATTCTAACTAACACTTAGCGGTAGCCATACTATGCTCCAAAAATTTGTTAAAACTAGGATTCTGGGCGCAGCTTGAAGTAAACTCCTAGTACGCGATTTGACAACAACTTGGGAAATCTGAAGAGGGTTTTATTGGAGACGTGTGAATCAAAACGGACTTTGGACTACCATGCCTGTTTATTATTCTCCACTATACAGAAAAAGGCCGAAACTATGGCCGAATGGGCGTGTCGCGTTGAACAACTTGCAACATCCATTTCGAAAAGCCGCGCAGGGTGTCATGAGAACAACAGACGTTCCGTGTAGGCACACTCTCTAACAAGGATACTGACGCGAGCTGTGTTGATACAGGGATAGAAGACGAGAGGATTAACACAGTCTGAGAGCAAGAGGAGAGGATTTAACGTCATCCCAAGCAGTGGATCTAGCATTCACAGAAGAAGCATCCATTCGTTGAATCCAGTCGCCCGCGAGGTTACAGTCCTAGGCGTAAGGGAGGAGGCCATCACGCGAGAAACCGCATTATGCAGAGACACGTCAGGAAAACAGACGCCATGCACCCAAGATCTAATGGAACACAGAAACTGGCACACTATCCGCCGTGAAGTTAGAGGAAACTCTGTGAATATGTCGTCACAGGGACACTGGAAGCCTGGGATCGACCGGGTGCTGTCAATGGCATCCAGAGCCGTGTGATCAGGCAAGACCCTAATAAGTCACGTTTGTAAAGAACCAGTACATTTAGCCCGACAGTATAATGCCGATGCCAAATTAGGAAATATAAAGACTTAGACACATACACTCAGTAGACTGCAAGGGGTGGATTGATGTATACAGGGTGGTCCATTGATAGTGACCGGGCCAAATATCTCACGAAATAAGCATCAAACGAATAAACTACAAAGAACGAAACTCGTCTAGCTTGAAGGGGGCAACCAGATGGTTCTATGGTTGGCCCGCTAGATGACGCTGTCATAGGTCAAATGGAAATCAAGTGCTAAAAATAGGAACCCCCATTTTTATTACATATTCGTGTATTACATAAAGAAATATGACTGTTTTAGTTGGACCACTTTTTTCGCTTTCTCATAGATGGCGCTGTAATAGTCACAAACGTGTAAGTACGTGGTATAACGCAACAATCCGCCAGTGATACATTACCCGCGTTAAAATGGACCGTTTACCAATTACGGAAAAGGTCGATATCGTGTTGATGCAAGACTATTGTGATCGAAATGCCCAAGGGGCGTGTGCTATGTATGCTGCTCGGTACCCTCGACATCATCAAAGTGTCTGAACCGTTCGCCGGATAATTACGTTATTTAAGAAAACAGGAAGTGTTCAGCCACATGTGAAACGTCAACCACGACCTGCAACAAATGATGCCCAAGTAGGTGTTTTAGCTGCTGTCGCGGCTAATCCGCACATCAGTAGCAGACAAATTGCGCGAGAATCGGGAATCTCAGAAACGTCAGTGCTGAGAATGCTACACCAACATCGACTGCACCCGTACCATATTTCTATGCACCAGGAATTGCATGGCGACGACTTTGAACGTCGTGTACAATTCTGCCACTGGGCACAAGAGAAATTACGGGACGATGATAGATTTTTTGCACGCGTTCTATTAAGTGACGAAGCATCATTCACCAACAGCGGTAACGTAAACTGGCATAATATGCACTATTAGGCAACGGACAATCCACGAGGCTGCGACAAGTGGAACATCAGCGACCTTGGCGGATTAATGTATGGTGCGGCGCTATGGGAGGAAGGGTAATTGGCCCCCATTTTATCAATGGCAATCTAAATGGTGCAATGTATGCTGTTTTCCTACGTAATGCTCTACCGATGTTATTACAAGATGTTTCACTGCATTACAGAATGGCGATGTACTTCCAACATGATGGATGTCCAGCACATAGCTCGCGTGCGGTTGAAGTGGTATTGAATAGCATATTTCATGACAGGTGGATTGGTCGTCGAAGCAGCATACCATGGCCCGCACATTCACCGGATTTGACGTCCCAGGATTTCTTTCTGTGGGGAAAGCTGAAGGATATTTGCTATCGTGATCCACCGACAACACCTGCAACATGCGTCAGCTTAATGTCAATGCATGTGCGGACATTACGGAAGGCGAACTACTCGCTGTTGGGAGGAATGTCGTTACACGTATTGCCAAATGCATTGAGGTTGACGTACATCATTTTGAGCATTTATTGGATTAATGTGGTAGTTACAGGTAATCATACTGTAAGAGCATGCTTTCTCAGAAATGATAAGTTCACAATGGTACATGTATCACAATGAAACAACGAAAATAAAATGTTCAAATGTACCTACGTTCTGTATTTTAATTTAAAAATACCTACCTGTTACCAACTATTCGTCTAAAATTGTGAGCCATATGTTTGTGACTATTACAGCGCCATCTATCACAAAGTGAAAAAAGTGGTCCGACTGAAACAGTCATATTTCTTTACGTACTACACGAATATGTAATAAAAATGGGGGTTCCTATTTTTAAAAATGCAATTGATATCCATTTGACCTATGGCAGCGCCATCTAGCGGGCAAACCATAGAGCCATCTGGTCGGACGAGAGAATAAAACTTAAAGGGATCACTAGAGAAGTAAGAAAGACTTGTGAGGCCGTGACGGTGACTACCTGTGTGTGTTGTAACGGGACATCCTCCTCCAGCACTACTTTTCCTCAACTGTAGTTGTCGATAACAGTACTATTTTTCGAATTTTGGACAGGACAATATTATCTCAGTTGCTTTTCTGAAACTTTCATATAATTTTATACACAGTATGTTATATTTCATGCTAAAATTTATGAAAAGGAATTACTTTGTAAAATATTTTAGTTCAGGTACTATAATCTATAAATACTAGTTTTGATGTACAGTTACAATTATTTTTTATGAAACATTTGAAATTATGAATTATTGGCACTATTAAAGTTTCTATTATTAATTACGCAATCCTGTACTGTTCACTTTATTTATTTCGGGATTCATTTATGAAATAACAATCAAATTAATAATGAAACGGAAACTAGCGGGAATTGATTTGTTAAGAAAAATTGCAAACCCTTTGGAATATTGTTATTTCCGCATAGTGTGAGAGTAGTAAGCTTGCCTCTAAAGTGATCGGACGTATCTTTTTATTAATTTCGACTTTGTTAATGTGAAAAAGCAAAATACTGTTAGAAATACTAAAATGTGGGAAAATGTATTTACGTAAAAAAATGCTGCAACAAAAATTTCCAAATTTATTTAGTTCAAACCAACCGTGAGGATTTGATGTAAGCTATTCAACTTCAAGAATCAGACACCTAGACAAGAAGAACTGGACCCATCTCAGCATGACAAGCTAAGTAAACTAGAAAGTTTATTGCCATCTTCGCTCCTCTCAAATCTTAATAAAAGACTTTGCTTATTAATTACATGGACTGGACATTGTATAATGTGTGTAATAGATGGAAGCACTAAGGAATGGCCAGATACGTTTGAAGTTCTCTAACGCTATAGATACAGCAATAAGGAATAGCGCAGTAGGCAGTACAGTTGAAGAGGAATGGACATCTATAAAAAGGGCCATCACAGAAGTTGGGAAGGAAAACATAGGTACAAAGAAGGTAGCTGCGAAGAAACCATGGGTAACAGAAGAAATACTTCAGTTGATTGATGAAAGGAGGAAATACAATCATGTTCCGGGAAAATCAGGAATACAGAAATACAAGTCGCTGAGGAATGAAATAATAGGAAGTGCAGGGAAGCTAAGACGAAATGGCTGCAGGAGAAATGTGAAGACATCGAAAAAGATATGATTGTCGGAAGGACAGACTCAGCATACAGGAAAGTCAAAACAACCATTGGTGACATTAAAAGCAGCGGTGGTAACATTAAGAGTGCAACGGGAATTCCACTGTTAAATGCAAAGGAGAGAGCAGATAGGTGGAAAGAATACATTGAAAGCCTCTATGAGGGTGAAGATTTGTCTGATGTGATAGAAGAAGAAACAGGAGTCGATTTAGAAGAGATAGGGGATCCAGTATTAGAATCGGAATTTAAAAGAGCTTTGGAGGACTTACGGTCAAATAAGGCAGAAGGGATAGATAACATTTCATCAGAATTTCTAAAATCATCGTGGGAAGTGGCAACAAAACGACTATTCACGTTGGTGTGTAGAATATATGAGTCTGGCGATATACCATCTGACTTTCGGAAAAGCATCATGTACACAACTCCGAAGACGGCAAGAGCTGACAAGTGCGAGAATTATCGCACAATCAGCTTAAAAGCTCATGCATCGAAGCTGCTTACAAGAATAATATACAGAAGAATGGAAAAGAAAATTGAGAATGCGCTAAGTGACGATCAGCTTGGCTTTAGGAAAAGTAAAGGGACGAGAGAGGCAATTCTGACGTTACGGTTAATAATGGAAGCAAGGCTAAAGAAAACACTTTCATAGGATTTGTCGACCTGGAAAAAGCGTTCGACAATATAAAATGGTGCAAGCTATTTGAGATTCTGAATAAAGTAGGGGTAAGCTATAGGGAGAGACGGGTCATATACAATATGTACAACAACCAAGAGGGAATAATAAGAGTGGACGATCAAGAACGAAGTGCTCGTATTAAGGAGGGTGTAAGACAAGGCTGTAGCCTTTCGCCCCTACTCTTCAATCTGTACATCGAGGAAGCAATGATGGAAATAAAAGAAAGGTTCAGGGGTGGAATTAAAATACAAGGTGAAAGGATATCAATGATACGATTCGCTGATGACATTGCTATCCTGAGTGAAAGTGAAGAAGAATTAAATGATCTGCTGAACGGAATGAACAGTCTCATGAGTACACGGTATGGTTTGAGAGTAAATCGGAGAAAGACGAAGGTAATGAGAAGTAGTAGAAATGAGAACAGCGAGAAACTTAACATCAGGATTGATGGTCACGAAGTCAATGAAGTTAAGGAATTCTGCTACCTAGGCAGTAAAATAACCAATGACGGACGGAGCAAGGAGGACATCAAAAGCAGACTCGCTATGGGAAAAAAGGCATTTCTGGCCAAGAGAAGTCTACTAATATCAAATACCGGCCTTAATTTGAGGGAGAAATTTCTGAGGATGTACGTCTGGAATACAGCATTGTGTGGCAGTGAAACATGGACTGTGAGAAAACCGGAAGAGAAGAGAATCGAAGCATTTGAGATGTGGTGCTATAGACAAATGTTGAAGATTAGGTGGACTGATAAGGTAAGGAATGAGGAGGTTCTACGCAGAATCGGAGAGGAAAGGAATATGTGGAAAACACTGATAAGGAGAAGGGACAGGATGATAGGACATCTGCTAAGACATAAGGGAATGACTTCCATGGTAATAGAGGGAGCTGTAGAGGGCAAAAACTGTAGAGGAAGACAGAGATTGGAATACGTCAAGCAAATAATTGAGGACGTAGGTTGCAAGTGCTACTCTGAGATGAAGAGGTTAGCACAGGAAAGGAATTCGTGGCGGGCCGCATCAAACCAGTCCGTAGACTGATGACAAAAAAAAAAAAAAAAAAAAAAAAAAAAAAAAAAAAAGGTGGAACAAGGAAGGAGGGCAGTGATTACAGTCTGCAACAGAAGTTTTAATTGGTGGAGGACGAGTTGGACGTCCCCTATGAAGGAATCGTAGGCAGAATACTTGTGCGAGAGTTTGAAAGTAATCATGGATAAGATAACAAAGACGCTGTGGGTCAAAGGGAGGCCAGTGCGGTTACAGGCGGAACAGGGGCCGAACCGGTGAGCCTTGCAGACCAGGAGAGGTCAGCAGGAACAGGCATGAGGCAGCCGAGAGAAATGGGTCGCGAGGGCAAATAGCACACCAGAGGTGTCACTAGGAGTCCGGGTAGGATACGACTGACAGCTAAGAGAGAAGAGAGATCTCTAGAGCGAGGATTCACAAAAAAAAATAAAGATGTATGGGACGCTGCACGTAAACGAAAAAGGAACGGAGATGAGCAAGAGAAAGAGAGCCGGTGTGGTGTTACACGAATAGGCCTCCGCCCGAGAAAAAAAGTTTTACGGATTAAGTACGGAACATGTCCGACTGAAAAAGTAGTGGAGAAGCAGCAGTTGCAGAGGGAGTGTATTTACCTGCAGTCTTGGTGACACTGCGGGGAGACACATGCGTCACGACTATTTTGAATACTATGGAAGAAGAAGAAGAAGAAGAAGAAGAAGAGAAAGAAATCATACTGGAACGTCCCAAAGTGAAGACAGAATCAGTACTTGACATGGGGGCAGGCGAGGAACGTCACGTATATAGTTCCTGTTCAGTGAACCGACACAAGGTCACAAATTAGCAAATTAAACGCAATGGTGAGATGTATCACTTACAAAAAGAAGAACGGACTTCGATTATTGAACTGTGTATTGCATATCATTTTTGTTTCACCTTCGCAGAGAAATATTAACGTACGCTGAGTCAGTGAAGCGTGAGGTTAAGTTGAAACCAGAGGCGCTAGGTAAGTTGATAAATATCCGACATTACCGACTGCAGGAGGCGCAGCAAGAACAGTGTGTGTCTGTCTGTCTGTCTGTCTCTCTCTCTCTCTCCCTCCCTCTCTCTCTCTCTCTCTCTCTCTCTCTCTCTCTCTGTGTGTGTGTGTGTGTGTGTGTGTGTGTGTGTGTTTTGATCTGATGGGTACTCAACGGCGAGGTCATCAGCGCAATTAAATTCATTAAAACAAACCAATGTGGCTAAAAATCTCGAAAATTCTTCCACACTCATGCATTCGAAACGACCATACAACCACTCTAAGTTACATGCTCCAAAATTACGAAACATGAGAGAAAATAGATATATATGAGATTAACACACAAGTAAAACGACGAGGGATGTAAAAGAAAGACACAGGGAAATGCCACTGGCTGACTACTTACAAAAGATGGAGATGACCCAGTCACCCCGTTAACGTATTAAAACTATATCCTTAAAATATTGGGAAAATTGTCGAACACTTCACAGAACTTTAAAACTCGGACCATACTCGTTTGAACGTCACTTGAGAGGGCTGATCCGTCGGCAAATCTGCCGCGATCCGCTGGTCGGAAAATGAAACAGAGTTTAATAAAATATAGTGCACAGTAATCTGAACACCACAAGCACCACACATTCGAGGATCCTCTTGCCGGAACAAGAAGCCATGCATCATAGAGCTGTGGCCTACGCGAAGACAAGTAAGGAGGGCCTCGTCCCGTCGACGTGACTGGAAGGCGCTTTGTGGGCATTACTAGACGGAGCTTACTGTCTGTCACTTCCAGTCACCCATCCTCCCGTCGACATAAGAGTCTGCGGCTCAACAGCCATGTTACAGCATGCAAGGGGATGACACGCTGAAATACCTGAGGATCACGACAGGCCTCCTTAGCTGGTAGATCCGCTCTTTGCTTCCCCGCAACTCCCGTGTGTCCTGGCACTCGGCAGAAGGGCACTTCCTACCCCAGTCATTGTAGTCGGAGGAGGGCATCCTCGATATTCTGAATTACTTTCTCTGTGGGTACAAGCGTTTCACAGAGTGAAGGGCACTCAAATAATCGGAACAAACAAGAAATTTAGCGCTGGAAGAACGTCTCATACGCTCCAGTGCCCACGAGATCGCATATGTACAATTTGTACAGAAACCAGGTGGCAGTTATAAGGGTCAAGGGACAAGAAAGGGAAGCAGTGGTTGGGAAGGGAGTGAGACAGGGTTGTAGTCTCTCCCCGATGTTATTCAATCTGTATATTGAGCAAGCAGTAAAGGAAACAAAAGAAAAATTCGGAGCAGGTATTAAAATCCACGGAGAAGAAATAAAAACTTAGAGGTTCACCGATGACATTGTAATTCTGTCAGAGACAGCAAAGGACTTGGAGGAGCAGTTGAACGGAATGGACAGTGTCTTGAAAGGAGGATATAAATGAACATCAACAAAAGCAAAAGGAGGATAATGGAATGTAGTGGAATTAAGTCGGGTGATGCTAAGGGAATTAGATTAGGAAATGCGACACTTAAAGAAGTAAAGGAATTTTGCTATTTGGGGAGCAAAATAACTGATGATGGTGGAAGTAGAGAAGATATCAAATGTAGACTAGCAATGGGAAGGAAAGCGTTTCTGAAGAAGATAAATTTGTTAACATCGAGTATAGATTCAAGTGTCAGGAAGTCGCTTCTCAAAGTATTTGTATGGAGTGAAGCGATGTATTGAAGTGAAACATGGACGATAAATAGTTTGGACAAGAAGAGAATAGAAGCTTTCGAAATGTGGTGCTACAGAAGAATGCTGAAGATTAGATGGGTGGATCACATAACTAATGATGAAGTATTGACTAAAATTGGGGAGAAGAGGAGTTTGGGGCACAACTTGGCAAGAAGAAGGGACCGGTTGTTAGGGCATGTTCTGAGGCATCAAGGGATCATAAATTTAGCATTGGAGAGCAGCGTGGAGGGTAAAAATCGTAGAGGGAGACCAAGAGATGAATACACTAAGCAGATTCAGAAATATGTAGGTTTCAGTGAGATGAAGAAGCTTGCACAGGATAGGTTAGCATGGAGAGCTGCATCAAACCAGTTTCAGGACTCAAGACCACAACAACAACAACATGAGCAAGTGGCAGTTCCTTGGCCTCAGCACAGAGACTGGGTATAGGATTGGTCTGATAAACATCTCTGGCCAGCGGAATCGCCTCATGGCGGACAGTGTCAATTATCTTCAAATAAGAAGCCTCTCTGATCCATACACCATGCACCCAGAGTCCACCTGCGATCGCACGAAAGCCCTGCAAATCTGGAACAGACGCGCCCTGTCCGCTTCCCAGGACATTTGGCTAAGACTATGATGCTTAGTGCCTTCAGTGTTCTGGCTTTCATGTCTCCCAGGTGTGGCTACCACGATAATTTGAAGTCAAAAATGAGGCCCAGAAACATCACTGAGTCTATAAAATATAAATTGGTGTTCTTCATATGCAAGGCAGATAATTAAAAATACGACGAGAACGATTAAAATGATCATACACTTATCTGCAGAAAAATGAGAGTTGCAACAAACGGCTCGTTGTTGCAACCCTGGAGGAGGAACAGAAAGCAGCAAAATCGTCCACACATAAGAAGCACTGTACAGCATTCCTTAACATGGACGTGATACTTTGTTACCGCAAAGAGGGTAACACCCCAAACAATGCCTGAGGGACACCATTCTCCTTCTCAAATCGATCTGACAGCATGTTACCAACTCTTGTCCCAAAAAACCGCTGAGATAGGAAAGATCGTATGCAGATGGGAAGGTAGCTACGAAAGCCCCATTCATGCAGTTGTGTGAGAGTACTATGGCTCACAGTAGTGTCATGCAGTTTACTGATATCAAATAAAATGCTACTACAGTGATGTTTCTGTAGGAAAGACTGCTGAATAGCCGCCTTCAGCAGGATGAGTTTGTCGGCAGTGGACCGGATTCTCCGGAATCCACACTGAGAGCGCGTAATGAGTTGCCTGGTCTCCAATAAACAGACAGATTATGGTTAACCGTTCAGTCCAGGGTCTTTTCTCCACTACTCATTAATGCGATATTCCTGTAGGTACTGGGACATGTGTGGTTCTGTCCTGGTTTGAGGAGAGGTAGCAGAATTACCTTTCTCCACAAGTTAAAGATCTGTCTGCCAGATAAGAGTAAAACATTCGAGGAGGATTTCCTTTGACGCCACTGGCAAATGTCGAAGCATGCAGTACCCAGTTTACTTGTGACCGGGTGCATTGTCACAAGTCTCAGACAGTGCCGATTATACACTCCTGGAAATGGAAAAAAGAACACATTGACACCGGTGTGTCAGACCCACCATACTTGCTCCGGACACTGCGAGAGGGCTGTACAAGCAATGATCACACGCACGGCACAGCGGACACACCAGGAACCGCGGTGTTGGCCGTCGAATGGCGCTAGCTGCGCAGCATTTGTGCACCGCCGCCGTCAGTGTCAGCCAGTTTGCCGTGGCATACGGAGCTCCATCGCAGTCTTTAACACTGGTAGCATGCCGCGACAGCGTGGACGTGAACCGTATGTGCAGTTGATGGACTTTGAGCGAGGGCGTATAGTGGGCATGCGGGAGGCCGGGTGGACGTACCGCCGAATTGCTCAACACGTGGGGCGTGAGGTCTCCACAGTACATCGATGTTGTCGCCAGTGGTCGGCGGAAGGTGCACGTGCCCGTCGACCTGGGACCGGACCGCAGCGACGCACGGATGCACGCCAAGACCGTAGGATCCTACGCAGTGCCGTAGGGGACCGCACCGCCACTTCCCAGCAAATTAGGGACACTGTTGCTCCTGGGGTATCGGCGAGGACCATTCGCAACCGTCTCCATGAAGCTGGGCTACAGTCCAGCACACCGTTAGGCCGTCTTCCGCTCACGCCCCAACATCGTGCAGCCCGCCTCCAGTGGTGTCGCGACAGGCGTGAATGGAGGGACGAATGGAGACGTGTCGTCTTCAGCGATGAGAGTCGCTTCTGCCTTGGTGCCAATGATGGTCGTATACGTGTTTGGCGCCGTGCAGGTGAGCGCCACAATCAGGACTGCATACGACCGAGGCACACAGGGCCAACACCCGGCATCATGGTGTGGGGAGCGATCTCCTACACTGGCCGTACACCACTGGTGATTGTCGAGGGGACACTGAATAGTGCACGGTACATCCAAACCGTCATCGAACCCATCGTTCTACCATTCCTAGACCGGCAAGGGAACTTGCTGTTCCAACAGGACAATGCACGTCCGCATGTATCCCGTGCCACCCAACGTGCTCTAGAAGGTGTAAGCCAACTACCCTGGCCAGCAAGATCTCCGGATCTGTCCCCCATTGAGCATGTTTGGGACTGGATGAAGCGTCGTCTCACGCGGTCTGCACGTCCAGCACGAACGCTGGTCCAACTGAGGCGCCAGGTGGAAATGGCATGGCAAGCCGTTCCACAGGACTACATCCAGCATCTCTACGATCGTCTCCATGGGAGAATAGCAGCCTGCATTGCTGCGAAAGGTGGATATACACTGTACTAGTGCCGACATTCTGCATGCTCTGTTGCCTGTGTCTATGTGCCTGTGGTTCTGTCAGTGTGATCATGTGATGTATCTGACCCCAGGAATGTGTCAATAAAGTTTCCCCTTCCTGGGACAATGAATTCACGGTGTTCTTATTTCAATTTCCAGGAGTGTAGCTCCCACCTGGAGAAAGGGAAATTGAGTGCTCATAACTGTTGGATCGGAAGTCGCATGGTAGCGACTGAACTCCAGATGCTGGCTTGCATTGGTAGCAGTTTTTACGAAATGCTCTATCAGCGTCTGAGTATTGTCTCCAAGTATTATTTGGAGATATCCCTGCTGCTACTGGTAAACGAATGAGTTTATCGGATATCCTCCAGATGATTTCCCATACTTTCATAGAATGGAACTATTTGTAGAGCCCAGGAACGCTTTCTTTCACCTTTTCTTGCTCTCCTCAATCGTGCATCGAACCTTGGCTCTGGCAATAGGAAATGCTGTGAGGTTGTCTGCAGTAGGGCGGCGTTTAAATCGTCAAAGAACCACTCGCCTGCCTTGGAGTGGTGAACGGCACTCCCCTGTCCACCGTGTTACAGGTCGCCTAACATGACCTGAGGACTATGGTGATGGATAAATCATCAGCATGATGGGTTGCTAGTGTGATGTGGTCCATCCATTCCTGTACGCTCTTTCAATGTTCAAACACAGCCAGCTTTCTGAACAGCATCCTGTCAGCCCTGCTGACCATCCATTTTGATGGGTGCTCATCAAGGTAGTGCTCCATCCAGTAGGTAAGTGCGTAGTGGGAAGTGGTGACTGGAATGAACATCGTCAATGACCTGCCTGTGAAAAGAGTCTGCAAGGACCGGAGAGCAGAAAAATAGCTTGATGGCTGAGAATGACCCAGTAGCAGCACAGAAATGAGATTCAGTACCAGTGTTTAGGATGGAAAGATTTTGAGATGTCATGAGACTCTCCAAAACACGATCACCAAGGAGAGTAGGGACTGAGCCGCACATCACATGGTGGGCATTGAAGTCTGCCATGAGGAGAAATAGTCGGCGAATTTGTTACATGAACCTCAGAGGTAGATACAGCAAGCAAACAGTGATCCTCCGACGTGCATGAATTTCAACTTAACTGCTTGCAGGTCAGTAGCCAGGTGGAGAGCAGGTTAGTGGTGCATGTTAACGACAAACACGGCAGGCACTCCCTTGACCCTTTCCCAAATCAGGTCATGTCTGCAGTAGAGTATATAGCGCCGAAAGACAGGGACATCAGATATTTTAAAATGTGTTTCCTGCGAACACATGCACAGCGGGCATTCTTGTGCTAGGAACTTCAGTTCCTCCGCACGTCCCCTAAACCCATTAACGTTCCACTGGAGGATGGGAGCCATCTATCACTGTGGTAGGTCTTTCATCTTGACTTTCTGCTATGCCCACAAGAGGTGGATCCTCAGTCATGATGGCCCCAATCCGACATCGAAGTCCATCGCCACTAAAGAAGAATCGAGAGAGATGTCAGAGGATGACGTCGACATCTCTGGCCTGTTCACTTCCCCATTCCTTCTGTGGTGGACGTTCTGCCTCTGATTTTTTTTCCTGTATAAACTTCGCAGCCAGAACTGCGGCTGTGGTTGTGGCAGCACTGGACGCCATACCAGATGGAACCTTTGGAGGAGCAGGAGCACCACAATTTCAGCAACCATTTCTGGGGCTGGAACGGACTTCTACACTACTGGCCATTAAAATTGCTACACCAAGAAGAAATGCAGATGATTAACGGGTATTCATTAGGCAAATATACTAGAACTGACATGTGATTGCATTTTTACGGAATTTGGGTGCATAGATCCTGAGAAATCAGTCCCCAGTACAAACACCTCTGGCCGTAATAACGGCCTTGATACGCCTGGGCATTGAGTCAAACAGAGCTTGGATGGCGTGTACAGGTACAGCTGCCCATGCAGCTTCAACACGATACCACAGTTCATCAAGAGTAGTGACTGGCTTATTGTGACGAGCCAGTTGCTCGGCCACCATTGACTAGACTTTTCAATTGGTGAGAGATCTGGAGAATGTGCTGGCCAGGGCAGCAGTCGAACATTTTCTGTATCCAGAAAGGCCCGTACAGAACCTGCAACATGCGGTCGTGCATTATCCTGCTGAAATGTAGGGTTTCGCAAGGATCGAATGAAGGGTAGAGCCACGGGTCGTAACACATCTGAAATGTAACGTCCTGTGTTCAAAGTGCCGTCAGTGCGAACAAGAGGTGACCGAGATGTATAACCAAGGGCACCCCAGTATAGCGATGACGAATACGCGCTTCCATTGTGCGTTCACATCGATGTCGCCAAACACGGATGCGACCATCATGCTGCTGTAAACAGAACCTGGAATCATCCGAAAAAGTGACGTTTTGCCATTCTTGCACCCAGATTTGTCGTTGAGTACACCATCGCAGGCGCTCCTGTCCGTGATGCAGCGTCAAGGGTAACCGCAGCCATGGTCTCCGAGCTGATAGTCCATGCTGCTGCAAACGTCGTCGAACTGATGGTGCAGATGGTTGTTGTCTTGCAAACTCCCCCATCTGTTGAGTCATATGATGTTTGTCATCTCGACTGCTAGTGATGCGAGGTCGTTGGGATCCAGCACGGCGTTCCATATTACCCTCCTGAACCCACCGATTCCATATTCTGCTAACAATCATTGGATCTCGACCAACGCGAGCAGCAATGTCGCGATAGGATAAACCGCAATAGCGATAGGCTACAATCCGACCTTTATCGAAGTCGGAAACGTGATGGTACGCATTTCTCCTCCTTACACGAGGCATCACAACAACGTTTCACCAGGCGATGGCGGTCAACTGCTGTTTGTGTATGAGAAATCGGTTGGAAACTTTCCTCATGTCAGCACGTTGTAGGTGTCGCCACCGGCGCCTACATCATTTGGATGCTCTGAGTAGCTAATCATTTGCATATCACAGCATCTTCTCCCCGTCGGTTAAATTTCGCGTCTGTAGCACGTCATCTACGTGATGTAGCAATTTTAATGGCCAGTAGTGTAAGTGACTGCAGCGGCACAAGTGTATGATCAAACGCAGATACTAGTGCTGAAACTACCAACCTCCATTGGTGTTGCGGCATCAGCTTTCTGCACTGGCTGTTCAATAACCGAAGTGAAGGAGGTAGTGAATGTTGGGGGCAGTATAGCTTTATGCATTTTTTAGCCTCATTATATGGGATGTGCTTCGTGGTCTTAAGCTCTTGTATCTTCCGTTGTTCCAGATATACTCTGCAGTCCCGAATGCAGACAGGGTGAGCTCCAGAGCAATTCACACGCTTCATAGGGACGAACAAGGGACACCTTCATGAGCGGCCGGGCTTACCGCATTTGCCAGAGGCAGCTTCTCCACGACACCCAAGAGTATTAGCCCAAAGTGCTGGCATATGAAACACAGCATTGGGTTGGGTAGATACGGCCGAACGTTTTTGGTAAAGGAAGCGTGCCTTTAACATTCTCAGTGAGTTTCGTGCAATTAAATGTCAAGATAAAGGAGTTGGACTTCACAAGATCACCACCCACCCTCATCACGATATTTTGCTTGTCGACTATACCTTCTGAAGCCCACTCATTTTTTAGTTTCTCCTTGGGAATGTCTACCACGTCACAGCATATTTTCTGTAATTCAAGGTGGTGTGCAGCTCGGTTTCGATGGCATATTCCCAAAGGCATTGTACTTTCCGTACGTTCTTAACTAGCGGTCTCCAACAGCGGTGTCCCGTTACGCAATCGCTTAACTGATTTTGAACTGCCAGCAATGCCTTCTAACCCTTTTTGAGTATAGAAAGGCGAAACTTTCTCGAAGCTACCCTCTCTACTTTTTACTGTTAGAAACACATACTGACTGCCAGCATATGTTCTGTTATTAGACCTGAAACTCTTTGATTTCACCCCTGAGTCAGGAGGACTGGCAACATGAGCCCTCTTATTTGACTGGGTGTTGGGCCCTACCAACGGCCCACCCTTTCTACTGGGAGGAGGAAGAGAAGATTTCGGAGGATTCATGCTGATCCTATGAACAGCTGGGGAGATAAGTCCACCTAAACAGACACTCACGTGCCAGAGTAAGCCCAATACAACTGATGTGCAGGAGGTTACTCAGAGGATGCTCGCTAATGACTGTTCCACGTCAACAGCCATGTATCTCAACAGCTCGCAGCACACCTAGAGGCCGACGGGATTTTTATAGAGCTTTTTACCATCTTCGCGATCTGGGCGGCCAAGCCAAGATCCCTCTGCCGCGGCGTACAGTGGTCGCTGAAGCGTACTCGGATCTTACGGTGACAGAGGAGTGGCGGCGCTTACCAGTCACCAGCTCAGGAAGTGCGGGGTCGGCAAGCCAGTACTAGCAATGAATGCTGAGCCATTGAGGTGACACAAAAAGAAGCCCTCCGAAAAGATATAGGCACATTGTTAAGTGAGGATATCAGAATACGAATGGATGGAGTTTTCCGTTATTGATGCTTCTGAAGAAGACAATCGTCTGACGGAAGAGAAAATGGAGAATAGTTACAGACTTTTCGCTTACGCCATAGTCCCGCAGCAATCGCAGGGTCGGCATGGTTGCAACGGATTTGGCAGCGTTAGGTTTTAGGGATGGCCGGATGCCCTTCCTGCCGCGACCCCGTATCCTCCAGGACAGAATCAGTGTACCCCAACTGTCTGCATCTAGTGTAAATCGTGAAATAGTGCGGACGTGTTGCAAATGTCAGCGACGCGTGTAACGGAGGTGGAACGTGGGGACCAGCCCGGTATTCACCTAGCGGGATGTGGAAAACCGCCTAAAAACCACATGCAGGCTGGCCGGCACACCGGTCTTCGTCGTTAATCCGATGGGCGGATTCGATCTGGGGTCGGCGCGCCTACACGAGTCCAGGAAGCAGCGCTTTAGCGCGCTCGGCTACCCTGGCGGGTTAGAATAGTTACAGATTAGTGGAGACTAAATGACGTCTACATTATCTCTCTTCTTCTGATATCCCGTATTAATGATATTTTAGATAGCTTAGGAAAAATCAAGTACTTCACAACTTCAGCCTGTGCAAACGTTTACCACCAGATACTGTTGAATGAGGATGATGCAGAGAAAACAGTCTCCTCTATTCCACAAGGCCATTACGAACACATAAGATTACCGATAGGTAACAGGTGGAGCGACTTTTCAGAGACTGAAGAATGCAGTGCCTACCAGACTTCAGAGACAAAAGTTGTTTGCGTATTTAGATGGTATGGCTGCGTTTGGAGCTACGTTAGAAGAACATAATGCCAGACTTTGAGAAGTATTTGAGAGGTTCTGCTTTCACCATTCAAAATTACGGGTTGACAAATGTGAGTTCCTTCTGAAAGAGACAGAGACTGGAGCCTGTGACCACTGCAGGTATTCTGTTTTACTTGTTTCATTTGACCGTTAGATATAGGTTTATTTTTTAGTAAAAGAAAAAAATGAGTCTGAAGTGGTGTTCTTACTGTTTCACTAGACAGTGCCAGAAGTTACCCCAAAATTGTAACACAACACAATCACATATCGTGCTAACACATGTAAATCAACCTGATGATGAAGGTTCAAAACTTCTAAACGTATTGTGGATATAAACAGTGACTGGTAACAGTAAACTTGTTGTTTCATTCGACAACTTACTTAGGGTACGTAATTACGATGGAAGCGTTGGAACCTGGCCGACAGAAGGTGAGCTAGGTAAAAGAGTATTCAAGATCTAATTGAGTTTTTTGTGGGACACTATGAAACATTTCTGGGATCCTTCGAGAGTTCCAGCGACAACAGCCTCAGATGAATGAGCCTGCTACAGATACCTGTGTAAGTGAGCATCAGACCCCTCAGCTTTGTGCACTAAGAAGGACTTGCAAAGGTTGCCTGTACATACCTCTGAACTATTGTTACCGATTTCCATCGTACGTTTGTCTGCACGTACACGTGTCTATCACTTTCACAGTGACGAGTACATGGGTCCAGGGGTTCGGTTAGAATGACAGACTCTGGTACTTCCATCGTTCTTGGTCATTATTACCATACGTTACTGAGTCTTAACAAAATTATAAGCTGGGCTGACCATTTGTTCTAGTACGCCTCATCTATGTTTTTGTAAGCCGGTGCCTGTGCTCTTCTGCATATCCACTGCTAACACATGAAGAAGCAATGAAAAGCACACGACTAAGCCAACCCAATATCCTATTTCTCTATTATCATCATATCTGCCTCCTTGGTCATACTAATAAGTTCTTCTGTACCGTCTCCAACCACAGACAGAAAATATCAGCTTGAACCCATCGCTGTTCCACTCTTGTAGACAGAGTCGATGACGATGTATTCTACTTCACCTCTGACCTGAGTGTAAGTACGTCGCGACCCACGTCTGGTCATGACAGCCCATTGCCAGTGGGTAAGAGACTTCGTGACGTGCTGTCCAGGTCGATACTGCACCAAATCGCCTTCTGTATTGAAGCAGGTCAGAAAATCACGGTCAACTTAGAGTCTTACGTTATCTTGCTAAAAGATAATTTCATGGAGATCTGGAAGATCGGGAAAAGCCAGCGGCGTTAACACGTCGGGAATGTAACGGCTGCTGTCAAAATTATCGGCTACGTAAACTGGAGGTGATCGTGTTGTGTAGCCGACCACATGTCATGCGATTACTGCAACTACTATGACCATGTGATGATGACGCATGCAAGGTGGCAATACTTGCTCTCCACGGAGCCTCCACACACGGATTCGTCCATTGCGATGCTCCACGCTGAACCGACACTCATCTGGAAAGACGGCGTGGCGCCTCTGTTGTGTTGCGTCCAGGGTGCGACACCGTCAGTTCACTCCTGTCTGCGGCCTCGTGAACTCTTAATGATGGCCCGCTCTGGCTCCGGACATCGTCACGCAGTCCGTGTGGCTGCCTGTCTTGTCCATTTCCCGAATCAAGGCACGTGACGTGGGCCTTGAACCCTCCGAGCTGTATATCGGTCTTCTCGGGCGGTAGACACACGGGGCCGCTTAGATCCGACACGGTGAAGAGGGTGGCCACATTCAAATGTCCTTTCTGAACCCATTGCGTAATCTTCCATTGTGCAGAATATATATGACGTTAATTGTTCCTATTTCTCATTAAAAAATACAAGCATGTGATGATATTAATGCCTATTTGCCGTTCGCTGCATGCCGCTTTCATGTTTCTGCAGTTTTAGTGGTAAGCAGCATGCCAGAAGCAACTGCAGCTGTCGGGTGAGTCGACTGGATTAAGGTGGTAACAGCGTCGGCATGCGGTAGAATTAATGTTGCACCTCTTCCAGGTATTCGGTGACTCCAGCATTCAGTATTTATTTATTTATTTTATTAGCCATCTTTAGGCATTGAAAATGCAATTAGTGGCGTCATTTGTGTACATATACAGATTACATAACTAACAGAAATGGTGTAATATGTTGTAGATGATTATTGCCAAATAAGATACAAAAATTTGTCCTTGATGCTGCACAAGGTATTTGCATGATATTTACATGTATAAGTTTAATCTAAGTGAAACTATATTAGTACCGGTACTTAAGATCATCTTTAGTGCACATTATAAACTCTTCTACTGTATAAAAAGCTTTTCTCTAAGCCATTTCTTTGCGACACTTTTAAACTCATTCAGTGACACATTATGTGCCTCTATTGGCAACATGTCAAATAGTTTTACTCCCATGTACCTGCAACAATCTTGAGTTTTCTTTAGTCTAGCAACTGGGATGTCAATTTGCAGTTTTATACGTGTGTCATGGTGATGGATAGATTGTCGTAGTTTGTGACTGTGTTGGTTTTCTTTTGTGTGTATCAGACAACTTAGTATTAAGAGGGCTGCAACTGTTAGTACTTTTAGATTTTTGAAATATGGTCTACAAGACTAGTTATTTCTGACTCCATGGATGCATCTGACTGCCTTCTTTTGCCAAATGAAAACTTGTTTTGCTCTGGGTGAGTTTCCCCACAACAAAGTGGCATATGTTAAATGGGTGTGGAAAAAGGCATAGTATGCATTGAGTAATAACTTACCACTAACACATGACCTTAGTTTACTTAACAAATATGTCACACGTGCTAACTTAGTACAAATATAATCGTCATAGCGACATCCAGTAGTGGGATTAAAGGGACCAGATTGCAACGGTCATCGGTTGCGACATCCACTATCAAGCGCAAAGTTACAATTGCCTCTAATGGAAGCAAGACTAAAGAAAAAGCAAGACACGTTCATAGGACATGACGATCAGGAAGAAGAATTCGACAACGTAAAATGTGCAAGACGTTCGAAATTGTGAAAGAAATAGGGGTGAGCTACAGGCAGAGACAGGCAATAAACAGCAAAGAGGGAATAATAATAAGAGTGGACGACTAGGAACGAAGTGATCTGATTAAGAAGGGTGTAAGGTAGGGATGTAGCCTTTCGCCACTACTCTTCAATCTATACATCGAAGAAGCAATGATGGAACTAAAAGAAAAGTTCACGAGTGCAGATAAAGTTCAAGGTGAAAGGTTATCAATGATACGGTTCGCTGATGACGTTGCTATCCTGAGTGAAAGTGAAGAAGAATTACATGATCTGCTGAATGGAATGAACGGTCTAATGAATACAGATAAATAGCAGAAATGAGAACAGCGAGAAACCTAACATCAGCATTGATGGTCACGAAGTAGATGAAGTTAAGGAATTCTGCTACCTAGACAGCAAAACAACCAGTGACGCACGTAGCAAAGATGATGTCAAAGGCACACTTGTTGTTGTGGTCCTGAGACTGGTTTGATGCAGCTCCCCATCCTACTCTATCCTGTGCAAGCTGCTTCATCTCCCGGTACCTACTGCAGCCTACGTCCTTCTGAATCTGCTTAGTTTGTTCATCTTTTGGTCTCCCTCTACGATTTTTACCCTCCAATACAAAAATGGTGATCACTTGATGCCTCAGAACATGTCCTACCAACCGTCACTTCTTCTAGTCAGTTGTGCTACAAACTCCTCTTCTCCCCAATTCCATTCAATACCTCCTCATTAGTTATGTGATCCACCCCTCTAATCTTCAACATTCTTCTGGAACACCACATTTCGAAAGCTTCTATTCTCTCCTTGTCCAAACTATTTATCGTCCATGTTTCACATCCATACATGGCTACACTCCACACAAATACTTTCAGAAACGACTTCCTGACACTTAAATCTATACTCGATGTTAACAAATTTCTCTTCTTCAGATACGCTTTCCTTCCCATTGCCAGTCTACGTTTTATGTCCTCTCTACTTCGACCAGCACCAGTTATTTTGCTTCCCAAATAGCAAAACTCCTTTACTACTTTAAGTGTCTCATTTCTTAATCTAATTCTCTCAGCATCACCCGATTTAATTCGACTACATTCCATTATCCTCGTTTTGCTTTGGTTGACGTTCATCTTATATCCTCCTTTCAAGACACTGTCCATTCCGTTCAACTGCTCTTCCAAGTCCTTTGCTGTCTCTGACAGAATTACAATGTCATCGGCGAACCTCAAAATTTTTATTTCTTCTCCATGGATTTTAATACCTACTCCGAAATTTCTTTTGTTTCCCTTACTGCTTGCTAAATATACAGATTGAATAACAATGGGGAGAGACTACAACCCTGACTCACTCCCTTCCCAACCAGTGCTTCCCTTTCGTGCCCCTCGACTCTCATAACTGCCATCTGGTTTCTGTTCAAATTGTAAATAGCCTTTCGTTCCCCGTATTTTACCCCTGCCACCTTCAGAATATGAAAGAGAGTATTCTAGTCAACATTGTCAAAACTTTCTCTAAGTCTACAAATGCTAGAAACGTAGGTTTGCCTTTCCTTAATCTTTCTTCTAAGATAAGTCGTAGAGCCAGTATTGCCTCACGTGTTGCAATATTTCTACGGAATCCAAACTGATGTTCCCCGAGGTCGGCTTCTACCAGTTTTTCCATTCGTCTGTAAAGAATTCGCGTTAGTATTTTGCAGCCGGGACTTATTAAACTGATAGTTCGGTAATTTTCACATCTGTCAACACCTGCTTTCTTTGGTATTTTAATAATTATATTATTCTAGAAGTCTGAGGGTATTTCGCTTGTCTCATACATTTTGCTCACCAGATGTAGAGTTTTGTCAGGACTGGCTCTCCCAAGGCTGTCAGTAGGTCTAATGGAATGTTGTCTCCACCCGGGGCCTTGTTTCGACTCAGGTCTTTCAGTGGTCTGTCAAACTGTTCACGCAGTATCATATCTCCCAGTCCATCTTCACCTACCTCCTTTTCCATTACTACAATATTGCCCTGAAGTACATTGCCCTTGTATAGACACTCTATATACTCCTTCCGCCTTTCTGCTTTCCCTTCTTTGCTTAGAACTGGGTTTCCATCTGAGCTCTTGATATTCACGCAAGTGGTTCTCTTTTCTCCAAAGGTCTCTTTAATTTTCCTGTAGGCAGTATCTATCTTACCCCTAGTTAGATAAGCCTCTACATCCTTACATTTGTCCTCTAGCCATGCCTGCTTAGCCATTTTGCACTTCCTGTCGCTCTCATTTTTGAAACGTTTGTATTCCTTTTTGCCTGCTTCATTTACTGCATTTTTATATTTTCTCCTTTCATCAATTAAATTCAATATTTCTTCTGTTACCCAAGGATTTCTACTAGCCCTTGTCTTTTTACGTACTTGATCCTCTGCTGCCTTTACTTCATCCCTCAGAGCTACCCATTCTTCTTCTACTGTATTTCTTTCCCCCATTCCTGTCAATTGTTCCCTTATGCTCTCCCTGAAACTCTGTACAACCTCTGGTTTAGTCAGTTTATCCAGGTCCAATCTCCTTAAATTCCCACCTTTTTGCAAGTTCTTCAATTTTAATCTACAGTTCATAACCAATAGATTGTGGTCAGAGTCCACATCTGCCCCTGGAAATGTCTTAAAATTTGAGACCTGGTTCCTAAATCTCTGTCTTATCTTTATATAATCTATCTGAAATCTGGCAGTATCTCCAGGCTTCTTCCATGTATACAATCTTCTTTTATGATTCTTGAACCAAGTGTTAGCTATGATTAAGTTATGCTCAGTGCAAAATTCTACCAGGCGGCTTCCTCTTTCATTTCTTCCCCCCAATCCATATTCACGTACTACGTTTTCTTCTCTTCGTTTTCCTACTATCGAATTAAATTTTCGCCTCCCTTCACTATCTGAATAATTTCTTTTATCTCATAACACATTTCTTCAATTACTTCGTCATCTGCAGAGCTAGTTGACATATAAACTAGTACTGCTGTAGTAGGCATGGGCTTCGTGTCTATCTTGCGTTCACTATTCTGTTTGTAGTAGCTTACCCGCACTCCTATTTTTATATTCATTATTAAACGTACTCCTGCATTACCCCTATTTGATTTTGTATTTATAACCCTGTATTCACCTGATCGAAAGTCTTGTTCCTTCTGCCACCGAATTTCACTAATTCCCACTACATCTAACTTTAACCTATCCATTTCTTTTTAAATTTTCTAACCTACCTGTCCGATTAAGAGATCTGACATTACACACTCCGATCCGTAGAACGCCAGTTTTCTTTCTCCTGATAACGACGTCCTCTTGAGTAGTCCCCGCCCGGAGATCCGAATGGGGGACTATTTTACCTCCGGAATATTTTACCCAAGAGGACGTCATAATCATTTAACCATACAGAAAAGCTGCATGCCCTCGGGAAGAATTACGGCCGTAGTTTCCCCTTGCTTTCAGCCGTTCGTAGTACCAGCACAGCAAGGCCGGTTTGGTTAGTGTTACAAGGTCAGATCAGTTAATCATCCAGATACACCCCCCCCCCCCCCTCCCCATGAACCATAGACCTTGTGGTCGGTGGGGAGGCTTGCGTGCCTCAGGCCTTAATCCGAGGAAGAAATTTCTGAGAATGTACGTCTGCAGCAGAGAATTGTATGGTAGTGGACATGGACCGTGGGAAAACTGGAAGATGAGAGAATCGAAACATTTGAGATGTGTTGCTACAGACGAATGTTGAAAATTAGGGGGATTGATAAGGGAAGGAATGAGGAGGTTCTGGGCAGAATCGGAGAGGAAAGGACTATATGGAAAACACCAACAAGGCGAACAGACAGGATGATAGAACATCTCTTAAGATATCAGGCAATAACTGCCATGCTAGTAGAGGGAGCTGTAGAGGGCAAGAACTGTAGAGGTAGACAGAGATTGGAATACATCCAGCAAATAATTGAGGACGTAGGTTGCAATTGCTACTCTGAGATGAAGAGGTTGGCACAGGAGAGGAATTCGTGGTGGGCTGCATCAAACCATTCGGAAGATTGACAACTCAAAAGTTACAGGTTCTCAAAATTTGCCAGAGATCAGCAAGTGTACGAGTGCGTCCCAATAGCGACGTATAAGATTAGTGGCCAGTTTATAGACCCTCCCATATCGTTCAAACACCTAGCGGAAACACTTGGAAGCGATGCGAAGTGGGAAGAACAGGTATAAGTAGTTGTTCGGAAGGTGAATGAGAAAACTGACACATCTGTTGAGGAAACCGCGTCTAGTATTGCAGTGCGACATGCATTAATGAGGAGCTCTACTACAGGTGAGTGCTGTGTTGGGAATAGGGCGCTGTTGTCACCGCGGCAAACGGAGTGGTTGGTCTTCTCACGTGACAGTGATGTCGTCAGACACTGAACTGTTCGCCGGCGCTACTGTTAAGCGCAGGAGGGTCGAGAGGTGTTATCAGAGTACATGACACCGGGTAGACTGCCAGTGGGACGCTCTATCTCCAAGGTCGTGGCCTTTGACGTGAGGATCTCGGCTCGGAGAAAACTGCCGCCGACAGAGTTATTAGATGCCGAGGGTAACTGCGTGTCACCGACGTGGGTCGCTATCGATCACCGCAGATGTCAACAGGTCGTAGATGAGCTACATTGCGGCAGACTAATTCAGTACGGGAAAAAAACGTCGAGGGCAGGCGTGTACTACACGTGACAACAACAATTCTAGCCATCTCCCAACAGCGGCACTTGTGCTGAATGCACATCTCAAGCTGTGAAGGTCAGCTTGGCCGCTCAGACACCACCAGTGGACACTTTACAATAGCTATCAATGTCCCCTGAACTGGATTGTTCAATAAGTAACGTAACACCTCTTTATTCTCAAAGCAGGATTGTTTGATTCGAGACTTAAATTCATTACGTCGTTATCCACTTCGTTGACTGTAAACAGTATTAATAATGTGCTGCTTGGTGCAGTCACGGCGATTAAATATCTGGGTGTATGGTTGCAGAGCTTTATGAAATGGAACGAGCATCTAAAGACTGTTCTTGGGAAGGAGAATGGTCGTCTTCGGTTTATTGGAAGAATTATAGGAAAATGTGGGTCATCTGTAAATGACACCACGTGTAGAACACTAGTGCGACCTGCTCTTGAGTACTGCTCGAGTCTCTGGGAGCACTACCACATCGGATTAAAAAAAGATATCGAAGCAGTTCAGAGACGGGATGCTAGATTTGTTAGGGAATCCCTGGAGGGAAGGCGATGTTCTTTCCAAGGAATATTGTTGAAAAAATTTTCAGAACTGGCATTTGAAGCTGACTGCAGAACGATCCTACCTGTGCCAAAGTATATTTGGTGTAGGCACCGTGAAGATAAAAGAAAATAGGGCTCAAACGGAGGGATAGAGACAGTCGTTTTTTCCTCTATTTAAGAGTGGAGCAGGAGAGGAAATGACTATCAGCTGACCCTCCGCCACGCAACATGCGGTGGATTCCAGAGCATGTATGTAAATGTAGGCGTAGAAAACTTATTTTGCAAAGTAACCTCCGTTCAGTTCTATGGACCACATTAATGTGCGAGCCTGTATACTCCCATGGTACAGCTCTATTGCTCTGCGTCTCAGCCTAGTTCTTGCTGCATCAATAAATTCCCCATCTTGTAGTGCTTCCCGTGGAAGTTAGTGAGCCAAAAAAATAGATTCAGCAGGGGCGAAGGAGCCCACTCTAGTTTTGTGACCTCCTCCAGGGTCTGCAGATCTATGTGTGACCTTGCGTCATTGTGAAGAAGAAGATGCATTTTTGGGTCACGACCACGCTGTAATCAGTTTTTCAGTTCTCTAACAGTCTCGCAATAGACTTTGGCCTTGATAACCTTTTTAGAGCTCCAGAAGACTGTAGCCACTATTTTTACCACTGGGGAGTATCGTTTTGGACTTTGAAGGTGACATTTCGTGGTGCCACTCTGTGGATTCCCATTTTGTATGAATCCATGTTTCATTTGTTGTGTGAATGTTTGACAATAAGCCATCAGCAGCAACTTCATAACGAGCAGTCGATTCGGCACAGATGTTCCTTCCGTCCCATTTATGCCCTTCTTTTAGAGTTCGAGGAACTCACTGGTCACAAACCTTTGAATGTGCTACGTGTTGAACAAGTGTGTCTTTGCTATCAACAGAGACAACAAGTCGAGTGATCAGCTGCTCCGCTGGCCGGTGTGGCCGATTGGTTCTAGGCGCTTCAGTCTGGAACCGAGCGACCGTTGCGGTCGCAGGTTCGAATCCGCCTCGGGCATGGACGTGTGTGATGTCCTTAGGTTAGTTAGGTTTAAGTAGTTCTAGGGGACTGATGACCACCGATGTTAGGTACCATAGTGCCCAGAGCCATCAACTGCACCACTGTTATTTGTCGATCACGTCGAGTAAGAGAGCACGCAAGTCGCAACACTGCACGCGTCACAGCTGCGGGCGAGTGGCCTGCATGTGCGTCAGACAATTTCCTTCTCATTGTTCTATTGACGATTGAGCCTTCGACCAGTAACTTTCCGTGCTTCTTATCCAATGCGCAGTGTCCATCGACACTTTCCAAATGATTGTCGATATTTGTGATGATCTGGCGTTCCACCTTTGCTTGGAATGCACTTGTGTTGTTGACGCGATTTTCAAGACTGGTTATAACGCTCCTATATACTGAGACTTACTGGAAATATATGAGATGACGTGCGAACGTTTAAGATTGTCGCCAGAAAATTGCAATTTATTTAACGAAAACTCGAAGAGGAGAAAGATGTTTGTAAAGTACTTACTGAACGCCGCTGGTATGTATTGTTGTACACGTCGGCACAGGCCGACAACAAGGTACGAGAACGTCGAAAAACAGATGAGATGTTGCGTTTTGTTTACCAGCAGACCACTGTCGAGGCAGGTGCTGAAGGTACTCTGATGGGGTGACTCTGGTTTTCCTGAGGTCCTCCGTCAGCAGCGGGCCATGCAGTAACGCGCCGCCTTCCCTTTCCTCGTCTACAGTTCCCGGCCGACGATATGCAGCTCCAGATCCAGGAAGCAGTAGTACCTCGTCCCGTCCCCAGTACTTTTAATACTACTTAACACGTCTGGATTTTATTCGTCCCAGTCTCGACCAATCAGCATCGATTTTTTGCTGGTAGCTGAACATTCATGGATAAAATTGGTTGTCCTTTATTTCCTGTGGAGTCTACGTGACGACCTATCGCAGCTTTCACTGGCAACAAACGAGCCACGTGATATAAGGTAGTCTCTAACTGAAATGTAGATGTATGTATTCTAGGGATTTAAACCTCTACTGCACTGTTTGCTGTATTGATACAATAGGTCTATGGGGTACTGCCGCTAAAATGTTGCATCTGCACATTCGCCAGCCACTGTACGGTGAGTGGCAGCGGTGGACTGGGTGCCAGCCTCATCCCTCCCCCCTGCCCTCTTTTCCTGCTCCAAATGCTGATGGCCCGTGGGAAGAAAGACAGTCGTTAACCAACAGTGCGAACATGAATTTCTCTGATTTTAGCGCCATAGTAATTACACGACCTTTATGTCGGAGGAATATGGCAACTAAGGTTCCCGAGTGAATTTCGTGCTTAAGGCTTCCGGGGACGTACTGCCTCTCCCTCACACTGACGAAAAAAATGTGTGGCGAATTGTGCAGTTTTCGTTTCAGTCTTTATCGTCGTCTGTTAATCTAACCTGGTCAAGATTCCAGGACGACAAACACTACACAAGAGTCAGTCGAAAGAGTGGTTTGTAAACGATCTCACTGGTGTATCAATTATGCTTCGGTAGAACTCATCTGGTAAATCGGACACCGTTTCCTAGAATAATGAACGGTCGCTTCGGCAATATCACTAAATGCCTCGAATGTTCACCCAATTGTGGTAGTTGCAGGTTTTCAGGGGGGATAAATTACATTTTCAGTATTTCATAAAATTATTGACCAAATTAAAAAATTTAAAATTCTGCTGTGATCTACTCATTAAGAGGCGCAATCTTACGTGAAAACTTTAACGCAATACGTCGAGTAAGGTTAGAAACTGCGTACATGTCTTGAAGCAAACCTAAGACTGTTTGCCAATCAGTGACTTTCAGCAAACGTTATGCATACTCTGAAAGCTTTTGGAAACCTTTTATCACCTACAATTACACAAAATAATAAAAGGAAGTCAAGTTGATGGTGTACGGAATCAGAGGTTTGAAGCTATTTTATAAATGAGACTTCGATTTTTAAATAATCGGTGTGGGGGGACGGTGGGTGGGGGGGGGGAGTTGCTAGTTGCTAGTGTTATACGAAGCTGAAGGGGAGTCGTCACACGCGGAATCTTTACTAAAGCGGTATTGACAGTTTCCGCAATATACTGAAAGGGACTGCAGTACTTTAAAACCACTGACGCTTGCTCTGTATGTTATACCGTCTAAGCGCGATATTCCGAAATACACAGGAGTTCCTGGTGAAACTCTGCAATTTGCGTACGTGTAAACTGATAGATCTACGCCACATGAATATGAATACATCAGGAAAGACAGATTAAAGGAATCAGCTGATGAAGTGTGTTCAGGAGAATAATATGATTACATTTTTATTACGTATTTAGTAATTAGCTGTAGAAACATTCGCCTAAACTCTCTGAGTCTGAGTATTTCTTCGTTTCAGAAACCCGAATTATTTTTTGCAGAAATACATAACAGCACTACTTACCAATCCTCTACAATAATACATCTTACTCTTTTTCACGTTTCTAGATCGCTTCCAGCATTGTGGAAAGTGAAATACGACGACTTTATTAAGAGAATATTTTGTGAGTACACTAAGATGCACCGAGCGAGGTGGCGCAGTGGTTAGCACACTGGACTCGCATTCGGGAGGACGACGGTTCAATCCCGTCTCCAGCCATCCTGATTTAGGTTTTCCGTGATTTCCCTAAATCGTTTCAGGCAAATGCCGGGATGGTTCCTTTGAAAGGGCACGGCCGATTTCCTTCCCAATCCTTCCCTAACCCGAGCTTGCACTCCGTCTCTAATGACCTCGTTGTCGACGGGACGTTAAACACTAACCACCACCACCACCACTAAGATGCGATATAGTTCATCAGTTCGTTAAAATAGTGTTCGTCGATCCTTAAAAAATTCCGATACTCATCTGACTCTGCTGAAATTTCTCTCTAGCGTGTTAGTATGGCCATGTGCGGAAGTTCTTGCAAGCCTTTCTTATTTTTTTTTATTTTTATTTGCTCATCGCCGCTTCCTCTTGGTTTTCTTTTTGCTACTCGTAGCAAATGCAGTCTCAGTACACGTGAGTACCATATTATTGAGCACTGACATGCGCTATCCACTATGAAGGCAAAGTTCTAACTCACGTGCCCAAGGTATAAATATTGCGCCATAATAGTGTGCCCTTTCACGCAATATAATGACACAGTGTTTGTTGTGTACATAGTTCCGCGTAGACAGCGCGTACGCAACATTCCCACTAGAGCGCGGCCCGCTAAGCACAACAGCGCAGGCACAGCGCTCGTCCATCTCCGCACTACGAGATGGCGCTGCCATAGAGACGGACCAAATTTTGCTTCCGCCGATCCGCGTATTGATATGTAATGCAGCCAATGAGATTGCTGCTAACGTAGAACCTTTTCTCCTCGCGGATCACACTCGCGCAGTGATACAGGAACGCGCGAGGTATTATAACAAGTGTACAGACCTCCGATTAGTCAGTCTGCATCAGTCTGCATAAGTCTGTATCAGTCTGCATTTGTCTGCCTTAGTCCGTACCAGTCTGTACGAGTTCTACATTTATCTGTACCAGTCTATAGTCAAGTTTCAGTCTGCACCTAATAATATTACCATATTCCCGTATGTAGCCATGAAGATAAATGTATAGACACTTTTGTCAAGTATCAGAGATATATGTGAGAATAAGATTATCGTACCAATACCAAAGGAACTTCAGATTGTCAATTGTAAATAGCATCAATAACCAAGTTAAGTGATTTTTATGCTTGTTATTATTTTAATAAATGTGTGTGAAAATTAATCAAGTTCTGTTTAAAGTTGGTCGCCGTCAATCTGCTACTCTAAGCGTGCAAGTGACATTCCTATCGTCTGACCTAACGGCAGAAGATAAACATGCCACGATAAGACCACGAGACATATTGCTGACACTCGCCTACTTCGTTAGAGCGACAAGTCAAATAATCTGATGGTGTGTGTATTGAAGGTCTTACAGTACGCACACCACACTATTATTGTGCAGCAAATATCGAGCGTACTAGGGCCACCTCACAGATATGCGCCGGGAACGTAAGTATGAATCGGGGAAAGAAACGCGATACTGCTTTCGTTGCTAGACAGATTTAGAAAACAGTACTCTAGGTACTTCGGACTATATCTGTGCTGCCTCCAACGTACATACACTGATGAGCCAAAACGTTTTGATCACCTGCATAATAGATTGTTGGGCCATCTTTGTAAAGCAATATTTCTCCGATTCTGCGTATAATCGATTCTGCAGTTCGTTTGTATATTTGTGGAGCTATGTGGCACCAGGTAGGTGTCTGCGCACAAGTCATGTAATTCACGTAAGTAACGGGCCGCAGATTTGTGTACGCTGTGATGGCACTCGATAGCGACCCAGATGGGAACCGTCGTATCGCACCAGCTGAATTTGGTGAGCAAGACATGATTTCACTATCATGGTCATAGGACCACTGTAACACGATTCTGGCTCCGAGACACGGACAATTATACTGCTGAAAGATGACATCGTTGTCAGGGAAGACATCAAGCATGAAGGTATGCAGGCGGTCCGCAGCTGAGCTGGTGTCTTCGATTACTATCACAGGTCCCATGCAAGTGCGAGAATGTCTCCCATAGCACAATGCCGCTCCACCAGTCTGCGTCCGTGGCGCGCTGCACGTTTCGAGCCACCGTCCACCTCGAAGACAGCGTTTGTGGAGACGACCAGTGACCTAGTTAAGCAAAAAAGTAATTCACCCGAAGAGCCGACACGTTTCCATTTATCGACGGTCGAATCCCGATGGTTCCGTCCCCACTGCAGTCGTAATTGACGATGTCGTTGGGTAAGCATGTGAACACGTAGAACTGGTCTACTGCGAACCCCTTGTCAAAGTTGTGCGCTGAATAGTATGCTCTGAAACACTTGAGCGTCCACCAGCATTGTGCTCTTTCGGCAGTGATGCCACAGATCCCCATCTGCCCTACTTTACTGAGCAGGCAAGCCACTAAAAGCCACATTCTGTGAAAATTCATGGACGTCTAACCAGCGGCTAGTGGCAGTTTCATTGCCCATCTACCACTTTGCGTAGATGCTCACGACAGTAGCATGTGAATATTAGACGTGATTCGCCGTTTTCGAGATACTCGTTCATTATCCCTGCGTAATAATAATCTATCCTTTGGCACAGTCGCTTATCTGAGTGTATTTCTCGACCCTTGCAGTGCATGTCTCCGCTACGGTAATCCCCCAACTGTCTCTGCTCGGCTTACATACTTTTCTTACTGCGTCACATGTCTACAAATCTACCAGGGGGCATTCAACCTTGCAGTGGGCACCGGTCATAACGTTTTTGGCCCACCATTTCTAAACTGTAGAGATAATACAAGGTTAGAGAGTTTAGCGTTCGTGCATCTCATACAGCGGACCATTTTTCACACAGTCGACACCCGGATGGTATATGCCAGCAAGTGTGTGATGCTGGTGCTAACTACCCTCCAACGTGAAGAGTACAGTTCTCGCAGAATATAAATGTAAATACAGATTTTATGTTAAATCCAATAGAATGACTGCAAGTAGGGGGGAAATAACTCATTGCACGGTGTTTATAACGGGTATCAGAGTAGGTGCGGCCAATATTCAGGCGTATGATGTTCATCTTCGATACAGTGAAACGAATCTCTTCTACTGCAAGCTCTTTACTTTCCTTATTTTTGGAGGAATTTCTATGGAAGAAAACAAGACAAATTGTGTAGTACACATGGGCTCTAAAGTGCACACCTTAGGAGCTTGTTCAGTTCAAGAGATGTATTTCACAGTAGCGAACAGAAACGTGTGTTTTTAAGGTATGTACTTTGGAGTCCATGTTTACTAGATTGTTTTCTTTTTCTGGTCCATACTGCCATCCCTCAAAATGTGGAAAGCAGAGATACTGCAGTAGAAGAGCTTTGTTGCACAGTATTGGAGGTGAAAAAGTAGCTCTTAAAGCGTTTGCTGAAGAGCCCGTGTTTACTAGACTTGTGTGCTTCGAATGATCGTTGCTGTCATATCACTGAAGAATGAACGTTCCTTCTGGGACACTTCACAGAGGGCAAAGGCACTGGAAGGGTTGTAGGATGCGTGGTAGCTGGCGGCGACAACCCACACCCAGATCACCTGCTATCAACAGCGGACAGCACTTCAGAGGCACTGAGGAGCAACTAGCCGCACACTTTCTTCACTACATTCGTCGACTTGTACTCCGGCAGCAACGAGTTTGAGAAGGTCGACTCAGATCCCGATGTTGAGGAAAGTGCGTTACGCATTGCACACAAACGTCCGAGTACTTCAACAAGGAATATTATTACCGAAGAGCGTGTCCTGAGTCACAGCAGTGTGTGGCGGATTTTGCATCGGCAAGTACTCTATCCATATCATCTCCAGCGACTGCAAGGTCTCAACAACGCAGACTTCCCTCCTAGAGAGAATTTCCGCCAATGAGTGCAACAACAGTATATTTTGAGTCCCCTGTTTGTAAGCAGTATTCTGTGCACGGACGAGGCTGGATTTACCCGTGACGGTATTTTTAACTACCATATCTGCCACATTTGGGCCGATGTCGATCCTAATGCAACACATGTACCACGACGTCGGCATCGTTATTCGTCGAACCTCTATACAGGACTGTTCGGAGATCGCGTAATTGGACTGAAGAATGAACGTTCCTTCTGGGACACTTCACAGAGGGCAAAGGCACTGTGCCATGGCCTCCAAGGTCACCGGATTTTAATCCCATGGATTTCTACGTGTGAGATCATGTCATGGTCTACGCTACCAAGGACTGCGCTTCCTATTACAGAGACTAACAGCACAGCAGTACATGTGGTTTCTGCGGACTGTACTTCCAGATGCACATGATGATGTCCCACTGAATCAACGTCTCAACGTGTGGTTCATGCGTGACGGCGCTCCAGCTCATTTTCATTTACGAGTGCGCCGGCTTTTAACTCGGACGTACGGTCAACATCGGATAGGTAGGAGAGGGCCTGTGCCATGGCCTCCAAGGTCACCGGATTTTAATCCCATGGATTTCTACGTGTGAGATCATGTCATGATCTACGCTACCAAGGACTGCGCTTCCTATTACAGAGACTAACAGGACAGCAGTACATGTGGTTTCTGCGGACTGTACTTCCAGATGCACATGATGATGTCCCAATGAATCAACGTCTCAACGTGTGGTTCATGCATGACGGCGCTCCAGCACATTTTCATTTACGAGTGCGCCGGCTTCTAACTCGGACGTATGGTCAACATCGGATAGGTAGGAGAGGGCCTGTGCCATGGCCTCCAAGGTCACCGGATTTTAATCCCATGGATTTCTACGTGTGAGATCATGTCATGGTCTACGCTACCAAGGTCACTGTCTTGAGGAATTATGCTTGCGGATTGAAGCAGTCTTCGAGCATTTACTGAATTCCCCAGGACTGCATGAGAGGAATCGCAACTCATTTCATAGACGAGTTCAGTGTTGTATTCAGACCCAAGGTCAACATTTCTAACATCGACTTTTGCGCTTGGAGATGCCATGTGTTCCTAGATACTGATGATTCACAAAAGAAAATGTGTTGTATTTCGACAAAGGGTGATTTGTGGATAAATATTTATTGGAGCCTTTTTTGGCCTGTACTTTCCACGTGTGAATTATCACCCTGCTTATATATATATGTGTGTGTGTGTGTGCGTGTGTGTGTGTGTGTGTGTGTGTGTGTGTGTATAAAACCTTCTGCTGTCTGTCAGAGTTTTCACTTACATGAACAGTGCCAGAAACGACCGCAGGAGATGTCGCAGTGGTTGTTATCACACTGGACTCGCATTCAAGAGGACGATGGTTCAAACCCGTGTCCGGCCATCCTGATTTAGGTTTTCCGTGATTTCCCTAAATCGCTTCAGGCAAATTCCGGGATGGTTCCTTTGAAAGGGCACTTCCGAATTACTTCTCCATCCTCCTCTAACCCGATGGGAAGCCGTCATGTTCTTTGAACTTTGGTTTTTTAAGAAGGTTCGGAGGAGGGCGGGGATACCTCATAAGAAAAGTTATTAAGGAGAATAAATTTCTTTGCCTTCATATTACCTGAAACATATTATTTGACGTGCTTACCAATTCCAGTTCCCAAGGCAGCACGTGCTGATAGGTGTGAATATTTACGAATCATTAGTTTAATATGTCATGGATGCAAAATATTAACCCGAATTATTTACAGAAGAAACGAAAAAGTGATAGTAGCCGACCCCGGAGAAGATCAGTTTGGACTTTGGAGAAATGTGGGAACATGTGGGGCAATACCGACCCTACCCCTTACATTACAAGACAGTTTAAGGAAAGACAAACCTTCATTTGTAGCCTTTGTAGACTTGGAGATAACTTTTCACATTTTTGAGTGGAATACGCTCTTTGAAATTCTGAAGGGAATAGGAATAAAATACGGGGACCGAAACGTTATATACAACTTGTGTAGAGAGCACACGGCAGTTACAGCACCCGAGGGCATGAAAGGGAAGCAATGATTTAGATGGGACGTAACATATCCCGAAGTTATGCACTCTGTACATTTGGCAAGCACAAAGGGAAATCAAAGGAAAATTTGGAGAAGGAATTAAAGTACGGATAGAGGTTTTCCAAGGACATTGCAATTCTGTTAGAGGCAGCAAATAACTTGGAAGGGGACTTGAATGAAATGGACAGTGTCTTGTAAGGAGAATATAAGATAAATACCAACGGAAGCAAAAGAAGGTAATAACATGTGGTCGAATTAAATCAGATAATGCTGAGAGTATTAGATTAGAAAACGATACACTAAAAGCAGTAGATAAGTTTTGCTATCTGGGCAGTAAAGTAACTGATAATTGTCGAAGTAGAGAGGATGTAAAATCTCGGTTGGCAAGGGCGAGAAAAGCATTTCTGAAAAAAAGAAATTTGTTAAGATAGATTTAAGTGTTGGGAAGTACTTTCTGAAGGTATTTGTCTGAAGTGTAGCCTTGTATGGAAGTGAAACCTGGACAATAAACGCCTTAGACAAGAAGGGAATAAAAGCTTTGGAATGTGTTGCTACAGAAGAACGCTGAAGAAAGTTGACGAAAAAAGTGGTCGCTTGATGGTGCAAATTTTAAGACAGCAAGCGATCGTCAGTTTAGTACTGGAGAGAAGTGTGGTGGGAAAAGCCGTAGATGGAGACAAAAACGTCAAAAGCATGTAGGCTGTAGTAGTTATTCGGAGATGAAGAGGATTGCGCAGGATACAGTAGCGTCGAGAGCTGTTTCAACCCATTCTTCGGACTGGAGACCACAACAATACCAACAACACAGTAACTTAAAAACTTCATCTCTTCTTCATTTGCTGCAACTAATAGTTCTACAAACGAATTTAGGGATTTGATATTAATGGCAGAGACAAAACGAAGCAAAATTATTGGGAAGGAGTCTGTCACATTCTTGAGAAATCGTGTGCAATCATGTTACTGCAGATTTCCTCACGTCATGATGTTCTGCCTTGGTGTGTGCTCATCGGAGTAACTATTTCCCTTTTCTTACAAAGCTCTACTAGTAAACGTGTCCTCATGCTGAAACAGTAGAGAGGATGAGAAGATCTGACAATCTGACGCCACTAAGTTACTGCGATTTCTGTAACGCTTGACAAAACGAGTTTTAAAGCCGCAGACGTTTGCTTGTTTACTTTTATTTGGTAGGCAACTCCCGGGGTGTACATGGTGGTTCGGATAGCAGTTTGAGGGAACCGCGGATGTGTGGACGATACAAGGAAAGAAGAGTTGATGACAGCTTGCTCTTAGCACATACATCTTTGGCTCTATGCGTCCATTACCAATGGATTAAGTGCTGGTCTGAAGATTAGCAGTAAAATAAACACGATTTGCGATCTACACTCATTGTTTTTGTTGAATTGGGATAAAATGTCGTTGTCGTTCCAGTTTTGGCTTCAAAATTTATTATAACGAACATATTACTTACAGGTGCAGATTATCATTTAATTTATTCTTTAGCTACATGACAAAGAAACAAGCTCAGAGCCAGAAGGACCGTGGATCAACACTCACAGACGAGAGAGAGCTTAAAGACTTAAAAGCCTGATTACACGGAAGTCGTTGGCTTTTCGATGTACGTATTTATATTCATAGGACAGTAAAATAATTATCGATAAACGTTAGGTAGATAGTAAAAATATAGATAAGGGGTGAACACAGACGAGAAAAGATGTGTGTCCTGTTGTTGAGTGTTACTGAAATTGCCTGACGCAGTTAGCTGCTTTAATTTGTACCTTGCAACATGTCAAGTAGCACGTGCAGAACTCCAGTCTTGTTCACAGGAATGGTGGCTCAATTCGCTCTTTAATTTTTGATGGACTAACGTGTGAACTATTCAGCTTAATGGTATCGTGATAAAGACATAGGTCCCTTAGTTTTTACTAATTAATAAATTTTTCGTTTTAAGCAAACAGCGATTTCCTCGACACGTCTGAAGCTGGGAAGCACATTGTGGATTCCTGTCGGAAGCACAAACTGACGTTTTTATCTGGAATTCGCAGTGATACGATTGGCGCAAAGTGTTGTGCTTGAAAAATAGCTTTTGTGTTTAGCGGAAACTCGTAAACTGAGGCCAGATGGAAAGAACAACATTTACGTAACAGTTGTCTTGTGTGATTATCACATACTGCATTTCCTCTCGAAACGTTTGTTCTCGATTATCTTCCAAGCAGTTTTTTCCGTGAAGTACACCGGTCGAGTTCTAAGAATTTCCGTGTGGTACATCAAGACGAAAACCGAGGTGAGGCCGTGTTTCGCGCCGTTTAGAGCTGCCCTGCAGCACACACCGTCTAACAGTGGTAACTGTACTGCCAATACCGCGAGCCACGCCAGCTGGTTTTGTGCATCCTGCCTGCTTCGCCGCGTCCATTGTATCCTCACCAGCTGCAGGCGGTCCGTGTCGCCTCAATTCCCGCCCCCTTCGATACCCCGTGTTGCCTTCCGGGAGCTCCAGATCTGTGCAGACCTTGACCCATCCGCTCCCACCTCGCACTCGCTCGCCCGTAACGAACAGCTTGGCGGTCTGCCACCTCTCCTTCTTTCCTAGTTGTAAGCATCGATCTTTTTATTACTGCTCACCTTCTTTTGCTTTCGTCCAGCGGTGTCAATGCGGAAAGGCCCGTCCGAGTTCCGTAGTACCTGCGACAGCTTGCCGAAAACGCTTGAACACTGACAACTTTCCGCGAGTAGTCCTCCGCAAACTTTATCTGAACTAGCAACTTGCTGTTCTGATTCTTCTCAACGCCACAAGCCCTCCAGACAAAGTGGAACAGTAGTCGTCCTCTTACAAGCGCACAGTGGTTGCTTTGGGGAACTACAGTTGGTGTGCAGAATTGATACTTTGCGATCATGTGAATCATTGCAATATAATGATGTCTGTGTGCGCCAGTGTTTGTATGGAAATAGCACACTGACGGTCTAGTGCACCAACGTCAGTCAAAAAGCAGGGTATCCAAGGTCCTACGTCAGACAGCGTAGTTTATGACCGAACTCATTCCACGTGACGTCTTCCCATCTTCCGTTCATTTTTGCTAATTTTGCTTGTGGTCCCACCACTAATGTACCATTTCCATTTCTTATGTTCTTTAAAGACGTTCCTTTAAGAAGGAGCAACTTGTGCGTTTGAAAGAATAGGCAGCACACTTCTGAATACTGTGTGACGACCAAAGATCCAGTATTTCAGTGGGAATGCACAACAAGCCCGATCTCTTGCTGGAATCTGAAGTGGGGTTCGTAAGTAGTGTGCTGTGGCGACCAGTAGACGAAATGCTGGTCTGGTACAAATTTTTCTCTGTTGCCACTGATTCATTTCGATGCCCAAATTCGACTAACGTCACGGAAAACCTTTGAATAAGAATCCGTTGCGCCACTGTGGGGCTTATGAGAAATATTAAACATCTATTATATCCTGGAAGTATAGTTTGCCTTGTGTGCAAACAGACCTCTTTCAATATGGCATACCTGAAGAAACTTGCGGAGCCTCGTCCTAGACGAACGTATCCCATTATCAAGGCCTGATTTAGTATTGCTGGGTAGTAGTTTGCGTCTTCTGGCGGTGACTACAATTTGTCTGTTAACATTAGTAGTTTGTTGTCATATTGGGATTCAGGACACAAGAATCAGCTATTTTGATTAAAGAAGCATTTTCTTCCTTGGCCAGTGCAGTCATTATCTAAGTCTCTGTTATAAATGATACTTCTCGATAAATGCCCTATACGATCTGGTTGGTTCAAATGGCTCTGAGCACTATGGGACTTAACATCTATGGTCATCAGTCCCCTAGAACTTAGAACTACTTAAACCTAACTAACCTAAGGACATCACACAACACCCAGTCATCACGAGGCAGAGAAAATCCCTGACCCCGCCGGGAACCGAACCCGGGAATCCGGGCGCGGGAAGCGAGAACGCTACCGTACGACCACGAACTGCGGACCCCTATACGATCTAAAATATAACTAGAAGACCATACTTCCGAGCAAACGTAGGACTTCAAATATCTACAGTGTAAGAAGTTTGTTTGTGTGGCTATCCTCCGCAGCAAGCATATAAATACTTTTTTGTAAATAAAACTGCCTTTTCCTGCTGCTGGTTAATTTATTTATCCCATACGCGTTTCGCCTTATCTAAGGCATCATCAGTGGGAGCTATAACGACACAGTTTTGTTAGTTTTAGATTATAAAACAGTTCACTTCGCGATTTTTTTGTATAAAAGTAAAATCAGCAAATCGTAAGTAATTACTTTTATACAAAAAAATCGCGAAGTGAACTGTTTAATAATCTAAAACCAACAAAACTGTTTCGTTATAGATCCCACAGATGATGCCTTAGAACAGGAAAAGGCGAAACGAGTATGGGATAAAGTAACTAGCAGCAGGAAAAGGCAGTTTTAATTACAAAACAAGTATCTACGATGTATTTTACCTTAACAGCGATACCGACGCAATCACTGAATTACAGCAGATATGTGGTACAGTATAACTCTCCCTAAAGGACAAACAACGATCAATTTTTAAAAATTCACTGGCGATTCCGACGCTTTTACGCTACGGATTCGAAAAGTAAACATGAACAGTAAGAGGTGCAGTCCCACTGCAATGGTGTTTCTCCAGCCCGTAAATGGTTGCTCTAGGGAAGATTTGCTCGTAAGAGAGGACATATTCAAGGAATTAAAAGTGTACAGCGTCATGTATGAGGTTAGGTAGTACAATGACGCAAAGCGCTGGAGTGATGATCTTTCATGTATATCGCGAAGACGACTTCTTTCAAAAACGTGGAGATGTGAACCTACCCACGCTTTTTAGACAGGGATAACAATGAGCACTGGAAGAGTCTAATTAGTCTAATCCTTGAACGAACTCGATGAGGATGTACTTCAGTAAATGCCCATCATAAATCCCGTTCAGGCTATTCTTTGGATAGGATCTACATCAAAAGGTTCATCTCAGATACACCAGTGTTACGGACGTCGGATTTTAGGCAGCAATATCTTGAGTGCTATGGAAGCCTTGGACCGTTAAAAATCAGATAATATCCCTGGTGACTTTCTCGAAAAATGACGAAGGAGAATGTTGGAAACAGTGACGAGAAGCGGGAGGAAGCGAGTGCGATTAATAAAGCAGAAAGAAAAGGATAAGGCGCCTGTGTAGTTAGAGGTGTACTCTTTGCACGCCGCAGTTGCAATCTGTGCTACTAGTGAGCACGTTAGTCTAACGTAGAACTGTTATTGTATGTTAACTGGGCAAGAGATTAGCAGCGAACGTGTTTCATGCATTTGCGGTGAGAGAGCTGTGTCCCCAGTGAGAGCAAAAAGAAAAAAGTAGCTCAGGGCCGGTTACCGACGAGCGAGACCAGCCAACATCTGGTTCAAAGTGTCACGCGTTCCTTGGATCAGTTCACCTGTTAGCTGACATGAACTATTGTTGCATGTTCTCAATTATTTGCTGAGAGCCGGCCGGAGTGGCCGAGCGGTTCTGGGCGCTACAGTCTGGAACCGCGCGACCGCTACGGTCGCAGGTTCGAATCATGCCTCGGGCATGGATGTGTGTGATGCCTTTAGGTTAGCTAGGTTTAAGTAGTTCTAAGTTCTAGGGGACTTATGACCACAGCAGTTGGTTCCCATAGTGCTCAGAGCCATTTGAACCATTTGAACCATTTGCTGAGAATTGTTCCTGAAAAATAGAAGTTTCAGTTTCAGCTCAAATGTAACAGGTGGAACAAACAATGTTACTTCCCATGGGCACTTATGAACCCTGACAATACTGTCATAGTACTCATTTAACTCTAACGAAAAGTTGGTAGAAAGATCTGAGCAGTTATTATTTTTCTCACATAACTTTTCATAGCTACCTGATACTAATATCTGAAAGACGAATCCATCGTTTTATGACTTACAGAAGGTTGCGAAAATAATTAAATATCCCAAAGGAACACGAATAATACGGTATTAATCGTGTTCCTTTGAGATATTTAATTATTTTCGCAGCCTTCTGTAAGTCATAAGACGATGGTCTTACGACGAAATACTTGATTCCTTCAGCCACGACAAGGTGCGAAATCACATGTTTGGCAACTCTTAACGTGACCACACCCGCTCGATATCGGAGGCTCACGGACGGATTTTCTGATTACCTGCCAGTTGGTCCAGTTGGCGTGAAACAAAGTTCCCAGTGCGCATTGATACCCTGACACGCTGGCATACTGTGTACTTTTTAGGTGACGATGACTGCACCGTTACGCCGGCCGGTGTGGCCGAGCGGTTCTAGGCGCTTCAGTCTGGAAACGCGCGACCGCTACGGTGGCAGGTTCGAATCCTGCCTCGGGCCTGGATGTGTGTGATATCCTTAGGTTAGTTAGGTTTAAGTAGTTCTAAGTTCTAGGGGAATGATGACGTCAAATGTTAAGTTCCACAGTGCTCAGAGCCATTTGAACCATTTTTTTTATTTTTATTTTTTTTTTATTGGCGTTCCAGTTTTGGCTCGTAGATGTGGACCATGTCTTATCCAGTGTTACGATACGACGTAAGAAAGCCTCTCCTTCGCTCTGATAGCGCTCCAAGTGCATCTGAGCAGCGTCGTAACGCATCCATTTCTGCATTTTCATTTAAGCCATGCAGAACCCATCGTGATGCAAGTTTTCGCATGCCCAGGCATTCCTTCAGGAAACGAAGCAGAGTCGTATGCGCTAATCCGGTTTTGTGGGCTAGCTCACGAATCGCGTGGCGTCGATCACTGTCCACTAACGCGGCAAGAGCGTGCACTTCTTCTTCAGAGACGCTAGGACGACCTGCCCGATGCATGTCTGCCACAGTTCGCCGACCTTCGTTGAAGTCTTTTACCCAACGTGCCGCTGTTGTGTACGGCAATGCCGGTTCCCCGCACGCCTCTTGAAGAACTTGATGACACTGTCGTGCTATACGACCTCTGGCACATTCAATCTTGATCCAACTCCATTGTTCCTGTTTCGAAAACATAGTGACACCGTTACGTTAGACGGCTCACTCACAAGTGACTGTGTTTCCGTCGATTGTGCGCACGCCAGTGACGTGAGACGAACGAGTCTATTTGCTCGGAGGTAAGGTAAGTATATCAACAGCGTGTGCTATCAGCGACAATAGTACATTCCATTGCACAGTGTCTCCACAGCAGTGTTGCCACTATTTAAGTTCCAACCTACGTATTTGATTTTGTAGATACCGTCTCCAGTGTTGGTTACTTCAACGCTGGCAGTGGGAGGTACGTTGTTTTTTGTTACTTTTCGCGTCACATTACAGGTGTTGAATAAAAATATGAGAACAACGAGATAAATGCATACTTGAACGTAAATACAGACGCTAGCGAGATCCGCAAGGTCGCGCTGCTCTGTTTCATCACCCTATGGCTGCTGAGCAATGTTCTCAATAGTTTCAAGTGTCAGTCGTTGTCAAAATAGTGTTCTGTGTAGTTGAAGGGCACTGCCCGGAACAAAGTGTTGATGCTTCCGTACGTGCTTCCGTAACCAAGGGAGCAGACGATGCTGTGTGTTGAATGATCGTGATAGACGGTCATGGAAGAGGACTGTGACGAAAAATACGGAGCTGACAGCTGCAAAAGTCACTGCAGAAGTCACCCTCGCGGGCCCTGCCAGCACCAAAACAACACGAGAGGAGCTCCACAAAAAGGCAATCGCATGGGGAATAGGGATTCCAAAACAATACATCTGCGGTGCAAGGTGCCTGTAATAGGAAAACATCGTGCGTAGCGTTAAAACCTGGACTGTGCGGCATTGGAAGAAATTCATACGGTCGGATGAGTCTTGTTTCTCACCGTTTCCAAAGACTGGCGGAGTATACTTGCCAAGGGTGAAAAGTGCGGGGGGTACGTTGATGATCTGGACAGTCATATCGTAGTATTCCGTGGCCCATGGCCGCATTACTGCCAAGTATTACGTGACCCATTTGGCTGATCGGGTCCGTGCCATGGTGCAGTGTTTGTTCTCCGATGGTGAAGCTGTGTTCCAAGAGGACACGGCCCCTGTTCACACAGCTCGCGTAGTCCAGGAGTGGTTTCGTGGACACTATAAATATTATTGACCTTTTGTGGTCTACTGTCGAAAGAAGGGTGCTTGTCGCTATCCACCTTCGTCATCGTTACCTGAACTTCCCACTATTGTACAGGAAGAATGCTATTCGATTCCCAGGATGACCGTTCAGTAGAGGTATTCATCCATTCCGACATGGCTAAACACCGTTGTGACAACGGTTTTCCCACGCCGTATTGGACATACTAATGTGCTGTGTTTCTGGTTTTTCCTTGTTTTCGTCCACCCACTGTATCTGAAGTATAATACGATCCACGCATTTTTACATTAAGTGACATCACGTTTCTTTCCTTCTGCAGCTTCAAGTCACCGAACTCTAGAAAAACTAAAGTTCAGTCTGGTTTGGAGCGATTGACACCGCATGGGAACAGAAGGAGGTGGTTTAGAGAACACTCGTTCGACCTATACTTGAGTATTGCTTATTGGTGTGGAATCCGTACCAGGTCGGGTTGACGAAGGAGATAGAGAAGATCCAAAGAAGAGAGGCGCGTTTCGTCGCAGGGTTGTTTGGTAAGCGTGATAGCGTTACGGAGATGTGTAGCAAACTCAAGTGGCAGACTCTGCAAGAGAGGCGCTCTGCATCGCGGTGTAGCTTGCTGTCCAGGTTTCGAGAGGTATCGAATATATTGCTTCCCCCTACTTATACATCCCGAGGAGATCACGAATGTAAAATCAGCGAGATTCGAGCGCGCACGGAGGCTTACCGGCAGTCGTTCTTCCCGCGAACCATACGCGATTGGAACAGGAAAGGGAGGTAATGACAGTGGCACGTAAAGTGCCCTCCGCCACACACCGTTGGGTGGATTGCGGAGTATAAATGTAGCTGTAGATGTAGATGTAAAAATTTCTTAGAAACGACTGAAAGATAGCAGCTTAGAAATTTCGTTTCTATACTAACACCTTTCTCCGATGGACGTGATTTTATTTCGCGGCACATTGAATTACGATTCTGGTTTGTTTGCCGTATAAACTGTATAAATATTAGTAAAGTGTTTGCACTTTTTCACTGTGGAGCAATAAACTTGAACTTTTCTGGATGCGCCTGTAATATGTATTTTAAAAAAATTCCAGTTGTCATCAGGGCTCTTTCCGCACTCTAAATATCACACATTACGCTGTTTTCGGCTCTTCGACACAAGCCTATATGGTGCTAGAGTTATAAAATACTGTTGTAGATTAAAATTAAGGGAAAAAAACATCCAGTTGTGTAAGAAACGAATGCGAAGGAATGTTTTCTCGGATATAGCGTTTCTTACTTGTTGTAAGTAGGCTGTTTAGGTTTTTATGTTGGTAACGCCACGTAGCGCTCTGTATGAAAATCAATGACTGTGCTATCAATTCATGACATCCTTCTTTACAGATTTCATTTTTCTGGTGGACACACGTCCAGATCGTCCGCTTATAGTGACCTCACAAAACTCTGGCGTCTCTCTCCCCACATCCACCACTGCTGGCGGCTCACCTCCAACTGCCCCACGCTACGCGCTGTTCACATCCAACTGCCCAACACTACAATAGTGAATATTACAACAATGCCAACCAGCCACAGACTGCACACAGGTGATTTTCATACAGAGCGCTACGTGGCGTTACCAACATAAAAACCTAAACAGCCTACTTACATTGTAATCTACTCACACTCTCCACAAGATAAGGACTTGCGAGGAATATGAACCACAGGACGTGGCTCCCTGCAGCTTTAGGCGTATCAGCCGTGCCCAGCCGCTGCCGGGGCCAGGTGGCACCGCCTTGCCGTGACGTACAGTTACAGCGGCCAGCGACTGGCGTGACCTCAGCTGCGGAAGACGTGCCGGTGCGCTGCTGCCCACGTGACGAGTCAGCAGTCAGCCAGCGGTCAGCCGACAGCGGCGGGCGTGACTCCCACGCCGGCGTTCGACGCGAGCTGCGTGGTGCCACACCGCCGTCTGGCTGCAGTGTGGTGTTGCAACCTCCCAAAATACGTGTACACAAGTCCAAATCCAAATAGAGAGTACAATAGAACCATGGATTAACAAAGCACACTCCAGCGCAGTGGGTAGTTTCTCTGTTTTCTTACTGTATACTCTGTCGTAGTGTGCAGTAGGTACTGGGAGGTGAAGAAACTTGCACAGGATAGAGTAGCGTAGAAAGCTGCGTCAAACCAGCCTCTATACTGAAGACCACAACAACAACTCTGTCGTAAGGAGTCCACTACGTTAAAAGATCGAAACGTGTCTTTCGCTCGTGCCTCGCGGCTGTCCGTACCGCCGCGGGAACTGCCACTGACGGCAGCGTCCAGAATACTCAGTACCCTCGGCGGTGCCAGACAAATCACGTGATTTACTGCTTCAGGGATTCAGTAGCAAACATTTGCTGGCGAGCCCGGGTCAAGTTACCACACGGCCCAGCCATACTGACGTGGCCACCTGTCAAAAGCTGAGTAACCACTGTTTGCAGTGCGCACATACATTAAGAGCGTCAATGAGGTTCTGGAAGGTACAGGGACTATGAGAAATGCCAACTCCAGTTCTGTGGCCATCTGCGCTAGGTGAAGGTCCCACAGACTCTTGATTGGGTGTAAATGCGGAGAGTTTGATGGCCAGAGAGTACGATAAACTCATCTTGGTGCTCTTTGAGCGCATGTACACTGCAAGCTGTGGGGCACGCACTATGGCTGTGCTGGTAGAAGCCATCATCCTGAGAACAAACAAATTGCTTGTAGGGGTGGAGATGGTCCCCAAAGCTTCATTCTTGTGTTGGTCAACTATGCCTTTCAGGATGACAAGATCAACCAGGGAATGCCACGATAACATTCCCCAGACCATAACGCTTCCTCTTCATGCCTGAACCGTTCTGACGATTGTGCCATGGCCGGACGCACCAATGCCCATTTGTCCCAGGGTGCTTGCCTTCAGTCCGATGGAGCATACAACATGGTTCATCTGAAAAGGTCACCTATCGTCAATCACTGTACGTCCACTTGCGGTGCTGGCATGCAAATTCCAGCCTTTGTCCCCGATAAACCACAATCAGCATGGGTGCATGAACCAGGAGCCTGCTGTAGACGTCCATAAACAGCAACATTCGCTGAATGGTCGTGGAGGAGACACTGTTCGTAGCCACTTTGTTCATCTGAACGGTCAGTTGCTCAACAACAGGTGCACATCTTTTTTTTTTTTTTTTTTGGTCATCAGTCTACTGACTGGTTTGATGTGGACCGCCACGAATTCCTTTCCTGTACTAACCTCTTCATCTCAGAGCAGCACTTGCAACCTACGTCCTCAATTATTTGCTTGACGTATTCCAATCTCTGTCTTCCTCTACAGTTTTTGCCCTCTACAGCTCCCTCTAGTACCATGGAAGTCATTCCCTCATGTCTTAGCAGATGTCCTATCATCCTGTCCCTTCTCTTTATCAGTGTTTTCCATATATTCCTTTCCTCTCCGATTCTGCATAGAACCTCCTCATTCCGTACCTTATCAGTCCACCTATTTTTCAACATTCGTCTATAGCACCACATCTCAAATGCTTCGATTCTCTTCCGTTCCGGTTTTCCCACAGTCCATGTTTCACTACCATACAATGCTGTACTCCAGACGTATATCCTCAGAAATTTCTTCCTCAAATTAAGGCCGGTATTTGATATTAGTAGACTTCTCTTGGCCAGAAATGCCTTCTTTGCCATACCGAGTCTGATTTTGATGTCCTCCTTGCTCCGTCCGTCATTGGTTATTTTACTGCCTAGGTAGCAGAATTCCTTAACTTCACTGACTTCGTGACCATCAATCTTGATGTTAAGTTTCTCGCTGTTCTCATTTCTACTGCTTCTCATTACCTTCGTCTTTCTCCGATTTACTCTCAAACCATACTGTGTACTCATTAGACTGTTCCGTGCTCGGAAAGAGCATCCAGACCCGATATCGAAAAAAATCGTCTGGGAAGGAAGTACAGCATAAAAAATAGTAATTATCCTCAGAAGCTCCAATGGTTAAGCCGTTCCAGGATGTGATGCCTCCAAACAGTGTCATAGGCTCTCTCAAGATCGAAGAAGACACCTATAAGGTGTAGAAATGTCAAATCAAACCACTTTCAGCCGTCTAATTCCCAAACTGTTATTTTATTTGGCTACCAATTTCGGCGGTATATTGCCCCAGCTTCAGGCACCCGACCGACATGTAGAGAGATTCCAACCTCGGTTCTGGGCAAAACAGGGTCCAGCATTTGAAGACTGATATCTGTAGATTTCTCCTTGATACAACGATCACTTCAAACATCATCTGCCGACTGGTCTGAATAGTACCTCTGAAGACCACACTGGGAGCAACGAAGTAGCTCCCGTGATTCTACAACCCAAATCAGATGGCGGTTGGCCATGTGTTCTAGTGTCTCCCATACAGGTAGTGAGGGCCACGCTGTGGTAACTACTGGGAAACATGCAGTACTTCCCTGGTTTCAGAAGGGGCACTAAAATCGCTTCCCACCACCAGTCTAAAAAGTCCCTTGTCAACCAAATCGCATTCAAAAGGGACTAGAGTATTTACTGTGCATCCTGGTTAAGGAATCGTAACATGTGCGGGATTTGATCCTTACTCTACGCAATCTCCTTGACCCAAGACTGGCATACTGAAGCTCACATATGGAACAAGAGCACTTGTAGTCCTTGGTGTTAGTAAAACGGAAATTCCAACCACCACTGTCAACTAACACCCAGTGGCGGTGGAAAGCTGGAGTTTGGTTTGCAGTGGCAGTTATCGAACCAAAGTAATTCAACATGGCATTCACTAAGTCTCCTTCCGCAGTACTGCTGTTATAGGCTGTCTGGCACATTTGCCGGATATACTCCATAAGGCTTCCAATACCTTTGAAGTGCTAGTGGGACGATTAATCGAGTCCAGAAACACTTGCCACGCCCTCTTCCTTTTCTCCATGATTGCCCGTCGTGCCTTTGCCCTCGAAATTCAGAAGAATGCGAGGTTCATAGCAGAGGGTTGATATTTAAATCGTCGCAAGGCCATGTGTCTCTCCATGGGACATGTCACCACCAAGGCCGGTCTGAGGACTTGGGGATAGATGCATCAGTGGCATGGTCGATCACATTAGTAATATGATCCTCCCAGTCCTGGACACTGTCTCGACGTTCAAAAACAGTTATTGGCTGTACACTGTCCAATTCACCTGCTAAGAACACACTGTGGCAGTTTCCTTTGGGGGACAGCTTTATCAGTGAAGTGGTCACTGGAATGCAAGTCAGCTACCACTTCTCAGTGGGCAGCATCGACAAGGGCAGGAGAACAGAAAGCAAGGTCTATGGCCGAGAATGACACTATGGCAGTGCTAAAGTATATACCAGCGTTAAGAAGGCATAACTTCTCTAACAATAAGGTTTCCGACAAACTGACCTCTGGGGCACGTTGATAGAGACCCCATAGCACATTTTGTTCATTAAAATCTCCTACAAGTAGGAAGGGTGGAGAAAGACCAACTCCATCCAAAGTTTCGTTGGGCACCAGATACACACTACAGATTGTAACAGCAAATGAAATGAGCACTATGACAGCAACTGCCAGAATAGTAGTTCTGAGGGAGAGAGAAGTAGAGTGGCACATGTCATTCATAAATTTAGCCTCTACAGCTTTAGCCCTGACTCCACTGAGGCCATCTTTCTGACGAGAGCTATACGCCCTGGGTATAGGCGTATCATTATGTTTTCTGCAGATACAGACAGAGGGGTGTCTTGTGTGTCGAGAGTTTCAGCTCCTCCGCATGTGTTCTGTACCCATTCATCTTTCATTGGCGCACAGAAGCCCTTTACCTGAGTGTTTTACATTTTCCCCCTGCCCCTCATGTATGTACGAGAACCCTCTCCAGAAGGAGGAAAACTGAGTGGATCAAATGGTTCATCAAAGCTGGAGTCCATGGCCGAGCCGTCATATTCTGAGTGTTTCTTGATCTGAGGAACCGCCTGCTTTGATTCTCCCTTGTTATGCTTAACATCGGTCTTCTCCTTCAGAGTCGATGGCACTGAGGTAGGCTGAGCCAATACAACTGCAGCACTTGCTGTGCAGAAGAAGCATCAGCAGCAGGAGCAGAAGCAGTGGTTATCGTTGAAGTCTGAGTGGAGACCTGAACAGCAGGAGCACAAGCTGTGATAACGGTAGGATTCTGCAGGGAGACAGCAACAGTTCCATTCCAACTGTCACTGTGACTGGTGCACTCGCAAGAGCATATCTTGGTGTCAAGGTCCGTAGGTGATGTCTGCTTGCAAACACTCGCAGTCGCAGGTTTCTTCACGAGTACTGCAGAAAATGAAGTGGAAAAGCTTCGGGGTTGTAGGTTTTTGTACGTCTTTCTCACCGTAAGACACGCGTCTGATAACCTTTAACTCCTTTATTTTATTTTCTTCCTTGTACATCGTACACTCTCTGTTCCAAGCTGGATGTGGACCTGAACAGTTGACACAGATGTCTGGAGAGGTACACATAGTTCTGTCAGGCTGGGTGGCCATACCAAGCTTCCACACGCAGCTAATCCATTACAACTGAAAGTAGTGTGCCCATATTTCTGACACTTCAGACAATTGATAGGGTTGGGTAAATGTGGTCTGACTTTTTTTTTGGTCATCAGTCTACTGACTGGTTTGATACGGCCCGCCACGATTTCCTCTCCTGTGCTAACCTCTTCATCTCAGAGTAGCACTTGCAACCTACGTCCTCAATTATTTGCTTGGCGTATTCCAATCTCTGTCTTCCTCTATAGTTTTTGCCCTCTACAGCTCCCTCTAGTACCATGGAAGTCATTCCCTCATGTCTTAGCAGATGTCCTATCATCCTATCCCTTCTCCTTATCAGTGTTTTCCACATATTCCTTTCCTCTCCGATTCTGCGTAGAACCTCCTCATTCCTTACCTTATCAGTCCACCTAATTTTCAACATTCGTCTATAGCACCACATCTCAAATGCTTCGATTCTCTTCTGTTCCGGTTTTCCCACAGTCCATGTTTCACTACCATACAATGCTGTACTCCAGACGTACATCCTCAGAAATTTCTTCCTCAAATTAAGGCCGGTGTTTGATATTAGTAGACTTCTCTTGGCCAGAAATGCCTTTTTTGCCGTAGTGAGTCTGCCTTTGATGTCCTCCTTGCTCCGTCCGTCATTGGTTATTTTACTGCCTAGATAGCAGAATTCCTTAACTTCATTGACTTTGTGACCATCAATCCTGATGTTAAGTTTCTCGCTGTTCTCATTTCTACTACTTCTCATTACCTTCGTCTTTGTCCGATTTACTCTTAAACCATACTGTGTACTCATTAGACTGTTCATTCCGTTCAGCAGATCATTTAATTCTCCTTCACTTTCACTCAGGATAGCAATGTCATCAGCGAATCGTATCATTTATATCCTTTCACCTTGTATTTTAATTCCACTCCTGGACCTTTCTTTTATTTCCATCATTGCTTCCGCGATGTACAGATTGAAGAGTAGGGCGAAAGGCTACAGCCTTGTCTTACACCCTTCTTAATACGAGCACTTCGTTCTTGATCGTCCACTCTTATTATTTCCTCTTGGTTGTTGTACATATTGTATATGACCCGTCTCTCCCTATAGCTTACCCCTACTTTTTTCAGAATCTCGAACAGCTTGCACCATTTTATATTGTCGAACGCTTTTTCCAGGTCGACAAATCCTATGAAAGTGTCTTGATTTTTCTTTAGCCTTGCTTCCATTATTAGCCGTAACGTCAGAATTGCCTCTCTCGTCGCTTTACTTTTCCTAAAGCCAAACTGATCGCCACCTAGCGCATTCTCAATTTTCTTTTCCATTCTTCTGTATATTATTCTCGTAAGCAGCTTCGATGCATGAGCTGTAAAGCTGATTGTGCGATAATTCTCGCACTTGTCAGCTCTTGCCGTCTTCGGAATTGTGTGGATGATGCTTTTCCGAAAGTCAGATGGTATATCGCCAGACTCATACATTCTACACACCAACGTGAATAGTCGTTTTTTTGCCACTTCCCCCAATGATTTTTAGAAATTCTGATGGACTGTTATCTACCCCTTCTGCCTTATTTGACCGTAAGTCCTCCAAAGCTCTTGTAAATTCCGATTCTAATACTGGATCCCCTATCTCTTCTAAATCGACTCCTGTTTCTTCTTCTATCACATCAGACAAATCTTCACCCTCATAGAGGCATTCAATGTATTCTTTCCACCTATCTGCTCTCTCCTCTGTATTTAACAGTGGAATTCCCGTTGCACTCTTAATGTTACCACCGTTGCTTTTAATGTCACCAAAGGTTGTTTTGACTTTCCTGTATGCTGAGTCTGTCCTTCCGACAATCATATCTTTTTCGATGTCTTCACATTTTTCCTGCAGCCATTTCGTCTTAGCTTCCCTGTACTTCCTATTTATTTCATTCCTCAGCGACTTGTATTTCTGTATTCCTGATTTGCCCTGAACATGTTTGTACTTCCTCCTTTCATCAATCAACTGAAGTATTTCTTCTGTTACCCATGGTTTCTTCGCAGCTACCTTCTTTGTACCTATGTTTTCCTTCCCAACATCTGTGATGGCCCTTTTTAGAGATGTCCATTCCTCTTCAACTGTACTGCCTACTGCGCTATTCCTTATTGCTGTATCTATAGCGTTAGAGAACTTCAAACGTATCTCGTCATTCCTTAGTACTTCCGTATCCCACTTCTTTGCGTATTGATTCTTCCTGACAAATGTCTTGAACTTCAGCCTACTCTTCATCACTACTATATTGTGATCTGAGTCTATATCTGCTCCTGGGTACGCCTTACAATCCAGTATCTGATTTCGGAATCTCTGTCTGACCATGACGTAATCTAATTGAAATCTTCCCGTATCTCCCGGCCTTTTCCAGGTATACCTCCTCCTCTTGTGATTCTTGAACAGGGTATTCGCTAATCCTAGCTGAAACTTGTTACAGAAATCAATTAGTCTTTCTCCTCTTTCATTCCATGTCCCAAGCCCATATTCTCCTGTAACCTTTTCTTCTACTCCTTCCCCTACAACTGCATTCCAGTCGCCCATGACTATTAGATTTTCGTCCCCCTTTACATACTGCATTACTCTTTCAATATCCTCATACACTTTCTCTATCGGTTCATCTTCAGCTTGCGACGTCGGCATGTTTACCTGAACTACCATTGTTGGTGTTGGTCTACTGTCGACTTTGATTAGAAGAACCCGGTCACTGAACTGTTCACAGTAACACACCCTCTGCCCAACCTTCCTATTCATAACGAATCCTACACCTGTTATACCATTTTCTGCTGCTGTTGATATTACCCGATACTCATCTGACCAGAAATCCTTGTCTTCCTTCCACTTCACTTCACTGACCCCTACCAAATCTAGATTGAGCCTTTGCATTTCCCTTTTCAGATTTTCTAGTTTCCCTACCACGTTCAAGCTTCTGACATTCCACGCCCCGACTCGTAGAACGTTATCCTTTCGTTGATTATTCAATCTTTTTCTCATGGTAACCTCCCCCTTGGCAGTCCCCTCCCAGAGATCCGAATGGGGGACTATTCCGGAATCTTTTGCCAATGGAGAGATCATCATGACACTTCTTCAATTACAGGCCATATGTCCTGTGGATACACGTTACGTGTCTTTAATGCAGTGGTTTCCATTGCCTTCTGCATCCTCATCTCGTTGATCATTGCTGATTCTTCCGCCTTTAGGGGCAATTTCCCACCCCTAGGACAAGAGAGTGCCCTGAACCTCTATCCGCTCCTCTGCCCTCTTTGACAAGGCCGTTGGCAGAATGAGGCTGACTTCTTATGCCGGAAGTCTTCGGCCGCCAATGCTGATTATTTATCAAAATTTAGGCAGTGCCGAGGATCGAACCCGGGACCGAAGAATCAAAGACGCTACCCCTTGACCACGGGTAGGTGTCTGACTTACACCCTTAAAACCCAGCTCTGATATAAACTGGCAAAGTGGTGAATCAATGTAAAGGAGTCTGATTTTTTCAGTTTTCCATTCACACTAGGCATTACTTGTTTCACCTCAATGATCCCTTTCATCCCTTTCCCCCCTGTAGTTCTGAAGTGACCATATTCATCATGTCACTGCATGTGACCACTCCTTGACTGTAGTAATGATCAAAAGCAAAAATGTGGATTTCAAAAGATTGTTAACTCTGTCTGTTTCGCCGTATTGACCAACAATGTTCCATTCTGCAACCGTTTCACAGATTTGAGAGTTACAGCCAAACCATCAAGGAACTTCTGAATATAGAAGAACGATATCCTCTCAAACATACCGTCTTTTCTCCTGCTCATAAGAAACACGTTTTACATCCTGGGTGCGCCCTGATGAGTCGCAGGTAGCAAATATATTTGATAATCTTTCCGTAAATTCAGAAGAAAGTATAGGGAAAACAGTTAAAGAGAAAAATCACAGAAATGTGCTCAAAAAGCATCTCTCATAAAATTGATATGAACATATCACCAACTTCTCCTTCCAAAATTAAGATAATTATATATTCTCTCAAAACTAAAAACTTATATTGTTTTTATGGTGTTTCCTATAGAATACTAAAGATTTCTTCCCATATAATAAGCCCTGTATTATCTGGAATATGTAAAGCATCGCTAATTAACGAATTTTTTCCAGAGGGACTGAAATATGCCGTTGTCGAACCCCTCAACAAGAAATGAGATAAAAGGGATGTTAATAACTACCTACCTGTTTGACTGCTGACATCATTTGTCAAAACACTGGAGGAGGTGATGTATACCAGTATAGCACCTCAGCTGAGCAACAATAGCATCCTTAGCAAGCCATAGTTTGGATTTCAGAAGACTTGCTCTGCTTAGAATGGGATTTACATGTTCACTCACCAAATTGTACAAGCATTAAATAATAAGATAGTGCGGGTTGGTCTTTTCTGTGACCCATGTAACACATTTGAATGTGTGAGTAACATTTTTTAGACAAATTGAGGTTTGTAGGATTGTGGTATAGCCAACCACGTCATATCTAACCAAAAGAATGCAGAAAGTTGACTTAGTAACTCAAAAAAAGACGTCTTGGGACATTATTATGACTGAGGAAAATTCACGTATGGGCTTTCCCAAGGCTCAGTCTTAGGTCTACTATTATTCCTCATGTATGTAAACGATCTTCCATGTAATATACAACAAGGAAGAATTGGTTCTTTTTGCTGATGAAACTAATATTATAAGTAATCCAAGAATACATACTGAAACAGAAGAAATGGTAAATTATTTTCTTAAAAGTATCATTGATTAAGTTTCTGTGAATAGTCTTACCTTCAATTTTAAAAAGCCGTAACGTATTCAGTTCTTCGCATCTAGAGGTACTACACCAATCAAAAGAGTAACACATGGTGAGGAAACAATAAATAGGGATTAAATTTCAAAATGCGTAGGTGTGCATATTGACCAGAATTTAAACGGGAAAGCACATTTTGGATCTGCTGTAGCAATTCAGTCAATTTTCGCTTAGAGTAATTGCAAATATCGGAGAAAGAAAAATCGGTAAGCTGAGATAGCTTGCGTATTTTCATTTAATAATGTGTTGTAGAATAATGTTCCGGGGTAACTGATGTTTAAGAAATAAAGTCTCCGTAGATCAGAAACGTGCTGTTAGAATATCGTGGTCACCCACGATCATCTTGCAGACATCTCTTTAAAGATCTGGGCATCCTGATTATTGCTTCACAGCATATTTATTCCGTCATGAAGTTTGTTGTAAATGATCCACTGCTGTTCAACAGGAACAACGACATACATAATTACAGTACCAGAAGGGAAAATCACAATAAAAACACAATTATAGCTCAACCCAAGTATGATAATCAGATACCAAAAAATCATGAATAGAACAAACAGAAAATTATGATACTTGCACTCGAAAAAGTTATTTCTTACCTAACAATAAGAGAATACCAAAAAATTGTAATATGGTTACACACAGGGTGGCACACGAAATGTGTTACCATTTTGTTTTTGAATATACATTTTTTTGTCAATACAATCTGAAATGAACATGTACTACAATGAAGAGCCGTCCGTGGAGATTTGTTGTAACTCAGCACATGCTCAATATATCAACCACTTCGTTTCCTAACTTCCTTCAAGCGAACACTGAAGTTAGTGATTTCCCTACGGCACATGTCTTCCATAATTTCACTGCAAGCTTGAAGAATAATACTTCTGACGCTTCGGGAAAATTTTTTCCTTTAGGTATCCCCAAAGAAAAAAGTCACATGGATTGTGGTCTGAACTATTGGGGGGCCAATTTTGTCCGTCATTGATGCGACCTGGAAACCTGAGTGAAATGATCCGCATGTCGAAACGCTCGTGTAAAAACTCCAACACAGTGTTTGCAGTATGTGGCCTTGCTCCATCTTGCATGAACCACTGCGTGTTGAAAGGCAAGGCAGTAGTAAGAAGCTGTGGAATGAAGCTATTGCGAAGCATGCTCAAAAAACGATCGCTGTTCACAGATTCTTCAAAGAAAAAGGGTCCAATAAGTCCGTGACTGGAAACTTTGCCCACGCTGTAATCCTCGGAGCATAATGTGGTCGTTCACGAACCACTTGTGGGTTTTCAGTGGCCCAAAAGCGTAAATTATGTTTGTTAACTACACCGCCTAAGTGAAAATGCGCCTCGTCTGAAAACCAAACGTTGTTGAGAGTTTCTTCCCTATCCTCCGCACAGTGAGTAAACAGTAGTCTCTGGTGCTTGTGTTCCTCAGTGAGCTTCTGTGCACAGGTCATCTTGTATAGGTACATATGGAGGTCACTTTTAAGAATGCGTTGAACGAAGTGTCTGGATATTCCCAGTTGCACTGCTGCCTTTCTACACGATTTCCCGGCACTTCTCTGTACAGCATCTCGTATCACTTCAATTTCCTCCAGCGAACAAACAGACTTAGGCCGAGGTCGCTTCTCTTCCAATACTGTTCCTTCCTGTACAAATTTATCGTAGTACCTGTGGATGGTCTTCTTGCAAGGGACACATCGTGTGTTAAACTCTTGTCGAAAACGACTCTGAGTCACAACAAGGGTTTCGTTTCATGAAAAAGTAACACAATTGCCGATCGTTGCTGTGTCGTCAGTGTTCCATTGTCAGCCATTGATGCTTACTAGTCTCCTAGCAGCAGTATCGGGAATTACATGTCATTTCGTAACTCATTTGTTTCTACAAGCTCTGCTGGTACTGCTGTAGAGATCCTAACGGGATATCTAATGTGCGTCGTAAATTGTGAAAGAAACAATTGGTAACACATTTCGTGCACCACCCTGTATATGGAAATACACGAAACATTTATTTTACACTTATCAGAAAATGTCTTACTAGTGACTGAGAATGCTTGCTAAACAAAAAGAAGTGAAATGCATACGGCATGAAAACAAACATCCTTTCATTTGGTTACTTACAAAGGAAGCTCCCCATCGAACCCGCTCGGATTTAGTTATAAGTTGCCACAGTGGATTGTTGTTGTTGTTGTTGTTTTGGTCTTCAGTCCTGAGACTGGTTTGATGCAGCTCTCCACGCTAATCTATCCTCTGCAAGCTCCTTCATCTCCCAGTACCTACTGCAACCTACATCCTTCTGAATCTGCTTAGTGTATTCATCTCATGGTCTCCCTCTACGATTTTTAACCTCCACACTGCCCTCCAATGCTAAATTTGTGATCCCTTGATGCCTCAGGACATGTCCTACCAACCGATCCCTTCTTCTAGTCAAGTTGTGCCACAAACTTCTCTTATCCTCAATCCTATACAATACCTCCTCATTAGTTACGTGATCTACCCACCTAATCTTCAACATTTTTCTGTAGCACATTTCAAAAGCTTCTATACTCTTCTTGTACAAACTATTTATTGTCCATGTTTCACTTCCATACGTGGCTACACTCCATACAAATACTTTCAGAAACGACTTCCTGACAAATCTATACTCGATGTTAACAAATTTCTCTTCTTCAGAAACGCTTTCCTTGCCATTGCCAGTCTACATTTCATATCCTCTCTACTTCGACCATCATCAGTTATTTTGTTCCCCAAATAGCAAAACTCCTTTACTACTTTAAGCGTCTCATTTCCTAATCTAATACCCTCAACATCACCCGAGTTAATTCGACTACATTCCATGATCCTCGTTTTGCTTTTGTTGATGTTCATCTTATATCCTCCTTTCAAGACACTGTCCATTCCGTTCAACTGCTCTTCCAAGTCCTTTGCTGTCTCTGACAGAATTACAATGTCATCGGCGAACCTCAAAGTTTTTATTTCTTCTCCATGGACTTTAATACCTACTCCGAATATTTCTTTTGTTTCCTTTACTGCTTGATCAATATACAGATTGTAACGTCGGGGAGAGGCTACACCCCTGTCTCACCCCCTTCCCAACCACTGCTTCTCTTTCATGTCCCTCGATTCTTATAACTGGCATCTGGTTTCTGCACAAATTGTAAATAGCCTTTCGCTCCCTGTATTTTACCCCTGCTACCTTTAGAATTTGAAAGAGAGTATTCCAGTCAACATTGTCAAAAGCTTTCTCTAAGTCTACAAATGCTAGAAACGTAGGTTTGCCTTTCCTTGATCTTCCTTGGTTCAAATGGCTCTGAGCACTATGAGACTTAACATCTATGGTCATCAGTCCGCTAGAACTTAGACTACTTAAACCTAACTAACCTAAGGACAGCACACAACACCCAGCCATCACGAGGCAGAGAAAATCCCTGACCCCGCCGGGAATCGAACACGGGAACCTGGGCGTGGAATCTTCCATCTTAAATAAGTCGTAAGGTCAATGTTGCCTCACGTGTTCCAACATTTCTACGGAATTCAAACTGATCTTCCCCGAGGTCGGCTTCTACCAGTTTTTCCATTCGTCTGTAAATAATTCGCGTTAGTATTTTGCAGCTGTGACTTCTTAAACTGATCGTTCGGTAATTTTCACATCTTACAACACCTGCTTTCTTTGGGATTGGAATTATTATATTCTTCTTGACGTCTGAGGGTATTTCGCCTGTCTCGTACATCTTGCTCACCAGTTGGTAGAGTTTTGTCAGGACTGGCTCTCCCAAGGCTGTCAGTAGTTCTAATGGAATGTTGTCTACTCCCGGGGCCTTGTTTCGACTCAGGTCTTTCAGTGCTCTGTCAAACTCTTACCGCAGTATCGTATCTCCCATTTCATCTTCATCTACATCCTCTTCCATTTCCATAATATTGTCCTCAAGTACATCGACCTTGTATAGACCTTCTACATACTCCTTCCATCTTTCTGCTTTCCCCTCTTTGCTTAGAACTGGGTTTCCATCTGAGCTCTTGATATTCATACAAGTGGCTCTCTTTTCTGCAAAGGTCTCTTTAATTTTCCTGTAGGCTGTATCTATCTTACCCCTAGTGAGATAAGCCTCTACATCCTTACATTTGTCCTCTAGCCATGCCTGCTTAGCCATTTTGCACTTCCTGTCGATCTCATTTTTGAGAAGTTTGTATTCCTTTTTGCCTGCTTCATTTACTGCATTTTTATATTTTCTCCTTTCATCAATTAAATTCAATATTTCTTCTGTTACCCAAGGATTTCTACTAGCCCTCGTCTTTTTACCTACTTGATCCTGTGCTGCCTTCACTACTTCATCACTCAGAGCTACCCATTCGTCTTCTACTGTATTTCTTTCCCCCATTACTGTCAATTGTTCCCTTATGCTCTCCCTGAAACTCTGTACAACCTCTGGTTTAGTCAGTTTATCCAGACCCCATCTCCATAAATTCCCACCTTTTTGCAATTTCTTCAGTTTTAATCTACAGTTCATAACCAATAGATTGTGGTCAGAGTCCACATCTGCCCCTGTAAATGTCCTACAATTTAAAACCTGGTTCCTAAATCTGTGTCTTACCATTATATAATCTATCTGATACCTTTTAGTATCTCCAGGGTTCTTCCATGTATACAACTTTCTGTTATGATGTTAGCTATGATTAAGTTATGCTCTGCGCAAAATTCTACCAGGCGGCTTCCTCTTTCATTTCTCTCCCCCAATCCATACTCACCTACTATGTTTCCTTCTCTCCCTTTTCCTACTGTCGAATTCCAGTCACCCATGACTATTAAATTTTGTCTCCTTTCACTATCTGAATAATTTCTTTTATTTCATCATACATTTCTTCAATTTCTTCGTCATCTACAGAGCTAGTTGGCATATAAACTTATACTACTGTAGTAGGCAAGGGCTTCGTGTCTATCTTGGCCACTATAATACGTTCACTATGCTGTTTGTAGTAGCTTAACCGCACTCCTATTTTTTTATTCATTATTAAACCTACTCCTGCATTACCCCTATTTGATTTTGTGTTTATAACCCTGTATTCACCTGACCAGATGTCTTGTTCCTCTTGCCACCGAACTTCACTAATTCCCACTATATCTAACTTTAACCTATCCATTTCCCTTTTTACATTTTCTAACCTACCTGCCCGATTAAGGGATCTGACATTCCACGCTCCGATCCGTAGAATGCCAGTTTTCTTTTCCTGATAACGACGTCCTCCTGAGTAGTCCCCGCCCGGAGATCCGAATGGGGGACTATTTTACCTCCGGAATATTTTACCCAAGAGGACGCCATCATCATTTAAACATACAGTAAAGCTGCATGCCCTCGGGAAAAATTACGGCTGTAATTTCCCCTTGCTTTCAGCCGTTCGCAGTACCACAACAGCAAGGCCGTTTTGGTTAGTGTTACAAGGCCATATCAGTCAATCATCCAGACTGTTGCCCCTGCAACTACTGAAAAGGCTGCTGCCCCTCTTCAGGAACCACACGTTTGTCTGGCCTCTCAACAGATACCCCTCCGTTGTGGTTGCACCTACGGTAGTGCTATCTGTATTGTTGAGGCACGCAAGCCTCCCCACCAACGGCAAGGTCCATGGTTCATGGGGGAGGCACAGTAGATAGGCCTTGAAAAACTGAACACAGATCAATCGAGAAAACAGGAATAAGTTGTGTGGAATTATGAAAAAAATAAGCAAAATATACAAACTGAGTAGTCCATGCGCAAGACAGGCGGCATCAAGGATAGTGTGTGCACAGGAGCGTCGTAATCTCGTGGTTAGCGTGAGCAGCTGCGAAATGAGAGGTCCTTGGTTCAAGTCTACTCTAGAGTGAAAATTTTACTTTCTTTATTTTCGCAATGTTATGGTCTGTCCGTTCGTTCATCGACGGCTCTGATCAGTGTAATAAGTTTAGTGTCTGTGTTTTACGACCACACCGCAAAACCGTGCGATTAGTAGACGAAAGGACGTGCCTCTCCAAAGGGAACTGAAAACATTTGATCGCAAAGTCGTAGGTCAACCGATTCCTCCACAGGAAAACACGTCTGATTTATTCTACACGACATTGGTGACGGCATGTGCGTCACATGACAGGAGTATGTTGTCGACCCACCTAACTTACACGCTTGGCGAATGGGTAAAAATATTCTTCTACCTATCCTATTTAGGTTTTCTTGTGGATGTGGTAATCACTCCCAAAAAAGTGGTGAAAACATAAGAGTTTGTCACATAAACTGCAACAAATGAATGCAACAGTTTCACAGTCGCACAGTTTTCCCTGTGCTCTGTCAAAACATGTTTTTAACGTTTTCAAATTTTTCCGTGTGTAGACCGTCAAATCCTGCATATGCCCAAGCAAATCTGAACATGTCCTGGAATTTTGGAGAGCGAAGTTGGTTATGTGTGAGTGCCTGAACTTCGATAATTGTCTGAAACTTTTCAGTCGAAGGAATAAGCTTTTCAGCCGAAGGAAGGCTTGAACCGGGGACGTCTCGTTCCGCAGCTGCTCACGGGACAACGGCGCTCCTGAGCTTACACTCTCCTTGATGTTGCCTATCTTTCACATGGACTACTTAGTTTGTATATTTTGCTTATTATTTTCATAGTTCCACACAACTTCTTCCTCTTTTCTCGATTGATCTGTGTTCAGTTTTTCAAGGCCTATCCAGTGTGCCAACTTACAACTAAACCTGAGGAGGGTGCGATGGGGAGGTTCCCTTGTTAGATCATCGATCACATCTACAACAAGGTAATAATAATATAAAAGCAACTAACGAACGACAGAAAATATAAAAAAAATGGCGATAGACAGAACTTAGGACAGTCATGTAGTTCGGGTACATCGTTACTACTTTACGTGTTCTTGTGATCGCTCCTGTAATTTTCTTTATTGGTATGTGAACTAGTGCCACCTTCAGGTTCAGCCCACGCTTCAGGAACGTCGCACCTACGTGCGTTCGTCGGAATCCCGTGAGAGGCTCGTGGATGTCAGGCGAGCGATCAGAGTGCACGCCTCGGGTTATCGCTTCTGCGGCCACCGTGGCGGCCAATGTCATCGGATGATGCAGGGCAGACTCTGGACTTTGAACGTAAAAATGGGAACATCTGACCGTGATATATGACTTTGTGATGCCTCCCACAATTTCTTGCTCTGCAACAAAGTCCAGAATGATACAATAAGTATCTATGAGTCGAATATATCTGCGTGTGCTAAGTGTAACTGGTGAAAGTGATAAATTCAACAGACTGGCAGCCTCTGAACTCGAAATGGAAAAACAGTGACTTCTCGCCATTTGCGAGTGGGTCGCGGTGCATATAATTGCAGAGTGTAATAAAGAGTTGCGATAAACTGCAGATAACCATTTTGTTCGATTTTCTAAACTCTGACTAGTAAAAGCTGTAACTGGTCTATAAGTTTTTACGCAGAAAATTATGAACTTGTTCAAGCAAACTGAAAAATTTGTGTACTACTCTCCTGTTTCGTGTGCTGCACTCGAGAAAATTAATTATGCCGCAGATGAGAGATTAATTTAAGATAATAATATACCCTCACAAGAGATTGAAAAATTGACCTTGCTAACGAGAATTCAGGAGATGTAAATACGGTTTTGCTGGAAGTCGTTTCTATAGACCGTCACCTTACGGCAGTAAAGCCTCTACTGATACTCTTACTTCCAATGAAAAAAGAAAGTTAGGGATATTTTGACCATCATGAAGGAAAATTACACCCGCCCCAGACCCCCGAGAGCCCTAAATCATACGCGTCATGGTCGTTGGAAGACGGCTAGCTCCGGATCGAATGCGTCTCGCGGGTATGGTTTTTAGGCCGTATTCCACATCCTACTAGGTAAGTACAGTAGTGGAAATCAGAAAAAAGCCATGGCTCCTACGATAGTAATAGTACAATGTCTGAAGTATTATATATCGAACTTGTTATAAAAGTCGTAGATACGACGTAAAGAATCATGACGCTGTTATATAGTTTCTTTCATAACAAGAGTAACGAAATGAGGCGTGGGCATTTTCTGGGTGGAAATTGGTATAAAGGCACTCAGTATCCTGTTGTGGCCGGCCGCAGTGGCCGTGCCGTTCTAGGCTCTGCAGTCCGGAACCGCGGGACTGCTACGGTCGCAGGTTTGAATCCTGCCTCGGGCATGGATATGTGTGATGTCTTTAGGTTAGTTAGGTTTAAGTAGTTCTAAGTTCTAGGGGACTGATGACCTAAGATGTTAAGTCCTATAGTGCTCAGAGCCATTTGCACCATTTGAAACCTTTTATCCTGTTGTGTCATTATATTGTTAATGATTTAACCAAACTTCCGTCTTCCTAATTACCTCAAAAATTATCTTCCGCCTTGACTGCGTTAGGGTTTGTTCTTCTTCTAATGAAATTGCCACCCACTCGTCTTGTACCGCACTTTTCAGCTAACATACGGCCTCAAATTGCCTTCCATTGCGATAAAAACACCTTGCAAGTGTTCCCCAATGGTTTACCACGGGGTTCATATCCGGTATACTTGTAGGCCAGCGCAAGGCATCGATATCTTGATCTTCAAACCACGTTCGGCTGTAGCAGAAACATGCACAGATGCATTATCTTGTTGAAACGTTAAGTTTTCATTCCTTAGGTCCTCATACGTTCCAATAGTCCTGTCTTTAGCATCTGAGAATACATGTTAAAATTTCACTGTAGTTCTCAGACAAGCAATGCGTAATTTAGCTTTAGCGCACTAGGCTGCCCTAATCATTAACACTTCCACCACCAAAATTTCTGCTCATTCTCAGCTGCTACTCTGTTCTCAGAGCACGCCAATAATATTGAATTCCACCTGTCCACCTGTGATCATCACTGAAGATCACTTTATCCCGTTCTGAAATCCATGACGTATGTTTTTCACCAGACTCCAATCTAGCCTAGTTACGTTCGGGTGTTAGAGCAGGTTTCTGCAGTCGTTTCATGACTACAAGGTATTTGTTATTTGACAAAATTTGGTCGCGCGGGGTTAGCCGAGCTGTCTTAGGCGCTGCAGTCATGGTCTGTGCGGCTGGTCCCGGCGGAGGTTCAGGTCCTCCCTCGGGCATGGGTTTGTGTTTGTCCTTAGGATAATTTATGTTAAGTAGTGTGTAAGCTTAGGGACTGATGACCTTAGCAATTAAGTCCCATAAGATTTCACACACATTTGAACATTTGACAAAATTTGTCGGACACGTCTGGCAGTTACAAGCAACTGTAAATCAACACCAGTTTGCAAAGAATAGCAGTTTGTGGCGCTTGTTTCGTTCAAGAAGAGCCGTTTCGATGGCGCAGTAATTTTCTGCTTAGACCATATTTTATGTCCTGTTCATACCGTGGGCCCAATCTAACTGAATCATCGATCACTGTACTTGAATGGTTCAGCATCCCGGCGATTAGACGATTCGAGAGTCCCATTTTCCTGTACGCGCCGTCTTTTGTTTTTTCATCACATGATAACTGTTTTCCGCGTGGCATTGTCACAATCGTGGTTTATGTACACAGCAATCACTGTCAGTATTGGTGTCTGTTTCCCATCTGTAGTAAGGGCACGTATGTACACACCAGCGTCACACGCAGCCGACTACCTTTATATTGAGTTCCACCCTCTACCATCTGAATCGTTGATGTCCTGTTGTATAATGTACTACTGACATCAAATGCGATATCGTTTGACTGCATGTGTCAGTATACTGGATCATATACTACTACATATACACTGTGGGGAACCATTCCAGCCGGCCGAAGTGGCCGTGCGGTTAAAGGCGCTGCAGTCTGGAACCGCAAGACTGATACGGTCGCAGGTTCGAATCCTGCCTCGGGCATGGATGTTTGTGATATCCTTAGGTTAGTTAGGTTTAACTAGTTCCAAGTTCTAGGGGACTAATGACCTCAGAAGTTGAGTCCTATAGTGCTCAGAGCCATTTGAACCATTCCAACCGACGACGTCAATTTTCGTACATATACCGATGTCTTTACACTGATTTCCACAACTGTACCGGGCTGATCCTCACGCTCCGCCTTAGATCCACACTGTGCAAATATTTCGAAAACGTTCTCACACTTGAACATTAGATCTCCACCAGGCGCAGACAGACAGAGTACGCAGTGGCTTCAAGGAGGGCATCTGCCGTCAAATGCCACTAACGCTGCCAAAAGCTGAGTGGCTAGCGGAAAGGCGCTAAATGAAAATAGAAAAGACAAAGAATCTAGGAAAATTTCCTTCCCTCTTGTGCGGCGTCTGATCATATTGAGTCGTCCTTTTGGTTTATAATGTAGCAACATTTTTGTTGCTGTCCATTCATTCAATTTGACATTTCTATTTACATCTACAGGGTGGTCCAAATAAAAGTGTCCCAGACGAGTGGATAGTTTCGACGTGAATTTGCGGGAGTATTAACGGAGGAGAATATCTACAGTTACTTCCAACAGGATGGAGCAACTGCCCATACAGCCGACCGAACCTTGGAGCTCATTTACACAATCTTCACGCCTGACAGAGTTGTCAGCAGGGGTCAGTCTGGTCGCGGCCATAGCAGACCACCCAGGTCACCTGATCTGTCACTTTATGTGGGGAGCTCTCAGTCTAAGGTGTATCGCAAAACCCTCATAGTCTTCAGAAACTGCAACAGAATATTTCGGATGCACTGCAGCAATTCCAGCAGTCAAGCTTCGATCCGGCTTCAGCAACTTGCAGACCATAGTCCAAAAGTGCCACGATATGAATGGTGGTCACATCTGCTGTAGTCATGTTAGTGGTGTATTTCCTTTCCTCTACTGTATTTCTTTGTGCCCTGGAACTCTGTTCTCCAGGTCACTTTTATGTCCCCCATACTGTACACATACATAATTCCTGAGCGAACGGCTGTAAAGTGCATGGCACAGAGTATTTAGCAAGGCACCAGTGCTACGGAGTGAGTTCATCCTGGTTATTACTATCTGTTCATTTATCTAAGTGGGTATACCTTACCACATGTCTTCAACTTCTCTCCTCGCCAGATTCCAATTTACTCTTGTCTGATCCAGTTATTGTGCAGTTCTCAATCCAGTAAACCATCCTCGATACCACCACTGATATACAGAACATTATTTTTGTTGATTTGATTTCATCTACATCTACACCTACATCATACTCAGCAAGCCACCTAATGATGTGTGGCGGGGGGTACTTTCGGTACCACCATCTCATCCCTCAAACCCTGTTTCACTTGCAAATAATGCGTGGGAAGAAAGATTGTCGGTAAACCTCTGCATTGGCTCTAATTTCTCGAATTTTCTCCTCATGGTCATTACGCGAGATGTACGTGGAGGGAAGAAATATGTTGCCCGACTCCTCCTGAACAGTGCTTTCCTGAAATTTCAATAGTAAATCTCTCCGTGATGCACAACGCGCCTCTTGTAACGTCTGCCAGTGAAGTTTGTTTAGCATCTCCGTAACGCTCTCTCGCCAGCTAAACGATCCCGTGACGCAAAGCGCCGATCTTCGTTGGATGTTCTCTATCTCCTCTATCAGTCCTACCTGATAGGGATCCCAGATAGATGAACAATACTCAAAAATCGGGCGAACAAGAGCCTTATAGCCACTTCTTTCACGGAGGAGTTACGTTTCCTTAAAATTCTTCAGGTAAATCTGAGTCTGGTGTCTACTTTTCCCACCATCTGTTTAATATGGTCATTCCACTCAAGGTCGCTTTGGAAAGAGCATCCGACGCTTTCTACTATGTGGTGTCACCGCCAGACACCACACTTGCTAGGTGGTAGCCTTTAAATCGGCCGCGGTCCGTTAGTATACGTCGGACCCGCGTGTCGCCACCGTCAGTGATTGCAGACCGAGCGCCGCCACACGGCAGGTCTAGAGAGACTTCCTAGCACTCGCTCCAGTTGTACAGCCGACTTTGCTAGCGATGCTACACTGACAAATACGCTCTCATTTGCCGAGACGATAGTTAGCTTAGCCTTCAGCTACGTCATTTGCTACGACCTAGCAAGGCGCCATTACCAGTTTATATTGAGATTGTTATTAATGTATCAACAAGAGCGATGTTCTCCAATTATGGATTAAAGTTAAGTATTCCAACAGCTACGCACTTTATTTATTAGACTCAACTCCTTTAATTGTTCCAGATCTCACGCCAGTCGGCGTGAGCTTAAAAGCGTGCATTTCGGCCTCCTCTAGCTACACGGTGTTGGCTCTTCTGCCAACACTTCATACTAGATCATTCGCATATATTGTAAACAGCAACGGTTCCATCTCACTTCCCTGTGGTACCCCGGATATTACATTTAAATATGTCGATTTTGTTCCGTTAAGAGCGACGTGTTGAGTTCTATCTGCAAGAAAATCTTCAATACAATCTCTGGTTTGCTCCGATTCTCCATTAGCTCGTATTTTTTTTCATCAAACGGCAATGTGGGACGGTTTCAAATGCCTCACTGAAATCAAGGAGCACGGCGTCAGTCTGAGCGCCGTTGTCCACTGCGATGTGGATCTCACGCAGGAACAGAGCGAGCTGAGTTTCATAGCATCTCTGTTTGCGGAATCCATGTTGATTTTTACAGACGAGACGCTCATTTTCCAAAAACGTCATAATTCTTGAGCATAAAACATATACCATAATTCTACAACAGATTGATGTCAACGATATAGGTCTATAATTGCATGGATCTGTCATACGGCCTTTCTTAAAAAGGGAATGACCTGCTCTTTTGGCAGTCGTTAGGTACCTTTCGTTGCTCAAGCGATCTACGGTCAATTACTGCTAGAAGGGGAACAAGTTCTTTTGCATAATCTTATAGGTATCTCATCTGATCCTGACGCGTAACCGCTACTAAGCGATTGTAGCTGCTATTCAATCCCGCGATCGGTTATCTCAATAGCTGCCATTTAGACGTTCGCACGACGATTGAAAGGAGGGAAAATGTTACGGTCTTCCGCGGTGAAACAACTTCGGAGGCCGAATTCAATATTTCGGCGGCCTTCTTGTTGTCTTCCGGTTCGGTGCCGGTGTTGTCGCTGAGAGAATGAGTAGATGATTTTGGCCGACTCATTCTACACACGATCAAAATCTCTTAGAGGTTTTTACTCAGGTCGGTTTACAACGTCTTACTTTTAAAATCTTTGAATGCTTCTGTCATTGCTCTCTCTACGCTCATTTTCGCTTCGTTCAGCTTTTGATTGTCAGTTAGGATTTTCCCCTTATTATCCTATTAATTGTTTCACACAGTCTTTGTTTCGAAAGTTTAGTTACTTATATTAGTTATATATTTAAAAAATAATTATTTAACATATCTAATTCTTGTACACTCAGGTGAGGTCATAAAGAGAATTTTAGATTTTTTTTGTGCACTTCAGTCCGAAGTCTAGTTTGATACAGCTCTACATCTTAGGTCTTGCTGTGCAAACTTCTTCATTTCAGAATAACTACTGCAACAATTCTTTGATGTCATTCAAACACGGGAATCCTTACGGAAGCAATGAATTATGTCTGATCTGGAAATTTTTAATCTATTTTATTAACCTCGTATCATCGAAAACCGTAGCACTATTAGTTTCAACTTTTTCAAGTTACTTTACGCCGACGCACAGTGGGACCGAATCCTGAAAACTTGGCCAAAATTTCGAAGTTGCTCCAATAATACCAAGAAATGGATGTAATGGGATTTCTGACCCTTCTCATAACACTTTTTACATAAAAATTGGAAAATACAAGCTGGCGGATCCAATAAGGCGAAAAAAATCTGGAAAAAACTAATGAAATGGACAAAAAATGATTCCGATGAAAATTTATAATTTTAATAGTAAACTTTAGTACAAAATTGCCTCTATTACAGTCTTCATTACAGAAAACCGAAAATTTTGTGTCTTCTCAATCTTCTTTCTCTTGTGTTTCTTCTTTTTCATCTTCTTTTCTTCTTCATCTACTTTCTCACCAACATTTTTGTCGTCTTCGTCATCGGCAGCATATGATTTCTTGTAATCCTCTGCAGTAGGTACCAGAAGGGCAGTAGCTTCCGACGACAAAGTTTTCACTTTCCTCGGAGATAGTTTCGGCAGAGAAGAAGTACAGGGATCAGTTGTTACCAGAAGTCTCCGGGACATGTCTTCCATATTTTTCACGCGAAAAGACTTTCGGGCAAAGCTTATGCGATATTACCTTATTAACTTGTTTGCGGATTCCTGCGCATCTTCCGACGGCTGAGCTATTGGTAAAAGTGTAGAAGAAATTAAGTGCGGTCCGTGGATCAACAGCCTATGGACTCCTGTTAGCATATTTTACTATGGGTACGCTTTGGTAATACGCCTAACTGTTGCAATAGTGTAGCTTCGAAACGACGCCAATTTCTATATTCTCAGAGTAATTAACGGCATTTTGCAACTGTCGCTTAAAAAATGTCTCAAAGCCGCAGTTACGGCTGTTATCTGGATTTTGAGAGTGATTCTCGAAGATAAGAGTACATACCTAAGGACAGAATGTAAAATAATGCGGAATGTCACGTGCGTTTCTGGATGAGGTATCGAATATATTGCTTCCCCCTACTTATACCTCCCGAGGAGATCACGAATGCAAAATTAGAGAGATTCGAGCGCGCACGGAGGCTTTCAGACAGTCTTTCTTCCCGCGAACCGTACGTGACTGGAACAGAAAAGGGAGGTAATGACAGTGGCACGTAAAGTACCCTCCGCCACACACCGTTTGGGTGGCTTGCGGAGTATAACTGTAGATGTACATGTAGAATTTCAATCTCTTTCTTTCGCTCACGTTTTATAATTTACCTTGCTTGCATTCCGGTAAGATGTTGATTAACAAAAACCTGTTACTAATACGTGTTTAGATAATGAAATAAATGTTCGTAATTAAGCACAAACCCTCTGGAAAAGCCTCCATTCATAAAAAATTCTCTCTGATTTGGCTGTACGAAAATATTTTATCAGAAAGACGCAGCACTTTTTCAGCCTATCTTCCTCGGCGCACTGCTCACAGATGGATACCGTGTTGGACCTGAAACTCAATCTGTGGAAGAAACAGCTGACCTTTTCTAAGACCAGGAGTCAGACTCCCAACATTCTTCCGTGGCCATTGTGACAGTCAATAAAATTTTTCTGCGTTTGTGACCACATTGTGAGTACGTAAAATTACGAACGTTTCGGCCACTATTGCAAGTGACCTTCTTCAGGGTGTTATTGTTTAACAAACAGTAAACAAAAACATCCTGAAGAAGGTCACTTGCTATAGCGTTCGAAACGTCGGTAGTTTTACATACTGACACTGCGGTCACAAACCCAGAAATATTATATTGATTATTAAACTAAACTTCTTAACTCCGAACTTTTTATTTTATTTATGATCACTGTTACGCGATTCTGACCCAATGTGCAATGTCTCTCTCCACCTGTATTTGTCTTTCTGGTTTGTTCCTATTTCCGTGACGCCCAACGTTTTTAGCTATGCTGGAGCCCATGACCACAAATAATATTAGGATACAAGTAGATGTGAGCAAGGGCTATCTTGAAAGCGTCATAAATCCTTTACAATAGCCTACAAGACGAAATAAAATAACAGCTAGCGTTGTCCATTGAATAAGATTCGCTCACAAGTGCCGTATCATTTAACGTAGTAGCCGTTTGTTTTGATAATTACATTCGGTAATTGTCATATGAATGTTTCGATAGCCCGAAGAAGTCGTTATAGTGAAGCAATCAGGAAGTAAACTACGAGCAAAATGCGTCACCTGCAAGAATATGCAAAGAAATTCCGTCCCACGCTCACCTAGGTGAACTTCTTCCTTTTAATTTGTCTTAAACTGAAATAATAAACAGTTTACTTACTTTTTTTCATCTGTCTAGTTTTGATTTGACTCCCCCTTATAAATTACAATTTTCTATCAATAAGAGATCTCTTACAACGTTTTACTGTCCATTAGAATGAGGGTGTTGATGCTTGCAATTTGATATGAAATCGTATGCTTGTAATCACTTCTTTATTTTCTACTCATAAACCAAACGGAAATGAACGAAAGCCACTAAAACGTTCGTTCCGGTCTGTCAGAGCACTTGAAATGGAGACAGTTATCTAACGGAGACGGCGATCAGTGGCTGTGTCGTAGCCTCTAGAAGACAGAAGAACTGTTGATACCTCGTAAAGGCCTAAATAGCGCTTTGGTCACCACAGAGGAAGGTCAGACGCGCACACATTGCTCCCGTTATCACTCAAGACGTTCTCAAAAGGCCTGGAGTGAAGGCACCTCACAGCAAGGATGGTGCTCCCGTGTCCGCTGGGAGGTGATCAAGCTAGTCTGATAACTTTCGGGAAAGAATGGTTGTTGGATTATCATTCCAGTGCCTAGATTGCTGACGGGCTGTTGTACATTAACAAACGGATTAATACTACCTGCATTACTGATAGAATATGGTAGTCACGAGGAATCCTGATAACCCTGAGCAAAAATACAGGGTTTTAAAGTTATAACCGCATATAGTGTGACCATTGATAACTGCTGCGCGGGATTAGCCGAGCGGTCTAGGGCGCTGCAGGCATGGACTGTTCGGCTGGTCCCGGCGGAGGTTCGAGTCCTCCCTCGGGAATGGGTGTGTGTGTGTTTGTCCTTAGGATAACTTAGTTTAAGTAGTGTGTAAGCTTAGGGACTGATGACCTTAGCAGTTAAGTCCCATAAGATTTCACAAACATTCTAACCTTTTTTTTTTTTTATATATAACTTAATATGTACCTACTTTTGTGTGCTAGCTGTTTTTCCTCTGCGTCTAACAGACTAGACTGGCCCTGCCAATATACCCCAACCGTCTTGAGTCCGCCCGTCCACATTTCAACACGTGAATTGTTACCGAGGGGAAAATAAGCATTAATAGCTTGCTCTTGCCACATGCACTTCGATGTACTAACCTAAAAAATTACTGTACTGTACATGAAATGTATTTGCAGTCAGCTGAATAAAAATATCGAAACGCTTGGTGCTCCGCAACTATCAGATATTTATTAAAAGACATGCACTATGAAAATGTTTTGCCGAAACCGGTTTTCGAGTTTATAACCCATCATCAGTGACACATTATGCACTTTTATAGCCATATGCTTGTCAGTTAATACGACATGATCTGAAAAAAAAATTGTGGTGAGGTCTTATGGGACCAAACTGCTGAAGTCATCGATGCCTAAGCCTACACACTACTTAATCCATGCCCGAGGGAGGACTCGAGCCTCCGACGGGGGGGAGCAAGGCCCCTAAGCCGCACGGCTACCGCGCGTGGCTGATCTGAAGCATGTAGCGTAACATACACTACTGGCCATTAAAATTGCTGCACCAAGAAGAAATGCAGATGATTGGACAAATATATTATACTAGAACTGACATGCGATTACATTTTCACACAATTTTTGTGCATAGATCCTGAGAAATCAGTACCCAGAACAACCACCACTGGCCGTAATAACTGCCTTGATACGCCCGGGCATTGAGTCAAACAGAGCTTGGATGGCGTGTACAGGTACAGGTACCCATGCAGCTTCAACACGATACCACAGTTCATCAAGAGTAGTGACTGGCTTATTGTGACGAGCCAGTTGCTCGGCCACCATTGACCAGACGTTTTCAATTGGTGAGAGATCTGGAGAATGTGCTGGCCAGGGCAGCAGTCGAACATTTTCTGTATGCAGATAGGCCCGTACAGGACCTGCAACATGCGGTTGTGCATCATCCTGCTGAAATGTAGGGTTTTGCAGGGATCGAATGAAGGGTAGAGCCATGGGTCGTAACACATCTGAAATGTAACGTCCACTGTTCAAAGTGCCGTCAATGCGAACAAGAGGTGACCGAGACGTGTAACCAATGGCACTCCATACCATCACGCTGGGTAATACGCCAGAAGCTCGATTCATCCGAAAAAATGACGTTTTGCCTTTCGTGCACCCAGGCTCTCCTGGCTGTGATGCAGCGTCAACGTAACCGCAGCCATGGTCTCCGAGCTAATAGTCCATGCTGCTGCAAACCTCGTCGAACTGTTCGTGCAGATGGTTGTTGTCTTGCAAACGTCCCATCTGTTGACTCAGGGATCGAGACGTGGCTGCACGATCCGTTACAGCCATGCGGATAAGACGACTGTCATCTCGACTGCTGGTGATACGAGGCCGTTGGGATCCAGCACGGCGTTCCATATCACCCTCCTGTACCCACCGATTCCATATTCTGCTAACAGTCATTGGATCTCGACCAACGCGAGCACCAATGTCGCGATACGATAAACCGCAATCGCGACAGGCTACAATCCGAGCTTTATCAAAGTCGGAAACGTGATGGTACGCATTTCTCCTCCTTACACGAGGCATCACAACAACGTTTCACGAGGCAACGCCCGCCAACTGCTGTTTGCGTATGAAAAATCGGTTGGAAACTTCCTCGTGTCAGCTCGTTGTAGGTATCGCCACCGGCGCCAACCTTGTGTGAATGCTCTGAAAAGCTAAACATTTGAATATCACAGCATCTTCTTCCTGTTGGTTAAATTTCACGTCTGTAGGACGTCATCTTCGTGGTGCAGCAATTTTAATGGCCAGTAGTGTAGTACACTATTTGTCATGTACGTTACTGTTGTCAAAGTTTAGGCAGTGATAGTTCTTGCTATATTCGATATAACTGCCGTGTAAAGTAAATACGGAACTGACCATGTTTACTGTACATAACTATCAACGGAGTAAACACGGAACTGACCATGTTTCTGGTATATGACATTTATGTGAAACATAAAAAATTTCCACTGCCTAAAATCTGCAAAGAGCGTGCAACGTTATAGGACACATTTCAGATCTTGTCGTATTTATTTACAAGCATGTCATTGCTGCAGAAGGGCATAATGTGGCACTGACGGTGGGTTAGGAAACGGAAAACCGGATTTGGCAAAGAAAACCTTTCTAGTGCAGCTCTTGGTGTATAGAAGATGTCTTTTAACAAACAGCAGGCGCATAATGGAACGACGACCATGAAAATTTGTACCGTATAGGGACTCGAATCCGGACTACCCGCTGATTGCGAGCTGTCGCCTTCCCTTTAGGCTATCTGAGCATGATTGACTGCCAGACTCAAACTTTCATATGTCCTCAACCATGTGTCTACAACCTGCACTCGAACATTCATTATGTATATTCCCTCACAGAGGAGGCACTTTAATTGAAAGTCGTTTGCCCGGTGTCGGCGGATAAATACGGTTCTGCAGTGCATGTGTCGTTCATAAATTTGATGCAATGTTCCTTCAGACATACATGCATGCATGCATACCCAAACAAATATTGGCTCGTACTTCTGAACAAGACAGCTGCTGCAATACCGTATAAACCTGCTACCCACAGTAACTATAATTATTGGTCTGCAAATGAAATAAATACTTATGTAATGTTGATTAGTACACTGTACTCACTTAGCAATAAAAACATCTGAACTTGTACCCGAAACAGCTTGTATATCACTTCGAGAAGGCTGTGGAAGGCGTGAACATGGCAATGCTCTCATAGCCTTTCATCAACACGAGCGAGTGGATTTTGACTAATGGGTCTAGGCGATGTTCTCCCGTGCTGAAACATACAATGTCGGCACGGATCTCGAGTAAAGAGCCCAGGGCAAGCGGCGATGCGTTTGGGCGACGGCGAAGTTAAGCCAGGTGGAGGTCAGGCGAGAGACTGCTAGGTCAATATGTGACGTCACGCGGCAAGAGGACTTCCCCGTGACCACTCGCTGTTAAGAGTTTCCAGACAATGTAAGTTTCCAGGTAAAGGGTGATACAGAACAAAAGAAAGTTATCACAAACGTGTGACACAATGCTAAGGCCAGCAGAAGCGCTGTAGTCTTTCCAGGAAAATGCACCAACGCCGATCCAAACGCTGTATTTACGCTGGTGGCTGTTAGAACTGAACACCGCGAAGGAGAGCAAATTATAAGACTGTACTTCTTGTTCGTGTATACTGTTGTAGAAACATGGAGGTAATAATAAGATGAGTTGTCATGACGTCACAAACTTGAAGCCGACACAAGTGAAGATCCGCCATGTTACCTACCCCAAAACATTCGCTTCTAGTGGTTTGATTCCGTGTTGTCGTGAAGTGTTTTGATAAAAAATGGCGGGTTGCGTTACTTACGGGTGTACTAATCGTTCTGATTGTAGTCTAAAGTTCAAACAAATCACATTTCATTCGTAAGTGAACTTAATTAAGCGCTATTTTCTTGTATATACTTGAAATTCTGATCCACTGTAAAGTTTTACAGTATGGCTTTACTTCTGTGATTTGACTTTAGATTTCCTATAAATCCAACGCGTAGAGCTCTCTGGAGGTGAGCAATACACTTGGTTTTCGTTGTTTGGTTATTCCCAAGTAACTGAAAAGTCCTGGCAAGAAATATCCTGGAAATGGGGATTAATGTTTTAAAATGCAATAATGTAATATAAAAGTAATGTAACTACATGTAGTTAATTAAATCTTCAGTAAAATGTGTGGGACACCTGTTACAGTGGTTAAATTATAAGTACTTAAAGCGTTACATATTTGTTAAAGCAAAGTTTCCTTCGATCATTACATTAATCACTGTGTTGTCGTGTTCCCCTGTGAGTTGCTGTTAATTTCCACACTGAATGTCACTTGGTAGGTAAAATTTCAAAGCAGGTGTGTAAACTACAGTGTGCTTGACTATCTTAAATTCAGTTCTTTTCCTTCGTAATTTAACGAATCCTTCACTTTGTTGACATGACAGTTGGCTTATTTATATCATCCCTGCATACATCTATGGGACACCAAAGGAAATAAAGTAATTTTCTTGCAAACCTGAACATTTAAAATTTGCATTTGACTTGAAAATGCAACGAATACAAATCGGTGCCTCTGAACTAGCAATCATTGATTTCGGATTTTTGGCTTTATCAATTAAGAACAGAAACACGATGAAAGTGAATAGAAATGGATTATGAAAGCACGCTTTTCATAGCACGTACTTCTCGGTTATTCGAAGTGTATAAACAAAAAGGAACTACAGTACTGAAGCCAGAAGCGTCATATTTTCGTGTCTTATTATTGTATCGAATACGCATTTAAGACCAGAAAAACGTTTGAAGTTGCGTTCCCTATGCTGTGTTGTTCACTAAAACAGTGTAACATTTGATATATAAAACAAATATCGCGTGCACACGACAGAAATAACGAAGAAGAAGCAATTGTAAACACTCGTCTGCTAATGTTTTGGGGGATCCAAGATGGCGGCAGGCCCCGCCCACAGGCTTCAAAAGAACGTACAGCGTAAGTCTGTAGCGCCATCTCCCTTTATTGTACCTCCATTTGTAGAGAGGAGTTTAGCCAGTGAGCTGACATCTCTGGTAGGGACAAGAGCCCCAACACCACCATCCATCGAGTCAAACTGCGCTTGGGTCACAGACGTGTTTATGTCATTATACTGTCCAGACACATTAAAGTGATCACCTGTCAAAAGCCTGAATAACCACCTAGTGCAGTGCGAGACTTGCTGGATGGGAGTCAGTGAGGTTGTGGAAGGTACAGGCAGGGATGTGGAGCCATGCCGACTCCTGTGCGGCGGTCAACTGTGCTAAGTTTCTTGGCCGAGGATCCATGGCGCGAACAGCCCGCCCAATGTGGTCCACAGATTATCGTTTTGGTTTAAATGCTGATAGTTTGAGGTCCCGAGGAGTACAGTAGACTCACACAGATTCTCTTCGAACGCACGTATACTGCAAGCTGTGTGACACGTTGTTTTGTCCTGTTGATAGATGCCATCGTGCCAAGGGAAATTGCATGTAGGGGTAGACATGATCCCAAAGAACAGATGCACACTCATGTTGCTCTATTGTGCCTTCCAGGATGATGAGATCAGCCAGACAGTGCCACGAAAACATCCCCCAAACCTTACAGCTCCCTCCTCCTGCCTGAGCCGACGATTGTTGCAGGATGTTTGGTTTCAGACGTTTCACGCCGTACACGCCTACAGCCATCTGTTAATTAGAGCAAAGAACGTATTTCATCCATCGCCACTCAGTGGACGTCCAGTGGCCAGCAAATTCCAGCCTTCGTCGCCGCTGAGCAGTAGTCACCATGGGTGCATGGACCAGGCGCCTGTGCGAAGCCCCATAAACAGCAACCATCGCTGAATCGTCGTTGAGGACACAATGTTAGCAGCCACTTGGTTCATCTCGGCGGTCATTTGCTCAACTGCTGCACGTCTATTCGGCTGCACACATCCCCACAGCCGTTGTTCACCCCTGCCACCTATGACGCCCGTATACCACAGTTGCCTCGGCACCAGTTTTGGACAGCGTCATTTTGCCGTGCACGGTATACTGTAACAACGGTGGCACAGAAACTGTTTGCAAACTTATCCATTAAAGAAAAGCTTCCAGTCTTGGCCCAAATCTAGCGATCACGTCCTTTGGGACATATAATTAATAGCTCTCTTTCCCCATTAGGACAACGACTGCTCTATTACGCGCGTCCCCCTGCCGCGCTTTATACAGGGTGTGTCAAGAAAATGTATACACCCTTTGAACTGTCATAGACAATTTATTTCCCGTCCTACAAGGTTAAATGTCTGTGAGAAAGTAATGCTATGTTTTTTCAACAGGTGGCAGCAGTGGCAAGGAAGTAATGCAACATGGCGGACGTGCGTTTGAACTTTGAAGCGCGGAAGCAGATAATTAAGTGGTACTGGAAGTTTGAGAATGTAGCTGCGGTTCGAAGACAGAGCAGAAGTGAGTACGGTACAGAACCATCTTCAAGGTTAACAATTACACGTCTATGAGACAAATTCGAAATTCATGGAACAGTGTGTGATGTGCAGAAAGGTCGATCGGGGCGACCTCGTACAGCTACAAGTGATGATTGCACAACAGCGGTCTCTGAACTGTTTCAGCGTTCGCCTTAAAAATCTTCAAGGCAAGCGGCGCTTGAGAGCAATGTAAGTGCTAGTAGTGTGCTACGCATTCTAAAGAAAGGCAAGTTTCATGTGTGCATTCCAAAGCTGGTGCAACAGCTAAGTGACGACGATCCAAATCGTAGGTTAGAATTTTGTGAATGGGTTCAGGAGATGGTGAGACGTAAACCGGGATTTATGGGTAGCGTAATTTGGTCGAATGAAGCCCAATTCAAACTCAATGGAACTGTCAATAGGCACAATTGTGTGTACTGGGCTAAAGATAATCCTCACATTACAGTTTAAAAGGCTGTGAATTTTCCTGGTGCAAATGTGTGGTGTGATTTGTCTGCAAGGGGACTCATTGGGCCTTTCCGCCTTGAAGGTACTGTTACTGGAGAAACGTACCTAACAATGCTTGCTGACTCCGTATTCCCTGCCATTCGTGCATTATACGGTAATTATGAGTTTTATTTCCAACAAGATCGCACCCCGCCGCACTATCACAGGGACGTACGAGCATACCTGGATCACAATGTGCCAGGCCAATGGATAGGACGCAGGGGACCAATCGAGTTTCCTGCACGCTTTCCAGACCTCACGCCGCTGGATTTCTTCTTATGGGGCACAGTAAAAGATGAGATGTAAAAACGTTAACCCCGTAACCTGGACACACTTTGCAATGAGATTCAGGCGGTGTGCGCAGAAATCTCATTGGACACTTTGGTACGATGTACGGAATCAGTGGTGACTCGTACTCAGAAATGTATTGATGCTGAAGGCCACCAGTTTGAACATTAATTACATTTGCAAAGGACATTTATTTTTCCAATTGGACTTTAAGCTTTCCATTTCCAGAAATTTAACATTGTAGGGAAATAAATTTTCTATGACGCTTCAAAGTGTGTACACTTTTTTGACGCACCCTGTACACCCGGCACCGCTGGTGCTGCCGCCTGTCGTCTGTCGATGGTTATTGGATGGTGATGTCGAACATAGACGGTGATCACATTAACGTGACTATATCGTGTATACGCTGCTTCAGTTGTACGTCCGAGTTGGTCAAAAATAGTGGATGGCGAGTGATAGCATGTCAGACACTCGGCAACCCATCATTGGACGTTTTCAGTGTGTGACAGAGTGCGGCGAGAAGGGGTCGGTCGTCCACGTTTTTGTTAACGCTTTCGTTCAGTCCACCTACCTCGATAGGATTCTTGCCGATGTCCCTTCACTCTGTGGTAGCAGATACGTGCTAGGCAGTGTAAAGCAGCGTTGATGAAGCCACTACCTAATACTTACCACACAGAAGCCGCGTAACTCTGGTTGAAAGTCAGTTTCTGAAAGTTCATTTTTAAAAAGTCGGGCGTTCGGGATATTCCGTCTACTTGCAGAAAAACGTTTAAAATTACATTAACTCTGCTTTTCTTATTCATATTGAAAAACATTAAATGGCTATCAAGCCCGTTTTAATATGGTAAAACGTTATCATTCAAATTTCACTGTCTATATAACAAATATTTACTCGAAAAGCAGCCAGAATTTTAGTAAGTCCGACCTGACTAATTTTCACGTTCTACCAGTCAGAGACCCACAACTATTCGCGAGTTAAACATTCGGTCGTTTTAGTGGTCTTCTTCACAAGAGGTGCTCGCCAAAATATTCGGTACATAGCACGAAACATGCCACGCGGAGTTGTTACTACGACCAGAAAGTTCACTCGCTCATTTCTCTCTCTAACTATTTAATTTAGAAACACCAAACTTTCATTAAAATGTTCGTAACTCCGGTTGCTTCAGTCACGATATGTTCGAACCGAAATTAGGTCACTATTTCCTCATCTTACAGAGTATTTTTAAGGAGCGACTTGACATCATGCTATCCGTAGACCGGCTAGCAAGCAACTCCTTCGAGTTACTCTCTCTGGTACCGCGCGCCGCGGAATTTGAATCCTTGCCAGACGTCATGGACGTCGAAGACCCATAGAGGTCGGTGCACCGTAAGCTGTGGCGGCGCGCGCCTCCTGGCCCGCTTTTAGTGTGGGGGCGGCACAGTGGAACACGTGGTCCCAGCGCCCAATCGCGGGGCCCCCGACAGCGTACTTAAGTGACGGCCACTCGCTCATTCAGCACCTGTATCCCTCATCTCCGCTCCATCCAATCCAAAGCCCACAACCGACTCTTCAAACTCCTCTCTGGCCCGGCATGGGGGTTGCACCCCTCTACAATCCTCCACACCTACAAATCCTTAATCCGTCCCATCCTCTGTTATGCCAGTCTCGCCTGGATATCTGCCGCCCCCCCCCCAAATTCTATGTCCCTCCAGATCCTTGAGCATCATCCACTCCGCCTCGCCTTCCGTATACACCTCCCGTTCCCCACGCGGACCCTCTATGACCTCATTCCTTTCCCGCATCTGCTCCTATTCCTCCAACATATCCGCATACTCTACACCTCCCGCCGCCTTGATCCCCCTCACCGCCTGGTTGCTCCTCTCCTCTCCCATTCCCGCCCCCTGCCACGTCTTCACTGTTGTCCCCCCAACCCTACATCTCTACACCATTCATCTCCTTTCCCAAGGTGGCTTCCATCAACTCCCCTCCCAGATGATGCCCTCTCTCCCCCCATTTATCCCTCCTATCAACTCTGATCCTCACCCCCCCCCTCCTTTCCTCCATCCCTTTCTAGGGCTCCCTCTGCCCCCTTCCATCCTCTTTTTTCCCCACCCACCCTCTCTTTGCCCCCCCTTCTCTCCCCCGAGTCCATTTGCATGTCCCCACTCTGTCTTTCCCCATTCCCTCTCGCGTCTGCCCCTCCGCCCACCCCCCTTATGAGTCCACTCCCTCCTTTGGTTCCCCCCCTTTCGTTTTTCCTCTACTCCCTCCTTTTTTTTCCCCCTCATCTGTCCAGGTCCACTCCCCCCCCCCCCCCCCCCCGTCAATATGTCTTAGGCTATAGTGTGTCCTCTTTGTGCCGACATTTTAGTGCAGTATTTACAGTGAGTGTTCAGTGTTGTGTGTCTTTTCTCAAGTGTTGCAAACGGCCATCATACTGTCACTGGGTGTGCTTTTATATGTCTCGCGAACAGAAACCAGACTGTCGCCATGTTTTTTAATTGTGTGTCTACTATGTTACCTGTCTGCATCCTGTGTATTTTATTTACTTTGCTAACCCTTTGCTTTATGTTTTAACTTTCCACAACTTTCCACCGTTTTACAATTTAGGTCCCCGTTTTATGGCCTGCTTTATTGTTTCTTAACTTCTTACGCTTTAAAAAGTCTGTAGGCTGCAGAGCAGCGTAATAAGCTGCTGCCAGCCCGCCCCCTTTGGGGGGAATCGAAATACAATAAAGGAAAAAAAAACAAACAAAGCTCATCCAGTTAGGCGATCATCATAGGCCACACCAGCCGCTTCTTAAGCCTCCATGATTTCTACCTCATCATTTATGGCCGTCCTATCTACTTCACTCCTACCATCAAATATCTTGGCCTCACACTCGACCGCCACCTCACCTGGACTCCCCATCTCCTTACCATCAAAAACAAACCTCACAACCGCCTCCACCTCCTGAAACTCCTGTCTGGCTGGACGTGGGGTCTGCATCCTTCCACAATCCTTCGCACCTACAAATCCTTGATCCGCCTCATCCTCTTATGCCAGTGTAGCTTGGATTTCCGCCCTTCCCTGGTTCTATAAAGCCCTCGAAATCCATGCACTATGCCTCGCCTTCTGCATCTGCCTTCCGTCCCCCACACGCATCCTCTATGACCTCATCCCCTTCACCCACTCCTCCTTTTCCTTGAACACATCCACACACTATCTATTGACCGCCACCTTGATCCTCCTCACCCCTTAGTGTATCCCTTCCTCTCCACCCCCAACTAGTTGCCGCACCTTTACCGTTGTGTCCCACCCTCTCTCCATCTCCACACCTTCCATCTCCATTCCCAAAGCAAATTCCACTGTCTACCCCTCCCAGATGATTAGCTTTGCCCTTACACCTACCCTTCCTACCAACTCTAACCCCATCTTCCTGCCTCCTCCTCAGGGCTCCCTCCTCCCCCTCCCTCCTCCTGAGCAGCTTCCCCCTCCTACTCCTGCTCCCTCTCTTGTGCCCCCTTTCATGTCTCTGCACTCCCTCCTGCCCTGTCTTCCCTCTTCACCTCCCACCCCACGTGACTCCTGCCTCTTCTTGTACCCGCTGACGGCCCTACTCTCTTCATCCCACCACTTCCCCAGCTGCCCCTTGCTCTCCCCTCCTTTTCTATCCTCTCTGACCTTTCCCTAGGCATGTCCCATCTGGCAGTTTTATTCTTCATCATGTGTGCTACAAGTGGGTTTTAAGTGTGTTGTTCTGGAGTGTTTTGAATACTGTGGTCGACTTTTAACCTGTGCATGTCCATTCAGTGCCTTCTCTGTGTTTTAAGAATCGCCAACTGTGTTTTTTTTTCTGGTGACTTTTTTTAACTGTCCCCCATGAGCGTCTACATGTCCGTCTAGTTTTACCTCTATTTTCTCAAATTACTCTGTTTTATGTTCCCCTTTTTTATCGCCTTATGTATGTAACATTTTATTCTTAATTTAGTTGTCATGTAACTCGGCTTAAGAGCGGCGGATTGTGCCGCTGACAGCCCTCCCCTGCCCATATGGGGCAGGGGAAAGAAATCACAATAAAGAAAAAAAACTGATCCAGTCAGTCTAATCTCGCTTACGTCAATTTACACCTCGGTTGCGCTAGACTGCTATCTTCCTGGTTCGTGTACGAGTTCGTTTCCTTGTGACCCCGTTGTTCGGCCTTGTCGTATTCGTTCTGTCCTATGATGGTCGTGTCCGTCCTTTTCTGTTGTGGTGTTGTTCGCAGGCATCTCCGCGGGTACCGTCGCGCCTTCCGTCAGTGCTACCCCGCGACTGTCCTGGTCGCAGTTACAACACTCTCCTATATGCCCACTCCTCTTTTCTCTAGGGAACAGCTTAATTCTGATTGGCTGTTGATCTAAACGACCAATCAGAACGTTCCTTCCATATCATTCTCGCGGCAAATCTTGTCTTATCCAATCCCTAATTTTAGAGTAATTGTTGTTGTTGTGGTCTTCAGTCCTGAGACTGGTTTGAAGCAGCTCTCCATTCTACTCTGTCTGTGCAAGCTTCTTCATCTCCCAGTACATACTGCTGCCTACATCCTTCTGAATCTGCTTAGTGTATTCATCTCTTGGTCTCCCTCTACAATTTTTACCCTCCATGCTGCCCTCCAATGCTAAATTTGTGATCTCTTGATGCCTCAGAACGTGTCCTACCAACCGGTCCCTTCTTGTCAAGTTGTGCCACAAACTCCTCTTCTCCCCAATTCTATTCATTACCTCCTGATTAGTTATGTGATCTACTCATCTAATCTTCAGCATTCTTTTGTAGCACCACATTTCGAAAGCTTCTATTCTCCTCTTGTCCAAACTATTTATCTTCCATGTTTCACTTCCATACATGGCTACACTCCATAAAAATATTTTTAGAAACGACTTCCTGACACTTAAATCTATACTCGACTTTAACAAATTTCTCTTCTTCATAAACGCTTTCCTTGCCATTGCCAGTCTACATTTTATATCCTCTCTACTCCGACCATCATTAGCTATTTTGGTCCCCAAATAGTAAAACTCCTTTACTACTTTAAGTGTCTCATTCCTTAACCTAATTCCCTCAGCATCACCCGAGGCAACTCGACTACATTCCATTATCCTCGTTTTGCTTTAGTTGATGTTCATCTTATATCCTTCTTTAAAGACACTGTCCATTCCGTTCAACTGCTCTTCCAAGTCCTTTTCTGTCTCTGACAGAATTACAACGTCATCGGTGAACCTCAAAGTTTTTATTTCTTCTCCATGGATTTTAATACCTACTACGAATTTTTCTTTTGTTTCCTTTACTGCTTGCTCAATATACAGATTGAACAACATCGGGGAGGGGCTACAACCCTGTCTCACTCCCTTCCGAACAACTGCTTTCCTTTAATGTCTCTCGACTCTTACAACTGCCACCTGGCTTCTGTACAAATTGCAAATAGCCTTTCGCTCCCTGTATTTTACCGCTGCCACCTTTAGAATTTGAAAGAGAGTATTCCAGTCAACATCGTCAACAGCTTTCTCTAAGTCTACAAATACTATAAACGTAGGTTTGCCTTTCCTTAATCCATTTTGTAACATAAGTTGTATGGTCAGTATTGCCTCTCGTGTTCCAACATTTCTATGGAATCCAAACTAATCTTCATCGAGGTCGGCTTCTACCAGTTTTTCCATTCGCCTGTATAGAAATCCCGTTAGTATTTTGCAGCTGTGACTTATTAAACTGATAGTTCGGTAATTTTCAAATCTGTCAAGACCTGCTTTCTTTGGGATTGGAATTATTACATTCTTCTTGAAGTCTGGGGGTATTTCACCTGTGTCATGTATCTTGCTCAGCAGATGGTGGAGTTTTGTCAGGACTGCCTAAACCAAGGCCGTTAGTAGTTTTAATGGAATGTTGTCTACTCCCGGGGCCTTGTTTTGAACCGAGCGAGGTGGCGCAGTGGTTAGACACTGGACTCGCATTCGGGAGGACGGCGGTTCAATCCCGCGTCCGGCCATCCTGATTTAGGTTTTCCGTGATTTCCCTAAATCACTCCAGGCAAATGTCGGGATCGTTCCTCTGAAAGGGCACGGCCGACTTCATTCGCCATCCTTCCCTAATCCGATGAGACCGATGACCACGCTGTCTGGTCTCCTTCCCCAAAACAACCAACCAGCCTTGTTTTGACTCAGGTCTTTCAGTGCTGTGTCAAACTCTTCACGCAGTATCGTATCTCCCATTTCATCTTCATCTACACCCTCTTCCATTTCCATAATATTGCCCTCAATTACATCGCCCTTGTATAGACCTTCTATATACTCCTTCACCTTTCTGCTTTCCCTTCTCTGCTTAGAACTGGGTTTCCATCTGAGCTCTTGATATTCGTACAAGTGGTTCTCTTTTCTCTAAAGGTCTCTTTAATTTTCCTGTAGGCAGTATCTATCTTACCCCTAGTGAGATAAGCCCCTATATCTTTACATTTGTCCTCTAGCCATCCTTGCTTAGCCATTTTGCACTTCCTGTCGACCTCATTTTTGACATCTTTGTATTCCTTTTTGCCTGCTTCATTTATTGCGTTTTTATATTTTCTCCTTTCATCAATTAAATTCAACATTTCTTCTGTTACCCAAGGATTTTTACCAGCCCTTGTCTTTTTACCTACTTGATCCTCTGCTGCCTTCACTACTTCACCCCTCAGAGCTACCCATTCTTCTTCTACGGTATTTCTTTTCCCCATTCCTGTCAATTGCTCCCTTATGCTCTCTCTGATTCTCTGCACAACCTGTGGTTTAGTCAGTTTATCCAGGTCCCATCTCCTTAAATTCCCACCTTTTTGCAGTTTTTTCAGTTTTAATCTACAGTTCATAACCAATAGATTGTGGTCAGAGTCCACATCTGCCCCTGTAAATGTCTTACAATTTAAAACCTGGTTCCTAAATCTCTGTCTTACCATTATATAATCTATATGATACCTTTTAGTATCTCCAGGATTCTTCCATGTATACAACCTTCTTTCATGATTCTTGAACCAAGTGTTATGCTCTGTGCAAAATTCTACCAGGCGGCTTCCTCTTACATTTCTTACCCCCAATCCATATTCACCTACTATGTTTCCTTCTCTCCCTTTTCCTACTCTCGAATTCCAGTCATCCATAACTACTAAATTTTCGTCTCCTTTCACAACCTGAATAATTTATTTTATCTCATCATACATTTCATCAATTTTTTCATCATCTACAGAGCTAGTTGGCATATAAACTTGTACTACTGTAGTAGGCATGGGCTTCGTGTCTATATTGGCCACAATAATGCGTTCACTATGCTGTTTGTAGTAGCTTACCCGCACTCCTATTTTTTTTGTTGATTATTAAACCAACTCCTGCAATACCCTTAGTTGATTTTGTATTTATAACCCTGTATTCACCTGAGCAAAAGTTTTGTTCCTCGTGCCACCGAACTTCACTAATTCCCACTATATTTCCCTTTATAAATTTTCTAACCTACCTGCCCGATTAAGGGATCTGACATTCCACGCTCCCATCCGTAGAACGCCAGTTTTCTTTCTCCTGATTACGACGACTTCGTGAGTAGTCCCCGCCCGGAGATCCGAATGGGTGACTATTTTACCCCCGGAATATTTTACCCAAGAGGACGCCATCACCATTTAACTATACAGTAAAGCTGCATGCCCTAGGTAAAAATTACGGCTGTAATTTCCCCTTGCTTTCAGCCGTTCGCAGTACCAGCACAGCAAAGCCGTTTTGGTTAGTGTTGCAAGGCCAGATCAGTCAATCATCCAGACTGTTGCCCCTGCAACTACTGAAAAGGCTGCTGCCCCTCTTCAGGAACCAAACGTTTGTCTGGCCTCTCGACAGATACCCCTCCGTTGTGGTTGCATCTACGGTACGGCCATCTGTATCGCTGAGGCACGCAAGCCTCCCCACCAACGGCAAGGTCCATGCTTCATGGAGGGGCGGGGGGTGGGGGTGGGGGTATCATAGTAATTAATGCCAGCAAAACTTCAAGTTCGTGCATTTTCTATAATCAAAGTAAACGAATCAAATTGATAAACGTTTTCCGCCTGTATATTCCATTCTGGCTGCTTTTATAAAAAAGCAAGCACACACCGACATACTGTACGTGACCTGAATCGTGGTTGCAACATAACTTTCCCACAGTTCTTTTGTACAAGGTTTTACGAAAAATGAAATATTAAATTTTATCGTATATCCCACACACACATACTCCTAATTATTCTCACACACTCACATGGTTAAATATAATCACATAATAATTTTGACCTACACTCCTGGAAATGGAAAAAAGAACACATTGACACCGGTGTGTCAGACCCACCATACTTGCTCCGGACACTGCGAGAGGGCTGTACAAGCAATGATCACACGCACGGCACAGCGGACACACCAGGAACCGCGGTGTTGGCCGTCGAATGGCGCTAGCTGCGCAGCATTTGTGCACCGCCGCCGTCAGTGTCAGCCAGTTTGCCGTGGCATACGGAGCTCCATCGCAGTCTTTAACACTGGTAGCATGCCGCGACAGCGTGGACGTGAACCGTATGTGCAGTTGACGGACTTTGAGCGAGGGCGTATAGTGGGCATGCGGGAGGCCGGGTGGACGTACCGCCGAATTGCTCAACACGTGGGGCGTGAGGTCTCCACAGTACATCGATGTTGTCGCCAGTGGTCGGCGGAAGGTGCACGTGCCCGTCGACCTGGGACCGGACCGCAGCGACGCACGGATGCACGCCAAGACCGTAGGATCCTACGCAGTGCCGTAGGGGACCGCACCGCCACTTCCCAGCAAATTAGGGACACTGTTGCTCCTGGGGTATCGGCGAGGACCATTCGCAACCGTCTCCATGAAGCTGGGCTACGGTCCTGCACACCGTTAGGCCGTCTTCCGCTCACGCCCCAACATCGTGCAGCCCGCCTCCAGTGGTGTCGCGACAGGCGTGAATGGAGGGACGAATGGAGACGTGTCGTCTTCAGCGATGAGAGTCGCTTCTGCCTTGGTGCCAATGATGGTCGTATGCGTGTTTGGCGCCGTGCAGGTGAGCGCCACAATCAGGACTGCATACGACCGAGGCACACAGGGCCAACACCCGGCATCATGGTGTGGGGAGCGATCTCCTACACTGGCCGTACACCACTGGTGATCGTCGAGGGGACACTGAATAGTGCACGGTACATCCAAACCGTCATCGAACCCATCGTTCTACCATTCCTAGACCGGCAAGGGAACTTGCTGTTCCAACAGGACAATGCACGTCCGCATGTATCCCGTGCCACCCAACGTGCTCTAGAAGGTGTACGTCAATTACCCTGGCCAGCAAGATCTCCGGATCTGTCCCCCATTGAGCATGTTTGGGACTGGATGAAGCGTCGTCTCATGCGGTCTGCACGTCCAGCACGAACGCTGGTCCAACTGAGGCGCCAGGTGGAAATGGCATGGCAAGCCGTTCCACAGGACTACATCCAGCATCTCTACGATCGTCTCCATGGGAGAATAGCAGCCTGCATTGCTGCGAAAGGTGGATATATACTGTACTAGTGCCGACATTGTGCATGCTCTGTTGCCTGTGTCTATGTGCCTGTGGTTCTGTCAGTGTGATCATGTGATGTATCTGACCCCAGGAATGTGTCAATAAAGTTTCCCCTTCCTGGGACAATGAATTCACGGTGTTCTTATTTCAATTTCCAGGAGTGTATTTTTGTATTATGTAATGCACAATGACTGATGTTTTAAAAAGAAAATTCTAATTAATTGATTTTTATGCACTGATAACATTGGAACGGCTTCAAATGATAATGAAAGTCAAGCCGTTATTGTTCCTAACTTGGTTTTAAAAAACAAGCGTAGGTTTTAGTAGTTTCGGTAATTCTCTTTTTCTCCAGAACTATAATAAGTAGAATAAAAATCTGAAAATTTGACAGCATCATTCCATTAATAAGAAAAGACTGTGTACCAAATTTGAACAAAATCGGATAATAACTAATATGGATTATTGAGATTCGTAGAGGATATGAATCTTCGTATCGACGGAATGTTACGCTATGCAGTTGTCATGGCAGGCAGCGTCAGCAGTGCTGTGAGCAAAGTGAAAAAAAAAAGTACAGATAAACAAATGATTACAGTTTCAGAAAAAGTGCATGATTTATTCACGAGAAAGAGCTTCAGAAATTGAGCAAGTTAATAACGCGTTGGCCCATGACCTCTGGCCCTTATGCAAGCAGTTATTTGGCTCGGGATTGGTTGAGAGTGTTGCTAGATGTTCTCCTGAGAGACGTCGTGCCAAATTCTGATTGACTGGCGCCTTCGATGGTGAAGATGGTCAAAATTACGAAATGATTGGAGGGTCCTGCCCATAATGCTCTAATCGTTCTCAATTGGGGAGAGGTTCGGCGACCTCGTTGGCCGATGTGGGGTTTGGCTGGAGTGACCCACGTGTGACCTCAGAGCCCAGACGACAGGCATTATTTGTTCCAATGTAAGCCAAAAACTCCAGTTGGTTGTACCTTATTCCCTCAATGGCTGCTGGAAGAACTCTTCAACGTGTCGAGTGAGGTTCCCAGGTGTATACACTGGGTCCAACTGGTGTCCTTTCCTGTCCCTTGTTGCCATTTCGCTAATGGGTACCATCATTCGCCGTATAGAACTGCCGACGAATAATGAAACCCTACACTTCTGTGTTTGCCTCCTCCTGACACCAGACAAAACATGTTCCCCTAAACAGGTGAAGTGAGTGCCACTAGCTCAGTTCCAGTTTCAGTGAAAGACAGCAACTCAATCTTGCTGGTTAGAGAGATCAGTACGACACCCTGATTCCTCCCTGGTCCCCATCCACCAGTACAGGACGCCTAGATCTGCCACTGACACGCCGCTTGCAGTCAAGTGGACGACTAGCCACAGACCCTGTACTTTGTGCAGAGGAGACACGATCCACTGGAGAGAACAGTACCTGAGGTACGACTGGTACCGCTATCACAGGTACACGACTCTTCTGAGCTCTTCCAGCACACCGCTTCGCACAAGCTGGCAAGGTTTGACAGTAGTAGGACAATTTCAGCTGCTTGAGAACAGCAACCAGCTCATCCTGTGTTCGAGAACAGCATTCACAAGGAGCTGCATTTTGGATGGTGGTAATACAAGGTAATACAAGACAGTGAACAAACAACTTTAAACTAAGCCCGTTGATTATAACGCAACACAAAAACCTGTGGTAAAAATTACTAGTTTCCTAAAATGTTTTGAGGATAATTATAGTTTTTAGCAAATTCGAAAACAGGGTTAATTTACGACAAATGCAGATAATATAACGGGCTACTCCTCTTTAAAGGAAGATTATATGTAACACATTACGTTAGTTAGAATACCTGCTACAGTAACTAAATCGCAAACGCCGATGAGCTACAAATTGCTCACAGGAGAATGGCAGCTTCCGAAGATTCTCAAAAATGCACAGTAATTTGCGTTGCTTTACAGCGAAACTAAGGGGTGGTGTATTCTTTGACATAACTATGAACCACAAACGGTAATTTGCTACGAATAAATTACGGTACGTATCCAAAAAACACGTACCGGTAACTTACGAAAATATGGTTTTCTAAGCGTCCGAAAAATCTCAAAAATAAACTTTTTCTTGTGTAATTGTACTATGAAATTAGAGAACAATTTTTTGGACTAGGATATGTCTACCGTTCTCAAAAATTTTAAAAGAGCCCAATGAAGTTCAAGCCTATAATTGACGACAACAGTACGAATTTATCGCGGTATTCGCGAATGTTAGAAATTTCACAATATATATCACAATAAATGGGGCGAAATACCCTCAGACTCCAAGATGAATGTAATAATACCAATTCCAAAGAAAGCAAGTGCTGACAGTTGTGAAAATTACCGAACTAACAGTTGAATAAGCCACGGCTACAAAATACTAACACGAATTCTTTACAGACGAAAAGAAGAACTAGTAGAAGCCGACCTTGAAGAAGGTCAGTTTGGATTCCGTAGAAATGTTGGAACACGTGAGGCAATGCTGACCCTACGACTTATCTTAGAAAACATATTAAGGAAAATGGTTCAAATGGTTCTGAACAATTTGGGACTTAATTTCTGAGGTCATCAGTCCCCTAGAACTTAGAACTACTTAAACCTAGCTAACCTAAGGACATCACACATATCCATGCCCGAGGCAGGATTCGAACCTGCGACCGTAGCGATCGCGCGGTTCCAGACTGTAGCGCCTACAACCGCTCGGCTACAGCGGCAGGCAGATTAAGGAAAGGCAAACCTACGTTTCTAGCATTTATAGACTTAGAGAAAGCTTTTGACAATGTTGACTGGAACACTCTCTTTCAAATTCTGAAGGTGGCAGGGGTACATTACAGGGAGCGAAAGGCTATTTACAATTTGCACAGAAACCAGTTGGCAGTTATAAGAGTCGAGGGGCATGAAATGGAAGCAGTGGTTGGGAAGGGAGTGAGACAGGGTTGTAGCCTCTCTCCGACGTTATTCAATCTGTATACTGAGCAAGTAGTAAAGGAAACAAAAGAAAAATTTGGAGTAGGGATTAAAGTCCATGGAGCAGAAATAAAAACTCGGAGGTTTGCCGATTACTTTGTAATTCTGTCAGAGACAGCAAATGACTTGGAAGAGCAGTTGAACGGAATGGTCATTGTCTTGAAAGGAGGATATAAGTTGAACATCAAGAAAAGCAAGACGACGGCAATGGAATGTAGTCGAATTATATCAGCTGATACTGAGAGAATTACACTAGGAAATGAGACAAAGTAGTAGATGAGTTTTGCTATTTGGTACCTCTGAATCTGAGAATTACCACTCTGATTTTGTACCCTAAAATAGCGGCTGGAACGACAACACCTATATTTTAATACACACCACCCTCAGCCAGATAACGTTCCATTCAGCGAGTGGGAATTCCTCAGTGCCCTTGCATATTGTCCCGACACAGCCCCTGGGCCAGACTGCATCCATCACCGAATGATTAAACGTCTATCAGTGGATTACCAGCGTCACCTCCTTGCTGTGTTCAAACCTTTTTGGAGCGGTGGCGAATTCCCGTCACAATGTCATCGTTCCAGTGCTAAAACTCGTAACACCCCGCTAGATGTGGATAGCTATCGTCCTATTAGTCTTAGCAATGTTCTGTGAATATACTCGAACGTATAGTGAGCCAGAAGTTGTGTTGGCTCCTGGAATGTCACGGCCTTCTGTCTCCATCCCAGGTCGGTTTTCGACAAGGCTGCTCTGTTATGCCGGAGCCAAGGTAGCCCCTGAGGTGCGGCAATCCATATTACACCACAGAGGAAGGGGTTGCCTATGTCCAAGGCGTACCAAAAGCACCATGGTAAACACCAGCTATTTACATACAAGATAATGGAAACAGACATTCCGAGAGCTACTTCCTGCAGGGGGAGCTCGAGCCACGGCGTGCAGGAAGTATCACTACGCCGAAACCTAATTGGCTGGAGACAGCTATTTAGGGGCTAGAGCCAGCCCCAAAGTTCAGTTCACTCTGGATGCCGACCTCGTGGACTTCGACCGCTGAAGATCTCGTCTTCGTCTCTGAACTGGACTTTTAGTAGTGTGTGTGTGTGTGTGTGTGTGTGTGTGTGTGTGTGTGTGTGTGTGTTACCACGAACCTTTGTGGAACTTTCGTTTGCCTGATTTAGGAGACTTTTAATGGCATCATTATTGTTACCTTTCATTTGTTGTTCAGTCATCAACCACGTAAACTTACATAAATAAAAGTTGTGTTTGTGAAAAATTGCGAATTTTCAGTCCCAACTTGCTTCACCACTGACAACTTTGTACACCTGATGTCTGACATCCGAACGGTCCTTCCCCAACGTCATCACCTTATTGCCGTCTCTTTTACCTGACGAAAGCCTATGACACCACTTGGCGATACATCCTCGCCGCATTACACAAGGCCCACACTGGTTTCTGCGCTCCACATCTTTGGAGCTCGAGCAAGTGCTTCACACAGTTCTCCCCAAATCCGAGAGAATAGGGTCCCGCAGGGATCTGTACTGAGCTTCCCTTTCTTTTTAGCAGAAATTGATGGTCTCGCAGCAACTGTGGGGTCCTCAGTATCATTCTTCCTATATGATGACGACTTTTGCATTTCCTTTCGCTCATCTACTTTTGGTGTGGCTAAACGCCGACTGCAGGGAGCCATACGAAACGTGCAATAATGGGCCTCCACCCACGGCTTTCAGTTTTCAGCCGCCAAGACTTGCCTCATGTACTTCTATTGCTGTCGTATAATGCACAAAAATAAACAACTTTTCTTGATGATCATCTCCTTAATGTAGTGGACTCTTATCGGTTTTTAGGACTGTTTTTCGATGCCCACTTAATTTTGCTTCCCCATATTCATCAGCTTAAGCAAAAGTGCTGGCACCATCTTAACATTATTCGTTGCCTGAGTCACACCGACTGGGGTGCAGATCGTCCTACACAGTTACAACCGTACAGAGCACTTGTATAGTCCCGTCTTGACGATGGGAGTATGGTTCAGCATCGCCATCAGAATTGCGGATAATGGATCCTATACACCACTGTGTAGTTCGACTTGTGACGGGAGCTTTCCAAACGAGTCCTGAGAATAACCTACTCGTGGTTTAAATGGTTCAAATGGCTCTGAGCACTATGGGACTCAACATCTGAGGTCATCAGTCCCCTAGAACTTAGAACTACTTAAACCTAACTAACCTAAGGACATCACACACATCCATGCCCGAGGCAGGATTCGAACCTGCGACTGTAGCCCTACTCGTGGATGTTGGGGTTCTTCCATTGCATATCAGGCGATAACAACTGTTTGCCAATTATCCTGCACACATTCGCAGGTCACCTAGACGTCTGGATCGCTGTCTTCTTTTCCCTAACATGGCGATCCATCTCCCACGATAGTGGCTCAGATCGGGGTTACAATCGCAGTCCGTGTCCAGTCCCTCCTCACTGAACTCGAGTCTTTCCCTGTACTACCTCTCCATTGGGTCCACTCATGAACACCTCGATGGTGTATACCTCGGCCATAGCTTCGTTAGAAGTCCCGAGAAACTCAGTTTATCCTGTGGTCCTGCGCTGCCTGTTTACCTTTATTCTTGACCTGTCTCAGGGTTCACCGGTAGTTTACACTGTTGGCTCGATGGCTGATGCTCACGTTCGTCTCCCTTATGCTCACGCAGGACATACTGAACAGCACTCCTTGCCAGATGGTTGCAGTTTTTTCACTGTAGAGCTGGTAGCCATCTCTCGCGCTCTTGAGCGTATCCATTCCTGCACTGGGGAGTCCTTCTTCATTTGTAGCGACTCGTTGAGCGCCTTACAAGCTCTCGACCAGTGCTATCTCCGCCATCCTTGGGTAATGGCCATTCAAGAGTCCGTTTACGTCCTAGAACGAGGTGGTCAGTGTTCTTCGTGTGGTCCCCACGAAACGTCGGAATCCCGTTAAAAGAACTTGCCGACAGTCTATCCAATGAGGCTACTCATAAACCGATTCTGGAGATCGGCATACCGGAATCTGATCTTCGAACGGTATTAGGCCGCATAGTTTTTGGATTCTGGAATACAGAAAGGTGTTCCCCGACTTCGCCAAATAAGTTACGTATGGTAAAGGAGACGACGAATGTGTGGAGGTCCTCCATGCGAGCCTCTCGCGAGGACTCCATCGAGATTTTCGGCTCCGCATCGGCCACACTTGGCTGATCGACAGTCAGCTCCTACGTTGCGAGGACTCTGTCGTTCACGTTTGCCAGTGCTCCACATCTTGTGATCGTGCAAATTTGGCCGCCCTGATGCGGACTTTTAACCTTCCTGTTGCGCTCCCTTCTATTTTAGGTGACATGGGCTCAACGGCAAACATAGTTCTAGGTTTCATCCGTGTAGGGTGTTTTTATCATTCTTAACAGTGGGTACCTTGACCTCTTCTTTTCGCCCTTCCTCTACCTACATTTTAATTCTTCCTTGCTCCCTCTTCGTCTTTTCAATATCTTTGTTTCTCTTGTCTTGTGTTTTTAGGCTGGGGATTTTAATGTGTTGCAGATTGTCTGGCTCATCCTTCTGTATTCCTGCGGTCAGCCAGCCAAAGCTATCTGCTTTATTGTTTTTTCTACCGCTTGTTTCCTTTTAGTTAAAGTTGTCAATTTTGCTTGATGCTTCCGTTTTCTACTTCAACGTGGCTATACACGTAGTTTCACGCATTTTGTTCCTTCCCCGGATAACAGCCGTCAGGATTCTTTTGGGGAATGGTTTTAATCCGAGACCTGTGTGACTAAGGAAAAAGGGACTGATAACCTTGCGGTTTAATTCCTTTAATCTAAAACCAATCAACCGACCTAAACTTTTAACACAATCTCACTGTCTAATGTAGCTCTGTTCTGCGTTCTATTAACGAGAAGAGCATATAGCGCGAATTATAAATAACAACGTAGACGTCAAATGGGTGACGTGTGTACGAATGTCACCACAGTAAGAGAGGCTAGAATCAGCATTTCTAAGACGAAACTTCAGAAAATGATATAGGCATAATAACAAAAAATTATACTCGAGCTCATCGTAAAGATCTATTCAAAACATGGTGGCTTTTAACTACAGCATTTGAGTACATTTACCAGTCCGTTGTACAAATCAAAAATGGTCTTGTTCATTACTGCACAAAAGAACTGTATATGGCCGTAGAATAAGATGTAGACTGATCTCAAATTTACAAATAAAGAATAAACATAAAACTCAAGTCAGAATTTCTATTAAGGACTAAATCTTTATATTTTCTAAGGAGATTACTAAAACCAACCTTTGAAAATGTTGTTAAAAGTTCGTGTGAATGTAAGTGAAAGATTCCCTAGATAACAGAGTAGGGGTATAGTAAAAAATGTAATATAAGGAAACAGTAATGAAACGTCTCTGCGTCTTCAGACACCAGTGGCGCAGCATATTGCTTCTCTTTCGGTTTTTTTCTTTTCTGGTAAATGAGGCCATAGCAAACTACGTAAGCCCATCCTTGTGAACAAACCAAGTAAGTACGTAAATCTTAGTCAGTCCGTGGTACCAATATGTTCCAAAAAACGGCGCATGAAAATGCGATTTTTCGTGCGATCATATCTCGGGTTTCCTTCATCACAGAGACAAGGCATCAATTATTTTGGGTAGCCTTTAGTATACCGACTATTTGTGTACCTATCGGAAGATCCGGCACATCCAGAGTCAAAATTTAAGTATTACACTCTCTCTCCGGCCCAGGCAAAGTGAGGAAATTGTTTATTTTTATTTTTTTTTTATTAGATGTTCTCTAGAGTGGGTCATAGCTTATAAAAGCATTATTTTTTTTTTCATTGACGGTTCCTGAGAAAACCTCGAAAAACCATGATTTTGAGTGTCAAAGTACCAGATGTGTAGTTCGCCACGTCTATGATTTCTGTGCTTGGCAAATTTTCGAAATTTTTACCATACGTTTAAGACGATGTTCTCGGATAACCTCGAAGCTATTTTAGTTATTTATATCCATTACCGAGATCAATAGGTTCAAAGTTATCGTGCTTATGCACGTAATGTCCAGTACGAGGCGTAAATGTAGTTTCACCTGGCGTAGTGAAAACAGGGAAGGGTTCTGGCGTTATCGTAAGGAACTATCACCAGACCATCCTTTTGGTCGCCAATTTTTCTCTAATCAAACTTTATGATGCGCTGTCTCTGTACAACGGGCGCTTCACTCCTGTGAAGGTTGAGCCGGCCGCGGTGGTCTCGTGGTTCTAGGCGCTCAGTCCGGAACTGCGCGACTGCTACGGTCGCAGCTTCGAATCCTGCCTCGGGCATGGATGTGTGTGTTGTCCTTAGGTTAGTTAGGTTTAAGTAGTTCTAAGTTCTAGGGGACTGATGACCACAGATGTTAAGTCCCATAGTGCTCAGAGCCATTTGAACCATTTGAACCTGTGAAGGTTGTCTCGATCTGGAAATTATTCGATGCTGTCAGCCGTCGGCGTAAGCATCTTACAAAGAATTATTCCGTCATACGAAATTCTTTGTACATGCAAAGGAAACACAGCATGGTAGACGTCAAAAAAAAAATTACACTTTTATGTAAAGTAGTGTAAAGCGAAGTTGCGTTGGGTGGGAGAACATTTTGTTTTAACATTATGTTTTACATATTTGTTATTTATATGTGTCAAAATATGTAACTGGGGCGAATTGTATAAATGAAACAATGGAAGCTCCACGTTGGAATATCAACAATGTAAGGAAAGATAGATTGCTACTTACCGTTAAGTTTCAGACAGGCACACTTAAAAGACACTTACAAATTAGTTTTTGGCCACAGCCTTCATCATAAAAAGAAAGAAACACACAGCATTCATTCACAGAAGCAAGCAGACCCCACTCACAAATGACCACCAGGCCTGGCAGCTCGGACCAGAATGCATTCTGGAAGGAGAAAGGGACCTGGATGGAGATAATAGCAGTGGAAGCAAAACCAACAGTAGAAATGAAAAAGAGAGATGGGTGGAGACCACAAATGGGTTTGAGGAGTATCGAGCCCCCTGTCGGCGAAATTTAAAATAAAAAAATTACCCATTTCCCACATCCCCTATACCCATACGTTATAATTTCCCGGTCTAGGGGGTCAAAACCCCGAGCAAACCATCCCCAACGTCATGTGGAGAGGAAGCAATGCTGTCTGAAGAGAAAGACAGCAGACTGTAAGCGAGAAAGAAAGAGACAGTGGCAATGAGAGAGAAAAATGGTGGGGCAAAGACGATGCCAATGGGAAAGAGAGACTTTGAAGGTGGCAGAGAAGGAGACAGGGATAAGGAATACTGAAAGAAAGTGATTAAGACAGTGACAGTGGGAGAGACAGACAGGAGAAAGTGCCAATGGGAGGAATAGGAGACAATGGGAAAGATACATAATTACATGGACAGTTACAGCGCTTCGCTACAAAGATAGTCTGGGTAAAAGGATTAAAAATATTCTGTGATGAAAGAGCGCGATCACATCCCCATGCGGAGTGAGGAATGAGGCAGGTGGTTCCCGACTTTTCAGTCAGATTCATTTATAGAGGGGCATATTCGCCTTTTTTGTGCTCCGAGAGAAACATTTCTTAGCTAGTTGTCTGTGTACTTGACAGGAGACACTAGTGCACTAGCCTGTAATGGGAATAACAAACTTCAGGAACACATACCAATAACATTAAGTATCTATCCACTACCGCAGAAAAGCAGTTCGAGCACTGACACATATGTGAACTAAATGCAGGTTAAGGAAGGCAGTGGTAATTTAATGGAGCTTTGTTCATCAACGACCTTCCCCTGTTCTGACTCAGCGAGGGACTGGGCAGCGGGGAGCCCCCTATCTACGTGCTGTGGTTGCAGGGAAATCCCTCATACATAATACTCTAGCGTGCACACGACAGCTCACATCAATGAAGGCAGTCCGTGCTCTTTGCAATAGTCGCCAGACGTTTGTGTCAATGTCTGTTAGTCTCTGTGCCTCATGCGAAAGCCAATTGCTTATTAAAGCTGGTACATCGTCATCATAGTCTATTATTACGAAATGGTTCCCTTCAGCAAGTTTACACCTACTTTTTCTGTCACAATTTGACCTCTTCCGTGACACTTCTTTTAAAAAAAGGCGAATATCGTGCCGTGTCTATGCATCTCGATATCGGTGTTCTTGTCACTCCAGCATGACTTGCAAGGATGTAATGAGGCGGCGCATCAATCATGACGTCTAATACAAGCCACGGCTGATAGCATGGTAGTGGTGTACCCATTATTACATACGTGTCGCTCCATATAACCTATACCGGCTTCCTCACTGGAAAACTGTAAGTTTTTATGAGATGTATTGATAGTTCACTACACGGCAATAAGTTTATTGTAACGATTGACAGCTAGACTTAGTGCAGTGTCCCGTCTTGGCAGAGCGCCTCCCCAAATGCGCGGAACTTGATCTGGCGATGACAAGACAAATGACTACAAGCAGCACGCGACTTCTGGCTGAACCAATGCAAACAAAACTGACCTATCGCCCATTGGTATGACGGACACGCATAGCTTGTCACGTCCTTGTCGACTTAGTATAGCGTGATCCAATTCCTAACGCCGCGTCACCTTCGAGCCAGACATAGCGGGAAATTTTCTATCTTCCTCTGCACAAGTCTGAACTGTGAATTTACTTTCAAAATCTTTTCTCAAATAATTTAGGTTGTTTACTAGCGATTCATCAAGAACATTAACACATTTAAGCGTGGAAGTAGTTGACAGGGAGTAACTGATGAAACTGAAATTACCTTTAACAAATGGGAATTTTATACATAAAAGCCTTTTCAAAAACAGATTTAAAATTTATAAGCAGAAAAGCACCCTCGAAATATCAAGTTGCAATTTTATTTAGAGGCAGAAAGAACAATATTGACAGTATGAGCCTTTGGGCTGAGAAGCTTGCCGCTCCCTTTCAACACGGCCGTAGTCACGACCGCTCACAACAACCTCTGAAATACTACACTGGTGCAAATCTGCAACACACCAGATTACTTTAAACTAAAAATTTTAACAACTCACACAAACACATAAACTATGCACCCTGTGGTGTCACCGCCAGACACCACACTTGCTAGGTGGTAGCTTCAATCGGCCGCGGTCCATTAGTACATGTCGGACCCGCGTGTCGCCACTGTGTGATCGCAGACCGAGCGCCACCACAAGGCAGGTCTCGAGATACGGAATAGCACTCGCCCCAGTTGTACGGACGACATTGCTAGCGACTGCACTGACGAAGCCTTTCTCTCATTTGCCGAGAGACCGTTAGAATAGCCTTCAGCTAAGTCCATGGCTACGACCTAGCAAGGCGCCATTAGCTTTACACAGCAATTGATAATTATCGTCTAAAGCATGTCTCAACAAGAACGATGTATACAACAAGGATGGATTAAAGTTAAGTATTCCCAAAGCAACGTACTTTTCTTTATTGCATTCACTGAGCGTCCTGTTTCAGACTTCAAGATATTCTGCGGGAGCTTATAGCGTGCATATCGGCCCCCTCAAAATAACGCTGTGTCGGCACTTCTGTCGACACATCACACCCCGTAAGAGGGATGGAAATGGTGCAAAACAGTCACACTAAGAAATTATTTGCCACCGAAAGTGCATTTTGTTTTTAAAAGGACTCTTATGATGGAAAGGTGGCAACTTTATAAAAATGACTATTTAAATAAAACCCATGAAATTCAGACATACATGCTCTACGTTACACATATACCGCCTCGCAAGATGATAGGCAAGACAAAAACATATTTCAGGAATTCGGCCTTTACATCTTAATTCTATAAATTCGTTAACACCGAATCCGACAAACATGACAGAGGTAGCTATTAACGTACGGCAGACCGACAGACAGACAGACTGACACTAACTGCCTAACAAATGCGGACGAGACAGGGTAGCAAGCTGGGGACGAGAGACTGACCCAGAAAACAAGTAGAATTTATCAAGTAACTGAAACAACATATCACCAGTCACTTAACTTCTAAAAGACTGCGATTTCTGGCGAAGACCTGGCGCAGTAGCCCAAAATGCTCTCCCGAACCGTTCGCTGCCAGCCGCTGCAACGGACGCAGGAAGGCGCGCCGATCTCCCGCCTCACGGCGTCGCAGCTCGCGCCGGCCAGACCGACGTCGTGGGCTGGCTCCTGTTGCTCTCGTGTCGGCCGCGAAGCCGCTACGTCTCGCTATACGGCGCGGCCACTGGACTCATGTGGCGACCTCACATGCTCCGATGCTCAAGGCGGAAAAGTCATCTTGTGTCTCAGTGCGCGACCGACCAACCGATCGATGCAACCGCCAATGACCATTGACTGAACAAACTCGAGCAGACTGGCGGCCTAACACATACTAGCACTACGGACGACAGACAGACACTAACTGCCCCACACTGACCCGGCTGACCAACTGACCAGACTCGCCGAGACATACCGACTGACCCCCTGCCGAGCTCGCAGCGCCCCTTGAATGCACGTGAACAGGCAACCTTTCCCCTTTCCCACCAGAGGTAGATACCAAAGCTGCGATAGCCACAGCGGCGCCACCGCCAGTAACGGAGGGCGACTGCTTTACACTACGCGCTGCGGCGCGCTCTTCAAAACAGCAAACTTTACCACGGCTCAATGCCGAAACATAGACTATATGTAGAGCACAGGACAAGAAATCATAAATTCTACAATGAGTAACACAATATGAGCAAGTGCGTAACGGGTCTGAAACGCAATAAAGCAGTGGTTTTACGTGACATGACCTGAACTTGATAGGTTCCCAGAGGTAACAGGCCGCGTAATTCCCATAAATTATGCACCGTCCTTTCTGGTCGCGAATCTGGCGCCCTATAGTGTCCCATAGAGTTCACCTCAGACGAGTATGGTGGCCAACACGTCAACGTTTTTTCCCAGTCACGTACTGCGTCAGATTCTGGATTGGTGACACAGGTAACCATCCCACGGGAAGGCGCCACCACGCAGTCCAGCTGTTATGGTGCCTTTGATTCATACCACAGGTCCCATGGAAGCCCAGGTGATAGTCCCCACTATAACACTACTCCGCCGGCCTGTGTCCGTGGGGCGGTGCATGCTTCGATCAACCATTCATCTGACGACGGCATATCCGGGAACGACTATGTACTTGGTGCAACAAGAAAGGTGATTCATCCGACAAGGTGACACGTTTCCATTGAACCAGGATCTAATACCGACGGTCACGTGGCCATTGTAACGTAATTGGTGATGTCGTTGGGTCAACATGGGAATACGTAACCGTTGTCTGGTGCGAGGCTCCACGTTCAGCACTGTATGCTGAGCGGCGTGCTCCGAAATTCTTGTACTTGCATCAGCACTGTACTCTGTCGTCACATCTGCCACAGTTTGCCGCCCATCCTGCTCTATAGACCGGCAACGCCTCCCACCAGCCACCTGCACTTGATGAGGCATGGACGTCCAACACGTGGTCGTTCGCTCGTGCTTAAACCGTCCTTGAACCGATTTGCACTGATGTTCACGACAGGTACACGCGAACAGCTGACCGGCTTCGCTTTTTCCGAGATTCTCGTTCCGAGACGCCGCACCGTAACAAACAACCATTTGTAAAAGTCGCTCACAAGATCGGACAAAAATACCCAAACACCGCGAGAAATGCATGTCTGAACATACATGTACACTATGTGATCAACAGTATCCGGACACCTAGCTGAAAATGACTTACAAGTTCATGGCGCCCTCCATCTGTAATGCTGGAGTTCAGTATAGTGTTGGCCCACCCTTAGCCTTGACCGAGCGAGGTGGCGCAGTGGTTAAATACTGGACTCGCATTCGGGAGGACGACGGTTCAATCCCGCGTCCGGCCATCCTGATTTAGGTTTTCCGTGATTTCCCTAAATCACTCCAGGCAAATACCGGGATGGTTCCTCTGAAAGGGCACGGCCGACTTCGTTCCCTATCCTTCACTAATCCGATGAGACCGATGACCACGCTGTCTGGTCTCCTTCCCCAAACAACCAACCAACCTTAGCCTTGATAACTGCTTCCACTCTCGCAGGCAAACGTTCAATCAGGTGCTGGAAGTTTTCTTGAGGAATGGCAGCCCATTCTTCACGGAGTGCTGCACTGAGAAGAGGTATCGATGTCGCTCAGTGAGGCTTCACACTAAGTCGGCGTTCCAGAACATCACAAAGGTGTTGTATACGATTCAGGTCAGGACTCTGTGCAGGCCAGTACATTACAGGGATGTTATTGTCGTGTAACCACTCTGCCACAGGCCGTGCATTATGAACAGGTGCTCGATCGTGTTGAAAGATGCGATCGCCATCCCCGAATTGCTCTTCAACAGTGGGAAGCAAGAAGGTGCTTAAAACATCAATGTAGGCCTGTGCTGTAATAGTGCCACGCAAAACAACAAGGGGTGTAAGCCCTCTCCATGAAAAACACTACCACACCATAACATCACCGCCTCCGAATTTTACTGTTGGCACTACACACGCTGGCACATGAGGTTCACCGGGCATTCGCCATACCTGCACCCTGCCATCGCATCGCCACATTGTGTACCGTGATTCGTCACTCCACACAACGTTCTTCCACTGTTCAATTGTCCAATGTTTACGCTCCTTAGACCAAGCGAGGCATCGTTTGGCATTTACTCACGTGATGTGTGGCTTATGAGCAATCGCTGGACCATGAAATCCAACTTTTGTCAGCTCTCGACTAACTGTCATAGTACTTGCAATCTGGAATTCCTGTGTGATTGTCTGGATAGAAGTTTGCCTATTACACATTACGACCCTCTTCTACTGTCGGCCGTTCTGTCAGTGGGCTGTTCACTTTTGTGCTGAACAAGTCCCTTCACGTTTCCACTTCACTATGACATCCTAAACAATGGACCTAGGGCTGCTTAGGAGTGCGGAAATCTGGCGTACAGACGTGTGACACAAGTGACACTCAATCACCTGACCACGTTCGAAGTCCGTGAGTTGCGTGGAGAGCCGCATTCTGCTCTCTCACGATGTTTAATGACTACTGATGTCGCTGATTTGGAGTACCTGGCAGTAGGTGGCAGCACAATGCACATAATACGAAAAATATATGTTTTTGGGGGTGTCCGGATACTTTTGATCACATAGTATAGATGTTAGCCAAGCCTGCACGTTGCACTGTTGTATTTGATCACTTACGGCACCTGTTCAATACCCTCAATATGTTGCAAGTGTCATCGTGGTCAGAAGAGTGTTGTGTGTGGTTATGAGCCCATTATATTGGAGGTAGGTGAGTTCGAACATGGGAAAATTGCTGGTGCTTGTATGGTGGGTGCTTTCGTAACCGAGATTTCCGAACTGTCTGGGGTTTCAAGAAGCACCGTGTACAGTCAAAGCGGAGAAATATCATCCGCCAAGTAACAACAAAAAAGTTTGTTCTGAGTGCTCGTGACAGTCGATCACTGAAGAGGACTGTGACGAAAAATAAGAGGTCGACAAATGCAAATTGTCAGTGCAGAACTGAATGTCGCAGTCCCGCACCATGTCAGCACCGAAACAACAGGAAAGGATCTCCATAAGCAGGAAATTTCAGGGCCAGCTGGAATTCCAAAACCACTCATCAGTGATGCAATTGCCGTAACATGAAGACGTGAGATCTGTACTGTGGTGGAGTGAAACAACGTCATTTGTTCGAATGAGTCATGTTTACACTGCTTCAAACTTCTGGTCAACGACGAGTGAAACATGACTGGGGCTCGATGACGATTTTGGCAGCAATGTCGTGGTATTCTATGGGCCTGACGGTTACTTTCCAAGATCGCATTATTGCCAAGGATTGTCTCACCATCTGGCTGATCAGAGTTATGCCGTGGTCTAATGTTTGTCCCCCAATGGCGATGCTGTGTCCCAAGCTGACAGAGCCCCCGTTCACAGAGCTCCCGTCGTCTACAACTTGTTTCGTGAGCAGAAGGATGAACTGTCGCACCTCCACTGGCCAACACACTCACCAGATGTCAATGCTATTGAGACTTTGTCTTCTACTTTGGAGAAAGGGTGCGTTGAAAAATGGTTCAAATGGCTCTGAGCACTATGGGACTTAACTTCTGAGGTCATCAGTCCCCTAGAACTTAGAACTACTTAAACCTAACTAACCTAAGAACATCACACACATCGATGCCCGAGGCAGGATTCGAACCTGCGACCGTAGCGGTCGCGTGGTTCCAGACTGTAGTGCCTAGAATCGCTCGGTCACTGCGGTTGGCAAAGGGTGCGTGATCGCTATCGACCTCCATCGATACATGAAGTTGCTACCATTTTGCTGGAAGAATGGTATATGATTCCCTTGAAAACGATCTTTGTCCACTCCTAGACGACTGGAAGCTGTTTTGAATTCCAACGGCATTCGTACACCGTGTATGCATCGTAATGTGTTAGTTTATGCATGGCAAACTGTTTTTGTTGTTTCTATACTTCTGCCCACCCCCTGTATTTCAGTGTATTTCCGTATTTGTGACCCATATTGTTCCTAGAATGACCGTCCATTAGGCTCTGGTCCGTTTATATACCGAGGTGACAAAAGTCTTGGGATAGCGATATGCACATATACAGATGGCGGTTGTGTCGCATAGACGAGGCATAAAAAGACGATGAATTGGCGGCGTGTACACAGGTGATTCATACGAGAATGTTTCCGGTGTGATTATGCCCGCACGACGGGAGTCCTCAGACTTTGAACGCCGAATGGTATTTGGAGCTACACGCAAGGCACATTCCATTTCGGAAATCGTTAGAGAACTGAAAATTCCGAGATTCATAGTATCAAGAGTGCGTCCAGAATAACACCATTGACAACACAGTGGTCAAAGGACTTCACTTAGCGACGGAGAGCAGCCCCGTTTGCATAGGGCTGTCAGTGCTAACAGACAGGCAACAGTGTGTGAAATAACCGCAGAAATCAGTGTGGGACGTACGGTGAACATGTGCGTTAGGACAGTGCGGCGAAATTTGACGTTAATGGGTCACGGCAGCAAACGACCGACGTGAGTGCCTTTGCTAACAGCACGAGACGTCCTGGGCTCGTGACCATATCGGGTGGACCCTTGACCACTGTAAAACCGTGGGCTGGTCAGATGAGTCCCGATTTCAGATGGTAAGAGCCGATTGTAGGGTTCGAGTGTGGCGCAGACCCCACGAAGCCAGGCTGTCAACAAGGCATTGTGCAGGCTTGTGGTGGTTCCATAATTGTGTGGGCTGCGATTACATGGTTCTGTGGTCCAACTGAACGATCACTGACAGGAAATGGTTACATTCGGGTACCTGAGGACCGTTTGGAACCAAACAACGATGGAATTTTTATGGATGACAGTTTGTCATGTCATGGGCCAGAATTGTTTGAGATTGGTTTAAAGAACATGCTGGTCAATCCGAGTTAGTGGTTTGGCCATGCAGATCGCCCTACATGAATCCCGTGGAATATTTACGGGACATAATCGGGAGCTCAGTTCGTGCACAAAATCTAGCACCGGTAACTCTTTCGCTATTATGGATGACTCTAGAAGCAGCATTACTCTGTGTTTGTTTCTACAGGGGACTTCCAACGACTTGTTGAGTCCAGGCCACATCCGGCTGCTGCACTATGCCAGGCAAAAGGAGCTTCGATACGGTACTAGGAGGTGTTCCACGACTTCTGTCTCCTCAGTGTATACTTCCGTTGCCGCGTCCCATGCCAGCACAAGACATATAGTCGCACAGTGGGCAGTGGTATGTTTCGCCTCTTCAGCGTACCTGGAAACTGTATTTTTTAAATAAAATGTTATGGTGTAATAAAGAGGAAATTAAATTTGTAAAAAAGCATATGTTAGTTTGGTATAATATTCTGAACTGTTATGTACGACGGTGAGTCAAATAGAAACCTTAAATTTGTAGTAACAAATCGAAATTTTGCGCCGTTATCCTGTAAGTTGGTAAGCGTGCTACAAACTGCGTGCAGAATGGCCTGTGGGTGTCAGCATAGTGCAGATGCACACATACCGTCGCAGTATCAGTATAAAGATAGCCGCCCCACTTGCGACTTGCACCAGGGAAGAACAGCGTTCTGTTATTCGGTTTTTGGGAAGTGTGAAACCTACCGAAATTAATCGAAGAATGAAGGTTCAGTACGGTGATGCATGTTTGTCACAGCAGCAAGTCTACGAATGGAGTAGGAAATTCGCAAATGGTGTGACTTCAGTGGAAGATGCTCCTCGTCCAGGTCAGGCACAACGAGTTGTGACTCCACAGAACATTGCAGCAGTTGAAGCCATAGTGAAGGAAAACCGCCGAGTGACACTGAATGACATTGCAGCATGTTTACAGATTAGTCGTGGGTCAGCACACCACACTGTGCATGACGCGCTCCAGTTTCACAAAATGCCTGCAAGATGGGTGCCACGGCAGCTGACTCCGGAAATGAGAGAACGACGTGTTGGTGCTTGTGAAGATCTTCTTCGGCGCTTTGAACGAGAAGGTGATGGCTTCCTTGCAAGAAGCCTGGGTTCATTTCCTCCAACTGGAAACGAAGACAGCGAGCATGGAATGCCGCCATTCCTTATCAGCAAAACCAAAGAAGCTTCTAACAGAACCATCAGTATGGAAGGTTATGGTTACTCTCTCTTGGGACGAAAAAGGCGTAATTTTGGAGCATTACATGCCTAGAGGGACCACTGACACCAGTGCATCATACACAGATCGCCTAAAAAATCATCTGCGGCCTGCAATCAAATAAAAGGGACGTGGATTGCTGTGAGCAGGTGTCCTTTTGCAACATGACAATGCAAGGCCCCACACTGCCCGTAGAACAGTCGTAACAATCACAGACCTGCATTTTGAGTGTCTTCCTCATCCACCATACCCATCAGACCTTGCCCCAAGTGATTTCCATATGTTTGGACCACTCAGTGACGCAATGGGAGGAAAGAAGTTCCGTTCTGATGAAGAGGTACGCCACACGGGGCGTGAGTGGTTGCGCGAACTACCAAAAGAATTTTTTTCTAAAGGAATTTATGCTCTTTGTAAGCCCTGGAGGACTTGCATTGAGCGTAGAGGAGATTATGTTGAAAAGTGATACAGCTTTGTACCACTTCTGCACAATAAATAATATTTAAAAAAATATTTAAGGTTTTCATTTGACTCACCCTCGTATGTACACAGATATTTTCAGTCATACTGGTGAAGTATAACACTAAGGTTATACTGATACAGATCTAGTCAGAAGTAATAATAAAAAAATCAGAATCTTCTCCAAAATAACAGATGATTTTTGCTGCGAGTCAGTCAGTATCTCTGGAAGTGTGTACCACTCATTAAAAGAAATGCTCTTAAAATTGCTAGTGTTACCAGCTGAACATTTTACCATAGAACACATGAAGAGGAGGAAAATCCCGCATTTCGGAAACAGGAGCATATTGGAGACAGTTCAGGTAATCAAGTAAGACTACTGCGGGCAGTAATCCAGTTGCAGACACACAGAGTGGTTCTTCTTGTTTTATGTCAAAAACGCCTTCTTGCCCTAGCATTAGAGAGTTCTGATTGAGATGCTACGTTTGTCACTGCGCCGGCTGCTGCTGTTAAGTAACTCGGCAGCGACGTGCACCAGTATCTGCCTGCCGGCCGCGTGCGGAAGGGGACCCATGGGCAGCTCCTGCGTGAAGTGGCGCTGATCATCAGCTGCGCGGGCTCTAACCACGGCGCAAACGCCGCAATTAGCGCCTCTCTCAGCGGCGTCACTTCTGAACCCGTGATGCCACCACAACGATAATGGCTGCCGGTTTCTCAGAAAAGCAATTGTGGTTACCCCACCAGCCACAACTCCGTCATGTGCCGTTTTCATCCTCGTTTTTGCTGTCTATCAAATAAGGTGTTGTGTTTTCAATGCGATTACTTTGGTGTTATTGGACAGAAAGGCTGAACATACCAGGGGTGTTCGACAAGTAGTGCAACACATTTTTTTCTCAACCAATTGAGGTTGAAAAAATGCGGAATTTGTTGTGCGACATCGTCGAATATTCCCTCTACAGTGCCTGCTGCTTCATAAAGTTCCGACAGGTGGCGGCTCTGTTCCGATAGGTGGCGGCTCTATACGGAGCCTTCAAAATGGCGTCTGTAACGGGAGTGCGTTCCAGGCGGAGGGCTGTCACTGAGTTTCCTTTGCCGGAGAACCAGAGCATCGCAAATATTCACAGACGCTTGCACTGGCAGTGAACAAAAACTCGGTGCGTCGTTGGGCGAGACTTCTAACATCAACGCAACGAGGTCCGATCTCCCCCGTGCCGGCCGGCGCCAGGCAGCTGTGACTTCTGCAATGTTAGAACGCGCGGACACTCTCATTCGAGGTGATCCAATCAATCAACACGCTGCTCAACTGGGCGTCTCTGTTGCTAGTGCTGACACAGTCGTCCACCAGTGGTGGAACTCAAAAGTTTCTGCCCGCTGGGTTCCTCGCTGCCTAACATCTACATCTACATCATCTACATTTATACTCCGCAAGCCAGTCAACGGTGTGTGGCGGAGGGCACTTTACGTACCACTGTTATTACCTCCCTTTCCTGTTCCAGTCGCGTATGGTTCACGGGAAGAACGACTGCCGGAAAGTCTCCGTGCGCGCTCGAATCTCTCTAATTTTACATTCGTGATCTCCTCGGGAGGTATGAGTAGGGGGAACCAATATGTTCGATACCTCATCCAGAAACGCACGCTTTCGAAACGTGGACAGCAAGCTATACTGCGATGCAGAGCGCCTTCCTTGCAGAGTCTGCCACTTGAGTTTGCTAATTATCTCTGTAACGCTACGAAATAACCCTGTGACGAAACGCGCCGCTCTTCTTTGGATTTTCTCTATCTTCTCTGTCAACCCGAACTCGTACGGAATCCACACTGATGAGCAATACTCAAGTATAGGTCGAACGAGTGTTTTGTAAGCCACCTCCTTTGTTGATGGATTACATTTTCGAAGGACTCTCCCAATGAATCTCAACCTGATACCCGCCTTACCAACAATTAATTTTATATGATCATTCCACTTGAAATCGTTCCATACGCATCAAGATATTTTACAGAAGTAACTGCTACCAGTGTTTGTTCCGGTATCATATAATCATACAATAAAGGATCCTTCTTTCTATGTATTCGCAATACATTACATTTGTCTTTGTTAAGGGTCAGTTGCCACTCCCTCCACAGAGGCTCATAAAGAGCAACGAAGGACCATCTATGCGGAATTCTTTGCGCTGATCGTAAGTATGACCGTAATAATTGTCTGCCAATATCGTCACAAGGGATGAAACATGCGTCCATCACTTCCAAACCGGAAACAAAACGGCAGTCCACAGAGTGGCATCACACCACCTCTCCTACAAAGGAAAAGTCCAGAGCCGCACCCTCAGCCACTTCTGGGTCTCTGAAGCGGTTGCTTTGTTTGATGTCCTCCCTCATGGTCAACTCTCAAGTGTACTGTGCTATTCTCAGGAAGTTGCAGAAACGACTCCAGCGTGTTCGTCGTCACAAAAATGTGAACGAAGTTGTCCTTCTCCATGGCAACGCAAGGCCTCACATGTCTGCACACCCGAGAGGAGCTCACAAAACTTCAGTGGATTCTTCTTCTTCGTCATCCACACGCTACACACCGGATCTCGCACCGTCTGATTTCCATCTGTTTGGCCCAAAGAAGGATGCACTTTGCGGGAACCAGTACGTGGACTGTGGAGAGGCTACTGAGGCAGCAAGACGTTGGCTCAGACGTCGACCAGTAGAGTGATACCTCACGGGCATACAGGTCCTCTCAAGAAGGTGGCGTAATTCCGTCTCATTGAACGGAGTTTATGTTGAAAAATACGGTTTTGTAGCCAAAATAGAGGGCAATCCTGAATAAAAAAATACCTGATTCAGAAAAACAAGTGTTGCATTACTTATTGAACGCCCCTCGCACACGCTACTCCACGTGTAGATATGCTATTGTTTTATACAGCGAATGAGTATAAAATAGCTACTCTGCACACATCACAGATACACTTGACGAGCAGTGCAGGCTGATACTAGACATAAGCTTATCTCACTGCGCCATGGACGACCGCAGTTGATTGCACACAGTCATTACCTTGCAGTTTTTCAAACTGTGACTCGGCCAGATGTGAAAGGCAGGCAGAATCCTATAAAGATTTGTTTGACTTCACACACCTTCACAAGCCTGGACTAGCAACCTCGGCAACTATTTTTTCTAAGTCCTCCTGGATCCCCTTCTTCCCAGTTAACATTCCTTACGCTAACCAATTACACTTCGTCTTCACTTCGGGCTCTGCGCCACAGTTATCAGATTGACGGCAGTTTCAACCTTTATTCTAGATTATAGTTTTAGACTGCTGCTGGCAATTAGAAACGGCATTTAAAAAAAAAGGACTTTATTTTGTGAAACGTTGCATCATATACGTTCAGTAGGGAAACTGTCAGAAGTTTTCTGCCACAGACAATGAGGCATGGCCCCAGAGAATACTTGTCGCGCTGAGAGTAACACCGGTCATACATGAAGCGGCAGACTTTCCAAGCCATACTCATGCGCTGGAAAGTGAACGAATATTACATATATTGCTATTAATTATTAAAGACAGTTCCAGTAACCGAGCTGCCATGAAATTTTGTCTAACCTTTTGTAAAGATTTCAATTTCTTATGTTAAGCAATTTTTAATACACTAAAAGTTAACCAAAAATATTGAATTCATGATTTTGTATGACATGTTAATATCTTTTATGTAGAAGACAGTGAAGAATATTAACTGTATACCAAATGTCTAAATAACGGAGGAAACAGTATTTTGATGGAAACAGTAAATAATTTCACCTACAGACTGCTTTCATTATTTCTATTGGAAGGCGTTATTCTTATGTTTTCTTGCATGAGTGGATGAGGTAATGAATGCGCAATATATTTAAAGTATAAATGATTGATATTGTACATAACTGTGAGTGAGTGTGAGAATCGGATTGTCCTGCCCTGATGCGGAGTCTCATACATGAGAGAAAGTCCTAATTGCAAAAAAGTTAGTTTTCGAAGTTGTGTAACTTTCCTTCGCACCAAACTTCCTGGCTGATTAAAACTGTGTGCTGGACCGAGACTCAAACTTGGGACCTTTGCCTTTCGAGGGCAAGTCCCCGCAATATCCCTTCTTCCAGGAGTGGTAGTTCTGCAAGACATGCAGAAGAACTTTAGTGAAGTTTGGAAGGTAGCAGACGAGGTACTGACGGAATTAAAGCTGGGAGCACGGGTCGATTAGCTACCCTCTGTAAAAAAAAAAAAAAAAAAAAAAAAAAAAAAAAAAAAAAAAAAAAACTGATGACTGGATCAACAAAGAACCTAAACGGGTGTCGTCGGACGTCCGCCCCGAACAAATTCAACGAACAATATGGAACAAAATGAGATAAAAAAAGTCGGTAGAGAACTTTTACACCAAAGCCAGAGGTCCCGAGTTCTAGTCCCGGTCCGGCACACAGTTTTAATCAGCCACCAAGTTCCATATCAGCGCACACTCCACTGCTGGGTGAAAATTTCATTCCTTCGTTCAGAGGATTAAAAATACAGTTAATTTGTTTCATTCACATTCTGGGAATGTGTTGTTTTATAATTTTATGTTATTGTTTGATTTTGAGAATGAAAATTGGTCCGAAGAAGGAGAGTACCGGGTTATGCGGTTCAAAATACGGAGTTGATATGCTGCTGTCTTATTGAGCCAATCAGGGATGACGCATTGCACGCGCTTTGGTTCTGGGACAGGATTTCGCGCATGAGCTGAGAAAAATCCGTTGTCAGGTCTTGTCATGCGAGGTCGCGTAACCTGAAGTTCCAGGCCGAGCAGCCCAGAAGTGAATGAAATGGTCGTACGTAACGTGGTGAATAAAAGTAGTAACTTGAAAAACAATGTTGCAGGTTCTCTTGGCGCCACCTTAATATAAAAACGATGTCAGATGAATAGCAAAAATGACGACAGTAATTTTTTGCTTCAGTTTAAAGTACCGCCAATTAATTCACTTACCCGCTGCAGGACGCGAAAGAGATTGCGTATGTAGTTCCAAAAACTAGTAAATAAAATTCTTCATTCATGTACGAAAGTATTCACTCTTCACCAGTACCTGTCTAAAATATCATGTATGTACTTCTTATGACTTCTCCCCTTTGTAGAAATAAAAATGTCATTCAATCAAAAATAATCTTCCTACTCTAAATAAACCAGTTCACTACTCTCAGACAATGCCCACTTCTGACTCCACGTATATGATTACTGGTTGTTAGCAGCAGTTGGTTCACTCCTCAGAACCACCACACATACTCCCAGAAGGAAGGAAGGAAGGAAGGTTGGGTTTAACGTCCCGTCAACATCGAGACCATTAGAGGCGGACAAGCTCGAATTGTGTCAGGGATGGGGAAGGATACTGGCAGGGCCCCTTCGAAGGAACCATTCTGGTATTTGCCTGGAGCGATTTAAGGAAATCACAGAAAAGCTAAATCTGGATGACCGGACGCGGGTTTGAACCGTCGTCCTCCCGAATACGAGTCCAATGAGGTAACCACTGCTCCACGTCGGTCTGTGCACACTCCCAGTGATCATTCCTTCGACAAAAATAAAAGGAAATGAAATTGTAAATACATAGGAAACATATACAAAGGAAAAAAACAAACAAATACGCACAAAAAAATGATTACAATTTCAGAAAAAATTTAATGAATTATTCAAAAGAGGGAGCTTCAAGTTGAGCAAGTCAGTGATACGCTGGTGCCCCTCTGGCCTTTATGCAAGCAGTTATCCGGTTTGGCACTGACTGACAGAGTTGTTGGAGACGTCCTTCCGAAGGATATCGTGCTCAAATAGGCCAAATCCCGAGAAGGTTGGAGGGCCCTGCCTGTAATGCTCCAAACATTCTCAGTAGTGGAAAGATCCAGTGACCTTGCTGTGGCCAAGGTAGGATTTCGCAAGCGTGAAGACAAGCAGCTGAAACTCTCACCGCGTGCGCGTGGGCATTATCTTGCTGAAACATAAGTCCAGGATGTTCGCCGTGAACAACAATAAAACGGTGGGGTAGAATGTTGTCGATATACCGTTGTGCTGTAAGGGTGCCGCGAATGACGACCGAAGCGGTCCTGTTATGGAAAGAAATGGCGCCCCAGACCAGCACTCCTAGTTGTCGGGCCGTATACCAGGCGATAGTCAGGTTGGTAACCCACCTATCTCCACTACGTCCCCAGACTCGTCTTCTGTAGTAGAATTGTCTTCAGTAGTAAGTCCCGCTTAGAACTGAGACGCAATGTCCAGCCAGTATGAATCTGGAGACGCTGCTGACAGCGATGGGATAGCAACCTGACTGTCTCCCGCCAAAAGGCCCGACAACCAGGAGTGATGGTGTGGGGTGTCTTCCCTTTCCATAGCAGAACCGCTTAGCTTGTCATCCGCGGCACGCTTACAGCGTAGCGGTGTGTAGACGATATCTTGGGCCCCTTTTGTTGCCCTTCCTGGCTAGCCATTCTGGACTTACATTTTGGGATGTAAATGCCTGTCTACACGCGGCGAGAGTTTCTACTCCTTGTCTTCATGCTTGCCAAATCCTACCTTGCCGTCCAACGATCTCGGCGTTTCGTCGATTTAACGTACCAGTTGGACAGAATTTGGGACGATACCCCTCTGGAGGACGCCATCATCATTTAACCATACAGTAAATGGAATGTAGTCGAATTAAGTCGGGTGATGCTGAGCGAATTAGATCAGGAAATGAGACAAAGTAGTAAAGGAGTTCTAATATTTGGTGAGCAAGATGAGTCATGATGTTCAAAGTAGAGAGGACATAAAATGTAGACTGGCAATGGCAAGGAAAACGTTTATGAAGAAGAGAAATTTGCTAACATCGAGTATAGATTTAAGTGTCAGGAAGTCGTTTCTGAAAGTATTCGTATGGAGTGTAGCCATGTATGGAAGTGAAATATGGACGATAAATTGTTTGGACGGGAAGAGAATAGAAGCTTTCGAAATGTGGTGCTACAGAAGAATTCTGAAGATTAGATGGGTACATCACATAACTAATGGGGAGGTATTGAATAGGTTGGGGGAGGAGTTTATGGCACAACTTGACTAGAAGAAGGGACCGGTTGGTAGGACATGTTCTGAGGCATCAAGGGATCACGAATTTAGTATTGGAGGGCAGCGTTGAGGATAAAAATCGTAGAGGGAGACCAAGAGATGAATACACTAAGCAGATTCAGAAGGATGTAGGTTGCAGTAGGTACTGGGAGATGAAGAAGCTTGCACAGGATAGAGTAGCATGGAGAGTTGCATCAAACCAGTCTCAGGACTGATGACCACAACAACAACAATAACAATAACAATAACAACAAGCCCTCAGGAGAAAATCAAACTACATTGCCAATCAGTTCCAAGCCGAATACCTGTTGCATAAGGCGGTACGAGGCGCTACAGTCTGGAACCGCGCGACCGCTACGGTCTCAGGTTAGAATCCTGCCTCGGGCATGGGTGTGTGATGTCCTTAGGTTAGATAGGTTTAAGTAGTTAAAAGTTTTAGGGGACTGATGACCTGAGTTGTTAAGTGCCATAGTGCTCAGAGCCATTTGAACAATTTTTTTAATTTTTTTATTATTTTGCTTGCATAGGGGCTAGAGGTTAGGCGTTATTTATTTTGCTTAACTTGTGAAGTTGTTTCGCGAACAAATCATCCACTTCTTCTGAAATTGTAGTCATTTGTTTGCCTGTGTATGTACGTCATATCCACCGATTTCCGACCCTTTCGCCTAATTCCGTCGTGGTGCGACTTATTTTGTCTAAGAGTGTATCATGACGCATAATAAAGCTTCTAAAATGGTTAGTACATGCTGTACTACGACTGTTGGAACTAGTGAGTGTCAGAAATACGTGTGTGTCACTACAAGGCTTAATCTGTCAGCAGGCATCATAACAGTATACTCTTTCTTGTAGAGAGGAACACTCAGTCCAGATATATGCTACTGTCTGAAACTTCCAGGCAAATAAAAACCGTGCGCAGGAGTGCGACTCACGCCTTTCGCAGGCAAGTCGCTTTCCGGCAGAGTTACATCCGTCCACGCTTGCGGGAGCACTACCTAGAATGTAGAACTAACGGAGGAAGTGAGGCTGCACGGCGGATCGCGCGTCGTGCTACGGTAGCTCACTCGGGCACAGCGTCGTGTGCCAGCGGCACGGGTGCGAGTTCGAGTACCGCCCCTGCACACAGCTGTAGCCCGCCAGAAAGTTTCTAAACAGGACACGCTCCTCTGCAGAGTTAGTGGATCGTTCTGGATGTCACACGTCAGTTTATCACCTCCTCAATCATTTGTCCCGCAGCGTATTTTTAATAGTGGTTAAGACCCCCTCCAAAACTTGTTGTTGTGGTCTTCAGTCCTGAGACTGGTTTGATGCAGCTCTCCATGCTACTCTATCCTGTGCACGCTTCTTCATCTCCAGTACCTACTGCAACCTACATCCTTCTGAATCTCTTTAGCGTATTCATCTCTTGGTCTCCCTCTACGATTTTTACCCTCCGCGCTGTCCTCCAATACTAAATTCGTCATCCCTTCATACCTCAAAATATGTCCTACCAATCGATCCCTTCTTCTATTCAAGTTGTGACACAAACTTCTCTTCTCCCCAATCCTATTCAGTACTTCCTCATTAGTTACGTGATCTACTCATCTAATCTTCAGCATTCTTCTGTAGCACCACATTTCGAAAGCTTCTATTCTCTTTTTGTTCAAACTATTTATCGTCCATGTTTCACTTCCATACATGGCTACACTCCGTACAAATACTTTCAGAAACGACTTCCTGACACTTAAACCTATACTCGATGTTAACAAATTTCTCTTCGTCAGAAATGCTTTCCTTGCCATTGCCAGTCTACATTTTATATCCTCTCTACTTCGACCATCATCAGTTATTTTGCTCCCCAAAAAATTTTTCTTTTGTTTCCTTCACTGCTTGCTCAATATACAGATTGAACAACATCGGGGAGAGGCTACAACCCTGTCTCCCTCCCTTCCCAACCACTGCTTCCCTTTCATGTCCCTCGACTCTTATAACTGCCATCTGGTTACTGTACAAATTGTAAATAGCCTTTCGGTCCCTATATTTTACTCCTGCCACCTTCAGAATTTGAAAGAGATTATTCCAGTCAACACTGTCAAAAGCGTTCTTTAAGTCTACAAATGCTAGAAACGTAGTTCTGCCTTTCCTTAATCTAGCTTCTAAGCCTCACGTGTTCCGATATTTCTACGGAATCCAAACTGATCTTCCCCGAGGTCGGCTTCTACTAGTTTTTCCATTCGTCTGTAAAGAATTCGCGTTAGTATTTTGCAGCCGTGACTTATTAAGCTGAGTTCGGTAATTTTCACATCTGTCAACATCTGCTTTCTTTGGAATTGGAATTATTATATTCATCTTGAAGTCTCAGGGTATTTCGCCTGTCTCATACAATTTGCTCATCAGATGGTAGAGTTTTGTTAGGCCTGGCTCTCCCAAGGCTGTCAGTAGTTCTAATGGAATGTTGTCTACTCCCGGGGCCTTGTTTCGATTCAGGTCTTTCAGTGCTCTATCCATTCGTAAGCGCTAGGGACTGGACGTGTTGTGGACCGGTGTGACGTACAGATGTGACGTCGACGCACCTGACGCACAGATGGGTAGACCTCTCTCCGTGACGCGAGACCTGCGGCTGTCAGCAGGCCGTCCTAGCCGTGACAAAAGCTGCCACAGCCGCATTCATCCAGACCCACCACCGTGTCTTCCTCTCAGCTGCGGCACCACTGTACAGGCTGGTCCACGTTGCCTGGCGCCCCGCTGATATCTGCGACGGGTAATAATAAAATTTTAAACCATCACCTGGGCGGGTGTCGGGCGCTTACGTGTACTCGACGGACAGGTTATCATCACGGATCTTACACGTATTAAAAGAAACAAATGTAAATAAAGTTACAGGGAGGAGGAATCCTGTAAAACGACACTCATTCACTCACTCCCACCCTCACACAGCCACTCCATCTCACACACCTAAAGTCAACGGAAAGGGGAGTAGAAACGGAAGTAAAACAACAGAAGAGCTAAAAGAAAGGCACAGAGAAATGTGACTGGTTGAGTGCGTACAGAAGACATGGGTAAGCCAGTCACCCTAGTAACACATTAAAAAGATCTTCCTGAAATTTTCGAAAACAAACTTGATAGATAACAATATTTAAGATTCTCACCACATTCGTCTCATTCACTTAAAATACACTACTGACCATTAAAATTGCTACACCACGAAGATGACGTGCTACAGATGCGAAATTTAACCGACAGGAAGAAGATGCTGTGATATCCAAATGATTAGCTTTTCAGAGCATTCATACAAGGTTGGCGCCGGTGGCGACACCTACAACGTGCTGACATGAGCCTGCCTAAGTGGCCGCGCGGTTCTGGCGCTGCAGTCTGGAACCGCGAGACCGCTACGGTCGCAGGTTCGAATCCTGCCTCGGGCATGGATATGTGTGATGTCCTTAGGTTAGTCAGGTTTAACTAGTTCTAAGTTCTAGGGCACTAATGACCTCAGCAGTTGAGTCCCATAGTGCTCAGAGCCATTTGAACCATTTTTTGCTGACATGAGCAAAGTTTCCAACCGATTTCTCATACATTAACAGCAGTTGACCGGCGTTGCCTGGTGAAACGTTGTTGTGATGCCTCGTGTAAAGAGGAGAAATGCGTACCATCACGTTTCCGACTTTGATAAAGGTCGGATCGTAGCCTGTCACGATTGGGTTTATCGTATCGCGACATTGCTGCTCGCGTTGGTCGAGATCCAATGACTGTTAGCAGAATATGGAATCGGTGGGTTCAGGAGGGTAATATGGAACGGCCTCGTATCACTAGCAGTCGATATGACAGGCATCTTATCCGCATGGCTGTAACTTGATCGTGCATCTATGTCTCGATCCCTGAGTCAACAGATGGGAACGTTAGGAAGACAACAACCATCTGCACGAACAGTTCGACGACGTTTGCAGCAGCATGGATTATCAGCTCGGAGACCATGGCTGCGGTTACCCTTGACGCTGCATCACAGCGTAAAAGCGCCGCGGTGGTGTACTCAACGACGAACCTGGGTGCACGAATGGCAAAACGTCATTTTTTCGGATGAATCCAGGTTCTGTTTACAGAACCATGATGGTCGCATCGGTGTTTGATGACTTCGCGGTTAACGCACATTGGAGGCGTGTATTCGTCATCGCCATACTGGCGTGTCACCGGGCGTGATGGTATGGGGTGCCATTGGTTACACGTCTCGGTCACCTCTAGTTCGCATTGACGGCACTTTGAACAGTGGACGTTACATTTCAGATACGTTACGACCCGTGGCTCTACCTTCCATTCGATCCCTGCGAAACCCTACAATTCAGCAAGATAATGCACGACCGCATGTTGCAGGTCCAGTACGGGCTTTTCTGGATACAGAAAATGTTTGACTGCTGCCCTAGCCAGCACATTCTCCAGATCTCTCACCAATTGAAAGCGTCTGGTCAATGGTGGCCGAGCAACTGGCTCGTCACAATACGCCAGTCACTACTATTGATGAACTGTGGTATCGTGTTGAAGCTGTATGGGCAGCTGTACCTGTACACGCCGTCCAAGCCCTGTTTGACTCAATGCCCAGGCGTATCAAGGCCGTTACTATGGCGAGAGGTGGTTGTTCTGGGTACTGATTTCTCAAGATCTATGCACCCAAACTGCGTGAAAATGTAATCACATGTCAGTTCTAGTGTAATATAATTGGCCAATGAATATCCGTTTATCATCTGCGTTTCTTCTTGGTGTAGCAATTTTAGTTGCCAGTAGTGTAGCTTCAGGATTACTTGAACAGACGCGCCTGATGAACCATAAGCTTCTGCATCACTGCAGGTTCCTGTCATCTGTGTATTCGTAGTTCGGCAAAATGTTTCACACCGTTTATACGCATTTAAGCGTTACTTATGATTATACCATTGGCTTGAATACTGTATGAAGCAGGTGACTTTTAATGAGCAGAATATTCCGACATTACGATTACATCCCGTTTGCCCTTTGCCAATCTGGGACACTCTCTTTGGTCGGTTAGTATATTGTGTATACAAATGTTTAATGTTTATTATTCCAGTCTGATCAGAATATGAATTCTTTAGACGATGACCGGTTTCAGTCCATAATGACCATCCTCAGATCTATAATATACAAATATATACACCTAGTGAGCAGTGTATCTTTCAACATAATACAGCAATACGTATCACAATATACTATCATACAACCAGGGAGATGTACAGAAAATATTGTAAAACGTATGCATTGTGTTTTTCAATTTACGGCGGATTCTGTCCATCATCCTGGGGATGTACAGCAGAACGGCCTACCTGACAATTCTTCTTTTCTGGCAGAAGCCGTCGCCAGCACACCGGTTGGCAAAGATGAAGCGCGAAGATCGATAGTAGCTGTTGAACCAAGTGCGCCATGGGAGAGGCCAGAGTGTCTCTGACAAGTAACACGCCTTCTCGACAGCAAGTAGTTAGGCCGCCGCCACTAACCTGAGGGCGACACTGACTCACAGGCTCACTCAGGCTACGACGGTGCATAGCAACCAGACTAGTTTGTAATAGTTTGTAATAGTAAGATTACAGATATTGTTTGCAAGAGGACTATTACTGATGAGTTTGTGCCACGAACACGGACTCTATTCAAGTTAAGTAGCAGCCTTATGTAAATAAAGAACCGTATTAATCGACGTGTTCCTCTCCTCTGTTTCCCACGATACAAGACTCTACAGTGGTGACGAGGATAGTTTTCTTTGGTACTGGTCCCACAGACCTGAGTAACATTCCAGGATGTCACGCACGAAAGCTTTGTATGCAGTTCCCTTTGTAGACCGATTGCATTTTCCCAGTACTTTACCAGTGAATGGCAGTCTGCCGCCTTCTTAACACGCGGCTGCGATTATTTGATCATTGCACGTGATATCCTTATTTTTATGAGTTGACCGATTTCACCTGTCACTCACTCACTTACACTCATAAGATACTATATTTTTTTGACTTGCGAAGTGCACAGTTTTACATTTCTGGATGTTTAAAGTAAGTTGCCAATCTCTGCACTGCTTTGAAATATTATCAAGATCTGAGTGAATATTTATTGCAGCTTCATTATAGATAACTGCGTCGTCTGCGAAAGGTGTGAGGTTACTATTAATATATTGTCCGCAAGGTCATTAACATACAACATGAACAGCAAGAGTCGCAACACGCTTCCCTTGGACGCACCAGAAGTTATTTCTATATATGACGACGTCTCTCCGTCCAAGAATAACATACTACGTCCTCCCTACTAAAAGAGCCCCAATCCCGTCTTAAATTTCACTTGATACCCCATACGACCGTATTTATATCAATCAGTGTAACTGTGTTATAGAGTCAAACGCTTTTCGGGAATCGAAGAATACTGCATCTAACTGACTGCTTCGATCCATGGCATGCGAGAATAGTTGTATTTGGGTTTCACGTACTCTCCATCTTCAAAATTCATGCTGTTTGGCCTTGATGAGGTCATTCTGTTCATGGTACCTCATTACGTTTGAGCTCAAAATATGTTATAATATTCTGCAACAAATATATGTTGATGATAATGGATTGTAGTCTAGTGTATTACTTATGCAACACTTCTTGAATGAGAGTGTGACCTATGCCCTTTTCCATCCACTGGCCACGGTTGTTTGTTCGAGGGGTCTACGATAGATTATAGCTAAAAGATGTGCCAACTGACAGGGATTCCATCATGGCCTTGATCTTCGTTCAGTTTAAACGATTTCAGTTGTTTCTCAAGGCCGCTGATATTAGCATCTATTTCAGTCACAGTACCAGTGGTACGAGTATTACACTCAGACAATACTCCTGAATTTTCCTTTCAGCGGAGCGTTTCAAAACAAACCACTGCTAGTTTTGCTTTGCTACCCTGAACTTCAGTTCCTGTCTCGTCCGTGAGTGTCTGGACACTAAGTTTGATACTAACAGCCTTTAATCACGCCCGGAGCTTTTTGGGTTCTGTGACAGAGCCTTCGACACCGTCCTCCTTCGGCGGTCATTGAAGGATTCACTCTAAATCTCTTTCATTCGACATCTCTCTTTCAATAGGACTCCACTTTTTTTCACACTTGTTATGCTGTAGCCTCTGCTATCGTCCCTGCACAGAAGCAGCACGAAGGTCGCGATTCCATTACTCTGCATTGAGGCTGTAATCGAACTACCGATATAAACTGACAAATGGGAGTGTGGCTCACAGGTCCAGGAAAATCATCTCGGCAGTCAATCAGATTACAGGACTGTGGAGTTGGCGCAGTTTCTCACGAAATGTATACTCGCAGCAACACATGTTGTTCGTACCTCGCTCTACTCTGAAGTCATGACTGCATCTTCGACCAGCTGACGTGTGAAACTCCGGAAAGAATCAGAAATGTTACAGAGCGTCAACAGTCGAGAAAACACGTTCATCCTTGGTGATAGACAACTGGGACCAGGAGGCATTTCTTCAAAACGGCGGTTAGTGAAAATATTTAGTAAACATTTCTTCTAAGAATAAACCACGCGGTCCCGACCTGCCAGCTATGTTTGTGGAACAGTCACTGTCAGTGTCAGTGGCGCAAACGTGTGCCGTGCTGTAGTGAAACAGGCCGAACGGATTTCCTCTCAACGTACTTTCATGAACAGAATTCTGTGATAAAGCATCTTTTGGCAAGTCTGTGTTTTGCGGCGAACAACAATAAGTACACATCCTGACGAGCCTAGAAATTACGAACAGTAGCTTAGCACTGAGTTGGCCCCCCTTTGAAACACAATACGGCAACGTTTCCGAACGGTATGTACTCAAGAAGTAGGTTTTCAGAGATGTTTAAGCACATGTCACACAATTCACATAAATTATAGGCCAGTGGATTGTAGACATGGAAACTGCGCACAAAAGCGTCCCAGACGCCCTTCTTCCGTGCTTCTGCGAAAATGTGAAATATACCTCTTTTTTTCTTCTTTTTTTTTTGCTGTGTAGACTAGTGGTTAGCAAATTACTCTAAGGTCTTGCTTTTTGGTAAATCTCGGTCCATATCCTTGTACAAGACGGCTTCCTAGTGTAATTGTCCCGCCGCCAGAAACTCCACGTGACTTCACTGAGTTTAAGTTTCGTGATGGTACACACCTTATCAGTGCATTCTAGTTTGCATACTTAACTCGTTCGGTAGGTTTCAGGTTATCAGGGGTTCTAGCAGCAGGTAGGATACATCCACTTCAGAAGAGAAGAGCTTGCCGTCTCAGGGTATAGTGAGAAACCTGCAGAGTTGTTTTTAGTGTTTCGTTATTCTCCTCGTTATATTTTGTGTACATTATGACACAGCACCACCATTTCGGACCGTGTATCCATTTTTTTGGCACTGTGGGCTAGGGACTGTGCTTGATGTGAGCGGATACGAGGAAAATTGTCTGCTGACCGTAAACAACTGCTGGCCGGCCGGCCGGGGTGGCCAAGCGGTTAAAGGCGCTACAGTCTGGAACCGCGCGGCCGCTACGGTCGCAGGTTCGAATCCTGCCTCGGGCATGGATGTGTGCGATGTCCTTAGGTTAGTTAGGTTGAAGTAGTTCTAAGTTCTAGGGGACTGATGACCATAGATGTTAAGTCCCATAGTGCTCAGAGCCATTTGAACCATTTTTTTGACTGATGACCTCTGAAGTTAAGTCGCATAGTGCTCAGAGCCATTTGAACCATTTCGTAAACAACTGGAAGCTGTGTTGGCTGACGTCGATGTGCTTCTGGATTGTGCTCAAAGTTGAGGCGACATCGGGGCGCTGTTGACGAGACGTGCGACACCTTTTTTGCTGCTGGAATCTCCTGTGACCCGGCTGTCGCTGCATCTACTGATACCCAACACCTGATCGGCTCGTCCTCAGGTGAACAAAATTATAGACATATATCGTTGACGTCAGTGCTCAAGAATTATGAAGCTTTTGGAGAATAAAAATCTCAACATGAATTCTGCAGACAGCAGAGATCTCGTGAAACTCAGCTCGCTCTGTTCCTGATCTGAGATCTAAAGCTCTCAGATTTGGTGTCGTTTTCCTTGCCTCAGGAAGGCACTGCCGTTTAGTGAAGAAAAAAAAAAACCAACGTACGAGCTCACCGAATATCGGGAACAATTGCAAGACTTAACAAGTCGCTCTTAACGGAACAAAGCAGACAGATATACGTAAAAGTAAATTCTAGAGTATCCCAAGGAAGTGCGATAGGACTGTTACTACTACAATATATGTAAGTGGTCTAGTAGAAAGCGTCAGATGATCTTTAAGGCTGTTCGCAGATGATGCGGTTGTCTACAACAATGTAGCAACGCCAGAACATAGTAACGATTTGGAAAATAACCACCAGAGAATTGATGAATGGTCGGGGAAGACATCAAGCATAAAGTGAAGCAAGCGGTCAGCAAAACATTCACTCATTCTGCAGCTGTGATGCTATAGGTCCTACCGAAACCCAGGTGAATGCGCACTATAGCACAATACTGCCTCCATCGGCCTTCGCCCTCGGTGCGGTGCATGTTTCGAGCAGTTGTTCACCTGGATGACGTCATACCCGGACACAGCGTGGTGTAAAGAATGACATGATTCTTCCGAGCAGGCGACGGATTTCCGTGTGTCCACGGTCTAGTCTCGATTATGTCGTTCCCACGGCTCTCGTGACTGACGACGGGTTGGGTCAACATTGCAACATGTCTGGGTCGTCCTGTGCGGAGCCTCTTGTTCAGGAATGTCCGTAGGACGGTCTGCTCTGAAACACTTGTGTCTCCTCCGCAATGTACTGTGTCGTACTGTATTGCAGAGCGGGCAAGCCTTACACCCCCACGATCTCCGTGGATGCTGGGGTGCGCAACGGCTTGTCGCCTGGTCGTGCTTTCACCGTCTTCCGACCACTTTTCGCAGACCCTCACGAGAATCGCGAATAGCAGACGAGCTACGCCGTTTCCGAGGTATTTGTTCTCGCTGCAGTTGGTCAAAGTCACTTGCGTCGCTAGACATCCCAACTTGCGTCCCACAGCGTCGCTACAACGACAGCCCACTCGCCTCTGCTCCGATCATGCAGCTGCACTCATGGAGCAACATGCCCACAACTCCAACAGGTGGCTTTAAATCTCGTTGATCATAATGTTGTGGCTCGTCAGTATTTTCTGATTGCGCGCAGATGGGTAGCAAAATCACGGCGAAGTTTCTGCTGCAGGCAGTGGTGTGTCCCGGAATCGACCAACAGCATACAGAGCTTACGGAATATTTGCGCTTTTCTGGCCTTGTTGAATATTTTAAAATGAGTTCTTTCGTATAGGGTACATCTGTTTGGCAAAAAGGAGAAATCCTCTTTCTTTGTGTTTTCGATGTGTCCGGCAAGCTTTTCAAAATTATTAAAATGTTCCGTATTTTACTCTATATGTAATTCTGTCACAGTCAGCAAAGGACCTGGAAGAGCAGTTGAACGGAATGGACTGTGTCTTGAAAGGAGGATATAAGGCGAACATCAACAAAAGTAAAACGAGGATAATGGAATGTGTTCGAATTAAGTCGGGCGATGCTGAGGGGATTAGATTAGGAAATGAGACACTTAAAGTAGTAAAGGAGTTTTGCTATTTGGGGAGCATAATAACTGATGGTGCTCGAAGTAGAGAGGATATAAAATGTAGACTGGCAATGGCAAGGAAGGCGTTTCTGAAGAAGAGAAATTTGTTAACATGGAGTATAGATTTAAGTGTCAGGAACTCGTTTCTGACAGTATTTGTATGGAGTGTAGCCATGTATAGAAGTGAAACATGGACGATCAATAGTTTGGACAAGAAGAGAATAGAAGGTTTCGAAATGTGGTGCTACAGAAGTATGGTGAAGATTAGATGCGTAGATCACATAACTAATGAGGAGGAATTGACTAGAATAAGGGAGAAGAGAAATTTGTGACAACTTGACTAGAAGAAGGGATCGGTTGGTAGTACATGTTCTGAGGCATCAAGAGATCACCAATTTTGTGTTGGAGGGCAGCGTGGAGGGTAAAAATCGTAGAGGGAGACCAAGAGATGAATACACTAGGCAGATTCAGAAGGATATCGGTTGCAGTAGGTACTGGGAGATGAAGAAGCTTGCACAGGATAGAGTAGCTTGGAAAGCTGCATAAAACCAGTCTCTGGACTGAAAATTACAGCAACAACAACAACAACATGAGTGTATAATGTTTTGCAGTCGTTTGTATTAGTTTTACGCCGACGGAAATAGAAATCCCAGCACCAAGAAATAATCAATGTAGAGTAATGAAATTTTGAAAATACGTTTATCTAAGTAACATATTTAAGTGATTAACGTTGCAAGTTCACAGACTAATGTGAGCTCAAGAAAAACCATTGCTCATGTGGAAGGTTGGTACATTAATAACCGGTGTAACCCCCAGAATGTTGAATGCAAGAACGCAAACGTACATGCAATGTGCCGTACAGGTGTTGGATGTCAGTTTGTGGAAAGCAGCTGTAAGCGTGTTGTTCTTGGTCTCTCAATACAGGGACAGTTAATGATGGTTGTCCGTGACGCTGGAGCTGTCGTCAGATGGTATGCCATATGTGCACGACTGGAAACAAATCCGGTGATCCAGGAGGCCAAGGTTACATGTCGACACTCTGTAGAGCGGTATGTGGGCGAGTGTTATCCTGATGGAAAACACCCACTGGAATGGCACCTCAGTCAGGTCGAACCACCAGGCTGAGTTACAACTTTGCAGTCACGGTGTCTGCGATAACCATGAAATCACACCCAAGCCCATGAACCCACGTGTACGTCCAGTCTGTCTAGCATTCAGGTTGGTTGCAGACCCTCAACTGTTCTCCTTCTAACCAACACACCGCCACCACTGGCACCGAGGCAGAACTAGCTTTCATCAGAAAAGGCAACAGACCTCCACCCTGCCCTCCAATGAGCGCTCGCTTGACACCAGAAAAGGCCTTGGTTTAGGGCCAATGGAATGTACGCTACATGGCTTTCTGCTCGGAGCTGTCCTAGAAATTATCGAATTGTGACAATTCGTTGTGTTACTGTGGTGGGAGTTGGAGAGTCCGCGACTGCTGTATGGTTGTCTGAAGGCCTATTCCAATGACAGAGCTGTGCAACTACTATTGCCCGGTCGTGCAGTTGTAAAAGGGGTAACTAAAGGATGCCCAACGTTCAGTGTGACGCCAGATATTTTGGGACGTAAACTTTGAGCCGTTGTTGGGTACTTTGCAGGTAGAGGCAGCTGTGTTGGAGGCGGTTGCATATGCAGATGACCTTGTCCTGGTGCAGTCGAATTCTAGAAGACAATTAGAGGAACGAGTAAAGACAGCCAGGACTTTATTAATGGACTGGTGTCAGAGGTCAAAATTGACGGTTGCACCTTCCAAATTATATTATGTTTAAAGGTAAAATTATGCGAGATCCAATTATTAAAATTGATTACGATATAATCAGGCGTCAAACGCTGCAAAATATCTCGATCAGAGGATGACCTTCGACACACATATTGAGCAAGTTAGTCACAAAACTATTGCTTTGTATAATCAAATTATAAGTTTAGGTCAAAGGAGGTTTCATCTTCCTCCAAATGTTATTAATATTTATCACAATAGTCTACTAGCATCGATTGTAGGGTACAGGGCAAGTGTCTGGGCCCATGGGCTCAGGTTGGTTCGGTCTACTTTGACCGTCAGGCAGGTGCAAAGAAATATAGTAATAAGATCGGCTGGGGCCTTCGGCACCACACCAACAGATGGTTTGGCAGTCATTATGGGCCTTTGTCCAGTTGATCTAAATGTAAGGCAAACAGCTGCCACATATTGTCTGAAGAATCACGACTTCATGAAGTGGAAAATAGAAAGGGAAGGATTTGCCAGAATGTAAAACAAATAAAACAGCAGTCAGACTGGGAATTGTCCACAACAAAATGATTCAAATGGCGCTGAGCACTATGGGACTTAACTTCTGAGGTCATCAGTCCCCTATAACTTAGAACTACTTAAACCTAACTAACCCAAGGACATCACACACATCAATGCCCGAGGCAGGATTCGAAACTGCGACCGTAGCGGTCGCGCGGTTCCAGACTAGAGCCTAGAACCGCTCGGCCACTCCAGCTGGCCCTGTCCACAACAGCACGAAGAGTCTACACATTCCTCCCAAGTGTTAAAGACAGAATGAAGTTTAAACATCTCAAGCCTATAAAAGGTTTGGTGCACTTCTTACAGGCCATGGTCCCTTCCCAGTATATTTCCACTGGATAGGGAAGCGGCCTCGTACCACCAGGTTAGCCAAGAGCGCTAACGAGCTGCTTCCTGGACTCAGTTAGGTGCGCCGGCCCTTGACCGAATCCGCCCAGCGGATTAACGACGAGGGCCGACGTGCTGGCCAGGCTGGATGTGGTTTTTAGGCGGTTTTCCACATCCCACTAGGTGAATGCAGGGCTGGTCCCCACGTCCCGCCTCAGTTACACGACTCGCAGACATTTGCAACGCGTTTGCACTATTTCATGGTTTACACTAGATGCAGACAGCTGGAGTACACTGTTTCTGTCCTGGGGGGGGGGGGGGGGGGAGTAGGGGATGGAAGCAGGAGGGGTATCGTGCCACCCCTTCAAACCAACCTTGCCAAATCCGATTGTAGTCATGCCGACCTGGTATCAACAAGCTTAGAGCGATCACGTAAACTGAGTTTATGTGATCGCTCTAAGCTTGTTGATACCAGTGCCTTTCAATTTGAATTGTATATTACAGGACTGAGGATGGTCACTAAGTGACCGATAATCGAGTTTGCGGATAATAAAACAAAAAAATACGAGTAAAGCTTTGTCTCATGCTGTTATCAAGGGTACAGGAGTGGGCCTTCGGGTCCGAAAGCCCATATCGATGATGTTTCGTTGAATGGTTCGCACGGTGACATTTTGCGGTGGGCCAGCACTGAAATCTGTAGCAATTTGCTGAAGGGCTGCACTTCTGTCACGTTGAACGATCCTGTTCAGTCGTCGTTGGTCCCGTTCATGAACGATCTTTTTCCGGCCTCAGCGATGTAGAAGATTTAATTTTTTCACGGATTCCTGATATTCATGGCACACTCGTGAAATGGTCGTACGAGAAAATCGCCACTTCTTTGCTGGCTCGGAGATTCTGTGTCGCATCGATTGTGCGCCGACTATAAGACCACGTTCTAAGTTACTTACATCTTGATAACCTGCCATTGTAGCAGCAGTAAATGATTTAAACAACGGCACCTGACACTTGTCTTATATAGGCGTTGCCGACCGCAGCGCCGTAATCTGCCTGTTTACACATCTGTGTATTGGAATACGTATGCCTATTTCTTTGGCGCATGCCTGTTTCTTTTGAATACACCGCAGGCCTATTTCTTTGGCGCTTCAGTGTATATTGCTCCAAGCAGGTTTTTCGGTCCTCCACAGAGCTGTGATCTTAGCCCGGCAGAGCATTTCTGGGCGCACTTTGATACAAAAGTTAGAATCCAAATTATATTGTTTGAGAAGAGCCGAAGATGTAATCAGATATTACTCGAAATTATGTTTCTACAGGCTGCGATCAGTGGGAACGCTACTGGATTTGAGTTACGTGAATTAAAGAGGCTTTAACTCATTTTTGGCGTAGGTGTGCCAACACATTTTTTGATGTGTGGAGCAACTGATTTCTTTTTGTACATTAATACTTTTGTTGTGCGAAACCAATTATACCAGAAAAACCTTATGTTTATCTCTGTATATGTGAATAAATATAAAGTGTCTTGGCATCACCTTTATTTGTTTGTGATGTGTATATGGTGGTATATGGGCCAATACTTGGTTGTGCCACTGTACGATAGACAACAGTTGCAGCTATTTTTTTTTTTTTTTTGTGTAGAAGTAAGCAGGCACTCGACATTAAGCAAATGCCGAACTGGCGGCCTTCTGACCATTCAAACTCCGAGCTGTGTGCAGAATGCTCCCACCGAGGTGCTGAGTGGCGCCACTTGACACCTCTGCTGTGTGCAGAGGCGGCTGCAGGCCAGCGAAAACTGCGATGACGTCAGAGCTCGCAGCAGGGCGCCGCGACACGTGGCTGGCTGGGTTGCACAGCGCGCTGCACCCGGCTTCAGCAATCATACTCTCGTCCACGGGAGAAGCGCACAATGCTCCAATCAACGTAAGAGTAAACGTGGTGCAAACAAACACAAACGCGATGATTGGTCAGCAGCCGTAGTCTTGTACACTGGTGTTGTTCCGCTCTTGAAATTAGGTCCAACTAATGTATTAGATATCTTATTACTACATCACTGTAAACGAAACTTTAAGACATTTACATGGATTAACAGCCATCAACGTTTATCTTAATCATACTTTAGGTACGTAATTTTCATTTTAAAAATGTTGTTTAGTCACTGAGCCGTGCGTGGCTCGTGTTACCGCCATCATGTATTTTACACCCTGTTTTTAACTTACTTCCACCTCACTGCGTGAATTTAAGTTACTACTGTCACTGAGTTACTACTTTGTCTGACCATGAGCGGCGCTAGCAGTGCGTACCAATATATCCCCTATCGTAGTATCATTGCTTGACTGCTATTACTTCCCGGTCGTTGTCTGTCGTAAGGGAGTTTAAGTCGCAAGTTCGGGGTCACGATTTCTGATCGGCCAGTCAGTTGGAACGCGTCTGGAGCGCAGTCCGGACCTGTCAGTCAGGAGTTGCAGTGCAGTCGGGTTGGAGCAGCAGTGGGGCCTGCACAAACATGGCTCGCCCGACCATTGCCACCACGTATCACTTGAGCCGGGCCACGGTCTTCGTGGATCGTCGGTCGGTCGTTCTACTGGACGACGCGTTTTGGCTCGCCGATCGTTCATGAGTCGGCTATGTGTGTGTGCGTCGGCTCCCGATGTGTCTTCGTGCGTGCTTAGTTACTGTTGAGTATCGTTCAGGTCTCTGTGCAGTGTTTGTCAGGTTGTGTGTGTACTTGGCGTTATTTCCACTGACGACTATTTTAGATGTTGTCGGCATTCTGAGGTGGTCCGTTGGTTGCTGCGCACCGGCGAAGTTATCTCCGCGCGGTGCAGTCGGCTGGGTCCGCTGCCGGTCCCTGCGCAGTGTCGGAGCGTGTGTGGAGCTGTCCGATCGCTACCAGTTTCGTGGCTCACCGACCCGGGACGTTAAAGTTGAGTGGTGGTTTCAACTACCCAAGCCACGTCCATTCATGTTGTGGTGGTTTGTTTCGGTTGTTCGCTGTTGGGGAGGTTTCCTGTGAGCAACACCTACTGTTTCTACTGCTGAAATTTAGCCGCCATGCGGTGCAGTTAACTATTTTGGTTGACTACAATTCGAGTGCACCAGTGCAATTTTCTGCCGTGTGGCCGTTAGTGTTCTGGTTACCTGCCCTGGGCACTGACGTAAATTCAGGCAATGTTCTTTTGGGTGAAGTTAACTATATTACTGTGTTATAAATTCAAGTGTACCATAGGAATTTTCTACCTAGAGGCCGTTAGTGTTCCGATTACCTACCCTGGCCACTAATGTAGTTTCAGGCAGCGTCCTTTCCTCACCTGTTGTCGCTTCCAACATGGTGTATAATTTTTACAGCTAATACATACTCCATTGTGGATTATCACGTTTGTAACCTTTTCTGTTTGAGTTCTCATGCACTGATTGGTGGGAAGCAAGTCGTTGTGTCGGTCAGTCCGTGGCTCTCCCCTGGTTGGGTTCCGACGGATCAAGTGTAGTTGGGCTCACCACCTGCCTCGACTAAGTGAATGAGGGCAGACCGAACTCCCTGGAGGCTTCTGAATGCCACCGGTGTTTAATTATCTGTTTTCAGCCGCTTAAAATTTAAGGCTTACGGTTATTTTTTTCCTTTTTCTTTAAAATTTTGCAAAACCAAACACTGCGGCCTTCTGCCTTTAAAAGATTATGGTAATATATTTTAAAATTTTAAAACTTAATTGTGGCCTTCAGCCATTGGTATTGCACCTTGCATGTGTTTGTTCAATCTGCTTTGCCTTGAGGCTTTCCACTTAGCTGTGATATGTTTTTCTCATTTATTTTATTTACCTTTTAATTGCATTATTATCGTCTTGATTTCTAAGATTTCTTGTTTTTAAACATTGTGGCCTTGCGCCTTTAAAAGTCTAATATACTCTGAAATGTTGAAACTTAATGGTGGCCTTCAGCCTTTGGTATTGCACCTTGTATATTTTTGTTCTACCTACTTTGCTGTAATGTTTTTGTAATTATTTTATGGCTGTCTTCATTGGATTTTTTAATCTTGTTGATTTGTTAAGATTTATTGTTAGGAGGCCTTTAGCCGTAAAAGAGTTGCATTCGGTAAAGGTCTGGCTATGTGCTGCCTCGGTTGTAAGAGTGTTATTAAATTACAATTACAAGGTGAAACTGCTCCAACTTTATTTGGCCCTTTCCACAATCCTAATTACCTGCATTGCCCAGAGGGCTTAGCGGGCGTTTCAGTTAGAGTCTTTGTTAATGCTACTTGTGCTCTGATTGTCTCGCAGTTAATACGAACTGTGAAAATGGATGACTGCTTCCTGCACCATAGTGAAACACATGCGCGGAACACCGTTAATTACGAGAAACAAGTTGTTGTTGTTAACATTTTTCACGAGATTACAAAGAAAAATCAGTTTTGACGTTTTTCGAGAAACACTATGTACTAAAATATGGGAACGTTGTTTCACTTAAATATGTGGCGCAGTTGGTAGGATTGTGTTATTGGGGAAGCGTGAGTGCTGACAGGCGGCGGTTGGAAACCTGTTGTAATCAACGATTTTCTTTTGCTCCGTTTGAATACCTAAATCATTTAAATCTGAAATTCGTCAAATATATGGTAATTAACTGATATGAAACTTTCTGGCAGATTAAAACTGAGTGGCGGACAGAGACTCGAACTCGGCACCTTTGCCTTCCGCGGGCAAGTGCTCTGGCGGAATTAAAGCTGTGACGAGGGGTGCTGAGTCGTGCTTGGGTAGCTCAGTTGGTAGATCACTCCCCTGCGAAAGGCAAAGGTCCCGAGTTCGAACCTCGGTCCGGCACACAGTTTTAATCTGCCAGGAAGTTTCATATCAGCGCCCATTCCGGTGCAGAGTGGAACTTTCGCTCAGTAATTAACTGATACTTAATCATCATTCTTCAAGAAATAACGCACATTTTATAATTTCTAATTACATATTGCAAGCAAAGTTTTGATTTTATTGCAAATACACGTTTTAGCTATTGATATTCTATAAAAGATTGTTAAGATTGTTGAAGTTAAGTAAACAATACACAGTTAAATTTTTGGAGAAAAATAAAAATATTCTTTGTTTGAATAAGCCCATTGTTTTGTAGGACAGATGTAGAGTGATAAGCATCTAGAAACATAGAAAACAATTTTTACAGTTGTCACCTTAACACTGCAATCTGATCCCAGTAGAATTGATCTGGAGCCAAGTTAAGGGATTTGTCGCGAGAAATACCAAGACATTTGAGATTCCAAACACACTGCAACTAATGCACAAGGCCTTGTAGCATGTCGCTGTCGGACGATGGCGAAGTGCAGAGCAGTACGTCATAAAAGAGGACGAAATGTGGATTTTTTGGTGGCTTGGGATTCTGTTGCCGGTCACCTCGTCATCAGTGTAGCAGTACTGAAATGTATTCCTCGGGGTAGGATATGGACGGGGTTCAGAGATTAGCAGACGACTGACTAATACTGTCAGTGGTTTCAGTGTTTAACTACATGGTGAAATCCCAGCAGCGTGTTTTTATGCCACACATAGCTCATGCAGAAAAATTACACTTGTCAAAGTCAGGCATATTCATTACTCTTGTTATTAATTAGAATACTGCGTTAGCTAAGATCGCAAGCATGTTATGATTTCCGTCCGGTCACCTAAGAAGCATATCACCCGAGTTGAATTAATTTACATGAATTTTAAAAATTAGAAAGTCATTTTTGAAACACCCTGTACATTAAGGGGATTGTTGAGAGAACATGGTTTGTGAGGCAAGAGCAGAGAGAGATGTTGTTGTTGTTGTTGTTGTTGTTGTTGTCTTCAGTCCTGAGACTGGTTTGATGCAGGTCTCCATGATACCCTATCCAGTGCAATCTTCTTCATCTCCCAGTACCTACTGCAACCTACATCCTTCTGAATCTGTTTAGTGTATTCATCTCTTGGTCTTCCTCTACGATTTTTACCCTCCACGCTGCCCTCCAATACTAAACTGGTGATCCCTTGATGCCATAGAACGTGTCCTACCAACCGATCCCTTCTTCTAGTCAAGTTGTGCCACAAACTTCTGTTCTCCCCAATCCTATTCAATACTTCCTCATTAGTTATGTGATCTACCCATCAAATCTTCAGCATTCTTCTGTAGCACCACATTTCGAAACCTTCTATTCTCTTCTTGTCCAAACTATTTATCGTCCATATTTCACTTCCATACACGGCTACACTCCATACAAATACTTTCAGAAACGACTTCCTGACACTTAAACCTATACTCGATGTTAACAAATTTCTCTTCTTCAGAAATGCTTTCCTTGCCATTGCCAGTCTACATTTTATATCCTCTCTACTTCGACCATCATCAGTTATTTTGCTCCCCTAATAGCAGAACTCCTTTACTACTTTAAGTGTCTCATATCCTAATCTAATTCCCTCAGCATCACCCAACTTAATTCGACTACATTCCATTATCCTTATTTTGTCATATTTCTTGCGGAAAAGGTGTTGCTATCCGAATTTGAATGACTCGATAGTGCTGAATATGGACAGGGTAACTCACATTTCTCTCCGAACAGTGGCGAGATGATGTGCTTACAAATATGGCAGGAAAGAGTGTTGAAGGTGTGAAAGGTGCTTCAGAGGCTGCACAAAATCAACAATGCAACATCTCACATAAGAAGACATATTCTGCCTGGTACCATCTGTTTTAGGATAAGTAAACACCAAACTTTTTTGATATGCTTTATACCATTCCCCTTGCATAGAAAGTGAATACGGAAAAGGAGATCCTAGATTTGTTGCAAAATGCATTATTGTAAGAGCAGTCAGATAGTGTAAGTCCCCACTACTGCTTGTCTGAAAAGGAGATTCCACTGTCTGATTGATTCTGTATTCAAGACAGATTAATGCAGCCGTCTTTCCTGAGACCAATCGACCTCAGAATTTGGAGTAGTTGTTTGCAGTATGTTCACAGAGTGCAAGTGTTATCTTCTGTAGATTTGTGTGCAAGCTACTGGCTGGTAGTTTTTTCTCCCAGTTTCCAGCAGTGCACTGTGTGCTTTGGTGCATGTTACCAGTGCAAGCTGCTTCCCTATGGTATCAATGTTTCTTGTGCATTTATTAGAGGACTGAACACATTCCGCCCAGATGATTTAGAGAATAGCATTACATTGTAGTTGAAAAGTCATCAGCAGATCACAGTGAGGTTTTAGACAGATTACTAGAAGTTTCTGAACGCTGGTTGACACATGTAGTGTTAAATTCTTAGGACATATTATCTCAGCAAACAGTATCCACGCAGATCCAGATACGATTCGTCAGAGAAAGAATATCCCATGCATGTAATAGGTAACAAACGAGAGTCTTTCTAGGATAAATTAAGTTTTATAAGCATTTTGCGAACAATACCATATTGCCTATGCCCCGATTATGGAATTTAATGGCGAAAATGGAACCATACTACTGGGACGATAATGCACATTAAGATTTCGATGACATTAAGGATGCTTTAGTTAATGCACCGATTCTGTTGCTTCCAGATCTTAATAATCTGTCTAGTGATGTTTTGTTCCAAGAAGGTGAGAGTAGTGACCCACAACTCTGGAAAACGGTTTCCATTGAGAGTAGTCTCCCTTCTTTTAAGATACATATCTTTGAGAAAGTTCAAATACCCATTTGGTGATGCATATTTAAGATTTTCCTATATTGCTTAAGGCCAGTGCTAGTATGGTTTACATAAAAACAATACAGACAATATCCTTTTCTAAATGGAGCTGCTATTCCGTATGTAATGACCTCATTGTCGATGGGACGTTAAACAGTAACTTTCCTTTGTTACTTTCCGAGCAACAGCTCGTCCACTTCCTTTACTTTCGTTTGTGAAACACAGCTGGTTCTATAATCACAAAACGATGTAAAGAATGCTTTATTTCCAGAAAGCTTTTGACAGTGTTCTTCTCAAGTGGCCTGTAACCAAAATGCACTTCTATGAAGTACTATCTCGGTTGTGCCCCTGGGTTCATGATCTGCTGGCAGACAGTAATTGATAACTCATCGACTTAAATCAGAGTGATAATTGGGATTCCTAAAAGAGGCTCTATGGATCATCTATTGCACTAAATCCATATCAATTGTTTTAGGAGATAATATGAGCAATTATAATAGATGGCTTGCAGATGATACTATCGTTAAACATGTAGTAAACTCATTAGAAGGTCCCAACGAATTGAAAAATTAGCAAAGTATCTGCTCACATGGCAGGACTGAAAATTGGTTAACATTTCTCACCTCATTCCGGACCGAATTCCATTTCAGTCTACCACTTCGAATTCTGTCTATCTACGCTCTTCTGGTCACATTAGTTCTGTGCTGGTTTGTCGATTCCACACATTCAGACGGTAGGGCTGGAGTCACCTAACAAGGAGCTGCATGGTGTAAAAAGTGACAATTGACCATAGACAATGAAAAGAGGGAGATTCACCACAGTAGTCTCATTGTAAGCCTCTGTAGCATTCAGAATATTTAGTTTTAAAATTTCTACTTGTTTGGCTTATGCAGACTGATTGACATTAACTACAAGTTAACCGACAGATCCCAACTTTGGAAAATCTGTCTGTATTCTCAGTGCTTACACCAATTCCTTAGTGTGTTGTTTGTGCGGAAATTAGCGGTCCCTTCTTCAGAATTTTCCCTACCGTATGGACATTTTCACTGTTGTAGTAAGTACCATGCTGTATTCATTGTATAATGTTCTTGACTCCCTATGTTTGTCATGTGTTGGCGTTCCTTGCTCTTTGAAACAGTTAATAATTTATCCTTGCTTTGTTCTTTCTTAATTTGCCTTTTGCATTGTTGTTCAGTGTATTTGTTATTCATACATTGTATTCATTCTCTCTGGTTACTTGGTGCATTGCGTTTAGTTCCTGTGTATAGGTATGTCCAGTGGAATTCTGATCATTTTGTGTAGGATTATCTCGAACATGAATGAGTTTAAGTGGGTGATTGAACTGGTTGTGAATGATTATACCTGTGCCTGAAGTTTTCCAGTATTTTCCAAAACTGTTTGTTGCTGATTTCGTGTGTAGTATGTCTTGGAAATTTAGTCTTCATGACGGCTTCCGTCTCAACTTTAAATTTTATTTTCAACTATTTTCAAAAATAAGCAGATTCCTTACTTTACTTTGCAGATGACATGCTATCAAGGAAAAAAAATAAATAAACAATAAAAAAGGCTTAAAAACAAGCTGACCTGTAGAGATTCACTTCCACAAGTAATGCCGCCTCAGGCGAGGAATCGAAACTAAATAAACGTAATTATTACAGTTTTAGCACAAGAACCGAAAACAGTCACGAAAATTGTATGATATTTTATGGAAATAAATCGAGACACAGAACATGACACTTCGGGGTAGCAAACGTCGGAGTAAAACATACGAAGAAATACATGTGTTTTACAGAGGGTGAAGTTTGGAAGCACAACTTTAATTCTCTAATGCGTGGAATAAATTTCAGCAGGAGCTTCCAACCCAAGCAAAATGATTAACGACCAACTTGACAAACCACACACTCTTTAAACTGATTGACCACTTAATATAACATTAAATGTACACATAAAACCACAGGCTCCATTAACCACTACCATTTACCAGGCCTATCCTCGCCTTTCCCCCCCTCCCCCCCCCAAAAAAAAAACAAAAAATGTCAATCCATCCCCAATCCTCTCACGTCTCTACCTACATACAAGTCAATTTCTCAGATTTCACTCTCGCTAACACACACACACACACACACACACACACACACACACACACTCTCAAATAGTTTCACAGGTTGGCAATACTCACAACGTGAAAGAAAGCAAACGAACAGACAAACACTGTTGCAGAGCGGAATGCGAAACAGTTTAAGAAAATGAAGTGTAAATAATGCAGCGCAGGTGATACTGTAGAATGCCAAAAACTGCCAAGTGCAAATGTGAAATGAAGCCTTTCGACAACAATCGTTGCTAGCAAGGAGGGAAGGAGCAGAATATGTAAAGAAACACCGTATGTAACTTGGAGACCAAACGTATAAAGAAAACATCGTTTTTAACCTAAAAGAAGCAAAAATGTATAAACGCATGTATCCAATTTACAGAATAACCACGGGAGATGTTTTATGAATAAAAGCGAAAAGCGTCTGGTGGAATTCTTTTTAATTAAAATGCAGTCAGCTCAAGACGGACAATCTATACTAACAGATTTTGACAGCTGCTGCGGAAGATGGCCACGCAAACAAACGGATTAACGAAGAATTTGTTTTGATATAACATTTAATGGATTTTTCTCTGGATAATGTGCTAGATAAATGTTATCTGAAGTTTTGCCTACAGTGGACGCTGTGAGTATAGCGGGCAGCATTTGTTATAAGCCGAAAAACCTTGTTTCGAAGGATTTCCAGTCATTTCAGCTGAGTGTCGTCGGTCATTGACCCCACATCCGAATCACAGAAGACGCCAGTGTCATATAGCAGTCCGTCATTGCTGTAGAGCGGATATAATTGGTAAATGAGGGCACAATCCTTATTAACCGCAATCAGTTTCTGCGATCCCCAAGTCAATCCCTAATCTGTACAATGCATTCCGTTGAGTAAGTATTTCCGTTAGAGCTCTCATTATTGGTCATTTCTCTGTGCGTTGGTGGGAGTCAACAAAATCTTTCGGCGTCTGACAGCGGATGATTCGAAGTTAGTGAAGAAATTTCGCCAACTAGATACACTTTTGTTTTTATTATTGCCATCCTTACTCATAATATCCGGACACTCTCATCCCTGTTTCATGATAACAGGAAACGAGCTTCCCTTATTTTAACATTTTTTTATCTCCTCCATCACTTCAACTTTGTGCCATCTCACACAAGAGAACTATCACCCTAACAATTTGAAACTGGTCTAAAGACCCCCAGAGAAAACAACAATATCTATGAAAGACTAACAATATAAGAGACACTACCACATACAAAAATAAAATAAGAACATTTTCAACAAATACACAACACCATGCAGAAAAACAATGTTTGCAGCACTTCACGAATTATTTATAGCATTCCAACATTCTGGAATATCCAAAAACCTTTGCTTATCAAACTTTCCCCACCCATTTCAACTCTCCCCCCCCCCCCTATCTCTCTCTCTCTCTCTCTCTCTCTCTCTCTCTCTCTCTCATTCTTCACACACACACACACACACACACACACACACACACACACACACACACTATATATAACCAGCATACCTACCACAAAAGGTTTTTGCAAAACATTCAAAATTAGCGCCACACTGAGCAGAAACAAAAGAATGAACAACGGAGTGACGATGATAATACAATGCCTTTGTATTAGCATGGCGTCAGAAATGTCTTCTCTGTTGTGTACTACTTCGCACGCAACAGTAAAGAGAGATGGGCTACAGAGTGGTCCGACAACTGTCGTCATATGAATGCTGGACAGAAATACACGTGAGTAGCGAATAAGTTATCACAGTGAACAGAAGATTTACTTAACTCTTATTTCCCCAAGTGAGCGAAGACTCATTACAAATAATGCAGAAAGAAATAGAGTCGAGTTCTCATTGTCGGGAACGGTGAGACCTGTGAACTAAAACGATGTAGTCGAAGCCGGTCTAAGCAGCATCTGCATTACATCCCACAGCAAAGAGGCTGCAAGTGCGAGTGGGCTGAGCTGCTGCTGCTGCTGCTGGCCCTCGTATGTTGCGGCGGCAGAGGGCGCTCGTGGTCCGGAGTCATGGGAGTGTGGCTCAGCAAGTGCGCTCCATTGGGTCCACCAGATACCGAACGACTGCTATCGGCGTCTCATGGGAACTTGCAATTCCGTTCCCATGTTAAAAGCGACTATCGGGCGGTATCGATGGCATCTCCGGCGGTAATTCGGTTGAATACCGCCCTTCGATTGTGCTCTTCTAGTACCAATCGAAGCGTTAGGTGTTGCAGGTTCCAACCAGCCAGCCAGCCAGCCAGCCAGCCAGCCAGCCAGCCAGCCAGCCAGCCAGCCAGCCAGCCCGTCGACGTGCAGCAGTCCATCCAGCAGCGGTCCCCGCCTGCAGCCAGCAGCGGTCCCCACCTGCAGCCAGCAGCGGTCCCCACCTGCAGCCAGCAGCGGTCGCAGCCGGCAGCCAGCAGTGGTCCTAGCTGCCCCCAGCACAAGCAGCGGCAGCAGCAGCAGCAGCAGCAGCAGGAGCAGAAGCAGCAGCAGCAGCGCCACCACCACCACCACCACCACCACCAGCAGCAGCAGCAGCAGCGGAGGCATCCCCACCATCCTGCCAGCCGGGTCGCCCACCCCGCCAGCAGCAGAAGAGTGGGGTTCGGCCCCAGTCTCCTTCGTCCGTCATTCTCCGTCACTTTCTACTCTGTGTCTCTCGTCGCCCTGCCTGTCTCTCATTTGCTTCTTGTCTTGTCCTGTGTTTTTTTCCCCTTCTCATAATGTTGACCCCCACCACCTCTTCTACGGCCAACACCACTGCCATCATATACACCTCCCCCTCCGCCGCTGCCACCACTATCACGTGGTGTGCCGCATCAATCCCCCCTCAGTCCATCCCCCCACTCCTCACTCTCCCGTCTCCCTCCCTATTTGTCGCCCCATCCCCGGCTCCTCCCTCCCGCACCTCCTCTGATCTTTTCCCTCCACTCCCTCTGCTGCTTCCATTTCTGTGGCCCCCGCTCGCGTGGTCGCCCGGAGGGCTACGGCCCACGCTCCACTCTCCCCTTTGCCTTCATCGTCATCGTCTTCACCGTCGCCGTCGCCATCGCCCTCACCATCTCCGGCGCCGCCTCCAGCACTGGGACCTGCCACTCTTCACCACTTTCCAGTCGCTCCCATCCCCCACACCTCCTCCGTCGCCGTCAAGCGCCGCAGTGGCACCCCTGCCTCCTCTACTCCCAAAAAGGCACCGCCTCGCTCCCCTTCACCCACCCATGATGCCATGGATGTCTCCCCACCTGTCTGTCCCCTCCTCCTCCTCCTTCTCTACCCCCTCCTCCTACCGCTACCTCCTCTCCCGTCCTGATCCCTCCCTTCTTGAAGCTTGGAACCTCACCCTCTTCCTTCGCCAGAATTTTCCTGGTGCCCCCATCTCCCTCCTCACTCCTCGCCGTGATTTGGTACTCATCTCCTCCCCTAGCCCTACTCTCCTCACAGACCTCCTTTCATGCATCCCTGTCACCCGCTTTGGCCCTAATGCCTCCCTCACCCCTGCTCCTTCCCCACCTCCTCCCGCCAACCCCAACCCCGTGTCGCCTGCCGACCCTCACCGCCGTGATCAATCGGCTTCGTCCGATGATCATGGAGGAGGAGGTGTTGGCGGAGCTTCAGGCACATCCCCATCTGGAGGTGCATGCGGTTTGTCGCATACACAAGGCTGCCGGCCCCACCCGCCTTATGCGGGTCTTTCCGAGCACCCCCCCTCCATAGACCGTCTCCTGAAGGAGGGTGGCCTCCTTTTTAACTGATGTTATAAAGTTGACCCCTCCCGTTCCCCTCCTCAATCCCTCCGCTGCCAAAGGTGCTTGTGGTATAATGCACACCCGACATCTGAGTGCCGCGAGGCCCCCACCTGCCTGCACTGTAGGCAAGCCCACTTTTTATGGCAGTGCCCCAATCTCCCTCATCCTACCTACTCCCAGAAATGTAAGGCCCAACCCCCTCCTACCACTCCTGAACTCACCGTTCGTGTCCACCCTTTGGACGCCCCCACCCCTCCTGGCAATTCCATTTGCCCACCCCCTACCACTGAGGACATCATCAGATTCTTCACCAACGTCCTTTAGAATGTTCATCCTTTTCAGCGCCCGCACACCCTCCAACAGATCTCCCTCACCGCCCATTCTGTTTTCCAGCTCAAAATGTATGCCACCTACTCCAACAACCAGGCCCATTTCACCTTCTCCCGTCTTGACACCCTCGTTTAAATCCCTGTCATGGTGTGACAGCACTGTATCCATTTCAACAACATCCGCTCCCTTTCCGCCAACAAGAACCTCTTCCTGCACACCCTTGCCACCCACCGCGTGGGTGCCTTCCTCCTCAATGAAACCTTCCTCCAACCCCACCACACTGTCCACACTTCGCCCTACCTCCTCCACCACTCCGATAATCCCCTCCCAATTGCGCGTAGCGAAGTTGCCATTGGTCACTACTGCCAGATCTCCATTCAGCTCCAACCTCTCCTTCCCAACCCCACCAAACACCTGATCCTTAGTCTCTTCTTCCCCGGCCTTACCGTTACCTGTGCCACCATCTATGTCCGCCCTAACGCCCCTACTCCCTTCGACTTCCTCTCCCACATTGACCGTACCTTCTCCTCCTATGTGATTGCCGCCGACCTCAACATCCATAGTCATTCCGCCGCCCAGTTACGGCGGTGGCATCGGTTCCTCTCCTCCCTTCAAGGTGACCGCATCCCCATCCCCCAGCACACCCGTCCCGAATCCAACTCCACTCCCGATGTTATCCTTTCCTCCCCCAACCTCCGTGGCCACATAACGGTGGATGTCCTGGAGCCTATTGGTAACGACCATCTCCCTGTCCTCCTCACCGTTTCAGACGGTCGTCGCCCCCGCTCTGACCCTCGTAATGACCCTCCCCCTAAATACATCCATGACTATTCCCATGCCAACTGGAATGCCTACCGGGATACCCTTTCCACCCAGGTCGATAGCCACCCCTTCACCTACCACCACCCTGACAATGTCACCTATGCCGCCTCCTTTCTCCAGCAGACCTTGTCTGAGGCCGTGGAGGCCCACGTCCCTACTGTCGCCGTCCACCCCCACCGTCCTACCTTACCCCCACAGGCTGTCCTCCTCCTCCGTGAATCCTGCCACCTCTACCGAGCCTTCCTCCGCACGTGTGACCAGGACACGCTACGATGCCACCGGCAACTCCAGCGACACATTCGTAATTTGCTCGCGGCTAAGAAACGCCGGGACTGGTGACAGACATGCACCCGTTTGAATAATACCCTACCCATCAACTTGTCCAAGTTCTGGTCAGCCTTCCGTCGCCTTACCGGAACTAAACCTTCCCCCTACTATCCTCTTCTCCATGATGAACACCCTTTCCCTGGCTCCCTTAGTAAGGCCAATCACTTTGCCTCTTACCTCTCTGATGTCTTTTCCATCCCCGATGATCCCCAGTTCGATTACTCCCTCTTCCCAGATGTCCGCGATCGAACTGACACCTCTGTCCCTCCCCTCGCTCCTGCTTTCCAGTACTTGGACAACATTGCATACACGGAACTCAATGCCCCTATCACTACACATGATCTCATTGCTACATTCCGCACGAAACGCAACACCGCTCCTGGTCACGATCGTGTCACCTACCGTCACCTTTGTGAAGCTCCTGTCTCTTTCCTCTCCTCCCTGGCCAGGCTCTACAATGTAGTCCTGTCTACCGGTTACTACCCCGACCTGTGGAAAACCTCCCGTATCCTGATGTTTCTTAAACCCGGCAAACCGCCGTCCGCCATCTCCTCCTACTGTCCCATCAGCCTTACCTCGGTCTTCAGCAAGGTCCTGGAATCTATCCTCACCTGCCGCATCCACCAGCATCTCCGCCAGTACCGCCTCCTTCCCGTTACCCAGTGTGGCTTTCGGCCGTCCTCCTCTTCTGACAATCTTCTCCTTCACCTCACTCATCTCCTTTCTGACCAGCTTAATTCCCGTCGCTCCGCAATCTTCCTCTCCCTGGACCTCGAACGAGCTTATGACCTTGTATGGCATTCCGGTCTCCTCCTCAAGCTCCAAACCTTCGCCCTTCCCATTAACTATGTCCGTCTGATCGGCTCCTTTCTCTCCCACCGTCCTTCCTACGTCACCATCCATAACACCGACTCCTACACCTTTTTCCCCTCCGCCAGTGTGCCCCAAGGCTCTGTTCTCTCCCCCCTTCTGTACGTTTTGTATACGGCGGACATGCCGCCGCCGTCACCCCCCGACCACCTCCTCCAGTTTGCCGATGACACCGCCTTCCTTGCCCTTGCCCCCACCCTGCAGCGCTCCCAACACCTTCTCCCATCCCATCTTGACCAGTTCACTGCTTGGTACAACCAGTGGTTGCTCAAGGTCAATCCCTCCAAAACCCAGGCGATCATTGTAGGCAAAACCACTCCTTCCTTCCGCCTCCTTGATTTCTATCTCACCATCTATGGCTGTCCTATCACCCTCACTCCCACCCTTAAGTACCTTGGCATCACCCTCGACCGTCACCTCTCCTGGACTTCCCATCTCCGGGCAATCCAAGCCAAGGCATGCGCCCGACTCCTGTCTCCTCAAGCTCCTTTCCGGCTGTATGTGGGGTCTGGACCCCTCCACCATCCTTCACACCTATAAATCCCTCATCCGCCCTATCCTTTGTTACGCCCATCCGGCCTGGATCTCCGCCCCCCCTATCTTTCATAAATCCCTCCAAATCCTTGAACGCCCTGCTCTCACCTATCGCATCCGTCTCCCATTCCCCACGCGGATCCTGTATGATCTCATCCCCTTCCCCCACCTCCTCCTCTTCCTTGAAAGGATACAGATCCTGTACACCTCCTGCAAACTCGATCCTTCTCATCTGCTTGTCTCACCAATCCTCTCCCACCCCCGCCCGCTGCCGCACCTATATTCCCACATCCCACCTGGTCTCCATCTCTCCACACTCCTTACCCTCTCCCAAGGTGGCTTCCGCTAGCTCCCCCTCCCTGATGATGTCCTCCTCCCCTCCATCTACCCCTCCTATCAACTTTGATCCTGCCCCCCACTTCCTGTGTCCTTTCCTTTAGGCACCCTCCCTCCCTTCTCTTTCCTTTTCCCCCGTACCCTCCCTCCACCCCTCTTCCCCCCTGGCTTCCCCTCCCCCTTCCTCCCTTCCCCCTATCTCCCCTGCCCATGGCATCTGCCCTCCCCTCTCCCTCTCCCCCCCCCTCCTCCTCTCTTGGCAGGTCCCCGGACTTGTACACAGTTAGTGAACATTCGCGCGCCGGAGAGCAACGCCTCGTGTTCTGTGTGTGCTGTCGTTTTGTGCTTAAGTGGTTCAGTGTTTTTCGTTTTGTGCACCTACGTCCACATGTGACAATTTTCGTGTGTGTCTGTGTCCAAGTGTCTGAACAATTTTATCTTGGACTCTACGCCCGTGAACGGCATCTTGTATTTTAAAAAGTGTTTGTCTCCGTTTATATGTCCACCATGTTTTTTCTCTAAATGTCTTCATTTGTATATTTGTGTTTCTCTGTGGCCAAAGAGCGGCGTCGTATGCTGCTGCAGGACTGCCTGTAATACAGGTTTCAAAATAACAATAAAGAAAAAAAAGGTATCGATAGCCATTCTCAGTTTTGTGGTAGCAGAAGAGCCAACACCGTATTACGAGTGGAGGCCGAAATGCACGCGTTTTAGCTCACGCAGGCTGGCATAAGGAGGGAAGAACTATACTGACGTGAGGTCTGGAACATGACAAGGAATGACAATTCAGAAAGCGGACCTAATTAGTTTGATACTTAACTTTAATCCATTAATGATGAACGTCGCTCTTGACGGTACATGATTCACGATATTATCTGTTCAGAATACATTATGGAAGATAGTTCTTATAGCAACTTAATATGGCGCCTTGCGAGGTCGTAGCAAATGACGTAGCTGAAGGCTATGCTAAACTGTCGTCTCTGCAAATGAGAGCGTATGTAGCCAGTCAATCATCGCTAGCAAAGTCGGCTGTACAACTGGGGCGAGTGCTAGGGAGTCTCTCTAGACTAGACCTGCCATGTGGCGGCGCTCGGTCTGCAATCACTGATAGTGGCGACACGCGGGTCCGACGTATACTAACGGACCGCGGCCGATTTAAAGGCTACCACCTATCAAGTGTGGTGTCTGGCGGTGACACCACTCTCAGATCTCGCTTTTGTGTAGAAATGGTGTGAAAGCAGGTGAGAGTGAAGTATAAAAAGGGGTAGAAAACTGTGTACATACCTACAACGGAGAAAAAGCACATTAACGATACGCAACTGGACTTAAGACGTTCGAGACGTAATAGAGTCATCACTGAAGTAAAGATATTTTCAAAAATAAGCAAATACCTTATGACTGCCTTGCGGGTGACATGCTCAGTCGAAAAAACGCATAAAAACAAGACGACCTGAAGAAACCCACTTTCACAAACAATGTAGTTTCAGGTGATCAATCAACAAAAAAAAGTAAGTAAAATGCGCGTCATAATTTTTAGCCCAAAAATAGGTAAAACTATGAACTTTGCATGATATTTTACAGAAATAAATCGAGACCCACAAAAATGACGTATAGGTGTCGAAACAGGCTTGGGTAAAAGAGAAAAAGAAATGTAGAGTGACTGCATAATAATGTTACAAACTTTCTGGTGTGATGAGGAAGGGTAAATGTATCAATTTGAGATAAGGAACCCCGGTGTGGAAACGACCGAGTCGGTAGTTATAAGTGAAAATCGTTCTGTTCCCTATGACAGTGGAATACTTGTACCGTTACTGTTGTTGTTGTTGTTAGTACTGCAGGACAGGCAACTTTCACAGGTGGTAGTATGGACCGAAACAAGAAAACAATGTCCTGTAAACATGGGCTGTAAAACGCCTCCTATAAGAGCTATGAACAATTGTTCAGTAAAAGAGATGGGTTTCATACTATTGAGGATGAACAAGATGAAGAGCCCATTATTTTACTTGAAATTTTTTTGTCCATTTTATCAACTCAGAAAACTATTTACCCAGCAGTCTCAGCAACAACAGTACCGGTATATTCATTCCACTGTCAGAGGCATCACAGCCATTTTCGCTTATAACTTTCGTTTCCGGACCAGGATTCCTTACTTCAAAGTGATACATCTATCCATGTCAGTCACCACTAAACGTCTGAAACAGTATCACGGTGTCACGCTATACGTTGTGTTTTGCAGAAAGCACAGTTCAAAATATCCAAATTCAGGTTCTTCGTACTATAATCTCGTAAATTCATTAGACCAAGATGCCTACAATACACTTCATACAAGACGAAAGATCTATTTATTTAACCTGATCATGTATGGCCTTCAGGCTCTCTCTTACATCAGGCCAGGATTTCACACGTGCAGTACCTTTTTATACCTTAGTACCTAACACATAACAATAATTTTAGTATGATGGTTGAAATGGCTCTGAGCACTATGGGACTCAACGTCTAAGGTCATCAGTCCCCTAGAACTTAGAACTACTTAAACCTAACTAACCTAAGGATAGCACACACATCCATGCCCGAGGCAGGATTCGAACCTGCGACCGTAGCGGTCACGCGGTTCCAGACTGTAGCGCCTAGAACCGCTCGGCCACCCCGGCCGGCTTTAGTATGACAAACAGTAGTAAAATCACATGAGTGTCTGAACAGACAGTGCGAATAAGTAGTACTCACTTAGAACTAATAAAGTTAGAAGTGGCTGTCTATCTACGACTACTGCTTCCGATAACATAGACTCTTAAGCCAAAACAATATGATCACTGCCCACCGCGACGTTGGATGCCCCCTGGTGGCGTTGCGAGCACGTGACGCGATAGCAAAAGTATGTGAGCGGAGCAGACACGGATCGAGGATCGCCCTAGCGTACATATGGGCTGCAAATGGGGGAATTCATACACATAAGCGACTTTGAGAAAGGGCAGATTATTATTATTTTTATTATTATTTTTATTATTATTATTATTATTATTATTATTATTATTATTATTATATATCTCGAAAACGGCGAAGCTGATCGATTGTTCACGTGCTACTGTCGTAATCATCTACGGAAAGAAGTAGGAGAACACAAACTACCACCAGGCGCTAAACGGCCGATCGTCAACGACTCTTCACAGAACGTGGGCTTTGGAGGCTTGTCTGGTCTGCACAGTAGAAGATGGTGATATGTGGCATCTCTGCCGAAAAAGCACAATGCTGGAGCACGCGCAAGTGTTTCTGAGCACATCGTTTATCGTACATTGTTGAATATGGAACTCCGCAGTCGACCACCCCTTCGTATTCGCATCTTGACCCAATGACATCACAAATTACGATTTCAGTAGGCACAGGACCATCGGGATTCGTCCGTCGATCAACGGAAACCTGTCCGCTCTTCGGATGAATCATATTTTTGCTACGTTAGCTCGATGGTCATCTCCACAAACGCCGTCATCGAAGTGAACGGTGGATCGAAACGTCCAGCGCCACGGGCACAGGCTGGTGGGAACAGTATTATGCTATGGGAGACATTCTCCTGCGCTTGCATGGGACCTGTGGTAGTAATCCAAGCCACCCTGGCAGCCTCCCTTCATGCCTGATGTCTTCTCCGACGGCGATGTCGTCTTTCAGCAGTATAATTGTCTGTGCGCGGGAGCCAGAACCGTTCTACGTAGTTTGAAGAGCATTATAGTGAACTCACGTTGATGTCTAGGCGACCAAATTAGCGTCTTACGTATATCCTTTGGTACCCATGTGGGTTCGACATGGCTGCGTACGCAAATCAGCGGCCCGTTATTTACGCGAATTACGTAACCTGTACGTAGACGTCTAATGTCACATACCTCCACAATCTACCCGATACACAGAATCAGTGATGTGTTTCATTCCAAAGACAGACAGACAAACTTTTAAGCAGGTGATCATAATGTTTTGGCTCATTAGTAGTAATAAAAATAGTCGTAGTAATAAAATAATAATAGTAAATTAATAAGAATAATAATGACAAGGGCAGATGTAGAAGAATTTATAGGTGTAGGAAATAGATATTGTTTGATATAGCGAGTTCCCCCCATGAACCATGGACCTTGCCGTTGGTGGGGAGGCTTGCGTGCCTCAGCGATACAGATAACCGTACCGTAGGTGCAACCACAACGGAGGGGTATCTGTTGAGAGGCCAGACAAACGTGTGGTTCCTGAAGAGGGGCAGCAGCCTTTTCAGAAGTTGCAAGGGCAACAGTCTGGATGATTGACTGATCTGGCCTTGTAACAATAACCAAAACGGCCTTGCTGTGCTGGTACTGCGAACGGCTGAAAGCAAGGGGAAACTACAGCCGTAATTTTTCCCGAGGGCATGCAGCTTTACTGTATGATTACATGATGATGGCGTCCTCTTGGGTAAAATATTCCGGAGGTAAAATAGTCCCCCATTCGGATCTCCGGGCGGGGACTACTCAAGAGGATGTCGTTATCAGGAGAAAGAAAACTGGCGTTCTACGGATCGGAGCGTGGAATGTCAGATCCCTTAATCGGGCAGGTAGGTTAGAAAATTTAAAAAGGGAAATGGATAGGTTGAAGTTAGATATAGTGGGAATTAGTGAAGTTCGGTGGCAGGAGGAACAAGACTTCTGGTCAGGTGACTACAGGGTTATAAACACAAAATCAAATAGGGGTATTGCAGGAGTAGGTTTAATAATGAATAGGAAAATAGGAATGCGGGTAAGCTACTACAAACAGCATACTGAACGCATTATTGTGGCCAAGATAGATACGAAGCCCACGCCTACTACAGTAGTACAAGTTTATATGCCAACTAGCTCTGCAGATGACGAAGAAATTGAAGAAATGTATGATGAAATAAAAGAAATTATTCAGATTGTGAAGGGAGACGAAAATTTAATAGTCATGGGTGACTGGAATTCGAGTGTAGGAAAAGGGAGAGAAGGAAACATAGTAGGTGAATATGGATTGGGGGACAGAAATGAAAGAGGAAGCCGCCTGGTCGAATTTTGCACAGAGCACAACATAATCATAACTAACACTTGGTTTAAGAATCATGAAAGAAGGTTGTATACATGGAAGAACCCTGGAGATACTAAAAGGTATCAGATAGATTATATAATGGTAAGACAGAGATTTAGGAACCAGGTTTTAAATTGTAAGACATTTGCAGGGGCAGATGTGGACTCTGACCACAATCTATTGGTTATGACCTGTAGATTAAAACTGAAGAAACTGCAAAAAGGTGGGAATTTAAGGAGATGGGACCTGGATAAACTAAAAGAACCAGAGGTTGTACAGAGATTCAGGGAGAGCATAAGGGAGCAATTGACAGGAATGGGGGGAATAAATACAGTAGAAGAAGAATGGGTAGCTTTGAGGGATGAAGTAGTGAAGGCAGCAGAGGATCAAGTAGGTAAAAAGACGAGGGCTAGTAGAAATCCTTGGGTAACAGAAGAAATATTGAATTTAATTGATGAAAGGAGAAAATATAAAAATGCAGTAAGTGAAACAGGCAAAAAGGAATACAAACGTCTCAAAAATGAGATCGACAGGAAGTGCAAAATGGCTAAGCAGGGATGGCTAGAGGACAAATGTAAGGATGTAGAGGCCTATCTCACTAGGGGTAAGATAGATACCGCCTACAGGAAAATTAAAGAGACCTTTGGAGATAAGAGAACGACTTGTATGAATATCAAGAGCTCGGATAGAAACCCAGTTCTAAGCAAAGAAGGGAAAGCAGAAAGGTGGAAGGAGTATATAGAGGGTCTATACAAGGGCGATGTACTTGCGGACAATATTATGGAAATGGAAGAGGATGTAAATGAAGATGAAATGGGAGATATGATACTGCGTGAAGAGTTTGACAGAGCACTGAAAGACCTGAGTCGAAACAAGGCCCCCGGAGTAGACAATATTCCATTGGAACTACTGATGGCCGTGGGAGAGCCAATCCTGACAAAACTCTACCATCTGGTGAGCAAGATGTATGAAACAGGCGAAATACCCTCAGACTTCAAGAAGAATATAATAATTCCAATCCCAAAGAAAGCAGGTGTTGACAGATGTGAAAATTACCGAACTATCAGCTTAATAAGTCACAGCTGCAAAATACTAACACGAATTCTTTACAGACGAATGGAAAAACTAGTAGAAGCCAACCTCGGGGAAGATCAGTTTGGATTCCGTAGAAACACTGGAACACGTGAGGCAATACTGACCTTACGACTTATCTTAGAAGAAAGATTAAGGAAAGGCAAACCTACGTTTCTAGCATTTGTAGACTTAGAGAAAGCTTTTGACAATGTTGACTGGAATACTCTCTTTCAAATTCTAAAGGTGGCAGGGGTAAAATACAGGGAGCGAAAGGCTATTTACAATTTGTACAGAAACCAGATGGCAGTTATAAGAGTCGAGGGACATGAAAGGGAAGCAGTGGTTGGGAAGGGAGTAAGACAGGGTTGTAGCCTCTCCCCGATGTTGTTCAATCTATATATTGAGCAAGCAGTAAAGGAAACAAAAGAAAAATTCGGAGTAGGTATTAAAATTCATGGAGAAGAAATAAAAACTTTGAGGTTCGCCGATGACATTGTAATTCTGTCAGAGACAGCAAAGGACTTGGAAGAGCAGTTGAATGGAATGGACAGTGTCTTGAAAGAGGATATAAGATGAACATCAACAAAAGCAAAACAAGGATAATGGAATGTAGTCTAATTAAGTCGGGTGATGCTGAGGGAATTAGATTAGGAAATGAGGCACTTAAAGTAGTAAAGGAGTTTTGCTATTTGGGGAGCAAAATAACTGATGATGGTCGAAGTAGAGAGGATATAAAATGTAGGCTGGCAATGGCAAGGAAAGCGTATCTGACGAAGAGAAATTTGTTAACATCCAGTATTGATTTAAGTGTCAGGAAGTCATTTCTGAAAGTATTCGTATGGAGTGTAGCCATGTATGGAAGTGAAACATGGACGATAAATAGTTTGGACAAGAAGAGAATAGAAGCTTTCGAAATGTGGTGCTACAGAAGAATGCTGAAGATTAGATGGGTAGATCACATAACTAATGAGGAAGTATTGAATAGGATTGGGGAGAAGAGAAGTTTGTGGCACAACTTGACCAGAAGAAGGGATCGGTTGGTAGGACATGTTCTGAGGCATCAAGGGATCACCAATTTAGTATTGGAGGGCAGCGTGGAGGGTAAAAATCGTAGAGGGAGGCCAAGAGATGAATACACTAAGCAGATTCAGAAGGATGTAGGTTGCAGTAGGTACTGGGAGATGAAAAAGCTTGCACAGGTTAGAGTAGCATGGAGAGCTGCATCAAACCAGTCTCAGGACTGAAGACCACAACAACAACAACAACAACAACAACAACATAGCGAGTTCTGGGGAAGGGAAATTTCAGGAGACTGCACAAGCTAAGAACCATGGGAAATCAGGAAAATACCGTTGGAGAGAAGGCTGTAAAAGAGGCAACTCGTGTATACAGGCGTAATGGTATTATTGTTGCTTCAGTATATACGTCATTAACTATGTTTTGAAACTGGAGATGTTATTCGGTCCTCTAAGATAGTGAGGGAGATTATTCCAAGTTGGGTTCCTGTTGGTGAGAAGGAATTTCGGAAAATGGCTGAAGAATGGGGTGGGTCTTGTTTTTCTGAGATGCTGTTCAGATTAGAGCTTTGATAAGACAATATAGGAGACAGAGTGCACGAAATTTCTGCACTTGTTTACACGCAACCAGGATAGTTGGGCATATGATGGTGAGACGTGGTCAAAGAATTGAACACCACAGATATAACGAATACAGTCATTCATAACAAGTTCCAAGCGCCGTGAGATTTTCTGAGAGGGCCCTTGCAGCATGATACCGCTGTAATCAATAAATGGAAGTATAAGTGTTTGTACAAGTTTCCTTTCCAGGTGAAGAGAGAAGAGTCTTTTATACTTTTGTTCGGCGTGGAGAGATGCTGGTGCCTCCTTGTACTCTGCAATCACGTGCTCAGTCCAGTTTGGATTTTCATCTGTCTTAGACTCTTTGCTGAGGGAGAAAACTTTACATTTGTCTTATTTAGGATTAAACACGACCCTCTCACGACACTTCAGCGACTGACAAGGGTTTACAGACTACACAAGCAGTGACACTGTACACAAATCATATTTCCTCATTTTTTAAATCATCGAGGGCAACGGTGCTCAAACATTCATGCTCGGGAGGCGACACTTCGGGCCGCACAGAAAATGAAGTGGGGGTAAAGTGTGGAATTAAAGATAATTTCAGTTTTCACGAAACCACGTTTATTGAAAGTCCGCCTCCGTACCTAAGTGGTCAACTCAGATGGCTGCCATACGGAGGACCCGGGTTCGATTCCCGGTACTGCCAAGGATTTTTCCATGGTGGGAGGACTGGTAGGGGAAGCGCTTGACCGAGCAGTAGCGCCTCAACAGGCTGGGAAGTCAGCGAGACGGCAGAGGGAGGGGAGTGCTGGCCACACGTGACTCCACACCGCATCCGCAAGGCAGAAGACACGGCGGCCGGTAGACATCCCTTGGGCCTCTGCAGCTTGGCGAGGAGCTCGTTTTGTTATGGTAATTGGTAGAAGTTTACCACACACACATTTTGAATCCGCGTATTGTAAGGTACCACACCAATGTCGACAAGTGTAAAGTGCTGCGAATACATAGAAAGAAAGATCCTTTATCATTTAGGTACAATATAGCAGGTCAGCAACTGGAAGCAGTTAATTTCATAAATTATCTGGGAGTAGGCATTAGGAGTGATTTAAAATGGAATGACCATATAAAACTAACCGTCGGTAAAGCAGATGCCAGACAGATTCATTGGAAGAATCCTAAGAAAATGCAGTCCGAAAACAAGGGAAGTAGGTTACAGTATACTTGTTCGCCCACTGCTTGAGTATTGCTCACCAGTGTAAGATCCGTACCAGATAGGGTTGATAGAAGAGATAAGGAAGGTCCAAAGGGGAGCAGCGCGCTTCGTTACAGGATCATTTAGTAATCGCAAAAGCGTTACGGAGATGACTCCAGTGGAATACTCTGCAAGAGAGACGCCTAGTAGCTTGGTACGGGCTTTTGTTGAAGTTTCGAGAACATATCTTCACCGAGGAGTCAAGCAGTATATTGCTCCCTCATACGTATATCTCGCGAAGAGACAATGAGGATAAAATCAGAGAGATTAGAGCCCACACAGAGGCATACCGGCAATCATTCTTTCCCCGAACAATACGAGACTGGAATAGAAGGGAGAAACGAAAGAGGTACTCAAAGTACCCTCCGCCACACACCGTCAGGCGGCTTGTGGAGTATAGATGTAGATGTAGATGAAGTATTCTTAAGTGAAAAGGATAATAATATATTGAAACTACATGCATTTTTTTCTAAAGGCTTACGTACCGAGTAATTTTCTGAACCTAAGCGACTATTGTGCCCAGAGTCATCGCAAAAGGATCCCATATGTTTGTTTTTCGTATTTCCGGGCATATTTTCTAGGCGTCTTTACGCCCTACTATCTGAGAGAATTCCAAGCGGGAGTAGCAGACCGTGTTCAATCGGACTTCTGTATTAGGCCGAAACTAACAGAACAGAGACGGTTTTAAATAATGTAACTTAATTCAAAATTGGCGGCTGATACTTGTGTATGAGATTGTTTGGAAGTAAGTTTTATCTTTTGTATTATGCGTGCGTGTTTCGGACGAAACTAACTCTTGCAAGGGAGGACACCTGGACCAGTTTTCCCGACGCGTGGTATGGCCTTTTTCAGATCGGACGCTGTGTCGGCATTAGTGCTCCACAGAATAAATTATCAAATGGAAGTAAATAGCAAGGAACTAAAGTGCAGGCGAAAAGACTATGTTAAACATTGACACAGAAAATAATTAAGACTCTCCATGCTAGTGGGAGCAAGAATAATATGAATGACTGCCTTACGTCAGACAACTCAAAGCCAAAAAAGTTTTTATTAAAAGCTACAGGATCAAGCTTCCTCTGTCAAACTCATTGACAACAATGCCGATTTCTATTGGAAATAATCTACCAGGAAGTTTCATATGAGCGCACACTCCGCTGTAGGGTCAAAATCTCATTCTAGAACTAATGTGTCCACTTCTCGGCAAGCAGAAGCACTGTTCACAGCAAGAAACATGCAGAGAGCACTTTTCCCGTCTTAGCCACTTTACCACACCTTCTCCTACCGATCTCAGTATGAATTGGTAACCTACATAAACTAGTGCTTTTTGAATCAATAATATTAACTTCAATATGAGATACGATCACAAATGTTTACTAAATGTTTTGAAAGTCACGTTTCTTTTACACGTAGCATTGTATTAAAACAGCCATAATTATTTCAGTTACTTGCAAGAAACACGTACCGCATTTGAAGACGGCAGTCTCTATAATGCGCATTCTCTAACCCACGCTACTTCCGTTTGACATTTTGACCATAGGAGCTGACCGGTGCCAGTTGCACACACTTCTGAGTTGTCGATGTAGTAAAACATTCCCCCTCTCACATCTTCAATGAAGAGCCTAAGAAACTCTTACACCTGCCTAATATCGTGTAGCGCCACCCCCCCTCCCCCCCCCCCCCCCCCCCCCCCCACCCCACCCCCCCGAGCACACAAGTGCCGCAACACGACGTCGCATTGACTCGACTAATGTCGGAAGTAGAGCTGGAGGGAAATGACACCATGAACCTTGCAGGGCTGTCCATAAATTCATTAGAGTACGAGGGGGTGAAAATCTCTTCTAAACACCATATGGCAGCGCAAACCAGATATGCTCAATAATGTTCACATCTGGGTAGTCTGGTGGGCAGCCGAAATGTTTAACCTCAGAAGAGTGTTCCTGGGCTCACTCTGTAGCAGTTCTGGACGTTAGGAGCGTCGCATTGTCCTCCTGGAATGCCCAATAGGTTGGAATGCACAATGGACACGAATAGATGCAGGTGATCAGACCGGGTGCTTACGTGCGTCTCACCTGTCAGAGTCGTATTTAGACGTATCAGGGGTCCCATATGACTCCAATTGGACACACCCCACAGGTATTACAGACCCTCTAACAGCATTAACTGTCCCCTAATGCAGGGTCCATGGATTCGTGAGGTTGTTTCCATAATCATACACGTCCATCCACTCGATAAAATTAGAAACGAGACTTGCCCGACCATGTTTCCAGTCATCAGCAGTTCAATGTCGTTGACGGGCCCAGGCGAGGCGTAAAGATTTGCGGTCATCAAGGGTACACGCCTGGGTCTTCGGCTTCAAGAGCCCATATCGGTGACGATGTTTCGTGGAATGGTTCGCACGCTGACACTTGTTGATGGCCCAGCACTGAAATGTGCAGCAATCTGTAGCAATTTGCGGAAGGGTTGCACTTCTGTCACGTTGAACGATTTTCTTCAGTCGTCGCTGGTCCCGTTCTTGGAGGATCTTTTTCCGGCCGCAGCGATGTTGGATATTTGATGTTTTAGCAGATTCCTGATATTCACGGTACACTCGTGAAATGGTCGTACGGCAAAATCCCCACTTTATCGCTACCTCGGAGATGCCGACTATAACACCACGTTCAAATTCACTTAAAACTTGATAACCTGCCATTCTAGCAGCAGTAGCCGATCTAACAACCGCGCCAGACACTTGTTGTCTTATATAGGCGTTGCTGACCATAGCGCCGTATTCTGCCTGTATTTGGATACGCATGCCTATACCAGTTTCTTTGCCGCTTCAGTGTATTAACCCTGCAGTGGTCGCGGTACGTATCTCTTGGCCCCTGACGCGAGCTGCAAACTTTACTTAGCTTAGAGCTGAATTCGTCAAGTCTAAGGTTCACCGATGACATTGTAATTCTGTCAGAGACAGCAAAGGACTTGGAAGAGCAGTTGAACGGAATGGACAGTGTGTGGAAAAGAGGGTATAAGATGAACATCAACAAAAGCAAAACGAGGATATTGGAATGTAGTCGAATCGGGTGATGCTGATGGAATTAGATTAGGAAATGAGACACTTAAAGTAGTAAAGGAGTTTTGCTATTTGGGGAGCAAAATAACTGATGATGGTCGAAGTAGAGAGGATATAAAATGTAGACTGGCAATGGCAAGGAAGTCGTTTCTGAAGAAGAGAAATTTGTTAACATCGAGTATAGATTTAAGTGTCAGGAAGTCGTTTCTGAAAGTATTTCTATGGAGCGTAGCCATGTATGGAAGTGAAACATGGAAGATAAATAGTTTGGACAAGAAGAGAATAGAAGATTTCGAAATGTGGTGCTACAGAAGAATGCTGAAGATTAGGTGGGTAGGTCACATAACTAATGAGGAGGTATTGAATAGAATTGGGGAGAAGAGTTTGTGGCACAACTTGACAAGAAGAAGGGACCGGTTGGTAGGGCATTTTCTGAGGCATCAAGGGATCACCAATTTAGTATTGGAGGGCAGCGTGGAGGGTAAAAATCGTAGAGGGAAGCCAAGAGATGAATACACTAAGCAGATTCAGAAGGATGTAGGTTGCAGTAGGTATTGGGAGATGAAGAAGCTTGCACAGGAGCATGGAGAGCTGCATCAAACCAGTCTCAGGACTGAAGACCACAACAACAACAACAACAACAACAACAACAACAACTCTGGAAGTAGATTTGTTTCTTACTGTGTAAGAAAACTACACTCTAAACGTTAGTTGAGTATCTTGGTTTCTGTTGTTAGTCGCTAGAAGCATATTATTATAAAATAGCACTGAGACCGCGGTCCGCACGCGCACTTTATTAGGGCCAAATGAAGCCCACGGTCCGCAGTTTGATGACCCCTGATCTAGAGCACAGTCAGAAATGGTTCAAATGGTTCTGAGCACTATGGGACGCAACTGCTGTGGTCATCAGTCCCCTAGAACTTAGAACTACTTAAACCTAACTAACCTAAGGACATCACACACATCCATACCCGAGGCAGGATTCGAACCTGCGACCGTAGCAGTCGCACGGTTGTGGACTGCGCGCCTAGAACCGCGAGACCACCGCGGCCGGCTCACAGTCAGAAGACAAACGATGTATTGGGCAATGCCCTGTGGAGCTTCTTCTCTAAATGACACCACATCACTTCTATAATGCAAATTTATTTATTGCCTTTAGACGAGGAGTACTGCAATCATGAATAATCGGAAATTTTGGAAACTTGTGGTAAGGTCATATGGGACCAAACTGCTCAGGTCACCGGCTCCTAAGCTTACACAGTACTTAATCTAACAAACTATCATACGCTAAGGACGACACACACTCCCAAACCCGAGGGAGGATTCGAACCTCCGTCGTGGGAAGCCGCGTGGCCCGTGACAAGACGCCCTAGACCGCTCGGCTACCCCGCGCGGCTAATAGGGGCTAAATACTCAAACTAATAAGAATGTTTTGATCAATAAGTAAATGAAGTGTATTGGTGGATTCTAATCGCCGCAGAGGGTGTTACAGTCTATCCCAAATTCGAATAAAAACTGCTGTTCGTGGGCAGCATGTTGAAAAATGCAGCAAGACGAGAGCTGGGTTTTAACTTCCTCAACGCTACGTTTACGTACCCGCCGGATGGGAGTCATAAAACCGACGCAGTCATTCGTTGCCTGCGGTGGCGCGTCGGGAAAAGCGAAAGTCTCGGTCCGTGTAGTACTTCTTGCCTCTTCCGGGTCAGATGGGATGCCGGCGGCCGGAGAACGTCCCACCTCCGGAGAAAGCGACCCCTGCTGGAGAAAGCGGCCGGCTCCAGTGGGCCATCGTCAGCTTCCAGATTCCAGCTGCTCGCCTGCCTGGACGCCTCCTGCTTTCCATCTCCGTCGCTCGCGTGGAAAGCTGAGTCACGGCATTGCGTAAGGCTGCGTCACTTACCGCACACCACCATCGAAGGCAGTTCAGATTAGAGATGGCTGATGGTAAACAGTCAATGGTGATTTCAGTTTTATAATCAGTGTCTAAATATTGTGGTCGAATTACCCCAAAATATCGCTATTAAACCATGACTTTATACACTTCTGGCCGTTAAAATTGCTACACACGAAGATGATGTGCAACAGACGCAAAATTTAACCGACAGGAAGAAGATGCTGTGATATCCAAATGATTGGCTTTTCAGAGCATTCACACAAGGTTGGCGCCGGTGGCGACACCTACAACGTGCTGACATGAGCAAAGTTTCCAACCGATTCCTCATCACAAACAGCAGTTGACCAGCGTTGCCTAGTGAAACGTTCTTGTGATGCCTCGTGTAAAGAGGAGAAATGCGTACCATCACGTTTCCGACGTTGATAAAGGTCGGATTGTAGCCTATCGCGATTGCGGTTTATCGTATTCCGACATTGCTGCTCGCGTTGGCCAAGATCTGTTAGCAGAATATGGAATCGGTGGGTTCAGGAGGGTAATACGGAACGCCGTGCTGGATCCCAACGGCCTCGTATCACTAGCAGTTGAGACGACAGGCATCTTATCCGCATGGCTGTAACGGATTGTGCAGCCACGTCTCGATCCCTGAGTCAACAGATGGGGACGTTTGCAAGACAACAACCATCTGCACGAACAGTTCGACGACGTTTGCAGCAGCATAGACTATCAGTTCGGAGACCATGGCTGCGGTTACCCTTGACGCTGCATCACAGACAGGAGCGCCTGCGATGTTGTACTCAACGACGAAAGAATGGCAAAACGTCATTTTTCGGATAAATCTAGATTCTGTTTACAGCATCATGATGGTCGAGCCGTGTTTGGCGACATCGCGGTGAACGCACATTGGGAGCGTGTGTTCGTCATCGCCATACTGGCGTATCACCCGGCGTGATGGTATGGGGTGCCATTAGTTACACGTCCCGGTCACCTCTTGTTCGCACTGACGGCACTTTGAACAGTGGACGTTACATTTCAGATGTGTTACGACCCGTGGCTCTAACCTTCATTCGATCCCTGCGAAACTCTACATTTCAGCAGGATAATGCACGACCGCATGTTGCAGGTCCTGTACGGGCCTTTCTGGATACAGAAAATGTTCGACTGCTGCACTGACCAGCTCATTCTCCAGATCTCTCACCAATTGAAAACGTCTAGTCAATGGTGGCCGAACAAGTGGCTCGTCACAATACGCCAGTCACTACTCTTGATGAACAGTGGTATCGTGTTGAGGCTGCATGGGCAGCTGTACCTGAACACGCTAGCCAAGCTCTGTTTGACTTAATGTCCAGGAGTATCAAGGCCGTTATTACGGCCAGAGGTGGTTGTTATGGGTACTGATTTCTCAGGATCTATGCACCCTAATTGTGTGTAAATGTAATCACATGTCAGTTCTAGTATAATATATTTGTCCAATGAATTCCCGTTTATCATCTGCGTTTCTTCTTGGTGTAGTAATTTTAATTGCCAGTATGTAGGTATGGTTATAACCGGAAGAACAGACACCATACCTACATAGTACATGCGCCTGAGGCTATATCGATCTTTCAGTGTAGATGCACAAAAATAGTTCGAATGGCTCTAAGCACTATGGGACTTAGCATCTGAGGTCATCAGTCCCCTAGAACTTAGAACTCTTAAACCTAACTAACTTAAGGACATCACACACATCCAGGCCCGAGGCAGGATTCGAGCCTGCGACCGTAGCACCAGCGCATTTCCGGACTGAAGCGCCTAGAACCGCTTCTGCCACAGCGGCCGGCAGTGCAGATGCGCAATAATGTTCGACCTCTGGGCGAGAGTAAAGCAGGGCTGCGAGCAAAGAGTAATGGACACGGGACGCTTCTCTGTACTGCGCGGCACGTGGAGGTTTGGGGCGGACGGAAGCCGTGCTCGGATAAACGAAGAAGCTGAGCCGACCGCTCGCGTAAGGCGGGAAATTCGGGTTCGAATCCCGGTCAGGCACAAATTTTCATCGGTCATCATTGTGTTATTTCAGTGTCCCCCTACAGCAAAAATCGGAAATTTCTTTCTTGAAGCAAGAATCTATAGAACTGCGTAAAATACGACACACAAATAATGTAATATCATACTCACTATTCTATTGTTCTCTTTTCCCTAAAGTTTATCCAGAATTTGATAAATTTTCTTTCTACTATTTAACGTTTGTGTCCGAGCGCTCTTTCCGGCGCCTTAGTCGTCAAGGTAAACCGAAGGCAGGAACGTTTGCCTGTGAATCGTGTTAACTTTGTTCTGTGTGTTGTCGTATTTTAATTGTTTATGTGTTGTATTCTGTGGTGACCAACCCAGCATTTGTCCTAAACGAGCGTGAAAAACCGCCTAAAACCCTCATTAGGCTCTCTCGCGTAGGTACCAGATCACGGTCGTTAAGCCGCCGCACGGAGTCCATCCGGGTATGGCTAAGCTCCTTGACCCATAAGTAGCGCAATGCGCGTTACGCTGTACGGGAAGGTCTAACACCGTATTTGTTAATCAGTGAATAATTAACATTACGCATCCCATAACTTCTTTTATACATACTGTGAAAACAACATTTTTCAGGGAAGTCTGCCCGTCAGCTTGTTGCGTTGTTGATGGAGAACGTATCCTGCTACTGAGAACAGTCTTTCAAAAACAAAAGTGTAGCTACTGAGCACAAATTTTTAAGTCCCTTTTTTGTAGCTTTCGACAAGTAGTGGTGATGATGTGATTGCATATTCTTTAAAGATCTTGTTTGGGATCTAGAAGGTGATGTTTCAGATAATAACTGAACTGTGAACGTAATTTCATTTCTGTTCCAGTTTGCAAATTATTCATTTCTCGTCCTTCTTTATAATATTCTGTTCACAAATGTAACTTGTTCTCTCCGTATTACTATAATGTATCAACGTGTGGGCAGTCCTCACTGGCACTCGTTTCTACAACTGCGATCAAAATATCTGAATAGTTATGATTGCCTTCGAACGTGCTAAAGCACCTAGAAGCGAATGTTCACGAATCTGGGATCCAAAAACGTTGATATGGTTTAAGTTATTCAGTTAGTAGTAGGCACTTTTCATTTATATTATGATTTTACCTTTCAGATTCTCTCCAACAGCCTGTAAGGTGATCAGGCCGAGAAAAACGACCATTGCATATTTTTTGCCCCGAACAGTGCCGCTGCCTGGTGTTGTCAGTGTTGGCAGTGAATTTGACGCAAGAAGCCAGTCCCGTTATTGCTTAGTAAAAGGTTTTCTGGTTTTCAGTCGTCTGATGTTGAGTAAATCGTTTATATCGTTCTTGTTATCTCACTCTGAAATGGATTAATACTTTTGTTACGATATCAGAGTATCAGCAACGTTGTTTGACTTACATACGTAGTTCATTTGTTTTTTTCTCGGTTTGTTAGGTTCCTAACCACTAACCACTAACGCCGCCCGGCAAAAGTGACCACACCCCACGTCCGGAGAAGTAGACAAGATGGTTACTTATCCGAGCAAGTCATTTTTAATCTCTTTACCCCAATGAGAGTTCATAAACAGAGGTTGCACAAAAATGTGCAAGCACAGCTACAAACGCATGCTTGTACATACATGCAGATGCTATGCAAGCGTGCAGGTTGTGCCGTTGTATTTGACAACTGTCAAGGGTCACGTGACCCTTCTGGGTGAACAGTTCCATCCCACGGTACAATGTTTGTTTCACAATGGTGGTGCTGTGTCCCAAGACGACAACGCCCCTGCTCACACAGCTAGTATCGTCCAGGACTGGTTTTTGTGGGCAGCAGGGTGAGTTGTAGCATTCTCTCTGGCGACCACAGTCACCAGATCTAAGTGTTATTGAGCCTTTGTTGTCTACTTTGGACAGAAAAGTAAGTGATCGCTATTCACCTCCATCATCGTTACCTGAAGTTGCCACTATTTTGCAGGAAGAATGGTATAAGGTTCCCTTGAAAAGCACACAGGAATTACATGTATCCAATCCAACACGACTGGAAACTCCTGTAAATGCCAACGGGTTTCCTACAGTGTATTAGGCGTGTACTATGTTTGGAGTACTATCTTTGGAGTTCCCCTATTTCTATCCAACACCTGTGTCGTACATAATACTAGACAAAGACTTCTAAATCCTTTTATGAACAAAGATATCATCCGTCAGTCTATGCATTAGTGATGATTTGAATTATTTAAATCATTTAAATCTATGTCTGTTGTTATGTACGAGGGTTGGAACTTAAATAGTGGCAACTATTTATTCACAACCGATACAAAAGATTTACATGTTTGCACCTGTTACTGTCCTTCAAAGTAGTCACCAGCGTTGTGTAAAACCCGTTGCCAGCTATGTGGAAGGCGTAGTATACCGTTAGCAGAGCCTGTTCTGTTGGTGGTGCGAATGGAGCGGTCTAAGGTTATGGTGATTCTTGTGTTCGACTGGGATGGGGTTATCCTAAGCATTACGTTCCTCCACGGCAGACTCTCAATGCACAGTACTGCTGTTCGTTTTTGGAACATCACCTGCGACCAACTTTGCTGAAGAACGGCCACACTTTTTTGCGCAACCCACCCTTCATTTTGCACGACAATGCGCGGGCGCATACAGCGCAAGCTGTGGCTGCTCTCTTCGGTCGATGGGACTGGGAAGCACTGTACCATCCGCCATACTCCCCGGACTTAAGTCCTTGTGACTTTGATTTGATTCCGAAGATGAAGGAACCACTTCGTGGCATTCGCTTCAGAACTGTTCCAGAGATTCGACAGGCAGTGGACCGCTCCACTCACACCATCAGCAGAACAGGCTCTGCTAACGGTATACTACGCCTTGCACATCGCTGGCAACGGGTTCTACACAACGCTGGTGACTACTTTGAAGGACAGTAACAGGTGCAAAAGTGTAACTCTTTTCTCGGTTGTGAATTAATAGTTGCCACTGTTTAAGTTCCAACCCTCGTATTTGGCCTAATACAAAAGTCCGACTAAAACTGTCTGCTTCTGCCATTTGATGTTGATGTCAGGGCATCAAGATACCCAGGAAGTGTATCTGGAAACCAGAACGGGAGAAAATAGCGCATAATTTTAACAAAGAATAGGAGATGGAAGACAAGAACAGCGCCCTAGTATTTTTCTTACGAAGACTACCTCGATGGCTAAAGGACACGCTTTCGAAAAGGTCAATGTAAACAAGTTTTCTGATACTTTTAAAACAGTTCGAAAAAACAGTTTCGTCGTCCCATTACATTTTTATAATGTGGATGAAACAATAGACATTTCGGTCCAAGAACAGCAAAGTGTTTTCTCTTAAAGGAAGACGCGTAACCTGTGGCGTTACTTCGGCCGAAAGACGCTTGCTGTTCGCTTGGGAAGTGTGTACTCGTATGTCCGCGCTGGTCAACTTGTGCCGCTAGGTTTGCAAAAGTGGCCACTACGTAAATATTTAGTGTGATCTCATAATATGTGGATTCAAATTATGTAAACGGTAAGCTCCTATCAGTAGCCATGATTTGGTGAAAATTAACTTTAGTGTGATCACTTCAGAACCCTTCCTCTATTGGTTGCATGTCAGATATTTTGATATCGAATATCTAGTTCACTGCTTGGAACGCACACTTCTATTCAAAATCATGAGTGGCCACTTTTGCAGGCAGCAGAATGCCTCAGCCATCTACAATATCGGCGGCTGCTAGCATAAGATGAGCTCTAGCAAGGTAACTGATGACATTATTGGTCATTAGACGCAGCTCGTAAAATCTTCCTATCATATAGAAAATTGAATTCCATTTAGTGCCTACTTCTTGAATTAGTTTGAACTCTGATTCTTTTGTTTGCTCATCACTTTCTGTTACACTTCCTTTAAACCACGTTACAATCTTTTCCACTGCAACAGGTCCGCAGCTCGTGGTCGTGCGGTAGCGTTCTCGCTTCCCACGCCCGGGTTCCCGGGTTCGATTCCTGGCGGGGTCAGGGATTTTCTCTGCCTCGTGATGACTGGGTGTTGTGTGATGTCCTTAGGTTAGTTAGGTTTAAGTAGTTCTAAGTTCTAGGGGACTGATGACCATAGATGTCAAGTCCCATAGTGCTCAGAGCCATTTGAACCAATGCAACAATCAACTCCAGCAGTTTTAAGTAATTTCAATACCTTTTTTTGTACCAAATCGAGCATGAAGACGATGTATGATATTTTTTCATCGTGTTAATTCCTGCTATCCCTATGAGTCATGTTCTTAAAAATCTCCGTTTAAATGACGATTGGTGGTGGGAACAAGTCCCACGGTCTTTGGTATTTTTAAAACCGATATTTCAGAGACTTCGGCATCTATATTGAAAAATCGAGGTTTAAACTCCCAACATCCTTACTGAGTAAGTACCGATAGTCATCACATATCCCTAGTTTAGATCTCTCCCTCTAATATGTAACGGTTCAGTTACTTACAATTTTGATTGCTCTCCTAAAGTATTAGTTTAACGTGCTATATATTAAATCGTTGCTGAGTGGTGGGAGCAGAGCGAAAGGGAAGCAGACTTCTTTTATTAATCTGTCTGTCGAAGCCTGTTGCATTATACAACTCTGAGCCGCCACCCAGCATCGGCTTCCTGGGGACGGGGCGGCCAAACGGTCGACGTGTAGGCGGCACAGATAGGGAGAAACGATCTACCGTGAGTACAAGAGGCTCCACATACCGCCACGAGTTCAAGCTAATATGGCAACGTCATACAGTCAGTCGTTGCAATTTATCCATTGTGAACCGGCGTGTCTGTAGCTTTACCGCGCGAGGACATTGATTACCCAAGCTGCGTTAGCGATGCCTTAACGTCGGAACATTTTTTATGCAGTCCGATGCTAATCTAGCGTCCCAGACTAGTAAACATAGTTATTCCAGAGGATCTTATTTAAGACCCTTAACACCGTTGTACTCACGAGACAAATTAAAAAAAAATGCTTATGTTTACGCTGAACTCAGCGTTTGGGATTATACACCTTCCAACAGATGTCTCTTCATTTCTCTCTTCTGACAGTAACCACCACTAATATATATCAAAAGAGTTTATCTGCCTCTTCTTATCAGTACCTGGATAATCTGTGTCTAAAATTTTGTATCAGCCCAAGGCATTTTTCTTCATACCCGTGTAGCCCTACATTACTTCAGTAAATTTATCACATCATGTCTTCTGTTCATGAAGCAGTAGAATTAAGAAATCAAATAAAGATCTGTACGTTTTCCATGGTTACACTAGATCTATGAAATGATGCGGTCTAATGACATTTCGTAAAATACTCGCTTTGGAATCGTTTGTTGTTTTAGAAACTAAGGTATCACCATCATTTTGAGAGAACGTGAATGACCTCAAAGCAACTAAGAGAACAGCAGATTCATTCACATGTTACCTGCAAAATTTCTCTGGTTTCGCAACATCTACGAAATTGTATCAGATGACGATACCTAATAACGATGCATCTTTTATGACAGCAGCTTAGCACGAACATAAATCGGTAATAATAAAATCAGAAATAAAAAGAATAAAGAAATAAAAATAATCATTGCAGTAATAGCAGAGCCATATTAACTGCTTTTGCAACTTCTTTCTATACTTACGACAATAATGCGTAAAGTTGAGTCATTCAAAGTGGCCGTTACTAAGCGAAGCACCTCACTGCGTGCGACATAAGACATCAAATATTCTAAGTGTAAAACGAGAGGACAGACAGATGTTGTCTGTGTTGTATAAGACACCGCACAGTACAGTTCTCATCCACATTTAAAGAAGATTATTAATAAATCTTGGTGGCCCAACGGATGCCATTTCTGCGAACTGAACTGCCGTAACTTATCGCAGAAATCGTACAGGGGAAGAATATCTACTGTTTCACTTGGAATCCGGACCACGTGTCGTTTCTGTTCACATCATTTAGCGGTGAAGGTTAGGTTGAAGGTAGACTGAAAGACTCTCCGGTTCAAACTGGTTTCGATTAAACGACCTTTCGGTTTCAGTGTCGGACCAGACCTGCAGGCGCGACAATATTTGGAACTACAAGGGCATGCTGTAGTGCACAGTGAGTGCTGGTGGGGAGACAAAATTCGTTAAGAAGACGACGGGAAAATACGGTGTCAGTACGAGGCACGGTGCACATTACGCGTGCGCGGCTCTGCTCACGTGAGAAACGACCGACGCGGAATACGGCTGCCTCATCACGCGTGTCAGGTAGCACGTTGACTTTGCTGCTGCTACGTCTAGAGCCTTGTTCACAACTGAAAACTGTAGCAGCCTCATCTCTCACGTAAAACGTTTCTGAAAGAATGTGTGCACATCAGCCGTCTCGAAAAAATCGCACACACGACATTTAATTTAGACCAGATTAACAATCTATGTTCCTCTGTGTTGATGGTTAATTTCATGCGTACATACAAATTGGGAAATATTAATATTGAATCTCGAATATTATTACCGGAGCTGTAAAAGTATGTGAAAATGACTATGTAAAATGCCGATCTGCTCTGTATTACATTGCATAGAACAGCTTTATGAGTGTTTGTATCACAGCAAATTTGGACTTACATGATCGGCGATTTACTGTCCCTGTGTAATGGTGATTATTGTGTACCAATGGATATGCGTGGCGAGTTCATAATGCATGTGCTTATGCGACTGCGTGAATGAATGCGCTTGTTTTGATCTTGCTGGCTGTTGTAGGCAGTGTTGGTTCAAATGGCTCTGAGCACTGTGGGACTTAACATCTGAGGTCATCAGTCCCCTAGAACTTAGAACTACTTAAATCTAACTAACCTAAGGACATCACACACATCCATGCCCGGCCACCCCGGCCGGCGTCGGCAGTGTGATAAGAATGTTAAGAGACGACTTTGTGGTAGGCGGTCGTAAGTGCAGTACCCTCACATTTTGTCTGGCGCTTTGCTGTTTCCCCAGTGTTAAAAGTGCTTTACTCCATTGTGTGTATTATTTTTGGAGGACAGTAAATTGTGCATACGTACAGAAAAATTACGTAATGTCCTTCCAAGTATTCGGAAATTCCCATTACAAACTTCTAGGACTTTTGATAGTGGCGTGAGTACATAATATTTTGAATAGGCATCCATGCCCTGAAACGTACCGTTTCCGTTCTAGAACGGTTTCATTTCAGATGTGTAACGCGTCGGCGTCTGCTGAGGGAAAGGGAAAAGCCTCAGAGTTGCTCGCCCTGGTATGCAAGACAGGATGACGTGTACAAGGTCAGACGATCACCTGATGCCACTTAACGTTTGTACATTTTAATTCACGAGACTCCTGTAGAGACAGACGGAGATCAGCCGGCACGGGTTCTGACCGTTGCACTAGAAACTGAAGAGACACCAGGTGGGATGGAGAGTGTGTACCAGAACACGCTTCCTAGGTACAGTGTCTTTAACAACGTCGATGGTCGCCACATCGAGACGCTATTGTAGTGCATCAGTACTGTTCAGTACGTACAGCATGCTGGGTTCTTCTTTTTTTTGGGATAAGGTAAACACGTAATATATAAGTGTTAAGATAAACATGCTTAAGTGATAAATGAGTCTTTCGTTATGCTTCCGTTCCAATTCTTATCTAATAATTGTACTGCGTCACTCCTAATTCAGTGGAGGAGTTAAACATTTGAACTGCAATCGTCGCAGAACGGAAACGGAGCGTTCGTTGACATGGGTTCGTACTGAAAATATTATGAACTCGCTCCCCTATACAAAATGTTCAAATGTGTGTGAAATCTTATGGGACGTAACTGCTAAGGTCATGAGTCCCTAAGCTTACACACTACCTAACCTAAATTATCCTAAGGACAAACACACACATCCATGCCCGAGGGAGGACTCGAACCTCCGCCAGGAGCAGCCGCACAGTCCATGACTGCAGCGCCCTATACAAATCCTAGAAGGTTGTATCGGGAATTTCAGGACACCTTGTATTAGTCGTGAGTAGTCCAATAGCCGAAGTGCATATTTACATGTCTAATAGGCGGTGAGATTGTTCAGAAAATCCTATCATAAGTCAGATACTGAGAGACGCAGATGGTGCCTGTGGTTTCCACAAGACTTCCACAAGGCAGTTTCCACAAGTGAAAGTGATTACAGATCGCAATTTGATTGCCGTAAGCATCTTTTTGACATATGCTCTCTCGACTTTTCCGCCATCACTTGCGAAAGAGTAACTGAAAATATAACCAGCTGACGCTACAATGGGCTTCTAACGGCAACATGTGTCAAAAATGCTCGTTAAGAGACAAATTCCCAAACGTACTGTAACTGCCCAGAGTTTGCAGGTCCTTTGTGTTCCACGTAAATGGCGAAATTCTTCTAGACAGCAGCACAGTTAACGACAAACAATGAATCAGACCTCGAATTAAGAGAGATGATGAGAGTAAGAGAGAGATTATTTTTCAGACTAAGAAGTCTCAGAGTCCTTCCCCACTGGGCAGAAGGCTATAACTGAAGTGTTGGCAGAAGAGCCAACACCGTGTTGCTAGAGGAGGCCGAAATACACGCTTTTAGCTCACGCGGACTGGCGTGAGGTCTGTAACATTACAAGGAAATGAGAACTTAGAAAAACGAACGCAGTTGCTGTAATACTTAACTTTAATCCATAATTGTAGAACATCGCTCTTGATTGTACATGTTTTATAATTTCACTATTAACTGGTAATGGCGCCTTGCTAGGTCGTAGCAAATGACGTAGCTGAAGGCTATGCTAACTATCGTCTCGGCAAATGAGAGCGTAATTGTCAGTGTAGCATTGCCAGCAAAGTCGGCTGTACAACTGGAGCGAGTGCTAGGAAGTCTCTCTAGACCTGCCGTGTGGCGGCGCTCGGTCTGCAATCACTGACAGTGGCGACACGCGGGTCCGGCGTATACTAATGGACCGCGGCCGATTTAAAGGCTACCACCTAGCAAGTGTGGTGTCTGGCGGTGACACCACAATAACATCATCATTCGCCCAGTTGAATTTCGCTTCTGTAAAATTCACACAATTAGAAAGTCTGGTAAAAATGCACTGCTACAGATGGACGATGAGGAAAATAGTTGTACCTGTTAAAGATGGAGGAATGTGGTAACACACGTGCAGTCGTAAGAAGCAAGAACATCCAGAGAAGCAAGCGATAACAGGAGAGGTGGCGTCCACGTCTCTGCTGGAGGGAGGCCCATGGGACACAAGAAAGTAAATCCTTCTGACTGATCAATAATTTTAGCGACGCGAGCTGGAAAACACCCGAACGGCGCCAGCTGTTCCAGGAGGCTGGACGAAAGGGCCACCAGTTCGACATGGACGGACGCCGGTCCTTAAGATAACGCGTTGCCTTCACACATTGAAGCCGCTGGATCACAACCATGGCGATGACCTTTCACAACTTGTCCTGCTAGTCACTTTCATAGGCAGTATTCAAGTTGGAAAAAAAGTTTAGGCTATTGTCACAGCAGAAAAACAATTAGGGTTATTGTCAGAGCACAATCTAACCGTGATGGATAGTTAATGAAAATGGACGGTGTGGTACTACATAGTTCTGAGAGATGTCCATACAAAACAGTGCTTCTTATTAACGACCCCAGGATACAATATTTTATCAGTAAGATGAAACAGGTGGAATGAGTTAAGGAATATACGAAAAGAAATGCTAAATTGAAACCCCTTGTGTTTTAAATGAATTAGTCAGTATTTTGAAGCAAGTGTCCCGAAAATTGTCCAGAAATTCCATTACAAGGACGCAGGCTGTGGTCAACCAAATGAAATAATAGGTTGGTGCAAAAATCGTAGCGGTTTTGTTTTGCATGTTGCTATTCCGATTACTATGGGTTCATTTATCGATTATCATTTTTTTATTTGTAGTTTACTGTTACTATTTGAGATTGCATATTGTCATTTTTGTAATTTGGAAATAGTGAGTGGAGCTGCGGACGGTACAAAATTGTGTGCTTTGTGGAGAAATCGGAAGTTTTCTGACGTATACTTCTATTTGAGTTCAACAGAGGAGCGACAGCTGCAGAGTCAACCAGAGATATTTGCACCCTGTATGTGGATACGGCAAAAAAATTGCTTTCTCGTTTTAAGGAGGATCATTTTGACACTCGTGACTCTCCAGGAAAACCTTGGGGATTTGATGGAGATTGTTTAAATGTAGTAATTACAGGCATTAGACCATAATGATCCACCCCCAGTATATTCGTGAACTCGCAAATGTGATGAACTGTGATCATTCCACCGTCGTGCGACATTTGCATGCAGTGGGGAAAGTTGAAAAATCTGGTGTACGGGTGCCGCTTGCTCTGAAATAAAATCACAAAAATGAGCGGGTGGCCAGTTGCGCATCTCTCTTTGCTCTTCATCAGTTGGCTCGTGAACAATACCGACCATCCGTATCCTGAATCGTTACTTGTCACGAGAAATGCTTTATGCTAACATACCGAAAAGAAGGAATGGTTGATCCCAACCAGAGCAGCAGCTACCAACGCAAAGGCCTCCGAGCATCTGCAAAAGACGAACACAGACGGTGTGGTGTACTACGAGCTGCTTCCCCAAGATATAACCATCACTGCTGACATTTTCTGTCAGCAACTGAGCTGTCTTGCACACGCAGTTCAAGAACAACGACCAGGAAGACTGCATGAAGTGATGCTAGTCCACGATAACGCCCGCCCTCATTCTGCTCGACTGACAAAAAACACTATGCAGGAGTTGGTTGGGAAGTCATTCCGGACCTTCCTTATCCACCCGATCTTGTGCCCTCATATTTTGACCTTTTCCTCTCTCTATCGAGAGCCTTCACGGGTGAAAGTACGCTTCGAACGTGGTTTGACGATTCCTTTGTCTCAAAATCACGTGAGTTCTACAGTCGCAGAATCGAAAAGTTGGCAGAATATTGTAAATAATTGTGGACAATATATTATTGATAACTGAAGTTACTGTTGTGTGTATCTGGAAAAACGCAAAGAACTTATGAACCAACCCAATAAAATATCTTATAGCAGTAAATCAGAAATTTACGAAATTTATAGGTCACTAAGGATCCAGCATTACTTGTACCATAGTCACATTAGTGTATTACTAGAAGTTTTTAAGAGATCCACAAATGTGCACATAATGACAGAAGTTAATAGAGCTGAAAACAGGATCAAAAATTCTAGCGGAATATTTTAAAATATGACATAGGACAACCGTCCAGTGCACAGAACAGTATTACAGTTGAACTGTATTGCCAATAATAATTAACAAGATAGAAGTATTTTTAATATTCATTTTGTAATTGTAGAAGGTTAGACAGTTCATCTGAGGGAGCAGTGGGATATTTTGAAAAAGGCCACTCCACAAAAAGTAAAGTAGTTTGAAGTAGCTGAAATATAGTTAAAAAAAATCTCAGAAACCGGAAGCTCTCATAATGTTGATGAAATTTCGAGCAAAGATTTGTCTAGCTCAGTAATTTATGTTCTCGGTGATATACATATTGCGTCGCTAGCATAATAAATTTTTTCATGTAAATTAAAATATGCCGTTGCTAAACGTAGAAGAGAAGCGACAGGTAAAATTTAAATTATTATATTTTATTTACGGGGAACTTCTTATAAAATGTCCAAGAAAGGTAGGAAGTTAAGTGTTGTTGCAGATGTATGTAAAAGAATTTATTTTGTGTATCACAGTTTCGCTTCTACAGCACTTGCGTATCAGAGAATATCAGTTATATTTCCAGTTAAAATATTCAACGACTCCTGAAACTTTGGAACATGCTGCCCTGCTCTCACACTCTTGTTCATGTGCTACATTAATTATTGATGTATTCACCAAACAATACAAGCTTTAAAAGACACGGTAGAGCCAGCTCATATTGTTTTGTCGTTTATCCAAGTAATTTGAACATTATATTGTACTAGGGTAATCCCAAAAGTAAGATCTCCTATTTTTTTATGAGTATATAGACCTGTTTACTTCTACAATGGTTTACATCAGTTTACATCTTGAACATTTAGCTATTTTTTGACATAATCACCATTTCTGTTGATGCATTTTTGTAGACGCTGTGGCAGTTTTTGTATGCCCATGTCATACCAGCTCGCCGCCATGCTGTTCAGAAAGCTATGAACCTCTTCTTTCACCTCGTCGTCGGAGCTGAATCGCATTCCGACCGAATGTTCTTTTAACCTGGGGAACAGGTGATAGCCACAGGGCGCCAAGTCAGTATTACAGGGTGTGTGGGTGACTATGTTCCACTGAAACTGCAGCAGGAGAGCAACAGAAATAGTGATTATGTCGAAAAACAGCTGTAAACTGATGGAAACCATTGTAGCAATAAACAGGTCTATGTACTTAAAAAAAAAAATAGGAGACCTTACTTTTGGGATTACCCTCTTGTATTAAACCAGGGACCTAGAAACGACGGAGAGGCTTCGTCCTGCCGTAGCCCTCAGTGGTTCACAACCCCACATCAGGCCACAGCAGTCCACCCCCACTCCACCGCCGCCCCACTCCGAACCCAGAGTTATTGTGCGGTTCGGACCCCAGTGCATTCCCACCCCTCCCCCCACCCGCCCCGGGAACGTCTGGACGAGTGTAACATTTGGGGTGGTAGAGTAATTATGGTGTACGCGTACGTGGAGACAGCTTTTGCGCTTCAACCGCCGATATAAGGGGAACCAGCCGGCATTCGCCGAGGCGGATGGAAAACCGCCTTGAAAACCATCCACAGGCTGGCCGGCAACTCGACACTAATCCGCCTGGCGAATTCGTACCGGGGACCGGCACGTCTTCCCGCTCGGGAAGCAGCGCGTTAGGCCGCCTGTAAATCTTTACGGTCTTCTTAGAAATCCTTAATTTTTTTTTTGAACTAATGGTCCAATAAATATCTAGTTTAAATCATATTAAAAGAAAAATAAGCAAAAAATGGAGTTGAATAATTGTGGATGAGGTAAAAATTTTAATTATTCGAGATAAATTCCGCAGTGTTCAGTTTCACAACTGCTATTCATTATGTTATCATTCTGCCAGTAGGTCATCAGATGCTGAGCCAGAGATGCCGCTGGACCAGATTGTCACGTGGGGAGGCGTCCACCTGCCCGGATTAGCTTTACGACGCTGTCGTAATCTGTATTTCCCCAAAGAGGAGAAACATGACGATAACACGTCGCTGTTAATAAATGTTATAACTGTTCAGTTCATCAGTGAAGTACTGCGACAAAACGATCACAGCACGTTTACATCCCCGACGGAACCACTATAATCTTGACATTTACAGCGTTAGCTGCATTTCGTTCGTAGTGGACCGAGATATTCAGTAGCTGTACTGAAATAAGTGTTGTTTTAAAATAACAGCAAACCAATGACCTGTGCTCGATACCCTTCATTTGACTTAAACGTGACCGTTTTCGAATTCTTTCAGCTCATCTCTTAATGAAAAAATTGCCCATGTGACTGGCTACTGTGTTTCTAACATGTTTTTGGCACAATTCTAAATGTACGTGATACAGTGAGCCCTAGTTTTTCACACCCAAGCAGAATTGCACGATGTTAAAATAATGTACTTGCACAATAACATGTGCGTTTTTGGCCAAGAAATAAACTGGAGAGGGTCTTAGCTGAGAAGATTTAGGAACCTGCATGGCAACATAGCAATACGAATATAGTCTGTCAACTGAGGATAATCGAAACAAAATGTGGGTAATGGCAAATGTTTACAACAATAAATCTGAAGATGCACTACAAGTGGTAAGGTCAGAACAAACATTCGCCTGTGTTGTAGTTCTTGAGAGCGAGTGATCATCAAGTTAAACCACCCACAATTTGAAATGGAGCGCTCATTTTGGTTAATTTAGAAATGGATTCGTAATCCGGAGCAACCATATTAGAGCGTCACGACGTACTGCAAAGTACAGACTTTGGGACTGTAGATTTTTTCAACCAAATGGAGAGTTAAATAGTAAATAAATAAGCAGTCTGAACGAAGTGAGTGTGCAGATATGTAACACCCGACAAAAGTAAGAATAACGCGAGGATTATCGACAATTAACATTTCTCGGTAACGATCAAACACAACTGAACATGAGATTACTCTTCTACAAGATGGCTTATGAAGTAATGTCGACGACACGTACACTCTCAGAAGTGAGAAGATGACTGGTTGATATTCTGCAGACATTTAGAATGTACATACACTACTACATGAGATATTAACGTAAAATATTTCATAATCGAGTTTACGGTAAGTCTTACACACAAAAACAGAGCGGTTCTAGGCGCTTCGGTCGCAGGTTCGAATCCTGCTTCGGGCATGGATGTGTGTGATGTCCTTAGGTTAGTTAGCTTTAAGTAGTTCTAAGTTCTAGGGGACTGATGACCTCAGAAGTGAACTCCCATAGTGCTCAGAGCCATTTGAACCATTCGTGAGGGTAAAACCAAACGCCTCGAAGTACGGAATTCCTGCAGCTAACTTATAAGGTTGTAAGACGTCGTGGTCTCCTGACCTTCATCGCTTACATATTCCGCCCTCACAATCATATTCCGCACATCAAGACGCTTCATTCGAACCCAAACTCAATAAGATAAAGGCAATGTTGTATGAATTCATGTAAACGATATGCAAATAACTAATAAATAGCAAGTGAGCACCGTGGTTGAAATACTAGAGGCTGGCGTACACACATACATTCCAGACACGACAGTCACAGGAGCTTTTGGTTCGAGAGAGGCAACCGCACGCCTGGAGGCCAGTCCCAACCCCATATACGTCGGTCGGTGGAGGAACGACCCCGTGTTCGGCTTAAAAGCAAATTCCGCTACATTGTGTGGGAGCGGCCAGCCTACGCATTCTTTACACATAGAACGCAGTTTCAGAAATTTTCACAGGGACACAGCAAACACCAAACGCCGATACTACAGGTTTCCGGATTGGTCACCTTAAACAAAACGTCATTCTCCCGTTTTAGAAGAGCAATGCTGATTGTTTGTTGTTGTGGTCTTCAGTCCTGAGACTGGTTTGATGCAGCTCTCCATGGTAATCTATCCTGTGCAAGCTCCTTCATCTCCCAGTACCTACTGCAACCTACATCCTTCTGAATCTGCTTAGTGTATTCATCTCTTGGCCTCCCTCTACGATTTTTACCCTCCACGCTGCCCTCCAATGCTAAATTTGTGACCCCTTGGTGCCTCAAGACATGTCCTTCCAACCGATCCCTTCTTCTAGTCAAGTTGTGCCACAAACTTGTCTTCTCCCTAATTCTATTCAATACATCCTCAATAGTTACGTGATCTACCCACCTAATCTTCAACATTCTTCTGTGGCACCACATTTCGAAAGCTTCTATTCTCTTCTTGTCCAAACTATTTATCTTCCATGTTTCACTTCCATACATGGCTACGCTCCATAGAAATACTTTCAGAAACGACTTCCTGGCGCTTAAATCTATACTCGATGTTAACAAATTTCTCTTCTTCAGAAACGCTTTCCTTGCCATTGCCTGTCTACATTTTATATCCTCTCTACTTCGACCATCATCAGTTATTTAGCTCCCCAAATAGCAAAACTCCTTTACTACTTTCTCATTTCCTAATCTAATTCCATCAGCATCGCCCGACTTAATACGACTACATTCCATTATCCTTGTTTTGCTTTTGTTGATGTTCATCTTATATCCTCCTTTCAAGACACTGTCCATTCCACTCAACTGCTCTTCCAAGTCCATTGCTGTCTCTGACAGAATTACAATGTCATCGGCGAACCTCAAAGTTTTTATTTCTTCTCCATGGATTTTAATACCTACTCCGAACTTTTCTTTTGTTTGCTTTACTGCTTGCTCAATATACAAATTGAATAACATCAGGGAGAGGCTACAAACCTGTCTCACTCCCTTCCCAACCACTGCTTCCCTTTCATGCCCCTCGACTCTTATAACTGCCATCTGGTTTCCGTACAAATTGTAAATAGCCTTTCACTCCCTGTAATTTACCCCGGCCACCTTTAGAATTTGAAAGAGAGTATTCCAGTCAACATTGTCAAAAGCTTTCTCTAAGTCTACAAATGCTAGAAACGTAGGTTTGCCTTTCCTTAATCTTTCTTCTAAGATAAGTCGTAAGGTCAGTATTGGCTCACGTGTTCTAACATTTCTACGGAATCCAAACTGATCCTCCCCGAGGTTGGCTTCTACCAGTTTTTCCATTTGACTGTAAATAATTCGTGTTAGTATTTTGCAGCTGTGACTTATTAAACTGATAGTTCGGTAATTTTCACATCTGTCAACACCTGCTTTCTTTGGGATTGGAATTATTATATTCTTCTTGAAGGCTGAGGGTATTTCGCCTGTCTCATACATCTTGCTCACCAGATGGTAGAGTTTTGTCAGGATTGGCTCTCCCAAGGCTGTCAGTAGTTCTAATAGAATGTTGTCTACTCCCAGGGCCTTGTTTCGACTCAAGTCTTTCAGTGCTGATTGGCAGACGATATTTCTGATGCCTTGAGCTGAAGGAGTAATGGAAGAGGCCAAAAGATATACCCCTTCACGTCTGGCGTGGAGAGGCGCCGTTCTGCTGTCGCTCTTGGTGCGAGGAACAAGTCTCTCCTCAGTACTTCACTGGGAGAGCACCTCTGTCGAGAGCGAATCGAAGTGCGACTCCATATTGAGTCCTTGAGATTAAGCGTTGTTCACTGTGTTAGCCGACACACTTCTTGTGCAGTGGGAACGGACAGAATTATAGTTAAACGACTCCAAGAGAATTTTTGAGTCGCATCACGGTGGACTGGTTATCTGACTGGTGTACCACACCAATAGTTAGACTAGGGAAAATACGAATACTTGACTTCATCAAGGAGTAGGGAGAGTTTGATTGGCAAAGGTCAATCCAGATAGAAAGAGAGTTATCTTATTTGTCAGCAGCGAGCGGCACAGACAGCAGTCATCGCAGCTTACAGTATTGTGCACTACAGCTATTGCGAGCCGCATATTTCCTCCACAACAATACATTTCATTGCATTTCACACGCAATAGCCTCAACCGTACCTAGCAACATTCTAAAGGATAATTATTCAAGTTGAGAAGGCGCGCCTCTCAGCCATTCTGCCAAGTCAACAACCATCTTAAACTTTATATAGAAATTTCATTAGCGAGTCCTATCCTTGAGAGGTAACTTCACATTCCGAAAAGAACCAGGATATAACTTGTTCAATTCATAAGTAAAAGTGCCATTGCGATTTCTCAGAATTTTTGCAAAATAAATAATAACTTTCGTTAGTTTCATGTTTTTCTTACACTAACTAGCACTACTCCAGTACCCAAGTATCCCACTAGTTACGTAAGAAATTTTGTGAATTTTTGTGTCATTTCCTTATAGCGGACGACTCCAGAAGATATTTATTGCTGATAGTTTTTCAGACATTTCACTTTAGAACGTTAGGAGCGTCTGTCTGACTTCTGTAGTAGTGTGGGGGTGGAAATTGCATCTTGCAGGAGCCACAGGGTAAAGGGTACATCTCAGATCAATCCGTTGCGCAGAATAACAGAATCTCACAACAACCCCACACTCACAAGTTTTGTGGTGGGCGCTGAGTACATAACATTTCGAGTGTGAAACCATTTCCACAGATGTTCCATTTCCATGGTGAGCGTAAAGCAAAATAAAATTGGACCCAAAAATCAACCATCTCCACTGGAGTGAATGGGTCATGGCAGCTGCGTACTTTCTAGAGATGCGACACGGCAGCTCACCGTTTCAGTTTGTTCTTGCAGTTCACGTTGTGTCGACGAAACATTCACAGGCTGACGGATAGGCCAAGAGGTCACAGATGCTTGGCCTCCCCGTAGTCGGAATTAGTTCTGTTGGATTATTTTCCCTTTCTGAGGAGTCCGCAGCTCGTGGTCTAGTGGTTAGCTTCGCTGGCTCTGGATCACGGAGTTCGATTCCCGGCCGGGTTGAGGATTTTCTCTGCCCGGGAAATCAGTGTTTGTGTTGTTCTCATCAATTCATCATCCTCATCATTATTGGTGACAGTGCCTCGATTGGACTATGTACAAAATTGCACTGCCTAAATATTGGGACTTTGTACAGGCGCTGATGACCGCGCAGTTGAGCGCCCCACAAACCGAAAATCATCATCATCATCACCTTTCTGTGGGGTCACACCAGAACCAGACAAAGCTCTGCCCACAGGAATTTTTAGCGCGCCTGCTGTGCATTACGTCAGCAAAAGTGGTGGATTTAAACAGTGAAGCTAACCGCGTGTAAGCGCCTTTCGTTGTGTATCGGTATTGTATTGTCAGAATATTGCGCCGTGTTACTCATTCGCGTGCACACCGCATTATGAAATGAAATGGGCGTGGTGCTATAGTGTATCTTCGTTAATGTACAACCAGTGCTCGCGGAAAAAGCCTCACTGAAGATGTGTGCTACAATCGGCAACGGTTTGTACAGGCTAATTCTTCCACGAAGGTACTGGTATGCAGCAAGAAGTGTGCAAGGGAATGTATCTACGAACACTTCTTTTCTGCACCAACCAAACAAAGAACACTCATCAGTCCCCACTGGTAACAGCATACGGGTATGCCAACTGAACGATGTGTCGATTTCATCTACTAAAAGGCAATATCTCTCACGCCTGATGCAAGAGAATCCTGCAGTACAGGAGACTCACAACAAGGATGACAGACAAGAGCAGGCATATGTGGATATGTCCTGGTTGTGGCCATAAATGATGAACAATATGGCATTGCGACACACGTCACTGATTACAAAGTAAATTATCAAGACATAACAACAGATGCCTTTGACAATAGAGATTGCTGGCACTACTATTGCAAAGATCTACAAACCTCTGCAAGTCAGCAGGCCAAAACAATCTGTAAGGTCCTTCAGCCACCCAGTTCTACATCTAAATCCACATGGATACTCTGCAAATCACACTTAAGTGCTTGGCAGAGGGTTCATCGGACCACATTCATAATAATTTTATTCCACATCCGAAAAGCGCGCGGAGAAAACGAACACCTGTTCTGTGCGAGCTCTGGGTTCCCTTATTTTATTATTATGACTGTTTATCCCTATGTACTTTGGCGTCAACAAAATATTTCGGATACGGAGAGGAAAGTTGATGATCGAAATTTCGTGAGAAGACTCCGCCGTAACGAAAAATGCCTTTGTTTTTATGATGTCCACCCCAAATCCTGTATCATATCCGTGACGCTCTTTCCCCTATTTTTCAATAATAAAAAACGTGTTGCCCTTCTTTGAAGTTTCTCGATATACTCTGGTAATCCTATCTGGTAAGAATCCCACACCGAGCAGCAATACTCCAAAAGAGGACGGACAAGCGTAGTGTAGGCAATCTCTTTAGTAGATCTATGAGCTCGTAATATTTATATTTAGGGATTTTACCAATTTTCGCCCCATAATTACTTTTCATCTTCTGGTGGCTTCGCTGGACATTAAACGATAGCATCATCTGCAAACGACCTGAGACGGCTACACAAATTGTCTCCTAAATCGGTTATATACACTCATGATCATAAATTAAGGATAATGCTGATACTTGGTGAAACAACGATCTGGTGGGCGATTTGCGGTTTTAAATCACCTCGGTGTATGGCCATGTGGTGCATGTGACGTGCGGTCGTCGCACGGTGGCGCTGGCAGAAGTCCACATACGCAGAGGTGTGTTGGTGCATGTCAGAGTACGGTGCAGCGAGTAACTGTGCAGACGATTTCAGGCGTGCTAATGGTGACTGTGTGTTGAAAATGGCTCAAAGAACACATATTGATGACGTTATGAGGGCGACTGGAGGCTGGTCAAACACAGCAGGTCGTAGCACGGGCCTTCCGTGTGCCACAAAGTGTGACCTCAAAATTATGGCAACGATTCTAGCAGACAGGAAACGTGTCCATGCGCTACAGTACGGCACGTCCACAGTGTAAAACATCACAAGAAGACCGATATCTCACCGTCAGTGCCCGCAGACGGCCACAGAGTACTGCAGGTAGCCTTGCTCGGGACCTCACCGCAGCCACTGCAACAGTTGTCTCCAGACACACAGTCTACAGACCACTGAAAAGACATGGTTTATTCGACTGGAGACCTGCAAGATGCATTCCACTGACCCCTGGTCATAGGAGAGCACGTAAGGCCTGGTGTCAAGAACACAGTACATGGCCTTTGGAACAGTGGTCCCAGGATATGTTCACGAACGAGTCCAGGTATAGTCCGAACAGTGATTCTCGCCGGGTTTTCATCTGGCGTGAACAAGGAACCAGATACCAATACCTTAATGTCCTTGAAAGAGACCTATATGGAAGTCGTGGTTTGATGGTGTGGGGTGGTATATGATTGGTGTACATACACCCTTGCATGTCTTTGACAGAGGAGCTGTAACAGGTCAGATGTGTCGAGACGACATTTTGCACCAGTATGTCCGCCTTTTCAGGGGTGCAGTGGGTCCCACCTTCCTCCTAATGGAGGCCCCACAGAGCTGCCTCCTTGTTCGTGGAGGAGTACCTTGAAACAGAAGGTATCATGCGAATGGAGTGGCCTGTCTGTTCTCCAGACCTAAACACCATCGAGCACGTCTGGGATGCTCTCCGTCGACGAATCGCTGTACGTCTTCAAACCCCTGCGACACTTCCGGAGCTCCGACAGGCGCTGATGCAAGTATTGGAGGCTGTATCCCAGCAGCTGCTCGACCACCTGATCCAGAGTATGGCAACCCGTTTTGCGGCCTGTGTACGTGTGCATGGTAACCATATCCCATATTGATGTCGAGGTACATGCGCAGGAAACAGTGGCGTTTTGTAGCACGTGTGTTTCGGGACGGGTTTCAAAACTTATCACCAATACCGTGGACTTACAGATATGTGTCGTATGTGTTCCCTATCTGCCTATGCTATTAGCGCCAGTTTTGTGTAGTGCCACGTTGTGTGGCACCATTTTCTGTAATGAGTGTAGATACGAACAACAGAGGGCCTATAACACTACCTTGGGGAACGTCATAACTCACTTCTGTTTTGCTCAATGACTTTCCGTCGATTACTGCGAACTGTGACCTCTCTGATAAGAAATCACGTATCCAGTCGCATGATTAAGGCGATATTTTACAAGCATGTTATTTGATTACAAGCCACTTGTGAGGTGAGGTGTCAAAAGCCCTCTGGAAATCTAGAACTACGGAATAAATTTGAGATCCCTCGTTGATAGCACTCAGCACTTCGTGTAAGTAAAAAGCTAGTTGTATTTCACAAGAACGATGTTTTCTAGATCCATGTTGACTGTGTGTCAATAGACCATTCTCTTCGAGGTAATTCATAATGTTCGGACACAATATGTGGTCCAAAATCCTGCTGCATATCGACGTTAATGATATGGGCCTGCAATTTAGTGGATCGCTGCTTTTGCCTTTCTTGAATATAGGTGTGACTTGTGCAACTTTCCAGTCTTTGGCTACGATTCTTTCGTCGATCGTGCGGTTGTATATGATTGTTAAGTATGGAGCTATGGCATCACCACACTCTAGAAGAGACCTAACTATTATACAAGCTGGACCGGAAAACTTGCTTTTATTAAGTGATTCACGTAGCCTCACAACTCCGAGGATATCTACTTATAATTTGCTTATGTTGGCAGCCGTTCTCGATTAGAATTCTGGGATATTTGCTTCGTCTTCTTGGGTGAAGGAATTGCGAAAGACTGAGTTTAGTAACCAGGAGCGTATTATTGAAGTTTTGTGGGTGGGTCCTGCTGCCTAGAAGAGGAAGAAGATTGAGGGGTCTTCCACTTCAAAGTTCAGGGGAAAAAACCGTCACGAACTATTGTTTTAAACTGTGTGGGTACTTAAAAATATCAAAGAATTGCAAAAATGTGTTATATTTTAGACAAAAAAGTTATAAATCTCCTGAAATGTGCAGCATTCGCAACCTTTTTCTGAGTAGCTTCCTTTGTATAACTGTTAACATACAGCAACAATCTCATAAGCCTTTTGTTAACACAGAGCTGATAAGCAAATTAAAAGTAAACAAACTGAAAATAGAATAAAATGCTTTCAGAATTGTAGGTCTTCAGTTGTTGACAATGGTATTTTTGCTAGTTTAGTTCATAAATATAGATATTCTTTAATTTTTAAATTAATAATTGTAAAGTCTTGAACAGATTCTCAAATATTTTTCTAATTTTTATTTTCAGTGCAATTCACACTGATACTCGTTTTTAAACAAACGTTGTTGGAAGAAAACTGCAATATCCATATTAATTATCAAAACAATGTATTTGAAACTAATACCGCTAAAGAAGTACAATGTAAACAGTGTCAGTGATATTACAACGTTACAGTAGCTCAAAGCTCACCTGCAGGTACATAAAGCAATAGTTTTGAATGTAATATTGTGTTTTTTTGATACACTGAGTGGTTGAAATCTGGCAAAGAATATCTCTTTACAAAAACAATAGTGTTTATATTTTTCATTTTAATTCTCTACTTATATAATGTGTATTTGGCATGCTTCAATCAGACTTTTTCAGTTTTTATACAATATTGTAATCTTAGTGTGTGGATGCTAATTAGTCAGTCTTTTTGCACCACAAAATAACTACTGCAATTATATTAAATATTATCTGTATTTAAGAAAACATATCTTTTCTGTTCTTTCCGCCTTTCTCAGCAAACCTGTCTATAATTTTTACTTTGTTAATAATGATGTGTCTATGGACATAAAAAAGCAAGCCCTGTTAAGCGGTTTTGCCCACAACGGTTTCTCAACCAATTATTAATGAGTTTTTGTGTCGAGAAAGACCTTTCTGTTGTTGCAGTTGGCACAGGAAGAGAAGAAAGGCTCAACATCAAAGATCTAATTGTAGGAGAATTTCTGGAGTTAAAAACTGCAAACTCTCAGCTGTATAGCCTGGCAGAAGTGTTTTTTCTTGTGTCTTCCCTTCTCCGTTTTGTCACACACAGCTTGACCTCTGGCTTCAGTTTAGGAATGGAGTCACTTTCATACTCTCCAAATACTTTGTAGTACTTTGCTGCATTCTTCGAGGATCTTTATATGCTTCATCTGCTTTATCTTTGTCACAAATATTGCCATCTTTGTCACCTTCAAAAGACTCCTGTTGATCACTGTGACTTTCAGAAACTGAAGAGAAGTCTTTGCTTACTTTTCGTTTGTTGTGAACTTTGAGTGTTTGTTTCCATAGCTTTTTTCTCGCTCTCGCGGACTGATAAAATCTACGAAATGTTTTCTTGTCATATCTTGGTAAATATTTCTCATAACAATTGTCATCTGAGTTTTATGACTTATATCAGTGGTCTCATCAGTTCCAATACTGTAGAATCCGTTTCCTTGTATTCTGTGTAATATCTGCGAAATAATTTCGTCGTCACAGCATTCAATCATATCATTTTGTACAGTTTTGCTAAGGAATGTAACTCTTTTGCTGTCAGAGCTACACTGTGTCGCTAATTCAGTATCTCCACATTCTTCGACACGAAATTTCATCAGTTCTTTAAAGTTACCTTTATCTGATATTCTGAGATCTTTTGAGAAAACAGACCCATCATCGAAATTCCCTCTAAAATTTAAGTTCTGCCTTCCAAGAAATATAAGGTTTCGCAAAGAAAATGACAACTTTTTTCAGTTTCGGTTAATACGTAGACCAATGTCATTTCCACAATTAATCCTTGACGCTGAAGTATAATCTGTAGGTACTGACACCGAAGAGCAGCTGATATGACGATCTTGGATCTGTGATGCATCACTCATTGAAGGCTCTGAATCTTCAAAATGTGCCCCTGGTCTAAACCCTGAAAAGTATACGTAGCACTAAAATCGTAAGTTACGTGTTTAACCCTTTCGCATACATGTATATCGCAGTTAGCACGCCTAAGCAGCTATTGGCATAAATGAACGCATTACATCATTCGTAAAGTAGGCAGCTGTTTTATATATGGGAGTCGGATTCATTAAAGATTCTGGGGTATACCTGTTTCGTACTGATGTGAATGTGAAAGGATACTTGCTCCGTTGCACAGTGACATGGGCATAACATTCCTAGCTGTCACTTATAGATACGGGTTACCAGACGCAGGTGAGCCAGAAAATTTACATACAGATATGGAGAAAAGGAAATTACCAAAGAAGGTAAAGATTCAAGGAAGACACCTCTGTTTTACGCAAGTATGTGCATTTGTATTTATGATGGTTACGTAAAAACAGCCACATACACAGGTGACACTAAACGGCGCACAATCATATATACTCGAATCAGAATAACAAAGTGGTTGACGTCTAGCTGTTTACGGGTAGTGGCTACTGTAGCGAGTTGCAGAGACGCTCGCGGACGCTATCACATGTAAACAGTTATGGTCCGTTTCATTGCGTGATTTCTTTCACTGTGCGGCAAGTTTATTTAGGGCTTCAGGATGTCTGAAGCTTGCAGTAGAAGCGTGCAAAAAACAGTGGCTGCGAGACGAGAAGTTCAGCAATCTGCCCAAGTTTTGCGTGGTCATACACACGAGTTTGTGTGCCCCCTGCGAAAATATTTCGATAAGGAGGGGGACAATTGTGCTACTCTGTTGCCTCTAACAAAGGTAGTCGAAAGGACTGCACACGCTTCGAAGATACACAAAAATACTGTCGACAAAATTTGTAAGAAAAATACAGAAGGGGAAGAGCCTCATTCATTGAAACTACGGACAGCACTACGATTAACAATTTTGGACTCTCTTCAGCAAGATACTGTCCGTCGCCACAAATGTGGATATTGCGAAAGGGAAGAACATCCAAATATTAAAAGTTGTGCGTTACTGTTCGTAAGGCAGAGTTATTCAGTGGCAGCAAGCCTTCTTTACTAATGTTTGTCAGAGCACTCGGTTTTCGGTACAAAATAATTAATGGAAGGAAAATTATAATGGAGAGAAATGACATCGTAGCGTGGCATTGTCGATCTATAAGAAATATAGTTAGTGACATTTGAAGAGATTATGTGGCTCGATGAAGCGTGGATAAACGCCGGTAATTCCGTCAGAGAAGAATGGACATATGGTAGGCTATGTGGAAGTTCTCCTATTCCCGTGGGAAAGAGCGCATGAATTACTGTCTTACGTGCAGAAACTGGTTTCGTACATGTCTCCTTGTTTACAAATCGAGGAAAACAAGTGACTACCACGAGGAAGTGAACCACTGTAGTTTTTTGAAGTGGTTCAAAGAGCAATTATTGAAATGCTTCAAGTGGCTCTGAGCGCTATGGGACTTAACATCTGAGGTCATCAGTCCACTAGAACTACTTAAACGTAACTAACCTAAGGACACCACACACATCCATGACCGAGGCAGGATTCGAACCTGCGACCGTAGCAACAGGGCGATACCGGACTGAAGAATAGTGAAACAAATAAATAAATCAGCAACAGTTTCAACGGTATGTTGTGGACGAGGTGGCTAAAGAATACGGCCATAGCATTCTGAGACTTCCACCGTACCACTGCCACTTTAACGCCATCGAAATGGTTTGGGCACAGATTAAACATTACGTAACAACAAATAACTGGAGCTTCACGGTGGCAGAAATTCAAAGACTGTTAGACGAAGCAGTGGCACAAACAACGCCAGAGCCGTGGAGTAAGGTTGTACCATACACAGAAATGCTTATTAAGGAGCCCAGAAAAATGAAGTAAACATAGAAACTCATACTGAAAATATAATTATACCTATGGACAATTCCAGTGACACTTCCACGGAAGAGAGCAGTGTCGACAAAGAAAGTGATCCTGGACTAAGTGTATTTACACTTTGCCATAATTCTTTTTGTGTTGGTGCTTCATATAAATATCATCTCATTAATAATGGATACTCATCTGCACAAGAATGACGATCTACACGCACCCGACAGTGATTGGTAAGTACTCAAGAAGTTTATATTACTTTAATGCTGTTAGTTATTTACTCGAACGACTCAGATCCATTTTAGTTCCCCTTTCGTATTCAATAAGACAAGGAACGTGATCCATACTGATTATTGTAAAAGATAGTGTGCTTCCCGTTGCTTTTGTTGAGCTGTAGAAATAATAGGAACACGGTAGGAGGCAGGAATGCGTTTTTTAAGCTAGAAGGATATTACGATCCTGTAAAGCGAACTCAATACCGCAAGTTAAAAGTTAGGAATCGTACAGCTGTTGCTCCTATAACCATACTACGAGCACACGCATCGCCGAACCGACAACATTCCCACGTACCGTGACCAACTGTGTGCATCGCTTTCAATCGCTTTGTTATTCTGATCCTGGCCGCGCGGAGTGGCCACGCGGTTTGAGGCACCATGCCATGGGTTGCGCGGCTCCTCTCGTCGGAGGTTCCAGTCCTTCCTCGGGCATGGGTGTGTGTGCTGTTCTTAGCATTAGTTAGTTTAAGTAGCGTGTAAGTCTAGGGACCGATGATCTTAGCAGTTTGGCCTCGTAGGAATTCATACACATTTGAACATATTCTGATCCGGTTACAGACGTTCGGAGAAAGTTCAGGAAAATGTACACTATTATTCGCTCAAGAGGACTCCTTGCATCAAAAAGCACGTCTATCTACGAAAGTTCACTTTTCGCTGCCTAAGTAAATACGGTAAAACTAATTTGGTCAATTAGTTTGATCCACTTACCACTTGAAGATCATGGATGAACATCAAAATACTTTGCGCTTATTAGGTAAAACGACTAATGTAGAAATTCTCTGTTTTTTCTAATTTAACTTTACGGTCGCAGCATCAAAAACACTCCACTATGGACGAGAAACCATACATTCAAGTAAATACCTAGAAATTACTGTTCCGAAAGACTAAAATTGGAAGGAACACATAAAATGTTTTGGGAAAGGTGAACCAAAGACTGCATTTTATTGGCAGAACACGTAGAAGAAGTAATAGATCTGCTAAAGAGAAAGCATACACTATCCTTTTCCGTCCTCTTTTGGAGTAATGCTGCGTGGTGTGGGATTCTTACCAGAGACGATTACCGGAGTATATCGAGAAAGTTCAAAGAAGGAGAGCACGTTTTGTACTATCGAGAAATAGGGGAAAGATTGTCACGGGTATGATACAGGATTTGGGGTGAACATCTTAAAAACAAAGGCATTTTTCGTTACGGGGGAATCGTCTCACGAAATTTCAGTCATCACCTTTCTTCTGCGAATCCGAAATATTTTATTGTCGCCGAACTACATAGGGAGAAACAGTCATAATAATAAAATAAAGGTATTAAGTAATATGGGTCAACATAATCCGCAAGGAGTCACTTCCATGTTGTCTTCATTTCTCTCTCTCTCTTTCTTTTTTGTTTTTTTTTATAGAAGAAATTGATTGTGCCTTGCCGCTAGCGTATTTTACATACTATCAGAATCTCTTTGGATTTTCTGTCAGGTTTCAAGACAAAGTTACGTTGTGGAAACTATCACAAACTTCTCGCACTGAAGTCCACGATAAACTTCGAGTTTCTGTAAAAGATCGCCAATCTTGGCATGCTTTTTCATGTAGCAGTGTTCCGCCGTGCTTTGTTTTCCGTGCGGAATCAGGTCAGTCGTTTCTTAATTTATGTAGTATAAACCTCTCAATTGCTGTTGATACTATTTTCTTGTATTAAAGCCACATCTTTTTACAGGATTTTTTTTTAGAGGATTTGGGAGTTATGGTATTCAGCCTCGCTACGACAACACTCTGTTCACTAATCCCTATATCCGTTTTGCTGGTCGCTGTTAGTTAAGGATTATTTGTTGCTAAGAGGTCAAGTGTGATTTCGCAATCGTTTATTTCCTGAATGGGGTCACGAACTAATTGCATGAAACTATTATCAGAGAGACAGCGTTTAGTGCAATTTCGCTTGATGTTTTATGCGTACCTCCGGATTTAAACACGTACTTTCATAAACACATCGAGGGTAAACCAAAGTCACCACGAACACTGTATGAGTTGGGTACGTGTTTGAAATGAGAGTCAAGTCTCAGCAATTGTATCATCTGAGCTCCGAGGTCGGTAGAAGGATCCAAGTACTAGTTTACTCCGGATGCCAAGAATGACCTCTATACCCATACTAACACACACGCTACAAGATAAACTATTTGTACTTCTAACACCAACAAACACGCCACCGCCAACCGTATTTAGCCTATCGTTTCTGAACAACGTTACGCGCTTCGCAAAAATTTCGGCTGTACTTATCTCCAAGGAATATTTATGCTCAGAAAATTAGAAGCAACAGTAGATGAGAAAATTTTGCTTCCTGACTATTATAGTTATATTCACTCTCGTTTGACGTATGGGGCAATCTTGTGGGGAAATAATTGCTACTCAAAATGCTTATTTACAGCCAGAAAGAAGCTATCAGACTGATATGTACCACCTAGAACTCACTGTGGAGAATTATTTATTAAACTTAGTATTATGACCTTGCCATTTATATACATATTTCAATGTCTCTTGTACATTAAAAAGAATTTGTCTAGTTTTGATCTGAATTCTGATGTACATAGTTATAACACACGACACTGTAATGATGTAAGAAAAGACTACTGCTCATATACCAAAACTCTAAACAGCTTCAAACACACATCTGTAAAGCTATTTAATAAACTACCAGAGTCAGTTAAGAGCCTGGAGCTGAAAAAATTTAAGATATTTGTAAGAATTTAATTAATTCAAAATTGTTTTTATACAATGGAAGATTTCTGTGAGCATAATTTTCAGCATAGATTAATTATTTGTGTATTTATTGTCATTGTTGTTTGTACATTTATTGACGTTGCTTATACAAGCTTTAGATCCTTGGAAATGTTTTGTTTTTGGGCAATAAAAATCAATCAGTCAATCAATCCAGCTTTAGCCAGCTTTCAGAGCCGATAACGATTTGAGCATCAGTGCTTTCTACTAACGCTTGGAGCTCTCATCTAGGACAATTTGCAACTGTTATACCGGTGGTTTCTAGACCTGCGTTCTTCCTGTGTTTCATATCCACCCTTTGAGGCTGAAGTCCTTTTTGTGATTCCCCGAGAGCCTCTACCGTATCCGTCCAGCCACCTCCTGCGTGTAATGGTCTCCTGACCTATATAGCGGAACCCGAAATCCCATCATGCTATCGCGCAAGTCGAGGAATTTGCAGCCTACGCGGTCGCAGAACCGTCTGATCCTCTGATTCGTACCATCCACTCAACTCTGTACCAGAGATACGCAATCAGTCCTGTCGACCATGCTGCAAATGGTGAGCTGTGCTTTTATCCTGTAAGCAAGACTGGTAGCCTTTATCACTTCTGATAGCCGCTCGAAATCAGGAAGAACCTCTTCCATACGAAAGCGATACACATCACTGATACTGAGGTGAGCCACCCAGTGTTCTTCATGGCATCCAGATGGACTCTTACCACGTCTGGGTTGACCCCACCTGATATATATACACGAAGTGCACGCAGGACTTCTTTCCTCATTGACAGCTATGTCCCTAACTGGCCCCATAACGTGCCTAACATTGGAGATCACAAATACCAATAATCCCACCCACTGTTACCGACCGGATCTTGCAGGCTGAGAGGGTTACTCTGAAACAGGACAACCAACTACATCTGGCTGAGGGACAGTGTCAGCAACAGACAGCAACTGGAACCTGTTCGTCCAACTGACCAGGGAGGCAGCGCGTTCGGCCCCTGGGAAGTCTTTCACAGCCTGCCACGCCTCGAGGCGACCACAGGTGAGGAATCAACCTCAGTGCGAGCTATAACTGGGGTGGCCACAGGTCTGCACCCATCAGACGGATTCGTGGTCACGCTGGACGTCCGTTAGATCCCCATGGCCGACCCCTGACACTGCTGCCCATCCACTGCAGGCTCAGGCTGCATAACGAACACAGCGCACTCTGAAGACCGTGGACAACTACACTACACAGATAAACAAAGAAGCATCTGACTAGATGTGGTCAGGTTATGGAAACCTTTTAATCACTTAATCTAGTCTCAGAAGTAAACCATTCATATGGACATTAAATGTCAATTAAACGTGACCTTTGTATTACACCCAGAAATCATCCAGGTGAATAGTTTATTCCAGTAAGATATCCTCTACTGAAACTTCCTGGCAGATTAAAACTGTGTGCCCGACCGAGACTCGAACTCGGGACCTTTGTCTTTCGCGGGCAAGTGCTCTACCAACTGAGCTACCGAAGCACGACTCACGCCCGGTACTCACAGCTTTACTTCTGCCAGTATCTCGTCTCCCACCTGGGTGGGAGTTCGAGTCTCGGTCGGGCACTCAGTTTTAATCTGCCAGGAAGTTTCATATCAGCGCACATTCCGCTGCAGAATGAAAATCTCATTCTGGATATCCTCTACTGTTTCCATGAATAGGTCGAAGTGGGATTATGCACTGGACCATCATCGTCTGTCTGCTAAAGTTGTTGGCTGTGCGACGGTATTGCCTGCAGTTTCATAGCGCTTGGCCTGTTATTACTTACCAGCGAGGGAGCAAGACGAAGTTTAACTTCCTTTTCTGCGTGACTAATTCGTACGTAAAGTACAGCCATCCCCTTGACAAGTTCACTGCGCTGCAATATGCCATTGTGCCCATCATACTGCTGTTCACATCTGGTACGACAAACACCAGGTTCACATCCACTACCACGCATTACTGATCGATATGAACAAGGCCCAGCTGCTGCTTTATTGTGAAGGTTAGCCTAAGAAACTTGTGACAGGGTTACATCTCACTGACGTGTCCATTCCGGATAGATGCACTGCCAGACTATACTGACTTTCATTGATCTGTAGCTTCCCTGCTGTTCCTTTTGCGTTACTCGATTTTTTACTAGGTGACGAAAAACCTTGAGCCGTGCGTGACTCGTCTTCCCGCCACCATGTACTTTGCACTCCGTTTTTAACGTACTTCCACCTCACTGCGTGAATTTAAATTACTACTGTCACTGAGTTGCAGCTTTGCCTGACCGTGACCGGTGCTAGCAGCGCCTATCAATATATCCCTTGTTTTAGTATCTTTGCTCGACTGCTATTACTTCCCGGTCGTTGTCTATAGTAAGCGAGTTGGGGTCACGAGTTGGGGTCTGCCAGTCAGTTGGAACGCGTCTGGAGCGCAGTCCGGATCTGCCAGTCGCCGGCTTGCAGCAGCAGTGAGCCCTGCGTGAACATCGCCCGCCCGACCGTTGCTGCCATGCAAAAGTCGGGCCTGACTTTTGTTGGATTGTTGGTCGGTCGGTTCGTCCGAGGATATCTCCATGCGGCGTAGTCGACTGGGTGGCTGCCGGTCTCTGCGCAGTGTCGGGAGTCTGTCTGGAGCTGTCCGATCGGTACGAGCATCGTCGTTCGCCCACCCAGGATGGGAAGGTTGAGTGGTTTTGAGCACTACGTTGTTGGTTCCGGCGTTGCTGTTGTGGAGGTTTTCCTGTGAGCAACGACGAGTGAAGTGTTAGACGTAGCCGCCATCAGATGGAATTGATCGAATTAATTTATCCATAGTCAAGTGCACCAGCGGAATTTTCTGCCTTGGGGACGTTCGTGTTCGGGTTACCTGCCCTGACCGCTAACCTAGCTTTTAGGCAGTGTCTTTTCCTGACCTGTTGTTGCTGCCCAACATGGTGTGTAGTTTTGGCAGCTCAGTTCACATACGCGTTTTTTTGGGGGGGATAGTGACACTTGTAAATTTTTGGAGGGCCTTGAATTCTCGTGTACTCCGTCGTGGCAAACAAGCGGTTGGTCGGTCTGTTCGTGACTGTCCCTTGGTTGGGTTCGCACGAATTAAGTGTAGCTGGACTCACCACCTGTCTCGCCTAAGTGGACGAGGGCAGACCGATCCACTGGAGACTCCTGAGAGCCGTTCTCTTAATTATCCTTTTGGCAGTGTTAATGTTGTTGTAATTTAACTGTATTTTATATTTCTAATTTGGTAAGGTTAGTTGTGGGCCTTCAGCCCTGGTAACATGTTCTCAGAGTTTCATTCAAGTTCAAACATTATCGTCTTCTGCTCTTGAAAGGTTATTGTATTTTCCTCTGAAAGATTTTAGAAGTTATTGTGAGCCTTGCGCCGTTGGTGTGGCAAAAGGAAATTTGTAAACGTAATGTACTGTTTTACGGCTTGTTGCAATATATATATATATATATATATATATATATATATATATATATATATATATATATATATAGGGTGAGTCACCTAACATTACCGCTGGATATATTTCGTAAACCACATCAAGTACTGACGAATCGATTCCACAGACCGAACGTGAGGAGAGGGGCTAGTGTAACTGGTTAATACAAATCATAAAAAATACACGGAAGTATGTTTTTTAACACAAACCTACGTTTTCTTAAATGGAGCCCCGTTAGTTTTGTTAGCACATAAAACATATAAACAAATACGTAATCAGTGCCGTTTGTTGCATTGTAAAATGTTAATTACATCCGGAGATGTTCTAACCTAAAGTTGACGCTTGGGTACCACTCCTCCGCTGTTCGATCGTGTGTATCGGAGAGCACCGAATTACGTAGGGATCCAAAGGGAACGGTGATGGACCTTAGGTACAGAACAGACTGGAACAGCACATTTCGTCCACATGCTAACACCTTTTTATTGGTCTTTTTCACTGACGCACATGTACATTACCATGAGGAGTGAGGTACACGTACACACGTGGTTTCCGTTTTCAATTACGGAGTGGAATAGAGTGTGTCTCGACATGTCAGGCCAATAGATGTTCAATGTGGTGGCCATCATTTGCTGCACACAACTGCAATCTCTGGCGTAATGAATATCGTACACGCCGCAGTACATCTGGTGTAATGTCGCCGCAGGCTGCCACAATACGTTGTTTCATATCCTCTGGGGTTGTAGGCACATCACGGTACACCTTCTCCTTTAACGTACCCCACAGAAAGAAATCCAGAGGTGTAACATCAGGAGAACGGGCTGGCCAATTTATGCGTCCTCCACGTCCTATGAAACGCCCGTCGAACATCCTGTCAAGGGTCAGCCTAGTGTTAATTGCGGAATGTGCAGGTGCACCATGCTGATACCACATACGTCGACGCGTTTCCAGTGGGACATTTTCGAGCAACGTTGGCAGATCATTCTGTAGAAACGCGATGTACGTTGCAGCTGTTTGGGCCCCTGCAATGAAGTGAGGACCAATGAGGTGGTCGCCAATGATTCCGCACCATACATTTACGGTCCACGGTCGCTGTCGCTCTACCTGTCTGAGCCAGTATGTTCCGTAGATTCACTGCCCCGTGGTATATGAATACCGCTTCATCGGTAAACAGGTAGAACTGCAACGCATTCTCTGTTAATGCCCATTGACAGAATTGCACTCGATGATTATAGTCATCACCATGTAATTGCTGATGTAGCGACACATGAAACGGGTGAAAGCGGTGACGATGCAGTATGCGCATGACACTACTTTGACAGTCCACCGACTCTCGCAATGTCCCAACTACTCATGTGTTTGTTCATGGCAACAGCAGCTAACACACCAACTGCACCCGCTTCTCCTGTGACGGGCCTGTTACGGACCCGTTTGCGTATTACGACCACATCTGTTGCATACAGTTGGCGGTAGATGTTTTGCAATGTGCGGCACGTTGGATGCTCTCTGTCCGGGTACCGTTCTGCATACACCCTGCAGGCTTCAGCTGCATTTCGTCGACACTCGCCATAGATGAGTATTATCTCCGCCTTTTCAGAGTTCGAATACACCATGGTCACAGTTCCTACAACACTACACTATCACAGACGTCTGGTAACACGGTGTACTACAGTTGGTCTGCGTGCGGAGACGAATGCAGAATAACAATAGCAGCAAGCGCTACATGCGGACACTGCGACAGCTAGACCAAACCACAACAGTGCACTACAGCCACACTCGTAAACACGGTCGTCATCGTAAACATGTCCCTGCAGATGCTGCTCGCCGACCGTGGCCCGTGTTTGTTACAACACGCAACTGAACGTCGGAGGTTTCAAGCGTCAACTTTAGGTTACAATATCTCCGGATGTAATTAACATTTTACAATGCAACAAACGGCACTGATTACGTATTTGTTTATATGTTCAGATGTGCTAACAAAACTAACGTGGTTCCATTAAAAGAAACGTAAGTTTGTATTAGAAAACATACTTCCGTGCATTTTTGTATGGTTTCTATTGAACAATTACACTAGCCCCTCTCCTCACGTACGGTCTGTGGGATCGGTTCGTCAGTATTTGATGTGGTTTACGAAATATATCCAGCGGTAACGTTAGGTGACTCACCCTGTATATATATATATATATATATATATATATATATATATATATATATATATATATATATATCCTTTAATTTTCAGAATTTAACTTTGAGGCCTTCAGCCATCTTATTGGTTTTGTTTATCTCTTTCTGTGCACCTGGCGGGCCATCAGCCCTTTCAGCATCTTAAAACATTGTGGCCCTCTGCGTTCAGTAATCATCGTAGAATATTTGGAATTCAGCCGCTCCGCATCCTGATCTCATATATGTATACGATTTATCTTATTCGTAAATTTGTGTTTCATGTCTTTTCGAAATTGAACTTATTCTGAAACATCTGTTTGGAGGCCTTCAGCCGCGAAACAAATTTAATTCTTTCATAAGTGTATTTGTGAACTAAATGATAATAAATTACAATTCTGAAATGAATCCGATCGCAGCTCCCTTAATCCTTTGCACAACCCTAAATACCTGTTAGCCCTACGTGATTTAGGGTGCTTTTCACACCTTCAGTAAGACACAAAGTCTGATACCTGGGAGAGAAGGTCAGCAAGTGAATGATCTTCAAGGGAACAATGATAATTGGTACATCTTCGAATGGCATTTCTTCCATCTTTAGATAATTTAATTAATTCAGAATCTTAAGAGGACAGGCGACAGAGATCCCTAGCCACATCTACAGCAATACACGCAAGTAAAACACGCTACAACTGTTTTGATAAATTAAACTGAATACCGTAAATACAGTGAGCTGACAAAAGTCATGGCATGGCGATATGCGATACACAGATGACGGTAATGTCGCGTACACAGGTTATAAAAGAGCAACGCATTGGCGGAGCTGTCATTTGTGATCCACATGAAAAGGTTACTGACGTATTTCTGACCGCAAGAGGGTAGTTAACAGACTCTGAACGTGAAATGGTAACTGGAGCTAGAAGGTTGGGACATTCCATTCCGGAAATCGTTACGTAATTCCTTATTCCGAGGACCACAGTGTCAGGTGTGTGCCGAGACTATCACATTTCGTGGACATTGCAGACGGGGACGGACGTTCACTTGACGACCGAGAGCAGAGGCGTTTGCATAGAGTTGTCACTGATAACAGACAAGCAACGTTGCGTGAAATAAAAGTAGAAATCAATGTGGGACGTAGGAGGAACTTATTCGCAAGGACAGGGCGTCGAAATTTGCCGGTAATGGGCTATGACAGCAGACGACTGACTTGAATGCCTTTTCTAACGGCACGACATTGTCTGCAATGCAACTCCCCTCGGTTCGTGTCCGTGTCCATTGGACCCTACACGACTGGAGAACCTTGGTTTGGTCGGATGAGTCCCGGCTTCAGAGCTGATGGTAGGGTTCGAGTATGGCGCACAGCCCACGAAGCCGTGGACTCAGGTTGTCAAGATGGGTCTGTGCAAGCTGGTGGTGGTTCCATAATGGTGTGGGCTGTGTTTACATGTAAGTGGCTGGGTCCTTTGGTCAAGTGAACCGACCATTGACTGGAAATGATGTTTGGCTACTTCGAAACCATTTTCAGCCATACATGGACTTCATGTTCCCAAACAAAGACGGAATTTTTATGGGTGACAATGCTCCATGTCTCATGTCCACAGTTGTTCGGAACTGATCTCGAGAACATTCTGGACAATTTGAACGAATCATTCGGTCACACTAATCGCCTGACAGGACACCCATCCAATATAATATAATCGAGAGTCAGTTCATGCACAAAATCCGCCACCGGTAACACTTTCGCAATTATGGACGGCTATAACGGCAGAATGGCTCAATATTTCTGCAGGTGACTGCCGATGAGCTATTGAGTCCATAGGATTTCGAGCTGCTGCACTACGAAGGGTCCCGCCGGAGGTTCGAGTCCTCCCTCGGGTATGGGTGTGTGTGCTGTTCTTAGCGTAAGTTACTTTAAGCAGTGTGTAAGTCTAGGGACCGATGACCTAAGCAGTTTGGTCTCTCAGGAATTCACACACGTTTGAACATATCTGAACTACGAAGGGGAAAAGAATGCCAGACACGATATTTGGAGGTATTCCATGAGATTTGTCACCTCAGTTACATGCCTGTTGTAGCAGTCCCAGGGCATGGCGGTCTGCGAAGAACCGGTTTTCGAGCTTTCTTATAGGCTAATGCCGTTTCCGTTCATTGTTTTCTTTCCACGGCAGGGCAGAGCCATCGGTGTTAGTGAGGAATGCGCGTCCACTCCGTGGCAAGCGGCGGTGTAGCAGCTCGCTCTTACTGTATTGGCTAGCGCTGATGCTGGTGGAACGAAGCCTGCGACCTGATCCGCGTTGTGTTTTCCCGAGGCCGCCTGCTCGTCTGACGTCAGCTGGTCGCGCAGTGACGTTGTTTACGTGATCTCTACTCAGCTGTGGAAAACATGGCGCTGAGCCCAGGTTCAATACGTGATGCCTGAGGAGGCAGAAGAAAGGGCTTCAGAAAATGGGTAGGCTACAGCGCAACAAACAACAAGCACCTTCAGGTAATTGAGGCAATAAAAATTTGATTATTAGCCGCGCAGGATTAGCCGAGGGTCTTAGGCGCTGTAGTCATGGACTGTGCGGCTGGTCCCGGCGGAGGTTCGAGTCCTCCCTCGGGCATGGGTGTGTGTGTTTGTCCTTAGGATAATTTAGGTTAAGTAGTGTGTAAGTTTAGAGACTGATGACCTTAACAGTTAAGTCCCACAAGATTTCACACACATTTGAACTTTTTTTTTGTTTGATTATTAACGTAATAATTATTTGAGCATACGCGATGAAGCAGCTAAAAGAAGCTATCACAAATATATCCAGAATGACTAAGATATATGGAGGTCCGGTTTTCTCCAAGTTATAGCGGATAATATGGCGATTTTCCTGACGTTCGCAAGTGATTTTTACTGTTCATAGTCAGATAATTACGACACCGATTGTATATATTTTTTGTTCTAATGGACCTATGTACATTTTTATGTGGAATTTTAAAGAGGCTTCTAAGAGCACTTCACCGAAATAACATGTAAGGACCTTGATCAAGCAGTATCAAAATAAAAGTGCCGCAAACCAATGCCCGTCGTCAGGAGAAGAGATTCCACAAATAAATTCCCTGTTATGCTAAACGTAAGGAAACACCTAACTCAGGAATGATTCTATTTTTTATGGTCACGGCTGTAACATCAAGAGCTTGAAATGTTTGCCCTGAGCATTGCTACAGGCTCTAAAGTGATTCTTTAGAAACAATGCTCCACAATGAATTTGGTCTGGACTTAACGGCAGCACAGGCCCATGTTATAAGACATTTCAAGCCTTCGGATTACTGTGCAAATTTGACCGCGTTTCGCTTGTGCCCAGGAGAAATGATAAAACTTACAATAACACTACCTTTTCATAGGAAATCTGGTACCGATTAGAAGAAAGATGGAGACCAAGAAGCGCTTCCGAAAAATAATTTCTCTTCCACTACTCCGCTGCTATTATGTTGGCTTGGTTGATAATTACTGCAACCGCTCACGTAAAGTACTAAAATAAATGGGGTACTGCAAGGGTCGACTAGGCCAATTTCAAGTGAAATTGTTTAAGATGACTAATAATTACGGTCGCCAGCCGAGTTGGGCAGTTACGGATCGATAAATTAATAATGACCTGAACGGTAGTTATCAGAAATGATACTGAAATAATCGCATATGGCAGCAAAAAAAAAAAAAAAAAAAAAAAAAGAAGGCCCTGAACACTATGGGACTTTACATCTGGGGTCATCAGTCCCCTAGACTTAGAACTTCTTAAACCTAACTAACCTCAGGACAGCACACACATCCATGCCCGAGGCAGGATTCGAACCTCCAACCGTAGCACCAGCGCGGTTCCGGACTGAAGCTCCTAGAACCGCTCGGCCACAACGGCCGGCGCATGGCAGCAGAAGTCGTGCACACATGTAGTTAAAATTACAGGGAATGAGTAAGTGGATAGTGCAGTAAGTAACTTTAGATAACATAACGCAGTTAAATGAAATAATTTGGAAAGTGCTTTGAAATGCACGACACTGAATTTAGTGGAACTGAAGCTTACTATTGTTAAGACAAAATTCATTTAATCTCACGCTACTGGTTAGTTGATATTGTCAGTTTTTAAGAAAATACAAATTAATTGAAGTTTAATGAAATAGTTCGTAATACGATATTTTATCAATTCTAAAAGCTTTTGGCTGGAAACTAATCATTTGCTTGATTGTGAGATTTCCAACACATTACTGATAACGAGCTTTGAACCAACCCAATACAGTCAAGGATAACGACATTCAGAAATAATACATATAACTGCTATTTAAATATATTTGGCAGTAATTTACATTTGCTTTTATTCTCAAACTGGAAATCCTCTGATTGTTATGAAGACAAATAGTTAGTAGTTGTATTTAATAAATTTTCAAATATCAAAGAAAACAGGCACATTTTTAATTTACTTATTCAGTTCTTTACTTTCACACATGACAATCTGATTTGCGCTCACAGGAAAGGTTGGGTCCTCTCTTGGTTACAAGAACGAAGGTTAACTAATATAAAAGGGGAATGTTGTTGTCTCACTATTATTTGAAAAATTACCAAAATCAAGTCATTGGGTAATGCCTCAAGAAGTCTGTCCAACGTAAATGATTTTATACTATTCTATTGTTCTTTGTAGTCGTCCAGCTGCTGCAGCCAACGCAGGCGACAGCGCTCCAACCACTCCAGCCTTGGCGAGCGCACTTGCGCTAACCACAGCAGACTCAGGGGCAGAATCATGATGTAGTAGGTGGTTCCTCCATCTGTCCACACCTGCCATGGAGCGGTGCCTCCCAGTGCATAAAACTAAACTGCTCCACATAACCACCATAGCCACACAGAGGACACAAAATTGCGAGTCGAGCCAGTTCCACCACTCAGCCCTCTGTGAGTATTCCCCTACCTCGCTCGCTCTCTGACGTCACGTCCCGCCTACCAGAGGCTATGCTCTCTGTCTAGCTGTTACTCTTTAATCATTCGCTGTTATTTAGTATCATTACAATATCTGACATTAATACTTATGTATTAGGTAACACAAAATTTGACGTATTTTTATTACAAATACATAGAAAATTATTAGTTTTACATAACATCGATTACAGAGAACAAAAAACTGGCGGAAAAATTAGTTGGCGCTCTACGATATAGGCGTCACAGGAAGTTCTCGATGTTTCTCAAGAGACCTCTTGTTTTAATTTTCGCCACAGATAACATTATAAAAGTGTTAAGTTTGGTGAGTAAGCACATCATTTTGCGTTTTCTGAACCACCGTTCAAACGCTCTCCAAATAATCATTTTAGAAGTTCTGTCGTTACATGTGTAGAATGGGAGGGAATCCGTCATGTTCGTACCATACTGATTGCCTCACATGCAGTGGAACGTATTCCAATTCCCGCGGTAAAGCATACGTTAGGAACCAGAGATACTTAAGAGTATTTAGATTCTCATCAATAAAAAAGGGACCAGTGATCCAAGTCTTGACAAAAACATGCAGTTTTTTGACAAAGCGCGGATTAGTGCATGTTGCGAAGATTAACGTCCCCGATGTTTGTCAACGATGCTTCTTCCTTAAACAAAAATTTGCATAAATATTCCGAACTTCTCGAAGAGAACATTCAGAGAACAGTAGCCAATTCTGGAAGTCACTGCCATGAAACTGTAGGTGTAACGAAATATGATGAGGACGAAATGCGACTGAATGTAGAATTGGCAGAGCACTTGTTTGGCTGATCTTTTTCGTACTTATGAGATGCCTCCAAGACACATTTACATCGTGTGTCCCTAGGACGCACTTCCTTTTTCCTTAGCGTATTTTATTCCCCACACCTCTAGTTCGTGTAACTTCCTTTTATAATGGCGAATGCTTGGCATAGTCTGAATACACTTCAGCGAACAACCGCACGGCCGCCCTAATAGTTTGGCGCCATTTGTCTTAAACGACATTCACTTTTTCGACTGTCGTATATTGTGAATATTTCAACAGCTTTACGAGCAAAGTTGTCTGACTACTGCAACAGCACAACACAGGCTGACGGGCTTCAAACGCACAGGTAAAGACAAGAACCATAGGCTAGTTACGTGTTTGGGCACGTTTGGTATGATAGGGCACACGTTTACGGAAGTTCTTCTCGCGATGGCGGGGCAGTGTTTTGTGACACTGTTATCTTGATACTATTTGATCAAACACCACACACGTTGTCACCAAAGATCTCATAAAAGCTTCTTTCGCATGTAACAGAAAAAATTATAGAGTTCCATTAAATAAAAAACAAAGGTAACGTTATGATTCAGCGACCATAAATGATAAAAATTACTGGCGACCATCAGGAAATTCGCCATATTGTGCGCTGTAACATGCCACCTCGGTATATTTACTCATTCTGGATATATTTCTGGTGGCTCATCTTAGCCGCCTCGCCGTGTAGATTAATAACGGAAGTGTCACCTTGCCCATGCGAGAATAATCGAGTTGGAAATCCCACTGAGGCAACATGTCTCTTCGATGAGATTCATGTTGAGCGATCTGGATGGCCAAATCATTCGCTCGAATTGTTCAGGATGTTCTTCAAACCAGTCGCGAAAAATTGTGGTCCGATGACATGCCGCATTGTCATCCATAAAATTTCCATCGTTGTTTTGGACCTTGAAGCCCATGAATGGCTACAAATGGTCTGCAATAGCCGAAAATAACCATTTCCACTCAACAGTCGGTTCAGGTGGACCAGAAAATCCGGTCCATGCCACGTAAGCACAGCCCGCATTATTATGGGACCACCACCATATCGCACAGTGCCTTCTCGACAATTTGGGATCATGCCTTTGTGGGGTCTACGCCGCACTCGAACCTAATTTTTTTTTTGAGTCATCATCAGTCTTCTGACTGGTCTGATGCGGCCAGCCAAGAATTCCTCCCCTATGCCAACCTCTTCATCTCAGAGTAGCTCTTGCAACCTTGGTTGTTTGCTGGGTATATTCCAATCTCTTTCTTCCTCTATAGTTCTTGCCCTCTACAGCTCCCTTTAGTACCATGGAAGCCATTCCCTGGTGTCGTAACAGATATCCTATTATCCTGTCCCTTCTCCTTTTCAGTCTTTTCCACAAATTCCTTTCCTTTCCGAGTCTGTGCAGAACCTCCTCATTCCTTACCTTATCAGTCCAACTAGTTTTCAACATTCGCCTGTAGCATCATATCTCAAATGCTTCGATTCTCTTCTGTTCCAGTTTTCCCACAATTCATGTCTCGCTATCACACAATGCTGTGGTCCAAAAGTATATCCTCAGAAATCTCGAATTAAGGTATATGTTTGACATTAGCAGACCTCTCTTGGCCAGGACTGCCCTTTTTCTCAGTTCCAGTCTGCTTTTGACGTCCTTCTTGCTCCGTGCGTCTTTGGTTATCTTACTGCCTAGGTAGCAGAATTCCTTAACTTCATCTACTTGGTTACCATCAATCCTAACGTTAAGTTTCTCTCTGTTCTCATTTCTTCAACTTATCATTCCTTTCGTATTTCTTCGATTTACTCATAATCCATATTCTGTACTCATTAGACTGTTCATTTCATTTAGCAGATTATCTAATCCTTCTTCACTTTCACTAAGGATAGCGAACCGTATCATGGCATACGTTCACCTTGAATTTTGGTTCAAATGGTTCAAATGGCTCTGAGCACTATGGGACTTAACAGCTATGGTCATCAGTCCCCGAGAACTTAAAACTACTTAAACCTAACTAACCTAAGAACATCACACAACACCCAGTCATCACGAGGCAGAGAAAATCTCTGACCCCGCGGGAATCGAACCCAGGAACCCGGGCGTGGGAAGCGAAAACGCTACCGCACGACCACGAACTGCGGACCCCTTGAATTTTAATTCGACTCCCGAACCTTTCTTTTATTTCCATAATCGTTTCTTCGATATTGGGATTGAACAGCTGGAGCGAAAGACTACTTCCCTGTTCAAATGGTTCAAATGGCTCTGAGCACAATGGGACTCAACTGCTGAGGTCATTAGTCCCCTAGAACTTAGAACTAGTTAAACCTAACTAATCTAAGGACATCACAAACATCCATGCCCGAGGCAGGATTCGAACCTGCGACCGTAGCGGTCTTGCGGTTCCAGACTGCAGCGCCTTTAACCGCACGGCCACTTCGGCCGGCTACTTCCCTGTCTTACACCCCGTTCTTGGTCGTCCATTCTTATTATTCACTCTTGGCTCTAGTACATATTGTACATTATCCGTCTCTCCCTATAGCTCATCCCCATTTTTCTCAGAATTTCGAACATCTTGCACCATTTTACACTGTCGAATGCCTTTACCAGATCCACAAATGCTATGAACGTGTCTTGATTTTTCTTTAGTCTTCATTCCCTTACCAACCGCAACTTCAGAATTGGCTCTCTGGTGCCTTTACCTTTCCTAAAGCCAAACTGATCCTCATCCAACACATCCTCAATATTTTTTCCATTCTTCTGTACATTATTCCTGTCAGCAACTTGGATGCATGAGCTGTTAAGCTGATTGTGCGATAACTCTCGCACTTGTCAGCTCTTGCAGCCTTCGGAATTGTACGTATTTTATTCCGAAAGTCAGACGGTATGTTCCCAGACACACATTCTTTACACCAGCGTGAATAGTCGTTTCGTTCTACTTCCCCCAATGATTTTAGAAATTCTGATTGAACGTTACCTATCCCTCTTGTCTTATTTGAAGTCCTTCGAAACTCTTTTAAATTCTGATTTTAATACTGGATTCCCTATCTCTTCTATATCGACTGCTGTTTCTTCTTCTATCATATCAGACAAATCTTCCCCCTTATTGAGGCCTTCAGTGTAGTTTTTCCGCCTATCCGCTCTCTCCTGTGCATTTAACAGTGGAATTCTCGTTGCATTCTTAATGTTACAATCCTCGCTCTTAATTTCACCGAAATACGTTTTGACTTTCCTACATGCTGAGTGAGTCATTCGGACAATCATTTCTTCTTCATTTTTTTCATTTTTCATGCAGAGATTTCTTCTTAGCTTCCCTGCACTTCATATTTATTTCATTCCTTAGTGACTTGTATTTCTCTATTCTTTAATCTCCCAGAAACATTTTTGTACTTCCTTCTGTCATCGGTCGACTGAAGTGGTTCTTCTGTTACTTCTTTGTACCTATGTTTTGCTTCTAGTTCCTGTGATTGCCTTTTTGAGCGATGTCCATTCCTCTTCAAGTGTACTGTCTACTAAGCTATTTCTTGTTGCTGTACCAATAGCCGTAGAGAACTTCTAGCATATCTTATCATTGCTTAGTACTTCTGTATTCGACGCCTTTTCGTATTGATTCTTCGTAACTAATCACTTGAACTTTAGCGTCCTCTTAATCACTACTACATCGTGATCATGAGTCTATATCTGCTCCTGGATACGCTTTACAATCCAATCTCTGGCTGACGAAGACGTGGCCTAATTGAAATCTTCCCGTATCTCCCGACCTTTTCCCAGCACACTTCCTCCTCTTGTGATTCTTGAACAGAGTATTCGCTGTTACTAGCTGAAATTTGTTACAGAACTCTATTAGTCTTTCTCCTTTGTCACTCCTTTACCCAAGCACATATTCTCCTGTAACCATTTCTTCTATTTCATCCCCTACAGCTGCATTTCAGTTCCCCATGACTATTAGAGTTTCATCTCCCTTTACGTACTGTGTCACCCTTTCAATATCCTCATATACTTTCTCTAACTCTTCATCTTCAGCTTTTGACGTCGGCCTGTATACCTGAACTATCGTTGTCGGTGATGATTTGTTGTTGATTCTGATAAGAACAACCCTATTACTGAACTATAGACAGTAACACACTATCTACTGTACCTTCGTATTCATAACGAATCCTACTCCCATTACACCATTTCCTGCTGCTGTTGTTACTACTCTGAACAGAACTCCTTGTCTTCTTTCCATTTCACTTACTGACTCCTACTGTATCTAAATTGAGCCTTTGCATTTGCCTTTTCTAGCTTCCCTACGACATTCAAGCTTCTAACATTCCACGCCGCGACTCGTAGAACGTTATCCTTTCGTTGGTTGTCAGTCTTTTGATAACCACTGAGCCAACTCGCTCGGTCACTACCATTGTGTTACTCTTCGTGTCGTTCCCGTTAAGGTTACAGCTATTCTTACATACAAAACCAGGTAACTTTCTTAGTAGATTGTGCAGCGTATCTAAAATTCATGAAAAACTGATGTTGGCTGTTCTCGCATTAAGCCACACAATTATTACTTGATGATTTTCCATCGTACTCTGTCTGTATATCTCAAGTTATTATTTTAGGCATTGCCTAGGGGAGCAGCTCAGGTAACCGGTTTCTATAACCAGCTGCGAACTTTACCTGGGAACTGTCGGCATTGTAGCACAGTGGTAACGGCACACGGGTGTCAGGATGAGTTCTAAATTAGCTTAATAGCACCCAACCCAGAGGTCGCAGCGTGCGGGTTGGTCTAGCGGAGAGCGGGAGCCCTTGGGCTGTCGCATTCCTGCGGTCAGTGCGGCCTGTGCGGCTTCCCAACATGCACCGCGCCCGCTGGTTTTGCTACCGCGTCAGAACTTCCTAAAAAACACGTCTCTGCAGGGAGCTATTCGAAAGCCTTACCAACGTAAAGGCTGAGGCTTCCGTCTTCTCTGTATGAGTAGAAGGACCGCCTACCTCACGAGGGCCACTTGACGACGATTACGTATGTGGTTCCTGCGTGATGGGGCCGAGACCGACTTTACTCGTCTTACTCGTGATCATTAACGTCGAAAGCACTCAAAGAAATGATGGACAGTTGGAGGCAAAAGTGACACCTGCGGATCTGTTCAACTTTTGCTGCCCTGTCGCCGCCAGTTGGCCGTTATTCAATAGTCGAAATTCATTCTTAAAAGGTTTGTAGATGTTGCTTTCCATGTTTGCTTCGTTTGGTGATTTTAAATCAGTTGTTCTGCTTCCATTATTTCCGATTATCACTAGCAAAGCACAGAGAGTATGAAAACACATTTTCTTCGTGTTTTTGTTTGAATGTTGTTGCCACCTACTGAATTTTGTTACCAATTCTTGGTATCTGCAGTGTGTGTGTGTGTGTGTGTGTTTGTGTGTGTGCGTGCGTGTGTGTGTGTGAATTGCTATATTTTTATATATAGTTTTGTGTATGTAAGTATATGTGCTGTTTTTCTTATATTTCAGTTCTTTTATGAGGTTTAGCAGTGTGTTCGTGTTCGTATGTATCTAGTCCTTTAATATCTGCTTGTTTTCTGCAATAGCTTTCTGAATGTGGCACTTTTCCTGTACTGGTGTTACATATTTGTTACGAGTATTTATCTAGATGAGTTTCGTGTCCTTTTATGTGTTGGTGGGATAGTGGTTATGGCGGCTCAACTGCTCTGCGAATGTGTAATGGTTTCATACTTCTGACATCCATTGTGTTCTTTCTCTCCTGTTTTAAAATTTTTACGTGTTCCACGGCTACTGTGTCTCAGTATTCACATTCAAGTTGATATTTATGCTTTCTGCAATTTGTCCATCTTGATTGCTGGTGTGCTAAAGTTTGGTTCGAGAGTTTGACTGAGCACCAAACCTACGTTTATTATCAAAAGTACTCCTGAATGGTGTATCGAGTAAAATTTGATGCCGGATCGAGAATTTCGTGGTAGGGAAGACGTTGCATATCATGTTGAATAGGGAATCATCGACAGTTTTAGGAGTGACTTTGGATATTCCTGACGGAAGTATGTTGGGATTCCTGTTGTTTGTGTTGTATATTAATGACATTGCGGACAATATTGATGATAGCCTCAGAAATTTCACAGGTCATGCTGTTACACAAAATGAAGTATTGTCTGAGAAATGTTACAGAAATATTCAGCGAAATCATGATAAGATTTCGATCTGGTGCAGACACTGACAGATAGATTTTTACTCAAAGGATACTATCGTTTTTTTCGTTTTATGAAGCGCTTAACTTTACATTTATGTACATTAAAAGTTAGATGCACATATTTCAGAAAAATCCAGTCTTCAGTTCCACAGTCGTTTTGATTTTGGGTCTGTCATCTTCCGACGCCTACAAAATACCAGGTAATATAAATCATAAAAACATTTATGTAAAGTATAAGAGGTGTTTTACAAAAACTTACTTAATACTGGTTTAGTAGATGTCAATATCGGCTTCACAGAAGAATAATACCATGACGTGTCCAAAAATGCATATATTGTACGTGATAATTATAACCATAGATTGATAATTTACAGTAAAGTTATCACATTTATGTACATAGTTGTGCTATTGGCAAGGAACATATATAAGCGCATATAGAAAGTATAGAAAGATATATAAACGAAGATATATATAATACATTTGAAAGACAGTGCACATAGTTCCACATAAACTATTGTTCACATTAATATCTACACATAATGCGCTAATTTTCACCACTGCAGAACATATCAAAGTCGATAAGTAGACTCTACCTCCTCCATGTTTGCTTAACATGAGAATTTTGCATGCAATTAACAAGAGTTACAAAATGTACATGGACCTTTTGGAATATAAGCACTCCTACCTAAAAGCCAATGGTTTGTTGAATGATCACCGTGCATTGAAAAATGGACACTATCTCGACTGCATAGCACATCTTAAAACATGGTGAAAATAAGTCCATTCCTTTTACATATTACTGTCAGCAATGTCAGCAATAGTTTAAGTGGAACTATGTGAAATGTCCCCAGAATGAGATTTTCACACTGCAGCGGAGTGTGCGCTGATATGAAACTTCCTGGCAGATCAACATTGTTTGCCGGACCGAGACACGAAAGCGGGACATTTGCCTTTCGCGGGAAAGTGCTCTACCACGCTTGGGTAGCTCAGATGGTAGAGCACTTGCCCGCGAAAGGCAATGTGTTGTGTCTAGACATGACAGCCTAGACACAATGAGAGGAAGCTGAAAGGCACGCGCTATGCTAAAGCTGGATGGCGTGAGGTCTGAAACAGGATACGTAATGAATGCTATAAAGAAAAGTACGTAGCTTCTGGAATACTTAACTTTAATCCATCCTTTTGGCACATCTGGAGATTGTGGCGATACAAGTGAGACTCTTTAGATACATGCAATGTTACTAATGGCGCCTTGCTAGGTCGTAGCCATGGACTTAGCTGAAGGCTATTCTAACTATCTGCTCGGCAAAGGAGCGAGGCTTCGTCAGTGTAGTCGCTAGCTACGTCGTCCATACAACTGGGGCGAGTGCTAGTCCGTATCTCGAGACCTGCCTTGTGGTGGCGCTCGGTCTGCAATCACACAATGGCGACACGCGGGTCCGACATGTACTAATGGACCGCGGCCGATTTAAAGCTACCACCTAGCAAGTGTGGTGTCTGGCGGTGACACTACACAAAGGTCCCAAGTTAGAGTCTCGATCCGGCACACAATCTGCCAGGAAGTTACTTATGTGAAATCTCTTATACACTCCCGGAAATTGAAATAAGAACATCGTGACTTCATTGTCCCAGGAAGGGGAAACTTTATTGACACATTCCTGGGGTCAGATACATCACATGATCACACTGACAGAACCACAGGCACATAGACACAGGCAACAGAGCATGCACAATGTCGGCACTAGTACAGTGTATATCCACCTTTCGCAGCAATGCAGGCTGCTATTCTCCCATGGAGACGATCGTAGAGATGCTGGATGTAATCCTGTGGAACGGCTTGCCATGCCATTTCCACCTGGCACCTCAGTTGGACCAGCGTTCGTGCTGGACGTGCAGACCGCGTGAGACGACGCTTCATCCAGTCCCAAACATGCTCAATGGGGGACAGATCTGGAGATCTTGCTGGCCAGGGTAGTTGACTTACACCTTCTAGAGCACGTTGGGTGGCACGGGATACATGCGGACGTGCATTGTCCTGTTGGAACAGCAAGTTCCCTTGCCGGTCTAGGAATGGTAGAACGATGGGTTCGATGACGGTTTGGATGTACCATGCACTATTCAGTGTCCCCTCGACGATCACCAGTGGTGTACGGCCAGTGTAGGAGATCGCTCCCCACACCATGATGCCGGGTGTTGGCCCTGTGTGCCTCGGTCGTATGCAGTCCTGATTGTGGCGCTCACCTGCACGGCGCCAAACACGCATACGACCATCATTGGCACCAAGGCAGAAGCGACTCTCATCGCTGAAGACAACACGTCTCCATTCGTCCCTCCATTCACGCCTGTCGCGACACCACTGGAGGCGGGCTGCACGATGTTGGGGCGTGAGCGGAAGACGGCCTAACGGTGTGCGGGACCGTGGCCCAGCTTCATGGAGACGGTTGCGAATGGTCCTCGCCGATACCCCAGGAGCAACAGTGTCCCTAATTTGCTGGGAAGTGGCGGTGCGGTCCCCTATGGCACTGCGTAGGATCCTACGGTCTTGGCGTGCATCCGTGCGTCGCTGCGGTCCGGTCCCAGGTCGACGGGCACGTGCACCTTCCGCCGACCACTGGCGACAACATCGATGTACTGTGGAGACCTCACGCCCCACGTGTTGAGCAATTCGGCGGTACGTCCACCCGGCCTCCCGCATGCCCACTATACGCCCTCGCTCAAAGTCCGCCAACTGCACATACGGTTCACGTCCACGCTGTCGCGGCATGCTACCAGTGTTAAAGACTGCGATGGAGCTCCGTATGCCACGGCAAACTGGCTGACACTGACGGCGGCGGTGCACAAATGCTGCGCAGCTAGCGCCAACCGACGCCCAACACCGCGGTTCCTGGTGTGTCCGCTGTGCCGTGCGTGTGATCACTGCTTGTACAGCCCTCTCGCAGTGTCCGGAGCAAGTATGGTGGGTCTGACACACGGGTGTCAATGTGTTCTTTTTTCCATTTCCAGGAGTGTATATATGCTTTTATGTATGTTCCTTGCTGCTAGCACAACTTGACCATGTAGAAAAATGCGACACATTTACTGTAAATTATCAAAGGCGACCCACGTAAATACCCAAACATAACAGTTTGCAAGGATATGAAGCGGACTGATCGATGAGCTCAATCGTAGTTAAGGCAGGTGACAGACTTTGGTTCACTGACATTATACTGGGAACAGGCATTCAGTCTCCAAACGAGACTGTTTACAAATCGCATGTGCGTGTCACCTTTGAAATTACTCACTCTCGGGAGAGACTACTTACAGAAATTTCTAGAATCAGTATTTAGTAAAGACTCTAGAGTTATTCTTTATCCCTCTAAATACTGCTGACGTAAGGGCTGTGAAGACAGACTAACTACAGCACCCACAGAGACATTTAGACAGCCATAGGCGAAGGTCATAACAAAAATATGAAATGTTTGTAGTTGAAACTTTACAATATGATTAATGCAAAAAAATAAAGAAAGTACCTTACTGCCTTCTTTCATTTAAATAATGTTACTACTAAGGGTCTTTTGAAAAGAAAAATTGCAATATCATCTATAATTAATTGCTTATCTAAGAGACATAAAGTAATCACTTTCTAGTGTTGAAGTCATGTGGCTGTAGTGTAAGTTAGTGTTCTGTTAGTTGCCCAACACCAGTCGTATATCCCAATGGGCTGCGTCGGCACAGTCTGCACTTTCATACTTCATGCACTCTCACACAATGCAACAGTTACATCTAAATATAATTTAACCAGTACCAAGTCTACCTATCTCTAATCCTTTCTGCTTTACTCAAATCTGGAGTTCGATACTTCTGCTGATCCCAACTTACTGAATGGTGACGCTAATGCCAACATGTGGAGCGGAATCCGGGTCGAGTGTCGCTCAGTGCCATCTGTACACTCCTTACTGTGCTGTCAGGATAGATCAGACACTGGCACGAATTCACCTTTCCCTCTGAAACTGAAAAATAGGTCTCAAAAATCGACGTACAGATATAATCGTATAACAGTTTTTTTATAACTTGTTGTGCGTAAGGATTTGTGGTTATCTTCCGTTTTCATCTGGTCCCATTCACCATTTTCTTCCTCTTAGTCTAAAGACGTACTACGACGACTCGAACTCCACGTGCCCACACCACGTAATACAAATCTTTGTCGAATACGCACCTCTGGAGCTGGCGATCCACAATCGAAATACCACGAGGCAAATATTATCGCACTTTTGGCGATAATCCATAAGCGATAACCACAGACGAAAAAGTACCACCAGTGAAAAATATCGCTCCATAGACGATTATCCATAAGTGTAACGACCAACGAGAACACATCGCTCCACTGGCGATAACTGTAATCGAACTACAGCGAGAAAAAATAAAAACCAGAATCGAACGTCAACACGCCTCTGGCTTAGGCAAGATACCCCCATCGGTATCGGTGGCATGATCAAAGTCACCCCAAGATCCGCTATCGCGTCGCAAACCAACTTCAGTGACATCACCGTCTTCTCCTCGCTCCGAATGGTGGAACGAATTGTGCATTCGCCCCACTGGTAATGCACCCAATATCAACAATGCACACAACAGAAGCAGAAGAAATCAACCCATTATTATATTCCAAGATGAATTCTCAGAAGACTTGTGTCTGCAAGACTTGTGCAATTATTTCTGAAGCATAAGAGCAATTTCCACGTTGTTGCAACACACACCTTTGCTGAGACGTGACAAGCTACTATAATAAATCATCCAAAAAGTGTAATTCTAAACAAATAAACTGCAATACGCTAAACGACTATATAAATGAAATGGAAACAAATGACTGTTGACACTAAATGATATAACTGTGCAAGACTTATTTTATGAAGGGTTTGGTCGCAGCGGCCGAGTGTCAATTCCTACTTGGACTTCTGCTGTGGTTTCTGTTTGAGGGGTTAGGTCGTCTGGTTTCCACTACGTCATTCTGGTGATCACTTTGCGCATTTCGCCTACCAGTCCTTCCTTGTTTGACTTGAGTTCCTGTCCGACTGCATGAAATGGTTAGAATTTTGCACTTCCCCCCTGTTGTTATCTCTGTTTTCTTGAAAATTACCGCCATACGTCTCCCGTCTGCTTCTGTCTTTCCCCTGGGGCTCATTATTAAATCTTTGGTCTTGATACTAGTTTCTTATTGCCCTGTTTCTGTCTGTATTTTGTCGGTCATTATTTCCTCCAGATGCACCTTGCGAATTTCGTTCATTATCCCTCATTCGGTCCCTTACATTTTGTGCTTCCCTGACAAAGTCGAACTCTCGTAGAGCGCTCTTGAAAGACTATATTGCGTCGTTATTACGTAGGCTTTCCCGGCGTAATAAGTCATGAAAGTCTCTTCGGGTTTGCTGCCGGATCCTAAAATCAACTTGACTCGATATTTCGGCGATCCAACTGGTCGCCATCTTCAGGAAAATGCTGCTTCTGCTGATGAGTCCCGCTGAGAACTGACGCCAGGTTTTTTTTTCTTTCTTTATTGTATTTCAATTCCCCATCGGGGCGGACTGGCAGCAGTATATGCGCTGTTCTTCAGCCGAAAGACATAGAACAATACAAGAAATTTAAAAATATGGTGAACATAGATATAAAAAAGGGGAACATCATGGAAGGCAATAGACAAAAAAACGGGGTGACTGTAAAATGGAGATAAAAATCTGTTTAAAAGTAGCACACACAAAAAGCCACACACTGCGACAATTAAAAGAACACAAGGCACAGTATGACTGGAGCATAAAAGGTATCGACGGATGGCGTAGCACGTAACAAACACTGACGGCGAACCTCAAGGCAGCACACAATTAAAATCACACCTCTTGATGCACAGGAGAAACAGCACTAAACACAACACTGATGTGGCACACTGACGATGATCAAAACGGAGGATCTGCCAGGCGCAAGAAGGTGAGGGAGACCGGAAGAAGGGAGGGAGGGGAAGAGAGGGGGGAGATGAGCGGGGGGCGCACTGAAGAGGGCCAGGTAGGGAGGGATGTGGGAAGGAAAGAGGCAAGTATGGGGTGCAGGGTCTCAGGGGAGGGGGGGGGAAGGAGGAAAATCCGCTCGGGGAGAAGGAGGGGAGAGGAAAAAGGGGGCCCTGGGGTGGGGGGGGGGGGGGGAACAAGGCCAGGTTATAGTTGGAAGGAAGGGTAGATGTCACGGCGAAGTTCGTCATCTGCAAGGGGGCGGCGTTGGAAATTGCCCTGATGAAGGAGATGGAGGGTGTGGAGGTGGAGAGAGGGAGGGATACACCGAGACGCCAAGTTGCAAATAGACGTCCTATATAGGCCACCGTTTAGTACACGGTGCATGCACCACCCATCACGGTTTCTGCCTTCAAAGACAGGGAGGTGGCGCCGCTCTTAGTGAAACATTGCTGGCAACGATATATCGCAATCAAGGCCGCACCAAAGAACGTTCAGTTTCGATGCGAGATAATACAGGATTCCACGACTTGCTAAGAGGAAACCCATTGTCCCTGTTGATTAAATTATCAGCCAACCTAATTTCAATCGCCTCTTTATAGACACTGTCCCAAAAACCGGAAACTACCACAGTTTCATCAAATTTCATACTGTGTCTCTCATTGAGGCAGTGTTCTGCTACTGCCGATTTTTCCGGCTGTTGTAGCCTCGTATGACGGCGATGTTCCACTCACCTGTCATGCACTGTGCGAATCGAACGGCCAATGTAAGCTTTCCCATATTGACACGAAATTTTGTACACACCGTGTTTCCTAATCCCCAAATCATCTTTCACAGAGCCGAGCAGAGCCCTAATCTTAGAAGGTGTACCGAACACACTCTTAATGTTAAAATTCCTTAAAATTCGTCCAGTCATGAACGATAAGCCTCCAGCATAAGGAAGAAAGGCCACAGATCTATGTTCCTCTTCATACACCGAAGACGGTCCAAACTCCATAGCTCGACGAATCTGCTTCTCGGTGTATCCATTTTCCTTCAAAACAGCCATCAAATGCTCAAGTTCTTGGGTTAAGCTGTCTGCGTCGGAAATGGCATATGCTCTCTGTACCAAAGTCCTAAGGACGCCACTGCGTTGGTGTGGTGGATGACAACTCCTAGGATGCAGATACCAATTTGCGTGTGTCGGCTTTCGGTGAACACTGTGTCCTAAAGTACCATCTGGTTTTCTATAAACCATAACGTCTAAAAATGGAAGCATCCCATCATTCTCAACCTCCATAGTAAATTTGATACGGGGATGAAGACAGTTGAAGTGGTCCAAAAATCTGTTAATACTCGTAGCATCACGTCCATGCGGCCAGACGAAGAAGGTATCGTCCACATATCTCCAGAAGTACGTTGGTTGCAAAGCTGAAGTCCTCAATGCCATGTCCTCGAAGTTCTCCATATTGTGTCGTTACATTTACCAATGAGCAGTTCCTTGTACCTCAATGGCAGTTTCATGTAGCAGTGTCGCGCTATCTCCTTATCACTATGTGCACTACGCGTCACTCAGCCGAGCGCCGTAACCCTGTTAAGCGAGCGCTTCTGCCGAATATCGGCCTTTGCCGGGAATGTGGCAACAGGTTGAGTTGCAAAATTTTATCTTTGACGTTCCTGATGACCACCGGACTCACGGCGACGTGCTTTGATTCTGGCTGAATTACTACATGAGCGACCCATTCAAACATTTGTCCCATCCGCCAGCTCATCCTGCTGGAAAGTGAGACGTGTTTGCTCGTCTTTCATTTGCAATTCTTCCTGAGACTTTTCAACCACTCTCTGTCTTTGTTTTTTAAGAGCTGGAATAGCTTTCTTGGTTGTGCTCATTTCGACCTTTCCAGCGCTGCCTGATACAGCGCAATTTGGATATTTTTTCGCGCATCTCGTGCTACTAATCAGGCGGTTCTAGCCTCATGTTTGAACTCTATTGCTACTTCTCGCGTCTCATCTGATGTTTTCCTAATGTTATCATCTCTGTGTTTACACCCGTAACTTCTTTCCTGAACTGATTTACGTTTTTGACAAACTCATCAACCCGCTTTTGAGTTTCTTTCATGACTTCGCTCTATTTCTATTCCTACTTTTCTTGCCGCTTCTGATTTTCCCTCATTTTACTAATGAGGATTTCCTGTCTATGGTCTTCTTGCTGCCATGTCTTTTTTTCCCATTCTGCGTCTTCCATAAACTCAACGATCGATTCTAATTGTGAACTTGGAGTAAAATACCCAGGACTAAAAGCACGCGACTCAGCTGCTCTATGAAGCCTTGCCCGCCAAATCGGACTGTTACTTTCCCTTACTCTTTCAGTATTTACAGAACCTACATGACCTACCACTTCGGTATGGTTTTCCCTTTCACTTCCTGAGTGAACTGAACCCTCATCGTCGGCGTATTTTGCATTTGACATTTGTGCCCTATTTGCAGACTGATTTAAATGAACTTCTTCCGCCGTTCTATCTTGTTCTGCATCAATGGCTGGCTCGTGTTCCACTTTGCAATACGTTAGTGCGCATATTTTCTCACTATACAAACTTACTTTGCTTCTCGTAAGCATTCAAATAGGTCACTATTTCCCCAAGTTTTCGATTCTAAAGCATCAAGCGTCACAACTCTACTCGATCTTCTTTTAAATAATGCACACACTTCTAAATTTTAAACATGGCTGCGAAAAAGCAACTATGTGAATCTGAAGAAGTGCAAAAGTCAGCCAACCAGTTACAAACAGGGGTTTAATAGCCCTTGATCTGGGTTTCGATATTAGTCCAATTATCTCCTTGAGAAATAGTTGGCCTTTTTACGTCACATGATGGTACATTAGATTAGATGGAACTGAGTGGCTATTGTCATACACAAAGTTGACAAACAAGAATAATCCCAAGCCACGACTTTGGATAGTAGCCATATTACATTTATCGTACTTCAGAATGAATGTCAGCACGTAACTTATGCAAGTATATTATCCTATGACGCCTATTACCCTTCATTTTTATATATGAATTAGTGAATTTACGCATGGCACTTTTGTTGCCCATGCCTATGCCCACTTTCAGGACTAAATAATCAAATTAATTAATATAATGAGATTGAACTTTAAATTCCTGCTGCAACTATGTATCACTATAATAAAATAAAAACAGTGAATAGATTGCGTATGAATGAGAAAAGAGGCATATTTAAGTTTACAAAATAATGACAATTTTTTTATGCTTTTGTAACTACAATTGCCGGCCTGAGTGGCCGAGCGGTTCTAGGCGCTACAGTCTGGAACCGCGCGACCGCTACGGTCGCAGGTTCGAATCCTGCCTCGGGAATGGGTGTGTTTGATGTCCTTAGGTTAGTTAGGTTTAAGTAGTCCTAAGTTCTAGGGGACTGATGACCTCAGAAGTTAAGTCCCATAGTGCTCAGAGCCATTTTGAACTACAACCAGCTAACAAATCTTACACAAAAATTACAACTATAAATCAGAAGAGGAATGATGTTTAACTGACAAAGCATGCGTTGGCATTGAAGCTATACAAATTCTCCCCTGAATTAATGCCTTTTACAATGCAATCTGACTTTTCTTACATGAATCCACTCTGAAGACAATACTATTCAAATAGAACCAGTTACGTCCAAGTGTACCACAAACTATGATTCACCTGAGAACATGGAGCTTTGAATATCATTCAACAACCCTATGCTGGTGCAGCAGTATTTTACCCTTTCACTTTGATTCAGGCGGCAGCAGAAAACGGCGCGCTGTGCGAAACGAGCGGTGCGCTGCAGCAGCTGTAAGCTTCTGAAACGCCCACGAAAATTTGCAAATACGAGGTCTGGCGTTGTGATTATCAGAACGCGGGAAACTTCCCTATGAGAACCCTGAAATCCTGGCAGATTTGAGTGTGGTGTGCACCTGTTTGCTCGTGTAGCCAAACCAATTTGACTGGAACTGACAAACGTCAGATGGTCGACGCAAGACGAGTCAGTGCGCCCTCGTGACACACGATATGTCTCAGATGATATGCAGTTCCAGTGGCAGTACAGTTAGAAACTGCCTCTGGCTCTGAGTCCATCATAAGCTACAGACCACAAGTCTCCTCCACGAGGGAAAGACCTCAAGTTCTCCACCAGGGGAGCACCAGAAGATGAAGAAGGCAAAGAAACACAACGACTTTTGACCAAGCCTCGGTGCAGAAGCCGAATGAGCAAAAACAAAGCCGTCCCCACATTGCGCCAATCGAGCTACCCTCTAGTGATTGGATCTCCTCTCTTAAGTGTTCTGCTGGCGTCGTAGCGAATCCGACTACAGCAATGGCACTCCCATGCTGGTGGAAGAAGCCTCCACTTTGCGTATACTGAGAGGAGCCAATGAGCGACTCCAAATCTCTTTTGCCTGAAAAAAGAAGATTTTAGACTATGGAGGCAGCGTTCTCACAGAAAGTATGGCCATGTTTTGGCGATAAACATCTATCTAGGTGGGACCACAGTCCCCCAATTATGGAAAGATCTGATCTTTCCTGGCCAACCATTTCCAATTTCTGAAACAACGCTGTTATGCTTCCCAGACATTCGTAACTGTGAAATATATGTTTTTGCCGCTCGTCAAAAGAACCTGGCGACCTCTTGGCATCAGGGGTGGGGTTCCAGTCTTGACTGCGCCAAACACGTGCACCACTCACACTATCCACATCGACCCAGCTTCTAACATGAGAGTGCACGGAGTTTTATGACCATTTCACAAGTTGCACAAAAGCTCAGTTTACTGCAATCTCTCTAAAATGGCTTCCTCCACCCACTTTCGATCAACTGGATGCCATCGTGATGGACTGCCGCCTGTTCCAGATAAAATGTCTTGTGAACTGCCGCCGCTCTGTCCAACCCTAAGCAGAAGGAAGAGAGTGGTTGGGCCAGAAGTCGCTCTGCATGTATGATCCACTGACAAGTGAGTGCTCCTTCCGAGAATCAGTCACACAGCCCAGTCGCTGCACTCAACATTTGTGGCCCTAATTTATCTCTCTCCCTGTGCTCTGTAGCCTCCACTACGGCCCCTCGGGTTCAAGTTCACTACCGGTTATACATTCAGTTGTAAGAAGTCACTGCGGCCTATTGTGAGTAATATTGGGGCACCATGGTATAACCTCGTGAAACATCTGGCAGCGTAACTGAGCCCCTTAGTAGGAAAGTGTGAGTATCACATCCGCAACTCACAAGACTTTATTCGTCGGCTCAAGAACTTACCACTCGCACCATCAGATATACTCGTAAGTTTTGACGTAGTCTCACTTTTTACTCGAGTACCATTGCAGGAATCGTTGTTGCTCATTAGCGAGAAGCTGGATGGGAAACTTTTAGACTTATTCCAGCATGTGCTCACCTCGACGTACTTTCCATTCAATGGACAATACTTTGAACAGACTGACGGTGTCGCAATAGGCAATTCCTTGTCATCCATTGTGGCTAGTCTTTTTATGGAAAACTTCTAGGAGAGAGCACTCCAGTCGTCGGATTTGAAACCTACGTGTTTTTGGCGATATGTGGCCGACACTTTTGTTATCTGGCCTCACGGCACTGCATCGCTGAATGTATTTCTTGAGCATCTTAACACGCTTCATCCCAACATCAAGTTTAGTATGGAGATGGAGAAAAACGGCGGACTTCCATTCCTGGACGTGTTGGTATGGAGAAAAGAAGATGGCACATTAGGTCACGCAGTGTACCGTAAACCAACACAAACGGACTTATACTTACAGGCCACCAGCTGTCACCATCCTTCGCAACGAAGTGGCGTACTTAGGACGTAGGTTCACAGAGCACGAGCGATATCAGACTCAGAAATCTCATCCAATGAGCTACTCCATCTGCGTACCACTTTCCAACAAAATGGATGTTCCGAACGGGAGACTCACCGTGCCTTACACCCGGAGCGGTTACCAAACGTGAGGAACTGGAAGAAGCCGAAGAGCAAAGGGGAATGGTCATCTTGCCATACATTGGCGGTGTCTCTTCAAAAATAGGAAGATTATTGAAGAGGCATAAAGTTAAATGTGTCTTCAGTCCGCCGGCAAAACTCAGAGCTCTCTTGGTACTTATGAGATTCCTTGTAGCTGCGGCACGTCGTACATCGGACAAACTTGTCGCACTGTAGAAGAGAGATGTACTGAACACCGACGCTACACTTGTCTGGAGCAACCAGAGAAGTCTGCAGTGGCCGAGCATTGTCTCAGTACAGGCCATTCTATGAATTATCAACACACCAAAATTCTCGCGTCGGCGAGTTCGTACTGCGACAGTGTTATTAAGGAAGCAGTGGAAATACGTAGCTCGACGAATCTTGTAAACAGAGACACGGGCTTTCAGCTCAGTACAGCTTGGGATCAAGCAGTGGCTATATTAAAGTCGCATCGAGCAGAGAGAAGGACTATTGGTTATACGACGGATGACGATTCGCCAGCAACATAAATATTTTGTTGACAACGGGGCGATGGTCACACGCCAACCCGGACGCGCATGTTTGTTCGCGGCTTCCGACATAGGTCGCTGGGGCAGCCGATGGCAGCGCAGAGCAGCGGCGGCAGCCTCCGCGCGTGCGCCGAAGTCTTTGGTTCTTCGTCTTGCAGGTGGCGTTACTGTCCTTCCAGCTACCGGTTGATATCGTTGCTATTGGCCATCGAACTTGGCGCCTCCAGGCATGCGCACTTCCTGTCTAAGACTGGCATAAATACGCGGCTCTAGCCATGCTTTAGCAGTGTGTTCGTCGCACCTGAAGATGTCGGCCAGTTGCGCTGATGGAGTTTCCACTATGACATCCGACGTCCCGCCCCAGATCCATATATACAACATGTCCGTCGGGAAAGCCTCAAGTGTCCGCAGCTCGTGGTCGTGCGATAGCGTTCTCGCTTACCGCGCCGGATTCCCGGCGGGGTCAGGGAGTTTGTCTGCCTCGTGATGACTGGGTGTTGTGTGATGTCCTTAGGTTAGTTAGGTTTAAGTAGTTCTAAGTTCTAGGGGACTGATGACCATCGATGTTAAGTCCCATAGTGCTCAGAGCCATTTGAACCATTTGGAAGCCTCAAGCAACACAAATCATAAACGACTCATATGGCATGTAGTACTGGAGAACACCGAGATCAAGACCTAAAATATGAATGTAAATCTGACTGATATTGTTGTTAAAGTGAGAGAGTGGGGTGCCACCTCTCAACCTTCAAATTTTCAATTGTTCATATAGATGTCTTTATAGAATATAAAGTTTTGTCTGTACATATTTTAGGTAATCTGTTTAACTTTGGGGGATATTTACAGTTCTGTTGTGGACTGGGAACGTTCAGTTTGATGTAAATCTCGCTGCCTCTGAAAAAGCCTAATAGAGGTGTTTTTGAAATTTTAAACATTATCATCGGCTGAAGTCCAGCAACCGTGCGTTAACTTAATTACAGAACGTTCGTATAGCCACCTCGGCTACTCGTACATGTTTTATGCAGCCGAGGTGGCTGTACGTACATTCTGTAATTAATAAAGGTGTCCTGTGCTAGGATGGATGTGTAAGTTCTAGAGCAGTGCCCACACACTAAAAGCAGTACAGTATAGCGAATAGTACAATATATCACTCAACTTTGTTAGGCTGGTTACAGCAATTGCAGACTGCAGCTTTCGCCTATCTGTCCTGTATTGACTGCAGTTCCATAAACACAAAATAATGTTCTCTGAACTTAAGTCTGAAGAAAACTAAACTTCTGTCTTGCTGTACTGTTTGAAGAACAGTTCGAAAACCACAGTTCTCAGTTAATTCTCTAGGCGGGCTGTTTCTGTCCATACATCATCATACTACCCACGTACTGCTTATGCTGATGTCTTACCACCGCCTTTCTATTGGTGATGGTTTCTAACTCGCTCGACAACTTGATGACACGGCTAACGCTCTGCCGGAACTCCCTAACAAGACTCGGAATGACTGACAACTTGCAACTGACAACTTCTGTTCGTGCGCTTTTAATGTAGCGCTGCCGGTCCAGGTGGCGTGCTCCTTGTGGGCGGCGTGAGCGTGACTGCTTTGCGCGCAGCGATGTTCTAGCCCGCACTGACGTTCACGTTACTTCCGTTGCAAATTGTCCTCATGTGATATCTCAGTACACCGCAGTTGCTCTCATTATACACTGAAGCGCCAAAGAAAGAGGTAGAGGCATCCGCATTCAAATAAAAAGACATGTGAACAGGCAAAACAAGGCGCTGCGGTCGGCAACAAGTGTTTGGTGCATTTGTTAGATCGGTTACTGCTGCTACAATTTCGGGTTATCAAGATTTAAGTGAGTTTCAACGAGGTGTTGGGGCACGAGCGATGGGACACAAGATCTCCGAGATGAAGTGCTAATTTTCATGTACGAACATTTCTCGAGTGTACTGCGAGTATCGCGAATGCGGTAAAACATCAAATCTCCGACATCGCTGCGGCCGGGAAAAGATCCAGCAAGAACGGGACCAACGACGACTGAAGAGAATCGTTCAACGTGACAGAAGTCCAACGCCTCCGCAAATTGCTGTAGATTTCAATGCTAGGCTATCAACAAGTTCAGCGTGCGAACCACTCAATGAAACATCATCGATAATGGCTTTCGGAGCCGAAGGCCCATATGCGTACCCTTGATGACTGCTCGACAAAAAGCTTACGCCTCGCCTGGGCCCGTCAGCAGCGTCATTGGACTGTTGATGACTGGGAACATGTTGCCTGGTAGGACAAGTCTCGTTTCAAATTGTATCGAGCAGATGGATGTGTACGGGTATGGAGACAACCTCGTGAATCCATGGACCCTGCAGGGGCTGCTCAAGCTGGTGGAGGCTCTGTAATAGTGTGGGGCGTGTGCAGGTTGAGTGATACGGGACGATATGTCTGGATACGACAGTGACAGGTGACATGTACGTTGGCATCCTGTCTGATCACGTGCATCCATTCATGTCCATTGTGCATACAGACGGACTTGGGAAATTCTAGCAGGACAATGGGTCACCTCACACGTCCAGAATTGCTACAGAGTGGCTCCAAGATCACTCTTCTGAGTTTAAATAGTTCCGCTGGCCACCAAATGGCCCAGAAATGAACATTAATGAGCATATCTGGGATGTCCTGCAACGTGCTATTCAGAAGAGATCTCCACCCCCTCGTATTCTTACGGATTTATGGACAGCCATGTAGGATTCATGGTGTCAGTTCGCTCCATCATTACTTCGGACATCAGTCGAGTCCATGCCACGTCCTGCTGCGACACTTCTGCGTGCTCGCGGGGGCGCTACACGATAATATGCAGGTGTACCAGTTTCTTTGGCTCTTCAGTGTATATATACAGGCTGTACTAGAACAGTGGTGTCACCGCCAGACACTACACTTGCTAGGTGGTAGCTTAAATCGGCCGCGGTCCATTAGTACATGTCGGACCCGCGTGTCGCCACTGTCAGGGATCACAGACCGAGCGCCACCACAAGGCAGGTCTCGAGATACGGGATAGCACTCGCCCCAGTTGTACGGACGACTTTGCTAGCGACTACGTGGACGAAGCATTGCTCATTAGTCGAGCCAATAGTTAGAATAGCCTTCAGCTAAGTCAATGGCTACGACCTAGCAAGGCGCCATTAGTAACATTGCATGTATCTAAAGAGTCTCACTTGTATCGCCACAATCTCCAGATGTACCAAAAGGATGGATTAAAGTTAAGTATTCCAGAAGCTACGTACTTTTCTTTATAGCATTCATTACGTATCCTGTTTCAGACCTCACGCCATCCTGCTTTAGCTTAGCGCGTGCCTTTCGGCTTCCTCTCATTGTGTCTAGGCTGTCTTGTCTAGACACAACAAGAACTACACCGACAAACGTTCGGAGGTAGTTCATGGATACGTTGTAAGCATTTTGGTACAAGGGAGTCACGGTCTGCTGTGGCTCGTTATAGAGTCCTTGCATTTCAATAAATGAAAACCATCAGTTTGCTTTTGTTCTATAATATTACTTTTATTGTTAACCGGTTTTCGGCTTACAAGGCCGTATTCAAGCCTCGTAAGCCGAAAACCGGTTAACAGTAAAAGTAATATTGCAGAACAAAAGCAAACTGGTGGTTTCATTTATTATAATGTTGTTCTACCAAACCCCGACGGAAGATTGTGTTAACATCATTGCATTTCATTTAGCTGCTTTCCCTGATCATCTTTTTACCCATATTGCACTGAATCGCAACGTCAGCGGTATGCGCTATGCGTCTTGTTTGGGAACGAAGTTCTTCCATTCAGATCCGGTACTTCCTGTTTAAAAGAATAAAACCCACTCTACTCTTCACTATCTAGCTTGCATTCTGTATTAAACTGTTTGGTCTTGGGTTGCTTTTTCGGGTTAATTGTACGCTAACAGTAATACACAGCAGTACTGTGTTTTGGTTTACCGACAAATAGTTGGCTGACACCTGAGACTCACGTATGGGTTGACTGGACGCAATGCCAGAGCGGCAGAAGGACGCCTATGCTGAGCTGTTTGCGCATTGAGGACGAGCAGCAGGCAGTCCCGTGGCGCCTGTACACAGGCTTCTGTTGCACGCGCACGTGTAGATGATTACATGATGAAGTCTGTTTAACTGTTGTGACGGTATTTGCGCAGAATCAGATGTAATTGGGGCAACATACTGAATAAATCGTAATTATTATACTGTAGCGAGCCGCCAGAAACGGTGGGGTCCTTGTACCACAGTACTGTATTCAGGATGCGTCCCTGAACAACCTCGGAAAGTTTGTCGGTAGAGTTCTGGTTCGCCCTGCACAATACATCCAATACATCGCTGAATGCTGTCATTGGCCCTTTTGAAGCATAGAAAGAGTGTATGGACACCTACATTGAATTCCCACACCTGTTCAGTTACTTGTCTTATAGTGAAGAAAATGACCTGATGTGAATGTGTTTCTGCGGAAATCACATTCGTAGTCCCCCCCGATAGTGCTACGGGGATCACCCTGTTCAATAGGAAAATCGACAGGATTTCATAAATGACGCCCAGAAAACCCGTTTCTCTGTAGTTATCACACACAACACTTTATTAAGAAAATCGTGCTTCAACATTCCCTAGACGCCTGCTTATAGCTGCGGTCTTAGCCGCAGCAGTTCTGTTTTTCTTCAGCGCCTATAAGGATTAAAAGAAATCAGAAACCGCGAATGACGAGTAGGAGAGGAAAATTATCTAATGAGAGGGAGAATACGAACGAGAGTACGAGAGATGAATGGAGGTTTTCTCCTCTGTTGCTCTCCCCTGGAGAACGCGCTGGTTAGTCAGCGACCCGACCACGTTCGCGGATGGGAAACCGCGCTGCGGCCGTGACCCCATAGCACCTCCGTCCTGTGTGTGCCAGGACGGCAGAGGGGGGAGAGGGGGGGGGGGCTGAGGGGCGACGCCACACAGGAAATTGCGCCGTAGCTCAGGGGCGCTGGATTAGGCGACCTCTGCAGACCTCTGCTTCTGCCACCGAACGAAAAATTTGGCGCATGCCACCACGCCTACTTCTTTTACTGCTGTAACGCGAGTGTGAAACGAACCGTAGATTACTTGCGATGGCTGCTCCTTGAATTTTGACTTTCTCAATGAGCTCACCTCAGTGAGCGCAAACTAGATTCTCCACAAAGTATCATAATTAACATCCAGAACTGATACGGGTCGAAGTACGATATATTAGAAACAAAATGGTTTCCGTTAACATGGGTCGCAATCGAGCCGTATGTGAGGTACGAGTAGTTAGTTGCGAGTGTGTGGTGGTGAACTGTCTCCGACTTGAGTACGAAATACTTTCCTAGATGGTACAAATCTTTTCGGTTAACTATCCTACTAATTGGAATCAAATTTCACTCATGGCCTATCTCAACAATTAGCACAATATTACTTCAGCACGGTACATGTTAAGGGTTATTGAACACTCGAACGCATTGAAGAAAATGTCACTGACCGTTTTAAAAATATATCTATATGTGTATAACACTGCCTCAATATCACAAGTCCAGCTTTGTTGTGACGATTGAGAGTATTCGTCACGTAAGTAACACCACATGTCGCCCACAAGAAAGTAGAATCGTTCTATTTGACGACGAAATGCAGCGCTACTTTAAGATTACATACATTGAATATACTTCGTCTACTGAAAGTGGGTGGACACAGAAAAACCGCCTGATAACATGTCATTACAGGACGAGCGTTATTTCTGTCGCACCGTTTCACTATGTTCGTGTAACATTACGAGGTAATGTGAAATGGGAAAAAACACACAGTATCCATATTAGCACTCTGATGCCGGTGCTGGATCACAAAGATCCAATAGGTAGTGTTTTGGCGGCCACTGTGGGCGAGCGGTTCTAGGCGCTTCAGTCCAGAACCGCGCTGCTGCAACATTGCAGGTTCGAATCCAGCCTTGGGACATGGATGTGTGTGATGTCCTTAGGTTAGGTAGGTTTAAGTAGTTCTATGTCTTTGGGACTGACGACCTCAGATGATAAGTCCCATAATCCTTAGAGCCGTTTGAACCGTTCTGAGGTAGTGTTTCTGTGCCTACGTCTCAACGCCTGTGGTGTTATGTACCCAGTCTCGTCTATCCCCCTGTCTCGGCCATTCACAACAGACAACGGTGTGTTTATTTCCGAAAGAGCAAAACCTCAGCTACAGAGGAGCGACGGATCGCTCAGGTACCACGTCAGCATGCCCGTAAGTGTTCTTGATTCACTGGATTTTCCTCAGTGTAATGTAGATTTTCAGCAAATTTTGTTTGATGACACCAATGACGAGGGCGAACATGCTGCACACATGGCTCCTATTCTCGATCTGGGAGACGAAGAGATCGATACTGATGATTCAGAAAGCATAGATGAAAGAGATGACTCACAGACTGAACAGAGTGACGCAGACGTAAGTTCAGGTGAGGAAGATGGCGATGCGTATCGTTATTATAGGAAGAGAGGAAAGAAAATAATCGAATTATTCGATTGGAAAAAGACACCATACACAAACCGCAGGAAAACCCAAAAACACAACATTGTCTGCATAAGGCTTCCTGGTGTCACTGGAAAAGCAAATAGTATTGAAGGAATTTCAAAAACATGGGAATGCTTATCTGACCTCGAAATGCTGGAAATGATTGTAACGTACACGAACCAATACATTGGAATTATCCGAAGCAATTACCAGCGAGAACGAAGCACTCACCCAACGGACATATTCGATATAAGAAAAAATGGTTCAAATGGCTCTGAGCACTATGGGACTCAACTGCTGAGGTCATTAGTCCCCTAGAACTTAGAACTAGTTAAACCTAACTAACCTAAGGACATCACAAACATCCATGCCCGAGGCAGGATTCGAACCTGCGACCGCAGCGCCTTTAACCGCACGGCCACTTCGGCCGGCTCGATATAAGAGCCTTCATTGGTCTTCTATACGTAGCTGGAATGCACACGACGGGAAGGAAAAGTCTTCAAGATTTGTGGGATTCTAAGGGATTCGGAATCGAGAATTTCGGTTGTCCATGAGTGACTACAGGTTTCGTTTTCTGTTACAAGCTCTGCGATCTGATGACAGACAATCACGTAGTGAACGCAGAGCAGTGGAGCGCCTAGCGCCAGTTCGACTTTTATTTAAAACGTTTGTGAAGAACTGCCAATCTTGTTACGTTGTAGGCCAAAACGTCACCATTGACGAGAAACTCGAGGCCTATACAGGACGTTGCTCTTTTATCCAATACATACCGTCGAAGCCGGAAAAATATGGAATAAAAATATTTGCTACCGTTGATTCCGAACTGTTTTACACCTCAAACATGCAGATCTATGCCGGCAGACAGCCAGATGGCGCTTTTTATTTATTTATTTATTTATTTATTTATTTATTTACATGTCAAGCTCCGTAGGACCAAATTGAGGAGAAAATCTCCAAGGTCATGGAACGTGTCAGTACACGAACTTACAACATAAAAGTAATAACAGATAAAAATAAATGTTCATGAACATGAAAGAAAATCAGTCCATAAGTTTAAGCAAACGCTATCAGCATTACAATGAGAATCAGCTTAATTTTTCAAGGAACTCCTCGACAGAGTAGAAGGAGTGACCCATGAGGAAACTCTTCAGTTTCGATTTGAAAGCGCGTGGATTACTGCTAAGATTTTTGAATTCGAGTGGCAGCTTATTGAAAATGGATGCACCAGTATACTGCACACCTTTTTGCACAAGAGTTGAGGAAGTCCGATCCAAATGGAGGTTTGATTTCTGCCGAGTATTAACCGAGTGAAAGCTGCTTATTTTTGGAAATAAACAAATATTGGTAACAAGAAACTAAAATAAGGAATATACATATTGAGAGGCCAATGTCAAAATACCCAGACTCGTGAACAGAGGTCGACAATAGGTTCGTGAACTCACACCACTTATTGCCCGAACCGCCCGTTTCTGAGCCAAAAATATCCTTCTAGAATGGGAAGAGTTGCCCCAAAACATAATACCATACGACATAAGTGAATGAAAATATGCAAAGTAGACTAATTTACGTGTCGAAGTATCACTCACTTTCGATACCGTTCGAATAGTGAAAATGGCAGTATTAAGTCTTTGAACAAGATCCTGAACGTGGGCTTTCCACGACAGCTTACTATCTATCTGAACACCTAGGAATTTGAATTGTTCAGTTTCACTAACCATATGCCCGTTCTGTGAGATTAAAACGTCGGGTTTTGTTGAATTGTGTGTTAGAAACTGTAAAAACTGAGTCTTACTGTGATTTAATGTTAGTTTATTTTCTACAAGCCATGAACTGAGGTCATGCACTGCATTACTTGAAACCGAGTCAATGTTGCACACAACATCCTTTACTACCAAGCTAGTGTCATCAGCAAACAGAAATATTTTAGAGTTACCCATAATACTAGAGGGCATATCATTTATATAAATAAGGAACAGGAGCGGCCCCAACACTGATCCCTGGGGCACCCTCCACTTGACAGTACCCCACTCAGATCCCACATCACAGCCGTTATCAACATTGTGAATAATGACCTTTTGCTGCCTGTTGCTAAAGCAAGAGGTGAGCCAATTGTGAGCTACTCCCCTTACTCCGTAATGATCCAACTTCTGGAGCAATATTGTGAGATCAACACAGTAAAATGCCTTTGTTAAATCAAAAAATACGCCAAGCGTTCGAAACTTTTTGTTTAGCCATTCCAGTACCTCACAGAGAAAAGAGAATATAGCATTTTCAAGCTTTTCAGCTTAGTAATAAAAGCACTGACGTGGTTGAACGTTTGGTGGCCACTCTCACAAATTCAGGACTCAATACTGTGCTGACATCTGGTTCAGCGACGTAAATATGCTCCGTGATTTGTCAGAGAAGCACCGGCTGTCATATGTTGGAACCCTGAAAAAAAAAAAAAATGGCAGATCCCGAAGGAAATGGAAGTGAAAACCAGGGCTGCCAATTCTAGCATATTTGCTTACAGAAAAGGTACGATTGTTTCTTACATCCCACAAAATAAAAACAACAAAAAATGTTTTATTGATCTTACGTATGCATTATGACGCTGAAATTGACGAAAACACAGGAGATAAAAGAAAACCTATTATGATAACTTCTTATAACACACACAAAATTGGAGTGGATGTGGTTGACAAATTGTGCTCTGCCTACAACGTTCAGAGGGGTACACGACGATGGCGCATGGTCGTATTTTATTCGACACTAAATGTTGCTGGTATAAATTCCCAGATAATTTATATGAGAAATGGCAATGAAAGTCTCCGCCGACGGCTGATTCTTCGGCAGCTCGGATGGGAACTCATGGAAGATCAACTGCTGAAACGAAGCCTGATTTCCAATCTACCTCTGTCCCTGAATACACTCATTATTGAAATTCTGTCGCAAAATCGCCGACCTTTAGGTCTCGTTGGTGAGAGAGGCGACAATGCCGACACCAATCAAGGAAGAAGGAAGTATTGCAAACCCTGCCTCACAACTAGTACAAAACGACTGACGAAATACTCGTGTAAATCGTGCGGACAATATCTGTGTCTTCAATACTGTGATTTTGTTTGCCGTGAAGGATGTGAATTGGGTGCTGCTCCAGAAGAAACATGAAAATGTCTCTTACTTGTTATGCAGGGTATTTCAAAATGAAAATACCGGTTTTAAGGCGTTGTAGCATCTATTACGTTCCACTTACAATTGTAAATAATACACCAAATGAAAGAGCAACTCAAGCAGTTTTGTTTGTATACCTGTGCGCAATCGGAAGAGTATGGAATGACTGAAAAATATACTGAACGAGTGCGTGTCTTTCACGCTTAGCGCCAAGAAATATCCCCGCGTAAAGTTTATGGGACTTTCTTCTTCGGTGAATCAACTATAACTGATGTATCTCATCTTGATGTGCTACAGCTACGACCCGTGCTTCAAAGGGAAGAAGCTGAACAACACAAGAGGGGGTAAGATGGTGCGCCGCCTCACTGGCGTAACTCAGTACGCGACTGGTTAAACGACGTTGCATCCGACCGGTGGCTTGGGGGCAAGGGGCCGGTTGACACAGCATTTTATGCTTGACCTTCATGTTCACACATGACCTGACGCCATCATGTGTATGTGCCTCCGATACCAGCTGATCTATCCGACTCTAGAAGCAGTGTTATTGCAGCAGTTACTCCTGACGCATTGATCAAGGATTCTGAAAAACTCGCCTATCGACTCTGTGTGATCAGTGTTTCCACTAAATAATTGTACGAAAAACTGTTTGTGTTTCTCTTTCATTCGGTGTATTATTTATAATTGTAAGGTGAATGTAATATGTGCTACAAAGCCTTAAAACCGTTATATTCGTTTTGAAACACCCTGTATTTTTAGTTGTAAGTTAGTTTTCATGACTTTGTATGTCGTACATACCATGTAAAACATTTCCTGAACATTATATTTTTTCCAAGCGTAGTTCCTTATTTCTATGTTGTATGTTTATGAAATAATTCTCTAATAAAATTATTAAAAATAAATATAGCACCTTACACGATCTTGGAGCTCATCCATACGTGATATTTTTGAAATATTGTTAATTTGAGTGAATGGATCTCACGGATCCGGTACTAGCATCCGTCTGAGTATAGGGGAGCCAGCACCGGAGTGTTGAGGAAATGGAACATAGAATCTAACAATATTATTGAGAAGAAAAGTTGCTACTCACCATATAACGGAGACGCTGAGTCGCAGATAGGCACAACAAAAAGACTCACAATTATAGCTTTCGGCCGTTAAGGCCTTCGTCAACAACAGACAGACATACGCAACTGAAACCACAGTGCCGTAAGTGTGTGTGTGTGTGTGTGCGTGTGTGTGTGTGTGTGTGTGTGTGTGTGTGTGTGTGTGTGTGTGTGTGTCGGCGTACGTCTGTCTATTGTTGACGAAGGCCTTAACGGCAAATTGTGCGCAACAGGCTGCATGATGTGCAACTTCACTCCCAACATCAATGGCGAGGTCCATCTTTTCATCCACGACACCATGCAGCGCTGTACAGATGGACCCAACAACATGCCGAATGGACCGTTCAGGATTGGCACCACGTTCTCTTAATCGATGAGTGTCGCATATGCCTTCAACCAGACAATCGTCGAAGACGTATTTGGAGGCAACCCTGTCAAGCTGAACTCCTTAGACACACTGTCCAGCGAGTGCAGCTGTTTTGGAGTGGCCTTATGTGGGGCCGAAGTAAGCCGCTTGTGGTCATGGAAGACCCCATAACGGCTGTACGACACGTGAATGCCATCCGCCGACCGTCAGTGCAGCCATATCGGCAGCATATTTGCGAGACATTCGTCTTCATGGACAACAATTCGCGCCCCCATCGTGCACGTCTTGTGAATGACTTCCTTCAGGATAACGACATCGCTCGACTAGAGTGGCCAGCATGTTCTCCAGACATGAAGCCTATCGAGCACACCTGGGATAGATTGAAAGGACTGTTTATGGAGGACAGGACCCACCAACCACTCTGAGGGACCTACGCCGAATCGCCGTTGAGGAGTGTGATAATCTGGACCAACAGTTCCTTGATGAACTGGTGGATAGGATGCCACGACGAATACAGGCATGCATAAATGCAAGAGGACGTGGTACTGGGTACTATAGGTGCCAGTTTGTACAGCAACCTGGACCACCACCTCTGAAGGTCTTGCTGTATGATGGTACATCACGCAATTTTTGGTTTTCATGAGCAATAAAAAGGTCGTAAATGATGTTTATGTTGATTTCTATTCAGATTTTCTGTACAGGTTCTGCAACTCTCGGAACCGAGATGATGCAAAACTTTTTTTGATGTGTGTTACTAGCGGACTGAAACCCGTTTGCGTCGGAAGGCGTGGACGATAGTGGTATTAGAATTGTCTGAAACAATTATGTCCTTCAGCCTTGCATACCTGCAACTAGTGTATGGCCTAGTGGCCCAAGTGGGTTGTCGTTTCTGACCGCTCATTTGGGTAGTGAAATAAGTGGTTGTTAAGGTAATGTAATTGGGGCAACTCTGCAGCCCTCCACTCACTAACTGTTCGTGGTATCGAGCTCGTGCCACACAGTCTTCTGCCTAGGGAGAGAAGCCTAAGGCTGCGTTCACACTGCCGGCCGGGCCGGGCCGGGCTGACGCGTACTGGCTCGGCTCGTGCCTAGCCAGCTCAGGCCGACGAGTAGTGCATTCACATTGCGCGCCGCGCCGAGACGGGACGGCGAAATGGGGAAAAATCAACTTCTCCGATTTTCATGTTTTAAAAATTCTTAGCGGTATATAAGACTTCGCCACATCGTTTTATGAACGTATTTTTTCCTTAAAAGCGTTACTTACGCCGTGAAAAAAGAAAAAGTCTATTTCTCGTTCCGCGTGATTTCTTAGTTTCGTAACGCTTCTCAACCGATTTTGAAGAAAGTATACGGCTAAAGAATCTGATTTTTGTACACGTGGTAGTGCAACATCTTAGCTTCGTATTGAATCATTTATCTTTCCATATTTCTTAACAGTCATTGTGAAATGATGCTATTTGTCAACGTTGTGCACTTGATTTACAAATCTTGTAGTGAAAAAGTTATGTAGCGGGTAGCTTACTGTTAGATCCGTTTTAGACCATACATTGTTGGGAATGAAATGTAGCTAAAAGTACCAAAAAATTTTTGAAATGATAATGATACTGATATCTGTCTCTGGTCTCAAGTAATGCGAGCTATTCAGTAGCGTCAGTGCCGCGTCCGCAAGCCACGGAGTTCGCGCGGTTACAGCTTGGTTTAGCGTAGTCATATAATGCAGGACAGAAAAAATCTAATTACTAGTGATCAGCGCAGACCTAGTGCCGGTCCCTCTTATTATTTTAATGGTCTCATTCTCTAGATAAATCCAAATGTATAAGAATTTTTCCCTCGGCTACTGGACAATCATCTGCTATGCTTTTATAATTGGCCACACGTTGCATCACAAAAGACAAACAATTATTTGTCGTCAACATCCTACAATTAGTATGATGTACATTTCGTATTTTGAACGAAAAGATAACTGAAGCGCAATTCTGTAGTCTCGTTGACTACTTTGACAGAAAAAATAATGGAGAGTTAATGAAACTACTGTAGATCGGCACAGATGTGCGTTTCATTGTTCTTCATTGTTTTTTTTTTTCTTCCTTGGCGGGCTGCGCTGCACTGTCAAGGTAATCCCCACTCTTTGGCTAAATGGCTGGTGGGAGGCCAAATAAATAAATTTAAAAAGATCCCCATCCTTCGACAGCTGACAAGCAAGTCAGTAGAAAACGCAGCTGCAGTCAACAGTTGCTCGTCTTTAGCTAGTCTGTGCTGTCGTGTAGAACAATGTCTTCACTCTTTTATTGGTATTGTTTTGACTCTGCAGTAACTCGTCGAGTTTTGAAGTACAGAAGAACTAGGAGGTTATGGATTCATCCCATAAATAGCGACAGACATTTAGGAGAGTTTTTTCTTTATATGAAGAACTTAAAAACTATCCTGAAAATTTTTATTCAAATTACAGAATGAATCATAATACATTTCAGTAGGTGCTGCAGAACGTTCAAGACAAAATTTCTAAACAGAACACAAATTTTCGCAGAAGTATAACAGCAGAAGAAAAATTGTGTATAACGATAAGGTAAGATTCGTTAGTACACACTTTTTGGTTTGCAGTAGAACTTTGTACAGTATTCACTACCTCCAATTAATTGTAGTCATGCTTTTGTATTTTAAATTTCACAAACGCTTACCTCTGAGGGGAAGAGAGTTTATGGGACTCCTGAGAATCATTAGGAAATAATTAGCTTCGTCATTTTGGGTAATGTCTTGCTGTGCCTTCAACGAAGAATCGCAGAAATACTCCTTCAGAATTTTCCAACTTTTTTCTTCTTTTTCCTTCATGATGCAGCGCTTGGCAGTGGTAATGGTTCATCATGTGGAGCCACTGATGACCTCACAGAATTCTTTTGATTACCTTGTAAGATAGACAGATTGATAGACGAAGAGTTTTGAGATAATGCCCTTTGACTCAGTGGTTCTATTTCCTCTGATAAGGAACTGCCACAGCATGACTTTGCAATGCATTATCATCTGGTAGGGACACATTTCCGTCCCTCAGTGACACTCATATCTGTCTCCGTTTACAAGTAAATGCGAACTATTCAGTGGCAGCAATGCCGCGAACGCTGGCAAGCTATTGTTGTAAATGCATGTAAATACGGTAGATTAAATAAATGAAATAAAAGGAATTTCGCATGTATCATTATAATAAACGTAATTTTTCCTCACTGATTGTGAAATGTGAGGTAACATCTTAAAATAAAAGACGTGTGCAGTCACACTTGTGATGAAAGCAGAAGGGAGACGTGTGATGCGTGTACTGCAGAAGCTGTAGTGCTGCTCCACAGGCTCGCGCCTGCGGTGGGCTTGCGCCGGCAATATTAAACACTCGGGATGTCGCCGGCTCGGCTCTGGGAGGCTCACGCCGTGTCGGCGCAACCCGGCCGCCAGTGTGAACACCGCAGTTCAAAACCATGTGTTTGATATCGAAGCGGGCGGCGGTCCGGCCAGGCTCGGCTCTGCCCGGCCGGCAGTGTGAACGCAGCCTTACCCTCGGCGCGCGATATAAACGCACGCTGTTGTCACTCTGTCATTTCTCCAGTGTCAGTTCGTCTAAGCAGTATCGTGAAGAAACGACGACTACCGAACAGAGATCTATCACCAGCGTGACTTACCGGCTGATCAAAACGTCAGTATAAATTTGAAAACTGAATAAATAACGGAATACTGTAGATAGAGAGGTACAAATTGACACACATGCTTGGAATGACATGGGGTTTTATTAGAACCGAAAAAATACAAAAGTTCAAAAAATGTCCGACATATGGCGCGTCATCTGATCAGAATAGCAATAATTAGCATAACAAAGTAAGACAAAGCAAAGATGATGTTCTTTACAGGAAATGCTCAACAATAGCTGTAGTGATGTAGATGATGATGTGTACAGCACTGTAAAGCATGTCCGGAGTTATGGTGAGGCATTGGCGTCGGATGTTGTCTTTCAGCATCCCTAGAGATGCCGGTCGATCACGATACACTTGCGACTTCAGGTAACCCCAAAGCCAATAACCGCATGGACTGACGTCTGGGGACCTGGTAGGCCAAGCATGACGAAAGTGGCGGCTGAGCACACGATCATCACCAAACGATGCGCGCAAGAGATCTTTCACGCGTCTAGCAATATGGGGTGGAGCGCCATCCTGCATAAACATCGTACGTTCGAGCAGGTGTTTATCAGTCATGCTGGGGATGATGCGATTGCGATTCTGCAACAAATCGGCGTACCTCTCACCCGTCACGGTAGCATTTTTGCTATCCAGCACCATCTGTCGGACATTTTGTGAACTTTGTTCTTTTTTGGTTCTAATAAAACCCCATGTCATTCCAAGCATGTGTGCCAATTTTTACCTCTCTATATACATTATTCCGTGGTTTATTAATTTTTCAAATTTATACTGACTTTTTCATCACCCGGTAAATCCTAACAGTGCGCTTGGTTCGTACAACAGGCGCCTAAACAACTTGTTAGTGTGTCTACTTCCACCCGTTAATATAACTTGAGTCACACTCCTTTTGTAACAAACTAAAGTTGCCTAAGATTTTAATAGTAACAACACTTAAATATATAAAATATACAATAAAAATTTGTTAAGATCACTGCTTAGTACATTGCTCGACCATAATTTCCAAAAAAAAGACAAATAGAAAAAAACATTGAAAACCATTCACTCGAAAAACTGAAAGTCACACGTCTCATGCAACTGATCTAAGAGCTGTATTGGCAACAAACTCTCACAACTTCGACAGTGCTTTAATTTACAACATATAAAATCGAAGCGCGTTATCAATATTTCACTAAGCAGATGCATGTTACGTACCCATATATATATATATATATATATATATGGGTATTCTGAGACAAATATCATAAGAAACCTCTCTCTCTCTCTCTCCCTCTCTCTCTCTCTCTCTCTCTCTCTCTCTATATATATATATATATATATATATATATATATATATATATATATAGAGAGAGAGAGAGAGAGAGAGAGAGAGAGAGAGAGAGAAAGAGGTTTCTTATGATATTTGTCTCAGAATACCTTTAATGACCTGATGATGGCAGTAAGCCGAAACCAGTAATTACGAATTGTACAGCATATGAGATCAAGACGCACATTTATAAATAACAAAGTAAACATGAACGTAGTCTCAGTTACAGACTTCATGTCTTCAATTGGTGCATTTTTTTAAATAAATCTCTTACTGAAGTATAAGAATTGCAAGGTTTTAGAAACGTGATTTCCACCTCAACCGCCATCAGTATATGATTCAAAATGTTGATATTAAACGAGAAATTATTATTAATATTAAGATGATAATTATGATGACAAAAAAGCCGATTATTGTAATGAACATTCTGTATCCACAGGAACATAATTTTGAACAACATAAATTGTCTTTTATTCATCTTGATCATATTGTATATTGTTTGCATTGCTGTAAGATGCAAACTGGGGAAATTAAGTAGCGGAATTGCTACAGGATTTAAGTTTTTTCTTAAAATAAGAATTTCACAAGAAAATGAGCAAGCGACATTTATGTTAACGATATGAATGGTTCGTTCAAACTTTTATACATAAAACTGATGTGTCTAATTTCTCTTAATTTCCTTCTCTTAAACGTAATATGAAAAACAAAAAAAAAACAACAAAATGAGTTGCATCGAACTATGATTTGTCTGTGTAGCATTCTGATACGTGGTCTCGAATCAGTCTGCATTTTAAGTTTATTTTCATTGTAACTGAAAATCATTTTCCCAACTCTCTTGTCCAAACAGGTGATTATGTTACTGACTGATGTATACTCTTCATCACGATTTTCTTTTTTTAATCTGTCTTGAAAATCAGACGCTGATAATTGTCCACTGAGTGTCCATATCTCATTCCTGGATGATATTCAAGGCTTGAGTGTTACAATGACAGTCGATGAGTTCCTGTGTATCAGTTTCCCCGAGCGTGGCGAAAAAATATGTCAAGTGGCGAAAAAGCTAGGCGCGTGCGTTATGTTCAGCGTTAGAGAGAAGTTTCCAATCTCGTCGTAAAACTTGGTCAACGTCTATCATTGTAAAGGCGGTTTTCATGACAATAGAGAGTTTTCGTCTTGTTGTTTGTTGTTGTTGTGGCCTTCAGTCCTAAGACTGGTTTGATGCAGCTTTCCATGCTACTCTATCCTGTGCAAGCTTCTTCATCTCCCAGCACCCACTGCAACCTACAGCCTTCTGAATCTGCGTAGTGTATTCATCACTTAGTCTTCTACGATTTTACCCTCCACGCTGCCCTCCAATGCTAAATTTGTGATCCCCTGATGCCTCAGAACATGTCCTACCAACCGGTCCCTTCTTCTTGTCAAGTTGTGCCACAAACTCTTATCCTCCCCAATTCTATTCAATACCTCCTCATTAGTTATGTGATCTAACCATCTAATCTTCAGCATTCTTCTGTAGCAGCACATTTCGAAAGCTTCTATTCTCTTCTTGTCCAAACTATTTATCGTCCATGTCTCACATCCATACATGGCTACACTCCATACAAATACTTTCAGAAACGACTTCCTGACACTTAAATCTATACTCTCTGACAGAACTGCAATGTCAATGGTAAACCTCAAAGTTTTTATTTCTTCTCCATAGTACCTACTCCGAATTTTTCTTTTGTTTCCTTCACTGCTTGCTCAATATGCAGATTGAATAACATCGGGGACAGGCTACAACCCTGTCTCACTCCCTTCCCAACCACTGCTTCCCTTTCATGTCCTTCGAATCTTATAACTGCCATCTGGTTTCTGAACAAATTGTAAATAGCCTTTAGCTCCCTGTGTTTCACCCCTGCCACCTTTAGAATTTGAAAGGGAGTATTCCAGTCAACATTGTCAAAAGCTTTCTGTAAGTCTACAAATGCTAGAAACGTAGGTTTGCCTTTCTTTAATCTAGCTTCTAAGATCAGTCGCAGGGTCAGTATTGCCTCACGCGTTCCGATATTTCTACGCAAACCAAACTGATCTTCCCCGAGGTGGGCTTCTACTAGTTTTTCCATTCGTCTGTAAAGAATTCGCGTTAGTATTTTGCAGCCGTGACTTATTAAACTGATAGATATATGTGTACCATGTTCACTTCAACACTACACGCTTCACATAAGAATGATTTTAAAATTGTCGGCAATTGCATGCTTACGCTACGCGCCAGAGATGGAACCAGCTGGCCTTTCAAACTGAACCTCTAGCCGATCCGAGCAGAAAGGCGAGAGATAAGCTCGCGGAAGCTGTACAGCACTCTTCTCTCCACTCGTTCCACATGTTCCTCGCTGATGAAGCAACGTGCCCTGTACAAGCCGCAATGTCGCGGAACGAAAGAGCCGCCTCCCGGAGACTAATCATTCTGCCCCATTCGAACGCACTCACGTGCCGATATACCACCCTGAGGTGTCGGCGAAGCACAGTGGCGCTTGCTTAGACGTTTCCACTTCGAATGACGGCCGCGCACCGAGTAAACCTTGTGTAACACTGGTCTTTGTGGTCACACAAATGGGGGCGCTGCTCGGCCAACGTGCATGCCACCACTCTGAAGTTTAAATCATTTATTATGGTTCAGCTGTTCTGCACTCCTTGTTATCGTACCTTGTTATGTACCATCGCTTCGCAATGTTCCACTTTTTACAAACAGTAGTGAAGTTTAATAAGTCACAGTTGCAAAATACTAACGCGAATTCTTTTCAGACGAATGGAAAAACTAGCAAAAGCCGACCTTGGGGAAAATCAGTTTGGATTCCGTAGAAATGTTGGAACACGTGAGGCAATACTGACCCTACGATTTGTCTTAGAAGAAAGATTAAGGAGAGGCAAACCTACATTTCTAGCATTTGTAGACGTAGAGAAAGCTTTTGACAATGTTGAATGCAATATTCTCTTTCAAATTATGAAGGTGGCAGGGGTAAAATACATGGAGCGAAATGCTATTTACAATTTGTATAGAAAGCAGATGGCAGTTATAAGAGTCGAGGGACATGAAAGGGAAGCAGTGGTTGGGAAGGGATTGAGACAGGGTTGTAGCCTCTCCCCGATGCTATTCAATCTGTATATTGAGCAAGCAGTAAAGGAAACAAAAGAAAAGTTTGGAGTAGGCATTAAAATCAATGGAGAAGAAATGAAAATTTTGAGGTTCGCCGATGACATTGTAATTCTGTCAGAGACAGCAAAGGACTTGGAAGAGCAGTTAAACGGAATGGACAGTGTCTTGAAAGCAGGATATAAGATGAACACCAACAAATCAAAATGAGGATAACGGAATGTAGTCGAATTAAGTCGGGTGATGCTGAGGGAATTAGATTAGATTAAAGTAGTAAAGGAGTTTTGCTATTTGGGGAGCAAAATAACTGATGATGGTCGAAGTAGAGAGGACATAAAATGTAGACTGGCAATGGCAGGGAAAGCGTTTCTGAAGAAGAGAAAGTTGTTAACATCGAGTATAGATTTGTCAGGAAGTTGTTTCTGAAAGTATTTGTATGGAGTGTAGCCATGTATGGAAGTGAAACGTGGACAATAAATAATTTGGACAAGAAGAGAATAGAAGCTTTCGAAATGTGGTGCTGCAGAAGAATGCTGAAAATTAGATGGGTAGATCACATAACTAATGAGAAGATATTGAACAGAATTGGGGAGAAGAGGAGTTTGTGGCACAACTTGACTAGAAGAAGGGATCGGTTGGTAGGACATGTTCTGAGGCATCAAGGGATCACCAACTTAGTACTGGCGGGCAGCGTGGAGGGTAAAAATCGTAGAGGGCGACCAAGTGATGAATACATGAAGCAGATTCAGAAGGATGTAGGCTGCAGTAGGTACTGGGAGATGAAGAAGCTTGCAAAGGATAGAGTAGGATGGAGAGCTGCATCAAACCGGTCTCAGGATTGAAGACCACAACAACAACAACAACAACAGTGAAGTATTTATTGACTATACTGTATACAGCTTGAGGTGATAACTGGTGCTACTCCGCGGTGGGCGTTTGCACTTTTCCTTTTGGACACGGCTATAGTGTGAACTAGGCCGGCAGGCGTCGCTCATTACTGCTTGCCGGTTAACAGCGCACAGGCAGCTGCCCCCCGCCGGCCAACAACCTCTGGAAAGAGAGTCTGCTGCGGTCTTCCGCCACCTGCACCACTCTCTCTTGCTGTTGCTGCAGCTACCGGCACCAAGGTTCTCTATAGGGATTACCAGAGGACCGAGAACTTAAACGGGTCTCTGCAAAATTGCCATCACATTGAGAAGGAACCCATATTAACACATGGGCCGAGAGGCTGTCACTGTAACTGCTCGGATCATATATCTTTGAAGGCTATGTGAATTGAAATTCGTACATTGATACGTTACAAACATGTTATCTAAAAGTCGATACGAGACTGAAGAAGAGTAGAGCAAAAGTGTTGAGGAAGCCTCTCCAAGGACAACTCGCGATAACGCCCTGCAGGATGTCTAGGAGTGCAACGCGTTTATGTCTAATGCCTCCGATATATAACATTCTATTTCGACTTAGGGATACCGTGACCTCTCAGACACACTGAGTAACAGCTGATACAGAGACGCCGTTTCCTGATTCTTTGCTCAGCAGTGAGCTTCATGATATTTAAGCTACACGGCTTTCCTACGCGTTTCTTATTAGTAGCATTACAATTTGCATGAGTTGCAACAACATTAGACAGTGAAACCCGTTCACAAAGACCAAATATTTGCGTCGCCTTATCTCCAGCTTGACACTTCGACTGCAGTGTAGCAGGCTGGCCGGTGTGGCCGAGCGGTTCTAGGCGCTTCAGTCTGGCACCGCGCTACCGCTACGGCCGCAGGTTCGAATCCTGCCTCGGGCATGGATGTGTGTGATGTCCTTAGGTTAGTTAGGTTTAAGTAGTACTAAGTTCCAGGGGACTGATGACCTCAGATGTTAAGTCCCATAGTGCTCAGAGCCATATTTTTGCAGTGTAGCATGACTGATGCTCTGAAAGTTACGTTCAATCTAAAGTGATTATGGTTCTTATAAAAACTCAAATCAGATTCATAGTGATTAATTTTGCAAATACGAATTCTAGAACTTTGTATCATAAAGAAACTATTGTTTTGATCACTTGGTCAAAGCGAGTTTACTATGTAAAACTTGATCCTCAAAATGTATTTCCACATTATGTGAAGTACTCCGGAATATGTTAGCATCAAAATTCCTGTTGTAAGTAACTAGATATTAATTGTTTTGTATCCAGTATTGTTGGTCACATTTCTCAAGCAGAATTTCGATATTAAATGTGATAAGTAATTTTAGAAATCAACCATTTATTGTCTTCAAAATTTTAACTGAAATTTCCTACGAAACAACCGATTTTAATTGTAACTGAATTAATGTGACTTTGCTCGACAGTACTTTCAAAGCGCTTTTTGTTAAAAAATTATGTAAGCAATGAGCCTAAGAGCTCGGCACTGGCAGCAGGTTGGCAATTACTTCGAGTACGTTAGCTGTGAAGTCAGTTGCTTTGAGCTGTGCACTGTACAAATGTTCTGGAACAAAATAAACAATAGCACAAAATGCAAACTATGTATTGGTGTAAATTATGTAATATCTTTGGTTTTTGACAATGACTCCTGGGATTTCTTCAGTGAAGGAATTAATATTATACACCCCAATTAACACTGAATTGGCGGAGAAAAGTCGTAGATACCAACAAGGTAAATACACACTTCAACCATTTCACTGAACTTAACACAGACTCGTAATCTACGGGTATGTTAACCGAACGTTTTTAGTTAGAGCCTGGTAAAAGAAGTGTGTCAGAACCATTGGTAGAGAATGACACAGCAGCCTGGAAACTACACCTCGTCTCCTACCTTCCAAACTTTACAGAAGCTCTCCTGGAAACCACGCAGAACTAGCACTCCTGAAAGAAAGGATATTGCGGAGACATGGCTTAGTCACAGCCTGGGGGATGTTTCCAGAATGAGATTTTCACTCTGCAGCGAAGTGTGCGCTGATATGAAACTTCCTAGAAAAGGATTATGGCGCCTTGCTAGGTCGCAGCAATTGTAGCTGAAGGCTATGCTAACTATCGTCTCGGCAAATGAGAGTGTAGTTGTCAGTGAACTGTAGCTATGAACGTCGGCTGTACAACTGGGGCGAGTGCCAGTACGTCTCTCTAGACCTGCCGTGTGGCGGCGCTCGGTCTGGATTCACTGATAGTGGCGACACGCGGGTCCGTCGAATACTAGCGGACCGCGGCCGATTTAAAAGGCTACCACCTAGCAAGTGTGGTGTCTGGCGGTGACACCACACCATGCCCCCGCAATATCCTTTCTTCCAGGAGTGCTAGTTCTGAAAGGTTCGCAGGAGAGCTTCTGTGAAGTTTGGAAGGTAGGAAACGAGGTACTTGCGGAATTAAAGCTGCGAGGACGGGTAGCTCAGTTGGTAGAGCACTTGCCCGCGAAAGGCAAAGGACCCAAGTTCGAGTCTCGGTCCGGCACACAGTTTAAATCTGGCAGGAAGTTTCAGTGTAGCAGATTTTACTGTGATGCATCCGATGTCGTGTAAAAGGGGTGCCACGGACAGTGGGGACGTGCAGTAGAAAAATGTGACGTTAGGCCAATGTATATACTCACTTTTTAATATTGTTTACAAATAATTTCAGTAAACTACGGCATAATCGCAGAAAAAATCGACAGGCATTCAGGATGGTATTCATTCGTTTCTTCCAGTCACGGATGACAAAATTTCCTTCCGGGATGTTAATTTTGCTCTATAATAACCGTATTCAGACCTGAATAAGCTACCTGAGGGTGTTATGATCCGGTTCGTATTATGGACCATTTTTAACTGTTAGTTTGGTAAGCACAGCTTCCGATAGATGGGAGTAAATGGGCTGCAGGAAGTCCCCAAAAGTTAATTAGATCGCTTGGGGGAGTAAAGAACAATGTGGCCTTGACTGGAAGCCGCCATTTGCTGGAGGAAACCAAAGCCCCATTCTCCGTTTCTATTTTTGCTCCAGTTTAGTAGCATCTAATTTCTCAGCTAATAGTCATATTTTATTGTTCTGAGTGTTGATATTTTAGTACTCAGTTATATAATCTTCTTATGGAACCATTTTCGTGTAGATTAAATATAATGATAAGATGCATTTGTTTGTAAGAAAAACGCTGTGTATTGATGGGCCCATGCATTTTCAGGCGGTCCAAATGACCAACACTAGTATAGACAGGTGGATAGACAGGTGGGCTGATCACAAACATGTCAATAAAATATACTAAGATGGTATCTGTTCTTTCGGACATGCCTGAAAGAACAGATACCATCTTAGTATATATATAGTTAAGGCTCACCGGCCACTTTACCATCTTCTTCTTCTGTGTGAATGCAGAAACAGTGCCCGAACTCTTACGGGAAACGGCAATGTGCCGCGAGTAATGAGTATAATGGGCGGGGGCACTACGAATGTAGTGCGGGACTATACGTTGAGAATATGGGTTTCGCGGAAGGCGTGCCAGAGATAAATCCCTGCAGTCGCGTTATCGTCTGTGTCATCGGTGGCTCAAAGGGATAGAGTGTCTGCCATGTAAGCAGGCGATCCCGGGTTCGAGTCCCGGTCGGGGCACAGATTTTCATCTGTCCCCGTTGAGGTATGTCAACACCTGTAAGCAGCTAAGGGTGTTCATTTCATTGTAATGTCAATAAAAATTCAGAATGAATGCAGTTGTATGGTTTCTTCCTTGCATACTTTCTATAATGGCAAAAGAAGATTAGCATGATAGCAAACAGTTGAAGAGGAGGGGTACGTGGACACAGTAATCCTTACCGAAGGCGACAAGCAAATGACAAATTTTCGATACCAGGGCGCACGCTTTGCCGATACCTCTTCCAGAATTGTACACTGAGATGGGTGGTAAGCCTACCGTCACAGTTGAACTAGGGAATGATACATGCGTTCGTAACTTCAAAGTGAGTAATGTTGGTTATCCAATCACATGCAGCGTTCTGCAGTCGAGAATCTGTGGGCCCGCATCGATCGGGCGGTTCGCGCCACGGCTCCTCAGCCGAAAAACCTACCGCAGCTGGGCACGGGTCCACACCCCTGTCTGTACCTCCCACAGCCCCCCTCACTTTCCTCCCGCACGTTTCGGCAGCGGTCCACACTGTACAATGTGGTTACTTAGGCTTTTAGCAGGGAGTCACTTAAATGTAAGTGGACGGTGTAATCTGCTGCGAATGAAGACTTGAGTCGCTGATAGCCAAGCAGTAAAAACACGAGCGATACCACCACCCTGTCCCTATCTGTGATTACTGGTTCTACACATATAGTCAGGGGAAAAATTACGCCCGGTATGCATGAAGAATCGACATGCAGAACACTATAACGCTCTAGCTGCGCGGGATTAGCTGAGCGGTCTCAGGTGCTGCAGTGTGTGTGTTTGTTCTTAGGATAATTTAGGTTAAGTAGTGTGTAAGCTTAGGGACTGATGACCTTAGCAGTTAAGTCCCATAAGATTTCACACGCATTTGAACGCACACTATGTAAGACGTCGTGGTCTCCTGACCTTCATTGCTTACATATTCCGCCCTCACAATCGTATTCCACACATCAAGACGCTTCATTTGAACCCAAACTCGATAAGATAAAGTCAATTTTGTATGAATTCATGTAAACGATATGCAAATAACAAGTAAATCGCAAGTGTGCACCGAGGTTGAAATACTCGAGGCTTTTAGTTCGGGAGAGGCAAACCGCATGCCAGGAGGCCGGTCCCTTCAGAGGACGAGTCAACCTATCTACGTCGGCCGGCGACCGCCTTTAGAGCAGACAGTGTTTGCCCGAGTGAAAGGGAGAACGACCCCGTGTTCTGCCTGAAAGCAAATTCCGCTACATTGTGTGGAGCGCCAAGCCTACGAATTCTTTACAAACATAGCACGCAGTTTCAGAGGTTTTCACAGGGAGACAGCAAATGCCAAACGCCAATGCTACAGATTTCCGGTTGGTCGCCTTAAACGAAACGTCATTATCCCGTTTTAGAACAGCAATGCTGATTGGCAGACGATATTCCTGATGCCTTGAGCTGAAGGAGTAATGGAAGAGACTGAAAGATATACCCCTTCACGTCTGGCGTGATCATTCTAACGGATAATTATTCAAGTTGAGTAGGTGTGGCTCTCAGCCATCCTGCCAAGTCAATAACAATCATAAACTTTGTATAGAAATTTCATTAGCGAATACTGTCCTTAAGAGGTAACTTCACATTCCGAAAAGAACCCGGAAAAACTTGTTCAGTTCATAACTAAAAGTGCCATTGTGATTTCTCTGAACATTTGCAAAAAAAAAAAAAAAAAAAAAAAAAATCGTTAGTTTCATGTTTTTCTTACACTAACTAACACTACTCCAGGACCCAAATATCCCACTAGTTACGTAAGAAATTTTGTGAATTTTTGTGTCATTTCCTTAAAGCGGACGACTCCAGAAGATATTTATTGCTGAAAGTTTTTCAGACATTTCTCTTTAGAACGTTAGGAGCGTCTGTCTGACTTCTGTAGTAGTGTGGGGGTGGAAATTGCATCTTGCAGGAGCCACAGGGTAAAGGGTACATCTCAGATTAATCCGTTGCGCAGAATGACAGAATAGCACCCACACGCTTACAACTATAGCGCTGAAACAAACTACGGGTCAGTTACTTTTTTTTACTGAAAAATATATGAAATTTTGGGATGAATAAATGGTGAAGCCTAATTTGAAGTACAGTCTATTCCTGGGAATACGAGAGAATGGAAGCGGAAAGCTGGAAACTCGGGAGAGCTGCTGTGTTGCAACACCATCGACCAGAACGAGTTGTGCGGCAACATTACAGCGTATTTCACGCTGTTAGCTGACTGCGTGTCAACATGATTGCAGTCAAACCAGTCATTTTTCTTGTAATACGGCGGGAACAGCTGCTAGCATGGATTCAATTGCTTGTAAACAACGCTTCATTTACTTTTAATTCAAGAATTGAGCTGTGGATAATTTTATGAGGAACAGATTCTAGCCAGTTCTTTCCGTAATTCGCTATCATTTTTCATAGTGAAAGTTTCTTGCAGTATTTCGTGTTTGTGAGTGTCAGGTTGGTAACTGAGAAATGTGTAAGACTTATGTTGATATCCAAATACGTAAATCTCAGACGAAAGTAACAGAACCACGAGAAAATTATATTTTGAACGGAAATACTTGGATCTCGCATCACGTGAAATTCAGACTAGCCGGTACGTCAAACAATTTGTCTGCGAAAAAGCAATCAGTTTTCAATGAAATTTACATATGCCATCTAACTGCAAAAGAAAATGATTCAGATTAAAATCTTAGTCCTGTAAACAATCACTGTATCTGAACTTATATTGTAACTACAGAGCAAATGAACATGAAAATTAACGCATCTGACTGCCTAATAAAACTGCATGAAAATTCACAGGATAACACTTTCCTGGGATCTTCTACCAGTATTAACTGAACGGATATGATACTACTTTCACAAAGACACTCTGACCATCACTGTACCTTACAGCGGACATGAACTTTTATGGTAATTAATTTATTGGCTTACCTGTGAGCACGGAATACTCGTCCGCTCTGCAACTTGTTGCTACTAGGACTAGTGCTTTGACTGTCCATAACCAAATTTCATTTGCCGTACTTGTGATGTGCAGCGCAACACAGTATCTTACAAATTTTCACAAAATGCCTCTCAGTACACCACTCGCGATGTGCAGTGCGAGTCTGCAAACACTGTCATGAAAGTAAAATTGAAAATCAGGGACTAATCTCAACTATTATTCATTAAGCCATGACAACAGTACACCTTTTCATAATGTTCTCAAACTTAGACAAGTTAGCAGAATACACTGCAGCGCCAAAGAAACTGGTATAGGCATGTGTATTCAAATACAGGGATATCTAAACAGGCAGAATACGGCGCTGCCATGGACAACGCCTGTATAAGACAAGTGTCTGGCGCAGTTGTTATATCGGTTACTGCTACTACAATGATTGATTATCAAGATTTACGTGAGTCTGAACGTGATATTGTGGTCGGCCCACGAGTGATGCGACGCAGCCTCTCCGAGGTAGCGATGAAGTGGGGATTTTCCCGTATTTCACGAGTGTACCGTGAATATCAGGAATCTGGAAAAACATCAAATCTCCGACATCTCCGCGGCCAGAAAAAAATTCAGCAAGAACGGGACCAACAACGATTGAAGACAATCGTTCAACTTGACAGAAAGGCAACCCTTCCGCAAAATTGTTGCTGATTTCAATGCTGGCCCATCGACAATTGTCAGCGTGCGGACCATTCAACGAAACATCACCCACAGGGGCTTTCGGAGCCGATGGCCCACTCGCGTATCCTTCATGACTGCAAAACACAAAGCTTTATGCCTCGTCTGGGCCTGTCAACACCGACCCTGGACTGTTGACGACTGGAAACACATTGCCTGGTCGGACGAGTCTCGTTACAAATTGTATCGAGCAGATGGACCTGTACGGGTATGGAGACCACCTCATGAAGCCATGGACCCTGCATGTCAGCAGGGTACTGTTCAAGCTGGTGGAGGCTCTGTAACGGTGTGGGGCGTGTTCAGTTGGAGTGATATGGGACCCCTGATACGTCTAGATACGACTCTGACAGGTGAGACGTACGTAAGGATCCAGTCTGACCACCTGCATCCATGCATGTCCATGGCAGATCCTTTCTTCCAAGAGTGCTAGTTCTGCAAGTTTCGCAGGAGAGCTTCTGTGAAGTTTGGAAGATAGGAGACGAGGTACTGGCGGAATTAAAGCTGTGAGGACGGGGCGTGAGTCGTGCTTGGGTAGCTCAGTTGGTGGAGCACTTGCCCGCGAAAGGCAAAGGTCCCGAGTTCGAGTCTCGGTCCAGCACACAGTTTTAATCTGCCAGGGAGTTTCATATCAGCGCCAATCCGCTGCAGAGTGAATATCTCATTCTGGAAACATACCCCAGGTTGTGGCTAAGCCGTGTCTCCTCAATATCCTGTCTTCCAAGAGTGCTAGTTTTGCAACGTTCGCAGGAGAGCTTCAGTGAAGTTTGGAAGGTAGGAGACGAGGTACTGGCAAAAGTATGGCTGTGAGGACGGGGCGTGAGTCGTGCTTGGGTAGATCAGTTGGTGATCGGTGAATGTGCAAACAGCTAATGGCGAATGCCGTGATGTGATAGCGCTAGCGGAGGAGTGCCGGCTTAAAGCGGTGATGGTGGCGGTTGATTTTGACAGTGCTTTTGATAAGGTGCGCCACAACTATCTGTACGCTATAATGGAACAAATGGGATTTCCAGACCGTTTTACTGGTCTCATTAGACGCACAATCCTTGGTACAGGTTAATGGGCGTATAGCAGGGCCCATTCAAATTCGACGATCCATTCGCCAGGGCTGCCCTCTTTCGACGATGCTGTTCGCGATAGCGTTGGAACCATTAATTGAGAGGCTAACAAATTCTCTTTCTGGGATGGATCTACGGGGTTACACCTTCAAATGTCGTGCCTATGTGGACGACCTCCTGCTGCTCGTTCATTCTGAGGAAGAGGTGAAGACGGTCCTTGAACTGTTGTTGGACCACAGTGTGATGGCGGGTAGTGCAGTGAACATGAACAAATCGCGGGCAATGCTGGTTTGAAGGGCCGTTACGCCGGAAGAAATCAGTCCGTTTCCTTATGTGCAACGATTCCGCTATCTCGGCATAGACTTTACCTCATCTGTAAAACATACTGCGGCAGTTAACTACCGACTTATTTTACAGACAACACGTACCATGGTCCGACAACATCTCCTACGGCGCCTTGATCCTTTGCAGCGAGTCGAGTATCTGAACACTTATGTGGTTTCTCGAATGGTGCATATTTCGCAGATGCTGCCCCTAGCACACACGCTCGGACGTCGACTTCAATCAGCACTAGGCTATTTTGTGATGATTGGATCGCCCCTCAAGGTGCGACACGCAACGCTCGCGCTCCCTACGGACAAGGGGGGACTCGGACTTACGAATGTTCACTGCCGAGCGACGGCGCTCCTACTAGCCACGATGAACAAGCAATGGCGTAACGGGGGTGACTCCCTTACATTCCGCCTACTGGATCTCCTGCTTCCAGCGTCCCTCACACCTCCGGTGGCGGTGGGCAACATTACTCCACATTTTGCGCATGTATCAACATTTACCGTGGAACTTAGTTATATCGGAGACGAGCTTCCGCGCACGAGACCGCCATTCGCGAAGGATTTTTATGTTTGGCTGCTACGACGGATAAGTCGTAATGTCATTGAACTCAAACACCCCAGGTTGCATTGACCGAAGATTTGGAGACATGTGTACCAAAAATTCCTTCCTACCTTCATTCTGGCACTGTGGTTCCCTGTCGCCTGCGGCAAGTTCAGTACCAACCAACGGCTCCATGCAATTGGACTAGTGTACACTCCACTATGCCCGAAATGTCGCCAAGTGGATGACGATCATCACCGCTTAACTTGTATCGCGGTGGAGGACGTCTGGCTCCTAGGGAGACAAATGGTGGCTTACTACCTTCGTGTCACCCCGCGACATATTACACCTGCTTCCTTCTTACATCCGGAGAGTGACTACTTTCCGGCGACTAAATCACAGTCGATCATCTGGTTCAAAGATTGGACGATCGCGTACCTCTATGGGGATGCTGCCAAGTCGCGACTTGACTTTTGGTATTTCTTGCAGCAAGCCCACAATGAGGTTCATAGATGGTCACACTGTCGGAAAACCTTTGCCAACTATCTTCAGGCAGTCTTCCTCGACCCCCCACGCAGTTGGGATGTGCCGGGTGCAGTCGGTGTGCACATTTGACAGCTGATAATGAACCTCACGCTTCTCTTACCACTCGTATGTAATGCACATACTATACCATGAATTGATCTACATGTTCCTTATAACAGAGTGATCTTTATTGAAAATAAATAAATAAATAAAAAGGTTGGTAGAGCACTTGCCCGCGAAAGGCAAAGGTCCCGCGTTCGAGTCTCGGCCCGGCACGCAATTTTAATCTGCCAGGAAGTTTCATATCAGCGCACATTCCGCTGCAGAGCGAAAAATTCATTTTGGAATATAAATAGGTCTCTGAAACTAATCGCCGATGATATGTTGCAGAGGTGGTATAGTACGAAAATAATTTGGAAAATTATTGTTCCGGGAAAGGCAAAGGTTATATCGACAGCCACTGGAAAAAATGTAAAAGAAGTACATTTTGATTAAGAAGGAGATCACGCACTGTTTCGTCGTCCAGCAGTGTTTATGTGACTGACTTAGTAAAATGAGATTGGCGAGATATTCAGCACGGGCACAAAGAAAAGATGTACTCTTTATGAAGGTATTATCCATTTTGCATGACAGTGCTGCAGAATGAGCACGTTCTCCACTACATTGTCGTCGGGACCGATTAAGAGAGGCGCAGCACAAAGTGGAGCATCTACGTTCTGCACAGATGAATTCTTCCCCAGGTACCTTCCCAAAACAAGACAAAAGGCTTATTTTTTTCTCATCACCCATTTATTGTCATATACACTCACCCAGCAAGGACTATTAGTGTGTTTCGTGTCACCTTTCGTGCACAGCGATTCAAATGGCATCGTCAGCCGAGTGGACGAAAAACCTTCACTTCTATTTTCGTCCACCGTCTGCAGGTGGAGTAGTTGGGAATGTCACGTTGCTATACGACCTATTTTACAATACGTAACGATTTCATACTGCGGAAATAGGTGTTGATAATTCGCGTACACCTAGTGAATGATACACCGATGAACCAAAATATTATGACCACTGCTCACAGTGATGTTCGATGCCGCCTTGTGGCATTACTGGCACGTGACAAAAGTGTGTAAGAGGAGCAGACAAGGACGGGGGATCACCCTGCCGAAGATATGGGCTGCAAACAGGGAAATAAATTGAGATAAGCGACTTTGACAAGGGCAGATTGTTATTACGCAGAGCCTGTCAATGAGTATCTCGAAAACGGCGAAGCTGGTCGAATGTCCACGTGCTACTCTGGTGAGCATCAATAGAAAGAGTTAGGATAGTGAATCAGTCACTAGGTGCTAAATGGTTGGACGTCCACGATTCTTCATAGAACGTGGGGTTCCGATGTTGTCTGCTTTGCAAAGTAGAATAGATGGTGAGCTGTGGCCCCACTGCCGAAAGAGCGCAATGCTGGGGCACACGCAACAGTATCGGAGCAAACCGTTCGCCGTACATTGTTGAACATGGAGTTCCATAGCAGAGCACCCCACGTGTTCACATGTTGACCCAATGACATCGTCAGTTGCGATTTCAATGGGTACGGGACCATCGGAATCCTCGATCAATGGAAACATGTCGGCTCTTCCAGTTAATCTCGTTTTTGCTACAGTTTGTCGACAGTAGTTTCCACAAACGCCATCATCGAAGTGAACAGCAGCTCGCAACATGCAGCTCGCCGCCACGGAAGCTGGCTGGTGGGACGTTCTCCTGCACTTGCACGGAACCTGTGGTAGTAATCGAAGACACACTGGTAGCTGTGAACCATTTGCATCCCTTCATGCTTGATGTCTTCCCCGGTTTCGATGTCATCTTTCAGCAGTATAATTGTCCGTGACTCGGAGCCAGAACCGTGCTACAGCGATTTGAGGAGCATTATAGTGAACTCACGTTGATATCTCGGTGACTAAATTCGCCGGATGTAAATCCTATGGAAGCCATCTGGGTCGCTATCAGGCGCCATCACCGCGTACGCATACCAGTGGTCGGTTCCATAATGAGATGTACATTCTGCAGCGGACTGTGCGCTGATATGAAACTTCCTGGCAGATTAAAACTGCGTGCCGGAACGAGACTCGAACTCGGGACCTTTGCCTTTCGCGTGCAAGTGCTCTACCAACTGAGCTACCCAAGCACGACTCACGCCCCGTCCTCACAGCTTTACTTCTGACAATAACTCGTCTCCTACCTTACAAACTTTACGGGGCGTGAGTCGTGCTTGGGTAGCTCAGTTGGTGGAGCACTTGCCCACGAAAGGCAAAGGTCCCGATTTCGAGTCTGGATCCGGCACACAGTTTTAATTTGCCAGTAAGTTTCAGTGGCTGGTTGTCTATACCAATTACATGACGTGTGAGTAGACATCTAATGCCACGTACCTCCACACGCCTACCAACAAACTGTCGGATCCGTGATACGCAGAATCAGTGATGTATTTCGTTCCGAAAACGGACGAAGAAAGCTATTAAACCGGTGGCCATAATGTTTTGCCTCAACCCTCTACATCACAGTATTCATCACGGGTACAGTAGGTAACCTATGTGAAAACTTCAGTCTTAATGGAGTCAGAATTTACGATCACGTCTTGTGACGGCAGTCTTTTGTTCCAGTCTGATAGCTTCGCCAGTACGAACTAGCTTCTGTTATTTAAGACTGAACCACTATTCACAGCGAAACAGAAGAGGAGGACTAAGATGAGCAAAGATGACACGTTTTTGCTGATAAGAAGACCCGATATTATCGGAAGACTGTGTTCAAGATACACACAGCTAAAGAGTCCGCATACTTAATAGGTAATATCTACAGACTTCACAAGATCACGTTTCGGAAAAATATCTTTGTTACGAGTGGTACAAGGTGAAGATAAACTATGAACGTTATTAAGCTTAAAAATTGGTTTTGTACGTTTTCCTCAGATGTGCTAACACACAGCAACCATTTCAGGAACGTCATATTTCAACCACAAATAGCAGCTAGTACAAGAATTATTTATTTAAAACCCATTGAATCGTAATAAGAAAAAAATGGTTCAAATGGTTCTGAGCACTATGGGACTTAACATCTATGGTCATCAGTCCCTTAGAACTTAGAACTAACCTAAGGACATCACACAACACCCAGTCATCACGAGGCAGAGAAACTCCCTGACCCCGCCGGGAATCGAACCCGGGAACCCGGGCGCGGGAAGCGAGAACGCTACCGCACGACCCCGAGCTGCGGACGAATCGTAATAAGATCTTCAGTTATCGTAAATTTATCTATAAGAGCTCACTTGGCAATGTCAGAACTGTGGCGTCAAATGGCGTCCATCTCCGTAGCTCTGTGGTCAGCATATCTGCGTGTTATGCGAAGGAACCTAGTTCGAGTCCTCGTACGTCATGGATTTGTGCTTGGTGTGAGGACTGGTGCGGGGTGTATCCACCCTGATGATGCGAACTGAAGAGCAACTTGTATGACAAGCGGCATCTCCAAGATATATATATATATATATATATATATATATATATATATATATATATATATATATATATATGACAGTAGGCGGCAGAGCGATGTGTTGAACCCACGCCCCTCCATACCGCTGCCATTGACGCTATTCGCAGGCACGGCGGTCAGTCAGCACCGATCGGTCCATTAAGTCCAGTCTGTGTAGCTCTGGCGTCACATAACCTGAAGACCATCGTGTGTCAAGTGGTAATCTTCGTCGAACCGATTGTAATATAACAAACAACAATGACAAAATAATAACGAGGTAAACAGTTGATAAAGGACGATTTTTATGGCTTTCTGACGCCACAGTTTTAATGTTGCCTAGCAAGCCGTTGTAGATAACGTTAGGATACCTGAAGGTGAATTGAAGGTCGAAGCCGGTTTTACTTTTACGAAGTGGTCATGAGACAGTGACGTCAGTTCGTGCAGAAACCGGTTCGTTGCACACAGGAAAAATAGCGGTCGGCGTGTTACAGCCAATTTAGAGTGGTTCCTCTGGGAACACAAGTCGTGGTGCAGAGGCAGCAGCTAGGCCATGTCCTTGGAGAAATTTCCGCGCGTCACGTCACGCGCGACAGCAGGAACCAGTTCTTCTGAAATGGCGCTTTGTGGGAAGGCGGAACTTTTCGTGAACGTATCTGTAGGAGTAACAGCCATCTGAGATCTGTGGCTACGAGTGTAAACAGCAGTTACGGAAAATCTGCGCCTTAAGAGATCGCATAGTACAATTCCGTTTCTCGGAGGACCCATCTAAGCAGTGAGGTAGAAAACAAACCCGCCTCTGTTAGTGACGTCGAATCGGCAATTCTTACTCACAAGAGGTTGCCGCATCTGTTTTTCTTCTACCTGTTTGCACGTCATTATATCTGCGCTGTCATTGAAACACGCAGCGGAGCTAGCGTAAGATTTTCATATTTGCATCTAAGTGAATACGACCTTCTTACGTCGTTGAAATTACCTCTCACATTCGGTCCTCATGCAGCTCTGCATACGCAGACTGCTGCGTGCCAAGAATTTTACGAAGTTGTGATATACACTGCAAGGTGTCAGGCAAATCCCACCTTCCATGAAAACCCTGACATGATAAGCAAATCCAGTTGTATGTCACATAGCTCCGAATAAATCGTGACATTAAATTAACCAAAGTAATACGAGTAACGACTGAGCAAATGAAATACCACAGACTAACACAAGAATGCCTAAATGCATGTCATACCTTCCCACCGTGAGACAGACGCAGTTCCGAGGGGAGAAACGAGAACAGAAGCCGAGAGCAGAACCGTGTTAAGCTGGAAGGCCCTACGATAAGGGACGGACACCCACGTCTCCACCTAACCGCTAGGACCACCCCCAGCCCATGTTAAAAGCTAGAGCCCTCCAGAAGAACAGTATAGATCTTATGATAACACAAAAAGGGCCACCCCAACCGCAAGTTTTAGCGTGAGACTTTTTCGCGTCTCTGTTACGTCAGGACCCCCCCCCCCCCCCCCAGCCCATGCTAAAAGATAGAGCCCTCCAGAAGAACAGTATAGATCTTACGATAATACTAAAAGGACCACACCAGCTGCAAGTTTTAGCGTGAAACTTTTTCGCGTCTCTGTTACGTTGCAAACTTTAAAAACATTGCCCCACCACGAAAAGTATAACGTTTTTCATTGGATAGACAGAATTTTTGTAGGCGGAGCTTAAGGTTAACATTGAGACCTTGATTGGTCAGATGAGAACACAGCCAGATAGTTTTTTTTAAACCAACTTCGGTAAATTGTAGTAAGGAGAAGTTAGGAGAGAGTCGCTTCCGAGACGGCGAGGTGAGCGGAGCTGTGCTATCCGCCGCCCCCTGACAAACACCGACAAGGTAATGAACGCACGCGATGCCGCATAACAGCGCATAAAGCTTCACTCAGAACTGCAGAAGTCTCACCTGTTACACCCCCTTTTAGTGTAATACTAGTGTCGATCGTCAATTAAAGCTCATGGTGTTCACATTTGCCACTTGAAGTAAAAATCTGAAACGCGATGATTTTTCTGTTATATAGTTATTGAGAAGCCACATCAGCCACTGTAATTTACGACAAGTTAGATAAGTAATTAAAGATAATTGAGGGTCACTGTAGACCATTTTGATAGTTTTCTCTTTTGTGAAACTTAATTTAAACCTAAATTATAGATGTGATATGGCATAGGTCATCCTTCGATCCATTGTAGACCTTGGAAACACATTCACGGAATATTCGTTCACATTTTTGTTGAACGCAGTTGGTATTTACCATCATGCATTAAAACATTCCCTTTTATCAATAGTGCAATTTATAAACAACGTTTTGTGAGTAGAATAAAATTTCCAATGGTAAACTTAACTGCTTTTTCGACGTTATTTTACCAGCTAACTAAAAATAGGAAAGCCTTGAACCCCTTCCACTAAATTTAGTTAGTATTAAGATTCTTTCACAGGGAGTGCAGTGGAGCTGACGCTGAAATCATTAATTATTTGGTTATATCATCGCTAGTCTCACTGAACTCTTCTGAACTCTACATGTCATGTGTGGTCTGGCGTCTCCCAGGTTCAAACTAGTCAATTCCCTAAAAAACACGCTCAAAGCGTCGTTGCACGAAAGTGGTAGGGAGACACGATATAGAAGAATGTTAGAACACTCTGAAAAAAAAAAAATGCACATCGAAGGAATTATCTGACTCAGATGGAGACCTAGAAAATCGGTAGGTGCGATGATTATGGAAGGGGTTTCTTTCAATGATTGATGATAAAGGATCCTAGGCGGGTCAGCCAAATGTCGGAGGGTTTTTAACAAATGAGACCCGACCTGTTAATTAAAACTGCTCCTTTACTAATTTTGATTAATATTTAATAACTAAATAGTGTTCAGGGAACTGATCACTACTAAACAAACAAGGATAGCATTGAACACATTTATTTAACAATAATCTTCCTAACATCAAAGTGAACAAAGACATACATTTATAAGTGATAAAATCAAGCTAGTAATGGCAATGGCCCTTAAATTCCAAAACTAACTCTTAAGGTTGGATAACACATCTGTACTAGTTATTTTCTACTCTCTCGCCTTGTCAGACGGCATAAAAGACGTCAGACAAACCTACTTCAATTACCAAATTTTCAAGAACAGCGTGGCTGGAAAACTGAGCTCTGGTAATCACAGGCGTGCGTAATATCGGATTAAATGCCGAAGCTGAGCATCACGTTACCAAATGCAGCGTCGTGGACAGGTCAACTAGCTGCCGATGGCGTCTGCGTCGTCGAGGAGCCTCAATTGCAACAAAATGAATTTATTTTCGCGAACAGGCTTCCTGTTCGTAAACTCCTATTCAAAAGCTAATTCTGATTTCTTTCCAATCGTCTCGCACTCGTTAAGATGGGACTCACCAGCCCAAAAGCAGAATCCAGTAACGTCTTTAATAAAGTGTGGGTCAAGGAAATTGCTCTGCTCCTGTATGCTTCCTGCGGAACAGTATTCAGCCTGTCTCTATCAGTAAAACATGACAGGACCCCTAGCTGAATACTAGTTTCAGTTGCAGCTGGCAGACTTATTCAGAGTTCTGCACAGCACACTGAAAAGAATTTACTCTCCTACAGCAGAGCCGAAAGCACGACGTCCGCTCGCTACAGGAGCTAAGACGCTCCAAAGCTTCCCTCTGCAAACATCAGCACCCCCACGCTATTTTTCGAGCTGGCCAATACCGTGGCTCTAGACCAGCACAGTTCGCTCCCACTATTATTTCCTGGCTTCTTCCAGCCAATTACAACATTCTGCGCCTTACTGCACCTAGAAGTTCTGGAGCAAATCGAAACTCCGTTCAAAATTGAACCCACCAATCGTGTCTCTCTGTTCACCCTCGTGCGGGAAAAGGTCATTGCACTAGCTTAACCGCGTTTCTTAGAAAGCCCCAGAAAACGTTAAGATTCGTGGGAAGGCTCCCTTAGACGCCAGCTCACCTCGACATAGTGGCGTCGGCGTAACGCCCAGCGCCACCGAGGCGCCGTCCCTCGATGCCCTGCCTCTGTTGTCCGCGCGATGGGTGACTACCTGCTCCGGCGGCGCGTCTCCCCCAGTGGGACGCTTTCGCATGCCGACTCGTAATGGTCGGTTGTAAACTTCCGCACCCCTCTGCCCTGCCTTTGAGCAGTGCCGCTCGTCCGCTCCAGCCAAACTCCCTGAAAATATCACCTGAACCCCGACTTCATGCAATATGCGAATTTCTTAAAGTTAATACGCGTCTTATGCCGTCTGATACTCCCTATATTAATTTCAATAGGCCGATTGCCTGATAAATAACATAAGAACCGATATCTAACTGGTCTTTGCAACAATTATTATATTACAGTAAGGTGCAAAATACTGCTACCTTACAATTACAATGTTAGAAAAACTGGATGATTTATTGAAGAGAAAGAGCTCCACAAATTGAGCAAGTCAATAATGCGTAGGTCCACATTTGGCCATTATGCAAGCAGTCTTTCGACCTGGCGTTCATTGATACAGCTGTCGGATGTCCTCCTGGGGGGTATCCTGCTAAACTTGGTGCCTCAGACCATCAGAATCCCGAGAGTCCTGCCCACGATGCTCCAAACGTTCTCAACTGGGGAGAGGTCCGGCGACCTTGCTGACCGTGGTAGGGTTTGGCAAGCAGTAGAAACTCTCGCCCTGTGCGGGTGACCATTATCTTGCTGAAATATAAACCCTAGATGGCCTGCCACTAATGGCAACAAAACGAGGCGTAGAATACCGTGGTAATGGTGCCGTGGATGGCAACCAAACGGTCCTGTATGGAGTGACGAATCACGGTACACAATGTGGCGATCCAATGGCAGCTTGTGGGTATGGCGAATGCCCGGTGAACGTCATATGCCAGTGTGTGTCGTGCCACAGCAAAATTCGGAGGCGGTGGTATTATGGTGTGGTGATTTTCATGGAGGGGCCTTGCACCCCTTGTTGTTTTGCGTGGCACTACCACAGCACAGGCCTGTATTGATATTTTAAGCACCTTCTTGCTTCCCACTGTTGAAGAGCAATTCGGGGATGGCGATTGCATCTTTCAACACTATCGAGCACCTGTTCATAATGCACGGCCTGTGGCGGAGTGCTTACATGACAATAACATCCTTGTAATGGACTGGCCTGACCTGAATCCTATAGAACACCTTTGGGATGTTTTGGAACGCCGACTTCGTGCCAGGCCTCACCGACCGCATCCTCAATGCAGCATTCCGTGCCGTGCCGACTTGGTGCGAAGCCTCACTGACCGACATCGATACCTCTCCTCAGTGCAGCACTCCATGAAGAGTGGGCTGCCATTCTCCAAGGAACCTTCCAGCACCTGACTGAACGTATGCCTGCGAGACTGTAAGCTCTCATCAAGGCCAAGGGTGGGCCAACACCATATTGTATTCCAGCATTACCAATGGAGGGCGCCACGAATATGTAAGTCATTTTCAGCCAGGTGCTTTTGATCACATAGTGTATGGTATCAATAGACGAGATAGCCTTATCTGAGATCCGCGCAATATGGAAAGGTGTTAACTGTCGGAGCAAATGAAAAACAGAGGAAATTAACGAATGGTTCTTGACTCTGTATAAATCAGCCATTTTTGTTAATTTTCTACTGAAACAATAGAAACTGATCATCAGCTTTCGCAAGCTGTTGTTGAACGAAGTTCTGCTACAATAAACTTTTATGTAAACATCAAATGGTTCAAATGGCTCTAAACACTATGGGACTTAACATCAGAGGTCATCAGTCCCCTAGACTTAGAACTACTTAAACCTAACTAACCTAAGGACATCACACACACCCATGCCCGACGCAGGATTCGAACCTGCGGCCGCAGGAGCAGTGCGGTTCCGAACTGAAGCGCCTAGAACCTGTCACAGTGGCCGGCTGTAAACATCATAACATAACTATTTATAGTTTTTTTGGGAGGGAAGAGAAGATAAGACCGATCGTTGGGATTGGGTGATAGAAGGAGTGGCATACATCTACATCTAAATATAATTTGTGGAAACCATCTGATGGTGTATGATGGAGGGAACTTCTGCTAGCATTCTCATTTCCTTGTCTTCATTATCGATTCAGGAATGGCGTGCGGGAACGACGATAGTCAATAAGCCTGCGCAGCACCCCAAATTTGTTTGATTGTCTGTCATGGCTACTTTGCAAGATGTACGAGGGAGGAAAGAATACGTTCTCCGACTGTTCTTGGAACGCACACTCTCATGTTTTTCATAGTCTACCTCTCCGTGATGGACAACGCATCTGTTGTATCGCCTGCACTGGAGTTTGTGAGCGAAGCTGCGGGCCTTTTTAGCTGACAAGTTACTATGTATCGTGTTCAAACCACTTGGTCATCACTTATTACGAAGTAGAAACCGTGTGACCTGTGGCTACAACATATAACAGTTGCTTTTTTAAAACAAGATGGTCTCTGTGTTCGCCGAAGGCAACATGCCTAGCCTGTGGGAGTTTTATGAAACTCTCTCGCTGTTACTAAATAAACCCGTAGAACAATGCGCCTTGATCCTTTGGGTTCCTCTGTCAAATAATCTATTTCCTGGGAAGGGTTCCAGAATGACTGGCTCAAGGCAAGGCTGATTTATAACAGATGCCTCCTGTGGATGAATTACATTCCTTAGAATTCTTCAAATGAGTCTAAACATGACATCTATGTCAATGGTGCCAACAAACCTACAGACGTCCACGAAGGTACTTACCCGAAGATTAGCAAAGTGACGTTTTGAACAAGGCATTAGTGTCGAAGGTGTTTCAACATGGTGCGAAATATAATTTTTAAGAGGCAAGGTCTCGAAGCAGATACCGTAGGCGGACTAAGCACACGATTAATCACCTAGAAATAAGTTAGTAACGCAATTTATGTATCTACTGATGGTGACAAGTTTGGATCGCTACGTACCTTCCAATTTTGTATCAATTTCACGTTCCAGCAGCGTATCATACGGGAAAAAACAACAGTTTGTAATTGATGAAGGTGACTAAGATAACCACAGAGAAAGGAAGTTTTCTTACTGTAGTGTTGAGAAAAATTTTGTTACGAAAAAAAAAAATGTGAAAGGATTTAAGTGACCACCTGTTTACTTACATTGCGCATTCGAATTGCATGCACCAGACTTTTTGTTCTTATGCCACTCATTTCGAAGTGAGAGTTCAGACTAGCGAAATCCGTGTCATTTCTAGAGATTGTCTGGACCGTAACACGAGATGTCTCTCAGATAAGGCTATAGCAAAGCCGTCTCCCTAAACAAAAAAGTGCCGCTCGTCGTACAGGCGATTACATATAAGTAAGAGAGAAAAAAAAAGAAGAAGACATTGTGCACAGCAGTGATCACTGCCAACTTGCCGAACACGCGGCCTATGCTAGCAGCTACACCAGAGATCGAGGCGCTAGGCACCTCAGGACACTACCGACAACCACCTGAAGACGCATCCGAGGTCAGTGGCTCGTGCGTAGGGTTGCCAGGTCCAAAAATAGCAAAGCCGGACTCAGCGCTATATTTCGCTATATATTTTGCCCTAAGAGCTGGACTCCCTCTTTCAAATAGAAACAGAATCACATGGATTCTTCAGACGTTTATCAATACCCAGTTTTTCTATTTTTTTGTGTGTTCAAACTGAAATGTGCTTTAACTCAAAAATAGCCCATAAACAGCCTTATAATTTGGCAGTAAAGAACAGCAACTAGGTGTTCAGTCGTCTCAGGTGCTCAGTCTGCAATACTAATGGTTATTACCGGGAGGATATATCTCCGATAACGTTACTCTATTACAAGAATTAAAGGTTTATCATGACCGACTTATAATGGAAGTTTATCAGACAAAGTTTCATCACCTGAAAGATTATGTTTTGAGGGCGAGCAGTAGTTATACTATCGGATATCGAACAAATGGTATTTTAGTTGTAAAGAAACCCTGTATTCATGTAAATGAAAGACGGTCACCAGGTCAATTAGGCAAAGTGATCCCGAGTAAAATACTGTTAATCAAGACAATAACTGTTGCGTATCTAACTTTACCTAGGGCATAAATCTGTTTAGTAAATGGCACAATCTAGCAAGTATTTGTAAAAGTAGTTATTCATGAGCAACACAGATAAAAGCTAAAATGTTCAGCTAACAAACGATCTCCCACTAATGAACACTCTCTATTAAACGGATACTGTGAAATAAAGCAAGAAAGATAATGTCCATTACATAGCACCACTTAATAAGGGAGAAGCACAGTTAAGTTGGCCATGTAGTAACTTTAACACATTATCTTTGAAGACAGTAAAAATGAAATAATTGTTCAGCTGTTACGTTAACTAATATGATTACTTCAAGTAAAGCATGTAAGTGTTTGTGTTATACAAAAGACAAGTGAAACATACGAACCATGAATCTGTTATGGTCTTATTGAGTTGTAGCTAGTTATAAGAACACAAATACTTTTGGAATGCTTACTACTTCATAAACACTAAACATATTGAATTTCTAGCTCAACATCAATTGCAGGTCCAGAAACTGTGTTGCCTACAAACTCAGTTTAGTACATTTACTTTTAACCGGGAATAGTAAATGGAAATATTTGGCACTGCTACAAACCTGCGAAGTACAGAACAGTTGTGTTGATCTTTAAACTGTAATAACCTACGAATTTTTCTGATAATCATAACTCCTTTGTATCACTTCAGTAATGAGAAATGCTTATGATTAGAATGAAAACTAAATAAAGTTATAAGCCATTTTTCTTCGCAATTATTCTTTTACGTACTTTCATTGAACATGAGATTAATTAAACACTTTAGAAAATTATAGCTTCACGAAAATAGATGACACTTCTGCAACAGTAATGATTTTTTAGTTTATTAGAAATTGCACACGCCGTATTATTCCACCATTAGCAATAGGAACTTGCAAGAAGCCACTGGGCTAAGACCAAACATATATGTTGCCCTTGTTCTGTATCTACATTTGCATCTACATCTTCAAAGCTACTCGGTAAATCATGCTTAAGAGCCTGCAGAGGGTTCATCGAGCCCCCTTCACAATCATTCTCTTTTATTCCATTCTCGAACTGCGTGCGGAAAAAGCGAACACCTATACGTTTCCGTGCGAGCTACGATTTCCCTTATCTTATTATGGTGATCTCTTCACCATATGTACGTCGGCGTCAACAAAATATTTTCGCATTCGGATGATAAAGTTGATGATTGATATTCCGTGAGAAGATACCACCACAATGAGAAACTCCTCTGTTTTAATGACGTCCACCCCAAATCACGAAACCAGTAACATAACTGAGACGACATTCCATAAGCATAAGATTTCGTTACCAGCTGCTTGTGAGTCGCGGTGTCAAAAGCCTTCTGGAAATATAGAAATACGGAATCAATTCGAAATCCCTTGTCGACAGCACTCAACACTTCGTGTGAGTAAAATGCTAGTTGTACAACGACGATGTTTTCTAAATCTGTGTTGACTATGTGTCAATAGGCCGTTCTCTTCGAAGTAATTAATAATATTCGGACACAATATGTGTACCAAAATCCAGCTGCATATCGACGTAATGACATGGACTTGTAATTTAGTGGATCAATCGCACTGCTTTTCTTGAATACTGGAGTGACTTGTGCAAGTTTCCTGTCTTTGGCTACTATTCTTTCGTCGAGCGAGCGGTAGCACACCATACTTAAGTATTGGGCTACCCGTGGTCTAGGGTAGCATCTTTGATGAGTTATCAAAACGTCCTCAGTCCCGACTGCGAAACACGCCACTGTTTAAATTTTGATTAATAATCAGGATTGGCAGCCGAAGATTTCCGGTACAAGAAGTCAACCTCATTCTGCCAACGGCCTTGTCAAAGAAGGCGGAGGAAAAGACAGACGTTCAGAGGATTCTCTTGCCCCTGGGGTGTGAAACTGCCCCTAATGGTGGAAGAATCGGCAGTGATCAACGGCATGAGGGTGCAGAAGGCAATGGAAACCACCACATTACAGACACATAACGTGTATCCCCAGGACGTGTGGCCTGTAATTGAAGAAAGTCATGATGATCTCTCCATTGGCAAAAGATTCCGGAATAGTCCGATATTCGGATCTCCGGAAAGAAACTACCAAGGGCAAGCTGACCATGAGAAAAAGATTGAATGACAAACGAAAGGATGACGTTCTGCGTTGTAGGGAAGCTAGAAAATCTGAAAAAGGAAATGCAAAGGCTCGATCTAGATACGTTAAGAATCAGTGAAGTGAGATGGAAAGAAGATATGGACTTCTGGTCAGATGAGTATAGGGTAATATCAACAGCAGCAGAAAATGGTACAACGGTAGTAGGATTCGTTATGAATAGGAATCTAAGGGAGAGTGATATTGTAAACAGTTCAGTGATAGTGTTGTTCTCATCAGGATCGACAACAAACCAACACCGACAACGATAGTTCTGGCGCACGTCCCGACGTCGCAAACTGAAGATGAAGAGAGGGAGAGAAAGTATATGAGGATATTAAAAGGGTAGTACAGTGCATGAAAGAATATGAAAATCTAATAGTCATGGGGAACTGGAATGCAACTGTAGTAGAAAGAGTAGAAAAAGATATTACAGGAGAATATGGGCTTGGGATAACGAATGAGAGAGGAGAGAGACTAATTGAGTTCTGTAATAAGTTTCAACTACTAATAGCGAGTACGCTGTTCAAGAATCACCAGAGGAAGCGAGCTAACATTTCAAAGATATTCGGGCTCACATGCGGTTTCTCTTCGTCGAAATGTCTTGGCACAAACTCGTCTAGGTGTTGAACCGCACGTATCGCATTACACGCCCTAAATTAGACACTTGTGACCCTTTGGTTAAATTTTCTGGCTAATGGAAAGTTCGCGAAATACAAAGTTAATGTAACATATAATAACAGTAATAATAATATCGCGAACTAAATTAACAACCCATAAATGATATAGGCCACGCAGTTGCGATTTGGTTGGAATAATGTTTATTCAGAAAGCAAACTAATAGCGAAAGTGGTCGTATTGAGAATTACTATTACATTCGAGCGCATATCCAGTTGACACAGTTCGACCATTCACAATCTCATCGCGAAATACAAGTGATCTACGCAGAAAGTTAAGAGTTCCCACCAGCTGCGCGACTGCTCACCGCTCAGAGAGTAAGTCTCACAATAACGTTACAGCCTCTCCCAAGATTATTATGAAGTATCTAACACCACCTTTTCTTTATATGCATCCGTGTACTTATCGTACGATTCAGTGCTCCCTAAGGCCTTTTATGTGTATCTTTATAGGTATCATTCAGTTAAATTTGCCAAAAAACTTATTATTCTTTGTAAGCACATATAGAATATTCTGGAAGGACGTACATTATCATGACTGTCAATAGATTGTTGTCATTAACAAAATTATTTTGTATGTGTGCCAAATTATATATCAAATCGAGAAATTGAAGTAATAAATGTTTAGCAACAAATATTAAGAGAATGTGGAAATGTTGGCAAAAATAACTAACGCCTCTAATTACCATAATTGCAATTGGCACATTAGTTAACACAAAAAGTCATTCCGATTCAAATGAAAATAACAATTATTATCCAGTGATGCAAATTCATTCGTTATTCATTGCTATGTAATTCATTGTAATTTATGGTGCTTGTAAATACGCAGATAATTACCTCTTGTTAGTTACGTTACCTAAATTTACAAAACTCTGGCATATAAGATAGCAAGTGTGTATTTAATTTATGTAATCTGGCGAAGCGCGATGCGTATACTTCGAACTAATGTTAGCAACGAAATTCGTACAATCACTAATTACGAAATTAAAGTAAAATCAAAATAATTGTTGAAATCAGATTGTACATTAATTTTCACACAAAAGATCGAAGATGATAATAAAAAATAATATGTTATTCTAAATTATATGTTATAACCTGTACAAATGTTAACAGAAGTTAGATTATATGAAATTATTTTTAATTGTAAGTTACGTTTCGTAATAAATTAACTATGTAGCAACTGTCAAAAATTGTATTTACAACTACACAGCGGTGCTGCAAGGAGGTCAGTCAGTGTTTTTGTTTACCTCAGGAGTCTGTGCAGTTCGGTTGTCAACAAATGTCAATAAATAATTCTGCGAAGCTTGAAACTTTCGTGATGTTCTCATCAATCATCAATGAACCTCAGGCCAAGTTAACTTAAATGAAGTTAAGTAACGTTCGAAAATATAAGATCGTTACACAGCGATACCACACAACACGAAATTTTCTAAGTCGTTTCATATCCTAGCTGCCCAACAACCGACTGTTGGCTTTCGCGTCTGCAACCGAACTGTACCGTTTGGTGTCTCCAGACGAACTGTAATTTTGGTGTCCAGACCGGAACTGTCCGCTGTCCCCATCTGCGCCAGCAATCCCTCTGCCCGTCCCCGGCCGCGTTTCCCGCGTGCCGAACATCGTCGCTCAACTGACTAGTGCAGTTCCCTTCCCTGAATCCGTCCATCTGATTGGCTACAGCTTATTCTACATTATTTTACATTTTAACATATTTAAATAATCAAGGCTTGACCACTTTCACGTTCTAAATACAGCAAAGTAACAATAATATCCATTACATAACAAACGGTAAATTCTTTTACATAAAACCAATACAATTTCCTTCTTAGCCATGCACCAATGTGTTTTCTGATAAATAAAGAACAAAAGTAACTATTATGCACTAAACTTTACAAAAAATATTCTATTACCTAATGATTCAATAAGGTGTCATGCTGTCATCGTTCAATGTGTTTTGTGTGGAGGAAACGCTCTGATAATTTAAATTCACTATATCTTTTAAACAAACGAAGTTACACAGTTGATATTTGCAACATTTGTCATTTTAATGGTGCGCTTCTATATGAAATGTCAATCGTTAAGTTCGACCAAAACGTTCAGACTTTAGCATTCAGGTTTTGTTACAAAACTTGTTAATTTCACTTTAACAGTAAATCCTAAACTTTTATAGATATGATCAATATTCAAGTTTTATTGGGATCACCATGAAATTGATGAAGAGTGGTACATTAACATTACTGTGGCTTCATTCCCTAAATTACTAGAGAATTAAATAATTTTTATAAATACTTCCCTTCATGGCCGATCGTAGGTCCGCCATATTTAATTCTGCTACGCCTTCTTGGTCACAAACAGCTTCTATGGGGTTACCTTATGGCGTAGGTTCTTATCTGTCTCACTCGCACAGTACAGCGCTTAAGCCTCATTCAGCACATTAGACGTCTGTGAATTTCCCCATGTCGTGGCGAGTCTGTGCTCTTTGTGGCACACGGTCCCGGACGACATTTTTCGTTTCACAATTTCTGAGTGCTGACTCTTTCAGCCATACATTTAAATGAGGGGGAAATGTTCGTTAACTCACAAGGAGGAGGTGTTCTTGGAAAAGGCCCAGCGATACGGATTACATATTGGTCAGACAGAGATTCCGAAATCAGGTACTGGATAGGCATTTCCGGGAGTAGATATAGACTCAGATCACAATGTATTACTGATGAAGAGTAGGCTGAACTTCTAGACATCAGTCAGGAAGAACCAGTTCGCAAATAAATAGTTTACGGAAGTACTAAGGAATGACACGATATGCTTGATGTTCTCTAAGGCTATAAATAGCTGAGTAAGAACTACATTTGAAGAGGAATGGAAGTCTCTAAAAAGAGTATGAACAGAAGTTGGAAAGAGAAACAAAGATACAAAAAACATAACAGCGAAGAAACCAAGGGTAACAGAAGAAATATTTCAGTTGATCAATGAAAGAACGAAACGATGTACAAAAATGTTCAGGGAAATTCAGGAATGCAGAAATATAAGTCGCTGAGAAATAAAATAAATACAAACTTCAGGGAAGCTAAGACGAAATGGCTGCATGAAAAATGTGAAGAAACTGAGAAAGAAATGATTACTGGAAGGACTGACTCAGCATATATGAAAGTCGAAACAACGTTCGGTGAAATTAAAAGCAAGGCTGATAACATTAAGAGAGAAACGGGAATTATACTGTTAAACACAGAGGAGAGAGCCGATAGGTGGAAAAAGTACGTTGAAGGCCTCAATGACGGGAAGATTTACCTGATGTGACAGAAGAAGAAACAGGAGTCGATTTAGAAGAGGTAGGGGATCCAATATTAGAATCAAAATTTAAGAGAGCTTTGGAGGACTTAGGATCAATTAAGGCAGAAGATATAGATAACATTCCATCAGAATGTCTAAAATCATTGGGGAAAGTGGAGACAAAGCGAACTATTCACGTTGGTGAGTAGAATGTACTGGTATTGGGCTAGCGACAAACCATCTGATTTTTGGAAAAATGTCAGCCACACAATTCTGAAGACTGCAAGAACTGACGTGTGCGAGAATTATCGCACATCAGCTTAACAGCTCATGCATCCAAGTTGCTGACAAGAATACTATACAGAAGAATGGGAAACAGAATTGAGAATGTGTTAGATGACGATCAGTTTGGCTGTAGGAAAGGTAAAGGCACCAGAGGGGCAGTTCTAACGTTGCAGTTAATATGGAGGCAAGGCTAAAGAAAAATCAAGACACTTTCATAGGATTTGTCGACCTGGAAAAAGAGTCAGAAAATGTAAAATGGTGCAAGGTTTTCGAAATTCTGGAAAAGATAGGGGTAAGCTACAGGGAGAGATGGGTAATGCACAACATGTACAAGAGCCAAGAAGGACTAATAAGAATGGACGATCAAGAACGAAGTGCTCGGATTAAAAAAGAGTGTAAGACAGGGATGTAGTCTTTCATCCATACTGTTCAATCTGTACATCGAGGAAGCAATGACGGAAATAAAAGAAAGGTTCAGCAGTGGAATTAAAATTAAAGGTGAAAGGATATCAATGAATGACACGATTAGCTGATAACATTGCTATCCTCAGTGAAAGTTATTATGAATTACATGATCATCTAAATGGTATGAACAGTCTAACGACAACAGAATATGGATTGAGAGTGAATCGGAGAAATACGAAAGTAATGAGAAGTAGCAGAAATCAGAACAGCGAGAAACTTAACACCAGGACTGATGGTCAAGTAGTAGATGAAGTTAGGGAATTCTGCTACCTAGGCAGCAAAATAACCAATGACAGGCAGAGCAAAGAGGACATCAAAATGCAGACTACCACTAGCAAAAAGGGCATTTCTGGCCGAGAGAAGTCTACTAGTATCAAACATAGGCCTTAATTTGAGGAAGAAATTTCTGAAAATGTATGTTTCGAGCACAGCATTGTATGGTAGTGAAACGTGAACTATGGGAAAACCAGAACAGAAGAGACTCGAAGCATTTCAGGTGTGGTGCTGCAGAAGAATGTTGAAAGTTAGGTGGACTGGTAAGGTAATGAATGAGGAGGTTCTGCGAAGAATCGGGGAGGAAAGGAGTACGTGGAAAACGCTGACAAGGAGAAGGGACAGATGATAGGACGTCAGTTAAGACATCGGGGAACGACTGCCAAGGCACCAGAGAGAGCTGTAGAGGGCAAAAACTGTAAAGAAAGACAGAGATTGGAATACATCCTGAGCCGTGCTCTCTCCCAACTATGCGTTCTCGTGAACTTCGCTGTCTATCTGTGTTTGGTTTCCCGCTCTTGTCGCGGTTAGGTCGTGATTCCTCTTCCTTCTACGTGTGGCAGCAGTGATGTGTATAGATACCATCTTTGGTTTGGTGCATATAGTTTCCGGCAACGGGGTCTGGAGTCAGTCGGTCGGTTGTTGCGGACGAGGAAAGTTCTCCTCTTGGTGCAGTCGGCTGAGGCCGCTGGCAGTCCCTGCGCAGCGTCGGAGCGTGTGTGGAGCTGTCCGATCGCTGCGAGCTTCCTCGACTGAGGACGTCAAAGTTGGGTAGTGGTTTCAACTACCCAAGCCACGTCTATTCATGTTGTGGTGGCTCGCTTCGGTGAGTTGCTGTTGGGGAGGTTTTCCGGAGAGCATCACCGAGTGGTTCTACTGCTGAGATTTAGCAGCCATGTGGTACAATTAACTGTTTTGGTCGACTACGATTTGAGTGCACCAGTGGAATTTTCTGTCTTGTGGCCGTTAGTGTTCTGGTTACCTGGCCTGGGCACTGACGTAAATTCAGGCAGCGTTCGTTTGAGCGAGTTAACTATTACCGTGTTTCAAATTCAAGTGTACCAGCGGAATTTTCTGCCTAGTGGCCATTAGTGTGCCGGTTACCTTCCCTGGCCACTAACGTAATGCCAGGCAGTGTCGTTTCCTCACCTGCTGTCGCTGTCCAACATGGTGCCCCCTGCCGCCGTTGGATAAGCAGCTGCAGCAGCAAGTCGTATACTCCTAGCTCACTCATTTGCTACATAGTTTAATTCTTAATTTCTTTGCGTGTTTTTGGTACTTGCATTGTTTAATTCATAAATTTCGAGCGTATTATAGTATTTGAGAGTTGTAGCATCGCGTTTTAGTACCTGAATAGTGTAAATTCGCGTAGTCGTTTGTCTACTGTTTTGTTTTGAACGGCCAGTGTCGGTTGGTCGCAGTCAGTGTGCCCCCTGCCGCCGTTGGATAAGCAGCTGCAGCAGCAAGTCGTATACTCCTAGCTCACTCATTTGTTACATAGTTTAATTCTTAATTTCTTTGCGTGTTTTTGGTTCTTGCATTGTTTAATTCATAAATTTCGGGCGTATTATAGTATTTGAGAGTGTAGCATCGTGTTTTAGTACCTGAATAGTGTAATTTCGCTTAGTCTCCTTCCGCCGCCGAGCAGTGTCAGCAGTGCGCAAGTAGCAGCATTACTGCATTTACTAGGCAATCTTGTATTTTAATAACCGTTTAAATTTTGTCGATTTGTTTGCGCTCTCTGTAGATTAGTTCAGACGTTCTTAGCAAAACAGTTTTTAGCATGGATAGGGACTGCAACTGCTGTGTTCGGATGCAGGCTGAGTTGGCATCCCTTCGCTCCCAGCTTCAGGCAGTGTTGGCTTCGGTCACACAGCTTGAGGCTGTTGCCAATGGGCATCACTGTGGGGGTCGGGATGGGGGTTTGTCGGGGACGGCCAGCTCGTCCCACGCATCCCCTGATCGGACTACAACTGTGGTTGCCCGGGATACTGCCCGCATTGAGGCTGCTCCCTCACCTGTGGTAGAGTGGGAGGTCGTTTCAAGGTGTGGCAGGGGGCGAAAGACATTCCGGAGGGCTGAACGGAAAGCCTCTCCAGTTTGTCTGACGAACCGGTTTCAGGCTCTGTCTCAGGCTGATACTGATCTTCGGCCTGACATGGCTGCTTGTCCTGTTCCAGAGGTTGCCCCTCAGTCTGCGAGATCCGGGCAGTCGCAGAGGGTGGGCTTACTGGTAGTTGGGAGCTCCAACGTCAGGCGCGTAATGGGGCCCCTTAGGGAAATGGCAGCAAGAGAGGGGAAGAAAACCAATGTGCACTCCGTGTGCATACCGGGGGGAGTCATTCCAGATGTGGAAAGGGTCCTTCCGGATGCCATGAAGGGTACAGGGTGCACCCATCTGCAGGTGGTCGCTCATGTCGGCACCAATGATGTGTGTCGCTATGGATCGGAGGAAATCCTCTCTGGCTTCCGGCGGCTATCTGATTTGGTGAAGACTGCCAGTCTCGCTAGCGGGATGAAAGCAGAGCTCACCATCTGCAGCATCGTCGACAGGACTGACTGCGGACCTTTGGTACAGAGCCGAGCGGAGGGTCTGAATCAGAGGCTGAGACGGTTCTGCGACCGTGTGGGCTGCAGATTCCTCGACTTGCGCCATAGGGTGGTGGGGTTTCGGGTTCCGCTGGATAGGTCAGGAGTCCACTACACGCAACAAGCGGCTACACGGGTAGCAGGGGTTGTGTGGCGTGGGCTGGGCGGTTTTTTAGGTTAGATGGCCTTGGGCAAGTACAGAAAGGGCAACAGCCTCAACGGGTGCGGGGCAAAGACAGGACATGCGGGGACCAAACAGCAATCGGTATTGTAATTGTCAACTGTCGAAGCTGCGTTGGTAAAGTACCGGAACTTCAAGCGCTGATAGAAAGCACCGAAGCTGAAATAGTTATAGGTACAGAAAGCTGGCTTAAGCCAGAGATAAATTCTGCCGAAATTTTTACAAAGGTACAGACGGTGTTTAGAAAGGATAGATTGCATGCAACCGGTGGTGGAGTGTTCATCGCTGTTAGTAGTAGTTTATCCTGTAGTGAAGTAGAAGTGGATAGTTCCTGTGAATTATTATGGGTGGAGGTTACACTAAACAACCGAACTAGGTTAATAATTGGCTCCTTTTACCGACCTCCCGACTCAGCAGCATTAGTGGCAGAACAACTGAGAGAAAATTTGGAATACATTTCACATAAATTTTCTCAGCATGTTATAGTCTTAGGTGGAGATTTCAATTTACCAGATATAGACTGGGACACTCAGATGTTTAGGACGGGTGGTAGGGACAGAGCATCGAGTGACATTATACTGAGTGCACTATCCGAAAATTACCTCGAGCAATTAAACAGAGAACCGACTCGTGGAGATAACATATTGGACCTACTGATAACAAACAGACCCGAACTTTTCGAATCTGTATGTACAGAACAGGGAATCAGTGATCATAAGGCCGTTGCAGCATCCCTGAATATGGAAGTTAATAGGAATATAAAAAAAGGGAGGAAGGTTTATCTGTTTTGCAAGAGTAATAGAAGGCAGATTTCAGACTACCTAACAGATCAAAACGAAAATTTCTGTTCCGACACTGACAATGTTGAGTGTTTATGGAAAAAGTTCAAGGCAATCGTAAAATGCGTTTTAGACAGGTACGTGCCGAGTAAAACTGTGAGGGACGGGAAAAACCCACCGTGGTACAACAACAAAGTTAGGAAACTACTGCGAAAGCAAAGAGAGCTCCACTCCAAGTTTAAACGCAGCCAAAACCTCTCAGACAAACAGAAGCTAAACGATGTCAAAGTTAGCGTAAGGAGGGCTATGCGTGAAGCGTTCATTGAATTCGAAAGTAAAATTCTATGTACCGACTTGACAGAAAATCCTAGGAAGTTCTGGTCTTACGTTAAATCAGTAAGTGGCTCGAAACAGCATATCCAGACACTACGGGATGATGATGGCATTGAAACAGAGGATGACACGCGTAAAGCTGAAATACTAAACACCTTTTTCCAAAGCTGTTTCACAGAGGAAGACCGCACTGCAGTTCCTTCTCTAAATCCTCGCACAAACGAAAAAATGGCTGACATCGAAATAAGTGTCCAAGGAATAGAAAAGCAACTGGAATCACTCAATAGAGGAAAGTCCACTGGACCTGACGGGATACCAATTCGATTCTACACAGAGTACGCGAAAGAACTTGCCCCCCTTCTAACAGCCGTGTACCGCAAGTCTCTAGAGGAACGGAGGGTTCCAAATGATTGGAAAAGAGCACAGATAGTCCCAGTCTTCAAGAAGGGTCGTCGAGCAGATGCGCAAAACTATAGACCTATATCTCTTACGTCGATCTCTTGTAGAATTTTAGAACATGTTTTTTGCTCGCGTATCATGTCATTTCTGGAAACCCAGAATCTACTATGTAGGAATCAACATGGATTCCGGAAACAGCGATCGTGTGAGACCCAACTCGCCTTATTTGTTCATGAGACCCAGAAAATATTAGATACAGGCTCCCAGGTAGATGCTATTTTTCTTGACTTCCGGAAGGCGTTCGATACAGTTCCGCACTGTCGCCTGATAAGCAAAGTAAGAGCCTACGGAATATCAGACCAGCTGTGTGGCTGGATTGAGGAGTTTTTGGCAAACAGAACACAGCATGTTGTTATCAATGGAGAGACGTCTACAGACGTTAAAGTAACCTCTGGCGTGCCACAGGGGAGTGTTATGGGACCATTGCTTTTCACAATATATATAAATGACTTAGTAGATAGTGTCGGAAGTTCCATGCGGCTTTTCGCGGATGATGCTGTAGTATACAGAGAAGTTGCTGCATTAGAAAATTGTAGCGAAATACAGGAAGATCTGCAGCGGATAGGCACTTGGTGCAGGGAGTGGCAACTGACCCTTAACATAGACAAATGTAATGTATTGCGAATACATAGAAAGAAGGATCCTTTATTGTATGATTATATGATAGCGGAACAAACACTGGTAGCAGTTACTTCTGTAAAATATCTGGGAGTATGCGTACGGAACGATTTGAAGTGGAATGATCATATAAAACTAATTGTTGGTAAGGCGGGTACCAGGTTGAGATTCATTGGGAGAGTGCTTAGAAAATGTAGTCCATCAACAAAGGAAGTGGCTTACAAAACACTCGTTCGACCTATACTTGAGTATTGCTCATCAGTGTGGGATCCGTACCAGGTCGGGTTGACGGAGGAGATAGAGAAGATCCAAAGAAGAGCGGCGCGTTTCGTCACCGGGTTATTTGGTAACCGTGATAGCGTTACGGAGATGTTTAATAAACTGAAGTGGCAGACTCTGCAAGAGAGGCGCTCTGCATCGCGGTGTAGCTTGCTCGCCAGGTTTCGAGAGGGTGCGTTTCTGGATGAGGTATCGAATATATTGCTTCCCCCTACTTATACTTCCCGAGGAGATCACGAATGTAAAATTAGAGAGATTAGAGCGCGCACGGAGGCTTTCAGACAGTCGTTCTTCCCGCGAACCATACGCGACTGGAACAGGAAAGGGAGGTAATGACAGTGGCACGTAAAGTGCCCTCCGCCACACACCGTTGGGTGGCTTGCGGAGTATCAATGTAGATGTAGATGTAGATGGTGTGTAATTCTGACAGCTAATACATACTCCATTTCTGATTATCACGTTTGTAACATAGCCGGTTGGGGTTCTCATGAACTGATTGATGTGAAGCAACTTCTTGTGTCCGTCGGTCTGTGGCTGCCCCCTGGTTGGGTTCCGACGGATCAAGTATAGTTGGGCCCACCACCTGTCTCACCTAAGTGAACGAGGGCAGTCCGATCTCCCTGGAGGCCTTCTGAGTGCCACCGATGTTTAATTATCGGTTGTCAGGTATTTTAAATTTTAGGCTTGTGGTTGTTTGTTTCTTAAAATTTTGCAAAATTAATTTTTAAATTTATCTTTCAGGCTTAAACACTACTGCCTCCTGCCTTTAAAGATTGTGCTAATATATTTTGAAGTTTGATTGTGGCCCTCAGCCATTGGTATTGCACCTTGCATATGTTGTTTCTTTAAATTATTTTATTGCTATCTTAATTGGATTTTTATCTAGTTGATTTTTAACATTTCTTGTTGTTATACATGCTGGCCTTCTGCCTTTAAAGGTCTATGGTAATATATTCTGAAATTCTGAAATTTAATTGTGGCCCTCAGTCATTTGTGTGGCACCTTGTATATGTTGCCTTTTGGGTTTAAAATTATTTTATTGTTATCTTAATTGAATTTTTGAATTTTTAAAGATGTCTTGTTGGCCTTCTGCCTGTAAAGACCTGTTGTAATATATTCTAAAATTCTGGGAAATTAATTTTGGCCCTCAGCCATTTGTATTGGACTTTGCGTATGTTGTTTTTTGAATTATTTTATTGCTATCTTAATTGGATTTTTATCTTGTTAAGATTTCTTGTTGGAGGACTTCAGCCGTGAAAGTGCTGCTAAATTACAATAAATGACAATTAGAAGCAGACACTGACTTCAACCCTTGGCCCTTTCCACAATCCTATTACCTTGTTCTGCCCAGCGGGTTTAGCGGGCGTTTCACATCCAGCAACTAATTGAGGATGACGGTTGCAAGTGCTACTCAGAGGCGAAGAGGTTAGCACAGGAGAGGAATCGTGACGGGCTGCAGAAGACTGATAACTAAAAAAAAAAAAGTCAGAAATGGTAAAGGCTTCAGCATAGTCGACAGTACCGAATGCGGACCTCTGTTACAGGGTCAAGTGAGGGTACGACTCAGGGGGCCAGACTGTTCTGCGACAGGGTAGGCTGCAGTTTACTCTGAATTGCTATACAAGCTGAACCGGAAAACTCGCTTTTACTAAGTGATTTACACCGATCAGCCAAAACCTTATGACCACTGCTCACTGAGATGTTGGATGCCGCTTAGTGGCGTTGCGGGCATGTGACGTGACACAGGCAGGAAAGTATGTAAGGGGAGCAGACAAGGACGGAGCATCAACTAGCAAAGGGGAGGTAAATATTACGGAGGGCCTCTGAGCGAGTATGTCTAGAACACCCAAACTGGTCGAATGTTCAAGTCCTACTGTCGTGAGCATCTATGGAATGAGGCATAAAGACTGTGAAACTAGCATTACGCGTTAAATGGCTGAACGTTCATAGAACTTGTGGTTGAGAAGCTTTCCTGCTCAGGAAAGTAGGATAGATGGTGATTTGTGGCATCTCTGCCGAAAGAGCACAATGATGGTGCGCTCATATGTATCGGAGCATGCCGTTAATAGTTGTTGTCGACTACAGTCCAAAGACTGGTTTGATGCAGCTCTCCAAGATACTCTGTGCTGTGCAAGTCTCTTCATCGCCGAGTAACTACTGCAACGCACATTCTTCTGAATAGTCCATCGTTGAATATGGAGCTCCGCAGCAGACTACCCCTACGTGTGTACATGTACACCCAACGACATTGTCAGTTCCGACCATTGCGACCTTCGGAAGTCGACCGTAGGTCCTGTGTGAAACACATTTTTGCTACACTAGATCGCTAGTCGTCTCTAGAAACTTCGTCATTGAGGCGAACGACGGCTTTAAACGTGCAGCGCGCCACGGACGCAGGCTTGTGCGTACAGTATGGGAGACATTCTTCCGTGCTTACATTGGACCTGCGGTAGTAATCAAGAACACGCTGAGAGTTGCGAACCATCTGTGCCCGTTCATGCTTGATGTCTTGATCGTCATCGTTATTTTTCAGCAGCACAATTGTCCGCTTCTCGGAGCCAGAACAGTGCTACACTGGTCTGAGGAGCATTGTAGTGACTCAGGTTGATGTCTCGGCGAATAAATTCGCCTGATGTAAATCCTAAGGAACACATATCGGTCGCTGTGGGGCACCATTACCGCATACACAAATCGGCGTCCCGTTATTTACGCGAATTACTTGACCAGTGCGTAGACATCTAATGCCACACACCTCCACAAACCCACCAACAAACTCTTTGATACGCACAGTGAGTGATGTATTTCGTTCCAAAGACGGACAAACAAGCTACTAAGCAGGTGGTGATAATGTTTTGGCTCATCAGCGCAAGTTGCTTCACTACTCCGAGGACATCTGCTTCTGAGTTATGTTGACGGCTGTTCTTGATTCCAATTCTGGATATCTACATTCTCTTCTTTGGTAAAGAAATTTCGGAGGGCATGTGTTTAGTGACTCTGCTTCAGCAGTATTGTTATCGATAGAATTTCCATTGAAATCGCGCATAGATGGCATTGTGTCTTGCCGCTAGCATATTTTGCATACGACAAGAATCTGGACTTTTTGCCAGGTTTTGAGAGAAAGTTTCGTTGTGCAGATTATTATAAGCATCTCGCATTGGAGTCCACGTTAAATTTAGAGTTTCTGTAAAAGATCTACAATCTTTGCGATTTTGGATTCGTTTAAATTCGGCATGCTTTTTCGTTATTTCTGCAATAGCATTTTACCTGTTTCGTATACCATGGGGAATCAGCTCCGTAGCGTGTTAGTTTACTTGATATAAATCTCTCAGCTGCTGTCGATACTATTTTCTTGAATTCGAGCCACATCTGGTGTACACTGACGATGTTAAATTGGAAGGAGTGGAGATTAACTCCCAGAACGGCATCAAATGAATGTTTATCTGCCTTTTTGAATAGGTGTGTTTCTCGTTTACTTTTGGTGGATTCAGAAGCTACGGTATTCACTCTCGACAACCGTATGTTCACTAATCCCTGTATCCCTTTTAATTATTATTTCAGAATTGTTTGTTGCTAAGAGGTCAGGCGTGATTTCACAACCGTTTACTATTTGACTGGGCTCGTGAGCTAATTACTCAAAACAGTTCTCAGAGAAGGCGTATAGCACAATCTGGAATGATGTTTTATGCATACCTCGGGATTTAAACATGTATTTTCATCAATATATCGAGGGTAAATCGAAGTCACCACCAAATGTAATTCGCAAATATTTAGGCTGAATTTACGTCCGGCTTTAGCCAGCATTCAGTGCCTATAACGATTTGAGCATCAGTGCTTTTTATTAGCGCTTGTAGCTCTGGTACTTTCCCAACACAGCTACATCTATTTACAGCTGTTACACTACGTTTCTTAGATCTACGTTCTTCCTGTGTTTGACCTGCATCCTTTGAGACTGAAGCCCGTCTTGTGTTCCCCAGAGGCCACATGCTCTAAAAAATTGAAATATTGCCCCCGTGTTGCCGCCTCCTGCTAGTAGTGGTCTGCCGACCTATTTAGCGGACCCTGAAAGCCACCACCCTGTGGAGCAATCAATCCGCGGTCCACACCGTCGTAGAACCGTCTAAGCCTCTGATTCAGACCCGCCACTCGGGTCTGTACCAGAGGTCCGCAATCCGTCCAGTCGACTATGCTGCAAATGGTGTGCTCTCCTTTCATCTCGCAAGAAACACTGGCAGCCTTTGCTACTTCTGATAGCCGCTCGAAACCAGAGAGGATCGCTTCTGCTACAATGCGACGCACATCATTGGTACCGAAATGTACCACCACCTGCAGTTGGCTGCATCGTGTGCTCTTCATGGCATCCGGAAGAACCCCGTTTCATGTCTGGAATGACGTCAGCCGATATGCACACTGAGTGTGCGCTGGCTTTCTTCCCCTTCTTGAGAGCCATGTCCCTAAGAGGCCCCATTACTCGCCTAACATTGCAGCTCCCAACTACAAATACTCTCACCCTCTGTGACTGCCTAGATCTTCCACGCTGAGAGGATTCCTCTGAAGCAGGACAAGCGAGTACGTCTGGCTAAGTGACATTGTCAGCCGCAGGTAGCACCTGGAACCTGTTTGTCAGACTTACCAGGAAGGCTCCCTGGGAAGTCTTTCGCAGCCTGCCAGATCCTGAGGCGACATCCCACATGACCACAGGTGACCACAGGCTGGCCACCGGAGCAGACCGATTGGCGGATTCGTGGGTCGTGCTGGACGCCTGCTGGATCTGCTTGGCTGGTCCACAACAGTGATGCCCATCCACTGCAGGCTCAGGCTGAATAACCGAAACCAACAGAGCCCGAAGCATGAGAAAAACATCATTCAATCATACACTGGAACCCCATGACCTCTGTAAAAATAGCCACTGTTGTTTCCCATCGTCTTCAGCCATTCATGGTCCCAGCAGAGCAGCCCTATGTCGGTTTACGAAACCAGTTAATCACCGAGGCTCTTGCCACTGCATCTCATGAAAAGGCTGCTGCCGCTCATAAGGAACATTTTAGCCTCAAATACCCCTCCGTTGTGGGACCTGTATCTTACAGACGTGCATATCATCCCACCTCACTTTTCTGCATAGAGCTCAGAGAAACGTAGTTTTAACTGGACTCTCATTCCGAAAATAAAGCATTAAGGACGTTTGGTCGCGAAGTAGAGCCGTACATATCTGGAACGTTATTTCTATTGTGAACTGCAATTTCCTTAACCTTTAACATAAAGGGAGTGGAAGGGCTTGACCCATATAGTGACCATTTCATTTCAGCATATTTATTTGCATCATAGATAAATCATAAAGAGAATTACAATCATAAATCAGGTAATAATTTTTTAAGAAACGCCATTCAGGCAAACTTTACAAACTGTATGTTATATAAAACCACAAATGAATTAATCTCTTTATAAACATTTAAAAACCCGCCACTCATGCCAATTTTACAAACTGCTTGTTATATGTAACCACAAGCGAATTAATCTCTTTGCAAACATTTAAAAAAGCGCCACTCGGGCCAAGTAAATCATTTAAAATAAACTTCACATCAAATAACCAGGAAATTAATTATTATTTCCACATATATTGAAAATATTACCAAACAACATTACAAGGTTATAGACAGTTTCATCAATAAAAACCCAGTTATTTCTCCACGAAACTGACATACTCCACTAAGGCTGAATCACACAACAATTTTTAGAAAACGGTTTCAATTAAGACACGTTCTTCTAGAAATCCCTCAAAATTCTTAAGACAAATATTTAAAACATTTAACCTGGGCAACCTTGCAGAGCCACCACAAGTTTTAGAAAACTGCAGCTTGTACAGTAACTTACGCCCGAGATTGTGAGGCCGCGACTTGGCCACGAACGGTGGAGGCGACTGAGTACTTATCTTAGAAATAAGATGTGGACTCCGTTTGTACTTCCACCCATTTCAGAACACCGAAATCGGAACAAAACAGCACACGCGAGCTCAGGCGAAGTCCGCCGCCCGAACGCCCGCTAGTAATTGAAAAGGGGAGGCTCTGCACTTCGGTGGCCCACTGCTTCCGATCTCTGAGACATAAATCAGAAGCGACAACAGGGAACCAAATAACCCTTCCTTCACCTTAATACTCAAACCTATACAGAAAACTACTTGGGATAAAATTGACAATAATACAACTAATTTCATTCCTTTAAGCAGAACCACATACACTAATGATGCAAACGGAACTGGCTCATTAAAAACCAAGCATCACATGGAGCACCTTATGTGGGCCTGTAAGGCACCACACTGCAATCTTTAGACACGGCATATAGATCGTTCGGTAAGGCTGTGTACGTATCAATGTTTTAGACACTTGCCACCTGAAGTAAGAACAATACTATTAAGGAGCGAAGCACACACTTAATAAGAGGCGTGAGATATCACATCACATTCGTTGCAATGCTTTATTACCTCAAGAGCAATCATCATTATATTTCACTAATCGTTGTTAGGACTTTAATTGCATAACTTGATGCCAGCTGCTGGATCGGTGTGGCGAAGACGCCAGACGTTGCTTAGTCCGATAGTAGGCTAACAGCGTGTTCCTTCACGGAAGCGAGCACATGCATAGCTTCACGAGGTTGCCAAGAAGCCACAGAGCCGGCCCGCTGTTACTGACCCCAGTACGATCGAGCGCTAACTGCCGCCCGTACTAAGGCATACCGTGCTCGCTGCCGTCTCTCCAACGTCTCGCTAATACGCGCACTTCCGCGTGCGGTGCCCATCGTTGTTCTTTTCCACTCCGTATTGCCCGCTATATCCTGAGCCGGCCCAGCCTCCAAAGACAAACTTCTGCCAGAGGGAATCGATAGTGCCTAAACAAACATTTCCCTGGCGCCAGTCGCGCCATGGCTCATATGCGTCTGGCGTTGTTATATTCTTTGGCCTCTAAAAACTGGCATGTCTTTCGGAAAGGGAGACATTATTAATGTTATGTACGTAGACCGAACTGGTGAGTGAGAATTTGTGCCGAGGCCAGGAATCAAACCCGGGTCTGCTGCTTACTAGGCATGTGTGTTAGCCACTTGAGACTGGATCCCCATTTACATTCGATGCTGAAGTGCTGTTCCAGAACATGGAGAACTTTGGAAATTCTGTTCGTCTGTAAGGGGAAATTGAAAGTAGACTGGGGCGACAGTGAGAATTTGGATCGAGGAGGGAGGCGTATATGAACTGCTGTGCCAGGGTGGCTTAGTGGCTAACACACCTGCTTAGTAAGGAAAGGATATGCTTTCGATTCCCGGCCTTCGTACAAATTTCCACTCGCCGCTTCAGTCTACATACATAAATCCATATATGTACGAAGATCACTCCAAAAGAAATGCACATTATTTTTTTAAATCCTTTATTCTACATGTTTGAAAGTTTTGCAGTGTGTAGATACATCCTTTAGGAACAATATTTTCATTTCTCCACATAATTTCCGTCCCTTTCAACTGCCTTACGCCATCTTGGAATCAGCGCTTGTATACCCGCACGATAAAATTCTGGACCAACCTGTTGGAGCCACGGTTTGGCAGCGTGCACAAGGGAGTCATCATCTTCAAACCTTGTTCCACGAAGAGAGTCTTTCAGTTCCCCAAAGAGATGATAGTCACATGGAGCCAGGTCAGGACTGTAAGGCAGGTGTTTCAGTGTCGTCCATCCGAGTTTTGTGATCGCTTCCATGGTTTTTTGACTGACATGCGCATTGTCTTGCAACAGCAAAACAACCTGCTTTTGCCGATGTGATCAAACACGACTCAGTCGAGCTTGAAGTTTCTTCAGTGTCGTCACATATGCATCAGAATTTATGGTGGTTCGTCTTGGCATGATGTCCACGAGCAAGAGTCCTTCGGAATTGAGAAACACCGTAGCCGTAACTTTTCCAGCAGAAGGTATGGTTTTGAATTTTTTTTTTCTTTGGTGAATTTGCATGATGCCACTCCATTGATTGCCTCTTCGTCTGGTGAAAAATGGTGGAGCCATGTTTGATCACCTGTCACAATTCTTGCAAGAAATTTATCTCCACCATTCTCGTACTGTTCCAAAAGTTCGCTGCAGGCCTTTTTTCTTGTTTCTTTGTGAGCCACTGTCAACATCCTGGGAACCCACCTGGCACAAACCTTTAACGCCAACACTTTCAGTATTCTGCAAACACTTCCTTGCCCTATCCCAACGCAGAGTGAAAATTCGTTCACTGTGATGCGTCTGTCAGCTGTCAGCAATTCCTTAACTCTGTGCACATTGTCTGGAGTGTGTGCAGTACGAGGCCTTCCACTGCGAGGACAATCCTCAATATTGCCGTGTCCGCTTTCATCACGTAACCTGCTTCCCCACCGACTAACTGTACTGCGATCGACAGCAGCATCTCCATACACCATTTCAGCCTCTTGTGGATGTATCCCACTATCTCGTTTTCACAGCACAGGAATTCTATGACAGCACGTTGCTTTTGACGAACGTCAAATTTAGCAGCCATCTTGAAGAAATGCTGTGACGGCGCCACTCACAGGAACAGGTTGAACTAAGTTTGAAAACAAGTGGGAAGGATGTATCTGCACACTGCAAAACTCACACATGCAGAATGAAAACGTATTTTTACAAAACCAGTGTGCATTTCTTTTGGATTGACCCTCGTAAAAAACCAGTAAAATCTCTGAAATTGTGTCATTTCAAACGTTCTTAACAAACTACCACCACAGTAAAGTACACTACTGGCCACTAAAATTGCAACACCCAGAAGAAATGCAGATGATAAATGGGTATTCATTGGAGAAATATTTTATACTAGAACTTACATGTGATTACATTTTCACGCAATTTGAGTGCGTACATCCTGAGAAATCAGTACCCAGAACAACCACCTCTGGCCGTAATAACGGCCTTGATACGCCTGGGCATTGAGTCAAACAGAGCTTGGATGGCGTGTACAGGTACAGCTGCCCATGCAGCTTCAACACTATACCACAGTTCATCAAGAGTAGTGAATGGCGTATTGTGACGAGCCAGTTGCTCGGCCACAGTTGACCAGACGTTTCCAGTTGGTGAGAGATCTGGAGAATGTGCTGGCCAGGGCAGCAGTCGAACATTTTCTGTATCCAGAAAGGCCCGTACAGAACCTGCAACATGCGGTCGTGCATTATCCTGTTGAAATGTAGGGTTTTCGCAGGGATCGAATGAAGGGTAGAGCCACGGGTCGTAACACATCTGAGATGTAACGTCCACTGTTCAAAGTGCCGTCAATGCGAACAAGAGATGACCGAGACGTGTAACCAATGGCACCCCACACCATCACGCCGGGTGATACGCCAGTATGGCGATGACGAATACACGCTTCCAATGTGCGTTGACCGCGATGTCGCCAAACACGGATGCGACCATCATGATGCTGTAAACAGAACCCGGATTCATCCGAAAAAATGATGTTTTGCCATACGTGCCCCCAGGTTCGTCGCTGAGTACACCATGGCAGGCGCTGTTGTCTGTGATGTAGCGTCAAGGGTAACCGCAGCCATTGTTTCCGAGCTGATAGTCCATGCTGCTGCAAACGTCGTCGAACTGTTCGTGCAGATGGTTTTTGTCTTGCAAACGTCCGCATGGATCGAGACGTGGCTGCACGATCCGTTATAGCCATGCGGATAAGATGCCTGCCATCTCGACTGCTAGTGATACGAGGCCCTTGGGATCCAGCGCGGCGTTCCTTATAACCCTCCTGAAGCTACCGATTCCATATTCTCCTAGTCAACGCGAGCAGCAATGTCGCGATACGATAAACCGCAATCGCGATAGGCTACAATCCGACCTTTATGAAAGTCGCAAACGTGATGGTACGCATTTCTTCTCCTTAAACGAGGGATCACAACAACGTTTCACCAGGCAACGCCGGTCAACCACTGTTTGTTTACGAGAAATCGGTTGGAAACTTTCCTCATGTCAGCACGTTGTAGGTGTCGCCACCGGCGCGAACCTTGTGTGAATACTCTGAAAACCTAATCATTTGCATGTCACAGCATCTTCTTCGTGTCGGTTAAATTTCGCGTCTGTAGCGCGTTATCTTCGTGGTGTAGCAATTTTAATGGCCAGTAGTGTACTTGAAAACCAAAACCTCTTTCCGAAACGTAAACATATAAGAAATGAAAGTGAGATATGTTAACCAAGTCGGGACAGCGAGTCACAGAGACATAAGCCATCGCAGGAGCGACACCGAGCGACACCGCTAGATCACGACGAGGACAATAGCGACGCGATTACTGTAAGAAACGTCCACAGCTCCAGTGCGTGTCACGCCGTCGGCCGCGACCTACCGCAGGGTCACTACTGGAGGCGCCGTGGGGCGCCGGTAAGAGCCGCTGCCGCCGGCCGCGAACGAAGGACCTTCGGCAGGCCGCGCCGCGACCTACCGCAAGCCACAAGACGTTGCCGGCGGCCGCCTCGCGTGTCCGCGGCGGAGCCTCTGCCGACGACGCAGCTGGCCGCTCCCACCGCCGCCAGCCGTGCACGCCCCCGTGAGCTGCACAGCCGCCCACCACACCCTGACCGCAGTATGAGGCGACGCGTGCCGCCGCTGCCTCGATGGCAATGACCTGAAAAAGGTGGGAAACCCCTCTCTGCCACCCCTGCGCCAGTAAGAACAGAGCCCCCCATCTTACTCCATCCACCACCCTTTCATCATCAGAGTCGCGACGCTCTTATTCCAGACGATGTAACAATAATAAACAGCAGACCATGCCCTACTTACAAGGGAACCTCCCCATCGCACCCCCCTTAGATTTAGTTATAAGTTGGCACAGTGGATAGGCCTTGAAAAACTGAACGTAGATCAATCGAGAAAACAGGAAGATGTTGTGTGGAACTATGAAAAAAATAAGAAAAATATACAAACTGAGTAGTCCATGCGCAAGATAGGCAACAACTAGGAGAGCGTGAACTCAGGAGCGCCGTGGTCCCGTGGTTAACGTGAGCAGCAGCGGAACGAGAGGTCCTTGGTCCAAGTCTACCCTCGAGTGAAAAGTCTGATTTTTTATTTTCAGACAATTATTATCTGTCCGTCCGTCCGTCCGTTGCGAGGTAACTGCGCCGTAGTATGGGGACGCTACACCTAAACAAACATTGAAAGACACGACGTCAGTCGACTACAGCGCTTTTTTGGGAGTGATTGTCACATCCAGAAGAAAACCTAAATCGGACAAGATAGAAGAATCTTTTTACCCATTCGCCAAGTGTACAAGTTAGGTGGGTCGACAACATATTCCTGTCATGCGACGCACATGCCGTCACCAGTGTCGTATAGAATATATCAGACGTGTTTTCCTGTGGAGGAATCGGTTGATCTATGACCTTGCGATCAAAAGTTTTCCGTTCCCACTGGAGAGGCACGTCCTTTCGTCAGCTAATCGCACGGTTTTGCGGTGCGGTCGCAAAACACAGACACTACACTTACTACAGTGAACAGAGACGTCAATGAACGATCGGACAAATCGTAAATTTGTGAAAATAAAATTTTCGGTCGGGGGAAGACTTGAACCAAAGACCTCTGTAAGTAGGCTCTTTATGTTTTCTTATTGGCAACGTTACATAGCGCTCTGTGTGAGAATCACTGGCTGTGCTGTGTGCAGTCTGTGGCTAGTTTGCATTGTTGTCTGCCATTGTAGTGTTGGGCAGCGGCAGCTGGATGTTAACAGCGCGTAGCGCTGCGCAGTTGGAGGTGAGCCGCCAGCAGTGGTGGATGTGGGGAGAGAGATGGCGGAGTTTTGTAATTTGTCATGAACTGCTATATATATTATGACTAGTAAGGTAAATACATTGTTTGTTCTCTATTTAAATCTTTCATTTGCTAACTATGCCTATCAGTAGTTAGTGCCTTCCGTAGTTTGAATCTTTTATTTAGCTGGCAGTAGTGACGCTCGGTGTATTGCAATAGTTCGAGTAATGAAGATTTTTGTGAGGTAAGTGATTTGTGAAAGGTATAGTTTAATGTTACTCAGGGCCATTCTTTTGCAGGGATCTTTGATAGATTGCGTTGCGCTAAAAATATTGTGTGTCAGGTTAAGCACAGTCCTGTACAATTGTTCAAAGGGGACGTTTCATATGTCGACCCTTAGCCGAGGATACCTCACTGGAATCTTCTGATTTTTTCTTGTAGTTTGTGTAATTAGTGTAGCTTTTGTTTATTGCTAGCGCGTAATTGTAGAGAGAATCTCCTTTGTAGTGGCAGTCTTTCATTGTTGTTGTGGCATGCATGTTAATTTGCACCAAGTATTTCGCTGCTGCGCTTACAATTAACGAGATATTGTTTTCAGTACTATGTTAATGTGTTCTCTTATTTTTGCTCTTCAAATTGTGCTTTTCTGTGTTATTGTGTGAAATATTGTGACAATAATGGCGTGTTAAAAACGTAATACTAGGCTCCAAAGTAAACTGAGAAATGACAGTGAAGACGAAAGCAGTGTGTTAGTGCCACCGAGTAATGAATTAACTAATGTTCAAAGTAGTAATTTGGTAATTGTGCATAGGGAAATGGAGTGGGCGGCAAACAATGGCGTAGGCAGTGAAACAGTTAGTGAACAGGGAAGCATTATCGATAGATCGCTCGGCAACAGCTCGCCTCAGGAATCCGAAATGACAGGACACAATTTTGCAAATACTGTAGATTCAGGTTTTGGGTCCTCACCGTTTTCTCAAATAAGTCAAGACACATTTTCTGCTTGTCAAAATGTGAATGTTGCCGGTGCAAATGCACTGCCGAAAAGCGTAGAGGGACAGATTCCAGACACTAATGCATTGTTATTACTGCTAATGCAACAAATGGAACAACACCAGAGACAAACACAGCAAAAGCTTCAAAAGTTAGACACAGTGGAACAAAATATTAAAAAGTTACACACAATGGAACAAAATCTTAAAAAGTTAGACACAATGGAACAAAATCTTCAAAAGTTAGACACCACACTTGAACAAACACGTGAAGATTTAACTACTGAGTTACATAACATTGAATCGAAATGTCAAAAAGTCTGTAATGACGTAAAAACACAAATCTGTGAGCATTTTCAACCTATTTTTTTGCGGCATGAAAATGCATTACAGAATCACGAAGCAGCCATAAAAGAACTGCAAACCATTGTTCATGAAAATCATGAGACCTTGTGGGCTAAAATTGACTCACTTGCATCTACCAATTCGGTTACGCAACTTGCAAAAACTCAGGAAAACTTGAAGGACACAGTAGATTCGATTTCAACACAAATGGACACTCTGAAACTTGGTTCAGAAAAACACACTGAGGAAATGTGTTCACTATCGGAGAAAGTAGCCGAACTTTCGGATCAGGTCACTAACTTATCTACAAAGGTAGATGATGATCTGAATGACACAAGACCTGTAGCCATCACTGACACAGAAGAGTATGAACAAATTAAGAAATTCAAACAAAATCAGAATCAAATTAATACGCAATACAAAAGAGAAATCCGGGAAGTACAAGATCAGTTGGCACAAGTAATACAAAAATTTCATATTTCAGAGGACACTCGCACTCGAACACGGGAAGAGGGACATAGAAGTACGGAACAGCCACAAAATAATAACTCAGGGCACTTCGGAAATTATGAAAGAAATTGGCAAGGCACACCGAATTTTGAGATGGAACCACCGAAACAACGTAACAATGACCGATATGCGACTCGCCGACACGATGATTTTGACTATAAGCTGTTCATTACTACACGTAAATTCAAAACATTTAAGAATTCTGGCAATGGCATTCATCCACAAGCATGGCTCCATCAATTCTCTCATTGTTTTCCTCCCAACTGGTCGTTAGAGCACAGATTAGAATTTATGTGTGGCTACTTAGAGAATGAACCAGCTGAAAGAATGCGATCGGTCATTCACGATTGTCACAGTGAAGGAGATTTTTATCATGCCTTCCTCTCAGCATATTGGTCTCAAGCTACACAAGACCGAGTAAAACATAGCATCATAATGATGAAACATTTCGAACAATCTGAATTTTCCAGTCTTGTGAAATATTTTGAAGACATGTATCTGTCAAACCCATACAGCCCCTCAGAACTCATCCGCATTTGCTTAATCAAACTGCCTGAACATTTGCGACATATTATTTTAGCAGGACGTTGCAAAGACGACATTGAAGCTTTTCAGGGACTGTTACAAGAATTAGAAATTGACACAGACAGTCGCGGGATGCGAAAACAGGAAAACAATCACTACAGGTCACATCCGTCACAATTCCGTGACGACAGAAACAATACCTGGACACGACAAGTCTATTCTTACAACGCAAATCGTGACCAAAACAGACACCACCCGTATGACAACCGTTGGCAGAGTAGTAATAATTACAGGGAAAGATCACCTCTCCGCGGTAATGACTATCACAGAGACAATCAGAGAAACAGACAATATGGGAACCAAAATAATTATTATCAAGGGAGACAGAGTAACTTCAGATGCAACGGTCCAGCGCGCAGTTACGATTCAGGGAGAAATTCTCCACCACGTGACCGACAAGAAAGGAACTAAGGAATCTACCGACATGACAACAGACGATATGATCGTAACGACAGACCTGAATTGCATCAGAACTGGCGGGATTCTAACAGAGCTGGGCCCTCTCGCCAAGGCCAATTTGTAGAAGTTAGGTCTCCTAATCCCAATAACAACGCGCGCCAACAAAGAGACAGACAATGACTCGCGCCGCAGGCACCCACATGCGCCGGCTGGCTCAGAGAAAAATAACATAGAAGCTAACCTTGAGAAAAATTCCAGTATTCTTTACCGACGTATACTGCATGATAATTGCGTTCAAGCTGAAACTCTGAGTACTTTGAAGAGTAAAAGATTGTACCACATTCCAAATGTAAAACCGTTTATTGAAAGATAATCTGCTTTTTAACTTTGTCTTTGCCATATAACTTTTCACTTTACATTACTAGTATGCTTTGTCAGACTTCAAATCTGTTAATATGCAACAATGTTTGAAGTTAAATATCCAGTCAAGAACCAAGAGAACTTATTTAAACAGAAATTACGAATGCATTGTTATTGTGAACAGACGACACAGTGTTATTGTGTGTGTATATTCTTGCTTGTTAGTTACACGATTACGTAACGACTATCAGGCTTACATACTTCGAACATGTACTGGTACTGCTAATGAGATTTTAATGCAACATTTTGGTATACTTGAAAATACATTATGGATTCAAAGTGCTTTCTGAGAGATACCAGATGACACAGTGGTTAGTTTATTTGACAGCTACACGACTATATCATGACGCTACTAACGTGTGACACAATTTACATTGTTGCTTTTGCGGTGTATCTGTTTTATATCTGCACAATTTTTCTGAATTCTTCTGGAAAGTAAAACATGTTTTAGTAGTAACTTTGTGGTATAGCTACAAGGAGACAGCCTTTTCTGTAGCACAACAATACGTTGCAGCACAGTACTTTCTTCATCACGGTAATAAGCGTAATAACTAAGATATCTACACGCAAAGCATTTCACTTTTGTTTATCTTGAGGTAAGTACATTGGCTTCTGCAGAACTTAGCTTTCGGAGGACGATAACTACGACACTTCCACAGAGATTATCTTACAGCAAGACGCACATTTAGCGCTACAGGACACGTATTTGAGTGATTAATTTCGCACTTAAAACATGTATTTTTTAAGATATTTGAAGTACAATGATACAAGGGTTTTCCGTGATATATTTCATTCCATTGCTGTAATCTGTAACACCTGAGGGTACAATTACATTTATCCTCAGGGGGATACACGCTCACTTTGTGTACCATGTGTTTGGCAAGCACAAGGAGCCTTAGCTAATATGGTATTTGCTTATACAACTTTACACATCGGTACCATATTTCTCTAACACAGAATTACACAACTATCTGATCATTTAACAGAGAAAGAAACTTTTTTTACTACATCAGTGACAGGTGTTTACGTAATTACACAGTTGGATAACTTCACGCTTATGAAACTGCATTTTGTCTGTACTTTGTAAACTGTTCATATTTTTTCAGAACCATTGTGATATTATAAGAGCTTTGAATGATGTATTTGGTATGAGATCATGATTTTTAAAGTATGTTTGAGGTAGATGACACTATTGAAATGAGCAGAGATTTTTTTTTAGGTTTTGAAATTATTGGAGGAAGCTACGACGATTTTGAGATGTGGCTGAGGTTTTATGATGTTATTATTATGATGATGATGTGTATTATGCTGTTGCGGTATGTTTATGATCAATAAGCTGATGCTATATGAGTTATTTGATTATGCTATGTATTTATTATGATGAAATATTGAAGTGTCGTCGCAGGATTGACGTGTTGACGAATATATATATGTGTAATAAGGTAAGGAGTAATGAATAGTGGTTTGGGACTCTGACTTGTGAAAAAGGATGTTGCAAACCAAGAATCGTACTTTAAGAGTTATGAAATGTGTGTAAATGCGTGAATGTATCACAATGCCGGCGAAAATTTTTTGGACTCTGTTATATTTACAGGATTTTGTTTCTACAGATTTGTAATGCAAATTCATGACCTGTGAAATATTTTTATATGAGACTGTCACTGTAGCGGAAACTGGTGTCGTAAATACTTCGGTAAGAAAGTTAAGTGACCACCTGCACGTAATGCGTCATGGGCACCCAGCTGGGCGACAGTCGCCTGAAAAAAAAAGCCATTAGCGTGTGCCCCTTTCAGAGGCACAGGTAGAAAAGAAATAAAACGGAGGCCATTATCCTCGCTATTGATATTCCTTGTAGAAAGCACCGCAAATACGACACGCTCATTACTTGGAAAGATACTTACATCTGCACCCCTGATTATGACAAGCGTCTTTCTCAAGAATTGAGAGAATTTTTACTGCCTTATGAAATGCCATATGGCTAATGAATGATGTTTCATGCCTTCCTTTGTACATATTTGCTCATTTTCTTTAATATCTAGTTTCTAGCTGCACTGCAGCATTGGTTAAAATAAAATTTAATATATGTACTAATATAGTTATTTTATGCCTACAGATCCAGTCAATAAGAAATTTATGATCTACTTCCAAGAAAACGAGGGCACATAAATAGACATTTCCCTTCACAGGAATTGCATAAATAATTTCTTTACGATTTGGTAACCTATCTGCTAGTGTAAGTTCTCGTGATGCATCACTATAGTGTTAAGATGTGGCATAGGTATTAGCCATGGCCATTTTTAGTGTAATATTCTTTCTGCTTGAGCTTTGTCATGTTTAGGTTTATAGCACTTGCTGCTGCTGCTTGCCAGGCATAGTGTTACTGAATTTGACTTTGTATTACTGGGTTAAGCCAGTTTTACTATTGATTTATTTTTATTGTTTGCTGCACATTGCCTTATATTAGTTGTAATATTGCAATTGCTCTGCTAATTTATGCTGCTTGCTTTGGCATTTGTATTTTTTTTATCATTACTGTTTGTGTTAATTGTTTTGTGCTGCGGCATTGCCTCGTCCCTTAGTTTAGCATCTGAGCTTAGTAGATTTAAGTTAGCTTAAGAGGGGGTAGACTATATAAGAAACTAACTATGATGAATTGGAAGAAAAGCATTTAGAAGCTATAAGAAAATGGTTTGGCCAAAAAAAAAAGTATTTTGAAAGAGGATATGAACAAAACAAGTAGGGTTTAGGGACAACAGGTTTAGGTAGGATTTTCTTGGAAATAAATGATGAGGTAAGATAATGAAAAATAAAAATGAGGTAAGAAATGTGTGAACATATAAATACAGAAAGCATGCTTGGATTGAATTTTTTTGGTGGAAAAAAATATTGAAATAAGAGGAAAGATATATGGAATGAAGTTCTGGGTTGGACTGCAGTACCATATGTTACACTGAAAACAAACCCTGTCCTTTCCTTTTGTGTTATCCCACTATGTGTTTGTGTACCCTTGTGTATTTCTTTTCTTCCTGTCACTGTGTACTGTTTCATAGAAATTTTTTTCTGTTCTAGTACTAAGCTACATTCACTATGATGAGGAATACTGTTATCCTCAAATACAATTTGCATTTATAATATGTTATTTTCTTTGTAAAGATGTTTAGACATTATTTATTCTGTTCTGTTTTAATGCTCATGTGTGAAGTTGATGTTTCAATAATTATTCGGATCTTTTATGCATTTACTTATGTCATAATTCCTGTAACACTGATGTATATGTTTATTTCTATTCTTTTGTAAAGCCCCTATTACTACAAATGTTCTCTGTATTATTATGTTTTTAATGATGTATTTTGTACCGTTGTAATTGTATTCTCATGTTATAAAATTGTAATTGCCACCAGTTCATCATATTATTAACTTGTAAGTTACATTTCACTGCACACATTTCTGTTGGTCATAGTATATGGACAGTATGTGAGAAGTTGGGACTGTTAGTGTTTGCACGTGTGTTAAAAATTCAGCAAGGGACTGGATAACAGCATTGCTGATTCTAAGGACATTTCAAAAAACATTTTTTGTAAGTGCACGAGTGGTGGTTTATGGACTTGCTATATTGTCCGCAAGACTCTTCGATGGTGATTGTGTACCTGCACAGTCGCAACAGATGGTTGCTGGCCGTCTCTACAAGGACTACAGTGGGTCTGCATCTTTGATGGCCCACCAATACCATTATTTTTACAAGGACTGCAGTGGGTCTGCACCTCTGGTGGCCCACCAATATCGTAATCTCTACCAGGACTACAATGAGTATGCTCTGTGATGACCTACCTACCAATATTCTTCAAAACTTCGACTGACTCTGCCGTGGGTTTGCTCTGTTGTGGCCCCTTACCTGTCAGCATGTCGAGAGTCAGCACTGTCTTTCCGTTGGAAGGACAACACTACTTCTTCAAGACTGCATGGAAATCCACTACTTCCGTGTGCATTGTCTTTTACTGCTCAGACTTTGAGGAAAGAAACGGCAGTTTTACTGTGATGAATGATTAGGACTGTTTTTATGGACTGTGAAAAAATTTTAGCTTTTGACCAACATTGTATCAATAAGTGTGTGCATTTGATTTCTTTGTTATTGTAATTACGATTATGAAAAATTTTAACAAATATGTATTGCCCAGTGCCCAAACCAATTTGTAAAATTTTTTGTGGGGAGCATGGGGGCTATGTAAGGAGGCTGTTTATGTTTTCTTATTGGCAATGTTACGTAGCGCTCTGTGTGAGAATCACTGGCTGTGCTGTGTGCAGTCTGTGGCTAGTTTGCATTGTTGTCTGCCATTGTAGTGTTGGGCAGCGGCAGCTGGATGTTAACAGCGCGTAGCGTTGCGCAGTTGGAGGTGAGCCGCCAGCAGTGGTGGATGTGGGGAGAGAGATGGCGGAGTTTTGTAATTTGTCATGAACTGCTATATATATTATGACTAGTAAGGTAAATACATTGTTTGTTCTCTATTTAAATCTTTCATTTGCTAACTATGCCTATCAGTAGTTAGTGCCTTCCGTAGTTTGAATCTTTTATTTAGCTGGCAGTAGTGACGCTCGGTGTATTGCAATAGTTCGAGTAATGAAGATTTTTGTGAGGTAAGTGATTTGTGAAAGGTATAGTTTAATGTTACTCAGGGCCATTCTTTTGCAGGGATCTTTGATAGATTGCGTTGCGCTAAAAATATTGTGTGTCAGGTTAAGCATAGTCCTGTACAATTGTTCAAAGGGGACGTTTCACCTCTCGTTCCGCAGTTGCTCGATTGATCTGTGTTCAGTTTCTCAAGGCCTATCCATTGTGCCAACTTATAACTAAATCTGAGGGGGGTGCTTGTTAGAAAATTATAGTAAATACCCAGTACTGATATTCAGCACTGTAACTGGAAGCAATAACAACTGTAAAATATGTCCCCAGCTCGTGGGCTCGCGGTCGCGTTCTCGGTTCCCGAGCACGCGGTCCCGGGTTCAATTCCCGGCGGGGTCATGGATTTTCACCTGCCTCGATATGACTGGGTGTTTGTGTTGTCCTCATCATTTCATCATAATTCATGCAATGGCAAGACTGGACCGAGAAAACGTTGGGACTTTGTACAGGCACTGATAACCGCGCAGTTGAGCGCCCCACAAACCAAACATCATCATCAACCGCAAAATATGTAGAAAGGGGCATCTGGAGCGAGCTAATGTACACTGATACGCCAAAGCATAATGACCACTGCCCACCACGACGTTGGATGCAGCCTGGTTGTGTTGCACGCACGTGATGCGGCAACAAAATTACGCAAGCTTAGCAGACACGGACGGGGTATCACCCTAGCGAAGATAAGGGCTGCAAATCTTGAAATTAGTTTAGATAAGCGACTTTCACGAAGGGCAGATTATTATTACGCAAACGGAAACTGGAAGCGTTTGTGGCACTGTAGAGCGTTAAAACAAGTATCCGAAGGTAATGACCTACACAGTTCATCTTCCACAGTGACAGCGTTGTGAAAGTCTCAGTGTTCTTTTTCGAAGAGCCTTGTTTCCTCATTTGGCAGTCATGTACATTATTACTTTCTGGTGTAGACCATCGCTGGAAGGTGCCATTCATAACACCCCCAAGGTAGCTGAAATAAAGAGGTACGTTATCTTATTGGTGAAAAAAATAAAGAAAATAAAAACATATGGAGAACATCACAGCATATGGAAGCAGGATGAGTCTGCAGCATTGAGGAATGCTGCCAGACAACAGTTACACTACACAGTGGCAAGTAGTAGACTTCGAATGTTCCGCCAAATGTCCCACCATCTCAACCAAGTGGTGTCAGTCAATCATTATTCGATAATCAACAGTGTGCCAGTGGACAGACAGGATGGGAAAGATACTGTTGATATGGGGTGATGTGTGGTAATACATATTGCAGCTGATAGCACAATCAGTTTTAACAATTTTACCAGCTGTTTCATAAATTCAACACCAGCCAATGACACAGCAGATTGCTTCTCAATTTCTGTATTATTGCTAAATCACGCCTCCACTACTCTGCAGATACCATATGCTAAATTCTGAACGCAGATAGAAGACTGTACAGTACGTCCATTCGGCCATATACATCAAAGTATACCAGTTGTCCCGTAATTTCTGCGCCAGCCAGTGACATGGCAGAATGCTTCCCAGTTTCTGTATCATCGCTAAATCACTCCACTACTCTACAGATACCATATACTAGATTGCGAAAGCAGATAGATGACTGTGCAGTACATCCATTCTGCAATATACACCAAAGTATACGCAGAACCTGGGAACGAGGATCTCGAAGATGGCAAAGATGGCGAAGCTGATCGAATATTCACGTGCTACTGTCGTGAGCATCTATGTAAAGGGGTAGGAAGACAAACTACCACAAACGCTAAATCGTTGTACCCCAAGACCCTTCATAGAAAGTGCGGTTTGGAGGTTCGTTTGCTCTGTAAAGTAGGATAGATGGTGATCTGTGTTATCTCTGCCGAAATAGCACGCACAAGTATTTCGTATCACACCGTTCATCGGACATCGTTGAACATGGAGTTCTGCAACAGACAAATACCACGTGTTCACACATAGACCCAATGACATCGTCAATTACGATTCCAGTGGGCACGGGACCGTCGGGATTCGACCGTCGATCACTGGAAACTTGTGGGCTCTTCTACATCTACATCTACATTTATACTCCGCAAGCCAACCAACGGTGTGTGGCGGAGGGCACTTTACGTGCCACTGTCATTACCTCCCTTTCCTGTTCCAGTCGCGTATGGTTCGCGGGAAGAACGACTGTCTGAAAGCCTCCGTGCGTGCTATAATCTCTCTAATTTTACATTCGTCATCTCCTCGGGAGGTATAAGTAGGGGGAAGCAATATATTCGATACCTCATAAAGAAACGCACCCTCTCGAAACCTGGCGAGCAAGCTACACCGCTATGCAGAGCTCCTCTCTTGCAGAGTCTGTCACTTGAGTTTGTTAAACATCTCCGTCACGCTATCACGGTTACCAAATAACCCTGTGACGAAACGCGCCGCTCTTCTTTGGATCTTCTCTATCTCCTCCGTCAACCCGATCTGGTACGGATCCCACACTGATGAGTAATACTCAAGTATAGGTCGAACGAGTGTTTTGTAAGCCACCTCCTTTGTTGATGGACTACATTTTCTATGGACTCTCCCAATGAATCTCAACTTGGTACCCGCCTTACCAACAATTAATTTTATGTGATCACTTCAAATCGTTCCGCACGCATACTCCCAGATATTTTACAGAAGTAACTGCTACCAGTGTTTGTTCCGCTATCATATAATCATACAATAAAGGATCCTTCTTTCTATGTATTCGCAATACATTACATTTGTCTATGTTAAGGATCAGTTGCCACTCCCAGCACCAAGTGCCTATCCGCTGCAGACCTTCCTGCATTTCGCTACAATTTTCTAATGCTGCAACTTCTCTGTATACTACAGCATCATCCGCGAAAAGCCGCATGGGACTTCCGACACTATCTACTAGGTCATTTATATATATTGTGAAAAGCAATGGTCCCATAACCTGTGGCACGCCAGAGGTTACTTTAACGTCTGTAGACGTCTCTCCATTAATAACAACATGCTTTCACCTTCAACATGTTTTCACCTAAACAATAAAGCGGCTAAGAGGGAGCTCAGAATAAAATTCGAGACCACATGGCTTACCCACAATAAAACCCCAAAGTACCTAGGTGTGACCCTCGGTAGAACACTCTCTTTCAAAGGTCACCTAATGAAAACAGCAGAGAAACTAAAAACAAGGAATAACTTTATACAGAAGCTCTGTGGAACGACATGGGGAGCGGCAGCTACTACGTTACGGACATCAGCCTTAAGTCTCGTCTTCTCAGCTGCCGAATATTGTGCGCCGGTATGGCTAAACAGCCCCCACACCCATAGAATCGATGCACAGCTCAATAACACAATGAGAATGATCGCTGGTGTAATAAAGACTACACCCGTGGAATGGCTCCCAGTACTGAGCCACATACCACCCCCTAACCTACGCCGCACAAACGCTCTTATAAGAGAGTACAAAAAGATAATGAGCAATCGGAATCTACCCATCCATGAGAATTTTGAAGATGCCACCCAAAGCCGCCTCCGCTCCAGAAGGTCACCCATCAGAGCCGCAATAGCCACATCTGCAACAGAGGAAGAATTCAACATAACCAGCGCCTGGCACCAAGAATGGTCCTTAAAGAACATCAGCAAACTTCCATGTATCTCCCAGAAGCCTCCAGGTTTTGACTTATCACGCAAAACCTGGGCAACTTTAAACAGAATTAGAACTAAACATGGCAGATGCGCCTATTCCCTCTACCAGTGGGGCATGACAGAATCGCCGCTATGTCAATGCGGAGAAAATCAAACTATCCAGCACATTATAGAAGACTGCCCCAGGACAGCCTATGATGGGACTCCAGAAGATTTCCTGATGGCGACTCCAGAATCAATTGCATATATTAACTCATTAGATGTTTGTTTGTAATTACTTCCAAACTACTATAACTTTGTATAACTACTGTAACATGTGTATTATGTGTAATTTTGTATAATTTTGTATAATTCTGTATAACTATTGTAATAACTGTAAGAATATCTAATGCCAAATTATTACAATTTTGCATATTGATTGTAATAACAATTGTGTCTGAATGCCATACGCTAAATAAATAAACATGCTGTGTTCTGTTTGCTAAAAACTCTTCAATCCAGCCACACAGCTGGTCTGACATTCCGTAGGCTCTTACTTTGTTTATCAGGCGACAGTGCGGAACTGTATCGAACGCCTTCCGGAAGCCAAGAAAAATAGCATCTACCTGGGAGCCTGTATCTAATATTTTCTGGGTCTCATGAACAAATAAAGCGAGTTGGGTCTCACACAATCGCTGTTTCCGGAATCCATGTTGATTCCTACATAGTAGATTCTGGGTTTCCAAAAACGACATGATAATCGAGCAAAAAACATGTTCTAAAATTCTACAACAGATCGACATCAGAGATATAGGTCTATAGTTTTGCGCATCTGCTCGACGACCCTTCTTGAAGACTGGGACTACCTGTGCTCTTTTCCAATCATTCGGAACCCTCCGTTCCTCTAGAGACTTGCGGTACACGGCTGTTAGAAGGGGGGCAAGTTCTTTCGCGTACTCTGTGTAGAATCGAATTGGTAACACGTCAGGTCCAGTGGACTTTCCTCTGTTGAGTGATTCCAGTTGCTTTTCTATTCCTTGGACACTTTGGGTGAATCACTTTTTTTTGCTACACTAGGTTGCTGGTCGTCTCCACACACGGCGTCATCGAGGTGAACAGCTGCTCGAAACGTGCAGCCCGCCACGGATGCAGGCTGGTGGGAGCTGTGTCAGGCTATGGGACACATTCTCCTGCACTTGCGTGGGACCTATGCTAGTGACAGCTGTAAACCACCTACACCCCTTAATGCTTCATGTCTTCCCCGACGACGAAGTCATCTTTCAGCAGTATAACTGTCCGTCTCTTGGAGCCAGATCTGTGCTACAGTGGTTTGAGGGGCATTATAGTGAACTCACGTTGATGTCTCGGCGACCAAATTCGCCTGATGTAAATCCTACGGAACCCATCTGGGTCGCTATTGGGCGCCATCACCTCGCACGCAAATCAGCGGCCCGTTACTTACGCGAATTGCATGACCTGTATTTACACATCTAATGCCATATCCCTCCACAAACAAACAAGCGAACTGTCTGGTTCCTGATAGCCAGAATCAGTGATGTATTTCCTTCCGAAGGTGGGCAAACAAACTATTGAGCAGATGGTCATAATGCTTTGGCTCATCAGTATATATTCTAGGTTCGGATCCATTTGCAGGAATATACTTGAAGCTTCCTGGCAGATTAAAACTGTGTGCCGGACCGAGACTCGAACTCGGGACCTTTGCCTTTCGCGGGCAAGTGCTCTACCAACTGAGCTACCCAAGCGCGACTCACGCCCAGTCCTCGCAGCTTTACTTCTGCCAATACCTCGTCTCGTTGGTAGAGCACTTGCCCGCGAAAGGCAAAGGTCCCGAGTTCGAGTCTCGGTCCGGCACACAGTTTTGATCTGCCAGGGAGTTTCATATCAGCGCACACTCCACTGCAGAGTGAAAATCTCATTCAGGAATATAGTTTGTCATTCACAAAAGAAGTGAGCTACGAAACACCTCACAATTGTCTGTAAGGTGAACTAGTATACAAATCGACCTGTGTGTGGTATTATTAGACCAGAAACAGAATAGATCTATATATGTATATGTTTCATACATGCTTTCTACTCAAAAGGAGGTAATGTTTGACCGCTTGCACTTCAAAGCAATAGTGTAGGCAGTGGCGATCTATCGTACAAGAGTGGAAGTAGACGAGATTGCAGGTATAGGCGATGTTCTATGACGGTTCATTACAGTGCCGCTTAACAATAACACACACGTAACAGTGAGAGATGTAAAGATTTAGGGCATCGTCCATTCTTCAACCACATGCTAATTGAGCGACAGTGACGCCAATACTGAAATGAGGAAGGAGGTTACATTTTTCCATCTACTGCAGTAAGCTATAAGTAGTTTCTTTAACAGTAACCTGCCCGAATGTAACCGATACATCGCCAAATTTTATTAAGACGAGAAACACTTAGAGACAATACAACTATCCTCTCTAAGCATATTCTCATAATACGAGGGTTGGAACTTAAATAGTGGCAACTTTTTATTCACAACCGATACAAAACAGTTACATGTTTGCACCTGTTACTGTCCTTCAAAGTAGTCACCAGCGTTCTGTAGAACCCATGGGGGGTTTGCGCAGAAAGTCTCGCCGCTTCTTTCGCAAAGCTTTTTTTTTTGGAGTATGACCTGCGACCATCTCCGCGACAATCAGCTTACGTCATGATTTGTGTAACCCACCATGACAATGCACTTGAAAATCGGAATCATTTTCCAAAACCTGCCATGCAGATGAATAATCGTAGCTTAGAGGTGTGCCGGTGTGTAGTCGTGGATAATCGACGGTTTAATGCTAATAGGGTAATGGGAACTGCGACACATAACACCATTAGAGCAGTAAGGACTGTGATACGTGAATGAAAGCACCGCCTATTACTTTTAGGTTCTGTCAACATGCGAGTATTACGGAAACGTATCATTCACTGAATTGGAAATTCCTGGAGAGAAGACGACATTCATTTTCAGAAGCTATATTGACAAAACTGATTGAACAGGCATTTTCGGCTGCTTGTAGAATGTTTCTACTGCCGCCAAACTGCATATCGCGAAGACAACATAAGGGAAATTAAAGCTAGTATGGAAGCGCATATGAAATAACTGTTCTCTCACTCTGCTTGCAAGTGGAATAGGAAGAGGAAGAACTAGTAGAGTAGTTCTAGAAGGTACCCTTCACCAAGCACTACACTACAGCCTGCGGAGTACGCGTGTAGTAGTAGTTCTGGTCTGCAGTTTTGGAATCATATCTGGAACTGACGTCATGATCACTTTATAAGTTTATAAGCATAAAGTGCCCTAGTGTGAAAACTAGCATTACATACTTAAGCAGTGCCCCATAATAATTCTTTAGATGTGTAAAGGCATTACTTAGAAATCCTTGCGTACTGATGTTGACGATCCTTAATGACTGTGCCCGATACTGCCATGGAAGGAAGTCCGCGGACAAATTATGTCTACCATAAAGATTTTGCTGGGTATACTCTGGTCTATGTGTGTGTGGAGGGGTTTGTACTTTAATCAGACCGCTATGATTGTCGAGTGTGCGCAAAACAACCTCACAGGCGCCCTGCAGTCCTCCACTCCATCACGCGCGACCTTCCGCCAAAGAAAGTGCGAGGCACGGCCGCCCTGCCTCCGACGCTCCAAGCAGTCTCATTGGCCTTCACCTGCCGTGCAGCTACACGCTTGGGCAAGTGCGGTTAGCGACACCCGTGTTTTCTAGGATGTCTTGGAGGTCCTGTTACGTATATCAGTAACTTCTGTGTATCGTAGCAAGCCTACATCTCAGGACGTCTAGGTGTTACTATAAGACGCATAAAATACACACTAGTTACTTGAGTGAGACGCTTCAGTCTCTAACACACTTACCTTAGAAGCTTTCTCTGACAACTTCAGTAACAGTATACAGGGTGGTCCACCGATCGTGACCGGGTCGAATATCTCACGAAATAAACGTCAACGAGAAAACTACAAAGAACGAAACTTGTCTAGCTTGAAGGGGGAAATCAGATGGCGCTATGGTTGACCCGCTAGATGGTGCTGCCATAGGTCAAACGGATATCAACTGCGTTTTTTAAAATAGGAACTCCCATTTTTTATTACATATTCGTGTAGTACGTAAAAAAAATGAATGTTTTAGTTGGGCCACTTTTTTCGTTTTTTGATAGATGGCGCTGTAATAGTCACAAACATATGGCTCAGAATTTTAGACGAACAGTTGGTAACAGATAGGTTTTTTTAAATTAAAATACAGACCGTAGGTACGTTTGAACATTTTATTTCGGTTGTTCCAATGTGATACATATACCTTTGTGAACTTATCATTTCTGAGAACGCATGCTGTTACAGCGTGATTACTTGTAAATACTACATTAATGCAATAAATGCTCAAAATTATGTCCGTCAATCTCAATGCTCTTGGCAGTACGTGTAACGACATTCCTCTCAACAGCGAATAGTTTCCCTTCCTTAATGTTCGCACATGCATCGACAGTGCGCTGACGTATGGTTGTCAGGCGTTGTCAGTGGATCACGATAGCAAATATACTTCAACTTTCCCCACATAAAGAAATCCTGGGACGGCAGATCCAGTGAACATGCGGGCCATGGTATGGTGCTTCGACAACCAATATACCTGTCATGAAATATGCTACTCAATACCGCTTCAACCGCACGCGAGCTACGTCCCGGACACCCATCATGTTGGAAGTACATCGCCATTCTGTCATGCAGTGAAACATCTTGTAGTAACATCGGTGGAACATTATGTAGGAAATCAGCATACATTGCAACATTTAGATTGCCATCGATAAAATGGGGGCCAATTATCCTTCCTCCCATAATGCCGCACCATACATTAACCCGCCAAGGTCGCTGATGTTCCACTTGTCGCAGCCATCGCGGATTTTTCGTTGCCTAATAGTGCATATTATACCGGTTTACGTTACCGCTGCTGGTGAATGATGCTTTGTCGCTAAATAGAACGCATGCAAAATATCTGTCATCGTCCCGTAATTTCTCTTGTGCCCAGTAGCAGAACTGTACACGACGTTCAAAGTCGTCGCCATGCAATTGCTGATGCATAGAAATATGGTACGGGTGCAATCGATGTTGATGTACCATTCTCAAAACCGACGTCTTTGAGATTCCCGATTCTCGCACAATTTGTCTGCTACTGATGTGCGGATTAGCAGGGACAGCAGCTGAAACACCTACTTGGGCATCATCATTTGTTGCAGGTTGTGGTTGACGTTTCCTATGTGGCTGAACACTTCCTCTTTCCGGTCCGGACACTTGGACGATATCGTCCAGGATACCGAGCAGCATACATAGCACACGCCCGTTAGGCATTTTGCTCACAATAGGCATACATCAACACGATATAGACCTTTTCTGCAATTGGTAAACGTTCGATTTTAACACGGGTATTGTATCACGAAGCAAATACCGTCCGCACTGGCGGAATGTTACGTAATACCACGTACTTATACGTTTGTGACTACTACAGCGCCATCTATCACAAAGCGAAAAAAATCGTCCAACTAAAACATTCATATTTCTTTACGTACTACACGAATATGTAATAGAAAATGGGAGTTCCTATTTTAAAAAACGCAGTTGATATCCGTTTTACCTATGGCAGCGTCATCTAGCTGGTCAACCATAGCGCCAACTGGTTTCCTCCTTCAAGCTAGACGAGTTTCGTTCATTGTAGTTTTTCGTTTGACGCTTATTTCGTGAGGTATTTGGCCCGATCACTATCAGTGGACCACCCTGTATATATATTACTGTCGCTGAGTACAAGAATACTGTTCATACTGAATAGCACTCAAGGACAGTCACATATCAGTTTTATTTCTGACTAATAATACAAGTTCTGTCAAATCCAACCTATGTTGCTGTTGCAGTCTTCATTGACGATCACAGAGTGGGGTGGACGGCGCTGACATCGCCGACGTCTCTCATTCATGGCTGCGTCTGGCAGCGACCATCTTTAGCATGTGGAGCTATTGTGAGCTACGAACTGTACCCGGAGACCTCACTCTCTCGATCACACCACATTCCTCCCCAACAAACCTCCGTACCGTCTTCGTGTAGTGCTAAGTCACGTGACGATGAAGGGGGCAAGGCCCGAATACGGACTAGTGGAAGAGACAAAGACTGCAATGACAGCCAATGACACCTCGTTGTCCACATCCAGGTGTCCACCTTGCGTATGACTGCGAACACTAGTCGAAAAGCTGGCCACAGGGTGGGTGCCCACATCCAGGGATTTAGACTCTGCAGTCTGAAGGAGAGCATGCAGAACTCCAGGGGCGTCGTGACAGCTGTGCAGGGGCGGCACATCGACTGAGCCTGCAGGGCAGCCGGCGGCGCCACTCTCGATGGGATCGACCACGGCTGCTACTGCTGCTACGGCTGCTACTGCGAACCCCAGTGGGGGCAAAAATTCTGCGGCAGAATCACTAACGCAAGAGCGCTGCAGCTGGTTCTGGCGACGCTGATGCAGCCCAGACGAAGCGACGTAACACGAACGACCAGTACGTCGACAGTGTGCTTCCATCATTGTTTCTTGCCGAAAACTCTACAGAAAACGTTTCCCTGCAGCCGAAACTCTGTATGACCTGGTGGAACTAAATGTGCCCGCAGCTCGTGGTCGTGCGGTAGCGTTCTCGCTTCCCACGCCCGGGTTCCCGGGTTCGATTCCCGGCGGGGACAGGGATTTTCTCTGCCTCGTGATGGCTGGGTGTTGTGTCATGTCCTTAGGTTAGTTAGGTTTAAGTTGTTGTAAGTTCTAGGGGACTGTTGACCATAGATGTTAAGTCCCATAGTGCTCAGAGCCATTTGAACCATTTGAACTAAATGTTTCCGTGTCAGTTGCAGATGGTGCAAGATGTACGGTGACGACGACCATGTAATAATCCTGTCGGCGACTTCCCGTCACGTGGCAAGGACATGTAACACAAAAGAACCATCTTTAAGACTTGCTACCATGTGTGGCAGGAGGGGGTTTTTGAATGTTCGAACGGAACGTTCAGTCTCTCTGTGACACTGTGGCTTGAAAATCGATTGAAGTAAATTGTGGTCTGTTGTCCAAGACAAGGACCTCAGAAAGTCCTTCGAGACAAAAAGTAGAAGACAAAACCGACACAGTACGAGCAGTTGTGGTGGATGTCACGGGGACTACAAAAATGAAATTTTCTGTATGTATCAACCAACAACAGAGACGGCGCATTCCACAATGGACAAGCGAAACCAATGTGTATCTCCCCCTATGCTCTGGGCAGATTTGGTCACTGAAAAAAAAAAGTTGCGGTGGAGTGGACTGATGCCCTGCACAAACATTACAGTGAGAGGTCATTTGCTGAATAAGAGCGTCCATGCACTGGCAAGTACAATGATGTTGGGCCAGTTTCCTTCTGCAAATTATGCTCCAATCACCTTGATGGAACAAAGACAAAACTTCCCACTGGAGGGAATGAAAAATCAAAACCCATGCATCATCATCCTATGCATGCAGCAGCAGAACACCTGGCCACACAGATAGTGCATGATTATGAGAAAACAGCAATGTGCCACCAGATGAGGAGTTTCTTTCAAACTCCGTGGCTATCCACGGCACACATTTCGCAAAACTACACAAGGAGCAATTGCACCAGCAATATGCCAAATGTCAAGAGGAAAATTTTTAAGAATTTCAAAATCTTGAGTATCAATTTGATGACATGATTCCACAGACGAATCAAACATTGTGTCAGTACCAACCACTAACCAAGACAACAAGTCAATGTTTGAGTGTTGAGCAGTGGGCCTGTACAACAACTCGTATTGATAATTAGACAACAGAGCACAACACTGCAATTTTTCTGTTGTCTGCAATGGGACAGGTTTGGAAGGACAACAGGTTCAGCTGTATCAAAATGTCAGCCAACGACAACTTCACAGTGTCATCCTTTCATTCCTGAAGTGCGCCCTGACATTCTTGGGATTACACAAAGGCAACGGAAATTTGTACAGAGTTTGCAGTAAACCTAACACAATATGTCGACATCCCAATGATGGCGTGGAGCTCTTTGACGTTACGTGGCATTGCGGAGAATTGAAAATGATCACGGTGAATATCCTGTGCATTTATGACCTGTACTACGTATTCCAGTTCTTAATGGAAGAAGAAGCACTTTTTCTTGTTACACTATAAACAAACATTCTAAATTTGCCGAATTTTCAGCAGATACATGGTCTGCAACCACAGTATCATTCAGACAGCTTGTACATAAAGCGAATGTGGCTGTCAATTTTTCCAGGGAGCAAGAGCTGAAGCACATCCAAAAAGTAGTCATTGAAACTGGAACAATCCCAGGTGAGTGTTAATCACAAAATATTGCTTGAACTGCTCATCCAGCGGCTGCTACAAGTATACCTCACGAAAATCAAACCTGGTAAAGAATCTGTCCTGTTCCAATCCGCCCATTAATTTTCGAGTCGTGGGAGAGTAAACGAATGAAAGATAGTTTGTGGGTTTGGTGTGGCTTTGAAATCAGCACACAGACAAAACCTCCCGATGGCTTCTGAAGTATGTCCAAGGCGGGCGCCCACTGGCTGGCAGGCTTGGTTTGTATCGCCCCATTGTCTTTCCACTGTTGCAGTGCCTGAGCAACCTGCTGATGGACAGTGATACCGGTATTATCTCGGCGTATCATATAACGCCAAAAGGACTAAGCGGAAGGACTCGACCTTAGGGCAGGGAACCTTAAAAATGGTTCAAATGGCTCTAAGCACTATGGGACTTAACATCTGAGGTCATCAGTCCCCTAGAACTTAGAACTACTTAAACCCAACTACCCTAAGGACGCCACACAAATCCAAGCCCGAGGCAGGATTCGAACCTGCGACCGTAGTAGCAGCGCGGTTCGGGACGGAAGTGCCTAGAACCGCTCGACCACAGCGGCCGGCGGCAGGGAAGCAATCACCTTCTGTTGTTCACAATATTTATTATAGTCAATCAGCAGAAATAACAATTATCATAAACCTCAAGTGAGAGAACATTTGTACACAAAACCCATATGTTGAATACCAAAGAAAGCATAACAACTTTTCAAATGAGAAAGATAATACCTTTTTTTTAAATAAATTGCACTTAATGTGTAAAGCGCTACCGTAAGTTCACTTACAGACTCACGGCATCGGCCAAGTGCTGACCTGAACGTCCTGCGAAGCCTCCAACAAGGGCCTCACCCGCTTGCGCCGCTCGGGCCCGATTTATCGGCGCGACCGAGGTGCGTCCGACTTCACTTCCCGGATGCCGACGTTCAAACCTCCGCACGAGTGTCTCACAGAGTTAGCGTACTTTGGTACGTCATACAGTTCATAATCCACAAATTATCTGGAACAAACTAAACATTCAGTTTTAGAACATTATACAAAGTAAGCCCGACGGCTTGGATGGTAAGGCAGAATGCCGACGCTACTATACACATCAAGCAACAACAGTTCGATCACAACGGTGCAAAAAATTGCGTAGCGTCGGTCCACAGCATGGATTATTAACAGACTTTCATAACTGGTAAGTCGCTAATACACTACTGGATATTAAAATTGCTACACCACGAAGGTGACGTGGTACAGACGCGAAAATTAACCGAAAGGAAGAAGATGCTGTGATATGCAAATGATTAGCTTTTCAGAGCATTCACACACGGTTGGCGCCGGTGGCGGCACCTACAACGTGCTGACATGAGGAAAGTTTCCAACCGATTTCTCACACACAAACAGCAGTTGACCGGCGTTGCCTGGTGAAACGTTGTTGTGATGCCTCGTGTAAGGAGGAGAAATGCGTACCATCACGTTTCCGACTTTGATAAAGGTCGGATTGTAGCCTATAGCGATTGCGGTTTATCGTATCGCGACATTGCTGCTCGGGTTGGTCAAGATCCAATGATTGTTAGCAGAATATCAAATCGGTGGGTTCAGGAGGGTAATACGGGACGCCGTACTGGATCCCAACGCCCTCGTATCACTAGCAGTCGAGATGACAGGCATCTTATCCGCATGGCTGTAACGGATCGTGCAGCCACGTCCCGACCCTGAGTCAACAGATGGGGACGTTTGCAAGACAACAGCCATCTGCACGAACAGTTCGACGACGTTTGCAGCAGCATGGACCATCAGCTCGGAGACCATGGCTGCGGTTACCCTTGACGGTGCATCACAGACAGGAGCGCCTGCGATGGTGTACTCAAAGACGAACCTGGGTACACGAATGCAAAACGTCATTTTTTCGGATGAATCCGGGTTCTGTTTACAGCATCATGATGGTCGCATCCGTGTTTGGCGACATCGCGGTCAACGCACATTGGAAGCGGGTATTCGTCATCGCCATACTGACGTATCGCCCAGCGTGATGGTATGGGGTGCCTTTGGTTACACGTCTCGGTCACTTCTCGTTCGCACTGACGGCACTTTGAACAGTGGACGTTACATTTCAGATGTGTTACGACCCGTGGCTCTACCCTTCATTCGATCCCTACATTTCAGCAGGATAATGCACGACCGCATGTTGCAGGTCCTGTACGGGCCTTTGTGGATACAGAAAATGTTCGAGTGCTGCCCTGTCTGGCACATTCTCCAGATCTCTCACCAACTGAAAACCTCTGGTCAATGGTGGCCGAGCAACTGGCACGTCGCAACACGACAGTCACTGCTCTTGATGAACTGTGGTACCGTGTTGAAGCTGCGTGGGCAGCTGTACCTGTACACGTCATCCAAGCTCTGATTCAATACCCAGGCGTATCAAGGCTTTTATTACGGCCCGAAGTGGTTGTGCTGGGTACTGGTTTCTAAGGATCTGTGCACCAAAATTGCGTGAAAATGTAATCAAATGTCAGTTCTAGTATAATATAATTGTCCAATGAATACCCGTTTATCATCTGCATTTCTTCTTGGTGTAGCAATTTTAATGGCCAGTAGTGTAGTTTGTCTCAAGTGAGGTACACTTGCAATACGAAAGACAGAAAGAGCAAGGCCAGTGAAAGACATAAACAGAATGATGTCACCTTATCAGGTCAGCGAAATAATCGTCCAACGGCATCAGAGAAGTAGGTCGCCACTGCAGTCTCCCAATGAGATGTCATCGGTTAACGGCCTCCAACTGCTCGGCTGTGGGAGGCCATCACAGCAGTTAGAACTCTCTACTGTACAATACTTTTCAAAACATCTCTCACCGACCGGGTTGCCTCCCCTCCTCGGTCACTCCCACCGTCCTCTCCCCTCCAAATGCTGTCGCTCTCGCCCGTCGATACGCTCACCGCGCCATCTCTCGACCGACCCTCAAGCGCCGAAAAGTTAGCATCTCTGAAGGAATATCGATAGCTGCAAAGCCGGAATGGCTGAGACAGGCCTAGCATGCTAAAATCGTGGCTGTGCATTATCTTTGACGGTAATGTGCGACTCAAACTCTTAAGCCCTTTGTAATCGTGGCTGAAAAAGTTGACTGTACTAATTGCGCAAGTCAGAAACAGCAGTACAAGGCACAGAAACACTGATTTGTAACAGATTGTCTTGTATCCACAGGTTGAACAAATGAAACAAATCTAAACCAAAAATTGTTTGCACTGTTCCTACAACATAGTACATGAAGTGAAACACAGTTTGTAATGTCATCAGAAGTCGCAGGCAAACTGCACACACCAAGTGCTACTCTTTCATGTACATTAAATGCAGAAAAAAGGGAAGAAGGTTTCTGTACCTACGGGCTATCTGCCATTTCAGAGGTGCCTTTATCATTCGTGAAACAGACGCACCAGTGTCTAATTGAAACTTAGGTATATTTTGAGCCACTCTTAATTACACAAAAATTTTGTGCTTCTGTCTGTGCACTACAGCAGAAGATTTCCACGGAGCGGCAATAATTTTTGTACCGAAACAACATTCACCAGCTGAGAGGTACGTTGTTGCGTTGCTGCAAACTATTGCCTGCCCTGAGTGAGTTGTAAACAGAATGCCTTGAGTGACCTTGTTTACCGTACTCTAAACATTTTGCATCACGACAAGGACAAGCATTTGTATAATGAATGGAAAAGCACGGAGGACAAGACTTATTCACCTTATTCTGAAGTACGCCTCGGGTACCACATGACTGAAATGTTTTACCTTTACTTTCACTGCTGAACTGATATCTGTTTTAATTCATTCTAACATTTACTATCAGTAAGGTGGTGTAACGACGTCGCATTGAATGGGCTTTCTGTTTAAAAGTAGGGTTTTGTAGCCAAAAGACTGGGGAATAATGTGATGTATTGGAATCCTGAATAAAACCAACCTGCTTTCAGAAAAAAAGTGTTGCATTATCTGGTAATGGACGTCGAAGACCCCTAGAGGTCTCTGCACAATCGCGCCGTAAGCTGTGGCGGCGCGCGCCTCCTGGCCCGCATTTAGTGTGAGGGCGCCACCGTGGAACACGTGGTTCCAGCGGCCAATAGCGGCGCCACCGATAGCATACTTAGGCGCCTGCCTCACGCTCAGCCAGCCGTCTCCAGCGGTAATTCGGTTGAATACCGCCCTTCGATTTGTGCTGTTCTGGTACCAATCGAAGTGATATCTACATCTACATTTATACTCCGCAAGCCACCCAACGGTGTGTGGCGGAGGGCACTTTACGTGCCACTGTCATTACCTCCCTTTCCTGTTCCAGTCGCGTATGGTTCGCGGGAAGAACGACTGTCTGAAAGCCTCCGTGCGCGCTCTAATCTCTCTAATTTTACATTCGTGATCTCCTCGGGAGGTATAAGTAGGGGGAAGCAATATATTCGATACCTCATCCAGAAACGCACCCTCTCGAAACCTGGCGAGGAATCTACACCGCGATGCAGAGCGCCTCTCTTGCAGAGTCTGCCACTTTAGTTTATTAAACATCTCCGTAACGCTATCACGGTTACCAAATAACCCTGTGACGAAACGCGCCGCTCTTCTTTGGATCTTCTCTATCTCCTCCGTCAAACCGATCTGGTACGGATCCCACACTGATGAGCAATACTCAAGTATCGGTCGAACGAGTGTTTTGTAAGCCACCTCCTTTGTTGATGGACTACATTTTCTAAGCACTCTCCCAATGAATCTCAACCTGGTACCCGCCTTACCAACAATTAATTTTATATGATCGTTCCACTTCAAATCGTTCCGCACGCATACTCCCAGATATTTTGCGGAAGTAACTGCTACCACTGTTTGTTCCACTATCATATAATCATACAATAAAGGATCCTTCTTTCTAGGTGTTGCAGGTTCCAGCCAGCCAGCCAGCCAGCCAACCAGCCAGCCAGCCAGCCAGCCAGCCAGCCAGCCAGCCCGTCGGCGTGCAGCAGTCCAGCCAGCAGCCAGCAGCCAGCAGCCAGCAGCGGTCCTCGCCAGCGGCGGTCCTCGCCAGCGGCGGTCCTCACCAGCAGCCAACAGTGGTCCCCGCCAGCAGCCAGCAGCGGTCCCCGCCAGCAGCCAGCAGCAGTCCCTGACAGCGGCCAACAGCGGTCTACGCCAGCGGCCAACAGCGGTCTACGCCAGCAGTGAGCAGCGTCCCCGCCAGCAGCACGCAGCGGTCCTCGCCTGCGCCTGCGCCTGCGCCTGCGCCGGCCCCAGCCAGCAGCCAGCAGCCAGCAGCCACCAGCCACCAGCCACCAGCCACCAGCCACCACCCAGCATCCAGCCTCCAGCCTCCAGCATCCAGAGCCAGCAGCAGCCCCCGCCACCAGCAGTCACAGCCAGCAGTGGTCCTAGCTGCCCCCACCATCCGCCGCCAGCAGCAGCAGAGGCATCCCCACCAGCCAGCCAGCCGGGTCGCCCCCCCCCCCCCCAACGGCACGGCAGCAGAGTGGGGCTTCGGCCCCGGTCTCCTTCGTCATTCCCTGTCCCTTTCGCCTCTGTGTCTCTCATCGCCCTGCCCGTCTCTCGTTTGCTCCTTTGTCTAGTACTGTGTTTTTTCCCCCTTATCATAATGTCAACCCCCACCACCTCTTCTACAACCACCACCACTGCCATTATATACACCTCCCCCTCCGCTGCTGCCACCACTATCACGTGGTGTGCCGCTTCACTTCCTCCTCAGTCCATCCCCCCACTTCTCACTCTCTCATCTCCCTCCCTATTTGTCGCCCCGTCTCCAGCTCCTCCCTCCCACACCTCCTCTGATCCCATCCCTCTGCTCCCTCCCCCTGCTCATTCCGTTTTGGCGGCCCCCGCCAGGGTGGTCGCCCGGCGGGCTACGGCCCACGCTCCACTCTCCCCTTCACCTTCATCGTCCTCGTCATCATCTTCACCATCGCCTTCGCCATCGCCCTCACCATCTCTGGCGCCGACTCCAGCCCCGGGACCTGCCACTCCCCACCACATTCCAGTTGTTCCCATCCCCCACACCTCCTCCACCGCCGTCAAGCGCCCCAGTGGCACCCCTGCCTCCTCTGCTCCCAAAAAGGCTCCGCCTCGTCCCCCTTCCCCCACCCCTGATGCCATGGATGTCTCCCCGCCCGTCCCTGCCCCCTCCTCCTCCTCCTCTACCCCCCCTCCTACTGCTACCTCCTCTCCCGTCCTGATCCCTCCCTCCTTGAAGCCCGGAACATCACCCTCTTTCTTCGCCAGAATTGTCCTGGTGCCCCCATCTCCCTCCTCACTCCTCGCCGTGATTCGGTACTCATCTCCACCCCCAGCCCTACCCTCCACACATACCTTCTTTCTCGCATCCCTGTCAGCCACTTTGGCCCTCATGCCTCCCTCACCCCTGCTCCTTCCCCACCTCCCTCCCGCCAACCCCAACCCCCGCGTCACCCGCCAACCCTCACCGCCGTGATCACTCGGCTCAGTCTGGTGATCACAGAGGAGGAGATGTTGGCGGAGCTTCAGGCTCATCCCCATCTGGAGGTGCATGCGGTTCGCCGCATCCACAACACTGCTGGCCCCACCTACCTTATGCGGGTTTTTTCTGAGCACCCCCCTGCATAGACCGTCTCCTGAAGGAGGGTGCCCTCCTTTTTAACCAGCATTATAAGGTTCACCCCTCCCGTTCCCCTCCTCAATCCCTCCGCTGCCAAAGGTGCTTGCGGTATAATGCGCACCCAACATCTGAGTGCCGCAAGGCCCCCACCTGCCCGCACTGTAGGCAAGCCCACTTTTAACGGCAGTGCCCCAATCTCCAGTCCCCCCCACTCCTGTAATACCTGTAACCTCCCTCATCCTACATACTCCCAGAAGTGTAAGGCCCGACCCCCTCCTACTACTCCTGAACTCACCATTCCTGTCCGCCCTCTGGACGCCCCCACCCCTCCTGCCAACTCCCTTCGCCCACCCCCTACCGCTGAGGACATCATCAGATTCCTCACCATTGTCCTTCAGAATGTTCATCCTTTTCAGCGCCCGCACACCCTCCAACAAATCTCCCTCGCCGCCCGTTCCATTTTCCAACTCAAAATGTACGCCACCTACTCCAACAACCAGGCCTATTTCACCTTCTCCCGTCTTGACACCCTCGTTTAACTCCCTGTCATGGCACGGCAGCACCGTATCCTTTTCAACAACATCTGCTCCTTTCCCGCCAACAAGAAACTCTTCCTGCACACCCTTGCCACCCACCGCATGGGTGCCTTCCTCCTCAATGAAACCTTCCTGCAACCCCACCACACCATCCACACTTCACCCTACCTCCTCCACCACTCCGATAATCCCCTCCCGATTGCACGTGGCGGAGTTGCAATTGGGCACCACCACCAGATCCCCGTTCGGCTCCAACCTCTCCTTCCCGACCCCACCGAACACCTGATCCTTAGTCTCTTCTTCCCCGGCCTTACCGTTACCTGCGCCACCATCTATGTCCGCCCCAACGCCCCTATTCCCTTCGACTTCCTCTCCCACATCGACCGTACCTTCTCCTCTTATGTGATCGCCGCCGACCTCAACATCCATAGTCGTTCCGCTGCCCAGTTACGGCGGTGGCATCGGTTCCTCTCCTCCTTTCAAGGCGACCTCATTCCCATCCCCCAGCACACCCGTCCCGAATCCAACTCCACTCCCAATGTTATCCTCTCCTCCCCCAACCTCCTTGGCCGCATAACGGTGGATGTCCTGGAGCCTATTGGTAGCGACCATCTCCCTGTCCTCCTCACCATTTCAGACGGTCGTCGCCCCCGCCCTGACCCTCATCATGACCCTCCCCCTAAGTACGTCCATGACTATTCCTGTGCCAACTGGAATGCCTACCGGGATACCCTCTCCACCCAGGTCGATAGCCACCCCTTCACCTACCAACACCCCGATGATGTCACCCATGCCACCTCCTTTCTCCAGCAGACCTTGTCTGAGGCCCTGGGGGCCCACGTCCCTACTGTCGCCATCCACCCCCACCATCCTACCTTACCCCCACAGGCCGTCCTCCTCCTCCGTGAATCCCGCCATCTCTACCGTGCCTTCCTCCGCACACGTCACCCGGACACACTACGACGCCACCGGCAACTCCAGCGACACATTCGTAATTTGCTCGCGGCTAAGAAACGCCGGGACTGGCGACTGACATGCACCCGTTAAACTGCTACCCTACCTATCAACTCGTCCCAGTTCTGGTCAGCCTTCCGTCGCCTTGCCGGAACTAAACCCTCCCCCTACTATCCTCTTCTCCATGATGATCACCCTTTCCCTGACACCCTTAGTAAGGCCAATCACTTTGCCTCCTACCTCTCCGATGTATTTTCCATCCCCGATGATCCTCAGTTCGATTACTCCCTCTTCCCGGATATCCGCGATCGAAATGACACCTCTGTCCCTCCCCTCGCTCCTGGTTTCCAATACTTGGACAACATTGCACACACGGAACTCAATGCCCCTATCACTACACAGGATCTCATTGATACACTCCTCACAAAACGCAACACCGCTCCTGGTCACGATCGTGTCACCTACCATCACCTTCGTGAAGCTCCTGTCTCTTTCCTCTCCACCCTGGCCAGGCTCTACAATGTAGTCCTGTCCACCGGTTACTACCCCAACCTGTGGAAAACCTCCCATATCCTGATGTTCCTTAAACCTGGCAAACCGCCATCCACCGTCTCCTCCTACCGTCCCATCAGCCTTACCTCGGTCTTCAGTAAGGTCCTGGAATCTATCCTCACCCGACGCATCCACCTGCATCTCTGCCAGCACCGCCTCCTTCCCATTACCCAGTGTGGCTTTCGGCCGTCCTTCTCTTCTGACGACCTTCTCCTTCACCTCACTCATCTCCTTTCCGAACAGCTTAATTCCCGTCGCTCCGCAATCTTCCTCTTCCTGGACCTCGAACGTGCTTATGACCGCGTATGGCATTCCGGTCTCCTCTTCAAGCTCCAAACCTTCGCCCTTCCCATTAACTACGTCTGTCTGATCGGCTCCTTTCTCTCCCACCGTCCTTCCTATGTCACCATCCATAACACAGATTCCTACACCTTTTTCCCCTCTGCCGGTGTGCCCCAAGGCTCTGTCCTCTCCCCCCTTCTGTACCTTTTGTACACGGCGGACATGCCGCCGCCGTCAGCCCCCATCCACCTTCTCCAGTTTGCCGATGATACCGCCTTCCTTGCCCTTGCCCCCACCCTACAGTGCTCCCAACACCTTCTCCAATCCCATCTTGACCGGTTCACTGCTTGGTGCAACCAGTGGCTGCTCAAGGTCAATCCCTCCAAAACCCAGGCGATCATTGTAGGCAAAACCACCCCTTCTTCCGCCTCCTTCATTTCTACATCACCATCTATGGCCGTCCTATCGCCCTCACGCCCACCCTTAAGTACCTTGGCGTCACCCTCGACCGTCGCCTCTCCTGGACTCCCCACCTTCAGACAATCCAAGCCAAGGCACGCTCCCGACTCAGTCTCCTCAACCTCCTCTCTGGCCGTACGTGGGGTCTGGACCCCTCCACCATTCTGCACACCTATAAATCCCTCATCCACCCTATCCTTTGTTATGCCCATCCAGCTTGGATCTCCGCCTCCCCTACTTTTTACAAATCCCTCCAAATCCTTGAACGCCATGCTCTCCGCCTCACCTATCACATCCGTCTCCCCTCCCCTATGCGGATCCTGTACGATCTCAACCCCTTTCCCCACCTCCTCCTTTTCCTTGAAAGGATACGGATCCTGTACACCTCCCATAAACTCGATCCTCCTCACCCGCTCGTCTCCCCGATCCTCTCCCACCCCCGCCCGCTGCTGCGCCTGTATTCCCACGTCCCACCCGGTCTCCATCTCTCCACCCTCCTTACCCTCTCCCAAGGTGGCTTCCGCCAGCTCCCCCTCCCTGATGATGTTCTCCTCCCCTCCATCTACCCCTCCTATCAACTTTGACCCTGCCTCACCCCCCACTTCCGGTGTCCTTTCCTTTAGGCACCCTCCCACCATTCTCTTCCCTTCCCTTCTCTTTCCTTTCCCCCCGTCCCCTCCCTTCACCCCTCTTCCCCCGGGCTTCCCCTCCCCCTTCCTCCCTTCCCCCTATCTCCCCTGCCCGTGGCATCTCTGCTCTCCCCTCTCGTTCTCCCACTCCCCATCCTCCTCCTCCTCTCTTGACAGGTCCCCGGACTCGCACACGCATAGTGAACATTCGCGCGCCGGAGATCATCGCCATCAGTGTCTCGTGTGTGTGCCTCGTTTTGTGTTTCGCGTTCTTTCGCAGTCACAACTCCACTGTTCACATGTGCCGTCGTCGTCCTCCGTGTTCTGTGCGCCGTGTCAACAAGTGTTAGTGTTTTTATCGTCCAGCGTGATCGGCTTCATGTTTATTGTTTTCTGTCTCTACTTTTTTTGCCCGCCATTTTTCATTGTATTGTCTATGTCGCCTCTTTGTCATATGATTGTACCGCTTAAGGCTGAAGAGCGGCGTACTATGCTGCTGACAGCCCGCCTGTATGAGGTGCTAAAATTACAATAAAGAAAAGAAAAAAAAAAAAGCTCAGCCAGCAGTCCAACATCACGTGCATCTCAGGACATACCGCCTCAGACAGCGTCTTGACTTTCGTGTTTCTATTCCAGTGGACGTGGTTGTCTTGTTTGGTTCATTACCCTGTGTCTGTTCTTGTTGTGTCGTAACGTCCTCCGTTGGTCATGTCCGTCCTCTTCCATTGCGTTGTTGTTCGCGGGGCACTCCCCTGCTCCCGCCGCGTTTCCGTCACTACTACCCCGCGACCGTTCCGGTCGACGTTACATTATCTATTGAACGACACTTGAAATGGGTGGACGAGATGGAGAACTTGATTCCTACCTCCAAAAAAAGAAAAAAAAAATGTTTGCAAGGAAATTTTTCTCAGTAAAACAGAAACTTGTTGTACAGCTCTAACCATTTATAAAGTAAAAGTTCCTGATCCTCTCACCACTGAGTAAAGGCCATAAGTGAATGACGTAACTCTCAGAACTGGGATAGTGAATAAACGTAGGAGTGGAGGTGATGCTCGATCCTATTGGCCTCTGGGTTGGTGGGGAGGGGTCCACTACCTTAGTGCACGAAGACAGCAGCTCCTTTGTTCTCACACTAGATCTGTGGTTTCGTGCCTGGAGAAGGAGAGAGGAGGTGCAGGGCTTACATTATTGCTGAACTAGTACACTTGGACAAAGGGGCCCTTTATCTTAGAATCGGCACTGATGCATTATTTCGGCACAGTCAATGGTGCACGATTATGGGGGACTGGGAGCGTGGGATTGGAGAACAGACAGACTGTTGGCAAACGCTGTTGAAGTTGAATATGAAAGCAGTTTTTCTTTTTTTAAAAAAAAGGCAATTTTTAAAACGTCAAATCTGGCGGTACAAATGATTTCTCGGCAGATACGAAGTACCAGTTCTTTCGCCAAGGCCCAGATACACGGAAGACCATCTTGGCATGAAGAGCCAGAAGGAGGATGTTTTCCACCAAGACATGAGCTACCACCTGTAAGCCTCTACACCTCACAACGCCACTGTCGCACCTAAAACAATATCAAACTACGATTAACCTTCCTTCCAATCTCAATACTTTAACGAGTCGAACTCGCGTGTGTAAAACGGTCCGATTAACATGTTTATCTGTTAAATGTGTGATGTTCAGCAAGGAAAACTTTTATGGGTAAAGAAGTAAAACCCCAATTATGGCTGGATTTTTCAGCCATAATAATTAAGTCAGTAGCAAGTAATGAATTAAAACTTCAAGGTTGATACTAAAGCTTTCCAGGTGAATAGTGACCTTTTACTAAATGACATACACTGAGATGACAGAAGTCATGGGATGCCTCCTAATATCGTGTCCGGCTTCCTTCTACCTGGCATAGTGCAGGAGCTCGACGTGGCATTGTAAGGTGGCAGAATAAAAGGTCAGATTCGCACCTTACATGAGGCCTTTCTACACTGCAACGTGAAGGTGAATATGACACCTAACGTAATTCAGCTGTTATGACAACATTTGCCTATCAATATGTAATGCAAAAAGGGATGACAGTCAATCGACGGTAATTAACGCACCATTCCTATACAATGCATGTCATTGAGCGGAAGGTGGAATAGGAAATGCGAGTCGTTTTTAGTTTGAAAAGCCACGCAGACAACAGCGTAGCGAAGGCATGCTGCAGGGGTTACGACGGAAACCACTTAAAGGGGTGGCAGGAGGAAGGACAGCGACCCCTACCAGGTGATTCAGGAGGGAGGACCGCGTGTAGCGGCACATCTTCATAAGCGACAGAGAAAGCTGCGTTTCGGAATTCCAATGGGATATGAAAAAAAACTAGTAACACATTTCAATCACGTGTCCAGCGAGTGTGACACATGGAAAGGTCAATGTATGTTAGACGTCTAGAACGGACACAAAACGTCCGACTGGCAGAAACGCACTAGGAAGGAGAAAAATACTGAAGCTTTGACACAGTTTGATAGAATGGACACTGCGGCTGGTTGAGAGAGTTTACATAAAATAAGAGGAACGCTCCTATTGGTCGGAAAGGGCCGTGACGTGAAGAACGAATGAACCCAAGTGGGGGACGAAGCGCTGCCATGAGTAGGACAAGAGAGAAATTTTTGGGGAACTCTTCTCTGAACTGGCGTCAAGTGCAGAACGGAGCGCTTATCACTCTGTATGACACAGAGAGGAAATTTGTGTGGACACTGCATTCACAGCGGCTGCACTCCAGCTAAAGAATTAGCTGTAGCAACGCTTAGCTCCAACTGTGGAGAAACGAATCAGCCAAATTAGTTAATAGTTCTTGCGAGAACTGAAAAGGCACTATAACATGCATGCTGCTCCAACCATGCGAGTGTATATCACCACATACTGAGACTGGGGCTGAGTACATGTTTTCTCGCATAACGAGAACATAGGGAAAGTTTCTGCTGGAAAGTTCAGCAAAGGCCAGATTAGTTTTGTAGCAATTTCAGTGGGAGAGAGCGGCCTTGCAGTCAGCAGTGCGTCGCAGCTTAAGGTACATACCGCGTGCCGAGGCGTAAACTTTGTTGCTTCACCAGCTTGCGTCCACTGCGTCGAGCGGCCTTGGGTAATCTTGCGCTCAAATTTGTCACATAACTAACCATCCACCGTAGATTTGATTGTCATCCTAAATAATACCGAACTTTGAACCGGAATCGGACGATTTTCGTAGTACTGACCAACATCATAATGTATGAGTAGGAGCAGTTTTGTAAAGAAACTTCCAATTAAACTTTCATATTTTTGTGCTTAGGATTAATGTTCTTTCAGAGAGTTAATATTTAATAGTGTTGTGTATAGGATAATATCGCTTTTTGATGTTGGCGAGCTGCATTATCCATTGCTCTGTATTTATGTCGTCGAGTGGAAAACTGTGTAAAAGTTGTAATTTTTGTGCTAAAATTTGCGACATTAAACTTGTCATTTCAACTTACGCCGTGTTGTTCTCAATCCTAGAATAAGCACTCACGTTACAGTATGGACTCCAGAAGTCGTTGGAAGTCCCCTGCAGAAATATTGAGTGATGCTGCAGTTACGGCCATCCATAATTGCGAAAGTGTAGCCAGTGCAGAGTTTTTTGGACGAACTGAATTATCGATTATATCACATGTCGGGTAATCTGGGTGGCTAAACCATTCGCCTGAATTGTCCAGAATATTCTTCAAACGAATCGTGAACAATTGTGGGCCAGTGACATGGCGCATCAAATGGTTCAAATGGCTCTGAGCACTATGGGACTTAACTGCTGTGGTCATCAGTCCCCTAGAACTTAGAACTACTTAAACCTAACTAACCTAAGGACATCACACACATCGATGCCCCAGGCAGGATTCGAACCTGCTACCGTAGCGGTCACGCGGTTCCAGACTGTAGCGCCTAGAACCGCACGGCCACTCCGGCCGGCATGGCGCATCCTCATCGATAAAAATACCATCGTTTCTTGGGAACGTGAAGGCTATGAACGTCTGCAAAAACAAAGTGGCCGAACATAAGGATTTCCAGTCACTCATCGTTTCAGCTGGACCACAGGACCTTCTTTATTCCATTACGAAGCCACCGCTGGCTTCCCCAGTGCCTCATTGACAGCTTGGGTCAATGACTTCGTGAGGACTGCGCCACACTCGAACCCTGCAATCAGCTCTTGCCAACAGAAATCGGGACGCATCTGACCAGGTCACGGTTTACCAGTCGACTAGGGACTAACAGATATGACAGTGAGCCCAGGAGAGCCGCTGCAAGCGATGTCGTGCTGTTACCAAAAGACACTCGCACCTGCCGTCTGCTGTTATAGCCTATTAACGCCAAATTTCGCCGGACTGTCCTAATAGATACGTTCATCGTACGTCCCATATTGGTTTCTGTGGTTATTTCACGTAGGGTTTCTCGTCTGTTAGCACTGACAACCCTACGCAAACGCCGCTGCTGTCGGTCGTTAAGTGAATGCCGCCGGCCACTGCGTTGTCCATGGTGAGAGGTAATGTGGTATTCTCGGCACACTCTAGACACCGTGGATCGCGAAATATTATATTTCTTAACGATTTCCGAAATCGAATGTCTCATGCGTCTAGCTCCGACTATCATTCCGCATTCAGAGTCTGTTAACTCCCGTCGCGCGGTCACAATCGCGCCTGAGAACATGTTACACCAGTCACCTGAGTACAAACGTCGGCTCCGCCAGAGCACTGCCCTTTTACACCTCGCGTACGCGTTAGTACCGCCGTCTGTATGTTTGCATATCGTTATCCCATGACTTTTGCGACCTCAATGTACTGTTTCCCCTTTATTATTTTTAGCAGCTGTAAGGGAGGGGAAGTTAGGATAGGTCTCAAGTTCACTTTAAAGTGTGCTGGTAGCCGTTAGGTGCCCTTATTGCCAAGTACTGGATGACTGCAGTTTCTGTAATTTGCGCCCCGCTTTAAGAAAAGATGGTTTTTCACGCATCTCTTTGTTTATTTATTTATTTATTTATTGTTCCGTGGGACCACATTAAGGAGAAGTCTCCATGGTCATGGAACGAGTCAATACATGAAATTATAACACGATTGTAGAAACAGATAAAATGAAATATAAGAAACATATTCAGTTGTAGATTGTAGAAACCGGTAAAATGAAATATAAGAAACATATTCAGCTGACACGTCGTTAGTTTAAATAAAGAAAATCAAGAATGTAACACTGGAATTTGCTTAATTTTCTAGCTCTTCCAGGAGCTCCTCGACAGAATAGAAGGAGTGAGCCATGAGGAAACTCTTCAGTTTAGACTTAAAAGCGTTTGGGCTACTGCTAAGATTTTTGAGTTCTTGTGGTAGCTTATTGAAAATGGATGCAGCAGAATACTGCACTCCTTTCTGCACAAGAGTGAAGCAAGTGCATTCCACATGCAGATTTGATTTCTGCCTAGTACTAACTGAGTGAAAGCTGCTAACTCTTGGGAATAAGCTAATATTGCTAACAACAAACGACATTAAAGAAAATATATACTGTGAGGGCAATGTCAAAATTCCCAGACTATTGAATAGGGGTCGACAAGAGGTTTTCGAACTTACACCACACGTAGCTCGAACAGCCCGTTTTTGAGCCAAAAATACCCTTTTTGAATCAGAAGAATTACCCCAAAAAATAATACCATATGACATAAGCGTATGGAAATATGCGAAGTAGACTACTTTTCGTGTTGAAATGTCACTTATTTCAGATACTGTTCTAATGGTAAATAAAGTGGCATTTAGTTTCTGAACAAGATCCTGAACATGGGCTTTCCACAACAGCTTACTATCTATCCGTACGCCTAGGAACTTGAACTGTTCCGTCTTGCTTATAACATGCCCATTCTGTCTGATTAAAATGTCAGTTCTTGTTGAATTGTGAGTTAGAAACTGTAAAAACTGAGTCTTACTGTGATTTAGCATCAAATTATTTTCCACAAGCCACGAACTTATTTCATGAACTACATTATTTGATAATGTTTCAATATTACACACAAGATCCTTCACTACCAAGCTGGTGTCATCAGCAAACAGAAATATTTTTGAATCACCTGTAATACTAGAAGGAATATCATTTATATAAATAAGAAACAGCAGTGGCCCCAGCACCGATCCTTGGGGACTGCCCCATTTAACAGTGCCCCATTGGGACTGAACATCATTACCACTCTCAATATTGCGGAGAATTACCTTCTGCTTTCTGTTCTTAAAGTAAGAGGCGAACCAATTGTAAGCTACTCCCCTTACTCCATAATGTGATACATCGTGATACATCCTAAAGTACACTCATGCTCATAAATTAAGGATAATGCTGATACATGGAGAAACAACGCTCTGGTGGGCGGTTTGCGGGTTTAAATCACCTCGGGGTATGACCATGAGGTGCATTTCACCTGCGGTCGTCGCACGGTGGCACTGGTAGCAGTCCACATACACAGAGGTGTGTTGGTGCATGTCAGAGTACGGTGCAGCGAGTAAGTGTGCAGACGTTTTCAGACGTGCTAATGGTCACTGTGTGTTGAAAATGGCTCAAAGAACACATATTGATGACGTTATGAGGGGTAGCATACTAGGGCCCACAGTGTACAACACCACAAGAAGATCGATATCTCACCATTAGTGTCCGCAGAGTACTGCAGGTAGCCTTGCTCGGGACCTTATCACAGCCAGTGGAACAGTTGTCTCCAGACACAAGGTCTACAGACGACTGAACAGACACGGTTCATTCGCCCGGAGACGTGCAAGGTGCTTTCCACTGACCGCTGGTCACAGGAGAGCCTGTAAAGCCTGGTGTCAAGAACACAGTACATGGTCATTGGAACAGTGGTCCCAGGTTATGTCCACGGACGAGTCCAAGTATAGTCTGAACAGTGATTCTCGCAGGGTTTTCATCTGGCGTGAACCAGATACCAACCCCTTAATGTCCTTGAAAGGGACCTGTATGGAGGTCGTGGTTTGATGGTGTTGGTTGGGATTACGATTGGTGCACGTACACCCCTGCATGTCTTTGACAGAGGAACTGTAACAGGTCAGGTGTATCGGGACGTCATTTTGCACCAGTATGGCCTCCTTTTCAGGGGTACGATGGGTCCTACCTTCCTCTTGATGGATGATAACGCACGGCCCCACCGAGTGTTTATGGGAAAAGTTCAAGGCAATCGTAAAATGCGTTTTAGACAGGTACGTGCCGAGTAAAACTGTGATGGACGGGAAAAACCCACCGTGGTACAACAACAAAGTTAGGAAACTACTGCGAAAGCAAAGAGAGCTCCACTCCAAGTTTAAACGCAGCCAAAACCTCTCAGACAAACAGAAGCTAAACGATGTGAAAGTTAGCGTAAGGAGGGCTATGCGTGAAGCGTTCAGTGAATTCGAAAGTAAAATTCTATGTACCGACTTGACAGAAAGTCCTAGGAAGTTCTGGTCTTACGTTAAATCAGTAAGTGGCTCGAAACAGCATATCCAGACACTACGGGATGATGATGGCATTGGAACAGAGGATGACACGCGTAAAGCTGAAATACTAAACACCTTTTTCCAAAGCTGTTTCACAGAGGAAGACCGCACTGCAGTTCCTTCTCTAAATCCTCGCACAAACGAAAAAATGGCTGACATCGAAATAAGTGTCCAAGGAATAGAAAAGCAACTGGAATCACTCAATAGAGGAAAGTCCACTGGACCTGAAGGGATACCAATTCGATTCTACACAGAGTACGCGAAAGAACTTGCCCCCCTTCTAACAGCCGTGTACCGCAAGTCTCTAGAGGAACGGAGGGTTCCAAATGATTGGAATAGAGCACAGATAGTCCCAGTCTTCAAGAAGGGTCGTCGAGCAGATGCGCAAAACTATAGACCTATATCTCTGACGTCGATCTGTTGTAGAATTTTAGAACATGTTTTTTGCTCGAGTATCATGTCGTTTTTGGAAACCCAGAATCTACTATGTAGGAATCAACATGGATTCCGGAAACAGCGATCGAGTGAGACCCAACTCGCTTTATTTGTTCATGAGACCCAGAAAATATTAGATACAGGCTCCCAGGTAGATGCTATTTTTCTTGACTTCCGGAAGGCGTTCGATACAGTTCCGCACTGTCGCCTGATAAACAAAGTAAGAGCCTACGGAATATCAGACCAGCTGTGTGGCTGGATTGAAGAGTTTTTAGCAAACAGAACACAGCATGTTGTTATCAATGGAGAGACGTCTACAGACGTTAAAGTGACCTCTGGCGTGCCACAGGGGAGTGTTACGGGACCATTGCTTTTCACAATATATATAAATGATCTAGTAGATAGTGTCGGAAGTTCCATGCGGCTTTTCGCGGATGATGCTGTAGTATACAGAGAAGTTGCAGCATTAGAAAATTGTAGCGAAATGCAGGAAGATCTGCAGCGGATAGGCACTTGGTGCAGGGAGTGGCAACTGACCCTTAACATAGACAAATGTAATGTATTGCGAATACATAGAAAGAAGGATCCTTTATTGTATGATTATATGATAGCGGAACAAACACTGGTAGCAGTTACTTCTGTAAAATATCTGGGAGTATGCGTGCGGAACGATTTGAAGTGGAATGATCATATAAAATTAATTGTTGGTAAGGCGGGTACCAGATTGAGATTCATTGGGAGAGTGCTTAGAAAATGTAGTCCATCAACAAAGGAGGTGGCTTACAAAACACTCGTTCCACCTATACTTGCTCATCAGTGTGGGACCCGTACCAGATCGGTTTGACGGAGGAGATAGAGAAGATCCAAAGAAGAGCGGCGCGTTTCGTCACAGGGTTATTTGGTAACCGTGATAGCGTTACGGAGATGTTTAACAAACTCAAGTGGCAGACTCTGCAAGAGAGGCGCTCTGCATCGCGGTGTAGCTTGCTCGCCAGGATTCGAGAGGGTGCGTTTCTGGATGAGGTATCGAATATATTGCTTCCCCCTGCTTATACCTCCCGAGGAGATCACGAATGTAAAATTAGAGAGATTAGAGGACGCACGGAGGCTTTCAGACAGTCGTTCTTCCCGCGAACCATACGCGACTGGAACAGGAAAGGGAGGTAATGACAGTGGCACGTAAAGTGCCCTCCGCCACACACCGTTGGGTGGCTTGCGGAGTATGAATGTAGATGTAGATGTAGATGTAGCTGCCATCCTGGCGGAGTACCTTGAAACGGAAGATATCAGGCGAATGGAGTGGTCCGCCTCTTCTCCAGGCCTAAACCCCATCGAGCACGTCTGGGATGCTCTCGTTCGTCGTATCGCTGCACATGTTGAAATCTCTAGGACGAATGGCTCTGAGCACTATGGGACTTAACGTCTTAGGGCATCAGTCCCCTAGAACTCAGAACTACTTAAACCTAACTAACCTAAGGACATCACACACACCGTAGCGGTCGCGCGGTTCCAGACTGAAGCGCCTAGAACCGCTGGGCCACAGTGTCCGGCAATCTCTAGGACACTTTAGGAGCTCCGACAGGCACTGGTGCAGGAATGGGGGGCTATACCCGAGCAGTTGCTCGACCACCTGATCCAGAGTATGCCAACCCGTTGTCTGGCCTGTGTACGTGTGCATGGTGATCATAACGCATACTGATGTCAGGGTACATGCACAGGAAACAGTGGCTATTTGTAGCAGATGTGTTTCGGGACAGTTTTCTCAACTTATCACCAATACCGTGGGCTTACAGATCTGCACCACTGTCCCACTGCGGCAACCGACTCCAACGGCGGAACCGGCAGCCGCAGATGCGGACACAGAACAACACTACACTGGGCCCTGGCAGGTGGAGGGCCCACGACGCAAACAAAGAAACACCACGCAAACAAGCGAGCAACCACACTCGCAAGGTAGCCGAAAGGCGCTGCTACCTACACCAAAACCCGCGCTTCATGTTAGGAACACCAATGCTACAGCAACAAACACGACCCGACCTGCGGTCAGCAACACCACACAAGCACCAACCGCAGCTACGCCCACACAACAGAAGACTGGTTTTCCCCCAGTCGTAATCCAGAACTACGGGGACCTCAGCGTCCTCAACACAACATTCGCGGAAAGGCACTCACCTTGCACGCTACACACGAAGTACTCTGGGGATAGGGCCTCACTGTACGTATCAACTAACAGTGAATATAAAGATCTCCTTATCTTCCTCAAAGAAAAGGAAATCGAGCACTATACGTACAGGACCGCCGAAGAACGGACACAGCAGTACGTGGTAAAGGGGGTGGACCCCAACACCCCAAACAACACAGTACAAGCGGCGCTTAACTTCCTTGGATTCGACTGCAAAAGTGCTTCCAGGATGACAGGCTTCCGCTCCCACCACCGTCTACCACACTACCTGGTTGAGATGGCCGATACGGCCGCCTCCCGCGGCCTTCTCCAGATAAAAAGCCTTCTGCGGATGGACGTAAGGGTAGAAATCTACGAACCGCCACAAGTCCCCCAACAATGTAACAACTGCCAGCGGTTCGGTCATTCGGGCCTCCGCTGCGGCCTGGCACCCCGTTGCCGCGGATGCGCTGGCAATCACGCTTCCAACGCATGTACACTAATACATGAAAACATACGCCGTTGCGCCAACTGTGGCCAAGCCCATGCGGCCAACTACAGGGGCTGCAACGTATACAGAGAGGCGCAGAGGCGCAAAAACCAACAGTCGAAGCCACCCAACGTCATAACACGACCAAGGCCCGCACCAAACCCTGTCAGGAACGGAGTGTCGTTCGCCATGGCTACACGCCCTGGAGGAGCAGTGCAGGCCGCGGAACCTCTGCGCCCAGCACACACACCTATCACAACCGCTGCGACAGCAACACAATTGTCTCAGCCAACACACGACACTGCACCCACACCGGTACCAACACCAGCCCCCAGAAACAACACGACCCCACCCCCTGTAGCCACTGCCTGCGAACCTACACATGTCACACATGAAAACACACTAACACAGGGAGCCCCAGAACCGAAAACCCAGAGAAGGCGTAGGCGAACACGTGGAAACAGGAGCGGGAACACGCGCGCACCACAACAGAATACCCAGCGACAACAAAACAATGACACACAGACACACAGTCAGCAAGCCAGCAACACCAGCACACACACTACTCCTCCCCCCAACACATCTAATACACAGGCACCACAAAATGTTCCAGACAACAACAACACAAGCGCCAGCCCATCCACAACGCCAACACCCGCACCAGCGGCCGCTAACACCACAACTGAGCCACAGGCCGACACACACAACGCCAACACGACATCTGGGGGTCTATTGGAAACACTATTCCCCCGTCACACGACCACCCAGATCCTTCACAAGATCTGGGCGGCCGTCGCCACACTCTTTACACAGCTCACGACTGCCCAACCCGGGCAGTACTGGGCTGCCATACAAACAGCATTCACCACACTGTTTACACACATACATGGATAACACACCACACCCCGCCCCCATCGCAAACAACCAGACACTGACACAGATCCTGTTCTGGAATGCAGACGGGATCAATAACAAAAGGGCGGAATTCGCCGCGTTCATGGAGCGTAAGGGTATCCTTATCGCACTGCTGAGCGAAACTAAGCTCAAACCACGCAACCAACTAAACTTCACCGGCTACTGCGTCTATCGTACCGACCGACCGGACGGCTCCGGTCACGGCGGAACAGCCATCATCATACACAAAGACATAGAACACACAAACTTAGTGCTCCCTGAACTCGAAAAACTAGAGGCAACCGCCGTCAGGGTCATGTTCAACGGAGCCTACACTACACTGGTGTCAGTATACAACAGCCCTAAAAACATCAAAACACGCGACATCAGCACAATACTCAACACATCACCGCGCGTAATAGCCGCTGGAGATCTTAACGCAAAACACCCGGATTGGAACTCACGAATACGAAACTCCAACGGCAAGAAACTATACGAACATGCACTAGGACGAAACTACATCACACTAGCGCCGACCGAACCGACGCACATTCCCTACCGGAGGGGACACAGGCCAGACGTGCTAGACATGGCCCTCATCAAGGGCATAACAACGACACTCAACGTTGTCGTTGAAAACGATCTGCCCTCAAATCACCAACCCGTTATACTATACATTGAAGAAACACTGCAGAACATGGAGCAACGCAGGATGTTAGACTACAGGCGCGCGAATTGGACCCAGTTCAAGGAAGCGCTTGACAGTCGCATCCCACCAACCCACGCGATTAACGAGACAGCCCAAATTGACGAGGCAGCCGAAACCCTCACCGGCGCCGTCCAGGACGCAATAGCCAACACCATACCAATCCGCACGCCACAACAACACAGTGCTGCCCTGCCCCAGGAAATCCTGGGCCTAATCTCAATGAGGAACCGCCTCAGGAGACACTGGCAGCGTACCAGGCGCCGGCACTTCAAACGGCACATTAACAGGCTCCAGGGTATAATCCGGGAAAAAATACAAACATTCAAGACACAACAGTGGGACCAGAAACTCGAAGGGCTAGACACCACGCGGCCTGGCGTGTGGCAGCTAGCCCGACACTTCACCAGGGAGAAACTGTACACCCCCACGTTACAAGGGCCAGACGGACCAGCATATTCGGCGGAAGAAAAAGCGGAACTGATGGCCCTCACACTCGCAGCGTCATTCACACCGAACCTGGATCCCTCAGACCCAGTATTCATACTTGATACGGACCAGGAGGTCACACGCATCTTGGCCCAACCAGCGCGCAACAACATCCGACAAGCTAGTACAGCAGAAATCAAATGGGCCATCATGCACACCACAGCTAGGAAGGCCCCTGGTCACGATGGCATTCAAAACCGTGTCCTCCAGGAGTTCACGGACAAAGCTGTAGACTACCTAGCACACATTACGAATGCCATACTCAAACACCAACACCTCCCCGCCTTTTGGAAGACGGCCAAGGTCCTGATGTTCAGGAAGCCGGGGAAAGACCACTCCCTCCCACAAAATTACCGACCCATCAGTCTGCTGAGCGCGCTCAGCAAGATCGTTGAGAAGGTAATATTAAAACGACTCACCAGGCACTGCATCACAAACGACACCCTGAGACCGGAGCAATTCGGTTTCAGAAATCACCACTCAACAACACAACAACTCCTCCGCGTCGTTGAATACATAACACACGGATACAACACAAGCAAGGCAACTGGGGCGGTGTTCCTGGACATCGAAAAGGCTTTCGATCGTCTATGGCACAACGGCCTAATACGCAAACTCAGTGACGCAGGGTTCCCCGACGGGCTCGTACGTCTCATACACTCATATCTCACGGACAGGAGTTTCAACACTGACGTGCAGGGCAAACAATCGACACGACATGGTATACAGGCAGGAGTACCCCAAGGAAGTATCCTAGGGCCCTTACTGTTTAACCTCTACATCAACGACCTCCCAGCTACACATAACACGACGGTAGCAATCTACGCGGATGACACTGCCATCCTTGCGCAAGATTGGAAGCCGTCTAACATTAACTCACGACTACAGACAGCACTCAGAACGGCGGAGCCTTGGCTGGTGAAATGGCGTGTTAGAGTAAACGTCGACAAGTGCGAGGCCGTTCTGTTCACTAGAAGACCGAAGCAACTGCGCAAACATCAGCACTGCAACCCAATAACACTACACACACGCCCAATACGTTTCCGCGAGAAGGTCAAATACCTCGGTGTCTGGCTGGACAGGAAACTACTCTGGGGGGACCACATTCAACACGTGACCAACAAAGCTAACGCGAGGCTCAAACAACTCTACCCTATGCTTAACAGGCGTAGCACACTAAACAGGAGGGTGTCTAGGTCCATGTACATGACACTTATTAGACCCCTGATGACGTACGCAGTCCCTGTCTGGGGATACGCTGCGCCAACTCGCCTGCGCCGTCTGCAGCTCATACAGAACAAAGTACTCAAAATCATAAGCAACGCTCCGCGCTACACACGCATCGCGGATCTTCACCGGGAATACCGGCTAGATACTATCTTGCAGGTATTCCAAAAACTCTCCACACGACTGTACAATAACACGAGACACTCGCGCAACCCGTTTATCCTTTCTCTGGGTAACTACGACCACAACCATAGATGGAAGCATAACAGACCAAAGACATTACTGGCTAGGAACTGAACATCTATGGTCTATAGAACGCTAACACGACAGTACTGGCGAGCCCCTGCAACACAGTTATTACTGGAAACCCAGATGTGCGACTAGCCGAAAAACAGGCAACCGCAGGGAAACCGTACTGTACACAGCACGCAAACCAGCCACACACACCCCCCTACACAGTCCGTGAGCCGATCTATGACCGATCGCCCACTAATCCACAACGACCTTGAACTGTTGCAGGGACGCAGCAACTGCAGCAAGCGCCGCAACAAGCTCCAACAACGACAAAGGTAACGATGCACGATACCTCGAACTAACACAACCACACCTTGCATGCACTGTCGCAGATAGCAAGCCGCTACTGCCCTTACTACCCGTCCTACTGTCGCAGAGGTTTTTTTTCCCTTGGCGCTGGCCTTGGCACTTTTTTTCCTCTGCTCTTACAACCGCTACCCTTCGATCGCTTTCGACCACTTCTATCTCCTGATGGACCATGTTAATGAGTAGTCTTACTCAGACGCATGGATAACATCACAGCCTGCATCCTGTGACGCCTTGATTCAAAACTAACATGCATACGGAGGTGACAGTAGAACTTTTGTGTTGGTCACCACGTTGGTGCGGGCGTGGAGGGGCCCCATCCTTTGTGGTGTGTGTTCCCTATGTGCCTATGCCATTAGCGCCAGTTTTGTGTAGTGTCACGTTGTGTGGCACCACATTCTGCATTTATGCTTAATTTATGAGCACGAGTGTATGTGCCGCACAATGATACAACTTTGCAACTACATTCAGTGGCATATGTGAGTACTGTCAAGGAAATGCGTTGCGGATAGAGTTTGTAGTAAAGAAGTAAAAATCCACGCCTGGGATCGAGAAAGATAATGTTGGCCGGCTAATAAGTAGGCTCAGGCAGGAAAGCAGCCCGCGACATTGTCAACGTCTTTGTCATTCCAGCCAAGGTCAGCAAGGTCAGTCCCGCAGTGGTGGTTTATAAAGGCATAACGACAGCGCGCATTGGTTGGCTACCTTGACGACAGCAGCTGTCGTGTCTCCACAGCAACGCGCTGCGTATGGCAACGAGGCGAGGCGAGGCGAGGCGTCCCGACGCCTGGCGGCCTACAGCTCCGCAGGACTGCTGGCGCGGTGCGACGCTGGCCGGCGCTAGGCGGCATCGATCCGGCAGAGGCGGCGGCGGCGGCGGCGGCGGTGAAACAGACGCCGCGGCTGCGGTGGGCGTGTCTGGCGCGGGGTGGCGGCTCCGGCCAGCAGTTTCCGCACCGGGCATGAAGCGACGGCGTTCTGTCACGAAGAGTCAGAAGCTGGTCGCCAGCTCAGGAAATGTTGCTGGCACCGTCCAGTTTGGCGATTGTGTCAGTTTTTCTCTGCATTCCCACCCTTCATACAGAAACGTTCTTTCCCTGTGGATGGATGACTTGGTGAAGACCGCAACTGTAGAACTGCCATTTCTCACTCAAAGAGATATAAGCCAGGAAATGGATATAAGCCAACAGGTGCCATATTGGCGGAATGTGGACTGTGAGTCAAACTTTGATAACCAAAGAGGCTGCGCGAGTGGCTGTGTAGAATGAGATGAGTCGTTGTCGCGAAGAGAAGTATGTGCCTAGCAAAAGTACAGGGGAGGGAAACCATCCACCTTGGTACAACAAACATATTAGGAAGTTGTTCAGAAAGCAGGGAACTTTGTACAATTATTTTAAACGTAGTGACTGCCCCGCTGACAAACAGAAATTATGCAAAGAAAGCAGATGTCAGAAGGACAATGAGAGTTCCTTTTAACGAATTTGAAAGCAATATTTTATCTGCAGATTGTAAAAACATGAGACGGTACAGTAGTTTCCGCTCTATAAGTAGCAGGTTTCGCTGCTCGCTCGCACCGAGAAATACAAACAGAAGCGGCTCTGCCGCCAATTTTATTGCACGATGCGGCCGGCCGCGGGTGCAAAAGAACCCATGTGGACGGGTGGAAAGAAATGTGTCAGGCTTCATAATACGTATTTATATGTGACGTGTATTATGCATTTATTGTACGTGAATGTGAATCTGCACATGAACTTTCCTAATCCTCCTCACACCTTTTCGTAAAGCGTGGCCAAATCTTAGTTCGGAAGTAGTTCTGTAGAATCGTAGTGCCAACCTTAGTCCTGGGTAGGGGATCAGAGAGACATGACAGGCAGGTAAAAGTCAAAGACGTTCCAGCGTCACAGGATTTGGGGTGGAGAGGTTGGTCACGGCCAAGTGGATCGACCATCCCCTCCACCGGGGCCCAGGAAGTCCTCCGGGTGCCCGCCATATTCAAGGAGTGTTACAGAAGACGGGTAAGTGAGCAGACGTGCCCTCAGTGCGTCTGTCTCAATGTTCAAGCACGGAAGAGAGGTATTTGAATATTTGTACTAATTCTTTTATTTCCAGCTTCGGATTGTGTAAGGAAATGAATGTTCTCATTTAATTTCGGAAATCAGCCCCCCTGTGTTAATGCATCTGGTCCCCAATTTGCCCGTTATCCTCCTCACATAGTGGATGTCCTATGTAAAGTATTGGGAGACTTTGGTGGTATATATTTGGCCAACGCAATTCCGTCTTTCCCGTAGAAAGTGCGTGCAGATTAGTATGTAATATATCCGAGCTATATGTTGTAAAACTGTAATATCTGTAAACTGGAACAATTGCTGCAATCGTTGTAAAGTCGAGTGATAATGTTTATAATAAATATGTAATCAATTGTCATCAATCTTTAACATACCTTAAAAATCATATACTAGTCAAGTTAAAGGAATTCATTTAAAATAAAAGATATAGAATGCAGGGACCCACACATCAGCGTGTGAGCCCTGCAGCCCCTTGCCTAGTATCGTACAGAAAGGGCACGCTCTCTAGGTAGCGCTCTCAAGCTCCCCTCCCCAGCTATCCGTTGCGCAATTTTCATTCAGGGCTTGGCGACATCAACTTTCATCTGCCGTCCCTAAGCAAGCAGGTTTGACTAGATTCTTTCAAATAACCCGAAAAAATTTTGATCTTACGAAAAATTTTAGAAATCCACAAATAATTCAATACCTTCTCTTGCTGACAGTACGGGTAATGTAACTGATGATGATAAACAGAAGGCCGAAATTCTAAACCTAAAACTCGTTTACGGTAGAGGACTGCAGCACCATTCCCCCTTTCAATTATCGAACAAACGAAAGGATGGCTGCCTTAGTGTTTAGTATATCGGGGATTGTAAAACAGTTAAGATACTTAGACGCCAGGAAGGCATCTGGCCCAGACGGTATCCCTGTAAGATTTAATGTTGACTGTGCTACAAATATAGCACCATTCTTATCTAGCAGAGATCATTGGAACAGCGGAAAGTTCTACGGGACTGGAAGAAGGCCCAGGTCATAGCAATCTATAAAAAGGGTAGAAAAGCGGATGCACATAGTTACCGGCCAATTTCACGGACATCGATTTGTTGTAGAATCATGGAACATATTTTGTGTTCAGACATAATGACCTTTCTAGAATCTGAAAAGCTCATCTGCAGAAACCAGCACGGTTTTAGGAAACAGCGGTCATGCGAGACACAGCTGGCCCTCTTTGTGCATGATATACAACAGGCTCTAGATACCGGCTCCCAGGTTGATGCCGTATTTCTCGACTTCCGAAAGGCGTTCGACTCAGTACCGCACTGTCGCTTGCTGCAAAAGCTGCGCTCTTACGGTCTATCCGATGACATATGCGGTTGGACAGAAAGTTTTCTAACAGACAGGAAGCAGTATGTGGTCCTGAACGGGGTGACTTCAACAGAAACAAGCGTAACTTCAGGTGTGTCCCAGGGCAGCGTAGTAGGTCCCCTGCTTTTTACGATTTACATAAACGATCTGGTTGATGGTATTGACAGCGACCGATGATGCTGTAGTCTACAGGAAACCAGTATCACAGGAAAGTTGTGAACAAATCAGTGAGGATCTGCAGAAAATAAATGCGTGGTGTAATGACTGGCAATTACCTCTCAATATTAGTAAGTGTAACCTGCTGCGTATAACAAGGCGAAAATCCTCATTAATGTACGAGTACAAAATAAATGCCCAGTCTTTGGAAGCGGTAACGTCCGTCAAGTATCTGGGTGTGACTATTCGAAATGATCTCAAATGGAATGATCAGATTACACAAGTAACGGGTAAGCCGAACTCTAGATTGCGGTTTATTGGTAGAATCCAGAAGCGATGACGTCCTTCAACAAAGGAAATAGCTTACAATACATTAGTTCGTCCAGTCTTGGAGTACTGTTCGTCTGTATGGGAGCCTTACCAGTTGGGTCTGATTCAAGAGATTGAAAAGGTCCAAAGAAGAGAGGCAAGATTCGTGACTGGTACATTTAGCCATCGCGAGAGAGTTACAAATCTCATAGAAAGTTTGAAGTGGGACTCACTTGTAGATAGACGGCGCGCTGCTCACTAAATTCCTAAATCAGATCTTCACCGAGGATGTAGAGCACATATTATTACCACCAACTTTGAAATCGCGCAATGATCACCATTCAAAGATAAGGGAAATAGGAGCACGTACTGAGGCGTTCAGACAGTCGTTTTTCCCTCGTGCGATCCGAGAGTGGAACAGAGGGGAGGGGGTAATATGACTTTGGCGCGAATTGTGCCCTCCACCACACACCGCTTGGTGGCTAGCGGAGTATATATGTGGTTGTATATGTAGAAGAAATACCATCCTCGCGGTCAGCTTCTCTGGGCTCTTCGTCTTCACAGTCTCGTATAGCCTCGTCAGGATTATGTTCGTGTGACGCTTGGCCCTTACGAGCATAATCCGTTAGCTCCACATTGTGGCAGTCCCAAAAAGCACTCATCGCCTCGGCTGGGTCTTAGTCTTCCTAGCAGTGACGAAACCTACGATTTTCCACTGCTTGCTTTGCTCCTACTGTCAGAAGTGCAGTGGCACACAGGTCTACCCACTGACGACAAACATAAGTTTAGTGAACACAGCAGACTTACAACAGAGAAAGATAATGAAAATAATGCAAGACTAAATACAACTATGTACACTGTCTATAAAGACAATACATACACATCATATTTCACACCATTCGAATCCATAGTATGCTATGCAGCGAGCGCCTGGGCACATCGACTGAAGCTTGCAAAACATAAAATCATTGTGAGACTTGGACAAAGAATTTGTCTTCTCCACATCATCGGCGGCCGCACTGTACTTCGTGATGGGAGTGTGTGCTCTATTGACATCACCGTCCGTCAAAGAGCAGCAGCGTACTGCTTGGAGAAAGGCAGATGCGACAGGATATTTGATATTATAGGAGAGGACGTCACAAAAAGGCACCAAGTAAACCGCTACCGAAACGATATCTGCCGGAGAGCATGGGATTCTACAGAAAAGGGGCGTCGCGTCTACATGTTTTTCCCAAACACCAAGATCCCGCACATGGCAAGGTCCATTTCCTCACGGGCCATGGTCCATACCCAGAACGTCTCCATCGGTTTGGTCTCAGCCGAACACCTATGTGCACTTGCGGAGAGCTGGGGCTTCCTGGACATGTCACTTTACACTGTGACAGGTTCACAGACATACGACCCAAGGACCGCAATGGAAACATCTGCAGTTTTAAGGAGATGACTGACAAGAAAATGGCACATGTCGTGGAGACACACATGATTTTTGAACACTTACGTAATGTCTGTGACTGTGTACCACTTCCTAAGGTTTTGTATTTCTGGGGATCCACAGCCTCCAGATGCTTAATAAACGTAAATACGGTCCGTAGTAGACTGTAATGCGATGTTTGTTTAATCGTGCGATTAGCTAACTTCGACCAGGCGTCATTGTCAAGCGCCTGTAAAACCAGCTTGGGAAGGCGCTACACTGTCTGCGTACATCGCCACGTATAAATAACACTTTCCACACCCCACGTTAAGATACAACACTACTGTACAAACTTCTTACTCACATCTGTAACATCTCTATTTCATGTCATTTTCAAATTACTCTTAATTACAATTAAAAAGTAGCCATATTCCGTCATTTTACGAAATGGTCCAAACACTACAGTGACATCTTTTAAGATCGTATTCTGAACATTGCTCTATGTACAACAACATGGTAACTGATAGCAGCTGGTAATTTGTTGTCACTGATACACATTCATCCAAAGACTGTAAGACTCTGGATAGCACGTACCATAGGCATGTTACACATATTGCTGGCGTGCCAGATTTGGTTGACGTCACGTATAAAAACAGTCCACGTCTAAAGAATACATTAAGGGAAGAAATGGACTTAAAATATTGTATACAGTACACGGAATATCACCGGAAAAGCTACATTATTTTAAACATCATATTTAAAAAAATATTTATGAAGTACGTACAAAATTCCACAAATAATTGAAATAAAATACCCCATCGATTGCTGGAGCGCCAGGTATAAAGACTGCGTTATATCGTAGGTCATCAGTGTCTGACAGCTATTTATAGGCACACAGAAGCCAGACCTGACTATTTCTACAGAAGATAACCCATAGAGTTTTTTATTTTAAGTAACAACCAATATACATTACGTGACATGGTGGCAATCAAATGTTACCTGCGTTATGAATTGTACCAGCCAGTAATGGGAACATCAAGTACTTCATGACTTACAGTGAATGATAGTATCACAACATAAAATACATTAAAAAAGCCATTGAATCGTTTCAGTACAAAGAGAAATAACGTGGAAATAGCTATAAAAAAAGGATAATCCCTGGAGTTACAAGTTTCTGCCATGTGTATTTGCCTACATGTTGGAATTCTTGCGTATTTTCTTGAGGTGGCGCATTTCTTACATTTGTACTTGTCATGGGTTAGAGAGCACATACGCTCGCTAATAGGATTTCTCGTTTTCCAAAATATTTTCAATAACCCAGGTAAGTGTCTCCGATATTTCCTGCGTCTGAGATTACGTAATTGCAAATCACTGCAGTCACCAGACAAGCTCCATGTTTTTAGATTATTAGACAACGTAGGTAGTAGACGACAAAAACTTTTGTCCTTTTACAAGTCAGATTTATAAGGAACAATTCGGTACACTTTGAAGTTGTGTAGTATTTGATTACGAGTTCATGTACTCATTCAATACCCATTTGTGTTACTTTCGAATAATCTTCCACCTTTCCTCGCATTTTGAGTGAGTCTATCATAAGTGAAAAAGTCATACCGCGTTATAGTTGGATCACATTCATCGTACGGTGGTATTTCGGGTCATAAACTGTGTGCATCACTTTGAATGACTCCTCAGGTATACTTCTGAAAGGAGCGGTAGCTTGTAAGTTGACGTCTCTAGCGTGAGACGAGCATCCCCGGGTGTACAGAATTGAGTACGAGCTGTAATTCATACATAGTTAACGGAAGTGGACAGCCGTTGCTTAGACACCATACTGCTAAAACATGGGTGTCTAGGTGAGCTATGTGTGATAACGTTATTCGGGGCACTAGGTAGGTTAAGATCACGGATTAATAACAAGTTACACATCAGTGTCAGTTGTCTTAATAGTCGTTAAAATAGTAAATATCTAAATAATTCTACTTACAATGATCGTACAACCCCATATGTCTCGGCAATGCAGACGATGACCAATGGCAGAGCATACGTTTGTTTACACCAGGGATGAAAAAAAAAATGGTTCAAATGGCTCTGAGCACTATGGGACTTAGCATATGACGTCATCAGTCCCCTAGAACTTAGAACTACTTAAACCTAAGTAACCTAAGGAATCACACACATCCATGCCCGAGGCAGGATTCGAACCTGCGACCGTAGTGGTCACGCGGTTTCAGACTGAAGCGCCTATAACCGAACACTTATATGGAATCAAATAAAAATAAAAATTATGCTGCTAGATGCAGCCCATTTACAGTTTTTTATGAGTAATTATCTCAACTCAAGAATTCCTCTACGACACAGTAGGAGTTGTCAAGGAAAAAGCTCTTTAATCTACATTGGGAAAGATTTCTGCTATCCGTCAAACATTTCACTTTCATGGGTGGACTGTTAAAGAGTTTTATAGCTGCATATTTCACGCCTTTCTCTGCCAAAGTTAGGTTCATTAAAGGATATTGCAGATCATGTATCCTTCTGAATACGTTAGTGTCGTTAGTGAAACTTCCTGACAGATTAAAACTGTCTACCACACTAGGACTGCAACCCGTGATCTTTGCCTTTCGCAGGCAAGTGCTTTACCAACTGAGTTATTTCAGCACGAAGAAACGAGCCGGAGACTGTAAAGTGAAATCCGCTGAAGCGATCGTAGTGCCACCATCAACGGAATACTTCACAGCGCTGAGGTCCCAGACTCACCGCTGCAGGAGCACGGGCGCACACTCACGTTACTACAGTGCTAACAAGTGCACTCAGCAGTGCTCAAACCAAACGAATGATAGGTTCAGGAGAATAGGAAAGGGGTTTTGCGCATTTCCTTGAGCGGAAGGAGTTCAGGCAACAGAAGTTCATAGAAGAACGGCACAAGTGTAAGGAGAGCACTGAATGTCCATTGCCATTCCGACGCCCAGCTGGACCTGTGTGGCAGCGGGTGCCACTGCAGCTCGCAGGTCTTTAGTAATGAGGTCATCCACCTGCAGGACCAGATACAGGTAATGCGGTGTGGCGTTCCAGATCCTGCGTCATTGGTCGACGGTATCTGTCATTCCCTGAGTCACTCGCGCCACGCCTTGACCCTTTCAACACACATGCAGTGCACACCGTACACCTGTACCATTCTTCGATGAATTTTCGTCCCCTGAGCTCCTTTTGCTGTCAGAAAACGCGCTACACCCCTTTCGAAGTCTCAATTTCTCTGTTGTCAGCATGGCTGAGAACAGTGGACAGTCGACATCCTTTTTCTTTTTCTTTTTTTTTTTTTTTTAAAAAAAAGGAGGTGGTGCCCCACAACGCTTACACCGGCTTGATGGGCAGCGCAAAATGTCTACTGCTATGTCTGCAAAAGGGTTAGTTTTCACTAAAGCGAGGTCTTCACAGGATGTGGGTATTGCGAAGTTTGCGTACTTCTGGTTAAGGTTAACCATTAATACGCGCTCATCTGGAGATAGGTTGGGTCGAAAGTTGAACGATGGGTAGCGGTTTGAAGGACAGAGGGAAAAAAGTTCCAAGGCAAGAGCCGAGGGAAAAAAGACCTCTGCGATAGTTGGGTGGGGTTGCAAGAGCAGTAGCGGTTGTCTTGCTGCCTGCGACAGGTCGTGCAAGGGTAGGCTTTGGGAGGGTATCATGCAGGTCGAAGCCTTTGACGTTGTGCGGTGGTGGTACTCGGCAACTACCGCTGGGTGCCGGCGTTGGCTTCTCGGTCAGCGTCAGCACACCTATAACAGTTGGGTTCATCATCGTTTTGTGTCCGATAGGTCAGATATCGGATTCACAGTGTAAGGTAGTGTTGGGGGTTAGTTTGTGCGTTAGTATGCGAGTTTGTCGGTTTCCCTGCTGTAGCCTGTTGGTTGGCTTCAATGGCAGCTATCAAATCCAGTCAATGTTGCTGCTGTGCAGGGGCTTGCCGATGTTGTCGCTTGTGGATGTATGTTAGCTTGCCATAGGCGTTATGCCCTAGCTAGTAGTGTTCGGCCTCTTGTGTTTCCACCTATGGTTGTGATCATAGTTTCGCAGAGTAAGGATGAAAGGATTGTTCGAGTGTCTCTAGTTCCTGTATAGTCGTGTGGCGTGTTTTTTTCATATATCCTTGATGGTTTCAAGGCAGTATTCATTGTGAAGATCCACGGTGCGTGTGCAGCGTGGAGCGCTGCTAATGATGCGTAGCACCTTGTTCTGTATGATCTGCAGGCGGCGCAGCCGTGTAGGAGCTGCATATCCCCAGACGGGAGCTGCGTATCAGAGGTCTAACCAGTGTCATGTATATGTACCTCGACACCCGCCTGTTCAGTGTACTTTTCTTGTTGAGCACTGGATGGAGTTGTTTGAGCCCCGCGTGCGCTCTGTTGGCAACATGTTCAGTGTGGTCCCCCATATAAGTTTCCGATCCAGCCACATACCAAAATATCTGACTTTCTCTTGTAAACGTATAGGGGGTGCATGTAGCGTTACCTGTTGACGGTGTTGATGTCTGCGCAGTAGTTTCGGTCTGCGAGTGAACAGAACTGCGTCACACTTGTCGACGTTGACTTTAATACACCACCGTTGCAACCAAGGCTCGGCTTTTCTGAGTGCCGCCTGTATTCGTGAATTTATGTTCGACGTTTTTCAATCTTGCGCAAGGTTGGCTGTGTCATCCGCGTATATGGCTAACGTCTTGTTTTGTGTTGCTGGGAAGTCGTTAACGTACAGGTTGAACAATATGGGCCACAGGATGCTTCCCTAGGGTACTCCAGCTTGGATACCGTGTCGTGTCGATTGTTTGCCCTGCACGTCAGTGTTAGAACATCTGTTCGTGAGATACGAGTGTATGAGGCGTACGAATCCGTCGGGGAAACCAGCATCTCTTAGTTTGCGTGTAAGGCCGTTGTGCCAGAGACGGTCGGAAGCTTTTTCGATGTCCAGGAACACGTCCCCTGTGGCTTTGTTGTAGCTGTGTGGTATATGTTCGACTACGCGGATGAGTTGTTGTCTTGTTGAGTGGTGATTCCTAAAGCCGAATTGCTCCGGTCTTAGGGTGTCATTGGCGATGGAGTGCGTGTGATGTGTTTTGGTATTACCTTCTCAACAGTCTTGCTGAGCGAGCACAGCAGACTGAGGGGTCGTTAATTTTGTGGGAGGAAATGGGTTCCTGAATATCAGGACCTTGGGCGCCTTCCAAAGGTCAGGGAAGTGTTGGTGTTTTAAGATGGCATTCGTTATGTGTGCAATTTATTCTACGGCTCTATCCGTGAACTCGTGTTCGCTATATAATCACGTTGGTGTGCGCCCATGTCCCTCTAGCGGCAAGCCTGGGAACTTGGCGTTCTTATAGGGACCACACATTCTTCCGTAGCTAATGTCATCACGGTGCCTTCAGCGGTTTTCATTTTAGGGTTCCCGGCTCCTCTCTTTTTGAATGAGCCTAATACGAAATCATACCAAATAGCCGTAAGAACGTTATTTTACTTATATTTTATTGCAATCAAGGCTATTAAAGCTTTTAATATTGAACATTAGCGAGCTATGTAGCCAACAGTCACGTAAAACAGCATAAACAATGTTAGCGATAGACGTCTCTTCGGCAGCCTCCACCTCTTTACGAAGCCACTTAGACGAAACTGCCACTGTGACAACAGGGGGCGTTGACAGTCGCAGGCTGACGGAAAGATTTCTTTTTGGACGTAGACGATACTAACAGGAATGGCGGGAGCACCCACTTGCCTCAGCCACTTAATTCATAAACCGTCTGGTCGGTTATTTGAACATGCGCAGGAAGGTCAGAATTAAGATACCCGGAGATACCGGAAAGATTTTATATGCAGATATTCTCCTGAAATAATAATTCATGTCGTTTTCCATCAGCTTCTAGCATCCTCAAATCTGCTTTTCGAACCACCTCACAATACTTTACACTCGGAGTTTTACTGGAATCCGTTAAATTTACAGTTTTTGAATCCTCCATTTTGAATTTTGTAACTCCGACATCGGACTCCCATTCGAGAAGGACACAGTTTTGTAGGATTTTATATCATTGCCACTGCTATGTCCAGGTTTTGCAGCGAGTTGCACCGCTCCGGTGTGTCGGACCTCGGTGCGGCGAGCCGCGGCGTTATTCACATCAGGCCGTTACCAGCCGCTGGGGGCGCTCGCTCCCCCTGCAGCACACCTAACGCTTCCTTTGAGCGCCCACACTAATTAGCCAGCGACCCCGAGAATGCCTTCCCTCCATACGAACTCTGACAGTACCGAACCACGTATACAAAGAAATGAGCGGATGACAGCGACACCAAGACCGAAAAACGCGCTTAGTTTTGATACTCGTTTCCGACCTTTTCGTGCAGAACACATCAAGGGAAAGGAGCATTTTTCATGAGGTGCTTATACGGCAAATTTCGAGTCGAAAAGCTCGTAGAAATTTACAATACTTTTATGTGTAATGGTCTATATATATTCGTTTTTTAATTCCTTCTAAAGTGTTACTTTAATAAGCAAAAGGGAATACAATGAATGTTAAACGGTTGCTGAGTGGTGAGAGAAGGATGATGAGTTGGAAAGCGTCTTTTATTAATCCGACTCTATCAAAACTTTGCATATTCAGCCGACAAAAAACGTCTCAGCCGCCACCCCGCCACCCATCATTGCATTTCGAAGGATGCAGCACAAGGAAGACTCACGTGTTTATGGTGCCGTATTTCTCTCAGAACTGCGAACATCTTGCACGACTTTACACTTTCTAACGCTTTTTCAGTGTCGACAAATCGAATGAACGTGTCTTGATTTTTCTTTCATTATCAACCGAAACGTCAAAATTCCCTCTCTGGTCACTTTACCTTTCCTAAAGCCAAACTGATCGTCACCTAACACATCCTCAATTGATATAAGAACGTAGGCTTCCGCGGCCGGTGTCATAGTGATTAAAATTCTTCTGGGTATTATGCCGCGTCATTGCTAAAAACTAACAACAATAATAAGCTAAAAACGTCGTTTCGGCCGAATTGCAACGGCCTTCCTCAGGGCACGACTGGTTTTGCATGGGGATACGTTCAAAATGGTTCAAATGGCTCTGAGCACTATGCGACTTAACTTCTGAGGTCATCAGTTGCCTAGAACTTAGAACTAATTAAACCTACCTAACCTAAGGACATCACACACATCCATGCCCGAGGCAGGATTCGAACCTGCGACCGTAGCGGTCGCTCGGTTCCTGACTGTAGCGCCTGAAACCGCACAGCCACTCCGGCCGGCTGGGGATACGTGCTTCTATTTATTACAGACTATCGATGTCTGACGTCACTGTTGTAAAACTTTTAATTGGCCCTCTAATATGATTGGCTAGTCATGACATAAGGGAAGATGGAAGGAAAGAAGATATTCGTGAATGTCCATGTCGTCAACGGTTGGTAGCACCGACCGAGGTGGCGCAGTGGTTAGCACACTGGACTCGCATTCGGGAGGACGACGGTTCAATCCCGTCTCCGGTCATCCTGATTTAGGTTTTCCGTGATTTCCCTAAATCGCTTCAGGCAAATGCCGGGATGGTTCCTTTGAAAGGGCACGGCCGATTTCCTTCCCTCACCCGAGCTTGCGCTCCGTCTCTAATGACCTCGTTGTCGACGGGACGTTAAACACTAATCTCCTCCTCCTCCTCCGATTGGTAGCTGTCCACCAATCAGCGTTCGGCTTCTGATCGGCAAGTTTTCCTCCTGGTTAATCACACCCTCAATTTCCTTTTACATTCTTCTGTATATTATTCTTGTCAGCAACATGGACGCATGAGCTGTTAAGCTGATTGTGCGATATTTCTCGCTCTTACCAGTCCTTGCAGTCTTCGGAATTCTATTGATGATACTTTTCCGAAAGTCAGATGGTATGTCGCCAGACTCATACATTCTACACAGCAACGTGAACAATTATTTTGTTGCCACTTCCTCCAATGATTTTAGAAATTCTGATGGCCTGGGGTCCTGCCCACTCGTCTTGTTATAGGGTCCCTAAAGGATGCTGCGTTCTCGGTATGCTGTACAATAAATCATACAAAATCACATTACTGTTTTTATTACAAAAGAGAAGACGGGCAATACTTTGAATTTACAACGGTGTTGCAAGCGATAGGCGACATGTAAACAGTCGAAATCCTTTGCTGTATACAAGCAATTGGTATGGATCACACGTCAGTGCTATGGTAGTGCTTCCCTAGTCCTGTGCGAATATTGTCCTCGTCTGGCTGGCAGGAGCGGCACTTATATTCTCTTCGGCTAGAGGCCGCTCCTGTCGTGGTGCGGTCCCTGTCTGTGGGCTATTGGCTGGCGTCGTCTCACCGCTTTATTTGTTCTTGCGATCTTCGTCTTTTTGCCGGCGCTTGTGGATACGCCACAACAGATGGAACGTTGTCTACCCCTTCTGCCTTATCTGATCTTAAGTCCTTCAAAGCTCTTTTAAATTCTGATTCTAATACTCGATCCCCAATCTCTTCTAAATCGACTTCTGTTTCTTCTTCTATCACATCAGACAAATCTTCCCCTTCATAGAGGCCTTCAACGTACTCTTTGCACCTATCCGCTCTCCCCTCTGCATTTAACAGTGGAATTCTCGTTGTACTGTTAATGTTACCACCATTGCTTTTAATTTCTGAATTAGACGTTTGAATTGTTTCAACGGCTAGGAAAAGTAGACCTTAGTATCTGGCACAAATTTCAACTTCATACCTCTACCCGTTCCTGAGGATAAGGGGTCTTAATATTGAACAGACAGACGGACAAACGGAGAACAAAGTGATCCTACAAGGGTTCCGTTTTAGCTACTGAGGTACGAATCTCTAATAAGTAGCTGAAACTAAATTTTCATCAACACCATACCTCTACCTGAAACGTTTAATATTCCTCCGAAGACAACCCGGGACTGACCGTAAATACAGGAGCACTGTGTTGGGAATCCAAGAAGACGGCCTAGGTCATCTTCAATCAGAAAGATTCCTAATAATTAGTAATAAAATTATATTTATTAAATATGTAGAGATACTCAACTCAAATGTTGCTTTTTCTTGTGGGATGTCCAGCACTATTAGATGTTTGAAATTATTAAAAATCCTCTAAAATATTAAAGTCCTAACACTGTGTCTCTGTAAGATGCTTACGCAGAGTCCATAGCTGACCTACGATGCCTACGGAGCCTGAGTCTCGGGGACGACGTACAAACACTGCAGCTTGTGGACTCGGCGGTAACTGGAGACTGTCCACGGCTCGGTGCACTGAAGAGAATTGTCTGCCGCAGCTCAGTGCTCCGGCATTTAACAAGGCGCCGACCACTAGCTGTCCACACACGAGATACCCTTGAATTGGCAGCTGCGGCCCCTGGCGGACCTCGGTATAGTTAGTACTGCCAACCCACACATCTGTTGCGCTTGAATGTTTCGAGCTCGGTTTATCGATTGTGATGCGGTACTCGCTGGAGTCGTGAGTACCGTCAGCACACACAATGAAACGATACCATTCAGTTCACAATGAGTGGAAACCAGTACACAGTTGTCTAGTCTCCTAGAGCATACAAACGCCAGCAACACGGGAGGACGTCGCCACCAATGTTGTAGAGACAGTGGACAGAGGTGTTTTGTTACCGCGACCGTTCCAGTCGCGGGGTTGCCGAAAACGAAGCGCAGCGGGACTAAACGGGAGCGATCTGCGAACAAACAAACGAACGGGAAAGGACGGACGCGAACAACGACGGACGACCGAACAAGACCTTACGATGACAACACTCAAGAAGCAACGGGGTCACAAGCAACAACCAAAGGAATTCACAACATCCAATCGTAAACGAAAACAAAGTACGGTAAACACGCTGTCTGTAGCCGAGATGTCGATAGACTCACACGAATATCAGACTGCTTAGCTGAGCTTTTTTTTTCCTTTATTGAATTTTGATTCCCCCCGAAGGGGGCGGGCTGGCAGCAGCTTAGTATGCCGCTCTTCAGCCTACAGACTTTGTTAAAAAGAGGAAGAGAATAAATAATAAAAACAGGCGATGAAACGGTGACTTAAATTGTAAAACGGCGGAAAATTGTGGAAAGTAAAAACATAAAGCAAAGGGTTGGCAATGATAATAAAATACACAGGAAGCAGACAGTTAACATAGGAGACAGACAATTAAAAAACATGGCGATAGTCTGGTTTCTGTTCGCAAGAGATATAAAAATCACACCCAGCGACAGAATGATTTCCGTTCGTAACACTTCGAAAAAGACACACAACACTGAACACTCACTGTAAACACTGCACTAAAATGTCGGCACAAAGATGACACACCACAGCCAAGGGCAGATAGTGGGGTAGGGGGGGGGGGGAGACCTGGACAGATGAGAGGAAAAACGAAAGGGGGGGAACCAAAGGAGGGACAGGACTCATAAGGGGGGGGGGCAGGGCAGACACGAGAGGGAATGGGAAAAGCAGAGGAAGGAAATAAAAAAGGACTCGGGGGAGAGAAGGGAGGCAGAGAGGGGGTAGGTGGGGAAAAAAGAGGATGGAAGGGGGGGAAAAGGGAGCCCAGGAAAAGGACAGAGGAAAGAAGGGGGATGAGGATCAGAGTTGATAGGAGGGATAAATGGAGGGAGAGAGGGCATCATCCGGGAGGGGGAGTTGATGGAAGCCACCTTGGGGAAGGAGATGAAGGGTATAGAGATGGAGGGAAGGGGGACACAACAGTGAAGGCGTGGCAGGGGGCGGGGATGGGAGAGGAGAGGAGCAACCAGAGGGTGAGGGGGATCAAGGTGGCGGGGGGTGTAGAGTATGCGGATATGTTCGAGGAATAGGAGCAGATGGAGGAAAGGAATGACGTCTTAGCCTTGGGGATGGATGTGTGTGATGTCCTCAGGTGAGTTAGGTTTAATTAGTTCTAAGTACTACGCAACTAATGACCTCAGAAGTTAAGTCGCATAGTGCTCAGAGCCAATGAGGTCGTAGAGGATCCGTGTGGGGGATGGGAGGTGTATACGGAAGGTGAGGTGGAGTGCATGACACTAAAGGATCTGGAGGGACTTATAGAATTTGAGAGGGGGGGGGGACAAGGTTAGCTGAGCGAGAGGCAGGCACTTATATACAGGATACGGTATGTCGCTATTGGCTGCTGGGACCATGTGCTCCACCGTGGTGTCCTCATTTTATACACGGGCCAGGAAAGTGCACAACCATGGCTCACGGCGCGACGGCTGTATACACCTCTAGTGGTAATGGAGGTCCATGCCGTCTGGTCGCGGATTCGAAAACTGCTCGGTACCAGAAGAGGTGAGGCCGGAATATGGTTAGCACTAACGCACAGTTGGGCTCTAAATAGACTCCCGTGTCACACGAAACTTCCAGCGGCGGCACTGCATGGCGGCAGACGCTTACCACTCAGCGACCTTCTCCCTGGTCTAATCTGTATCGTTGACTGCTGCTAACACGATGATTATGGATTCCATTCCCGTTGTCCAAATCCAAGTTCTGTCAAGTGATAAAACTTGCGACGTCATGGCTTCAGCCAGTCCACGTGACTATCTGGATAAAGTAATAGCACACTCATTATGTTTGTAAAACCTCGGTCGTCAGTCCAAACTCGGAGCCCTGGACATTCATACTTTTTATCATTTTATGTTGCTTGTCGAGAACGTATATTAAGTAACCCATTCTTTCTACGCATATACCGGTTCCGCTACATGCTTGAGGAATGCATGGGGCGAAGTCGAGGGCCAGTACAGAGACTGTATGAACAGACAGCATAGTGGAGCACTGTTTCAATAACCGATGAGGGGGCGTGGCAAAGAGTCGTGCCGTGGCTGCTTGCTTGGCAACTTCGCTCAATTGCAACTTGCATCTGGTACAGAGAAGGCGGCCTTAAGCCATCTCTTTCTGCCCCTCCCTATTGTTTCGCAATCGTCCGGGAAATGTCACTGTTTCTTTCGAATATCTTTTTAACTTTCGCTAACGATGCTGTTACTTACGAGACTAACACTCGTAACAGCTTTAAGTTTCCTGGAGGACCGTACAGGAAACCGTATCACTGGAATAACCCTAGAATTCAGTTTACCATTGAAGTGGAAAAAGACCAGGCTATTTCGTTTCTCGATGTGTTAGTCATGAGACAGAACGATGGCTGTCTAAAACATAAAGTGTTTCGGAACAGCACACATACTGATAGATACTTACATAAGAACTCCAATCATCACCCACAACAAAAAAGAGGTGTAATCAAAAGTTTAGTGGACAGGGCAAAACGGATTTGTACGCCGGAACATCTGGATACGGAACTGAATCATCTGAAGCAGGCCTTCGAAAGGAATAGGTACTAAAACAAAGAAATAAATAGAGTTTTAAGACCTAATTACAGCAGGCCAAAGGACAAGGATGGTACACAACAACGGAAGAATACGGTGTCTTTACCTTTCATTAGTAAGGTTACAGATCGAATCGGCAAAATTTTGCTGAAACATAAAGTGAAACCGGTATTCAAACCTACCAGAAAAATAGGACAAGTACTTCGTTCTGTTAAAGATAGGAGGCCACCATTATCATCTAGCGGTGTGTATAAAATTCCCTGTACTTGTCGCAAGGTCTATATTGGTACTACGAAAAGAAGTGTGAATACGAGGGTAAAGGAGCATAGAAGTCTTTGCCGACTGGGAAAAATAGATAAATCGGCCGTTGCGGAACATACACTTCAGTCAGGTGACCATGTAGTTAAGTTTCCTGAAACTACAGTTTTAAGTGCTTCCACTAACTATTATCCACGACTGTATAGGAAGGCTATTGAAATTTATAAACATGAAGATAATTTTAATAGAAAAGAAGAGGCCTTGAAATTAAGCGAGATATGGACAGTGGCGTTACAGACCGATAAGTGATTTTTATCTATGACGGACTATTATTGATAGTTACATTTTACCTTTGACTAGTTTTCTCTCTGCTACTATGTGCAAGCTAGACCACGCCCACTTTCCTCGGTATTTAGGCCGCTCTCCGACGCCCGACTCGTCAGTCGTCAGGACTCAGCAGGACCATCCATACCTCTGAGGATGTCCAACGTAGTATTGGACGAAACGTTAGGAATAGAAGAATTCCATGGACCACGGCCATATAACCTGGAAGAATTATCAACAACAGTACCACCCGGTCGTGAAAGCCTTCACTGTATGATCAACTAAGGACACTTCCAGAGACTTGTTCGAGTGCCTGCAGAGGAATGGCAGCCCATTATTCCTCAAGAGCGGGAACCATGGCAGACGCTGGGTGATTTAGCAAACCTGATGTTCTAGCTGATCCTAAAGGTGTTACGCTGGTTTCGGGTCGTGACTCTGGGCACGCCAGCCAATTTCAGGAATGTTATTCTCTACGAACCATTGCCTCAGATATGCTGCTTAATGTCAGTGTGAATTGTCATGTTGATACAAATAATCATCGCCTCCGAACCGCCCCTATGCTATATGCAGTACACTAACGTGTCACATCTACATTTCGATACATAATCTTCTTAAGCGCAATGTGGGGGCCACACGATAAACACTTAAAACACCCCCCATAAAGTAACACCAGCTCCTCCATCCTACACATAATGGCAGCTAACGTTCTCCAGACATTAGTCAAACCCAAACTGTTCCATCGGATTGCCACAGGGTATTGTGCTACTCATTAACGCAAACAGTTTTTTTCTTCAGTCAGGCATTGTCTAGTGGTGTCGCTTTCTACAACGTCTCAAGCGAGCGTCGCTTGACATTGGCTGCACACAATGTGTGGCTTATGAGTAACGGCTCGATCATTGCATCCGACACTTCTTAACTGCCCACACACACACACAGTCTCTGTGCTCGCTGGACTGTCGGTAGCACTTTGGATCTCACGAGTGATCCCTCCCTGTCATTTCACCCGACTTTTTACAACCACCCAACGCAATGATCGACGGTCTCTGTCCGTCGGTGCGTGAGGCCAACGTGTTCTCGGTTTCGTTATGGTCGTTCCTTCGCAGTTCCACTTCATAGTCACACCACTAACAGTCGATTGGGCAGCTCCAGGAGCTTTCAGACGTCGCTGATGGATCTGTTACTCACGTGACATCGAATAACTGGTCCACGAGTCCAGGTTCGAAGCTAGTGGTTTTTCCTGACGGACCCATTCTGCATTTACTCCTTCTGTACTAATAACATAGTACTGATGGTTCCGCCGCTTGTAGCATTTAGTGGTCAATTCTGCATTACGTAGGACTGTCTGGATACTTTTCATCATTACTTTACATGAATACTTGCCACACAGATCTTGAATGCGGTGTTTCGTAATGATGTGGACGCGTCAGTTTAACATAAGTTTCCTTTACGAAATATAATTAAGACTCTTTTTTTTACTACACTTGCTGCTTCATATCTAAAAATTCATCTATTTGAGTAGATGAACTATCGTTCAGAAATTCTTTTAATTTCTTCTTAAATGTTGGCTATCTGCCAGACTTTAAATGCTATTTGGCAAATGACACAAGATTTTTGTGTGGCGGCATAATTCACCCCGTTCTGTGCCAAAGTTAGATTTAACCCAGAATAGTGAAGATCATCCTCTCTTCTAGTGTTCTAGCTATGCACTTCATTATTACTTTTGCACTTAGATTGGTGATTAATAACAAGTCTCATAAGTGAGTATATGTATTGCGCAGGGACTGTGAATATCCAGAGTTCCTTAAATAATGTGATCCTGGGTAGACTCCAGCTATTATTCTGATTGCACGGTTTTGCGCAATGAATACTTTTTTTTATGATGAATTACCCAAAATTATGACGCCATATCAAAGCACTGAATGAAAATAAGCATAGCAGGCTAATTTATTGATATGTTTATCACCAAAATTTGTAATAACCATAATTGCATAAGTAGCTGAATCTAGCCGTTTCAGCAGATCATCAATGTGTTTCTCTCAGTTCAATTTATTACCAACGCACACACCCATAAATTATGAATATTCTGTCTTAACAACAGACTTCTGTTCAAAGTCTATATTTATCAGGATTGTATGTACCGTGTACATACTGTGTACGTCCTAGCATGGCTAATCAACGTCAAATGTATAAAAACTAAACAATATTGCTAATATATTGCACTCTTCTCATACAATTAACTGTTTTTACTTTTTGGAATTTTCGATTCTGGCAATGTCTCAAAATATCTCTTAGCTAAAAATAAGGATACAGGATGGGCAAAATGAAACTGGCGCGGAAAATTTTTATGCACCTTAATATAGGCAACCAGACTTACAACACTTGCACACGTGCCGAGGTTCGGTTACCTATACGAGCTGCATAAAATATTTTCTGGGCCAGTTTCATTTTTTTCTGCCCTCTAGAAAATTAACAAACTGGAAGATAAACTCATTTAATTTGTGGAAAGCGCGTAATTATGCGAAATGCTATGTATCGGAAATAAAGTAGACACTTTCGACTATACTAATGGTACATTTATTGAAATTTAGAAACGAAACTAAGAAGAGATGCCATTATAAAAATCTAGCCTACTGTCACTACTCCAGCTGTGTTAAGAGCTAAACGAGTTCCATCTAAGGAAAAAGGAATGAGCTTACAGGCGTCAGAAACGATGTTTTCGATAAGAAAAGCACTGAAGCTATAAAGAAAATTGCAACGCAGAAGCAATGACGGAATCACATAGAAGATATCACATACAAGATTATAAAAAAATGCGTAGATTACTGAGGAAAAACGAACTACACTAGCACTGTCAAATAAATTATACTAGCTCCTAAAGGCAAGAAGAAAAAAACCGAGTGACCAGCACGGCCAACTAGAAAGCGCACTAGACAAACCAGTATATGAAGAAAGAAGTAATGGGCATAATTTCTTCATAGCAAAAGTGCAGATGACACAATAGCTACCACATTGATATCCGACCATGGCTGGTGGCTTTTGTTCCGCAGAAACGTTATAGAGACAGGTTCTTAATAGTACTACTCCACCAACAAAGTATCGTTTGCTAGCTTTGTTGTTTCACCTCGGTGTCAATTCGTATTCCGCTTCATATTCCATCTGCTCATTTTCAGTCAATTTCTGACCATTTCACTCGTTGATTCTCTTCGTCATTGATATCAGCATTCGTAGGTCAGGGGTACATACTGACTCTTAAGGTAGGCAACTGGCGAACCTTCAGTTTCTTCCTGTTCATCGTGTTTATAAATGCGTGTGCGGTAGCCTGTGGGACGTTAACTTTCCAATACAGAAGAAACTGACGGAATGGTGATAAAAATTCAAAGCTTTTCCTTTTGCGAGTTTCCGTGTAAGGCGCTGCACTTCGGCCGGTGCATACTGGGTGCATCGCGTGAGTTCTGCGGGAGGTTCGTGACCGGACGGCTGGCCAGAATACCGCAAGCCTGCTTATCACGCGAGCCACACTGGCCGCTGGGGAATTAGAGGCACGCGAGCGAACCCATTTAACGGTATCTACTCGAATAATCGAAGACGTTTAAAGTGTGACCACGACGGAGGCCTCTCGTGCGTGCAGATCCGTGGCGCAACTGGTAAATGTGTGCGCAACCTGGTATTTAACACTCTGCTCCCGGACAGTACTCACTCCACCGCATTCACTTCGCACAGTTGTTGAAAGACTTCTGCAGAAATACCGGAGTGCTATCTCGTTTCGAGCGTATTTACGGATCCTGTGAGCAGACTTCCCTGAGATGGAAGATATAGAAGTTTCAACCCCTTGTTTGTTCTTTAACTATTTAATGCTGCTAGAAACTGAACATGCACTCTCATTACCTAATTTATGTTGTATGATACAAGTTGTAAACATGACAAATATTATACACTACTGGCTATTAAAATTGCTACACCAAGAAGAAATGCAGATGATAAACGGGTATTCATTGGACAAATACATTATAGTAGAACTGACATGTGATTACATTTTCACGCAATTTGGGTGCATAGATCCTGAGAAATCAGTACCCAGAACAACCACCTCTGGCCGTAATAACGGCCTTGATACGCATGGGCATTGAGTCAAACAGAGCTTGGATGGCGTGTAAAGGTACAGCAGCCCATGCAGCTTCAACACGATACCACAGTTCATCAAGAGTAGTGACTGGCGTATTGTGACGAGCCAGCTGCTCGCCACCATTGACCAGACGTTTTCAATTGGTGAGAGATCTGGAGAATGTGCTGACCAGGGCAGCAGTCGAACATTTTCTGTATCCAGAAAGGCCCGTACAGGACCTGCAACATGCGGTCGTGCATTATCCTGCTGAAATGTAGGGTTTGGCAGGGATCGAATGAAGGGTAGCGCCACGGATCGTAACGCATCTGAAATGTAACGTTCACTGTTCAAAGTGCCGTCAATGTGAACAAGAGGTGACCGAGTCGTGTAACCAATGGCACCCCATACCATCACGCCGGGTGATACGCCAGTATGGCGATGACGAATACACGCTTCCATTGTGACTTCACCGCGATGTCGCCAAACACGGATGCGACCATCATGATGCTGTAAACAGAACCTGGATTCATCCGAAAAAATTACGTTTTGCCATTCGTACACCCAGGTTCGTCGTTGAGTACACCATCGCAGGCGCTCCTGTCTGTGATGCAGTGGCAAAGGTAACCGCAGCCATGGTCTCCGAGCTGATAGTCCATGCTGCTGCAAACGTCGTCGAACTGTTCGTGCAGATGGTTGTTGTCTTGCAAACGACCCCATCTGTTGACTCAGGGATCGAGACATGACTGCACGATCCGTTACAGCCATGCGGATAAGGTGCCTGTCATCTCGACTGCTAGTTATACGAGGCCGTTGGGATCCAGCACAGCGTTCCGTATTACCCTCCTGAACCCACCGATTCCATATTCTGATAACAGTGATTGGATCTCGACCAACGCGAGCTGCAGTGTCGCGATAGGATAAACCGCAATCGCTATACGCTACAATCCGACCTTTATCAAAGTCGGAAACGTGATGGTACGCATTTCTGCTCCTTACACGAGGCATCATAACAATGTTTCACCAGGCAACGCCGGTCAACTGCTGTTTGTGTATGAGAAATCGGTTGGAAACTTTCCTCATGTCAGCACGTTGTAGGTGTCGCCACCGGCGCCAACCTTATTTGAATGCTCTGAGAATTAAACCATTTGCATATCACAACATCTTCTTTTCGGTTAAATTTCGTGTGTATAGCACATCATGTTCGTGGTGAAACAATTTTAATGGCCAGTAGTGTAACATACCCATCATTATACAGTGTGGAATACACGCCAAGAATATTCATGAAGAAGTAACTAAGGTAGAGTAATGAAATTTCGCGAATAAATTTTTCTGGATGACATATTTAAGTGACTACGTTGCAAGTTCACAGTTTAATGTAAACGCGACAAAAGCCATTCCAAATGTGAAGTTCTGGTACATTAGTAACCGTGGAACCGCGAGAATGTTGAATGCGAGCATGCAAACACACTTGCATTATGTCGTACATATTGTGGATGTCGGTTTGTGGGATGGAGTTCCATGCTTGTTGCACTTTGTCGGTCAATACAGGGATAGTTGATCATGACGCTGGAGTTCTCGTACACTGCTATCCGACGCGTGCACGATTGCAGACAGGTCTGGTGATCAAGCAGGCCAAAGCAACATGTGGGCGCTCTGTAGAGCTTGGATCACTACAGCGATATGTGGGCGTGCGTTGTCCTGGTGGTAAACACCCACTCGAGTGCTGTTTGTGGGTGGTAGCACAACAGATCGAGTCACAAGACAGGTGTACGTGGGATCCTGCTCTCATACGAAATCGCACCCCAGACTGTAACCCCAGAGCTAGGTACAGTGTGTCTGGCACGCAGACAGGTTGTTTGCTGGCCCTCACCTGGCCTGTGTCTAACGGATATGCGGCCATCTCTAGCACCTAGCCAGAACCGGCTTTCATCATAAAACACGACTAACCTCCACTATGCCCTCCAATGCCCTCGCTTGACACCACTGAAGTCGCAAATGGCGGTGGTTTGGGGTCAGTGGTTGTACACCACATGGCGTCTGGCTCGTACTTATTTGGAGCCTACGGGCGCTCAACGGTGAGCTTATCAACACCCCAACGCACGTTAAAAGAAACGAATGTGGAAAAAAATGTTATAACACAGCGACTAGGAAACTATAAGATGATGCTCATGCGCTCACTTACACTTCAATCAAACTGACCACATAATGAGCCTATCTCACACTTAGCAGTAAAAGGTGTTGTAAATGAGATTAAAATACAAGTAATACGACAGAGGAATTGAAAGAAAGGTACGGGGAAATGCCACTGGCTGACCACCTGCAAATAACACGAGTGTTCCAGTTTCCCTGTTAACACATTAAAAATATCGCCGTAAAATTTTGCGAAATATGTTGGACAATTCACAAAACTGTAAGACTCTAACCATATTCGTTTGGAGGTTGCCTAAAATATAGGGCAGATCCGTCGTCAAATCCACCGCGGCGCCGTGGTAGGAAAATAAATCACAGTCCAATGAACTGTGGTGCACAGTGATCTATATGCCACAAGCACCACACATTGGAGGGTCCTCTCACCGAAGGAAGAAGCCCTGTGACACAGGGCTGTGGCCAATGCGAAGAAGAGTAGGAAGATCTCGTCCCATCGATGTGGCTGGAAGGACATACGCCATGGCTGCGTTGTGAGCTTTACTAGACGAAGTTTGTTGTCTGTCGCATCCAACCACGCATCCTTCCACCGACGCAAGACTCTGACTCTCAAAAGCGAGGCTATAGCATGCAGGGACATGGCACACTGAAATAACTGTTGATCACGACACGCATTCTTGTCTGCTAGATCCACCCTTTCGTTCCCCGTAATACCAAACAGAAAGACAATTCCTTCCCAAGCTGTTATAGTTGGAGAAGGGCGACATGCATATTCTTGACTACTTTATTTGCTGGCTACAAACGTTGTAGACAGTGAAGGGCACTCAGAGAATCGAAACTCGCAAGGAATTTAGGACATGAAGAATGTCTCGTCTACTCCAGTGCCGCAAGGCCGCATAAAATTCTGCATCGAAGACCTTGCCAGTCAGACCTTGAGGAAACGATCAGGAAAACGAACAGAGAAATCAACGGAGTCCCCCTGTTTAGACCCCCATCTGTAAAGGCAGCTACATAGTTGTGGCGTTCATTTAAAATGTCAGAAAAATCTCATTAGAAACAGAAGCGCCAAATCTAAAATTACATTTAGCCACTGCAGTAACCATGGTGGCAGGCGGTTAAAACCCTGGATTTGAGGTTGTACATCCTCCACACCAAGTGACTCCAGTGCACACTGCAGGCGGGACCCAAATGGTATTTTTGCTTCTGGAAAATTCGATAAAAAGCATTCCAGAGGCTAATGAGTAACAGTATGGTGTGTGGGTGAAGTCGAAGCTGTGAGGAATTTATAAGCCTGATTCACCATGGGGAGCTGCCACCAGATGGTGAATGGTGGTTCCCCAGCCTCTGCACAGGGACTGGGTATGGGGCTAGGCCTGTAACCACCTATGGCTAGCCCAATCCTCTCGTGGAGGATAGCGTCAGTAACCTCCAGGTAAGAAGGCCTCGCTGACCCATGCACTGTGCATGCATACTGGTGCCGTGAGTGCACAAAATCTGCATAAAACTGGAGAAGACTTTTGGCCAACGCATTTCATAATGTTCAGCACCTTATGGCCTCTGGCTTTCAGGCCTCTCAGGTATAAGCGAGGCCCAGAAACCTCAGTGCTTGCTTAAAATGTAGAATGGTGTCCCTCGTATATAAGCCAGGTAAACTAAAAATACGATGACAACGATTAAAATTAACACACGCACACTTATCTGCAGAATACTGAAAACCCCTCTTTGCAGCTGCACTGTAAATTGCAACCTATGGGTCGCTGTTGTTACGCTGGAGGCGGAACAGAAAACAGCAAAATCGTCCACAAATAAGGAGGCCTGTACAGCGATCTGTACCATTGACATGATATTCCTTATGGCTATGGCAAACAGGAGATAAGACATAGAACACTGCTCAGACTGATCGGACAGTATATCACCATCCGCAGACCTAAAAGAGCGCTTAGATGGGAAAGACCGTATGAAAATGGTGAGCTGGTCACGAAAGCCCCATTCATAGAGTCACACGAGAAGCAGCACCGCATGCCCTACACTGATATCGAAGAATATGCCCAGATGGTGATGTTTACGTATGAAAGCCCGCTGAACAGCCACCACTAGTAGTGTCAGGTTGTCGACAATGGACCAAAATTTGCAGCATATACACTGAGAGCGGCTAAGCAGTTGCATACTTTCTAATATCCACACCAGGCGACGGTTATCTATTCGCTCCAGGGTGTTCCCTACACAACTCATTAAAGCGACACTCCGGTAACTGCTGGGACATGTGCGGTCCTTTCCTGGTTTCAGGAGAGGCATCAGAATTGTCTCCCTCCACGAGTTGGGGAAGGTGGGTCTCTGCCATAGAAGATGGATACATTCGATTTGGTCGTGATCAGGTACGAGTCTCGGAAACGTCGGTTCCAGCGCCCGTGAGGAGAAAGGGAAGTTTTAGGACTCAGAACTATCCGACCTGAAGTCCCCCTTTCCCCTCTCTGCAGCACACAGTAGTGACGAAACGCCGGGTCCTGGCTGGCATCTCCAGTAGTCGCTGCCACCGTCTGCGCGATGTATCTGGATATTGTCTGGAGACACCCTTACTTCAGCACTGTTTCTATGGGTAAGCTACTGTGTTTACCGGTGACCCTCCTGATGGCTTTTCATACTCTTATAGAACCAGTGGAGCGGTTGATAAGAGTCCAGGAACACCATCCATGACCTTTTCTTGTTCTCATTACGTGTCGAGCCTTGAGCCTCGCGATCCAAAATGCTGTGAGGCTATCTGCTGTTGTAGAGTGCTTAAGCCCGTCCAGGATTGCTGGATTCCTGAGCGGCACTCACCCATCCACCAAGGAACAGGTTGCATCCGATTATGACCTGAGGATTTTGGAATTGATAAATAAGCGGTATGAAGTGTCATTCGTATGAAGTGATCCACCCATTCGTAGACGCTGCCACAGTGTTCAAACACAGCCAGCTGGCTGAACAAGCTCCAGTTGGCCATGCCGACCATCCATTTCCGTGGCTTTTCTTCATGTAAACCTCCATCAAGTACGTGTATTGACAGTGGGAAGTGGTCGTTGGAATGAAGGTCATTAGTTGCTTCGCACTGAGCTGAGTCTGTAAACGTGGGAGAGCAGAAAGAGAAGTTGACGGCTGAGGACGATCCAGTAGTAGCTGGGAAAGATTGGGTCTGCCTGTGCTGAGGATGCACAGTTCCTGAGACATCATAAGGTTCTACAAGATTCAATCTCTGGGGCAAGTATAGCTTGAGTCCGATAATATATTATGAGTATTGAAATCACCTGGTAGGAGATATGGATGGGGGAGTTGTTCTGTAAGACCTACTGCTTCTAAGTCACCAATCAAGGATAGAAAAAAGGAATGGTGTGTGTTACGGACAAATACAGCAACCCCTCCATCATTCTGTCTCCCCAGTCAGGTGATTCTTTCGGTGAAGTGGCGTCTGTGGCTTTAAAATACGTTTCTTTTAAACACAAGCACCGGGGTCATGACTGTGCTAGGAGTTTCGGTTCCTCCACATGTGTCCTGAAACCATTAATGTTCCACTGAAAGATAAGTCATCTACGAGGGTTGTTTTTTAAGTAAGGGCCGTTTTTATTTTTAAAAAAATATACAAATACTTTTCTGATTCTACACACTTTTACCTATTTTTCTACATAGATGCCTTGTTTATTTAAGCACTTGTCATACCGTACAACTAAGTTTTTAATTCCCTCTTCAAAGAATTCGGCCGCCTGCTCCGACAGCCAAGTGTTCACGGCCGCTTTCACTTCATCGTCGTCATTGAAGCGCTGCCCGCCAGGATGGTGTTTCAGGTACCGGAAAAGGTGAAAATCGCTAGGAGCAAGGTCGGGGCTGTATGGTGCATGGTCCAAAACTTCCCAGCCAAAAGAATCAATCAAATCCCGAGTCTTTTGAGAGGTGTGAGGCCTAGCGTTATCGTGCAGGAGCAAAACTCCTTTTGTCAGCATGCCGCACCTTTTGTTTTGAATTGCTATGCGGAGCTTCTTTAGAGTTGCACAGTAGGCATCTGAGTTGATTGTCGTTCCTCATGGCATAAAGTCCACTAGCAAAACACCGTGCCGGTCCCAGAACACAGTTGCCATAATCTTGCGCTTTGACAGCGTCTGTTTGGCTTTGACCTTGACGGGTGAGGTTGTGTGTCGCCATTCCATCGATTGTTGCTTGCTTTCGGGAGTGATATGGGATACCCATGTTTCATCTCCAGTGACAATTTGACTCAACATGTCATCCCCTTCTTCCTCGTAACGAATCAATAAGGCCAATGAAGTGGCAAATCTCTTCCCTTTGTGGTCCTCTGTGAGGAGTCTGGGTAACCACCGAGAACACAGTTTCTTAAAGTTTAGGTTTTCAGACACAATTTTGTACAAAACCGATCTTGAAACTTGTGGAAATTCCAAAGACAGAGTGGAAATTGTGAATCTTCTGTCCTCACGAATCTTTGTTTCGACTGCAGCCACCAAATCATCAGTGATCACAGAGGGCCGGCCTGAGCGTTCTTCGTCATGGACGTTTTGACGGCCATTTTTAAACTCTCTAACCCATTGACGCACTTTACCTTCACTCATTGCATTCAAGCCATAAACTTCTGTTAACTGACGATGAATTTCTGCAGCTGATAGGCTTCGCGCGGTCAAAAAACGTATCACTGACCGTATCTCACACGCAGCGGGCGTTTCAATAATCGTAAACATTATAAAGTAGCACAACGATGCGTACACATCAGCTACAGAGCTGCAACTTGCATCAGTGTGAACGGGAAGGATGCCGGCAAGTGGCGCGGTGGCTTGTTGCCGCGTCCGCGCCAACTATGGGACTATACGCGCGAACGGCCCTTACTTAAAAAACAATCCACGTATCACCGGGGTAGCACTTTCATCCTGACTTCCAGCTGAAGGGGGGGGGGGGGCACAATGGGTGGAGGTCCAGTCTTGGGGCGAGATGGTCCATCATTCCTGAAGAAGAATCGAGAGAACGTCAGAAAGGACGACATCGACATCGTCAGACTGTTTACTTCTCAATTACATTACATTCCATTATCCTCATTTTGCTTTTGTTGATGTTTATCTTATACCCTCCTTTCAAGACACTGTCCATTCCGTTGAACTGCTCTTCCAAGTCCTTTGCTGTCTCTGACAGAATTACAATGTCATCGGCGAACCTCAAAGTTTTTATTTCTTCTCCATGGACTTTAATACCTACTCCGAACTTTTCTTTTGTTTCCTTTACTGCTTCCTCAATATACAGATTGAATAGCATCGGAGAGAGGTTACAACCCTGTCTCACTCCCTTCCCAACCACTGCTTCCCTTTCATGCCCCTCCACTCTTATAACTGCCATCTGGTTTCAGTACAAATTGTAAATAGCCTTTCGCTCCTTGTATTTTACCCTGCAACCTTCAGAATTTGAAAGAGAGTATTCCAGTCAATACTGTCAAAAGCTTTCTCTAAGTCTACAAATGCTAGAAACGTAGGTTTGCTTTTCCTTAATCTTTCTTCTAAGATAAGTCGTAGAGTCAGTACTGCCTCACGTGTTCCAACATTTCTACGGAATCCAAACTGATCTTCCCCGAGGTCGGCTTCTACCAGTTTTTCCATTCTTCTGTAAAGAATTCGCGTTAGTATTTTGCAGCTGTGACCTATTAAACTGATAGTTCGGTAATTTTCACATCTGTCAACACCTGCTTTCTTTGGGATTGGAATTATTATATTCTTCTTGAAGTCTGAGGGAATTTAGCCTGTCTCATACATCTTGCTCACCAGATGGTGGAGTTTTGTCAGGACTGGCTCTCCCAAGACTGTCAGTAGTTCTAATGGAATGTTGTCTACTCCTGGAGCCTTGTTTCGACTTAGTTCTTTCAGTGCTCTGTCAAACGCTTCACTCTGTATCATATCTTCCATTTTTCCATTTCATCTTCGTCTAACTCCTCCTCCTCTGTCCTCAAGAACATCGCCCCTGTATAGACCCTCTATATACTCCTTCCACCTTTCTGTTTTCCCTTCTTTGGTTAGTATTGGGTTTCCATCTGAGCTCTTGATATTCATACAAGTGATTCTCTTTTCTCCAAAGGTCTCTTTAATTTTCCTGTAGGCGTATCTATCTTATCCCTCGTGAGATAAGCCTCTACATCCTTACATTTGTCCTCTAGCCATCCCTGCTTAGCCATTTTGCACTTCCTGCCGATCTCATTTTTGAGACGTTTGTATTCCTTTTTGCCTGTTTCACTTACTGCATTTTTGTATTTTCTACTTTCATCAATTAAATTCAGTATCTCTTCTGTTACCCAAGGATTTCTACTAGCCCTCGTCTTTTTACCTACTTGATCCTGTGCTACCTTCACTATTTCATTCCTCAAAGCTACCCATTCTTCTTCTACTGTAATTCTTTCCCCCATTCCTGTCAATTGTTCCCTTATGCTCTCCCTGAAACTCTGCACAACCTCTGGTTCTTTCATTTTATCCAGGTCACATCTGCTTAAATTCCCACCTTTTCGCAGTTTCTTGAGTTTTAATCTACAGTATATAACCAATAGATTGTGGTCAGAGTCCACATCTGCCCCTGGAAATGTCTTAAAATTTAAAATCTGGTTCCTAAATCTCCGTCTTACGTGGTGGATTTTTATCTTTGATTTTTTGCTCTGGGTAGGCTTCAGAGCCCGACCACGGGTGTGATTGTGACACTGGATGGAGTACCAGACTAAACCTTCGGAGGGGCAGGGGAGCTCGGCAACGTCGGCAATAACAGCCTTTTCTGAAGTTCTGGGGTGGGGGGGTGGGGGGGGGGGAGGTACAGGCTTTGAAATGACTATAGCAACGCTAGTGCATTGACTAACGCAAGTACTAGTGCTAACATCAGGTTTCTGCACTGCCTGTTTAAGAATAGATGCAAATGGGGTAGCGAACGTTAGGGGCAGCATAGCTTTATACACCTTTTTGGCGTCTTTAAAGCGGATCCGCTTCGTAGTCTGGTTTTTGTACCTTTCGTTCTTCTAGATGTGCGCTGCAGTTGTGAATTCAAACAGGGTGAGCGCCAGAGCAATTCACACACTTCAAAGGAGATGAACAAGCGACTCAGAGGAGATGAGCAAGTGACTCCTCTGTGGGCGGCCTCACCACATTTGCCTCAAGGGGCTTCTCCCTTACACCCAAGAATAGTATGCCCACAGCACTAAAATTTGCGACAGAACAAGGCAGGACACATAGAAGAAGAAAACCTGTCATAAAGTGCTCAGGAAGTTTCCTGCTACTAAATGTCAGGATAAAGGAGTCAAATTCGACAAGATCTCCATCCCCCCTCTTCATGATGTTTTGCATGTCGACTGTACCTAGCGGAGCTCACTCAATTGCAATTTCTCCTTGGGAATGTCAGTTAGATCCCTGCATATCACCAACACCTTTGCTGTAATTCAAGGTGCTGTGCAGTTCAGAGCCTATTGCATACTTCCCGGGGCATTTAGCTTTTTGTAAGTAAGTGGCTTGCTGGGAATTTGTAGTTTTCACTAACAGTGCCCCAATACGCAAGCGCTTTACTGATTTTAAAGAGACACACATTCACTCTGAACTCTTTTGTATCTAGAAGAACGAAACCTTCTCAAAATTACCTTCCTTTCTTTTCTACTAAAAACACATTTGTGATGACCAGCATGCATTCTGTTACTGGAGACAATACTTTTAGAGTGAATTCCTGAGTCAGGAGGACTGGCTACACGAGTCCTCTTGTTAGACTGGGTGTTTATACCTCCTAGCAGCCACTCTTTTCTCTGTGAGAAGTCTGGGAAAAAATTCCAAGTATCCATTTTGGTTCCACGAGCAACTAGGGAAATGAAGGTCATCCAGACAGAGTCCCGAATGCCTAAACAACTGGGGAGCGGCGGGTTCCCCAAAGGTTATCTGCTAATGACTGTTCCACCTCAACAGCCATGCACCTCATCAGCGTTGCACACATTCAGAAAGAGTAGTTTATAGAGGTTTTTACCATTCTTGAAATCTGAGCAATCAAGCCAAGTTCCCCATTCCCTGTGACGCACAACATTCGAACGCAGCGCCCCTTGGTGGTCGCTGAAGCATGCCAAGAGCTCATGGTGACAGAGGACTAGCAGCTCTTACCAGTCCCCAGCAGAGGAACTCCGGAGTCGCCAAGCCTGCACCCAGAAAACGAATGCTGCGCCCATGAGGGCGTGTCTGGCTCGGGGTAACTGACTTGTAACAGTAGCCTGTGTCAGTGTGGTGGCAACTGCTGCTCGAATTTCTACTGCAGGTGCGGTGCGATGCGCCAGAGCCATACGCCGAACGCAGTGGCCTCTCTCTTGGCAATGATATGTGGCCATCCAAAGCCAAGTCTTGTTGTAGCTGTCCTTTCCCGTGACCATCGCTACATACATGCCAAGTCTTTCTGCAGTATCGCAGAAAAAACATCCAGCTTCTCATAGCCCTCATTCAAACTCGCTGAGCACGGTGTATGACTGGAAATCACGTGACCGGAAGTGCAATCATCTCGGATTTGTAGAGTATAAAAGAAGGCTTGACAGCCTCAGCTAATCAGTCTTCCGCAGCAGTTGAAAGTGTCAACATGGATTCTTCCAAAGTGCTAAACATCCCTCAGCTATTAGGGAGGTAGACAAGACCAACGGACGAAAGCTTCGGTTTGTGGTTATGACTGCAGAACCTGGAAAATCTTGCTACTGACATTGGCAACATAACCGAAAACGGTAAACTACTTAGCGAGAAGAATGTAAATGTGATGAAGTGGACTGTCAAGAACAATTAGAAATAAGACGGTCTGCAATGTTACAGAAAGAGATGTGTGGCTCATTTAACTATTATCTGCGTAGTAAATTCTCAAATTCCGTCACTGCAAGACATGGTGTCAAGGCGAAGCTGCCTTTTCTCCTACACGGGAACGATGGTGAGACAGAAAAAGGGATACGGGAAAAAATCGGCAAGGAAGCACTGGAAACTATTTCGAAGAAGTATAAAAATCCTGTGGTTATACCACATGAAGTGGAATTATCTGACGTTAAAATGGATGTTCTGATGGAAGAGCTGCCTGGAATACTGCAGCAGCTACGTGTAGACAACTGTTACCTTTTGGATTTGGGCATAACGCAATAATTCTCCGGAATTTTTAACAAGATCGAGATGTGCGACTACTTAATAAGAACCCAGGACTTCTGCATGGAAGGAGATCACCAGGGAAACAGCAATGTGATTGTGGACAAAGATAAGACAGTTAGAATAGTCTGTCTATCGTGGTTAAGCTCCAACTGTAAAGATATGAACAGCGTTATTTGTCAGATCACGAGTCCAGAAGTGAATAAAGATATTGGTAACCACGTTATGGACTTTATAAAGTGTCCAGACATGCGACAACGAGAATCTATTAGGTCTTCCTTGGCTAAGCAGCATGACACTACCAGGTTGGAGGCTACAACTACAGAATGTATCGTGTATTCTAAATCTACATCTACATCTACATTTATACTCCGCAAGCCACCCAATGGTGTGTGGCGGAGGGCACTTTACGTGCCACTGTCATTACCTCCCTTTCCTGTTCCAGTCGCGTATGGTTCGCGGGAAGAACGACTGTCTGAATGCCTCCGTGCGCGCTCTAATCTCTCTAATTTTACATTCGTGATCTCCTCGGGAGGTATAAGTAGGGGGAAGCAATATATTCGATACCTCATCCAGAAACGCACCCTCTCGAAACCTGGCGAGCAAGCTACACCGCGATGCAGAGCGCCTCTCTTGCAGAGTCTGCCACTTGAGTTTATTAAACATCTCCGTAACGCTATCACGGTTACCAAATAACCCTGTGACGAAACGCGCCGCTCTTCTTTGGATCTTCCCTATCTCCTCTGTCAACCCGATCTGGTACGGACCCCACACTGATGAGCAATACTCAAGTATAGGTCGAACGAGTGTTTTGTAAGCCACCTCCTTTGTTGATGGACTACATTTTCTAAGGACTCTCCCAATGAATCACAACCTGGTACCCGCCTTACCAACAATCAATTTTATATGATCGTTCCACTTCAAATCGTTCCGCACGCATACTCCCAGATATTTTACAGAAGTAACTGCTAGCAGTGTTTGTTCCGTTATCATATAATCATACAATAAAGGATCCTTCTTTCTATGTATTCGCAATACATTACATTTGTCTATGTTAAGGGTCACTTGCCACTCCCTGCACCAAGTGCCTGTCCGCTGCAGACCTTCCTGCATTTCGCTACAATTTTCTAATGCTGCAACTTCTCTGTATAGTACAGCATCATCCGCGAAAAGCCGCATGGGACTTCCGACACTATCTACTAGGTCATTTATATATATTGTGAAAAGCAATGGTCCCATAACCTGTGGCACGCCAGAGGTTACTTTAACGTCTGTCGACGTCTGTCCATTGATAACAACAAGCTGTGTTCTGTTTGCTAGAAACTCTTCAATCCAGCCACACAGCTGGTCTGATATTCCGTAGGCTCTTACTTCGTTTATCAGGCGACAGTGCGGAACTATATCGAACGCCTTCCGGAAGTCAAGAAAAATAGCATCTACCTGGGAGCCTGTATCTAATATTTTCTGGGTCTCATGAACAAATAAAGCGAGTTGGGTCTCACACGATCGCTGTTTCCGGAATCCATGTTGATTCCTACATAGTAGATTCTGGGATTCCAAAAACGACATGATACTCGAGCAAAAAACATGTTCTAAAATTCTACAACAGATCGACGTCAGAGATATAGGTCTATAGTTTTGCGCATCTGCTCGACGACCCTTCTTGAAGACTGTGACTACCTGTACTCTTTTCCAATCATTTGGAACATTCCGTTCCTCTAGAGACTTGCGGTACACGGCTGTTAGAAGGTGGGCAAGTTCTTTCGCTGTGCGCGAGTGTTTACGTGTATTAGATACCAATATACAGTATTTACAATGTGCTGCACTTTACTCTGTGCCACCTTTCTTCCATGTGGCGTCAATTAACGGATAACGTACAGAATAACTGCTGTGTTGAGTTTAATAACGTTCTGCAGTTTGTGTACCGAGGTAATAAGAATACCCGAAAATTGACAGGTGTACAAGTAAGTCTTCCAGCTTATCAGCTATATTCTGTCTGCATACAGTTTTAATTATCTGCCTATAAACTACGTGGAGATTCTTAACTCTGACTCCAATAAAGACAATGTAAGTAGTATACAGAAGTGTTATGTTAAAACAGGAGAAACTTATTTTTCTCAATTTTGGTAAACATTTTTGGAAAGCAATGATCAATTAATTGTTATATTTTGACTAAAGTTCAGTCTTGATCACATCATGTATGTTTTAATGATATAGGTAACCGGTTTCGGTTCTTTCTACAAAACCATCATCAGACCTGTGGATAAATTTTAAGAAATACTAGATACCAATCTTTAAATAAAATGAAAGTGTCTAATGATGTCAAAATTTAACAAGATAAAATAAAATTAATTATACCCATGGCTCCCTTAGTATGGTAGGCGGAGCTCTCCTCGCTGCTACGCAGTCAACTGATGGTTATGAGTGCTGAGCACGAGCTTAAATATGCAGAGGCTCCGCCTACTTCCTGTCACACTACTTCACAACTGCCAATCAGCGTTAATAATATGACGCCATCGTCAAAGTATAAAAGTAGGAAATACACTAATAACATAAAATTGATTCATTTAAATGTCTGATTAACAAATAGTTAGTATGTCTACAGCTTATTTAAATTTTGGATAAAAACAGTGAACTACGATGTGTAACAGTTGTGCCCTCTATGGGCAACCTTAATACTGTTACAGTGCCACTTACATCAAAGATGTGAAAGTCCTTGGTGTTGTGGTATATATCGATTACGCCGAGTCGCCTACATCACAATTGCATCTTTGTTGGATGCTGCAGAATCGTCTTATTTTAGCTGTAGTTTTTATAGCAATATTCTTTATAGCAGTAGGGTAGCAGCCACGAGTACGTTCCACGTTATGTATATCTGAATAACTGATGAGACTGCTGATTACATTTTTTTTTAAAAATCATCGATCTAATAGTTTTTATAATAATCAATATTTTTTTTATGTTGTGCAGCATATTTTACATACATTGCTTTTGCCATGGGTATAACTAGTCTTACATTTTTAAAAAACAAAAGAGTAGATGCTTTTATTATAAAATTTCGTCAAAAAGGTCGTAATAATATTTTTCGCGAAAATCTAATTGTTCATTGAGCAGCATTGATGATTTGGTTTTCAAATGAGCATATATCTCGATTTCTTCTAGGATATTCATAAGTAATCCTTTATTTGCATAATGAAGAACTTGTAAATTCTGTTCTACTGTCCCCTCAGCATGATTATTGAATGCTATATGATGGCCAAATACAGACTTCGTTCGTGAGGTACCCGACGTATGTTCTTTGTACCTTACTGCAAAATTTCGACCTGTTTGGCCTTTACAACAAAAATTAAGACATACCGTAAGTAAAGATAATGGAAAATCTACCAGATCAGGAGTGTACAAGATCCAATGTAGAGACTGTGAGAAAATATATATCGGCCAAACAGGTCGAAATTTTACAGAAGACCGCACTGCAGTTCCGTCTCTAAATCCTCGCACAAACGAAAAAATGGCTGACATCGAAATAAGTGTCTAAGGAATAGAAAAGCAACTGGAATCACTCAACAGAGGAAGTCCACTGGACCTGACGGAAAACCAATTCGATTCTACACAGAGTACGCGAAAGAACTTGCCCCCCTTCTAACAGCCGTGTACCGCAAGTCTCTAGAGGAACGGAATGTTCCAAATGATTGGAAAAGAGCACAGGTAGTCCCAGTCTTCAAGAAGGGTCGTCGAGCAGATGCGCAAAACTATAGACCTATATCTCTGACGTCGATCTGTTGTAGAATTTTAGAACATGTTTTTTGCTAGCGTATCATGTCGTTCCTGGAAACCCAGAATCTACTCTGTGGGAATCAACATGGAAACAGCGATCGTGTGAGACCCAACTCGCTTTATTTGTTTATTAGACCTAGAAAATATTAGATACAGGCTCCAAGGTAGATGCTATTTTCCTTGACTTCCGTAAGGCGTTCCATACAGTTCCGCACTGTCGCCTGATAAACGAAGTAAGAGCCTACGGAATGTCAGACCAGCTGTGTGGCTGGATTGAAGAGTTTTTAGCAAACAGAACACAGCATGTTGTTATCAATGGAGAGACGTCTACAGACGTTAAAGTAACCTCTGGCGTGCCACAGGTTATGGGACCATTGCTTTTCACAAAATATATAAATGACCTAGTAGATAGTGTCGGAAGTCCCATGCGGCTTTTCGCGGATGATGCTGTACTATACAGAGAAGTTGCAGCATTAGAAAATTGTAGCGAAATGCAGGAAAATCTGCAGCGGATAGGCACTTTGTGCAGGGAGTGGCAAGTGACCCTTAACATAGACAAATGTAATGTATTGCGAATACGTAGAAATAAGGATCCTTTATTGTATGATTATATGATAGCGGAACAAACACTGGTAGCAGTTACTTCTGTAAAATATCTGGGAGTATGCGTGCGGAACGATTTGAAGTGATCATATAAAATTAATTGCTGGTAAGGCGGGTACCAGGTTGAGATTCATTCGGAGAGACCTTAGAAAATGTAGTCCACCAACAACGGAGGTAGCTTACAAAACAATCGTTCGACCTATACTTGAGTATTGCTCATCAGTGTGGGATCCGTACCAGATCGGGTTGACGGAGGAGATAGAGAAGATCCAAAGAAGAGCGGCGCGTTTCGTCACAGGGTTATTTGGTAACCGTGATAGCGTTACGGAGATGTTTAACAAACTCAAGTGGCAGACTCTGCAAGAGAGGCGCTCTGCATCGCGGTGTAGCTTGCTCGCCAGGTTTCGAGAGGGTGCGTTTCTGGATGAGGTATCGAATATATTGCTTCCCCCTACTTATACCTCCCGAGGAGATCACGAATGTAAGAGAGATTCGAGCGGGCACGGAGCTTTCCGGCAGTCGTTCTTGCCGCGAACCATACGCGACTGGAACAGAAAAGGGAGGTAATGACAGTGGCACCTAGAGTGCCCTCCGCCACACACCGTTGGGTGGCTTGCGGAGTGTAAATGTAGATGTAGATTGAAACATTGCTTTTTCTTCTGTAACACGCTTTATACACTGCGAAACATTTTGTTTTTTCCCGCCACGACTTCGAGGTTCTAAATTGACATTAACACGTTCTGATCCATTGCTTCTCGCAGAAAACTAGATGTCGCACGGCATAAATCATATTGCTACTGCTGCTACCATAACACACCACACACACTGGCTGACAGTTACATCAGGAAACTGGAAGAGTTTGGTGGCGTTCTGGAGAGTCCAAACTGCAGTCGGGAGGTGATTGACGACATCTACATTTAAACGTATCCGTCACAGTGACGGCATAACTGATGGCTCACCGTTCCATTTCGACTGATTCCTCATATTTCAATCTAGTACGCAATCACTGTTTCGATGCTAGCCATCCCCAGAAGGTGTTGCCCCTCCACCAGAACTCTTTCTCCATCTCCAACAAGCAATGTCTGTCAATCTTTATGTGGTTACCAACAGTGTACCAGTGGACAGATGGGGTGAAAAAGACAGCATTGATGTACTGTAATAATAAGCATCAGAGTTGATAGTGCGAACAATTTTAGCAATTTTACAGTCATTTCAACGTCGATGAGTGGTCACTAGTTTTCAAAACAAGGGACAAACGTCTATCGTCATATGCTACGAAATTCTGCTGTAAACATTCGTAGGTAAGCTAGGTGGTACACTTCATTTCACTGATAGGATACCAGCTAAATGCAATCAGTCTGTAAAGGAGACAGTGTAAAAAACATTACTGTGCTGTGTAGGTCTCATGTATGCATTGGTTTAAACCTTAGTTCCTATTCTGTGTTTGGTTTCCCACAGTTATTGCGATTATGCTGTTGTTATCTGTCTCCGTGAGAGGCAGCAGTGGTGTGCATCGATATTCTCACCGTGTAGTATCTTTGGTCTGGTGCTTATAGTTTCCGGCTGTGCTGTGTGCGAGGAGTCGGTCGGTTGGCGTGGAGCAGCGAGGAAATCTTCGCGGGGCGTTGTGTGACCGGGCCAGCTGGTAGTTTCTATGCAGTGTGGGAGTATGTTGGGCTGTTCCCACTGCTACGAGGTTCGTGGCTCGCCGATCCCGGACACGAAAGTTGAATTTGGTTTTAATTTACCAGCAAGTCATGATTGTTCACTTTGTGCCGTTTGGTTCTCGTTGTTGGCTGTTGGGACATTCCCGCGAGCAACAATGTGTGTGTTCGAGTTGGCGAAGGTTTAGCTCACTGGTGGAGTATAACTGTATTTGGTTATTTGCAATTGTAGTGGACCAGCGGAATTTTCTGCCTTGTGGCCGTTAACAATCCGGTTACCTGCCCTGGCCGTTGACGGAAATATAGGCAGTGTCCTTTCCTCACCGTGTTGTCACTGTCCAGCACGGTGTGTAGTTCGACAGGTTAATGTATGCTTGGTTGTGGGCGTCCATGCCTTTTACGTTTGCGTTGAACTCCCGGTTGTGTGCTGGTCGAGTGAAGCGCAAGTTAACTTGTCGGTGGGTCCGCTGACTGCCTGTTGGTTAGATTGTCGTCGGATCGACAATGATTGGGTCGACTGCCTGACTCACCTAAGTAATCGTTAGTATTTCAAGTGCTGGCCGACCCCCGAAACTTCTGAGCGCCGTTAGCTGCACTGCCTTTTCTTATTTTCTGTTGTGATTATTTGTATGGGTCATAGCTGATGGTTTCGAATTAAAGCTGAATTGCTTTTAGTGGTATTTAAGTCATGTGCCTTCAGCCATTTTAAAATTAAAGTTCCTTGCTTGTCAAGTATTAGATTCTCAAGCTGCGAAATCGTCGCGAAAAAACACAGTGACCCGTATACGTAATAAGTTTCCTTTAATTTACATCTATGGTCACAACCTTTACTGTTTAACAGATTACCGGTTTCAGTCTTTAATGACCATCATCAGATCTGTCACATAAAAACAGATCTGATGATGGTTATTAAAGACTGAAAGCGGTAATCTGTTAAACAGAAAAGATTGTGACCGTAGACGTAAATTAAAGGAAAGTATTAGTTTTTTTGGGGCCTCCAGCCTAATTTAAGATAAGGCTTTGTTGTTTAAGTTTATTTTACCTTTTCTAAGTCATGGGGCCTTCAGCCGTTTTTAAATTAAGGATCTTTGTCTTTCGAGCATCAGACTGTTTGTGGCCTTCAGCCTAATTGAAGATAAGGCCTTCTGCCTTGTGTTTTTTTATTTAATTTTACCTTGAGTCTTAAATCATCGACCTTCAGCCGTCTTTAAATTAAGGTTGTTGCTTTTCAAGTGTTAGATTTTTGGGCCTTCAGCCAAATTATAGAACTTACTTAAAGTGAGGCCTTCTGCCTTCTAGCCGGCCGGAGTGGCTGTGCGGTCTAGGCGCTACAGTCTGGAACCGAGCGACCGCTACGGTCGCAGGTTCGAATCCTGCCTCGGGCATGGATGTGAGTGATGTTCTTAGGTTAGTCAGGTTTAATTAGTTCTAAGTTCTAAGCGACTGATGACCTTAGAAGTTAAGTCGCATAGTGCTCAGAGCCATCCGCCTTCTAAATATTCTTCTTGGCGTCTGAATTTTCAGTTAATGGCTTTTAGCCGTTTTTTTTTAAATTAAAGTGGTTGTGCCCTTAAGGCATAAGATAATGAGGTGTATTCAGCCGATAACTAAGTTCAAGAAGTTTTACTGTAAAGTTTTGTCAAATAAATAAAGTTATATGTGTTCGAGTGAAACTGACAGCCGTTCATTTTGGCCCCTTTCCACAATTCCAACTACCTGTCCTGTCTTGCGGGTTTAGCAGGGCGTCTCAATTACTGCAAACTGTCCTGATGTGTAGGGGGACTGTACCAAATAGGACCGTCAAGACGTAAAAAATGTATACTAGGTCTGCCTAAATGTATTAAATAACAGAAGGATTATATTAATGCAGGAGAAATACATTTTCTTTCTCAATCTTGAACATTGTCGAAAACTATGCAACCACCCTCATTAGTATTAGCATAATGGGGTTTCTGGTGCAATTTTGATATCAAATTGATATGCAAATTAATTAAAATAACAAGGGATGAAGAAACTGGTAATAATAAACTCAAAATCATATTTCAAAACTGTTATTTGTTTTACTATAAGTAACATTTACAAAAGTTTTAACCTAGAAATTCTCCAAAACTGAAATTTCTTTAAGGCCTGATGTGACATTTCGGAAAGCATTCTGTACAGAGCGTAACATTATACTTCCTACAATATGTTCTCGGCTTTCCTTTGTATTTCTCGCACTGGCATCGTCTTTCCTTTTCACGCTCCTGTATGATGTGCAGCTTCTGGTCATACTGTATATCTGAAGTGAGATGAGTTTTGTTGGTCTTCCCTTCTCTGACCCCATTTCAAGACCTTTCTTGAGGTATGTTCACGCAATCTGTCTGCTGACTTCTTTCACCGAAAGAGAAGTTACTTCACTGCGTCTCTTGAAACCCAAGTGTGCATTCACAACAGTCATATTTACCATCCTCACAAAAAGTCACCAGTACCACTTTATACCGTGCACTGCAATGGTACGTTTCTTTATTAGCCAGTCGTGGAGATCGACTGCTCCCATAAACTTCTCGTATATATTCATTGCATATGGTTTTGAAACACTGACCTTTTCTTTTTGGGATGAATTTCAACGTTGAACATTGACGGTAGCAAGCACAGTTTTGGATTTAGTTGCTAGTGTAACACACTTGTTGTCACTCTGTGTACTCTCAACACAAAATACCCTCTTTCCTTCTTTTTCATAACATTATCTGGTGACAGGGGCACTTGCTTGTTCTGCTGTCTCTCATAGCTCCACTTGCATGGAATCCAGTTTGACGAGCAGGTCACGACTAGTAAAGTAATCGTCAAAAAATACTTTGTAGCTGTTCGGGTTATCAATAATGGACAACATTTTCAAAACCCTTTGGAACTCAGTGGTAGATTTGGATTTTCATCGTTCTGGTCCTTACCGCAATACGGTAAGAAATTGTAACAGCAGCTATCAGTCCCAGATAAGGCCCAAAGTTTATATGCAAAGCATATGGACTTCAGTCTGATAAACTGCTTTATAGGGTGATGTCCATAGTATCTCAGAGTCATTTCATCAACTGCCAAATGTTCCTGAAAGCGTCCCCATTTTTGATAATTTTTTACCAGAGTGTCTGCTAATGGTTTGGTTTTGAAAGATTTGTCACGCTTCTTTCCATTGGCCTTTTTATAAACACTGAAATGTTTTACATATTTCAGTTTAAGATACCTGTTACGACTCATTGCATCTTTCACTACTTGAACACATCCTCAGACCAATAATCTCTTTTACTGAGCAGTTTATGACAGCCACTGAAGATCAAAAACGCAACGAATACACGAATTTCATCAGGTAAAACTGAAAAGTTTATTTTATTTTTACACTCCCTAGCGTATTTTTCGGTTTCCTCTACAATCATCCTTACAACTTCTTCTGAAAAGAATTCTTCAAAAACCTGCACAGGAGTGACACCATAGAATCTTCCTTCCTTTCATCCAACAGACAAGTAGCTTTCTTCTCTAAGTCATGCGATACTTTTGTGATGGCTTCATATTAGCGTAGTTGCTAAATTTCTGGCAAAATCTTTTATCATCCGTAACTCCATAACTAAACATTTGCGGACTTATGTTTATATGAACTTTTTTCTTTAGTTTTATTTGTAGAATAACGTATTAAAATATTTGCATATCTTCGTGAATTACCCTGTATGTTTCGTAACAAGTCATCTGCAATATATTCTTCATCGGTCTGCTCATCTACATCTGGAGCTACTACGTCTGCTTCCATTTCTTCAGAAAATATTCTACTGTCTCTTCAGCAGCTTTAAAAACATGTCGAACCCTGGCTAAGAAATCTGAAAAGACCGAAAAGTAACATTTACCACGGCAACGCCTAGTGTCCTCAAATGAGGACAGCAAATTTTCATGCACTAGGTGACAAAGTGTCGCCTTCGCAAGTACCAAACACTATTACAGTATTAAATTACGCATAATCCAGAAAATGATTGTGCTCCTTACATTAGATGCATCCTCAAAAATAAAAATGAAAATAACCAGCAGACTCTGTAAAACCGCTCCACTTCTGTTAATAGTCTTTAACTGAATAACTGTAGTAGAGAGATGACAATGGAACCCATCGTTGACTAAAAGCTTACTTTACAACAACAAAAGCCTATTGTTGGTTTGGAGTAGCATACATGACCGGAAAATGGACTGTTCTCAATAGAGGACAATAGGCGCTAATCAGTTAAAGACTCAATACTATTAAACCAACTTTTCTTTCTTATTTTTATTTTTATTACAATTATTTTCAATATTAGAAGAGTAAAATCTCAAGATAGTCAATACGATATAAGAGCATGTAGTCAGAAATATGAAAACTAATTTTAAATAAGTAAAATAGAAATTGTAACCCCTGGTTGATGAAGGCAACCAGAAAAGCCCTAGAACAGCCCGCCTTCTCCCTTCGGGAGAAGGAATGAAAAGTGCTAAAAAAAAAAATTAAAATATAAACTCTCGTGGAGAAGTCTCAGGTAGCACCTGATTGAGACAACGAACTACGTTATCGACATATCGTGCAAGAAAGACGTTGACATACGCCACAATACCCGACACGTCAACAGATCACGAGGAAAGCCTGATAAATTACAAGAATAAATCATCCGACCAGGCGATACGTTTCTATTGCTCCAGTGTCCAGTCTAATTGATGCGGTGCCAGCTGCAGTCGTATTGACGATGTCTTTGAATCGACACGGTAATACGTAGGACTCGCCTTCTACAGACATCATGTTCTGCAGTGTGCTCTGAACGGAGTGTGTCCCAAACACTCCCGCTTGCAACAGCACTGTGCTCTGCCGGAAGATCTGAAACATTGCGGCACCTTTCGTGCTTTGCAGAGCTGGCAAGCTTCGTAGCTCCACCTTCTGTGAAGGGACATGGACGTCCAATACGATGTCGCCTACTCGTGGTCCTTGAACCACATTTCACGGATCCTCTCGTTAGTAGTACGCGAACACCCGACCGATGTCGCCGACTCAGAGATGCACGTTTCCAGGTGCTGGACCATGACAACCTGCCCTTTTCCTCTGTCGCTTATGTCAGTGGCTTTGCCCACTGGAGGCCCTAGTCGTCGCTACAATGATTGCCGATTGGCCTCTGCTCCGCTTACATACGCTGATCAACCAGAACATTATGACCAATTACCTAATAGACAGTACGTCAGCCTTCGTCACCGATAACAGCGGTGACACGTCGTGGCATGGAAGCAATAGGGCCCTGGTCCGTCACTGGAGGAAGCTGGCACCACTCCTGCACACACAAGCCACCTAATTCCCGCGAATTGTTCATGGAATCACTCCATCACACTCCTGACCTTGTGACATGCCGCTTTATTTCGTCGAAAAATGACACTGCCATCGGGAAACATGACGTCTTGAAGGGGTGCACGCGATCTACAACCAGTGTACGATGCTGCTTGGTCGTCATGGTGCTTTGCACGAGCTCCACATATGTCCACATGAGTATTCCCCAGAGCATAATGGAGCAGCCGCCAGCTTTCTCTCCGTCCCACAGTACATGTGTCACCTGGAAGACGACGGATCAGCGCCCTCCCATCGGCATGATGAAGAAGGTACCGGGAATCATCAGATCGTGGAACGCTCCGCCAATGTGCCAACATCCAGTGGCGATGGTTATGTGCCCATTTCAGTAGCTGCCGATGTTGCGGTGTTAAGATTGGCACATGAATATTCAAATGTGTGCGAATTCCTAAGGGACCAAACTGCTGAGGTCATCAGCCTCTAGACTTACACACTACTTAAACTAACTTATGCTAAGAACAACACACACATCCATGCCCAAGGAAGCACTCTAAGCTCCGGCGGGAGGGGCTGCGGAATCCTTCACACACTGCCTCGGACCGCGTGGCCACTTTGCACGGCATTGGCACAGACATGGATTGTAAGCTGCATAGGCCCATTCTTAGGAGTGTTCGGTGCACTGCGTTCAGACACACTTGTACTCTGCCCAGCACTTAAGTCTGATGTTAGTTCCGCCACAGTTCACCGCCTGTCCTACTGTCCTAGTTTACCACTTTGCCCCCCCCCCCTTTCCCTCTACGATGTCCGACGTCTCGAAATTAGGGCTGGCCGCTGAACACCACGACCTCTCGATTTGGTTTCACTTTGGTTTTGCCACGTGTTGAATAGGCTCACCACAGCACTTATAGGACACCCGATAAGTCGTGCAGTTTCCGAAATTCTCGTGCCGAGCCTCCGGGCCATGACAATCTGCCCTCAATCAAACTCGGATACCATATATATGAAGACAGTAACTGTTCTCGAAAGAAGAGATACTGTTGATGGCCGTGCAGCTTTTTCCTGGAATGAATGATGATTAACTGAAACCCTCAGCTGCCGTGTTGTTGATATACCTCGATGTGGACAGCTGAAAATGTGTGCCCCGACCGGGACTCGAACCTGTGACTTCCTGTTTGCATGGTAGACGCTCTACCCATGTGAGCCACTGAGGGCAGACGAATAGTGTGACTGCAGGGACTTATCCCTTGCACGCTTCCTGTGAGACTCACAGTCCCAACTGTCCACAATTCTACATATGGAATGTACCTTATAGACATCTCTCGGATACATCGCCCACCTTCCCCATTCTACACACGGGCAGCACTGATGCTGCATGCACGGTGCGTGTGTCTGATTAGCAGTCATTCCTCGCCAGGTGACGCTGCTATCGCCCGGACTGGTTTATATCTGTGGTCGTAATGCTCTGGCTGACCACTGTGCTCCACTTACCGCGTCACGGGCCCACAGCGTCCGCAGGCGGCCTTCAGCTTCCCGCTCGCAGGACGGACAATGGCGGTGCGAGGCGCGCGCCGCGGTGCCCGTGCCGTGGGCGAGATGGCGGTGGCCACAATGGAGCCGCTAAACTACCGGATGCCTCCCATTTACATTGTGAGGAAAGGCGGCGAGCAGCGGCACTCCGCCAGTCTGCGAGACCGCCGGCTCACTCCTCCTGTGTCTGGCACGTTTCATTTGTAAACATGCGATGCTCTCAACTGAGTGCTTTACACTGAGCCTACAAAACGTAACGCCTTACACTCAAGCCGTACTCGGGAGGGGAAGCCGCAGTTATCGCCTCGAAAATATGAAGCCGCGATACATTTTTCCCAACTGTGTACGACTTGGTGCAGACGTTTGTTGTACGAGTCCGCACTTGGGCTGTTCACGAAACGCTCCACTTCGACAACGACCTCGTCGTCACTCTGGGAATGCCTGCCACGGAATTGTTATTTCATTTCACGAAAGAGGAAGGAGTCAGTGGGTGTGAGGTGAGGAGAATGCAGGGAAGCTAGGCAAAATTTGATAGCCCAAGCGAGAAGAACTTGTAGCTGTGTCCTGTGCAGGAGCTGGGGCGTTGTCGAGGAGCAAATTTGTCCACTTGGACGATGTAACGCTTGCTTCATCTTGATTCCAGGATGAAATTTTCACTCTGAAGCGGAGTGTGAGCTGAGATGAAACTTCCTGGCAGATTAAAACTGTGTGTCGGACCGAGACTCGAACTCGAGACCTTTGCCTTTTGTGGGCAAGTGCTCTACCATCTGAGCTACGCAAGCACGACCCACGCCCGATTCTTACAGCTTCAGTTCTGCCAGTGCCTCGTCTTCTACCTTCTGTGAAGTTTGGAAGGTACGACGCGAGGTCCTGGCGGAATTGAAGTTGTGGGGAAGGAGCCTGAGTCGTGCTTCGGTAGAGCACTTGCCCGCGAAAGGCAAGGGTCTCGAGTTCGAGTCTCGGTACGGCTCACAGTTTTAATCTGCCTGGAAGTTTCACCTTGATTGCCTCCCGAAACTCGGCAGGAGGTTTCAACAGTTTCAGTAACACTCCCTCCCAGCAAAACACGATTTTTTAAAGAATCCCAGTCCCATGTTGAACAGCATCTCAACGTTCACGACGTAATATCGCCTAAGCCATATGTCAAGCAATAATATAATTTTGCAGGTACATTCAGTGGCAGGAGCGATCCAAGCAAAGAGGCCATAGCGGGCAAAGTGGCTATTGGTGTCCCAGGGGATATAATGTGCTGGAATGGCGGGAGAAAAGCCTTCCCTTTCTCTCCCTGGACGGCCCAGTTACCCCATTAATATCTAACCTGTTTGCTGCGCCGCTCCTCGGAACCATAATTATTTTTCCAGATTTTAGTTATTCTGATGTAAGGTAAGCGCCCAGTTTCTGCATTCATTATGGAGAGAGAATGTAACTTACGTCTTTATAAGGAAATTATGTTGAAAGTGTCATATCTTGACTCTATAATCCTACTGTAGTTATCGAAAGTTCGGTCATGTCATCAGAGCGTATACATGTTTTGTGTAAATGTGTCAATGGGGCAAAGTGGACATCTCGGCGGTGGTTTCTGGCCACTTTGTGTGACGGGAAAACGTAAAAACAGCGGTATGAAGAACGTCTGTGTAGAGATACTTACAGCAAGTCCTAAAAGCGACCTAGTAGAAACAAATAAAAAGAGTAAAGAAAAGAAAGTAAACAAGAAGGAAAAACGGGAAGCAGCCGAAGAGGAGAACGGCAATAAAAGGAACAGTCAAAAGAGTAGGAAACTCTACCATAGGAGAACTCTTTTTGACGACAACGATGAAGGTAGAGAGTGCAAGAACCGCGAAGAAAAATTTTCAGGCTCAAGGCCAGAACAGCAGTGGACCAAGTGCCAGTTGTGCTCGCTTTGGACCCAGTAACTTCGTACATAGTGTTCAGGAACTCAGTTTGACCTTCATTTGTGAAAAGTGTAAATAATTTAATTCGAAACACATTTCACAATAAAAGTTCTTTATCAAATCAATCTTTTATCCCTTATTTTTTAGTCAAAAATCTTGTGAAAATTGAATTGTTTAAGGTACTTTATTTGACACTAAGGTGTTTACACTACTAAATACTGTAATCCAATACTTATAGACTGTAATCACTCATTCCTATGCAGTTTCGTCTAATGCTCGGCTTAAAAAATAGGAATGCCTTACCCTGGCCACTTTGCCTGATTCTCACCTACATGTGGATACTGCCTCCAAAAGAAATAATAAACTTAATTGTCAGACCCGATGTGCAGTTTTGAGGCATGTACAACGAAATTATAGTGAGCAATACACTTTTTTCTTTCATCATTTTTAGCGTGGGGAGGGGGGAGGGGGGGGGGGGATTTCGAAAAGCTTTCAAATTATACGTAAGGTTAGGTGGAGTCACTAAGAACTCTCAATTTCAAATAGTGAATATATATATCCTGGATAATTTATGTGTCGCGAGTCATGCTGCCTCAAGACATGTACAGTCATACTCAAAAGTATCCGAACGACCTGAATTGTATTTCACCTGATTCGGATGCAACCAGCATAACGCAGCTGTCCAGCAGGTCCTCTAATCGCTCCTTGGTACAGTCGTTTGACTATTGAAAATGGTTCCAACAAGTCACCACTAGGAAACACTGCTCTGTATCGCAATAATTCAAGATGTAATGTAATACCACGATACTACAAATATCAGGGAACACCTTATCACAGTTAAGACTGTCCTTAAGGCTTGTAAGATCACATTTATTACATTAAATGACACACGAGAAATGTTACCACTATCATTATTACGTAGGATAGGTAATGCATATTGTAAGTTCGTTATATTCATGATTTCCTCTTCAAAGCAACACACCGTACATATTATTTAACACAAAATGACATTAAAAATTTAACTTATTCACGAGCAGCTAGTTGAGAATATGTACGAAGACGTCGTGTCAAATTACACGACGAACAGTCTCGTTCTAAATATGGATTCAAACCCAGGTTATGCAGACTAGGCAAACATTTCGTGACTGACGGAAACTAACAGTCATTCCTGACTAGGCATACAGAGAGTGATATGCCTCGATTTTAGACAGTATCAGTTAGCAAATATCAAACTTAAATTACATAACGTAAACATTTTTAACGGACGCAAATTCCTACCAAGCATCTATTGTCCCTGTTAAAGAACTACGAGAGATGTGAAATACTGCTTCTTCACAAGTAACTTACAAGAAAGGCCGTGAGGTAAAGCTTTGTGTTGGACAGGGATTCGAACCCAGAACCTAATCGGATTGTTATCGAAGCACCATCAGCTGTGACATATCGGATTTTCTCGGTAGTAGATAGATGTTTTAACTGAAATGACGAGACGAAAAATTATTTTTTTCCATCCCAGGATTCCACCTGGCACCTACCGCTGTTATATTCTAGAGAAAACGAGCGATAAATATAGGTTTGTTACCAGCAGCGACACTTTAGCATATTTGAACTAGAAATAATATGACGAGGAGTTCAGTGCTGACTGGGAATCAAACGCCACACATATCGTTTGCGACTAGATACAAAGGGACGTCAGCTACCGAATTTTTCTCCACCAGCAGCACAGAATGCCATCCTTGAACTTACAGTGATCTCGAGAATTGTTCTGCGTCTCCCTAGGAGTCAAAAACGTCAGATATCGTTAGTGTTGACAACGAATGAAAATACATTAAAAATCAAAATTATTATCCACCAACAGATAGATGTTCTCATGCTAGAGCTTGATAATACATAATGAAAACTTTAGCGCCGGGCCAGGATTCGAACCCATTTACGCGCTATATGTGGTGATGTTGAGGAATCTGCAGTTTTTAACAAATTGTAGTCGTACTGTATTGTCACGAAGGGATCAAATTCCGCGTTAAGGGCGGTCTGAGATGCATTCCCTGTTCAGAACCAATTTTATCAACATACAGAGGCTCGAATAAAAGCTGGAATAAGTGTCCTGTGACCCTACAAAGCGTTTGTTTCGTCACTAGACATAAATAACTAGTATAAGAAAGGTTACGGGTGATAGAGTTTCTACATGTCATCACTCCTGACTTTATAGTGGTTCAACCTAACAGGTAGAGAAGGAATAACATGTTTAATATGAATTTCAGGCCACAATGCCATTATACCTTCTTCACTTGGCGTAGCCAGAAGTGAATAGAATCTGTCTCTCCCTATCAAAAATCATCAGCAGAAGTAGGAATCTAACCCACACCATATGAAACTATGATGAATTCAACAGAACACCAAATCCTCATTTTTCTATCATAACGTCGTTGCGCCACACTGGATGAGAATTCTGACACACAGGCTCCCTGTTGTGGTTTGCAGCATGTTCAGTACATTCATTTACTTTGTTGACCGAATCGCCATGAACTAGCTGCCTCGGCTACCCAGTGCATAATTTCAACTCTATTTTGTAATCACCGAAATAAAATCACGTAACTGCCACCTACACAGAACTGCCAACAGTGTAGGATGCAGAAATTTAAATAGGAAGTGTTCCTTTCCACTTGAGCTACTCTATTGCGCTATCTGCTTGTTGAAAACGTCATGGAGTGCAAAAGAAAAGCTGTAACTGTCTGTCTCTCAGAAGTCTAGATCCAGCCATATGCATTATCTCACAGCACTGTGGAATGAGGAAGTTCTGGAGGAATTGTTGGTGACTTCTTGAGGTGCTGTAGCTACATGTCAGCTAGTAGCATAACGGTAAGCGTCGTGCACCATAGATAAGATCTCGCAAGTTCAAGTACATTTATTGCTACATTTTTTAAAACGCAATTCTGCTCTCTGCTGAATTTATCTATCTAATGGTACATTCAACAGAATTACTTTCACTTCTCAACCCAAAATAGTTGCATGTGGAAAAAGTGTTAACTTCTGTGACATTTTGTTCCTTTCAGGTTTAATAGACGGACAGGCAGCAGATGCATCTCGAAACTTTTGTGTTATGTATGGAGAGAGCGTATCGTGCCAACATACGTCAAAAAAATATTTTCTAACATTACTGTCTTGTGGAGTGGCATTTTATTATTATTCAAACCTTGTTTGACACCTATAACTCAGAACAAGTTTTCTACATGCATGTAATCAATAAAATGCATTAGCATTGTCAGACTGTTATAGATAGCATCAGAGAATTCGCGTATATCGTTGATGGTAAATTTCTCTCTCATGTTTACTATTGCTTTAACAACATTAAAAGAAACCTTACGAAAATTGTGCACTGTATTATAAGAAATGAAATGAAACTCCACACGATAATCTTACGACGAAAGTCTGTTTTAATAAAACTGAGTATCTGTACACAAGCGTGCCTCTATGGGCTCGAATTAGTAAAATACTACTCACTTAGATTTCGATTGCGTCTGTGTTTAACTGGTTTGCTGTATCATAGTCAAGAGATATCCAAATGTGGCATTTCATAAATAAAGTTATGTGTTCCTAGAAACCCAAAATTGGCTTGTCGGCAGCGGAAATAGGTGCTACCTGTCATGCAGCATTGTAAGTTTTTGACCTTTGCACTATGAGCTAAAAGTGTTTTCTTACGTTTTCCTTATCGATGTTTGATTGACTGCTTGTAGCTCCTTCACAGAAGGGATGAAAACGTTGCAATCAGGGAGACTGGAACCGCGAACCAGAATAGAGCTTCTTTTACAGGTCAGCACGTTGCCACTGAACTAGGTTCCTCTTAGGAGGCCAGTAGTGCCTATAACTCGCAAACCACTGTTTAGAGGACGAGATTAGTTGCGATTTGTACGTGTAATGACTTTCCTGGGCTGAAAACCGTAAATTTACAATCTTTTGTTACATCTCAAGTGGTGATAACTCAGATTATACAATTGAATAAGATATGATTGTCGGAAGGACAGACTCAGCATACAGGAAAGTCAAAACAACCTTTGGTGACATTAAAAGCAACGGTGATAACATTAAGAGTGAAACGGGAATTCCACTGTTAAATGCAGAGGAGAGAGCAGATAAGTGGAAAGAATACATTGGAAGCCTCTATGAGGGTGAAGATTTGCCTGATGTGATAGAAGAAGAAACAGGAGTCAAGTTAGAAGAGATACGGGATCCAGTATTAGAATCGGAATTTAAAAGAGCTTTGGAGGACTTACGGTCAAATAAGGCAGAAGGGATGGATAACATTCCATCAGAATTTCTAAAATCATTGGGGGAAGTGGCAACAAAACGACTATTCACGTTAGTGTGTAGAATATATGAGTCTGGCGACATACCATCTGACTTTCGGAAAAGCATCATGCACACAACTCCGAAGACGGCAAGAGCTGACAAGTGCGAGAATTATCGCACAATCAGCTTAAAAGCTCATGCATCGAAGCTGCTTACAAGAATAATATACAGAATAATGGAAAAAAAATTGAGAATGCGCTAGGTGACGATCAGCTTGTCTTTAGGAAAAGTAAAGGGACGAGAGAGGCAATTCTGACGTTACGGCTAATAATGGAAGCAAGGCTAAAGAAAAATCAAGACACTTTCATAGGATTTGTCGACCTGGAAAAAGCGTTCGACAATATAAAATGGTGCAAGCTGTTCGAGATTCTGAAAAAAGTAGGAGTAAGCTATAGGGAGAGACGGGTCATATACAATATGTACAACAACCAAGAGGGAATAATAAGAGTGGACGATCAAGAACGTAGTGCTCGTATTAAGAAGGGTGTAAGACAAGGCTGTAGCCTTTCGCCCCTACTCTTCACTCTGTACATCGAGGAAGCAATAATGGAAATAAAAGAAAGGTTCAGGAGTGGAATTAAAATACAAGGTGAAAGGATATCAATGATACGATTCGATGATGACATTGCTATCCTGAGTGAAAGAGAAGAAGAATTAAATGATCTGCTGAACGGAATGAACAGTCTAATGAGTACACACTATGGTTTGAGAGTAAATCGGAGATAGACGAAGGTAATGAGAAGTAGTAGAAATGACAACAGCGAGAAACTTAACATCAGGATTGATGGTCACGAAGTCAATGAAGTTAAGGAATTCTGCTACCTAGACAGTAAAATAACCAATGACGGACGGAGCAACGAGGACATCAAAAGCAGACTCGCTATGGCAAAAAAGGCATTTCTGGCCAAGAGAAGTCTACTAATATCAAATACCGGCCTTAATTTGAGGAAGAAATTTCTGAGGATGTACGTCTGGAGTACAGTATTGTATGGTAGTGAAACATGGACTGTGGGAAAACCGGAACAGAAGAGAATCGAAGCATTTGAGATGTGGTGCTATAGACGAATGTTGAAAATTAGATGGACTGATAAGGTAAGGAATGAGGAGGTTCTACGCAGAATCGGAGAGGAAAGGAATATGTGGAAAACACTGATAAGGAGAAGGGACAGGATGATAGGACATCTGCTAAGACATGAGGGAATGACTTCCATGGTACTAGAGGGAGCTGTAGAGGGCAAAAACTGTAGAGGAAGACAGAGATTGGAATACGTCAAGCAAATAATTGAGGACGTAGGTTGCAAGTGCTACTCTGAGATGAAGAGGTTAGCACAGGAAAGGAATTCTTGGCGGGCCGCATCAAACCAGTCAGTAGACTGATGACCAAAAAAAAAGAAAAATACAATTGAAATGACAGGAAAAATCAAGTGAACTTTGAGTCTTGATTCCGTGCACACCAGGGAGTAACTCGACGATCACAGAGTTGCCAAACATACCTTGCCTTATTGCCAAATCACAGTTACAGTACCAGCAGGAAGAACCGAACCGATGTGTTCCTACAGCGGGCTGGGAAGTGAGCATAGCTGGCATCTCAAAGACGCGGCTGGAATACGTAATGCATCTGATTCGCATTTCTGTAACTAGGTTTAGGGACTGGAGCGTAGTTACTAATAATACTTAGAACTGGCTGCAAACTAAGCATCATAGATCATTAACTCTCTTAGTTGTTTTTATATTTCTTTCGTAAGTCTACTCAAAACTAAGAAACTCATTCACGGACGTTTTCGTGCCTGACCGATAGTCGAGCACAACAAACAAATAAAAATAAAAAATAATGTGTGTGTGTGTGTGTGTGTGTGTGTGTGTGTGTGTGTGTGTGTGTGTGTACGTGCATGCGTGTGTGTGTGAGAGAGAGAGAGAGAGGGAGAGAGAGAGGGAGAGAAGAGAGAGAGAGATAAGAAAGAATGAGAGAGAGAGTAAAAAATTGTTGTAAAGAAATTTATTGATGGCGTGTAAAGAAATCTTTCATTAAAATGACACGTTTCACATCCTTACAAAATGTCGTATTCATGTTCTATGGAACAAGGATTAATCTAATCAAATCTAATCTAATTCAATCATATTGCTCACTAGCCATGAAGAGTCATGAATTACCGAAATTTTCGCCAATATTAGTAACCAAACCAAGACGTGATGATAAAAATCGACAGTTTTTTTAATAAACCGGGACTCCAATCAAGACCTTTTAGTCCCTGTTAACTAAGCACGAAAGGTGTCTGATATACCTCCATTCAGAAGTAACGAAGTGTGCACACATTTAAAGATGAAGCGCATGATGTGAAATTCTGTAGCGGAGAAAATTTAACCCAACACGTAATCGTATTGTTAACCAAGTAAAATCAAATATTACGTATCGGTTTTTCTAACCATCTCCTAGGTGTTTGAATCTAAAATAAGGATACAAATTTTTGTTCCTGAGCGACAATCGAACCGCACACCTACCGTCCTTCCATATCATTCACTAATTTAGCTTAGGTATCAATTGCTTACTCACCAACAGTAAGATGTGTCCGAGTTTGACCAGAAATAACGACACCTATTGCGATTGTTGGCAACACATGAACAGACATTAAAAATGCACGTTAATTTTCCCCAGCTGGCCGGTGTGCACGTGATAGGGCTTGAAATGAAATTATGAATATTTTTGTACTGGATCAGGATTCGGACCCACATACTTACCTTTGGAGAAGACCTAGAGAAGATTGCATTCTTGGGAAAAGGAACGAAATGTTTGAACTACACTGTGCCAAGAGATTTAGATCCTCGAAACAGGAGATACGATATCGAATCACAGGCCAGCACCAAATTTGTCAGCTTGTCTAGTTCAATCAAGTACAAGTAAAATAAGAGCCCTGTTCTTTTAAATGGCTATCGGTTCATCAAATAAAACAAAATTTTCTAATGTAAATCCATGTACTGGCGACAGTATTTCTGTTTACCATGACTTCCGCCTATGTCATTTCCCAACGTAAACCGTCTCTGCCCAGTTGGTAATGAAGGAACGTGATGTTTAATGCGGATTCTGGATAATTTCGTCTTTCTCTTGAGTCTACCAGAGGTAAAGAAAATCTGTTTGTACCTCTTAAAAGTAAATGCGTGAATCCACGCATTGCATCTGCTATAGTTCGTTCCACTATACCATTGTGGTCATATTTCCCAGCCCTAGAAGTGTGCTGTAAAGGATGATGTGTTTAGCTTAGAAAATTAGTCACGGTGGAAAAAATACGAGTCTATTAAATGGTTAAGTAGAAGCAAGCTTCTGACGCGGAGATTATGCTATTCTCATGTCAGTAGGATGTAAAGACTCTTCTAGGCATCACAGCCCCCATGTGAAGCCATTTTGAAATTTTCACTAATTCAGCAAATTTATTAGCTCGAGAAAATCCTCTGTGAAGTGCGATGTTACCGGATAATTTGATTATTACCGTCATTATAACTAGCATTTTCTTCATACCGCTGCTGGAACACATGTGCTTGAAGATCATTTAATGCCTTTTGGTCATTACAGAAGTAGTTGCCCAAGAACAGGTTCTTTCCCTGTCTATAGAATCTTTTTTATGTTAATATCATACATCAGCAGTTACTCGTAGATTACATTAAAACTAATGTAATTGATGAAGACGTTACTTGATAGCAAAAACGCGCTGCCTTTCTTCATTTCCCCTAGAAATGGCTGTCGAATACTGCCAAACCAAAAGCCATGGGATGTTACTGCGTTCAGGTATGAGTCGCTGTCAGTTCTTCCATATGATTTGGTCGACATGACCTGTTTCAAGTTAAGTATGACAGAGAATGTTTTAGAAAATTAATCGTTTTCCTTTGCAATTACCAGAAAGATTTTCATTCCCAGCTATCTGAGTTGCAGTGTGGTCCGAAAGCCACGTTAAACTGTAGGTTCCCTTACTAACTGGCTAGGTTAGTCAGCTCAAAGTTCGGAGGAAAGCAACGCCATAGCACCCGCAACAGGACCGTGCCTATTAAAGCACTGTGGTGTTCAAACCAGTCCTCCAACTGATGAGTGCTTTACTTTACTATGGGTTCCACTGTTAATGATCTTTGTGTTTTCATACTGCAGCTTTGATACCAGTAAACCTAAGTAACCGGCCGTGTACTGTCGATGTTCGAGTTGTCAAGGTGGTAGAGGATCGTGGCCATGGCTATGTTTCAGTCGAATACCTCGATGTGCCTTTCTGGGTATTTTAAGATATACTTTTATACACTTGGTACGCATCCAAATTGATATCTGATAGAACTGTATTTGGCAACATGAATCAGATATGTTTTATACGAGAAATATATCGGACAACACGTCAGTGCAGCGAGATTTTGTTTGTGTGTTGTGCTTAGTGCAGGAAATAGTTGTTTCGCTTGCTTCTGTGATAGGTTTCACCCCAATGAATGCGAGCAAGCTCACGAATAATTGAAATTACGCAATAATACACTTAAAACATGTATTTTTGCACCATGTACCCCAATGAAAATAACTATAAGTGGATTATATGTCTACTTGTTTATTACTCGCTCTTCTCGATGCTTTACTCAAAAAATAAAAAGAATAATAAAAAGAGAGAGACAGAGAGAGAAAACCGAAATGTATTTCAAATATCAGCTCGGTGACGCCATGTTCGTCTCATGATGTAAAGCAAGGATAGTTGATAGGTAATATCTCGTTGTACTAGCGATATGTATAACTACAGGGTTTTCTCTTTTCTCTTTGCAAACAACCAGAGCAGAATTCAGTAACAAAAGTGTTAAGAACACCTGTGCAGTGCGCCAATTAAACACTCAGCCTTTCTTGGTTATTTTGTTAATCGTTAACAATTGTCTGTAATGCAGTAAACATTCTTGATTACTGACTTGTTATTACTACCATTGTTATTGTTATTCGTCACCTCACAACAGCTTTCGTATCGCTCATTGCTGCCGATGCCCGTAACGAATGGATCAGGATGAATGGAATGTGAGATGTTTCGTCACGGAGAATACAAACATTTATCTCGGCGTCTTGTGTGCAGGGTAATATGAAAATCTCAGTAAGAGAAGACGTCAATGGGATGCCGGTGATGCAGGCAATAATACCCACCTATTTCTGTCGACTTAACACCTGTGGGAACACAGCCTCCTGAAGCGGAACAGGTAAGCTCGTGTACATATACGTCATACTCCGGAAACCACCTAATGGTGTATGTTCAAAAATGTTTAAATGTGTGAAATCTTATGGGACTTAACTGCTAAGGTCATCAGTCCCTAAGCTTACACACTACTTAACCTAAATTATCCTAAGGGCAAACACACACACCCATGCCCGAGGGAGGACTCGAACCTCCGCCGGAACCAGCCGCACAGTCCACGACTGCAGCGCCTCGGACCGCTCGGCTAATCCCGCGCGACCTAATGGTGTATGTCGGAGGTTACTTTTTGTACCACCAGCTGAGCCCTCTAACCCTGTTCTACAAGGGATTACTGTGTGGAAAGAATTATTATCCGTAAGCCTCAGTATTGGCCCTAATTCCTGGATTTTTCTCCCTGTGGTCATTACGTGAGACGTATGCGGGGGTAACTAATTTGTTATCCGACTCTTCGCAGAAAGTGCTTTCTAGAGATTTAAATAGTTTATCTCTGCTTGATGTAAAACGCCTCTCGTGTAACGTCTGCCAGTTGACTTGGTTCAGCATCTGCGTTGCGCTCTAGCGCTGGTTAAGCGATGCCTTGACGAAACACACCGCTCTTCGTTGGATCTCTTTTATCGGTCCTACCTGTTAGAGACCCCAGACAGATGTATGTTACATTAAGTGACGTTAGGTGTCAACATCCTGACATTGCTCGGTCCATCAGTTCACTGGAGGTTATTCTGCTTATCGTTATTATCTTATGGCGTTGCTACCGCATAATCTGCGAACAGCCTTAAAGAGAATCCAACACTCTCTTATAGATCATTTTTGTATACTGTAAACAGTAACGGTCCCATCACAATTCCTTTGCGTACTCCTCGAATTACATTACATCTGTCGATTTTGTTCCGTTAAGAGTGACATGCTGAGTTCTATCTGCAAGGGAGTCTAGAATCCTGTCGCAAATCTACTCCGATACTCAATAAACTCTTTTTTTCTTTCACCAAATGGCAGTGCTGGCCGGTCTCAAATGCTTTCCTGAAGTCAAGGAACACGGCATTAACCTGAGCCACATTGTCTACGGCACTGTGGATCTCATGGAGGAACAAAGCGAGATGAGTTTCGCAGCAGCTCTGTTTCTGGAATCCTTGATCATTTTCACGTAGGAGATTTTCATTCACCGTAAACGTCATAATTCTTAAGTATAAAACATGTTCCATTATTCTGCAACATATTGACGTCAACGGTATACTTATGTAGTTGTGTGCATCTGTCCTAAGTGTGGTGTCACCGCCAGACACCACACTTGCTAGGTGGTAGTTTTAAATCGGCCGCGGTCCATTAGTACATGTCGGACCCGCGTGTCGCCACTGTGTGATCGCAGACCGAGCGCCACCACAAGGCAGGTCTCGAGATAGGGGATAGCACTCGCCCCAGTTGTACGGACGACTTTGCTACCGACTACACTGACGAAGCCTCGCTCCTTTGCCGAGCAGATAGTTAGAATAGCCTTCAGCTAAGTCCATGGCTACGACCTAGCAAGGCGCCATTAGCCTTACATAGCAATTGATACTTATCGTATAAAGCATGTCTCATTAAGAACGATGTATACAACAAGGATGGAATAAAGTTAAGTATTCCAAAAGCTACGTACTTTTCTTTATAGCATTCATTACGTATCCTGTTTCAGACCCCACGCCATCCTTCGGGTGTTTATAGCGTGCATTGCGGTCCCCTCAAATCACACTGTGTCGGCACTTCTGTCGACACATCACTAAGACCCTTCTTAAAAACGGGAATGACCTGCACTTTCTTCCAGTCGCTAGGTATCTTTCGATGCTCAACCCATCTACGATAATTTACTGCTAGAAGCGAAATAAGTTCTTTCACATTATCTTTGTAGACTCTTATAGGTATCTCGTCTTAGACTGACCCCTCAACGCTACTAAGTAGTTGATTTTCTGTTCCGCAATCGATTACTGTCATTTCTAAGTTCCTACACCGATTGAAAGAGGGATCGTTCTACTAACTTCCGCAGTGAAACAATTTCGAAAGAAGAAATTCCGTATTCCAGCCTTTTCTCTGTTATCTTCCCTTTCGGTACCAGTGTAGTCATTGAGTGAATGGATACATGATTCTACGTACGACCGAAACCTCTTAGTATTTTTATTCAGATGGGTTAACGTAGTGTTACTTTTATTCATTGAACGATTCTCTAATTGCTCTCCTCACGCTCGTCTTCGATTCATTCAGCTTCTGTTTTTCAGCTAGGTTTTTACTTCCCTTGAATATGAGATGAATCTCTCTTTGCGTAGCAGTTTTCTAACATGGCTTTTAAATCATGGCGGGTCCGTCCCATCCCTTAGGACCTTACTCGAAACATGCTGTCTAGGGCAAATTGCAGGATGCCTTTGAATTTTTTTCCATTTGTTCTCCACATCTCCGTATTTATCACCGAATATTTTACGCTGACTGTTCAGGTTCTCTGAAATTTGTATCCTGCCTTTCTTGCTAAGCAAAATATATTCCCACCATCCGCCGAAATGAGCAGAGGATGCCCTCACCCCAAGTACCGTTTTGATAGAGGGTTCATCGAACCTAAAGAGGCCCCATGTGCAGGCATCACGTACTCCGGTGCCCTAGTAGCTCATTCCTGCATGTAGTACACCAGTAAACTATTGAGGCGAACCCTACAATTCTGCACCTAATAGCGGTGGTCGAGAAATTCGCATCTGATTCCGTCGCAGAGACGTGTGAACCTAGGGGTTAGACCTTCCATCGTGTCTAAACCAGAGGACCATGAACATCCCTGGGTACGATGCTACAGTTAGACAGCGTAGTCTACACCCTGTGTGGGACACTAGCTGCCATCTCCAAAACAGCCATCCGACGAAAGGAGTCGATGATGTCCTCAGAACCCAAGCGGCAGGCGTCATTCATGCCGACATGCAGCCGGTTGTACCGAGTGCGCTCGAGACCTGCCGGCAGGACCTGCCTGCTCACCAGCAAACATATCGAGTTCAAACTGACATTCTTTCCCGCCTTGCCTGCTATTACCTGAGGAGCTCCATCACCAGCCTAACATTGGAGCTCCAAATCACAAGCAGAACTAGCCAACGCATTGCTCGCAGGCCCAACATGAGAAGCATCCCGTAATGGCTCAGAGTTGTCATCAACACTGGGTAGCACCTGGTACCCATTGCTGAGGCGTTGGGAGCCAGCCACACGACCTGCCCTCTCCTTCGCCTCCGGTCCAGCTAACGAAAAGCCGTCTGTCAACCGCCTTCGAATGAGGACGGACTGTTCAGATGTTGCCCATCAGAAGATGCAGCGACAGCCAGGTCAATTGGAGATTCGGACGGCACCAACGGTCTCTCGGGTCTCGTCACCAGCGCTCCGATTTCGCCGCAACTTTGAGCATTAGCCAGAAGCATGACGACGGTAGTCAACGCAGCTTGCATCTGTTTACGGGCAGGAGCCAATTTTCCTTGTGTACACTCGCAACAATCACATTGACTAACCATATCGCAGTGTGAAAAAAATAGATATAAGATCTCAAATGGCGCTACTGAGTGTGGAATGTATGTAAATAACAAAGAGGAGAATAAAAAAACACTAAAAGCTGCTGTAAAGATTTCTCGCTGCACTCTGAGACGCAAAGCACTTGAAAAAAAAAAAGGTCTCTACTGAAGTGGACGTATCTGCAGCTACCTGTTACTAGAAACTCTGCTTACCGATAAAGCTACTGCACGAAATACGTATGCTAACTAGAATGCAATGATCGAAAGTAGTTGCCGTGTACCAGCACGAGATTTGAAATTAGTGGCGTGACGTGGATCTGGTGGCTGGAGGATAATTACTGTAGTATGCCACCTTACACAGAGATATGCACCAAGATTTACGCAAAAACAAAAACTTAGGTTAATTTGGAAACCACTAGTTCAAAAAATAAAATGGCTCTGAGCACTATGGAACTTAACTTCTGAGGTCATGAGTCCCCTTCTTTTTTTTTTTTTTTTAATCTTATTTTGTTCGCTTTCGTTCGTTGCATTGGCTCGGGGCGGACGCCGTAAGACATCCGTTTCAGTTCATTGTTGATCGGTGCACTCAGTTTTTTATTACTGAGGGCAGCTAACTCTCTGACCGAACACGCTGAGCTACCGTGCCGGCAATAATGAAAGACACACAACACCCAGTCATCTCGAGGCAGAGAAAATCCCTGACCCCGCCGATTAGCCGAACGGTCTGAGGAAAAAAAAAAAAAAAAAAAAAAAAGTTCAAATGGCTCTGAGCACTATGGGACTTAACTGCTGAGGTCATCAGTCCCCTAGAACTTAGAACTACTTAAACCTAACTAACCTAAGGACACCACACACATCCATGCCCGAGGCAGGATTCGAACCTGCGACCGTAGCGATCGCGCGTTTCCAGATTGTAACGCCTAGAACCGCTCGGCCACTCCAGCCGGCCGAAACCACTAGTCCAAACAGTAAAATACACAGGTATAGATAACTGCATTGCAGACGTACGTGAAAAAAAATAAACTAAATTACTGTCTATCAGGCAAATGCTGCTGCTGCCATCGCTACTGGCGCGTCCACTCGGCTCGGCGTCTGTCGTCGAGCAAGTACTTCCAAACCATTCTAGTTGCTTCTCGCTTCGGACACCCATTTTTGCCGCATCAGAGTGTGTTATATGTGTATCATATTTCTCTATTTTCTGTTCCCCTAAATACATTTGCATCAAGTGATTGATCCTTGAAGCACTTCAGCTAATAGGCCCCATTTACCATTTCATTCCTTAAATTACATTTCTTATTTATGTAATTCTATGTACGAGATTTCATTGTCTTCCCTTCACTCTTTCTGCATTGGGACTGCAAAGAGCACGGTGCCATTCTCTACTGCTGTCGTTAGTTACGTGCTATATGCCTACAACCTCTATATCATCGATATAGACGCTTAGTAGTTTTTTAATTAACCCTGGTGAGATAGGATACAATTTATTGGAAGATTAAAGTGAGGTAAAAGTAATAGAAGGCATTTATAATTCGTACGAGAGCGAGCTGAAAAGCAGTGGTTGAGGATTTCTCATGGGAATATTCTTATATATTTTTGAATAAAACGTTATTAATATTTTACATCCTTGTTCTTCATCTCTGTACATTTATTTCTCAAATAGTCATCCTCATGCCGAACACGTTTCTCCCAAAGAGAGATCAGTTTTTTTGATACCGTCACTGTAGAATGTTTTGTCTGGGAAATGGGGAAATGGCTCTGAGCACTATGCGACTTAACTTCTGAGGTGATCAGTCGCCTAGAACTTAGAACTAATTAAACCTAACTAACCTAAGGACATCACACACATCCATGCCCGAAACAGCATTCGAACCTGCGACCGTAGCGGTCGCGAGGTTCCAGACTGAAGCGCCTAGAACCGCACGGCCACACCGGCTGGCAATGTTTTGTCTGTTCACCGAGTCACGTCACCTCTGCTTTCACCGCTTCGTCACAACACCAAATGGGGATGTAGAAGGTTTTCTTTAAGTTATTAGTGCAGATGAAAATCGGATGGGGCCAAGTCGGGACGATCGATGACAGGAAATCCAAGGCGTCAAACTGATGCAAAAGTCGCGCCGGTTGCGTGTGGTATGGCATTGCCATCCTTGTTTGGTCGAACTCTTGGAATTCGAAGTTCGATTAAAGCAGGCTATTTCTCAGTACAGGTGTAGTCCCGTTACACAGCGCCATTTAACTCGCTACAACTTGGAGGCCGCTAGTGGCAGAGGGTTGCAAATATGTATAAATGAAGAATAAAGACGTAGAATGTTAATAACATTTGTTTTATTTTAAAAAGCTTCAAGAGTATTCATATGAAAAATTCGGAGGCACCACATCCTTGTATTTACAAACCCGTACTTCATTTGTTGTTCACTAACTATTCGCATTTTCTGTTTCGATTTTTTACGTATATGGTGTAGTTTCAAGCGTGTTATTCAACCAAGCAATTGCGAGATCTGGTAGCGAAGAACACAGCTCAGGTGTTTTATACTTAACCGGAACTTGTTGTACCGTTCCAATGTTTTATTAAATTGCTAGCACGCAGAAATTATTAGCAAGAGATTCTTCTCTTGCAGGTAATACCTCAGCTGGTGTCCAAATGGAGAGAATGGACTAAACAGTGTTATTTATTGAATTTTTTTCTGTTGTGTACCACGTTTCCCATTTTCGTTTCCTTTGTGTGGCCTGGACGGTATAAATGAGTGAGTGTGTGAACTAGCAGAAAGCTTTAGGCACAGATTGTAACACTGCATGAATGGTCGTTCTGGGGTAGGGTGGTACCAACCCCCCCAAGCGTGAACAAGTTTAGCAGAGGCCAAGTTTGCAGGTCAGGGCAAAGATGACACGTAGGCGCGCGAATTGGCTCTGTCAGGTTGGCGCGACACCCCCACCACGTTTGTAAGCGGAACGGTTAGGCGAATTCGGCTGGAAGGGCACTTGTTCCTGGGCAGCGGTGCTGGACAGACATGGAGACGCAGCTCTCGGTTTGGTAATGTTAACATAGGTATTAGATTCTCTGAAATCTGCTCTGTAATGAAGTCCAGATGTTGAAATCAGGTGCGAGATTACCACTGAACCCCATAAGGGAATGGATTTTCTTAATTTACTCGAATTTCAGTAGACCTTGCGTTAGTGCCTTGTTCAGGCAACGCACCATGTGCCTTAAGCTCACGGTCACGTTATTGCTCTGCGCTTAACGGAAATTCGCTCATTCAATGTATTTTAATCTGCTCTTCCATTTACAGTAATATTTTGGGTGTTTTTATTTATTTTCCATATGTTTTCTTTGTGAACTTGCTTTCGCGCCACGTGGTCGGTTGGAGCAACCACCGCATTGATAAATTGTAGTTTCGGTCTGAAAATATATTGTACACGATGAATAATCATACGATAGTGAGCGAGTGTAAAATAGGGAAGGAATAATCGTGTGTGTCCATATTTTTCTGGGTTTCTGTTGGCTACTGAAACTTGGCCATGTGGGTTGAACAGCATTGAAGTGATGTTTCTTGTGCACCCCCATAATGAGTTGATTTGTTGGCGATGTTGTGCGTTATGTAAAATACTCGTACCACTAGGAAAAGTATCGGATTTTAATACCCACTGATTTGATAAAGATTTGCGAAAAACTCTTCTACCCTGACCTAGTTTTTCTGGTATTGTCTTTGCGGAACTTGTTCTGAGTAATCTATAGTAACTGAATGTTACAACCGAGGGTTTAGGTATAATTGTGCGGTTGTATAGAATTACATTGAAGCCAGGTCTGCGCTCCTCTGTCCCATTCCATAATTACGTTGCGAAACTGAACCATATTAACTAGAGACCAGTTTTGATGATGTACATTGCAAGAGAAACACGACTAGTTGTTGAAATACCATCGGTACTGAATAAATATCAATTAATCTCTATCCTCGACTGATTATTTATTCCTTCCATCATAAAGAATAGGTGGCAGTCAGTACCACAGTCGAATTCTGGGTCATGAAAGCAAATAAAAGCTATATAATGCATATTAAGCCCTGTATAGCTGCCTTCTGTAGTGGTTAAAAAAAAATGCGTTATCCGTTGCGTTCAAATCTCTTCCTGTTCGTCAAAACTTTCCGCTAGAAATTATTAATACCCAGCAATAACTCGCAGGGGCGAGTAATTTCGTGGACCACACGAATTTAAGAAACCATTTACTACAGACGGTAGCTTGCAGCAGAGGTAGGACATGTCAAAGCGACGGTAATCTACCTACTTAGGTGGACTTATACCACCACCAGTACTGGAAGGTTACGTTGCAATACTATCGGACTGTTGGGATTGTTTTGTGACGAACTTAGTCTGTAAAAGTAGTACGGTGTAGTGTGTTTAATTATGTATCACTGAAATTAGTTAACTAACCAATACAGAGAATATTCTCAGTTAAGAGAATTATTCTTATATATGTGTCTTTTATTACTTGATGATTCACTCTATTTTTTATATTTTATACTACAGTTGAAGTATGGAAGATAATTTTGGACATCACTAGGTAACATTCGTTAAACAAACTACGTGCCAGAGGCGTTCTGACCCCACGTCATCTGAGCATTCGTCTACTTTTTGGGTTACGCGGGAAATTCAAAGTAACTTGAACGAACTACCTGCCGCTACATCTATACTCTGTAAGCCACTTTATCGTGTATGGCGGAGGGTACCTGTGGAACATCTATCACTTCTCTCTTTCATTGTTCCATTCTCGAATAGTGCGTGGGAAGAACGCCTTTCGGCAAACCTAACTACTCTAAATTTTTCGTATTTTTGTGACGCTTGTATCTGAAAAAAACAATATGGCGCACGACTATTCTTCGGATGTACGCTCTCAGTGTTTCAACAGAAAACCTCTCTGTGACACACAACGACTCTTTCATAATGTCTGCCACTTCAGTTTACCAAGTATTTCAATTAAATCTTGCGCTTGCCATCAAAACGAGTTGCTCTTCACTGCATCTTCTTTCTCTTTTCTAGCAACTGGCAGTGATCGAATATTGTTGGCCGGCCGCTGTGGTCGAGCGGTTCTAGGCGCTTCAGTTCGGAACAACGCTGCTGCTACGGTCGCAGGTTCGAATCCTGCCTCGGGCATGTGTGTGATGTCCTTAGATTAGTTAGGTTTAAGTAGTTCTAAGTTCCAGGGGACTGATGACCTCAGATGTTAAGTCCCATAGTGCTTAGAGCCATTTCGAATATTGATGAGCGATACACAGGAAATGATCATTATAATGTTTCTTTCACCGATGAGTTAACATTCTCTTCGGGTTGCTCCAACAGACCTCAGCTTGTCATCTGCTCGCTATTCTCAGGTATTTTCCATTTCTTCCTATATCCAGTGATTTATCGCCAGTGGAGCAATAGAAAAGTAATGGATGTCTGGAATTACGCATTATATTTCTGTGTGATAAGAGTCGGTTACACCAATCTTAAATCCTTTGCAGGTCTTCCTGCATTAATTAAAGTTTCCTATTGTTGCAGCCTTTCCACAGACAACCAACATCTTCTGCAAACAGCCTCGTAACACTTCCGTCATTATCGACTACACCATTTATATACAGGATGTAACAGGTATAAGTCCAGATAAGTTTATATGTGATACCTTAGTATATCCACACATCAACTTGTGAGTTGCTTTTTCTCTGTATCACACAGTCTTTCCACTAACACGTAACAAACTATACAACCTGAGGTTTTGTGGTTGCAGTAACTACACCACCAAACGGACATCGCCAGTCATATAGATAACTCGTTTCGCCTGCGGCCACACTTCAACATCTGACCTGCTGCCCAGGAAGAAATAGACGTTAATGGCTCGCTTTTGCCACCTCTATTTGGCGGTACTAACCAGCCTCAAAACAAACAACTTGTAATATTTACGAGGGGCGTTCAGTAACTAATGCAACACATTTTTTGCAGCCAGTTTCCTTTGAAAAAATGCAGAATTTATTGTGGAACATTGTGGAATATTACCACTCCCGCCCCTACAGTTTCGTGTATTTCCTATAGGTCGCAGAGGTATGGATGAACACCTAAACTGGGAAGAACAAACAGTCACAGCTTGCCGGGAATCGCTCTCCTCCCTCCATGCAATTCAAAAATTTAGAAAAATATTTCCAACCCAAGTTAAACAAAAATTAGTCAAAACACTAGTCTTGCCTAATCTTTACTACTTTGATGTAGTTCAACACTGCACAAATAGTGAAAATTCGAGATGCCTCGAGCTAGTGATGAATGCTTGCGTTAGATACGTGTGCAATATACGGTTGTGTGATCATATCAGTCCTTCATACTCCCAGCTAGGTTGGATACGACCACATAAGGCACGCGATCTTCACACGATGTGCTTACTCCATCGATTTCTTAGCCACTGGTGCCCCCAATACTTATCTTCTCACATTAAACACCTATCATCATTCCACAACAGCAATACCAGATCGGATACGTCCAGCATCTTGGCTGTACCTTTACATAACACAAAATCTTTCTCCGTGTCATTCTCCATCTCAGTCATACGACTATGGAACGCGCTCCCCTGTGATCTGCGTCTTATCCAGACCCACTCAACATTCAAGAGGGAACTCAAAACTTACATATTAGGGACGGTATAGCCACCATTGTTGTGCCCCTCTCATCTCTTTCTTTCTCCTCTCCATCATAGCTTCGAATTTTAACATTCTGTTTCTCTTCGTCTAACCTATCTACCTCTTCTATATCTCTTTCGCCCCAGTCTATCGTCTTATGTCTGTGCTCGATGAGAATAACTCACAAGCTGCAAGAACATAACGAGAAAATTCCCAACTAGCAATAGGACTGACATTCATAAAAGAAAAATATGTTTACTTTCATATACATAGTCATTACTATTATTGTTATTATTATTGATTGTTATTATTATTTCTTTTATTGTTATAATTATCATTGAACTACTGTTATAATCTCTATTTCTTTTTTCTTTAACATTAATACTGTATAACACGTTATATGTCTTTAATGTTCTGCCTGAAGGCCCTAATCTTGCCAGGTAAAATAAATGCATAAATAAATAAATAAATATAAGCAGCCATCAAAATAGTGGGCATAACGTAGGTGCATTTCAAACAGTAATCTGTCAGTGGGTTTCTTTTATTGGAATGTCAGGGCATTGCTTACAGATTTCTATGGAGACCTGCGAGTGAAGAAAAGCGTAGTGAGTCGTTGGGCGTGTCGGCTGTCACACAAGCCGGTCCGATCTCCCACTAGCCGGCTAGAAGCACCCAGCCGTGACTCTTGAATTGCTGGCATGGGTGGACACTCTCATTCGATCACTCCAGGAGATTGGCAGGGCACAATCTAACACCTCGCTACACAATTGAACGCCTCTGTTGGTAGTGCTGAAACGTTCATCCACCAGCTGGGATACTCGAAGGTGTGGCCCCACCAACTGCCACTCCGCCAAACAGAAAACCATAAAGATCCATCTGTACAAAATTGCTTCACCGTTATGAGACTACCAAAGGCAAATCTCCTTCCAATCAATCCGGAAAAAAACCAGGAATCCATTGTGTGTGTGTGTGTGTTTGTGGGAGGGGGGGGGGGGGGGGGGGTAGTACATCACCTCCCCTCCGAAGAAAAAGCACCTGCAGTGGGTAAAGTCGTGCCAACGGTCTTCTGGCACTCTGAAGCGGCTATTCTGTTTGATGTCCTCCCTCATTTTGCAACGTTCAACTCTCTACTGTATTATGCTACCATAATCAAATTGAAGAAACAACAACAGGATGTTCATCGCCACAAAAATGCAAACGATATTCTCCTACCCGTAACAATAGAAAGACTCAAAAGGGCCGCGCAACCAAGGGTAACTCAGAACACTTCATTGTTTCTTCTCTTCCACCCTCCATCCCAGATCTTGCACCTTCCAGATTCCATCTTTTTAGTCCAATGTAGGACGCACTCTGGCACTCTGCGTGAAGCACTATGTGGATGATGGGGAGGTTACTGATGCAGGAAGACGTTGGCTGTGGTACCATGCGTGTATGTTGGCCCTTACAATGAGGTGGATTGAGGCCACCATACTGAAAGAAATTATGTTGAACACTGATTTTTGTAGCCAAAAGAGGGAAGAATAATATGGTGTATTGAGATCAAGAATAGAGAAACTGTTTTCAGAAATAAGGTATTGTATTACTTATTAAATGTCTCTTCTGTAGTTATTATATAATTCACACCTGTTTTTGGGGCGAGCTGATACTATAATTTAAAATTTTGGAAGATAAGATATCTTGATTTGAAACAGTTTATGTCAAGACCAGTTTTTGACAGTACCCATCCGTCATCCTCAGATCTCCCAGAAATATAATTACAAAGCATCTCATCGATATACTGCGAAATTTCTCCAAATATAATAATAAAGCTATATACCGGATTGCTTTATGTATTTCACAAACAAATGCGGAACTGTTATTGTAATTGAGCGTGTTCTCAGAACGTCGACAGAACCATGTATAATTATATTTCTGGGAGATCTGAGAATCTCAGGATGACAGCTACTTATTGTCGAGTCTGGTGATGAAATAAACTATTTCACATCGAGCGATCTTGGCTTTTACTATTATAAACTATAATTACCAGTCTGTAAATGATGTATGTACTGATGTAATGCCTTTCAGCACACCGTCCACAGTCCCCAATAGAAATATCTGGACTCGCACCCGTTGCGCCCTGAATACTGCGAACAGTAACGGCACTGTAGAGCTCCCTTGGACCTTAAGCTATACGTTTGGAGGTTCATCTCCTAGCGTGTACTGCAATCAGACTACTGGTCCGCTACTCGACAAGGTCTACTTTCTTCACTCCAGTACAGTGCTGGGCTGTACCGAAGGCCAGGGACACGGCGTCCCACAGGGCACCGTGTTCTTCGGCGCTCTGGATCTCACGGACTATCATAGCGAGATGAATGTTGCTGCATCTGTGTTTGCGGAATCCATATTGATTTTTATAGAAGGGGTTCCTGATGCACAAGATGGACGTAACGCGTGACAGTAAAACATGCCCCACAATTCTACGACGAAATAACGTCAGTGATATAGGCCTACAGTTATGTATGTTTTCTTGAAAACCAGATTGACCTGCCCTTTTTTCAGTCGAGTAGTACCTTTCATTGCTCCAGCGACCTGCGATAGGCTGCTGTTAGAAGAGGAACTATCGTCTGTACTTCACTTGTCGACTGAATGTGTTCCCGTGTGTGATATCTGTTCTAGATGTATTAAAAATTTGCATGCAGTAAAGATATCCCTTGGTTCCTTCCCATATGTAAGTTCTCACCGCTCTGCGAGGTTGTAAGAAATTGTTCCAATGGGGAAGCTTATATTGAAACTGAGAGAGTATATGAAACTAGAAAAGTTAAATTGGTTGGTTGGTTGGTTGGTTGTTTTTGGGGAAGGAGACCAGACAGCGAGGTCATCGGTCTCATCGGATTAGGGAAGGACGAGGAAGGAAGTCGGCCGTGCCCTTTCAAAGGAACCATTCCGGCATTTTCCTGGAGCGATTTAGGGAAGTCACGGAAAACCTAAATCAGGATGGCCGGACGCGGGATTGAACCGTCGTCCTCCCGAATGCGAGTCCAATGTTTAAATTGGTTTACTACTTCTGGAATTCTTTACTTCTTAGTAAGTTGGTAACACTAGTAATGGTCGGAGAAACAGCAACATGATGCAAAAAAGGCTCAAACATTCGGAGTTAAGCGCTGTACGTTGGATACAGAAACAAAATTATTCGTACAGGGCCTTTCGGCAACATGTAGATCAAAGCGATAAGTAGGGCAATGGCAAAATTGTACGGCCTACCCTATGAATTTCGGCGGGACACATCGTACTCATCACAGGCCTCGATTATCTTCAAACTATCAAAAGCAAGGGAGATATCTGTCTACTGATGTCTGAAAGGAAAAGCTGCGTGAGCTGCAAAGAATAGCGGTTGTTTCAGGACAGAAGCTTCCATCGACACGCAGCAGTCATGAAAATCATTGCGGTGCTGAGCTACAGAATTTTCGCTTCGGCTTGGCTAGTACAGTGATTTGCCGTAGAAAAGATAGGATGCAGGCAATACGACAGCATTAATTGGCTCAGCTTGAGACTTCGATATCGCCCGTCGGGTTTGAGCTGTGATGTACTGGCGTGGCGACTGACATATTTGTGCGGAGCGATGGTTAGTTTTGCTTAGGCGTGCTAGTAGTGTCAGCTTATTCCAAGCTTGTAATTTGAATTGGGTTCATAGAGAGCGTTGCAAATTCTGATAGTATGGGCCCGTTATTGAATCCACAAGTTTAGTTAACAGAAAATAGTGAGTTTACGCTTCACTCTGCCACAGTACAACATATAAAGTCACGACAATCATTTCAGAAAACTGTTACCATCTGAAATTTTGTGCAACTCTAGCGCCACAAGAGGCGACAAAGCAGCGGTAAAATTATAGTGCGTTTTTAATCATTTTTCTGTTCAATTAGCTAAATAATTATTGAATTATTATAAGACATGAATGATAATGAGATACATGTAGAAACGACCGAATCTCATGGATTCAGTGACTTAAGCTACAGCATAATTATAAAGAAATACATTCGAATATGTGTATAATTGTAGCTCACTCCACTGAAAACAAGACCATACAAACACACATTTCTGCGTGAGAATAATTTTTTTTGTCTGTTGGTAATACGTCAGACACTTTCCTTGACACGTAACAACTTTTATGGAACCTAATGTTTTGCACAGTCTTACACTTCATCTACTTTTTAACACATAAATATCTTTGTAAATGTAATTACTTAATTGCAAAAGCAGATGTGTTGATGATTCTTGTCATTTGTGGCTCAGATGCAGCAACAATTGTGGAATTGGTTTCCTCTGTGTTGGGAAATAGTTTTATTGCTATTTTTCCTTTTATTGTCACTTCTTTGTGGGCTTGTTTCTCCAGCTACAGTTGTGTTAGCTTGTCTGCTACATAAAATAATGTAGGTATTGCATTCCATACTGATTTCCTTCGTTCCCCATTCACTGATTTGATTGGAAGTGTAGCGATGAAAACTTACGTTTATGAGCAAATATACGACGCCTTTCTGCAAAAGGTCAGGTCTGCAGCTGTTTACCAGCACTTTTTCGGTTCTTAAGGAACACGGCATTCTCAGGTAAATATCTTTAGGTTAGAAGAAATTTGCAAATAAACATAGCGAGTCACACCTACCAGGGTTGATAAGAAACCTAAAAAAATGGCAAATATACTTCTTTCTTCTTATTGTTGCTGCCATTTATTGCGGTGCAGACGCTCCTGTTTGTAAAAACCATTCTACAGACCAATATAAACAGTTAAGATTAACTTTCGCTTTTACAAAATCTCGGCGAACTCTACAGTATAACTTCCTGGCCGCTTAGCGCGCTGCAATAGCGGTGGGCAACGGAAAAGAGGTGGAGTGTCACGACTCTGTATGTTCGACTGTGACTCTGCTTACACTCCCATTCATCCAGAGATTAAACATTATCTTTGATCTTATTATTATTATTATCTTAGTAACGAGAAAAAACTATGATTAACATCATATGTGTACTTGCAATTACTTGTAAATGCATCTTCCTGTCGGAATTTATTCTTCTCAATTTATTTAATCAACATTAATCGTAATACCACTCAAATAAGAAAAGGTGATACTTCGATGATTACGAAATGCGTAAGTCTGCAGGCATTTAATTCTAAATAATAATTGGCTGTTTTAAAGTAAGTGTGAAACATGTGATATTAATAACTGAAAATAATCAATAAGTGTGTACCAGACTTACCTGTGTGGGACAGCTGATAAGACGGTAAAGAGCGATAGAATAAAGTAATTCGCCATTTCCAGGTCCAGATTAGGGCGTACAACTCCTCTCTAATTGATTTTGCTGTTTTAAATTGCGCTGTGTTGATGAATCCATGTTGTGGATACCGATACACTTTGACCAGTGACGTTTAGGATGCGAAGGATGTGAGCGGTTTGGCCTTAGTGACTGGTCTAAACTGCATATGCTGTTTATTCCAAAGAAGAAGTCATGGATCAATGCCGACTGGTGGAATCAGACCATGCGCCAATCCCGAAATGTCTGGCTGTTTCTTTCCGTATGTGGCACGAGTTCCGAGAGTAAGGCTAGGTAGGAAACGAAGTGCAGGGCTTAAATTGTTGCGAGAGAAACGGTTTGTGATTTTTTTACCATGCTTCCCACAAATATTTAGTTGTTTTTTTGAATTTGGGTCGTTTGTCGGTGGAGATGTTTGGTACGAACCTAGGGACACAGCTTACATTGTTACGAGAGAAACAAGTAGTGATCATATTTATAATCTCGATTCTTAAAGATTTTTTTTTTCCCGAATGTGACGTCGTGCAGACGCGGCACATTCGAAATGGATTGTTTTTGTAAGAGACATGTTGTAGGCGGTTGCTGAGTTTTTGTGGTGGACGTTTAGGTTTGTGATTCGGTTTATAGTAAAGGTGTAGTTGAATGAGAACGAGTCTTTAGTAGTTACTTGTTATCTAATTGTTTCTGGTTTTTGATCTGTTGCTTTTAGTTTACAGTTTGGTATTCTAGAGTGAAAGCTGTGTGTTTGTGTGGAGTTTTGCCTTGGAGTTGTGTTCAAATAATTTGTTGTTTGCCGTATGGTTTGTGTGTTTTGGGTCCACTTTGATTAAAATTTTTGGAAAATGACCATCAACAGCCGACAAGTAATGTATAAAATGTTTGACCATCAGCTGCTTTTATTTTAAACCCATATATCTCGACTGGTTTCAGTCATCGACTGTCTTCACGGATAAGGGTTAAAATGGCTTAAGCAACAACGTAACATTTTTCATTACTTAAGTAATGGTTAGGATTATCAGGAGTATCAAAATACGACACAGGACTTTCAGAAGCAAACATACTAATACCAAGTGAATACAGAGCAGTACTGGACGAGGATTGGTAAGAACGTTTTTATGATTTATTTTTGTTTAGTGCGAGACCATAGCCGGCCGCGGTGGCCAAGCGGCTCTAGGCGCTTCAGTCCGGAACCACGCGACTGCTACGGTCGCAGGTTCGAATCCTGCCTCGGGCATGGATGTGTGTGATGTCCTTAGATTAGTTAGGTTTAGGTAGTTCTAAGTTCTAGGGGACTGATGACCTGAGATGTTAAGTCCCATAGTGCTCAGAGCCATTTTTTGTGAGATCATAGTTTGTTTATGGAAAGGATATTTCTTTCAATGGAGGTTCTTAGATTTGTGTTTGGTTAGTTTTATTTGAGGGGAGTGAGGTGAGGGGGGGGGGGGGGGAGTTATGGAACCGATGTCTTCATTGGCGCTGTCTAGATATAGTGAATTTCGTTATCCCTATTAGCTTTGTTGATGGGGGATTGTCTACATCACTGTCTTCGTTTCAGCTACGTATGTCAGGTGAAATTTCCAATACTGATCATAATTGATTTCCTTCTTTGGCGTGGGGCGGGGGATGGGTGGGGGATGGTATCACTGTCTTCGTTTGAGCTACGTAGGTCTAGAAATACATTCTATTCCAGTTGTGTGTTTCTTATAATTTTTGGTTGGGTTTATTGTGGAGGAATTCGTGAGAGTTATTTTTCGATTATGTGACTCTCTTGGGGTGATGTTAGTCTTATTGTAGCATTTTTAGTCTGCCCTGCTCAGAACTCCCTAATTCACGTGGTTGTCCCATTAGTTTCATTTCATTAAGTGACTGAAATATTTCGCATCTTTCTTAAGTTCGTTTGAACCATAATGCTCTATCTTGTGGTAGTAATCTTGAAGTATGCCAGAGGCCTGCTATTAAATCTGTGGTTGTCATAATAAATAAAGTACGCTTTACATCCCCCATATAACGTCATAGGTCAAAGTAGACGTATGGACTCGGAACGTGCGGTAATCCCAAATGTTGTTCTTGCTACCGCGTTCCGTCAATTTCAGCGACTTTTGGCCGTATGTATTGGCATCAATTTTTGGCTTTCTATATTGGTATCAATTTCTGCTTTTTGTACTGGTGACCAGTTTTGCAGTTGAGTTATATACATCGACTGATGTTTCAGGAAAAATTTAGAATAATGCCAGTGCCGTACTTACGTGTTTCGTGCGGGAATGTTGCCTGTGCTTGCCGTGGTGTACTGAGGGAGCAAAAGGAGGGGTGTCAGCTGTTCATGTTATACACAACCAATGAGAGACGAGCAGGCAGTAACACTTTCGGCAGAAAGGGCGAAACATTGCCGTAAAAGTGGATTATAGATTTATTTGCTCCTTATTTGAGTCGTAGCTATTTAAACTGTGGTAGTACCTGCAAACCAAGAACAGCGTCACAGCTCATGATATACAAGAAAATGTAGTGAAATATTTCTGTGCTTCCTATTGCTACGCAATCGATCTGTGTGAGCACACTCAGTAAGTGGATCAATGTTTCTTAATTCAGTCATGGGAGGAACTGTATGGATCAATGTTTTTCTTTCTTTTCTTTTGGATCACAGAATGAAGTATTTGATCAATGTTTTTTAGTTAGAATATGGGAAAAGGTAGGTGGGTCAATGTTAATATATCGAACGTGCAACTCCCTTGTGATTAACATTGATCCACTTATTCACTGAGCTTGCGCAGATCGATTGCATACTCATTTCCCCGCCTCATTTGATATTTGCAATTTTCCGTGAGACGTGCACCAACTCATTACTTTCGGGGAAATGGAAAGAAAACGTACAAATGAGTCTCCTGCTACAGACGTCTCTTCTCCGACACTACTACAGTGCTCAAAGTGAAAGGTAAAGTATTAGAAATCACAGGGGATAGGGTACGTAATAAGAAGCGACGTCCGCGCTATAAGCGGCAATGGTCATGCATGCTCTTTGAATTGTGTATAGGTCTTACGGCTGAGCCCATGCGTTTGTAGCACAAATGCTTCGTTTACTTGTTTGTAGTTGCATCACTATGCTAACCAATTACTGTTCGCACGATGGAGTACAATGAAATGCGGCATCAGTTAGATTACACTATGAGTGCTTTAACTTATGTTTTCTAGTTTCAAATGCCACTTTTATGACCAGTTGCTTAGTGTGTCAAAGTACCTTCTATTTTGCACCCATATAGTTTTGCAGGAACGAGTATGGGGTCATTAACGAAAACAAACTAACAGAGTGTCGACACAAATGTATACTGACGATGTCAAATATTGATTATGGTGTAGTTTCTGCAGAGTTTAGGATTACATTACACGTGGCGCACTGAGTTAATAAGTAACCGTCGGGACGACAAGCATTAACCAGTTATCCTTAGATGCAAAGATCTTTTAGCCACATTACTCTTTTAAGTGTTATTGGCCGGCCAGAGTGGCCGTGCGGTTCAAGGCGCTACAGTCTGGAGCCGAGCGACCGCTACGGTCGTAGGTTCGAATCCTGCCTCGGGCGTGAATGTGTGTGATGTCCTTAGGTTAGTTAGGTTTAATTAGTTCTAAGTTCTAGGCGACTGATGACCTCAGAAGTTAAGTTGCATAGTGTTCAGAGCAATTTGAACCATTTGAATCAGAAGTGTTATTAGTTTGAATGAATTTGCTGATGAACTTACTTAGCAAATTTTGAAAGGCACGTTCTGTGGCTTCTATATGCTTGTGTTGGTGCACCAATATTATAATAGCTTATTTTAAAAAAAGAAATATTGCTCAAATGAATCTCTTCATCAATAAAGAAAAGATGTAGGAATTATTCGGACCTAACGTCCATCGAAGAAGAGATAATAACAAACGGAGCTCGTATTGTGGAGAAAATCGTACGGTCAATACCGTTGGGCCTTTAGAGCCTCGTTCTGACGTAATAAGTTTCTTAGTTGGTACTTTAGATCATTCTACTAAACTAGTGAAACGCAATCACTTTTATTACCAGGTTTCGAAATAGTATTAAATATAATTTTTGTAATTATGTGTGTGTGTGTGTGTGTGTGTGGGTGTGTGGGTGTGTGTGTGTAGTCGCCCGTGCTTGCGTGTGTAAGTAAGGTTTTTAGACATTTTTTACATTTTAATTCTTTGTTGAATTTTTACTGTTTTAGCACATTGAACCTCACTCTTCCCATAAACGTACTGCTTTCTTGCACGGAAACCAACACACAATCGTCATAGTCAATAGTCTAGAAGAGATCCTGTCTTAGATGTATTACTTATAATCACTTGTCACATAGGATGTTTATAGCGAACCGCAGATTCAGTTACAGTAAATCGTGACAGTCTGTAATACCTATCGACAATGAAGTTGCTCTAAAACTTTAATGCTTTGCTTATTGTGATATCAGTAATGCAACGTGACGTGGCTCACCTCAAAGCTACTTCGGGTAGCGACCAAGGTCTTGTCCAGTCGCAGACCTTCGTCTTTCTCCCCTCCCACACACCGGGAGAAAAACGCCTTGATTCGTCGGAACATTGCTGCAACGATAACGGGCAGCACGTTAGATACGACCATACCGTGTCCACGAGTAAATCTTATTGTGATGTCTCACAATTGTGTCGCAAGGAAAACCTTGAGATCGTTATGTCATGACTTTAAATTTAACTTCTGTAATATTAAGAGCTGTCAGTGTTATAAAGGATCTGTAACATCCAGATCGATTAAATATCATTGATTTACTTGAAAAATGTTATTCATTTATGACTGGTGAGGAATTCATTATTTTAATTCCCTTTACTAATTCCTAATAGATGAATTAAAATAACACTAGCTCTTCGATGACAGCCAAAGGTGTGTTCATTACGTGGTACAATTATTGTGCAATGAATAATTTTGTTTCGATAGCAGTGACTATTAGACAGACTGACAGAACTATTAGCAAGACAGTGCATCTCTACACTAGTTTCAGATATACACCAGGTACAGTTATTTAAACTACGCATTTGGACAGACATTACGACGCGATTTGGTTACTACCATCCGTTCGTTCAATATGGCACCGAAAGGCAGGATCGGTAATTTAATTAGTGTGTACTTAAGGGAACATCTTGTTGGTGATATGAAGTAACTGGTAAATAATCTATGCAACAGTGTGGTGGTTTAAATACCAAATCTCTCCGCAGTGTCTGAACAGATTACTATTTTTACAAATACCTGTTGTCTGAGTCAGTGTATTCTCACCGGGCTGCGCCTTCCCTTCTTTGTGGCAGAGTCAACAACAACCTAAGTTCAACGATAACCTTTGGCTCGCCTTCCCCACAATATTATCTATGTGGTCTTTCCAACTGAAGTTGTTCGTAATTTTAACACCCAGGTACTTAGTTGAATTGACAGCCTTGAGAATTGCACTATTTATCGAGTAATCAAATTCCAACGGATTTCTTTCGGAACTTATGTGGATCACCTCACACTTTTAGTTATTTAGCGTCAACTGCCACCTCCCACACCATACAGCAATCTTTTCTAAATCGCTTTGCATCTGATACTGGTCTTCGGATGACCTTACTAGACGGTAAATTACAGCATCATTTGCGAACAACCTAAGAGAACTGCTCAGATTGTCACCCAGGTCATTTATATAGATCAGGAACAGCTGAGGTCTCAGGACGCTTCCCTGGGGAAAATCTGATATCACTTCAGTTTTACTCGATGATTTGCCGTCTATTACTACGAAATGCGACCTTCCTGACAGGAAATCACGAATCCAGTCGCACAACTGAGATGATACCCCATAAGCTCCCAGCTTGATTAGAAGTCGCTTGTGAGGAACGGTGTCAAAAGCTTTCCGGAAATCTAGAAATACGGAATCAACTTGAGATCCCCTGTCGATAGCGGCCATTACTTCGTGCGAATAAAGAGCTAGCTGCGTTGCACAAGAACGATGTTTTCTGAAACCATGCTGATTACGTATCAATAGATCGTTCCCTTCGAGGTGATTCATAATGTTTGAATACAGTATATGCTCCAAAATCCTACTTCAAACCGACGTCAATGATATAGGTCTGTAGTTCGATGGATTACTCCTAATACCCTTTTTAAACACTGGTGCGAGCGGATGTATACGATTGCTAAGTAGGGAGCTATTGTATCAGCGTAATCTGAAAGGAACCTAATCGGTATACAATCTGGACCTGAAGACTTGCCCGTATCAAGCGATTTGAGTTGCTTCGCAACCCGTAAGGTATCTACTTCTAAGAAACTCATGCTAGCAGCTGTTCGTGTTTCAAATGCTGGAATATTCCATTCGTCTTCCCTGGTGAAGGAATTTCGGAAAACTGCGTTCAATAACTCCGCTTTAGAGGCACAGTCGTCGGTAACATACCATCGGCACTGCGCAGCGAAGGTATTGACTGCGTCTTGCCGCTTGTGTACTTTACATACGACCAGAATTTCTTCGGATTTTCTAACAAATTTCGAGACAATGTTTCGTTGTGGAACCTATTAAAGGCATGTCGCATTGAAGTCCGTGCCAAATTTTGCGCGTCTGTAAATTTTAGCCAATCTTCGGGATTTCGCGTTCTTCTGAACTTCGCATGCTTTTTCCGTTGCCTCTGCAACAGCGTTCGGACCTGTTTTGTGTACCACGGGGGATCAGTTCCATCTCTTACCAATTTATGAGGTATGTATCTCTCAATTGCTGTTGCTACTATATCTTTGAATTTGAGCCACATCTCGTCTACATTTGCATAGTCAGTTCGGAAGGAAAGGAGATTGCCTCTTAGGAAGGCTTCTAGTGACACTTTATACGCTTTTTTAAATAAAATTATTTTGCGTTTGTTTCTGGTGGATTTGGAAGAAACGGTATTGAGCCCAGCTACAGCGACCTTGTAATCACTAATCCCTCTATCAGTCATGATGCTCTCTATCAGCTCTGGATTGTTTGTGGCTAAGAGGTCAAGTGTGTTTTCGCAACCATTTACAATTCGCGTGGGTTCGTGGACTAACTGCTCGAAATAATTTTCGGAGAAAGCATTTAGGACAATCTCGGAAGATGTTTTCTGCCTACCACCGGTTTTGAACAAGTATTTTTGCCAACATATCGAGGGAAGGTTGAAGTCCCGACCAACTATAACCGTATGAGTGAGGTATTTATTTGTTACGAGACTCAAATTTTCTCTGAACTGTTCAGCAACTATATCATCGGAGTCTGGGGGTCGGTAGATGGAGCCAATTATTAACTTAGTTCGGCTGTTAAGTATAACCTCCACCCATACCAATTCGCACGGAGTATCTACTTCGACTTCACTACAAGATAGACCACTACTGACAGACACAAACACTCCACCACCAATTCTGCCTAATCTATTTTTCCTGAATACCGTCTGAGACTTCGTAAAAATTTCTGCAGAACTTATTTCAGGCTTTATCCAGCTTTCTGTACCTATAACGATTTCAGCTTCTGTGCTTTCTATTAGCGCTTGAAGCTCAGGGACTTTCCCAGCACAACTACAACAATTTACAACTACAATTCCGACTGTTTCTTGATCCAAGCACGTCCTGTATTTGCCATGCACCCTTTGAGATTGCAGCCCACCCCGTACTTCCCCGAGGCCTTCTAACCTAAAAAAACCGCCCAGTCCACGCCACACAGCCTCCGCTACCCGTGTAGCCGCCAGCTGAGTGTAGTGAACTCCTGACCTATTCAGCGGAACCCGAAACCCCACCACCCTATGGCGCAAGTCAAGGAATCTGCAGCCAACACGGTCGCAAAACCATCTGAGATTCTGATTCAGACCCTCCACTCGGCTCTGCACCAAGGGTCCGCAGTCGGTTCTGTCAACGATGCTACAGATGATGAGCTCTGCCTTCATCTCGTAAGCATGACCGGCAGCCTTCACCAAATCAGATAGCCGCTGGAATCCAGAGAGAATTTCCTCAGATCCAAAGCGACACACGACATTAGTGCCGACTGAAATTTAACCAGCGACATTTGAGTGAAGAAAACGCCAGTACAGGTTATAAAGTCAAAACGGAATTAACTTGTAACGATGCTCAAAGGTATTACTTTAATTTCTTTGAGTAACAGAAAGAGAAAATATTTTTGATATGGTGCCATGTCAACTCATTATGACTGCACGCAGCTGGAACTTGTTTACGTATTGCCTTGTTCTTCACAGAAGGTAGAATATAACAGATTTGGTAACAGACATAGGTGACGCCGCTATCGTTGTGGAACTAAATAATAAGTTAAAGAATAGACGATTCCAGCAACTAAAATTGTGAAAACCTCAGCAAAGAGATCTGTCCCTATAAATCACGCTCTTTCGTAACCTTTGTAGCTACATGACGTATTGAAACAATGTACTGGAATGAGAATGGAACTGTGTTTTTTTTTCTTTTTTTTTTCTTCGTTTTACATACCGCGAAATCACATCACACTACGTCGTAACGTTTAAGTGTTCCAGTACTTCGCCGCTACATATCCAGTCATTTATAAGCTTATAAAATATTAAAACTGCATCTGATTCTACACGGTAAGTAAACAGAAGACACTTAAGTCAGTAGTTCATACCTCTCCCGGACACATTGCACTTCGCTTCTGAAGCTGGGCGTTCTCTTCGTTCAAAGCTTCTAGAAGTCCTCAAGAACTTTACAATGTTTCGTTATTCGAACTCGAAACACAAAGTGTAATAGTAAAGTATATGAGTCAAAACTGGAGCCTCTTTAATTCAATAACTCACACGACGAATTCGTATCGTTATTTCAAGTGCTCGGGTGAATACGCAAGTAATTGCTAGGCAACGGTCCTCTGCGGTTTAGGTAACATAGCATCGGTGTTAGCATATCCTGTGAACAACATTAAACAGGAACGCCAGTAGCTGCAGAGCTCTACACTGTTTAGTAATGTCGATAGGAAGGGGTAAACGAGCAGTGCTGAAAAGTTTTAAATAAATCATTGTATGTACCACAAAATAATGGTATTTTGCGACTGGGAGGTATCCAGATGTATCTAATGAAACAACCTGAATAGCTAGTCAACTCCCAATGGATTTAACAGCTAACTACATTCCAAGATATTACTTCAATTTCCTGAAGCAACAGGAGACGAAAACTCTTTTGTTACCGAGCCAGCTCGACTAAATGTTACTCTACACAGCTGCCATCAGTTTCCAAAGCGTCTTCTTCTTCACAGACGGAAGAAACTTCCAGCGGCACGACTGTGCAATGATCACAGCCAACATGTCTGTACAATTGAGAAGCTAGAAGGTTGGTGACACTTATCATTGTGAAACTAAGCGATTAATCTGTAAATGTATGACAAACGTAAGTGAACTTTGTCAGAAATTCAGTAAAGTGATTCGTCTCTACAAGTCAGGCACCTAACTTATGAACCTCAATGAAAAATTAAGACAAAGTGATCTTTCACATGTTACACTGTACTAATTACGTGTTCCGAAATCATAACACGATCCGTCGTAAAACTTCAACTTGCCAGTATTTCTCCACTAAATTCACAGTCATTTAAATGCTTGTACGACATTCTAACTGCAGATGGCTTTGTATGGTAAATAAATAAGTTACATTTAAGTGAATGGCTCATACCTCTTGCGGGTACAGTGCACCTGAAGCTGGGCGTTAGCTTACTTCAAAGCTTCTAAGGCTCCGCAAGAACTTTAAAAAGTTTCCTTAGTTGTTCTTGAGCTGAAGCTTCTTTTACTGAATAACTCACAGAACGAATTCGTATAGGCACTTCTAGTACTCGAGAGAATACGGAAGTACTTGCTAGGCAACGGTCCTCGACGGTTTAGGTGACATGACATTGTTGTTAGCATACCCTGCGATTAATATTAAATAGCAACCCCACTAACAGCAATCCCAGCAAATAAAGAGCACATCAATGTCAGACGAAATAATCATGCCTTGCTATTGAAAGATATACAGCAGTGTCTAAAGGATGAAAACGCCCGAATAACTAATAAATTCACAAGAAATTTACAAATTAAAAATACTTCAAGCTCTCAATTCGATTTCTTTAACCAATAAGAGAGTTATACGCCTTTGTTACGGTGGAAGGTCAACTCAGTATGACACAAAACAGTTGGCATCAGTTTCCAAAATGGGTTCGTTTTCACAGACCGAAGAAAATTTCAGCAGCATGACCCTGTTGTGACAACAGACACTATGTATGTGTAATCGACAAGCTAGAAAGATCGCTGACAACGTTGTCGTGGTGAATCTCAGCAACTGAAAGGAATACAGCATGCTACAATTCTGTCTGTCTGCTCTGACCCACGACGTCATATTTGGGGTAAACTGGATAGTTTACACGAGATACTACGACAACCACAGATAACATTTAATAAGAACCCGATGGCACATTTCAAAACGGCGACAGCAATATAGACCATTACAATCAAGAACAAACACAAAGCATTTTGTGTAGGCGGTGCTGTACAGCTTTAATGAATGTTAAGAACTGCCATATGCAGCACACAGCTGTAACGGCATATTTTATTACAGACGATCGATTTCGGTCTAGAACCAGAAAATCATCAGGTCCAAAAACCATCTCTCCTATGCGATTGTTAAATTGGAACAGCAGTTAGCAGATGTACAAAGCTCCATCATTGATATTATCTATATATATCGAATATTGGGAAAAAAGTTGTCCAGGTTAAATGGACGTAATGTTATAAATGTACAGCTAGTATCAATGACAGAACAATGTACATCTGATAACTGCGATTCCATTTACTCAGACGGATAGCTGAGATGGTTTTTGGACACGATGATGGTCTGGTCCTAGACCGAAATCGATCGTTTCTGTTAAAATATACCGTTGTGTATTGTATAACGCACTTCTTAAAAAACAAAAATCCTTTGGAACTATTTGAATCACCATATGAAATGAAATTATCGGGACAATCGCAGGAATGGTAGAGTTGTGGTTTGGAACATACTAAAAAGGTTACTAAATCTAAGACCATTTAAGAACTTATCTAGAATAAGCCGAACGAAAATATATAGTAAACACAAAATTGGATTCGAATAATTCGCTTGACCAATACAGGCGAAATGAAGACAGTGGTAGTAGACACCTCCACAAAACAACATAACTGGAAAATAGCACACACACACACACACACACACACACACACACACACACACACACACAACATAACGCTGTACCTATATAGCTTTAACAGACAGTGATAACACAGCCCCTACAAATGTCTCTAACATAAACAGAAAAAACTGCAAAAATGGCAGAACTGGAATCGAATTCTTCGCTTGGCCTGTAGCTCAAAGGAAGACAGTGATATCACACACAGCTCCACAAAACGACATAATCGAAAAACATCGCATAGGAACTTTTCTGTGATAAACCTGAAAATATAAAACAATAACACACAAATGGTATCGCAGTATATACAAGCGCCCCCCCCCCCAACACACACACACACACACACACACACACACACACACACGAACCTCACTATGCAAGGATGACGCACATGAATTTCTCCAGAATAAAGAGAACAAAAGAAGCAAAAAGACATACACATGGGCAGTTGGTATCATATTTCGTGTGAACTCTATTCCTAAACCGAGGACAGAGATACAAACCAACACCCACATAACATCAACTTAATCGAAAAATTATATCCACAAATTCCTTTAGAATAAACCGAAAGAAACGAAGTACAAATAACTGGAATCACACTACAAACGGAAACAAATAGCTCAAAAACCGAAAACAAATAATTCACCAATAAATACCAAAACCTCGATCCTGTTCAGCTAAACAAATACTACGAACCACCAAAAAAAAAATCAATTATATAGCGCGAGAGTGAGCGACCGGAAAAACAAATTGAGCCTCTTAGGAACAGTGGATTTCATAAGCGCAGCCTCTCAAAGAGTCACATTCGAAAAACAGCCAAATATTTGTAAATTAAATAATTATGAATAACAGTACCACCAGCAACGCAATTTCATTAGGGCTAACCTCACTCACGACGAACTTCCCACATTAAAAAGAGAGCTAAATAACTATAAGAATCAAATGATAATCATAATCACTAAACGTTTCACTCACAAAAATTTATCTTATGCTCTGGGAAATCGTGCGATATGCAGAAAGAAACAGACAAATATTTGTCAGAAAACAGAATAAAAATACAATCGTTACTTGTTTCTCCACGGCAGTTTAATCTTTGGTCTCAGGTTCCGCCCAAACCAAACCCTCGTATGACGCGACGTATTTGGAATAACGGCATAGTTTACCGACATCACTGATTACACTGGTAAGTAACACAACCACAGGCTAACTTTTAATAACAGTCCGCAATTCAATACAAAGTCATGACGTCACATAGGATGTCATGGGTCAAAGCAAACGGGTGGAAAAGGACAATGCGCTTGACACGTTTGCCATTGAGGAACTAAGAAATTAGTTTGAAAATACAAAATGAAAGTGCATGAACTACGCCAAATAGAAAGTATAGAAATCTGTCTGAAAAAGGAAGCACTTAATATTTGAATCTCTATGAAAATTGAAACAAAATGGTGTTTCACGTTATATACTGTTAATAACATCATGTTCTGTAATCACATCACACTCTACCACACGCTTCAACCTGCTAGTATTCCTCCACTAAGTACACAGACAATTAAAAGCTTCTACGATATTCTAACTACAGATGATTCCGAAAGGTGAATAAATAAGTGGCAGATACGCGAATAACCCATACCTCTTGCGGGTACAATGCTCCTCGGATCTGAAGTGTTCGCTTCGTTCAAAGTTTCAAAAGCTCCCCAATAACTTTAAAATGTTTCGATAGTTGTTCTCGAAACACAAAATTCACTCTACAACACTTGAATCAAAGCTTAAGCTTCTTTCACTCAATAATTCACACAGCGAATTCGGATAGGCACTTCTAGTACTCGAGAGAATACGGAAGTAATTGCTAGGCAACGGTCCTCGACGGTTTAGGTGATGAAGCATTGTTGTTAGCATACCCTATGACCATCATAGAGACAAAAGAGCACAACATTTAATAGGAACGACGACAGAAATGGTTAAGCGACCATTGAAATAAAATTTTTAATAAGTTAAATATATGTTGCAGCTATTCAGATTGTAGCATCGGTTCGAAGCGACGTCGCACGCTCGTGTCCTTCATCCCGCATTCGCATATGTTTAAATGTTTTCACACGCTCAAAAATTAATTCCCTCAGCGCAGCGAATATTCACCATTTTTCTATGTCCGTTTTTGTAATACCACAAACACATTTTCTGGTGTATTAACTTCCTATATCTTTCGCTGAATCTCTTAGTCACAAAAAATGGAAGATTTGTCACTGAGACGGATCACATGAACAATAGGTACTTTTATTCCACATATACTGATGGAAAAAAGCTGAAACAACCCAGTAGCGCCACTATGAGAAAGCAAATCATGTTTGTTTTAAATACACACTGAAAATTTCAGCCGGCCGGTGTGGCCGTGCGGTTCTAGGCGCTTCAGTCTGGAACCGCGTGACCGCTACGGTCGCAGGTTCGAATCCTGCCTCGGGCATGGATGTGTGTGATGTCCTTAGTTTGGTTAGGTTCAAGTAGTTCTAAGTTCTAGGGGACTGATGACCTTCGATGTTAAGTCCCATAGTGCTCAGAGCCATTTGAACCATTTTTTGAAAATTTCATGAGGGGTAGTTACACGTGACGCAGTACTGACCCTACGACTTATCTTAGAAGCTAGATTAAGGAAAGGCAAACCTAGGTTTCTAGCATTTGTAGACTTAGAGAAAGCTTTTGACAATGTTGACTGGAATACTCTCTTTCAAATTCTGAAGGTGGCAGGGGTAAAATACAGGGAGCGAAAGGCTATTTACAATTTGTACAGAAACCAGATGGCAGTAATAAGAGTCGAGGGACGTGAAAAGGAAGCAGTGGTTGGGAAGGGAGTGAGACAGGGTTGTAGCCTCTCCCCGATGTTATTCAATCTGTATATTGAGCAAGCATTGAACGAAACAAAAGAAAAATTCGGAGTAGCTATTAAAATCCATGGTGAAGAAATAAAAACTTTGAGGTTCGCCGATGACATTGTAATTCTGTCAGAGACAGCAAAGGACTTGGAAGAGCAGTTGAAAGGAATGGATAGTGTCTTGGAAGGAGGATATAAGATGAACATCAACAAAAGCAAAACGAGGATAATGGAGTGTACACTAATTAAGTCGGGTGATGCTGAGGGAATTAGATCAGGAAATGCGACACTTAAAGTAGTAAAGGAGTTTTGCTATTTGGGGAGCAAAATAACTGATTATGGACGAAGTAGAGAGGATATAAAATGTAGACTGGCAATGGCAAGGAAAGCGTTTCTGAAGAAGAGAAATTTGTTAACATCAAGTATAGATTTAAATGTCAGGAAGTCGTTTCTGAAAGTATTTGCATGGAGTGTAGCCATGTATGGAAGTGAAACAAGGACGATAAGTACTTTGGACAAGAAGAGAATAGAAGCTTTCGAAATGTGGTGCTACAGAAGAACGCTGAAGATTAGATGGGTAGATCATATAACTAATGAGGAGGTATTGAATAGGATTGGGGAGAAGAGAAGTTTGTGGCACAACTTGACTAGAAGAAGGGATCGGTTGGTAGGACATGTTGTGATGCATCAAGGGATCACCAATTTAGTATTGGAGGGCAGCGTGGAGGGTAAAAATCGTAGAGGGAGACCAAGGGATGAATAGACTAAGCAGATTCAGAAGAATGTAGGTTGCAGCAGGTACTGGGAGATGAAGAAGCTGCACAGGATAGAGTAGCATGGAGAGCTGCATCAAACCAGTCTCAGGACTGTAGACCACAACAACAGTTACCTTTGAGATTGAACGACGTGAGTTGATGTTAGTCAAGAGACATTATCAGCCCCACAACCAGTAAGAATGAGAGTGTAGTAGGGGTACGGAAAGCTGGATGTTCCTTCTGCGATATTGCAGTCTGGGGTGACATTTCATATGACAGCACGAACACTCTTGTGGTTAACCCATGAATCTTGACTGCAATACTGTACGCCAGTCATGAACAGCATTCCGGCCTGTGTTATCCAACACGATAATGCTCTGCCACATACCGCTGTTGTAACCCAAAGTGCTCTACAAAATGTCGACATGTTGCTTTGGCCTGCTCGATCACCAGATCTGTATCCAGTCGAGCAGTATGGGACATCATCGGGTGACAGTTCCAGCCACATTCCACAACCAGGATTAACCGTCCGTGTATTGGCCGGACAATAGCGACCAATACCAATAACAATATCAACCGCCAGAAACTGAGAGATGTAACAAATATAATTTTATTAAAGATTAGTCACTTAAAATGGTGGGTCGTGTTGTGGCAGTTTTCCGCTCTTTATAGTAACGCATTTGACTAACTACTATGAACCAACTGCCAATATGACCTTCCAGCTTATGTAACTCAGCACCACTGCTACCGCAGTCCTAAACGCTTAACAGGGATATGTGAACTAGTGAGGGCATCGCGCAAATGTCTACGTCGACTACTGCAGCAAATACTATGCGAAAAAAAAATGGTTCAAATGGCTCTGAGCACTATGGGACTTAACAGCTGAGGTCACCAGTCCCCTATAACTTAGAACTACTTAAACCTAACTAACGTAAGGACATCATACACATCCATGCCCGAGGCAAAATTCGAACCTGCGACCGTAGCGGTCACGCGGTTCCAGACTGTAGCGCCTAGAACCGCTCGGCCACCCCGGCCGGCAAATGCTTTGCAACTGCTAAATGTAGACAATATGTACATAGATGTGTAGAGCTTCCAACTGCAATGAGATGCCGGGCAAATATAACGAAGTAATCTTGAAAAGCCAACGAAAAAAGAGGAATGTTTTTTCATCTGAAACACTCTGTACGGAGATCATTAACTCCAAAGCAAATTCAGTCAAGTAAGGAAAGGTGGAAATAACTTAATGTATGTATGGCCCCTTTCTGGAGAACATCTAAAATGTGAATAGTCGATCATTAGTCGCATTCACCCAACCTCAGTAGAATTACTGCTTCATCATGTAACGACGAATTTTGAACCTTTCGAACTAAGAAACTCTTAATAACAGTAGTTGCCTACACAGCTGATGCAAATCGTAACTATGATTGGATAAGAACAGAAAAGCCTACGTGCCTACCACAGTGGAATATAGCAAAATGTTACGGCTTGTCAAGTCCAAATTCTCCAGCTCCCTCACCATTGCGATCCTAAGCTTACCGTCCTATCTCCAGCTTATCCTTTCAAAACAGAAGTTCTACTATCAATTGCCTGCGGTGAAGTGCTTCAGTCTCATCATAAAATACCTTCAGTACTTCATTCTGAAAAATTCTAAAGAGTTTTTAACTTTATTAATGTGCGACGGTCTGTTTCAATAACTAATAAAAGTGTAAATATTATGATTTCCTATTTGCTCGGCGGTACAGCTGGTAAGTGTCAGATTACAAATCACGACGGTCCAAGTACCAATCTGGGATTGGTCCATAGACTTTTTTTACATGTAACTGTTCTTTCACGTTCGACAATGATTTGTTAATGTTAGTAATGCGAGGTCGAATTATGACTCGTATTCCCTGTTAAACTGCTGGGCTGCTTACAACAGACTGGATAAATGAGTTGAGAAGTCGCAGAAAGCAACGGGACCATGGCTAGAAAATTACTGTGGAGTTCGAACCACTTTTCAGGTTGATGACAGCTTTATCGTTATATGTGTACATGACATAGATTGCCTTTGTATCCTTGGGTAACATTATTAAATACTTTTGAGTGATAAACGAAGTGTATATTCCCATCAACCAAGCAAATGAATGAAATTACACTAAATAAATATCCTTATTTTATGAGAATACGGATAAAATAATATAACCGGGTGGTGCATTAGATAATATCCCAGAAATATATGAAAATTTAACTGCGTGTCCTGAGGTTTATACAACACTCACCCACTTTTCCACTTGTTAAATAGTTAATAATGGACAGATTAACGTTAACAAATAATAAAAATAAACTTATTAGATAATTATGTGCACCAATACATTTCCAATGAGGAGGAAAGATGACGAGGAAAGTGACAAGTGAAGGATGTCAGTAAAACCACGAATATTAATTTGACAAAGATGGTCGTTTTTCACTCTATTCCGCTACATTTTAACTGGTATCATTTTTATGATTTTTCATTTTAAAGCCAGATAACATATTCCATATCATATCTTTTCCAAATAGAAACAAATTTCATTTAATCAAGAAAGTAAATAAAATATATTGTTGTGCTTCTATAGGTACCACACTACACATGCATGTATTACTGAGAGGGGGATTTTTATCCGTAAAGGACAGAGCAGTCATTGTAAGACTCAAAGTTTATTATCATGAAGCATCAAGATATGTTGCACTGAGATAATCAAGTGAACATCTAATGAAAGAACGAAGGATTGTATTCATGAAATTTAACTTTATGTCAGGTGAGTGACCACAGTAAATGTATAATCACGAGAATAAGTCGTGGATACTGCAAAATGGGATATGGTTCAAAGCAAGAAACTGGAAAAATAATAACGGACACCGGCAGAATCACTAAAGTGCGTGACACAAGCAACTGTATGGCTGAGAATGTTAAAATTGTGCAGTTAGGCCCTCATGGAAGTTAACTACAGTCGACTTGGTGATTCTATTGAAAGTTCATTCTTACCACTCTCAAACAGCATGAATGCAGTAGGCAGCGGTGGTAACAGTTGAGTCTGGCTTGACCTCTGCTCTCGGAAATACAATGGAAACATCCATATGGGTGCAAGTGGTATCTGGCAGCAAGTATTTTCTTCTCAGTCGCCTGTCCACAAGTATTTATTCTTCATTCTGCTAGCAATAAGTGTGATCTATTTTAACCACTTGTAATTTTCCTGTTAGTGTAGGACAATCGCTGGCAAACTGCAACGGACGCTGCGAGTTCCATTCAGTAATGGTTTTACACGTAAGTTAAACAAACTCGTACTCCTGCGGATTTTGTTATCATTAATCAATTATTCCAAGGTGTGGGGAGGAAGACAGAAAACTTCTCCCAGTCCGTGACAGGATTCTGAAACTGACGAACTGAAAGACTTACACGTAGGTACACACAATAAATAACCTGCTCTCCAGTCAGAAAATTGGTTACAAGTGTTTTAAGCTAACATTCCTGTGTAGCACGTCTGAGGAGACAAACGGTTGTACTAACGTTCTAACTTCTCTGAAAGCTAGAGCTGGCTTAGGTTTCAATCTTTCCTGAAAGGGATCCTTCCAGTGCCTCAAGCAACACTGCTTTTTAGGCAGATAGCCGCCCCTCAGTCGCTCGCCGAGGGGAGTTGGGACCAAACGAAATCTGCATTCTTTACCTGATTTCAAGGGTAGTTTTCAGCACTGAACGAATTTATTACTCTGCTTGATCCTTCACGTAATCTCCCTTATTGTGAGCCACCTACAACAAGCTCGCCATGACTGTATAAAATGTCTGCCTTAACTGTTATAAAAAGAATGTAAGAGAAGAGTTAAATTAGCTGTGCAGTCACTCGCATTACTAAATATCATATGCAGTTATTAGGCAGCATTAAAGGGTCGAATACATTGAGCATGAGAATGTGCATACGACATTAAACGCTTCGTAAGAGTTTAGGGATAAACTGCTGTGTAACATCACCTTCTCATTGTGAATAAAGTCGATTCTGATGAAATTGTGCTGATGATTATGATGTTTTGTTTGTGGGGCGATCAGCTGCACTTACAGTTTTTATACAGTCCAGTTTCTACACAATCAAAGCCAGCTGCTGCCACGAATGATGATGGTGACGATGGAATGATGAGGACAACACAAACACCCAGTCCCCAGGCAGAGAAAATCCCCAATCCGGCCGGGAATCGAATCCGGGACCCGTGATCCAGAGGCAGCAACGCTAACTAGCGCACCACGAGCTGCGAACAAATTGTACTGATCTTCACCTGTAGCACAAGTTAGTCAAGGACATTTTAACTGAGACATGGGTATCATTTTTGCTTTTCGTTTCACGTACTGATCGTCTGATGAATATCATGCCTTGAATTATAAGGGTAAAGCTGGTTCCAAAGTAAACTACAAGAAAATACACAAGCACACTTGTCTACAAGCCTCCTCACATTCGCTTTTATGTACTGGTGTACCGGTAAATTTATTTCTGGATACATATAATAAGAAGAAGAACACCAAGTGCACAATATTACACAGAATCTGAACGTTTACTCATGAACGAAGGCCTCATACAGAAGGGTGGCTTGTTGTCACAATCCACAGATACTCAAATCTATCTACAATTAATTACTCCATTCAGAGTCATCATACTGCAATAGCACATAATTCGCTCAGTTATAACCACAGCCATAAGTTGGACGACCTCTAAAGCATAACCTCGATGTCTGACAGATGGTTGACACGAGGCTGTCGTAAATTGGTCGAGCAAGCCATAAGGATCTGCGGTGCAATAGGGTCACAAGTCGAGTGGAGTGAGCTGTCACTCGTGGTAAGGAACCACTCACAAAGGGGTGAGCTGCTACCTGAAGTAGCAGCAGGTATAAGCCGACAGATTCGTGGCTCTCTCCAGGCAGCTGAGCTGAGAACGGATGTGTTTAATGGACACAAGTCGCTCTGCGGGGTACAGCCTCCATGGTATGTCAGTCAAGGTCGCATTACTTTTACTGGTCTCGCGTGCGCGTGCGCGCACACACACACACACACACACACATATATATATATATATATATATATATATATATATATATATATATATATATATATATATATATATAAGTGTGTGTGTGTTCAGAACATCTGCCTCATGTTTGCGTGCAGGTCGTGTGCCTCATATTACTTGTAAAACCTTGTAGCAGCAGTACTTGAGAACATTTGACAAATAAAATTAACGTAAAACCATTACATACAATTATCTTGTTTAATGCGACTACCAAATACGGCCCTTTGGCCTCATATTCAAAAATAATAAAAATGAAGTGTCCATTACTTTACAAACGAGACTGGAATCCAGGGCCTTTAAAACTGAAACATCTAGCCTTAGCCTTCTGGACCTCTTAAAAAATGAAAGAAGACGCTTAACGAGAAAAATATAATACTGACTCTATATTAATTAAACTATTATAACTCATTAAGACATGAGAGAATGACTTCCATGGTACTAGAGGGAGATGTAGAGGGCAAAAACTGTAGAGGAAGACAGAGATTGGAATACGTCAAGCAAATAATGGAGGACATAGGTTGCAAGTGCTACTCTGAGATGAAGAGGTTAGCACAGGAAAGGAATTTGTGGCGGGCCGCTTCAAACCAGTCAGTAGACTGATGACCAAAAAAAAAAAAAAACTCTTACCTATGAGGCTCACTGGAAGGAAGATGACAGACTAGGGACGCCTTCTGAGGTATCCACGGATGCTAAACGGAATTTCGTGCACGTATTTTGTGCATTCACGATATATAAGTTACTGGCGCACCATACAGCTAAGCACTGACGCAGTACTTTGCATTTACATGCTACCTGTTTATCATGATGGGCCTTCTTCTTTCTATATCCCCCTCTCCTTCTCTCTCTCTCTCTCTCTCTCTCTTCTGATGCTTTCTTTTGTTTATTGTCTGTGAGTAAAAGCATTCTCTTTAATCGACATCTCGTACCAATTTTCTGAAACACACAGGGGTAGATGTGCAGAACGTTGATACTGTAACAATGCGTAAGGCTTTATAATGATATTCATTACAACTTCAAAATATTTCCTTTTTGTAGTTACCGTACCTGTATTTTTGAGCTCAAGTTACCTCCATTTTTCACATTATACTATTCCTCACCAAACCATTGCATCCAAGGGTAGTAGTCGTATTCCTGTAAATCTCATTTAACATCACAAAAGTGAGTTTCTACCGGATGGCAGGTGCATCCCCTGTGAACAGTAGATACAGAATAGTGAAACAACTTCTGCGTCTTCAGTTTCTCGATCCTCACGTACCTTTACCTGACGTGGCAAGTTATTACACAGCAGCTTGGTGCCTCATACTACCAGTTTATTTTACACTAACAATCCACATTGGCTCGGCGCTCAGTGCATCTAACTACTGGCTTCAAATATTAACTACAATTCGCAAATCGTCACTGCAAGGCAAACTCGTCCTACGTCTCAACCAATACACTCATTGTCTTTCAGCACAGCCTCAACTGTTGAAAATCACTCACAAGTACTCCACATACACTCGTCTCCTTCTTTTTCCTTCTGCACCAGCCCAGAGTTATGAAAGTGGTTAACATCCACTAAACGAACCCCTCTTAACGTTATTATGAAAGATTTTCCTCGCTCTGCATGCACTACAGTCTGCGTAAAGAATTTTTATCTTACAAATCAGATTCAGGTATGTCATTTTAATTTATTATGACTTTAGTACCGGCTATTTGCAACACATTTATCAGAGAGTATCCATATTAATCACTGAATGTACAGTCGTTCTCAAAAGTATCCGAAAGACCTGAATTGCATTTCGCCTGATTCGCATGCAACCTGCATAACGCAGCTGTCTGGCAGGTCTTCTAATCGCTCCTTCAAATGGTTCAAATGGCTCTGAGCACTATGGGACTTAACATCTATGGTCATCAGTCGCCTAGAACTTAGAACTAATGAAACCTAACTAACCTAAGGATATCACACACATCCATGCCCGAGGCAGGATTCGAATCTGCGACCGTAATGGTCGCGCGGTTCCAGACTGTAGCGCCTAGAACCGCTCGGCCACCCCTGCCGGCTAATCGCTCCTTGGTACAGTCGTTTGACTGTTGAAAATGGTTCCAGCAGGTCACTACTAGGAAACACTGCTCTGTATCGCCATAACTCAAGATGTAAAGTAATACCTCGATACTACGAATATCAGGGAACACTTTATCACAGATAAGACTGTCCTTAAGGCTTGTAAGCTCACATTTATTACAATAAAAGACATACCTCAAATGTTACCACTCTGATTATTACGTCAAATAGGTAATGCACATAGTAAGTTCCTCGTATTCATCACTTCCTTCCTCTTCAAAGTAAGATACTATACGTATTATTTAACACTAAATGACATTAAAACTTGAAGTTATTCACGAGCAGCTAGTTGAGAATATGTATGAAGTTCAAATGACACGACGAACAGTTTCGTTCTACATATGCATTGAAACCCAGGTCATGCAGACTAAGCAAAGATTTCGTGACTGACAGAAACTAACAGTCATTCCAGACAGAAAGCGATATACCTTGATTTTAGACAGTATCAGTTAGTAAACATCAACTTTAAACTACATGGCATAAACGTTTTTAACGGACGCAAATTCCTACCCAGCATCTATTGTCCCTGTTAACGAACTACGAGAGATGTTTAATATTGCTTCTTCATAAGTAACTTACTTGATATGCCGTGACGTAAAGCTTTGTGTTGGACAGAGATTCGCACCCAGAACCTAATCGGATTGTTATCGACGCACAGTCAACTGTGACATATCGGATTTTACCTACAGCAGCTGAATGTTTCAACTGAAATGACGAGACGAAACATTAATTTTTTCCTTCCCAGGACTCCTACCCGCCCCTACCGCTATTATATTCTAGAGAAAACGAACGTTAAATATGGGTTTGTTGCACCAGCAGCGACATGTGAGCATGTCTGAACTAGAAATAATTTGACGAAGAGTTCAGTGCTGACTGGGGGATCAAACCCCGCACATACCGTTGTTGACTACAATCAAAGAGACGTCAGCTGCAGAATTTTTCTCCACCAGCAGCTCGAAATAACATCATGGAACTTATAGTGATCTCGCAAATAGTTCTGTGTCTATCTGAGAGTCAAAAACGTCAGATATCGTTAGTGCTGACAAGGAATGAAAATACATTAAAAATCAAAATTATTATCCACCAGCAGATAGGTATTCTCATGCTAGAACATGATAATACATAATGAAAACTTTAGTGCCGGGCTAGGATTCGAACCCATTCCCTCGCAATATGTGGAGGTGTTGAGGAATCTGCAGTTTTGAACAAACAACAAATTGTGGTCGAGTTGTGTTGTCACGAAGGGAATGAATTCTGCATTAAGGGCGGTCTGAGATGCATTCCCAGTTCAGAACCAGTTTTATCGACATACAGAAGCTCTAATAAAAGATGGAATAAGTGTCCTGTGACCCTACATAGCGTTTTCTTCGTCATTAGACATAGATAACTAGTCTAAGAAAGGTTACTGGTGATAGAGTTTCTACATGTCGCCACTCCTGACTTTATTGTGGTTCAACCTAACGTCTACTTGGTAGAGAAGGAATATACTACAAGCAGAATGTCCTACATCTTTTGACAGCTGTAATTCAGTACTGCTGCCCACGGCCTTGTCGGAGTGGTAACACAGGTTCCCATCAGATCACCGATGTTAAGCGCTCTCCGGCTTGTCTGGCGCTCGGGTGGGTGAACGTTAGGGTCTGACGAGCGCTGTTGGCAAGCGGGATACGCTCAACCCTTGTGAGGCCAATTGGGGAGCTACTTGACTGAGGAAAAGCGTCTCCGGTCACGAAAACTAACAACAGCCGGGAGAGAGGTGTGCTGACCACATTCCCTTCCACATCCGCATCCAGTGACGCCTATCATCTGAGGATGACACGGCGGTCGGTCGGCGCCGTTGGGCCTTCCGAGGCGTGTTCGGACGGAGAGAGAATTAAGTACATCTGATGGCTACAAATCAGTCACGCTAGAGATCGTTCCTATCTGCTGCAAAAGAAGTATTTCAAATTTCAAAAGGAACATTGAAACTTAGAGTCGTATTTTTCTGATTTCTCGAATGAAAATGCCGATGTTGCTTCTATTTTCACCAGAAGAATCGAAACGTAGCTCGCCATGTTTGACAATCCTAAACGCCGGCTTCTCGATAGAGTTTTCTTACTGACAATGGCCTCAGTATCTGTTGAATTTCCGCTTCAACCGACGTACGTGTGTTTACTGCTGCGTAGTTACACTAATTTTCCACCTCAATTTAGGCTAGGCAGCGAGACTAATTGCAGTTTGCCGTTCTGCCCAGCTGATGCCGCGTCGCGTAACCAGGCGGCATCCGTGCACCAAAAAACAAACATACGAGCTAACAGGGTTGACCCGTCGAGCTAATTTGTAAAATATTACCTTATCGGAACGCAAACTATGACTGCTAGACTACTTTTAAGATATTTATTTTCTGGTACAATCAGAGACTAGAGGTTTCAGCCACCACTGGCGACCATATCTGATGAAAAGCAGCAACATACAGTACTTTAACGTTGGCAAATAACAATTTTCCAGAATGAATTTTCGCTGTACAGCAGAGAGTAAGCTGACTTGATAATTCCTGGCAGACTGTATACCGTACCATATTCTAAACAGGTACCTTTGTCCTTGGCAGGTAACTGCTCTTATCACCTCAGCTAGCCAGGTGCCCGCCGTCACAGTTTGAAAAATAGGTGAGATTTGCTGTCACAAGTAGAGCAGTGAAGATGGGCCGTGAATCGTGCCTAGCTAGCGAAGCTAGTAGGTGTAGTTACCTGCAAAGGACGAACGTTCCGTGCTCGAATACGGTCCAGCTCACAGTGAGTCGTGGCGCCATTTAATTAGTAGTCTGTTCTGTCTGGCCTCACAGGTTCAGGTGTAGTATCGACTATCCCTCTTGCGGCCCGATTGCCAATATCTATGAGGAAAAATTCGTATCTGTGGGTTGTGTCCTTGCCAATACATATACGGGGTTCGCTGACCCAAGAGGGCAGGCAATCATCGTAGGTCGTACCACTAGCTCCTTCTGGCTCCTTGATTTCTCCCTTACCATCTGCTCCCGTCCTGTCCACCTCTCACCCACCCTCACCTACCTTGGCCTCACCATTTTCTGTTCACAACACTTTGGAAAAGACGCACAACACTGAACATTCACTTGAAACACTGCACTAAAAAGTTGCGAAAAATGACACACCACAGCTGAGGGCAGATGGCGGGAACCTGGACAGATGATGGGAAAGAAAAGAGGGAAGGAAAGTAAAAATGAAGTGGGGGGGGAGGGGGAAGGAGCCGACGGAGGACGAGGACTCCAGACTGTAGCGCCTAGAAGCGCTCGGCCACCCCGGCCGGCATGCGAACAGAAATCATGCTGTTGCTGGGTGTGATTTTTATATTTAATTGCCTATCTATTATTTTACCTGTCTGCTTTCTGTGTATTTTATTAGCATCGCCAACCCTTTGTTTTTATGTTTTAAGTTCCACAATTTTCCGCCATTTTACCATTTAAGTCAGCGATTTTATTGCCTGCTTTTATTATTTATTCATTTAAAAAAAATTCTGTGGGCTGAAGAGCGGAGTACTAAGCTGCTGCGAGACTGCCCCCTTTTGGGGGAATCGAATCTCAATAAAGGGAAAAAAAAGCCCGAGAGGGAGGCACAAAGTTTGGGGATTGGCGGTTGCGTCGCGACAAGAGGTGGTCACGAGGTCCGAGCGGCCGAAGCCACGAGCTGGCCAAGGAGGGCCTGCACAGAGCGAAGATACCGCAGTACTTCAGCGGGGTCAGTGTCAACTACAAGCAGCAGGCTGACATCCCGTGGGCTGGTTGACAACATTCGTGTCGGATGACCGCTCGTGGCCTGGCTGCCCGCTTCTGCCTGGCTTTCATCGGCACCACTCAGTAACCGCTGCGACGCACTGTAGACCCATGGAACTGCTTGCTGGTAAAGGGGAGTAACATTCTGTAATCCTCGTGGTGATTTGTTTCTTTGTCAACCGGCCCTCCTTATTATTTTCTCGTTTGTACCTGATCCTCAGAGTTCTACTCGCTCGTAAATATAGGCAGTAGTATTGCACTAAGACACTAATTGTAGTTTGAGAAATTTTCCCGCTATTATATTGCCTTTCCTTTCTGGTTTGTGCCGGATCATTAATATTCTAATTAATCAGCTCTTGGCTGTAAATACTGCCGGAACAATTGTACTAAGGCACCGGTTGTTGTTAAACAAAAGAGGGACCTTGTGGTTAGATTTAGCTGTTAACCGGTTCAGTTCTTTGATTGTAACTGCATTTCTCAGTCATTAGTTATAATCTGAACAACCTGTTGTACTAAGCTGTTCGTTGCTGTATTTGAAAGGCCGGGTCATTGTTGTTGTGTTTTAGCTGGATCTTGTGGTTCTGCCGAGTGAGTTCTCTTGTAATAAGTGTTCACAAGTGACGTTTTAAGGAGTTCCTTCAGAGCGGTCTTAATAACTGACAATCAGTTTAACCTTGAAAATATTAACAGCCAACTGGCAACAGTGCTTTAGTAAAAATTGTCAGAAGGGACGGGTTGGGGTCCAGTCGCACCTTGTTTGCCGATTGAAATTAAGAAATTGGTTGCTTTGGAGTAAGCCGCATCATTCTTATATTGTTTGCTAATCTATTTAACCTTTAAGCACAAGTGCGCGTCATAATCCTGAACCTTTCGAAATACAGGCTTCAATTTAAAAGTTAAATCATTTGTTTTGAGTAATTGAATCATTCTTCTCATCTATGGTGCTTATATAGTTTTCATGCGTTTTAGAAGGGCAGCTGATCATTGTCATAATGCTTGCTGTTTTGTAATACAGCACTTCAGATTTCTCTTGCAAAGCTTATTCAACTTAACGTTTAAGGGGCTCTGGAACGCCCTATACTTGCAATGTTAAAATAACGCTTATAAATTACATCTTTCCTCACAAAGTATTTGAGGTAGGAAGCTGAACTTTTTACAGATTATTTATTGGAATATGGGCTACAACTTAACACAGGAATTTTACAAAATTTTAGTTCGGTTATTAAAGATGATTTTTTTCAATTGTAATGAAAATTCACAACATTTTTTTGCAATTTTTTATTTATATATTCAACAATATACAGTTTTTTGGAAAAAGGCTGTGTTAAATTATGCAGAAGGTACTGTGTAACATTTACTGAAAGTTTGAAACAAATATGTTTGGAAGATCCTTAGAAAACATGTAATTAGTATGAGAAAATAAAAGTTTTGGGAATCGAGCGACAAAGATTGGATTAACTTTTTAGTGCATTCCAGGTCCATAGGATGGATTATCTTCATCCTCTGCAAACTCCTCCTCCAGCTTCCTCTTGTTCCTCCTCCTGTTTACTCTTGCTTGTATTTCTAGACTCTTTACAGCCCTGTCTGCAGCCCGAAGGCGTTCCTTGTCTAAAGAAAGCATCGCTCGTTAATGTGTTCGTAGATTTTGCTACCATGTTCTTCAGTTGCAGTTACTGCAACACTGTTCCAAAAGGTGGTCATGTATGAACACTTATCACATTTCAGTTGTATTTCACTAGCAAGACCTACGTGCTTTATTATGGAGAGTTCCAGACCAACTTCACTACAATGAATACATCTTACACAGTTTGAAAAAATTCCTTTGAGAACTGACATATCAAATATTTCATTCACATCCGATTCGCCCATAAAACATCCATAGTTTTCACTCATTGAACCAAGCTTCTTATGTGAAGTATTTTCTTTCCCACTTTGACTGCTATGGGCAGGTGTACCTGAGAGGTTAGGTTCACTCACTTGGTTATCGTCTTTATTGTTTACAGTAATAACACATACCTTTGGCTTTCCAACATTTCTCCTTTTCTTACAAGCCTTCAGAGGATTTCTAATAACTTTACTTTTACTCATTATTATACTTCAACAAAACAGAGACTCAAGAAACAGAATTAATTACGAATATTTTCGAGATAACGACAGAGTAAATAAACATGAAACAATCGACAATAACACCAGCGATATATATTGAACCATCACAGGTTAGCCACAACGCATACTTTATCTCACATCACTAAAATGTACCTGATGAACACGGACGTTAATAATAACACCATTTGACAGCAGTTTAACAGCGCCACAGTGGGTCACGCCCTTGTAGAACACATTTCAAAAAAAATTTAAAAATAGTTGTAGTCTTCGGAATTGAATAAATTATATATCTATTAAAAGGTAATAGTCTGCAGATTCAGAAAACGCAAAAAAGTAAAAATTGAACTTTTCATGATTTTGAGCCTTTCCGGAGCCCCTTAAGGTCAAAAGAATTTTGCAAATTTGTTCATTTTGTTAAGGAAAATTTTATGGTTAAATGCTTCGATTATCTGTAAAAAGCAGTTTATATATTGTTAAATAAACAGGTTGTGTAAAAACCTGTTGGTGTGTCCTCCCTGATGTGTTGGCAAATGTACCAACACCTTGTAGATAGAGGAGGCCGAAATGCACGCTATCTAACGCAGACGGGCGTGAATTCTGGAACAGGATAAGTAGTGAATGGTAGCAAGAAAAGTACGTAGCTGCTATACTTAACTTTTATATCGTCCTTTGGTTTACAACGTTCTTGATGAGACATTTCATACGATAACTATCAAACTATGTAAGTCTAATGGCGCCTTGCTAGGTCGTAGCCATGGACTTAGCTGAAGGCTATTCTAACTGTCTCTCGGCAAGTGAGAGAAAGGCTTCGTCAGTGTAGTCGCTAGCAAAGTCGTCGTACAACTGGGGCGAGTGCTCGTCCGTATCTCGAGACCTGCCTTGTGGTGGCGCTCGGTCTGCGATCACACAGTGGCGACACGCGGGTCCGACATGTACTAAATGGACCGCGGCCGATTTAAGCTACCACCTAGCAAGTGTGGTGTCTGGCGGTGACACCACATTCCTCCCCCGCAAATCGGCGAACGGTCGTGTTAAAAGACTTCCGGCCGCCGCGGGGAGGACCCCATGTTGACGTATGCGATGAGGTGGGGAGCCTAACAACAGGCGAGGCTGTGCCACCCGCACCCTGCCATTCGGTCCGAGGGGAGCTAGGAAACGCCTGAAAACCTAGTCCAGGGTGCACGTCAACATGCGGTGTATGCGCCCGTAAAGAGACAGGAGGGGCCGAAGGGTCGACCTCCATTGCGTCGGGGTACCCGACGCGCGAAGACGCCATGTGGTCCGGAGCGGGCAAGAGTTCCATGGCGGAGGACAGCTGGTCACGGGAAGCGATCGGCGGCGCGTGACCCAGGGAGGCGCTTGGCGGCTGCAGCGAAGCGTCGGATGCGGGCGGCGCCGGCGGGAGAACAGGCGGCGGCGGCGGCGGCTGCGGCGGCGCGTCGCCATGGGGCAAAATGGAAGGCATCGTCGGTAACACCTGGGGATGAGGCGAGCCAGTAGATGGGTTCCCAGAGCGCTGACCGGACGGCACCGTCGCTGAAAGCAGACGGGGAGCGGCAGAACCCGTGCGACGACAGAGGCGCAGCTGATTGAGATCCCGACGCACCTCACCAGACGCCCCCAAAACCAAATACATCGCGCGGCCGAGGCAGCGAAGAATGCGCCCTGTGAGCCAACGCCGTGAACCTCGATAGTTGCGATAAAATACAACGTCGCCTGGAGCAAAAGCAGAAGTCTGCCGCTGCACAGGAACCTGATGCGGCGGATGCAGCAAAGACATCAAGTTCGATGAGGACGACCATGGAGCAACTCAGCCGGCGAGCGACCATCTCGGGGCTGATAGCGATACGATGACAAAAAGAGCAACAACGCGTCCTCCCGAGAATGCGACTCTTTCAACTTTAACATCTGTGACTTGAAAGTCCAGACCAATCGTTCAGCGGCACCGTTTGACTGAGGCGAAAACGGCGCGGATGTCAGATGTTGAATACAATTGGCCTGGCAGAATGACTTAAATTCTGCCGACATAAATTGTGGGCCATTGTCGGAAACAATAGTCAGCGGAAGACCTTCAATGCAAAAGATAGCAGACAACGCTTGGATGGTGGCAGATGACGTCGTGGAAGACATCCGGACAACAAAAGGAAAATTACTGAAGGCATCTACCAGAACCAACCATCGAGCATTCCAGAATGGACCAGCAAAATCGATGTGCAAGCGCTGCCAAGGGGAAGTGGCTTTTGGCCATGCAAAGACTTTCCGCGGCGGTGCGGATTGTTGTTCGGCACACGCCATGCAAGAAGAACACATATTCGTAATCGCAGCATCGATTCCGAACCAAGTACAGTGCTGACGAGCAAATTGTTTCGTTCTCACTATACCCCAATGTCCTTGGTGAAGAAGCCGTAAGACAGAGGACTGTAACGAACGTGGGACCACGACTCTGGACTGATCATTATCAGAACGCAATAACAAAACACCACGTCGAACAAAAAGTCTCTCCCTGTGAGCAAAAAATCGTTTAATGTTCTTGCGACCTCATCACGCAATGCGTGGGGAACATTGCGGGCTCGGAAAAATTTCGGTTGCGCGTTTACTTTCAGTTCCAAATGTGCTTCAGAGTTCTTAGCGCAACCAAGGCCCGGTGCAAAAATGTCTGCAAATTCTTCACACAGACGAGAAACACTGTCTGAAGGCACAGTCTGGTTCAATGATAGGACCTGATTTACTATAGACATGTTAAACAATTGAAATAAATCTAAACCAAACAAGTTCACTGCAAGTGGCAGAATGAAGAACGTAAAATGACACAAGTTTTGTTTGTCCCTTGTATGTTGCAAGAAGGGTGCACTGTCCTAACACAGGGATCTGCTGTCCTGAATAACTTTTTAACTGAACATTTGCGGCACGCAACGGAGGTTTGCCCAGTTGTTTGTACGTGTCGTGATTGAGCAATGAAACTGCAGCTCCGGTATCGAGCTAGAATGGGATGACCTTGCCATTAAAGTCCAAGTCTACAAAAAGTTTATTGTCCTGCTGACGACAAGAGGGATTGTCTTGTGCAATTTGAACTGATACAGGTACAGCATCACTTGCTAATTGACGTGATTTCCGGCGATGACGCCGCACACTTTTCGTGGGATGAACACAGTCACTGTTAGAGGAAGTGGCACTGGACGAAGTGGAATTAACTACATGAATGTCCATGGGCGAAGGTTCACGAGCCTGAGTGTTCTTGGTTCGATTCCGGCGCGAAGCAAAGGGCCTGGAATGAGTATGATTGTCGGATCGGAGCTTTTTCTGGCAAACACTTTGAACATGTCCTTTCTTATTACAGAAAAAGCAAATTGCTTGGCGTGATGGGCAATGTTCACGCGAAGGTCTAGTAGCACACCACGGGCATGATTTCACTGCATTTGTATGCTGGCGCGGCACACCTGGTTTAGAGCATGGCGGCAGCTGCACAGACGTGTGCGAGGGCAGTTTACCGGGCCGTGCTGCGCGCCCGGCGGGCCGGTTAATGTTACACACGGCTGGCGAAGTTTCAAAAGATTCCTGAGCACAGTCAAGGGTGTCTTGCCTATCCAATATGTCTATCACTTGTTGAAGGGAGGGATTAACTAGTTTCAAAATTTGCTCCCGTATGCGAACATCAGAAACGTTCTGTGCACTTGCATCACGTACCATTGTATCTGAATAAGGGAGTCCACAGTCACATTCAAACACACAATCCCTAGTAAGGCCTTGCAAAGTTGCAACCCACTCCCTATTAGTTTGACCGGCCGTACGTTTTGTACGAAAGAAAGTATACCTTTTTGCAACTACATTAACTGTTTCCTTGAAATAGGCGTCCAATGCCGACAAAATTTCATCGTAGGACAGAGTTGCTACGTCGCGTCGGGGAAACAATTTCACTATCACACGATACGTTTGCACGCCGACACAAGACAATAAGGGAGGCTGCCGTTCGTTACCTTGAATTCTATAGGCGGCGAGATGAAATCCAAACTGGCGTGACCACTCAGTCCAGGTCTCTTGCTGTGCATCAAAATTGCGAAACGGCGGTGCAACTGCATGTTGTGGCTGCGGTAGCGGTGAAGTGGCGGCTGCCGCATCGGTTTGAATGGCACGTTGACCCTGGACGAGCTGTCCAAGGGCATCCAATAACGCCTGCGTCTGCTGATTCTGCAAGCGATAAAATTCGGACAGTACATCTGGCGAAGCCATGACAAAAGTAAATGTAAGCAATGAGAAAGAACAAGACCCTTTCCGTTGCCTCGTCGCTAATGATGTGTTGGCAAATGTGCCAACACCTTGTAGATAGAGGAGGCCGAAATGCACGCTATCTAACGCAGATGGGCGTGAATTCTGGAACAGGATAAGTAGTGAATGGTAGCAAGAAAAGTACGTAGCTGCTATACTTAACTTTTATATCGTCCTTTGGTTTACAACGTTCTTGATGAGACATTTCATACGATAACTATCAAACTATGTAAGTCTAATGGCGCCTTGCTAGGTCGTAGCCATGGACTTAGCTGAAGGCTATTCTAACTGTCTCTCGGCAAATGAGAGAAAGGCTTCGTCAGTGTAGTCGCTAGCAAAGTCGTCGTACAACTGGGGCGAGTGCTCGTCCGTATCTCGAGACCTGCCTTGTGGTGGCGCTCGGTCTGCGATCACACAGTGGCGACACGCGGGTCCGACATGTACTAAATGGACCGCGGCCGATTTAAGCTACCACCTAGCAAGTGTGGTGTCTGGCGGTGACACCACACTCCCTTCCACATTTTCCTTAATCCCAGTAAGTACCACGTATCACACAGTTTTAATATGCCAGGAAGTGTCACAAGACAACTGGGTTGAGGATGTTCTCATCTGCGTGTATACAGTTAGCCGTCACCACGACCTGATGGTCGCTAAAGTCTGTTCACACCAGTTACTTTGTGAGAAGTATTCTGCGATTATTCTGCTAAATGATCATTGTTATTGTTCTCTCGGATAAACAGAACAAAATATTGACGGAAAACGCCAATTGTATCGACAAACCAAAATAACTACTGCAGCACAGGTTAACGACCAGAATAGTAACTTAAGAAACAGAAATGATGATATTTGAAGCGTGTGCCAGGCTAGTAATCACCAGTAACCTCCACACTCCGAATTCTTTGAAGACTCGAGCTTCCACATATAAGTCTGCTTAATATTACTTTATAATTGAGTAGATGTGGTAAATATGCTGACGGAAAAAAGTTGCAACACAAAGATGGCGTTGTTCGACAAAACGAAAGTTTTTCTTGATGCAATAAATTACCAACAGTCGTATGTATTGTAGAAATTTATATTATAAACTTCTTATATGCTACCAGTTTCGGCATTACATTGATGCCATCTTCAGTTCCCATACGTCATAGTCGTAAAATCGCTATACAAGGAAGGAGCCATATAACTGGATCCGTGACTCAAATCGTTATGCAACAGCTCTTGGTGGCCAGGCGACAACAAAAGTGTGTATGACACTGGTACACCTGCCTAATATCGTATACATCCTCCGTGAACACGCAGAAGTGCCGCAACACGACGTGGCATGGACTTGAGTAATGTGTGAAGTAGTGCTGGAGGGAATTTACACAATGAATCCTGCAGAGATGTCCATAAATCCGTAGGAGTACGATGTGGTGGACATCTCTTCTGAACAGCACGCTACAGGGCATTGCTGATATGCTCAATAATGTTCATGCCTGAGGAGTCTGGTGGCAAGCGGAAGTGTTTAAACTCAGAAGATTGTTCCTGGAGCCACTCTGTAGCAACTCTAGAAGTGTGGAGTGTCGCATTGTCCTGCTGGAATTGCCCCAGTCCGGCGTATCTAAAAGTATCAGGAGTCCCGTATCACTCCGACTACACACGCCCCAAACCATTACAGAACCTTCAGCAGCTTGAACAGTTCCCTGGTGACATACAGGGTCCATGGACTCATGAGGTTGTCTCCACTCCGTACACGTCCATTCGCTCGATAGAATTGGAAACAAGACTCGTCTGACCAGGCAACATGTTTCCAGTCATCAATAGTCCAGCGTCGGTTTGACGGGCCCAGGCGATGCTTTGTGCCGTGCAGTCATCAAGGGTACACGAGTGGGCCCTCGGCTCCAAAAGCCCATATCGATAATGTTGCGTTGAATGGTTCGTACGCTGACACTTGTTGTTGACCCAGCATTGAAATCTGCAGCAATTTACGAGACTGTTGCATTTCTGTCACGCTGAACGATTCTATTCAGTCGTCGTTGGTCCCGTTCTTGCAGGATCTTTTTCCGTTCTCGACGAAGTCGGAGATTTGATGTTTTTCCCGATTGCTGATATTCACGGTACACTCGTGAAATGGTCGTACGGGAAAATCCTGTCTTCATCGCTACCTCGGAGATGCCGTGTACCATCGCTCATACGCCGACTGTAATACCACGTTCAAACTCACTTAAATGTTGATAAGCTGTCATTGTAGCAGCAGTAACAGGTCTAACAACTGCGCCAGGCATTTGTTGTCTTACATAGGTGTTGCCGACCGCAGCGCCATATTCTGCCTGTTTACACGTCTCTGCACTGGAGTGCGCATGCCTATACCGTCCAAGCAGGTGAATTACTTTCTTTCTGAATTACGAGGAGACTTCAACAAGTAAGTTATAGTTCTGTTGCGGTACAGATAACGGGAGCACCTCAATGTGGGAGTGCAACGGCGTGGCAACTGGAAACGTACTCCAAAGTTGCAGTACGCGGGAAGGTACTATTCTTGCTGACAAGATGCCTTTATTGCACAGAGACTCAGAGTGAAATTCGGACGACGTATGGACCATATACAAAGCCGCGTCCAGCCGTAGCGAAATGGTGCCAACAATTTGACCAAGACCGCACAGACGCCTAGGATTCTGGTCGGGAAGAAATGCCATCGACATCAACCACAGACGATAACATAGAGGCAACTGCAGAACTGATTAGCAGCAATCGCAGGTTTTCCGACGTTGAAGACGTATCGATCGTTGTTTACAGAGTCTTCGTGGCTGTGTTTAGAAATAGTGGCACGTACACTGACAGGCCAGACCACCGACTACTATGCATATGAATCCGCCCAGGCGATAGTAGTGTCCCCTGGCGAGGAATCACTGCTGGTCGGACACACGCACGGTGCGTGTGGTGTCAGTGGGCGTCCTGTCCGTGTGTAGAAAAAGGCGCGCGATCCATCTGACCGAGGGCAGATTATGGTGGCCCAGTGGATCGGCACGAGAATTTCGGAAAACTGAACGACTTGTCAGGAGTTCGAGGAGTGCTGTCGTGTCTTCAGCAAGTGACGAAACCAAGGTGAAACCATGTCCAGACGGCGTGGGGTTGTGCAGCCACCTCTCATAGGGCGGACGGAATGGTAAAAATAGGATAGGTGGCGAACTGTGGTGGAACTAACGTCAGACTTTAACGCTGAGGCAGTGGCAGATCGTTGCATGGCCTGATGAACCCCGATACCTTCTTCGTCATGCCGATGGTAGGGCACGAATCCGTCGCCTTGACGAGGAACAGCTTCTTGACACCCGTACTCCGAGACGGAGACAAGCTAGCGACGGCTCCATTATGCTCAGGGAAACATTCACATGGGCATACATGGGTCCAGTGGAGTTCATGCAAGGCACCATGATGGCCAAAGAGTATCGTACACTAGTCACAGACCACGTACACCCCTTCACAACGATCATCTCTCCCGACGACAGCGGCAAGATAGTGAGACATGTTACATGGGCAGGATTGTGATGGAGTCGTCCGAGGAACTCAGTGGCGAGTCACCCAACTAGTCAGTTTTGAACCTGATCGAACAAATCTGTGATGTGATTGCATTTGGCCTCAGAGCTCCAACACATCTAGGTTGGGATTGAACCTATCGTCAGAACTTATCGCCCCACTCTCCGGAATTTATAGGAATTACGTGACTTGAGTGTGCAAATGTGATGCCAACTTCCTCCAGCGACCTATCAATGCCTTAGTGCTTTCATGCTACGATGCGTCGCTGAAGTGGACATACCGGCTCTTAGGTACCGGTCAGGATGTACCGGTTGAACATTGTATCTGCCTCACTTTAAAGTGAAGCCCTGCCTCCCGTCAGACCCCAATTCTCAACTTATACCACACACTACTGATGTCGTGGCCTTGCTCATTAGACTCATTACGTGCGGTATCTTGCTGATGAACATAAGAGTTGAGATCGGTGTGCATCTGCACTGAAGGGACCGTTGGCGATCATCGCTTTAATTACATACACACCGAAGAGCCAAAGAAACTGGCACACCTGCGTAATATGGTGCAGGGCCCCCTCGAGCACGGTGAACTGCCGCAACACTGTGTGGCATGCTGGATAGAATTGACTCCATGAATCCAGCAGGGCAGTCCATAAATCAGTAAGAGTACGAGGGGCTGTAGATCTCTTCTGAACAGCACGTTGCAAGGCATCCCAGATATGCACAATAATGTTCATGTTTGGTGGCCAGTGGAGGTGTTTAAATTCAGAAGAGTGTTCCTGGAGCAACTCTGCACCATTCCTAGACATGTGGCGTGTCGCATTGTCCTGCTGGAATTGCCCACACCGTCGGAATACACAATCGACATGAATGGATGCAGTGATCATACTGAGTGCTTACGTACGTGTCACCTGTCAGAATCGTATCTAGACGTATATGGGGTCCCATATCACTTCAACTGCACACGTTTCACACCATTACAAAACCACTACCATCTTTAACAGTCCCCTGCTGACATGCAGGGTCCTAGGATTCATGAGGTTGTTTCCATACCCGTACACGTCCATCCGCTCGATACAATTTGAAACGAGACCCGTCCGACCAGGCAACATGTTTCCATTCATCAACAGTCCAATGTCGGTGTCGACGGGCCCAGCTTTGTGTCCTGCAGTCATCGAGGGTACACGAGTGGTCCTTCTGCTCCGAAAGCCCATATCGATGATGTTTCGTTGAATGATTCGTACGCTGAGATTTGTTGATCGTCCAGCATTGAAATATGCAGCAATTTGTCGAAGGGTTGCACTTCTGTTACTTTGAACGATTGTCTTCAGTCGTCGTTGGTCCCGTTCTTGCAGGATCTTTTTCTGGCCGCATCGATGTCGGAGATTTGTTTTACCGTATTTCTGACATCCACGGTACACTCGTGAAAAAGGTCGTACGGGAAATCACTACTTCTTCGCTACCTCGCAGATGCTGTGTCCGATTGCTCGTGCCCCAACTACAACGCCACGTTCAAACTCACTCAAATCTTGATAGCCTTCCATCTAACAATATTGTGTCAGACACTTGTTGTCTTATATGGCGTTACGCACCGCAGCGACGTGTTCTGCCTGTTTACGTATCTCTGTGTTTGAAGACGCATACCTATATCAGTTTCTTGGATGCTTCAGTGTATGCGGTGTGTGTTCTTTCGGACATGTGCGAAAGAACAGACACGACATTCGTATACCTTCTTACGTTCTCCGTATAGTCCTGATCTTTCTTCTTCTGATGGTCACTTGTTTGGTCCACTCAAAGAAGCATTAAGAGGCTGTCGATTCACTTAATATCGAGAATTGAAGGACGTGGAGCAGGCGTGGCTCGCTGCTTCTGAGGGCGTCAGGAAGCTTGTGCAACGATGGACCAAGTCCGTTGAGAAGCAACAGGACTTTATAGAAAAGTGATGCTAACGTACATGCGCTATTTGTGTTGCGACATCTTTGACTTACCAATACATGAAACTTTCTGTTACCCGTCCACCTGGCCAAAAGTAAAAACGATGAGAATTTCGAGGAAGTTAGCTTAACGTTACTCTTACATGTTTAATGCTAAGAGTAATACAAGTCGTTGAACTGTTAAAAGCAGAACTTGGCTTGAGCTATAAATGACAAAAGTGTAAATGTCGCTTCCACGTCGTAGCAGGAACTCGACTTTTTGTCCTCCGTGACGTCACTGAGGCACAGTTTCAAACGTCAGCAGAGAAAAGTCGGGAGTCTGCGTGGTCTGTATGAATCCATGACAGTGGTTCCCAACCTTAGGCTAGTTACTGGGGGTAAAACGAAATTTTCTGAGTGCTGAAAACAAAAGGTTCGATTGTGTTTGCGTCACGAAACTAAATAATTTTTAAAACATCATCAGGCCACTATTATATTTCAGAAGACTGCAACACTGGTTCCATAAACTGGCAAAGGTTACATTTATTTTTCAAATATTACCGTTAAGATGTGACACAATGTAGTCATGACTTGTGAAACGAGTGCATGAAAAATATCTTCCTCACATATTCCACTCAGTACACGCACACACACACACTTTTCACTTCGTTCCACCTATCTATGACAGTAAGGTTGACACATATACCTCACACACACTGTGGTGACAAAAGACATGGGATACCTCCCAGTGACTTACCAGACTGTTTTTTGCCCGACGTAGCCCAGCAGCTTGACGTGGCGTGGACTCAACAGGTCGTTGGAAGTACCCTCCAGAAGTACTGAGCCACGCTGCCTCTATAGCTGCCAAAATGTTGCCGGTACCTGATTTTGTGTAGGAACTGATGCCTCGATTATGTTCGATGGAATTCATGTCGGGCGATATGGATGGCCAAATCATTCACTCGAATTGTCCAGAACGTCCTTCAAACCAGTCGCGAACAACTGATGCCTGGTGACATAGTACATTGTCCTTCACAAAAATACCAACGTTGTTTGGCTCCAAATGGTCTCCAAGTACCCCAACAGAGCTCAAATGGCTCTGAGCACTATGGGACTTAACATCTGAGGGCATCAGTCCCCTAGAACTTAGAACTACTTAAACCTAACTAACCTAAGGACATCACACACATCCATGGCCGAGTCAGGATTCGAACCTGCAACCGTAGCAGCAACGCGGTTCCGGACTGAAGCACCTAGAACCGCTCGGCCACAGCGGCCAGCTATTTGTTCTTTTACATCTGTGGAAGCAGGTAGTTCAATGATTCGCAGTGCACAAAAATAGAATTTGACAGACGTAGTGTAATCTTGTCGTTTGTACAACAAAAAGAAGACGTTTCTGATGTGACAGTAAGTCAAAAATTATACCCATTGATGATATATCTCTTCTTACGTTTAAGACACAAACGAATTAAAGACATTAGCTGCCAGTGGGTACTTATTTACATCCATGCCAAAAAGTGTGCCAATCAAGGATTCGAACCAGGGTTTTCTGCTTACTAGGCAGTTGGGCTGACCACTACGCCATCTGGACACAGCGTTCATCAGAATCGCGCAGCCTACCCTAGCACGCCTCCCGTCAGACCCCAATTCTCAACCTATACCACACACTACTGATGTCGTGGCCTTGCTCATTAGACTCATTACATGCGGCATCTTGCTGATGAACATAAGAGTTGAGGTCGGTGTGTATCTGCACTGAAGGGACCGTTGGCGATCATCGCTTTAATTACATATACACTGAGGAGCCAAAGAAACTGGCACACCTGCGTAATATGGTGTAGGGCCCCCGCGAGCTCGCTGAGCTACCGCAACACTGCGTGGCATGCTGGACAGAATTGACTCCATGAATCCAGCAGGGCAGTCCATAAATCCGTAAGAGTACGAGGGGCTGTAGATATCTTCTGTACAGCACGTTGCAAGGCATCCCAGATATGCACAATAATGTTCATGTTTGGTGGCCAGTGGAAGTGTTTAAATTCAGATGAGTGTTCCTGGAGCAACTCTGTGTCAATTCTGGACATGTGGCGTGTCGCACTGTCCTGCTGGAATTGCCCACACCGTCGGAATGCACAATCGACATCAATGGATTCCGTGATCAGACAGAATGCTTACGTAGGCGTCACCTGTCAGAGTCGTATCTAGACGTATCTGGAGTCCCATATTACTCCAACTGCACACGCTTCACATCATTACAGAACCACTACCATATTGAACAGTCCCCTGCTGACATGCCTGGTCCTGGGATTCATGAGGTTGTTTTCATGACCGAGGCAGGATTCGAACCTGCGACCGTAGCGGTCGCGCGGTTCCATAGTGAATCGCCTAGTATCGCTTGGCCACACCGACCGGTCCCGAACATAGCCATTTGCAGTTAATCATCGGTTCAGTAGGACCAGAGGACACTGCCCTCACCATTACGCAGCCACCACCAACTTGTGCAGTGGCTTGTTGAGAATTAGAGTCCACCGCTTCGTGGAGTCTGCGCCAAACTAGAGCCCTACTATCAGTTCTTACCAACTGAAATAGGAACTCATCTGACAAAGCCAGGTCTTCCAACTGTCTAGGGTCCAACCGATACGATCAAGAACCCGGAAGAGGCGCTGCAGGCGATGTCGTGCTCTCAGCAGAGGCACTCGCATCGGTCGTCTGCTGCCGTAGCCCATTAACGTCAAATTTCGCCGCACTGTCGTAACGGATACGTTCGTAGTAAGTCCCATATTGCTGTTTGTGGTTGTTTCATGCAGCGTGGCTTGTCTGTTAGGACTGACAACTTTCCGCAAACGCCGATGCTCTCGATCGTTAGGTGAAAGCCGTCGACCTCAGCGATTTTCATAGTGAGACGTAACTTGTGAAATTTAGTATTATCGACACACTCTTGACATTGTGGATCTCGGGATATTATTGAATCCTAACTATCTGAGAAATGGATTGTCCCATGCGTCTAGCTCCAACTACCTTTCCGCGTTCAAAGTCTGTTCATTCCTGTCGTGATGCCGTAATCACGTCAGAAACCTTTTCACACGAATGATCTGAGTACAGATGACAGTTCCGCCAATGAACTGGCCTTTTATACCCTGTGTACGCAATATCTCCGTCATTGCGTATGTTCATATCGCTATCCCATGACTTTTATCACCTCAGTGGATGCATAAATACCTTTCTAAGGGTTATAAGTAATTCCCACAATGGACTAAAATTGCTTCAACAGTCATTTCGTAAGAGATAAGCGAACATCTTGTTAGCGGAGTAGAACAGTAAGTACCTATTGGCCACTACACTGCTGGAATGCCTACCCGTACTATTATTGTTATTACTAGCCATGGCCAGTAGCTTTGAATTACTCAGGTTGCTAAATGTTGTTGAGGTCCCGGATGAGGCTGTACTTGCTTCCCTAGATATTAACAATCTTTATACTAATATCCCCATTAAACAAACCCAGGAAATAATCATGGAAAAATTTTTGAAGTTTGGCAAAATAAGTCTAGGTGATGCCCGTGAGTTTGTTGAACTCACGCGTTCAACCATTGCCCTTGGCCCTTTTTCTCTGTGAAATCTCGTGCACTATGTGTCAGTTATTATGCAAATTTCATTATTGTGTGCACTGGTATGCACTCTTTAAAACTGTCTTTTATTTTACCTTATTGTGGAGGTCGTGAAATATTTTTGTGCTTATGATGTATGTATTTTTTAACAGATTATGAACCACGCCCGAAAGTGTTATAAAGAGTTTGTATTAATACAATATTTCTCTGGAACACCCAAGATCTGTTATTAGCGATCAATCAGCGTTTTATGTGTCAGATAGACCATAGTGGTCGCATACCTCTTGCGCGACTTCGAGTCGTAATTGCAATGGAAAGAATTGCTGGCTTGAAGTCTTCCATATTTTGTCAGTTCTGAAGTAAGGAATCCAGCAATGCTGTGAATTACGAACAATAAATATAGTGCACTGTAGCGTTATATATATATTTTTTTTTTTAACCGGAGTGCATGTTTAGGGTGAAGCAAGTGTCGCTAGGGAGAGGTGTGCTGCAGGGGAAGCATGTTTTGTAACAAGTGTCCAACCTCAGTGTGGATAATAAGATTTCCTTTTCGAGGAGGAGTTTTAGGTATCTCTCGCTATCACTGAGAATTAATTATTCACTCTATAAAGATAAGAAAAATTGAAAAAAGATTGTAGGGAATAAGCAAAAGTAATTGTCTCAGTGACTCATTGGTTTGCCATTTAACAGAACACTTACAAAAACTAAATGTCATTTACGTATCGTTATTTTAAAAATAGAAGTGTTCAGATAAAATTCTTTTCAATGTAAAGTTTAGTTGGAGGGTACAGTAGATGATGTTAGGGGCAGGGGGGAGGGGTTGGTTACTAGCTAATACCTGATTACACTCAGAGGTAATGGCCCCAGAAACGTTGCGAAGCACTGGTCTATGGCGTAAGATAACAAATACACCTAACACCAGGAAACACACCATTAATCAACCACGTGGAGGAAACCTGTGATGTTACCGGCTGGTTATTACTGCACTGTAGTCCCATCGCTACTATTAAAATTTGTAACGAATATTGCAAATCGCCGTGCTTTCTTCACCTGAGGATGTCGGGTGTCGCAAAGCGATGGTTCTGCAGCCACTTGTGGAGCAAGCTAAAAGCCACATGTCGGCGCCGGTAGCGAATGCGACCACCTGCTGTTGAGTCACGTGACTGTGACAGCGGAGCCACGATAAGAATCTCGCTCCGGATGCGGAACTAGCTGGTTCGGTCTGGAACAGGAGGTCGTACGGGAACCACATGTGGCCGCTGACAACCGGCCTCGCGTGGAAGTGTTGAGACGTGGCTCCCAGCAACTTCACACCGTTGTTCCACACTCGGATCAATAACGAAGAATCTACTGAAAGTCGATTCCAGACAGCTGGAGTAACCCTGCACAATAATGTCATGCTTACGTCCCTTGACAAGTATTGATCGTCCAAGCAACTGTTACTTCAAACACTCGAAGCTAGCAACGAACAGCGAAAGTTTTTGCACAACACTCTTTTTGTGGAGCCGTATACCGTCTGTAGCTGCTGGAAATCCGCGTATCTCCTGGTGCCAAAAATGTATTATAGCCAACAATGTGCTTCACAGACTCACTTGCAGTGGCCACATGGATAGTTGGGAATGGCTGATTACAAGTATTACTCGCTTAACGTCACCAATCATCGACTACTCTAGCGGGAAGTAACCGTAACCCCAAAAAATAATTAATGTAGAATAATGAAACTGCTGGAATACATTTGTCTAGGTAACATCTTTAAGTGATTAACATTGCGAGATCACAGGTTAATGTCAGTGCGAGAGAAGCAATCGGAAATGTGAAACGGTGGTACATTAATAACCGGTGTACCCCGCATAACGTTCGATGCAAGCCTGCAACCATGCATGCATCGCGTTGTACAGGTTCCGGATGTCAGTTTGTGGGACAGAGTTAAATGCCTTTTGCACTTGGTCGGTCAGTACTGGGACGGTTAATGGTGCTTGTGTGTGACGCTGGATTTGTCGTCCGATGATGTCCCAAATGTGCTCGATTAGGCACAGATCTGGGGATCGAGCTGTCCAAGACAACGCTCTGTAGAACATGTTTCGTTACAAGAGCAGTATGTGGACGAGCATTATCCTGATGGAAAACACTCCTTGGAATGCTGTTCACTAATAGCAGCACTAGAGGTCGAATCACAAGACTGAGATACAGTTTTGCAGTGAAGGTTGTAATATTTCAGGCTTAGTCAGCCATCATATTAGGCTCCAAGAAGCTGTTCCCAGAGCAGTGGGGATGCAAGAAGTATATAGATGACGAAATGTGGTTCAAAATGGTTCTGAGCAGTATGGGACTTAACATCTGTGGCCATCAGTCCCCTAGAACTTAGAACTACTTAAACCTAACTAACGTAAGGACGTCACACACATCCATGCCCAAGGCAGGATTCGAACCTGCGACCGTAGCAGTCGCGCGGTTCCGGACTGAGCGCCTAGAACCGCTAGACCACCGCGGCCGGCTTGAAATGTTGTGTGAGGTACCTGTGGCAGATGTTAGATTCGGTACCATTCCCTTGAGAAAGACCGCCTGCATAATGCAACTGCTCTGTGATTGGCTGCTGTGTTCGGAGCAAGGGCGCCAAAACGTTAAAGTATAGTTATTGTTTTTAGTTAAACTACTCATTGGAATGACTTGACTTTTTAATATAAATATCCCTCAACAGCTATCAATCAGTCATTTTAGGATTATTAAAAAATTTTTAATCAAAAACAAAAGACTGACGAAATTGCACACGAAGCACTTCGGAAGCGTTCGTGTCACGACTTTTCTGGTATGGCGCGCGAAGTGTTTCGGGCTGTTCGTCACTCTGGATTAGGCAGTCGATAAGAACAGACATGTTGTCTACTGTAGGATGTGTTTCCAATTTTTTATTAAGTTCCTGTTCGTCACTCTGGATTAGGCAGTCGAGATGTACAGTCATGTTGTCTGTGGCAAGATGTGTTTGCCAGTATTCAGTATTAAAAGATTCACTCCGGTAGTCATGAGACACAGACACGTGCCACAAATAGTGTACAGATACATTTTCGCAAACATTGTGTTTGATCATGTACTTTGCTGTATCAGAAGGTGTTGTGTTAAGATCATGTAGTCTTCTCGTGTGGCTATATTAAAATACGCGAGTGGCATCCCAAAGAAGTGACACATTATTTCAGAACAGAACCTCGCTAAAAGTCAGTTTCAGCCTCAAGATACAGAACCTACGACCTGCTATCTGTTTTCTGCGCTGTGAACATCAACTTGAAGACAGCAGGTTAGTGAACTATAACAGAACCTTCGTATTCCACACAGTGCAGTGGAAACAACGAGGCGACTCACGCGTACTGCACGCACAGAACAAATGTGCTCAGTGACACGTCATCTGCAGTAATGCAGAGGAGGTAAAGGGGGATGATCGTTATTAACACCAACAATCAATTCACTCTTCCTTTGTTGCCGTAAGGTGCGTGGGAGAACCACGAAAGTGCTCCTACTGTCATACGAAACTGCACTCCAGACCGTAAAACCAGGTGTATGTCCAGTGTGTCTAGCACGCATACAGGGTGGTTGCAGATCTTCAGGTGATCTGTTTCTGACCAGCACATAGCCATCCCTGGCACCAAGGCAAAACGATCTTTCACCAAAAACCACAACAGACCTCCACCCTGACCCTCAGAGAGCTCTGGCTTGACACTACTAAAGTCGCAAACGTCGGTGGTCTGGGGTCAGTGGAATGTACACTACAGAGCGTCTGGCACGGAGCTGTCCCTGGAGTAACCGATTTCTCACACTTCGCTGTGTCACTGTGGTGCCATCTGCTGGTCAGACCGCTGCTCCAGACCAGCAAGGCGCCGAATACGATGGTCTCAACTGTCGGTAGTCCTACGTGGCCGTCCGGATTCCGGTCTTCTCGTGGCCACCGCTGCCCACAGTCATGCACCCTAGTTACATTTCTGCGAGGTCTTTCTGCAACATCGCAGAAGCAACATCCAGCTCCTGGTCGCCCTAGCACGCGACATCATTCAAATTCCGTGAGCTGATAATGGTGTCCTTCTCTCCTTGAAGACATTCTTGACCACCATCAACTCAGCACGTCCAATGTCAATGGTAACAAACGCTCACGGCAGTTACAGCCTGCATGTAATGCAAATCTGATTTGCGACCGGCACGAAATATGATTAGGCATCATCTTTCAGATGTAGAAGCACACTTTATGTCGCAGGATAACTGGGAGTTGCGATTTCCGATGTGATTATGGCCACACGACACGAATTAACAGTCTTTGAACACGGAATGGTAGTTCGAGCTAGATGCGTGAGACAACTCATATCGGAAATAGTTATGGAATTCAATATCCCGAGATCCACAGCGTCACATGCGCCATTTTGCGCAACAACAAAGCAGTAGTGGTGCATTCGCTTATTTAAGACATTTTTTCCACATTCTGTAATATACACAAAAGTGATTGCATTGGCCTCCCAAAGAATCGGTAGTTATAACCTTCCTGACTCACTGTTTTTTTTTTCTTTTTTAAAATGACCCCTACCAGTTTCTGCCATGTTGCCTGCTCATTAACATAGGAAACCCGTGCTTCCTCACCAGTCACGATTCTATATATACACACTAAGCGACCTCGTTCCAGTATTTGAGGTTTTTTTTCTCAGATGAGAACCTGGGAAGATACAGTGTAAATGCTCGTACTTGTTTTCAAGCGGTCGTCTTAGGCTGAGTAAGACATGTCATGTACAAAAGAGACTTCGTGCAGCACCAACAGGTGCATACACAATCATTTATAGGTATTTTTTGCGAATTCTCTCGAATGCCTTCGCAGATGCATTGAACATAAAGCGAGCACTCCTTGGAGAGACAAGTGCCAGCAACTAAAGGTCGCTAGACCAGCAAATATATACGAGATCTGCGCCTCTTTCTAGAGAATAATCACCCTGCGGTCAAAGAACGCGCTCTATGAGACCCGTGTAGAATTCGCCGAGACCGATGACTCTTATTGTTAACTCTATACTGGTCCGATGAGCGCTGTTACAATGTCTCAGTTCCCTCCTGAAGTTGATTCGGAGCTGACCTTTATGCTCCGGTAATGTGCAAAGATCGTAAATGTACCACTGTGACCATTTTTTTCATTACTGGCGTGCGTGCGCAGAAAGCGGTTTTTGTAGGCCAAGAAACTAATTGGCGCTCTTACAGATTTTTGGTTAATTAATGGGAACGTAGGTTAACCAGAGCCTGTGCCAGAAGTAAAATTTTTCCTTTTTGTTATTTTTTTATTTTTTTATTTTTTTATTTTGGTGTAGCTGGAATGCAACTGATCAGAGTGGTAAACTAGGTCTCAGCATGTTTATTTTATGTTTTATTGGGATTACGACGTAGCTAGGCCTTTGGGTGTGCGCGTATAGAATACAGCACCAATAAACGGGAAAGCTCAATAAAACATTCTCGCTTGTCTGCAGTTACCGAATATTTAATAACAAAAAAAAAACCTATTTTCTCCAACAGAATTACTACATTCCATATGAAGTATTGAAGTATTTCCTTTTGATTTTGCTTCTGTTAACGTCGTCGTTACCTGAAATTTACGACAAAACCAATATCTATCTGAGAAGATGCCACAGAAATTATCGATATGTCATAATTAATTCTCATAGCTAGGAAATGACAATCCTCCGCATTTAAAATCCCTGTTTTTATTAAATGAACATGTAACTTCATCCTCGAGCAAGCCATCTACTTTACTCACTATACATACGAACAAATACACGTTCATATGCCCTCTGTATGTGTGTGTGTGTGTGTGTGTGTGTGTGTGTGTGTGTGTGTGTGTGTGTGTGTGAATTCCTAAGGGACCAAACTGCTGAGATCTTACACACCACTTAAACTAACTTATGATAAGAACAACACACAGACCCATACCCGAGGGAGGACTCGAACCTCGGGCGGGAGGGGCCTCGCAATCCGTGACATGGCGCCTCAAACTGCGCGGCCACCCGCGCGGCTTCATATGCCCTCTGTCCCACTAACAGACCACCCCATATTTGGCTGAAAATTCCAACCCTACCATGGGTAACAAGTCGAGCAGCCCAATCTAGCTTTAGGGATAAGGAATTAACATTAATTTAAAAAAAAAATTCATGGGCTGGATATGATACGGCAGGCTCTGCTCCTCGGAGAAGACAGTGAAAAGGGCAAAAAATAAAACAGATATCTTTAACCTACGGCATTCAGCCGAAGTAATAATAAAAGAGGAGCTTCGAGCTAAGATACATGATCTAATCCAATACCTTATTCAAACCATTGCTTCTGTCGAAGTCAAACCAACGGCAAAAGAGTAACGCAGTCAGAGTGTTTTTCTCATGTTTCCTTTTTATTTTATACTGGCAGAGAAACCGTATATTGTCTGGGTATTCATTTTTGCTGTGCCTGAGGCTTTGTATGCGGTTATTTTCGACTTACAAAGCTTCTTTGTATACGACGGTAGAAGAGCGTGTTTGCTTTACTAACTCGGGAGATAGCCATATATACCTGCCGGTGCGAAAAGCCACTAACACTAAGATAAACACCCGCAACATGTGGCGTCTGGCCTTGTGCTTTGTTTCTGGTCATGGGATAACATAAGCGCACCGGGAACTGTATACGTTTAAAGCAAAATGGTAAATTGCTAGGAATATAAAAACTCGCTCACTTGCTCCACTTCCCATCAAAATTCGCACCTGTATGATGTTACGTTGGAGAGAAGTAACTTTAAGTCTCTGTGAGTAAAGGGTTCTGAGAAGCGAGTTGATGCATGAAGCTCATAAGAGTTATGTTGCGCCACACTTTTGGAAGGGGTTTCCAAAGAGCGCGCTAAAGCATGGTGTTCTCGAGCCGCAGCAAGTCTTGCCTCACGATCTTCATTGATCACTGTCTTTTACCCATTCTGGGGCCTTCAGAGAAACTCGACTGTTTTCTACCCATTTTTATTCACAAGCAAAACGAAATGTGACGAGTAGGTATACAGATCACAAACCAAATCCGTTTTTCTCTTTTTTGTTTATTATTTTCTTTATTGTTATCTCATCACCCCGCCCCCATACCCAATTTAGGAGGGGGGGGGGGGGGGGGGGGGAGGGCTTTCAGCGGTATAGACAGTTAGGCAGTTCGCTGCTCATCCAGTGGACAATACAAAAGTAAAGTGGATGACGAAGCAGAGGTCGGAGATATCTACACTGAATTTAAGACTTTTTAAGGGCGAAAAAAAATGTAAGTTTTGAGATATACGATGGATGACTTCTGCACTGGTAATTAAAAACAACAAATAAATGGTAAAATAAAATACAATAAGCATACATCTGAAACATTTAAAATATGTTGCTGAAACACTGACATGTGAAAAAAGCGCCGGCCGGAGTGGCCGTGCGGTTCTAGGCGCTACAGTCCGGAACCGAGCGACCGCTACGGTCGCAGGTTCGAATACTGCCTCGGGCATGGATGTGTGTGATGTCCTTAGGTTAGTTAGGTTTAATTAGTTCTACGTTCTAGGCGACTGATGACCTCAGAAGTTAAGTCGCATAGTGCTCAGAGCCATTTGAACCATTTTTGTGAAAGAAGCACTTTCCTGTCACCAGAAATTTGAAGGACCTGCCGTGGGATAGGGAGTCAGTTGGTGAAGGGAAAATGGTTGGCACAGTTAAGAGGGTAGGAATGTGGTGGTTTAATGATGGAGGAATGGTGCAGTGCAGCGATGTGGTGTTAGTGTCTGTTGGAACAGAAGAGGTGGTGCACTAGAGTGGGAACTGGCGTCAATATTCGTTGCTGGGAAAAGTGGGAATGGGGGAAGAATGGCAGATGGGGAAAAAAGGGGATAAGGAAATGTGGGGAGGGAGAGAAAGCCCTGGATTGGATGGTGAGGACCCATTGCTGGCAGGTTGGGTAAGTGTCGGGGCGGAGTTCATGATCTGATGGTTGAAGTTTCGTTGGGAGAGCAGGAGAGCATATGGAGAGTGTGTAAGTGAAACGTTGGTGGGGTGTGCTGGTGAAGGCGCGGCAGTGTGTGAGGATTGGAAATTAGAGGGGAAACGATAGGATAATTGGGGTCGAGTTTGCGGGTGGTGTAGATTGTTCCGAGGTGTACAATGTGAGTGAGGAGATGCGGGAATGTGATGAGTTGATTAAGTATCCTTGAATGGGAAGGTAAACGGGTGTGGAAGGCGAGGCGCAGTGCAAGGCGTTCGAGGACCTGGAGGGCGTTATAGAACTTGGGAGGGGCATTCGGTTTCCCTTCAAAGGAATATAAATTAAACCTATCGAAAGTAGCTAGGCGTAGTCGTTAAGCTTGTAATACACAAAGTGAAATCAGTAAATCCGAATATTCTAGCCAAGTAAATTAGCTGTTAGTTTGTACTCGTAAAGATTGCGGCGCTTAATTGTGTTATTGACGTAAACTTTCGAAAATACATCTGTCACTCACTTAAAAAAAAAAAAAAGAAAAAAAAGCTTACAACGTCATCTAACGGGTTTTTGGTGGTACAACGAAACTGGCAGCACCATCTATTCGTTCATTTATGTACTACACCGTGATGAATAAACATCTGAGCAGATGATTTTAGATAAAAGTTGGAACTGCGATCTCTCCCGCTGTCTCTTTCTCTCTCAGCTTCCCTCAAGCTGCGATGAAACTGCCTGTGGAAACACTATGAAATCCCATGAACATTCTTCTGGTAATTTTGGAGATTACTACAGCGTTCAAATATACAAGCAGACAGATACGAAGATTTTACAGTTTTATTACTATTGTGAATTTCATGGACTCAGAGATAGAAAATAAAACTGAATTATCACATTTTGAGAATCTGAAAGGCAATCTATTTTAAACGTAAAAAGCCATTCAACGGCCAAGATCGCATGAAATATTTCTGTATTTAAGACAACCAGTTTCAACAAACAATTGTTGTTGCCTTCAGGTCTTAAAAATATTTTTTTTTGTAAACCATGTTCATTTTATGCTTAACCTCAGGCACAAGATTTCAAATGGATAAAAATCAGCACATTATAAAAGGTTTGTCGTCGCTAAAATATTTAAAAACATGAAGCATCTTGTGCAAAAGGCCACGTCCATATATGAATTGTTCACAGATGCTTGTTACTTCATATGCTGTGCATATTCTAGAAAGTGCGGATTCGCACATAACTTTAGCAAGGCATTATGCATGTCAGAAGGTAACATGAGACGTGAAAATAACAGATAACGGAACCCTACACATGCTGTGAGTCAGAGAAACGCTTTAATGGGACACACTGACCTGAACTATCCTAAAAAAGGAAGGCCTGATCAAGATAAGAAAGAATGTTCAGTCAAAAAGAAAACTATAAGCTACAGGATACTAATTACTCTTCAGGGGAAGATCTCTGTTTGTAGATTTACATTCATAGATATTTCTGACGTTGGGAGAAGGAAAGTTGAACATGCAGCTGATGAGCAAATGAGTAATCTGGAAGCAGTTTCTGGAACAAGAGGTGGTGCAAGGGGTTGGTGGTGATATGAAGGCTGAAATTATCTACATCTACATCGACATTTATACTCCGCAAGCCACCCGACGGTGTGTGGCGGAGGGCACTTTACGTGCCACTGTCATTACCTCCCTTTCCTGTTCCAGTCGCGTATGGTTCGCGGGAAGAACGACTGTCTGAAAGCCTCCGTGCGCGCTCTAATCTCTCTAATTTTACATTCGTGACCTCCTCGGGAGGTATAAGTAGGGGGAAGCAATATATTCGATACCTCATCCAAAAACGCACCCTCTCGAAACCTGGACAGCAAGCTACACCGCGATGCAGAGCGCCTCTCTTGCAGAATCTGCCACTTGAGTTTGTTAAATATCTCCGTAACGCTATCACGCTTACCAAATAACCCTGTGACGAAACGCGCCGCTCTTCTTTGGATATTCTCTATGTCCTCCGTCCACTCGACCTGGTACGGATCCCACACTGATGAGTGAGTATAGGTCGAACGAGTGTTTTGTAAGCCACCTCCTTTGTTGATGGACTACATTTTCTAAGGACTCTCCCAATGAATCTCAACCTGGTACCCGCCTTACCAACAATTAATTTTGTATGATCATTCCACTTCAAATCGTTCCGCATGCGTACTCCCAGATATTTTACAGAAGTAACTGCTACCAGTGTTTGTTCCGCTATCATATAATCATACAATAAAGGATCCTTCTTTCTATGTTTTCGCAATACATTACATTTGTCTATGTTAAGGGTCAGTTGCCACTCCCTGCACCAAGTGCCTATCCGCTGCGGATCTTCCTGCGTTTCGCTACAATTTTCTAATGTTGCAACTTCTCTGTATACTACAGCATCATCCGCGAAAAGCCGCATGGAACTTCCGACACTATCTACTAGGTCATTTATATATATTGTGAAAAGCAATGGTCCCATAACACTCCCCTGTGGCACGCCAGAAGTTACTTTAACGTCTGTAGACGTCTCTCCATTGATAACAACATGCTGTGTTCTGTTTGATAAAAACTCTGACTTAACAAGCCGTAAATGCAGACAACAACGTTGGGGGGAGAAAACAGGCATCATTAAGAAAAGACTTGCCTCCAGAGTTAACTATTCTAAAGATGTGGAATTTATTTTGCGAGAAGAGTGTTATTTTTTTCATGACGTACAATTCGTACGCTTTGAAAGTAATTTTTATGACAAAAAGTACAGAATTCCTAATAACTCTACGACAATACTAGGCAATATATTACATTTTCCTAAAAGACATGTAGGTGAGTAGCAGAAAAACTGCATATCGAGTATGGTTTGCATACGAGAACTATTCTGGCTACAGGGAATTTTTCTGCTCTGCTCGGAAATCTGGCCAGTTGGATTTGGTCCCTTTTGCAAACAAGCTCCACAATTACACATGCCGAGCAAACCATCGGTTCAAATGGTTAAAATGGCTCTAAGCACTATGGGATTTAACATCTGAGGTCATCAGCCTCCTAGACTTAGAACTACGTGAACCTAACTAACCTAAGGGCAAAACACACATCCATGCCCGAGGCAGGATTCGAACCTGCGACCGTAGCAGCCGCGTGGTTCCGGACTAAAGCGCCTAGAACCGCTCGGTCACAGTGGCCGGCCAAGCCATCGGAAACAACTGAAGTGAAATGCACTATTGCTTGTTGCTTGTGGGGAACATTATAAAACGTTTACCGTCACGTTCAGACGCGCTTGCTACATACACCATTCCTCTTGCCACGAAGAACGGAACTTAACTCGCTATTGCATCTCATGGAGCTGTTTTGAAGTACAATGACGCTTCTCTGGTACTTCCAACCCGCCTCTAGTTACTAGGTCTACAACTTTGCTTCTGCCGCTTTTTCTCGAAGTTCGAGACTTTATTGTGATAAACTTACGAAAAATTTACGATTCAAAGTATTGGCCATCGTAGGCCACTGCTTTCTCCTAGCTTTAGGGTAGCATACGAATCCCGCAATGTACATCTTTTGAGGGGAGCTATCAATCGATTCAATTTTGCACTTGTTCATATGACCGCAATTGCTAGTCAGCTAGGTCGTGTGTTATAGATCGAGAAAGATGGCAGTCAGAGGGCGGAATATCTGGAGAATACAACGGGTGAGGTAGAACTTCCCATTTTAACGGTTCCAGGTATGTTTTGACGGGATTTTCGACATGGGGTCGTGCACTGTCATGCTGCAAAATCATTTTTTCATCTCTATCGCTGTAATGTGGCCGCTTGTCTTTCAGTGCTCGACTCAAACACATCAATTGCTATCGATAACGATCTCCTGTGATTGTTCCCGTCGGTTGCAGTGGCATCAAAAGCTTTCTCTGTTTCACAACATGCCGGTCTTCAACGTCAAAATGACCATTCTTGAAGCATGGAAACCATTTTCTGCGAAGTTTTTTCACTAACAGGCGTCTCATCGTAGGTCTTACCCAGCTTTTTATGAGCCCCAGGCGCAGATTTCTTCATATCAAAGCAGAAAATTAAAACCTAACGCAGATGACGAGAATTGGGCTCATAAGTTGACGTATTCAGTCGAGTATAGATAGCTTTATGATGCAATCACAAATCAACTGATACTTTGATTTCGTAATGTTCTCAAATACCTAAGCTTACTGTATGACACTTACGACGAACGACTTGCACCACTACTTTCCACTACTGCCGTCTATTGCAAAACGGCGGAAGCAAAGTTGTAAACCTAATATTATTCCTGCAAAGAGGGTAGTATCAACTGAAAAGCGTCGGTTGTTGATTCTCCTACCGTTGATTTAAAATCCGCCATCCCAGCCGTCCAATGCGTCCCTGGTGACATACACTGCATACGTGTTGTAGGCAGTAGGTGACAGTATACAATCTATTCTAAATATGCAGCTTCCACCTTTACTGTAGCAGTAGGTAATGATACTACATGTTTCGAAGCTGCAAACTCATTGATTACGTGCCACAACTTGTCCAAAATGACACAATCAAAGTACTTTTTATAATGAAGGAAACACATCAAGGCAAGGAAGCAGAACTCACATTTTTCAGTTAGCTGCGTCAAGTACATGATTTCCATTCGAGGACCTGTATCTGCCACGAAATCTGCTTGTTCTGCAGAAATCTTAGAGTGCAGGTATTTCTGAAGGCGTTAATTTATTATGTACATTAGGACGCGGTATTGGTTGGTTGGTTGGTTTTGGGGAAAGAGACCAAACAGCGAGGTCATCGGTCTCATCGGATTAGGGAAGGACAGGGAAGGAAGTCGGCCGTGCCCTTTCAGAGGAACCATCCCGGCATTTGCCTGGAGCAATTTAGGGAAATCACGGAAAACCTAAATCAGGATGGCCGGACGCGGGATTGAACCGTCGTCCTCCCGAATGCGAGTCCAGTGTGCTAACCACTGCGCCACCTCGCTCGGTGACGCGGTATTAATGCTATACGCCGATAATTGTAGTTTTAGTTTAGTTTTAGTTTTAGTTATGTCATGTTCCGTAGATCATTTTCCCTATTATTTTATCGCTAAGTCAGATTGCAAGATATATATATATATATATATATACACACCTGAATAGTGCTAATATTAATATTACTGAAATTTTTAGTTCTACACAGGCAACTACATTTAGAGGCACAATTTTTTTTTTTTTACCAGTTCTGAAAAGAAACTCGTCCATGGAATAGAAGGAGATGTCCAAAAGAAATGATTTTAAGCTAGATTTAAGACTTGGTCTGCTACCTGCCAGATACTTTATGTTTTTGGGCAAATGATCAAAAATTTTTGTTGCCGAATAATGTACTACTTTTTGAGCAACTGACAGCTTCAATAACGGATAGGAAATGTCATTTTTCCCTCTAGTGTTGTACGTATGAACTTCACTGTTCTTCGCGAATTGAGATGTATTCTTTGTAACGAATTTCATTCGCGAATATATGTACTCTGATGCTGCAGTTAAAATACCTAAGTCCTTGAAAACGCGCCTACATGACGTCGCTGGGTGAACACCACTAATTATTCTCACTGCTCTCTTTTCTGCACTTAATACTTTGTGTCTAAGTGGTGAGTTAGCCCAGGAAACTATTCTGTAAGACGTTATTGAGTGGAAATATGCAAAGTACGTTAGGAGCCTGATCTGTTTACTAGCGATTATACGTAGAACGAAAGAAGCTGAACTTAATTGTTTGGGAAGCTCAGTAATATGCACCTTCCAGTTCAAGTTGTCATCAATGTGAACACCCAAAAATTTGGAGGAATGTACCCTGTTAACTGAGCCCTGTTCATATGCTACATCAGTTGTCGGTATGACTCTAAATCGGTGTACAGAACTGGATATAGTGAGTTTTTTCAAAATTAGTGGAGGGTCCATTTACTGAGAGCCACTTAATAATTCTTTGAAAGACATCCTTAACAATATCTTCTTTCTCTGGAATGGGATTTATTATAACACTCGTGTCATCTGCAAAAGGTTCCGCTTGCTGAACGTTAAGTGAAAGGTCATTCACATGAATAAGGAACAGCAGAGGACCCAAAATTGAACCCTGTGGGACTCCCTTTGTGATAACTCCTGATTCATTAAAATTTACCACCCTCTCAACATTATTTGTGCTATTCAGCACAACTTTTTGCTTTCTGTTCATTAAGTATGATTCAAACCAGCTGTGTGTATAGCCTTGAATTCCATAAAACCTAAGTTTTTGTAAGAGTGTAACATCATCCACACAGTCAAATGCCTTGGAGAGGTCACAAAAAATATCAACTGGCGATAATTTGTTATTTAGGGCTTGTACTATTTGATGGGTAAATGTGTAGATAGCATTCTCAGTCGAGTAACCCTTCCGGAATGCGAACTGTGACTTGCTGAGTAAATTACTTTCACTTAAATGTGAGACTGCTCTTGAATACGTAACTTTTTCGAATATTTTAGAAAATGAAGTCAGCAATGAGATTGGTCTATAATTATTTAAGTCACTCTTGTCCCCTTTCTTATGAAGAGGTTTTACAATTGCGTATTTCAATCTGTCTGGCTAAATTCCCTGTGCCAGCGAAGCATTACATGTATCGCTAAGGACTCCACTTATTAAATTAGAGCAACACTTCAAAATTCTGTTAGAGACTCCATCAAAACCACATGAGCTCTTGTTTTTCAGTATATTTATAATTCCCTTAATTTCAGTGGGGGATGTTGGTGCTATTTCTAAAGGCTTAAAGTCCTGGGGAATGACATCTTTAACATATTTTTTTGCTTCTTCTACTGAACCCTTTAACCCTATTTTTGACTACATTGATTGATAAAAATACTTGCAACTTGTGAATTATCACTCACAACATCACCATTTAGCTTTATTGCTATGATATGCTGTGCACTGTCAGGCTGCCTCGTCTCCTGTTTGACAATATTCCATATAGTTTTAATCTTACTATCCGCATTATCAATTTCTGTCAGAGCATGGAAGCTTCGCAACTTCTTAATGACTTTCCTTAAAATATTACAGTATCTTTTGTAGTAAGCAAGTAACGTCGGATCCTGACTGATTCTGGCCTGTCTATATATTTCCCTCTTCCTCTTACATGATATTTTAATTCCTTTAGTAATCCATGGCTTACTTGACTTTGTAATGGCTTTTTTGGATAACGTTCCAGGAAAGCAACTCTCAAATATTGAAACAAATATACTCCCTGACTTACTTTTTTGTGAAGTGGAGTTACAATAGATTTACTCCGGTCTCTGGGCCAGTCACCAGTTCACTTACCACTAAGTAATGGAGTTTGGTGCGCAGTATCTGGTAGCCAAATTATCGGTCGGATGTTCTTTGAAACCACTATCAGTACAGACATTTATGTCCAAATTTAAGACAACGTCTAGTATCAGTTAAAGGAACATGAAAGGCAGTTCTCCTTTTTCCAGCAAGATGGAGCGCCGTACGCCTCCACATTCTCTGCCCCTTAATCACGAACATTCACGGAGAGTGTAGAATAATAAGTGCTCCATACACAATAAAAGGTGATTTTATTTAATGCACGACCGGTTCCGGAATTGTGCCACTCTTCAGGTGGTGTACGATCAATTACATGTTTACATATTGAATGTTGGATATCATTGTTCAAAAAAAATAATGTGATGATGAGTGAATAGACTCAGCTGAAACAATTGGAAGTTGCTAAGCGACATGTATAATATTATAATAATTACATATAGCTGGAGTATCCAAGTATATTATTCACCTCGCTGGTTATCGGTACTTCCATGTTATGCCTTTGATACAGTAGATGTTAATAACTTCAGAAGCACATGCATACACAGCACCCCACGTGTTTACATAGGACAACAGGAAAGCTTAACCTAACAAAAGCTTAATCTAATAAATTCAGAGGTGTTACACACGTACAGAAACATAACAGATATTATACATTATGAAAATAAAATTGTTACATGATTATAGAACCACAGTCATTTATAATACATAAAACTGTTGATGAAAAATTATATAACGCTGTAATCATAAGTATTTTTAACATACTAGTTGTGAGGGCCAAACGAGTTACAATTTTCTTTTTTTAAAAATTTCATGAAATACGTGTAGAAATGAGATTGCTAGATCCACTTGCTCGTTGAGAATGAGGCGTGGTGAGTTGGAACTATGGATGTAAATTTCGAGCTCTTCAAGAAGATTCATTTTTTTCCTTTGCACCTGCAGGTTGTCTTTAATCTGTGGCTGAGTGGCCATGTTCTTTCAGGTGTGTTTCAGAAGTGGATATATCCAAATTTATGCAGCCATAAGGCATCCATGTAATCCCAGTGCATTATAGTGAATTTCGGTACTGCCTGGCTTACGTAGAACGGTGGACAATTGTCAACTGAAAATTTGTAAATACCTTATATACTTTGACATTGGCTATTTGTCTTGCTGCAGTGAATGATGTGCTGCTGTAGCTTATTGTTAGTGCTGAAGAGTATTTGATTACTACATTTATGGAAAAGGTTAGCAACTTGAATTTTTCCTATAGAGGGAATGTGAGCAAATCTGTGGCTTTGTTCCTGTGAATGTGATTTAATAGGTGTCCATGGGTCCTTCTGAATTTGTCGTTAGGTATAACACTTTTATCTGTGTTGTTTCCATTCTTTTGATAATTTTAACTTTTTTGGTTCATCAAGAGGAATGAGTGGGATTTTACGTACACGATTAAGTGTAAGTTGCAAGAATGTAATTTTGTATTGCATTAGGTGACAGGAGGATTTGTTTAAGGCAACATCACTAGTGATGGGTTTCCGTTAAATTTCAGGAACATGTTTGCTATTTACATTAGAGATTATGTATTTGATGTTCTACAGTTAAATTAAAGTTCTTCTGCAAGCTGCTGAGAGTATCTGCAAGTTTTTCAATCTCTTTAGTTGTGCTGTTGTAGGGGATAATGGTATCGACGACATACCTTTTGTAATAAATTATTTTATCTCTAAATAAACATTCTGAGCTTAAGAATTGATTTTCTATGTGTTTAATGTAAATATCTGCAAGGATTCCTAGCAAACTGCTGTCCATTTCAAGATCGTCTTCTTGCTTGTAAATTTTGTTCTCAAAAGAGAAATAATTGTGTCGCAGGACTAGTTCCAGTAGCTCAGAGATTTTATACATATCAGCCTTGGATAACTTTTTTTGTGTTTTAATAGGTTGCTTTTAGTTATCTGGAGTGTGTCGTGAATAGGTAATTAGTGTAAAGGCTTACTATGTCCATTGATGCAAATTTTGCACCATCTAGTATTGGTATATCTTTGTCATCATGTATAAGATCATAGCCACGAGTATCCTTAATTGAGAAATTCTCTTCAAGAGTACAAAACTTGCTGAGAATGTCTTTTAGCTTTTTGATGATAACATATGCTGGAGTATTTCTTGAGCTAACTACACCGATCAGCCACAACATTGTGACCACCTAACTAATAGCCGCTACGCCCACCTTCTGTTCCGATAACAGCGGCGACGCGAAGTGGCATGGAAGCAATGAGGTCTTGGCAGGTCGCTGGCGGGAGTTGGCACCACATCTGCACACGCAAGTCACCTAATTCCTGAAAATTCCGTGGAGGTGGACGATGAGCTCTGAGACCACGTACAATCACAGCCCAGATGTGTTCGATCGGGTTCAGATTTGGTGACTTGGGAGGCCAGCACATCAACTGGAAAGAACCACTGTGGTCCTCGAACCACTCCGTCCCACTCCTGGCCTTGTGCCGCGGCGCATTATCTTGCTGAAAAATGCCACTGCCGTCGGGAGATATGGTCGTGATGAAGGGATGTACGTGGTCTGCAACCAGTGTACGATATTCCTTGGCCGTCATGGTGCCATGCACGAGCTGCACTGCACCCAAGGATGCCCACGTGAATGTTCCCCAGAGCATAATGGAGCCACCTCCAGCTTGTCTCCACCCCGCAGTACTGGTATAAAGGAACTGTTCTCCTGGAAGACAAAGGATTTGCAGCCTGCGATCGGCATGATCGGCATTCACCAGACCATGTAACGCTCTGCCAGTGCGCCAATGACTAAAGTGCGCGTCATTTATGTTGGCGGCCGAGTTTAGGTTCGTTCTGCGCATCTGACGTCAAAAAATACAGTCAGCCAATGAACAGAGAACGACATTGCCAGACCTCGACTGCAGAGCAGAGCACGGACGAGTGTCTTCAGTTTTATAAACGACGTAGGGTTCAAACACAATAGCCAGTGTGCATTACAGTTGCCGACAGCCAACACGGGTCTGGACAAGCAACAGTCTGGTCTTCGCTAGTATCGACGCGTTAACGGAATACAGAGAGGTCGCCCTTCAGCACCACCATTGTAGAACATGAACTGGAAGTTCGAAGTAATGGCGTTTTGGGATTTGATCCCGGGAAAGCCCGACGGCCAATAGCGCGACAAATTGTTGAAGAACTTAACGTTGCCATGGCTAAGAATACTGGACGCAATGTGCGATTTTCAAGCAGTGCACGAGATATGTGAGACGACAGCCGAACATCCATGATCCACCGTTGTTTTGGGCAGCAGTCTCTAGAGCAGTTCCCGGCTGTCGTGGATGCAGCTGGTGGTCGCACTGAGAAACGTTCGTAACCTGTAACGTAAACGACGGTTATCCTCTCATGTGAAAATTAAAATGTTATTATTTCAGAGGTTTGTAAGTTTCATTGTCTTATGATCACTCGTCTTTTATGGGAAACCCTGTCCCGTAATGAAAGTTCAATACATTGACGCGCCAAAGAAACTGATATGGGCATGCGTATTCAAATACAGACATCTGTAAATAGGCAGAATACGACTCTGTGGTCGGCAACGCCTATATAAGACAATAAGTGTCTTGAGTAGTTATTAGATCGGTTACTGCTGCTGCAATGGCAGGTTATCAAGATTTAAGCGAGTCTGAACGACGTTTTATAGTCGGCACACGCGCGACAGGACGCAGCATCTCCGAGGTAGCGATGGAGTGGGGAGTTTCCTGTACGACCATTCGAAGAGTTTACCGCGAATATCAGGAATCCGGTAAAACGTCAAATCACTGACATCGCTGCGACCGGAAAAGATCCTACAAGAACGAGACCAACGACGACTGGAGAGAATCATTCCCTGTGACAGAAGTGAAACCCTTCCGCAAATTTCTGCAGATTTCAATGTTGGACCATGAACAAGTGTCAGTGTGCGTACTATTCAACGAAACATAATCGATATGGGCTTTCGCAGCCGAAGGTCCAATCGTGTATCCTTGATGACTGCACGACACACCGATATTGGGCTGTTGATGAAACACTTTGCCTAGTCGGACTAGTCTCGTTTCAAGTTGTATCCAGCGGATGGACATGTACGGGTACGGAGACTATCTTATGAATCCATGGGGACTGTTCAAGCTGGTAGAGGCTCTGTAATGGTGTGTGGTGTGTGCAGTTGGACTGATATGGGACCCCTGATACGTCCAGATACAACTCTGGCAGGTGCCACGTTCGTAATCATCCTGACCAATTACCTGCATCCGTAGATATCCATTGTGCATTCCGACGGACATGGACAATTCCAGCAGGTCAATGCGACACCCTAAACGTCCAGAATTGCTACAGAGCGGCTCCAGGAACACTCTTCTGAGTTTAAACACTTCCACTGGCCCCCAAACTCCCCAGACTTGAACTTTATTGAGCATATCTGGAATGCCTTGCAACGTCCTGTTCACAACAGACCTCCGCCCCCTCGTATGGTGTCAGTTCCCTCCAGCACTACTTAGACATTAGTCGAGTCCATGCTACCTCGTGTTGCGGCACTTCTGCGTGGCCGCGGGGGCCTTACACGGTATTAGCTGGTGTTCCAGTTTCTTCGGTTCTTCAGCGTATAATAAGCCTGTATTTCTCCTCGGAGTCTTTCGCGACGGCATACAAGAATAAAACGTTTTATTCAAGCCTGTATTTCTCAAAAAAAAAAAAAACTTGTAATATGTAGTTGGCTGTATTGCTATTCTGTCGAAATTCCAAAATAAATTTGGATCTGAATATGGATGACGCATTATAACATCATGCAGACATAGGAACCGAATGGCAAGATTCTTAACACTAAGACAGGAGTAACAGCTGTACCGTCATTTGTAATGCATCTAGGCGAAAATTACCTGCCGGTGGACCTGGTTTGCATGCGTCGTTACGTCGACTCGGTAACGCGCAACGTCGCGTGAGACCTTCGTCAAGGTTTCGGAACATTTATGACGCATATTATACAAGCGACTCCTGGGAGCGGCGCCTTGGCAGTCGGCGGCTTAATAACTGAGGGGACCGGCCTCGGAGCAGCGTTACGTAAATCACAGAGTGCGCCGCGTCCTCATCGACTGAGACGTGCCCTGCGAATCGCTGAAGACCTCCTCTCGAACTTATCAGCTGGGAATTGGCCTGTGAATGCTAGAACAATTAGCTGACCACAGTCTGGTACCCCCGCCACGACTACCACAACGTTTTCACTTCAGAGAGAAAAAAATGGTTCAAATGGCTCTGAGCACTATGGGACTTAACATCAGAGGTCATCAGTCCCCTAGAACTTAGAACTACTTAAACCTAAGTACATCACACACATCCATGCCCGAGGCAGGATTCGAACCTGCGACCGTAGCAGTCGCGCGGTTCCGGACTGAAGCGCCTAGAACCGCTCGGCCACCGCGGCCGGCCTTCAGAGAGAGAATCAACTGTCAATATAATGAATTTAATGCAGATATTAGAACCCACACCGAATATACGGGTTAATTTTACCACTGGAAATGATGCAATTTAGTCATGGCCATAATAAGGTGCTCTGCATGTTAAGTGGTCCCTGGGAGCTCACCACGGCTGTCAAACTGCAAGCTAACGGTTTTGTGTATGGGTTCTTTCTTCGCTATTAAAGATAATTCAGTCGTAAACTGCTTGTATTTTTCTATAAAGTAGATATACTCTTAGCATACACAAGAACCTATAATTCAGGTACATTATTTTATAACTTAAATTCTTTGCGTGGCCGTCTGGACGCGACTTACTTATGTTCTATGGGTCTCTTTCTACGATGTATCGCAATAATCTGGAACGAGTCAGTTGACGGAATACTACGTGACTCTGTGCCGGTCGTTTAACGGCTCGTCACATAATACGAAAATGCAATGACGGAAAAAATAGTAACATCAAGAAGGAGTTATGCAACATGAACGAAAGTTGGTAGGCGTGTCTCTATATCTGAAAGACGATGTCGATCCAAGTTTTTCGCCATTCGGATAGAAGTGGCGCTGGTAGAGCCACTATGAGGACGCAAATTGTGTGTGCTTTAAATACACGCTGTGAAGGTCATAAGCGTTAGTTACCTTTGAGACTGGACGGGAGAGTTGATGTTAGTGAAGAATGTCATCATGAACAGCTCACTGAATTTGAACAGTGTCGTATAACAGAGCTACGACAACCTGGATGTTCCTTCTGAGAAAGGGTTGGCAGCAATGTAGGCACTGTACATGATTTCCGGCGGCGGTGGCCACGAGTATTTACGGTCGCACGAAGACAGGGCTTATCTTGGACTTGAGCTATAGCGCTTTCAAACCGAACAAATGATCCCATGACGAAGCGCGCCACTCTTCGTTGGACCTTCTCTATCTCTTCTGTCAGACCCACGTGGTAACGTCCCAGGTTGACGAACAATACTCGAGAATCGGTCGAATAAGCAGCTTGTAAGCCACCTACTTGGCGAATGAGTTACATTCTTCTTCTTCTGAATCGCAGTCTGCCATCTGCTTTTCTTGCTATTTGTTTATATGGTCAATCCACTTAAGTTCACTCCGGATGGTTACTTCTAGATTTTTGCGATAGATACATTTACCAGCAGTTTGTCATCAGTACTGTAGCTGTATAGTAGTGGATTTTTTCCTGAGTGTCCGCAGTATGTTACAATACAGTAACGGTGCTGTCACACTCCCCTGGGGTACTCCTAAAATTACGCGTACATTTGTTGATTTTGTTCAGTTAAGAGTGACGTATTGAGTTGTGTCTGCAAGGAAGTCGTGAATCTAGTCGCAAATCTGGACCGATACTCGGCAAGCTGGTATGTTTTTCACTAATCGGCAGTGCGAGACGGTGTCAAATGTCTTCATGAAGTCGAGGAACACAGTATCAACCTGAGTTCCGTTGCTACAGCGCTATGGATCTCATGGGAGAAGAGAGCGAGATAAGTTTCGCATGATGTCTATTTCCAGAATCCATGATTATTTTTATACAGAAGATTTTCGTGCTACAAAACTGTCGAAATATAGGACCATAAAACATGTTTCATAACTCTACAACACATTGAAATCAACGACATAGGCCTATAACGAAGTGCATGTGCCCTACCACCCTTCTCGAAAACAGGAATCCAGCGCTTCCTGGAATCTTACAGGTACCTTTCCAATATAAAGCGACAGTAGTTGTTTTTCTATTCCGTGGTTGTTTGTCTCAATATCTGCAATTTCGAGATTCGTACGATGATTGAAAGGAGGGTTCGTGTAACGATCTTCCGCGGTGAAACAATTTCGGAAGACTGAATCAAGTCTTTCGGCCTTCTCTCTGTTCCTTTCCGTTTCGGTGCCATTATGAACACAGACTGAGTAGATAACTTCAACTGAACAGATAATTTGTTGGTTTTACGTAAGACCAAAACCTCTTAGGGTTTTTAGTAAGATCGGTACAAATTCATTGAAAGCTTCCCTCATTGCTCTCCATACGCTCATTTTCGCTTAGTTCAGCTTTTGTTTGTCAGTTAGGATTTTACTCGTCTTGAATCAGCTGTCTTTGCTTACGTAGCACTTTTTCTGATACGTGTATTAAACAACAGTGGGTCTTTCCCATTCCTTGTTACCTTGGTCAGAACATGCTCGTCTAAGTCATACTGAAAGATGCTTTTCGCTATTTATCCCATTTGTCCTCCACATCTTCGTCCCTAGTACTGATTCAAAATGGTTCACATGGCTCTGAGCACTATGGGACTTAACATCAATGGTCATCAGTCCCCTAGAACTTAGAACTACTTAAACCTAACTAACCTAAGGACATCACGCAACACCCAGTCATCACGAGGCAGAGAAAATCCCTGACCTCGCCGGGAATCGAACCCGGGAACCCGGGCGTGGGAAGCGAGAACGCTACCGCACGACCACGAGCTGCGGACCCCTAGTACTGAATATCTGAATATCTGATGTTGACTACTCAGATATTCTGCAGTTTGTATCCCGTCACTCTTGCTAAGGTATGTAGCGGAGGGTTCCTCTGGTATAACCACATTTTCCGTGCTTCCCTGTTCCAATCGCCAATGGGGTGTGGCTAAAAACATAAGCGTACAGTACATATTCCGGTACGTCACATTTCGCAAGTCGTTTTACGTGTATGAAAGTGATGCGTAGCGGTACTAAATAGGTTATGCTGTCTTTTTACGATTCATCAATCCTATATATTGACCAAGAGTGCTTTAGAAACTGCCTAATCGCTCCGAGGTCTGAGCGACAGATGGCTGCGACTTGTCGATGCGATATCGGCTGCAGTCGGCCTCAACCAACACCGACTCAAAGGAAGGCCTCGGCGCTTGTTGGTGACGTCACGTCAGCTAGGCATGGCGAACGCCAGATCTGTAGCAGGCAGAAACGCCTGGGCGTGCTTATCACTATGAATTATTTTTGGACAAAATGTTTGGTATTGTTTTGGATTCTGCAGATTTATTTAGATGAAACATCTTCTTACTATCGTAAAGCTAGAAATGAAGATCATAGTTCTGTATTACTGAAGCCTGTAGAAACAAACGTAGATCAATATGAGAAGATGTTTTGCCCCATTGCAAGCTTCGGAAATTTTACATTCAAATAACTATATTTACTTGATCCATTTTGTTATCGAAACTTACCCCAACCCCCTTACAATTAACTCGTTTCTTTTATTTATTTATTTATTTATTTTCATTTGACTGGAAATGTGAACTAATTTACATTTGTAAATAACCAACTGTTGCCAGTCATTAGATTACAGTCGTTTTCAATGAAAGGAATTCTAAACAGGAAACAAAATAGCTTCACACATCGAAAATACTGCTGAGCTTAAACTTTTTTAAACATGCACATTAGAGAAGATAAATATTCCCCTCTTGCAACTGAAAGGAGAAACTTTATAAGATAAAAAAAATGTATTTGATAAAACAAGTATCTTTCTTTTGCGTCTTCTTCTGTCCCCCACCCCCTCCCCCAACGTGTACAATAGCAAGATATTTCATTAACATTCAGTGCTCCTCACCCCATAGTCAAACAAGATACCTAAAGAAGAGCAGCAATATGTTCACAGTTTCTTGTAAAAGCAACCCAGTACAAACGTAACTTCCCCAGGTTTACAAATAAGGAAAAGAAGCACGAAGTCTGTTGCTGCTGGACCATGAAGTTGTTTTGTATGTCAATCCTTAAAACAGGTGGAAATTTAAGTTCAGGAGTACACTATTTGTTAAGAAGTGTAATGAATTGCACAATTAATTGGTTGCAGAAATCTCTCAGAACGATGTGTGTTGGTCAACTACCGCCAATAGTTTCACATTTTCCTGTGTCAGAGAGGGAGTCACCACCATTACGAGTATGCCTGCAACAGACCTGGCGTTCGCCGTGCCTAGCTGACGTGACGTCACGAACAAGCGCCGAGGCCTTCCTTTGAGTCGGTGTTGCCTCAACCCGCCACACACGATTGATTGGCCACGCGATCGCAACTGGTGTCACCAGCGCCGCAGTGAGGTGAACTTCTGCAACGGAAACTGAACTGATGCGTTCACCGGCGGCCGTAGTTGTCCTGCGTGAGTCTGCCAAAACAAGTAAACGAAAAAAAGGAAAACGTGGACTAAAAAATCGCTTTTAAAGAGAAAAAAGTTATTTCATACCAATTTACTGACGGAATTGTGTTTTCACCCGTAATAGTGGCATAATTACATCCGTATGACAGAGTAATTATCTGGAGTTACAATAAATTGTTACACAGGAAATATAAAAAAGAGATACACATATGAGGCAGTCAGTATCGGCTCAATAGCGCCTCACAGCAGCTTTAAGGTTCTTAGTAACTGGAAGATTTTACGGAGATCTTAAATTCTCGGCAATGATATCGCCACTGTTCTTCGGGGAGATCATTCAAAAAAACGTGTGCAATAATTTACAGAACTCAAAAGAAATATTATAAGGTAATACGCACAAAAGAAAATTCAAGTTTACTAGATTTTTATTTTTAAAATATACAATTCACAAAATTAAACATTAAAATGTAGGGTCGGCACTGTACATAGAATTTTGTATCTCCGAATTTGTAGAAAGTTTCGACAGTGGTACTGTTGGTCATTGCTGCATAATTTTGTATGACAAGTGTGTAGTGGAAACTCAGGTTTCCTGCTTGCCCTGCAGATAGAGCATCGCTTATAATTTTCTCGGCGTAGAACCTTTGCACGTTTTACAGGACTCTCAGTTTGCATCCAATGTTCTTTTTCATAACTATCTGCTGCATCTTCTATATGTATTTTGGTAAGTGTTATAGCCTCAAGGATAGTGGCGTGGACTGGACAAATGCCCACTGGGCAGGACATTTATAAATGGGCATTTGACAGGAATTTGCCCAAATCAGTTTTGAATGTCCAAATTCTGGATATTTATAAAAAAGCTTTCACTGCTATAGTGTATAATTTACCAATTAAAATAAGGGACACTTGATACACCAGGGAACGGTGCGTGTTTATGACACCCAACTGCCTTGCTCATACTGTGGCATCAAGCAGTCAGGCCTGCAAGATGAGTGGTCTGCCAAGCGAGTGGATTTGTTGTTATTTCTCGTGAAACATCAATGACTGATTATGAGCTATAGTACCCACCATTAAGCTACAAATTATTCTCCTGTTTGAATATTACGCAACGGAAACGGATAACGCACATCTGACTATTGAAAATTTACACAACTCTGATTGTTCACTACGCATTGGCGATACCACATTTTCTCTCTCACCCAACGGCGTTGATCAACACGTGGCCATCGCACTGCATATGAATGGCGCACACGTTATAAATTCTGGATATCATGACTACACACTATTTAAAGAACAAGGCCACCAATCTTTTTCTTTTCACTATCTTTTTTATTCAAATAAATTCTATTATGATTCACAGATAACCTAAACACACCATTCCATTTTATAGTACAATTACACATGAGAAACTCCGCCCAGTGGGCATGGCTTTACATTGGTGATTATCTTATGGTCTCGTAATGATCTATCGCTACAGTGCACTTTCTGGATAGGATGGTGGATCTTTTGCTATATCTCACACTTCGACTCTCACACCCATCATCATGAAAATTTCCTCCAGACCGAGCGCTACAAAAAGGAACATGCATAACCCACTGCCTCTGAACCTATCTTGCTACTCTCCCATGCAAACCACAGATACTTAAATTACATGAAATATATCACACTGGCAACATACATCACAAAGAATAGTCACAACGTTAGAATCACTTCACTTTCAGCTTTCCCACTTCAATTAGTATTAATCCCAGTTTCACACGACATTGCCCCACTTCGTAACTTTTCTTTCCTACTACGAACTCTGAAGGATATATGCACGTCTTCCTGTGCAATGCAAGCGTTGCTGGATAGATGGCTGACTCACCTTGCTTCTCTCTCAGAGTATTAGAGTTTGAATCCAGCGTCACATGGAAACATAACACGCAAAGTAATATTAGGAACATATTCGTCACGCACGCGAGTCCTCAACTGATACCATGGACGAGTACTTCTCTTTATCCTTTGTCTCATACACAGATTGAGACTCACACAGTACTCACCACGTGGAAGTACTCGTCTCTAAAATCAAGCCCTGCACACGCCATTTCTTAAATATTTCCAACTTATAGTACACACGCCAGTAATTCAGCTTAACTTTAGAACTCGGAAGTATTTCAACTTAGTACTAGCACTCGCAAGTATTCCAACTTAGTACTAGCACTCGCAAGTATTTCAACTTATTGCTACACGTGGTTTCATTGTGACCGTTGGTCACTTCCGAAGATTACTACGATCCCCTTAATATTACCTGCCTTTCATTTAATTTTCCCCCCAAATGTTCCTGAAATAGAGAAATAATTATGCCAAACTACTCTTAAGTATGACATTTTCTCCACTCTTTTGTGTTTACGGAGCACACCTAAGACAGGTCTTACCAACACAAGATCCAGCGCCAGAGTGTTGAAACATGGCCATTCTTCTGGTCAGCTCGCACCTCCGCCGATGTGAGGGAGCACCATGTTATCGTATTGGTCAGCCACATTTCAGGCGCTCAAAGCTCATGTAAATTTCATCTCCTTGGTTCCACCAAAGGTGACCAAAGGACCCTCTCAAAGATGATCATATATTGCACATTCACTATTTGCGGTTAGCAGACGACCATACATTCATTCATTCCACAGATCTCACCAAACTGGATGTAGGGATTTATTTTGTGGGAGTGCACATGTGATCAATTAAATAAATAAATTGTCCTTCTTTCCTACACTGGTATCCGGCTTCGGTGTATTAAGTTAAATTGAGTTGTTATTACAAAAAATATGTTGTTCTGACATGAATAACGAAGAATGTTGTACCTATTTTCAATGTCACAGTTCTGATCTTCACTCTCGGTCTCTCTCTCTCTCCTTCTCTCTCTCTCTTGCACTCATACAGTGTCCAGTCAAACAGTCTCTCTCTCTCTCTCTCTCTCTCTCTCTCTCTCTCACACACACACACACACACACACACACACACACACACACACACACACACACACACACAGCATTGTGTAGTGATAACCGGTATATCTACTAAAAAAAGAAAAAAACATTGTACTTAAGTACACTTTATAGTCCGTGTCAAATCTCTGAATACTATTCAAGAATAATTACTTATAACAAAATTATTACTGAATGTATTAAACAGTTGGCATGTTTTTCTTGGTTATAAATGTATTTTTAAATACTTCTGTATGACTCCTGCAGTATTGTGAAGATAAAATTGACCTCGTTAAACATGTAAAAAGTTATGTTTACCATCCACTTTATTTTCCCTAATAGTTCTCCCCTCACTGTAAAACAGCTTTCTCAACTTGATTACCCAACCACTAAAGACGCAGTGGTGCAAAACAACATTTCCAATACAAAATATCACCTTAAATTTTTTATAAGTACCGTTTATCAACTAATCTTTAAAATACACGAATGCCTGGTTATTTATGAATTTCAGGCATTTGCCCCATGATTTATCCAAGGCATTTGTCATAACTTACAGACACCCAGGCATTCTACGAGGAGCGTTCAGAAAGTAAGCTCCGATCGGTCGCGAAATGGAAACGACTATGAAAATCCGATAATCTTTGCACAGATGTGTTGGGTAGTGTCTCTAGTATAACCCCAGTTAGCATCACGTCGCTCTTCTCATTTCTGAGCTCGCAGTGAGTGCGTAAAGATGTCTAGAAAATAGTGTCTGCCGCCAAGTACGAGGGCCTGGTGAGAAATTTCGCCTGAAGCTATGCAGCTAACATTACATAACTGTCGTGCTGTTTCTTCTTCAAGACAATTCTCAGCCGCATTCTGCAGGAGCAATGAAGATGCTCCTGCATCGTTTTCAAATGGAAATGTGAGATTACCCACAATACAGTCCGCAATTGTCTCCCCCTGAGTTTCATCTCTGGTCACATGAACCGCTGTCTTTGAAGACAACATTTTGACACAGACAACGAGGTGTAGGCCAGCGTGGAGAATTGGCGGAAAGCACTGGCGGCTGCCTTCTATGATGAGGCTATTGAAAAGTTGGTACAACGCTATGACAAAAGTCTAAGTCAGAACGGCGACTACGTAGAGAAGTAGCTGAAAGGTGTAGCTAATTGTTACAAGTGAAACATTTCTGATGTTCACTGTGGTTTCAATTTGGCAATCAATCGGAGCTTACTTTCTGAACAGGCCTCGTACATCACTACATAATAAAATTAGTTGAAATACTGGAATCAGGTTGCTTGAAGCTATACAAATACAAACAACAAGAACAAACAAGAAAAGGCAGTACACCTAACGGCGATCAGAAGTTTCCGAGCGTCGGCCTGGAATTCAAACACTAACGCTCGGTTAGGTGAGACAGGCAGTCGGCCCAACCATTCTCGATCCGACGACAACCCAACCGACAGACAGTCAACGGACCCACCGACGAGATAACTTTCGCTCCACCCGACCAGCACACAACAGGGCGTTCAATGAAACAACGAAGAAGGTATTGGCGCCCACAACCAATTATACATTGAGCTGTTAAACTACACACCATGCTGGACAGCGACAACACGATGAGGAAAACACATTGCCTGCGAGGCAGGTAACCGGAAAGTTAACGGCCACAAGGCAGAAAATTTCACTGGTGCACTTCAATTCAAAATAACCGAGTGCTGTTAAACACCACCGGAGGGTGGCTAAAAGTTGCCAACTTGAAAACACACGTTGTAGCTCGCGGGAATGTCCCAACAGACGACAAGGAAGTCCAAACGACACAATGTGAACAGACATGACTTTCTGGTAGATTAAGGCAAAACTCAACTTTCGTGTCCAGGGTCGGTGAGCCACAGGCCTCGTAGCAGTGGGAACAGCACCACACACTCCGACACCACATAGAGGCCACCTGCAGGCCCGGCCAAATTACGCGCCGCGGAGATTTCCTCGCTGCTCCACGCCAACCGACCAACTGCTCGCACACAGCACAGCCGGAAACTATAAGCGCGAGGTCAAAGATAGTACAAGGTGCGAATATCGATACACACTGCTGCTGCCACTGGTGGAGAGAGAGGATAACAACATAATCGCGATAACTGCGGGAGACTAAACACAGAATAGCAACCAAGGTTTAATCCAACGCATAACATGAGCCAGCCACAGCCGAACCTACCCCCCTCAAACTTAACTTGGCTAAGGTGAACCCGATACTGCTTACCTGAACTGTTCTCCTTGACCAACAGATTTACCAGGCCTAAAATATACGCAATAGTGCAAGGCCCCTAGAAAACGAGGAGTAAATTTACTAAGATTCCCTCCACGCACCTGTCTCCTTGGGAAATTGCGTACATAAACTTGATCCCCTGGCCTACCCTTAAAGGTTTCTCGATTACGATTATAGCACTCAGCTTATTTATTATGGGATCTGAGTATATTACACCTGGTCAGGTTCCAGTTTTCCTTGATAACACTAGGACTAATATCGACTGGAATAAAATCTTAAATTCCCCACAAGTTTGAAAGAGGGGAATTAATCGGATAGGAAAGGATCAAGGAGACGGGAGTAGCTCGCAAGGCTTCATGACTGGCGGTGTTAAGGCAAAACAAAGCCAGGGAAGAATGGAGTCCCATTCATTAGGGGTTTTCTGATGGTAAATAATCAACGCGGACGTAAGATTTCGGTTAACTCTCTCCGCAGAGGACCCCTGGGGATAATACGGAGTGCCGGCCGGGGTGGCCAAGCGGTTAAAGGCGCTACAGTCTGGAACCGCATGACCGCTACGGTCGCAGGTTCGAATCCTGCCTCGGGCATGAATGTGTGTGATGTCCTTAGGTTAGTTAGGTTTAAGTAGTTCTAAGTTCTAGGGGACTGATGACTTTAGAAGTTAAGTCCCATAGTGCTCAGAGCCATTTAATACGGGGTGGTCGTGATATGCTTGACACCATTCTGAAAACAGAACGCCTTGAAAGGAGCCGAAAGAAAAGCAAGAACATTATCGCAAACAAGCTGCTTGGGTGGGCCAAAAACACTGAAGACATTAGTTAAATGATAAATAGTAGTGGGAGGAGCCAAGTAAATCCGGAGAACGCATCGATAATAACTAGTACATATCGATGACCCTTCTTAGTACGGGGTAAAGGTCCTAAATAATCGATATAGAGCTTGTGCATAGGACAGGACTCTCGTTCAGAACACAACAAACCCTGTTGAAGATCATTCTTGGGTTTAGCTACATTACACAAGCGCCATTGGGATATCATCTATCTCACATCCCGGTCCCTGAAGGGCCAAGTTAAATGCCCCTTGATTTTTTGGAGAGTCTTATAAGTACCTAAATGGCTACACACCAACTAATCATGAAAATAACGAAAAACCCTGCGCACAAAAAGTTACAGGCAAACAGATCTTGCACTGATTAGCATCGCCCACCCTCTTACAGAGAATACCACTCTTAACAACATACTCATCAGACAGCTCTCCTGACAACACACGTTGCTTAATCGGGGCCCAAACAGAGTCCTGATCCTGATGCTGAGCAACACCTTCAAACAAGAGGGAAATTTCACCCAACACCATACAAAATGGTTCAAATGGTTCTGTGCACTATGGGACTCAACTGCTGTGGTCATCAGTCCCCTAGAACTTAGAACTAATTAAACCTAACTAACCTAAGGACATCACACACATCCATGCCCGAGGCAGGATTCGAACCTGCAACCGTAGCAGCAGCGCGGCTCCGGACTGGAGCGCCTAGAACCGCACGACCACCGCGGTCGGCCAACACCATACAATTAAGACTGTTCCCTCCACTTGCTGGTTTCTCTCAGTAGGTGTAGTTTCGGCGAACATTCGGCTGAGGACATCCGCAAGGATATTTTCAGAGCCCTTCACATGTTTAACTTCAAACTGAAACGCCGAAATGCGTACCGCCCACCTAGCAATACGGCCAGTTTTAAGTGGCCTAGCGAACACCCGGCTCAAAGCCTGATTGTCGGTTTCTAATTGGAAACCCGATGTTCAAGGTAGAAGCGGTACTTCTCTAACGCAAATAAAACGGCCAAAGCCTCGAACTCGTAGACAGAGTACTTGAGTTAGGCATCAGTTAACCGAAGAGACGACTAGGCGAACTTTCTCATTCATCTAAAATATTCTTGCTATTGTCGTCGATTTCATTAGGATTTTGTGAGCAAAATCTTTGCTTGGCAGTGGTTTAAAATACCACGGGATTCATGTTAGTACAACTATGTTTATCCGTGTATTATGAACTCTGTTTTGAAGTAATCAACAATTTACCCACAATCTCCCTGAATATATTTATAATACTTGCCATTACCAAATGGATAGCATGTAACACGCTACATGTTTATGGAGTTTATAAATCAAACGGTAGACGAAATTGTGTTAGATCATTACCCTTCAACGAACGTTTTTATTCCACGAGAACTGCTTGCACAATCGGCACTTATCTGTGCAGCACAAGATTACTTGAACTGTTTCCGTATCGTTGCAGAAGTTAAGTCTGCAGTGAGATCTTCGAAGCAGGCAACGATATCGCAGGAGTCTTTGTCGCTATTTTGTTCTCAATGTATTCAGTTTTTGTATGGAAAAGTATTTAAACTACAATTGTGAGCGAAGCATGCTCATCGCACATTCTTCGTATTTGAGATGGAGCATTTACACCTTTCATATGTCAAATGGTAGGGAGCAATTCATTAAGGTACATTTTCATATTCATTTAAAACCACTAATTAACCATTGCTGAAAGTAAGTCATCCATTCGTTAATTTGTGCTTATCTCATGTAGCGTTAAAGTAAAATTTTCATGGGTCGCAAGTCACAGTTCATCAGTGAGTATTTTTAATCAAGACTATTTTCTGTAGTCTTTCCTTACATGTACCGGTGTTCAGAATTTAGCGACAAGGAGGGTACTCACAAACACACCAACGGGAAGTTTCACCCAATGTCCTTGCTAAACAGTGGATTCTGATACAGAACAAAAACATCTTGCGAAAATAATGCACGTGGTTACGTGATATTAAAAAGTTCCAACCACCTGTTCAGATAATCCATTCAAGTGGTCCAAGTGTTTTAAAGACTGCGTTTCCTTCGTCACTGTTGTCTGGCTTCGTAAGTATTACTGGATGCCAGTTTAACTACAGTTGCGATAAGGTGTTCATTCAGCACACTCGAGACCTTAATGTAAGCACGTTATCTCGACATATTTATCATCTCAATTTCAGTATAATTTTGCTTTTCCAATTGTACTGCGCAGCTTACATGCTTGCCTGTCGTGTATATGTGTTAAGTACGGTCTCCGAATTCCGCTCGCTGAGAGGCTAGCGCTGTGAAATGCTCTGTTCACGACATAGGTGAACTTTTGGACGATATAAATGAAATCTTCCAAACGATAAAATTTATATTTATATCTATGTTTCCTTTTAACAGTAGATATGTCGCCAGTTACGCATAATATTGTAAATACACAAGGGAAGGGGACTTGGTTGATACCAGATATACAAACGAGCTATAAGGGGTCCTGTCTATACCAAGCACTGTTTCTCAAAATGTTTCACCTTCATGACATCCCGTTTACTAAAATGTTCTTAAAACTGATACGAATATGAACACTTATTGTTAGAACCACGATATTCAATGCAGTAGGGTCTTATTTCTCGCTTATATACACTATGTGATCAAAAGTATCCGTACATCTCCAAAAACATACATTTTTCATATTAGGTGCATTGTGCTGCCACCTACTGCCAGGTAGTCCAAATTAGAGCCTCATTACTCATTAGACATCGTAAGAGAGCAGAATGGGGCGCTCCGTGAAGCTCACTGACTTCGAACGTGGTTAGGTGATTGGGTGTCACTTGTGCCATACGTCTGTACGCGAGATTTCCACACCCCTAAACATCACTACGTCCACTGTTTCCAATGTGATAGTGAAGTGGAAACGTGAAGGGACACGTACAGCGCAAGGGCGTATAGACCGACCTCGTCTGTTGACTGACAGACACCGCCGACAGTTGAAGAGGGTCGTAATGTGTAATAGGCAAACATCTATCCAGACCATCACACTGAGATTTCAAACTATATCAGGATCCACTACAAGGACTATGACAGTTAGGCGGGAGGTGAGAAAACTTGGATTTCATGGTCGAGCGGCTGCTCATAAGCCACACATCATGCCGATAAATGCCGAACGACGCCTCGCTTGGTGTAAGGAGAGTAAACATTGGACCACTGAACAGTGGAAAAACGTTGTTTGAAGTGACGAATCACGGTATACAATGTGGCAATCCGATGGCAGGGTGTGGGTATGGCTAATATCCGGTGAACGTCATCTGCCAGAGTGTGTAGTGTCAACAGTAAAATTCGGAGGCGGTGGTGTTATGGTGTGGTCGTGTTTTTCATGGAAGAGGCTTGCATCCCTTGTTGTTTTGCGTGGCACTATCACAGCACAGGCCTACATTGATGTTTAAGCACCTTCTTGCTTCGAACACCACTGCTGAAAAGCAATTCGGTGATGGCGATTGCATCTTTCAACACGATCGAGCATCTGTTCATAATGCACGGCCTGTGGTGGAGTGGTTACACGACAATAACATCCCTGTAATGGACTGGCTTGCACATATTCCTGACCTGAACCCCACAGAAAACGAGGGGGGATGTTTTGGAACGCCGACGTCGTGCCAGGCCTCATCGACAGACATCGATATCTGTCCTCAGTGCACCACTCCGTGAAGAATGAGCTGCCATTCCCCAAGAAATCTTCCAGCACCTGATTGAAAGTATGACTGCCAGAGTGGAAGCTGTTATCAAGGCTAAGGATGGGCCAACACCACACTGAATTCCAGCGTTACCGATGGAGGGTGCGACGAACTTGTAAGTCATTTACAGCCAGGTGTCCTGATACTTATGATCACATAGTGTATCTCACGTCAATAATCTGTCCTTCCATGCTATATAGAGGGGACTTCTAAAAGTAAGGCACTCATCATTATGGCAGGACAAGTAAGTTTTATTGAACGCTGCGACACACTTAAAACTGACTCACGTACATGACATTATTTTTCCACATAGTCACGAAATGTCTGTAAACAACGGTCAAAGGGAATCGTTTAATTCCTCGAGAACAGAGCCACTGCTTGGCCACTGAGCCATTCGAGAACTGATCTGTGAACGGCCTCGTTCTCGTCTCAGGAAAATCACTTTCCCGCCCCCGACTGCCCGGACATTGTGATCGGTGTTGATAACTTTGCTTCCCGATCAGCGTTATCCATGTCTGTGCAGTCTTGGTCAAACTGCTGGTACCATCACACTGCAGGTAGACGCGGCGACATATTTAGAAGTTTTGACCACAAGACTCGTATTGCCCCGCTTACTCCAACTTTGGTGTACGTCTCCAGTTGCTGCGCCATTTCACTCGCACACTGCGGCAGAAAAGTGTCTCCAGGGAAAAGGAGCACGTATCCTCTTCTGACAATGTGTCAGTCTTGTTGTGCGCAGGACGACATGTGTAACTTACTTTCTGAAGTCCTTATGCATGATCGTTATACTCTGGTGCCCAAAATTAAAGCAACAGATGGAAATGTTGCAAAGTTGCGCTTATTTTGACACAAAACAATATAAGCAGGTAATAGTATTATGCAATCAAATAATACACAATGTAAACGATTGCAACATGTATAACGGCAGACAGAAATGAACTTCGTTTCCTCCAACTTAACGACTTTGTATACACGACAACTGATTAATGTGCTCAGTATGAGGTGTGACCATCTCTGGCAGCAATGCAGGCCTCACAACGACGGAGCATGCCCGAAATGACGTCACCAGTCTCTTGTTGAGGCAATAACGCCCATTATTCTTGCAGAGCTGCACATACGTCTTGGAAAGTGGTTGGTGGATGTTGACCTGAAGCAGCCCGTCTCTCTACTGCATCCCAGACATACCCTTTTTTATGGGGGGGGGGTCATCAGTCTTTTGACTAGTTTGATGTGGCCCGCCACGAATTCCTCTCCTGTGCCCATCTCTTCATCTCAGGGTAGCACTTGCAACCACGTCCTCAATTATTTGGTAGATGGTAGATGTATGCCAATCTCTGGCATGATCTACAGTTTTTGCCCTACACAGCTTCCTCTAGTACCATGGAAGTCATTCCCTCATCCCTTAACAGATATCCTATCATCTTATCCCTTCTCCTTACCGGTGTTTTCCGCATATTCCTTTCCTCTCCGATTCTGCGCAGAACTTCCTTATTTCTTATCAGTCCACCTAATTTTCAACATTCGTCTGTAGCACCACATCTGAAATTCTTCGATTCTCTTCTGTTCCGGTTTTCCCACAGTCCATGTTTCACTACCATACAATGCTGTACTCCAGACGTACGTTCTTAGAAATTTCTTCCTAAAGGCCTATGTTTGATACGAGTAGACTTCTCTTGGCCAGGAATGCCCTTTTTGCCAGTGCTAGTCTGATGTCCCCCCTTGCTCTGTCCGTCATTGGTTATTTTAGTACCTAGGAAGCATAATTCCTTAACTTCATCTACTTCGTGACCATCAATCCTGATGTCAAGTTTTTCGCTGCATCTCATAGGACTCAAATCGGAAGAGCGAGCAGGCCACGCCATGCAAGCATTATCTTCCGTTTCCAAGAGAACATCAGCCACCCGTGCTCTTTGAGGTCGAACATTATCGTCGTTCAATAAGAGTCTGGGGCCACAGCACCTCGCAGCAACTGCACGTGACGTACCGAGATCTCAGATCTCGAGATCTCCCAGTTAAATCTTGCCGATTCCCCCGTACAAGAGATAGTCGAGTGGTCAACCAAATTGCTGCGCAAACCATTAGTGATCCTCCTCGATATCGATCTTTTACCACAATGTCTGGATCAGAAAATCGTGTTCCACGTTCCCTACAGACGTAAATCGGTAGAGAATCACACTCATCTGTGATAAGAACACTGGCCCCCTGTTCGACCGTCCAGGTGGCATGTTGGCGGTGCCGTCGTGGCCTTGCAGCCAAATAGCATTCCTTTCTTTCTTGACGCCTTACGTGGTCGGCCCTCGCCTGGTTTTTGGGGTACAGTTCAGTCTCTATAAACTGTTGCCTCATCCGAGAAACAACACAACGATTCACATTAAGCCATGTGACCTCATCAGTTTCCGACTGTCCTTCCGTTCTTCCTATGGCCCTCCACCTCGCAGAGTCTGGTAGGAGTCTTCCCTGCGCCGCACTGCACCGTCTGTGACAGTGTTCACAGCGAGTGTGGAAGTGAGACTACCCGGCAAACACCACCCCATTTCGTAGGTGCCTTGATGTCATCTTTAATGTGGTTGTCCATTGATTGGAATGCCATTTCCCTTGCAGAACACGACTGTACGGACATCTGTTGACAGTTTGTATGACTATGTCGAGAATGAAACGCAGGATGGAGAAATAGCAGTTTGTTGCTTTAATTTTGGACACCAGTACATATTATAAAAATAGGTGTACAAATTGCGTGTCGATAAAATTCAGCAACGAGTCTCAGTATGGTCAAGGGAGTTATATGGTGTGGTAGCCCTCTGTCCCTTATCCATGAAGAAGGTTCCCGTTTTTAGTTGAAGGGCGTGCTTTTGAAGATACAAGGACTGCGAAGTTTCGCCCTCTAGGATCCTCTCCCACCCCCGCCCCCTGCCGCATCTGTATTCCCACGTCCCACCCGGTCTCCATCTCTCCACCCTCCTTACCCTCTCCCAAGGTGGCTTCCGCCAGCTTCCCCTCCCTGATGATGTCCTCCTCCCCTCCATCTACCTCTCCTATCAACTTTGATCCTCCCTCCCTCTTCCTGTGTTTGTTCCTTTGGGCACCCTCCTTCCCTTCTCTCCTCCTCCCTCCCTCCTCCCTTTCTCCCCACTCCTCCCCTGGGCTTCCCCTCCCCTGTCCCTCTACTCCTCCTCCCATCTCCTATGCAATTGGCATCCTTGTTCTCCCCTATCCCCCGCCCTCACCCTTATTCCCCTCTTGGCAGGTACTCAGACTCGCACATGCTCAGTGGACATTCGCGCGCCGGAGATCATCGCCATCAGTGTCTCTTGTGTGCCGTCGTGTTTTGTGTTCAGTGTTCACCGTCACACTCCTTCGTTCACATGTGCCATCGACATCTTCAGTGTTTGTGCGTCGTGTCAAGCGTTTGTAGTGTGGACTATCGTCGAGTGTGAACAGCTCCGTGTTTTTGTATTTATGTGTCTACTGTTTTATTACCCGCCATTATGTAACTTCTGTGTGTTCCTTAAATTGTTTCTCATTGTCTATTCCACGGCTGAAGAGCAGCGTAGAATGCTGCTGCCACCTTGCCTCTTGTACAGGCATTAAAATCACAATAAAAAAAAGCCCTCTAGGAATCTTTAGAACATTTAAGAACGTTCTAGAGTATTCGACAACATTCCAGAACATTCGAGAGCATTCCCCAACATTCCAGAATGTTCCGGATTTTTCCACAATTATCCGGGATGTTCGGGAATAGCCTGGAACATTCGGGAAGATTCCACAACATTCGCGAATATCCTGGAACATCCCATATCTTTGTGGAACATTCCAGAACGCTCTAGAACGTTGTGGAATGTTCTAGAACATTATAAATTAAGACCTGTCGTGGGTTCGAACGTCAGTCTCTTATCAGAGGCGAAGGAGGAACCGAAAAAGTAGTGCAGTGAGTGAACGAAAACATACAGTGAAGTGTGAACAGTCGAAGTGATACAATGACTGAATACAAATTGAACATAAAGCGTGAAAAATAGACAAAGTGTACACTTACTGTCTTTGTCAGTAAAAAGTTGATTTCATTTAAAGACAATTCCCAAACGTAGAAGAGAAGAAGATCTTGTCAGTTCTGATGCAAAACGGCGAAAACAAAAATAACAGCGAAAAAACGAAACCGACAAACGGCGCGAAGCATGTTCTTGTTCCCAACGAACGAGAATGAGCACCGTGAGAAGCAGAGAAGCCGAAGAACAATGAAATGAAAGGATTGAAGAATCAAGAATTGCAACACAATCTTATAATAAAAGACTGCGAACTCAAGCCAGCCATGAAAATATCACGCTACGAGTAAGCGCGACGAGAACAGGTAAACAGTAAAACCTAACAAATGAAGTATTCCATAACGACCAGACGAAAGAAAACCCAAACGTCGTAATCGTAAAAATGGATAGCATCTGGCAGATTTGCAACACGAAAAAATTCAGTAGAGAACTTACGGAAAGCAGGCAAGGGGTGGACGGGTCCTAATCAGTTACCGCTGGTTGCACATAAAACACATACACTTTATTTTTTTAAAACACTCAACAATCATTTTAAAAGATTTTACTACACAGGCGGCTGAAAGCCTTATTGGAAAAATTGCAAGTTATTGTCTGCTGAAGGCCACAAGCAATGTGACACACAATACACGGCTGAAGGCCTGATTAAGAAGTTTCAAAATTATTCGTCAGCTGAAGGCCAGACGCAATTTCAAAAATACACAGCGGCCGAAGACCTGAATTACGAATAAGGTGGGCATTTACACGTTAAAAAATACCAAAAACCCTTTCAACAATCTTAATAACTGTAATAAGTGATAGTGACGGCTGAAGGCATTATCAATACAGAACTGAAATTATTTGTCGGCTGGAAGCCACAAGCAATGTTACAAACAATTAACGGCTGAAGGCCAGGAGTAATTTCAGAATACACAACGGCTGAAGGCCTGAATTACAAGTGAGGAAGGCAGTTACACATTAAAAAGATACTAAGACATTTTCTTCTTAACAATCAAAACGGTAACAAGCTACAGTAACAGCTGAAGGCCTTATTAAGAAAAATGGAATATTTTTAGGCAATGGCGAAGAGACGGACAGCACCACATCTTCAGAAACACAGCCAAGGCCGGAGAAAACCCTAGAAGCAAGGTAGACCTCCCAAAAACATATGCACAGTACAATTCAAGAGGCTGTCCAACTACACGCCGTGTCGGACAGCATCAACACGACGAGGAAAGGTACACTGCCAGAAAAGTACGCTAACCTCCATGGCAGGTAACTGGGGCGTTAGCGGCCACAAGACAGAAAATACCGCTGGTTGCACTTAACTAACATGAATAATACTAAATCCAAACTAACATCAAGCAGTAGAAGGCGGCTAATAGCTTCCGTCAACCTGACAGACTCCATTTGTTGCGGTTGGTCTCACCGACCCTGGGAGCAGCAGCACACAAACCACAGTGAGATCTCACACAGCGGAAGTTACAGTACTGGACAAGGTTCACTCAACTTCAAACGTCCTGGGTTCGATCGTCGGCAACGGCCACTTGGTCCGGCAGTGCCTGCGCGCCGCCAGCGGTCCCGGCCTGCCCTTTGGTTGCGGACCTTCTCGCTGCTCCGTCCCAAGCCGAACTCAAGTCCGTTCGCCCCTCCAGTACGCAGACAGCATTAAAATAACTGCTCAATCAAAACCACAAAGATACACACGGATCCGCGAAGACAATTCCACAATATCTCAAACAATACTAAAACCAGTCACTGTGAAACAACACGACGAATTATAAGTCGGCACAAACACAGAGAACCCAGAAGCGGTCGGAAGACCAAATGCACGTCGTCCGCTGCAACTACCGACCGAACGACCCACCAACGGTCGCCCCCATTCAAGTCAGGCACGGGAGAGATCCCAGTATAAATCATCGACTGACTGCTTATTGCCATGAGGTCTCTTCGACGGGCGGATACACACACACTACTCGAATATCACGGTCCATCCAACTAAAACTCGTTCCTTGACATGGTCGTGCAGTCTCGCGACCACACCCTTCAGTGGGACGGTGCACGTGTGTCGCCAGCGGTCGGGCGAGTACTGGCTGTCCGACCCTCACTGTTTCTCCGTCCCAAAGTTCGACTACCACCACTGGAAGCGCCTTCGCAGGAACGTTTACATTACGTGGCCGAGGAAGCTCGAGAATCAGAATACTTTCTTCAAAATGTAAAAGTGTGCAACACCTCTTTCCAACTGACCTACTGACCTCTTTACGCGTCACTTCGATCAACACTAACAGAGATTAAACCGATTATCCTTTTTCCACCCGAAGACAAATCTATCTCAACCACTACCCAACGAACACGATAAATTTTTGCAAGTATATTTCATCGGAAATGAAGAAACAGAAATTGATCATGATGCACAGATATCAGAGGACTGATACTAGAAGTGGTCCAAGATCTACAGAGGGTCTTACACGAATACAATCAAGTGATCCACATATCCAAAACAGCACTAGACCGAATGATGATAAAGTTATAATTCGAGCCGACAAAGCAGCACCTGGGGCACCGAACTTCGATTTTATGCACCTCAGTTGCCATCGTAATTGTGGACAATGAAAACATAAGCAGTGACATATCTGTACAACGAAGAAGACAAGGACTACAACGCATTGCAGAGACACCGTTCATATGATGCCCTCCAATATCCATTAATATTTTTTCACGGAGAGGATGGATATCATTTTAATGTGAAACAAATCCAACCTGAAACAGTCGCAGAAACAAAGAAAAAAAGTCACTTCCAAATAGTTCTATGCTTACCGCTTAATGCTCAGAGACAATGAAAACATACAATCACATTCTCAACAATCGTCGTTTATTCCAACAACTCCTGGCATATATGTATGCAAAAGTAGAAGTGGAACGCATGCTTTACATAAGACTGCATCAGAAGAAACTAAGCACGCCATCATAAATGACGGAAACATTGACGACATTGGAACAGTGGTAATCTTACTTTCGTCATACATAGGAAGCCTGATACACATGCCTTAATAGATGTCCTATCATACTGTCCCTTGTCCTTGTCAGTGTTTCCTACATATTCCTTTCCTCTCCGATTCTGCGCAGAACCTTCTCTTTCCTTATCTTATAAGTCCATCTAATTTCCAATATTCGTCTGTAGCACCACATCTCAAATGCTTCGATTCTCCTCTGTTCTGCTTTTCCCACAATCCATGTTTCACTTCCCTACAATGCTGGGCTCCAGACGTACATTCCCGGAAATTTCTTCCTCAAATTAAGGGTATGCTTGATACTAGTATACTTCTCTCAGCCAGGAATGACCTCTTTGCTAGTGCTAGTCTGCTTTTGATGTCTCTCTTGCTTCACCCATCATTGGCTATTTTGCTGCCTAGGTAGTAGAATTCCTTAACTTCATCTACTTCGTGACCATCAATAATTTCCGCTACTTCTCATTACTTTCGTGTTTCTTCGATGTACTCTCAGTCCATATTCTGTACCCATTAAACCGTTCATTCCATTCAATACATCCTGTAATTCGTCTTCACTTTCCCTGAGGATAGGAATGTCATCAGCGAATCGTGTCGTTGATATCCTTTCACCACATATTGCAATTCCCCTCCTGAACTTTTCTTTTATTTCCATCATTGCTTCTTCGATGTACTGATTGAACAGCAGGGACGAAAGACTACATCCCTGGCTTACACCCTTTTTATTCCGAGCACTTCGTTCTTTGTCGTCCACTCTCGCTACTCCCTCTTGGCTCTTGAACGTATTGTATATTACACATCTCTACCTACAACTTGCCCCTATTTCTCTCAGAATATCGAACATCTTGCACCATTTTAGATTGTCGAACACTTTTTCCAGGTCGACGAATCCTATGAACTTGTCTTGATTTTTCTTAAGTCTTGCTTCCATTACCAACCGCAACGTCAGAATTGCCCCTCTGGTGCCTTTACCTTTCATGCAGCCAAACTGAACGTTATCTCCTCTTTCCAGGGCACCAATCCACAGTGAGACAAAGCCTGAAAGTGGCAAAAATCCCTGTGGATAGCAGTGGCAAAAATACACCTTATTGTTCTAACAGCAGGACACTGCTCTTGGCTGGGTGACTCCCTCGTGGCAGATATCTTCGACAAGCCTCCCCCGCGACGTGAAAGCGGCGTCCGACCCCCGCACAATCGTCGCTACTGTGCCCGCACCCTGGAGCTTCCGCCTTCCCAGAATTGCAGCCACTGAGGTGGCCCTGCGGCACCTCCGTGAGCAGCGAGTCTCTTCTCACACAGCAGCGACACTGCAGTTAATATTTCACTCGACGGGAAGAAAGGCCCGTCATCTCTAATTATCCAGTGCAACTATATACCGAGGCAATCAGTACACAATCACTGTCGTCCCACTTTACTAAACGTCATAACTGTCCCACTACCTTCCAATTTAGATAACCGTGCATTAAATGTGTATATATTCATGATTTGAATGAACTGAAATGATAGTGGGAAAGCACTCAGGACTTGCCATCTTTTGAGCTTAGAGTTCTAAAAGGGAAATGGACATGTTTAAGACAAACATAGTAACAATTAGTAAAGTTTGATGGCGGGGACAACAGGAATTGTCCGATTAATAGTGCAGGAGTACGTCTATTAATGAGTAACAAAATATGAACCCAAGTAGTAAGCTACTAGCAACAGCACAGTCAATGCATTACCACAGAAAAAATAGACATGAAGCAAAAACTCACCGTAATAGTACAAATTTATATTCCAACGAGTTCTGTATATTATTGAGAGACTGAAACAATCCATAATGAGATAAAAGAAATTGTCTTTTCTGATGGTATTTGTCTGGGAAGTAGCTCTGTACGGAAGTGAAACGTGGATGATACACATACAAGAAGAGAAATTAAGCTATAGAAATGTCGCGCTACAGAAGAATGCTGAGATTAGATTGGTAGATCAGATGACTTGTGCATTGTGTTCCGTCTGTGATGGTCTCTTTGTCAAACCTGAGTGAAACCCGAACCTTCCTTTCTTTCTTGCAAACTAGACAAGATTTTGGTTACGTACGAAGGGCGCTCGGCAACTAACGCAATACATTTATTTCTCGTCGAATTTAGGTTGGAAGAAAAGAGGAATTCATCGTGGGACATCGTTCCATATTCTCACTTCAGTCTCTAGTTTCATGAACTTCCGATAGGTAGCGGAGCTATACGTAGCCTTCAAAATGGTGTCTGTTACGGAGGTATCTTCTAACAAGGGAACCTCCCCATCGCACCCCCCTCGGATTTAGTTATAAGTTGGCACAATGGATAGGCCTTGAAAAACTGAACACAGATCAGTCGAGAAAACAGGAAGAAGTTGTGTGGAATTATGAAGAAAATAAGCAAAATATACAAACTGAGTAGTCCATGTGCAAGATAAGCGACATCAAGGAGAGTGTGAGCTCAGGAGCGCCGTTGTCCCATCGTTTGCGTGAGCAGCTGCGAAGTGAGAGGTCCTTGGTTTAAGTCTTCTCTCGAGTGAAAATTTTACTTTCTTCATTTTCGCAAAGTTATGATCTTTCCGTTCGTTCATTGACGGCTCTGTTCAGTATAATAAGTTTAGTGTCTGTGTTTTACGACCGCGCCGCAAAACCATGCGATTAGTATACGAAAGGACGTGCCTCTCCAAAGGGAACCGAAAACATTTGATCGCAAAGTCATAGGTCAACCGATTCCTCCACAGGAAAACACGTCTGATAAATTCTATACGACACTGGTGACGGCATGTGCGTCACATGACAGGAATATGTTGTCGACCCACCTAACTTACACACTTGGCGAATGGGTAAAAATATTCTTCTGCCTTGCCCTATTAGGTTTTCTTGTGGATGTGGTAATCACTCCCAAAAAAGTGATGAAAACATAAGAGTTTGTCACATAAACTGCAACAAATGAATGCAACAGTTTCACAGTCGCACAGTTTTCCCTGTGCTCTGTCAAAACATGTTTTTAACGTTTTCAAATTTTTCCGTGTGTAGACCGTCAAATCCTGCATATGTCCAAGCAAATCTGAACATGTCCTGGAATTTTGGAGAGCGAAGTTGGTTATGTGTGAGTGCCTGAACTTTAATAATTGTCTTAAAATAAAAAATTAAACTTTTCAGTCGAATGAAGGCTTGAACCGAGGACCTCTCGTTCCGCAGCTGCTCACGCTAACCACGGGACCAGGGCGCTCCTGAGCTCAGACTCTCCTTGATGTTGCCTATCTTGCACATGGACTACTCAGTTTGTATATTTTGCTTATTTTTTTCATAGTACCACACAACTTCTTCCTCTTTTCTCGATTGATCTGAGTTCAGTTTTTCAAGGCCTATCCACTGTGCCAACTTATAACTAAATCTGAGGGGGGTGCGATGTGGAGGTTCCCTTGTAAGCAGAGAGCTATCATTCTACATCTACATCTGCATTTATACTCCGCAAGCCACCCAACGGTGTGTGTCATTACCTCCCTTTCCTGTTCCAGTCGCGTATGGTTCGCGGGAAGAACGACTGCCGGAAAGCCTCCGTGCGCGCCCGAATCTCTCTAATTTTACATTCGTCATCTCCTCGAGAGGTATAAGTAGGGGGAAGCAATATATTCTATACCTCATCCAGAAATGCACCCTCTCGAAACCTGGACAGCAAGCTACACCGCGATGCAGAGCGCTTCTCTTGCAGAGTCTGCCGCTTGAGTTTGCTAAACATCTCCGTAACGCTATCACGCTTACCAAATAACCCTGTGACGAAACGCGCCGCTCTTCTTTGGATCTTCTCTATCTTCTCTGTCAACCCGACCTGATGCGGATCCCACACTGATGAGCAATACTCAAGTATAGGTCGAACGAGTGTTTTGTAAGCCACCTCCTTTGTTGATGGACTACATTTTCTAAGGACTCTCCCAATGAATCTCAACCTGGCACCCGCCTTACCAACAATTCATTTTATATGATCATTCAACTTCAAATCATTCCGTACGCATACTCGCAGATATTTTGCAGAAGTAACTGCTACCAGTGTTTGTTCCGCTATCATATAATCATAAAATAAAGGATCCTTCTTTCTATGTATTCGCAATACATTACATTTGTCTATGTTAAGGGTCAGTTGCCATTGAGTTTCTTTCGGCGGAAAACCAGAGTATCACAAATAGTCATAGGTGCTTTCAGAATGCATACTGAGACCTGACAGTGAACAAAAACACGGCAAGTCTTTGGGCGAGGCGTCTGTCATCATCGCAACAAAGTCGCGCAAATCTGTCTGATCTCCTGCGACCGGCCGGCCGCACACATTTTTGACTGCTGCAACGTTGGAACGTGCGGACACTCTCATTTGAGTTTTGTGTGTCCGTCCTTGTGACTGGAGGTCCGAAGGACTTGGGCCATTCACTTAAGTAACAAAATGAAACACCAACAGCCGTCCTTATGATGTCATTTACCGTACGGCTACCAGTTACAGTGCTTCAGTGCACCATCTTCAGACCTTAGCTGATGCTGAGGGGGTTAACACCATCCGTATTAGTGCCAGCATCTGTAAATGGTTTTCGTAGACTACCGTTCACTGCTATTTTGTCCTTCCAACCATCAACTACCAGCTCAATTGATAGGTAGCCCGCGAAAACAAGTTATAGATGTTGGCCACTGATTCATCGTGTGTTAACCACCTCAGCATCAGCCAAGGCCCGAAGATAGTGCACTGAAGCATCGAAACTGGTAGCTACACAGTAAATGACTTCATAAGAAAGGCTGTTGGTGTTTTATTTTCTTACTCTCATTCAAGATGATCGACGGATCAAAGACAATCAAACACCTCGCATGCTCTACTGGACGTCTCTGTTGGTAGTGTTGACACAGTCGTCGACCAGTTGGGACACTCAAAAGTGTCTGCCCGCTGGTTTCCTCCATGCCTAATATAAGACCATAAAGAGCAGCGAGGAACCATCTGTGCGGAAGTGCTTGCACGTTTCAAGGCAGACAGTGACAACTTTTTGTTGAATATTACCACAGGCGATGAAACATTGGTGCATCACTTCGAACTGGAAACATAACGGTAATCACTGGAGTGGCGCCACATCTCTTCTACTCCGAAGAAAAAGTTCGAAGCTGCACTCACAGCCGGTAGAGTGATGGCGACGCTCTTCTGGGACTGTGGAGGGGTTATTCTGTGTGATGTCCCAATCTTAGTGCAACGATGAACTCTGCAGTACGCTGTGCTGCCCTCAGGAAGTTGAAGACACAAGTTCAGGGTGTTAGTTGCCAAAAAAATGCTAGCGAACGGGTCCCTGATGACATACAGCCCAGACCTCGCAATCTCGCACCTTCCATCTGTCTGGCCCAATGAAGAATGCACTCCACAGGAGGCAATACGTGCGTGATGGGGAGGTTACTGATGCAACAAACGTTGGCTCCGACGTCGATTAGTAGAATGGTACAGGCATACAAGCCCTCCCAGTAAGGTGGCGTAAGGCGTGCTGAACGAAGATTGTGTTGAAAAGTAGGATTTCGTATCCAAAATAGTAGGGAAGGGTATGGTGTATTGAAATTCTGAATAAAACCAACGTGATTTCGGTAAAAATAAAAAAAAAAGTTTACAGAATGAGATTTTCACTCTGCAGCAGAGTGTGCGCTGATATGAAACTTCTTGGCAGATTAAAACTGTCGGACCGAGACTCGAACTCCGGACCTTTGCCTTTCGCGGGCAAGTGCTCAATCAACTGAGCTACCCAAGCACGACTCACACCCCGTCCTCACAGCTTCACTTCTGCTACTACCTTGTCTCCTACCCGACTCACAGTTTTAATCTGCCAGGAAGTTTCATATCAGCGCACACTCCGCTGCAGAGTGAAAATCTCATTCTGGAAACATCCCCCAGGCTGTGGCTAATCCATGTCTCCGCAGTATCCTTTCTTTCAGGAGTGCTAGTTCTCCAAGGTCTGCAGAAGAGCTTCTGTTATGTTTGGATGGTAGGAGACGAGGTACTGGCAGAAGTAAATCTGTGAGTCGTGCTTGGGTAGCTCAGTTGGTAGAGCACTTGCCCGCGAATGGCAAAGGTCCAGAGTTCGAGTCTCGGCCCGGCACACAGTTTTAATCTGTCAGGAAGTTTCAAAACAAAATGTGTTGCGTTATTTATTCAGCACCCCTCGTAACATTCGTACTCGACGGAGGTGCTTCGCATCTCGCCCGTCCCATCCATCAGTTACGAAGATTCGGATTTGGCAACAGCCTCGCCTTCAGTCACTCCTCCTTTTTTTTTTTTTTAACTAATGAATAATGAACTGCTGCAGGAGCAGGACGACGGGTAGGGCAGGGGTCGACACCCGAAGCCTGGCCATCCCGCCGCCACGCCCAAGCAACGTGTACGAGTTCGAGGATCGAAGGATCAGGAAGAGGATGTAGTGGGTTTGTCGATGTTGTTTTATTTATTTATTTCTTTAATTTTTATAACATTTTTTTGTATTACAGATTTATTTTTGTTTCATTACAAAGATAGAGCCTACAACTGCCGTAGCCGAGCGTCCGAGTCGTCTTCTCGTGTGTTGGGAGGGGTTCCCCCCTATTCCGTCCGTAGAGGATCAATATGCTCCAGGATTCTTCTTCATTTTCAGCATCTCATACCCGGAACGCCCCAGTGAGCAGGAGGATCCGCAAATAATGAACCTAAATAATTTTCGAAACGAGTTCTGTACTTCGGGTGGCGGCTGAAAGCTGCATGTGTCGTCATCAATAGGGACCGAAAGTCGAGTGTGCCTTTGGGAGCATAGCAAAATATGTAGTAAACGGCCATGCCTTTTAGCCAGTTAACGGCGTTCGTTCTGGTTGACGGAAAGTATACGCCGTCGGGGCGCAATACGTCATCAGGGGAGATAGACTCCGGCAATCGCCGCAAGAGTAATGGCTCTGAGCACTATGGGACTCAACAACTGTGGTCATAAGTCCCCTAGAACTTAGAACTAGTTAAACCTAACTAACCTAAGGACATCACACACATCCATGCCCGAGGCAGGATTCGAACCTGCGACCGTAGCGATCTCGCGGTTCCAGACTGCAGCGCCAGAACCGCGCGGCCACTTCGGCCGGCGCGACGCATAGTGTTGAGATAAAGCGAGCGCGCACGGTTATATACATGAATTAAACCGATACCGCCCGCCCGCTGCGGCAGTGTCAGGGTGGCGTATCGGACCTTAAAAACCAGACCGGTGCTTACGAAATGTCCATAGGCTGCTTGAAATCTGTCGGCCATCGTAGCCGTCAAGGGAAGGATATGCGCAAAATAGTTCAGTTTTGAGACAAGATAGGTGTTGACATAACGTGTTCTGAGGAGCATATCCAAGCGACGCAGTTTGTTGTCCTGCAGCAGAGCACGTGTCTGGTGTAGGAGGCGGCGGTACGTAGCCACCGCCGTGCGGCGGACATTGCTATAGAACTGCACTCCTAAACACTTGAGTACGGGCACCTTGTCAAAGGGCACCGCCGTTGTGTGGGAAAGCCCCCTTCCGTCATCCATGTATTTTGTCTTCTTCACGTTGATGATGCTCCCAGCGACCGCCCCGTACTGGCGTAGCCACTGTAGCGCCATATGTATTTCATCCTCTGATCTGGCCAGGAACACCACGTCATCGGCGAATGCACCACAACGAAAGGTCACGTCCCGCAAGGAGATACCAGTTAATCGCTGCCGTAGACCATGTAAAGCTGGTTCAAGCGCTGCAGCAAATAATATACCCGACAGGGGGCCCCCTTGTCGCACTGACCGTCCAACAACAATGTGACCATACTGATAACCGTTGACCATCATGCGGGAGCGCGCTCCGTGGACCAGTCGAAGGACCACCTGTGCAGACTCCGGAGAGAGGCCCATGTGTTGCATAACTGCGCTTAAGAAGCCATGGTCGACGCGGTCGAATGCGTGGTCAAAATCTACGGCGACAAGGGCGCCTCGTATTTTGCAGGCCGCCGTCAAAGCAATTACGTCGCGGTATGCTCCTAACACCGTATGAATGTTGCTGACACCACCTAAACATGTCTGATCGGTGTGGATGGCTTTCCCGATAGCGGCGTGGAGACGCGCGCGGAGGATACGGGCGAAGATCTTGTAGTCGTTGTTGAGGAGTGTGAGTGGGCGAAAATCCTGCCACCTACAACCACCATTCGGTTTCGGTACTGGGATCAAGATGCCTTCTGTGAATTCTGTGGGGACAGTGAAATCAGCGTGGATCAGGTCTTGAAACATTTGGAGCCACTTGTCACCCATAAGGCCGTAAAAAGTGCGGTAGAATTCCAGGGGTAAACCGTCCGGTCCAGGCGACTTGTTCGGTGCTCCACGTGCCAAGGCCGATGTCAGCTCGTCGGGTGTAATGGGCAACAGCAGACTATCATAGGGTGCCACGTCCCGAGGGGCGGGAAAATCGTGCAACAGCTCGTCACAATCACGTACATTTCGCAGATCTTCCATGTACAAGGTCCCATAGTGTCTGGCAAACGTGTGCGCGATGTCCGTTTGTGTCACTGCGCGGCCGCCCTCCTCCGTGTTTACCGCCGTAATGAGCTCACGTTTGCGGTGGCGCCTCTCGCGCACAATGTGATACACTGACGCTGTTTCGTTGGGGATACAGTCTTGCATTCGCGAACGGATGCGGACACCTTCTATCTGCTCTGTCCTGATGCGAAGTAGACGAGCTTTGATGCGTTGTACGGACATCTGACGTTCGGGAGACGGCGGTTGCGCCGCCAGCTCACGTAACGCTGTATAGTAAAATTCCGATGTTGCCCTTTGCCAGTTCGATCTGTCACGCCCGTAGGCCATCAAGGTCTTTCGGAGTGCACGTTTGACACATCCCAGCCACCACAGCAACGTGGAAGCATACATGGGCAGGCGCCTGATACATCGACGCCCCGTGTCAGTGACTGCTCGCCGACACGCTTCCTCGCGAAGGAGGGAGACGTTCAGCGTCCACGGGCCCCTGCTGTGTCTTGTGAGTTGTCGGGGCAAGGTTACAGTGCAGATGTACGCGAGACGGTCCGTGAAGGCCGTCGACCAGAGTTCTGCATCACGGGTTGCTGTGCGAAGGGCACGCGAGACGTATATCCGGTCCAGACGACTGGCAGAATGGCTGGTAAAGTGCGTATATCCACTCTGGATCCCATGATGTAAGAGCCATGTGTGGTGGAGCGCGAGGTCTCGTATCAATGCTTGTAGAGCCGGGCATGGGACGTAATGCGGTATCTGGTCCTCGGGCCGCAGAACACTGTTAAAATCGCCGCCCACTATGTAATGGTCCATATTTCCTTGCAAAAGTGGGGCTACCTCCTCCGAATAGAAGACATGCCTGTCACCACGGTGCGAATTACCGGAGGGAGCGTAGACGTTAATGAGGCGGACTGCGCCAAGTGTGAGTGCGATGCCTCGCCCGTTCGGCAAGTACGTCGCGTCCGTCGCGTCTGTGCCATCTCGGAGAAGGATGGCCGTTCCTCCTGCGCCATCACCTGTGGGTAGGCTGTACGTGGTGTAGCCATATAGGTCTAAACGCAGCTCGGGACGGACCTCCTGGAGAAGGGCAATGTCCAAGTCTGCCGCTCTGATCATGTCGTGTAACATGCGGGTCTTGATAGTGGAGTGGACACCATTTACATTGACTGTTCCCACACGGTATGACTGAGACATATCAAGTGGCGGAGGCAGTGTGCTGGTGCAAGTCCACAGTGATCTCACACACCACACAGCCATCCAGCTGCATGCTGTGCATTACTGTGCCGTATGAGTCCCTGACTGGCAGAGCCCTCCGGGCTCAATGTCAGCCATGGGCTCTGGTGGAGATATCGATGTTTGCTGTGCATCATCTGCCTCCATATCGTCTGCCCAATCACCAAGAGACGATTGTGATGTCATTGGTGGCTGGTCGCTTTCACAGGAGCCCACATTTAGGGAGTCGACGCAATGCGCCTCGTTTTCTGGGCCACCAGATTTAGAAGAGTGTTCCTTGTCTTCAGGCACCTTCTGGTGAATGATGCCACTGGAGTCCGTTGCAATTGTGGGCGAGTCAACGAAGTCGATGTCTTCCGCCGGCTTCACATCCCTGTCCTGTTCTTCAGCTGACAATCGCCTCTTCTTGTGTCGCTTGGGTGATTTTTGCTTTCGGGTCCGAGATTCGACATCCACTGGAGGGCGGGGCTCGACACAGTCTCGGTCGCTAGGAACCCCTGTGTCAGATCCCGACAGTGACGATGGATGGGTGCCCACGACGGTGCGGTGGGCAGAGGCTGTAGGAACCTCTACACCGTTGGGCTGCGGCGTCGTCGATGGCGCTGACTCTCCAACGAAGCTGGCAGCGTCTTGAGGAGGTAGCAGGTTTTGATCATCCATCACATCATGTCGTGCCGCCTCCACATATGTTAGCGGGAGAGAGGTCATAGTGGATCGTTGGGGAAGTTCATTGCGGGGCACCTGAACGAGGCGGCGCTGCAGACACTCAGTTCTAACATGGCCCTCCTGGCCGCAGCCCGAGCAGGTCTTCGGTTGTCCATCATATATAACAATTGCGCGGCAGCCACCAACGAAAACATATGATGGAACGTGCTTCTTAAGTTCTATGCGCACTTGTCGTACCCCGTTAAGGACAGGGTACGTTTCCAATGTGTTCCATTTCTCCTCTGTGTGGCTCAGAACTGTGCCGTATGGCCGCAGCGCATCAACGACTAGGTTGGCAGGAACTTCGAACGGTAGTTCAAAGATGCGCACGGTACGCACCCCCAGACCAGCATGGTCAACTCCTACCACGCTCACGTTACCGTCTGCGTGACAGAAGCGAAAGCCGTTTGCAGATCGTTGGAGTAATCTGTCGCAGGCCGCTTCGTCAATCAGTTTGAGGTACACCGTGCTGGTTACAATAGACAGATGAATTCCTATGAGTTCTTGTGGTTCTATGTGCATGATGTCTCGTAGAAACCGTTCAATTTCATGGGCCTTCGGTCTCGTGTACGATGCGTTGAACGTTAGTTTGATTGTAGCTTTTCGATATGAGAACGCCATGTCGGGTCGGTACAGGTACTATACGGCAATACAACGACGCGACCGCGCGCTAGCGGGTAAACAACAGCACCTGCGGAGCACTGCCCGTCGCGCCGAGCCCGTCCGCACGGTAACACGGCTGAAAGCCGACGCATCAGGTTTATTTTGTAGTGTGGAAGTGAGCTCCACGTGGGATCCGAAGCACGGACCCCACGGGGGTGCCCGGGATGCGCCACATGCCAGGGCAGAGGTGGAGGCTAGTGTTCGGAAGTCTGAAAATTCTCCTGGACTGGGGCCGACGTCCAAGGCCTCAGAAGACTCGTGACTTTGCAGCTTTCGCCACTTGAAGTCTCAGGTCGGTCGTCGGTCACGTATCGTCAGTAACAGGTGAAATCCTCTTCAGCGCTGTGTGGAGTGACAGCTCCTCACGTTGCTGGTAGCCACTGCAACGGACGTACAGCTACGCAGTTCTCTCCTCGGTGTGGAATATGATAAATTGCACAGCTTCGCCGACTCAACACAAGTGCCACTGTCTGAAAACACTGGGTTGGTGCATAAGTTCGTAGCGTTTTTTCGGCGAGTTAAATAAGCACAACAGATACATATAACAGAATTTTTAGTCATCAATAATACACTACTGGCCATTAAAATTGCTACACCACGAAGATGACGTGCTACAGAAGCGAAATTTAACCGACAGGAAGAAGATGCTGTGATATACAAATGATTAGCTTATCAGAGCATTCACACAACGTTGGCGCCAGTGGCGTCACCTACAATGTGCTGACATGAGCAAAGTTAACAACCGATTTCTCATACACAAACAGCAGTTGACCGGCGTTGCTTGATGAAACGTTGTTGTGATGCATCGTGTAAGGAGGAGAAATGCGTACCATCACGTTTCCGACTTTGATAAAGGTCACATTGTAGCCTAACGCGATTGCCGTTTATCGTATCCGTGTTTGGCGACATCGCGGTGAACGTACATTGGTAGCGTGTATTCGTCATCGTCATACTGGCGTATCACCCGGCGTGATGGTATGGGGTGCCATTGGTTATACGTCTCGGTGACCTCTTTTTTGCATTGACGGCACTTTGAACAATGGAAGATACATTTCGCATCTGTTACGACCCGTGGCTCTACCCTTCATCCGATCCCTGCGAAACCCTACATTTCAGCAGGATAATACACGACCGCATGTTGCAGGTCCTGTACGGGCCTTTCTGGATACAGAAAATGTTCGACTGCTGCCCTGTCCAGCACATTCTCTAGATGGCTCTGAGCACTATGGGACTTAACAGCTGTGGTCATCAGTCCCCTAGAACTTAGAACTACTTAAACCTAACTAACCTAAGGACATCACACACATCCATGCCCGAGGCAGGATTCGAACCTGTGACCGTAGCAGTCGCGCGGTTCCGGACTGCGCGCCTAGAACCGCGAGACCACCGCGGCCGGCACATTCTCTAGATCTCTCACCAATTGTAAACGTCTGGTCAATGGTGGCTCGTCACAATACTCCAGTCACTATTCTTGATCAACTGTGGCATCATGTTGAAGCTGCATGGGTAGCTGTACCTGTACACGCCATCCAAGCTTTTTTTGACTCAATGCCCAGGCGTATCAAGGCCGTTATTACGACCAGAGTTGGTTGTTCTGGATACTGCTTTCTCAGGATCTATGCACTCAAATTGCGTGAAAATGTAATCACATGTCATTTCTAGTATAATACATCTGTCCAATGAATACCCGTTTATCATCTGCATTTCTTCTTGGTGTAGCAATTTTAATGGCCAGTAGTCTATATTCTCCTTCACTATTTATGACAGTCTGCCAACGCTGGGGTAATTTTTCGATTCCGAGACTATAAAAATGACATTGTTTTGAGGCGAAGCCATGTTCGGAGCGCATTTTCATCCGGAAAGGAAGTTTTTTGATGGCTGTTCGATAGAGAGGGGAAATGGTGATAATCTGAGTTCACAAGGTTAGGTGAATAAGGTGGGTGCGGAATGACTTCCTAGCCCAACTCCTGTATTGTGTGTTTTTCTAGTCTAGCAGAATGCGGGCGGGCGTTATCGATAGATTGGTATCACTTCACGCGGTCTTCCTGGTCGTTGTTCTTGGACTGCGTCCGAAAGACATCTCAGTTGTTGACAATAAATGTGAGCAGTCACGGTTACACCTCTGGGAAGCAATTCGTAGTACACAGGTCTTTGTTCGGGAATTTTCCGCTTTGTTTGGGCTCAACCACTCCTTTCTTTTCCTTATGTTATTGTTAAGACACGATTTCTGAAATGGATCAAATATCTCTGAGCACTATGGGATTTAACATCTGAGGTCATCAGTCCCCTAGAACTTAGAATTACTTAAACCTAACTGACCTAAGGACATCACACACATCCATGCCCGAGGCAGGCTTCGAACCTGCGACCGTAGCACCAGCCCGGTTCCGGACTGAAACGCCCAGAACCCCTCGGCCACAGTGGCCGGCCACCATTTCTTGTCACGAGTAACGATACGGGATAGAAATGGTCAGTGTTGTAAACGAGCTGATTGATGACGCGCAAGCAGACATGCACATATGTCTATCCTCTGATTCTTGTAATTTTGGCATAGAGTATGCGGTGTACACACATATTCGATTTTTGAACTTTCCCCATTGCCTGAAAATGTCGCACGAACGTGGAATGATCACAGTTCGTCATATTTGCCAGTTCTCGCGAACAGTGAGGTGTATCATTGTGGTTTAATGCGTATAAACGATTATCATCAAACCCAGAAAGCCTTCCTGAACATAGAGAGTCGCAAACATTAAAACGATTCTCCTTAAAAAGTAAAAACCATTTTTTACCGTGCTCTGACCAGAGACATTATCCCCATACACGGCACAAATGTTTGGTGAGTGAATCCCCTAGTCAGCCCTCTATTGAAATCAAGCAGAAGAATAGGTGGGAAATGTTCCGACTTCTCCATTTTCTAGCGACCGCAGCTCTACTATCACAAAATGACAAAATGATTATACGACGGAGATAAGATAAGACATATCTTTATTTTTCTATGTACGTAATTTCCAAGTACAGTGAGAAATTAGTCAAGCGACTTTATACGCTTCAAAAAACCTTCCAGGAAAAAATCAGTACGTTGCATACCGAAGAAGCGTTGAACGGCTTGCTTGACGTCAGCATTGCTGCCAAAGCGCCATCCGCCGAGAGTCTTTTCAAATCTGGAAACAGATGGAAGTCACTTGGTGCGAGACCCGGACTGCAAGGCGAAATGGTGTAGTGGCTCCCAACCAAGAGTTGCAGTATGGCTTTGCGTTGCCGTCACCGTGTGTGGCCTCGCATTGTCATCCAACAGCAGAGCGGCAGATCTGAGAAGGCCAGGCCGCTCTTTCCGAATCACCTCTTTCAATTTCGATAGAGTGGCACAGTACCGCGCAGCATTGATGGTTGCATCCTCCAAAGTATGCAGCGCCCTGATTTTTTCCTGGGAGGCATTTTGAAGCTTATAAAGCGGTGTGACAAATGTCTAAATGTACTTGGAAATTATGTAGAAAAATAGAGGTATGTCTTATTGTTAATGTCTCATTCTATTTTTTTTCCTTTCATACACAACTTTGCCCACAGGCAACAGGGGAAACTCGTTTTCCAACTCCCCCGCGTATGCAAACTCAAACAACAAAAGTGAACTACAAATCAAAAATGACAAACCATAATAAACCCATTGCAACCCGAATACTAAGATGCAAAGCAAAAACTCAACGAACTTATGCAACAATCTAATATAACTGTTTTGGCAATGATATTTTTCGTTATTATGATAAAAATAATCCCATGACTTTTTGTAAAAACATTTGCGAAACGCAAAAATTTTTGGGTGACTGATTTTCCACCTTCTGCTTTGGTCATGGCTCACTGATATTGATTTTGACTTTATTCAAATCCGTCGAACGTACCAGGCGCGTTGTTATTTGCATAATTTTCTAACTGAAATCGTCGTTTGCTGCTGAGATGACCTTCTGGAAGTCTTCAGGCGTTCGTCATTTTTCTGCCACACTTCATCGAAATTTAAAAAAAAATTAAAAATAAAATAAAGGTTTGAAGTAACATCGTCCTGATGAGTAATGTAAGACACTTTAAAAGAATAACTCTATCAACGAAACCAAAACTCAATTATAATGTCCTTGGACGAATATTCACACAACTGCATACAACTGAAGTGTCCCTCGTCTCAGACTATCTGCGATTGCCTACACGGCGAACTGCAGTGTAGCCGGCCGGGTTGGCCGAGCGGTTCTAGGCGCTACAATCTGGAACCGCGCCAACGCTACGGTCGCAGGTTCGAATCCTGCCTCCGCGCGACTGCTACAGTCGCAGGTTCGAATCCTGCCTGGGCATGGATGTGTGTGATGTCCTTAGGTTAGTTAGGTTTAAGTAGTTCTGAGTTCTAGGGGACTGATGACCATAGATGTTAAGTCCCATAGTGCTCGGAACCATTTGAACCATTTGAATCCTGCCTCGGGCATGGACGTATGTGATGTCCTTAGGTTAGTTAGGTTTAAGTAGTTCTGAGTTCTAGGGGACTGATGACCTCAGAAGTTACGTCGCATAGTGCTCAGAGCCATTTGAACCATTTTTGAAGTGCAGAGCAGTAGCAGGCGGCGGCGTGAAGACCTGGGACTGTACTGGGCCGGTGCTGCCATCTAGGACTTGATATTTTGAAAAACATCGGGAAATCGATATATCGGTGTTTAAAAAGATGTCATTATCGGATATCGATATGTAGTAAATGTATCATGTATCGACATATTGACGGAAGAAATATCGACGTAAATGGCTTCAAAAATATTGGCTGCACATTGTTAGTATACTGCTGATTTTAGAGCTGTATACAGGGTGATTCAAAAAGAATACCACAACTTTAGGAATTTAAAACTCTGCAACGAGAAAAGGCAGAGCTAAGCACTATCTGTCGGCGAATTAAGGGAGCTATAAAGTTTCATTTAGTTGTACATTTTTTCGCTTGAGGCGCTGTTGACTAGGCGTCAGCGTCGGTTGATGCTAAGATGGCGACCGCTCAACAGAAAGCTTTTTGTTCAGCGTGCATTTCGAACGAAGTATGGTGTTAAACCTCCTGATAGGTGGTGTATTAAACGTTGGTATAAACAGTTTACAGAGAATGGGTGTTTGTGCAAAGGGAAAAGTTCTGGACGGCCGAGAACGAGTGATGAAAATGTAGCACGCATCCAGCAAGCATTTGTTCGCAGCCCAGGAAAATCGACTCGCAGAGCTAGCAGAGAGCTGCAAATTCCACAATCAACTGTATGGAGAGTCCTACGAAAAAGGTTAGTTATGAAACCTTATCGTCTGAAATTGGTTCACGCACTGTCTGCAGCTGATAAGATTAAAAGAATCGATTTCTGTGATTTTATCCTTGCTCAAATGGAAACAGATGAATCTTTCGTTTCAAAGATTGTGTTTAGTGATGAAGCAACTTTCCACACTAAAAGGAAAGTCAACCGTCACAATGTCTGTATATGGGGCACTGAGAATCCGCGGGAAACAACTCAGTATGAACGTGACTCGCCTAAGGTGAACGTTTTCTGTGCCATTTCAGCCAATAAAGTTTTTGGTCCCTTTTTCTTCGACGGTGCTACTGTAACTGGACTACAGTATCTGGAGATGTTAGAGAATTGGCTGTTCCCTCAGCTCGAACAAGAAGCACAACAATTCATATTTCAGCAGGATGGAGCGCCACCACATTGGCACTTATCTGTCCGTAACTACCTGAACGTCAACTACCCGAGGCGATGGAGCGGCCGCCAGGCAGCCCATGACAGAGCACTTCATCACTGGCCTCCAAGAAGCCCTGATCTTACCCCCTGCGATTTTTTCTTATGGAGGTATGTTAAGGATATGGTGTTTCGGCCACCTCTCCCAGCCACCATTGATGATTTGAAACGAGAAATAACAGCAGCTATCCAAACTGTTACGCCTGATATGCTACAGAGAGTGTGGAACGAGTTGGAGTATCGGGTTGATATTGCTCGTGTGTCTGGAGGGGGCCACATTGAACATCTCTGAACTTGTTTTTGAGTGAAAAAAAACCTTTTTAAATACTCTTTGTAATGATGTATAACAGAAGGTTATATTATGTTTCTTTCATTAAATACACATTTTTAAAGTTGTGGTATTCTTTTTGAATCACCCTGTATTTAAGCTGTATTGATTTATTATTACATATTCTGTACATAAACAAGCTAGAAGCCTGCCTATCCCTCTTAGAGCAAGAACTGACCGGAAAACGATGTACATTCACGCTTGGCGATAACCACTTTGCTAACAATGGCAAATGCATGTAAGTGGCACAATAAAATGTGTCGGATGGGTCTGTTATTCGGTTTCGTCGCTTTTCGCTATGACTGTGTTTTCAATTCTGCCAACACCAGCGACCTGGCAGCTGTAGTTTCAAATTTGCGTGGTGTAACTACACGTTTCTGTTACTGTTGGTAGCGCCGAGCGCTGGTTACGTCAGAATTTCCCCTCATCTCCGCCCACCGTTAAGACCAATCTTGTAATATAGATGTTTGTTCATCATTTTCAGCATCTGTTTTTGTAGACTGCCGATGTGAAGAAATAGTACACTAGTTGCGTTAAAAAATGTTTTTAACGTAACTGATGTGCTATTTCTTCACATCAGAAATCTTCTTATTCTATTCATTCTATTCACACCGGAAAATCACAGTGCAATAGGACTTCGTCTTTTGTACCACATACAGTTGCTTCACACAGTCAAATACAAGGACTGGACGTGATGAAAGATCAAAAAATAGTAGGACTCCACACAGGAATAGTAAAACTCCCCTCTACTACAATGTCAAAAGAACAATTTAAAATAGCTGCCGAAAATTGTGAACACAAACCATACAAAAATGCACGGAAGTATGTTTTTTAACACAAACCTACGTTTTTTTAAATGGAACCACGTTAGTTTTGTTAGCACATTTCAACATATAAACAAATACGTAATCAGTGCCGTTTGTTGCATTGTAAAATGTTTATTACATCCGGAGATATTGTAACCTAAACTTGACGCTCGAAACCTCCGACGTTCAGTTGCGTGTTGTAACAAACACGGGCCACGGTCGGCGAGCAGCATCTGCAGGGACATGTTTACGATGACGACCGTGTTTACGAGTGTGGCTGTAGTGCACTGTTGTGGTTTGGTCTAGCTGTCGCAGTGTCCGCATGTAGCGCTTGCTGCTATTGTTATTCTGCATTCGTCTCCGCACGCAGACCAACTGTAGTACACCGTGTTACCAGACGTCTGTGATAGTGTAGTGTTGTAGGAACTGTGACCATGGTGTATTCGAACTCTGAAAAGGCGGAGATGATACTCATCTATGGCGAGTGTCGACGAAATGCAGCTGAAGCCTGCAGGGTGTATGTAGAACGGTACCCGGACAGAGAGCATCCAACGTGCCGCACATTGCAAAACATCTACCGCCAACTGTATGCAACAGGTGTGGTAGTCCACAGCTCGTGGTCGTGCGGTAGCGTTCTCGCTTCCCACGCCCGGGGTCCCGGGTTCGATTCCCGGCGGAGTCAGGGATTTTCTCTGCCTCGTGATGACTGGGTATTGTGTGCTGTCCTTAGGTTGGTTAGGTTTAAGTAGTTCTAAGTTCTAGGGGACTGATGACCATAGTGCTCAGAGCCATTTGAACCATTTTGAAGGTATGGTCGTAGCACGCAAACGGGTCCGTAACAGGCCCGTCACAGGAGAAGCTGGTGCAGTTGGTGTGTTAGCTGCTGTTTCCATGAACCCACACGGGACATTGCGAGAGCCGGTGGACTGAGTCAAAGTAGTGTCATGCGCATACTGCATCGTCACCGCTTTCACCCGTTTCATGTGTCGCTACATCAGCAATTACATGGTAATGACTTTAATCATCGAGTGCAATTCTGTCAATGGGCATTAACAGAGAATGCGTTGCAGTTCTATCTGTTTACCGATGAAACGGGTTTCACAAAACACGAGGCAGTGAATCTACGGAACATGCATTACTGGTCCGTGGACAATCCTCGCTGACTCAGACAGGTAGAGCGACAGCGACCGTGGACTGTAAATGTATGGTGCGGAATCATTGCCGACCACCTCATTGGTCCTCACTTCATTGCAGGGGCCAAAACAGCTGCAACATACATCGCGTTTCTACAGAATGATCTGCCAACGTTGCTTGAAAATGTCCTACTGGAAACGCGTCGACGCATGTGGTATCAGCATGATGGTGCACCTGCCCATTCCGCAATTAACACTAGGCTGGCCCTTGACAGGATGTCTGACGGGCATTTCATAGGACGTGGAGGACGCATAAATTGGCCAGCCCGTTCTCCTGATCTTACACCTCTGGACTTCTTTTTGTGGGGTACGTTAAAGGAGAATGTGTGCCGTGATGTGCCTACAACCCCAGAGGATATGAAACAACGTATTGTGGCAGCCTGCGGCGGCATTACACCAGATGTACTCCGGCGTGTACGACATTCATTACGCCAGAGATTGCAGTTGTGTGCAGCAAATGATGGCCACCACATTGAGCATCTATTGGCCTGACGTGTCGGGACACATTCTATTTCAATCCCTAATTGAAAACGGAAACCACGTGTGTACGTGTACCTCACCCCTAATGGTAATGTACATGTGCGTCAGTGAAAAAGACCAATAAAAAGGTGTTAGCATGTGGACGTAATGTGCTGTTCCAGTCTCTTCTGTACCTAAAGTCCATCACCGTTCCCTTTGGATCCCTACGTAATTCGGTGCTCTCCGATACACACGATCGAACAGCGGAGGAGTGGTACTCAAGCGTCAACTTTAGGTTACAATATTTCCGGATGTAATTAACATTTTACAGTGCAACAAACGGCACTGATTACGTATTTGTTTATATGTTCAGATGTTCTAACAAAACTAACGGGGTTCCATTTAAAAAAAACGTAGGTTTGTGTTAAAAAACATACTTCCTTGCATTTTTTTATGGTTTGTATTAACCAATTACACTAGCCCCTCTCCTCACGTTCGGTCTGTGGAATCGATTCGTCAGTATTTGATGTGATTTAGGAAATATATCCAGCGGTAATGTTAGGTGACTCACCCTGTATGTATATATATATATATATATATATATATATATATATATATATATATATATATATATATATATATATAGGGTGTTACAAAAAGGTACGGCCAAACTTTCAGGAAACATTCCTCACACACAAATAAAGAAAAGATGTTATGTGGACATGTGTCCGGGAGCGCTTAATTTCCATGTTAGACCTCATTTTAGTTTCGTCAGTATGTACTGTACTTCCTCGATTCACCGCCAGTTGGCCCAATTGAAGGAAGGTAATGTTGACTTCGGTGCTTGTGTTGACATGCGACTCATTGCTCTACAGTACTAGCATCAAGCACATCAGTACGTAGCATCAACAGGTTAGTGTTCGTCACGAACGTAGTTTTGCAGTCAGTACAATGTTTACAAATGCGGAGTTGGCAGATGCCCATTTGATATGTGGATTAGCACAGGGTAATAGCCGTGGCGCGGTACGTTTGTATCGAGACAGATTTCCAGAACGAAGGTGTCCCGACAGGAAGACGTTCGAAGCAATTGATCGGCGTCTTAGGGAGCACGGAACATTCCAGCCTATGACTCGCGACTGGGGAAGACCTAGAACGACGAGGACACCTGCAATGGACGAGGCAATTCTTCGTGCAGTTGACGATAACCCTAATGTCAGCGTCAGAGAAGTTGCTACTGTACAAGGTAACGTTGACCACGTCACTGTATGGAGAGTGCTACGGGAGAACCAGTTGTTTCCGTACCATGTGCAGCGTGTGTAGGCACTGTTGGCCTCCACGGGTACACTTCTGCAAATGGTTCATCCAACAATGTGTCAATCCTCATTTCAGTGCAAATATTCTCTTTACGGATGAGGCTTCATTCCAACGTGATCAAATTGTAAATTTTCACTATCAACATGTGTGGGCTGACGAGAATCCGCACGCAATTGTGCAATCACGTCTTCAACACAGATTTTCTGTGAACGTTTGGGCAGGCATTGTTGGTGATGTCTTGATTGGGCCCCATGTTCTTCCACCTACGCTCAATGGAGCACGTTATCATGAGTTCATGCGGGATACTCTACCTGTGCTGCTAGAACATGTGCCATTACAAGTACGGCACAACATGTGGTTCATGTACGATGGAGCTCCTGCCCATTTGAGTCGAAGTGTTCGTACGCTTCTCAACAACAGATTCGGTGGCCGATTGATTGGTAGAGGCGGACCAATTCCATGGCCTCCACGCTCTCCTGACCTCAACCCTCTTGACTTTCATTTATGGGGGCATTTGAAAGCTCTTGTCTACGCAACCCCGGTACCAAATGTAAAGACTCTTCGTGCTCGTATTGTGGACGGCTGTGATACAATACGCCATTCTCCAGGGCTGCATCAGCGCATCAGGTATTCCATGCGACGGAGGGTGGATGCATGTATCCTCGCTAACGGAGGACATTTTGAACATTTCCTTTAGCAGTGTTTGAAGTCACGCTGGTACGTTCTGTTGCTGTGTGTTTCCATTCCATGATTAATGTGATTTGAAGAGAAGTAATAAAATGAGGTCTAACATGGAAAGTAAGCGTTTCCGGACACATGTCCACATAACATATTTTCTTTCTTTGTGTGTGAGGAATGTTTCCTGAAAGTTTGGCCATACCTTTTTGTAACACCCTGTATATATATTCGTGCGACGGCTGACGTGGTGCTGATGCAGATCAGGACGAACTGTGTCGGGTCTGCCAGCGTGGAGTGCTGAGTCGAAACTGCTGGTACAGCCAACTGGTAGCGCTGGGACTGAACTGCTGATGTAGCCGGACGAAACTGCTGGTACCGCCGACCTGAGGTGTAAGGTGTAACTCACTTGGCACTGTCCGCCTGAGGCCTAAATAGATGGGCCTGGATGGATGTCCGTGTGGTGCTGCGAGGGCGTAGCAAAATAGTGCCCTGCTGACAGCGCCCTCTGCTGCGACAGGCACGCTGCCTGTCGGCGTGGAGGCGAGGTTGGCGCCCCCAGACGCTTTGGAGGCGACATCTAAATCCGTGGTAAACAGCCCAGGCCAGATGAAGAAAATATCTCGGCGTTAATGAGAGCCGTTCAAGCACGTCCTCCTGGTGGGGCGGCTGCCCGCACGACCTGCCTGATGTGCGGAGGAATCGACTCCCGAGTGCATACAACCGGGTTTTTGCTTACATATTTTTGATAAAATTTCATCCAATTTGTATTGGATCCTCGCGTCTGATAGGTCTTATGGAAATAAAGGTGTGAAGACCAGCAACTGCTGAATTTTGCACTCCAACTGTGATCCTTTTTTTAGTCAGGTTGTGTCACAAATCACTTTTTCCCAAATTCGATTCAGTTGACAGACTATGCATAGAACCACTTTCACTCTGTTTCTCTAACGCTCTAGCATGTGACGAAAATAAACACCTAAAAATTATTCCGTGCGAGCACTGAGTACACTTGCCTTATCGCTTTGGTTCACGTATCTGTGTGTAGATAACAGTCAACAAAATATTTTAGTCTTCAGGGGAGAATGTTGCCGATTGAAATTACGAGAAAAGATTTAGTGAGACCAATAAAAACCGCCTTTCTTTTAGTGGTTGCCACCCCAACACATATCGTGGTACTTTCGGCACTATTTCGTGATAATACAAAAAGAGCTGCCCTTCTTTGAACTTTTTCAATTTCCTCCGTCGATCCTACCTGGTAAGCATAACTCCATGCACCGTACTCTAGGCAGTCCCTTTAGTACATTTTTTGCGCGTTCCATGTATTCTGCCACGGAAACGCAGACTTTGGTTCGCTGTTCCCACGTTTTCTATGTGATAGTTACAATTTAAGTTTTCAGTAACTGGACTCCATAGGCATTTAGTTTGATCTACAAGCTTCAAATTTGAGTGATTCATAGCGTAAAAGAAATTTAATTACCAGGTGCTTATAATTAAACAGTCCCTGTTTAACACGTTATGATATGGAAACTAACTACCGTATGAGTACTAAAATTTGTAACATTAATGTCAAGCATATGGGGATGAGAAATAATGCAGAATCTGTTGAATCGAAACACTTTAGTGTACTGCTACGGTACATCATTCCATTACATACTGGTACCATTACTGCTACAAAAGGGGCTCAATATGGCGCCCATCAGTTTCCAGAACAGTATTAAAGAGCAGGATTGCATTCTGCACAGCAGAACGAAACATGTCCGTTGGTATCCTGGCTATCTCTGATGATATACTGCACTTGAGATCAGCTCACGTGTGACAGTTCCCCTGATAAACCTTGTCCTTCACCGAGCGCCACAACCAGAAATCGCAGGCGGTGAGATGAGATGATCGTGCCGCCCAAGCATTTGGAAACGATTGGCTGATAATTCGGTCGTTTCCAAATGTGTTTCGGAGAAGCAGGTGAACATCACGAGCGATGTGCTGTGAGGCCCCAGATTGTATGAAAACTGCTGAGTTCAATGTGTTTCTCTCCTGTACGGTGGGTTGACATGCTGGCGAAGCATATCGCAGTAACGCTGTTCAGTCACACTGCACGTCTTTGGTTCATGAGCACCAACCTGTTAAAAAAAATGGGCCAATCATGAACGTAGCCGTGATGCCACACCGTACTGTGACACGATCTCCATACAAAGGTACTTCACGCATAGTGACTGGAGGAGAAGATCCCCGCACTCACCAATTCTGTGTGTTCACTCCACAGAGAAAAATGAGTGTCGAGTGTCCATAGGATGGTCCAGGGCCAGCCCTCGTCGACTTCAATCTTTGCGAGAAAGTGTAGAGCGAAGTCAACACGTTGTTGCGCGTCCTGTGGTGCAATCTGCTGTACGATGCAGATTTTGTACAGGTACCATTTGAGAATAGTTCAAAGCACCTTCCATGGGATGTTCAATTGTCGTGACGCCGCAAGCACACAGACTGACGATCGGGGGCTGCGCGCATCGTTGTCTGCCACAGCAACAGTGATTTCATTAACCACCTGTGGTGCAACCGGTCGCCGGCCGGTGTGGCCATGCGGTTAAAGGCGCTTCAGTCTGGAACCGCGTGACCGCTACGGTCGCAGGTTCGAATCCTGCCTCGGGCATGGATGTGTGTGATGTCCTTAGGTTAGTTAGGTTTAATTAGTTCTAAGTTCTAGGCGACTGATGACCTCAGAAGTTAAGTCGCATAGTGCTCAGAGCCTTTTTTTTTTTTTTTTTTTTTTTTTTTTGCAACCGGTCGTCGGCCTCTTCTTGGGGCGACGCCCAGTTCTTCAGTTGATCCGAATTATTTCATTATGCTGCCGGTTCCGGCCGGAGTGACCGTGCGGTTCTAGGCGCTACAGTCTGAAATCGAGCGACCGCTACGGTCGCAGGTTCGAATCCTGCCTCGGGCATGGATGTGTGTGATGTCCTTAGGTTAGTTAGGTTCTAGGCGACTGATGACCTCAGAAGTTAAGTCGCATAGTGCTCAGATCCATTTGAACCATTTTGCTGCAAGTGAAGAAGGAAGACCCTTCCGTAATCCTTTCAGCCGGCGCAGCGAAGTACAGCTGCCGCATTACTGTTGTTTTGATAATAGATCTTCACCAATAATGTCCTGCTCCTTTTGTCCAAGCTCATGTCGATACGTCAACAAATTCACTGCTACTGGTTAGGTGTGGCAGACTATGAATGACGATGAAACTTCCTGGCAGATTAAAACTGTGTGCCCGACCGAGACTCGAACTCGGCGCATTTTTTTAACAGGTTGGTGCTCATGAACCAAAGACGTGCAGTGTGACTGAACAGCGTCCGAGTTCGAGGCTCGGTCGGGCACACAGTTTTAATCTGCCAGGAAGTTTCATATCAGCGCAGACTCCGCAATCTATGAATGAGGATGACTGATCACGCCACCTGGTGGCCATGGCCGAAACTGGACGGTGGCACAGTGACGCATTAATACTACCAAGTCTGGTACTCGTACGTTAATTAGTTTCCGTGTTATAATGTGTCAAATAGTGAAAGTTTGATTATAACCAGTATGTTTCTTTTTTATTACTTATGTGGAGTACCTCAGACTTATTCATTATTTAGATTCAACTGCCACTTTTCGCTCCATGCACATATCTCATCTAAAGCATATTACAATTGATTTTGCGCTTTCATCACTTTGCTAGGCGGTAAACGATAGCATCACCTGCAACTGCTGTTCAGATTGTCTCCTAAATAGTTTATACGGCAAAAGTAAAAGCAAAAGGCGTATAAGGCTTTCCTCGAAAAGAAAAGATACCACTCCTGTTGTACTCAATGACTACTCATCAATTACTACGAACTATGACCTTTCTGACAGGAAGCCATGAATCCACTGACGTAGCTGAGACGATACTTCATAGGCATGGAGTATGATTAGATACCACATCTGAAAAATAGTGTCAAACGCCGACTGCAACTCTAGAGAAGTGGAATCATCGTTACTTCGTTGAATCAAGTGTCATTTGTGCTTCACAACTCTTCTTAAATCACATCGGAGTATGCTTCTACAAGATTGTCTACTGGAATAACCAAAAAATTAAATAAATTTTTCCTGCAGTTAATTTCCTACTACAGTAAAATTATGTCTACAGTGGAGCTGGAAGGAGACTCATTCAGCTGCTTAGAAATTACAATTGGGATTAGCAAGCAAAAACATTTACTTATTTATGGCACACGGGAACTTAACTTCTATACACACAGCAATACTTGCCAATTCCCACCATCCTGTGAAACACAGACATGCAGCCTTCCACTCCATGGTGCATCGCCTTTAATGTGTATCACAAATCGAATAATATTTCGAAAATGAATTACAAGTAATTAAATAAATTGGATACAGTAATACTTAGTCCTACCGTAACTGGTAGCATACTTAGTAGATAGAAGAGACAGGGGATCTCATTACTTGTGTAACCTCCTCAGAAGGCACTAAATAACATTAACGAATACGACACCATACTACACTATCCAGTCACATTAATGTGACCTCCTCTCAAAAGCCTGAATAATCACCTGCTTCAGCAAGAAGAGAGTCACAGAGGTTCTGGAAGGTATCGACAGGGATGTGCAGTAGCGCAGACTTCAGTCACAGATTCGCTACTGGGTTTGAATACGGTGAGTTTCGTGACCAGGGGAGTTCGGTAAACTCATCCTGGTGCTCTTCGAACCACGCACGCGCTCTGCGACGTGTATGACACTTACGTTGTCCTGCTGGTAAATCTCATCGTGCCGACAAAAAACAGACTCCATGTAGGAGTGGACGTTGCGCCCAGAGGTACTTTTGACCCATTTTGCCTTCCAAAATGATGAAATCACCCAAGAAATACCACGAAAACATTCCCCAGACCTCAACGCTAGCTCCTTTGGCCTCGACCCTTCACAGTTACAGGGTGTTTGCTTTCAGACGTTTCACGCCGATGTGATCTGTGGTGTCACCGCCAGACACCACACTTGCTAGGTGGTAGCCTTTAAATCGGCCGCGGTCCGTTAGTATACGTCGGACCCGCGTGTCGCCACTGTCAGTGATTGCAGACCGAGCGCCACCACACGGCAGGTCTAGAGAGACTTCCTAGCACTCGCCCCAGTTGTACAGCAGACTTTGCTAGGAAAGGTTCACTGACAAATACGCTCTCATTTGCCGAGACGATAGTTAGCATAGCCTTCAGCTACGTCATTTGCTACGACCTATCAAGGCGCCATAGCATTTCATATTATTTTATATTGTGGTTATAACATGTACCGTCAAGGGAGATGTTCTACAATTATGGATTAAAGTTAAGTATTCCAGCAGCTACGTAGTTTTCTTTATAGCATTCATTACGTATCCTGTTTCAGACCTCACGCCAGCCTGCGTGAGTTTAAACGCGTGCCTTTCGGCTACCTTACAGTGGCTTGGCTGTCTGGCCAAGTCACTACATGATCCATCTGAAAAGGCCACCTGTCACCAGTCAGTTGCAGTATTGCCGTGCCAGTTCCAGCCTTCGCCGCCGATAAAGAACGGTCAACCTGCTTCGGAGGCCCATAAGACGAATGTTCGCTGAACGGTCAGTTGCTCATTAGCTGCACATCTATTCGATCGTCCACATCTCCGCCCCTCTCATCTATGGCCTATGGTGCACCACACTTGCCGCGGTGCCGGTTTTGAAGAGCGCCATTTTGCCATGCGTGGTATACTTTAACCACGGCGGCACGCGAACAGTTTACAGACTTAGCCGTTTCAGAAATGTTTCCACCCTTGCGCCGAAAGCCAGTGCTCACGTCCTTTTGGACATTAGATAGATCTCTCCATTTCCGCATTACGACAACGACTGCAGCGTTGTTGTCCCCCCCCCCCCCCCCCCCCTGACTCCCTTCATATACCCTCTGCAGCTAGAGTAGCCAGTGATTGTTGCACGATCAAGTCGACATTAGCATTGGACAAATTAATGTGACTCTCCTGTGTATATAGAGGCAGGATTTCATACGTACTTGCCGGCAAACAAAAATCCGGGAAAAATACACCGGCTCTAGTTACTAGGAATACTGTTGTACACTTTCTGTTGAACAGTAAATATAAGATTCCACATTTAGAACACAGCGGAATGAATAGGATCTCCTGCAGTTTGTGTGACAAATTATATTCAGGTCAATCAGGTAGGACTATAACTACTAGACTGATTGAACATGAAACTAGTGGGAGACTGAGAAAGAAAGAGTTCACCTTTGCTGAACATGCTCTGAGTGAATGTTATTTTTATATTAAATGTATTGTTCTCCACAGAGCAAATAAAGCAGGTAAATTAACATTTCCTACAGTTAGGGATACTGATAAACACCAGTCAGAGAAGAGTGGCTTAGTCTGCAATGATTACGTTTCACTTATTCACCCTTGCTAAAGTAGCAACAGACAGTTAAAAGTCATCTCATCGCAAGATATTATGCTTGTTATAAATAGTATAACTGCTCCTCACCCGCATTCCGACTCCTTCCACCCCTCTATGACCCTGCTCCCCTCCCTCCCTTTCCCCAGTTCATTCCAGTCACCAGTTACAAGGGTGTGGTGTGCGTACTGTAAGACCTTCGGTACACACACCATCAGATTATTTGACTTGTTGCTCTAACGAAGTAGGCGAGTGTCAGCAATATGTCTCGTGGTCTTATCAAGGCGTGTTTATCTTCTGCCGTTAGGTCAGACGATAGAAATGCCGCTTAACGCTTGGAGTAGCAGATTGACAGTGACCAACTTTAAACAGAAATTGATTAATTTTCACACACATTTATTAAAATACTAAAAAGCATAGACATTACGTAACTTGATTCTGGATGCTGTTTACAATTGACAATCTGAAGTTCCTTTGGTCTTTGAACGTTAATCTTATTCTCACATATCTCTGATACTTGACTAAGTGTCTATTCATTTATCTTCATGGCTATGTACAGGAATATGGTAATCTTATTAGGTGCAGACTGAAACTTGAATATAGACTGGTACAGACTAATGTAGACTGGTACAGACAGGTGCAAATAAATGCACACGAATGCAGACTGGTACAGACTGGTGCAGACTAATACAGACTGACTAATCGGAGGTCTGTACACTCGTTATAATGCCTCGCACGTTCAGGTATCACTGCGCGAGTGTGATCTGCGAGGAGAAAAGGTTCTACGTTAGCAGCAATCTCATTGGCTGCGTTACATATTAATACGCGGATCGGCGGAAGCAGAATTTGGTCCGTCTCTAAGGCAGTGCCATCTCGTAGTGCGGAGATGGACGAGTGCTGCGCCTGCGCTGTTGTGCTTAGCGGGGCGCGCTTTAGTGGGAAAGTTGTGTACGCGCTGACTGCGCGGAACTATGTACGCAACAAAGGGGAGCACAAAAATATGGAAATCCCACAAAAACGACACATTACCATGCCTTATACTGTGTAGGGAAACTCAAAAAAGCTTTCAGTAGTCTCGGAATCGATAAATAAAGGTCATGTATGGTTTGAACGGAATGGTCACTTAATCCTTCACAGTAATGCTACCTTCCAGAGTAACCATAAGGCCCGTGGAATACGATATTGCTCCCCAAGGTCACCGAACCCTCCATGTTTCACTCTTGGGAAGTAAACACCGCGAGAAGTAGGAAATAGTATTAAACAAGTCTCATCCGCCCAAACGACATTCTTTCGTTGCTCTATAGTCCACGTTTTGTGGCGTCGGCACAACGTTTGAATGCTATGTGCATTAGCATCACTGATGACCGATTCTGGAAATCCACCTCGCCCTAGAATTTCCTGCTTCCGGAACTCCCTTTGTCATGTTGTGGTGCTGACAGGGTTGGTGAGTGCGACGTTCAGTTCTGCAGTAACTTTCGCAGCAAGATTCGTCACTACTCTCTTCAGCGACAGTCCGTCACGATCACTCACCTTCTTTCCCGTTGTGACTTTGCGTATGGTGTTCCTCCTCTTTCCCAGTGTGCAGTATAAATTTTCGATAAGGTGCCTCTTGAAAGACCAAACACTTCTGCTACCTCGATTACGAAAGCACCCACCAAAGAGCACCAACGGTTTGCCCGCGCTCGAATCGATTTTCTTCCAGCACAATGCATTCTTAACTACAGAGGACACTATTGTGCAAAGTGACGCTTGCAAGGTATTGGGGACATTGCACAGCGGCCGTTAGTGGTCAAATATAACAGCGCAGCCTGCAGGCTTGACCAATAACTCCAATTATGTTTAAGCATGCGTTTCTCGAGGTGTCAACATATGGATTAGACATCAACCTCGCCAAGTCTAAACTCATGATAATTGACCGAGAAGAACAGATCCAGCTCACAGGTCGATTAAAGGAACTGGAAGTCGTGCTTTCCTTCATCTGTCTGCAGCACGGGAAGTTGTGAAGATGAGATAAGAAGACGGATCACGCTAGGTCGAGTAGCTATGAAGAAGCTCACCAAGATCTGGCAGAGCAGAGCAATAACAAATAGCACAAAGATCCGGCTAGTTGAAACACTCGTTATGTTTTCAGTCTTCTTTTAAGGTTGCGAAACATGGGCACTCAAGGCCAGAGACGAACAGCGCATTGATGCGTTTGAGCTTTGGTGCTGGTGTACGATGATACGCATAAAATGGGCCGAAAAAGAACAAATGTGTCCATTATTGAACAACTCGATATCTGCTGGCTGCCTTTCTTTTCGAGTCACCGAAAAAATTCTCAAGTTCTTTGTCCATATTGTGAGAACAGTTGGGGAAAATCTAAAGAAAATAATGTTGGAAGGAAAAACCGAGGGCACAAGACTAAGAGGAAGACCAGCGAGCACATGGACAGATCATATCAAGAAGACCTCCGGTCTACCTCTTCAGCAGGCACTAAGAGAATCTGGCAACCGCCCGGGATGGAGACGCTTGGTTCATGGGATCACGACGCTCAGCAATGAGCACAACGACTTGTGATGATGACATAGTAGTCTGTGCCAGCACTCACATATGCACTGTTTAGGACTGTACATCCTTATACTTTTAATATTTTGAGTATACCGTAATGTAGATTTCATCTGCTCCTAGCTTCCTTCCGTATTTCATTATCGTTGTGTTTTTCGAATATATATATATATTGCCCTAAAATGTCACATATCTTTGTAAAACTATCCTGGTACGATTTTGGTAAACATTTTTGGAATACAGTGATCAATAGATTATCATAACTAAAGTTCAGTCTTGATCTCAACACTTATGTCTCAATAACATAGGTGACCGGTTTCGGTTATGTTTATATAACCATCTTCAGACCCATGGCTTCCTCTGAGGATGGTAGGGGGAGCTCTCCCCAGCTGCTACGAAGTCAACTGGTGATCAGTTGACTTCGTAGCAGCTGAGGAGAGCTTCGCCTATCATCCTCAGAAGAAGCCATGGGTCTGAAGATGGTTATATAAACATAACCGAAACCGGTCACCTATGTTATTGAGACATAAGTGTTGAGATCAAGACTGAACTTTAGTTAAAATATCCTGGTACGGTTATAAACTCTCCTTGACGTTTGGTGGGCTGAAGTTCTCCGGAGACGGCCTAGAAAGCCGAAAGCCGGTTCTCAGCTGACTATAGAATAAATATTATGGAGGATCATTAGTACTGCGTACTTCAGTTTATAAATTTTTAGAAGGCTACACAGCCTGCGTGGTACGCAACTGCGTCGTCTCTACCTGTTTGCGGTGTCTTGAGTTAACGAGGGAGAATTCAGAAGTGCAATTTTCCATTGCTCACGTTCTGCAAGGTCGTAATTATTCTTCCTTTAAATAGATCAGTTAGTGGACCGTGCATCTGGTCAACATAAAGATGACAGGCGAAACAGTGCTGTTACAAATAAATAAACACCGCCGGAACAGGCTGTGAAGGAGCAACGGTACCGATTGGTCGCCGTGTCATCCTCAGCCAGTAGGGACGTTGGGATCACGGATTTACTTCAAACTTTGTACACCTTTAGTAGGCCATTAAAACAACATAATGTGCAAGTACTAACGTGCACTATTCTGACAATTCCGAGAAAATCGCAAAAGAAGTTTTACGCGTCTAATATGTAAATCATGTACGTGTGAAAAGGCACTGCCTGTAAAAATTCTTCGTGGTGATGGCGCCTGGCAAGAGGGTCGGCGACGAGGCGACAGCTCGAATCCTGCAAACAAATATTTTTTTTTAATCTATGCTGTTTTCACCAACTGCCTCATTATTTAATTTATGTGACATTTGAAAGGTAATAGCCGGCCGCTGCTGGCCGAGCGGTTCTGGCGCTACAGTCTGGAACCGCGCGACCGCTACGGTCGCAGGTTCGAATCCTGCCTCGGGCATGGGTGTGTGTGTTGTCCTTAGGTTAGTTAGGTTTAAGTAGTTCTAAGTTCTAGGGGACTTATGACCTCAGCAGTTGAGTCCCATAGTGCCCAGAGCCATTTGAACCATTTTTTTGAAAGGTAATATAGTGAAAAACCCCACAAGCATTTTCATGAAGTTGTAGTGAATTACATATGCTATTTGACTGTATGTTGTTATTGTAGTCTTCAGTCCAGAGACTGGTTTGATGCAGCTCTTCATGCTACTCTATCCTGTGCAAGCTTCTTCATCTCCCAGTACCTACTGCAACCTACGTCCTTCTGAATCTGCTTAGTGTATTCATCTCTTGGTGTCCCTCTACGATTTTTACCCTCCACGCTGCTCTCCAATACTAAATTGGTAATCCCTTGATGACTCAGAACATGTCCTACCAACCGATCCCTTCTTCTAGTCAAATTGTGCCACAAACTCCTCTTCTCCCCAATTCTATTCCATACCGCCTCATTAGTTATGTGATCTACTCATCTAATCTTCAGCATTCTTCTGTAGTACCACATTTCGAAAGCTTCTATTCTCTTCTTGTCCAAACTATTTATCGCCCATGTTTCACTTCCATACATGGCTACACTCCATACAAATACTTTCAGAAACGACTTCCTGACACTTAAATCTATACTCGATGTTAACAAATTTCTCTTCTTCATAAACGCTTTCCTTGCTATTGTCAGTCTACATTTTATATCCCCTGCATTTCGACCATCCTCAGTTACTTTGCTCCCCAAATAGCAAAACTCATTTACTACTTTAAGCGTCTCCTTTCCTAATCTAATATCCTCAGCATCACCCGTCTTAATTCGGCTACATTCCATTATCCTCGTTTTGCTTTTGTTGATGTTCATCTTATATCCTCCTTTAAAGATACTGTCCATTCCGTTCAGCTGCTCTTCCGGGTCCTTTGCTGTCTCTTACTTTTTGTAATTAAATTTTCAAGGACGAGGGACAGACTTGGAAAGGCCAAGTCAAACCTCGATAAATAATGAAGCTATGACGTTATTCATAATCAGCAATGCAGTAAGTCACAGTGGGCCACACCAAAAGAGTAATGTAGAATTTCTTGTCAGATGTACTCTCGACATCACATATTGCAGGATGTCATTTGTCACAGAGACATGGAAAACATAAATTGAAACTTCAAGCAATATAAGTTTCCTTTGTAATAAATAAATTACCTCTCATATGTCATATAAATTAAATAATGAGGCCAGTGATGAAAAATATATAATTTCAACAAATTAGTGTTTGTAGGATTCGAACTGTCACCTAGTCTACAACCAACTCGCCATGCGCGGACGCTAATCACATCATCACAATGGAGTCTTACAACTAATACTTTTGCACAGGTACATGATGTACATAATAGACGTGTAAAACTTCTTTTGCAATTTTTTAGTAATTGCCAGAGTAATGCATCTTACTACTTTCGCAGTATGTTGTTTTAATGGCCTATTAAAGGTGTACAGAGTTTGAAGCAAATCCGTGTCCCCAACCTCGTGACCACCCCATATCAGTCAAATAACTCCTCAGTTGGCCTCAAAAGGGCTGACTGTACCCCGCTTCGCCGGCCGGGGTGGCCGAGCGGTTCTAGGCGCTACAGTTTGGAGCAGAGCGACCGCTACGGTAGCAGGATCGAATCCTGCCTCGGGCATGGATGTGTGTGATGTCCTTAGGTTAGTTAGGTTTAGTTACTTCTAAGTTCTTGGCGACTGATGACCACAGAAGTTAAGTCGCAAAGCGCTTAGAGCCATTTGAAACCCGCTTCCGAACAGCACTCGGCAGACACGGACGGTGCCCCATCCAAGTGCTAGCCAATTCTGACAGTGCATAACTTCGGTGATCTGATGGGAACCGGTGTTACCACTGCGGCAAGGCTGTTGCCTAAACAGTGATGCTGTAATACCTGTTTCAGCCTTCAGTACCACTATGTGAGACTGTCTCAGAGATTTCGCAATGTAGTCCTTTCTGAACTGGTAGAAGCTGACCTCGGGGAAGATCAGTTTGGATTCCGTAGAAATGTTGGAACACGTGAGGCAATACTGACCCTACGATTTATCTTAGAAGTCAGATTAAGGAAAGGCAAACCTACGTTTCTAGCATTTGTAGATTTAGAGAAAGCTTTTGACAATGTTGACTGGAATACTCTCTTTCAAATTCTGAAGGTGGCAGGGGTAAAATACAGGGAGCGAAAGGCTATTTACAATTTGTACAGAAACAAGACGGCATTGAGAAGAGTCGAGGGACATGAAAGGGAAGCAGTGGTTGGGAAGGGAGTGAGACAGGGTTGTAGCCTCTCCCCGATGCTATTCAATCTGTATATTGAGCAAGCAGTAAAGGAAACAAAAGAAAAGTTCGGAGTAGGTATTAAAATCCATGGAGAAGAAATAAAAACTTTGAGGTTCGCCGATGACATTGTAATTCTGTCAGAGACAGCACAGGACTTGGAACAGCAGTTGAACGGAATGGACAGTGTCTTGAAAGGAGGGTATAAGATGAACATCAACAAAAGCAAATCGAGGATAATGGAATGTAGTCGAATTAAATCGGGTGATGCTGAGGGAATTAGATTACGAAATGAGACACTTAAAGTAGTAAAGGAGTTTTGCTATTTGGGGAGAAAAATAACTGAGGATGATCGAAGTAGAGAGGATATAAGATGTAGACTGGCAATGGCAAGGAAAGCGTTTGTGAAGAAGAAAAATTTGTTAACATCGAGTATAGATTTAAGTGTCAGAAAGTCGTTTCTGAAAGTATTTGTATGGAGTGTAGCCATGTATGGAAGTGAAACATGGGCGATAAATAGTTTGGACAAGAAGAGAATAGAAGCTTTCGAAATGTGGTACTACAGAAGAATGCTGAAGATTAGATGAGTAGATCACATAACTAATGAGGCGGTATGGAATAGAATTGGGGAGAAGAGGAGTTTGTGGCACAATTTGACTAGAAGAAGGGATCGGTTGGTAGGACATGTTCTGAGTCATCAAGGGATTACCAATTTAGTATTGGAGAGCAGCGTGGAGGGTAAAAATCGTAGAGGGACACCAAGAGATGAATACACTAAGCAGATTCAGAAGGACGTAGGTTGCAGTAGGTACTGGGAGATGAAGAAGCTTGCACAGGATAGAGTAGCATGAAGAGCTGCATCAAACCAGTCTCTGGACTGAAGACCACAACAACAACAACTCCTTTCTGCAGAAATTTTATTACACAGAGTTATCCTGTCCCCAAAATCCTGTAGATCGTTACAAAGAGGAATTCTGTGGTGACGTTAAAAAAATTTCGCGAATGATGGAGAAAGGTAGCGTATCAATTTGAGGTAGGGGACCCTGGTCCTGAAGCGATGGAGTCGAAAGGTAAAAGAGAAAATCCACTCACGATCCACATTAGCCTCGCACAGAGCTCAAATTGAGGGCCCCTGATCAGCAGATACGGTGTTCTCGCTAAACAGCCTGTAATACCCTCAGGTAATTTCACCAGTTGATGGATTCGTAACAGCGCACGTAATTGAATCTACGATTCAATAATAATGAATTCCATTTACCTGCACAAGTTTCACCAACTGCGCCATTTACAATAATTGATCAAAATGGTAACCCAACGTCAGTGCAGGCATCGCACAGTCGTACAAAGTTCTTTTGTACCTGATCGAGTATCCCCATTGTCGTCTGAATACCGTCACAAGCAAGAAAATCCTCTTCAGTTTCGACAGGCGTATCATACGCAAAGTCTTTGCCCCACGTGACGAAATCAAGTGGCGCGAGATCAGGTGAACGTTCTGGTCCACAATGGTTCAAATGGCTCTAAGCAAAATTTGACTTAACATCTAAGGTCATCAGTCCCCTAGAACTACTGAAACCTAAGAACAACACACACATCCATGCCCGAGACAGGATTCGAACCTGCGACCGTAGCAGCAGCGCGGTTCCGGACTGAAGCGCCTTGACCCGCTCGGCCACAGCTGCCGGTGAAAGTTCTAGCCACGCGCGATTACACTACAGTTCATGTACTGCATATAACAAAAGACGGTAATGATCAGTATTAGTCGAATGTAAACAACGATTCTTCATATACTTTGAAAGTACTTGAAACAAATTAATTCACAAAACAATTGACGACACTCAAGTCGACCGTACGTTGGTAGGTGATAGAGCTCAGCTAGTTGTCGTCAAAGAACCAGTCAGCTTCTTGGAGCACACCAAGTCAGTAGTTCCATCAGTAGACATAAGTGTGCTATAATTCGACCGGAACATCTCGAAGAAATTTCTCTAGCGACACTATTTTACCATCTTATATATCTTCATAATACTTTTGATGATGTTGTAGGAAAAAGATAAAGGGAGATCAGGAGCTCATAGCCAGAGTGAAGAATAGGGGTAGCGATAAACCTCCACGAAAGTAAATGGAGACCCTACAAGAAAATACAAGAAAATATTCCAAAATTTTTACAGTATGCTTTGTATGTAGACGCACAGTTGTCCCTCCTAAGCGAATATCGAAATGGAAGGTGTGCACGTTTTTAGAAGTACGGTCTTCAAAGTTCGGAATGTTGCGCCAAACAGAGTCAGCCAGACAGAGTCAGTGAAACTGCCTGGTGTCGGCCTCACTGCGGCAGCCTGTCCCTACTTTCTTTCCTTCTTTTTGTAGGTTCGCTCGTTTCGTAGACAAAAGACACGGATGCGAAGCGCGGGTGAGTGTTGACACACAGCTCTCTCTCTCACTAGACGTCCACTTCGCACCTCGCCGCTCGAGTGGGCTCTTCACGTACGTGACGACAGCAGGGAGACAAACCTGCTGCCAAAACACCGAAAGACGCATTTGCCGACGCTGACAACACACTGTAACTGCGCAGTTAGTGACGGAAGACGCTTCCCCGCTGTGTGTGTTCCCGGAACCAGTGACATCGCCGGCCGCGGTGGCCGTGCGGTTCTAGGCGCTGCAGTCCGGAACCGCGGGACTGCTACGGTCGCAGGTTCGAATCCTGCCTCGGGCATGGATGTGTGTGATGTCCTTAGGTTAGCTAGGTTTAAGTAGTTCTAAGTTCTAGGGGACTGATGACCTAAGATGTTAAGTCCCATAGTGCTCAGAGCCTTAAGAGCCAGTGACATCAAAGGTAGAGAGCTGAGGCACTGTGACACGCCGTTCACCATTAACCAGGAGGCGATCATAAAGAGCACCATCACAGAATAGCGGTGACACGGATTACTGACTGACTACTAGAGCCAGGTACGTTATACTGGACGAGAAACGTTGAACACAAACGAAAGTACAATTGGCGTTCAATAAGTAATGCAACAAATTATTTTCTTCGCCCATTTCAGGCTGAAAAAAAATCAGCCTGTACAGTTTCATGACATTCCAATAGGAGACTACACTACGCGTAGCCTTCAAAATGGCGTCTGCAATCGAGGTGCGCTCCAAGCACAGTGCTGTCACTGAGTTTCTTTCAGTGGAAAACCAGAGCATCGCAGATATTCATAGACGCTTGCAGAATGTCTACGGAGACCTCGCAGTGAACAAAAGCACGGTGAGTCGTTGGTCGAGGAGTCTGTCATCGTCGCAACAAGATCGACCGAACCTGTCCGATCTCCCACGTGCCGGCTGGCCGCTCACAGCTGTGCCTCCTGTAATCTCCTGTAATGTAAGAGCGTGAGGACATTCTCATTCGAGGTGATCGAAACACCGAAACACCTCGCTGCTCAACTGCACGTCTATGTTGGTAGTCCTGATACACCCGTTCACCAGTTGGGGTACTTGAAGGCATGCGCCCGCTGAGATCCAATCGAAGACCATAAAGAGCAACGAAGGACCATTTGGACGGAATTACTTGCACACTACAAGGCTGATCACGACAATTTTTTATCTAACCTCGTCACAGGTGATCAGACATGGGTTAATCATTTCGAAGCGGAAACAAAACGGCATTCAATGAGGCGACGTCCCACCTCCTTTCATTCAAAGTCACACCCTCACCTGGCAAAGTTATGGTGACGGTCTTCTGGGGCTCTAAAGGCGTTATTCTCTGCGATGTCCTCCCATCATGGTGCAACGATCAACTCTGGACTGTATTGTGATACACTGAGGAAACTGAAGAAACAACTTCAGCGTGTTCTTTCCCAGTAAAAATGGAATAAACTTCTCCTTCTCCATGACAACGCAAGGCCGCACACAAATCTGCAAACCCGAGAGGAGCTCACAGAACTTCACTGGAGTGTTCTCACTCATCCACCCCAAAGCCTGTATCTCGCACCTTCCGTCTTCCATCTACTTGGCCAATGAAGAACGCACTCTTCTGGGCGTAGTACGTGTATGATCAGGACTATATTCATGCAGCAAGACGTTGGCTCCGACGTCCACCAATACAGTGGTGCCAGCAGGCATAGACGCCCTCCCAGTAAAGTGGCGGAAGGCCGTCATTTAGAACAGAGAGTATGTTGAAAAACAGAGTTTTGTAGAAAAAAATGGTTCAAATGGCTCTGAGCACTATGGGACTTAACATCTGAGGTCATCAGCCCCTAGAACTTAGAACTACTTAAACCTAACTAACCTAAGGAACTTGAAACTTCTGCGAGGCTGTGAGACCGGGCGTGAGTCGTGCTTCGGTAGCTCAGATGATAGAGCACTTGCCCGCGAAAGGCAAAGGTCCCGAGTTCGAGTCTCGGTCGGGCACACAGTTTTAATCTGCCAGTAAGTTTCATATCAGCGCACTCTCCGCTGCAGAGTGAAAAATCTCATTCTGGTAACCTAAGGACGTCACACACATCCATGCCTGAGGCAGGATTCGAACATGCAACCGTAGCGGTCGCGCGGTTCCAGACTGAAGCGCCTAGAACCGCTCGGCCACTCTGGCCGGCTTGTAGAAAAAAAAAGGAGTAACATCGTGTATTGGAATCCTAAATAAAACCAACCAGCTTTCAGAGAAATCTGTGTTGCATTACTTTTTGAACGCTCCTCTTAATGTCGAGTGTGTCCCACAGAAGCGCAATGAGACCTTTGATGTTCCCTACGCATATAAACGATATATCAGCTAGAATCGGCAGAACCGTAAGACTGTTCACTAACGATATTGCTGTCTACAGAAAGGTATCTTGGTTGGACGATCGTAAGGAAACGCACCAATAATTGTAGGAAACTTCCTCTTGGTGAATGCAAGATCCTCAAATATGGATAAACGCAAGGTAACGTCTGTAAGAAAAACAACTTGAACAGTCTGATACTGTCCGATTAAAGATAAGTTGTCAACATCTTAAGCAGGTCACGGATCAGTCACAACAGTCCGCACGCCACCTTACGGTGAGTGGCGGAGGATACTTTGCGCATCACTGTCACTTTGATACTTTCCTATTCCAGTAGTGTATAGTTCGCAGGAAGAAAGGTTGCCTATAAGCCTCCATGTATGCTCGAATCCCGTCGCACATTCGTGGACTTTTCGTCAGTTATACGAAGGTGGAAGCAATATAGTGGGTGACTCTTCCATGAATGAGCGCTCTTGGAACCTCCTAGAGTACACTGAATTTTATAAGTTCCCTTTAATTTACGTATTATGTCACAAACGTTTTGTTAACAGATTACCGGTTTCGGTGTTTAATGACCATCATCAGATCTGTTTCATAAAAACAAAGTCCTAATATACTGCAGCCTTTGTTTTTATGAAACAGATCTGATGATGGTCATAAAGACCGAAGCCGGTAATCGGTTACCAAAAAGTTTGTGGCCGTAGAAATAAATTAAAGGAAAATTATAACATACACGGGTAACTGTTTCTTCGCGACGATGCCGCCGCTTGTGATACTGCATTTTGATGCAGAACGCCTCTCCTGCAGCGTCTGCCCCTGGAGCTGGTTGAGCATCTCCGTGGCTCTTTCGCGCTTACTAGATGAACTTGTAAAGAAACGCGCTGCTCTTCTCTGTTTCCTCCATCAATTCTATCTGGTACAGGTCCCCCACTGACTACCAGTGGTGTTGAAGTGTTGGTCGAACGAGGGTTTGTAAGGTGCCCTCTTTGTCGACGGATTAAATTTCTTTAGCGTTCTTCCAATAAATCTCAGTTGCCACCTGCCTTTCCTGCCATTTGTGTTGCGTAATACTTCCACATTAAATCGCTCCACGCTCTTACTCCTACGTATTTCATGTAAGTAAGTGCTTCCAGTGGTCGTTCTGCAATCGTGTAATCATACGACAATAAGTCTTTCAGTCTACGTTTACGAATTCCTTACATTTTTTTACGTTGACGGTCAATCTCCAATCCCAACACCCGCATTTCGGCATAATCCTCCACCGCTGCGTCTTCTCTGTTTTCTGGTAAAACAGCATTATCCGCGAAAAGCCTACTGGAATTTCCAATATTGTCTTCGGTGTCATTTACATATATTGTGAAAAGTACTGGCCCCGATACAATCGCTTGCGGTACGCCCGAAGTCACTTTTACGTCAGAATACTGCTCTCTGTTCAGAATGACGTGCTGTGTTCTGTTTGCCAGAAACTCTTCTGTCCATTCACGCAGTCAATCAGACATTCCGTAGGCTTGTATTTTGTTCATTAGACGGCAGTGCAGAATTATGTGGAATGACTTAGGAAAGTCAAGGAACACGGCATCTATCTGGGCGCCTGTAACAACTGCTTCCAGGCATTCCTGGATGACAGAGCCAGCTGGGTTTCACACGACCGTTTACGGAACCGATGTTGACGCCTACACAGGAGATTTTCAGTCTACAGAAATGTCACTGTACGCGACCATAAAACATGTTCTGCCCGCATCTCGTGGTCGTGCGGTAGCGTTCTCGTTTCCCACGCCCGGGGTCCCGGGTTCGATTCCCGGCGGGGTCAGGGATTTTCTCTGCCTCGTGATGGCTGGGTGTTGTGTGATGTCCTTAGGTTAGTTAGGTTTAAGTCGCTCTAAGTTCTAGGGGACTGATGACCATAGATGTTAAGTCCCATAGTGCTCAGAGCCATTTGAACATAAAACATGTTCCTAAATTCTACAACAGACCGGCTTCGAACATAATAGGCTATAGTTTTGTCCATCTGTTCAACGACCCTTTTTGAAAACGGGAATGACGTGTGCTTTTCTCCAAACATCAGGAACACTTTGCTCGTTCAAATACCTACGCTGTACTGCTGCTATAAGAGGGACAAGTTCTTTCGCATAGGTTATATGAAATCGTGTAGGTGGCCTTCTTTCTGTTCAGTTATTTCAGTAGTTTGTCTGTCTCATGATATCAGCCAATATGTCGTTAGTGCCAGTATTTGAAGGAGGTGCTACAATGCGATCTCCCTCTGTGAAACAGGTTTGGAAAAAGACGTTTTGTATTCGGCCTTTTCTGGGTAAACCTCCGTTTCACTGCCGTTATGGCCACAGAGTGTCTCGATAGATTGCTTCGACCCTTTTACTGATTTAACATAAGGCCAGAACTTCATATGATTTTCTGTCACGTCGAAGGACAGAACTATACTTTCAAATTGGTTGAACGCCCTTCTTACTCTAGTTTTGACCTTATTATGCTTTTGTATGCTCAATAAGTTTAGGCTACATTTAAATTTGCCGTGAAGCGTTCTTTGCTTTGACAGACTGGTCCACAAGATGGGCTACTCAAAGGTACCCAGCACCTGTCCTTCGAAGAAAAAGTTCGACACCGCACCCTCAACCGGTAAAATCATGGCGACCGCCTTCTGGGACCCTGAAGAACGCAGCTTACGTTGAGAAATAGGGTTTTGAGGCCAAAATAGTGGGGAATAATACGGTGCACTGTAATACTGAATAATGCCAAAATGCTTTCGGAAAAAAAAGATGCATTGAACGCCCCTCCTGATGTTGAAGTTTCAATGCGTGAACATCGAAAATTGTAGTAAACAATAAACTTTTATTTCCTTTTATTATTTCGTGTGCGGAAGAAGAGGAAGGGTGGGTCAGAGAGAAAAATTTTGTGAAAATTTGCTGGAAGTTTAAGAGTTTTCATTCTCAGTTATTGATTAAATATAGTCAGCTTAATCTGTGCGTAGTGAGTTACGCTACCGCCAGCCATATATACGGTTTCTAACTTTAACATCTGACGTATTGAGTTAAACGTTTAACGCAAGGTTATGCCTCTAAATGAATAAGTTACAATAGCATTTTAAATTTGTAAGTTTGGTCACTAATTACATAAAATACTGAAAATCAAATTTTTGGTGCCCTATGAAGCTATCAGATAGGCAGCCTGCAATAGGAACGAGATGATCGAATTACTCACACAGCAGTATACACTGAAGAGCCAAAGAAAGTGGTACACGTGCCTAATATCTTGTAGGGCCCTCACGAGCACGAGGAAGTGCCGCAGCACGACGTGGCGTGGAGTCGACTGATGTCTGAAGCAATGCTGGGGGCAACTGACACCGTGAATCCTGCAGGGATGTCCATATATTAGTAAGGGTACGAGAGGGTGCAGATCTCTTCTGAACAGCACGTTGCAGGGCATCCCATATATGCTCAATAATGATCACCTCTGGGGAGTCTGGTGTCCAGAGGAAGTTTATAAACACTGAAGAGGGTTTTCTGGAGCCACTCTGTAGCAATTATGGACGCGTGGAGTGTCACATTGTCCTGCTGGAAGTGCCGAAGGACGTCGGAATGCATAATGGACATGAACGGATGCAGGTGATCAGACAGGATGCTAACGTACGTGTCTAGACGTATTTACTTCGTCTTCTTTGATGAAGGAGTTTCGGAAAACCGTGTTTAATAGCTCTGCTTTACAGGCACTGTCATTAGTGACTTCGCCGTTGTTATAGAACAGTGAAGGTATTGATAGCGTCTTGCCACTGGTTGCTTTATGTATGACCAGAATCTCTTTGAATTTTCTGCCAGATTCCGAGACAGAGTTCATTTGATGAAATTACTAAAAGAATCTCGCAATGAAGTACGCGCTACATTTCGAACTTCTGCAAAACTGCCAATCTTGGGGGTTTTATGATCTTTTAAATTTGTAATACTTTTTTCGTTGGTTCTGCAACAGCGATCTGACCCGTTTTGTGTACCATGGGGGATCAGTACCACCACTTATTAATTTATGTGGTATATATCTTTCAACTGCCGTCAGTACTGTCTCTCTGAAATCATTCCACTTCTTTTCTACCCTTACGTGATCAGATCGTAAGGAGTGGAGAGTGTCTCTTAAAAACGCGTTAAGAGCATTTTTATCAGCTTTCTTGAAATAGATGTACTTTGCGTTCCTTTTTGATGGTTGTGGGTGTTACGGTATTGAGCTAGCAGCTACTGCCTTCTGGTCGCTAATCTCTGTATCCGTCATGATACTTCTTATTTGTGCAAGATTATTTGTTACTAAGAGGTCAAGTATGCTTTCGCACCATTCATTCTCCGAGCAGGGTCATGAACCAATCGTTCAAAATAATTTTCTGAGAGAGCATTCAGTGCAATTTCGGATGACGTTTTATGCCTACCGCTTGCTTTAAACGTATCATTTTTCCAGCATATCGCGGGTAGATTGATGTCACCACCGACTATAATTGTGTAAGTGGGGAACCTATTTGAAATGGGATTCAAGTTTTATTTGAACTGTTGAGCAACTATATCTCCTGAGTCGGGGGCCGGTAAAATGATCCAATTAATAGTTTTGTACAATTGTCAAGTATAACCTCTATCCGTACCATTTCACAGAAACTATCCAATTTCACTACAAGATAAACTACATCTGACAGCAATAAATACTCCACCACCAACTGTGTTATCTATTCTTCCTGAACATTGTTACGTCGTTTGAAAAAATTTCGGCTGAACGTATTTCCAGCTTTAGCCAGCTTTTCGTACCTATAACTATTTGAGCTTCAGTGCTTTCTGTTAGGGCTTGGAGCTGGTTCTTTCCCAACACAGCTATGACAATTTACAACTACAATACCGATCGTTTCTAGAACTACCTTACTGTGTTTTACCTTCCCCTTTTTAGACGGACGCCCTTTCTGTGGTTTCCTGAGAGCAGCAGTAACCGATCTAACAACTGCGCCAGACAGTTGTCTCATATAGGCTCTGCCGACCGCAGCGCCGTATTCTGCCTGTTTACATATCTCTGTATTTGAATACGCATACCTATACCAGTTTCTTTGGTGATTCAGTGTAGTTAATAGTGTGTGAGAGTAGAGCCTCTTGCAATGTAGCAGCAGATGCTACAGCTTCTCAACTGTTGCAACAATAATACTCGTAAAAGTATTCGTTTTGAGATGTGCACCCCACTGCGAGGAAACATTTAAAAAAAGTCATTTTTATGTAACACTATGGGCAGCACAAGAGATAAGGCGTTTACTCACTAACAGTTCAGATTCCGCCGATCATCATCAGGGAAGAAAAAATTGTTACGGCATCACTCCTGCCGTGGTGTCGGTAATGAAAGACACTCTGCGCCACTGTCGTCAAAGGTAAAATGCATTCAAGTAAACTTAACGCACTGTCGACTTGAAAGTGCGCTAATGTTACGTGAAGTGCACTCAACATACTGTGTATGAGAATATGCAGCGTTGAGTACCACGTAACCAGGCCGGTGGTAAGAATGCAGGGGACCAACCGAGTTGGCCGCTCGCCCTCCAGACTATAGGCCAGTAGATTTTTTTTTCTCCTTATGAGGCACAGACACAAAGGAAATGAGCCGCTGTGGTCCACACGATGTGGGAACACTTTGAGCTGAGGTTCAAGCAGTTGGCGCAGAAATGCCATTGGATTCTGTGATGCGAGTTGCGAAATCCATCTCGTCTCGTATTCAGAAATGTGTAATGCTGAAGGCCAAAGATGCCATTCTCTTTAACCATCACTTGCCACATGTAGTTAATGGTACACTTTCAACCACGAAAATAAATTTCCTAACACACTTGAAAGTGTATGAAAGTGTATTTAGACTTTACCACTCAGCCTAGATTCTGTTAGTAGGCAGCATCACCATTCTCAGGTGTAGGTATTCCACACTTTTAATTTTCAATGACAACTAGCTGAGAAACCTGACGTTGCCAAGGTATTTATTTATAGCTGTAGGTCCATTCTCAAACCACGCAATGTACGGCCTTGTGCTTAATGTCTATGACGTGATATCTCCTGCAGTGTGAGTCGTACAATGATATACTACTGTAGGTAAATTCAGCGGCATATGTGCATACTGTCTGCAAAATGTGTTGCGAATGGAATTAGTAACAGCGAAGTAACAAATCTAAACGTCATGCACGATGCGCCAGTTTGTCACGCGTCATAAGTAGGCAGCTCGTGGTCTAGTGGCTAGCTGGATCACGGCGTCCCGGGTTCGGTTCCCGGCCGTGTTGGTGATTTCCTCTACCTCATCATCATTCGTAACAGTGGCTAGATTGGACTGTGAAACAAATTGGACTGTGAAAACATTGGGACTTTGTACGGTCGCTGACGGGCGCGCAGTTGAGTGCTCCACAAACCAAACATCATCATCATCAGAGATATATAAACAGGCAGAAGGCGGCACTGCGGTCGGCAACGCCTACATAAGAGAACAAGTATCCGGCACAGCTGCTACAATGGCAAATCATCAAGATTTAAGTGAGTTTGAACGTGGTGTTATAACTGACGCACGAGCGATGGACCACAGCATCTCCGAGGTAGCGATGAAGTGGGGATTTTCCCGTACGACCATTTCACGAGTGTAATGTAAATATTAGGAATCAGGTAAAACATCAAATTTCCGACATCACTGTTGCTGAAAGAAGAACCTCCAAGAACAGAACCAATGAAGACTGAAGAGAATCGTACAACGTCACAAAAGTGCAACGCTTCCGCAAATTGCTGCAGATTTGAATGCTGGGCCATCAACAAGGGTCAGCGTGCGAACCACTAAACGAAACTTCCTCAATATGGGCTTTCGGCGCCGAAGGCCCACGCATGTACCCTTGATGACTACACAACACAAAGCTTCACGACTTGGCTGGGCCCGTCAAACCGACATTCGACTCTTGATAACTGGAAACATGTTGCCTGGTCGAACTAGTCTCGTTTCATATTGTATCGAGCGGATGGAAGTATACAGGTATGGAGACAATCTCATGAATCCATTGACCCTGCATGTCAATAGGGGACTGTTCAAGCTGGTGGAGGCTTTGTAATAACGTGGGGCGTGTGCAGTTGGCGTGATATGGGACCCCTCATACGTCTAGATACGACTCTGACAGGTGATACAAACGTAAGCATCCTGTCTGATCACTTGCATCCATTCATGTCCATTGTGCATTCCCAAGGACTTGGGCAATTCCAGCAGGACAATGCGACACCCCACACGTCCAGGATTGTTACGGAGTGGCTCCAGTGGCCACAAAACTCCACAGATATGAACTTCATTGAGCATATCTGGGTTGCTTGCAACGTGCTGTTCAGAAGAGATCTCCACCCCCCGTGGTGTTATGGATCAATGGACAACCTGCAGTATTCATGTTGCCAGATCCCTCCAGCACCAGTTCAGACATCAGTCGAGTCCATGCCACGTCGTGTTGTGGCACTTCTGCGTGCTCGCGGGGGCGCTACACGATATTAGGCAGCTGTACCATTTTGTTTGGCTCTTCAGTGTATCTCTAAAGTTTGTTACAAGTCGCTGAATACTCTCTTTCTCAAGTACTGGATTAATAAAAGTCTGTACGCCGCGGACTACGTTTCGTTTTCACCCTCAACCCTACCCCTTTGATAGGCAGCTACTTCTTTGTCTCGCAGTGACTTTCGCCTGACAGTAAGGTACATGTGTGACAAGTTTGACTGAAATCAGTCCAGTGGTTCTGGATGAGACGTGCAACACACACACACACACACACACATATATATTTTAATAATATATATGGATTTATGCCAAGTATTTTACAGCAACGTCTCTTTATAGTGAAAAAATGGGAAGAAAAAGGACGGCTGTAAAAACACTCTCTTCCTCGTACACCAGTTCTACACACTCGTTATTGCGACCTACTGTATTTCGTCAGATCTACTGAAGTAGCAGCACTTACACCAAGTGCGCCGCGAATGAAACGAGAACCTACGTAAATTGCGATAATTTTACTCACTTTATTCTTTAACTTGTGACGTAATACTGTAGCCCTGAGTGTTTCCTTTCATGTCGTGCTCAATAGACTTTTGTATGGAATAACAAAGATCTTAGGACTACGTCAATTGAGCCACAGTTTTTGTTAGCATTTGCTTGTCGCTTGTCTCAGAAAAGGAACCAAACCGGCAGTACCGATTCTACCAGACGTATGGCGGAAATCAGAAATTTTGCGAGGGTCGCCGCTGGTGGATACAAAGAGAAACTGTAGTTAAGTGCGTCCGAAACAAGTTGGTTGTTGGTTCGCAAAAGTAAACACGATCCCACTCGCCTTGAATGACAATGGCGAACCCGTTTCTGGACACGGCTGCGCGATCCAAAGTACGTCGTACACCAGTGGCCGTCCTTCGATAACATTGACTGGTTTTACTTTCTCATTCCAAAAATGTGACTCGTTTTTTGAACAGAATTTTATTCCCGATGAGCTGTATGTTTACCCAGCTCCCCTTTTAGTACTGCGTCGTATTATTAAATTCTGTGGAAGAAGTTTGTTAGAGACGTAGAACGTACACTCTTTGACATAAAACTCGACCGGCGGCCGGCCGCTTCAGAGGCTAAGTCCGCGCCGATCGCGACATGGGACAATAAAACTGGCCAACTCGCTAATTCTCTAAGTCCGGTTATCTGCACAATCTGGCAACACTGCAGACTGCGGCACTTCGTGGAGGAAAACTTGTCCCATGATAGAGAAACACTAGGCTGATTACGCTTCTGGTCTAGCGGTAGCGTGCGTTGTTTCTGTTCGTAATGTCAGTGGATCGAGAGCAGCTGGCATAAAATATTTTTAAAGCCTCTTCTGTCTGAATGCTGAAGACGTGAATGTAATGGTAGCGCAGATGCAATCTATTTCGCTTTCTGACACACCGATATCAAAATTTTATCCAGTAACGATTTTGCGGCAGATTTCCTGCAGACTGTCCTCCTCTTGACGCCGTATGCGGCAAAGCTCCGGGATCCATTTGCTGGCTACCGGCAGCGGCCGTGGTGACAGCAGAGGCGCTGCACTCCCCCGTTCTTTATCGAAAGCGCCTGCTCCCGCTCATCGCTTTTGATGATTTAAAACGCTTATTATTAAATGTTGCTCCACAGAAAATTTCTACGATTTCCATTCACGCTCAAAAGCAACGGAGACAGGCGCCCTGATTAGTAGGCGGGTATTATATTACATTAATCGGCAAGAGCTGAGTATGGCCCGAAATTAATTTTATAGACTGGGACGAAATTAAACCACCTCGCTACATTCGATGAATTTATAAATGCTTCATACCTCGTTTCTTTTCCTTTCAAACTCAATTATTTGTGCAACTTTTGGTCAATGTTCGCATGTTTTCGTCAAGCCGGGGTGAGCGTCTGTGGTGTAAAGTGTATTACAGTTCTTGTTTCACTCCTTATGGTAACTCTATGCGATAAACTGTGTGAATACCTTGCAATGCATGCTCTGTAGCAGTGTAGGAACACTGCACATTTGGAGTTCCATGTATGGGTTCATGAAGTATTTAATGTTGATCGGAAGTGATAGTTAAGGTCATCAGATTTAGACCAGAAAAATTTGTCGTTTTGGAGGTTTCAGAGAACGGAAAGGAATTGCTAACGCCGGTGTTAGAAAACGTCTACAGTTAAATGCTATTGCAAAAATTTAGAAGAGGGGAACTATATTAATCAACATGTGCACTTCATAAAAAACCTTCTGACATGTTAGACCTATACGACGAACAAAACTCAAATTTATATCGTTGACAGTCGCTTTGAATCTTTTCAGGGTCTATTTTACAGTGAAGCACCTTGGCATTTGCAAAGCAGACATCCATGATAATAACTTAATTTACTAAGTCGAATCGGACGAAGATTGATGTTTAAAGGCATTCTTCAGATTTCGTATAAAGAATTTTTACTAGCCGTTTGCAACTCCATTAATTAAAATGGAAAATAAAAGGTTGTAGTCAGCGGCTTCCACCGAGATTGGAACTGCTATGTCACACAGTACGACCACCGCAACGCACAAGGGAACCTCTTTTTTTTAATTTTGCTTTTTTTTCTTTTACTTTTTTTGACGATTACCCCTTTTTTTCTCTCATATTTTAAAGCCCCTTAGGAAAATGGCAATCAAAAAAGAAACTAAGTGCCACCGCAACTTTTCATCCTATAACAAAAAAACAAAAAAATTCTGGACCACTTCAGGCGTTGGCTCCTGACTAAACCTACCCCAAGAGCTGCCTATATACCAAGGGAAATATGGGAATTCAAGGTTAGGGCTATCATTACAAACAAAACAAAATCTTCCTTTTTCTGAATTTTATTTTTATTTTGATTTTTATTTTGTTTATTTTTGGTTGTGTAATTGATCAGACGCCTTCTGCGCCCCGCTGGTAATATGTTGAGTCACGTCTTCTCGAAATTGGTGTGTTCCGTTCAGTAGTTCAGAAATGTTCATTGGTTCAAACTGGAAACCTTCTTCACTCTTGTCTTAACACATTCCAGCTGCGAGGCGGGTCGTGGAAAGCACTCCCAAGGAAGTTCGAGAAAAATTGTCTTGTTTTGGGTGGCGGACAACGACATAATGACGGTCGTTGAAGTATGTCCAAAAATCGAGTACAGAGTCAAAAATGGTTCAAATGGCTCTGAGCACTATGGGACTTAACATCTCTGGTCATCAGTCCCCTAGAACTTAGAACTACTTAAACCTAACTAACCTAAGGACATCACACAAACCCCTGCCCGAGGCAGGATTCGAACCTGCGACCGTAGCAGTCGCGCGGTTCCGGACTGAGCGCCTGAACCGCTAGACCACCGCGGCCGGCGAGTAGAGTGTCTGCAGTTTGTTCAACTAGGTAGTGAATGGCATGTCCGCGAATCCAATTCACAGCATTGGTCTTTGTCCGAGGAAAATAGTCACGTCCCGGAACTAATAATGAAAGGGGAGTATTCCGATTCAGAATGTCCCGCGTTAGAAAAGCCACAATACGACGAATAACCTCTGAGCTAACGACACACTGGCGACCACAGACGGACTATAGTCACTGCGATGTTGCCTGAGCCTCAAAACGCAACCTTAAAACACACAAACAGGTGTTACTTATGTGAAGAACGCCGTTCTTGGAGTCCAGAAATTAATTATACTTTCTAAGTGTCTCATCTTACAGTGGATTCTATCGTACGAGTCTTCGATGTGGAAAACGAATGTCAAGTGAATTTAGCGAGGTAACGCCGGCCTACACCCGGAAGTAAATGCACTATTAGAGTGTTGACAAATACTTGCTACGACGCTGCCATTTCTCGGTTCTCTTACGAGGCAGCTCTTCAGCGAAATGCTTGCCGTGATTCTCCGATACGGTCCTTCAGAGTGGAGACGCGCGCGCACATTTGGTTTTTATGCGGCGTTCTCCCCTGATGGTTTCCGACGTCGCCTTGTGGGCTATGTCTACATTTGAGACATTCAATTATCATTAATCCAGAATGATACAAGTTTCAGCGTCCGGCGTGGAAGAAGGCTGTTGACGCCGACATTATATTTTTTAACGTAGGGAAAGCAAAACGGGTCATTCAATGTTTCTCATTCAACATAAAGCATGTGAGATAATTTTCCGTAACGTTCATAATCATCTAAAAATACAAACGAAGTAAAAATACAGCTGAAGCTTATTCGAATTGAATATAATGTAAGATACCAAACGCTTTACACCTCGATGTCGAATTTGTCCACGTGCAATCTTTTGCAGCATACAAAAAGAATGTCATGATTACCACGAGAATGAAGAAATATGTTGGTACGGATGGAAGCAAGGAGAGACGCAGTCAACAAATATTCGATTCCTCATGGCATTCATTTCATTTGAGACGTAAGAAGAGTTAAAGCGGGATATTACTTTCGTTAACACGAAAGAGATGCCGCACATATTCATAACGAGAAAGTCTGCGTCTTCATACGTTTCCCCCTTGAAATCTGTATGCTCTCTTATATACTAAGTAGCCTGATCATTGTTTCAGTAATGTTACCCTCTTGTTTGACCCCGTAACGATGAACAGATTCCAAATGCATGTTTCTGCATGAAAGTAGCTGTTCGAACCCTTCCTGGGTTGCTTTTTGTGTTTTATTGCTCGTAATTCCTGAAGCAGACCACTGTGCCTTCTCCCCTTGTGGGTTAGGTCTCAAAACTAAACCGCTTTTTATCCAATGGCATAATTTATTCAGACAGCATCAGCACAAGACTGTCAAACAAAGCCTTCCATTTACAGCTGCAACACTCTAACCAGCACTGACCGAAGTGTAATCCACGGTCATGGTCCGAAATTAGCAGCTGTCTGCTACTGTGGCAAAGTCCGTACTACACTTTCGATTCCACCGCACCATTTTATCTGGTAACAATGTGTAGTTGCAGAGTTGTGCCAGTATGTCTGTCCTCACACTGCCAACTTTATGTATCTCACTTCTCCTGCAGCGTTGATCACGAGGAGCAGAAGTAAATGAGTGTATTCTGCATGACGTAACATTCAGTATTCCCTTCTTTCATAGCCACTCTTCATGTGCATCGATACCAAATAGGAATGTGAAAACTCTTGCGAGTGAGAGAATGACAATAACAATCGTAACAAGAACAATCAAATGATGAATGATGTTTATTCCAACGCAGAACGAGAATGGCTTTAAATATAAAAATCTATATCTACATCCATATCTATTGATCTTTGAGTTGGCACAATGCAAATATATTCTTAGCATTTAGTTAACGAATTTAGTTCGGGATGTTTGCAGAGAAAAGGAAAAGTCGGTACTTCTCGCTAGTGTAATATAATGTGAACCAGCAACTACCCTTCCTTAGAACACGACTCAAGCAGGTCCCCAAGTAGGTACCAAGGCACTGCTGCATTCTGTTCCCTGACATTGCTATGATGACGGTTAATGCAGATAGTTCCGATTATGAAATACAAAACGTATTGCAGGTTAGTTCCTAGGATAGTAACATTAAATTTGCGTTGTAGACGGCACATGAACGTGACGACTATCCATATTACTCATCAATATAAAAAGACAATAGTATGGGAATTTAGCAGGATTACTGAAAATGAATTCTGAAATTGGTTGACTGACCGCACAGGTGCTAAACGTCGTCAAGAGTATACGATGTCCTAATCGCATTAGGAATATGAAGATCGTCTTCGACAGCTCGCAACTTTCACATTGCTATCTCCACCATACTCCAGACAGCCCTCGGTGGAGTTGCACTAAGTTGCCGATACAATGTAAGGCCTTCAAACCGACAACAGACCACATATTGCAAAATACAAGCGAGTTCTCTTGCAGCGTAAGCTTATTGTAACTAATCTAAAAATTATTGGACAGGAACATTGTCCTATTCAAAAAAAGCTGTCCAGCAGGTCCTCTAATCGCTCCTTGGTACAGTCGTTTGACTATTGAAAATGGTTCCAACAAGTCACCACTAGAAAACACTGCTCTGTACCGCAATAACTCAAGATGTAAAGTAATACCACGATACTACAAATATCAGGGAAGACCTTATCACAGATAAGACTGTCCTTAAGGCTTGTAGGCTCACATTTATTACAATAAATGACATACCTGAAACGTTACCACTCTCATTATTACGTCAGATTGGTAATGCACGTAGTAAGGTCGTCGTATTCATGATTTCCTCTTCAAAGTAACATACCGTACTTATTATTTAACACAAAATGACATTAAAAATTTAAGTTATTCACGAGCAGCTATTTGAGAATATGTATGAACTTCAAATGACACGACGAACCGTCTTGTTCCGCATATGGATTCAAACCCAGCTCATGCAGACTAAGCAAAGATTTCGTTACTGACGGAAAGTAACAGTCATTCCTGATTAAGCATACAGAGAGTGATATACCTCGATTTTAGACAGTATCAGTTAGCAAATATCAACTTTAAATTGCATAACGCAAACATGTTTAACAGACGCGAATTCCTACCCATCATCTATTGTCCCTGTTAAAGAACTACGAGAAATGTTAAATATTGCTTCTTCACAAGAAACTTACTTGAAATGCCGTGAGGTAAAGCTTTGTGTTGGACATGGATTTGAACCCAGAACCTAATCGGATTGCTATCGAAGCACAGTCAAATGTGACATATCGGATTTTCGCGGCAGTAGCTAGATGTTTTAACTGAAATGACGAGACGAAACATTAATTTTTTCCTTCCCAGGACTCCTACCCGGCACCTATCGCTGTTATATTCTAGAGAAAGCGAACGTTAAATATGGGTTTGTTGCGCCAGCAGTGATATGTGAGCATGTTTGAACTAGAAATAATATGACGAAGAGTTCAGCGCTCACTGGGAATAGAGCCCCACATATATCGTTGTTGACTAGACACAAAGAGACGTCAGCTACCGAATTTTTCTCCACCAGCTGCTCAGAATAACATCTTGAACTTACAGTCATCTCGCAAATAGTTCTGTGTCTCACTGGGAGTTAAAAACGTCATATATCGTTAGTGTTGACAACGAATGAAAATACATTAAAAGTCAAAATCCTTATCCACCAGCAGATAGGTGTTGTCATGCTAGAGCTTGATAATACATAATTAAATCTATAGTGCCGGGCCAGGATTCGATCCCATTCACGCGTAATATGTGGAGATGTTGAGGAATCTGCAGTTTTGAACAAACAACAAATTGTAGCCCAGCTGTATTGTCACGAAGGGATCAAATTCCGCGTTAAGGGCGGTCTGAGTTGCATTCCTAGTTCAGAACCAATCTTATCGACATACAGAAGCTCAGATAAAAGATGGAATAAGTGTCCTGTGACCATACATAGCGTTTGTTTCGTCACTTGAAATAAATAACTAGTATAAGAAAGGTTACTGGCGATAGAGTTTCTACATGTCGCCACTCCAAACTTTATTGTGATTCAACCTACCGTCTACTAGGTAGAGAAGGAAAATCATCTTTAATGTGAATTTTCAGACCACACTGCCATTACACCTTCTTCACTTGGTGTAACCAGGAGAGAATGGACTCTGTCTCTCCCTATCTAAAATCATTGACAGAAGTGGGAATCCAACCCAGACCATAGGTATAACAACCTACCATCCGTCCAACAGACCACGAAATCCTCTTCTCTCATTTTTCTATTGTAACGCCGTTGCGCCACACTGGATGAGAATTCTGACACACAGGCGTCCTGTAGTAATTTGCACCATGTTCAGTAAATTCATTTACTTGGTTGACCGAATCACCATGAACTAGCTGCCTCGGCTACCCAGTGCATACATTCCACTCTATATTTTGTAATCACCGAAATAAAATCACGTAACTGCCACCTACACAGAACTGCCAACAGTGTAGGATGCAGAAGTTTAAATAGGAAGTGTTCCTTTCCACTTGAGCTATTCTATTGCGCTATCTGTTTGTAGAAAACGTCGTTCAGTAAAAAAAAAAAAGAAAAGCTGTAACTGTTTGTCTCTCAGAAGTCAAGACCTGGCCATATGCATAATCTCACAGTGCTGTGGAATCAAAAAGTTTTGGAGGAATAGTTGTCGAGCTCTGGAGCTGTTGTAGCTACGTGTCAGCTAGCAGCGTAGACAAGATGTCACGAGTTCGAATACATTCAGTGCTACATTTTTTTAAACGCAATTCTGCTGTCTGCTGAAGTTGTCAATCTAATGGAACTTTGAACATACTTCCCTTCACTTCTCAACCCAAAGTAGTCGCATGTGGAAAAAGAGCTAACTACTGTGACATTTTGTTCTGTTCAGGTTTAATAGACAGCAGGCAGCAGATGCATCTCGAAGATGTGTAGGGAGAGCGCATCATGCCATAATATGTCAGAAAAGTATTTTCTACATTAGCTGTCGTGTGGTAGTGAGATTTTATTCTTCTTCAAACTTTTTTCGACAGCTTTAACTCAGAACAAGTTTTCTACATGCATGTAATCAATAAACTGCACGTGCATTGTCATACTGTCATAGATAACATCAGAGAATTCGCATATATCGTTGATGATTAATTTCTCTCTCATGTTTACTATTGTTTTAACAACACTAAAGGAAACCTTACGAAAATTGTGCACTGTATTATAAGAAATGAAATAAAACTAACCACGATAACCTTACGACGAAAGTATGTTTTAATAAAACCGAGTATCTGTACACAAATGTGCCTCTATCGACACGAACTGGTAAAATACTACTCACTTAGATTTTGATTGGGTCTGTGTTTCATTGGTATGCTGTGTCGTACTCAAGAGGTATGCAAATGTGGCATTTCATAAATATAGTTACGTATTCCTAGAAACCCAAAATTCGCTTGTCAGCAGCGGAAAGAGGCGTTACCTGTTGTGCAGCATTGTAAGTTTTTCAACATTGCACTATGAGCCGAAGTATTTTCTTGCGATTCCCTTATTGATGTTTGATCCGACTCCTTGTAGCTCTTCCACAGAAGGGATAAAAACGTTCAGTCAGTGAGACTGGAACTGCAAACCATAACAGACGCTTTTCCACAGGTCAGCACGTTACCACAGAGCTGGCGATGAGGTATGGGTCCGAGTGTCCTCTTACGACGGCAATAGTGCCCAGAACTCGTAAACCGCTATTTAAAGGTCGAGATTAGTTGCGATTTCCACCTGCAACGACTTTCCTGGGCTGAAAACCGTAAATTTACAATCTTTTGTTACCCTTCAAGCGATAATAACTCAGATTATTCAATGGAAATGACAGGTAAAATCAAGTGAACTTTGAGGCTTAATTCCGTGCACACCAGGAAGTAACTCGTCGATCACAGAGTTGCCAAACATACGTTGCCTTGTTGCCAAATCTCAGTTACAGTACCAGCAGGAAGAAGACGAACCGATGTGATCCTACAGCGGGCTGGGAAGTGACCATAGCTGGTGTCTCCAAGTCGCGGCTGCTACAGCCTGGAATCCGTAATGCGTCTGACTCGCTTACTGTAACTAGGTTTAGGGACTGGAGCGTAGTTACTAATAATACTCAGAACTGACTGCAAACTAAGCATCATAAATCAGTAACTCTCATTGTTGTTTTTATATTTCTTTAGTAAGTGTACTCAAAACTAAGAAACTCATTCACAGGCGTTTTCGTGCATCGCCGATAGTCGAGCACAACAAACAAATAAAAATAAAAAAGAATGTTTATATATGTGTGTGTGTGTGTGTGTGTGTGTGTGAGAGAGAGAGAGAGAGAGAGAGAGAGAGAGAGAGAGAGGTAAAGAATGAGAGTGTAAAAAATTGTTGTAAGGAAATTGAATCATGGTATTTAAAGAAATCTTTCATTGTAATTACAAGTTCCACATCATTACGAAATGTCGTATTCATGATCTATGGAACAAGAAGTAATCTAATGTAATGTAATCTAATCTAAATACATTATATTGATGACTAGCCATAAAGAGTCATGAATTACCGAAATTTTTGCTATACCAGTAACCAAATCTAAACTTGAAAATAAAATACGACAAGTTTTGTAATAAACCGAAACTCCTATCAAGGCCCTTTTGTCCCTGTTATCTAACCACGAAAGATGTCTGATATACCTCCATTCTGAAGTAACAAAGTGTGCATGCATTTAAAGGTGAAGTGCATGATGTGAACTTCTGTGACGAAGATACAAACCCAACACGTAATCGGATTGTTAACTAAGAAAAATCAAATGTTACGTGTCGGTTTTTCTTACGAGCCGCTAGGTGTCTGAATCTAAAATAAGGATACAAACTTTTGTGCCTAAGAGACAATCGAACTGCACACCTACCGTGCATCCACGAACGTAGCTTAAGTATCAGTTTCTTACTCACGAACAGTAAGATGTGTGCGTGTTTGACGAGGAATAACGACACCTATTGCGATCGTTGGCAACACATGAACAGACATTAAAAATGCGCGTTAATTTTCACTAGCAGGTGGGTGTGCACTTGATAAAGCTGGAAATGAAATTATGAATATTTTTGTACTGGATCAGGATTCGGACCCACATATTTACCTTTGGAGGAGACCTAGAGAAGACTGCAGTCTTGGGAAAAGGAACGAAATGATTGAACTATACTGTTCCGAGAGATTCAGATCCTCGAAAGAGGATATACGAATGCGAATCACAGTCCAGCACCAAATTTTTCAACGTCTCTAGTTCAATCAAGTACAAGTAAACTAAGAGCCCTGTCCCTTTAAATGGCTATCGGTTCATAAAATAAAATAAAATTTGCTGATGTAAGTAAGCTTACTGGCGACTGTATTTCTGTTTACAATGACTTCCGCTATGTCATTTCCCAACGTAAACTGGCTCTGCCCAGTTGGTAATGAAGGAATGTGATGCTTAATGCTGATTCTGGATTATAACGTCTTTCTCTTGAGGTTACCTGAGGTAAAATAAATCTGTTTGTGCCTCTTAAAAGCAAATGCCTGAACCCACGAATTGCACCTGTGATAGTTCGTTCCACCAGACCATTGTGGCCACATTTCCCAGCCCCTGGAGTGTGCTGTAACGGATGATGTGCTTAGCTTACAAAATTAATCACGGTGGAAAAAATGCGAGTCTATTAAATGGTTAAGTAGAAGCAAGTTTCTGACGCAGAGATTATGCTATTCTCATGTCAGCAGAATGTAAAGACTCTTCTAGGCATCATAGGCTGGATGTGAAGCCCTTTTTGATTTTTCGCAAATTCAGCAAATTTCTTAGTTCGAGAAAATCCACTGTGAAGTGTGAAGTTGCCGGATAATTCGATTATTACTGTTATTATTACTATCATTTTATTCATACCGCTGCTGGAACACGACCGTAGTCTTGAGGTAAAGCGCGAGACCAGCTAATATGACGTCTGGCGACCGAAAGCACATATCGACAAAATTTTTGTCGCTCCTTTCCTCTCGGTGCTGAAGCCATGAGTGTAATTCAAGCGAATCTATTATATAATATTATCTGGTCTCGCGTTTTACCTCAAGACTACGGTAGTAGTGAAGAGTAATGTACTAAGACTGGAGTCAAGACTTCCTCTGGGAAGTGCCGCAGTCTACATGTTGCCAGATCGAGCATGTTGCCAGACATAGAATTCTGAGAGGAGCACGACTGTATTGTCCACCTTACGTGAACGACTCGGCGGTCAATTTTTTGGTCTAAGACTGTATCTACAACACATATTGCACGCTGAAGACCCAGAAGAATTAAAAAAAACAAAAGTAGTTTATGAGAGCAAGTATTCATAGTATTGTATACGTGTGTGTAAACGCCTTCCAATGACCACTCAAGGAAGACAAGGATACACAGTCTAGCTTCAATATTATAAATACGCCTCAGTTTGTGGATGAACTCAGACTTAGGTTGATAATAATTTTGAATATTTAGCAGCACTGTACCAACTGGTGTTAAACTCGTTTTCAACCAATGATTCCTATAGCTACAGGAACACTACTTGTGATACCTCTTAGACAAAATACTTAAGCAGTGTTATCAGACGAAAAGATCAACCTGACACAAACTGTGGGAAGTTCGTTTCACAACCTTCGTACCTGGATAATGAGCTTTTTCCTATTTGAGATATCTGTGAACGTTGCTGCTTGAGACGACTTAAGCAGAAACTAAATTCCCTCAGCTTCGATAATGTCTAAAGAAATCGTCTTATCGGCACTAACTCGTGATTTGTGAATTGTTTACCGGCCTCACTCTGCCGTATTTCGCCGGTTGGAAGGCAAAAGCTTACTGATAAATTTCAGACAGAAATTACTGTTACAGTGTACTTATGGAGCCAAATAAGTGGATTGCGTATTTTCCGGTGAGAAAGAGCACTGGCAAACAGTCTTCGCTACATGAGGTTATTTAAACTGGTGTCACTCTGAGCTAGAATTTATGGTCAGGTCAATGTTTCGGATGCAAGTTTTGCAACTGTGAAATACTTTCCTACATTATAGAAGCGAATATTAAATTTGAACTAATATTGCGAAAATTTTGTTCTTGGACAGCTTAGAATGAAAATACTTCTGTTTATTTCAAAGGGAAACAATAGATTTTCTAAAACATTGTCTGTCATACACAACTTGAAACAGGTCATGTCGACCAAATCATGTGGAAGAACTGACAGCAACGTATATCGGAAGGCAGTAAGATCTCTTGTCTTTTGGTTTGTCAGTACTCGATAGCCATTTCTAGGTGCAAGTAAATGACGAAAGGAAGCGCGTTTTTGTCATCAAGTAACGTCTTCGTCAATTACTTTAGTTTTAATGTAATCTAAGAGTTATTGCTGATGTTTGATATTAACATGAAAAGGATTCCGTAGACATGGAAAGAACCTGTTCTTGGGAAACTACTTCTATAGTAACCAAAAGGAATTAAATGATCTTCAAGCACTTGTGTTCCAGCAGCGGTATGAATAAAATGATAGTAATAATAACAGTAATAATCGAATTATCCGGCAACTTCACACTTCACAGTGGATTTTCTCGAACTAAGAAATTTGCTGAATTTGCGAAAAATCAAAAAGGGCTTCACATACAGCCTATGATGCCTAGAAGAGTCTTTACATTCTGCTGACATGAGAATAGCATAATCTCTGCGTCAGAAACTTGCTTCTACTTAACCATTTAATAGACTCGCATTTTTTCCACCGTGATTAATTTTGTAAGCTAAGCACATCATCCGTTACAGCACACTCCAGGGGCTGGGAAATGTGGCCACAATGGTCTGGTGGAACGAACTATCACAGGTGCAATTCGTGGGTTCAGGCATTTGCTTTTAAGAGGCACAAACAGATTTATTTTACCTCTGGTAACCTCAAGAGAAAGACGTTATAATCCAGAATCAGCATTAAGCATCACATTCCTTCATTACCAACTGGGCAGAGCCAGTTTACGTTGGGAAATGACATAGCGGAAGTCATTGTAAACAGAAATACAGTCGCCAGTAAGCTTACTTACATTAGCAAATTTTATTTTATTTTATGAACCGATAGCCATTTAAAGGGCCAGGGCTCTTAGTTTACTTGTACTTGATTAAACTAGAGACGTTGAAAAATTTGGTGCTGGACTGTGATTCGCATTCGTATATCCTCTTTCGAGGATCTGAATCTCTCGGAACAGTATAGTTCAATCATTTCGTTCCTTTTCCCGAGACTGCAGTCTTCTCTAGGTCTCCTCCAAAGGTAAATATGTGGGTCCGAATCCTGATCCAGTACAAAAATATTCATAATTTCATTTCCAGCTTTATCAAGTGCACACCCACCTGCTAGTGAAAATTAACGCGCATTTTTAATGTCTGTTCATGTGTTGCCAACGATCGCAATACGTGTCGTAATTTCTCTTCAAATACGCACACATCTTACTGTTCGTGAGTAAGAAACTGATACTTAAGCTACGTTCGTGGATGCACGGTAGGTGTGCAGTTCGATTGTCTCTTAGGCACAAAAGTTTGTATCCTTATTTTAGATTCAGACACCTAGCGGCTCGTAAGAAAAACCGATACGTAACATTTGATTCTTCTTAGTTAACAATCCGATTACGTGTTGGGTTTGTATCTCCGTCACAGAAGTTCACATCATGCACTTCATCTTTAAATGCATGCACACTTTGTTACTTCAGAATGGAGGTATATCAGACATCTTTCGTGGTTAGATAACAGGGACAAAAGGGTCTTGATAGGAGTTTCGGTTTATTACAAAACTTGTCGTATTTTATTTTCAAGTTTAGATTTGGTTACTGGTATAGCAAAAATTTCGGTAATTCATGACTCTTTATGGCTAGTCATCAATATGATGTATTTAGATTAGATTACATTACATTAGATTACTTCTTGTACCATAGATCATGAATACGACATTTCGTAATGATGTGGAACGTGTAATTACAATGAAAGATTTCTTTAAATAACATGATTCAATTTCTTTACAACAATTTTTTACACTCTCATTCTTTATCTCTCTCTCTCTCTCTCTCTCTCACACACACACACACACACACACACACACACACACACACATAAACTTTCTTTTTTATTTTTATTTGTTTGTTGTGCTCGACTATCGGCGATGCACGAAAACGCCTGTGAATGAGTTTCTTAGTTTTGAGTACACTTACTAAAGAAATATAAAAACAACAATGAGAGTTACTGATTTATGATGCTTAGTTTGCAGTCAGTTCTGAGTATTATTAGTAACTACGCTCCAGTCCCTAAACCTAGTTACAGTAAGCGAGTCAGACGCATTACGGATTCCAGGCTGTAGCAGCCGCGACTTGGAGACACCAGCTATGGTCACTTCCCAGCCCGCTGTAGGATCACATCGGTTCGTCTTCTTCCTGCTGGTACTGTAACTGAGATTTGGCAACAAGGCAACGTATGTTTGGCAACTCTGTGATCGACGAGTTACTTCCTGGTGTGCACGGAATTAAGCCTCAAAGTTCACTTGATTTTACCTGTCATTTCCATTGAATAATCTGAGTTATTATCGCTTGAAGGGTAACAAAAGATTGTAAATTTACGGTTTTCAGCCCAGGAAAGTAGTTGCAGGTGGAAATCGCAACTAATCTCGACCTTTAAATAGCGGTTTACGAGTTCTGGGCACTATTGTCGTCGTAAGAGGACACTCAGACCCATACCTCATCGCCAGCTCTGTGGTAACGTGCTGACCTGTGGAAAAGCGTCTGTTATGGTTTGCAGTTCCAGTCTCACTGACTGAACGTTTTTATCCCTTCTGTGGAAGAGCTACAAGGAGTCGGATCAAACATCAATAAGGGAATCGCAAGAAAATACTTCGGCTCATAGTGCAATGTTGAAAAACTTACAATGCTGCACAACAGGTAACGCCTCTTTCCGCTGCTGACAAGCGAATTTTGGGTTTCTAGGAATACGTAACTATATTTATGAAATGCCACATTTGCATACCTCTTGAGTACGACACAGCATACCAATGAAACACAGACCCAATCAAAATCTAAGTGAGTAGTATTTTACTAACTCGTGTCGATAGAGGCACATTTGTGTACAGATACTCGGTTTTATTAAAACATACTTTCGTCGTAAGGTTATCGTGGTTAGTTTTATTTCATTTCTTATAATACAGTGCACAATTTTCGTAAGGTTTCCTTTAGTGTTGTTAAAACAATAGTAAACATGAGAGAGAAATTAATCATCAACGATATATGCGAATTCTCTGATGTTATCTATGACAGTATGACAATGCACGTGCAGTTTATTGATTACATGCATGTAGAAAACTTGTTCTGAGTTAAAGCTGTCGAAAAAAGTTTGAAGAAGAATAAAATCTCACTACCACACGACAGCTAATGTAGAAAATACTTTTCTGACGTATTATGGCATGATGCGCTCTCCCTACACATCTTCGAGATGCATCTGCTGCCTGCTGTCTATTGAACCTGAACAGAACAAAATGTCACAGTAGTTAGCCCTTTTTCCACATGCGACTACTTTGGGTTGAGAAGTGAAGGGAAGTATGTTCAAAGTTCCATTAGATTGACAACTTCAGCAGACAGCAGAATTGCGTTTAAAAAAATGTAGCACTGAATGTATTCGAACTCGTGACATCTTGTCTACGCTACTAGCTGACACGTAGCTACAACAGCTCCAGAGCTCGACAACTATTCCTCCGAAACTTTTTGATTCCACAGCACTGTGAGATTATGCATATGGCCAGGTCTTGACTTCTGAGAGACAAACAGTTACAGCTTTTCTTTTTTTTTTTTTTTTTTTTACTGAACGACGTTTTCTACAAACAGATAGCGCAATAGAATAGCTCAAGTGGAAAGGAACACTTCCTATTTAAACTTCTGCATCCTACACTGTTGGCAGTTCTGTGTAGGTGGCAGTTACGTGATTTTATTTCGGTGATTACAAAATATAGAGTGGAATGTATGCACTGGGTAGCCGAGGCAGCTAGTTCATGGTGATTCGGTCAACCAAGTAAATGAATTTATTGGACATGGTGCAAATTACTACAGGACGCCTGTGTGTCAGAATTCTCATCCAGTGTGGCGCAACGGTGTTACAATAGAAAAATGAGAGAAGAGGATTTCGTGGTCTGTTGGACGGATGGTAGGTTGTTATACCTATGGTCTGGGTTGGATTCCCACTTCTGTCAATGATTTTAGATAGGGAGAGACAGAGTCCATTCTCTCCTGGTTACACCAAGTGAAGAAGGTGTAATGGCGGTGTGGTCTGAAAATTCACATTAAAGATGATTTTCCTTCTCTACCTAGTAGACGGTAGGTTGAATCACAATAAAGTTTGGAGTGGCGACATGTAGAAACTCTATCGACAGTAACCTTTCTTATACTAGTTATTTATTTCAAGTGACGAAACAAACGCTATGTATGGTCACAGGACACTTATTCCATCTTTTATCTGAGCTTCTGTATGTCGATAAGATTGGTTCTGAACTAGGAATGCAACTCAGACCGCCCTTAACGCGGAATTTGATCCCTTCGTGACAATACGGCTCGGCTACAATTTGTTGTTTGTTCAAAACTGCAGATTCCTCAACATCTCCACATATTACGCGTGAATGGGATCGAATCCTGGCCCGGCACTATAGATTTAATTATGTATTATCAAGCTCTAGCATGACAACACCTATCTGCTGGTGGATAGATTTAATTATGTATTATCAAGCTCTAGCATGACAACACCTATCTGCTGGTGGATAAGGATTTTGACTTTTAATGTATTTTCATTCGTTGTCAACACTAACGATATATGACGTTTTTAACTCCCAGTGAGACACAGAACTATTTGCGAGATGACTGTAAGTTCAAGATGTTATTCTGAGCAGCTGGTGGAGAAAAATTCGGTAGCTGACGTCTCTTTGTGTCTAGTCAACAACGATATATGTGGGGCTCTATTCCCAGTGAGCGCTGAACTCTTCGTCATATTATTTCTAGTTCAAACATGCTCACATATCACTGCTGGCGCAACAAACCCATATTTAACGTTCGTTTTCTCTAGAATATAACAGCGATAGGTGCCGGGTAGGAGTCCTGGGAAGGAAAAAATTAATGTTTCGTCTCGTCATTTCAGTTAAAACATCTAGCTACTGCCGCGAAAATCCGATATGTCACATTTGACTGTGCTTCGATAGCAATCCCATTAGGTTCTGGGTTCAAATCCGTGTCCAACACAAAGCTTTACCTCACGGCATTTCAAGTAAGTTTCTTGTGAAGAAGCAATATTTAACATCTCTCGTAGTTCTTTAACAGGGACAATAGATGATGGGTAGGAATTCGCGTCTGTTAAACATGTTTGCGTTATGCAATTTAAAGTTGATATTTGCTAACTGATACTGTCTAAAATCGAGGTATATCACTCTCTGTATGCTTAATCAGGAATGACTGTTACTTTCCGTCAGTAACGAAATCTTTGCTTAGTCTGCATGAGCTGGGTTTGAATCCATATGCGGAACAAGACGGTTCGTCGTGTCATTTGAAGTTCATACATATTCTCAAATAGCTGCTCGTGAATAACTTAAATTTTTAATGTCATTTTGTGTTAAATAATAAGTACGGTATGTTACTTTGAAGAGGAAATCATGAATACGACGACCTTACTACGTGCATTACCAATCTGACGTAATAATGAGAGTGGTAACGTTTCAGGTATGTCATTTATTGTAATAAATGTGAGCCTACAAGCCTTAAGGACAGTCTTATCTGTGATAAGGTCTTCCCTGATATTTGTAGTATCGTGGTATTACTTTACATCTTGAGTTATTGCGGTACAGAGCAGTGTTTTCTAGTGGTGACTTGTTGGAACCATTTTCAATAGTCAAACGACTGTACCAAGGAGCGATTAGAGGACCTGCTGGACAGCTTTTTTTGAATAGGACAATGTTCCTGTCCAATAATTTTTAGATTAGTTACAATAAGCTTACGCTGCAAGAGAACTCGCTTGTATTTTGCAATATGTGGTCTGTTGTCGGTTTGAAGGCCTTACATTGTATCGGCAACTTAGTGCAACTCCACCGAGGGCTGTCTGGAGTATGGTGGAGATAGCAATGTGAAAGTTGCGAGCTGTCGAAGACGATCTTCATATTCCTAATGCGATTAGGACATCGTATACTCTTGACGACGTTTAGCACCTGTGCGGTCAGTCAACCAATTTCAGAATTCATTTTCAGTAATCCTGCTAAATTCCCATACTATTGTCTTTTTATATTGATGAGTAATATGGATAGTCGTCACGTTCATGTGCCGTCTACAACGCAAATTTAATGTTACTATCCTAGGAACTAACCTGCAATACGTTTTGTATTTCATAATCGGAACTATCTGCATTAACCGTCATCATAGCAATGTCAGGGAACAGAATGCAGCAGTGCCTTGGTACCTACTTGGGGACCTGCTTGAGTCGTGTTCTAAGGAAGGGTAGTTGCTGGTTCACATTATATTACACTAGCGAGAAGTACCGACTTTTCCTTTTCTCTGCAAACATCCCGAACTAAATTCGTTAACTAAATGCTAAGAATATATTTGCATTGTGCCAACTCAAAGATCAATAGATATGGATGTAGATATAGATTTTTATATTTAAAGCCATTCTCGTTCTGCGTTGGAATAAACATCATTCATCATTTGATTGTTCTTGTTACGATTGTTATTGTCATTCTCTCACTCGCAAGAGTTTTCACATTCCTATTTGGTATCGATGCACATGAAGAGTGGCTATGAAAGAAGGGAATACTGAATGTTACGTCATGCAGAATACACTCATTTACTTCTGCTCCTCGTGATCAACGCTGCAGGAGAAGTGAGATACATAAAGTTGGCAGTGTGAGGACAGACATACTGGCACAACTCTGCAACTACACAGTGTTACCAGATAAAATGGTGCGGTGGAATCGAAAGTGTAGTACGGACTTTGCCACAGTAGCAGACAGCTGCTAATTTCGGACCATGACCGTGGATTACACTTCGGTCAGTGCTGGTTAGAGTGTTGCAGCTGTAAATGGAAGGCTTTGTTTGACAGTCTTGTGCTGATGCTGTCTGAATAAATTATGCCATTGGATAAAAAGCGGTTTAGTTTTGAGACCTAACCCACAAGGGGAGAAGGCACAGTGGTCTGCTTCAGGAATTACGAGCAATAAAACACAAAAAGCAACCCAGGAAGGGTTCGAACAGCTACTTTCATGCAGAAACATGCATTTGGAATCTGTTCATCGTTACGGGGTCAAACAAGAGGGTAACATTACTGAAACAATGATCAGGCTACTTAGTATATAAGAGAGCATACAGATTTCAAGGGGGAAACGTATGAAGACGCAGACTTTCTCGTTATGAATATGTGCGGCATCTCTTTCGTGTTAACGAAAGTAATATCCCGCTTTAACTCTTCTTACGTCTCAAATGAAATGAATGCCATGAGGAATCGAATATTTGTTGACTGCGTCTCTCCTTGCTTCCATCCGTACCAACATATTTCTTCATTCTCGTGGTAATCATGACATTCTTTTTGTATGCTGCAAAAGATTGCACGTGGACAAATTCGACATCGAGGTGTAAAGCGTTTGGTATCTTACATTATATTCAATTCGAATAAGCTTCAGCTGTATTTTTACTTCGTTTGTATTTTTAGATGATTATGAACGTTACGGAAAATTATCTCACATGCTTTATGTTGAATGAGAAACATTGAATGACCCGTTTTGCTTTCCCTACGTTAAAAAATATAATGTCGGCGTCAACAGCCTTCTTCCACGCCGGACGCTGAAACTTGTATCATTCTGGATTAATGATAATTGAATGTCTCAAATGTAGACATAGCCCACAAGGCGACGTCGGAAACCATCAGGGGAGAACGCCGCATAAAAACCAAATGTGCGCGCGCGTCTCCACTCTGAAGGACCGTATCGGAGAATCACGGCAAGCATTTCGCTGAAGAGCTGCCTCGTAAGAGAACCGAGAAATGGCAGCGTCGTAGCAAGTAATTGTCAACACTCTAATAGTGCATTTACTTCCGGGTGTAGGCCGGCGTTACCTCGCTAAATTCACTTGACATTCGTTTTCCACATCGAAGACTCGTACGATAGAATCCACTGTAAGATGAGACACTTAGAAAGTATAATTAATTTTTGGACTCCAAGAACGGCGTTCTTCACATAAGTAACACCTGTTTGTGTGTTTTAAGGTTGCGTTTTGAGGCTCAGGCAACATCGCAGTGACTATAGTCCGTCTGTGGTCGCCAGTGTGTCGTTAGCTCAGAGGTTATTCGTCGTATTGTGGCTTTTCTAACGCGGGACATTCTGAATCGGAATACTCCCCTTTCATTATTAGTTCCGGGACGTGACTATTTTCCTCGGACAAAGACCAATGCTGTGAATTGGATTCGCGGACATGCCATTCACTACCTAGTTGAACAAACTGCAGACACTCTACTCGCCGGCCGCGGTGGTCTAGCGGTTCAGGCGCTCAGTCCGGAACCGCGCGACTGCTACGGTCGCAGGTTCGAATCCTGCCTCGGGCAGGGGTTTGTGTGATGTCCTTAGGTTAGTTAGGTTTAAGTAGTTCTAAGTTCTAGGGGACTGATGACCAGAGATGTTAAGTCCCATAGTGCTCAGAGCCATTTGAACCATTTTTGACTCTGTACTCGATTTTTGGACATACTTCAACGACCGTCATTATGTCGTTGTCCGCCACCCAAAACAAGACAATTTTTCTCGAACTTCCTTGGGAGTGCTTTCCACGACCCGCCTCGCAGCTGGAATGTGTTAAGACAAGAGTGAAGAAGGTTTCCAGTTTGAACCAATGAACATTTCTGAACTACTGAACGGAACACACCAATTTCGAGAAGACGTGACTCAACATATTACCAGCGGGGCGCAGAAGGCGTCTGATCAATTACACAACAAAAATAAACAAAATAAAAATCAAAATAAAAACAAAATTCAGAAAAAGAAAGATTTTGTGTTGTTTGTAATGATAGCCCTAACCTTGAATTCCCATATTTTCCCTGGTATATAGGCAGCTCTTGGGGTAGGTTTAGTCAGGAGCCAACGCCTGAAGTGGACAAGATTTTTTTTTTTTTTGTTATAGGATGAAAAGTTGCGGTGGCACTTAGTTTCTTTTTTTAATTGCCATTTTCCTAAGGGGCTTTAAAATAAGAGAGAAAAAAAGGGGTAATCGTCAAAAAAGTAAAAGAAAAAAAAGCAAAATTAAAAAAAAAGAGGTTCCCTTGTGCGTTGCGGTGGTCGTACTGTATGACATAGCAGTTCCAATCTCGGTGGAAGCCGCTGACTACAACCTTTTATTTTCCATTTTAATTAATGGAGTTGCAAACGGCTAGTAAAAATTCTTTATACGAAATCTGAAGAATGCCTTTAAACATCAATCTTCGTCCGATTCGACTTAGTAAATTAAGTTATTATCATGGATGTCTGCTTTGCAAATGCCAAGGTGCTTCACTGTATAATAGATCCTGAAAAGATTCAAAGCGACTGTCAACGATATAAATTTGAGTTTTGTTCGTCGTATAGGTCTAACATGTCAGAAGGTTTTTTATGAAGTGCACATGTTGATTAATATAGTTCCCCTCTTCTAAATTTTTGCAATAGCATTTAACTGTAGACGTTTTCTAACACCGGCGTTAGCAATTCCTTTCCGTTCTCTGAAACCTCCAAAACGACAAATTTTTCTGGTCTAAATCTGATGACCTTAACTATCACTTCCGATCAACATTAAATACTTCATGAACCCATACATGGAACTCCAAATGTGCAGTGTTCCTGCACTGCTACAGAGCATGCATTGCAAGGTATTCACACAGTTTATCGCATAGAGTTACCATAAGGAGTGAAACAAGAACTGTAATACACTTTACACCACAGACGCTCACCCCGGCTTGACGAAAACATCCGAACATTGACCAAAAGTTGCACAAATAATTGAGTTTGAAAGGAAAAGAAACGAGGTATGAAGCATTTATAAATTCATCGAATGTAGCGAGGTGGTTTAATTTCGTCCCAGTCTATAAAATTAATTTCGGGCCATACTCAGCTCTTGCCGATTAATGTAATATAATACCCGCCTACTAATCAGGGCGCCTGTCTCCGTTGCTTTTGAGCGTGAATGGAAATCGTAGAAATTTTCTGTGGAGCAACATTTAATAATAAGCGTTTTAAATCATCAAAAGCGATGAGCGGGAGCAGGCGCTTTCGATAAAGAACGGGGGAGTGCAGCGCCGCTGCTGTCGCCACGGCCGCTGCCGGTAGCCAGCAAATGCATCCCGGAGCTTTGCCGCATACGGCGTCAAGAGGAGGACAGTCTGCAGGAAATCTGCCGCAAAATCGTTACTGGATAAAATTTTGATATCGGTGTGTCAGAAAGCGAAATAGATTGCATCTGCGCTACCATTACATTCACGTCTTCAGCATTCAGACAGAAGAGGCTTTAAAAATATTTTATGCCAGCTGCTCTCGATCCACTGACATTACGAACAGAAACAACGCACGCTACCGCTAGACCACAAGCGTAATCAGCCTAGTCTTTCTCTATCATGGGACAAGTTTTCCTCCACGAAGTGCCGCAGTCTGCAGTGTTGCCAGATTGTGCAGATAACCGGACTTAGAGAATTAGCGAGTTGGCCAGTTTTATTGTCCCATGTCGCGATCGGCGCGGACTTAGCCTCTGAAGCGGCCGGCCGCCGGTCGAGTTTTATGTCAAAGAGTGTACATAATTATCTGCTCCTTCCGTAATACACTGTGTGTACAATATTTCGCATACTACGAGTAACAGCTGTAACAAAGACATTTCTTTTCTTCCCAGATATATCGCTGCCCAATTCGAGGACGTGTTCCTTGACTTTAGCAAGAATTTCGTACAGTTCTGCAAGGTCGCCTACTGAATAGGAAAGTGTTTGCAGCACGAGCTCCTACCAAATACAACGCAGCATGTTGTTCTTAACGCACAGAAATCTTCAAAGTATCTTCAGGCGTGCTGCAGTGGCGTCTTCTAGGACCACTGCTGTCCAGTAAATACTTTCTGATCAAAAGGTTTTGGATACGACACTCATTTTAATTGCGAAATTGACCACCAGATTCCACGAGACGCTGTCCCAGTAGTATAAGAGGAGGCTGATGTCCAAAAAGAAGGAAAATCACACGTGGTGTTATAGACTCGTGTAACAAAAGGCACTGGATACCTCCTATTATCGTGTTGGACCAGCGCACTGTCAACCATAAAAATTACATCGTAGTTTGGGAACATGAAGTCTATGAGTGGCTGCAGATGGTCTCTAGGAGCCGTTTCCAATCAATGATGGTTTCAGCTGGACTAGAAAATCTATTCCATTAGCCGGCCGGTGTGGCCGTGCGGTTCTAGGCGCTTCAGTCTGAAACCGCATGACCGCTACAGTCGCAGGTTCGATTCCTGCCTCGGGCATGGATGTGTGTGATGTCCTTAGGTTAGTTAGGTTTAAGTAGTTCTAAGTTCTAGGGGACTGATGACCTCAGAAGTTAAGTCCCATAGTTCTCAGAGCCACTTGAACCATTTTTTCTATTCCATTCCACGTAAACACAGCCCACGCCATTATGGAGCCATCACCAACTTCCACAGTGCCCTGTTGACAACTTCGATCCATGGCCTCGCGGGATCTGTGCCACACTAGAACCCTACCCTCAGCTCTTAGCAAATGATATCGGAGCTCATCTGACCAGGCCACGGTTTTCCAGTCGTCTAGGGTCCAACTGATACGGTTACGATTCCAGGAGAAGCGCTGCAGCCGGCGTAATCTTGTTAGGCTAGGCGCAAATTGAGACGCGTATAGCGCGTGTGGCGCGGCGCAGCGCAGCGCAGCGCGCATTTTTGTACACTACGGGCCAATAAAACTTCTACACCAAGAAGAAATGCAGATGATAAACGGGTACTCATTGGACAAATATATTATACTAGAACTGACATGTGTATATCACAATAAGTTTGACCATTATCGAGATGATGGGCACTTCACCACGAAGCTGATGTATAACGCTCCAAGTAAGTCGAAAATCAAATAATTTGACTGAATAGTTTCTGTAAAATCGTTTGAGAAAGATTTCATGGTGCGTGCGCTTCGGTTCTGTCAGCGCAGAGCGTCGCCAATCGGCGCGTGCGAAGTATGGTGTACGCGCCGCAATATGCTCAGTACCAGTGCAACATGTACGGAACGCGCGTGTCGCGCTGTAGTGTCGCGTGACGTCACACGTGCTGTACGCGTCTCAGTTTGCGCTTAGCCTTGGGTAAGGCACCCGCGTTGGCCGTCTGCTGCACAGCCCATTAACGTCAAATGTCCTAACAGATATGTTCGTCTACTTCACATTTCGATCCATCTCTATGCAAACGACGCTGCTCTCGGTCGTTCAGTGAAGGGCGTCGCCCACTGCGTTGTCTGTGGTGGGAGGGGCTGCCTGACATTTGGTATGCTCGGCACGCTACATTGTACTACACTGTAGATGTCGGGAAACTGAATTCAATAACGATTTCCAAAATGGTACGTCTCATGCGTCTAGCTCCAACTACGATTCCGCATTCAAAGTCTGTTAATTGCGGTCGTGTGGCCATAATCACATGGGAAACCTTTTTCACATGAATCACGTGAGTAAAACTGGCAGTTCCGCCGGTACACTGCCCCTTTTATACCTTGTGTACGTGGTACTAAAACAGCAGCTCTTCATGTGCATACCCCTATCCCATGATTTTTGTCACCTCAGTGCATTTAGTTGCACCTTTTAGCAGAAAAGCCAGACTACATGTACCAATAACACATTTGTAAAATTGTTGTGTCTGTCTGTCTGAACACGCTTCTCCAAAACTAACAGACTACTTTTCGTCGGGGTTTTACGGACAACTTGAGCATAGCTTGAGGCGCCGTATAGACTTTACCTCATCAAAATCGCATCAAAGATATCGTGGTTTGAAGCTCTTTACAAACTAATATTATAAACGCTAAAGTAACTCTCTCTGTTAATTTCTCATGACCAAGCCACTGAACCGATTCCTATGAAATATGGTGCGGAGATAGCCTGGACCACGAAACACAACACTGGCCACATACGAAGGGCAATTGATGTTACTGCTCGTACAGTAGCTTACTTACTCACTATCTCTCATCATAACAAAACTACTGATGTTCGATCACAGCGGCGGGTAAAAACTAGTTTTAAATAGAAATACAGTCAGTTCGGTATTTTCAATCGTTTATTGATAACCAGTTACAGTCAGTTTTCTGAGTGATCAACTTGAAAGGTGCTTATACTATAAAAAAAAATAACACTCAATAACAGCCTTATAATTTAACGATTTTGATAGCAACTAAGTGCTCAGTTTTCTTAATTGCTGTCATCCTTCGAAGATAATCTTCTGTCATAATAAACCGAAAGGTCTTCATCAAGCAAATTATATAAAAATTAATTTCTATTCTTCTGGGGCGAAAGTGAAAAGATATTCAATAACTTTGGTCATTTCCATTAGAATTAAAAAGAACCAACAATAACCAACTATATCAAGAACGTTATTTTTCTTGGTAATCACTTCGTCGGACTCTCGACAGGATAATTTTGAATTACGCAACAACAAACATCTTTGTGCTTGTGTCGATTTGCAATTTAGAGCGTTCCTTGACGGCCGCGGTGGCCGAGCGATCCTGGGCACTTCAGTCGGGAACCGCGCGACTGCTACGGTCGCAGGTTCGAATCCTGCCTCGGGCATGGATGTGTGTGATGTCCTTAGGATAGTTAGGTTTAAGTAGTTCTAAGTTCTAGGGCACTGATGACCTCAGATGTTAAGTCCCAAAATGCTCAGAGCCATTTGAACCATTTTTTAGAGCGTTCCTTTTTCCACTGGGCGTGTATGAAAGAGAACAGTCTTTCGACGACGGGATTGAGTCCTGGAACTGCAAAGTATTATTCTGCCAGTTCCAATCATTCCAAATAAAATTCCTCATTGTGATATGATTTGAAAGAAGCTGACCACAGTTCACGCGCCCCAAAAGGCAAAATAGTCTTTTTTTGCCTGAATTTCTTGATACTTTGCAACTTATCAAAAGATTTTCTGCCATCAACTTACCTTCTTTTTTTAAGATAAAATAACTATAGTTCCTATTGCTTGTTCCTACTTTGGAACACCAGCTAATGTGATTTAATTGGGTGTTAAATACACACGCCCGTGCTTTTAAGCAGTTTTTGGCATTTATGTACATGTTATTAATGTTTCCTTCAAAATTTTCCACCTGATTTTGATGCATTTTTGATAATCGCCTTAATATTCCGAGAACTAATATCTTCTATGAGATATCCTTCAGAAATACACTACCCTTTTCGAGAACTCTTTCAACAAATCCAAGCCTTTTATTAGCTTCCTAATACTGATTTAGTATTCTTAGTACTGCACCTACATACTTATACGATGTCCACCACCAATCTCTCACAGGAAACAAGCAGAGTGACCGCACTGTCATAATAAACAGCCAGCAGAATTCGTGGATTGACCATGAGTATTGTTCCGGTCTTTCAAGTTTTTGTCATTAGGGCATCACAGTGAACTACGAAAGAATTCACAGATGCGCAGCTAGCATCGAAACAAATTCTTCTTTCTGCCACATTTTATGTTGAATCTGATTGTCAATACTGATGACTAGACTCGTTTTGGGCTTAGCAAAAATGAAAGCTGGCTATCAGCAGATCTGGTGAATACAAGTCAACATGTGCATGTGCCATGTTCCACAAAATCACGAAGTAATGGTTGTTGTTGACAGGGGATGTCTAATTGATTCCATATTTTTAAATTCCCGTAAGGTTTTTGACACCATACCTCACAAGCGACTTCTAATCAAATTACTTGCCTATGGACTATCGTCTCAGTTGTGCGTCTCGATTCGTGCTTTCCTCCCAGAAAGGTCACAAATCGTAATAACTGACGGGAAGTCATCGAGTAAATGTAAGCTATCAGATGATCGAAACAAATTGTATAACGATTTAGACAAGACATGTGTATAGGTAGAAAAGTGACAATTCACTCTAGATCATGAAATGTGTGAAGCCATCCACTGAGTTCCAAAAGGAATCCGCTAAATTTCTAGAAATCACACAGATCTAAAGATTGCACATTCGACTAAATACTTACGGATTACAGTTACGAATAACTTAAGTTGCAAAGATCGCATAGATCATGTCGTGCGTAAAGCAAACCAAAGATTTCGGCTGACTGGCAGAACACTGCGAAAATGCAACGGGTCTACTAAAGAGACTGCCTGCACTACGCTTGTACAGGGGATGGGAAAAACAATGTGAATACCTGTACTTACTTGGGAATGGTTCATTAATAAAGGGTTCGACACCCATTTGCCCATAATACAGCTGCGATTCTTCTTGCAATACTGGCGTATAATGATTGTATAGTTTCCAGTGAAATATTATGCCACTCTTCGATCAGAACCTCTTCTAACTCGTGTAGTGACCAGGGAAGAGGGAAATTGCTCCGGACTGTGCACTCGAAGGCCGTCCACAAAGTTTCGACAGTGTTCAAGTCCGGGGACTGTGCTGGCCAGGTAAGATGCTACAGTTCATTTGCACGCTCCTCATATCACTATCGTACTGTCCTGGCTCTGTGAATGGGTGCATTATCGTCCTGAAATATGGCATCATTGTTGGGGAACAGGATTTGAATCACGGAGTGCACCTGATCACCTAAAATGGTCACATAACCGTTGGCTGTAACAAGGCCTTTGAGAGTAATGATGGGACCAGCAGAATACCATGATATGGCTGCCCACAGCATCACACTTCCACCTCCATGGTTAACAGCTGGATCAAGCAATCAGGATTGTAGACTTCTTTTGGCGTGCTCCGGACGTAAACCCGGCCAAATGTTGGATATAACGAAAACGTTGACTTGTCGGACCATACGACGTGTTTCCACTAATCAGCCGTCCAGGTTTTATGCTCCTGACATCATGTGTTACGCTTCTTTGCGTTGGTTGTCGTCACTAATGGTTTCGGTATAGCAGCTCGTCCATGAATATTCGCTTCTCGGAGGACAACATCGATAAATACGTGGTCTCGAAGGTGGCTATTGAGCTCTGCAGTCACTTTAGCTGCTGTAGTTTTGTGTTATTTTGACACAATTCGTGTTAGCGTACGACGATCTCCGTCATTTAGTTTTGATTTGCGCCCACTATTACGTTTACACGATGATGTCTTTCCATGTTTTGTGTAGGCTGTCATGACCGTTTCACTAATCATATGCCCATTCTGTGAAATTAAAACGTCGGGTTTTGTCGAATTATGTGTCAGAAACTGTAAAAACTGAGTCTCACTGTGATTTAGCTTTAGTTTATTTTCTACAAGCCATGAACTTATTTCATGCACTGCACTATTTTAAACATCGTTTACTACCAAGCTAGTCTCACCAGCGAACAGAAATATTTTAGCATTACCCGTAATACTAGTGGACATATTTATATAAATAAGGAACAGGAGTGGCCCCAACACTGATCCCTGAGACACCCCACATTTGTCCTTACTCCACTCGGACACCCCATTACAGCCGTTCCCAACTCTGTGAATAATGACCTTTTACTGTCTGTTGTTAAAGTAAGAGGTGAATCAATTGTGATCTACTCCCTGTGTTCCGCTATGGTCTAACTTCTGAAGCAATATTTTGTAATCAACACAATCAAACGCCTTAGTTAAATCAAAAAATATGCCTAGCGCTCGAAACGGTGAGGTGTCATTTCTGTTCGTCTCATTGCTTGTTTGTTTCAGTTACCTTCTGTACTATACTGTAGCGGTTTTTTCTATGTATGGTCCAAATTTCATCGAGCTATCTTACTTGGCAATGACAGATCATGCGAAAGTTACTTTCCTCCATAAGTGTTGCGTAACAGCGTGCTCTTTTGCACGTAGTTATCCGTTTTTAGGCCTTGAACCTCATTTTAGTCGGGTTATTTAGGTTTCTAAACTGTCGCATTAACCTATGAAGTATACCAAATGTCTTACTGAAGCATACATTTTGACAGAAAATGACTCATGACAAAGTGCAGGACAGCTAAATGAATATAGAAATTTCAGATGAGGGGATGAGGAAACAGACTGATTCACAGCTGCAAAAAAATGTTTTTGTAATATTTTTGAAAATGGGACTGGAAATATGACACATATGGCTTATACGTCCACTTAATGAACGAATAGTAACCTCTGTGTGCTGTGCAAATGATACACTGTAATGAAAGCTACCGCACTCTCCTTTTCATAATTTGGGTAATAAAGAGAACTCAACATCTGGAACGTATCAGGATAAAATGAAATAGAATGAAAAAGAGATAGAAACATCAGTTCCAGATAGCACTTATCATTCTTAGTGCTACAAACATCGGCCGCTGTAAGCCGCCAACAGATGTTTTCTCTGAAATATTCACTTCTGCTTTACAAACTTGAGGTTTTCACCGGAATTTTTATGTCGCACAAAATTAGTTTCTCTAAACACCGAATTTCTTCACTGATTGAATTTTATGTGAGTTATCTTTCACCATAATACAAACACTGTTGAAGTTCAGTGAAGATATAGAAACTCCAGCTGTAAGGAAGACAATGAAGCGTGACAGACACGTCTGTATTTCAGCTGTCTTCGTGTCAGTAACAAAGCTAAATGAAATAGAAACAGTACAGATAAATTTTTCAAAATGGGCTTATTTTTAGAGACCTGTACGCTTTTGGTTTCCAAAAACATCCAGTGGAACGACAAAGGCAACAAGATGGAAGACAGAATAAAGTTTTGAAACACCTGTGAAACAATAAAAATGGAGAAAACATGCTTCTCCGAAACAGTTAATAGAAATGATTGTTGTCAGCGGCTGAAGATTGCTTTATTATGAAATAGTACGAAAATGTATGTACTACTGTCGCTATAAAAATGCATTCAGTGAATCTAAACTAATGTGTGCGCATAAATAAATTCCTGAACATGCGCGACATGTATTACTGAAATCAGACGCTCCACTTACCACTTCCGTTGTATCATTAACATCACCAGTTTCTACTTAACACTGGTCATTTTCAAGTGTATCAAGTATCTATGCCGATACTCGCAACGTACTTCAAAACACACGTAACTCAGTACGAACCACGTGTGTGAATAATAGTAACTGATGAACTCTAGCGCTATTTTGCCTGTTTGTGTCGCCACGTATTTCGGCGCAGTTTTGATATTTTTCACTAATTCTGGTTTTCATCTCGTATTCTGATAAGAGTTCTACTGATTATTCTGCCCAATAGATTTCTTTGAACAACAGCTTCCGACAGCTTTCCTAAATTGCTGTAAAATCACTTGGAAATGCTATACACTTTATCTTAATTTCACTCTGAATTATTTACGCAGTTTCGTGCTGTTTTAGCTCCAAATTTCACGCCCTCAGAATTTTTTTCATATAGCACAGTTAAAGCGTAAAGGGAATGAGTCATCTCGTGGTCGTGCATCAATTTTTATTTCAAATGTGCTATCCTCGATTACAATATGTATATTTGTGTTCTACATTGTACGCATCAGGCATCGTTAGTAAAAAAAAAGCAATACACACCACTGGCCATTAAAATTGCTACACCACGAAGATGACATACTGCAGACGCGAAATTTAACCGACAGGAAGAAGATGGTGCGACATGCAAATGATTAGCTCTTCAGAGCATTCACACAACGTTGGCGCCGGTGGTGACACCTACAATGTGCTGACATGAGGAAAGTTTCCAATCGATTTGTCATACACAAACAGCAGTTGACCGGTGTTGCTTGGTGAAACGTTGTTGTGATGCCTCGTATAAGGAGGAGAAATGCGTACCATCATGTTTACGTCTTTGATAAAGGTCGGATTGTAGCCTATCGCGATTGCGGTTTAACGTATCGCGACACTGCTGCTCGCGTTGGTCGAGATCCAATGACTGTTAGCAGAATATGGAATCGGTGGGTTCAGGATGGTAATACAGAACGCCGTGCTGGATCCCAACGGCCTCGTATCACTAGCAGTCGAGATGACAGGCATCTTATCCGCATGGCTGTAACGGATCGTGCAGCCACGTCTCGATCCCTGAGTCAACAGATGGGGACATTTGCAAGACAACAACGATCTGTGCGTACGGTTCGACGACGTTTGCAGCAGCATGGACTATCAGCTCGGAGACCATGGCTGCAGTTACCCTTGACTGCATCACAGACAGGAGCGCCTGCGATGATGTACTCAACGACGAACCTGGGTGCGCGAATGGCAAAACGTCATTTTTTCGGATGAATCCAGGTTCTGTTTACAGCATCATGATGATCGCATCCGTGTTTGGCGACATCGCTTCGCATTGACGGCACTTTGAACAGTGGACGTTACATTTCAGATGTGTTACGACCCGTGGCTCTACCCTTCATTCGATCGCTGCGAAACCCTACATTTCAGCACTATAATGCACGACCGTATGTTGCAGGTCCTGTACGGGCCTTTCTGGATACAGAAGGTGTTCGACTGCTGCCCTGGCCAGTACATTCTCCAGATCTCTCACCAACTGAAAACGTCTGGTCAATGGTGACCGAGCAACTGGCTCGTCACAATACGCCAGTCACTACTCTTGGTGAACTGTGGTATCGTGTTGAAGCTGCATGGGCAGCTGTACCTGTACACGCCATCCAAGCTCTGTTTGACTCAATGCCCAGGCATATCAGGGCCATTATTACGGCCAGAGGTGGTTGTTCTGGGTACCGATTTCTCAGGATCTATGCACCCAAATTGCGTGAAAACGTAATCACATGTCAGTTCTTCAAAAATGGTTCAAATGGCTCTCAGCATATGGGACGTAACATCTGAGGTCATCAGTCCCCTAGAACTTAGAACTACTTAAACCTAACTAACCTAAGGATATCACACACATCCATACCCGAGGCAGGATTAGAACCTGCGACCGTAGCGGTCGCACGGTTTCACACTGAAGCGCCTAGAACCCCTCGGCCACAACGGCCGGCTGTCAGTTCTAGCATAATATATTGTCTAGTATAATATATTGTCAGTTCTAGTATAATATATTTGTCCAATGAATACTCGTTTATCATCTGCATTTCCTCTTAGTGTAGCAATTTTAATGGCCAGTAGTGTATTATTCACATCAAATCAATATGAAAACTAACAAATCAGCATGCAATATGTATGAAAAAATTAATTTTTGTTGTGGCTACCTTCAAGACTGGCGCTCAATTAGCTTCGATCTCGTTGCCCCTAGCTTTAAACATCGGGGTTGCCATTGTTTGACAGAAACTACCAAAGACGATTCCTTAAACTAGTGTATTGGGGAAATAGTTGCACAGAAAAGACACCACACAGTTTGCAAATTGTAGCTTCGAATCGTCTGACACACACTGTTCTCTACAAGGTAACTCGTGGCACCGTCACAGCGGAAAAGCCGTTACAGTGCTTATAATTATGAACTGCGAAGAATTCTATAGCTGACGTCAAGAATGATCTGCCGTGTACTTGTTGAACGAGGAGGGTCGTTACATTTGGTCAAAGCCAGCCGCTCTGGTTATTGACTCAGTACTCCATCTGGCACACCAATCTGGCGATAGAATCAAATACCTGGTATTTTACAGTTAAGTTGTCAAGTGCTGCATGATACTGTATCAGATGTCTGTTGTGCCTGCAGTGGAAAGGGTTTTGCTGATAAGATCTGATAATATGAGTAGAATATTTTCCCACACTGAAATTTAGTTCGCCTTGAAATATATTTTGGTACCTACTACGTTAACTTACCGGACTCAAATCCAAATTCCGTGATTATGAATGGCTCAGCAACGAACACGTGTTTTGAACACATGATGATGTTGGTTTCCCCTCATCAGTAACAGTACTATACGTCCAGAAGGTCGGCTTATAGGACCGCTAATATGATTATTACGAGTTAAGCGCCTTTTTAAGTACGTATGAAGTTCTATACTTCTGGAAAATATATTTCAAAATAACGTAGATCTATTACGGAAGGAGACACAGATTAATTACCGGATATACGATTCAATTTGAGAATGTTTTAGACGCGTAATTTTTCCTTTTTCGTTGATCTGTAATACCTTCTTGTGTGAATCTCACAGTATGTGACATGTTGGAAATTTTTTTTCCTGAAAAAATCTGCCGAGATTAGTATTCTCTGTTTTTAAGCGATTTACAGTTTCGACAATTTGTCTCTAATTTATAATATAGGGTACACACATAACAGTACCGTTATAAAGTACTTTTCGAGATGAACCCCAAAGTACGCTACGAAGAGAGTGTGTGCGCGGGCGCACATGTGTGTGTGTGTGCTTCTACTCGTCAAAAAAGCTCGCATGCTCTTTCGCAAACGATACCACTCTCTCTCTCGCAGTAATATGTTGTACTGAGAAGCTCACGGTAGGGAGCTTCTGTAATTGAGCGAAGTGAGCAGCATGCTCAAATTTTCTTCATGTGTACAGCGGTAGCTTCATGGCTTCCGGGTTTTCAACTTGTTAACAGTATACGGAGTAGAATAACAGGACTGCTATTTGAAATTTTCTGAGCTAAGAGGGAATAAAATATAGACTTAGAAAATATGAAATATGATGGTTAATGACATCTCACACAAAAGTGGTTACAGCTAAGACAGAAAAAATTGTTAAACGTTACATAAATTGATTGCAACTGTCCGTTATCAACTCTTCTTTGGTCATCTGAAACGCCATGACCTTCCATGAATCAGTTTCCTGGTCACTTCAACAGAGAAATACACGACTTCCATTTTTTATGTCTGACATTCGCATCTTCCTCGGTTTATTACGAATTTAACGATAACCTACCAAAATTTCCAATAAGAATGTCTTTTGTTACAAAATAATATAACTTTTTACTCTTACCAGTTCTTCTTTCTACGATAGTGTTTCTGTCTTTGCGACCTTTTTTTCCGCAACCTTGAAGTTATTCATCAAACTGAATGATACATTACCGCAGATATTCAGAAGTGTGATTGTATTGTATAAATAACTGTGGTACATAAGATGTGAATTACCACAAAAGCTACTTTCAGCATTCCTCTAAAATGTGCAAACACTCTTTTTAGCGACGGCGAAGATTGCTTTTGTGGAACGGAGGCGACAAGGGTGCTCAAATCCTCCCATACATTTGGTGTAATCTTGAACAATGATGGGCAAGTAATATCCAGTCTTGACGTATCATATTCTGTTCTGGACGGTGTTATTTGCTCAGTACCACAAGTATGCTATCTTTCAACTGAGAAGCTGATGATTCAGTGTAGGGTACTTCTTACCACAGTCTTGGGTTTTGAAATGTTTTGTGACATTCCGTTGCGAGTAGCCATAATTGTTCCGCAAACTAAATTGCCTTCGTTTCATCTTACTAAAATTGGCAGGTATGGGAAAAATTGAGAGAAAAAATTTTCGTGAGAGTATTCCAGAAACTTGATCAGTAATAGAACAGTCCTCCCTCCAAATCCATACGCTGCAAAATTCTTCTTCTAGCTTTTTGTTCCTTCCTCAATACACATCAAATCCCATTAGACGAAGGGCGTTCGATAAGTAAGGCAGCACATTTGTTTTCTGAAAGTAAGTTTATTTTATTCAGGATTCAAATACACTACTGGCCATTAAAATTGCTACACCACGAAGATGAAGTGCTACAGGAGCGAAATTTAACCGACAGGAAAAAGATGCTCTGGTATGTAAATGATTAGCTTTTCAGAGCATTCACACAACGTTGGCGCCGGTGGTGACACCTACAACGTGCTGACATGAGCAATGTTTCCAACAGATTTCTCATAGAGAAACAGCAGTTGACCGGCGTTGCCTGGTGAAACGTTGCTGTGATGCCTCGTGTAAAGAGGAGAAATACGTACCATCACGTTTCCGAATTAGATGAAGCTCGGATTGTAGCCTATCGCGATTGCGGTTTATCGTATCGCGACATTGCTGCTCGCGTTGGTCGAGATCCAATGACTGTTAGCAGAATATGGAATCGGTGGGTTCAGGAGGGTAATACGGAACGCCGTGCTGGATCCTAACGGCCTCGTATCACTAGCAGACGATATGACAGGCATCTTATCCGCATGGCTGTAACGGATCGTGCAGCCACGTCTCGATCCCTGAGTCAACAGATGAGGACGTTTGAAAACAACCAACTGCGCGAACAGTTTGACGACGTTTGCAGCAGCGTGGACTATTAGCTCGGAGACCGTGGCTGCGGTTACCCTTGACGCTGCATTACAGACAGGAGCGCCTGCGATGGTGTACTCAACGACGAACCTGGGTGCACGAATGGCAAAACGTAATTTTATCGGATGAATCCAGGTTCTGTTTACAGCATCATGATGATCGCATCCGTGTTTGGCGAAATGGCGGTGAACGCACATTGGATGCGTGTATTCGTCATCGCCATACTGGCGTATCACCCGGCGTGATGGTACGGGGTGCCATTGGTTACACCTCTCGGTCACCTCTTGTTTACATTGACGACACTTTCAACAGTGGACGTTACATTTCAGATGTGTTACGACCCGTGGCTCTACCCTTCATTCGATCCCTGGGAAAACCTACATTTCAGCAGGATAATGCATGACCGCATGTTGCAGGTCCTGTACGAGCCTTTCTGGAACAGAAAATGTTCGACTGCTGCTCTGGCCAGCACATTCTCCAGATCTCTCGTCAATTGAGAAGTCTGGTCAATGGTGACCGAGCAACTGGCTCGTCACAATACGCCAGTCACTACTCTTGATGAACTGTGGTATCGTGTTGAAGCTGCATGCGCACCTGTACCTGTACACGCCGTCCAAGCTCTGGTTGACTGAATGCCCAGGCGTATCAAGGCCGTTATTACGGCCAGAGGTGGTTGTTCTGGGTACCGATTATCAGGATCAATGCTCCCAAATTGCGTGAAAATGTAACCACATGTCAGTTCTAGTATAATATATTTGTCCAATGAATACCCGGTTATGATCTGCATTTCTTCTTTGTGTAGCAATTTTAATGGCCAGTAGTGTACATCATGTTACTCCGCACTCTTTTGGCTAGAAAACCCTACTTTTCAACATAATCTCTGTTCAATGCGACGGCCTTCCTCCACCTTACTGGGAGGGCCTGTATACCCACATGGTACGTCAGAGCCAACGCCTCGTTGCACTAACAACCTCGCCATTATCCGCCTTCTGATTCCCGCAGAGTGCATTCCCCCCTGGGCAAAACAGATGAAAGTCGGAAGTGGCGTGCTCCGGGATGTAGGAAGCACGAGTGAGCACACTCCGGTGAAGCTCTGTGAACTCCTGTCGGGTGCGCGTTTTGGTGTGAGGCCTTGCGGTGTCACGTAGAAGAAGTCCGTATGCATTTTTATTGTGGCGAGAAGACGCTGAAGTTGTTTCTTCAATTTCCTGAGGGTAGCACAGTACGCTTCAGAGTTGATCGTTGCACCGTGATGGAGGACATCGTACAGAGTAGCCCCTTCAGAGTCCCAGAAGACCGTCACCACGTTTCTGCCGACTGAGACCATGACTTTGAACTTTTCCTTCGGATGAAAGGAAATGTGGCGGCGCTCCACGTATTGCCGTTTTGTTTCCACTTCGAAGTGATGAAACCACGTGACGATAATCGTATAAAAAATTGCTGCCATGTGCCTCGCAACGTGGAAGTAATTCCGCACAGATTGCTCTTGTGGTCTTCTATTAGGTGACAAGGACTCCAGCGGGCACACGCCTTCGAGTACTACAACTGGTGGACTAGTGTGTCAGAACGACCAACAGAGACGTCCAGTTGAGCAGGGAGGTATTTGTTTGCGATTTGTCGATCACCTCCAATGAGACTGTCCGCACGCTCCAGCACTGCAGGAGTCACAGCTGCGTGCAGCCGGCCAGCGCGCGGGAGGCTGGGCAGGTTTGTGTAAACTTGTTTCGACAGTGGCGCACGGCTCGCCCAATTGCTCACCGTGCTTTTGATCACTCTCAGCGCTCCGTAGACATTCTGCAAGCGCCTGGGAATATCTGAGATGCTCTGGTTTTCCGTTAATAGAAACTCAGTAACAGCTCTCTGCTTGGAACACATCTCGTTTTGAAGGCTACATATAGTGCCGCCACCTACTGAAACTTCGTGAAACTATAGAAGATGACCTTTCCCATGAACCATGCACCTTGCCGTTGGTGGGAGGCTTGCGTGCCTCAGCGATACAGATGGCCGTACCGTAGGTGCAACCACAACGGAGGGGTATCTGTCGAGAGGCCAGACAAACGTGTGCTTCCTGAAGAGGGGCAGCAGCCTTTTCAGTAGTTGCAGGGGCAACAGTCTGGATGATTGACTGATCTGGCCTTGCAACACTAACCAAAACGGCCTTGCTGTGCTGGTACTGCGAACGACTGAAAGCAAGGGGAAACTACAGCCATAATTTTTCCCGAGGGCATGCAGCTTTACTGTATGGTTAAATAATGATGGCGTCCTCTTGGGTAAAATATTCCGGAGGTAAAATAGTCCTCCATTCCGATCTCCGGGCGGGGACTACTAGGAGGACGTCGTTATCAGGAGAAAGAAAACTGGCATTCTACGGATGGGAGCGTGGAATGTCAGATCTCTTAATCGGGCAGGTAGATTAGAAAATTTAAAGAGGGAAATGGATAGGTTGAAGTTAGATATAGTGGGAATTAGTGACGTTCGGTGGTAGGAGGAACAAGACTTTTGGTCAGGTGAATACAGGGTTATAAATACGAAATCAAATAGGGGCAATGCAGGAGTAGGTTTAATAATGAATAAAAAAATAGAAGTGCGGGTAAGCTACTACCAACAGCATAGTGAACGCATTATTGTGGCCAAGATAGACACGAAGCCCATGCCTACTACAGTAGTACAAGTTTATACGCCAACTAGCTCTGCAGATGATGAAGAAATTGATGAAATGTATGATGAGATATATGAAATTACCCAGGAAGTTAACGGAGACGAAAATTTAATAGTCATGGGTGACTGTAATTCGAGAGTAGGAAAAGGGAGAGAAGGAAACATAGTGGGTGAATATGGATTGGGGGAGACAAATGAAAGAGGATGCCGTCTGGTAGAATTTTGCACAGAGCATAACTTAATCATAGCTAACACTTAGTTCAAGAATCATGACAGAAGGTTGTATACGTGGAAGAATCCTGGAGATACTAGAAGGTATCAGATAGATTATATAATGGTAAGACAGAGATTTAGGGACCAGGTTTTAAATTGTAAGACATTTCCAGGGGCAGATGTGGACTCTGACCACAATCTATTGGTTATGAGCTGTAGATTAAAACTGAAGAAACTGCAAAAAGGTGGGAATTTAAGGAGATGGGACCTGGATAAACTGACTAAACCAGAGGTTGTACAGAGTTTCAGGGAGAACATAAGGGAACAATTGACAGGAATGGAGGAAAGAAATACAGTAGAAGAAGAATGGGTAGCTCTGAGGGATGAAATAGTGAAGGCAGCAGAGGATCAAATAGGTAAAAAGACGAGGGCTAGTAGAAATCCTTGGGTAACAGAAGAAATATTGAATTTAATTGATGAAAGGAGAAAATATAAAAACGCAGTAAATGAAGCAGGCGAAAGGGAATACAAACGTCTCTAAAATGAGATCGACAGGAAGTACAAAATAGCTAAGCAGGGATGGTTAGAGGACAAATGTAAGGATTTAGAGGCTTATCTCACTAGGGGTTAAATAGATACCGCCTACAGGAAAATTAAAGAGACCTTTGGAGAAAAGAGAGCCACTTGTATGAATATCAAGGGCTCATATGGAAACCCAGTTCTAAGCAAAGAAGGGAAAGCAGAATGGTGGAAGGAGTATATAGAGGGTCTATACAAGGGCGATGTACTTGAGGACAATATTACGGAAATGGAAGAGGATGTAGAAGAAGATGAAATGGGAGATACGATACTGCGTGAAGAGTTTGACAGAGCACTGAAAGACCTGAGTCGAAACAAGGCCCCGGGAGTAGACAACATTCCATTAGAACTACTGATGGCCTTAGGAGAGCCACTCATGACAAAACTCTACCATCTGGTGAGCAAGATGTATGAGACAGGCGAAATACCCTCAGACTTCAAGAAGAATATAATAATTCCAATCCCAAAGAAAGCAGGTGTTGACAGATGTGAAAATTATCGAACTATCAGTTTAATAAGTCACAGCTGCAAAATACTAACGCGTATTCTTTACGGGTCTTTGGTGTGACGTCTAAGCGAGTGACTGCGTGTGAGATCGCTCTCTAAGTTTTCATATATTTTTAGGTTTCACATACATATTTTAACGGTTTTTGTGATAATATTTACTATATAAGTGACTTGTTAGTGGTTTCTTCATTCACCTCTGCCTTTCTTGTGTTGTGACCTGATATTTGTGAGTGTTTCGTATCGTGCAACGTAACCCCTTGCCTGTGTTTACGTTCCGCGCTGACCAGTTGCAGCTCTAGCGGCGCATCTAAAGCTAAGTACTAATTAATTGTTTGTATATAGTGGTTTATTTAGGAACTTTAGTAGTCTTCAAACGGAGTTTTTTGTGTTTGCTTGAGAAATAATTTCAGAAGAACCTTTTGGAAACTGTTTTCAGCTTCGTTACTGTGTCATTAGACGTTTGATTCTCTTTCTGTATTAGTCTTTTGTTACATACACATTTGTTGTTTATTAATACTGTTAATAATAGTAGTTACTTCCCTTGTAGTGTAAGTTTGTGATAATTGTAGTCAGGTTTTTAACATCTTCTTATTGTAGTAGAGGAACTTAGAAAAAGTAAAATTTTTACCATGAGTGAGAAGTGTGGGCTTTGCCGTAGGTTCGTGAGTAGTGGATTGCGGTGTGAGACTTGTTCGAAGTATTTTCACTGGGGGGAATACAGTGGAGAAGCCAGTGGGCATTCTGGTGAGATCCTCTCCTGGAACTGCAGGTTATGTAGCAAGAATAAGTTGATAGAGGAGCAGGAGCAGGAGCGTGCCCTTCAGGTGCAGTTGAAAAACGCACAGGAGGAGCTAGTTAGGATGAGGAGGGAGAAGGGGGTTGGGCAATGGGAGCTGGCTGTTGGCAAGAGATCTGCTAGGAGAAGAAGATTTTCGGATAGTTTTACTATTGGTATTTACAATAGATATGACCAACTGTCAGAGTCTAGTGGAGAGGAATCTCTAGTAGCTGTAGATGTAGGAAGTATGCAGCAGACCTCAGTAGTTATGTGGCTAGAACACTTGCAAAGTCGAAGAGGAAGAAGAAGGTTCTGCTTTTAGGTAGTTCTCATGGCAAAGGTGTAGGCCAGCAGTTGCAGGAAGTGCTGGGGAGTGAGTATGTATGTGAAAATCGGCATCCCATTTGAGTCAATTGATGTTTCAAAGTACTGCACTGAAAAGGTGTTTGAATGTTGTGCAGGTGTGGTTAAATTTAACGGAGCCAAACTTCTAACTGTTATTGTTTATAGATCTCCAGACTCCGATTTCACAACATTTTTGTTAAAGCTAGAGGAGGTTCACTCCTTTTGTTCTGTCGAGGAACTCCTGGAAGAGCTAAAAAATTAAACAAATTCCAGTGTTACATAGTTGATTTTCTTTATTTAAACTTACGACTTGTCACCTGAATATGTTTTTTTATATTTAATTTTATCTGTTTCTAATATCGTGTTATAATTTCATGAATTGACTCGTTCCATGACCATGGAGACTTCTCCTTAATTTGGTCCCACGGAACAATAAATAAATAAATAAATAAAAACGAATGGAAAAACTGGTAGAAGCGGACATCGTCGAAGATCAGTTTGGATTCCGCAGAAATGTTGGAACACGCAAGGCAATACTGACTCTAGGACTTATCTTAGAAAATAGATTAAGGAAAGGCAAACCTACATTTGTAGCATTTGTAGACTTAGAGAAAGCTTTTGACAATGTTGACTGGAATAATCTCTTTCAAATTCTAAAGGTGGCAGGGGTAAAATACAGGCAGCGAAACGCTATTTACAATTTTGTACAGAAACAAGATGGCAGTTATAAGAGTCGAGGGGCATGAAAGGGAAGCAGCGGTTGGGAAGGGAGTGAGACAGGGTTGTAGCCTGTCCCCGATGTTATTCAATCTGTATATTGGGCAAGCAGTAAAGGAAACAAAAGAAAAATTCGGAGTGGGTATTAAAGTCCATGGAGAATAAATAAAAACTTTGAGGTTCGCCGATGACATTGTAATTCTGTCAGAGACAGCAAAGGACTTGAAAGAGCAGTTGAACGGAATGGACAGTGTCTTGAAAGGAGGATATAAGATGAACATCAACAAAAGCAAAACGAGGATAACGGAATGTAGTGAAATTAAGTCGGGTGATGCTGAGGGAATTAGATTAGGAAATGAGACGCTTAAAGTAGTAAAGGAGTTTTGCGATTTGCGAAGAAAAGTAACTGATGATGGTCGAAGTAGAGAGGATATAAAATGTAGACTGGCAATGGCAAGGAAAGCGTTTCTGAAGAAGAGAAATTTGTTAACATCGAGTATAGATTTAAGTGTCAGGAAGTCATTTCTGAAAGTATTTGTATGGAGTGTAGCCATGTATGGAAGTGAAATATGGACGATAAATAGTTTGGACAAGAAGAGAATAGAAGCTTTCGAAATGTGGTGCTACAGAAGAATGCTGAAGATTAGATGGGTAGATCACATAACTAATGAGGAGGTATTGAATAGAATTGGGGAGAAGAGGATTTTGTGGCACAACTTGGCAAGAAGAAGGGACCGGTTGGTAGGACATGTTCTGAGGCATCAAGGGATCACAAATTTAGCATTGGAGGGCAGCGTGGAGGGTAAAAATCGTAGAGGGAGACCAAGAGATGAATACACTAAGCAGATTCAGAAGGATGTAGGTTGCAGTAAGTACTGGGAGAGGAAGAAGTTTGCACAGGATAGAGTAGCATGGAGAGCTGCATCAAACCAGTCTCAGGATTGAAGACAACAACAACAACAACATAGAAGATGAATAGAGAGTACTACGCGATTACCCACCAGAAATTCCGCATTTTCAACCGAAATGGGCGACAAAAGAGTGTGTCTCGTTACTTACTCAACCCATCTCATATAACCATCGCATCTGTTGTGTACCACAACAGAGAGGCTTTGTAGGTTTGATGGAGTTATACCGGCTCGAGCTGGCTGCTTCCTTTGAATAGGGTCTCAGATTCATCAACACTTACGGGTGATGTTAACGAAACGACGCAGTTGCTAACTGTGTGGTGATGCAAAGAATTTCAGTACATCATTTCGGATTCTGGTCACATCAGTGATATTGGAGAGTCACAGTTCTTGCTAATTAATTTTAGTTTAGGTAATAAGTGCATTTTAAGTGAAATCCAGTTATATAAGAAACTACCATACGCGCATGTGTTCGCTTCTTCTGTTACTAAGAGAGGTTCGCGGCTCTGGATGTAATCTCCACCGAGTCGACAGCCGTGAAGAAGATGCCCGAACTTGCATTTAACTACAATGTTGTCTGTTCTTAAACAATGTGAAATTAAAAGAAAATTACGTACATACAGCTATATATTCATTTCTGTCTGACACTTATCAGTCAAGACCTTTATTAAACATATGTACTTTTATATACCCGCTAATTAATCAATTTCAAATTATTATTTATGCAAAGAATATGCAATAATATATGCAATAAAACTATTGGTGACACCGAGGGTCATGCGCGCCCATGTTAGGACCGTGGAAAACAAAAAGGAGTTAAAGGTCCAATTGACGGAATGAAAGACATCTGAAAAGAGGTACTTGGAGAAAGGGCCATAAAATACGCAATAGAGAAACGGAGGTCCTGAAATAAAGATTAAATGTCGACAGCCCTCTCGTCGTTCGCTAAAACGGCCGATAACTCGGATGGCAAAAACAGAACGTCGGCATTCTTCTGTCGGCCTGCGGAGTCTAGGACAAACGGTTGGTGATGCACACCGTCGACACGGAGTTCTTGCTGGGTGAGTCTATCACGTGGCGACACCGTCCAAGAGGACCACTTTTTCGTTCACCCGGATCTCCTGGACAGACCGCTCAGCACAATCGCTGGAGAAGGCCATTGCAGTTGACGCAGCGGGGAGAAAGAGGCGGACAATCGCCCTCGTGAGCATCCCTAGCGCAGGTTACTCATTTGGCTGGGTGTCGCAGGACTCTCGAATGTGGTTATGATACTGGTAGCAGCGCATCGGGTTCCGAATGTACAGTCTGTCCCTGATAACTTCATAACCTGCTTTGATATTTGACGGAAGAACCACTCTATCAAAAGTGAGAAAGAGAGTGCGTGTGGGCACTGAGGAGGGGTCTACTTTTTTTCTGATGGACTACCTGATCAGAGAGGTACGTCGAACAGCACGGTGTAAATAGTACTGCGGGAAGAAGTCAGCATTCGATGGGCTTCGACACAATCAGGATAGCTATGGAAGAGCGAAGCTGCAGCAGTTGTTGTGCCTGAGAATGAGAAGAAGTCTCCAAAAGCAAAGTGCCATTGCGTAAACGAGAGCAGGATTTCACAAGGCCAGCAATTGCATCAACAGCTTTCTGAATAATAAACGAATTTACCGTAGCAAAGGACTGACCGTCTTCACTACGTGAAACCTCGAGAAACCGTGGCGCAACTAGGAGGGTCTCTGAATCGTTAGCCTCATTCCGTTTACGGTTCGTAGCCATTGACTGAGAAGATGATTGGCTCATTGCGAGAAGATCGCCCATGACTGCCAGCGTCTCCGATGGTGCGCACCTTCCAACTGGGGGCCCTCTTCAGAAGGGGGCGGACCCGCCTTCGGTGATTTTTCACACCTCTCGAACACCTGACATAGGGACCGATCGGCAATTTGGGAAGGTCACAGCTCAGGTAATCAACCCTCCCTGAGCCTGGCCTGTACCTGAGAGCACGTGCGAACCAACCTGTCAACCAGGGGTTGGGAATACGCGTTATCCAGTCACCTGTTACGCATCAGACGCTTCGGCCGGTCTTCAGGAGCGCACAGAGAGGAAGAAGAAAAAGAGGAACTTCAAACACCGAAGCGAAGGAAGGACGGGAGAAGGAGAACAAAGAAAGAAAAAGGAACGAAAAACAACGGAGAGTATGCTGATAATAACCACCGAAAATGCAGAACACATTTCCAAAAACAGCCGAGACAAGTTCCCCAAGGGGAAAAGAACAGCAAGAGGATAGACATTAAGCATGGAAGAGAAAAGATGCTACAAAGACTGGGGTCCCGTGGTAGCCAAGCACGAACCCGCCAAAGAGCGGCGAGCTCCCCGGGGGTCGGGACCTTTGCCCTTCGCGGGCAAGCCTTCTGGAAGAAAGTAAGACTTGAGGTCCGGTCGTGAGTCGTGCTTGGGTAGTTCAGTCGGTAGATCACTTGCACGAAAAAGGCAAAGGTCCTGGGTTCGAGTCTCGGTCCGGCACACAGTTTTAATCTGTCATGAAGTTTCAAATCAGGGCACATTCCGCTGCAGAATGAAAATTTCATTCTGGAAACAACCCCCAGGCTGTAGCTAAGCCATGTCTCCGCGATATCCTTTCTTCCAGAAGGGCTAGGCTTTCAAATTTCGGAGGAGAACTAGTGAAGTTTGCAATGTAGGAGACGAGGTACTGGTGGAAGTAAGAATGTGAGGACGGGTCGTTAGCCGTGCTTAGGTAGCTCAGTCGGGGCAGTCTGCGTTTGGAAGCGCAGCAGGGCGGTCCCCGCTCGACCGTCCACGCCGCTGCGTGCTCGGAGTGTGTGATTACTTCCACATCACCAAACTTCTCAGTGGAACACACAATAATGACCAACTCTTAGAGGAAGAACACTCTTAAGTTCTCTTTTTCAAATAAATACGCACGGCCCAAAGCACTGGCCGACGAATTTACTAAATATAAGCCGAATCCGATGGCGGCGTCTGATGTCTTCCTCCTGTGAGCATGAAATTAAAACCATACAACTGCATTTGTGTGAACACATCTATTTATTTCGCTTACCAGAGGTTGTGGTCGATAATACACCGCAGGTAGGACATTACCGCTTGTTTTGAGTTTCTTAATTAACATATTTGGAAATTTACGAGAAGACGTGTAAAGGTTCACGCTTCTGTGAATATTGTTCTGATTTGTCAAATCTAAAGAGATCGTCCGGGGTACGGACTTACACTAATAATGCGAAAATGACTGGAACGTAAATGGTACATATATCAGCGACCTACTGCAAGCTAATACGCGGCAGTTGCTAGTGAGCTCTGGTCGACATAGGAACCAAATCAACTAAACGAATTAGTGGCATTTAAATTTATGAAACTGTGTTTCCTTCAGGAGCCCATAAAAAATTTACTGTCCGCATTTCGAGCGCAACAGCGACAAAGAACCTGTTTAAGGGAGAATGTTCATGAAAAACGCACACTATTTAAAACAGGCACCAAATCCACACTTTTAAAGATACGGCAATGAGATTTTGTACCATGCGTTACGTGATGTTAACACAATTACCGTTGAGTCACTTTCATTAAACATATTTAACTTCTTTAGGGAATTTAAAAATTTTGTTTTCAAAAATAATATACATATTTTTCTCAGAAACTATTCAAGTGATTTCTACAAAATTTCCTCTGTTTAATCTGTTTATACACAGTAAGTTTCTCTCATGAAGTTTTTTTGAATATATCGAATAAAAGAATTTTTATAATTTTTAAATTATAATTCTGTAAGTACAACATGAAGTTCATGCAAAATTCCAAACACTTTTCCCCATATCTTAGCGTACATTAAGAATTTCAAAATTTACTCTTGAGAAAAGATTTATTCGGTATATAGACATAAGTATACAAAAATATAATCCTAGCCGTCATAGATTCTAAGAAAAGCCTGCATAAACACCAAGAAACAAAATTTTCGGGAAATGCAATTTAAAGTTCAATCAGGTTTGCACTCAGCGCCCCTCTTCCCTTCAAAGCTTCTCTCTGGTTTTTCGTTTTCTGCCTCGTATACTTTAACAGGCCTTCAACCAACTTTTCAGCTGCAGTGAAGCACTGTAAATCTATTTTTCTCTAGACGTCTTGACTCAAATTTACTGCCTTGAAACCCATTCTATTTAATACCTCCAACCTCGCTACGTTCCGGTAGTTAAATACAAGAACTGCATCACGAGTTGCGACTATGGGAACTGTAGCAGATGAAAATGTGGTTTTAGGGCATCGTTTCCATATGAGTGAATTTAGAGACTCATTTAGATTCTGGGTTTCGCCATGAACACACATTTTTTACGAGTTCAGGATCGACCAGAAACCTGTAAATGGTCTTAACAGCATCCACAATACAATTTTGAAGCCTCTCCTTGTGAAAATAGGGGTTATTATCCCTCCGAGCCTGTAGGTCTTTACACCAACTAATGTAGCCAAGATGATGAATGGGATGTTCATCTGTTGACACCAGAGGAAATATGTAGCCCATTTCTGTATTTTTCGTGCCACTTACACTGGATAGGTTCTGTCTAATAGCTTTGCCACGACACACTTGAAGGGTGTCTATAATCTTCTTTGTGAGTGTGTTGTGCCCACCAATACTCTTTATGTCTTCCAACTTGTGCCCTTCATATCACTGAGTTACAGATGATCTTTAAAACCAAAGAATTTATATCACAGCCTTATAGATGCACCCCGTGCAAGTTTGCTTGAAAGAAATCCACAGAATAATTATCCACTGAGCTAGCAATAAAGTGTTGCTTTAGAAAGTGGGCGTGTCAGGAAGGCCGCGTCACACATTTAATTCTTTTTCAGGCACTTCGCATGCGATTCCATCACTGCAACTTTGGAAACGTATTCTTCACGCATTCTACTAATAAACAAAACATAAACTGAAAGTAGATATTTTCGGTCAATTTCACGAACGACCTCCCATAAGTAAGCAAGAAATTCTTCGGACATCATTACGGGCATTCTTCAAAGCGGAGTAGGAAATTGTAAAATGGAGCGGCGATATGAATCCTACGCACTTACAATAAGTTAGAACACTGCTGTCCCACGATGTAAAGGCGACAAACTATAACATGAACGAAACTTCCTGGCAGATTAAAACTGTTTGCCGGACCGTGACTCGAACTCGAGTTCGAGTTCGAGTCTCGGTCCGGCACACGGTTTTAATCTCCCACGAAGTTTCACATCAGCGCACACTCCGCTGCACAGTGAAAATCTCATTCTATAACATGAACGTTTGATTTCAGTAGAATTTGTCACCCATGTTCGAAAGTTTATTTACGTACATACAGTACAGTAATTGAGATTTATTGAAAAAATTTTTATAGCGACAGTAGTAAATACATTTTCGAACTGTTTCATAATAAAAAAAAATCTGCAGCCATTGTACAACACTTATTTCTATTGCGTGTTTGGCAGAACTCGGTCCTCACCGGCGGACCTTTATTTTCCATTTTTTTCGTGTGTTTTAAAACAATATTTGTTTTCCAACTTGTTTGACTAGAATCACGGCGAATAATTGATGTAAAAGTGACCAGGTAGATAATTTATCCTGAAGTGGTACATGGTATATTGATATTTACAACCTCTCAAACATCGAATCTAAAATTGGAGTACAGGGAGAAAATGCATTTCACCTTTTATACCCACTTCTATCAGCACTACCGCTAGTGATAACGTATTAGTATAGACGATAGAAAAAAAACTCTGGTTCCAGGGAATGATTGAACGAAGCGTTAATAATTTTCGCATCTGTACTTCTGAATGCAATAGTTTGCCGGCCGAAGTGGCCGTGCGGTTAAAGGCGCTGCAGTCTGGAACCGCAAGACCGCTACGGTCGCAGGTTCGAATCCTGCCTCGGGCATGGATGTTTGTGATGTCCTTAGGTTAGTTAGGTTTAACTAGTTCTAAGTTCTAGGGGACTAATGACCTCAGCAGTTGAGTCCCATAGTGCTCAGAGCCATTTGAACCATTTTTTGCAATAGTTTGGTTTTTGACTGTTACGTGAAGTACGTTTTTTACCACATAACGCTACACGAAAAACAAAAATATAGCCAATTTTCCGGTATAAATAGATAAATACCGAACATTGTTGGCAATTTTGCCAGTACTAATGTAATATCAGTTATTCGATATAAGAAGGAGTAATTCTTCAAGTAGCAAGGTCAGCACCGGCCTTATCTCACAGCTGAATCGATAAAACATATTTGACCTTTCCATCGTGCTGGAAGGCGGTAATGCAGATGCACGTGTACACACTTGTGTAGAGACACCTGTGGTAAATCTCTCCATTCGGTACAGTGAGAAGTACCAAGTGTGTGACGAGACGATGTTGAGTAATAACGCTTTTTTGCGACAGAATGCAATATAGCACATGCACATTACATGATGTCCTAGACAGAACTGTCTTTGCCGCGTTCCCCACAGCTATTTCACACTGCCGCAGGGACTCTTTGGTCAGCGTTGTTGCTAATACTGATGTCCCCACACATCTTATCGACATTAGGTATAGCTTCTCCGGAATCACATCTTACTGTCATCACTGGATCACCCTGTGTGGAACAAACCTGTGTCTACAACATAGCATAAAACTGATACTTCTGAAGGACGGATCCTCAAAATTACAGACCAATATCCTTGACATCGATCTGTTGCAGGATTTTCGAACATATTCTCAGTTCGAATATAATGAATTTCCTTGAGACAGAGAAGTTGCTGTCCATGCATCAGCATGGCTTTAGAAATCGTCGCTTCTGCGAAACGCAACTCGCCCTTTTTTCACACGATATCTTGCGAACCATGGATGAAGGGTATCAGACGGATGCCATATTTCTTGACTTCCGGAAAGCGTTTGACTCGGTGCCCACTGCAGACTCCTAACTAAGGTACGAGCATGTGGGATTGGTTCCCAAATATGTGAGTGGCTTGAAGAATTCTTAAGTACGTTGTCCTCGATGGTGAGTGTTCATCGGAGGTGAGAATATCATCTGGAGTGCCCCAGGGAAGTGTGGTAGGTCCGCTGTTGTTTTCTATCTACATAAATGATCTTTTGGGTAGGGTGGATAACAATGTGCGGCTGTTTGCTGATGATGCTGTGGTGTACGGGAAGGTGTCGTCGTTGAGTGACTGTAGGAGGATACAAGATGACTTGGACAGGATTTTTGACTGGTGTAAAGAATGGCAGCTAACTCTAAATATAGATAAATGTAAATTATGCAGATGAATAGGAAAAAGAATCCTGTAATGTTTGAATACTCCATTAGTAGTGTAGCGTTTGACGCAGTCACGTCGATTAAATATTTGGACGTAATATTGCAGAGCGATATGAAGTGGGACAAGCATGTAATGGCAGTTGTGGGGAAGGCGGATAGTCGTCTTCGGTTCATTGGTAGAATTTTGGGAAGATGTGGTTCATCTGTAAAGGAGAACGCTTATAGAACGCTGGTGCGACGTATTCTTGAGTACTGCTCCAGCGTTTGGGATCCCTATCAGGTCGGATTGAGGGAGGACATAGAAGCAATTCAGAGGCGGGCTGCTATATTTGTTACTGGTAGGTTTGATCATCACGCGAGTGTTACGGAAATGCTTCAGGAACTCGGGTGCGAGTCTCTAGAGGAAAGGAGGCGCTCTTTTCGTGAATCGCTACTGAGGAAATTTAGAGAACCAGCATTTGAGGCTGACTGCAGTACAATTTGACTGCCGCGAACTTATATTTCGCGGAAAGACCATAAAGATAAGATAAGAGAGATTAGGGTTCGTACAGAGGCGTATAGGCAGTCATTTTTCCCTCGTTCTGTTTGGGAGTGGAACAGGGACAGAAGATGCTACTTGTGGTACGAGGTACCCTCCGCCACGCACCGTATGGTGGATTGCGGAGTATGTATGTAGATGTAGATGTAGATGTATATGTAGACAGGTGACAGTCTAGTTAGTATTTTCAGATTTGTAGCATTACACTACTCAAAAATATAACGATATATTAATCAAAGTAAATTGTGTAGATACACTGATCAGCGAGAACATTACGACAACCGACGTACTGTCGATGTAAGCCCGTCCAGCCAATAGCAGCGGCACCTGGCGATGATTGACTGCTAGTCGACACGGTGCTTGTAGTACCATTGAGCTTCCTGTCCGTGTGTGGAATGGAGAAGGCGCGCGATCTGTTTGCCTTTGTCCGAGGGGAGATTACGATGGCCCCGAGGCTCGGCACGAGTATTTTGGAAACCATGTCCGTACGTTTTGGGGTTGGGTGACCACCCTTCATTACAGATGTCAGACGCAGTAGGCTGGGCAGACTGGTAAAACAGGACAGGTAGCGAACTGTACCGGAACTAACATCAGTCTTTAACGCTGAGCGGAATACAAGTGTGTCTGAACACTCAGTGTACCGAACACTGCTAAATGTGGGCCTTCCCAGCCGACGACTCATGCATGTGCCAATACTAACACCACGACATCGGCAACTGTAACTGAAATGGGCACGTGACTATCGCCGCTGGACATTGACGCGATGGCAGAGCGTTACATGGTCTGATGAATCCCGATACCTCCTTCATCATGCCGATGGGAGGACGCGAGTCCGTCGTCTTCCATGGCGAAGCTCGCTGACACCTGTGCTTCAGAAGGTAGACAAGCTGGTGGCGGCTCCATTATGCTCTGGGGAACATTCACGTGGGCGTCCATGGGTCCAGAGGAGCTCGTGCAAGGCACTATGACGGCGGAGGAGTATTGTACACTATTTGCAGACCACATACACCCCTACCTGACGATCATGTTTCCCGACGGCAGTTGATTTTTCAACAACAAAAGTGCGCCATGTCACAATGGCAGGAATGTGATGGAGTGGTTCGAGGAACACAGTCGTGAATTCCAGTTGATGTGTTGGCCCCCCCAACTCGCTAGACATGAACCCGATCGAAGACATCTGGGATATGGCTGAACGTGCCGTAAGATTCAAACGGCTCTGAGCACTATGGGACAGCTGTGGTCATCAGTCCCCTAGAACTTAGAACTATTGAAACCTAACTAACCTAAGGACATCACACACATCCATGCCCGAGGCAGGATTCAAACCTGCGACTGTAGCGGTCGCGCGGTTCCAGACTGTAGCGCCTAGAACCGCTAGGCCACTTCGGCCAGCTTGTGCCGTAAGAGGTCATTGCCCCTCCCCCCCCCCCCCCCCTCCCCGGAGTCGCATGCATGGCATATGGTTGACGACGTAGGGAACTTTTGGTGTGGCCGTAAATCGTGCAGGGATAGCTAAATCGTAAGCCGACCGCTAGAGGTATGCGGGAATTCCAGGCTCGAGTCCAGATCCGGCACAAATTTTCAAAAAAAGAAATTTTGTGAAATCTTATGGGACTTAACTGCTAAGGTCATCAGTCCCTAAGCTTACACACTACTTAACCTAAATTATCCTAAGGACAAACACACACACCCATGCCCAAGGGAGGACTCGAACCTCAACCAGGACCAGCCGCGCAGTCTATGACTGCAGCGCCTAAGACCACTCGGCTAATCTCTCGCGGCACAGATTTTCATTGTCGTTATTCCATTTTGCAGCTGAGGGTTGTCCACAAAAAATGGCTCTGAGCACTATGGGACTTAACATCTGAGGTCATCAGTCCCCTAGAACTTAGAACTACTTAAACCTAACTAACCTAAGGACATCACACACATCCATGCCCGAGGCAGGGTTCGAACCTGCGACCGTAGCGGTCGTTCGGTTCCAGACTGAAAGCGCTTGGAACCGCTCGGCCACACCGGCCGGCCGTTCGCAAGTGATTTTTACTGTTCACAGTCAGCTAATTACAACACCGATTAGGGTTGTCCAAATTCGCAATTGCGAATACATTTAATGTAGGTCAAAACGGCTGTAGCCGATTCAGTGCCTGTTGCTTTGGACATGCAACTTTTCATAGTAATTCAGAATAAGACAGACACTGCAGTATCGTTTATATCGTCTTGCAGCTTTGTGAACTATATGCCTCCAGTGATTTCTGCCGTGGTATGTCTTTTGTCTTTCCACTGATTCCCGAGTTACTCCTCTCCATCTGAGGTGTTCATTAACCTGGTCTGCCCATCTCTTTACTAGGAAGATGTTGGAAGAAGCGAGATCGTCTTGCTACTCTGTTTAAAACTTCTAGTTTGGGACTTCCATCACTTGATATGATACTTCCCAGGTAACTGGCACTTTTCGCACATTCGGCCTTCCCTGCATCATCTCGTAGTATGACGTTAAAGGTGTGGGTGTCCTATTCATTTTTACTGCCACTATCTTGCTCTTACTCAGTCAGCCTGAAGTCTTTACAGTTTTTGTTCGAGTAATCCAGTCTTCTCTGAACATCCGTTTCCACCGAGCGAGGTAGCGCAGTGGTTAGCACACGGGACTCGCATTCGGGAGGACGACGGTTCAAACCCGCGTCCGGCCATCCTGATTCAGGTTCTCCGTGATTTTACTAAATCGCCTCAGGCAAATGCCGGGATGGTTCCTATCAAGTGGCACAGTCGACTTCCTTCCCCATCCTTCCCTAATCCGATGGAACGGATGAACTCGCTCTTTGGTCCCCCTCCCCCCAGATCAACCAATCAGCCATCCATTTCCGTCTGTCCCCAAATGTCGATGTCATCAGCAAAAGCTCAACCACTGAGAACTTCGTTTCCCACTTCCTTGATTCCTTTAATCTACATACACAAGGTGGTCAGAAACAGTGTGACAAACGTGTAAGGTCGTTGCACAGTAGGATACTCACAAAAATAATTGTTAAAAAAATAATTCTACTCGTTGCGCCATCTCTTATTTAATTAACATTGAGGTTAGCCAATCAGGTCGTTGTGCCCGCAAATCCAGCCACTTGAAAGCGCTAAAATGCGCCAATGCATGTATATCCGTGAGTTCCTCATCACCTGTTAAAATATGCCATTTTCGTAAGTGATAAATGTTGCAAGACGTTGTGGTCTCCTGACATTCATTGCTTACATATTCCGCCTTCACAATCATATCGCATATCAAGACGCTTCATTCGCACCCAAACTCGATAAGATAAAGTCAGTGTTGTATGAATTCATGTAAACGATATGCAAATAACAAGTAAGCGCACCGTGGTTGAAATACTCGAGGCTGGAGTACACACATACATTCCAGACACGACGGTCACAGGAGCCTTTAGTTCGAGAGTGGCAGACCGCATGGCACTGAGCTGGTCCCTTCAGAGGACGACCCAGCCTATCCATGTCGCCTGGTGACCGCCCATAGAGCAGACAGCAGTTGCCCGAGTGAAAGGATGAATGACCCCGTGTTTGGCTTAAAAGCAAATTCCGCAACATTGTGTGGAAGCGGCCAGCCTACGCATTCTTTACACATAGCACGCAGTTTCAGAGATATTGACAGGGAGACAACAAACGCCAAACGACGATATTACAGATTTCCGGATTGGTCGCCTTAAACGAAACGTCATTCTCCTGTTTTAGAAGAAGAATGCAGATTGGCAAACGATATTTCTGACGCCTTGAGCTGAAGGAGCAATGAAAGAGACCGAAAGTTATACCCCTTCAGGTCTGACATGGAGAGGGGCTGTTCTGTTGTTGCTCCTGGAGCAAGAACACATAATGAGAGCGTGCACGCTCGTACGTGTACTCAAAGAGCGAGGAACAAGTCTCTCCTCAGTACTTCACTGGGAGAGCACCTCTGTCGAGCGCGAATCAAAGTGCGTCTCTATATTGAGTCCTTGCGATTAAGCGTTGTTCACTGTGTTGGCCGCCATGCTTATTGTGCGGTGTGAATGGACAGAGTTATAGTTAAACGCCTGTGAGCGAATTTTTCAGTGGCATCACAGTGGACTGGTTATCTGACCAGTGTACCACTCCAGCAGATATTTATTGCTGAAAGTTTTTCAGGCAATTCTCTTTAGAACGTTAGGAGCGTCTGTCTGACTTCCGTAGTAGTGTGGGGGTGGAAATTGCATCTTGCAGGAGCCACAGGGCAAAGGGTACATCTCAGATCAATCCGTTGCACAGAATGACAGATTAGCAACCCACACGCTCACCACAGTGTAACATAGGTGATCAAAACTAACTTTGTTCGACTTGATGAAGCCAAACGAAGAACAAGTTTCGCGACACTGTCCCTGGTAGGGCGTTTGAATTTGCGCACGCAACTACCTGATTGACTAACTTCAATGCTAGTTAAATCGGAAACGACACACACAACGTATCGAATATCCTTCTTAACAATTATCTTTTAGCACAACCTATCCTGCAACACCCTTACAAGCCTTTCAGACTGCTTCCGATCACCCTCTATAACGAAGCGTAAACATTTTAATTACGTTAATGTAGATTTTTCTAACATCGTAATTTGAAATTAGTTGTCAAGTACTAAAACGTATGGACATCAGAGCGTAAGCTAGACGTGTTGTCCCAGGCTAAGAGAATTGCGCTACAAGAATGACGCACTGTCGGAAGAGCTTTCTGCAGTCACGGTTCTGCTGCTGTACTAGTGACGGTGTGCATCACAGTATGCGAGAGACGTGGCGCCTGGTAACATTCTGCGAACTAAATAGACGGAGGCAACACGATCTTTATGAGCAAAAGTCTAAAGAGGACACAGGTTCACCTTGAAATTCTGCCGGTGTGTGGACTGAGTGTAATTTCGCCTCCAGCTGCAGTGAAGCTGTGCCAACAGTTTGAACAGTCGCCGCAGTGGATGTTGCAGGCGGGGAACGAAGGCCGTCAGCATCGAACAGAGACGAGAAAAAAAAATTGGCAGTTGAGGAACTGGCTCACAGCAATCGCAGATTTTCCGACGTTGAGGACGTTCAAACACAGTGATTCTAGAATGAATCTGCGATCAAGCAGCGCGTTTCTATCGTCGAGTAACTGAACGACTGGTACGACGTTTGACGGTTTTTTTCAGAGACTTTGTGACGATGCTGAAAAATAGAGTATCTTTGTCACTTTGAAGTGCAGTGCCACATTCCATAAAAGTTACTTGGCCTGCCACATTAATGGGTTACTTCCTTTATGAAGTCCTCTTGTAAGATGATAACACAAGACACAAACATTTAGTTTACTAAAACATCAGCAGAACATAGCAGGCTACTTTTCTCATTTTCTTGAGCATAGTATATGAACAGTAAACATATATTGTAATAACAGATCTATTACGACCTGTTATAGTTCGAAGGCTGCACATTAAAAGTCAGTGCCGACAAATGAATAAATAAATACAGGTAAGACTTTTATTTTGGGGGAATTTAAAAACTATTTGGCACTAAACGTCGGGACGAGATGCATCCACTATTCTTCTGCCCATGTGTCAGGGATTCAATGTGATGGTGGACTGATGCTAGTGTCAGCGGCTATGGAAGGCGTTTTGAACCATTCATACAAAGAAATTATTCAGATAGTGAAGGGAGACGAAAATTTAATAGTCATGGGTGACTGGAATTCAGTAGTAGGAAAAGGGAGAGAAGGAAACGTAGTAAGTGAATATGGATCGGGGATAATAAATGAAAGAGGAAGCCACCTGGTGGAATTTTGCACAGAGCACAACTTAATCATAGCTAGCACTTGGTTCAAGAATCATAAAAGAAGGTTGTACACATGGAAGACGCCTGTAGATACTGACAGGTTTCAGATAGATTATATAATGGTAAGACAGAGATTTAAGAACCAGGTTTTAAATTGTAAGACATTTCCAGGGGCAGATGTGGACTCTGACCACTATCTGTTGGTTATGAACTGTAGATTAAAACTGAAGAAACTGCAAAAAGGTGGGAATTTAAGGAGATGAGACCTGGATAAACTGACTAAACCAGAGGTTGTACAGAGTTTCAGGGAGAGCATAAGGGAACAATTGACAGGAATGGGGGAAAGAAATACAGTAGAAGAAGAATGGGTAGCTCTGAGGGATGAAATAGTGAAGGCAGCAGAGGATCAAATAGGTAAAAAGACGAGGGCTAGTAGAAATCCTTGGTTGACAGAAGAAATATTGAACTTAATTGACGAAAGGAGAAAATATAAAAATGCAGTAAATGAAGCAAATATAGGAACACGTGAGGCAATACTGACCCTACGACTTATTTTAGAAGCTAGATTAAGAAGAGGCAACTCTACGTTTCTAGCATTTGTAGACTTAGAGAAAGCTTTTGACAATGTTGACTGGAATAATCTCTTTCAAATTCTGAAGGCGGCAGGCGTAAACTACAGGAAGCGAAAGGCTATTTACAATTTGTACAGAAACCAGATGGCAGTTATAAGAGCCGAGGGGTATGAAAGGGAAGCAGTGGTTGGGAAGGGAGTGAGACAGGGTTGTAGCCTATTCCCGAAGTTGTTCAATCTGTATATTGCGTAACCAGTAAAGGAAACAAAAGAAAAATTCGGAGTAGGTATTAAAATCCGTGGAGAAGAAATAAAAACTTTGAGGTTCGCGGATGACATTGTAATTCTGTCAGAGACAGCAAAGGACTCGGAAGAGTAGCTGAACGGCATGGACAGTGTCTTGAAAGGAGGATATAAGATGAACATCAACAAAAGCAAAACGAGGATAATGGAATGTAGTCGAATTAAGTCGGGTGATGCTGCGAGAATTAGATTAGGAAATGAGACACTTAAAGTAGTAAAGGAGTTTTTCCATTTGGGGAGCACAATAACTGATGATGGTTGAAGTAGAGAGGATATAAAATGTAGACTGGCAAAGGCAAGGAAAGCGTTTCTGAAGGAGAGAAATTTGTTAACATCGAGTATTGATTTAAGTATCAGGAAGTCGTTTCTGAAAGTATACGTATGGAGTGTAGCCATGTATGGAAGTGAAATAAGGACGATAACTAGTTTGGACAAGAAGAGAATAGAACCTTTCGAAATGTGGTGCTACAGAAGAGTGCTGAAGATTAGATGGGTAGACCACATAACTAATGAGGAGGTATTGAATGGAATTGGGGAGAAGAGGAGTTTGTGGCACAACTTGACTAGAAGAAGGGATCGGTTGGTAGGACATGTTCTAAGGCATCAAGGGATGACCAATTTAGTATTGGAGGTCAGCGTGGAGGGTAAAAATCGTAGAGGGAGACCAAGAGATGAATACACTAAGCAGATTCAGAGGGATGTAGGCTGCAGTAGGCACTGGGAGATGAAGAAGCTTGCACAGGATAGAGTAGCGTGGAGAGCTGCATCAAACCAGTCTCAGGACTGAAGACCACAACAGCAACAAATACAAAAAAGATTTTCGAGTAGTATTCTGGTGTGTTCTGTTCCTGATTTTCTTTTCTTGTAAAGAAAGAGTTGTAGAAAATGAGTTGCAAAATGAAAATTCGACGTTGCAAAAAAATGGCTCTGAGCACTATGGGACTTAATTTCTGAGGTCATCAGTCCCCTAGAACTTAGAACTACTTAAACCTAACTAACCTAAGGAAATCACACACATCCATGCCCGAGGCAGGATTCGAACCTGCGACCGTAGCGGTCGAGCGGTTCCTGACTGTAGCGCCTAGAACCGCTCGGCCACTCGGCCGGCTCGACGTTGCAGTACCCACGTTCATATCATCGACATAGAACAACATTTGACACTTGCATACATCCAGACATAAAGTTTTCAGTTGTCTGTAATCTGATTTAATGCGTATAGCTGTAGGCACAAAATATTCAAATGGTAACACACCACACGTTTTGTCTGAATGGTGACGCTTTTAACTATTGGAATGATGCGTTCCCGCAGTATGTGCATAGCTGGTACAGGTACACCTTGGTCATAACATATCCCGAATGGATAAAATCGAATGGCGTAACATTCAACAATATGGGCGGCAACAGGATTGCGCCTTCCGCAGGAATCAACCGATATAGAAATTATCATCCAGGAACTCCAGGACACTTGATGCCCAGTGTGGTGGTAGTCTCTTGACGTGTTACATCCCCTGGAATTACAATCTAGCGCTATTCCCAAGGAAGTGCAACTACATATTATATGAATGCGTGGTGTCTGTTCTTCATGACATGTCCGAAAGAACTGACGCCACGCCTCATACTATTAACTCGTCTCTATGAGAAGTGGATCCACCACATTCAGTGCGGATGCACAATTACGTCCGACCTCCTGCGGGAATATGAAAGTAACGAGCATTGAGCAGATGGACAGGGGTGCGGACAGGTGGCGATAGGTGGGGATGTGGGTCGCCCGACAGGCGTGCCGGGATGATCCTCCTAGTGTGTTTGCGTGGCGCAGCGGTTAACGCAACTGGTTAGTAAGAAGGAGGTCCTGGGCTCGACTACCGGCCCGGCAGACATCGTGATTCTCCGCCGCTGATGCCGCACAAGTCCGGATGCAATTGATACAATCAGTTCCTTTTCATTCCTTTCTCCGCCCTCCCCCCCCCCCCCCCTTTTCTCCACACAACTACTCATTGCCAATGACACGTGTTCCACGGAAGAAAATTGGGCCGATGTCATTGTACACCATGCTTTGGTCTTCGGGCTGTCCCATAAGTGCTGCCTAGTAAGCCTTGGCTTTTTGTTGTCCGAGATGTGCGTGTGACGTCTGTTTACAACGGCACTTAAGAGTGAAAAGTGGCTGCATCATTAAAATGAAGTTCCTGTAAGAAATTTTGTTTCTCTTCGATAAGGAGTACCATGTTATCAGCAGATTTTTCTAATTTTTCAAGATCATGTGGCTTCAGTTCCTGAAAAGACTGAGTTCCGGAAGCAAACGGTTACAACCGTCTGCTTAAATCTCGGTGGTCTCCGGTACCTGGAGCTCATGCGATCCTTGCGTCACCGATTTGGATGGCGGTCGGACTACTGTCGGGATGTTTCCGGCAGTATCTGCCGACACTCAAGGCTGTCCGCTACTTTTCATCTTTTCTGTCGTATGCGCACTTAAAAAAATTTTGCACCAATGCTGGCGGTTGTTCCGGACCTTCTTGGTACCGTAATACAGGATTTCGTCTCAGCCAGCATCACAATACATTGTAAATTTTTCTTCACTGATGCCGCCATTTTTTATATTAAATCGGTAGTGGTGCTCTCAGTGGCAGATTCAGAAACTGAAACTTAAACACACTCTCAAGTAAACTTAATGAGTTTTTCGGTGCACTAAAATCAGAAAATCTAAGACATATGGCGTAAGTGAATAGAAATCGCTGTTTTAACATCAGAGCATACTCTTTGGTATAGCCACTAGTATATTCCACTGTGTATCAGAAACGCGTCCTAAAAGTTTGACCGATCTCTTGTTGCAACCTGTTGTGGTGGCTCCCTTTTGTAAAGAAAATGGGTAAGTATTGCATTCCCAGCTTTCATTTCAATATTTCATAATCAGCCGTCGCTATTAGGGGCTTGGAGTGAAAGCCCCCTGGAAACAATACCCTACTGTGGTAAAAATCCTGACAAGGACCTCAGTTAACACTTCTGATTATGACTGCAATCCTCCGCCACTCCACCGAGCTCCCGGGAATACTAGAGAAAACTAAGGATGAGCAACAGTCTCAATTTCACCCTGCATTTTAAAAAATATGCACGTAGCACTCAGTTACTGGAAACAGAATCAGAATATTTTCAATTCAGTGCAGTGTATATAGGAAACGACGCACTGTCGAGCGCGAAACAGAATACGTGTATTCTGAAAATAACGATACAGGCACCGAGCCTCGCACAGTTAAAATTCCCAACAGCCTTTTAAACCGTGAATGTTAATTGCAGTATTCCTGGCCTGGCGCAACTACGCTTAACACGTGAGTCTAAAGTGAATGCAATGGTAAGACCCGAGGAACACACAGTTCAGCCGGACTGCTACTTCTCGTAACACCGGCGGGCCGCCGAGGTCAGACCCCGCAGGCTGCTGTTCCGCACGACTACCGCCCTCACATCTGACCTCCAAATACTGCATACCCAGCTCGAAAGTTCTTTGACGACGATACGAAAAGATTTTTTCGACAAATGAATGATAAAAAGCATTTATCTCCACTTTGTACCCTTCTCCCAAGGTTTCAAGCTAATATTTTAGTGGCTGGCCGGTGTGGCCGAGCGGTTCTAGGCGCTACAGTCCGTATGTAACTCATCATTTACGTGTATAATAATATTAGTATTTTGTCCATCTTTAACAGCTGTAGTCGCAATAATAAAGTGCATACACCTCAGTGCCATGATAATATAGTTCACACACCATGGCATTGTGCTGCATGCACTTTACTACTGACACTCTCAAATATTGCGATAGGCATCACCTTCTGCAGAAGGGCACTAAGCCCGAAAACGGACAAGAAATTAAATTTTTTATACTCAGCTGGTTGCTTATTATTTCATTATATAATAGTATTTCTCCACTATCTCTCTTTCCTCGGTATTAACTAAACTAAACTAAACTCCTCCCGAACAGGCCATGAAGACCCAACGGTCCGACCGGCCGCCGTGTCATCCTCAGCCCATAGAAGTTACTGGATGCGGATATGGAGGGGCATGTGGTCAGCACACCGCTCTCCTGCCCGTATGTCAGTTTCCGAGACCGGAGCCGCTACTTCTCAGTCAAGTAGGTCCTCAGTTTGCCAAGGCTTAGGGCACCCTGGTTGCCAACAAGTGGTAGCCCAGCCCGACAGCGCTTAAACTTCGGTGATCTGGCGGGAACCGGTGTTACCACTGTGGCAGGCCGCTGGCCTTTCCTCGGTGCTACAATTTTCGAAAGAGAAACTTGTCTCCAGACTGAAATTTTCACTCTGCAGCAGAGTGTGTACTGATATGAAACTTCCTGGCAGTTTAAAACTGTGTGCCGGACCGAGACACGAAGGCAAAGGTGCCGACTTCGAGTTTCGGTCCGGTACACATTTTTAATCTAACCCATTTAGGTTTATCCTTTCTCTCAAATACTTAAATTCCGCAGCTCGTGGTCTCGCGGTGGCGTTCTCGCTTCCCGAGCACGGGGTCCCGGGATCGATTCCCGGCGGGGTCAAGGATTTACACCTGCCTCGAGATGACTGGCTGTTTGTGTTGTCCTCGTCATTTCATCGTCATTCATGAAAGTGGCGAGTTTGGACTGGCGCTGATAACCGCGCAGTTGACCGCCCACAAACCAAAACATCATCATCATCATCATCAGCATCAAATACTTAAACTCATCGGCTCTCTTGATATTTCCGTGTCGTACCAATGGAAGAATCATGCGATCAGTCGCGAATAATCTGAAGTTATTGCAGACCGATTTCCACTGTAGAATAGCCGTCGTCAGTCCTTCCGTCACGTGTATCTTGCAAATCTGAATACATAGTGACACCGCTAAACATGCTGGAAAAGAAAATGAAGCAGTCTATCCGACAGAAAACGAACACTGGAAAGGAAGAAAACTTTTTCATCCATATTCTGAATGCTTTATTATAATGTCGAGTTTCACAAACTCGGGGAAGTCGCAGTGAGGGGCCGAAATTTACGTCATGGCACAATTCCGACGGATACCCCAATTAGGACGTACATCCAGTTCTCACACATATTCAGCACTTGCTAAGCAAGTCCAGTACAAGTTCAGACTGGAAGCTCCTGACATAGCGCGCTACGGCGCGTAGGCAGCGCCAGACACTTGATCCCATCGGCGCAGATTTCTACAAGCCATCCCGGGCAGCCGCTTCTACGAAGAGACCGGGAATCTCGGCCTGGTGCCTGCCTGGTGGCTCGAGACGGCCGCAGCGCGCCCCGGCCGGCAGCTCCACCGCCTCGTCCACACCGGAAAGCGTCTTGGTGGAGCTGCCGAGCGGAACCCGTGCGGTTTGCCCTGTTCTTGAGGCGTGTGCGCGCAGTAGCGAGTAAACTTCCGCAGGTCGCTTGCAGAAGGTGCTCGACGCCGAAGCATAAGCAAGTCGACTTTCATCAACTTCCGAAATCTCCGTCATCTAGCTCCAAGCACTTCCCCAACTCGCCAGTCGCTCGATGCTTTTCTCGAACTTGGGTAAGATCCGTGCCTTCAACACTGGTGTCCAAATGTCAGTGTCGAGAACGAGAATGACACGAAGATTGACAGGCCGAAAGATATGTACCATTAGAAGCCGTAAACTTGCAGGGTGGCAATTATTGAACTTTATAAAATCAAATAGTCATCGCTTCTGAACTGTCTGCGTTAGGCTTGATAGCAATTAGTATGCGCTGTATGGTTTGGTTTAGCGACAAAGCCCAATTTCATTTGGATGGGTTCGTCAATCAGCAAAATTGGTTAACAAAATCTTCCGTCGGTTCTTGGTAGACCAACATTATAATAAATGAAAATCACTAGTTTGCTTTTGTTCTATAATATTACTTTTATTGTTAAACGGTTTTCGGCTTACAAGGCCACCTTCAGACATTTACTATTATCACCCTCTGCCAGGCACTTAATTGTGAATAGCAGAGTAATCACGTAGTAGATAGTAGAAGCTACAATGTTTGCAAACAACATTGGAAGAGAAGTAAGACGTCTAGACTGAAGTAGAAACATAATGAAAGTAACATCTTTGACAGTGTTGTGGTAACCCAATGACAAAGTAAAAATTGAACAGTACTTAAATAACAATGGAGTAGACAAGAAAACCTTTAATACAAAATAGGAATAGCATGCCTACATAACAGTTTCTATTAATAAACAAAACTAATAAAATAAAATAAAATTAGTACTAGTGAAGGCTACATCAGAATGTATGAAACATGGACAGTGATAACCAAACCAATTAAAAGAATAGACAATTATCAATTTGACTACAGAATACATAAGGAACTTATACAATATCAATAAGATTAACAGAAATAAATAAAAGCAGGAAAATGGAGGCGTTTGAGGGAACCTACAGTAAATGCAGTCTTTGAAAGTTTGGTGGTACTGCATACTGACATTAACATTACAATCAAAACAGTGGCTGTGTAACAGTTTGTATTAAATAAATGAACAAAATAAAATATGAACAATATTTGATGGACAACTTCAAGGCGTGTTAAACATGGACAGTAATACAAGTACCACTTAAAAGAGACCCTTAACTATTGGAACTACAGTCTATAGGGAATACAAAGACAACTTCAACAAAACAAAATAACTTAAAGAATTCAGGAGAATGGGAATATGTAGGAAGAGACCGTGTGGGAAGTAATGAACAACAGAGATGATTATATGAATTTTAGCAGAGGGGAAGTGTTGAGCTTTGTCTGGTCTAGACGTGTTACTTGTCTTCCAATGTTGTTTGCAAACATTGTAACTTCTTTGGTGATAATAGTAAATGTCTGAAGATGGCCTTGTAAACCGAAAACAGGTTAAAGATAAAAGTAATATTGTAGAACAAAAGCAAACTGGTGCTTTTCATTTATTATCAAAATTGGTTCAGTTGGGAGACTGAGAATCCGCATTTCGCGATCGAAATGTCTCTTCACCCTCAACGGGTAACTGTGTGGTGTGCAATGTCCAGTCACGGAATAATCGGTGCGATATTCCTTGATGGCACGGTCACTACCGAACGGTACGTGAAGGTTTTGGATGACGACTTCATCACCATTATCCAAAGTGACCCCCATTTCGACAAGATGTGGTTCACACAAGACGGAGCTCAACCACATCGAAGCAGGAGACTGTTTTATGTCCTGGAGGACCACTTTCGGGACCGCATTCTGGCCTCGATTGGACAGCACATTTTCCGGATCTGAACACATGTGACCCCTTTTTGTTCAGCGGGTCGTGTAGAATTTCGCATTCGTCCGCACCACACCATCGCCAATGATGGCAGGCATATAGAACATGTCATAACCTAAATCTGAATGTTTCTACCGACGTTTACGTGTTGAATAAAGTATGTACACGCCGTAGTTTGTAACTAGTTTACTTTTCTTCATGTAGTTCAATAATTGTCACCCTGTATGTAACCGAGCACCTGCAGACGAGGACATGTGAAATGAAGTAACAATTATTTTGTTTCGCTAGAAGAGGAACCTAAATGGCGCTACAGACGCCTCTAGATTTTACCTGACTTCTTAATGTGAATGTAAACATAAATACATTACATTCCTAACAAAAGTAATAAACACTACTGATAGCCTGACACTAAGATACAAAAAAAATGACGCACTTCGAAGGAATTATAAGAATGGGACGGACATCGCTAGTTGTGATGAACATGCGCAAACAAATGATTACAATTTCAGAAGAGTTAGATGCTTTAGTCAAGAAAAAGAGCTTCACAAGTTGAGCAAGTCAATAACGCGTTGGCCCACTTCTGGTCCTCATGCAAGCAGTTATTCGGCTTGGCATTGATTGGTAGAGGTGTATGATGTCCTTCTCAGGCGTATCGTGCAAATACCGTACAACTGGCACGTTAAATCGTCAAATCCCTAGCTGGTTGGAGGGCTCTGGTCATAATGCTCCAAACCTTCTCAACTGAACCTTAACATAGGCAAATGTAATGTATTGCGAATACATAGAAAGAAGGATCCTTTATTGTATGATTAAATGATAGCGGAACAAACATTGGTAGCAGTTACTTCTGTGAAATATCGGGGAGTATGCGTACGGAACGATTTGAAGTGGAATGATCATATAAAATTAATTGTTGGTAAGGCGGGTGCCAGGTTGAGATTCATTGGGAGAGTCCATAGAAAATGTAGTCCATCAACAAAGGAGGTGGCTTACAAAACACTCGTTCGACCTATACTTCAGTATTACTCATCAGTGTGGGATCCGTACCAGATCGGTTTGACAGAGGAGATAGAGAAGATCCAAAGAAGAGCGGCGCGTTTCGTCACAGTGTTATTTGGTAAGCGTGATAGCGTTACAGAGATGTTTAGCAAACTCAAGTGGCAGACTCTGCAAGAGAGGCGCTCTGCATCGGGGTGTAGCTTGCTGTCCAGGTTTTGAGAGGGTGCGTTTCTGGATGAGGTATCGAATATATTGCTTCCCCCTACTTATACCTCCCGAGATCACGAATGTAAAATTAGAATTTTCGAGCGCGCACGGAGGCTTTCCGACAGTCGTTCTTCCCGCGAACCATACGCGACTGTAATAGGAAAGGGAGGTAATGACAGTGGCACGTTAAGTGCCCTCCGCCACACACCGTTGAGTGGCTTGCGGAGTATAAATGTAGATGTAGATGTAGAATTGTGGAGGGATCCGGTGACCTTGCTGGTCAAGGTAGGGTTTGGTAAGCACGAAGATGAGCAGACGGAACGGTGCTTGGAATACCGTAGACGTACTGCTTTCCTGTAATGGTGGCACGGATGACAACCAAAAGGGACAAGCTGTGAAAAGATATGGCAGCCCAAACCACAACCCTTCGTTGTCTGGTAGTACGGCGGGCAACAGTCATGTTGCTATCCGACCACTCTTCGGGGCGTCTCCAGACGTCTTTGCTGGACATGAGGCTCTCATTTCTAACTGAGACTCATCCTGAAGACAATTCAGTCAATACGATTCCAGGCAGAAGACGTGTCGGGCGACGCCACAGACAGTGCTACGATACTTACCCGACTATCGCCCCGTCATACAGACTGACAATCAGGAATAATGGTCTGGACTGTCATCTCATTTTACAGCAGGACCCCTTTGCTGTCATCCGGGGAACCCTTACAACATAGCGGCGTGTCGACGATATTCTAGGCCTTGTTTTGTTGCCCGTCAAGGCAAGTCTCCTGGGCTTACATTTCATCAAAATAACGCCCGTCCACACAGGGAAAGAGTTTCTAATGCACGTCTTTGCGCTTGCCAAACCCTACCTTGGCGCCGGCCGCTGTGGCCGAGCGGTTCTAGGCGCTTCAGTCTGGAACCGAGTTACCGCTATTGTCGCAGGTTCGAATCCTGCCTCGGGCATATATCTGTGTGACGTCCTTAGGTTTAAGTAGTTCTAAGTTGTTGGGGACTGATGACCTCAGATGTTAAGGCCCATAGTGCTCGGACCCATTTGAACCAGCCCTACCTTGGCCAGCAAGATCCCTAGATCCCTACCCAGTCGAGAAAGTTTGGGTTATTACGGATAGCGTCCTCCAACTGTCACGAGTTTTTGACAATTTAACGCGCCAATTGCACAGAATTTGGCACTATATGCCTCACGACGACTCCTAACCACTCCATCAATCAATGCCAAGCCGAATAACAGCTTGAATAGGGGGCATAGCTGGACCAATGCCTTGTTGACTTGCTCAGTTTGTGAAGCTGTTCCTCTTGATTTAGTTCTCATATTCTTCTGAAACTTTAATGATTTGTTTATCTACACATTTACATCACATCTAACGATTTTCGTACCATTCGGATAATTCCTTCGTGATGCGTCGTTTATTTCTTATTTATTTATTTTATTTTTGTCTTAGAGGGTGTGAGCAATGCTTGTAAAAATTGAAAGGTCATTAAAAATCATTTCCGGGTGATACAGTTTGCCACTTTGTGTCCTGTATTCGAATATTTGATGGCAGAATAGACAGGAGATTTTCGAAACCTGCATACATTTGAAACGTCCCCTTAGAAAATTTATAAATTACTGTGCTGGTAAACTTCTACGTTATTTGATACAGAGACATCTGAGTAAAACTGAATGTACTCAGCCATTTCTCTCTTTACTTATTCTGATCATCAATAAACAAACACACAATATTTTTAGCGCAACGCAATCTAACTTTCAGCAATCCCTACAAAAGAATGGCCCTAACTAAAATAACCTATACCTTTAATGAATCACTCACCTCACAAAAATCTTCGTTACTCGATCTACTGCAATACAGCGAGCGCCAATACTGCCAGATAAATAAAAGATTCAAACTACTGAAGGCACTAACTACTGATAGGCATAGTAAGCAAATGAAAGATTTTGACAGAGAACAAACAATGTATTTATTTTAATAATATGCAAGAGCCATTATATATGTATCAGTTCATGATACCCAGTCTTACAAATTTACTCTTTCTTGACGGACACATGTCCAGATCATCCGCACTCAAAACTCCGCCATCTCTCTCCCCATATCCACCACTGCTGGCGGTTCATTTCCCACTGCGCAACGCTACGCGCTGTTCACATCCGACTGCCCAACACTACACTAGCAAATATTCCAACAATGCCAACCAGCCACAGACTGCTCACAGCACAATCAGTGATTTTCGTACAGAGCGCTACATGGCGGTACCAAAACGATAAACCTAAACAGCCTACTTACATTAAAAAATTTTAAAAAAATTAGCAAATTAGTCCTAGCCATTGCCCAAAACAATTTGTAAAATTTTTTGTGGGGAGCATAGGGGCTATGCAAGTGGGCTGTTTAGGTTTTTATATTGGTAACGCCACGTAGCGCTCTCTATGAAAATCACTGACTGTGCTGTGTGCGATCTGTGGCTAGTTGGCATTGTTGGAATATTCGCTATTGTAGTGTTGGGCAGTTGGATGTGAACAGCGCGAAGCGTTGCACAGTTGGAGGTGAGCCGCCAGCAGTGGTGGATGTGGGGAGACAGATGGCGGAGTTTTGAGAGCAGATGATCTGGACGTGTGTTCACCAGAAAGAGTAAATTTGTAAGACTGGATATAATGAACTGATATATATAGTATGATTTTTGAACACTATTAAGGTAAATACGAGGGCAGTTCAATAAGTAATGCAACACATTTTTTTTCTCGGCCAATTTTGGTTGAAAAAACCGGAAATTTATTGTGGAATATTTTCAAACATTCCCGCTTCGTCTCGTATAGTTTCATTGACTTCCGACAGGTGGCAGCGCTGTACGGAGCTGTTAAAATAGCGTCTGTAAAGGATGTGCGTTGCAAACAACGGGCAGTAATCGAGTTTCTTTTGGCGGAAAACCGGGGCATCTCAGATATTCATAGGCGCTTGCAGAATGTCTACGGTGATCTGGCAGTGGACAAAAGCACGGTGAGTCGTTGGGCAAAGCGCGTGTCATCATCGCCGCAAGGTCAAGCAAGACTGTCTGATCTCCCGCGTGCGGGCCGGCCGTGCACAGCTGTGGCTCCTGCAATGGCGGAGCGTGCGAACACACTCGTTCGAGATGATCGACGGATCGCCATCAAACAACTCAGTGCTCAACTTGACATCTCTGTTGGTGGTGCTGTCACAATTGTTCACCAGTTGGGATATTCAAAGGTTTGTTTCCGCTGGGTCCCTCGTTGTCTAACTGAACACCATAAAGAGCAAAGGAGAACCATCTGTGTGGAATTGATTGCTCGTCATGTGGCTGAGGGTGACAATTTCTTGTCAAAGATTGTTACAGGCGATGAAACATGGGTTCATCACTTCGAACCTGAAACAAAACGGCAATCAATGGAGTGGCGCCACACCCACTCCCCTACCAAGAAAAAGTTTAAAGCCATACTCTCAGCCGGTAAAGTCATGGTTACAGTCTTCTGGGACGCTGAAGGGGTTATTCTGTTCGATGTCCTTCCCCATGGTCAAACGATCAACTCTGAAGTGTATTGTGCTACTCTTCAGAAATTGAAGAAACGACTTCAGCGTGTTCGTAGGCACAAAAATCTGAACGAACTTCTCCTTCTTAATGACAACGCAAGACCTCACACAAGTCTTCGCATCTGAGAGGAGCTCACAAAACTTCAGTGGACTGTTCTTCCTCATGCACCCTACAGCCCCGATCTCGCACCGTCGTATTTCCATATGTTTGGCCCAATGAAGGACGCAATCCGTGGGAGGCACTACGCGGATGATGAAGAAGTTATTGATGCAGTACGACGTTGGCTCCGACATCGACCAGTGGAATGGTACCGTGCAGGCATACAGGCCCTCATTTCAAGGTGGCGTAAGGCCGTAGCATTGAATGGAGATTACGTTGAAAAATAGTGTTGTGTAGCTAAAAGATTGGGGAATAACCTGGTGTATTTCAATGCTGAATAAAACAACCCGTGTTTCAGAAAAAAAATGTGTTGCATTACTTATTGAACTGCGCTCGTACATTGTTTGTTCTCTATCAATATCTTTCATTTGCGAAGTATGCCTATCAGTAGTTATGTGCCCTCCGTAGTTAGAATCGTTTATTTAGCTGGCAGAATTGGCGCTCGCTGTATTGCAGTAGTTCGAGAAACGAAGATTTTTGTGAGGTGGGTAATTCATGAAAGGTATAGGTTACTGTTTGTCAGGGCCATTCTTTTGTAGGGATTATTGAAAGTCAGATTGAGTTGCGCTAAAAGTATTGTGTGTCAGTTTATTGATGATCAGAATAAGTAAAGAGAGAAATGTCTGAGTACATTCAGTTTTAATCAGCTGTCTCTGTATCAAATAACGTAGAAGTTTACCAGCACAGTAATTTACAAATTTTCTAAGGGCATGTTTCACATTGTCAGGTATTTTACAATCTGAGCGAAGTTCTCTGGTGTTAATTCATTCAATAGCGTTTCTTGACACATTGAATATGAACGTCTCTGTATCCACTTCTTCACCGATACGTTTCTGTTTTTCGTCATGATTTTTCTTCAGTACTAATAATGCAACAACGTTGACGGCTGCTGTGATTTTTAAGCACGACACTGTGAATTTTCATATGCCTATCAGACGGCGTCACTTTGGTGGAAACACTTGCGCAAGTACATATTTGCAGGAGGTTCCTGAAATGAACTTGCGCAAGCGACTTGCAGAGGGAAACTTGCACAGGTTTTTGTTCTAGCGTAAGCGCCTTAGCAAGTCCTTGAGAAGTTACTTGCTAGAGGACACACGTCTTTAAAGCGGTCTCTAGACTCTCAATAATATTGGACGATATTTCATATCTTGCAATCTGTACACAAGATTGAAAATCGTGCATGCGTAGTATATTGGCGAATCTACTGAAATTAGAATTTATCGAGCAAAGTATTTAGATTGTATAGTCTCTGACAAATATTCTGTGTTAGCTCATTCTGGTCCGCTAAACTATTTACTTTGCGCCAATTGTTGTGTTGGGAAGCGGAAAAATGTTCGAAATCAGTGCACCGGACCCTCATTTGAGAATTATTGCAAGTATTTAGGGGTTTGCCAGCGTTGTGGTGTGTTAAATGAAACAAATGTAGTAATCGGCAAAAGAAAATGGAGAATACGATCAGTTGTTGTCGAAATATGGGGAAATGTATCCGGAAGCGGAAAAGCCTCAATTAGCAAAGAAACTAAATTCATTGCAGGCAAATTACAGGGAAGAACTGAAGAGAATTACTAGTGCACCGAAAATTGGTGCTACAGCTGACGAGCTATTGGAACCAACACTTCGGTTCTTTTACGGCATCGGGTTTTTGCAAAGGTAAGACTCTTTTAGGGCAATTTAAATAGGAATTTGTGTACCTTTCTTTAATGAAATAATTTCGGGTAACAGGCCTCGTCAGTATAAAACACAGAAGCCTCAAAATTGCCGACGTTTCGACCGACTTGCTGCGGTCCTCTTTAGACCAAATACAATGACGCGTTCTGATAACTGAAATTATTTTATTCAAAATGACACTTGTCGTGGAAGCCTACGGATTTACACTGATAAACGAATGCATTATGACCACTGCCCTCCGTGACAGTGATGCCGCCAAGTGGCTTTGCGGGCACGTGACACGGTAACTAAAGTATGTAAGCGAAGTAGACACGTACTGGGGATCACCCTAGCGAAGATGTGGGAAGTAAATGGGGTAATCCATTGAGATAAATGACGGAAGATTATTACTATCCACAGGCTATGAACGGGTGTCTCGAAAACGCAAAGCTGGTCGAATGGTCGCATACTACTGTCGTGAGACTCTACGGAAAAAGGTAGGACAGTGAAACTACCACTAGGCGCTAAATGGTTGGACGTCCATAACTCTTCACAGAACGTGGGGTTCAGAAACTTGTCTGCTGTGTAAAGCAGGACAGATGGTGATCTACGGCATCTCTGCCGAAAGAACACAACACTGCAAGTGTTTCGGAGCACACTGTTCATCGTACATTGTTGAACATGGCGCTCCGCATCAGACCACCCTTACGTGTTCTCATGTTGACACGACGATATCGGCAATTACAACTGCAGTGGGCACGGGACCATCGGGAGTCGAGCTTCGATCAATGGAACGTGTCAGCTGTTCGGGTTAATCACATTGTGCTATACTAGGTCGCTGATCGTCTCCACAAACACTCACATCGAGGTGAGCGGCGGCTCAAAACATGCAGCGCTCCAAGGATGCTGACTGGTGGGAGCGGTATTATACTATGGGAGTGATTCTCCTGCCCTGTGGTAGTAGTTGAAGACACGCTGAGGGCTGCGAATCACCTGTACCCCTTCAGCGATGTCAGCTCTCAGCAGTATAATTGTGCGTGTGTCTGATCCGGATCCGTACTACAGGAGCATTAGGTCTCCGCTACCAAACTCGCCTGATGTAAATCCTATGGCACCCATTTGGGTCGCTATCGGATGCCATCACCGCCTACGCAAATCAGCAGCCGCTATATTTATGAGAATTACGTGACCTGTGCGTACACAGCTAATGCCACAAATCTCCCCAATCCTACTGACAAGCTGTCGGGTCCCCTACACGCAGAATCAGTGATGTATTTCGTTCCACAGGCGAACAAAGTCTTGACTTCTCGGTTCGTCAGTGTATATCGGCGTGTACCTCTTGTTTTTAATATTGGATCTAAATAAATATTGAATGTTCGCTATATAAGCCCTTTCATAAGGTTTTTACCACGTTTATTCAGTTCTCAAGACTTGGGCACCTCACATTGTAGGTAAATTTAACAAATCATCCAGGAAAAGAGAGAGAATAGCGGGGTGTACATTTGTCAGCAACAATTCACTCATTTATACACTACCGACCATTAAAATTGCTACACCAAGAAGAAATGCAGATGATAAACGGGTATTCTTTGGACAAATATATTATACTAGAACTAACATGTGATTACATTTTCACGCAATTTGGGTGCATAGATCCTGAGAAATCATTACCCAGAACAACCACCTCTGCCCGTAATAACGGCCTTGATACGCCTGGGCATTGAGTCAAACAGAGTTTGGATGGGGTGTACAGGTACAGCTGCCCATGCAGCTTCAACACGATACCATACTTCATCAAGAGTAATGACTGGCGTATTGTGACGAGCCAGTTGCACGGCCATCATTGACCACACGTTTTCAGTTGGTGAGAGATCCGGAGAATGTGCTGGCCAGGGCAGCAGTCGAACATTTTCTGTATCCAGAAAGGCCCGTTCAGGACCTGAAACATGCGGTCGTGCATTATCCTGCTGAAATGTACGGTTTCGCCAGGACCGAATGAAGGGTACAGCCACGGGTCGTAACACATCTGAAATGTAACGTCCACTGTTCAAAGTACCGTCAATGCGAACAAGAGGTGACCGAGACGTGTAACCAGTGGTACACCATATCATCACACTGGGTGATACGCCAGTATGGCCATGACGAATATACGTTTCCAATGTGCGTTCACCGCGATGTCGCCAACCACGGATGCGACCATCATGATGCTATAACCAGAACCTGGATTCATCCGAAAAAATGACGTTTTACCATTCGTGCACCCAGGTTCGTCGTTGAGTACACCATCGCAGGTGCTGCTGTCTGTGATGCAGCGTCAAGGGTAACCGCAGCGATGGTCTCCGAGCTGATAGTCCATGCTGCTGCAAACATCGTCGAACTGTTCGTGCAGATGGTTTTGTCTTGCAAACGTCCCCATCTGTTGACTCAGGGATCGAGACGTGGCTGCACGATCCGTTACAGCCATGCGGATAATATGCCTGTCACCTCGACTGCTAGTGACACAAGGCCGTTGGGATCCAGTACGGCGTTCTGTATTACCCTCCTGAACCCGCCGATTCCACATTCTGCTAACAGTCATTGGCTCTCGACCAACGCGAGAGGCAATGTCGCTATAGGATACACCGCAATCGCGATAGGCTACAATCCGACCTTTATCAAAGTCGGAAACGTGATGGTACGCATTTCTCCTCCTTACACGAGGCATCACAACAACGTTTCACTAGGCAACGCCGGTCAACTGCTGTTTGTGAATGAGAAATCGGTTAGAACCTTTCCTCATGTCAGCACGTTGTAGGTGTCGCCACCGGCGCCAACCTTGTGTGAATGCTCTGAAAAGCTAATCGCTTGCATGTCACAGAATCTTCTTCCTGTCGGTTAAATTTCGCGTCTGTAGCACGTCATCTTCGTGGTGTAGCAATTTTAATGGCCAGTAGTGTTTATTCATATCTGCTTAGCAATTAGTCCCTTATATATATATATATATATATATATATATATATATATATATATATATATATATATATATACATGCTTTCCTTTACCTGCCACAACTTTATTTACAATGTTTTGATGTAGTGTTGACTTTGGCCTCATGTCCGTCTGCTGGTAGTGCAGTCTAGCCAATTTTGGGGTAGTCTTAGTGACAGGCAAAGAGGTTTGCGTTTCTCTGGTCAGGACATTATTGTGGCATGTTGGTAATGTGCAGGAAGAGGTGTCTCTGTTTCCGCTACATGGGTGGACCCCGATTGGAGCGGAAGCTGAAAGGGTTACTTTGCGGCTGGAGCTCTAAGTGTGAAGACGGTAAGAGCTCGTCTCTAGCAGCTGTGGTATGTTGCTGAGAATGTGCAGGTTCCAGGCTAGCTGAAGCTATAACCTGTTTCTTGTGCAGGTTTACGCTTTTATGATCATTTTCCATCAGTCATTCAGGCTACTGTCCGTTATTTAGGGAGTTTGCTCTGTTGAACCATGTCGTAGAATATTGAAGCTTGGGAACAAGGACGGTCGCTCTGGTCTGGCAGTCGTGTTTTTTAGTGTGCATGTGGGTGTTTTTCTTCCTTTTCGTGATTTTCATTTTTATTCTCTAATTTACTACTTATTTCTGTGAGTATTTTTGTCTGTGAATTCCACGTTTTCGCTTATGAACTGTGTAGTCTTCAACTACCTAGTTCCGTTCGCTTCTACTTAACTTCCGATAGTATCCTTTTGTGTGGAAGAATTTTGAAACGGTTATGTAATTTTGATGATGATGCACAGAGTTCCTTTGTATAATGTGAACCAAGCCCTAGGTAATCGAATGAGCTTCCAGCGTCTCGTTTCACAGTCTCTTTCTCTGCCATTAGACTTTCAGTTTAATTACATTCACGGGTATATTAATTTTGATTTCCATCCCTTTTAGTCAACAGTCATTTGCGTGTTCTTTCTTTGTGTAAATGACTTGTTTAGCTCTACACCCCATGCGGCTAGTGCATGCTTGAGCCCGCGACAAATTGCTGTATCCAGTGTTTCCTTAAGTTTCTGATTTCTTGTCGACAATGCTAACGTCTTAGAACTGTGGAGTTTTCGCGTCATTTTTAATGCCAACCTGTTCGGCCATGTGGTTCCTTTGCGGTTCATTCCCTTGAACCCTGCACTGCGGTCCGTTTGAATCACAATTCTAAGCCAAATTCTGTCTGGCGCTATACCTTCTTATGTGTTCAACTACTGACGCGTCTGGCTGTGGGAACACGTCCTTTTTGCCTATTTTGTCTGCTTATGGTGTAGATTTGTATTCTTCTCGTTCTTCTCCCCTATCTGTATTGTCCTAGTGCGGATGCCGAAGTGTGTGTGTAGTCCTGTTCGTTCCACCATCTCTATTTTGCGAACTAACGTTAAATACTTCATACTAATGCTATTACTCATGTATAGTGAAGCTGGCACCAGCAACTGCGACTAACTCTATGTTAATGTTCTAGCGTCTCGTGAACTGATTCAGAAATAAAATGTTCACTTCATATTGGGTTGAATTTCAGTTGTTGTAATAGAAATATCCGTACATTTGCTGGATTGTGGGAGTACACCCTATCGCTGTTTCCATGCACAGGTTAAATCAGCCTTTTATTCTTTTTAATAAGTTAGCCACACGCTGATTTAAGTGCGTGAGCGGTAAATCACACACTGGTACCCTACACACTCCTAAATACGCACTGTGTTGTAATATGAGAGCAGTCTTACCATTGGCTCAAGTAAACCTATTTACATATTTTAATTAATTTAATACAATCATTTTATTCCTAAATCCAACCCTTCGTCCCTTCCACATTCCGTAGATCACCTTCAATACATATTACGTAGACATAATCAAAATTATAGGTGTAACCATTTGCATAAATACATGTAACGATCGAACGTTCCGTCCTCCGGAAGAAAATGGTTCAAATGGCTCTGAGCACTATGGGACTTAACATCTATGGTCATCAGTCCCCTAGAACTTAGAACTGCTTAAACCTAACTAACCTAAGGACATCACACAACACCCAGTCATCACGAGGCAGAGAAAATCCCGGACCCCGCCGGGAATCGAACCCGGGAACCTGGGCGTGGGAAACGAGAACGCTACCGCACGACCACGAGCTGCGGACCGTCCTCGGGTAGTTACGATGATCATTACGCTCGTTTATCGTCAAATCACTTGGTAAATTTTCGTGCGTCAATCTTCCTCTCTCCTTATACCATTTCTTCATCCTTCTACGGTTCCTCTTTTCCTTACCTGAGCGCAAAACCAACCCGAGAGTCAAATCAACAGCTGGCACCCGTAGCCACCATGTTCGCAAGTCCGAGATCTGACGCTAATGTCGCGCAATATCTATCGCAGTCTGGATCTAACCTTGCGTACATTGCACAGTATAATTGCCCAGTATTAGTGATGATCTCAGGACCCCACCTGCGCGCCTGCTGCTGCGATACGCCCACTGCTGCCCACTGCTGCCCGGTCGCTCCAGAGAAGGACGCCCTGGCGTGAGGCTGGTTCGCCGCCTGCCGGTTTTCCACCCCAGCTGCATTCCATCCACTTGTCGGCCTCAGCTCGGGCCGTCGGCTGCGAGAGCAACTTGTCTGCCGTGGGACTGCATTACCGCGGGAAAGACGTCAACACGTATCCGGCTATGGACATCGTACCAGTACTCTTCCGTTTAGGAAAAATTCCTTCCGACTCCTGCGTTCCGAGCAGTCGTAGCTCTGACTTCAGTAGCGGCGACGCCTTGCAGCTTGTCGCTTACGAAATACGAGGTGCGCTAGAGGAATTTTCGTAATTTCGCTTGGTATATTGTCCGATTCGCGTAACTATTTGTAAGTAGGCTGTTTAGGTTTTTATATTGGTAACGCCACGTAGCGCTCTGTATGAAAATCACTGGCTGTGCTGTGTGCAGTCTGTGGCTGGTTGGCATTGTTGGAATAGTCGCTATTGTAGTGTTGGGCAGTTGGATGTGAACAGCGCCTAGCGTAGCGCAGTTGGAGGTGAGCCGCAGCAGTGGTGGATGTGGGGAGAGAAATGGAGGAGTTTTGGGAGCGGATGATCTGAACGTGTGTCCATCAGAGACAGTAAATTCGTAAGACTGGATGTCATGGACTGATATATATATTATGACTTTTGAACACTATTAAGGTAAATACATTGTTTGTTCTCTATCAAAATCTTTCATTTGCTAACTACGCCTATCAGTAGTTAGTGCCTTCAGTAGTTTGAATCTTTAATTTATCTGGCAGTAGTGGCGCTCGCTGTATTGCAGTAGTTCGAGTAACGAAGATTTTTGTGAGGTATTTTTGAAAGTCAGATTGCGTTGCGCTAAAAATATTGTGTCAGTTTAGTATTGATCAGAATAAGTAAAGAGAGTAATGTCTGAATAAGTTCAGTTTTGCTCAGCTGTTTGAAAAGCAAATAATGTAAGAGGCTTATCAGCACAGTAATTCATCAATTTTTGTAAGGGGACGTTTCATATTATGTTGTCGTGTCGCTAAACGTGCATGAAAAGTTAGCTATATCAAATATTTATTCTTGTCAGCAGTCAAAAAGGATGCTTATATTTTGATAGTAGGACGGTTATTTATTTTGTATAATAATTACGGATCAGAGAATTTGTATTAGACTACTTTAGAAACATGGCGTTGCCCGGGTCACGGTATATGGAGTGGGAAAAGACATGAGTACCATCTAGATATGAGATGTATATAGGCGTATATTTCATTAAAGATATTATGAATGCAGTTATCCCGTTAGTAAGGTAGTTTGGTCACGATGCATGGCTTAGCGTGGTGGGTGACGTTGGTTGACTGATATGTCAATACCACGCGCAGTGTGGAACAATTAGTTCTCTTAGAAAAAACTACATTTTCTACTTTTCTACGACTTCCGAACTTTACCGTATTATTGAGTATACTCTCTTATACAATCCTCACCCTGTTCCAGCCATACAGGTTAATATTATTTTATGCAGGCATATTTAATCGCCAGTAACATCATTGGGCCAATACTAGTTTAGTAGTATAATAGTATTTAAGTGAAGTTGCAAAGGAATGGAAGTTACTGTATTATTTTAGGCATTTACTTCTTATTGCATAGGCATAAGTGTAATTTCTTGTTTTCACAACACCTGTTATAGTCTATATTTTCAGTTTCCTTGTTCGGACTGTAAACGAACAAATGTGCAGGAGATCCAACTCGTGACCACGCTATATACGACTTTCCGTGAGAGAAACACTATTCCATGAAATTAACGCCTCAGTATTCGAATGTTTGCCTCTGGGATTTGCTGATAGTCATACTGTATGCTAATTGAACTGGAAATTGCATTCGTCTTAAGGTGACAATAATTGTTTAATTTCGAAGAAAAGGAGTGCCGAATGCTAGTTGTCGAGGGTCACTAGATGAAGTGAACAGTGATGCAGAACTACTGAAGTCTGTTACAACAGGAGATGAAACGGATATAACGTCGAAACTAATGCTCAATCCTTCCAGTGGAAGCAATATGGATCGCCACGCCCGAAAAAAGCTCGATAGGTGCGGTCAGATATGAAGGCTCTTGGAAGTTAACGGCGTACTGCACCATGAGTTCTTGCCGCAAGGATTAACGATTAAGAAGTACTTCTACATTTACATCTACATCCATACTCCGCAAGCCACCTGACGGTGTGTGGCGGAGGGTACCTTGAGTATCTCTATCGGTTCTCCCTTCTATTCCAGTCTCGCATTCTTCGTGGAAAGAAGTATTGTCGGTATGCCTCTGTGTGGGCTGATTTTATCGTCATGGTCTCTTCGCGAGATATACGTAGGAGGGAGCAATATACTGTCCGACTCCTAGGTGAAGGTATGTTCTCGAAACTTCAACAAAAGCGCGTACCGAGCTACTGAGCGTCTCTCCTGCAGAGTCTTCCACTGGAGTTTACCTATCATCTCCGTAACGCTTTCTCGATTACTAAATGATCCTGTAACGAAGCGCGCTGCTCTCCGTTGGATCTTCTCTATCTCTTTTATCAACCCTATCTGGTGCGGACCCCACACTGCTGAGCAGTATTCAAGCAGTGGACGAACAAGCTTACTGTAACCTACTTTCTTTGTTTTCGGATTGCATTTCCTTAGGATTTTTCCAATGAATGGCATCTACTTTACCGACGATCAACTTTATATGATCATTCCATATTAAATCACTCCTAATGCGTACTCCCAGATATTTTATGGAATTAACTGCTTCCAGTTGCTGACCTGCTATATTGTAGCTAAATGATAAGGGATCTTTCTTTCTATGTATTCGCAGCACATTACACTTGTCTATATTGAGATTCAATTGCCATTCCCTGCACCATGCGTCAATTCGCTGCAGATCCTCCTGCATTTCAGTACAATTTCCCATGGTTACAACCTCTCGATATACCACAGCATCATTCGCAAAAAGCCTCAGTGAACTTCCGATGTCATCCACAAGGTCATTTATGTACATTGTGAATAGCAACGGTCCTACGACACTCCCCTACGGCACACCTGAAATCACTCTTACTTCGGAAGACTTCTCTCCATTGAGAATGACATGCTGCGTTCTGTTATCTAGGAACTCTCAATCTAATCACACAATTGGTCTGATAGTCCATATGCTCTTACTTTGTTCATTAAACGACTGTGGGGAACTGTATCAAACGCCTTGCGGCATCTACCTGGGAACCCGTGTCTACGGCCCTCTGAGTCTCGTGGATGAATAGCGCGAGCTGGGTTTCACACGATCGTCTTTTTCGAAACCCATGCTGATTCCTACAGAGTAGATTTCTAGTCTACAGAAAAGTCATTATACTCGAACGTAATACGTGTTCCAAAATTCTACAACTGATAGACGTTAGAGATATAGGTCTATAGTTGTGCACATCTGTTCGACGTCCCTTCTTGAAAACGGGGATGACCTGTGCCCTTTTCCAATCCAGCTTCTTACAAGATCGAAGCCATCTGCGTGAAGCAATCCGGGAGAAAAACGGATTTAGGGTTTAACATTCACAGCTTTGCACCCCGATAATGCACATGCGCACATTTCGTTTCTTCTGAGCACGCGTCATTCTTTTACGGTGACACAGAAAGCTGCTTTTGTGTCTCACAATCAACTGTGTTAAGCGATTAATGTATGACTGAGCCGATGCATACATTCAACTGCGATGGCGGAACAACAGAACAGAAATGCGAAAAATTCTGACGTCTATTTGGAAGAGTTCTGAGGTCTTGGAAACAAACTTCTGTATCGCTTGTAAGTCTACTGGTCAGTTTAAGACTAGATTAAAAATATGAGTAGATCCGTATATGTACTGGTTTGAGAAACTATACCCTTTCGTACACAAGGTTTTATTACCCACTCATCAAATATAGGAACGCAGTCTGATTGCAAAAGATTTAAAGAAAGTTACCCAAGCAGGTGATACATTATGAGTGCATTGGATTTAAGTGAACATGAGAAATAACATCCAGTACCTGAGCGAACATAGAAAAGAGTTTAATTAACGTGGCTTGTAGCCAGCTGGGAGTGATGTTGAGGATGTGAACTCCAGACTGTTATACCGTAATAACGCTCCAATATAATGCGTAATACATATATACGCTTTGCATATAATGAGTTAATACTACTGCCCCACCTGTGTCAACAACAATACCTATCTTTTTGGCTGAAAATCATGCAAAGAACTGGGTAGGTGATGTTTATAGCAATGGATGCTAGCGTTGATGTAACGTGCAGTAACAAAAGTATATTAGCAACTGCTGAAGGCAAATGCTACGATTCGCAGCTTGCGATCGTATACTGGCTGCCGAGGAGAAGTCATGCTAGGGCGTATAAATAGAAAATAAGTGACCAGGGAAACTGAAATAAGAGGGAAACTGAAATAAGAGGGAGTATTTAAATACAACATCATATAATTGACTTCAAAAGGCAAGTAACTCGTAGTAGGTTATGTACTACTGGTGTAAAAGGAACAAGTGGCATGCAAAGTTCCGATACGCAGTAATAGCAAATTTAATGATAGGATGAGTGACTCAGTTTACTGTAATATCATCCGAATTAATTGATTAAACGCAAATTTTGCACCCTCACAAAGACATAACGAAGCGATAGCCACCTAGAAATGCAAGTTCAACACGCGAATGCCGTAATTATTTCGTAGCGTGTATCAATAAAAACGTAACCGCGAAATTCATGTACGTCGTGAATGATAAACAGAAGCGTTTTGCAGACGTGCATTCCCTACACACAACGCACCTGCATGATACCACATCAGCATACAGCAAACTCGGTGACCAGCGGCATTGAGCATCAGCCACGTATTCCTCCCACCACAGAAGAAGCAACAGTACCTGTTCAAACGCCACACCCTAGCACCCTGTGAGCCGGCAGAGTCCTCATGGATCTGTTCACAAGTCCCCTAAACCTCACAAACCAACCAACGAAGGTAAATAAGTAGCTTGTAGTCGATACTAGGCAGATAACTGCAGTAGTTAGTACACAAAAATGGCCAAATTGTAGAACAGCGAAACTGAATATTGAAAAATGGAAATTATTAGCAAATTGTCACGTCATAATTATTCTCACAACGATAGCTGAGCGGGAAGAAGTGCCGTCTATGGGACACAGAATGCCACGCAAACGCCTAAACAGTGTACGTGCTTCACGACTTCAGGAAAGTCATTACATAGAAGGAGGCAGCCTTTTCTACAACACCAGTGAAAGGAAAACATCTTTATGTAGTGGCCGAGCGGTTATAGGCGCTACAGTCTGGAACTGCGCGACCGCTACGATCGCAGGTTCGAATCCTTCCTCGGGCATGGATGTGTGTGATATCCTTAGGTTAGTTAGGTTTAAGTTGTTCTAAGTTCTAGGGGACTGATGACCTCAGAAGTTAAGTCCCATAGTGCTCAGAGCCATTTGAACCATTTTGAACCATTTTTATGTACAAATCGTTTTATTGTTTCTCAAAATAGTAGCCTTTACAAATTATATAGATGTGGTAGTCCTGAAAACGCCTTTTCCACTCCAATGTTCCTCAAAAACAAGGTTTTGAAGGATCGAACGACCTCATGAGTAGGTCAAAATCGCAGTTCACGCATTTTTTATTCTTTGACCTAACTACTGACAATCTTGAGAGAACGAACGGTAACAAGACTATTCCACGTGATGGCAAGATGTATGAGAGTGACGAACTACCTGCAGACTACAGAAGAATGGAATAATTCGAATTCCAAAAAAAACTGGTGCTGAAAGTTGTGAATACTGCCGAACCATCAGTTTAATTAGCTTCGTTTATTAAATACTGACACGAATTATTTAGACGAGAATGGAAAGGCTGGTAGAAACCACCTCGGAGAAGATCAGTTTGGATTCCGGAGAAATGTAGGAACACGCGAGGCAGTATTGACCGTAGGATTTATCTTAGAAGATAGGTAAAGGAAACAAAAACCTATATTTACATATTTTATAGGGTTATGGAAAGCTTTTGATAGTGATGACTGGAAGACGCTTTGAAACTCTGAAGCTAGCAACAAAAGAATATTTACATATTGCACAGAAACCAGACGGCATTTACAGGAGTCGACTGTTATAAAAGGGATCACTGGTTTGGAAGTGAGCGAGGAAGGTTGTAGCCTATCTCGATGTTATCCCAGCTATTCAATCAGTAACCGTGTATGAATCTGAAACGTCGATGATAAACAGTTTAGACAGGAAGATGATAGAAGCTTTTGAAATGTGGTACTGCAGGAGAATGCTGGAGGTTAAATACGTAGATCATGTAAGTAATGATAAGGTACTGACAGCATTGGGAGAAAAAAAAGTGTGGCGTAAATTAAAAAAGTGTTCGGTTGGTAGGGGAGATACTGAGACAGTAAGGAGTCATCAATTTACTATTGGAGAGGAGTTTGGAGGGATAAAATTCTAGAGCGAGACCAGAAGATGAATGCAGAAAGCAGGTTGAGAAGAATGTGAGTTGTAGTAGTTATTTGCAGAGGGGGAGGCTTGCACGTGTTAGTGGGGTGGAGAGCTGCATCAAACCAGTCTTCGGTCTGAAGACCACAAAAACAATAACAATAACTTAAGGTAATAAAAAACAAGTCACTAGGAGCTAAATCAGGTGAATACGGGACATGATGCATTAATTCGACGTCGTTTCCGCCAAATAATCAATTACTTGAAGTTATGTGTGACAGCCGCTATGGTAGAGATGAACCACGACGCGACTTTTCCGGTTGTTTTTCCTGATTTCACCGACTCAGTGTGGTAAACAAATTTCTGTATAATAATCAGCATCGACAGTTCTTAGACAGTCTGAAGGAATGGTCGCGACATGTCTAGCGTAACCAAAGATATGTGACATCATATGTTGTAGGAATCGCTTCGCGAACGAACCCCATCTGCTGGTTTTGGTTCGCTTTGTAAACCCCAAACTACTGATCAGTGATTTATTTCCAGCTGGTAACAATATATCTAAGATTTATTCTTCTACGACGCCGTATACCAACTTGGGTTTCCTTGGTCCAACTTCTTGAGAATTCTCTTGTTCCAGATGACACTATTTTTGAGCCTCGATCAAATTGTTCCTAATCCACTGGGAACATAGTCTTTCACCGTCAAATCGAATAAAGTGTAATCTTTTGTGTGCCTGAGGAAATCTCCGTCCTGCAGTAGGTCACATAACGATGATGCACACGTACGTTAGGAACAAGAACCGATTTTGATCGACCTTCATTGATGGAAGTACGACCTTGACGAAGATCTGCAAACCAAAGTCTTTTGTGAAGTACCTGTTCTTTCGGGAACAGATACTACCTTCATATATAGTTAAAATACGGCTACCCGGCCATTGACCATCTTGTGCGAACGCACACGGTATGCCCGAACTCCTATGGGACTTGGTAGATTAATGTGCCATGATTAATGAGTGTGATGGCAAACATCTATTAGGCGCACTACGAATGTAGTGGTGTGGACATGTCGGGAATATGGGTCTCACGGGGAGCGTGCAAGTCCCTGCATGCGCACTATCCTCTGTGCCCTCGGTGGATCAGATGGATATGCCGGCACGGTAGCTCAGCGTGTTCGGTCAGAGAGCTGGTTGGCCTCTGTAATAAAATAACTGAGTGGAAGGATCAACTAACGAACTTTAACGGATGTCATGTGACGTCCACAACGACTAAACCCAACGATCAACAAAAAAACAAAAAACAGAGATTGATAGAGCGTCTGTCATGTAAGCAGGAGATCCCGGTTTCCACTCCCGGTCGGGGCACATATTTTCAACATGTCCCCAGTGATGTATATCAACGTCTGTTTGCAGCTAGGGTGTCGATATAATTATCATTTCTTTTGTGAAGGTAGAAAGGAAACTATCGCACCAAAAGTATGTAATGCAGAATTGTCCGCTATATATAATATTTTAAGAAAGCCGGGAGTTCTTTGTCGTCAGAAGAGCAGCAAAAACAGCAGAATGGGTCGGTCAGGATAGGTGAGAGACTTTCAGCGTGGTTCACATGAGTAGCAAACCCATCAGGAATATTTAAACCCTCCTGAATCTGCCAAAGTCGACATCACCACGTGGTGATGAGATTATGAAGTGGAAACTCGAATAAACTACTACAGCTAAAGCAAGAACAGGCAGGTCTCACATAATGCCCGACAAGGGCAGTCGAGCATGCGGAGATTGGTTATGGAAAAACGCATGAAATCAGCGGAAGGAATCATTCGTGAGCTTCAAAGTGCTGCCGACAGTCCAGCTATAACCGAGACTGTGCTCAGGAATGTGAACGGGCTGCAATGATCTAATAGCTTGGTAGTACGATGGAGAGGCTTGGGTTTGGTGAATGCCTGGAGAATACCACGTGCCATCATGGGTATTGCGAACAGTGAAGTACGAAGGAGGTTGTGTTACCGTGTGGGTGTGTTTTTACTGGTTCGGTTGTGGTCTCCCTATTGCGATGGAGAAAACGCTGAATGCGGAATGATATGAACATATTCTGCAGCACTGTGCACTGCATACAACAGAAGACCAGTCAGTCTCTATGAAAATGCACGCTGTCATGAAGCAGCACCTGTGAGGCAGTGGTGTGTGGACGAGAACATTGCTGGAAGGTACTGACCAGCCCAGAATAGCGGTCTGAACCCAGTGGAACACCTCTTGGATGCGTTGGAACGTCCAATTCGCTCCAGATCTCAGCGTCCGACATCACAACATTCTATGGCTTCCAGAGTGATATTTTCACTCTGCAGCGGAGTGTGCGCTGATATGAAACTTCCTGGCAGATTAAAACTGTGTGCCGAACCGAGACTCGAACTTGGGACCTTTGCCTCTCGCGGGCAAGTGCTCTACCAACTGAGCTACCCAAGCACGACTCACGTCCCGTCCTCACAGCTTTACTTCTGCCGGTACCTCGTCTCCTACCTACCAAACTTTACAGAAGCTCTCCTGCGAACTTTGCACATCTAGCACTCCTGAAAGAAAGGATATTGTGGAGACATGGCTTAGCTACAGCCTGGGGGATATTTCCAGGATGAGATTTTCACTCTTCAGCGGAGTGTGCGCTGATATGAAACTTCCTGGCAGATTAAAACTGTGTGCCGGATCGAGACTCGAACTCGGGACCTTTGCCTTTCGCGGGCAACTGCTCTACCGACTGAGCTACCCAAGCACGATTTAAGCCCCGTTCTCACAGCTTTACTTCAGCCAGTACCACGTCTCCTACCTTCCAAACCTTACAGAAGCTCTCCTGCAGGAGAGTTTCTGTAAAGGTCCCGTGTTCGAGTCACGGTCCGGCACACAGTTTTAATCTGCCAGGAAGTTTCATTCTATGGCTTCAGCTGTTGATGTAGAATGGGCTGTCACTCCTCCACAGACATACAGACGCGTCACTGAAAGTGTCCACAGCGCCATAAAGGCGAGGGGTATACACAACTCATATCAGTGTCCACTAAAGGCTGTCTTGATGCTTTTTATCAGGTGCTGTATTTCTTTTCTTGTCATGCTAGCCTAACCAAGTTTGTGTGCACCCTATTACTCCAAGTTAGTAATTATACACTTTAAAACCAATAACGAATAGCCCCTCAGAACATGACATGTAACTCCTTCTCCGAAATGTTAGTACTAATCAGGATATAAAATGTACTAAATTCAAGAGGATAGTGAGTAAGCCAAAAATTGATTGTTTTAGGAAATTCTCAAAGACATGAACTGGAGTTATGCGTACAATGCTCATAGCATGAATTAGAAGTACAACACTTTTATTAATAATATCTTTAGCTTATTTGAAAACTGACCCAGATTAGACCAAAGTCTACAAAAATCCATGGATTACTCGAGGAATAAAGGTATCCTGTATGACAAAAAGGAAAATTATATCTATAAGTCAGAAACACCTCTCATGTAAATGTTATACATTGTTACAAACATATTACAAAACTGCAGTTGTTTCAAAGAAAATTCCTTTTGCATGCTGCACATCGAGATTTTTTATTTTTATTTATGCACCCTGACGCGTTTTGCCTTTTTTACAAGGCATCTTCAGTGTGTGTCCTGAAATATTACATGATTTGTCCTTTTTACACATATGTTATGGTTTCACATCTAGGTTATAGATTTAAAAACAGTTCCTTAAAGTTTTTTACGAAATGGAAAGGTACTTACAGGTAACTTCTAATTCACTGCATCTAAGCAAACTGCTTTTTCTCATCTGGCAACCAGGTGGACATCTTACAGTTCACTTTCAGTTCACTGTTTTCGTTGGCGGACGAGCGATGGGACTCAGTGTCTCCGAGGTAGCGTCAAAGTGCGGATTTTCCCGTACGACCATTTCATGAGTGGACCGTAAATATCGCGAATCCGGCAAAATATCAAATCTCCGACATACCCGGGAAAAATATCTTGCAAGAACGTGACCAACGATGACAGAAGTAAATTGCTGCAGATGTCAATGCTGGGCCGTCGACAAGTGTCAGGGTGCGAACCATTCAATGAAACGTCATCGATATGGGCTTTCGGAGCCGAAGGCCCACTCGTGTCCCCTTGATGACTGCACGACACAAAGCTGTACGCCTGCCCTGGGCCCGTCAACACTGACATTGGACTGTTGATGACTGGAAACATGTTGCCTGGTCGGATGAGTCTGTATCGAGTGGATGGACGTGTACGGGTACGGATACAACGTCATGAATCCATGGACGTTGCATGTCAGCAGGGTACTGTTCAAGCTGGTGGAGGCTCCGTCGTGGTATAGGGCGTGAGCAGTTGGAGTGATGTGGAACCCGTGATGTCTGAACAGGTGACCTACCGTCCTGCCCCTTCTTCTTGTCACTGTGTAACCTAGGTCCGTTTCTTTGCCATTTTGTGGAGAACCTCCTCATTCCTTACCTCACCAGTACACCTAATCTGCAACATTCTTCTGTAGCACGACGCATCGATTCTCTTCTGTTCCTGTTTTCACACAGTCCACGATTCAGTGTCATACATTTCTGTGCTTCAAATATACACTACTGGCCATTAAAATGGCTACACCAAGAAGAAATGCACATGATAAAGGGGTATTCATTGGACAAATATATTATACTAGAACTGATATGTGCTTACATTTTTATGCAATTTGGGTGCATTGATCCTGAGAAATCAGTATCCAGAACAACCACCTCTGGCCGTAATAACGGTCTTGATACGCCTGATCATTGAGTCAAACAGACATTGGAGGGCGTGTACAGGTACAGCTGCCCATGCAGCTTCAACACGATCCCAAATTTAATCAAGAGTAGTGACTGGCGTATTGTGACGAGACAGTTGCTCGGTCACCATTGACCAGACATTTTCAGTTGGGGAGAGATCTGGAGAATGTGCTGGCCAGGGCAGCAGTCCAACATTTTCTGTATCCAGAGAGGCCCGTAGAGGACCTGCAACATGCGGTCGTGCATTATCCTGCTGAAATGTAGGGTTTCGCAGGGATCGAATGAAGGGTAGAGCCACGGGTCGTAACACATCTGAAATGTAACGTCCACTGTTCAAAGTGCCGTCAATGTGAACAAGAGGTGACCGAGACGTGTAACCAATGGCACCCCATATCATCACGCCGGGTGATACGCCAGTATGACGATGACGAGTACACGCTTCCAATGTGTGTTCACCGCGATGTCGCCAAACATGGATGCGACCATCATGATGCTGTAAACAGAACCTCGATTCATCCGGAAAAATGACGTTTTACCATTTGTGCACCCAGGTTCGTCGTTGAGTACACCATCGCAGGGGCTCCTGTCTGTGATGCAGCGTCAAGGGTAACCGCAGCGATGGTGTCCGAGCTGATAGTCCATGCTGCTGCAAACGTCGTCGAACTGTTCGTGCATTTAGTTTTGTCTTGCAAACGTCCGCATGTAGGGTTTCGCAGGGATCGAATGAAGGGTAGAGCCACGGGTTGTAACACATCTGGGATCGAGACGTGGCTGCACGATCCGTTACAGCCATGTGGATTAGATGCCTGTCATCTCGACTGCTAGTGATACGAGGCCATTGGGATCCAGCACGGCGTTCCGTATTACCCTCCTGAATCCACCGATTCCATATTCTGCTAACAGTCATTGGATCTCGACCAACGCGAGCAGCAATGATGCGATACGACAAACCGCAATCGCGAGACGTTACAATCCGACCTTTATCAAAGTCGGGAACGTGATGGTACGCATTTCTCCTCCTTACACGAGGCATCACAACAACTTTTCACCAGGCAACGCCGGTCAACTGCTGTTTGTGTATGAGAAATCGGTTGCATACTTTCCTCATGTCAGCAGGTTGTAGGTGTCGCCACCGGTGCCAACCTTGTGTGAATGATCTGAAAAGCTAATCATTTTTGCATATCACAGCATCTTCTTCCTATCGGTTAAATGTCGCGTCTGTAGCACGTCATCTTCGTCGTGTTTGAGCTATATTAGCCGAAAGCGTTAGGCCGTAGCCGCTGGTGATGACTTTGTTTCAAACCTAGGTTCGAACCAGGGACCGAAGACTCAAAGGAGCTTCCCCGACACCACGGATCCATTATTGTTAGTAATTGACTGTTGATGCGCGCATCAGTTATACACTTACAGTACGGCAGAAAAGGATCGGAATGTGGCACGGTGTGCGGCCTGCCTGATGGCAGAACCGCAGTGCAGTGCGCACCCCTGAGCATGTAGGAAGGTCAGCTACACCCTGTACTGTGGTCAGACCGTCCAGTGTGGCTAACGAGCTCCATTGCAGAACAGGTGCCGACTGGAGATCAACAATGGTTCGCGCTCGTATTATTACCGCCGCAAGCTTCCGCCCAGAGCTCACAATTGACGCTCAGTTGTATTTAACACTAGCGAGCGAACCGACCACTTTAAATGCGTGATACGTCAATGCTGCAGGCACTCGTGCAAAGGATCAGCCCTGCACGGTTGACATTGCCGTCAAACAGAACCCACGCCATTATGCACCACTAAAATGGCTCACATATAGTTTCAGGATATCAGTCCTATAGACCATAGCCCCAACAGTACGAGTATGCTAAGGAAATATGTGCAGCTGCGCACGTGCTTTTAACACGGTGCTACCACACAAAAGACTCATCAATTGCATTCCACCGTCATGGCAGAACTGCAGGAAGAGAAGGAGATTTGAGATTAGCGTCCCGAGGACAACGAGGTCATTAGATAAGTTTCTTTTAATTTACGTCTATGGTCACAAACTTTTTGTTAACAGATTACCGGTTTCGGTCATTTATGACCATCATCAGATCTGTTTCATAAAAACGAAGTCCTAATGTATTGCAGCCGTAGTGGCATCGTCATTACATTAGGACTTTGTTATTATGAAACAGATCTGATGATGGTCATTAAAGACCGAAACATGTAATCTGTTAACAAAAAGTTTGTGACCATAGACGTAAATTAAAGGAAACTTATTACATATATGGGTCGCAGCTTGTGAGGTCATTAGAGACGGAGTACAAGCTCGAATTAGATAAGGAAATCGCCCGTGCCCTTTCAAACGAACCACCCCGGAATTTACCGGAAGCGATTTAGGGAAATCACGGAAAACCTAAATCAGGATGGCCGAAAGGTTAAAACTGTGTCCTCCCCAACGCGGGGCCAGTATCTTAACTATTGCGCCACCCATCTCGGTGGTGGAACTGTAACGAACCCCAGGACAGTGCCGCATGAACAGCAGGCGAAAATCGTCCATCACGCTAAAACACAACCCGCCCGGATAGCCTCACACGTTAGCATGCCGCTTCCGGGATTCGGGGAGGCCAGCCTGGATGTGGTTTCCCGCACCCGACTAGGTGAATACGAGGTTGATATTCGCGTCCTGCCTCGTCTACACGGTTCGCAAACATTTAGAAAGCGTTCGAAGTTTTCCGTAGGGATAAAATTAGACATCGCCAGAAAGGAAACAGAAATTACGGTCTGGGCAGGTGGCAGGGTGGCGAATGGGGGAAGGGGGGAATAGGAAGGGACGGCGACAGGCAACCCTCTAACACTAATGTTGAAAAATCCATAAAATTAACATCCCGGCCCAGTGATGACGCACGTTAAAGGCAAGGAAAAAGAAGAAAAAAGTGAACCACGACTCGACCCTGAACAGGAAACCACCTCTCTTTGCCTGGGCCAGGTCTCAGCGGCCAAGACACACTCGACGAGCCTCGAGGTGCCCCGAGATGCCTTTGTCTGACAAGCCACAAGCTGCAGCGACAGCAGGAGCTGGGGTCAGTGCTATGCTGGCTCTGCAGCATCCTACCCAAAATTCCTTTACTTTACGTCTATGGTCATAAACTTTTTGTCAACAGATTACCGGTTTCGGTCTGTCTTCAGAGTTTATACACTGTCCTAATGTACTGCAACCATAGTGGCACCGTCAAATTCCAAACACAAAACCAGCACCAGCATCGTCAAATATACACTATGTGATCACAAGTATCCGTACACCTGACTGAAAATGACTTACAAGTTCGTGGCGCCCTCCATCGATAATGCTGGAATTCAATATTGTGTTGGCCCTCCCTTAGCCTTGATGACAGCCTCCACTCTCGAAGGCATATGTTCAATCAGATGCTAGAAGGTTTCTTGGGGAATGGCAGCCCGTTCTTCACGGAGTGTTGCACAGAGGAGAGGTGTCGATATCGGCCGGTGAGGCCTGACACGAAGGTGTTCTATAGGATTCAGGTCAGGACTGTGCAGACCAGTCCATTACTGGGATGTTGTTGTCGTGTAACAACTCCGCCACAGACGGTGCATTATGAACATGCGCTCGATCGTGTTGAAAGATGCAGTCGCCATCCCCGAATTGCTTCCTTCAGCAAGAAGGTGCTTAAAAGATAAAAAAAATGACTCTAAGCACTACGGAACTACTTAACATCTGAGGTCATCAGTCCCCTAGACTTAGAACTACTTAAACCTAACTGACCCATGGACATCACACACATCCATGCCCGAGGCAGGATTCGAACCTGCGACCGTAGCAGCAGCGCGGTTCCGAACTGAAGCGCCTAGAATCGCTTGGTCACCGCGGCCGGCCTTGAAAGGTCAATGTAGGCCTGTACTGTGATAGTGCCACGCAAACCAACATGGGGTGCAAGCCCCCTCCATGAAAAACGTCACCACACCATAACACTACCTCCTCCGAATTTTACTGTTGACACTACACACGCTGGCAGATGACGTTCACTGGGCATTCGCCATACCCACACCCTGCCATCGGCTCGCTACATTCTGTACCGTGATTCGTCACTCCACCGAACGTATTTCCACTGTTCAACCGTCCAATGTCTACGCTCCTTACACCAAGTGTCGCGTGATGTGTGGCTTATGAGCAGCCACTCGACCGTCGAATTCAAGTTTTCTCACCTCCCGCCTGACTGTCATAGTACTTGCAGTGGATCCTGATGCAGTTTGGAGTTCCTGTGTGATGGTCTGGATAGATGTCTGCCTATTCACATTGTGGCCCTCTTCAACTGTCGGCGGTCTCCGTCAGTCAATAGACGAGGTCGGCCTGTACGTTTTTGTGCTGTGCGTGTCGCTTCAAGTTTCCACTTCATTATGGCATCGGAAACAGTGGACCTAGGGATATTTAGGAGTGTGGAAATCTCGCGTAGAGACGTATAACACAAGTGACATCCAATCACCTGACCACGTTCGAAAATCGCTAGTTCGGCGGAACGCCCCGTTCTGCCATCTTACGATGTCTAACGACTACTGATATGGAGTACCTGGCAGTGGGTAGTAGCACAATGCATTTAATATGAAAAACGTGTGTTTTTGGGGATGCCCAAAAATGTTCAAATGTATGTGAAATCTTATGGGACTTAACTGCTAAGGTCATCAGGTCCTAAGCTTACACACCACTTAACCTAAACTATCCTAAGGACAAACACGCACACCCATGCCCGAGGGAGGACTCGAACCTTCGCCGTGACCAGCCGCATAGTCCATGACTCCAGCGCCTGAGACCCCCCCCCCCCCCCCGGTTAATTCCGCGCGGCTGGGGGTGCCCTGATCCCTGTGATAACATAGTGTGAATAAATAACAGCATATAAAAGAGTCATTTTGTCGAACTCTGCTGGTGCTGCAGTAGCTTAGCACATTATTTTTATAAAAAAGATTTGAAGATGGTCATTGTAGACCAAAGCCGATAATCTGTTGACAAAAAGTTTGTGACCATAGCCATAAAGTAAAGGAAATTTATTCTACGTCCGGGTCACTGTTTTATTCGCGACAATGTCGCAGTTTGTGATCCTACGTACCTGCTGGTAGCCGAGGTCTCCAGCCCAGACCTGTGAGCTGCCGCTCAACTTGTAGGCAGCCGGTGCGCATGCTGGTGGTTTTCTAGCACAAACATCTAGCCAGAAAGACTGCGAGATGTGAAGGTGTAAATGCCTCGTCACGGATATCCTGTATTAAACTCCAAGATTTTTGACTGTGTGGCGTGATGAGATGTGACCCTAGTTTGGTTACGTTGGGTATGATTAGGTTACGTTAGGTCAGTTCAGCTTGGGTTGTTGGACTGGGATGGGTTGGGATGAGTTTGTAGGTAAACGATATGGCACCTTACAACCCTGAGGCAGACTGATTCATAGCAGTGAGACTTATTAATGAGAACAGGATACAGTGTTTTAAGAGTAAGTTAAAACGAGTAGTGCAAGATGAGATATATATATATATATATATATATATATATATATATACCCGCCATTGCTAGTGATTCCATCTACCGTCTGTGAGCGGCTTTTCGGCTTTTGAACGTTGACGCCGAACGTAGGCGGTGATCATATTAACGTGACAAGACAGTAAGTTAAAACATATATACACAGGGTGAGTCACCTAACGTTACCGCTGGATATATTTCGTAAACCACATCAAACACTGACGAACCGATTCCACAGACCGAACGTGAGGAGAGGGGCTATTGTAATTGTTTAATACAAACCATACAAAAATGCACGGAAGTATGTTTTTTAACACAAACCTACGTTTTTTTAAATGGAAGCCCGTTAGTTTTGTTAGCACATCTCAACATATAAACAAATACGTAATCAGTGCCGTTTGTTGCATTGTAAAATGTTAATTACATCCGGAGATGTTGTAACCTAAAGTTGACGCTTGAGTACCACTCCTCCGCTGTTCGATCGTGTGTATCGGAGAGCACCGAATTACGTAGGGATCCAAAGGGAACGGTGATGGACCTTAAGTACAGAAGAGACTGGAACAGCACATTACGTCCACATGCTAACACCTTTTTATTGGTCTTTTTCACTGACGCACATGTACATTACCATGAGGGGTGAGGTACAGGTACTCACGTGGTTTCCGTTTTCAATTATGGAGTGGAATAGAGTGTGTCCCGACATGTCAGGCCAATAGATGTTCAATGTGGTGGCCATCATTTGCTGCACACAATTGCAATCTCTGGCGTAATGAATGTCGTACACGCCGCAGTACATCTGGTGTAATGTCGCCGCAGGATGCCACAATACGTTGTTTCATATCCTCTGGGGTTGTAGGCACATCACGGTACACATTCTCCTTTAACGTACCCCACAGAAAGAAGTCCAGAGGTGTAAGATCAGGAGAACGGGCTGGCCAATTTATGCGTCCTCCACGTCCTATGAAATGCCCGTCGAACATCCTGTCAAGGGTCAGCCTAGTGTTAATTGCGGAATGTGCAGGTGCACCATCATGCTGATACCACATACGTCGACGTGTTTCCAGTGGGACATTTTCGAGCAACGTTGGCAGATCATTCTGTAGAAGCGCGATGTATGTTGCAGTGCTCTCCGATACACACGATCGAACAGCGGAGGAGTGGTACTCAAGCGTCAACTTTAGGTTACAATATCTCCGGATGTAATTAACATTTTACAATGCAACAAACGGCACTGATTACGTATTTGTTTATATGTTCAGATGTGCTAACAAAACTAACGTGGTTCCATTTAAAAAAACGTAGGTTTGTGTTAAAAAACATACTTCCGTGCCCCCTCCCCTCACGTTCGGTCTGTGGAATCGGTTCGTCAGTATTTGATGTGGTTTACGAAATATATCCAGCGGTAACGTTAGGTGACTCACCCTATATATATATCATCCTGCACTACAGTAAGTTAAAACGGGTATATATATATATATATATATATATATATATATATATATATATATATATATATATATATAATCCTGCACTACCCGTTTTAACTTACTGTCTAGTCACGTTAATATGATCACCGCCTACGTTCTGCGTCAACGTGCAAAGGCCTCTCACAGACGGTAGATGGCAGCACTAGCAGTGGTGGGTACGTATAGAGAGTTGGGAGGACGCGGAAAATAGTGCACTCATTGTAGTAATAAGCAAATTCGGCGATTTGTCTGACATCCAAGACGGCATTATAATTAGCTTTTGGGCCAAGGGTGGAAGTATTTCTGAAGCGGCTAAGTTCGCAATGTGTTCACATGCTGCCACGACTAAAGTATAAAATGCATTTGCAAGATGGCGTTATGCAGAACCCGCTCCAAGAAAATTGTGATGCAACAGAGGCCATAGATGACAAGGGTGAACGAAGCTGTGGGGATGTATACGTGTGAATGGACGTGCAACTGTAGAGCAACTGATCGCCCAGCCGAACCGAGGGGCTACCAAAGGTGTATCCTCAACGACCGGTAGCGAAGGCTGCTCTTTGTGGACCTCTACAGCAGGCGCCTCGTTCGTGCACCCATGCTGACTGCTGTTCGTCGGCAACTATGGCAAGAGTTTTCACGCCAGTACAGCAACTGAACGTCCACGACAGGTGGTCGCTTCAGGTGGATCACGTTTTGTGCTCCGCCCGACAGATGGCCGTTGGCGTGTGAGACGTGAAACATTCGAAAGGCACAGCGCTCATTTCAAGTATGCCTCTATCTTTGGGGGCCATGTCCATCCCCACATACCTTTTGTTTTTTCTTTTTTTATTTATTTTTATTTATTTATTTATTGTTCCGTGGGACCAAATTAAGGAGAAGTCTCCATGGTCATGGAACGAGTCAATACATGAAATTATAACACGATAGTAGAAACAGATAAAATGAAATACAAAAACACATTCAGGCGACAAGTCGTAAGTTTAAATAAAAAAAATCAACAATGTAACACTGGAATTTGCTTAATTTTTCAGCTCTTCCAGGAGCTCCTCGACAGAATAGGAGTGAGCAATGAGGAAACTCTTCAGCTTCGACTTAAAAGACTTTGGACTACTGCTAAGATTTTTTAGTTCTTGTGGTAGCTTATTGAAAATGGATGCAGCAGAATACTTCACTCCTTTCTGCACAAGAGTCAAGCAAGTGCATTCCACATGCAGATTTGATTTCCGCCTAGTATTAACTGAGTGATAGCTGCTAACTCTTGGGAATAAACTAATATTGCTAACAACAAACGACATTAAAGAAAATATATACTGTGAGGGCAATGTCAGAATTCCCAGACTATTGAATAGCGGTCGACAAGAGGTTCTCGAACTTACACTACATATAGTTCGAACAGCCCGTTTTTGAGCCAAAAATACCCTTTTTGAATCAGAAGAATTACCCCAAAAAATAATACCATATGACATAAGCGTATGAAAATATGCGAAGTAGACTAGTTTTCGTGTTGAACTGTCACTTATTTCAGATACTATTCTAATGGTAAATAAAGCAGCATTTAGTTTCTGAACAATATCCTGAACATGGGCTTTCCACAACAGCTTACTATCTATCCGAACGCCTAGGAACTTGAACTGTTCAGTCTCGCTTATAATATGCCCATTCTGCCTGATCAAAATATCGGTTCTTGTTGAATTGTGAGTTAGAAACTGTAAAAACTGAGTCTTACTGTGATTTAGCATCAAATTGTTTTCCACAAGCATGAACTTATTTCATGAACTACATTATTTGATACTACTTCAATATTACACACAAGATCCTTCACTACCAAGATGGTGTCATCAGCAAACAGAAATATTTTTGATCACCTGTAATACTACAAGGCATATCATTTATATAAATAAGAAACAGCAGTGGCCCCAGCACCGACCCTTGGGGAACGCCCCACTTAACAGTGCCCCATTGCGACTGAACATCACTACCACTCTCAATATTGCGGAGAATTACCTTCTTCTTTCTGTTCTTAAAGTAAGAGGCGAACCAATCGTAAGCTGCTCCCCTTACTCCATAATGGTCCAACTTCTACAGTAATATTTTGTGGTCAACACAGTCAAAAGCCTTCGTTAAATCAAAGAAAACACCTAGCGTTCGCAACCTTTTATTTAATCCATCCAAAACCTCACAGAGAAAAGAGAATATAGCATTTTCAATTGTTAAACCATTTCTAAAACCAAACTGTACATTTGACAGCAAATTATGTGAATTTAAATGCTCCAGTAACCTTGTATACACTACCTTCTCGATAACTTTAGCAAACACCGATGGCATGGAAATAGGTCTAAAGTTGTCAACATTATCCCTGTCTCCCTTTTTATAAAGTGGCTTCACTACAGAGTACTTTAATCTGTCAGGAAACCAACCACTCCTAAAGGAAAAGTTACAGATATAACTAAGTACTGGGATAACATACACAGAACAATACCTCAGTATTCTGCTAGATACACCGTCATATCCATGAGAGTCTTTAGTGATTTAATTATTAAGTCAATCTCCCTCTTGTTGGTATCATGGAGGAGCATTTCAGGTAACAGTATCGGAACATTTTTTTCTAAGAGCGCTATATGATTCCCTGTTGGGACTAGGTTTCTATTTAGTTCACCTGCTATATTCAGAAAGTGATTATTAAATACAGTACATATATGCGACTTATCAGTAACACGAACATTCCCACTACACATGATTCTATATCCTCGACCTGTCTCTGCAGACCAGCCACTTCTTTTACAACTGACCATATGGTTTTAATTTTATCCTGAGACTGAGCTATTCTATCTGCATATCACTTACTTTTTGCCTTCCTAATAACATTTTTAAGCACCTTACAATACTGTTTGTAATGGGCTGCTGCATTTAGATTTTGACTGTCTCTAACGTTTTGATATAATTGCCACTTTGATCTATAAGATATTCTTATCCCTCTAGTCAGCCACCCAGGCTGCCTGGTTGTGCTAGTACCCTGTTTTGGACGTTCTAACGGAAAGCAACTTTCAAAGAGCACGAGAAAAGTCTTGAGAAAAGCATTATATTTATCGTCTACTGTATCAGCGCTATAAACATCTTGCCACTCTTGTTCCTTGATAAGGTTTACAAAGGTCTCTACAGCAACTGGATCAGCTTTCCTACACAGTTGATAACTACGAGGGCAGTTCAATAAGTAATGCAACACATCTTTTTCTGAAACAGGGGTTGTTTTATTCAGCATTGAAATACACCAGGTTATTCCCCAATCTTTTAGCTACACAACACTATTTTTCAACGTAATCTCCATTCAATGCTACGGCCTTACGCCACCTTGCACTGAGGGCCTGTATGCCTGCACGGTACCATTCCACTGGTCGATGTCGGAGCCAACGTCGTACTGCATCAATGACTTCTTCATCATCCGCGTAGTGCCTCCCACGGATTGCGTCCTTCATTGGGCCAAACATATGGAAATCCGACGGTGCGAGATCGGGGCTGTAGGGTGCATGAGGAAGAACAGTCCACTGAAGTTTTGTGAGCTCCTCTCGGGTGCGAAGACTTGTGTGAGGTCTTGCGTTGTCATGAAGAAGGAGAAGTTCGTTCAGATTTTTGTGCCTACGAACACGCTGAAGTCGTTTCTTCAATTTCTGAAGAGTAGCACAATACACTTCAGAGTTGATCGTTTGACCATTGGGAAGGACATCGAACAGAATAACCCCTTCAGCGTCCCAGAAGACTGTAATCATGACTTTACCGGCTGAGGGTATGGCTTTAAACTTTTTCTTGGTAGGGGAGTGGGTGTGGCGCCACTCCATTGAGTGCTGTTTTGTTTCAGGTTCGAAGGGATGAACCCAAGTTTCATCGCCTGTAACAATCTTTGACAAGAAATTGTCACCCTCAGCCACATGACGAGCAAGCAATTCCGCACAGATGATTCTTCTTTGCTCTTTATGCTGTTCGGTTAAACAACGAGGGACCCAGCGGGAACAAACCTTTGAATATCCCAACTGGTGAACAATTGTGACAGCACTACCAACAGAGATGTCAAGTTGAGCACTGAGTTGTTTGATGGTGATCCGTCGATCATCTCGAACGAGTGTGTTCGCACGCTCCGCCATTGCAGGAGTCACAGCTGTGCACGGCCGGCCCGCACGCGGGAGATCAGACAGTCTTGCTTGACCTTGCGGCGATGATGACACACGCTTTGCCCAACGACTCACCGTGCTTTTGTCCACTGCCAGATCACCGTAGACATTCTGCAAGCGCCTATGAATATCTGAGATGCCCTGGTTTTCCGCCAAAAGGAACTCGATCACTGCCCGTTGTTTGCAACGCACATCCGTTACAGACGCCATTTTAACAGCTCCGTCGGAAGTCAATGAAACTATACGAGACGAAGCGGGAATGTTTGAAAATATTCCACAAGAAATTTCCGGTTTTTTCAACCAAAATTGGCCGAGAAAAAAAAAGTGTTGCATTACTTATTGAGCTGCCCTCGTATATTTAACATGTATTGCAGCACAAAAATCTTTTAGAGTTAAAATTGGTGCATCATGATCTGAAAGGCCATTCACCTTTTTGCTAACAGAATTCCCTTCTAGTAATGAGAAATGAACAAAAATGTTGTCTATGGTTGTTCTACTCTTCCTTGCACTCTCGTTGGAAAGATTATATGAATTAAGGAGGTCTACCAGCATCCTTTTCCTTGCACAATCACTTATACAATTAATATTGAAGTCACCACATATAACTAACTTTTTGTATTTCCTACAAAGTGAACCAAGAACCTCCTCTAGCTTTTGCAAAAATATTGTGAAATCGGCGTCTGGGGATCTATAAATAACAATAGTTAGAAGTTTAGCTTCATTAAATTTAACCACACCTGCACAACATTCAAACACCTTTTCAGTACAGTACTTTGAAACATCAATTGACTCAAATGGGATGCCGTTTTTCACATACATGGCTACTCCCCCACACCGCAAAGAGCTCCTGGAAAAGCTGCCAGCCAACCTGTATCCTGGTAAAGGAAGCCTCTGAATTGTCTCCTTATTTAAGAAGTGTTCAGATATACCAATAATTTCAGAATCAACATCTATAAGCAGTTCACTAACTTTATCTCTAATACCTTGTATATTTTGATGAAATATTCTATTTCCCTCATTACTCAGATACCTAAGCTTTGTCAAAAGTGGTTCCTTTGTTAGAGAGACTTCCCTTAAGTGGGAATACCTATCAGCTGACTTCAATCTAAAAAAGGTGCAGCTCTAACACCCACTACTGCAGAAATTTTCCCATGGGTGATCCCACCACCCCCACCTATGCTGTCACCTATAAGCTTTGCCAACCTCCCTTTCCCATACCTGTTGAGGTGTAGGCCTTGTCTAGTGAAACCCGTCCTGCTGATAGACTCCACCGACACCACTGAAATGTGACCCATGCTTTCTGTCATCAGCGCACCCCCAAGTCTCATGTTATTACGCCTGACGGCTGTATTAAGATGAGGCCGATCGTGACGCTGAAACAGTTCCACGAAATGCACATTCGTGTTGCCAGTCTGAATGGCTATCTTTCCCAGGTCACTATGTCATACTCCCCATCCCTATCAATACTATTACCAGCCCCACCCACAATCACTACCTGATCCTCTTTAGTAAAGTCCCTACATAACCCCCCTATGTTATCAGTCACCTGAGCCATTCCTGCATTAGGCTTCACAATGCTGGTGACCTGGTACTCACTCCGCAACACTTCCTGCAACTGCTGGCCTACACCTCTGCCATGAGAACTACCTAACAGCAGAACCTTCTTCTTCCTCTTCGACTTTGCAACTGTCCTAGCCACCGTAACTGCTGAGGTCTGCTGCATACTTCCTACATCTACAGCTATTAGAGATTCCTCTCCACTAGATGTCATCTACCAGCAGAGCAATGCTACATGACACACAGCTCGCAGCGTATGTGTGGTTCAAAGGGCACCAGGATGAAACTTCCTGGCAGATTAAAACTGTGTGCCAGACCGAGACTCGAACTCGGGAGTTTTGCCTTTAACGGGCAAATGCTCCCCCATCTCAGCTACCCAAGCACGACTCACAACCCGTCCAAATTCTCGTATCAGCGCACACTCCGCTGCAGAGTGAAAATCTCATTCTTGAAACATCCCCCAGGCTGTGGCTAAGCCATGTCTCTGCAATATCCTTTCTTCCAGGCGTGTTAGTTCTGCAAGATTCGCTGGAGAGCTTCTGCGAAGTTTGAAAGTTAGGAGACGAGGTACTGGCAGTAGTAAAGCTGTGAGGACGGGTCGTACGTCGTGCTAGGGTAGCTCATATGGTAGTGCACTTGACCCCGAAAGGCAAAGGTCCCGAGTTCGAGTCTTGGTCGGATACACAGTTTTAATCTGCCAGGAAGTTTCATTCTAACACCAAGATGAGTTTACCACACTCCGCTGCCAGCCAAACACCTTAGATTTAAACCCAGCCGAGAATCTGTAGTAGCACCTCTACCACGCTGTTCGCGCCATATAGCCGTAACAAAGAAATCTATCGCAGCTCGCCACAGCACTGGAGCCGGCATGGCTCCACACCCCTCTCGTTACCGTCCAGAGCCTCATTGACTGTCTTCCTGCACGTCTCGCATCAACTACGTATGAGCCTTAGTTGTTTGGAATTTTTATAACTCTGTTAACTTCAGTGAAGGATGTTGGTGCTGCTTCTCGTTGCTTAAAGTTTTGCGGAATGCATTCTCTTGCTTCTTCAGCTGAACCATTGAATGCTATTTTTTTCTACTATATTCAGAAAGTCGTTAAAAGTACTTGCAACTTGCGAATTATCAGTTACAACATTGTCATTTAGTTTAATTGTTATGGTATCTTGTACACTCATTGGTTGGCCTGTCTCCCATTTGACAATATCCTGTACAGTTTTAATCTTATCCTATGCAATATTTATTTCTTCAATAGGTGGTTATTCCAGGTTTTGAGAGGTGATCACATTAATGTGAGTGGAGAGTGCAGAACGGGACACTAATGTAAAATTCAATTTATTCCATAGTAAATCTGCATCAGTATTTTAAAGTTGGTTTCTTAAGAAATTATGCAGAAGATCCATCTAAAGAACAGGTAAGTTGTGGATAACAAAGGCAATTAAAATCTCACGTAAGAAGTAGAGGGAAGTTTATATAATCGCCAGAGTGAGACAAGATCCGATATTATTTGCACATTACAAAAAAATGCTGTAGTATTTTAAGGAAACACGTTAAAATATCCACAAGTATGCACGTCTTGACAGAAATAAATAATGCAGAGAATGAGATTAAAACTATATGGGATATTGTCAAACGGGAAACAGAACAGTTGGTGATGATACTACATCACTTAAACTAAACGGCAATGTTGTGACACAATTCATCATTTGCTAGTATTTACTTAGTATGCCAGAAGGGTTGCTCGACTGGCAAAGCATTCACTCATCAAATAGTACAAGCCCTAAATAATAAAATATAGCAAGTTTATTTATTTTTTTTATCTTTTCCAAGCGTATGATTCTGTAGATCAAATTACTCTACCAGAAAAAACTCAAGTCTTATGGCACTGATGGCTTTACGACAGCTGGTTTTGATCATATTTAACCAACAGAATGCAAAAGATTATGCTAAATAATTCAAGGAATTTAGAAGGATAGAAATCACAAAAGGAATCCCATAGAATTCAATTTCATTTCCACTCTTATTCCTTGTAAATCTGAATGACTTTCCACTTAACATTCAACAAGCAGAATTAGTATTTTCTAAAGAGGAGACTAGTGTTGCAATAAATCTCATTAGTGAAAAAGCAATAGAAGAGATGATAGGAAAAACAAACCCATACTCTGAGAACGATTTTGCTGAAATTTTTTTTTCCATCATTTAAAGAGCATTTATCGACCACGTGTGTTTATGTGCCACGCCCACTTTTCTGTCACCCACTTTTCTGCATATATTTAAATCTTTATATCCCCTGCATTGCACGTTAGGGATTTTTTTTACTCCCGAGTGTGTTGGCTATCCTGGAATGCAACGGTCGGTATTCTTTTGTTTCTGCTGTTTGTAAAAAACACGCTTTCAAACATGCGGTTAGTTTGGTTCAAGTGTGATTGCAAGTAGTTGTTATAGAAAACTTTCAGGTATACTAAGGGCAGGCAATGAGGAGAAATAAAGAAAATCTGGAGGCAATGAAGAGAGATGTTTGGTCCATATTCTTCCGTAAGTCCTCTACTGATGATAAGCTATGTCATGGATTGTGTCCATCAGGAGAAAATTCGTGGAGCAAATACAATAGGGCTGAGGCAACTGGATTATTACAGCAATTAAACTTATTTTCATAGATTTGGCTCATCCTGACCATCTAAGGAAATGTCTGCATGGGCAGACACAGAACCCAAATCAATGTTTCAACAGCATAATTTGGTCCTAAAACTGTATTTGTAGGCATTCATACAATGAAACTAGGAGTGCGTGATGCTGTTATTACATTCAATTGTGGTAATATTGGAAAGTGTTGGGTACTCAAAAAGCTGGGAATTAATCCTGGACAAAATATGATCACTGGGCTGCAACATTGCGATAAAATGAGAATAGTCGATGCTGACAGCCCTGCATCTAATATGGCCAAGAAAGCAAGACAAACATCCAGGAAGGTGGAAAAGAAGCTGGAACACCTACTAGAGGATAAAGAAGGCCTTTCATATGCAGCAGGATAGTTTTAATTAACTGTAAGTAACAAATTTCTAAAGTTTTTTCTTTAAAGTCAATTTCCCGCAAACTAAAATTTTCAGTAGATATGCCCCATTATATCAGAAACTAACATAGATATATGAATTAAATTTTCAGAGACTCTGCATAACATAAAAAGCCACCTCTGGTACTACCTTCATTAATATTCCCCCATTAGGAAGTTCACAAAAAAATATTTTCTGCAGAAAAACTTAATATTTCTTGTTAATAAATTAAAAAAACTATTTTTTAAAAACTATAAAATGGATATTTTAGTACAGTTGACTCTATTATCATCATGTAACATACAGTAAAAAATATTAAGGTCCTGCATCAAATAGTTTTATTCAGAAATGGGTCAAATACTTGCCTAAATTAACATGGGTAGATAGCCAGGGTGTGGTCCCCTTAAGGGGCTCTGGAACGCCCTATACTTGCAATTTTAAAATAACGCTTATAAATTACATCTTTCCTCACAAAGTATTTGAGGTCGGAAGTTGAACTTTTTACAGATTATTTATTGGAATATGGGATACAACTTAACACAGGGATTTTACAAAATTTTAGTTCAGTTATTAAAGATGATTTTTTTTCAATTCTAATGAAAATTCACAACATTTTTTTGCAATTTTTTATTTATATATTCAAAAATATACAGTTTTTTGGAAAAAGGCTGTGTTAAATTATGCAGAAGGTACTGTGTAACATTTACTGAAAGTTTGAAACAAATATGTTTGGAAGATCCTTAGAAAACATGTAATTAGTATGAGAAAATAAAAGTTTTGGGAATCGAGCGACAAAGATTGAATTAACTTTTTAGTGCATTCCAGGTCCATAGGATGGATTATCTTCATCCTCTGCAAACTCCTCCTCCAGCTTCCTCTTGTTCCTCCTCCTGTTTACTCTTGCTTGTATTTCTAGACTCTTTACAGACCTGTCTGCAGCCCGAAGGCGTTCCTTGTCTAAAGCAAGCATCGCTCGTTGTTGTGTTCGTAGATTTTGCTACCATTTTCTTCAGTTGCAGTTACTGCAACACTGTTCCAAAAGGTGATCATGTATGAACACTTATCACATTTCAGTTGTATTTCACTAGCAAGTCCTACGTGCTTTATTATGGAGAGTTCCAGACCAACTTCACTACAATGAATACATCTTACACAGTTTGAAAAAATTCCTTTAAGAACCGACATATCAAATGTTTCATTCACATCCGATTCGCCCATAAAACATTCATAGTTTTCACTCATTGAACCAAGCTTCTTCTGTGAAGTATTTTCTTTCCCACTTTGACTGCTATGGGCAGGTGTACTTGAGAGGTTAGATTCATTCACTTGGTTATCGTCTTTATTGTTTACAGTAATAACACATACCTTTGGCTTTCCAACATTTCTCCTTTTCTTAAAAGCCTTCAGAGGATTTCTAACAACTTTACTTTTACTCATTATTATACTTCAACAAAACAGAGACTCAAGAAACAGAATTAATTACGAATATTTTCGAGATAACGACAGAGTAAATAAACATGAAACAATCGACAATCACACCAGCGATATATATTGAACCATCACAGGTTAGCCACAACACATACTTTATCTCACATCACTAAAATGTACCTTATGAACACGGACGTTAATAATAACACCATTTGACAGCAGTTTAACAGCGCCACAGTGGGTCACGCCCATGTAGAACACATTTCAAAAAAAAAATTAAAAATAGTTGTAGTCTTCGGAATTGAATAAATTATATATCTATTAAAAGGTAATAGTCTGCAGATTCAGAAAACGCAAAAAAGTAAAAATTGAACGTTTCATGATTTTGAGCCTTAAAGAAAGACAGGCTGCTAGATTTCTTACCGGTAGTCTCGAACAATACGCAGGTATTATAGAGTGCTTTGCGAACCCAAATACGAATCACTGAACGGAAGGCGATGTTCTCTTCGAGAAGCACTCTTGAGAAAATTTAGAGAAGCAGCGTTTTAAACTGACCGCAGAACGATTCTACTGCAGCCAACACACATTTCGCGTCAAAACCACGTACATAAGATTAGAAATATTGGGGCTCCTATGGAGGCATGTAAACAGCTGTTTTTCCATCGCTGTACTTGCGAGTGGAACAGTAAAAGAAATGCCTAGTAGCGACACGAGTTACCATCCGCCACGCGCCATACTACGGCTCGCGGAGTATGTATATCGATGCAGGTATTTTCCAGAGAATTGGACAGTGGTTCTCAGAAAGTAGATTCTCCCTACGTTTTGAAAAAACACATCGTATTTACTTCTGTACAACAAATAGAGGCCTGCCAACAATTGATGTAGCACATGACCAGGAGCCAGTAAACAGCGTAGAGTGCTCCAAAGAAATTCTTCCACTCCGTATGTGGCATACAGCAAAACCAGTGCTTAACAGTATTGGTTAAAAACAATCTTGGTTGCAATTTTTAATTTTTTATATTTTTCAACGACGCGTTTCGCTTTATTTAGACATCTTCAGGTTATCTTTTCTAGATGGACGCGAGAGGCTCCAAGATCTGCATAATGCGTTCCCGTTCACGAACGGGGATGCTGTTGGAGTTTTAATAAAATCTACAAAAACAGCTGGTGATGTATAGGTACCTGCCAACAATGTTCTTTTATTAACTCATTCTGTTTATACCTCGTCTTCCACTGGCCACATTGCGAAATAAAATCTTAAAATCTGTTGGAAGATTCATGGCATAGATGAAACCACAGTAGCAGGTATAAGAAACTACGAGTATTTATGAGGGTGTGTTAACATCATCACTAATTTCTTAAATGCTGTTGTAGCTCAAACCTTACAAATAGATTAGGGGATTAAGGGAAAATTCTCTCCTTTGACGAATGTTTTGTTTTCCTGGTTATACTAAGTACTTGCTGTTTAATAGCGTCTTCTACGTAACTCTTACACAATACTAGTGATAATATCGCCTAAGATAACGGTTATCCGCAGCTCTCAAGAATACAAGGACCGTTTGCTTTTAGTACTGTGTTTTCTCATACTAGAAGCAGAAATTTCCAGTTATCAAGATAATCAGATAGATTGCAGCAGGAACGGCTAATAAGATAAATTTTTCTTTCTTTTAGAATATGTAGGGATTCCCAGTTGTTTGCGTCATGTTTTAGAACAGTTCGCAAAACGTGTTTGTACTTGAAAATGGAACCCCACGTGGAAATGTTGAAGAGGATAAAAATTATACAAGCAATTTATTTTTTTTATATTATATAAACTTACCGAGGGGATGTATTGGGGACATGAGCCTATAAGGTCATCGAAGAGGTGCCAGCAATTTGTGTAGTTTTCTATTTTTAACTATAATTATTATTTCCCATTTCAACTCAAAATACTTTACTTCCTTTAGCTGTATTAGACAAAAATAATTTCCACAGGGCCAGTGCGTGGGAAAGAGTGTCTGTAGATCAGCACAAAGAGGGGCACTTTGTTCTGGAAAACTTGTCAAAGTGAACATTGAGAACTGGTTGACGTGTACTAATACTCAGTTCGTCAGAAACTGAGGGTGGTAACTGGAAGTCTACCATAGGCTCGAATGCAGTAAAGTTATATTTTTATTTCCGTCGAGTTCATATGTTAAGTAGCACAATGAATTAAGGAAGTGTCCTCCATTTTGAAAGTATACAATTCTTTTTTTTTTTTTGTTTGAACACCCTAACATGTTTCACTTCAGTTGTGGCATATTGAGTGGGTTTTTTCTTTTATTTTTCTGAAGTACATACATACATACTATCTTTAGATAGGAGACTATATTACATCGAATTTTGTTATTATTTAACTTTTATATGCATTTTACCTCTTATTTTACGTTCTGCGTTCTGTGGCTGCCAACCAACATCAGCCACAGGTCTGAGTTAGTACGCCATGTCATCTGCAAACATAAGGGATATTAGGACATTTGGCTAGCCCTGAGCAATGACAAGCTTGTTTTTGTGTGCCAAACTCCGCTAAACATGTTCATGTCCCATCTCAATTAACTGGTATTTCGAAATTTTTGGATTATACTATGTTCGAATTGGCGATGTTTATGATAAAACTATAGAAATCAATGATTGTGGCAGTAAGCCACCTACTAAACAGCGAATTTGTCCGTAACAAGAGGGTTGTGCAACTGGATACTGATGCAATGAAACACAGTGTCTTGTAGTTCGTGTAACGAAGATTTTTGTGAGGTAAGTGATTCATGAGAGCTATAGGTTATTGTTAGACAGGGCCATTCTTTTGTAGGGATTATTGAAAGTCAGATTGCGTTGCGCTAAAAATATTGTGTGTCAGTTTAGTGTTGATCAGAATAAGTAAAGAGAGAAATGTCTGAGCACGTTCAATTTTGCTCAGCTGTTTGAAAATCAAATAACGTAAGGGGTTTGCCATAATTTTTCTAAGGGGAGTGCTCAGACATTTCTCTCTTTGCTTATTCTAATCAACACTAAACTGACACACAATATTTTTAGCGCAACGCAATCTGACTTTCAATAATCTCCACAAAAGAATGGCCCTGACTAACAATAACCTATACCTTTCATGAATCACTTACCTCACAAAATTCGTTACACGAACTACTGCAATACAGCGAGCGCCAATACTGCAGGCTAAATAAAAGATTCTAACTACTGAAGGCACTAACTACTGATAGGCATACTTAGCACATGAAAGATTTTGATAGAGAACAAACAATGTATTTACCTTAATAATGTTCAAAAGTCGTCATATATATATATATATATATATGTATATATATATATATATATATATATATATATCAGTCCATGACATTCAGTCTTACAAATTTACTGTCTCTGATGGACACACGTCCAGATCATCCGCTCTCAAAACTCCGCCATTTCTCTCCCCACATCCACCACTGCTGGCGGCTCACCTCCAACTGCGCAACGCTACGCTCTGTTCACATCCAACTGCCCAACACTACAATAGTGAATATTCCAACAATGCAAACCAGCCACACACTGCACACATCACAGGCAGTGATTTTCATACAGAGCGCTACGTGGCGTTACAAACATAAAAACCTGAACATCCTACTTACACAATGTACAGTTTCATCTGTCACATTAGGTGAAAACCCCTGCACTAGACCGTTACTGCTAATGACGAATCAAAACACACGATATTAGATCTCCGAAACAAAAGCAAAGTATCTTGGAATTCAGCTACATAAATCTCTCAGTTAAGCAACGCAGGGAATGAATGAATGAAAATAGTCGATCATCAATTTTTTCAAACTTCACTGACGTCTCCACCACGACCCAAATGACGGTTTTTTCCAATCAGCAGAATACCTGGAGCATTAATTCCATCTGCCTATCAGCAGATGTGTGAGTGGCTCCCAATCTTTTTCCTTCCCTTCTTTATTTTTTTGGTCATCAGTTTACTGACTGGTTTGATGCGGCCCGCCACGAATTCCTTTCCTGTGCTAACCTCTTCATCTCAGAGTAGCACTTGCAACCTACGTCCTCAATTATTTGCTTGACGTATTCCAACCTCTGTCTTCCTCTACAGTTTTTGCCCTCTACAGCTCCCTCTAGTACCATGGAAGTCATTCCCTCATGTCTTAGCAGATGTCCTATCATCCTGTCCCTTCTCCTTATCAGTGTTTTCCACATATTCCTTTCCTCTCCGATTCTGCGTAGAACCTCCTCATTCCTTACCTTATCAGTCCACCTAATTTTCAACATTCGTCTATAGCACCACATTTCAAATGCTTCGCTTCTCTTCTGTTCCGGTTTTCCCACAGTCCATGTTTCACTACCATACTATGCTGTACTCCAGACGTACATCCTCAGAAATTTCTTCCTCAAATTAAGGCCGGTATTTGATATTAGTAGACTTCTCTTGGCCAGAAATGCCTTTTTTGCCATAGCGAGTCTGCTTTTGATGTCCTCCTTGCTCCGTCCGTCATTGGTTATTTTACTGCCTAGGTAGCAGAATTCCTTAACTTCATTGACTTCGTGAACATCAATCCTGATGTTAAGTTTCTCGCTGTTCTCATTTCTACTACTTCTCATTACCTTCGTCTTTCTCCGATTTACTCTCAAACCATACTGTGTACTCATTAGACTGTTCATTCCGTTCAGCAGATCATTTAATTCTTCTTCACTTTCACTCAGGATAGCAATGTCATCAGCGAATCGTATCATTGATATCCTTTCACCTTGTATTTTAATTCTACTCCTGAACCTTTCTTTTATTTCCATCATTGCTTCCTCGATGTACAGATTGAAGAGTAGGGGCGAAAGGCTACAGTCTTGTCTTACACCCTTCTTAATACGAGCACTTCGTTCTTGATCGTCCACTCTTATTATTCCCTCTTCGTTGTTGTACATATTGTATATGACCCGTCTCTCCCTATAGCTTACCCCTACTTTTTTCAGAATCTCGAACAGCTTGCACCATTTTATATTGTCGAACGCTTTTTCCAGGTCGACAAATCCTACGAAAGTGTCTTGATTAAAGAGTCTTGCTTCCATTATTAGCCGTAACGTCAGAATTGCCTCTCTCGTCCCTTTACTTTTCCTAAAGCCAAACTGATCGTCACCTAGCGCATTCTCAATTTTCTTTTCCATTCTTCTGTATATTATTCTTGTAAGCAGCTTCGATGCATGAGCTGTTAAGCTGATTGTGCGATAATTCTCGCACTTGTCAGCTCTTGCCGTCTTCCGAATTGTGTGGATGATGTTTTTCCGAAAGTCAGATGGTATATCGCCAGACTCATATATTCTACACACTAACGTGAATAGTCGTTTTGTTGCCACTTCCGCCAATGATTTTAGAAATTCTGATGGAATGTTATCTATCCCTTCTGCCTTATTTGACCGTAAGTCCTCCAAAGCTCTTTGTAAATTCCGATTCTAATACTGGATCCCCTATCTCTTCTAAATCGACTCCTGTTTCTTCTTCTATCACATCAGACAAATCTTCACCCTCATAGAGGCTTTCAATGTATTCTTTCCACCTATCTGCTCTCTTCTCTGCATTTAACAGTGGTATTCCCGTTGCATTCTTAATGTTACCACCGTTGCTTTTAATGTCACCAAAGGTTGTTTTGAATTTCCTGTGTTCTGAGTCTGTCCTTCCGACAATCATATCTTTTTCGATGTCATCACATTTTCCTGCAGCCATTTCGTCTTAGCTTCCCTGCACTTCCTACACTCCTGGAAATTGAAATAAGAACACCGTGAATTCATTGTCCCAGGAAGGGGAAACTTTATTGACACATTCCTGGGGTCAGATACATCACATGATCACACTGACAGAACCACAGGCACATAGACACAGGCAACAGAGCATGCACAATGTCGGCACTAATACAGTGTATATCCACCTTTCGCAGCAATGCAGGCTGCTATTCTCCCATGGAGACGATCGTAGAGATGCTGGATGTAGTCCTGTGGAACGGCTTGCCATGCCATTTCCACCTGGCGCCTCAGTTGGACCAGCGTTCGTGCTGGACGTGCAGACCGCGTGAGACGACGCTTCATCCAGTCCCAAACATGCCTAATGGGGGACAGATCCGGAGATCTTGCTGGCCAGGGTAGTTGACTTACACCTTCTAGAGCACGTTGGGTGGCACGGGATACATGCGGACGTGCATTGTCCTGTTGGAACAGCAAGTTCCCTTGCCGGTCTAGGAATGGTAGAACGATGGGTTCGATGACGGTTTGGATGTACCGTGCACTATTCAGTGTCCCCTCGACGATCACCAGTGGTGTACGGCCAGTGTAGGAGATCGCTCCCCACACCATGATGCCGGGTGTTGGCCCTGTGTACCTCGGCCGTATGCAGTCCTGATTATGGCGCTCACCTGCACGGCGCCAAACACGCATCATTGGCACCAAGGCAGAAGCGACTCTCATCGCTGAAGACGACACGTCTCCATTCGTCCCTCAATTCACGCCTGTCGCGACACCACTGGAGGCGGGCTGCACGATGTTGGGGCGTGAGCGGAAGACGGCCTAACGGTGTGCGGGACCGTAGCCCAGCTTCATGGAGACGGTTGCGAATGGTCCTCACCGATACCCCAGGAGCAACAGTGTCCCTAATTTGCTGGGAAGTGGCGGTGCGGTCCCCTACGGCACTGCGTAGGATCCTACGGTCTTGGCGTGCATCCGTGCGTTGCTGCGGTCCGGTCCCAGGTCGACGGGCACGTGCACCTTCCGCCGACCACTGGCGACAACATCGATGTACTGTGGAGACCTCACGCCCCACGTGTTGAGCAATTCGGCGGTACGTCCACCCGGCCTCCCGCATGCCCACTATACGCCCTCGCTCAAAGTCCGTCAACTGCACATACGCTTCACGTCCACGCTGTCGCGGCATGCTACCAGTGTTAAAGACTGCGATGGAGCTCCGTATGCCACGGCAAACTGGCTGACACTGACGGCGGCGGTGCACAAATGCTGCGCAGCTAGCGCCATTCGACGGCCAACACCGCGGTTCCTGGTGTGTCCGCTGTGCCGTGCGTGTGATCATTGCTTGTACAGCCCTCTCGCAGTGTCCGGAGCAAGTATGGTGGGTCTGACACACCGGTGTCAATGTGTTCTTTTTTCCATTTCCAGGAGTGTATTTATTTCATTCCTCAGCGACTTGTATTTCTGTATTCCTGATTTTCCCGGAACATGTTTGTACTTCCTCCTTTCATCAATCAACTGAAGTATTTCTTTTGTTACCCATGGTTTCTTCGCAGCTACCTTCTTTGTATCTAGGTTTTCCTTCCCAACTTCTGTAATGGCCCTTTTTAGAGATGTTCATTCCTCTTCAAGTGTACTGCCTACTGCGCTATTCCTTATTGCTGTATCTATAGCGTTAGAGAACTTCAAACGTATCTCGTCATTCCTTAGTAATTCCGTATCCCACTTCTTTGCGTATTGATTCTTCCTGACTAATGTCTTGAACTTCAGCCTACTCTTCATCACTACTATATTGTGATCTGAGTCTATATCTGCTCCTGGGTACGCCTTACAATCCAGTATCTGATTTCGGAATCTCTGTCTGACCATGATGTAACCTAATTGAAATCTTCCCGTATCTCCCGGCCTTTTCCAAGTATACCTCCTCCTCTTGTGATTCTTGAACAGGGTATTCGCTAATAGTAGCTGAAACTTGTTACAGAAATCAATTAGTCTTTCTCCTCTTTCATTCCTTGTCCCAAGCCCATATTCTCCTGTAACCTTTTCTTCTACTCCTTCCCCTACAACTGCATTCCAGTCGCCCATGACTATTAGATTTTCGTCCCCCTTTACATACTGCATTACCCTTTCAATATCCTCATACACCTTCTCTATATGTTCATCTTCAGCTTGCGACGTCGGCATGTATACTTGAACTATCGTTGTCGGTGTTGGTCTGCTGTCGATTTTGATTAGAACAACCCGGTCACTGAACTGTTCACAGTAACACACCCTCTGCCCTACCTTCCCATTCATAACGAATCCTACACCTGTTATACCATTTTCTGCTGCTGTTGATATTACCCGATACTCATCTGACCAGAAATCCTTGTCTTCCTTCCACTTTACTTCACTGACTCCTACTATATCTAGATTGAGCCTTTGCATTTCCCTTTTCAGATTTTCTAGTTTCCCTACCACGTTCAAGCTTCTGACATTCCACGCCCCGACTCGTAGAACGTTATCCTTTCGTAGATTATTCAATCTTTTTCTCATGGTAACCTCCCCCTGGACAGTCCCCCCCGGAGATCCGAATGGGGGACTATTCCGGAATCTTTTGCCAATGGAGAGATCATCATGACACTTCTTCAATTACAGGCAACATGTCCTGTGGATACATGTTACGCGTCTTTAATGCAGTGGTTTCCATTGCCTACTGCATCCTCATGTCGTTGATCATTGCTGTTTCTTCCGCCTTTAGGGGCAATTTCCCACCCCTAGGACAAGAGAGTGCCCTGAACCTCTATCCGCTCCTCCTCCCTCTTTGACAAGGCCGTTAGATATACAGGAATAAAAGAAGGGGACCGCAGAGCATGACGATATTATATGACTCACAGATCACCATGGACACCGTCATAGGCCCTCAATGCACGAGCAGTATCCAGATTTAGGACTGAACCAAGGACACTGGCGTACAGTCTGGTGGCGGGGAGATACACGCTATCATCTCGTCTCTCCTTGACGGCCTAACGCTGGTAGTGAAAATTTCTTTCTCTACCAGGATTGTAACAGTCTTCAGCGATGAGCCCTGGTGACCAGCTAAGTCGTGTCTGGAGACGCCCCGGACGCCGGTGGGATACCAGCTTCATCGTCACTTTCCATCAGGCCCAACAACCAGGAATGATGGTGTGTGGTGCCGTTTCCTTTCATAGTAAGACCCTTTTGGTTGACATCCCCAGCCATCCTTAGAGCACAGAGGTACGTCGACGATTTCTGCGCCCCGTTTTGTTGTCCTTCAAGGCAACCCGCCCTGGGCTTACATTTCAGCAAAATAATGCCCGCCAACACACGGTGAGAGAATCTACTGCTTGTGTTCGTGCTTACTAAACCATACCTTGGCCAGCAAGATTGCCAGATCTTTTCGAAACTGAGAACGTTTGGAGCCTTTTGAGCAGGAACCTCAAAGCAGCTCGGAATTTTGATGATGTAACACACCAGTTGCACAGAATTTGGCATGATAGCCCTCAGACGGACATCCAAAAGCTCTTCTAATTAATGCCAAACCGAATAACTGCTTCCACAAGGGGCAGAGGTGGACCTACACATTAATGACTTGCTGATTTTGTGAAGCTCTTTCTCTTGAATCAGTCATCATTTTTTTCTGAAATTCTAATCATTTGTTTGTTCCTATATATACATCACACCGACTTCCGACCCATTCGTGGTACGTCGTTGTTTCTGTGTGTGTGTGTGTGTGTGTGTGTGTGTGTGTGTGTGTGTGTGTGTATTAGTGTCTAGGCAGGACGACTAAATACATCGAGGTGTCCTTTCCACAAAGTTATATGGCGGGCAATGTGAAAACCGTGTATATACACCTACATGCCTTTAATTCTGCGACACTGGAAAGAACTTTACAAGAGGAGTTCACTGACCGAGTGGGAGTGAAACTTACTGAAACACTAACACCATAAAATCGCCGCAAACCACTGTCCCGCCACCATATGAAGAGGTTCTACACCTAATGCAAGCCAACTCGTAATTCAGATATAGCTCGTACGTTTATTATAATGTCTGTCATCTCGAGTCACTGTAAGGGAAGCTCCCGCTGTGGTACATTATTGCGTCAACGATGCTAACACCATAAGTTGCCCTCTGATTGAAGTTGATACCGCGGATGAAATGTTCTCCACTGATATCAGATTCTTAGCGAACATGCACTATGTGATCAAAAGTATCCGGACACCTGGCTGAAAATGACTTACAAGTTCGTGGCGCCCCCCATCGGTAATGCTGGAATTCAGTATGGTCTTGGCCCACCCTTAGCCTTGATGACAGCTACCACTCTCGCAAGCATACGTTCAATCAGGTGCTGGAATGTTTGTTGGGGAATGGCAGCCCATTCTTCACGGAGTGCTGCAATGAGGAGAGGTATCGATGTCGGTCGGTGAGACCTGGCACGAAGTTGGCGTTCCAAAACATCACAGAGATGTCCTATAGTATTCAGGTCAGAACTCTCTGCAGGCCAGTCCATTACGGGGATGTTATTGTCGTGCATTGTGAACAGGTGCTCGATCGTGTTGATAGATGCAATCGCCATCCCCGAATTGCCCTTCAACAGTGGGAAGCAAGAAGGTGCTTAAAACATCAATGTAGACCTGTGCTGTGATAGTACCACGCGAAGGAACAAGGGATGCAAGCCCCTCCATGAAAAACACGACCACACCTAACGCCAACGCCTCCGAATTTACTGTTGGCATTATACACGCTGGCAGATGACGTTCACCGAGCATTCGCCACACCCACACCCTGCCATCGGATCACCACATTGTGCACCATGTTTCTTCAGTCCACACAACGCTTTTCCATTGCTCAATCGTCCAACGTTTACGCTTATCACACCAAGCGAGGCGTCGTGTGGCATTTACCGGCGTAATGTGTGGCTTATGAGCAGCCACTCGAACATGAAATCCTAGTTTTCGCGCCTCCCGCCTAACTGTCATATTACTTGCAGTGGATCCTGATGCAGTATGGAATTCGTGTGTGATAGTCTGCATATATGTCTGCCTATTTCACATTACGACTCTCTTCAACTGTCGACGGCCTCTGACAGTCAACAGACGAAGTCGGCCTGTACGCTTTTGTCCTGTACGTGTCTCTTCACGTTTCCACTTCACTATCACATCGGAAACAGTGGTCCTAGGGCTGTTTAGGAGTGTGGAAATCTCGCGTGCAGACGTATGACACAAGTGACACCCAATCACCTGACCACGTTCGAAGGCCGTGAGTGCCACGGAGTGTCCCATTCTACTCTCTCACGATGTCTAATGTGGTCGTTGATATGGAGTACCTGGCAGTAGGTGGCAGCACAATACACCTAATATGAAAAACGTATATTTTTGGAGGTGTCTGGATACTTTTGATCACATAGTGTACAAACAGTGAAATCTAGAGTCGCAATAAGGATTACGAATTCTGCTTCGAATCATGTACTCCAAGTCTTCTGAGTTAAAAGAAGGGATGCTTCTTCATTTTATTTGTATAATGAGAAAACATGTCACACAGCAACGTATTGCCGATCTACAGCCACTAAAGTCAAGAGCGCAATTTCTGTTCACACTTCCGGACAATGAATCAAATGACACAGAAATAACAGATTTTGCACATATTAAATCTTTCGTTGTTACACTAATGAACGTCCGAGACACTTTTAATAGTAAAAGATTCATAGCAGTAGACGAATTTCAAACAACACAAAATATTGCCAGTCTTGTGGCTACAGCGGTTTCCTCGTTTCTTGCCGGCCGGAGTGGCCGAGTGGTTCTAGGCGATACAGTCTGGAACCGCGCAACCGCTACGGTCGCAGGCTCGAATCCTGCCTCGGGCATGGATGTGCGTGATGTCCTTAGGTTAGTTAGGTTTAAGTAGTTGTAAGTTCTAGGGGACTGATGACCTCAGCAGTTAAGTCTCATAGTGCTCAGAGCCATTTGAACCTCCTTTCTTGTGGTTGTGACACAGTTTCTCGCGCCGCGCGAGCTCTGTTGGAGGGGTGAGGCGGGGAGCGGGAAAGCAGAACTGTCATAGGCTCACTTCGACATGACGCATGTGGGCAGTGGAAGTACTGCCCATCTGATAAATACAGCCTTACAGTATACTGGATTTTATTATATTTCGTTTTTCGGCGTTCAAGCACTCCACCTCTTTTCGTTAGTACATACCAGTTTTCAGTTGCATATAGCTGTATAGTTTTTTGTTTTGTTTGTTCTTTTGTGAAGAACAATGCACAGTTCAGTAACAGCCAGCAGTCATTGAGATTATATCTTTTGCCTCCACATTGTTTTGAGATCGTAAGGAGGGGCAGACGATTCATCATGAAGGTAGTGAATAAGGAAATAAGGTATATTATAAAATCAAATGTTCTAGAAGCAAGGCAGGAAAGTAAATCAAGCTTATCTACTTGCTGCCTGTTATGCTGACGTGTCTCTACGATCTGCTACAAAAAGTCAAAACGGCGTAATTTTTGTGCTCCTGATAAAAAGCGTTCAAGATCTGAAGTACAGAAGTTTAATTATCATTACTTGGAGATGGATGCAGTAAGAGACATTATACTCGGTACGTGCGGACATCACATTTCCACTGCAAGCCAGAAACAGTCGAGAAGCCCTGACGAATATCAATATTTTAATTGGCTCGTCGTGACGAGAAAAAGCATTTCAGTGGTTTCATACACACTATCAGCATTCAGAAACTAATTATACAACAGATTACACAAATGAAGAAATGGTCGATTTTATTTCGAAAGTATGAGTATTCTGAAAGAGTGTGGTGATTTGATATATTTTATTTGTTGAAATGTATTGCTGATGAAGGCAGATCTACTTCCATGGCAATGTTTTTCGATCGATTTGAATTCTTCCCCTCACACATGGCTAGTTTCCGCATTCCTGTCACGCGCATTGTTGTCAGCTGCAGAGAGAACACTGACCATTTTGTTGTGCGACGGATCAATTGTTTACTCAGTTACTACTATTTTATTCGCGAATTACATATTGTCACTTTGGCAATCCGTAGGTGAGTGACCAGCGTCTGGCATGTGCCTGCCATCATTGTTTTAATGTTGCTCAGATAAAGAAAAGGAATAAAATCCTTTGCTAAGTTCAATTCCAGTCGCTCAATGTTAAAAATACGATGGGTTACGGGGATTATACCAAAATTCCAACAGAATTGGCGATTTATTTTTGTGTGAACTGTTAACTTTTTCTCATTCGGAGAAGCATCACCATATATGAGTAACGGCAACATTTCTCTTGTTGACAGGTTTAATTGTACTTCTTTTGGCAAAACACAGTATAATTTGCACACACTCATCTTGCTAAAGCTATTGCGACAGACTTCTGCAACAGTGTGTCTCATTAAACAAGTAATTGGCGACCAGAGAGCCCAACAGCTTACGAGAAACCTCGTTGTGTCGGTTTGCAGTAACACAAAAGAAGAAATTTCATTTTTATTTTCAAACTACGAAAGTCTTGTTTCACTAGATATCGATAACTCTTAAAAAATTACACTCACTGAAGTGCAAAAAATAAAATGGAAAGTATGACTTCTGATATATCGCCATAGGTAAGAAAGTTCCGTGTGTTTACGAATTGGCAAAATACTCTCCTCCTTGTATGCTCTCATTCACCAATTACGAGATATGAGGAATGTTGTGAATATTTCACTGTCGCGGGCATGAGATCGGGTGTGACCACGCTACAAAGGATCCATTTTGTCGAGATCGGAAACAGACACAGAAATCTGAAAAGAAAAATTCAGTTTGTAAGCCAAATTTAATACACAGCAACATATGGTGTAATACGCACCAAACGCAAAATCATAGTGACCCCCATTTTTCATTGCAAACTTTTCTAATTTTGTGTAGCGTCTTACTAAAATGTCTGTATCACAGTAAGTATGTCCATCAACACGGTGATGGCCAGTTCGCCACAAAGCTGACATATAACGCTAAAAGTAAGACAAAATTGAAATATTTTTAATGATTAGTTTTTGTAAAATCGTCTGAGAAAAATTACAGGGTGCGCGCGCTTCGATTGTCAGAGCGCAGGGCGTCGCCCATGTGCGCCGCGCTGTAGTGTCGTGTCACGTCACACGTGCTATACGGTCTTAGTTTGCGCGTAGCCTAAACACGACGGCGGAATCATTGGGACGGAAGACTATAGCACACCCCTTGGCCCATGTCAACCACACGATAAAATGCTTGTGTGCCTATGGCTTCCAGTAAGGACAACTTAATATTTCAGTGTTTTAAACGTTAATTCTTAACTTTATCCAACAAGCAGCTTTCATAGAGGGTTTAAAACCCTTTAAGTAAACTGGTAAATATACGTAAGACGTGTAAGTCTGTAAATGTCTATAAATCGAATTACTTTATTTTTGTTGTTCTTAAATTGTAATAGCAAGACATGTCCGGCACCCTTGCAAAAGACGTATATATAAACAAAACAACTGTTCAAAATGGTTCAAATGACTTTGAGCACTATGGAACTTAACATCTATGGTCATCAGTCCCCTAGAACTTAGAACTACTTAAACCTAACTAACCTAAGGACATCACACAACACCCAGCCATCACGAGGCAGAGAAAATCCCTGACCCAGCCGGGAATCGAAGCCGGGTACCCGGTCGTGGGAAGCGAGAACGCTACCGCACGACCACGAGATGCGGGCACAAAACAACTGTCGCTGCAATGACTACCATTACAGATGCAGCAATCGGCCGTAGTGGCCGTGCGGTTCTAAGCGCTACAGTCTGGAACCGCGTGACCGCTACGGTCGCACATTCGAATCCTGTCTCCTGCATGGATGTGTGTGATGTCCATCAGCTAGTTAGGTTTAAGTAGTTCTAAGTTCTAGGGGACTCATGACCTTAAAAGATAAGTCCCATAGTGCTCAGAGCCATTTGAACCATTTTGCCAACAGATGCAGTAGGTAGGGAAGACTTTTTATCTGTGCTTGAAGAAGCTTTTCATTAAATTTTCAGACAACTTATGGAAATTCAGCCAGGTAATGTTTACAGCGACCGCCGATATTTCGGCGGGAGTACATCCCGCCATATTCAACGCACAAAACTGTTTTGCCTTGAAAATGACGGGGTACACTCTCGCCGAAATGTCGGCGGTCGCTGTAAACATTACCTGGCTGAATTTCCATAAGTTGATTGAAAATTGTATACGCCAGGAAACTCAGGCCTCACATTTCGTGAAAGTTGCTGAGGTGACGGCAAATAGAAATAACCCCACGTATTAGGGTATTATGAGGAAGGCAGTATGAGCCATTTCGGTCCATTACCTGTCGACAGACACTACACCTTCACTTGGCATATGTTCTAATGAATGGTGCAAATTTCTGAAAAGCAAGGAAAGTGGGGAAGCTGACAGCCATAAAAATAATCTTCCTTGTGAGGTTGCAATGACCATTAAACCAACTTTTCGAGCAGTGGGTTCACCAGAACTAGTAGAAAAATGTCTGCATGGCAAAACGCAGAACCCAAATTAAAGTTTCAACGCTCTTATTTGGAACAGATGTCCAAAGACAGTGTTTGTTTCCAATTTGGCAGTGAAGATTTCTGCTTGGGAAGCTGCAGCAGTGTCTAATGATGGGGATGCGGCAAGACTTCACACCCTCAGCAGGTTGGGCTTTACACCTTGAGTCTTCACTGAGGAGATACTGCGGACGATCGGTGACCAACGAATCGCGAAGGCGGAGACTTCAGTACAGGATATAGGAAAAGATGCTAGGCAAAGGAGCAGAGCTGCAGAAGATAATGAGGAAGAAGTGAAATACGGATAAGAGCAGTTTTAGCTAAGATATGATTAAAATTTTTTTTTAAACATTGCACCCAGACTTAAAACAATTTTTCTGCAACTTAAGGTTTTCTCCTTTCAGGAACACATGTATCAGACACTATTGGAAGCATTTCGATGAAATTTGGCATACCTATTCTTTTACATGGAAGCAATATTTAAGTGAATCAAAAATCTTAATCTAGACATTATAAACAGTTTTATGGTTGATAATATATAGAAAATTTGTCCGTAAAAAATGTTCAAATCAAAAGATTCACAGAAAATAATAGAAATAATTCACTAAAGAGTTATAGCACTTAACTGTATATTCATTAATGTAGATTACTTTACCACAGATAAAATTTGTCAAATTTGCCTGGAAATAATGAAAAACTGTACATTAAAAATAATGGTATAACAAAACATTCAAAATTCTTGTACAGCATTAAATTTTTTAAAGCATATTGGATCCCTATACATAAGTGCGCAAAATATCAGTGAGATTGAGCAAAAAATGATAGAGATATGGATTTACAAAGATATCAGTGCAACGATTGCGACCGTCTGCCCTTAATTCATGGCTTGAAGTTGGTTGTGAATCTCAGTCCTCTGGGAGATATCTTACCCCTGACGCATACGGTTACTGACAGAAGTTGATTCTGCTAATTTTCTGCAGATTTTTTTTAAACGTCTCGAGCACAGATTTTGTGATCGTGTTTCATTGATACGTGTATTTGCCGGCCACTACTCACGGTGGTCTTAACATACGTAACAAATTGAGCAGTTTTATGTATTACTATTCCCAATCAATACATGCAGACATATAGGAGGCGTGTTTTTTAAGTAAGTACCGTTTTGAATTTAAAAGAAGACGTGCTAAGATATCGCAAAATTTTATTTTTACATGAAAGCCCGTCGCTTAATCTTCGCACTGACACCATTACGGTCTGATTCTTCCTTGTTTACGTTGTGTACTGAGTGTTTAAGATGCCTCCGATAATCGTGAGTCCCGCCGACTGTAAAGTACGGGCTGTTAGAAGATTTCGTAGTGCTAAAGGTCTGAAAGCGATCGATATTCATCGTGAGATATGTATAGTTCACGGAGAAAACATTATGAGTGACAGAATGGTAAGAACGTGGGTGACAGCATTTAAAGACGGCCACACAAATGTTCATGATTAGAAACGGAGTGGGCGTCCTTCGGTCGTTAATGAAAGTTTAGTGCAGGAAGTGGACAATAAGGTGAGAGAAAACAGACGCTTCACGATTTCCTCCTTGCGGGATGACTTTCCTTATGTTTCTCGTAGTGTTTTTAATGACATTGTGACTGAGCACTTTAATTACCGAAAATTGTGCGTACGTTGGGTTCCGAAAATGTCGACGGATGTGCACAAAACGAAACGTTTAGACAGTGCATTGACTTTTCTTGAGCGGTTTCAACAATCCAAATTTTTACGGGCGATGAAACATGGGTGGCCCACGTCACACCAGAATCAAAGCAACAGTCCATGGAAGTTGAGCAAGGGCATCATTTTGCTGCAAGACAATGCCTGTCCGCATGTGGCGAATCAGACCAAAGATCTCATCACATCTTTTCGACGGGAAGCTCTAGATCATCCTCCCTACAGCCCCGACCGCGCGCCCCGTGACTACCATCTGTTCCTGCACTTGAAGAAACACCTGGGCGGTCAGCGCCTTCAAGATGATGACGAAGTCAAAACAGTGGTGATGCAGTGGTTAACAAGTCAGGTGGCAGACTTGTATGAGGAGGGTATTCAAAAAATGGTACAACGTTATGACAAGTGCCTCAATATTGACGAAAATTATGTAGAAAAGTAGATAAAGGCACAGTCTTTCATGTAAAAGTAATATTATTGAGATATCTTAGCACGTCTTATTTTAATTTCGAAACGGTACTTACTTAAAACACACGCCTCGTATTTCATTGTTATGCAGGACAGAACATTTGCTCACTTTAAAGTGTTAACGTGTGAGCACGTTTTATCGCACTGCCTCGTTCTCGAATCGACACTCTCCCACGCTCCTGGCCCATGCTGCTGGCCATGTGTCGCAGTGTAGCATGTTATCTATCTCCCCTTGACAAGCGTACCTAATCAACTGAAGTGATATAAAATAAAATGATGATAAAAAAGTGTTCAAATTTTTGTCCTTGATCACTGATGCATGAAATTCCTCTGGACTTATCACAGCACAGGCCAATGTTTAACGGCACTTCGAGTTTTCGAGATTCCTTGTAGACCTTTTGTCTTAACGTTTCTCACAGATGAAAGCCCGAAGGTGTACAGTCTGGTGAGCGAACTGGCCATTTTGTGCTCCCCAAACGGCGGTCCAGCACACGGTTTTAACAAAAAATGGTTCAAATGGCTCTGAGCACTATGGGACTCAACATCTGTGGTCATAAGTCCCCTTGAACTTAGAACTACTTAAACCTAACTAACCTAAGGACATCACACACATCCATGACCGAGGCAGGATTCGAACCTGAAACCGTAGCGGTCACGCGGTTCCAGACTGAAGCGCCTTTAACCGCACGGCCACACCGGCCGGCTGGTTTTAACATGCCAAGGAGTTTCGCATCAGCATACACTCGGCTGCAGAGTGAAAATTTCACACTAGAAACTTCCTCCCCACTCTAAAGTCATGTCTCCGCAGTATCCTTCTTCCAGGAATGCTAGGCATGCAAGTTTCGCAGGAGAGCTACTGTGAAGTTTGGAAGAAAGGTGATAGGGTACAGTCGGAAGTCGAGCTGTGAGGGCGAGAGCACTTGCCTGCGAAAAGCAGAGGTCCCGAGTTCGAGTCGAAAAACATGTTTACTCGTTCTGTATGTATCTGGGCCCTCCCCATGAACCATAGACCTTGCCGTTGTTGGAGAGGCTTGCGTGCCTCAGCGACAAAGATAGCCGTACCGTAGGTGCAACCACAACGGAGGGGTCTCTGTTGAGAGGCCAGACAAACGTATGGTTCTTGAAGAGGGGCAGCAGCCTTTTCAGTAGTTGCAGGGGCAACAGTCTGGATGATTGACTGATATGGCCTTGTAACACTAACAAAAACGTCCTTGCTGTGCTGGTACTGCGAACGGCTGAAAGCAAGGGGAAACTACAGCCGTAATTTTTTCCCGAGGGCATGCAGCTTTACTGTATGGTTAAATGATGATGGCGTCCTCTTGGGTAAAATATTCCGGAGGTAAAATAGTCCCCCATTCCGATCTCCGGGCGGGGACTACTCAAGAGGACATCGTTATCAGGAGAAAGAAAACTGGCGTTCTACGGATCAGAGCGTGGAATGTCAGATCCCTTAATCGGGCAGGTAGGTTAGAAAATTTAAAAACGGAAATGGATAGGTTAAAGTTGGATATAGTGGGAATTAGTGAAGTTCGGTGGCAGGAGGAACAAGACTTTTGGTCAGGTGAATACAGAGTTATAAACACAAAATCCATTAGGGGTAATGCAGGTGTAGGTTTAATAATGAATAAAACAATAGGAATGCGGGTAAGCTATTACAAACAGCACAGTGAACGCATTGTTGTGGCCAAGATAGACAGGAAGCCCACGCCTACGACAGTAGTACAAGTTTATATGCCAACTAGCTCTGCAGATGACGAAGAAATTGAAGAAATGTATGATGACATAAAAGAAATTTTTCAAATAGTGACGGGAGATGAAAATTTAATAGTCATGGGTGTTTGGAATTCGACAGTAGGAAAAGGAAGAGAAGGAAACGTAGTAAGTGAATATGGATTGGGGCTAAGAAATGAAAGAGAAAGCCGCCTGATAGAATTTTGCACCGAGCAAAACTTCATCATAGCTAACTCTTGGTTCAAGAATCATAAAAGAAGGTTGTATACATGGAACAAGCCTGGAAATACTGACAGCTTTCAGACAGACTATATAACGGTAAGACAGAGATTAAGAAACCAGGTTTTAAATTGTAAGACATTTTCAGGGGCAGATGTGGACTCTGACCACAATCTATTGGTTATGAACTGTAGATTAAAATGGGAGAAACTGCAAAAAGGTGGGAATCTAAGGAGATGGGACCTGGATAAACTGACTAAACCAGAGGTTGTACAGAGTTTCAGGAAGAGCATAACGTAACAATTGACACGAATGGGGGAAAGAAATACAGTAGAAGAAGAATGGGTAGCTTTGAGGGATGAAGTAGTGAAGGCAGCAGAGGATCAAGTAGGTAAAAAGACGAGGGCTAGTAGAAATCCTTGGGTGACAGAAGAAATATTGAATTTAATCGACGAAAGGAGAAAATATAAAAATGCAGTAAATGAAGCAGGCAAAAAGGAATACAAACGTCTCAAAAATGAGATCGACAGGAAGTGCAAATTGGCTAAGCAGGCATGGCTAGAGTACAAACGTAACGATGTAGAGGCTTATCTCACGAGGGGTAAGATAGATACTGTCTACAGGAAAATTAAAGAGACCTTTGGAGAAAAGAGAGCTACTTGTATGAATATCAAGAGCTCAGATGGAAACCCAGTTCTAAGCAAAGAAGGGAAACCAGAAATGTGGAAGGAGTATATTGAGGGTCTATGCAAGGGCGATGTACTTGAGAGCAATGTTATAGAAAAGGAAGAGGATGTAGAAGAAGATGAAATGGGAGATATCATACTGCGTGAAGAGTTTGATAGAGCACTGAAATACCTAAGTCGAAACAAGGTCCCGGGAGTAGACAACATTCCATTAGAACTACTGACAGCCTTGGGAGAGCCAGTCCTGACAATCCTCTACCATCTGGTGAGCAAAAGTATGAGACAGGCGAACTACCCTCAGACTTCAAGAAGAATATAATAATTCCAAACTCAAAGAAATCAGGCGTTGACAGATGTAAAAATTTAATAAGTCACGGCTACAAAATACTAACGCGAATTCTTTACAGACGAATGGAAAAACTGGTAGAAGCCGACCTCGGGGAAGATCAGTTAGGATTCCGTAGAAATGTTGGAACACGTGAGGCAATACTGACCTTACGACTTATCTTAGAAGAAAGGCAAACCTTGGTTTCTAGCATTTGTAAACTTAGAGAAAGCTTTCCAACATGTTGACTGGAATACTCTCTTTCAAATTCTAAAGGTGGCAGGGGTAAAATACAGGGAGCGAGAGGCTATTTACAATTTGTAAAGAAACCAGATGGCAGTTATGAGTCGAGGGACATGAAAGGCAAGCAGTGGTTGGGAAGGGAGTGAGACAGGATTGTAGCCTTTCCCTGATGTTATTCAATCTGTATATTGATCAAGCAATAAAGGAAACAAAAGAAAAATTCAGAGTAGGTATCAAAATCCATGGAGAAGAAATAAAAACTTTGAGGTTCGCCGATGACACTGTGATTCTGTCAGAGACAGCAAAGGACTTGGAAGAGCAGTTGAACGGAATGGACAGTGTCTTGAGAGGAGTGTGTAAGATGAACATCAACATAAGCAAAACTAGGATGATGGAATGTAGTCGAATTAAGTCGGGCGATGCTGAGGGAATTAGATTAGGAAATGAGACACTTAAAGTAGTAAAGGAGTTTTGCTATTTGGGAAGCAAAATAACTGATGATGGTCGAAGTAGAGAGGATATAAAATGTAAACAGGCAATGGCGAGGAATGCGTTTCTGAAGAAGAGAAATTTGTTAACATCGAGTATAGATTTAAGTGTCATGAAGTCGTTTCTGAAAGTATTTGTATGGAGTGTAGCCATGTATGGAAGTGAAACATGGACGATAAATAGTTTGGACAGGAAGAGAATAGAAGCTTTCGAAATGTGGTGCTACCGAAGAATGCTGAAGATTAGATGGATAGATCACATAACTAATGAAGAGGTATTGAATAGAATTGGGGGAAGAGGAGTTTGTGGCACAACTTGACTAGAAGAAGGGATCGGTTGGTAGGACATGTTCCGAGGCATCAAGGGATCGCCAATTTAGTATTGGAGGGCAGAGTGGAGGGTAAAAATCGTAGAGGGAGACCAAGAGATGAATACACTGAGCAGATTCAGAAGGATGTAGGTTGCAGTACGTAATGGGAGATGAAGAAGCTTGCACAGGATAGAGTAGCATGGAGAGCTGCATCAAGCCAGTCTCAGGACTGAAGACCACAACAACAACAACATGTATCTGGGGTGGGTGGTGGCTCGCCTTAGCTGCCTCGCCTTGTATGGATGCCTTCAGTTGTCATCATGTAATTCAAGTTTGAGACTTTGGTTTTATTTTTAGAAATGATGCCTAACATGGCTAACATTTGTTGAAAACCCATCTATTATTCTCTGTGAGATAATAAATTCCGTGGAGGATTGCTTCCGTGAGCTAATCCCACCACCATTATGAGAGCACTGCCCCATTTGTTTGGTGTCACTTTACAAGAACAACCATTTAAAATACGCAAGCTTTCTGTCTCAAAGCAGGAGGTCAAAATACTTCGATTCAGGCAACTAATTCCCATAAAACACCATATTTTAATTAATATGAGTTAATCAAAACATGAATAAGAATTTACCTACTTCCAAGATTCACTACCGTGATGAAACGTGACTACAAATTACATTGCTACACGATCTCGGTTGATCTGAAGGGACACAGAGAATTCTGCGTCTTGTACGAAAATTATCTTTGTATTTTTCTGGCCTCTGTTCAGTGGGTCAGGGTATCAGTATTTCTGTGAAGATATTTAAAATCTGCCGGTTCATACTGATATATTTTTCGTAAAATAAAGGGTACATTATCACTAATATTTTGTCATTAAAATGTTGATCAAAGATTCCGCTGTTGTTAGTTGCGTTGCTATTTTATTCAAAGATAATCACTGACTGCTTCATATCAACCCGAAATAATTTTTGTGACACAAACTGGCTATTTCTTCACTTTTAGTTAACTTGCTTCATTAATTTAAATCGTTCAGATCCTAAAAAATGGCTCTGAGCACTATGAGACTTAACTTCTTTTTTTTATTTATTTATTTATTGTTCCGTGGGACCACATTTAGGAGAAGTCTCCATGGTCATGGAACGAGTCAATACATGACATTATAACACGATTGTAGAAACAGATAAAATGAAATATACACTCCTGGAAATGGAAAAAAGAACACGTTGACACCGGTGTGTCAGACCCACCATACTTGCTCCGGACACTGCGAGAGGGCTGTACAAGCAATGATCACACGCACGGCACAGCGGACACACCAGGAACCGCGGTGTTGGCCGTCGAATGGCGCTAGCTCCGCAGCATTTGTGCACCGCCGCCGTCAGTGTCAGCCAGTTTGCCGTGGCATACGGAGCTCCATCGCAGTCTTTAACACTGGTAGCATGCCGCGACAGCGTGGACGTGAACCGTATGTGCAGTTGACGGACTCTGAGCGAGGGCGTATAGTGGGCATGCGGGAGGCCGGGTGGACGTACCGCCGAATTGCTCAACACGTGGGGCGTGAGGTCTCCACAGTACATCGATGTTGTCGCCAGTGGTCGGTGGAAGGTGCACGTGCCCGTCGACCTGGGACCGGACCGCAGCAACGCACGGATGCACGCCAAGACCGTAGGATCCTACGCAGTGCCGTAGGGGACTGCACCGCCACTTCCCAGCAAATTAGGGACACTGTTGCTCCTGGGGTATCGGCGAGGACCATTCGCAACCGTCTCCATGAAGCTGGGCTACGGTCCCGCACACCGTTAGGCCGTCTTCCGCTCACGCCCCAACATCGTGCAACCCGCCTCCAGTGGTGTCGCGACAGGCGTGAATGGAGGGACGAATGGAGACGTGTCGTCTTCAGCGATGAGAGTCGCTTCTGCCTTGGTGCCAATGATGGTCGTATGCGTGTTTGGCGCCGTGCAGGTGAGCGCCACAATCAGGACTGCATACGACCGGGGCACACAGGGCCAACACCCGGCATCATGGTGTGGGGAGCGATCTCCTACACTGGCCGTACACCACTGGTGATCGTCGAGGGGACACTGAATAGTGCACGGTACATCCAAACCGTCATCGAACCCATCGTTCTACCATTCCTAGACCGGCAAGGGAACTTGCTGTTCCAACAGGACAATGCACGTCCGCATGTATCCCGTGCCACCCAACGTGCTCTAGAAGGTGTAAGTCAACTACCCTGGCCAGCAAGATCTCCGGATCTGTCCCCCATTGAGCATGTTTGGGACTGGATGAAGCGTCGTCTCACGCGGTCTGCACGTCCAGCACGAACGCTGGTCCAACTGAGGCGCCAGGTGGAAATGGCATGGCAAGCCGTTCCACAGGACTACATCCAGCATCTCTACGATCGTCTCCATGGGAGAATAGCAGCCTGCATTGCTGCGAAAGGTGGATATACACTGTACTAGTGCCGACATTGTGCATGCTCTGTTGCCTGTGTCTATGTGCCTGTGGTTCTGTCAGTGTGATCATGTGATGTATCTGACCCCAGGAATGTGTCATTAAAGTTTCCCCTTCCTGGGACAATGAATTCACGGTGTTCTTATTTCAATTTCCAGGAGTGTAAGAAACATATTCAGGCGACAAGTCGTTAGTTTAAATAAAGAAAATCAAGAATGTGACACTGGAATTTGCTTAATTTTTTAGCTCTTCCAGGAGCTCCTCGACAGAATAAAAGGAGTGAGCCATGAGGAAACTCTTCAGTTTAAACTTAAAAGTGTTTGGGCTACTGCTAAGATTTTTGAGTTCTTGTGGTAGCTTATTGAAAATGGATGCAGCAGAATACTGCAGTCCTTTCTGCACAAGAGTCAAGGAAGTGCATTCCACATGCAGATTGGATTTCTGCCTAGTATTAACCGAGTGAAAGCTGCTAACTCTTGGGAATAAACTAATATTGCTAACAACAAACGACATTAAAGAAAATACATACTGTGAGGGCAATGTCAAAGTTCCCAGACTATTGATTAGGGGTCGACAAGAAGTTTTCGAACTTACACCATACATAGTTCGAACAGCCCGTTTTTGAGCCAAAAATACCCTTTTTGAATCAGAAGAATTACCCCAAAAAATAATACCATATGACATAAGCGTATGAAAATATGCGAAGTATACTACTTTTCGTGTTGAAATGTCACTTATTTCAGATACTGTTCTAATGGTAAATAAAGCGGCATTTAGTTTCTGAACAAGATCCTGAACATGGGCTTTCCACAACAGCTTACTATCTATCCGTACGCCTAGGAACTTGAACTGTTCCGTCTCGCTTATAACATGCCCATTCTGTCTGATTAAAATGTCAGTTCTTGTTGAATTGTGGGTTAGAAACTGTAAAAACTGAGTCTTACTGTGATTTAGCATCAAATTATTTTCCACAAGCCACGAACTTATATCATGAACTACATTACTTGATAATGTTTCAATATTACACACAAGATCCTTCACTACCAAGGTGGTGTCATCAGCAAACAGAAATATTTTTGAATCACCTGTAATACTAGAAGGCATATCATTTACATAAATAAGAAACAGCAGTGGCCCCAGCACCGACCCTTGGGGAACGCCCCATTTAACAGTGCCCCATTGGGACTGAACATCATTACCACTCTCAATATTGCGGAGGATTACCTTCTGCTTTCTGTTCTTAAAGTAGGAGGCTAACCAATTGTAAGCTACTCCCCTTACTCCATAATGTTCCAACTTCTGCAGTAATATTTTGTGGTTAACACAGTCAAAAGCCTTCGTTAAATCAAAGAAAACACCTAACGTTCGCAACCTTTTATTTAATCCGTCCAAAACCTCACAGAGAGAAGAGACTATAGCATTTCCAGTTGTTAAGCCATTTCTAAAACCAAACTGTACATTTGACAGCAAATTATGTGAATTTAAATGCTGCAGTAACCTTGTATATACAACCCTCTCGATAACTTTAGCAAACACCGATGGCATAGAAATAGGTCTATAATTGTCAACATTATCCCTGTCTCCCTTTTTATAAAGTGGCTTCACTACCGAGTACTTTAATCGGTCAGGAAACCGACCACTCCTAAAGGAAAAGTTACAGATATGGCTAAGTACTGAGCTAACATACGTGGAACAATACTTCAGTATTCTGCTAGATACCCCGTCATATCCATGAGAGTTCTTGGTCTTTAGTGATTTAATTATTAACTCAATCTCCCTCTTGTCAGTATCATGGAGGAGCATTTCAGGTAACAGTCTCGGAACACTTTTTTCTAAGAGCGCTATATGATTCCCTGTTGGGACTAGATTTCTATTTAGTTCACCTGCTATATTCAGAAAGAGATTATTAAGTACTGTACATAATTGCGACTTATCAGTAACACGGACATCCCCACTATGCACTGATTCTATATTCTCGACCTGTCTCTGCAGACCAGCCACTTCCTTTACGACGGACCATATGGTTTTAATTTTATCCTGAGACTTAGCTATTCTATCTGCATACCACATACTTTTTGCCTTCCTAATAACTTTTTTAAGCACCTTACAATACTGTTTGTAATGGGCTGCTGCATTTAGATTTTGACTGTTTCTAACGTTTTGATATAATTGCCACTTTGTTCTACAAGATATTCTTATCCCTTTAGTCAGCCACCCAGGCTGCCTGTTTGTGCTAGTACCCTGTTTTGAACGTTCTAACGGAAAGCAACTTCAAAGAGCACGAGAAAAGTCTTGAGGAAAGCGTTATATTTATGGTCTACTGTATCAGCACTATAAACATCTTGCCACTCTTGTTCCTTGACAAGGTTTACAAAAGTCTGTACAGCAACTGGATCAGCTTTCCTAAAAAGTTGGTAACTATATTTAACATGTGTTGCAGCACAAAAATCTTTTAGTCTTAAAATTTGTGCATCATGATCTGAAAGGCCATTCACCTTTTTGCTAACAGAATGCCCTTCTAATAATGACGAATGAACAAAAATATTGTCTATGGGTGTTCTACTGTTCCCTTGCACTCTCGTTGGAAAGAATACGGTTTGCATAAGAAATATTGAATTTAATTGATGAAAGAAGAAAATATAAAAATGCAGTAAATGAAGCAGGCAAAAAGGAATACAAACGTCTCAAAAATGAGATTGACAGGAAGTGCAAAATGGCTAAGCAGGGATGGCTAGAGGACAAATGTAACGATGTAGAGGCTTCTCTCACTAGGGGTAAGATAGATACTGCCTACAGGAAAATTAAAGAGACCTTTGGAGATAAGAGAACAACATGTATGAACATCGAGAGCTCAGATGGAAACCCAGTTCTAAGCAAAGAAGGGAAAGCAGAAAGGTGGAAGGAGTATACAGAGGGTCTATACAAGGGCGATGCACTTGAGGACAATATTATGGAAATGGAAGAGGATGTAGATGAAGATGAAGATGAAATGGGAGATACGATACTGCGTGAAGAGTTTGACAGAGCACTGAAGGACCTGAGTCGAAACAAGGCCCCCGGAGTAGACAACATTCCATTGGATCTACTGACGGCCTTGGGAGAGCCAGTCCTGACAAAATTCTACCATCTGGTGAGCAAGATGTATGAAACAGGTGAAATACCCTCAGACTTCAAGAAGAATATAATAATTCCAATCCCAAAGAAAGCAGGTGTTGACAGATGTGAAAATTACCGAACAATCAGTTTAATAAGCCACAGCTGCAAAGTACTAACACGAATTCTTTACAGAAGAATGGAAAAACTAGTAGAAGCTGACCTCGGGGAAGATCAGTTTGGATTCCGTAGAAATACTGGAACACTTGAGACAATACTGACCTTACGACTTATCTTAGAAGAAAGATTAAGGAAAGGCAAACCTACGTTTCTAGCATTTGTAGACTTAGAGAAAGCTTTTGACAATGTTGACTGGAATACTCTCTTTCAAATTCTAAAGGTCGCAGGGGTAAAATACAGGGAGCGAAAGGCTATTTACAACTTGTACAGAAACCAGATGGCAGTTATAAGAGTTGAGGGACATGAAAGGGAAGCAGTGGTTGGGAAGGGAGTAAGACAGGGTTGTAGCCTCTCCCCGATGTTATTCAATCTCTATATTGAGCAAGCACTAAAGGAAACAAAAGAAAAATTTGGAGTAGGTATTAAAATCCATGGAGAAGAAATAAAATCTTTGAGGTTCGCCGATGACATTGTAATTCTGTCAGAGACAGCAAAGGACTTGGAAGAGCAGTTGAACGGAATGGATGGTGTCTTGAAGGGAGGATGTAAGATGAACATCAACAAAAGCAAAACGAGGATAATGGAATGTAGTCGAGTTAAGTCGGGTGATGCTGAGGGTATTAGATTAGGAAATGAGACACTTAAAGTAGTAAAGGAGTTTTGTTATTTGGGGAGCAAAATAACTGATGATGGACGAAGTAGAGAGGATATAAAACGTAGACTGGCAATGGCAAGGAAAGCGTTTCTGAAGAAGAGAAATTTGTTAACATCGAGTATAGATTTAAGTGTCAGGAAGTCGTTCCTGAAAGTATTTGTATGGAGTGTAGCCATGTATGGAAGTGAAACATGGACGGTAAATAGTTTGGGCAAGAAGAGACTAGAAGCTTTTGAAATGTGGTGCAACAGAAGAATGCTGAAGATTAGATGGGTAGATCACATAACTAATGAGGAAGTATTGAATATGATTAGGGAGAAGAGAAGTTTGTGGCACAACTTGACCAGAAGAAGGGATCGGTTGGTAGGACATGTTCTGAGGCATCAAGGGATCACCAATTTAGTATTGGAGGGCAGCGTGGAGGGTAAAAATCATAGGGGGAGACCAAGAGATGAATACACTAAGCAGATTCAGAAGGATGTAGGTTGCAGTAGGTACTGGGAGATGAAGAAGCTTGCACAGGATAGAGTAGCATGGAGAGCTGCATCAAACCAGTCTCAGGACTGAAGACCACAACAACAACAACAACAAGATTATATGAATTAAGGAGGTCTACCAGCATCCTTTTCCTTGCACAATCACTTATACAATTAATATTGAAGTCACCACATATAACTAACTTTTTGTATTTCCTATAAAGTGAACCAAGAACCTCCTCTAGCTTTAGCAATAATGTTGTGAAATCGGAGTCTGGGGATCTATAAATAACAACAGAAAGAAGTTTAGCTCCACTAAATTTAACCACACCTGCACAACATTCAAACACCTTTTCAGTGCAGTACTTTGAAACATCAATTGACTCAAATGGGATACCGTTTTTCACATACATGGCTACTCCCCCACACCGCAAAGAGCTCCTAGAAAAGCTGCCAGCCAACCTGTATCCTGGTAAAGGAAGCCTCTGAATTATCTCCTTATTTAAGAAGTGTACAGATATACCAATAATTTCAGAGTCAACATCTATAAGCAGTTCACTAACTTTATCTCTAATACCTTGTATATTTTGATGAAATATACTAATTCCCTCATTAATCGGATACCCAAGCTTTGTAGAAAGTGGTTTCTTTGTTAGAGAGACTTCCCTTAAGCAGGAATACCTATCAGCTGACTTCAATCTAAAAAAGGTACAGCTCTAACACCCACAACTACCAGAATTTTCCCATGAGTGATCCCACCACCCCCACCTATGCTGTCACCTATAAGTTTTGCCAACCTCCCCTTCCCATACCTGTTGAGGTGCAGGCCATGTCTAGTGAAACCCGTCCTACTGATAGACTCCACCGACACCACTGAAATGTGACTCATGCCTTCTGTCATCAGCGCACCCCCAAGTCTCATGTTATTACGCCTGACGGCTGTATTAAGATGAGGCCGATCGTGACGCTGAAACAGTTCCACGAAATGCACATTCGTGTTGCCAGTCTGAGTGGCTATCTTTTCCAGGTCACCATCTATGTCATACTCCCCATCCCTATCAATACTATTACCAGCCCCACCCACAATCACTACCTGATCCTTTTTAGTAAAATCCCTACATAACCCCCCTATGTTAAAAGTCACCTGAGCCAATCCTGCATTAGGCTTCACAATGCTGGTGACCTGGTACTCACTCCCAAGCACTTCCTGCAACTGCTGGCCTACACCTCTACCATGAGAACTACCTAACAGCAGAACCTTCTTCTTTCTCTTAGACTTTGCAACTGTCCTAGCCACCGTAACTGCTGAGGTCTGCTGCATACTTCCTACATCTACAGCTACTAGAGATTCCTCTCCACTAGACTCTGACAGTTGGTCATATCTATTACAAACACCAATAGTAAAACTATCTGAAAATCTTCTTCTCCTAGCAGATCTCTTGCCAACAGCCAGCTCCCATTGCCCAACCCCCTTCTCCCTCCTCATTCTATCTAGCTCCTCCTGTGCGTTTTTCAACTGCACCTGAAGGGCACAGATCTTACGCTCCTGCTCCTCTATCAACTTACTCTTGCTACATAACCTGCAGTTCCAGGAGAGGATCTCACCAGAATGCCCACTGGCTTCCCCACTGCATTCCCCCGCAGTGAAAATACTTCGAACAAGTCTCACACCGCAATCCACTACTCACGAACCTACGGCAAAGCCCACACTTCTCACTCATGGTAAAATTTTACAATTATTGAAACAAGAAAACAACTTTATCTAAGTTCCGCTACTACGATAAGAAGATGTTAAAAACTGACTACAATTATCACAAACTTGCTCTACAAGGGAAGTAACTACTATTATTGACAGTATTAATCAACAACAAATGAGAATATAACAAAATACTAACACAGAAAGAAAATCAAACGTCTAATGACAGTAACGAAACTGAAAGCAGTTCGCAAAAATTTCTTCTGAAGTTATTTCACCGGAAAACACCAAGAACACCGGTTGAAGACTACTAAAGTTCCTAAATAAACTACTATACACAAACAATTAATTAGTACTTAGCTTTCGATGCGCCGCTACAGCTGCAACTGGTCAGCGCGGAATGTAAACACGGGTAAGAGGTTACGTTGCACGATACGAAACACTCACAAATATCAGGTCACAACACAAGAAAGGCAGAGGTGAATGAAGAAACCATTAATAAGTCACTTATATAGTAAATATTATCACAAAAACAGTTAAAATATATATCTGAAACCTAAAAATAGATGAAAACTTAGAGAGCGATCTCACAGGCAGTCACGCGCTTATGACGTCACACCGTCTGAGGTCATCAGTCGCCTAGAACTTAGAACTAATTGAACCTAACCAATCTAAGGACGTCACACACATCCGTGCCCGAGGCAGGATTCGAACTTGCGACCGTAGCGGCACTCGGTTCCAGACTGTAGCGCCTAGAACCGCACGGCCACTCTGGCCGGCTTCCATGTTGGAAATTGGTTGCTGCACAGTGTTTTGTATGACTTTGCACACAACGGTAAGGAGATGTGGGCTACAGAATAGTGCGGAAACTGTCGTCATAGGAAAGTTGGACAGGAGCAGAAATGATTTGTGAATAAGTCAATACAGTTAACATGATAAATACTTACCCTGTATTTCCCCAAGCGTGCAAAGACTCACGACAGGTAATGCACCAAGAAACTGACTCCAGATGCCAGCAAGGATGAGGCTCTCTGAACTGAGCCACAATGGTGTCGGAGCCGCAACAATGCGGCGTCTGCATGGCGTACGTAGTGAAGGATGTTCCAAGTGCGAGTGTGCTGCCTAGTTGCCGCCGGCCGCCCTATATCGTGGCGGCAGAGGGCGCTCATAGTCCACAGCTGCTGGAGGCGTGGCTCAGCGGGGGCGCATCATTCGGTCCGCCACATCCTGTGCGACCGTTCACGTCGTCTGATGGAAACTTGCAATTCTGTTACCAACTTTAACGCCCATGGGGTGGGATACATACCTGATTGCCACACACAGCAGAAATAATTTTGTGTTCTCGAGTTTTTGAAGTGTAATCCCATGATTACAGAGCAAAGATGTTTCAGGTCGAACGAGGACAACTTCATTTTTCAACAAGACAGAGCATACCCTCACTGGCGTCGCCAAGTGCTTGAATATCTAAGTGATAATGTACCGAGCCATTGGTTTGGTCGTCAAATAGCCGGCGATTTAGCACTTCTTAGGTGACCTCCATGGTCACTGGACTTCACGATCTGTGACTTCCTCGTGTGGCCTCTTGTTAAGGACAAAGTTTATGCGCCAGCACTACCACAGAGCCTAGAAGAACTGAAGAACCATATCCATAATGCATAAGGTGAATACAGGGTTATAAATACAAAATCAAATAGGGGTAATGCAGGAGTGGTTTAATAGTGAATAAAAAAATTAGGAGGGCGGGTAAGCTACTACAAACAGTATAGTGAACGCGTTATTGTGGCCAACGCCTACTACAGTAGTACAAGTTTATATGCCAACTAGCTCTGCACATGACGAAGAAATTGAAGAAATGTATGATGCGATAAAAGAAATTATTCAGATAGTGATGGGAGACGAAAATTTAATAGTCATGGGTGACTGGAATTCGATAGTAGGAAAAGGAAGAGAAGGACACGTAGTAGGTGAATATGGATTGGGGGGAAGAAATGAAAGAGGAAGCCGCCTGGTAGAATTTTGTACCGAGCATAATTTAATGATAGCTAACACTTGGTTCAAGAATCATAAAAGGAGGTTGTATACATGGAAGAATCCTGGAGATACTAAAAGGTATCAGATACATTATATAATGGTAAGACAGAGATTTAGGAACCAGGTTTTAAATTGTAAGACATTTCCAGGAGCAGATGTGGACTCTGACCACAATCTATTGGTTATGAACTGTAGATTAAAATGGAAGAAATTGCAAAAAGGTGCGAATCTAAGGAGATGGGACCTGGATAAACTGATTAAACCAGAGGTTGTACATAGTTTCAGGAAGAGCATAAGGGAACAATTGACAGGTATTGGGGAAAGAAATACAGTAGAAGAAGAATGAGTAGCTTTGAGGGATGAAGTAGTGAAGGCAGCAGAGGATCAAGTAGGTAAAAAGACGAGGGCTAGTAGAAATCCTTGGGTGACAGAAGAAATATTGAATTTAATCGACGAAAGGAGAAAATATAAAAATGCAGTAAATGAAGCAGGCAAAAAGGAATACAAACGTCTCAAAAATGAGATCGACAGGAAGTGCAAATTGGCTAAGCAGGCATGGCTAGAGTACAAATGTAACGATGTAGAGGCTTATCTCACGAGGGGTAAGATAGATACTGCCTACGGAAAATTAAAGAGACCTTTGGAGAAAAGAGAGTTACTTGTATGAATATCAAGAGCTCAGATGGAAACCCAGTTCTAAGCAAAGAAGGGAAACCAGAAATATGGAAGGAGTATATTGAGGGTCTATACAAGGGCGATGTACTTGAGGGCAATGTTATAGAAATGGAAGAGGATGTAGATGAAGATGAAATGGGAGATATCATACTGCGTGAAGAGTTTGATAGAGCACTGAAATACCTAAGTCGAAACAAGGTCCCGGGAGTAGACAACATTCCATTAGAACTACTGACAGCCTTGGGAGAGCCAGTCCTGACAATCCTCTACCATCTGGTGAGCAAAAGTATGAGACAGGCGAACTACCCTCAGACTTCAAGAAGAATATAATAATTCCAAACCCAAAGAAATCAGGCTTTGACAGATGTAAAAATTTAATAAGTCACGGCTACAAAATACTAACGCGAATTCTTTACAGACGAATGGAAAAACTGGTAGAAGCCGGCCTCGGGGAAGATCAGTTAGGATTCCGTAGAAATGTTGGAACACGTGAGGCAATACTGACCTTACGACTTATCTTAGAAGAAAGGCAAACCTAGGTTTCTAGCATTTGTAGACTTAGAGAAAGCTTTCCAACATGTTGACTGGAATACTCTCTTTCAAATTCTAAAGGTGGCAGGGTTAAAATACAGGGAGCCAGAGGCTATTTACAATTTGTACGGAAACCAGATGGCAGTTATGAGTCGAGGGACATGAAAGGCAAGCAGTGGTTGGGAAGGGAGTGAGACAGGATTGTAGCCTCTCCCCGATGTTATTCAATCTGTATATTGATCAAGCAATAAAGGAAACAAAAGAAAAATTCAGAGTAGGTATCAAAATCCATGGAGAAGAAATAAAAACTTTGAGATTCACGGATGACATTGTAATTCTGTGAAAGACAGCAAAGGACTTGGAAGAGCAGTTGAACGGAATGGACAGTGTCTTGAGAGGAGTGTGTAAGATGAACATCAACATAAGCAAAACTAGGATGATGGAATGTAGTCGAATTAAGTCGGGCGATGCTGAGTGAATTAGATTAGGAAATCAGACGCTTAAAGTAGTTAAGTTGTTTTGATATTTGGGAAGCAAAATAACTGATGATGGTCGAAGTAAAGAGGATATAAAATGTAGACAAACAATGGCAAGGAAAGCGTTTCTGAAGAAGAGAAATTTGTTAACATCGAGTATGGATTTAAGTGTCAGGAAGTCGTTCCTGAAAGTATTTGTATGGAGTGTAGCCATGTATGGAAGTGAAACATGGACGATAAATAGTTTAGACAAAAAGAGAATAGAAGCTTTAGAAATGTGGTGATAAAGAAGAATGGTGAAAATTACATGGGTGGATCACGTAACTAATGAGGAGGTATTGAACAGAATTGGGGAGAAGAGGAGTTTATGACATAACTTGAAGAAGGGATCGGTTGGTAGGACATGTTCTGAGGCATCAAGGGATCACCAATTTATTATTGGAGGGCAGCGTGGAGGTTAAAAGTCGTAGAGGGAGACCAAGAGATGAATACACCAAGCAGATTCGGAAGGGTGTGTGCTGCAGTACGCACTGGGAGATGAAGCAGCTTGCACAGGATAGAGTAGCATGGAGAGCTGCATGAAACAAGTCTCAGGATTGAAAACCACCAAATCAAGATCGACAACAACAACTTCCATAACTCCATAACATCAGTAATGAGGCATGCGTACCTGAGTACAGGAGGAATTCGAGTATCGATGTGACATTGTTCATGCTGGTGGAGGACATATTTAAGATCACTAATCTAAACTTGAGAGATGCGTAAACATGTGTCTGAAGTCTCATAGTGGTATGTCATAATTTAATAAATATATGCATTCGAGATATCTATATTCTTTTTGAAACATCCTGAATGATGACATCAAGAATAAAGATGTAGAATGTTAAGAAATTCTGTTTTATTTAAAAATCTGTAAGAGTTTTCACATAAAAAATTCAGAGGCATGGCTTTTCAGCGCGGCCTCGAACGTAAAAGTCACGCAGGTCTCATGAACTGTGGGCCAGTGGGTTGTGGAGACGGAGCTTTCACCCGGTAGCATCCCAGATGTCTTCCATCAAGTTTGGATTAGGCTTATCTGCTGGTCAAGACTTCAACGTGAGTTGCAATACGAACAGTTATCCTGCCGTAAGACAGCATCGCAGACGAGACGAGGCAGGCATCGAGCATGAAGGGATGAAGTGGTCCCTCTGTTCAACAGTATGGGCTGAATGGAGTACTGCGAAACACTTGTGTCAGCACCAACACTGTAGACTGTCGCCAGATCTGCCACAGATCTCCCGCTTTAGAGAGAGGGCAAGCCTCCGTCCTCCACGTTCTGTGATGAGGTGTGGACGTCCGACATCTTGTCGGCCACTCGTGATTTGACTGTCCTCCAAGCACTTCCAATATATGCTGACAACAGTACGACTCGAATATCCACCCAGCATCGCCGCTTCCGACATATTCGTTCCGGGGGGCCAAACAATAACAACCTGTCCTTTGTCAAAGTCGCCTACGACAGTGGACTCCCCCGTCTGTGGCCCGTATCGTCGCTAGAAAAATTTCCCATTCGTTTCTGCTCCGCTTATATACGGGGCTTTCCCATAAGCCGCGCGGAGTGGCCGTGCGGTTTGAGGCGCCATGTCACGGACTACGCGACCCCTCCCGCCGGAGGTTCGAGTCCTCCCTCGGGTATGTGTGTGTGTGTGTGTGTGTGTGCGTGCGTGCGTGTAAGTCTAGGGACCGATGACCTAAGCAGTTTCGTCACTTCGGAACTCTACATCTACATCTAAATCTACATCTACATACATACTCCGCAATCCTCCATACGGTGCGTGGCGGAGGGTACCTCGTACCACAACGAGCATCTTCTCTCCCTGTTCCACTCCCAAACAGAAGTAGGGAAAAATGACTGTCTACATCCCTCTATACGAGCCCTAATCTCTCTTATGTTATCTTTGTGGTCTTTCCGCGAAATGTAAGTTGGCGGCAGTAAAATTTTACTGCAGTCATTCTCAAATGCTGGTTCTCTAAGTTTCTACAGTAGCGATTCACGAAAAGAATGCCTCCTTTCCTCTAGAGACTCCCACCCGAGTTCCTGAAGCATTTCCGTTACACTCGCGTGATGATCAAACCTAACAAATCTAGCAGCCCGCCTCTGAATTGCTTCTATGTCCTCCCTCAATACGACCTGATAGGGATCCCAAACAATCGAGCGGTACTCAAGAATAGGTCGTATTAGTGATTATAAGCGGTCACCTTTACGGATGAACCACACCTTCCCAAAATTCTACCAATGAACCGAAGACGACTATACGCCTTCCCCACAACTGCCCTTACATACTTGTCCCACTTCATAACGCTCTGCAATGTTACGTCCAAATATTTAATCGACGCGACTGTCTCAAGCGCTACACTACTAATGGAGTATTCAAACATTACAGGATTCTTATTCCTATTCATCTGCATTAATTTACATTTATCTATATTTAGAGTTAGCTGCCATTCTTTACACCAATCACAAATCCTGTCCAAGTCATCTTTTATCCTCCTACAGTCACTCAACGACGACACCTTCCCGTACACCACAACATCATCAGCAAACAGCCGCACATTGCTATCGAACCTATCCAAAAGACCATTTATGTAGATAGAAAACAACAGCGGACTCACACACATTTAAACGTTTGTTTCCATAAAGTAGTGCACCGCATTTTTTTCCTCAACAATTCTTGAACGTAATGAGGACGCGAAACACGGGCGTGTATGCCCTGTCGGTACCAATTCTTCTCCTGGTGGCGGAGCTTCACTGCTTGAATCACCTCATCGCCCTCAGAATGTCTTCCACGAATGGCTCAAACAGGTGGAAGTCCGAGGGGGCTACGTCAGGTATGTCAGGTGTGACAGCCGTGGATGGTCTCCCCAACCGCTGCAAATCGTGGAGCTGCGCCGAACCGCCTTCTGTTGACCTCACCCTCCATGTCCAGCAACTAACTGTACTTCTGTTGACAGCAGATGACCCATAGACTTTGCACAAGCGTTTGTGAATATTACCCACAGTTTCTTTCCCTGTAGTGAGAAATACAATGACGGCACCTTGCTTGAAACACGCATCACCTAGAGATGCCATTTTGAAACTGTCCTGCAGCTACGCTATCATTCGGAAGTGGCGGAATGGCGGAAACTTGGCACGCTCACTCAGGAGTCTTCAAATAATACACACGTAACGTTTCCCATTCGTAGCATTTTTTTCGGCTGAGAAAAAAAAAAAGTGGTGGTTTACTTTCTGGGCAACCCTCGTACTTTGCTTACCGCGTCACGTGCCCGCCACGCCACCAGGGGACTAGTAGTGATCGTAATGTTTGGCTTCATCAGCGTACAGTGAACTGAAACTCATGTCGTTTTGACGCATGGCTGGGTTGGCGCTGTAACAGTAACATGACAGATCACTGCCTAGTGGGCAGTGCGTGGTCGACTGCACACGACCAGGTTGAAGCACGATCTATGCAACATGTTTTGCAGCACGAGTTTCATTTGAAATAAATGTTTGGTGGAAACAATTATGCTAGTCACCTTGCACTTTAACTAGTGTGCGCGTTTGTGTGTGTGTGTGTGTGTGTGTGTGTGTGTGTGTGAACATTAAGGAAACACGAGACATCAAGGAAGCTGTAGACCTTTAACGTTGGATACGACAACGGCGTTAAAAAGTGTACCTCGAAAACTATGGATTTGGGACTCTTCAAAAGCCGTTGTCCGTGTTATAATTAATTTAATCTTGTGCTCAGGATCTCCATGGGAGCGATACGTAGGCGTTGCAGTATACTTTTCGAGTTTATTTAAAGCTATTCGTTGAGCGTTTGTAAGTAATCTTTTTCGGAGTAGTTTACTTATAGCTTCAAGAGTCAGCCACTTCAGTTTCTTCAACATCTCTGCGACACTTACCTGCGGGTCAAACAAACCTGTGGCCATTTATGCAGCCCTTCTCTGTATATATACAATATCCCCTATTAATGCCATTTGATACAGATCCCACACAACCCGCTAGGGTAGCCGAGAGCGCTAACGCGCTGCCTCCTGGAATCGGGTAGGCGCGCCGGCCCCGGATCGAATCTGCCCGGCAGATTAACGACGAGGGCCGGCCAGCGAGGATGTGGTTTTCAGGCGGTTTTCCACATCCCGCTAGGTGAATACCGGTTTCGTCCCCACGTTCTGCCTCAGTTACACACGTCACAGACATTTGGAACATGTCCGCACTATTTCACGATTTACACTAAAGTGCGCGTCATTTATGTTGGCGGCCGAGTTTAGGTTCGTTCTGCGCATCTGACGTCAAAAAATACAGTCAGCCAATGAACAGAGAACGACGTTGCCAAATCTCGACTGCAGAGCAGAGCACAGACGAGTGTCTTCAGTTTTAGAAACGGTCAGTCATAAATAAAGTAATAGAACAAAAGCAATGTCTTGATAGCAGACTTTGTTTTTTGAAAGTTTGGAATAACCATTCTTTATACCAATTGCTTCATTTTCTATTAATTAAACCAAACAAGCAATAAGACTCTTAATTCAGGTGATAGCAAAGAAGAGGTGTTTGTAACAATTTCACGAACCGCTTTTTCGCAATAAAGAACTGCGGTAAATGTTTATTTCCTATTGTACTTCGACGAAGTGCGAGTAATTCATAAGCATACCAACAGTGTTTGTCAGAATTTTGCGTCACATGTTAGACTCCTTATGGAATGACATTGTAGGACGAGCTGCGCTAGCGTAACTGTTAAGGCGTTGGGTTAGTAAGCGAAAGGTAAGGAGTTCAAACCTTGTGCGATGCTAAATTTTGTGCGATGCTTTATTTAAAAACAATATCGAAGTGTCTTACTTCACGAATTTTATTCGTTTGAATGCAATTTTTTGAAATTTCTTGTGCTTTGTCTCTTCATTAATCCTTTCGCTGCTGCAGTCACGTGCTCCCCGCATTCCGCGCTGTGAGCGATTTTGTCATCACTGCACTGCTCGCCTGTGCAGACACATGGTGTTCCCACTGCTTTGCCACACTTATCATTCGATTTCACAAAAACTATTTGGCCCAAAAATTAGATTTTTACACATCTTCTTGACTGATACCTTACCCCCATAAATGACTTAATTTTGTTTCGATGTTCAACCCAGTTATTGTGCAGCATTAAATGTAGTAAACCATTGCACGAAATTTTGAAGAGTTTGCAGAGGTAGAAGTCCATAGCGTATACTTTCCGTATGGTCGATTTTCGTTGCCACAATGTTGAGAATGAAATGTGGACAAGGTACCTAAATTTCATATAAAATTTACTGTATAACAATATCTCATTTAATTTAAGTACCACATAGGTGTCGTATGTAATATTGAGAAATATTTCGTCTTTCGCGACTGTAATAAAAGTTTTATTTGCACCGGGCGCGTTTGGCTTTATTTTAAAGCACTTCAGTCAGTCAAAGGAAGTGGGGGGAAGGTATCAGTCAAGAAGATGTGTAAAAATCTAATTTTTAGGCCAAATAGTTTTTGTGGAATCGAATGATAAGTGTGTCAAAGCAGTCGGAAACACCATGTGTCAGCACAGGCGAGCAGTGCAGTGACAAAATCGCGCACAGCGCGGAATGCGGGGAGCACGTCTCTGTAGCAGCGAAAGGGTTAATGCGGCCGTGGTGGCTTTACTTCATAAACTGCGCGCTCCCCCCTAAACGTAAGCTTGCGAACTATGCTATACTATACTATGGCGTTGCTTCTCTTGGCGCGTGCGTCGTGTGCAACTGGCAACGCAGCTATCTCCCGCGTCTGGGCGGGCATGCGCGAGCCGCCAAGATAAAAGAATTCAACTATAGTCGCAGGTAGTTGGGGGTACACTGATTCCGTCCTGGGGGGTACGGGGTGGCGGCTGGAAGGTCATCCGGCCATCCCAACACACTAACGCTGCCAAATCCGTTGTAACCACGCCGACCCTGCGATCGCTGCAGGACTATGGCGTAAGAGAAAGAGGTACGGATCCCACACACTTGAGCAATATTCTAGAATGCATCGCACGAGTGATTTGTAAGCAGTCTCCTTCATAGACTGATTCCATTTCGCCAGTATGCTACCAATAAACCGAAATCTGCCATCCGCTTTACCCTCCTGAGCCTATGTGATCATTCCATTTCGTATCCCTACAAAGTTACACGCCCAGATATTTCTATCAGTTAATCAATTCCAGCTGTAGCTCATTCATATTATAGTCATAGGATACTATGTTTTTCATGTTGTGAAGTACACAGTTTTGCATCTCCGAACTTTAAGAGCAACTCGCCACTCTTTGGAAACCTTATCAACACCTTGTTTCACAGATTTCTTCGTCATACGTAACTGCATCATTTGCGAAAAGTCTGATGTTACTATCGATACTGTCCTCAAAGTCATAAGCATACAACATGAACAGCAGGGGCCCCCACACACTTCCCTACGGCACTTCCGCAGTAATTTCTACGTCTTTCGATGACTCTCCATCGTCCTTGCAAAAAAAAAAATCCTCAACCCAGTCAAAAATTTCGCTTGATGCTCCATTTGACCGTACTTTCGATGATAAGTTTAGATATGGTAATGAGTCAAATGCTTATCGAAAAATCGAGAACTACTGTATCTACTTTGCTGCTTTGAACCAAAGTTTTCAGTATGTCACGTAAGAAAAGTGTGAACTGCGTTATATATGATCGACGTCTCCGGGATCCATGCTGCTTGGCATGGAGGAGGTCATTTTTTTCGAAATACCTCATTACGTTTGAGCTCAGAATATGTGTTAAGATTCTACAACAGATGGATGTCATTGATATTGGACGTTAGTTTTGCGGGGCACTTGTGCTACCCCGTCTGCTAGACGGGCGTGACGCATGCTTTTTCCAGCTACCGGAGACGGCTTTTCGTTTGAGGGGTCTGGGTTGATTACGATTAAAAGAGTGGCTAACGGAGCCGAAAATTCATTATAGAATCTGATCTGGATTGCACCGGGTCCTGGAATTTTGTTGAATTCTAATCATTTCAGCTGATTCTCAACCCCACTGACACTAATATCTAATTCAGTCACCTTTCCGGTGGTAGATAGATAAATATTCAGCGATCGCAGGCCCTGCAGATCTGGCGCTGCTTCCACAAACTGCCTCCATTCCTTCCTGTTTTGTGCCCGGTTCCTCCAGGTGTCTTCAATTCCCAGGGCTGCTAGGTCCTTGGCCAGGTCTGCCACCCAGCGCTGTCTTGGTCGTCCAGTGGGGCGTTTGGTGTTTGGTTTCCCCGCTAGCACCATCTTCACCTGTCTTCCATCTGGCACACGGGCTGTATGGCCCACCCATTGTATTCTTTTGTTCTCTATCTTCTGTAGGATAGTTGTCTGTCGCATCAGAAGGTAGATTTCCTCGTTTTTCCTCCTCCTGCATTCTACATTATGTAAAACTGGTCCCCATATCTTCCTCATTACTCTTCTTTCAAATATTAATAGTTTGTCCCTTTCTCGCTTAGTCACACTCCATGTTTCTGAACCGTACATTACTGCTGGGCATATCACTGTGTCGTAGATTTTCATCTTAGTGTTCACTGAGATACATTTAGAGCCGAGCGTCTCTCTGAGGGAATGCATGCATTTCGTTCCCACTGCTATTCTTTCCCTGACGTCCATTTTTATGTTGTTGTCCGTGGTAAACCAAGATCCCAAGTATTTGAACTGGTCTACTCTCTTGAACCTCTTGCCACCTATCTCAAGAAATTCTGCCTGCTCTTGTCTTCTTCCTAATTGCATGAACTCTGTTTTGTCTCGATTCACTTTGAGCCCTACCTTCTGTGCATTATTGTCCATTTTCTGATACATTTCTTTCAACTCGTGCTTTCCAGTGATACGAGTATTAAATTGGAGCAATACTCCCGAGTTTTCCTTTGTAAAGGAACATTTGAAAGCGGATGAAGCGTATCTGGCTTTGCTTTGGTACCCTCAGTTTTCCTCATCATAAACCAAACGGAACGTAGATCTCAGTGTGCACATGCAGCTATTGTGGAGCAAGGAGGTATGAACGTCCTGCCCCATACAAAACTCTTACTTGAAAGCTTAACACCGAATTTGATGAAATCCTTTCTACGCTACACTTCAGTCTCTACAACTGAAGAGAGGGACAGCTTCCAGCTTGAGGCCGCTACAGCGTTTACTGTGAGTGGCGAGATAGAGGCGGCGACGGGGTTCGCTGTGGTATCTCAGGTAAAGCCGATAAGCGGAACAAGCTTTATTGATGTCTGCCGTGTGCTGACCTACCAAACTGAAAAACCGCAGCAGTGCGTGCAGCACCACTGTGCGTAACCGAAGGGCGGTGCGTAACAGGGACGCACTGGCAGCTGGAGGTGGAGCCCCTCCACACCCGCACCGGCGTGATGGCCAATACAAAAGGCAAAATTTTTATTGATATGATCGGTTTCGGTTCATCTAGAACCATCTTCAGATCTGATATTTCGGTTACAGGAGTAACCCGTCCAAATCCAGCAACTTTCACATTTTGCGCGACGCAGCATGTGACCGAAACCGGTCATATGAATAAAAATTTTGCCATCACGACGGATTATAAGTAACATTATAAAATCACTGATTGCTGCAATCCTGTTAGACATTATGTCTGTTTTTGCAATACAAATGGTCCGCTGTCATCTCTGCATACTGGCTAATTTTCACTAAGTGAGGTCTCGCAGGATGTGGGTACTGCGATGTTTGGATACCTCTACTCATGATTAACCATTAATACGCGCTCCTCCGGCAGCTGAGGTCAGACGCGCTCTCGCAGACAAGGCGCCACGCTTCGTCAACAGAGCCATCCTCACACGGGGCGAGGTATGCGGCGCCGACGTGGACGCGGACGGGAAATCTAGCCTCACGATATACGGCGCCTGCGTCACACGGAACGTGCCGTTTGACGTCATCTGCGATTGCAACAGCAGCCGTCGGCCGTGTCTGGCTCCCAAACCATAGAGTCTGTTTTCCGAAAATGGACGCGCGTAAAATCCCTACTTAGCGCTGTTTCTCCCTTGTCCACATGCTACTCATGTTGTTATGTTTGCAGTATATATAAAAACTTCAATATCCGTGAACATGCTGTAAGACTAAAAGGAAGCTTTGATGTCCAGTCAGTAAAGAAATCAGCTTATAAAAGTTCACAAAACTTTAAAAAAAAACTCGTTGGAGAGAGAGAGCACACTAATATTTCGTTAATATCCAATATTAGGGTAAATATTACTATCAAATTAATAAGAATGTCTCACTACCTCTTAGAAAACGTCAAAGTGAATAAAAATATTCACGGTAAATGATAACAGCCAAACAGTTGCAGGATAAAGATTTATTAAAATCTCTGACCACGGTTTCGGTCTATCTAAACATACCTTCATCAGAAGCAAAATACACTAAAATCACGTCCTGCAGTGGAGATAGATGAAACAATCGTGCAAAGGTGTCGTCAGTAGCTAAAACATCATTAACTACTGACGACGCCTTTGGCGCGATTGTTTTATCTATCTCCCCTGCAGGATGTGATTTTAGTGTATTTTGCTTCTGATGAAGGTATATTTAGCATTACCGAAACCGTGGTCAAGGATTTTAATAAATCTTTATCCTGCGACTGTTTGGCTGTTATCATTTACCGTGAAGATTTTCAACAGTTTCTGTTTCAGCCATGTTTAAAAATCTTGAATAAAAATAAATGAAAGTAGAAAGATACAAAGCCAATACAAATCATTTCGTATTTCGGCACTTGTATCAATCATGGTCAGCTGAACTACTGTATCACACAATGTTGTATTTTACATTATGATCTCCTGAAAGCTTTAATTGCTGATGGAGTGTTAACTGAAATTTAACAACGCGTTTTGATTAATCTTCAATGTGCCATTGCCTTAAAACGGCATTCTTTCAAAAAGCGCAAGTTACAACACGGAAATACGAGCGGTGTTCAATAAGTAAGGCATCACATTTGCTTTCTGAAAGCAGGTTGAATTTATTCAGGGCTCCAATACGTCACTCCTCACTCTTCAAACTAGAGAACTCTGTTTCTGAACACAATCTCCTTTCAAAGCAACTGCCTCACGCCACCTTACTGTGAGGGCCTGTATGCCGTCATGGTACTACTCTACTGGTAGCCGTCTGAGCCAACCTCTTACTGCATCGATAGCCTGCCCGTTACCCACGTTTTGCTTCCCGCAGAGTGCGTCCTTCGTGGGGCCAAACAGGTGGAAGTCGAAAGGTGCGAGATGCATGTTGTAGGGTGGGTCAGGAAGAGCACGTTTCGTGAGCTCTTCTCGGATGCGCAGACATGTGAGGCCGTATGTTGTCATGGAGGAGGAGAAGTTGGTTTGCATTTTTGCGGCGATGAACACGCTGAAGTCGTTCCTGAAATTTCCTAGGGGTAGCACGGTGCGCTTCAGAATGGATCATTGCGAGATTAGGGAGGACGTCAAACAGAATAATCGCTTCAGAGTCCCAGAAGACCGTCGCCACGAGTTTACCGGTTGAGGGTCCGGCTTTGAACTTTTTTTTCGGAGGAGAGGTGTTCTAGCGCCACTCCATAGATCACCGTTTTGTTTCCGGTTCGAAGTGATGAACCCACGTTTCATCGCCTGTGGCGATGCTCGACAAAAAATTGTGTACGATCAGCCTCGTAACGCGCAAGCAACTCCGCACACAAGGTCCTTCGTTGCTCTTTATGTTCTTCCGTTAGACGGACAAGTATGACAAATGTGTGAACACTGTCCACTTGAGCATCGAGGTATTTGATTGTGATCCGACGATCATCTCGAATGAGAGTGTCACCACGTTTCAACACTGTACGAGTCGCATCTGCGTGCGGCCGGCCGGCAATGATGACTGACGCCTCACCCAACGGCTCACCGTGCTTTTGTTCACTGCCATGTCTCTGCGGCCTTTCTAAAAGCACCTATGAATATCTGCGATGCTCTGGTTTTCCGCCAAGAGAAACGCAATGATGGCTCTCTGCTTGGGACAACGTTCTAGACGCCATTTTGAAGGCTATGTATAGCGGCGCTACATATCAGAATTTCGTGAAACTACAGGGACTCAAGCGGTAATATTCCACGATGGCTCGCAACAAATACCGCAGTTTTTTAAGCGAAACTATCCGAGAAAAAAAGTGTTGCGTTACTTACTGAACGCCCTCGTAACTAAATACGAAAATTCTCTAATCACCAATTTGACGTTTCCCGAATTTCATTACAACAAATCGTACCAATGACGAACCGTTTTCTACAGATCCTCAGTGTGCTGATGTTTTGAAACAGCGTATACTCATAAGTTGTAAGGCATAACAGAAAAGCCACCAAATATGGGCTTCAACTAAAAACTGCGAAATTCAATATGGCGTCTTCCAATTTCTGATTGTGACGTAGAGATCGTTCCTGCCTCTTGTTGGTTCAACGTTCGTTGCACTCTGTCAAAACATCGCAGAACATATTTTGTGTTTCAAGCACAAAAAAAAAACAGGAAGTAATCAGAATGAGATTTTCACTCTGCAGCTAAGTGTGCGCTGACACGAAACTTCCTGGCAGATTAAAACTGTGTGCCGGACAAAGCCTCGAACTCGGGAGTTTCACAGGAAGTTTCACAGGAAGTAATGTCACAAAACTCGTAAAGCTTGACATTAACGTCAGTTAATTCGCCTCGCGTGAGGACGACTTAAGGTACGAAGAGAGTCAGTTGGGTTTGCCAGACGTACAAACTGCATCTGCCTCACGGTTCTAGTTAGGTATTCCGTCAGGTTGAGAAGTTCCTTTCTCCCGAGTGGACGAATAAGCTGGGACGCTGATCTCTGTGACGTTGTGCAGGCGAATTGTGATGTATGTGACTCCACTGTCTAACGTAATGACCCGCATGCCGACGTCTCCACCCGCACCGCAGTTAAAATTGCAGCAGCGACGATCACCGACGTTGCATCGACCTACGAGACAAGATTAATTAGTCCTTTCTACTACGAACCCAAAGTGCTAAATAAAATCAGTGATCGGAGAACGTACTGAGAAACTACACTACTGGCCATTAAAATTGCTACACCACGAAGATGACGTGCCGGCCGAAGTGGCCGTGCGGTTCTAGGCGCTACAGTCTGGAAACGAGCGACCACTACGGTCGCAGATTCGAATCCGACCTCGGGCATGGATGTGTGTGATGTCCTTAAGTTCGTTAGGTTTAATTAGTTCTAAGTTCTAGGCGACTGATCACCACAGAAGCTAAGTCGCGCAGTGCTCAGAGCCATTTGAACCATTTGAAGATGACGTGCTACAGACGCGAAATTTAACCGACAGGAAGAAGATGCTGTGATATGCAAATGATTAGCTTTTCAGAGCATTCACACAAGGCTGGCGCCGGTGGCGACACCTACAACGTGCTGACATGAGGAAAGTTTCCAACCGATTTCTCATACACAAACAGCAGTTGACAGGCGTTGCCTAGTGAAACGTTGTTGTGATGCCTCGTGGAAGGAGGAGAAATGCGTAGCATCATGTTTCCGACTTTGATAAAGGTCGGATTGTAGCCTATCGCGATTGCGGTTTATCGTATCGCGACATTGTTGCTCGCGTTGGTCGAGGTACAATGACTGTTAGCAGAATATGGAATCGGTGGGTTCAGGAGGGTAATACGCAACGCCGTTCTGGATCCCAACGGCCTCGTATTACTAGCAGTCGAGATGACTGGCATCTTAGCCGCATGGCTGTAACGGATCGTGCAGCCACGTCTCGATCCCTGAGTCAAAAGCTGGGGATGGGGACGTTTGCAAGACAACCATCTGCACGAACAGTTCGACGACGTTTACAGCAGCATGGACTATCAGCTCGGAGACCATGGCTGCGGTTACCCTTGACGCTGCATCACAGACAGGAGCGCCTGCGATGCTGTACTCATAAAAGAACCTGGGTGTACGAATGGCAAAACGTCATTTTTTCGTATGAATCCTGTTTCTGTTTACAGCATCATGATGGTCGCATCCGTATTTGGCGACATCGCGGTGAACGCAAATTGGAAGCGTGTATTCGTCATTGCACATACTGGCGTATCACCCGGCGTGATGGTATGGGGTGCCATTGGTTACACGTCTCGGTCATCTCTTGTTCGCATTGACGGCACTTTGAACAGTGGACGTTACATTTCAGATGTGTTACGACCCGTGGCTCTACCCTTCATTCGATCACTGCGAAACCCTACATTTCAGCTGGATAATGCACGACCGCATGTTGCAGGTCCTGTACGGGACTTTCTGGATACAGAATATGTTCGTCTGCTGCCCTGGCCAGCACATTCTCCAGGTTTCTCACCAACTGAATACGTCTGGTCACTGGTGGCCGAGCAACTGGCTCGTCACAATACGCCAGTCACTACTCTTGATGAACTGTGGTATCGTGTTGAAGCTGCATGGGCAGCTGCACCTGTACACGCCATCGAAGCTCTGTTTGACTCAATGCCCAGGCTTATCATGGCCAGAGGTGGTTGTTCTGGGTACTGATTTCTCAGGATCTATGCACCCAAATTGCATGAAAATGTAATCACATGTCAGTTCTAGTATTATATGTTTGTCCAATGAATACCTGTTTATCATCTTCATTTCTTCTTGGTGTAGCTATTTTAATGGCCAGTAGTGTAGACTCATTCCGACAGTACTAAAGTGTGTGCACTCGTATCAAACACAACAGGGAGGAACAATGGAGCTGAGGGTCAGTGACACTAACATTACCATAAAAATCGTAACGTAAACATTAATCTTAATTTTAACGTTAATGTTAGCCACATACATTTCAGTGGTAGTAGTTGCTGTAAAAACGTAAATGGTGGTATTATTAAAAAAAAAAAAGGTTCAAATGGCTCTGAGCACTATGGGACTTAACATCTGAGGTCATCAGTCCCCTAGAACTTAGAACTACTTAAACCTAACTAACCTAAGGACATCACATACATCCATACCCGAGGCAGGATTCGAACCTGCGACCGTAGCGGTCGCGCGGTTCCAGACTGTAGCGCCTTTAACCGCGTGGCCACACTGGCCGGTGTGGTTTTATTAATGGAACATTTTATATGTAGGAGGGTTCTTCAGTAAGTAACGTTCCACATTCTTTTTAAAAGATCCATTAATACACCTGGACAAACGCCCTGTTGGTGCTTCACATTTGATGTTTGGTCTGTGCACCGGTGAAGTTTAGAACCGTTCTGGCAGATGGTCGAACCGTAGTACAGCGTCAAAATGGCGTCTACATGCGATTCACCTTACAGGCGTGCTGCTATTGAATTCTTGTGTGTAGAAAAAGAAACTGTGACGAACATCCATTAACGTTTGTATGCAGTGTATGGCGATGCTGCAGTTGACAGGAGTACAGTCGCGCGGTGGGCAAAGGAAGTTACAGCGTCAGGAAATGCAGAAAAAGAGCTCCATGATCAGCCACAGTCGGGACGTTCTGTCACAGCCACTGCTCCACACAAGCTGAATCGTGCGGATGCCATTAATCGTGCCGACCGGAGCATCACAACTCTACAGTTGGCTTTACAGTGGTCGGTCAGCAATGGAAGTGCGTCTGCAATGATCGAGGCTCTTGGATATTCAAAGAGGTGCTCACGATGTGTGCCACGAATGCTCATAGTGGACCACAAGATTCAACGAAAGGCCATTTCATCTGAATTGTTGGCGTGTTTTGAGAGCGATGGAGAGGCCTTTCTGTCACCGATCTTTACGGGGGACGAAAGCTGGGTGCGCCACTTTGAGTCGGAAACAAAAAGGCAATGCATGGAGTGGCATCATCCTCATTCGCCACCCCCTCTATCGGAAAAGTCATGGTGACAGTCTTCTGGGATTGTGATGGCGTCATTCTCCAGGATGTGATGCCAAGAGGGTCAATCATCAATACAGAGGCATGCGTGAAGACTGTGAATAAACTCAAGAACCGTTTCCGACGTACTCGATCGGACAAGAATCTAGCAGAAGTCTTGTTCCAACACGATAATTCACACCCACACGCAAGTCTGCGAACCCGGGAGCTCATCGCCAAATTGAGTTGGATATCATTGCCTCATCCACCCTGCAGTCCAGACTTGACACCCTTGGACTTCCATCTGTTCGGGTTGCTTAACGATTCTTTGTGGGGGACACACTTTGAAGATGACAAGAGTGTCAGTCATACAGAGAAAACATGGCTACACCTACAGTCTATCGGATGGGGACGTTAAATCCAACGGCCTCCTTGATGCTATTCGACTGGAATAGGCTATCCGCCAGCACTGGCTATTACCATCTCGCTTCCCTCATTATGATACGTCACAAACATGAAACAATACTTGAGAGTATAGACGCACCAGTCGGAGTCAATATTATCAACAGATAACAAATTAGAGGCTACTGCCATTTTCTGTGACTTGTCAAATGCCTTTGACTGTATGAATGACAGCAGATTAGAATATCCTCGTGTGACCAGCAGGGCTGCAAAATGGTTCGAGCCTTACCTAACTAACAGGAAATAAACGAGCAAGCAGTCAGTCGTCATCTGACTGGGAATTAATTACATGTGGTGTTCCTCGAGGTTCCATCTTGACTGCATTGTTTTTTCTTGTGTACATTATTGACCTCTCGTCTGTTACAATGCCAGATGATAAGTTTGCTTTGTTTGCAGATGATACAAAACTGAAGTAAATAGCAAATCAAGTACAGGTTTGGAAATGAGTGCTAAACAAATTTTCACTGACAGTAAATGGTTTAGAGCTAATTCAGTGTCATTAAACTTTGAAAAGACACGCTACACGCACTTCGGTGTATAACATATGAAGACATGCGGGCAGAGGAGGTTGACTGTGTTAAATATCTGGGCTTACAACTTTGTAATAAATTCAGTTGGGAAGGGCATACCACAGAAATACTGAAGCGCTAAACAAGTCCGTATTTGCAACGCGAACGATGTCAAATGTATGACACATAAATATTAAAAAAACTTCATACTTTGCTTACTTTCATTATATTCTGTCATACGAGATCATATTCTGGGGTAGCTCGCGAAACCGAACTGAACTTTTTAGAGTGCAAAAATGTGTAATAAGATTCATTTATGGTGGAAGTTCAAGAACATCACGGAGAAACCTGTTCAAGGGACTGGGCATTCCACCAATCGCTTCTCAGTATATTTACTCCTTAATGAAATTTGTCTCAAATTATATGTCCCTGGTTCCTACTAATGGCTCAATGCATATTGTCAACACTAGGAAGAAGAACAATTTACACAAAAAACTAAAATCCACTTACCTTGATCCAAAAAGGGGTCCAATATTCAGGAACACACGTTTTCAATAAATTGCCAACAACCACTAAAAACTTTGATTCAGGTAAAGCACAATTTCAACAGAGTTTGAAAGACTTTTTGGTAGGCAACTCCTTGTACTCTATACATGGATCCCCTTAACAAAGAGCCGGCCGGTGTGGCCGTGCGGTTCTAGGCGCTTCAGTCTGGAACCGCGTGACCGCTACGGTCGCAGGTTCGAATCCTGCCTCGGGCATGGATGTGTGTGATGTCCTTAGGTTCGCTAGGTTTAATTAGTTCTAAGTTCTAGGCGACTGATGACCTCAGAAGTTAAGTCGCATAGTGCTCAGAGCCATTTGAACCTTAACAAAGACTGTTAGATCAGCTTAAGTAAAAAATTTTGATAGATTTCAATTTCGTTAGAAAATGGTCACAACAATCAAGATTAGGTATTCTGTGTATGATAAATATATTAAAAGTGAATAACTATGTCTCAGTCTGACAACGTATTAATTCCGTACATATTAACAGTTCCAGTATTTTGTAATGTATTCACATATTTTGACAATCTCCTGACTAATGATCAGGGAAGTGAGTATTATATTTAAATGATCTTTGTTTTTTATGTTATACTTTCTGACATGTTTCACACTCAGGAGAATCATCCCATTTTTGGGTCTATGGAACGAAAACTGAATCTAATCTAATCTAACAGACAACATTCGCTGAGCGCGATGTAAGGTCCATTGCGCACTTATGAAGGAAAGCTTTTCCTGTTGGACACTGAGTCTCCTACTTGACGACAGCTCCTTTTCGTCCTTTCTTTCCTCGCTTACTACTGTCATTACTACCGCTGCTTATGTTATTGATAATGGATAAAACAAGAAGGTTTAAGTTGTAGTCGACAACAAGATCATTAGGCACGAAGCAGAAACTCGGATTGCGGAACAATGGGCAAGGCAGTCAGCTTTGCCACAGCAGCATTTTTGTTAAATTATTTACAGAAACCACAGAAAACCTGAACATCGATGTCTCGAAGGAAGTTGACTCCTGAGTCTTCCGAATGTTCATTGAACATTCTCTGCAGCTACCAGCTTAAGGCGTACGGCGGGGGGGCATTTGCTTTCCTCTCGTCGTTGTCTCATTCGCACAGAGAGCCCCACAATCGACCCAGGCTCAGTGCCATCATTAAAGTGGATTTATCCCCCTGTTGCCTATGTTGTAACCTCTGACTGATTTCTGCGTGGAAGAGGAAACTTAAGTTAATGGAATTCTTGATAATTCATGTTGTTGTTGTTGTGGTCTTCAGTCCTGAGACTGGTTTGATGCAGCTCTCCATGCAACCCTATCCTGTGCAAGCTTCTTCATCTCCCAGTACCTACTGCAACCTACATCCTTCTGAATCTGCTTAGTGTATTCATCTCTTGGTCTCCCTCTACGATTTTTACCCTCCACCGTGCCCTCCAATGCTAAATTTGTGATCCCTCGATGCCTCACAACATGTCCTACCAACCGATCCCTTCTTCTAGTCAAGTTGTGCCACAAACTTCTCTTCTCCCCAATCCTATTCAATACCTCCTCATCAGTTACGTGATCTACCCACCTTATCTTCAGCATTCTTCTGTAGCACCACATTTAGAAAGCTTCTATTCTCTTCTTGTCCAAACTAGTTATCGTCCATGTTTCACTTCCATACATGGCTACACTCCATACAAATACTTTCAGAAGCGACTTCCTGACACTTAAATCTATACTCGATGTTATCAAATTTCTCTTCTTGAGAAACGCTTTCCTTGCCATTGCCAGTCTACATATTATATCCTCTCTAATTCGACCATCATCGGTTATTTTACTCCCTAAATAGCAAAACTCCTTTACTACTTTAAGTGTCTCATTTCCTAATCTAATTCCCTCAGCATCACCCGACTTAATTTGACTACATTCCATTATCCTCGGTTTGCTTTTGTTGATGTTCATCTTATATCCTCCTTTCAAGACACTCTCCATTCCGTTCAACTGCTCTTCCAAGTCCTTTGCTGTCTCTGATAGAATTACAATGTCATCGGCGAACCTCAAAGTTTTTACTTCTTCTCCATGAATTTTAATACCTACTCCGAATTTTTCTTTTGTTTCCTTCACTGCTTGCTCAATATACAGATTGAATAACATCGGGGAAAGGCTACAACCCTGTCTCACTCCTTTCCCAACCACTGCTTCCCTTTCATGCCCCTCGACTCTTATAACTGCCATCTGGTTTCTGTACAAATTGTAAATAGCCTTTCGCTCCCTGTATTTTACCCCTGCCACCTTCAGAATTTGAAAGAGAGTATTCCAGTTAACATTGTAAAAAGCTTTCTCTAAGTCTACCAATGCTAGAAACGTAGGTTTGCCTTTTCTTAATCTTTCTTCTAAGATAAGTCGTAAGGTTAGTATTGCCTCACGTGTTCCAACATTTCTACGGAATCCAAACTGATCTTCCCCGAGGTCCGCTTCTACCAGTTTTTCCATTCGTCTGTAAAGAATTCGCGTTAGTATTTTGCAGCTGTGACTTATTAAACTGATAGTTCGGTAATTTTCACATCTGTCAACACCTGCTTTCTTAGGGATTGGAATTATTATATTCTTCTTGAAGTCTGAGGGTATTTCGCCTGTCTCATACATCGTGCTCACCATCAGTAGTTCTAATGGAATGTTGTCTATTCCCAGGGCCTTGTTTCGACTCAGGTCTTTCAGTGCTCTGTCAAACTCTTCACGCAGTATCATATCTCCCATTTCATCTTCATCTACATCCTTTTCCATTTCCATAATATTGTCCTCAAGTACATCGCCCTTGTATAGACCCTCTATATACTCCTTCCACTTTTCTGCTTTCCCTTCTTTGCTTAGAACTGGGTTTCCATCGAAGCTCTTGATATTCATGCAAGTTGTTCTCCTTTCACCAAAGGTCTCTTTAATTTTCCTGTACGCAGTATCTATCTTACCCCTAGTGAGATAAGCCTCTACATCCTTACATTTGTCCTCTAGCCATCCCTGCTTAGCCATTTTGCACTTCCTGTCGATATCATTTTTGAGACGTTTGAATTCCTTTTTGCTTGCTTCATTTACTGCATTTTTATATTTTCTCCTTTCATCAATTAAATTCAATATTTCTTCTGTTACCCAAGGATTTCTATTAGCCCTCGTCTTTTTACCTACTTGATCGTCTGCTGCCTTCACTACTTCATCCCTCAGAGCTACCCATTCTTCTTCTACTGTATTTCTTTCCCCCATTCCTGTCAATTGTTCCCTTATGCTCTCCCTCAAACTCTCTACAACCTCTGGTTCTTTCAGTTTATCCAAGTCCCATCTCCTTAAATTCCCACCTTTTTGCAGTTTGCCCGCAGCTCGTGGTCGTGCGGTAGCGTTCTCGCTTCCCACGCCCGGGTTCCCGGGTTCGATTCCCGGCGGGGACAGGGATTTTCTCTGCCTCGTGATGGCTGGGTGTTGTGTGATGTCCTTAGGTTAGTTAGGTTTAAGTAGTTCTAAGTTCTAGGGGACTGATGACCATAGCTGTTAAGTCCCATAGTGCTCAGAGCCATTTGAGCCATTTTGCAGTTTCTTCAGTTTCAATCTGCAGTTCATAACAAATAGATTGTGGTCAGAATCCACATCTGCCCCAGGAAATGTCTTACAATTTAAAACCTGGTTCCTAAATCTCTGTCTTACCATTATATAATCTATCTGATACCTTTTAGTATCTCCAGGATTCTTCCAGGTATACAACCTTCTTTTACGATTCTTGAAACAAGTGTTAGCTATGATTAAGTGATGCTCTGTGCAAAATTCTACAAGGCGGCTTCCTCTCTCATTCCATCCCCCAATCCATATTCACCTACTATGTTTCCTTCTCTCCCTTTTCCTACTGACGAACTCCAGTCACCCATGACTATTAAATTTTCGTCTCCCTTCACTACCTGAATAATTTCTTTTATTTCGTCATACATTTCATCTATTACTTCATCATCTGCAGAGCTAGTTGGCATATAAACTTGTACTACTGTAGTAGGCATGGGCTTTGTGTCTATCTTGGCCACAATACTGCGTTCACTGTGCTGTTTGTAGTAGCTAACCCGCACTCCTATTTTTTTATTCATTATTAAACCTACTCCTGCATTACCCCTATTTGATTTTGTATTTATAACCCTGTAATCACCTGACCAAAAGTCTTGTTCCTCCTGGTACCGAACTTCACTAATTCCCACTATATCTAACTTTAACCTATCCATTTCCCTTTTTAAATTGTCTAACCTACCTGCCCGATTAAGGGATCTGACATTCCACGCTCCGATCCGTAGAATGCCAGTTTTCTTTCTCCTGATAATGACGTTCTCTTGAGTAGTCCCCGCCCGGAGATCCGAATGGGGGACTATTTTACCTCCGGAATATTTTACCCAAGAGGATGCCATCATCATTTAATCATACAGTAAAGCTGCATGTAAGCGTAGAAAATGAGAAGCACACTGAATTCATTAGTCAAATTCCTTTTTTTTTTTCTTTAGACATGGCGAAAAATCAGCTCATATAATGGAAAGTGACGTCAATCGACCAAGAGTAGCCGGACAAAGAATAAACAAACAGGGTAGCTGGTATTAAGCCACTGTTATTGCAACGCACGTGACAAAGATCCGCGTCCAATTAATGTTACGCTGATGCATTATTCAGAAGCAATCGAGGAAATGGTCGGGCCGGGGATCTCCGTAGCAATCGCTAGCAAACATTTGCCGTTGCACGGTTAAAGAGCGATTGTCTCACTTAATCGGGATTTTGCACGCTTTTTTTTAAAGTTACCGCGAGATTGTAAGAACATTGCTCATATGGTATTTCACACTATTCATCTCTGAAATGCCTTTTGACAGTACATCAATATGGCACGTATTGCGATGCAAAAGTAAGGTAAAATGAGGCTGAGTTCTCAGGGTCTAGCCAGGATACGAGATATAGCAGGAACGATAAGAGACCGCTCATTTATTCATTCATTGATTCATTCAACCTGTTCCGTAGATCCCTGAAAGAAGAGGAACCTCAAGGATGTGGAGTGAGTCAACAGATACAAGCACATTAGCATAAGACAAAGACATCATAGAAACTTATTCTGTACCCTGCATTGACGATAAATTATTATTTAATACATAATGATGTTCGCTCTTATGCAGTCTAGATTTAATAGAGTAAAGCACTGAGGAAGTTGCTACTTTGAAAAAGCTGCTGCGTCTTAGTTCTGTTATACGAGGTGTTTCGAAATTCCCGTTACAAACTTCTAGAACTCGTAAAGAAGAGTGAGTACATAATATTCTGAACAGAAACCCATGTCCGGAAACATGTCCATTTCCGTTCTACGATGTTTAACTTATCCACTTCTGCTTGAGGTATTTGAATCAGGCGTGACGAAGTAGGTAATAATTCGAAAGGAAATGTAACGCCGGCCGGAGTGGGTGAGCGGTTCTAGGCGCTACAGTCTGGAACCGCGCGACCGCTACGGTCGCAGGTTCGAATCCTGCCTCGGACATGGATGTGTGTGATGTCCTTAGGTTAGTTCGGTTTAAGTAGTTCTAAGTTCTAGGGGACCGGGGACCTCAGAAGTTAAGTCCCATAGTGCTCAGAGCCATTTGAACCATTTTTGAAACGTAACGTAACAGCCATTTATCACTCAAGCACATTTGTTTCTATTAACACTTAAACATTGGGTGTTTACATTATTTCAGTAAAAAAAAAAAAAAAAAAAAAAAAAAAAAGAAGAAGAAACCAGCATACTGTAAGTGCAGAAGAGTACTGATGCATTACAACAGTGGCTCGATGCGGTGTTACATATGGTCTACCTACGACCGATGTTCTGGTATGCACTGTCCATCCCACCTGGTTTTTATATTTATTGATACTGATCCAAATCTCTAGCACATTATTACTTGTCACACAGCCTTATAACAAACACTGTTCCTTGCATGTAGCTAACAGAACTGTTCCAACCCCTGAAACTAGACAGTCAGATAATTTGTAGAATGAGTGGCCAATGACATAAGTTTTTTATTTTCTTTTGAACTGATAGGGTTTCCCAATTTCTTTCTTTATGGTTGACGGAAGCTTGTCGAACATCTCACCACCAGAGTACATAACTCTACTCTGAAATACGAACAAACTCAATATGAAAATTATTCTGGTATCTTGAGCCTGTGCCGACCACAGTTCAGCTGAAACCATTAAGGGGTAAACATGTTGGGAACTGAGTGTAAACTCCAAGTCCCTAAAAGACTTCTGCAAGATTTTTACTACTCGCTTCTGATGAAAAAACATTTCATTTACCTTAGGTGCATTGCCTCAGAATTCTATCGACACGGAGTGAAAATAATTATGTAAAATAAGTTAACATAATGATACGAAGGGCCACACATGCTCAACTGTGATTCTTGATTAGTTTATCCATGTGCTGATTCCATTGTACTGCGTTGGCTGGCCGGTGTGGCCATGCGGTTCTAGGCGCTACAGTCTGGAGCCGAGCGGCCGCTACCGTCGCAGGTTCGAATCCTGCCTCGGGCATGGACGTGAGTGATGTTCTTAGGTTAGTTAGGTTTAATTAGTTCTAGGCGACTGATGACCTCAGAAGTTAAGCCGCATAGTGCTCAGAGCCATTTGAACCATTTTTTGTAATGCGTTGTCCACGTGCACTCGAAGGAATTTGACACGCTGAGCTTCATTCAGTAGTTGGTTTGAAACTGCATAATATGCGTCTTTGTGAGGTTAAAACTTGAACTGTTATCTATGAACCACTCGTAGGACTGAAGTGCCATTCACGTAGGTCAGAAACGAGATTGCACCCAGTGTCCATCCATACCTTCGGTAGCCTTAGCGTTACGTTCGCGTAGGTGACGAACCAGTTGTCGTAGTGTATTATTGAGCCAATCTTTTGCCACCTGTAACTGTGTCCGTACGTTGTGACATTAGCTGTTTTTTTCTTCAAAATCCTACAATTCAAAGCCGATGGACATTTTCCGGTGTAATCATTAATCTCTATATAGTCACGATGTAACACTCTGGTCTCTGAGCGTAGAACTTGGTTCCAACAGAATTCATGTTGTGTGTATCGTCCGCCACGGCGCAGTAACACAAAAGGTTCCATCGATCTGTGCATGATTTAGGATTATTTGCTTATTTCTGGTTATGAACCTTATCTCATGTGCTCTAACAGTTCTGCCTATTGCAATATATCACTAGGAGTTCATCACACAGCCAGAATAATTCCTTCCTTCACACAATCTATGAATTTCACATTCCCATCTTGTGGCTTCGTTCCAGCAAAAGCGAACAGACAATTTAGTGCTCCAGATAAATCTCGTGTGATTTGTATGTTTAATGCCTCTGACCTACAGCAAACTGACAAGCATTTACAACCCTATTCCTAGAATCCATTTTCGTGCACCTTGTATACGTATCTCTGTTGTTAAAATAGTCCTCATGTACACTACTGGCCATTAAAATTGCTACACCACGAAGATGACATTCTACAGACGAGAAATTTAACTGACAGGAAGAAGATGCTGTGATATGCAAATGATTAGCTTTTCAGAGCATTCACACAAAGTTGGCGCCGGTGGCGACACCTACAACGTGCTGACATGAGGAAAGTTTCCAACCGATTTCTCATACACAAACAGCAGCTGACCGGCGTTGCCTGGTGAAACCTTGTTGTGATGCCTCGTGGAAGGAGGAGAAATGCGTACCATCACGTTTCCGAATTTGATAAAGGTCGGATTGCAGCCTATCGCGATTGCGGTTCATTGTATCGCGACATTGCTGCTCGCGTTGTTCGAGATCCAATGACTGTTAGCACAATATGGAATCGGTGGGGTCAGGAGAGTAATACGGAACGCCGTGCTGGATCCCAACGGCCTCGTATCACTAGCAGTCGAGATGACAGGCATCTTATCCGCATGGCTGTAACGGATCGTGCAGCCACGTCTCGATCCCTGTGTCAACAGATGGGGACGATTGCAAGACAACAAGCATCTGCACGAACAATTCTACGACGTTTGCAGCGCCATACACAATCAACTCGGAGACCATGGCTGCGGTTACCCTAGGCTCTGCATCACAGACAGGAGCGCCTGCGATGGTGTACTCAACGACGATCCTGGGTGCACGAATGCCAGAACGTCATTTTTTCGGATGAATCCAGGTTCTGTTTACAGCATCATGATGGTTGCATCCGTGTTTGGCGGCATCGCGGTGAACACGCATTGGAAGCGTGTATTCGTCATCGCCATACTGGCGTACCACCCGGCGTGATGGTATGTGGTGGCACTGGTTGCACGTCTCGGTCACCTCTTGTTCGCATTGACGGCACTTTGAACAGTGGACGTTACATTTCAGATGTATTATGACCCGTGGCTCTACCCCTCATTCGATCCCTGCGCAACCCTACATTTCAACAGGATAATGCACGACCGCATGTTGCAGGTCCTGTACGGGCCTTTCTGGATACAGAAAATATTCGACTGCTGCCCTGGCCAGCACATTCTCGAGATCTCTCACTAACTGAAAACGTCTGGTAAATGGTCGCCAAGCAACTGACTCGTGACAATACGCCAGTCACTACTCTTAATGAACTGTGGTATCGTGTTGAAGCTGCATGGGCAGCCGTACGTGTACACGCCATCCAAGCTCTGTTTGACTCAATGCTCAGGCGTATGAAGGCCGTTATTACGGCCAGAGGTGGTTGTTCTGGGTACTGATTTCTCGGGATCTATGCACCCAAATTTCGTGAAAATGTAATCACATGTCAGTTCTAGTATAATATATTTGTCCAATGAATAGCTGTTTATCATCTGCATTTCTTCTTGGTGTAGCAATTTTAATGGCCGGTAGTGTAGTAGTAAACGTGCACAGTTAAACTTCGTTCGTCTTACCCAAATTAATTTGCACACTACGGTAGAGTCCTGGGATCCTGAATGTTCAAAACGGCGACGCACACGTCGTCGGCATCCGTTGCCACTGAGCCACCGACCCGCACTCCATAACGTCGGCTCCAGTTTCTCTGATCTTAGCATCGTGGTCACGGTGGAGGACGTAGTGCGCTTGTTGGGCTACTTCGGAACGTGGGCTTCGTAATGTTGTGAGTAAGGCTGTCCGTCGGGGGTCACGGGTCTGTCTGGCAGCCGCCACGTCTCGGGCGTGTGTGGGCCGAGCTCCGGAAGGACACCGTGCGGCAAGTCGCGCCTGCGCAGACACGTAATAGCACGCGTTTTAAGGTGGCCACTTTGCGCAGTATGCCGTTAACAAAAGCTTGCGATCGGAACACACTGGCTGCTGGGACAAGCCCTGCCTTCTCATCATAGAACAGCCAGATAAAAGATTCTAAAAGGAACGAACATGAAATGAGTTAATATGTCGCAGAGGTTTACACCACCATCTACTTTACTGTTCTGCAGCTCACACTTAAGTGCTTGGTGGAGGCTTCATCGAACCACTTCCACTCTACTTCTCTGCCGTTCAGCGCTCGAACAGGGCGTGGGAAAAACGACCACTGAAATCTTTCCGTGCAAGCTATGATTTATTTGATTACGATTATCATTTCGTCCTATGTAGGTTGGCGTCAATAAAATATTTTCTCCTTCAGAAGAGAAAGCTGTGATAGAAATTTCATGAATAGATCTCTCCGCAACGAAGAATACCTGTATTTTAACCACTGTCATCCGAACCCGCGTATCATATTTGTGACGCTCTCTTCCCCACATCGCTACAGTGGAAAGCGGCCTGCTCTTCTTTGGACTTTTCGATGTCCTCCGTTAATCCTATCTGATAAAGATCCTACATCGCGCAGCAGTACTCCAGTAGAGGATGAACAAACGTAGTGTAGGTAGCGTTGCCTTTTATAAGTGTCGGCTGATTCGGGGGAAGAGACCAAACAGCGAGGTCGTCGGTCCCATTGGATCATGGAAGTAGGGGGAAGGAACCATCCCGGCCTTTGCCTGAAGCGAATTAGGAAAATCACTTCTAAGTGCTCTGACGATAAAACGAAGTCTTTGGTTTGCCTTCTTCACAACGTTATCTATGTGATCGATCAACTTAAATTGTTCATGATTGTAATTCTTAGGTATTTAGTTGAATTGATAGCCTTTAGATCTGTGTAATTTATCGTGTAACATCGAAACGAATTCATTTTAGATCCTACGATTAAGGAAAGAAAGTACACAATTTAGCTGTAAAGTTTGATGGAACTGTAAAGAAAGTACATGACTTAACTGCAAAGGTTGAGCTAAATGTCTGTGCAGTCTGTGAAGCAGTCCACTTAGTCTATAGCAAGAGGACAACTGAACATAAGGTCATTCTGCACAGAAGGGTGTTCGAGAAAAGTTATGTTTGCTAAGGTTAGGACAATTGGATTGAGAGCAAACACTTCGAGAAACGCCTAAACCATTTACTGAATCACTCAATGAATTCTTAGCGAAATTACACAATGACGACGATGATGCTATTGCTGGTTTCATTAACCATCTCAGTAACAGTGGGATAGACAAAACATTTGGTGTCAATGGTGAAAAACCATACATATTGGGCAAGCAGCCTGTAACTTTAAATAAAAAAACAATAGAAATAGGGGACAGGGAGTTTCAAAGAACACCAGATCTACTGGACCTCATTTTCCCGAAACCCTCAAAACCTTTAAAATTTTCTCCCAAATATCTGGAGATGTATGGTGAAATACTACAATTGACCGGTGTGCACAGGAAAGCAGGAAACCAATACAGTGCGAAATACAGAGACATTATAAAACCCTTATTATTAGACAGTCGGTATAGCAATGGTGATGGTATTGAGATTCACCATAAAAAAGTCAGCAATCAGCCCCCTCCATATATATACTACAACCATGCCAGTGAGATAATATATCGACTATGACTGCTCTTGTCATGAGCGGGTGTGGGCAATACCGCTCATTCGAATGACATTGTCTCAGTAACTTCAGAACTTGGAGAGGGACATACAATCGAATGAATATGGGGACAGAAGTTTGAGAACTGCACAAACCAGCACTCAAAATGTACTCTCATAGTCATGCTGTGATTAGAGGTTTGAATGACATATGGCAGGTTGATCTTGTAGATAGAAGGGAATATTCACATGCGAATAATGGATCCATATATATGTAATGGTTATTGATACACTCTAAATCTGCCTGGGCATTACCAGTTAACACAAAAAGGGGGGAAATGTTACAGATGTGTTTTAGCACTTGTTGCAGATTGGGGTGAATGAATGCCCAGACAAACTGGTCTTCGTGGAAACTTTCAGAATTGGGATTTGAAGATCATGATGCAGCGGTATGGAATATATCACTACTCAACATTCACCCACCTGAAGGCAAGTATCATGAAATGTCTGAACAGAACAATAAAATGTCAAATGTGAATATGTTTTAATATTGACGGATCATACAAATGGACAGATATCCTCACAGAAATAACTGTACAGTTTCATCCAACCGAACATAACTCAATAAAAGATGAGACTAATCGATGTCCATGGTAATGGACTCATGGATACGGTGTACTATCGTAGTAAAATGCTGGATCCATGTAAACAGAAATTTAATGTGATTTGGTACATGTATCAAAACACAAGACAGCATTTGGGAAGCCATACCTCCAAAATTAGTCGAGCGAGATATTCACAGTTTCCAAAGTGCAGAGAACAAATCTAAGAACCCACACCTTAAAGGACAGCAGTGGCACTGAAATTTCAGGACGCTTTTACACCGAGAAAATGCAGGAGAGCACAGAACCACACCTGTTTCTCATAGAGCACGTCATAAGACAGCGAGGGAAGAGAGCAGCAGTTAAATGGCTTGCTTTTCCTGCAGCTGGCAGGAGTGGCTGAGCGGTTGTAGGCGCTACATTCTGGAACCGCGCGACCGCTACGGTCGCTGGTTCGAATCCTGCCTCGGGCATGGATGTGTGTGATGTCCTTAGGTTAGTTAGGTTTAAGTAGTTCTAAGTTCTAGGGGACTGATGACCTCAGAAGTTGCGTCCCATAGTGCTCAGAGCCATTTGAGCCATTTCTTTTTAGCTTTTCCTGCAACACAAAACAGCTGGACTGACGCTGACGTTTTGCTATATAATGGGGCACACAGACCACAACCAGCACAGTACCATAACATGGGTGATAGGAGAAGCATTATAGGAGGCGGCGGTAATCTCGAAAAACTTCCCATCGAGTTGCACATCACAGGTATAATTACGGGCCAACGGCCTTACCGCAGTGGTAATACCGGTTCCCGTCAGATCACTGAAGTTAAGCACTGTCGGGCTGGGCTAGCACTTGGATAGGTGACCATCCGGTCCGCGGAGCGCTGTTGGGAAGCGGGGTGCACTCAGCCCTTGTGAGGCAAACTGCGGAGCTGCTTGATTAAGAAGTAGCGGCTCCGGTCTCGGAAACTGACATAAGGCCGGGAGAGCGGTGTGCTGACCACATGCCCCTCCATATCCGCATCCAGTGACGCCTGTAGGCTGAGGATGACACGGCAGCCGGTCGGTACCGTTAGGCCTTCATGGCCTGTTCGGGAGGAGTTTAGTTGAGTTTGGTATACTTACGGTGTATGGTGGATATGTTGGTGTACATTTAGGCCGTGGTGATAAGGGGATTAGCCTACTTGACAAGGAGTACTTGGAACATGACATTGCATATGCAAAACATAAAGATCTCCCAAGATGTCACGCTGCAGATCGAATTTCAGCTGATAAAACCAAGGCAATATGTGTGAGAAAGGATATTGATACGGGACAGCGCATTGCAGTTGATAAAAATGCTTGGTAAAACTAAGTTGGGCTTGGGTGCGAATTTCACGCAAGTTATGAACGTTGTGCACTGAATAAGAAGAAGGTAACGATGAAGAAGATAAAAGGGTGTTTAAAAACTGTACCCTGACACCACTGTATGCATAAAAGTACCATAAAGCATAAAGGACTGGTTAAAGCACCCAGGGTTCTGCCGATACCCAAGACCGCAGGTGTAATTATCCCCTTCCTCATTCCTGCCTTCGCAGCTCTCTCAGTAATGGGTTGACTGCCTGGTGGTGCTGCCACTATTGCCAGAACTGTCATGAACACACAGAACTCCCAGCAGTAGCTAAAGACAGCGAAAAGACATAGCTGCATAATGGAAGCAGCAGCCATCGAAAAGGACTATACCTGAAACCGTTCAAGAGAGGACTAGCCCGTTAGCTATCCTACCAGATAGACCGACTTATGTTAGAAGCTAGATTAAGGAAAGGAAAACCTACGTTCCTAGCATTTGTAGACTTAGAGAAACCTTTTGACAATGTTGACTGGAATACCCTCTTTCAAATTCTAAAGGTGGCAGGGGTAAAATACAGGGAGCTAAAAGCTATTTACAATTTGTACAGAACCAGATGACAGTTATAAGAGTCGAGCGATATGAAAGTGAAGCAGTGCTTGGGAAAGGAGTGAGATAGGGTTGTAGTCCCTCCCCGATGTTATTCAATCTGTATATTGAGCAAGCAGTAAAGAAAACAAAAGAAACATTCGGAGTAGGTATTACTCGTAAAATCTATGAAGAAGAAATAAAAACTTTAAGGTTCACCGATGACATTGTAACTCTGTTAAAGACAGCAAAGGACTTGAAAGAGCAGTTGAACGGAATGCACAGTGTCTTGAAAGGAGGATATAAGATGAACACCAACAAAAGCAAAACGAGGATAATGTAATCTAGTCGAATTTAGTGGGGTGATGCTGAGGGAATTAGATTAGGAAATGAGACACTTAAAGTAGTAGAGGAGTTTTGCTATTTGGGGAGAAAATAACTGATGATGGACGAAGTAGAGAAGATATAAAATGTAGACTGGCAATGGCAAGGAAAGCGTTTCTGAAGAAGAGAAATTTGTTAACATCGAATGTAGATTTAAGTGTCAGGAAGTCGTTTCTCAAAGTCTTTGTATGGACTGTAGCCATGTATGGAAGTGAAACATGGACGACAAATAGTTTCGAAATATGGTGCTACAGAAGAATGCTGAAGATTAGATGGGTAGATCACATAACTAATCAGGAAGTATTGAATAGAATTGGGGAGAAGAGGAGTTTGTGGCACAACTTGACTAGAAGAACGGATCGGTTGGTAGGACATGTTCTGAGGCATCAAGGGATCACAAATTTAGCATTGGAGGGCAGCGTGGAGGGTAAAAATCGTAGAGGGAGACCGAGAGATGAATACACTAAGCAGATTCAGAAGGATGTAGGCTGCAGTGCGTACTGGGAGATGAAGCAGCTTGCACAGGATGGAGTTGCATGGAGAGCTGCATCAAACCATTCTCAGGACTGAAGACCACAACAACAGCAAGTAGAATGAGTACGTGTATACAAATTACCTATTTTACTCTGGTTCATTGGCCTCCCCCCCAGGTCATCCAGCAACTCTTCATGACAATGAAGGCCTCTCTTCATCTCCTCCACCCACTGTGGCATTCCGTCCTCACCTGCGTTAGCGACAAGGCATCTGTCCATGTCACTGATATCACCGAAAACCTCATATTAATTTTTTAATAATAAAAGCGTATACACACGCAAAAAACTATAAGAAAAAAATGTTTTTTAGAATATGCACGTACAGGAGATCTGTGATGGCTCCTGCTTATCCATCCCTGTACCTTCTCTTCTGCCAGGGAATCGTCTACAACAACAAAGAATATGCACCACATTACATATACAGGGTGGTCCATTGATCGTGACCGGGCCAAATATCTCACGAAATAAGCGTCAAACAAAAATACTTCAAAGAACAAAACATGTCTGGCTTGAAGGGGGAAAACAGGTGGCACTATGACTGGCCCACTAGATGGTGCTGCCATAGATCAAACGGATATCAACTGTATTTTTTTAAAATAGGAACCCACATTTTTATTACATATTCGTGTAGTACGTAAACAAATATGAATGTTTCAGTAGGACCACTTTTTTCACTTTGTCATAGATGGCGCTGTAATAGTCACAAACATATGGCTCACAATTTTAGACGGACAGTTGGTAACAGGTAGGTTTTTTAAATTAAAATACAGGACGTAGGTATGTTTGAACATTTTATTTCGGTTGTTCCAATGTGATACATGTACCTTTGTGAACTTATCATTTCTGAGAACGCATGCTGTTACAGCGTGATTAAGTGTAAATACTACATTAATGCAGTAAATGCTCAAAATGATGACCGTCAACCTCAATGCATTTGGCAATACGTGTAATTACATTCCTCTCAACAGGGAGTAGTTCGCCTTCCATAATGTTCGCACATGCATTGACAATTCGCTGACGCATGTTGTCAGGCATTGTCGGTGGATCACGATAGCAAATATCCTTCAACTTTCCCCACAGAAAGAAATCCGGGGACGTCAGATCCAGTGAACATGCGGGCCATGCTTCGATGACCAATCCACCTTTCATGAAATATGCTATTCAATACCGCTTCAACTCATGCGAGCTATGTGCCGGACATCCATCATGTTGGAAGAACAATTACCTTCCTCCCATAATTCCACACCATACATAAACCCACGAAGGTCGCTGATGTTCCACTTGTTGCAGCCATCGTGGATTTTCCGTTGCCCAATAGTGCATATTATTGCCGATTTACATTACCGTTGTTGGTGAATGACGCTTCGTCGCTAAATAGGACGTGTGCAAAAAATCTGTCACTGTCCCGCAATTTCTCTTGTGCCCAGTGGCAGAACTGTAAATGATGTTCAAAGTCGTCGCCATGCAATTCCTGGTGCATAGAAATACGGTACGGGTGCAATCAATGTTTATGTAGCATTCTCAGCACCGACGTTTATGAGATTCCCGATTCTCGCGCAATTTGTCTGCTACTTGTAATGCCACAACGAAGCATAGCCAAGGCGCAGCAGTTGATAAGTGAACGCTCATGCCATCTGTTGGATAGTTGCGCAAACAAAAGTACACGTGCTTCCGCCTGGCGGCAGTCAAATGAAATAGCGCTATGAGTAAGACAGTATCTGAATAGTGCTGTGCTCGGACGACAAAATAAAGAAGCATTAAACTAGGGTAATATTACTACGTATAGTAAAAATAGTAATTTAATATTAGTTATATATATATACACTCCTGGAAATTGAAATAAGAACACCGTGAATTCATTGTCCCAGGAAGGGGAAACTTTATTGACACATTCCTGGGGTCAGATACATCACATGATCACACTGACAGAACCACAGGCACATAGACACAGGCAACAGAGCATGCACAATGTCGGCACTAGTACAGTGTATATCCACCTTTCGCAGCAATGCAGGCTGCTATTCTCCCATGGAGACGATCGTAGAGATGCTGGATGTAGTCCTGTGGAACGGCTTGCCATGCCATTTCCACCTGGCGCCTCAGTTGGACCAGCGTTCGTGCTGGACGTGCAGACCGCGTGAGACGACGCTTCATCCAGTCCCAAACATGCTCAATGGGGGACAGATCCGGAGATCTTGCTGGCCAGGGTAGTTGACTTACACCTTCTAGAGCACGTTGGGTGGCACGGGATACATGCGGACGTGCATTGTCCTGTTGGAACAGCAAGTTCCCTTGCCGGTCTAGGAATGGTAGAACGATGGGTTCGATGACGGTTTGAATGTACCGTGCACTATTCAGTGTCCCCTCGACGATCACCAGTGGTGTACGGCCAGTGTAGGAGATCGCTCCCCACACCATGATGCCGGGTCTTGGCCCTGTGTGCCTCGGTCGTATGCAGTCTTGATTGTGGCGCTCACCTGCACGGCGCCAAACACGCATACGACCATCATTGGCACCAAGGCAGAAGCGACTCTCATCGCTGAAGACGACACGTCTCCATTCGTCCCTCCATTCACACCTGTCGCGACACCACTGGAGGCGGGCTGCACGATGTTGGGGCGTGAGCGGAAGACGGCCTAACGGTGTGCGGGACCGTAGCCCAGCTTCATGGAGACGGCTGCGAATGGTCCTCGCCGATACCCCAGGAGCAACAGTGTCCCTAATTTGCTGGGAAGTGGCGGTGCGGTCCCCTAGGGCACTGCGTAGGATCCTACGGTCTTGGTGTGCATCCGTGCGTCGCTGCGGTCCGGTCCCAGGTCGACGGGCACGTGCACCTTCCGCCGACCACTGGCGACAACATCGATGTACTGTGGAGACCTCACGCCCCACGTGTTGAGCAATTCGGCGGTACGTCCACCCGGCCTCCCGCATGCCCACTATACGCCCTCGCTCAAAGTCCGTCAACTGCACATACGGTTCACGTCCACACTGTCGCGGCATGCTACCAGTGTTAAAGACTGCGATGGAGCTCCGTATGCCACGGCAAACTGGCTGACACTGACGGCGGCGGTGCACAAATGCTGCGCAGCTAGCGCCATTCGACGGCCAACACCGCGGTTCCTGGTGTGTCCGCTGTGCCGTGCGTGTGATCATTGCTTGTACAGCCCTCTCGCAGTGTCCGGAGCAAGTATGGTGGGTCTGACACACCGGTGTCAATGTGTTCTTTTTTCCATTTCCAGGAATATATATATATATATATATATATATATATATATATATATATATATATATATATATATATACAGGGAGAGTCACCTAACGTTACCGCTGGATATATTTAGTAAACCACATCAAATACTGACGAACCGATTCCACAGACCGAACGTGAGGAGAGGGGTTAGTGTAATTGGTTAATACAAACCATACAAAAATGTACGGAAGTATGTTTTTTAATACAAACCTACGTTTTTTTTAAATGGAACCCCGTTAGTTTTGTTAGCACATCTGAACATATAAACAAATACGTAATCAGTGCCGTTTGTTGCATTGTAAAATGTTAATTACATCCGAAGATATTGTAACCTAAAGTTGACGCTTGAGTACCACTCCTTCGCTGTTCGATCGTGTGTACCGGAGAGCACTGCAACATACATCGCGTTTCTACAGAATGATCTGCCAACGTTGCTCGAAAATGTCCCACTGGAAACACGTCGACATATGTGGTATCATCATGATGGTGCACCTGCACATTCCGCAATTAACACTAGGAGGACGTGGAGTACGCATAAATTGGCCAGCCCGTTCTCCTGATCTTACACCTCTGGACTTCTTTCTGTGGGGTACGTTAAAGGAGAATGTGTACCGTGATGTGCCTACAACCTCAGAGGATATGAAACAACGTGTTGTGGCAGCCTGCGGCGACATTACACCAGATGTACTGCGGCGTGTACGACATTCATTACGCCAGAGATTGCAATTGTGTGCAGCAAATGATGGCCACCACATTGAACATCTATTGGCCTGACATGTCGGGACACACTCTATCCCACTCCGTACTTGAAAACAGAAACCACGTGTGTACGTGTACCTCACCCCTCATGGTAATGTACATGTGCGTCAGTGAAAAAGACCAATAAAACGGTGTTAGCATGTGGACGTAATGTGCTGTTCCATCTCTTCTGTACCTGAGGTCCATCACCGTTCCCTTTGGATCCCTACGTAATTCGGTGCTCACCGATACACACGATCGAACAGCGGAGGAGTGGTACTCAAGCGTCAACTTTAGGTTCCAATATCTCCGGATGTAATTAACATTTTACAATGCAACAAACGGCACTGATTACGTATTTGTTTATATGTTCAGATGTGCTAACAAAACTAACGGAGTTCCATTTAAAAAAACGTAGGTTTGTATTAAAAAACATACTTCCGTGCATTTTTTTATGGTTTGTATTAACCAATTACACTAGCCCCTCTCCTCACGTTCGGTCTGTGGAATCGATTCGTCAGTGTTTGATGTGGTTTACGAAATATATCCAGCGGTAATGTTAGGTGACTCACCCTGTATATATATATATATATATATATATATATATATATATATATATATATATATAATGAGTGTAATTGAATATGGTAATGTTACGATATGTCCATTTGTAAATAGAGAACTTGGCATAGTGTAAATAAATGTTTAAATGTGAGGGAAATCCCCAAGAACGCGGATAATGCAGGTTGGCGCGTGAATTTGGCAGTAGAGAGAGATGTGTTCTGGAACTGTTCAGATACAGAACTGAGATTACACGGCGCGAAAGTGACGGTTTAAGTACTGTATGGTAACGTTGCATATACACAGTTAAAAGTGAGCTTACAACAAACACGAACTGGATTTATGATGTGTCGGCAAGTCAAATGGACAATAAGCCTTGCAGGATACAACATTTCGACGGAGACGGCTTGTGAGCGTTATAGTTGCTGTTCCCGCTCAAAAAGCACATGGCACGCCTTGTGGAAGTCTGCGTAATTTACGACGGACTGCAGCGACGAGCAGCAAGGTATGAAGTGACCAGTGTCTGCAGCTAATGCTGCAGTGTGATCTTACTACCATATGAGATCCATTGATGAGCTCACGCCAGCACAAACAACGAACTACTAGTTATCGTACGACAGTGTTTTTATGAACAGTGCATTTTATACCGCCGCCATAACAAGTACATTTATCCGTAGCGAACCAGTTTTGTATTTATCAAGTCAAGTTCTCTACAGTGTAATGTCTGAGTGAAATAGTAAGTTTGTGATTCAAAGTGCATTCCGCGAGTGTCATCAATTATTTACAGAAAATGGTTCATTATTATTCCAAATCCATTACTTTGTGTGCAGCAATACCAGTAAAAAGGCTATATTACGTGAGTATCGGCGTATTAATGCAACAAGAGGATATAATCGGAGTTAACGCCGAGAATTTCCAAGAAACGCCGGATTATACAACTGACAGAAGACGCCAGGTACTGTGCCACATTAATTACAGTTCAACTCGATGTGGTGGCTGTTCAGTACATTATCAACGTAAAAACTCATTCAATTTCATTAGAACAAAATGATCCTAAAGTAATGTTTTTAACATCGCTAGTAACTATCAGTTCTATAGTGTTCATTGATTATTCAGTTAAAGAATTTGTTGTCACCACAGTACTCATTGTACCTTCAGTACAATGCTAATTCAGTAACATTAAAATCATTACTGACAGTTGGTGTAGATCAATCTAACTTACAGCAAGTTCAAGTGTTTATCATATGTGTGTGTATATTGTGTTACGTAAATGTTGATCGCCTGCTAGGCGTTATTAACGTACACCAGTTAGTGCATTCTGTTCAGTCACTTCAAAGAGGTTATTTTTGTTAATGAAAATCAAAATTCATTTAACATTCGATTTCTTGTATGCCATAGCCAATATTTATTCAGTAATTCCGTGTAGTAGTCTGAACTACATAGCTTATTACACGCGATAGCCGCTTTCCAGACGTCCGATGCGGCATGGTCTAAAAATATTACAGTACATTCGGATAGTGGCATCGCATATGGCTTTGCCGTGACACGACTCGTCACAGTAGCCAATTTTTCGTGGTATTTGACCGCCACGTGGCGACCGTAGGCGAAAGGGACATTAATCTTAAATTAGTGTCCTGAATTTTGCAGTTAAAATTGGGTGTATTTTAAGTAATACGATCTCTAAATTTTTACGAAATTCCAGGATGGCGGACTAGCGAAAACTATTAAGTGACATGGTCAAAGTAGAGCAAGATGGCGGAAGTCCAAATAGTAACAGTGAGGAAGATAACACATGTGAACCAGAGATGCACAGTATTTGAGAGTAAACCAGAACGTGTACGATAGTTGTGCAAAGAGTAGTGGGGCTGAAGAGGACTTATAAAAGACAGTGAATGTAAAGATCGAAACTATAAAGCAGGAAGTCACAGGTAGTGACCAAAGTAATTTAGAAGGAGCAACTGCATACCCAGTACATGTAGGAAAAATAAAAATGGAACATGTGGTGGAACCCACTTGGGATTTAAGTATGTTGGTAGGCATGTTGCAAACAATGAATAGAAACATAGGCACAATAAACGGAAATATAGGTTTGCTGAAAGAGGAAGTAAATGAAAATATAGGTTTGCTGAAAGAGGAAGTAAATGAAAATATAGGTTTGCTGAAAGAGGATATGAATGAAATAAAAGGGGAAGTGAATGAAAAAATACGCTCACTAGCCGATAAAATAGACATTGTAATTAGAAATATGGAGGCATCATTGAAAGTAATGGGGGAGAGGCAGAACACCTATGAAGGATGTGTTAGTGCAGTTGAAAAGAGTGTAGAATTAGTAAATCTTGGAGTCAAACATATTAAAGAAACTCATGAGATAGTAGCTCAGAAAATGAAAACCGAAATACAGGAATCCGTTTCTGAATTGGAAACCAAGATTATTCATGTTCAGTCAAGCACTGAAACCAAAATGCAAGCAGTTGAAGAAGCTGCAGATAGCAAAATTGTTAATGCAGTAGCAGTAATAAAGCAAGATGTAGATGGTAAAAATAAAGTCTTAGCTAACCACGTGCATCAACAAATTTCTGAACTGAAAGTGAATGAGGTAGGAGGGTTAATTACAGTAACTTCAGAAATTGCTGAAAGGATTGAGAGGTTGGAAAATGCGAAGAAGTCAGCTATCATGTATTCATCTGGAGGGGCATGTCATAACCATGTAGGTGCCGAATTGGAAAAATTTGACCTGAAAAGCAAAATACATCCTGTAACTTTTATGAAAGCTTGTAGGACTTTGATTCCAGGGAACTCCCTGAGAAAAATAGAATAATGATAGCAGAAACTAAGATGATTGGTAATGCTAGGAATTGGGCAAGTAGGGCTGCAGAGGATTGTGAAACTTTAGAAGAGTTTTTGAGTAAATTTGAAGAGGAATTTTGGTCCAAAAGTAAACAGAGTGAAGTGTACCAGGAATTCTTGGATGCTGCACCATATAAACCAGGTGGCAACAAGACCGTGAGAGAATATTGTGAGGACTTGTGTCGAAAAGTAGATAATGTAAGGGGTTTGGTGACAGAGGAGCACTTGCTACATTGTTGCATAGGAAGTTATCTTGGAATGTACAAGGGTACGTTAGGTTGGCAAGTAGTAATAGGAAAGATTTCTTGCGAAGGATAGGTGAACTGGATGTGTGGAATAGGAGCAATGAAAACAAGCCCAACTATAATAACCAGAACAGACACAATTATAGTAATTACCACAATAATGGTGATAATAACAGGAATGAACAGAGGCAGGAATATGTAGTGAGAGCAATGACGACTAATAGGGGTAGAAATGGTGGAAGAGGTTTTGGTAGTAGAGGTAACTACAATGGTAGACCTCAATACCATTCGGAAAACGAAGAACCGCTACAGTAGAGGGCTGAACTTGAGCTGAATATGGGGGTGGGCCGCAACAACAGTATAATAGGAACCAACATTATCACCAAAATAATAATTACATTAATAATAGTCAATATAATAAACAGAAAGTAAATTATTGCAATGAGAGTGAACAGAATGAAAACCATGCTTGGTGTGAGAAAGATGTGAAGAAATGGGGGAAGAGAGAATGGGACTCTAAATTAAAATGGGTACAAGGTTTACCTGGATTTTGTAGAAAGAAGGAACTAGATACATATTACAAGCTAAGGAAAGCCTATCAAGTAGACATAGATGATACCTTGCCAGCAAATGAACATATGTTAAAGAAGGGATACCCAAAAGGGAAAAGGTTGGTACTTGCAGAAATATAGGAAAGATTAGCAATGGTAGTACCGGAAAAGAAGTAGGAAGTGTAGTTATTGAGAGTAAGTCTCCCAATAATACTAGTGGTGAGGAAGGATATGATCACCGGGTGAATGACTTATATGAGTTAGGTACAGGATTAATAGAGTATAAGAGGGTGCTAGGAGAGGATACTCACAGTAGATACGAGAAAGTTGAAGGAAGGGGTAGAATTGAAATAGAGGAGAATACTGAAGATATTCCCGAAATATGTAGTGAAATGGAGGAGGAATCAATAAGTAGTACCAGTGATCACAGTGATGAGGAAACTAGTAGTGACGAGAGTGATGAGGAGGTAATGGAGAGGGGTGCTACTACTGATAATATTGAACTGTGTAGTGTGAGTACACAGATGGTGTATAATTTGCAAGGAGAGTGTTTCAAAGGAAATAATTCAAAGAGTGGCCAGGAAGGTAACAGCTTGGTAGACATGGGTAATGAAATCATTAGTGCAGAGGGGCAAGTATTTAATGGTAAATGTGATATGGTGATAGTAGGTGAACCTAGTGAAGGACATGAGAGGTTATATGGTACCCAAAGAGCGGAACTAAGTGAAAGAGAGTACCCCACCCATGCTGAAATGGAAACACACAAGTTTACCTTGTCAAAAGTGGCAATTGTAGGGATCTGAGCCAAGAGGATGAAAGTGTGATAGGTGATAATGAAAATTCCTCAATAGAAATGAGTCAAAACACAGTAGGAGAGACAAACAGAAAAATACCCCAGAGAGAGTTTGTCACAGAGTGGGAAAATGAACCACCTGATAAGTATAGTGATAAGTTAGTGCAAGGAATGTTAGCAGATTGGACTAATGAGGCAATTGATAAGGATTTGCTAAGAGAAGAGGAAGATGAGTCATCAATTAGGTTAGGCAAACCCTTAATAAGTGTACAGTTGTAGGTGAATATGCATTATTAGATACAGGTAGTGAGATAACTTTTATTTCAGAGTCCTTGTGGAAACATACTAGTAGTAAATATGAGATTCCAGAAATGTCTGTGTCTGGACTCAAGATAGTAGGTGCCACAGGGAAGTTAAGTAAACATGTGAAGAAACAAGTGTATTTGTCTTTCAAAATGGGCAATTGTAAGATGGAAAGTGTATTTTTAGTTATTCCTAATTTAAGTATAAATACGATTATAGGTTCAGATTGGATGATGGAAAATCAAGTAATAATTAATTGTGACCAAGGGCTGATGATGTTTAAATATTTGAGTACAGAATATTCAGTGAATTTTGCAGGACACATGGTAGATGAGAAGGAACCATTAGGTTGTCTCAAAATAGTGGAAGGGTCAGTAGTGGAATGTTGTGAAGAGTAGGAAGAAGGAAATGTTGGTGAAAGTTAGAATCTATGGTTAGGCAAGAATAGGTTGTTTCATCAGAAGGTGAGTGAAGTGGATGGTATTGATGAACAACAAAAGGAGGAGCTGTATAATCTGTTAGTAGAAAACGAACAGGTGTTTTCTGAGGAACCATGAAGAGTAATCGATTTTGAATATAGGTTAAATATTAAACCTCATGAACCATTTTATAGAAGACCATTTTATATAGCTACAGCAAAGAGGAAGGCAGTAGCCGCTGAATTGGACAAGATGGAAAGACTGGGAATAATAGAAAGAAGTAATAGCAATTATAATAATCCGATTATGTGTGTACAGAAAAAGGATGGTGGAATTAGCGTAGTGATGGATGCCAGGAAGCTAAATTCAATAATAGAAAGAGAGTGTGACAAACCAGACAGTTTAGATGATATAATACAAAATTTTAATGGGATTAAATACTTAAGTAGTATCGATTTAACAGCGGGATATTGGCAAATAGGCCTGGCAAAGGAGCATAGAAAATATACGGCTTTCTTATTTGGAGGAAAATGTTACCAATATAGCGTGGTGCCATTTGGTCTGAATATTTCAGCATCCATATTTATACGGGCTCTAGACAAAGTATTAGGAAAGGAGTTGAGTAGCAAAATTAAGTGTATATGGACGATATACTCATAGGTGCCAAAAGTTGGAAGGAACATTGTACTATATTGAGAGAGGTGTTTCATGCATTGCATAAAGGAGGTATGACATTACGATTGAAGAAATCTGAATTTTTGAAAAGTGAGATTATGTTTCTATCGCGTCTGCATTGTTACTTTGTGCCAGGAAGGGCTCTCAACAAAGGAAGTGTCCAGACGTCTCGGAGTGAACCAAAGCGACGTTGTTCGGACATGGAGGAGATACAGAGAGAAAGGAACTGCCGATGACATGCCTCACTGAGGCTGTCCAAGGGCATCAACTGCAGTGGATGACCGCTACCTACGGATTATGGCTCGGAAGAACCCTGACAGCAACGCCACCATGTTCAATAATGCTTTTCGTGCGGCCACAGGACGTCGTGTTACGACTCAAACTGTGCGCAGCAGGCCGCATGATGTGCAACTTCTCTCCCAACGTCCGTCGCAAGGTTCATCTTTGCAGCCACGACACCATGCATCGCGGTACAGATGGGCCCAACAACATGCCGAATGGACCGCTCAGGATTGGCATCTCGTTCTCTTCACCGGTGAGTGTCGCATATGCCTTCAACCAGTCAATCGTCGGAGACGTGTTTGGAGGCAAGCCGGTCAGGCTGAACGCCGTAGACACACTGTCCAACGAGTGCAGCAAGTTGGAAATTCACTGCTGTTTCGGGGTGGTATTATGTGGGGCCGACGTACGTCCCTGGTGGTCATGGAAGGCTCTGTAACGGATGTACGATACATGAATGCCATCCTCCTACCGCATATTGGCGAAGCATTCGTCTTCATGGACGACATTTCGCGCCCCCATGGTGTACATCTTATGAATTACTTCCTTCGGAATAACGACATCGCTCGACTAGACTGGCCAGCATGTTCTCCAGACATGAACTCTACCGAACATGCCTGGGATAGATTGAAAAAGGCTGTTTATGGACGACGTGACCCACAAACCACTCTGAGGGATCTACACCAAATTGCCGCTGAGGAGTGGGACAATCTGGACCAACAGTGCCTTGATGAACTTGTGGATAGTATGCCACGACGAATACAGGCATGCATCAATGCAAGAGGACGTGCTACTGGGTATCAGAGGTACCGGTGAGTACAGCAATCTGGACCACCACCTCTGAAGGTCTCGCTGTATGGTGGTACAACATGCAACGTGTGATTTCCGTAAGCAATAGAAAGGGTGGAAATGATGTTTATGTTGATCTCTGTTCCAATTTTCTGTACAGGTTCCGGAATTCTCGGAACCGAGGTGATGCAAAAGTTTTTGGATGTGTGTACAATGAATTTTTTATCAAACAGCAATGTATTATGTATACACAATACAATGAAGAAGAAAAAGATATATATTATCTACGATGCTGATGCTGCTGCTGTTGCTCGCTTTCAGCAGCTAGTTCATCAATTATATGTTGGACATGCACTGGAACAATAAGACGACGTGTAGTCAATACTGCAAAATTCTTTGGCGGAAAGTTACAGTTATCGATTTTGGTTTTCAAAATCGACACAGCAAATCGATACAACAGCAAAGACTCGCTGACTGACCACCAAATAACAGCAACATATCACGTACACAATAAAAGAATATACCCGGTGATCAAAAAGTAAGTATAAATTTGAAAACTTAATAAACCACAGAATAATGTAGATAGAGAGGTAAAAATCGACATACATGCTTGGAATGACATGGGATTTTATTAGAACTAAAAAAAAGTCACAAAATGTCCGACAGATGGCGCTGGACAGCAAAACGTCAGTGACTGCGCATCATGACAATCGTGTATAAAAGGAGATGTAATGAGAGAGAGAATCAGATGGGCCAGCAGTCGCAGCATGTTGACACCTGAAAAGACGCTTTTAGTGAAGCTGTATTATCAGAATGGGGAATGTGCTAGTTCAGCGTTACGATCCTATCGCCATAGGAAGGGGATTCGAAAGGGTAAAGGTCCGTTGACAAATGCAGCTGTGGCGATGATGATTTCGAAGTTCTAAGCCAAGGGTTGTTTAGAAGATAGACCCCATAGTGGCCGACTGAGCACAAGGCGTAATGCTGCTGAGACAGTTCAGGAAGAAATGGAGACTGTAGTGGGTTCGTCTATATACGGGGAAATCAGCGCTCGTGCAGTCGCACGTCGCACCGGCATTCCCTACACCACTGTTTGGTTGGCACTTAGGTGTACCCTCCGATGCTATCCGTACAAAATCAATCGGCATCATGAACTTTTACCTGGCGATTTAGTGAAGCGGAGGGCATTTGCGGTGTGGGCGTTTCAAAAGATGACGGAAGATGACGATTGGGCGAGTAACGTGTTGTGGGCCGACGAAGCCCATTTCACGCTCCGAGGGTCTGTCAACGCCCACAACTGCAGAATTTGGGCTACTGAAAATCCTAGAACTGTCGTGGAAACTCCATTGCACGACGAGAAAGTCACGGTATGGGTTGAATTTACCACATCTACCGTTATCGGGCCTTTTTTCTTCGAGGAAATGCGTGATTCTGGTTTTGTAACTGCTACCGTGACGGGTGAGAGATACGCCGATATGTAACAGAATCGCATCATCCCCAGCCTGGCTGATAAACACCTGCTGGATTGTACGATGTTTATGCAGGATGGCGCTCCACCCCATATTTCTAGACGCGTGAAAGATCTCTTGCGCGCGTCGTTTGGTGATGATCGTGTGCTCAGCCGCCACTTTCGTCATGCTTGGCCTCCCAGGTCCCCAGGTGTCAGTCCGTGCGATTGTTGACTTTGGGGTTACCTGAAGTCGCAAGTGTATCGTGATCGACCGACATCTCTAGGGATGCTGAAAGGCAGCATCCGACGCCAATGCTCACCATAACTCTGGACATGCTTTACAGTGCTGTTCATAACATTATTCCTCGACTACAGCTACTGTCGAGGAATGATGGTGGACATATTGAGCATTTCCTGTAAAGAACACCATCTTTACTTTGTCTTACTTTGTTATGCTAATTATTGCTATTCTGATCAGATGAAGCGCCATCTGTCGGACATTTTTTGAACTTTTGTATTTTTTTGGTTCTAATAAAACCCCATGTCATTCCAAGGATATGTGTCAATTTGTACCTCTCTATCTACATTATTCCGTGATTTATTCAGTTTTCAAATTTATACTGACTTTTTGATCACCCAGTATATGCCACTTACAATGCTGTTCCTGCCACTGCAACCTCTCCATCTAAAGATAATCCACAGTTTGGCGGACCTGTGCTGAAACAGTCAGACGAAACGTATTTAATATTACTACTACAATTTCCATTGCCTTGGAGCAGCGTTTGCTGCCATTGGCATTGCCACTGCTACTGCCTGATGCCGCTTCAGAACGCTTCATTTCGGTACAGAGAAGACGACAATGAAGCAAACAGACTAGTAATGCACAAGGGAGAAATCAAATCAAGCTGACCCAACCACGAACAATAGCAGCATCAGAGCAAAGGTGGAGAAGGTAGGGTTATACAGACTCAAGCTCTGGCCACTAATTTGTCAGGAACCAATCAGACTGCAGTATTCGAGGATGCCTTGGTCGACAGTTCTGAACAGATTGGAACGTTCACACCTGCACAATCAGGAAGCATCAACTTGATGTGGCAAAGGGCGCCGCCATGAACAAAGGGGACTGTGCTTGTGGGATGATATGGCTATGAATGGTCATAAAAAAAATTAGCGCAGTGTTCTGAGACGCCATGGTCTGCTGGTTTGGACTGGTTGGTGAAAATTCCCCCAACCAGTGGCATGCGACAGGAAATGGTCACTTGAGGCATGCTAATACCACGTGACAGCAGGTGGTGCTGCAGACGACAGCAATTGCAGGTCCGAGGGCACGTAGTTCGACTTACTGGCCGGATCAGAGACCAGCGAGTGGTGCAGCCTAGCAAAGTATCTGGCACTTGGGCAAGCAAAGACACAATGTCCGAGCCGGCACGTCTGCCCTGCGGTCAGTGCGATGACCCGATCAGAAGATCCTTAACAGTGTAATTAATGCAGTGAATGCTTCATAACAGTATTCCTTGTGCATTTGAAAAAAGCGATCTATTTAGTTATTTCTTTCTGATGTGTTTTACAAGCCATGCATCTTCCAGTACAGCAGAGAATGATGAGCTTTTCCCACCAAATAAAAAGACAGATCCAACCCCTGAATACTGAATTTTATAAATAATCAGTATATCCTTTGCTATGTAATTGACATTGATTTGAAGTTCCTGTCCTGAGCTCCTTCCTGTCCAGCACAGACTGAGACTTTTTCCCACCACTTTCCAAGTCCGCCGCCGATAGCTGAGTGGTCAGCGCGACAGACTGTCAATGCTAAGGGCCCGGGTTCGACTCCCAGCTGGGCCGGAGATTTTCCCCACTCAGGGACTGGGTGTTGTGTTGTCCTAATCATCATCATTTCATCCACATCGACGCGCAAGTTGCCGAAGTGCCGTCAAATCCAAAGACTTGCACCAGGCGAGCAGTCTACCTGACGGGAGGCCCTTGTCACATGACATTTTATTTTACCACTTTCCAGGTGGTAGAGGGGAGGTGGGCTGAGGGATTTATCAGAGGGGGAGTGGTTAAATAAATTTTGGATTTAATTAACTAGACAATTAATTTGTATGAGTGAGGGTGTTTCACAGAGAGGTGGGGAAGATAGAGTTGGAGGGAGAGGGAGAGGGGTGGAGGTTTCTCAGAAGAATGGATTATCCTCAGCAGGTCATAAATCAGTTAACAAAACGATAGCCTATGGGGGAGGGATCATAAATCAGTCAAGTTTTTCTATAAATGTATGCTTGCCCCTAAATGCATGCAACCTGCATTAACAAAATTCTTTACATCTCACAGGCGTTCTTGACTATCATCAACCCACTATCTCAGTCTCAAAGGTAACTGAAGTTCAAGATCGTTAAAGCGCCTATTTACAGTAAACCTGATTTCCAACCTCATAGTGGCGTTATTAGCACCACTCTTTAGGCTAGGAGCAAATCGAGACGCGACTGGGACGCGACACGCGCCTGCGCCAGATCGCGCGGCGCTGTGGTTGTGGCACAGTTCCTCGCGCCGCGCCGTGGGAAATTTGAGGCGGGGAGCGGAAAAGTAGCCCGGCCTTATGCTCACATCGGAACGGCGCACATCAGCAGTGGTAGCATTGCCCATACGATAGATTATGCCTTACTGTATACTAAATTTTATTGCCTTTGGGTAGCGTTTCGTTCTTCGCCATTTAAACGCTCTAGCTTTCTTCGTTAGTACATTAAACTTTTCTGTTATTTACATTTGTATAGTTTTGTTTTGTTTTCTTCTGTCAAGAAAAATGCATACTTCAGTAACTGGTGAGCCATTGGCCGCTGGAATTGTATCATATGCCTCCGCGATGTTTTCAGATCGCAAGAAGGGACAGAATAAGGAAGCAAGGAATATTATAAAATCATGTGATTAAGAACCAAGACAGGAAAGTAAAACAAGGTTATCTTCTCGCTGCCTAGTATGCTGGCGTATCTGTACGATCTATTACAAAAATTTAATTGGTTTGCCGTGACGAGAAAAAGCATTTCAATTGTTGCATGCAAATTATCAGCATTAATGAACTGATTATACACTCCTGGAAATTGAAATAAGAACACCGTGAATTCATTGTCCCAGGAAGGGGAAACTTTATTGACACATTCCTGGGGTCAGATACATCACATGATCACACTGACAGAACCACAGGCACATAGACACAGGCAACAGAGCACGCACGATGTCGGCACTAGTACAGTGTATATCCACCTTTCGCAGCAATGCAGGCTGCTATTCTCCCATGGAGACGATCGTAGAGATGCTGGATGTAGTCCTGTGGAACGGCTTGCCATGCCATTTCCACCTGGCGCCTCAGTTGGACCAGCGTTCGTGCTGGACGTGCAGACCGCGTGAGACGACGCTTCATCCAGTCCCAAACATGCTCAATGGGGGACAGATCCGGAGATCTTGCTGGCCAGGGTAGTTGACTTACACCTTCTAGAGCACGTTGGGTGGCACGGGATACATCCGGACGTGCATTGTCCTGTTGGAACAGCAAGTTCCCTTGCCGGTCTAGGAATGGTAGAACGATGGGTTCGATGACGGTTTGGATGTACCGTGCACTATTCAGTGTCCCCTCGACGATCACCAGTGGTGTACGGCCAGTGTAGGAGATCGCTCCCCACACCATGATGCCAGGTGTTGGCCCTGTGTGCCTCGGTCGTATGCAGTCCTGATTGTGGCGCTCACCTGCACGGCGCCAAACACGCATACAACCATCATTGGCACCAAGGCAGAAGCGACTCTCATCGCTGAAGACGACACATCTCCATTCGTCCCTCCATTCACGCCTGTCGCGACAGCACTGGAGGCGGGCTGCACGATGTTGGGGCGTGAGCGGAAGACGGCCTAACGGTGTGCGGGACCGTAGCCCAGCTTCATGGAGACGGTTGCGAATGGTCCTCGCCGATACCCCAGGAGCAACAGTGTCCCTAATTTGCTGGGAAGTGGCGGTGCGGTCCCCTACGGCACTGCGTAGGATCCTACGGTCTTGGCGTGCATCCGTGCGTCGCTGCGGTCCGGTCCCAGGTCGACGGGCACGTGCACCTTCCGCCGACCACTGGCGACAACATCGATGTACTGTGGAGACCTCACCCCCCACGTGTTGAGCAATTCTGTGGTATGTCCACCCGGCCTCCCACATGCCCACTATACGCCCTCGCTCAAAGTCTGTCAACTGCACATACGGTTCACGTCCACGCTGTCGCGGCATGCTACCAGTGTTAAAGACTACGATGGAGCTCCGTATGCCACGGCAAACTGGCTGACACTGACGGCTGCGGTGCACAAATGCTGCGCAGCTAGCGCCATTCGACGGCCAACACCGCGGTTCCTGGTGTGTCCGCTGTGCCGTGCGTGTGATCATTGCTTGAACAGCCCTCTCGCAGTGTCCGGGGCAAGTATGATGGGTCTGACACACCGGTGTCAATGTGTTCTTTTTTCCATTTCCAGGAGTGTATAACAGGCTACACAATGAAGAAAATGGTTGGTCTTATTACGAAAGTAGGAATATCCTAAAAGAGTGTCATGATTAGATATATTTAATTTGTTGAAATGTACTGCTGACAAAGGCAGATCTACTTTCATGACAATGTTTTTCGAACTGCAGCTCACAAGGCACATGTGGCTAGCTTGTGCATTCCTGTCGCGCGCAATTATCCTCCGCTGCTGACAATACACTAACCATTGTGTTGTGCGACAGATCAATTGTTTATTTTTCTCAATAACAACTATTTTATTCGCGATCACACATTGTCAGTTTGGCAAGCCGTAGGTGAGTAACCAGTATCTGGTATGTGCCTATCATTCCGCCTGAAGTAACGCTCGTCGTTCTTTTAATACCGCTCAGATCAAGATAAGGAATAAAATCCTTTGGTAAGTTTCCAATCCAGTCGCTCAGTGTTAAAAATACGATGGGTTACGGGGATTGCACGAAAATTCCAACAGAACTGGCAATCTATTTTTGTGTGAGTTGTTAACCTTTTCTCATTCGAAGAAGCATCACCGTTTGTGAGTAGCGGCCACATTTCTCTTGGTGACTGGTTTAATTGTACTCCTTTGTCACAGTGTAATTTGCCAAACTCATCTCACAGCAGCTATTAAGACGGAATTCTCAAGCGGGGTGCCTCATTAAACAAGTAACGGGCAATCACAGAGCTCAATAGCTTACGAAAAACCTCATAGTGTCGGTTTGCAGCAACATAAAAGAAGAAATTTCATGTTTATTTTCGTACCAAGAAGCTCTTCTTTCGCTATCTGTCGATAACTCTTAAAAATTACAGTCACCAGTGAAATAAATAGAAAAAGAAGTATAAGTACTGATATATCGCCATAGATAAGAAATTTCCGTGTGTTTAAGAATTGGCAAAACACTCTCCTCTTTGTGTGCTATCATTCGCCAAACTTTCCTTTCTATTTCACGAGCGGTTTAGGAGATATGAGAGATGTTGCGAGTATTTCATTCTTGTGGGCATGAGATCGGAAGTGAGCGCGCTACATGGGATCCATTTTCTCGAAATCAGAGGCAGATAGAGACATCCAAGTCTTAACAAAAACTCAACATGTTAGGTAAATTTCATACGCAGCAATACATGGTGTAATACGCACCAAACGCAAAATCATAGCGACCCCTAATTTTCGTTGCAAACTCTGAGTTTTGCGTAGTGTCTTACTAAAATGTGTACATGACAATAAGAATGGTCCTTAGCAAGATGATGGGCACTTCACCACGAAGCTGACATATAACGCTACAAGTAAGGCAAAAATCAAATATTTTCAGGCAATAGTTTCTGTAAAATCGTTTGAGAAAGATAACAGGTTGGGCGTGCTTCGGTTCTGTCAGCGCAGAGCGTCGCCAGTCGGCGCGTGCGAAGTAGGGTGTACGCCTCGCCATATGCGCTGGACCCGCGCGACTCGTGCGTGTCGCGCTGTAGTGTCGTGTCACGTCACACGTGCTATACGGGTCTCAATTTGCGCCTAACCTTATGCAACTGGCGTGAATCTATCAAATGTGGAAGCACGTCTACCAACTCTCGTTTATCTCATACAACTCCTTCGTGTTGGGATTTTTTTTTTTTTTTTTTTACCTCATCTTCATTCGTGAAGGACACGACAGTCGATGGCGAACTGCTAGGACAGATAAAGCCTCTTCGCTGATTTTTGTCTGTAAAAAAAAATAATAATAATAACCGGTAAGCAAATGAATGAACAGTGTTCTCATAATGGCTATTTTACTGCTACGACGAGCAATTTTGTTACGTGGCATAAACATTGCGCAACGGCCTGAAGTCAGCCGAACCTCGCCGATCAGAAGTTTTAAAGCGTGCGACTAGCGCGGCGCCTGGGAAGGCGGCTGGCACTGGAGGTGTCCTTCCCTCCCCTCCCCTCCCCTCCCCTCCCCCCACCACACCGCGGCTCACCAGTCTCCAGGAATGCGCCGTGCCGGCTGTCTGCTTCACTCCTGCCGCCATGTGGAGCCAAAGCGGAAGGCTGAAGGGATGCAGACAGACGACGCGGAAGGCCGGGGGATGCGCAGCGGCGGGCGACAGCCCGCGGCCGCTCCTCTCACAACTCCAGCCCGTGCTCTGAGGTCGCAAACACACCGCCAGTGCACACAGCCACGAACCACGTCGTCGGCAAGGCAGCGGTCGATAGGACGGTAGTCACTCGCGCAACCGTGGCACTTAGCTGAGTGACAGCAAACCGGCAGTAGAAATTCTCGAACAGAATCACCTCCTCCATGCCAACCAGAATGCGATTTTCTTACGCCGCATCCGTAAAGGCAGTCACCAAGTTATCCCTATGACGCCTAGAGGGGGAGAGGGGGGTTCGTTGAACCCACAATCAATTTTTTTATGTCCCCTGCTTTTGCCCAAGTAACTTTCATACTACATATTCCCTTTGAGTTATTGTTTGTTGGCTATTTTATGAAGCGTTAGTGTCAATATATTTTATAGAAAATTCCTGCTTTGGAAGAAAAACTAAATAAACTTTTTATGGGTGTCCCCCCCCCCCCCCCCCCTCCGGCTTCCATGCTATAGAAAATTTCCCTTAGTAGGATTTCGTATTTCTCATCTCTACAACAATGCAAGTTAGTTTCTTGTTGGTTGGTATTCTTGATATTCACAACAATCTGTTTAGTTTCAGAAGAAGTGATTGTTGATGTCAGTCAGCTGTTATTTATCTTGCAAACTTGCAGTGAGTTAGTGCAGTTCCCTCCAGTAAATTTGGTGTCCTACACAGCAAAAACGAAACCAAGTAAAACCTTACTGATGTTGTCAACAATGCACCAAGATAAAGGCACTGTTGGAGGAGAGACGAATAAAACCGAGATAAATGCATATTATAATTCCACTAAAGGTGGAATTGAGACCATTGATCAAATGGCGCGTATGTACGCCTGCAAGAGGGGAACAAAGAGATGGCCTCTATCTGTGTTTTACTCTCTCATCGACATTTGTGCTATCAATGCAACCACCATATTCATCCACCAACATCCAAGATGGAATGAAAAGAAACACAACAAACGGAAACTTTATCTTCTGCAAGCTGGGATGGAACTAGTGAAACTGCAGGTAGAAGAAAGAAGTGTAAATGCAAGAGGGTTATCTAACCAAATTGTTCAATCAATGGAGACTATTCAACAAAAGAAAATCAAAGAAGTGACAACAGAAGCACGTCAGCCTCCTGCAGGAAAAGGTCGGTGCCATATTTGTGTAAGGAAAGCTGAAACAAAGAAGCAGAAGTACAACAATCTAAGTAAACCAAAACAGTGTTATGGACAGTGTCATAAACATGTGTGTAACACACATTCAGAAAAAATTGTGAAGTGTGTCTCTTGCCTTGAAGTTGAGGACTCAGAGTAGTCTATTGTATATGAACACATCTGTATTTTGTATTGTAATATGTCAATTTTTTATTCACTCAATCTAATATTTATAACAATTAACAACATTTATAAATCGATGTCTTAGTTAAAATAGATAAACCATTTTGAAAGTTGTAATTTTTCGTCAGTAAACTTATTTAATACCTGTGGGCTCGCCAACCTCCCCCCCCCCCCCCCCCCTCATTTAGGCATCCAAGTTAGGAAAAAAGGCTTGGGCGTCCTAGGGTTAATAAGCTGAGCTTAGCATTTCTTACCTTGTGTAAAGCGTTTGACTCACAATCGAGGGCCACGACGTTGAGTCACATACTTACTTCAAACTCTGTACACCTTTAGTATGCTGTTAAAACAATATAATGTACAAGTAGTAAGGTGCACTACTCTGGCAATTCCGAGAAAATCGCAGGATAAGTTTTACGCGTCTGTTACGTCCCTGCGCAGAGGTGCTAGACGTGACAGAGGTGGTCAGGTCTTTAGCGTTCGAGCTCCGTACGAAGAACGGTTATGAAGCGATGGTTCGACTCTCGTTCTCATTTAATTTTAATCTATTTTTTCATCACTGGTCACATCATGTAATTTATACGGCATTTGAGAGATAACACAATTCTAAAAAAAAAACCACGTGTATTTGCGTGAAATTTTAGTTAATTTCGTGTTCTTTGACTACCTACTATTTTCAATTAAATTTAATTATTAGAAGAAACATATTTATAACTACCGACAAGTAAATGAAGAAATGCATAGAGTTTTCCTGAAAATGACGCCTGTCATGATTTGCGAAATCCCGTATACATCTGGTAAGGTACTACTTAGCACTTCGGCACTTCGAGCTGCAAAAACAGAGGCAGGCCCCATTTGGCAGTTAACCCTGCGTTGTGGTGAGGCATTGCTAATGTAGCAAGAACGAATAGAGTAGGTGCAAATTTTTTTAATATCACAGAATTTACACATGTACTACAAAAATAAAATTTTCAGCGGTAGTCGAACGATCGCCTCACACACGTTCGTTTTACGAAGCTCGAGCACTAGCCACATTTTTTTTATTCTTTTTAGAAAAATGGGTCTCCTTCCTCCCTTTCCACCCGTACTTTACGTTCGCCAATTTTTGCCTTCTCGACTCGGCTTCTCCGCCTTTAAAGAGATAATGTAACTTCTTCTGAACGGCAAACTAAGTATGCCCCTTTTGTTGCCTTTGTTTGCAACATGGCCTGAATAAAAATAAATGTAAATTCCATTGAGATGGCAATCCAATAATTGTTATGGAAACGGAACTGCATCTATAAATTTCTTTATCCGTGCGTGGAAAAACGGAAAGAAGCAAACTCATGATTGCTGATATGTAAAATTTTCCTCTTCAGAAAGGTAATGAAGTAAAGTAAGCTTCTGCTGCTTGATTTTACACATAATTAACGTAAATATGTCTTCTTGTGGGAAGAAAAAGAAAGAAAGAAACTAAATAAAGGGTATATATCAGTTTCATCAGTGTGTTGTATGCTTCCCTCAAAACAAAGTAATATATACACTTAAGGCTTAACTGGTCTATACTGATGATCTTCTCTGATTGCTTGCTGTTGGAGAACCTCCTCCTGCTACGTGAAGCACAAACTTTAACCAAAAATCATTCGTCTAATATACGAAATGTTTGAGTGTATAATGTAAATTACTCACTTCTATTGTTTACTGTACTGTTTGCGTAATTTTCTTTGTATTTTTTAGTACACATCAACTTGTGGTGCTCAGTTGTGAGTTATACCCACCACCATTAACTCTAACGTCTAGCACCCAGGCACAGATACACTATGTGATCAAAAGTACCCGGACACCTGGCTGAAAATTACTTACAAGTTCGAGGCGCCCTCCATCGCAAATGCTGGAATTCAGTACGGTGTTGGCCCACCCTTAGCCTTGATGACAGCTTCCACTCTTGCATGGTTACGACCGCGCGGTTCACGATGACACGCAGTACGCAATAAACTCTGATCATCTGATGCCTGCCACACCGGGCTAGAACGCCGTTTCCACGGCAACTATCGATGCATTTTAGTACATCGTTCCGCTGTTATTACAGAAATGTTGGTATGATTCCGCCATAGGACAGTTATTTTCCGTGACGCTGACATCAGAAGAAAGCAAAATTAACCGTATTTCTGTGGCATCGCATAACCGTAACATACAACGTATCTCCCCCTAGTACTATCTTTGACAGTACCACTAACATCTACAGCGGAACAGGACGTCATTTCCATGGTAACCCTCGATTATCCACGTAAACGCTGGGTCAACGACAATCTTTGGTCCACATTTTGTACTTCTGAGTTTAGAGGGCGGCATACTCTAAGCCTTATTTCATATCAATGAACCATATTAATACTATAATTTATATTCATTGACGAATAATAATAAATAAATGACATTACGATGTATTCCAACTGTAACTGTTCCTTCGTAGTTATGTATTAAGTTATCTAATCATGAACGTTCTTTTCTGATGGGCTACTTATGATGTCATACTCTGAACGGTGTGTGTGACCAGCCTTATTAATACCCGTTCCCTCCATGCACAGCCAGCAGTTACACGAGCGTCGAGGGTCAACGGAACTCATCTAGCAGTGTCCATCCACCTCTCCGGGTATAATTTGTTACTATTTATATTATTTTTATATATTTTTTATGTGCTTATTATAACGTCTATACTATTTTGGCAATATATCTTTACAGAGTCTGATGATGACTCTTTCATAGAGTCGAAACCGGTCATTCACTCCAATTAAGATAAAAAAATTTTAACAAGATTGCTATCAAGACTGTTTTAAACTTTAATTTTCATTTTTAACAGATTGATATAATTATTGCGGATGGAAGTCTTCAATGCATGACACTGATTTTCAACAAAAAATTTATTTTCGTCAGTGTATTTGTTGCATCCCAATGTGGAAGACGTATGATGGCTGCGAGAAATTGAGTAAGAAACATGTCCATCCCGGCACGCACTAAAATTGCGTCTACAAGGCGGTTTTCTTCTGCTCAACGTCGCACATGGGCTTACATTTCCAACAGCGCAAGTATAAAAGCGCATTTGTGCATGCGTAATTTCCTCGAAACGAAGGCTGTGCGCAAAAGCACATTGCTTTTCAACTTTGGAGGGAATCTCTTGCGCATTTTAACAGACGTGTGATCAGCTGTTGCTCAGGTGTGTGTCCTTGTGTTCTGCGTTGTTTTTGTGTTCCAGGCGACTAATCGGCGTCAGTTATGTCTGTTTGCTCGGACGACCGTATAAGTAAATTTATTGTAAATTACATAGAAAGAGAAGTACTGTGGAATTCCTCATCGAAAGATTATTTAAGTAAAACTTCGAGGCACGCTTCTCTACAAGAACTTAGCACCGAATGTGTGCTTGACTTTGAGGGAATGAAAAGCAAAATTGGAAGTCGCCATTCGTATTTTTGCAAGTGATACGAAAAGTGCCAAAATAGGAAAAGTGGAAGTGGGGCAGAAGAAAATTATACATCGAATGGTTAGTTTTTCCGGAACGACCACAAACAAGCCACTGTCCATGAGGGATATAGCGGCAGAAATCAGTACAGATTTTATGACTCACTAGATAGTAAAATTACCTTTTATTCATTTAAGGAGCACAGAATTACGTATTTGTAAGATCTACATTACATTCACGATTAGTTTTACGTATGTTTGCCCTGCCAGGGTACCAATCCTCTTTCATTTATAAAATAATGTAAACATTTGTCACTAATGTTTTGACATCAGTTGTGGTTTTCGTGTAATAATAGTCTGATACTGGCACAAGATGTGTCTGTATCACATCAAGTTACGTTTCCCCATCATCCTGCAGCTCCCTCTCCTAAACTACCATCCTCAGGATCCAGTGACTCAAAAGGAGCTTAAATATTTTTAAATATTGGTTGCTTTCGGGGAAAATATGCATGTAGACACAACACATGACCCGCAACAGTGACGTTTTCCACTTTTAAAATTCCATTGGTTTTCTCAACGCTCTAAAAACAGAAGTCATTAAACCGAAAGCATGTTCCACAACAGAGTCAAAACGGTGGTCAAAACAATGGACAAAGGCTGGTGAAAGTGAACCGAAGACGGCAAAGACCATTTTGTCAGCTGGTAACGTGACTACTTTTGAAAAGGCAGAACCGTAACTGCTTCGTAGTTCGATCGTTTGAAACTTCCACTGGACGAAAGGAGAATAAGGATGGCTGGCAAGAAAAGTACTCCTTCACCAGGATAATACACGATCCCACACATAAGACAAATGGGCTTTTAATTGGTTCCACATCCACCCTATTCACCAGACTTAGGCCCAAGTGACTTCTTCATGTTGCCTAACCTGAAACTTTGGCCTGCTGGTAAGAAGTTTTCGTCAAATGAGGAAGTGTTAGTTGCAGGCAACAAGCATTTCACACAGTTTGACGGAACCTATTTTTCCGATGGGATGAAAAGCTGGAGGATCGCTGGACCAAGTGTAAGGAAATTATGCAGAGAAGGTGAGTTGTTTACGAAACTAGCATTTTTTCTTGCTTTTTTACCAGACTTATTAAAACACCCGTGTATAATGCATGTAAATGATCTAGTAGAACGTGCTGGAAGCTCTTTAAGACAGTTCGCAGAGGATGTGGTTGTCTATTAGAAATTGGCAACGCCAGAAGACAATATCAGTTTATAGAATGACCTGCGGAAGACTGATGATGATGCAGGTTCCGGTTGTTACCCTGCACGTAAATAAATGTAACATACCGCGCATACATGGGAAAATAAATCCACTACTTTTACAACTACACTACAGACGACAAAACTGTTGGAAACAGTATTTATCGTAAAATATCTTGGAGCATCTATCCAGAGCGACTATAAGCGGAATGACAACATAAAACAAATAGTAGGAGACACAGCTGACTTAAATTTATAGGAAGAATCTTCAGTAAACTGATCCACGAAGGAAGTGGCTTATAAGGCGCTTGTTCGACCGACTCTTGAGTATTGTTCATCAATATGGGATCCTTACCAGGTAGGACTGATAGAAGAAATTGAGAAGATCCAACAAGGAGCGGCGCATTTCGACACAGGATCGTTTAGTCGGCGTAAGAGTGTTACAGAGATGCTCGACAAATTCCTGTTACAGACGTTACAAAAGAGGCGTTGCGCATCAGGAAGAGATATATTATTGAAATTCCACGAGAGCATTTTCCAAGAAGTGTCGGACGACGTATTACTCCCTCTCACATACATCTCCAGAAATGACCACCACCAGAAACTCCGAGAAATTAGAGCTAATGGAGAGGCTTAACGACAATCATTTCTTCCCATGCGCCATTCGGGAGTGAAACAGGTAAGGGTGATCAATTATTAGTGTTACCAGAAGTAGCCTCCGCCATACACCGTTAGGTAGCATGTGGAATGTGAGGCAGATGGAGGTGCGGCCCGTGGTGCCGCCTAACAAGGTTGGTTAGTAGTGGCTCCTGAGCAAAAATGTTTGACGACCACTATGCTAGAGCCTCGCTGATGCACACTCTGGTGTCTCCCGCTTGTTGAATAAAGTGTCGATGGTAGGCAATGGAAATTTGTCCGTGAAAGCCTTGAAATTCCAGTAATCATTAACTCGATTATCAAAGTGAGATTTGAAAATACATAGTTTTCTCTAATACGTAAATAAGTCGGTGTCTACTACATAATTAAACGTGTAGCAGCTTTATCTGTATCACTTTATAATATTTTTAAGTAACCTCTTTGCTTCTTGTGTAAAATCCAACAAAATGGAATTAACGAGGTTTCCATTGCCTACCATCTATATAGCCGTGCCCACCGCCTAGCTACACGGACGTATTTAACCTGCAGCTGGAACTTAGTTCCCTCTCTTAGATGGAATTCGGTCCCTTACGCGCACATTTTGAGAAAGTGACATGCACCGACTGCCTCTACTTGCGTGTTGGACAAATCCCCCTAAACCTGTGCATACAGCTATGTTTTACATTAACCCCAGGTCTCTTTTGTTTTGGTAACTCTTTGTGTTTTGATGCCAGACATGAGAACGTATGAGGCAACTCAACTACAATTTCTCTATATCGATGCGCTTTAGAACACATGGTATTTATGTTTTATATACATAACCTACTTCTCTACTTTTAAAATAAACTTGAATTCATTACTGTATCATCATGGGACACACGATTTATGTTCGCGTTTGTGTGTAAATATGTTCTATCTTATTCTAAGTACATTTGCAGTTTTTGTCCGCACATGTTTCTTTTATTCAGAGACGCTAAAACTAACATTTCGGAGGACACTCAGTGGGAATGCTGTCATTAAAACGTAGCAGATGAGTCAGTACAACAGAATTCCATTTATTCAGTGATATTCACTACTCGCGGAAGTGTGATAGAAACTAACAAAGCTCCAAATCATTTGATGCAGATTTTGGATTCTTGATGAATAAATTGTGAAGTTCTTAGTGTTGTGTCAGCCTGTAATTAACTGGAAATTGGAAGCTGTTTAGGACAGAGTGTGATATTTTTGATGAGATTAGCTTTCAAAAGGTTCCTCAGTCACTGCTACAACAAATCTAAAAGTAAGTACCGTACTGACGTTAGTACTTTGTTTTGTTTTGTGCCAGCTGTGCAGTACCGCAAGAGCAATCCTAGAGCGTTGGAAGGTTTGAAATGCAACGAATGTCTAAGACATTGGAAAGAATCATTGTTCGCCTGATGGTTCAAATGGCTCTGAGCACTATGGGACTTAACTTCTGAGGTCATCAGTCCCCTAGAACTTACAACTACTTAAACCTAACTAACCTAAGGATATCACACACATCCATGCCCAAGGTAGGATTCGAACCTGCGACCGTAGCGGTCGCGCGGTTCCAGACTGTAGCGCCTAGAACCGCTCGGCCACCCTGGCCGGCCTTGTTCGTCTGAGATTGTGTCTTTGTCGCATATCTACCTTTACGTAGCAAAAATTGGTAAATATTCCTTTTCAATGTTGGTTCTTGTCCCAGGACGACGGCATGAATCAGTTGGAGGAAAACATCTGAATTAACCTTTTTTTGTTTTGCCACCAAATAAGGATCTCTGTCTTTCGTCTCCAGTTTCTTGTTCAAAATCCTAATAAAATTCAATGATACGCTGACTTTGAGATCACATTGCCGAGAGTGACATACTAGCATCGAAAAGTGCACTTGAGAGGCCACAAAACGTTCCTAAATACTGGAAGGGTTTTTAGCTACACAAAAATGAGAACATAGTCATACGTGAATTACTTATTATATCGTGAATTTATACACAAAATAATAGCTTCATAGAAGGTTTCCGCTGCGCTTTTCGATGGAGCGTCATATTACAGGCCCACTTTTCACGCATCTGAAAGTGTCTCTCTTTCTTGAGTCAGCAGACAAAAACGAACACGATCCTCAGACCACAGTCGCTTTCTCGGCACTAACCTTCGAGGAACGCTAAACCTAGCCCACTCCAAATAGTGTTGAGGGGTGCGTCGCTCCCCGCATGCTTCAGTAGTTAACGAGCTATCCGCTGTGTGGCAGCACTTCCTACGCAACTAAAATCAACTATATCGATATTATGTATACATGTTCGTACGATCGATATTCTGCATCGAACAACCATTCGCATTTGGCAGAAGTTTGCGAATTTAGGAAAGGAATCAGTGTTAGTAAAATGTTCTGTTTAGTCGAGGAAAAAAAAGTAATGGTAAATTAGCGTGCGCATCTATATTACATAAAACGGATCGAATAACGACATGCATTCGCAGAAAAGAAAGCCACGAGTTCGGTTTTGTCGTCCTGCGGCGACGTTCGGGCCCATCATGTGAAAACAGACAGCGTTTCAGCACTTACATGCACTAATTAACACGAGAAACAATAAAAGTAAATGAGTGATTAATTTTTACTTACTGTCAGTTACATAAAAACAAACAACATTATTGGTAATTTTAGATGGTAACGTAAAAACTTTTCTTGAAGTGAATTACAGTGAACATTACAGGATGAAACTTACTTCCACAAAAATGGTTACATCATTTTTTTGGTGAAAAATTTTCGAAACAATCAAGCACAAAGGTTCTTTACATTTAATACAAGTGAATTTGTAATTACATACCGTATTTCATCATGACAGCACGCATTCTTACACATGTCAATTTGAGTCAGTGACTCCCTTCATATTAATGTATTTCATGTGGTGTCAACTGCTGACCAGCAGTGAGTTTCTTTTACCGTAGATGGAATCAGACATTTCCTCTCTCTTTTTAGACCACTTCCCCAATGAGAACCGTCCTCTCTCCCCAGATGATTTGAATAGTGGCACATATATTTTCCTTCCCCTATGTTTAAACAAGCAATTACAACAAACAAGCCCAAAAACCGAAAAAAATGTTTGGTGGATACCAACATTCATTGTGGTACCAATTTCATTTTTACAGTGCTAAACACTGATCGTAGATAGTCAACACCTAGTCAGTTGTAATAAATAACAGAATGTAGTCAAGTAATATCAGTACTGTAACTTACTTCTCGTCATTGCTCCATAATTTTGCAGCATCCTGAAGTTCACTACCAGTGATTACTGAAGCCATATGTACAACAGAATCATCATACCAATATGTATATTTTCGACCTTTACTGTTGAAAACCAGTCTTCTTTTCTTCCTCAGCCCCTTTTTAGAAAGCACCACATATAGAGCTCTGTGGAACCTATTCTCTTCACATATACTTGTAGAAAATTTTTTCATTTCCTCAAGTAGAGGAATACTTGTGCGTACATTATTGAAAAATACTTTTTAGTTTTTATGTTGGATGCCACACACAGTCTCGGGATAATATCTGGACAAACATCAAACTCGCCATTTCTTTTCTACTCTTACCTTCTGAACTTGAAATGTACCTGTACATAAATGTCCTGAGCTGCCTGCATGAATCCATACATTGATGCCCTATGGTTTGGGTTTCTTTTTTATGCACTGTTTCAATATGCTTCAAACTTTGAAAGGTGTAATCTGCTCAGCAACAGACTGGTGTTCTTCTCAGTCAACTGCTTGTAGAAAATATGTCTGAAGTGAATATAAAACAGGCAGATCTTGTGCAATCAATAAGTAGTTTAAATTCTACATCTACCTTCATACTCAGCAACCCGATGTGACAAAGGGTCTTTATTGCTGCTGTACCATTAATGAGTCAAGGAACATTCCCAGAAGGACTGAAATATACAGTAGTAATATATCATTCGTTAACTGGCATAGGTGGTCGGAACTAAGTACTATCAACACCATTTAAACGCACAGTAACCACTTTATTGACAAGCAGATTAGTACATAAGGTAACATCAACCTGAAAGATCAGAGCGTTAGAGAACTCCCCAAAAAGTCCACACCTCAGTCCATTTATATAGGCAAGTCTTGCCTGTCTAAAAATCAATCGCACTTGATTTGGTTATTTCCAAAATACAATGTTGTTGCCATTATAGTTGCCACATACCCATTTATAAAAACTGATCTAAGCAAGTGACCTCTTCCTCTTTTCTGTTGTCTCAGAAATGTTTAATAAGTTGAGAAGTAGCTTATAACATAGTACTGCACCATTTTTCTATCAATAACACTTCAAGAACAGCTTAATTTGAATTCTGAAAAAAAAAGTTCTCACAGCAAAAGCAATTTGAGATTGCACAAACTCACGAAGTACTGAATTTCATCTTTTCAGCATTTTATGTCTCTCAGAGCACTGGTTACAGACAGATCAGACTGCTTCATTTTCAGTACCAAGCTTCACACTTCCAAATTACTTCTGTAGAAGAAATTGTAGAAATGGAAGTGCTACTGTTTTAATGGGCCAAGAGTGTGTGGAAATACGAAATTATTGACATTTTTCAGTACCTCAATGCAGAAGCAGACTTTGAACGAAGAGTTGTAGAAGTCAGTGGTGCACAGTTGTCATGTACACCTATTGCTTTCCAAAAGGGGACTCAGGCATTTATCAATAAACTTGAAACATACTAAATAGGATACATTTAGGCAAGAAATCGGTAATACTCTGTGAGGATTCCAACATTGACTTTCTTGCAACTAGCAGGAGAAAAGAACTGTTGCTCAACCTAACAGGTACTTTCACTTAAAAAAAAAAAACAACCACCTCAATAAGATTTACAAAAAATTCTGTCATACTATGGACCGTTGTGTTTACACAATCTGTACTACAAGTTGTGTTAAAACTAACTTTAGTGACCATGAAGCCCAAGTCGCAACCCTCTCAAGCTATTTACTACCCAGCCGAAACCATAAAAGAACTGTGACTGCAAGAAGGTTCTGCTCACAGAGTGTAGAAGTGCCCAATCACTTAATATCAAGGGAAAGGTGGGAAGAAATTTCTCAGATGCATGACACCGACAAAAAATGTGAAAAGTTCTCTGATATTTTAACTATTATTTTGAAACAGCATTTCCTTTCAAAACAGGTGGTAAGGAACACAAATCTAAAAGCAGAGACATGACTAACAAGAGGCATAAAAATCTCAAGCAATGCAAAACGAGAATTGCTCAATTACAGAAAAAACACAACATATCCCCAATCCTTAACAGTTATATTACAAAATAGATTCAGATATATAGAAAAATCATGTCTCAGGAAAAACTAATGACTAATAATAAGTTTATTTTCGAGTCAGAAAATAAAAGCAAAGCAATCTGGAAAGTAATAAATCAAGATGGAAATAGTAAAAAGGAAAATACCGCACTGGACTGTGACAACAAGAGAGTCATTGACACCCATAGTTTTTCAGGCAGTACTATGCAGATAATACAAAAACTCTTATAATCAGTAACGAGAGATGGCCTAAACAATCAACGTAAGAAAGTAAATTGTAGTCTCAACTCAATCTATCTCTCTAAAACAACTCTGAATGAAATCATTCACATATCAAAAACCTTTAAAAGATGTCATCGTGAACTGGTGGTATTCCAGACTTATCATAAAGGAATGTATTATAAACATTGTGACACCCCTTGCAATGATAAATCAACTCAATCTTCTCAACAGGAACCTTTCCTGGCTGTCTTAAAATTGACTAAGTGATCTCTGTTCATAAAAAAGATAAGAAAACAAATTTGGAAAACTATAGACCAGTCTCATTAGTATCAGTTCTTGCTAAACTCACAGAAAGAATCATGTATAATAGATTAATGAAATTCCTGGACAAGAATAAAATCTTCACTGATACCCAGCATGGTTACCAGAAAAATAAATCCATGACTAGTGCCATCTAAAATTTTTCACAAAATGCTCTGGAAGTACTAGACAAAAAAACAAAATGCTGCTGGTATTTTCTTAGATGTAAGCAAAGCTTTTGAAATCATGAACCACAGAATATGACATTAGAGGCACTGCATTAAACTGGTTCTCCTCATATTTGAGAAATTAGAATCAGAAAAACACAGGAACTAGATGATAGCACTAACATATGTTTTGCTGATGCAGACATAGTGAAAGGTGGAGAACCTCAAGGATCCATCCTTGTGCCTACTCTTTTCCAACTGTACGTAAGTATCCTAGACGGAAGCAATGAATCACAAATAAATACTACATTTTTTGCAGATGACACTAGCATCCTTCTGACAGGAAAACCCCTACACAAGTAAACACAAATAAATGAGTAGTTTAGAGGAAATAAGCTAATAATAAATATCTCCAAAACAACTGTTCTATATTTCAGTTTAAAAGGGGGAGCTGAAGAAAATATGCTACAACCTACATCTACTTGCACACAAAGCAAGCGTCCACGTTTTAGAGTGCCTTGACAAGAAAAAATTACCCGTTGGCATATTCTGTGTGTCTGACTAAGGCTTTCGACTGCGTCGATCACAGAATACTTTTAGGAAAAGCAGCCCAATATGGAATCTGTGGACAAATGGGTAACTGGCATGGATCATATCTAGAAGACAGACAACAAAAAATAGTATTAGGTGTTAACAATCTACAAGTAGGAGAGGTAGAGTCTGACTGGATAACAGTACATCATGGTGCTCCACAAGGGTCAGTTCTTGGTCCCCTCCTATTTACTATGTATATTAATAACCTCCCGTGTCCTCAAACAGTACTAGTAATATCACAATGTTTGCAGATGACGCAAGTATAGTGACAGCCAGCAAAACCTCCACTAATGTAGAGTTAAATGCAACCAAGCACTTGCAACTGCTGTGAACTGGTTCACAGCCAATTCTCTAGCAATAAACCTCAGTAAAACAAATTACATGCAGTTCCAATCTAGTTACATAAGCCCAGAAGAGATTAACATTGCATATGAGAGCCAACAGTTGCAGAGCGTTCAGTGCACAAAGTTCCTAGGCGTTCACATAGATGACTGGCTCAACTGGGAATTCCACATACAGCAAACACTAAAAAAGCTTAGCTCAGCAACATTTGCCACCCGAATGATCTCCAAAATTGGAGACGACAACATATCAAAGTCTGCATATTTTGGCTACTTTCATTCAGTGATGTGCTATGGTATAATCTTTTGGGGTAACTCACCACTTTCAAAAAAAAAAAAATTTGTATTCCAGAAAAAAGTCCAAATTATATGTGGTGTTCCTCCAAGAACCTCATGTCACAATCTTTTTAAACAGTTAGGTATATTAACCACTACCTCACAATATCTCCTCTTACTCATGGCTTTCACACTTCTCAAACAAATGAGGCATACCATCATTATAACACAAGGCGGAAAGGTGATATGCACTGTGAATGGAAAAATCTCTCTCTGGTACAAAAAGGAGTAAAGTACACTAGTACAAAAATTTTTAACGCACTCCCAAGTAATATAAAGTGTTGAAAATAAAATAAAATGCTATTCAAAAAAAGCTAAAGGAATTCCTACTGGAAAAATGTTTCTACTCTTTAGATGAATTCTTCAACAGAGATAAATAATTTGAGTAGTAATTCAGATTATTTCCTTTGTCATTGTATCTGTATTGTTTTTTATCACTATTTTATTTTTGTATTGTATTTTTTATTACTCCAATCATATTATAGTATTGTACTAGTTTTGAATCATTCCTCTATCATGTATAATATAACAGTATGTATTGTATGATATCTATATTGTATGTGCTTTGACTCGTTCCACATCGATGCGTAATCATGCCATAATGGATCTATGGAATATGTATCTCAAATAAAATAGGCCTAAACAGCTGAATGTAACCAAAACAAACTTCTTGTGATTACTGGAAGAATACACAAATAAAAAGAAAAACCTTTAATGGCAAGCTTGAAGAGCACACTAATGAACATATTTAATCAGTTAATCTATAACAAATGCACTTAAGATTGCAGTATAATGCTAAGTATGCAAGATCCATGAAAGTAGTATTGACTGGTTTTCTGCATGTGGTCTCATGCTCAATTTTAAAAAGACACAACATATTCAGTATAGGTAAGTGAAACACATGGTGAGGAAATAGTAAATGAGGTGGAAACTTCAAAATTCTTAGGTGTCCATACTGAAGAGAATTTAAACTAGAAAAATTACATTTTTTAACTTCTAAAATAACTTAGTTAAGCCACATTTGCACTTAAAATCATTGAAAATCATGGGGAGAGGCAAAACAGTAAGTTCACATACTTTGCATATTTTCATTCAACAATGTCATATGAACTTACATAACTCATATTTTAGAAAGAAACTCTTCATGGCTCAAAAACTTGTTTATGATAATCTTGTAGACATCTGTTTAAGGAGGTGGTCATCCCAACTACTGCTTCACAGAACATTTATCCCCTTATGAAGTTAGTTGTAAACTATTCACTCCATTTTGAAAGGAACAGTGATGTACATAATTGCAATATCACAAGGAAAAATTGCATTCATTACTTTGCAATACAGTTGCATTTAACACAGAAGGGGGGGGGGGGGGGGGGGAGACAACTAAAATTTTTGGTAACTTACCCAATGATATAAAATGTCTAACAGGTAATAAGATAAAATTTGGAAACAAACAATATTACATGGGCAACCTGCAACTAGATGCTGAGTACTCACTTAGTAGTATAGATGATTCTCATAAAGTGAATGGTAACATTCAGGGAAGACAGATGTTCCAAAGAAAGGTTAATGATCTGTTCTGATAATGTAAGCATGTAGGACTGAAGTTTCTTTGGTTGAGATGTTAGGTATGGTGAGTTGTCCAGAATTGATCTATGGTACATTTGAGGGAAGAAGAAAGCAAGAAATATCTCCAATCTCAGGACTGAAGACGTTCTTTACATACATGCAGCTAGATTTTGAGGTCAAATAATTCAATTGTGGCCCAGTACCAGTGCATATAATAGTAAAGCAACAACTTCAGTGATGTTATAGAAAGAATAACACAATTTATGGAATATAGTATTTTATAGAGGCAACATAAGATACAATGAAGTTCAGATTGTGCATAGCACTGAACACATTGAATGGACAACAGTAATAGAGGTTACAGAATAGACTGAGCGCTCATTTGTGATTGCTTAAATAATACTGGTTTTTTGGCAGCTCACGAGAGAATGCAAGGGGGCCAACCGAGGCGGCCTCTATAAGTGGGCCTGTGAACTGTATGAATCTGTGATCTCTGAAATCATGTGTGTCATGAATGTAGGTAAGTGACTGGATTAAGTGAAGAGTACAATACCACTTTGCCAACACACAAGCAAACCATCACCTTTCAACCTAACCTAGACTTCAGACTATGTTACACATCAGTATGTCACCATATTGTTGGCTTTACCAACTCACAGACAGTCACCTTCCTACCTAAGCTAGAGCTTAGACTGTGCTACAGATTAGTATGTTACCACAACTTACACTCCATAAACAAATGTAGATACAAAAGAAATATTGTCAGTGTTCTGTTCCCTCTCAATTTATGTGCATAATAACATCACACACCACATCATCATTACATTGTGTGATGAAATTGACATCTGGTATTGGTAGAGTCAGTTGACCCCAATGTATGAATAATGGCAACGTGCACCATGGTTTGAACTCCATGTTAAAATGTGAGTGACACTATGAATGGATTTTTTAAACATTTCTGAGAGCAGAGGAAGAGAAGGAATTCTATGTCCATAAAATTATGCTTATCAGAATCTATTATAGATGGGAAGACTTATGTTAATGTGGAAGCCCTTTGTCCATACATTTTCAAATCTATCTTTGATAATGGAGTTACACACTACTGGAATTATGAGATTTTCACAGGCAGAGGGAATTATGAGGTTTTCATTACCTACCAATGATAGATTAAATGCAGTTTGTGCTGCAATATTTATTGCTGTCAGAAGTAGCTTACATTGTGTGAAATTGAAGTAGATAGTTCCTGTGAGTTAGTAGGGATAGAGGTTATACTTGACAACCAGAATAAATTAATAACTGGTTCCTTTTATCAACCCCCAACTCAGATGATACATTTGCTGAACAGTTGAAAGAAAATTTGAGTGTCATTTCAAATAGGTACCACACTCATACAACTGTAGTTGGTGGTGACTCCAGTGTACACTCGATATATTGGCAAAAGTATATGTTTAAAGTCAGTGGTAAGCATAAAATATCATCAAAAATCATACTGGCTGCATTTTCAGAAAATTATTTTGAACAGTGAGTTCAGAAGTCCACTAGAGCATGGTTGTGAAAACGTACTTGACCTCTTACCAAAATGAGTAACTTAGAAGTAGATATCCTCAGTGTAGCAAAGCAGCTTAAAACACTTAAGAAAGGCTAGGCCTCTGGAACAGATTTTATACCAGTCAGGTTTCATTTCAGAGTATGCTGATACAATAGCTCCATACATCCCCGAATTGCTCTTCATTAGTGGGAAGCAAGAAAGTGCTTAAAACATCAATTTAGGCCTGTGCTGTGATAGTGTCATGCCAAAACTAGAAGTGGTGCAAGCCCCCTCCATGAAAAACATGACCACACCATTACACCCCCGCCTCCGAATTTTACTTTTGGCACTATACATGCTGGCAGATGAAGTTCACTGGGCATTCACCTCAGCCACATCCTGCTATCGGATCGCCATATTGTGTACCATGATTTCTCACTCTACACAACATTTTTCCACTGTTGAGTTGTCCAGTGTTTATGGTTATTACTCCATGCAAGGTGTCGTTTGGCAAACATATACAACAGTTAGCTCATAGAATGATCCCTATCCAAAGAATGGAAAGTTACACAAGTCACATCAATACCCAAGAAAGGAAATAGGAGTAATCCACTGAATTGGAGACCCATACCACTAATGTCAACTTGCAGTAGGATTTTGGATCATATACACTATGTGATCGAAAGTCTCTGGACTCATGGCTGAAAATTACTTACAAGTTCATAGCACCCTCCATCAGTATTTCTGGAATTCAATATTGTGTTGGTCCACCCTTAGTGTTGATGACAGCTCCCACCTTTACAGGCATACATTCAGTCAGGGGCTGGAAGGTTTCATGGGGAATGGCAGCACATTCTTCACGGAGTGCTGCACTGAGGAGAGGTATCGAAGTCAGTCGGTGAGGCCTGGCATGAAGTATGTGTTCCAAATTATCCCAAAGGTGTTCTGTAGGATTCAGGTCAAGACTTTGTGCAGGCCAGTCCATTACAGGGATATTATTGTTGTGTAACCACTCCACCACAGGCCGTGCATTATGAACAGGTGCTCAATCATGTTGAAAGATGCAATTGACATCCCCGAATTGCTCTTCATCAGTGGGAAGCGAGAAAGTGCTTAAAACATCAATTTAGGCCTGTGCTGTGATAGTGCCATGCCAAAACTACAAGTGGTGCAAGCCCCCTCCATGAAAAATACGACCACACCATAACACCCCCACCTCCGAATTTTACTGTTGGCACTATACATGCTGGCAGATGAAGTTCACTGGGCATTCGCCACAGCCACATCCTGCTATCGGATCGCCATATTGTGTACCATGATTTGTCACTCTACACAACCTTTTTCCACTGTTGAGTCGTCCAGTGTTTATGGTTATTACTCCATGCAAGGTGTCGTTTGGCATTTACTGGCATGATGTGTCGCCTATGAGCAGCCGCTCATCTACCACCTAACTGTCATAGCACTTGCAGTGGATCATGATGCAGTTTGGAAATCCTGTGTGATGGTCTGGATAGATGTCCACCTATTACACATTATGACCCTCTTCAACTGTTGGTGGTCTCTGTCAGTCAACAGATGAGGTCGACCTGTACGTTTTCATGCTGTATGCGTCACTTCACATTTCCACTTCACTATCACATTGGAAATAGTGGACCTAGGGATGTTTAGGAGTGTGGATATCTTGCATACAGACATATGACACAAGTGACAGCCAATCACCTGACTATGTTTGAAGTCCATAGTTCCGTGGAGCGCCCCATTCTGCTCTCTCACGATGTCTAATGACTACTGAGGTCATTGATATCTGGCAGTAGGTGGCAGCACAATGCACCTAATATTAAAAACATATGCTTTTGGGGATGTCTACCTACTTTTGATCACATAGTGTACTGTGCTTGAACATTATGAATCACTAGAAGAAAATAATTTACTGAGAAATAGCCAACACAAATTCAGAAAACATCGTTCTTGTGAAACAGATAATGGAAAATCCAGAATGGAAACAGAAATATCTCTTGATAGTCACAAAGTAATGAGTGCTGTCAACAGGGGACATCAAATTGATTCCATATTTTTAGATTTCCAGAAGGCTTTTGACGCTGTGACTTTCAATTAGATTGTGTGTGTGTGTGTGTGTGTGTGTGTGTGTGTGTGTGTAGAGTATCATCTCAGTTGTGTGACTAGATTTATGATTTCCCATCAGAAAGGTCAAAGTTTGTAACAACTGATGGAAAGTGATCAAGCTAAACAGAAGTAACATTTGGCATTCTTCAAGGAAGTGTAATAGGCCCTCTATTGTTCCTGATCTACATAAATGATTTAGCAGGCAATCTAAGCAGCCCTCTTAGATTGCTTGCAGATGACACTGTCATGTAATGTTAACAGATGATCAAAATGACTTGCAAATTTATTTAGACAAGACATCTGAACAGTGTAAAAAGTGACAATTGTCTCTAAATCATGAAAAGTTTGAATTCATCCACATGAGAACTAAAAAAAATCCACAAAATTTCAGTTACGTGATACATCACACAAATCTAAAGGCCTTAAACTCAACTAAATACTTACAAATAACATAAATTGGAACAATTACATAGATTATGTTGTGGGGAAAGCAAACCAAAGACTGATTTATTGGCAGAACACTTAGAAAATGTCACAGATCTTCTAAAGAGACTGCTCTTCTTGTCTGCCCTGTTCTGGAGTAATTCTGTGCAGTGTAGGATCCTGATCATGTAAGACTGACAGAGGACATTGAGAAAGTTCAGAGAAGGACAGCTCATTTTATATTATCATTAAAAAAGGGGAAGAGAGTGCCATGGATATGATACACAAATTGGGTGGCAGTCATTAAAACAAAGGTGTTTTTCACTGCAGCATGATGTTCACATGAAATTTCAGGCAGCAACTATCTCCTTGGAGTGTGAAAATAATTTGTTGGTGTCCACCTACATAGGTAGAAATGGTCATCATAATAAAATAAGAGAAATCAGAGCTCGCACAGAAAGATTTAAGTGTTCGCTTTTCCCAAGTGCTCTGTGAGAGTGTAACGTAGAGAAGTAGCTTAAAGGTGGTTAGATGAACCCTTTGCCTGACATTTAACTGTGAATTTCAGAGTAATCATGTAGATATAGGTGTAGAGGACACATTCCTAGCCTCCAAAAACCTTTATCCCCTTTTATGATTCAGGTTAATTGATGATATCTACATGATCTGGACTCAGGTCCAAGACACCTTATCCACACTCCTTCACAACCTCAACACCTTCTCTCCATCTGTTTCACCTGGTCCACCTTTACGAAATGCACCACTCTCTTGGACATTGACCTCAATCTCTCTGATGGCTCCATCTACACCTATGTCCACATTAACTAACCACCAACAATACCTATATTTTGACAGCTGCCATCCTTTCCATATCAAAAACAACGCTCCCATACAGCTCAGCCACCCTTAGACTACATATCTGCAGTGACAATAACACCATTGTCCAGTATGGTGAAGGCCTCATGAAGGCCTTCACAAGCAGGCAACACCACCCCAGACCTAGTCCACAAACACATTCCCCATCATATATCATCACATACCCCTAATCCTCACACCACCTACAAGAATCAGCTACAAAGGAGCACCCCACTTGTCACCAAATATAACTCTGGACTGGAACAACTTCCCTATGTCTCATCATGCCCTGAAATGTGGGACATCCAACCCAAGACCATTCATGCCTCTGCTAAAGTGGTGTTTGGTTGCCCACTGAACCTATGCAACATCCTAGTCCATACTAGTCCACTTGCAACTCCTTGCCATGGGGATCCTATCCCTGTGGCAGATGAAGGTGCAAGACTTGCCCAGCCCATCCACTCAGCATCTCCTACTCCAGTCTTGTCACAGGCTTATCCTACCTCATCAGAGGGTGGGCCTTCCTTTGAAAACAGCCCTATCATATACAAACTCTGCTGCAAACACCACACAGTTTTTCATGTTGGCATGACTATCAATCATCTGTCGCTAGGATGAATGGCCACTGCCAAACTGATTCCAGGAACAAAGTTGACCATCCAATGGCACAACATCCAGCTGAACACAACATGCTCAATATTAATAGCTGCTTCACATCCAGAGCCATCTGCAGCCCTCCCTCTACCAACAGTTTCTCTGAGCTATGCAGGTGGGACCTATCCTCACAACACATCTGCTGCTCCTTTAATCACTCTTCTGTCTCAGGGTAAACCACTGTTCCCACACCCTCCATCCAATAGTTTTCCTTTCCTCCATCCTGTCAGCCCCTCCAAATTAACATCACCACATCACCTTCAGTTTGCTCTGTTCCCCACTGATTACTACAGTCATGCATCTCATGCCTAGCCCATATACCTAGCCAGCAAACTGCTGCCTCACTCTGAGCCACTAGCCACTCTCTGCCAATCCCTCTCTGTGCCTCCCTGCCTCCCTGTCCCACTACCCACCCCACCCATCACTACTTGCTCTGCAACCAGCCCATCTGCCAAAATGCTTGTGTGTGTGTGTGTGTGTGTGTGTGTGTGTGAGAGAGAGAGAGAGAGAGAGAGAGAGAGAGAGAGAGAGAGAGAGAGAGAGACAGAGAGAGAGAGAGAGAGAGAGAGAGAGCTTTTGCATGCACTCATATGTGTTTTAATCTAATTCATAGATGGATTACTCTGAATACAAGTTGTCTTTCCTTCTGTGTGTGCCTAATGGCATCTCAACACTTCTGCTTTTTGTTGAATGGTCTCATTTAATCCTAACAGAGCTCTCCTACTACCTAGAAAATATTGTTTGGAAGCTCATTCAACACAGAAATGTACTGTAACCAATGGCAATAAAGAAAGTTGAACTTTGAACTGTGTGAGGAGCCCACATTAAAACTGCTATCAGTGACCATGAGGCTGTTGCACTAACCATGATTACCAAAGCATAAAGGGTAACAAAAGAAATATAAGGATTTAGTGTCAATAAACTAGATAAAGAGGCAATATCTCCAGGAGATTTTGTGGACCCTCCACACTATACAGTCTCTATAAAAAGATCGTTGAAAGAAACAGCAATTGTTGCCCAGCATGTGTAAAAGGAAGCATTGGAATAGAGATGAAGAGATACTAAACAAAAGGCATTTGGCTGTCAAAATGTAATGTGTGAAGCATTTAGTAACTATCATAGCAGAATTTTATTGAGAAATTTCTCATAGAACCCAAAGCAGTCGTGGTTGTATGCGAATGACATCCAAGTTATTGTCAACAGATGATTAAAGCAAAATTTTAGGTGGCAAAGGAAAGCATAAATGCTCATCTCTTTTTCTGAAATATTCCCTCATAAAGTTAAACCAAGATTATAGCCCAAGATTAATTCTCGATCACTTCAAAGAAGAGTGATATACATATAGTGTAAGTGGCACTGAGGATCAGCTGAGATTGCTAAAACTTAACTGAATTAAGCTGCAGGGGCTGGTGGAATCACCATCAGATTCTATGTAGGATTTGCAGTTGAGTTAGCCCCTCTTTTGGCCACAATATGACAAAAAACCATGCCCAGTGGTAGGAAGAAACAACAAGTTATACCCATATACAAAAGGCTTGATTGATTGATTTTTATGTGGTCGTGTTAAATTACATTCATGATAATATCTTAATCATAGAATATTGCTGAAGTGTGTGGGAGCAATACAAAATACTGAATGTACACCAAGAAAGGCAGCCTGAATGATCACAGGTCTGTTTTCTCACATAGTACAGCACCACAGAGATGCTGAGTAACCTGAACTGTCAGATACTTGAAGATAGAGGCAAATTGTCACATGGAAGCATTCTTCTTCATGAACCAATGTTACATGTGGCATCTATGAATATATTGGAACCCCCAATCTACTGCCCCTGAATAGGTTACAAAGACAACATTAAACTAATTGCAGTGGACGTGGGAGCATTCTAGCAACACCCTTCATGTGCTCCACATGCAAATGGACCTACGAAAAACTAATGTGTGGTACAATGCACGTGTTCTCCATAGTGGTTTGCACAGTATAGATATAGACATTGTTTGATTGATTGACTGTTTGATTCATTCATTCTTTCTGTTTCCAAGATCACATCATGAAGAATATCCCTTAGGTATGTGGAACAAGTCAAGGTGTACATAAAAAAGGAAGCACTAGAAACTGAGTTAATAACTAATTCTCATCAAACAGTAGCTTGAAGTTGTCCTGAAGTAATGTGTATCCCATGAGTTTTTGGATTTACAGCTTGATGATGTCAACTTCTAGCCATGGTATTTGGCTGACAACTAGGTAGCTATATTCAGGTGTAACAGTACTATCCAGACAGGATTACTAGTTCTCAATACACTATTATGAGGAAATAAATTACATGAAGAAATTGAGGAATTAATAATGAAAATTTGACAGTCTTGAATGACTGAAATAGAGTATTTGTTAAGATTATTTATTTCAGACAGACTGCAAAAGATTTACTATGCACGGTTCCCCAGAGACACACCCACAGCAAAAACATAGTACCAAGCACTTTCCATTTTCCAGTCCAAAGATTTTGTTGCACTTGCATACAAAGATTTGTTTGGTGGTCAAATGACATTATGTTTGCACGAGTCTCCTACATGAACGATTTCATAAATGCAAAATCTTAAACTTGATCATTACTTTTGCTATCTTCTACTGCCACACCAGACCCACTTTGTGATTTTATGTGTGATCAAAATTTTCTTAGGTTCTCAGCAAGATCTATTGCTAAGGTATGACAGAGGTAGTAGTTGTAAACTCCAAAACTTAATCTTTGTACAGATGCACGAATTTCTATTAACTTTTGTCCATTGTCATTTGTGCATCCTCTTTCGAACCAAGAGAATGTGTCTTCTTCAACATGATTTGAATTTTGTTGTTAAATCACTGTGGATCTTTTTCATCCTTAATCCACTTGCTTGGCACACACTTCTCCAGAGTATGATTTACAGTTGATTCAAACTTTGCCGATACTTCCTCTACATACATTTTATCAGAACTAAATGATGTCAGTTCTTTGACTAAGTGGGATGTTAACAACTGTATATTTGCTCTTTCTAGCAGGAATAATCTCCTAGCCTTCTTGACTGATTTATTAACTTTAGTAACCAGTGTTGCTACAATGACATCATGGTCACTAGTTCCTGTCCCTATACTGATGCTATAGGTTAGGTTAGGCCTGTTTGTAGCTACAAGATCTAAAATATTTCCACTGCAACTGCAACTGTTGAATTTTCTGCTCAAGACTGTCTGTCTGTAACCTGTGCAATGAATCCATAGATGTCCCAGTCTGCAGGCAGTAAGTTAAAGTTGCCTCCAATTAATATTGCATGACCTCGATATTTCTACACTACTAACTAACGACTTTCTGTCAGTGACTCTAAAACAATCACAACAAAATCAGGTGGCTGGTAAAAACATTCAGCAATGAACTTGATTTCACCTGGATCTGCTATATGCGATCAGGTAACATCGCTGTCACAGTCAAACTCACTCTCAGTAGAGACAGTACTTTTGACAATTGCAATGAACATATCCCTCCTATGGAATTTAATCTGCTTGTTTGATATAATTCCATGAATCACTATAAATATCTCAGAGCTTTCTGCTTCATGCTTCAGCCAGCTGTTGGTCCCAAGAATAATTTGAGTGCAAGAAGTTTCCTGGAAGGCAGTAAATTCAGTTATCTTGTTATGAATACTTTGACAATTAACTGATAAAATTTTGTCAGTCAAAGTGTGTTTATTCTGCACATGGTCCTGCTTTCCTGTCTGGATATGGATCAGTTAGTGCTCATGAGAGTAGCTAAAACTACTGTGTTGAACATGGTCTCACTTTCTTATTTGCGTATCAACCAGCATGTGTTCATCAGAGTACTGAAAACTACTGTCTAGCCTAAAAAAAACCCATATGCACTCCACAGACGCTCTGCTACCTAAGTAACTGCTTCCTTTGAGTAGTGCACCCCTGACCTATCAAGGAAAGTCCTGCAATTCTTCAGCCGATTATGAAGGTCCAGAAATATTCAGCCAAGACCATCACAGAGTCAATCAAACTTTAGCTGAGACCCTCTGCATGGCTTCAAGCTAAAGATCCCTGATTAACTCAAGGTACAATGCTGCACACTGTGAGCTCTGCTTGCACCCTGTGCCCCTGCGTGAGAAGCCAGCAGCCTCAAACATATCGTTTACTACTGATTATGTGGTAAATACGAGGGCTATCCACAAAGTACATTACGTTTTGGAATTAAAAATAAGTAAAGTATTGGAAATTTTTTTTATTATATACAGATGATAGCCACACTTAGATACTACTTTTCTATACAGTTGCCATTTAAATTAAGGCACTTATCCAAGCTCGCCCATCGCTACGATGGGTGAGCTTGGAAATTCCTTCATCGTAAAATTCGGCCGCCTGCGCCTTCAACCACGTGGTCACCTCCTCTTGAAGCTGTGGGTCGTCATCAAAACGCTGCATAGCCAACCACTTCTTCATTGCTGGGAATAAGTGGAAGTCGCTCGGTGCCAGGTTGGGACTGTACGGCGGATGAGGAAACAACTCCCACTTAAAAGAGTCGAGAACTTCACGAGTGGCATTTGCCGTGTGGGCCCGGATGTTGTCGTGAATCAGCAAGATCTTTGAGCCCAACTTTCCTCTGTGCTTGTTTTGTATTGCTCTTCTGAGGTTGTGCAGAGTTTGGCAATACCTTTGAGAGTTTATTGTAGTGCCTCTTTCCAGGAAATCCACAAAAATCACACCTTTTCTGTCCCAAAAGAAGAGGTAACCACGTGGTTGAAGGCGCAGGCGGCCGAATTTTATGACGAAGGAATTTCCAAGCTTGTCCATCGCTACGATAAGTGCCTTAATTTAAATGGCAACTATGTAGAAAAGTAGTATCTAAGTGTGGCTTTCATCTGTATATAATAAAAATAATTTCCAATACTTTATTTATTTTTAATTCCAAAACGTAATGTACTTTGTGGATAGCCCTCATAGGTGTATTAGTGTGCCTTTTAAGCGTATCATTAAAGATTTAATTTTTCTTTACATAATATAGCAGAAAATGCAAAAAGATCATACAGTCATATTTTCTGTTTACGTCTTGCCGCAGCAAATCTATAGAATTTCGTTTAGTTGTTCTTTGCTCTCTCCAGCAATTTAACTGTAGCTTACCTCTTCATTATTTAACTAGCATTTCTGGAAAGTAGCGCAAAGTTTAAGTTGTTGTTTCAGAAACTTTGCACTGTTGTTTTGTTTACACACAGTTGTGATAAGCCAAATTTGTGGAACCATATTTTATGAGTGAAAAGTGCTTGACTTGCCATAGAATTGTTAGGTCAGAGCTTTGGTGTGATGGGTTCTGTAGTTTTTTCCATGTGGTTGACTGTAGTGGCATGGGAATAGGGGAAGTAAATGAGACTCATCAGTGGTTTTGTAGGATTTGTAGAATAGATAGGAGGATCCTAGAACAGAAGGGGAAAATTGCCGCCCTTCAGGCTGAGTTAGACAAGGCCAGGGGAGATCTTGACAGTTAAGGAGGGAGACGGGTAAAGAGAGGTGGGAAGTGGCAACAGGCAACATGAGGAACAGGCCTAGAACTTTGTCTGAGAGCTTTGCGGTGAATGTGGAAAATAGATTTGACCTGTAGCTTCAGTTAGAAACTGGTGAGCCTCAAGCAGTTGCAGGTGTAGACATGGCACAACAAACTTTCAGCAGCAAATTGAAAAGTAAGAATGTAGGGAAATCAGTAAAGAGAAAGAAAGTGTTGTTGTTAGGTAGTTCCCATGGAAGAAGTGTTGGCCAACTTTTTCAGGATGAACTAGGATCAGAATACCAGGTCACCAATTTTTTTAAACCTAGTGCTGGTCTGGAGCAGGTGACAGAGGATTTAGGATCACTTTGCAAAGATTTCACTAAGGAAGACATCGTGGTTATAGTGGGTGGGGCAGGTAATAGTATTGACAGAGATCCTGGGTATAGTATAGAGTGTGACCTGGCAAAGATTGCATCAGCATCGAAGCATACTAGTGTTGAGTTTGTATCTGTTCTTGCGCACCATGACTGACCTCATTTGAACTCTTCTGTCAAGAGAGTTATTTTGGAGTTGGAATGGTTGCTTATGTCGAGTGCAGGGTCACACATTGGTGTGGTTCCTGTTGATTCTCTCAATAGGTGGGATTACACTGGGCATGGTCTTCACCTCAACAGGAAGGGGAAGGGTAAACTGGCTGGCAAAATAGCAGTAAAGTTAAAGGGGGGAGGCACTGTCATGAGTGATAAAATACCAGTTCAGAAAAGACCCTTTTTTAGGGTAGTGAGGACAGAAAAAAACAAATTTTAAGAGAGGTTAAGACTGAGACAAACCTTCTGTCTGAGAAAGAAACCAAAAAATATAATTCTAGCTTATTACATCAGCATAAACAGCCATTGGTTAAGAATTTTCAAAAGTCAGCAGATATTTTAACTCTACCCAATTTTAACTCAGTCAATGTGAAATGTCAGCTATCTTTATTGCATCAAAATATTCAAGGACTGAGAAGTAAAATTAATGAATTAATTATCTGTATAGATGAATTAGAGTCTTCAAACCCAGCTGACATAATCTGCCTCTCTGAACATCATGTGACCACTGGTATAGAACTTTTAAGTGTTACAGGGTTTAGGTTAGCATCTCACTATTGTAGATCAGAAATGAAGAAATGAGGAGTTGCCACATTCATCAGGAACCATCATAAATTTAAGAACATAGACATTCATAAATTTTGCCTAGAACAGCATATGGAAGCATGTGCAACAGAAGTAGAATTTCACAAAAAATCCTTCATAATATTAAGTGTATCGAGCACCTGCAGGTAACTTTAACCTGTTTGTAAACCACCTTGAAGCTGTACTGGCCCATTTAACAACCCAAAGCGAAGAAATAGTGGTTGCTGGTGATTTCAATGTAGATTTTGTAGGATTCCTTAAAGACTCTCCCAATAAGAACTTATTTGAGTTAGTAACACTATCATTCAACTTAATTCCCACTGTAAAGTTCCCTACCAGGGTAGCCAATTGCTCACAAACAGCCATTGTAATATCTTTATAGAAAAGTCCAATGAACAAAATTATATTACAAAACCAATAGTCAATGGCCTCTCAGGTCATGACATGCAGTTCCTTCTGTTAAATAATAACACTGAACGGGATCTAAACTCTGTTAAACCTGAGCTCAAGAGGGTAATCAATAAGCCAAAAATTGATTATTTTAGAACACTCCTGAGAGACATTCACTGGACTGATTTTTACAGTGCTCATGGCATGAATGAAAAATAGAACACTTTTGCTAATAAAGTGCTTACCTTATTCAAACACTGTTTTCCCCCAAAAACTTACCAAGGTTAGAGCAAAGTCTGCAAAGAAGCCATGGATTACTCAAGGAATAGGGGTATCTTGTAAAACAAAAAGAAAACTGTATCTGTCAATCCGAAACAGTTCCAATGTTGATGCTATAGCACATTACAAGAAATACTGCAAAATATTAAAGACTGTAATAAGGACATCAAAGCAAATATATTACAAGGAAAAGATAGTCATGTCAGATAACAAAATAAAGACAATATGGGATATAGTGAAGGAGAGACTGGTAGAACCAGACATGAAGAGAGACAAATAGCATTAAGAGTAAATGATACATTGGTGACAGATGTGTATAGTGTTGAAGAACTTCTTAATAAACATTTCATAACTGTTACTGAAACGATGGAGTTGTCAGGTTCTGTAGATGCTGCTATGGAATACCTCAGACCAGACATTTCAAGTAACTTCCATAATATGAATCTGACCCTCACTACCCCAGCAGAAATAATTCCCATCATAAAATCTTTAAAATCAAAAACATCTAGTGTGTATGATGAAATATCAACAAAGCTAATTAAAGAATGTGACTCTGAGTTAAGTAATGTATTAAGCTATCTGTGTAACCAGTCATTTATCAGTGGAATATTTCCTGAATGGTTAAAATATGCTGAAGTTAAGCCACTGTTTAAGAAGGGAGATAAAGAAATAGCATCAAATTTCCATCCAATTTCACTTCTGCCAGCATTCTCAAAAATTTTAGAAAAAGTAATGTACAATCAGCTTTATAACTATCTTATCTCAAATAACATACTGTCAAAGTCACAGTTCGGATTTCTAAAGGGTTCTGATATTGAGAAGGCTATCTACACTTACAGTGAAAGTGTGCTTAATTCATCAGATAAAAAATTGCAGGCAACTGGTATATTTTGTGATCTACCAAAGGCATTTGACTGTGTAAATCACAATATCCTTTTAAGTAGATTAGAATATTATAGTGTAACAGGAAATGCTGCAAAATGGTTCAAATCTTATATCCCTGGCAGGAGACAAAGGTTGTTATTAGGAAAGAGACATGTGTCAAGCTATCAGGCATCATCCAACTGGGAACTAATTACATGTGGCGTCCCACAAGGTTCCATTTTAGGGCTCTTACTTTTTCTTGTGTATATCAATGACCTTTCATTAGTAACATCACCAGATGCCAAGTTCATTTTGTTTGCCGATGATACAGACATTGCAATAAATAGCAAATCAAGTGTAGTCTTAGAAAGATCAGCTAATAAAATATTTGTGGACATTAACCTCTGGTTCCTTGCCAATTCCTTGTCACTCGACTTTCAAAAAACACACCACATGCAGTTCAGAACTTGTAAGGGGTGTCCCACAAGTATATGCCTAACATATGACGACAAGCAGGTAGAAGAAGTGGACAGTGTTAAATTATTGGGATTACAGCTTGATAATAAATTCAACTGGGAAAAGCACACTACAGAACTGCTGAAGCATCTTAACAAATCTCTATTTGCAACACGAATTGTGTCAGACATAGGGGATATAAAAATGAAAAAGCTGGCATACTATGCTTACTTTCATTCCATAATGTCATATGGGATTATTTTTTGGGGTAATTCATCAAGCCAAGCTAAAGTTTTCTGGGCACAAAAATGTGCAGTAAGAGTTATATGTGGTGTGAACTCAAGAACATCCTGCAGAAGCTTGTTTAGGGAACTAGGGATACTAACTACTGCTTGCCAATATATTTATTCTTTAATGAAATTTGTCATTAAAAATATATCACTATTTCAAACCAACAGCTCAATTCATGGAATCAATACTAGAAATAAGAATAATCTTCACAAGGGTTTAAAGTCACTTAGTCTTGTACAAAAAGGTGTGCATTATTCAGGAACACACATTTTCAATAACTTGCCAGCAGCCATAAAAAGCTTAACAACCAATGAAATTCAGTTTAAGAGAAGCCTAAAGGATTTATTGGTGACCAACTCCTTCTACTTCATTGATAAATTTCTCAGTAGAACCAACTGATTTGTGTTTGTGTATATTTAAGTACAATATAACTTCTGCACAATTTCAGTGCAGCAATGGGTTCATTGTAAAAACGTGTGTGTGTGTGTGTGTGTGTGTGTGTGTGTGTGTGTGTGTGTGTGTGTAAGTCTAACTTCTGCACCATTTCAGTGCAGTAATGTGTTCATTGTAAATAAGTATTACAGTAGTTGTATTACACGCTTATTACCTTATAAATAAATAAATAAAGTTTTTTATTTTAAATTCAGTGCATTAGTATTTGTAAAATGATTCTTTCATATAGTGTTCCTTAAAAAATGACGATCATTCCACTTAGGACCTGTGGAATGGTACATTAGCTTCCTTGTTTGAGTTGTAAATATTTGTCTTGTATTGTTGTTTTTCTGACATGTTCTACATCCTGGAGGACCTCCTCACTACAGATCAATTGGAATGAAAGTAAATCTAATCTAATCTAATCTAATCAGCAGGATGGCTTCAGAACCTATGTGACAGACATCATTGCTGCCAATGTGAGCCACAACATGCATACGACTGCACCCTGCACACCCAATAGCAGCAGTCAAGGCTTCCTCCACATCTTGGATGAGGTGCCCAGGCAGACATACCAAGTACACATTGGCTTTCTTGTGTGCCCTGGCTGCCTGCCTAATGTCCTCCATAATATGCCTGAGGTTGGAGAACCTGACAACTAGGAAACTGCTCCTTCTCTTGACAGGAATGCATTACCACCCACTATTCGTCCTTCTGTGATAGCAGATCCATTGCATTGGATGCACTGGGAGATGCTGCAACAGCAGAGCCCATGTGTGAAACAAGCAATACCTGAGGTGTCCCACACAACACATCAGATTATCCATCACTACTGCACCCTGAAGCAGCAGGCTGAAAATGACCGACTATATTCAAAAGCACATTCAGTTGTTCACGAACTGTGGCCAGCTCCTCCTGCGTCTGCACACAGCATGCACATATCCTACCCACCCCAATATTACTAACTTAAGAACTGACTATGAAATCACAGACAGAAACCTAGATGTGCAACTTTCAAACCTCCTGATGCATCATCAGTGGAAGTTCATGCCTTGTGAGCTACCTTGGGTGAGAAGCAAACAGAAAAGCAATTTCAAGATTTTAAACATGGCTGCAGCAGCAACTGTTAAAATTCTTCACAATAAAGGATGGCAGCCAAAAACAGTTGCAGGATAGATAATAAAAAAATTCTATCCTGCAACTGTTTTTGGCTGCCATCCTTTATTGTGGAGAAAAGCAATTATAAGCACTGTGGGAGAGAATAAGGTTGAGTAGTTAATGAAAGTTTGCCTTCATGTTTTCATCACCATAATGAAAACTACATTTCTATAGTAAGTCCTTGAGTTCCTCCCTGAAGATTAGGAAGAGTTGATTAAATATCTTCAATGTTGCTAAAATCTGGGGTAGGCCTATTGGAACCAGAAGATTAGTTGAAATTTTGTTTGAAGTCATTGAAACATGTGACTTTCTTCAGATTTTTGGAAAAACATTACCAAAAAGAATGCATGAGTAGATACATGTTACAATTATTGTAGTTTGACATGTCATGCTCATTAATAGCTGAACCAGGATTGGCACAAGTTTCCCCAAGTGAAATTCCCTGATATTTCCCTGATTTCCAGACAAGTTTTAGCATATTTTTTTCTCCAAGGGGAAGTTAAGATGTAAGTTGACAATCTTACTTTGCATCTACAGTACAAGAAACAATAGTGCAAATGAGGAAATACCTAAAAAAAGCTTGCAAGCAGATGGCATTTCCTAATGTGAGCAAAATCTTAAGTACTAACATCAACATCTTCTGTAATGAAGTGTTTTTAGTTGGTGAAAGCAAGCCAAATGGTATACATTTCATTAAGACCACTGATGTTATTTTATTTCAATAAAACAAAACACATTTACTGACAAAAATATGCATTTCCTTGGAATTGCAAGACAGATTTAAAATACATTCACTGATTTCAGAAATAAACTCACAAAAAATAGGCCTCTTGAAAGAAGTATATAAGGTGAGGAAGGGTTGTGTAAACCGACACTGCAGGTGACTGCCAATAAAATGTTGGTTCTACTATGACTGTTATTCTTGGTTTTTACCCATTGTGTTATATCTATTACTTTACAGGTATTTTGTGATTTTTCTTTCAAGAAACATATGAGTACATAGCATACAAACCCCCAGTGACTGAAACAATTTTCTTCTTCTTATCATCCACACTGTCTAACATGTAAACTACTTTTGAAATGCCAACATGTACTAGAACAAATAAAATGTCTATACATCACCACACTGCATAACGTACCTGTGGTGAGACAGTCGAAATTCCTGAAATTCATTGCCCATGGCCTCTGGCCTGCTGAGGAGCATTGCAGTCCTGGGTGCATGAATAAACCATGAAAATCTGCTGCATTATGCCACATGCAAACAGACCCAGCCTGCAGGCAAATTGGTAAGACTAGATCCACTGGAAAGGGCCTACATGTTAGTGGAAACCTAGTGGCATCAGATCAGCAGGCCTGATCCATTACAAATACCCACAGAAACGACCTGTGGTTTTGGTCCATCCCGGAAATCCACTTGTGTGGCCAGTTATTCACAAGTCACAGACAACATGTTGATGAAATGAGACCACAGTGATCAATCCATGTAACAGATAACTTGTTCAAATATGAATCGATAATAATGAGGACAGTTAGCAATTCACTGTAATGACGACTGCATGTAGAAAAGGCAATCACACTCCCACAACTAAATTTTCAGCTACAGCTTTTGTTACAAAACAAGAACACACACACATCACACAATCACTCAGACACAACTCAGACAACATGACCACTGTGTCTATAGTCTCTGAGAATCAGATCCAGACTACTACTCATGCCTCCCTGCCTTTTGTTGGCAGCTGTGAGGCTAGTGCCAAGAGGTGGTGGCAGCAGTGACTGTAAGCTGAGGGGAGTGGTAGGAAGGAGAGAAGCAGTAGTAGCGAGGGAGTAGGGAAGCGGTGCACATACTCAGCTGCACCCAGCCACCGACAATGCATGACACCCCAGTAAATAAAGTATTTCATCTGTTGAAACAAAAACAAGATTTTTCCAGTGTTTTTTCCAAATTTCCCTTATGTGTTTGAAATTTCCTGACATTCCCTGTTTTCCAGAATCTGTCACAACCCTGTGAACAGGTGAACAGAATAACATATACAGAGGAGGTAAAACAAAAGTGGTCTGCAAAATATTTATAACACTGATGCAGAACTGACCCTTGTTAATGAACAGGAGAGCTGCTGCTCATAGAAAATGCTGGAAACCTAATTTTGATACTCCAGATGGTTGTTGTCCCTTTCCTGAATCTGCAAATCTCCCATGTGTTCTGTCCCAAGTACTACACAACGTCATTATGCTTGAGTGAGTGAATGAAGGCAAGATGGCACAAAATGAGCTCTGTAGTGAATAGTACCTATATCTATCTGAAAAGAGTTTGAACTCCAGAAAACACTGCTTGAGTCTTATTGTAAATATTTTCTGGGCCAGTTTTACTTTGCCCATCTGGTAGAAAAACAGAAACAAAAATTGAAGCAATACTAAATGAAGATTAGTTCAGGTTTGGGCAAGTTATATGAGACACACTTCTTACTCTGTGTTTTGTGACAGGATGAAAAGTAATGAAGAGTCATGATATCATCCTAATGTTTGTGGATCTAAAGAAAACCTGTGGCATGGTAAGGAGGAACAAGATGTTTGCAATCCTAAGCAAGACAGATGAGTAATCTACAACTGAAAATGCCATATAAGAGGAATAAATAGTGGAGATCAAGAAATAAGAATGTACTGTAAGGTTGTAGCTGATTGTCATTGTTGTTCGATTTGTTCAGTTAGCAACAAGTGAAACTTCAAAAGTGAAAGACAAGTTTAATGTAAAAGAACTGTTAAATGGAATGGACAGCATACATAGCAGATGAAAAAACTGCTGTGTATGAGCTAAGAAATCAGAGTACACAATTAATACAAGTAAAGCACCAACAGTTTGCTAATTAAGGAACAACTTAACATTCATTAATCACCCCAGCTGTGATAGTTTACAGAAGTGCATAGTTCTGTTTGATATTTTAATGGCAAAACTCTTTCAAGTATACAGCAATCAAATCTTAGCTGTACTGTGGGGTGACAATGGTTTAACAAATCGACCTGACTGCTGCTGATGAAAAGGTGCATTGTACTGATTTAGATGTAACAAATACTTTGAAGACAGCACAATACACTAGCCCTACTTGTCTGCTGTGGCTGTTGTTATAATAAGGCCATGTGATGATGGCAGCTGGGAACTCCGAGGGGCCTGAGGGCTGCTCAGATTGGTCCTGCTGTTGATGCAGTGCTGGCTTATGGGATCTGTCTTGTTGCCCATCTGATGCTGTGAGCTTCAGTATTTGATGACACCACAAAAGTAGCTAAGTTAAGGTGATATTGAGCAATAGAATGGAGAACATCATTTAATAATTCCCTACTTGAGTTATAGATGGCAGATATACCCCTTTCTTGTCTATAACTGAAATTTGTTAAATGGATTTAATCCTAAGGCTGTTTGTTGTTGTGGTTTTCAGTCCTGAGACTGGTTTGATGCAGCTTTCCATGCTACTCTATCCTGTGCAAGCTTCTTCATCTCCCAGTACCTACTGCAGCCTACATCCTTCTGAATCTGCTTAGTGTATTCATCTCTTGGTCTCCCTCTACAATTTTTACCCTCCACACTGCCCTCCAATACTAAATTGGTGATCCCTCGATGTCTCAGAATATGTCCTACCAACCGATCCCTTCTTCTAGTCAAGTTGTGCCACAAACTTTTCTTCTCCCCAATCCTATTCAACACCTCCTCATTAGTTATGTGATCAACCCATCTAATCTTCAGCATTCTTCTGTAGCACCACATTTCAAAAACTTGTATTCTCTTCTTGTCTAAGCTATTTATCGTCCACGTTTCACTTCCATACATGGCTACACTCCATACAAATACTTTCAGAAACGACTTTCTGACATTTAGATCTATACTCGATGTTAACAAATTTTCCTTCTTCAGAAACGCTTTTCTTGCCATTGCCAGTCTACATTTTATATCCTCTCTACTTCGACCATCATCAGTTATTTTGCTCCCCAAATAGCTAAACTCCTTTACTACTTTGAGTGTCTCATTTCCTTATCTAATTCCCTCGGCATCATCCGACTTAATTCGACTACATTCCATTATCCTCGTTCTCGTTTTGCTTTTGTTGATGTTCATCTTATACCCTCCTTTCAAGACACTGTCCAGTCCGTTCAACTGCTCTTCCAAGTCCTTTGCTGTCCCTGACAGAATTATAATGTCATCGGCGAACCTCAAAGTTTTTATTTCTTCTCCGTGGATTTTAATACCTACTCCGAACTTTTCTTTTGTTTCCTTTATTGCTTGCTCAATAAACAGATTGAATAACATTGGGGATAGGCTACAACCCTGTCTCACTCCCTTCCCAACCACGGCTTCCCTTTCATACCCCCCGACTCTTATAACTGACATCTGCTTTCTGTACAAATTGTAAATAGCCTTTCGCTCTCTGCGTTTTACCCCTGCCACCTTCAGAATTTGAAAGAGAGTATTCCAATCAACATTGTCAAAAGCTTTCTCTAAGTCTGCAAATGCTAGAAACGTAGGTTTGCCTTTCCTTAATCTTTCTTCTAAGATAAGTCGTAGGGTCAGTATTGCCTCATGTGTTCCAACATTTCTACGGAATCCAAACTAATCTTCCCCGAGGTCAGCTTCTATCAGTTGTTCCATTCATCTGTAAAGAATTCGTCTTAGTATTTTGCAGCTGTGACTTATTAAACTGATAGTTCGGTAATTTTCACATCTGTCAGCAACTGCTTTCTTTGGGATTGGGATTATTACATTCTTCTTGAAGTCTGAGGGTATTTCACCTCTCTCATACATCTTGCTCACCAGATGGTAGAGTTTTGTCAGGACTGGCTCTCCCAAGGTTGTCAGTAGTTCTAATGGAATGCTGTCTACTCCGGGGGCCTTGTTTCGACTCAGGTCTTTCAGTGCTCTGTCAAACTCTTCACGCAGTATCATATCTCCCATTTCATCTTCATCTACATCCTCTTCCATTTCCATAATATTGTCCTCAAGTACATCGCCCTTGTACAGACCCTCTATATACTCCTTCCACTTTTCTGCTTTCCCTTCTTTGCTTAGAACTGGGTTTCCATCAAAGCTCTTGATATTCATGCAAGTGGTTCTCCTTTCACCAAAGGTCTCTTTAATTTTCCTGTACGCAGTATCTATCTTACCCCTAATGAGATAAGCCTCTACATCCTTACATTTGTCCTCTAGCCATCCCTGCTTATCCATTTTGCACTTCCTGTCGATATCATTTTTGACACGTTTGTATTCCCTTTTGCCCGATTCATTTACTGCATTTTTATATTTTCTCCTTTCATCAATTAAATTCAATATTTCTTCTGTTACCCAAGGGTTTCTACTAGCCCTTGTCTTTTTACCTATTTGATCCTCTGCTGCTTTCACTATTTCATCCCTCAAAGCTACCCATTCTTCTTCTACCGTATTTCTTTCCCCCATTCCTGTCAATTGTTCGCTTATGCACTCCCTGAAACTCTGTACAACCTCTGGTTTAGTCAGTTTATCCAGGTCCCATCTCCTTAAATTCCCACCTTTTTGCAGTTTCTTCAGTTTTAATCTACAGTTCATAACCAATAGATTGTGGTCAGAGTCCAATCTGCCCCTGGAAATGTCTTACAATTTAAAACCTGTTTCCTAAATCTCTGTCTTACCATTATATAATCTATCTGATACCTTTTAGTATCTCCAGGGTTCTTCCACGTATACAACCTTCTTTCATGATTCTTAAACCAAGTATTCGCTATGATTAAGTTATGCTCTGCTCAAAATTCTACCAGACGGCTTCCTCTTTCATATTCACCTACTATGTTTCCTTCTCTCCCTTTTCCTACTGACGAATTCCAGTCACCCTTCCACTACCTGAATAATTTCTTTTATCTCATCATACATTTCATCAATTTCTTCGTCATCTGCAGAGCTAGTTGGCATATAAACTTGTACTACTGTAGCAGGCGTGGGCTTCGTGTATACCTTTGCCACAATAAAGCATTCACTATGCTGTTTGTAGTAGCTTACCCGCACACCTATTTTTTATTCATTATTAAACCTACTCCTGCATTACCTCTATTTGATTTTGCATTTATAACCCTGTATTCACCTGACCAGAAGTCTTGTTCCTCCTGCCACCGAACTTCACTAATTCCCACTATATCTAACTTTAACCTATCCATTTCCCTTTTTAAATTTTCTAACCTACCTGCCCGATTAAGGGATCTGACATTCCATACTCCGATCTGTAGAACGCCAGTTTTCTTTCTCCTGATAACAACGTCCTCCTGAGTAGTCCCCGCCCGGAGATCCGAATGGGGGACTATTTTACCTCCGGAATATTTTACCCAAGAGGACGCCATCATCATTTAATCATACAGTAAAGCTGCATGCCCTCGGGAAAAATTACGGCTGTAGTTTCCCCTTGCTTTCAGCCGTTCGCAGCACCAGAACAGCAAGGCTATTTTGGTTAGTGTTACAAGGCCAGATCAGTCAATAATCCAGACTGTTGCCTCTGCAACTACTGAACAGGCTGCTGCCCCTTTTCAGGAACCACACGTTTGTCTGGCCTCTCAACAGATATCCCTACATCTACATCTACATTTATACTCCGCAAGACACCCAACGGTGTGTGGCGGAGGGCACTTTACGTGCCACTGTCATTACCTCCCTTTCCTGTTCCAGTCGCGTATGGTTCGCGGGAAGAACGACTGTCTGAAAGCCTCCGTGCGCGCTCTAATCTCTCTAATTTTACATTCGTGATCTCCTCGGGAGGTATAAGTAGGGGGAAGCAATATATTCGATACCTCATCCAGAAACGCACCCTCTCGAAACCTGGCGAGCAATCTACACCGCGATGCAGAGCGCCTCTCTTGCAGAGTCTGCCACTTGAGTTTATTAAACATCTCCGTAACGCTATCACGGTTACCAAATAACCCTGTGACTAAACGCGCCGCTCTTCTTTGGATCTTCTCTATCTCCTCTGTCAAACCGATCTGGTACGGATCCCACACTGATGAGCAATACTCAAGTATAGGTCGAACGACTGATTTGTAAGCCACCTCCTTTGTTGATGGACTACATTTTCTAAGCACTCTCCCAATAAATCTCAACCTGGCACCCGCCTTGCCAACAATTAATTTTATATGATCATTCCACTTCAAATCGTTCCGCACGCATACTCCCAGATATTTTACAGAAGTAACTGCTACCACTGTTTGTTCCGCTATCATATAATTATACAATAAAGGATCCTTCTTTCTATGTATTCGCAATACATTACATTTGTCTATGTTAGGGGACAGTTGCCACTCCCTGCACCAAGTGCCTATCCGCTGCAGATCTTCCTGCATTTCGCTACAATTTTCTAATGCTGCAACTTCTCTGTATACTACAGCATCATCCGCGAAAAGCTGCATGGAACTTCCGACACTATCTACTAGGTCATTTATATATATTGTGAAAAGCAATGGTCCCATAACACTCCCCTGTGGAACGCCAGAGGTTACTTTAACGTCTGTAGACGTCTCTCCATTGATAACAACATGCTGTGTTCTGTTTGCTAAAAACTCTTCAATCCAGCCACACAGCTGGTCTGATATTCCGTAGGCTCTTACTTTGTTTATCAGGCGACAGTGCGGAACTGTATCGAATGCCTTCCGGAAGTCAAGAAAAATAGCATCTACCTGGGAGCCTGTATCTAATATTTTCTGGGTCTCATGAACAAATAAAGCGAGTTGGGTCTCACACGATCGCTGTTTCCGGAATCCATGTTGATTCCTACATAGTAGATTCTGGGTTTCCAAAAACGACATGATACTCGAGCAAAAAACATGTTCTAAAATTCTACAACAGATCGACGTCAGAGATATAGGTCTATAGTTTTGCGCATCTGCTTGATGACCCTTCTTGAAGACTGGGACTACCTGTGCTCTTTTCCAATCATTTGGAACCCTCTGTTCCTCTAGAGACTTGCGGTACACGGCTGTTAGAAGGGGGGCAAGTTCTTTCACGTACTCTGTGTAGAATCGAATTGGTATCCCGTCAGGTCCAGTGGACTTTCCTCTATTGAGTGATTCCAGTTGCTTCTCTATTCCTTGGACACTTATTTCGATGTCAGCCATTTTTTCGTTTGTGCAAGGATTTAGAGAAGGAACTGCAGTGCGGTCTTCCTCTGTGAAACAGCTTTGGAAAAAGGTGTTTAGTATTTCAGCTTTACGCGTGTCATCCTCTGTTTCAATGCCATCATCATCCCGGAGTGTATGGATATGCTGTTTCGAGCCACTTACTGATTTAACGTAAGACCAGAGCTTCCTAGGATTTTCTGTCAAGTCGGTACATAGAATTTTACTTTCGAATTCACTGAACGCTTCACGCATAGCCCTCCTTATGCTAACTTTGACATCGTTTAGCTTCTGTTTGTCTGAGAGGTTTTGGCTGCGTTTAAACTTAGAGTGAATCTCTCTTTGCTTTCGCAGTAGTTTCCTAACTTTGTTGTTGTACCACGGTGGGTTTTTCCCGTCCCTCACAGTTTTACTCGGCACGTACCTGTCTAAAATGCATTTTACGATTGCCTTGAACTTTTTCCATAAACACTCAACATTGTCAGTGTCGGAACAGAAATTTTCGTTTTGATCTGTTAGGTAGTCTGAAATCTGCCTTCTATTACTCTTGCTAAACAGATAAACCTTCCTCCCTTTTTTTATATTCCTATTAACTTCCATATTCAGGGATACTGCAACGGCCTTATGATCACTGATTTCCTGTTCTGCACTTAAAGAGTCGAAAAGTTCGGGTCTGTTTGTTATCAGTAGGTCCAAGATGTTATCTCCACGAGTCGGTTCTCTGTTTAATTGCTAGAGGTAATTTTCGGATAGTGCACTCAGTATAATGTCACTCGATGCTCTGTCCCTACCACCCATCCTAAACATCTGAGTGTCCCAGTCTATATCTTGTAAATTGAAATCTCCACCTAAGACTATAACATGCTGAGAAAATTTATGTGAAATGTATTCCAAATTTTCTCTCAGTTGTTCTGCCACTAATGCTGCTGAGTCAGGAGGTCGGTAAAAGGAGCCAATTATTAACCTAGCTCGGTTGTTGAGTGTAACCTCCACCCATAATAATTCACAGGAACTATCCACTTCTACTTCACTACAGGATAAACTACTACTAACAGCGACGAACACTCCACCACCGGTTGCATGCAATCTATCCTTTCTAAACACCGTCTGTACCTTTGTAAAAATTTCGGCAGAATTTATCTCTGGCTTAAGCCAGCTTTCTGTACCTATAACGATTTCAGCTTCGGTGCTTTCTATCAGTGCTTGAAGTTCTGGTACTTTACCAATGCAGCTTCGACAGTTGACAATTACAATACCGATTGCTGCTTGGTCCCCGCATGTCCCTCCGTTGTGGTTGCACCTATGGTATGGCTATCTGTATCGTTGAGGCACACAAGCCTCCCCACCAACGGCAAGGTCCATGGTTCATGGGGGGGGGGGCTAAGGCTGTATGTTTATATTATCAGCATTATTAGTGTTTCCATTTTTATTACCCCTCTAGGATGTTATATGTAAGTGTTTTATTATTCATATTCTTTTTCTTTTAGTATGTTTTACATTTTGTGTAGATGAACAGCCAGTGAAGTCTTACACCTTGAGCAATAAATAAATGGAGGTGATATACCAATACATAAATCAGAGTATATAAAACACATCCTGTAATTTGTTCAAAAAAGTTTCACTTTTATCATCTTTAGCTCAACAACATTGTTGCCCTATTATGGCAGAGATCTCATAAATTAAAAGAGAAAACATGTTTTGGGAAAATGGAAGCAATTAAAAAAGTGGTAAAAATTGAAGAGGAGATGTAAAAATAAAAAGTAATGAGACATAATTAGTTTCTATGATCTAACCAAGACAAGGATAGGTTAATTAATAAAACATGTGTAACATGAAGCATTGTTAGAAATACTAGGTGGTCAGTGGTAATATTTTTCTCTATATCAGTGTCGCAGGAATAAATTCACAAAACAAGTTTAAAACGAAACAGAAAGCCATTGAAGGGCAGAGATCCTTAGGTGTCTTGTCAAAGATCTAAAATCAGCTGTTTGCCACTCTCAGTGTTTATCTGAACTAGACAGCAAGGGGGAATCATAAATTACACATGACTAAACCTTGTACTTAGTGTAGCAATTTAGGTGATGAAAATAATTCAGTGTTTTATTCTGTAGGAATCATTTTTATCTTGTTTGCTTTTATGAGAGTTTTCTTTTTTTGTAAGTTTAGAATTTATGACACAACTGTTGTCTTTTATTCATTACCTACAGAAAAATCACAAATTTTAATTTAAATCACAGAAATTGTGCTACATGTCCCAGAAACTGTCCTACATATCTCTCACATACACACACCAAAACCACATTTTTAAAACACTTCATATTGTAAATAAATAAATAAATTTCAATAATAATATTATGAAGAGAATAAATGCTAGTCAACATACAGAGGAGATGCTGAGCCGCAGACGGGTACAACAAAAAGACAGTCAAACAAGTAAGCTTCTAGTCAAAAAGCCCTTCATCAAAATTAGACAACACACACATATGCATTCACACAAACACAACTCACACACACACATGACCACAGTCGCTTTGCCAAGGCCAGACTGGCAGACCATCAGTTGCCAGTGAGCAAGAAGTGTTCTGTTGCTTCTTTCACAAGTTTTTCCATTGAGTATTAAGAAGGAATGAAAGAAGGGTGGTTTTATAGTAACACCACTTACCATCAGTCTCCATTGTGTGAGAATGATTCTAGTGCTTCTTTATAAGATTTTCCAATTACTGTTAGGAAGGGAATAAGAGAAGGACAGTATTACAGTAACACTGTTTATTATCAGATGCCAGTAAGAGAGGAGCATTCAGCTGCTTCTTCATAAGTTTTTTCATTTAGTATTCAGAGGGAATGAAAGAATGACTATTTTATAGTAACGCTGTTCACAAACAGTCACTAGTGAATGAGAAGCAGTCTGGTTCTCCTTTCATAAATTTTTCAGTTTAGTATTTAGAAGTAACAAAAGAACGACAGTTTATGATAACACTGTTTATCATAATTCTCTTGTGGGAAACATGGATCCTATTGTTTCTTTTGTATGTTTCTCCATTTAGTATTAAGAAGGAAATGAAGGAGGACAGTTTTATAGTAACATTGTTTACCACAGCCTCCACTGAATGAGAAGCATTCAGCTGCTTCCTTCATACATTTCTCCAAATCGTTTTCAGAAGGAATGAGAAGACAGTTTTACAGTAACATCATTAACCATCAGCTGCTAATGAGTGAGAAGCATTCTGTGGCTTCTTTCATATGTTTTTCCAGTTAGTATTAAGGAGGCATGAAAGATGTACCATTTTATAGTAACACCATTTACTTCAGTTGCCACTGAGGGAGAAAATTTCTGCTGTTTCTCTCAAAATTTTTCCATTTAGTATCATGAAGAAATGAAAGAAGGGTGATATAACAGCAAAACTGTTTACCATTAGTTGACAGTGACTGCTGTTTCTTTCATACGATTTTCCATTTAAAATAAGAACTGCATGAAGAAGGACAGTCCTGTAGAAACACCGGCTACAGTCAGTAGCCGGTGAGTGAGAAGCATTCTGCTGGTTCATAAATTTTTTCCTTTAGTACTAAGAAGCGAATGAGAGGAGGACAGTATTTTAGTAACACCATTTACCATCAGTCAACAGTGAGCGACATGCATTCTGTTGCATCTTTCATAAGTTTTTACATGTTGTATTTAGACGGAATGAAAGAAGGACAATTTTACAGTTACACCTTTCACCATCAGTAGCCAGTGAGTGAGAAGCATTCTGGTGCTGATTTCATAAGGTTTTTCCATTTAGTATTAAGAAAGAATGAAAGGAGGATGGTTTTACAGTAGCACCATGTACCATACGTTGCCCATGGGTGAGAAGCTCTCTGCTGCTTCTTTCATAAGTTTTTTTCATTTAGTGTTAAGAAGGAATGAAAGAATGACAGTTTTATAGTAATACTGTTTGCCAAGAGTCACCAGTGAGTGGGAAACATTCTGCTCATTCTTTTATAAGTTTTACGGTTTATTTAGAAGGAATGAAAGAAGGGCAGAACATAATAATGCTGTTCACCATCATTCACAAGTGAGCAAGATGCATTTGGCAGTTGCTTTCATAAGTTTCTCCATACAATATTAAGAAGGAACAAAAGGGGGTAGTCTTACAGAAATACCATTTACACCAGCTGCCAGTGTTCAAGAAACATTCTGCTGCTTCTTTCTTAAGTTTTTCCATTTAAAATTCAGAAGAGAATGGGGGAAGGATGGTTTTATAGTAACACCATTTGTTATCTGTTGCCAGTGAGAGAGCACCCAGCTGCTCCTTTCATAAGATTTTTCATTTAGTATTAAAGAGTTATGAAAGAAGGACAGTTTTATTGGTACACTATTTCCCATAAGTGGCCAGTGAGCAAGAAGTATTCTGCTGCACCCATCATAAGTTTGTCCATTTAGTACCCATTAGCACCGTGTGTTGCCATATGGCAACGTTTGTAACTTTTTTTAAAAATCGTTGATTCCACGACATCAACGGAGTGAGAGTGTTGGCAGCACTGGATTACATTCTGCAAGGCTGTAAAGATCACTACAATGCAACAGTTTTAACAATACATTTAAATTATGCAGCGTAAAAAGTATTGGAGGTTTTTGTTTGCTGAACGATGAAGAAAAACGGAGTATAAGTTCGAGTAACTATGTTTTATACAGTAACTTATGACATATAATTTGGTTTTTCAGTATGGTTGTGCCTTAAATACTCAAATATATATTCTTTGGACGTTACTGCTTGCTGTGAAATAAATTACGTTCATTTAGGCCGTTTGAACGTCAGTGTTGCCATATGGCAACGCTAGGTGCTTGTACTCAGTAAAAGGACGAATTTTTTTGTTTTTTTGTTTTGGTTTTTTTTTTTTGTTTTAGAAGAGGTTTCTTGCTTGCTGAGGCGCTGGAGATTCTTTATAATGACGATATTGAAGGTGATGTGTTTGTTGAGCCCCCAGATCCGAATGTAGACACAGATGAAGATTCGGGAAATGAACATTCTGGCGGGTCAGTATGTCTATCACTGGTTTGTAATTGTTTGTATACTGATGCCAACTTTATTATGATTTGCTATTTCATTTCTTATTTTTACAGATTATTAGACAACCTGTCCTCTCGTCAACTACGAGCTAATGCTGAAATAAGGATGCCAAATAACAAACAGATTGGTGTTGATTATAACTGTAATCCACCATCACCATCAATGCATACTGAACAAGATCCAATTGAACCTGAAACAGCTACACAACGTCCAAATATACCAGAGCCATCGTATCTGAGGTAAGATCTACCTTATTACCTTATTTCCAAACTATTACCTTATTACCAAACTATTTCTCACCTTCATTTCAAGAGAGAAGTAGCAACAGTGTACTTGTAAAGACACCAAGCTTCACCAAAAGGAGCAGGGAGACCATCTGCATCAAGGGCATGTTCCGACAGATGCATATCAGATTGAATTAGGTTTGATAAGACTGATCACCTCGTCCAGCACACAGAAGGAAAGAAGAAGAAGAGGTGTGCACACAAGGACTGTAAATCTATTGTGAGAACAATGTGTTCAAAGTGTAATGTGGGACTGTGTATAGACTGTTTTATTCCATTTCATGTAAAATAATGCTGAGTTCAATGTTTGATTTTTGATTATTAATCTTATAAAGTATCAATTGTATGATGAAGACTGAATAATAAATTTGCACAAAACTTGTATATGTAATAAGAAATTTCAATAACCTACTTTCTTTAGTTGAAGTTGTAATCCATATAAATTTAGATAGTGAAAGCACCTAGCGTTGCCATATGGCAACATCAAATATCTCACTAATGGCGGTAATGACTTTCATCAAAACAACTCTTTTGTGTAATGTATGCCTTTTACAGACATTATAACGCAAATTTTTTTTTAAAACATCACGAAAAAATTAATTCCAGTGTTAATGGGTTAAGAAGGAATGAAAGATGAGCGATTTTATAATAAGACAGTTTCCCATCAGTTTCCAGTAGGTGATAAGCATTCATCTTCTACTGTCATAAGTTAGTGTTACGAAGGAATGAAGAAAAGACAGTTTTCTAGTAACACCATTTACCATCACATGCCGGAGAGTGAGACGTACTCTGCTGCTTCTTTGATAAGCTTTTTCATGTTGTATTAAGAAGGAATGAAAGAAGGATGGTTTCAAAGTAGCACCATTTACCATCAGTCACTAGTGGGCAAGAAACTTTCTACTGCTATTTTCATATGTTTTTTCATTTAGTATTACGGAGTGAATGGAAGGAGGACAGCCTTATAATAACATGATTTACCATGAGTCGCCTGTGGATTAGAAGCATTCTGCTGCTTCTTTCGTAAGTTTTTCTTTTTAACTATTGGGATGGAATGAGAGGAAGAAGGTTTTCTAGTAACACCATTTTTCTGTCAGTCACCACTGGACGACAAACATTCTGCTACTTTTTTCATAAGCTTTTCCATTTGGTACTAAGAAGTGAATGAGGGAAGGACAATTCTACAGTAACACTGTTTACCATTAGTCACCAAATGCCAAGAATATTCTACTGCTTTTTTCATAAGTTTTTCTGTTTTTGTTTAAGAAAGACAAAATGATGGCAATTTTTTGCAACACTATTTATGATTAGACATCACTGAACGAGAAGTACTCTGTTGCTTCTTTCATATCTTCCACTTACTATTAAGAAGTGAATGAGATAATGACAGTTTTCTAGTAACACTATTTATCATCAGTTGCCAGTGAGTTAGAAGCATTCTGCTGCTCCTTTCATGTGTTTATCCATTTAGTACTAAGAAGTAATGAAAGAAGGCAGTTTATATTTAACACCCTCAGGCACTCAGCATTCATTTCCTGAGTGCCAGCTTGGCGGACCTGGGGTCCCAGAGCCGGGAACTGTTAAGCTCTGACCATTGCCTGTCATTGTAAACTCAGGGCATCCATCAGCAAGCACTGTATGGCATGGCAATGGAACATTGTGTGCCACTGGGAACCTGGATCTTGCCTTGACCGCCCAGATCGTAAGGATGATCAACACCTCTATAAGAAAAACCACTTAATCTCAAGGTGTGCTGTGCACCGATGAGATGCATAGCTGTTGAGGTGGAACAGTCATTTGCAGGCAACCTCTGGGGAACGTTCCGTACCTAAGTTGTATAAGGCTTACTCAGGCATGCTGGGCTCTGTCTGCGTGGACCTGTATTTCTAGAGCAGCTAATCAGTCTGAAATGGAACCCTTGAGGTTTTTTCCTTCACCTCCCAGGAGAAAGAGTGGGCTGCTAGTATTTGCTACCACCCAATCAAATAAGAGGGCTCAAATAGCCAGTCCTTGAGACACAGGGGTTATACAGAATTTGTCCATGAACACTAACGGAATGCATGCCACGGGTCAGAATGTGTTCTTGATTGTGAAACAGAAAGAAAGAGGGGCAATTTTGAGAAGATATATATATATTTTTTTTTTTTCATCAGTCTACTGACTGGTTTGATGCGGCCCGCCACAAATTCCTTTCCTGTGCTAACCTCTTCATCTCAGAGTAGCACACTTGCAACCTACGTCCTCAATTATTTGCTTGACGTATTCCAATCTCCGTCTTCCTCTACAGTTTTTGCCCTCTACAGCTCCCTCTAGTACCATGGAAGTCATTCCCTCATGTCTTAGCAGATGTCCTATCATCCTCTCCCTTCTCCTTATCAGTGTTTTCCACATATTCCTTTCCTCTCCGATTCTGCGTAGAACCTCCTCATTCCTTACCTTATCAGTCCACCTAATTTTCAACATTCGTCTATAGCACCACAGCTCAAATGCTTCGATTCTTTTCTGTTCCGGTTTTCCCACAGTCTATGTTTCACTACCACGCAATGGTGTACACCACACGTACATCCTCAGAAATTTCTTCCTCAAATTAAGGCCGGTATTTGATATTGGTAGACTTCTCTTGGCCAGAAATGCCTTTTTTGCCATAGCGAGTCTGCTTTTGATGTCCTCCTTGCTCCATCCGTCATTGGTTATTTTACTGCCTAGGTAGCAGAATTCCATAACTTCATTGACTTCGTGACCATCAATCCTGATGTTAAGTTTCTCGCTGTTGTCATTTCTACTACTTCTCATTATCTTCGTCTTTCTCCGATTTATTCTCAAACCATACTGTGTACTCATTAGACTGTTCATTCCGTTCAGCAGATCATTTAATTCTTCTTCACTTTCATTCAGGATAGCAATGTCATCAGCGAATCGTATCATTGATATCCTTTCACCTCGTATTTTAACTCCACTCCTGAACCTTTCTTTTATTTCCATCATTGCTTCCTCGATGTAGAGATTGAAGAGTAGCGGCGAAAGGCTACAGCCTTGTCTTACACCCTTCTTAATACGAGCACTTCGTTCTTGATCGTCCACTCTTATTATTCCCTCTTGGTTGTTGTACATATTGTATATGACCCGTCTCTCCCTATAGCTTACTCCTACTTTTTTCAGAATCTCGAACAGCTTGCACCATTTTATATTGTCGAACGCTTTTTCCAGGTCGACAAATCCTATGAAAGTGTCTTGATTTTTCTTTAGCCTTGCTTCCATTATTAGCCGTAACGTCAGAATTGCCTCTCTCGTCCCTTTACTCTTCCTAAAGCCAAACTGATCGTCACCTAGCGTATTCTCAATTTACTTTTCCATTCTTCTGTATATTATTCCTGTTATGCTGATTGTGTGATAATTCTCGCACTTGTCAGCTCTTGCCGTCTTCCGAATTGTGTGGATGATGCTTTTCCGAAGGTCAGATGGTATATCGCCAGACTCATATATTCTACACGACAACGTGAATAGTCGTTTTGTTGCCACTTCCCCCAATGATTTTAGAAATTCTGATGGAATGTTATCTATCCCTTCTGGCTTATTTGACTGTAAGTCCTCCAAAGCTCTTTTAAATTCCGATTCTAATACTGGATCCCCTATCTCTTCTAAATCGAGTCCTGTTTCTTCTTCTATCACATCAGACAAATCTTCACCCTCATATAGGCTTTCAATGTATTCTTTCCACCTGACTGCTCTCTCCTCTGCATTTAACAGTGGAATTCCCGTTGCACTCTTAATGTTACCACCGTTGCTTTTAATGTCACCAAAGGTTGTTTTGACTTTCCTGTATGCTGAGTCTGTCCTTCCGACAATCATAACTTTTTCAATGTCTTCACATTTTTCCTGCAGCCATGTTGTCTTAGCTTCCCTGCACTTCCTATTTATTTCATTCCTCAGCGACTTGTATTTCTGTATTCCTGGTTTTCCCGGAACATGTTTGTACTTCCTCCTTTCATCAATCAATTGAAGTATTTCTTCCGTTACTCATGGTTTCTTCACAGCTATCTTCTTTATACCTATGTTTTCCTTCCCAACTTCTGAAATGAAAGGAGAAGATTTAGCCTTTTTATATTCAAAAATGTTTGGAGGACATCGCAGGTACACTGAAATCCATCGATCGATTGCATAACAGCACACTGTTTGTTGAAACTGCTACTTCCCAACAAGTGATAAACCTCTGGAAAGCTAAATGCCTTGGAGAATACGCCATTGAAATGGAATTCCATAACATGTTGAACTACAGCAAAGGTGTTGTGTCATGTATAGCTCTGGTAGACATCCCAAGGAGGAACTGACAGATGAGTACGCTCAAGAAGAGATCATTGATGTGCAATATATAGTGAAAAGGGTGGTTGGGAGTCTAGTAAAATCTGGCTCCTTGATCCTTACCTTCAATAGCATCAAACTCACAGAGCATTTCAAGGCAGGTTTCCTTTACCTAAGTGAACAACCCTTATGTCCCCACCCCTATGCATTGTTTTAAATGACAGCACTTTGGGTGGACCATCTTAGAATATAAGGGTGAAGGCAATTGTGGCAAGGACACCCATGACAGAGTTAGTTGTTCCTCACCTCCAAAGTTTGTAAATTGCGCTGGTGATCATCCTGTCTGGAGCAGGGACTGCAATGTCTTCCTTGAAGAAAAGAAGACACAGGAAATTACAACATTGAAACACAGTTCATATAGTGGGCCAAGAAGATCTATAAGGCTATGCAGCCTCTCATGTTCACTACATCTTTTGCTTTGACTCTTAAGAACACTATTTTGACAGACAGTGCTTCTACGGGAATGGAGATTGCTAGCGACAGCACTGGTATCTGTGTTTGTCTGTGTATCTGTCTGTGTATCTGTCAAGCCGCTGTTGTTTTAGAGGCCATAGCAACCCCCACCTTCCACATGAGAACATCAGAGAATGCCACAGTTGCCACCATTCTGGAGCTCCCAATACATCCAAAGGCAGAACCTCTGTTGCTGCTGCAGTAGTTCCCACAAAGTCCTCCCAGGCCAAGAAAGCAAATGGTAAGCTTACACCACATGCAAAACGGGTGGTAGACTGTCGGGCCACACTGATGTCATTCGACAAAATGTGTGCTGCTTCTGCTTCAGAGCAAGTGGAATTCGAAGTCTGCCCCGGGGTAACCATTTTGTCCAAAGGCTGAACTTCAGCGCACTGTGGGCTCCTCAATCCAATGAGAAAACAGGGCAAAATTATAACCCATGTGAGAAATAGCTCCCATAATACTGAAGAACATGAATGGTTTCAGGACTGAAACTCCTAGCACAGGTACAACCCCAGAGCTTGTGTTTACAGGAAGCAGATTTCAAAGCCACTTATGCCGCTGTGTTTTTGCGCTATACCCTCCAACAAAAGATGACCTGACTGGGGAAAGAGCCAAGGGAGGTGTTTGTTGTGTTTGTCAGCCACACACACCACTCCTCTGCTCTCTCCTTGGTTATTGACCTACAAGCAGTAGCTATCACCATCCACGTGGGTCAGAAGATCACTATCTGCTCCCTGTACTTATCCCTGCAGGATGCTATAGACTCTACGGCTCTCACAGGCCTTATTGAACAACTCTCTTACCCATTTTTCCTACTGGGTAATTTTAATGCCCATAATGTGTTATGCACCTTTCTACTCCTTCTTCCATCAGTTTTTCGATTTATTATCAAGCAAAGAGGAAAGAAGGATGGTTTTACAGAAACTCTGTTTACCATCAGTAGCCAGTGAGAGAGATGCATTTTGCTGCTTCTTTCATAAGTTTTTCCACTTATTTAAAAAGCAAATGAAAGAAAGACAGTTTTCTAGTGACACCATTACCCTCACTCATCAGTGAGTAAGAAGAATTCTGGCCCTCTTTCATTAGTTTTAAAGTTTAGTATTCATAAGTTTCTCAGTTTACTATTAAGAAATAATGAAAAATAAAAGTTTTACAGCAATACCATTTACCACACCCTACAGTGAGCACGAAGTATTCTGCTGCTGCTTCTATTTAGTTATTCTATTTAGTATTAAGAAGAAATGAAAGGAGGACATTTTTTATAGTAACACCATTTATGATCTGTTGGCAGTAAGCTAGAAGCATTGAGCTGATTCTCTCATAAGGTTGTCCTTGTAGTACTAAGAAGGAATGAAAGAAGAGTGGTATTATAGTAATACCTTCTACCATCAGTGGACAGTGAGTCAGAAGTTTCCTACTGCTTCTTTCTCAGGTTTTTCCATGTTGTATTTAGAAGGAATGAAGGAAGAATAGCTTTATGGCAACATCATTTACCTTCAGTTGCCCATGTGCGAGAAGCATTCAGCTGCTTCTCTCATAAGTTTTTGCATTTAGTATTAAGAAGAGAATGGGAGGAGGACAGTTTTATTGTAATACCACTGTGTGAGAGCCATTCTGCTGCTTCTCTCATATGTTTTTCCATTTAGTATTAAGAAGAAACTAAAAGTGGACAGTTTTACACAAACTCCATTTTTCAACAGTCACCAGTGTGTGAGATGTGTTCTGTTCCTGCATTCATAAGTTTTTCAATTTGGTATTTAGAAGGAAAACAGAAGCATGGTTTTAAAGCAACACAGTTTACCATCAATTGCTAGTGAGTGATAAGCATTGTGCTGTTCCTTTCATAAATTTTTTCTATTAAGAACCACAGGAAGCAAGGACAGTTCTACAATAACACCAGTTAAAATCTGTAGCCACTGAGTGAGAAGCTTCTTTCAAAAGTTTTTCCATTTACCAACAGTCGCCAGTGAGAAAGAAATGTTCTGTTCCTTGTTTGATAATGTTTCAATTTAGTATTCAGAGTAACACCACGTACCATAGTTGGTAGTGAGCAAGACGGAGTCTGCTGTTTCATCCTAAAGTTTCTCCATTTGATATTAAGAAGGAATGAAGGATGGACAGTCTTATAGTTACACCATTTACCATCAGTCACCAGTGGGAGACAAGTATTCTCCTGCTTCTTTCATAAGTTTTTTCTGTTTTGTATTAAGAAACAAATGAAAAAAAGCCTGTTTTTCAGTAAGGATATTATCATCAGTTGGAGGTGAGTGAGAACATCCTGTTGCTTTTTCCATTTAGTATTATGAAGAGAATGAGAGAAGGATGTTCTTGGTATCTACCACTTCCCCATTTGATGAAAATTTCTGCCCTGGAAGCCAAAGTTAGGTAACCTGGAGAAATCACTTGGGGACATGTCTGATGAATAAAAAAACAATTCAATGCCCAGTTAACATACTTTCACCATTGTTATCTCTGACGAGTAGGATGGTACATTATCCTCATGAAGGAGCATTTTTCTGTGTGGTAAACCTGGTCTCTTTTCTGCCAACGCTAGTTTCATGTGATTGAACTATGAAGCATAATAAGGCCCAGTTATGGTTCTGCCTTTTTACAAGTAATCTACGAAGATTATTTCTTGAGAATCCAAAGAAACAGTGGCCATTATGTTACCAGCTGATAAAATTGCCTTTGCCTTTTTCGGTGCACTTTCACCAAACTTTGCCATTGTTTTGACAGGCATTTTGGCTCTGGTGTGTAATGACGGATTCAAGTTCCATCAACAGTAACAAACAGCACAAAAAGTATTGCAGATTGCAATTAAATATCGCCAGACATTGTGCTGAAATGTTGTGCTGGATGTACTTTTGTTTGACTGTGAGAAATGGCAGCAACCACCTCATACACAGCTTCTTCATAGCTAGTTCTTTGTGCAGGATATTATGCACTCACTCAGTTGTAATGCCTACACTCCTCGCAATCTCATGAATTTTTATTCAAAGGTCTTGCATTATCATATTGTAGATTCTGTCACCAGTTTCCTGGTGACTTCAATTGGTCGGCCAGAGTGCCCTTCGTCTTTGGTGCTTGTCCAGCCCAGTTTGAATTAATTAATTTAGAAGTAAATAGTCATCAATGATGGTGCAGAATTCATGTAAACTTCATCTGATTCTATTTTGATTAGTGGGACAGTCCAATCTTTCAAATGAAAATGCTTAGTAACAGCACAAAAGTCGGTTTTATCCACTTTCGACTGTAGTCAACACACAGACCAATTCAGATGGCTTTCAACAATGAACTGTACATTGCATACTGTTCAAATTTTTTCTGCAGTTTTTCAAATGTTTGAAAATTACAGTAAAATAAAAGCAATACTTAAAAAAATTGTTCTTACAACAAATGTCAAAATATAATATTTATAAATAATATTTTGTTATGCAAAGACAAACACATGGAGTGTTGATTAAAAATAAATTACACAGCAGCTTCAAACATCACGTTATCTTCAGCTCTATATGGGCAAAATCATTGTGACAAGGAAGGTATGAGTGGCATTAGTACATCAATCTGAGATGTTTTGAATGTCATTCATCTGTAAAATACCCTTAGGTTGAGTATTTTGTGTTGCCAGTGATTAGCCTACTGTAGGATTAATATGCTGATGCCCGTAATATGTTGAGTGTCAAAAGCTGGACTTGTGCTATTTTGAAATTAATAGCTTCAGTTGACAGAACATATTGTGATGTGTTTAAGAAAGATGTGGGGGCAGTTACCTCATCCATAAAAAACTGTGATTTTATGTAGGTTGTCTGAAGGCCACAGTAGGACTGTAAAGGGAAAATTTTGTGTAGAAGGAATGAATTTACCACAAAAATTGTATATAGTAGAGGCACTAGGAGAGGAAATTTTGCTAGAACTAGGAGAGGAAATTTGGCTGGAATGAATTGCCTTGGGAAAAAAAGGTCATTATCTTCATTGGGAAATGGAAAATGAATGTGTGTTATGAGAGAGAGAAAATGGAAGTGAAAATTCTGTGTGATCAGTTGCCATTGAAGGAGGACTCAGAGAAAATATTTGGAAGGGCATTGTAGCAGCATCAGACCAGCATAGATATTTAGTAAATAAGAAGAGGGAGCAGCTTGTAAATGGAATAACTGCAGGGGAAGAGTTGTTCACAAAATTTGGATAATGTGAGAACTTAGATCGTGTGCAGAGGCAGAAACTGATAAACTGTTAGGCCAGATAAACAAGTTTTATTGGAAAGGCCTGGAATTATCAGAGAGCATGAATGCAAACTGAAAGTGAAAGAGAATATAATACTTTACAAATCTCCATATCCTATACCTTTTTAATATGAGAGAGCAAGTAAAAGCAAAAATAAATAAGATGGGGTTTAACTGAGAAGTCTCATGCAATCCCTTTAGCAATCCTATTATTGCAATAATGAAAATAGAAAGTGTGACTCAGTTCATGTTAGATGAGAGAATGTTAAACCGAGATACTGAAATAGAGAGAGAAAACATTAAGTACTGAGGAGTTATTAGCAAAATTTTCTGGAGTGATGTACTTCAGTACTATTGGACCGAACTGAAAGTTACTGGAAAAGTTATCAATTTAGGATCCTGCCATTTGTCTTGAACATGCCAGTCTTAGAGTCCATGCTAGCTCTGGACCACGTACTTGGGGAGCAGCAGATTCTAGATAGAATAATTTGGTATGTGGCTGACTTATTAATGGCAATTAAGACATGGGAAGAACACATAAGTATTTTGGAGTTAGTTCTTAAGTTAATAGTGTTGAAGAACTTAACTAAGTTTGGAAAGGCAAATTTTGCCTGTGGAAGATTAAATTTCTTAAGATATGTGATAAGAAGTAATGGGAGATTAACCAAACATGCAAAAGATGACGGCAATTGCATAATGCATGCTGTGGTGCTCCCTCTGTGAAGTACTGACAGCCAACTGTCCGTAGCTGCAGCGTTCAAACTTCTGTGACTCTGCACTACCAGCAGCCGACATTCAGACTGTAACAAGAAGGCAGCCAGCAGGTCATCAGAGGGTCATACTAAAGGCCACACCAAGCTAGCCAGCAGCACACTAGCCAGCAGCACACCGATCGGATATGTTAAGCATCTGCCACAAGGTAACCAGCCAATAAGAAAGTAGCAGGTGCGAGCAGCCAGAATTCAAGACAGCACTCTGACCTTCAAGAGGAGGTAAGCTTTTGTTGAACATTTAGAATTTTGTTTCCTTTTTCAATTCAAGTATCAGATCAATTTTGTTCAAAGTCCTTTCAAACATTGTGCAAATAAACATATTGAGTGACATTGCTTCCTGTTCTCAGTTCTGGGGAGACTTTTCAGTGCCTATCCCCCAAAAATGGAAACACTAATGAAACTGCACATGAAACTTTTAAAGAAAGGAGTATTTTGGATATGGGGACAAGTATGTAACAGAGAGTTTGCAGAACTCAGAAATGTTTAGTTATCTAGATTTGTCAAAAGACTTTCATGTCAATTCTCATGCTTCAGGTAATAGGATATCAGAAAAGTTCTATGACATTATTGACAGGGAAAATGAAATAACATGAATAACAATAGCTTGAACTAGTAGACTTCTTACTCCTTGTGGGCTGACATTGCATTCATGTCCCAATGTCAAACCACATTCTGTTAGATTTCATCATACGAAATAGATTGGTTTGTGCTGCTGTAACCCAAAAAGCAGTTAAGATTGGTAGCACATTCCATTCCCCTAATCAACAGATGGTCATGAAGCATGAGACTGGAGGTGTGAGTAGCAGCCATGTTGTACTTTAAGTGTACAGAGAATACAGTGATTCACACTGCCAGGCTAGGTGGCAAATGCATAACTTTGTTTCTTAATATCAACTTTTTAAATGTCTAGATACATCAGCAACTAAGCTGGCGGCATTACCCACACTGATAGCTACTTAACCATGATTTCAGAAACTCCAAAATCAAGACTGCATTGTAATTTTTCTGTAATGTCAATCATTGGCCGATTAAACCAACCAATGAGATATGCACCCAGTGCAAGGCAGCAAAAAACACTGAGACTAGCTAGACAGTCAGTCGTTGACTAGTATTTAGGACAACACCATGTACTTACTGCTTCAGCTTAAGTGAAAGCATAATTTGATCTCAGAAAACGTTTATGTGGGATTGTAGATTGTATTTTATTGGTCCTGTTGTCTTCATAGCAGCTTATGCATAAGACATTGGACAAGTCAAGTTATAAATATACAGGCTGAAAGTCATTTCAAGGCACACATATTTAAGCTTACAATAATACACTTTACACGTAAGTATTTATATAACACATTTCATAAATTTAAACATTCTTCAATGGAGTAAAAGCAGTGATGCTGTAAATATGACTTTAGAGATTTTCCTAATGTATTGACCTCAGTGATAGCTTTTATGTTTTCACGAAGTTTGTTATAAAGCTTAACCCCCATGTGAAAAGTACCTTTTTGGCACAGTGCTGTGCTGATTTGTCATATATGTAAGTTTCTGTTTTGTCTGGTAAAGTGCTCATTTATATCACAGTTTTTTTGTAGTCTCCGGTCCTTGCCTATTACATTTAATTTAAAGAATGAAAGGGTTTCCATAATGTATACACATGGTAATGGAGGAATACCAGATTTCTTGAACAGGGGTTTACAAGAGTCTCTAGGCTTGCACCCAAACAAGATTCTAATGGCCCTTTTTTGTAGTTTAAAAGTGCTATTAGCTGTTTTAGAGTTTCCCCAGAAGGTGACCCCATATCTAAGACGAGAATGAAAGTACGCATGATATGCATTCAATACTGTTTTCTCACTACAGCATGATTTTAATGAACAAAGAAGGTAACATGTTTTTCTCAGTTCTGCATTGAGATTTTCAATATGCTTATTCCATCTGATGTTACTCTGCAGCCAAAGTCCTAAGAATTTGGTTTCAGTACTGTTACCAACTGGTTCGTCATTGATAAGAGACTGATGGGATAAACATGTCCTTGTTAGGAACATTGTGGAATTTTAGAGCAACGGTTTTCTTACTGTTTATTACAAGCTGATTACTCTGTGCCCAGCTGCTAAGTTGTTTCGTGACCGTGTTTACTGTCTGCTGTAACTGTTCATCATCGTCTCCTTTTAGTAGAATCGTGGTGTCATCTGCAAATATGATTGTTTTGTGTGCATCAATATTTAAGCTTAGATCATTTATGTACAGAAGAAACAGAAGGGGTCCCAATACTGATCCTTGGGGTACACCAAATTTTATTTGTTTATAGTCAGATAAGTGATTAGATACAGTTTTTAGTTCAATATTTGTGTGATTGACGCACACTGCCTGCATACGATTAGTCAGGAAGTGAGTGTGATCTCGTGTGATCATTGAAGTCATATGGAAATTTCTGAGAGTTTGCAGTGCTACTTGATATGTGAAGATTAGACTATGCAAACTTTAATTCAAGTTCTGCTGTAAAACAATGGAGAAAATATTTTAAATGTTGAATTACAGGAACCACTACATTTGGCATATGATTCAAGTATTGTCATTTAAATGGCTCTGAAGACTTTTTCCCCTATTATTAATAAAAAACATAAGATGAAATTCTTTCCTTTTGAAACTTTCATTTAAGTATTGTAGCCATTCCATTATCATCGTTGACTGTATGCATGGCAGAGAAGAAAACCAATTGGTACATAGAGACACGAGGTAAGCAACCCCTCCTCCTGGATCGGCAATTGTGGAGGGGGGGGTTGTAAGTGTCAAAGGTTTGCACTGAATGGTATTGCTGACACAAAGGCGTGAGTTGCTTACATTTCAGAAATGTCTGGATGGCACAGAGTGATGGTTCTTCACTCTAAAAAGCAGTTCCTTCTGATCAGCTGGACAGTATTGTTGACACTCTACTGCAATGGCTGTGCAATTGTTTGTACGAGTAACTTACATTGCAGAAGTACAGTATGGAGTGTGAGTTCATCTGGGTGGAACAGCATTATTGACGCATGTAATGGTGTGACTTCTAAGAGTATCTACCCTTGAGTGACCTTGGGTGTCTACTTCTTTTAAACATCTGCACACAATATGCATCAGACTGTGTAATAAATAAATTAAAGAAACTTTGAAGAAAACAGAAAAATAGCTTATATAGTTACTAATTATTTCACACTTTGCACTTACTGATAGTCCTTGCACAAAACTTCAATGTCTTCAAGACACATGTACTTTTTGCAGTGATATTTCATTCTCCTGTTTTGTTTTGATGTTAATATACAGCATCTGTCGAAGGTGCCAACTGGTGTATGGTCTTATCGATACCTTTGATCTACTTTGAAAACCTCAGAAATTCTCTCATGCAGAAGACGTAGAGTCTAATCTTCACTTATCAAGCACCACTGAAAACTCACGGAAATCTCTATACGACTTTAATGACCACACAAGATAACACTCATGAAAGCTCCCACATAAACGTTTTCTGAGACTAAATTATGTTTTTACTTAAACTGAAGCAGTGTGTACATGGTGCCATCCTAAATACTAGTCAACAACTGACTGTGTAGCTAGCTTCAGTTTTTTGTGATGGCCTGCACGGGTACATTTCTCATTGGCTCTTTGGCTATACGCTAGCATTTGGTAATTATTTAACCAAAGAGCTGCATAATATTTAACATCTATTTACTGCCACATTTACATATAAATAGTTCCCAAGATAAAGGAAAAGATTGAAGAGCAGATCTATTCTTGTTTGTAACTGAAATACTAATAACTATGTTATTTTACTGTTTATTGTGTTGGTCTAAGAGACAGGCCTCAGCAAATTTGTAATGTAAAGTCACCACATTAGTGAAAGGTTAAAATGATCTATCTGGTTTTGTTCTCGTAAATAGCAGGATCTCGTTTGAGAGTACTGGCCACAAAACACTGTCATGGGGGTGTGAAAACCAATAACTTGAAATGTCCCTACTGTAATTATGTTTCACGGAATGCTCTGCACAGAAATAAGAAAACAATATTGTTCATGTGTATAAAGAGCATGACCATGGGTCCAATTACTTGCTGGTGTGGATAACTGAAACTGAAAGATCCCAACCTGGAAAGCTCCCAAAGTAAATTTAGCTTAATTGCTGTAGGAGGAAGAGCTACTAAACTTTTGTTCTTCATTTGGTTAATGCTTCTATCTATTGTACTGTAACTACTGTGATTTTTTTATTCATTTTCGAAGGTTTGAGTTTTAATTAAAAGGTGTTTTAAAGACACTGGTCAATGTAAATAATATCTTGATTATGTTCTTGTGTATAGTTGATTTACTTTGTTCCTTAAAAAAAAAATAATAAAAAAAAAAACAAAAACAAAAAAACAAAAAACGGTTCAACAATATTCTTTCTCCCTTTAAAAACAATTTATGGTAAACTGCTGATTATAAATATTTAATTAGTTAAATGTCATCAAGGTTCTTGTCCTTTTAAAAATCAGTCCTGGTAAATTTGCAATAAGAAGATGATGTATTATACTGCAGGAGTTATTGTTTTAAAAGGATAAATTAAAATTTTACTGCTTTCTAAAAATAAACTGACAGAACCTTGGTTGTGAATATCCTTTTCCATATCAGGATTGCCACACTAAGTATTCCAGCAAATCTTCTTTAATCTAATGTGTTCACACAGGGCTCGGCCTTTTTGGTGCACATAAATGTGTTAACCTTTTGAGAAATAATATAACTTTAAAGGGATGAGCAGAAGTATGTGAATAGTTATCCTGGTATGTGAGCTATATTGTGAAATGGAGCGGAAGACTTAAAAATTGATTATCTCTGTTAATCAATTGTGCGAAAAAAGTTGTATGACTTGGGAGTGACTTATTTGTATGCACCATTAACATAGTGACAAGGAGTAGTACATTATGTTGGTAATATCAGAGATTACAAAACTATGTCCAATAGTGGGAGCTACCGGCAAAACAATATTTACCTTTAGAGAGGAATATTTTGTTAAAGTGGAGAAGCCTGTAAAACTATTATCTGACACATGGTGCACAGTTTATGGCTCAAATATTTCACGAATTCATATGGGAGAAGGGAGTAAAGTCAATGTTGATTGTAAAGTCCCATGCACAGAAGAATCCACCTGAAAAAGTAATGCAGGAGTTGGGAAGTATTTGAAGTTATTGTATATGAACAACCTCTTGGTAGTAAAAAACTAACACACAAAAAAATGTGTGTGAATTCCTAAGTGACCAAACTGCTGACATCATTGGTCCCTAGATTCACACACTATTTAAACTAACTTATGCTGAGAACACCACACACACCCATAGCCGAGGGAGGATTCGAACCTCCAGCGGGAGGGACTGCGCAATCCATGACATTGTGCCTCTAACCCCACGGCCACTCCAAGCGACAACACATAAAGAAGCCAATGGAGGAGGTATGCGAGGAGAACCAATTTTGTAGGAAATTAGTTAGCCAAGTGAGGAGAGTGGTGACAGCAAGTTCTATGGGACCAAACTGCTGAGGTCATCAGTACCTAAGTTTACACACTACTTAATCTAAGTTAAACTAACTTACGCTAAGGACGACACACACACACACACACACACACACACACACACACACACACATACACACATTCCCCAGGGAGGACTCGAATCTCTGACGGGGGAAGCCGTGCAAACTGTGACAAAGCACAAACAGACCGTGCGGCTCCAACTGAGGAGAAGGTAGCATAAGTGCAATCGCCATTATTGTTAACAAAAATTAAAATGCAGAGCAGTGTATTACAAATGTACGAGAAATGAGGAAGGAGATGTACCATGTTTCATAGTAAGAAGTGCATGTTTCATAGTAAGAAGTGAGTACTGCTTGTAAGTGTTGTTAAAAGATGAACAGGTAACCCTCATTTATGGAAAGAACAGCATATTTATTTATTGTGTAAGTGATGTATAATGAACTGTTTGCTACGGAAAGTAGAATAAAGAAATGATTTGTCAGTGACAAGTTTCTTGTGGTTGCTATTTTTAATAATTATTTGCTCATTATTTGAGATGTCCTGAGGAGGCAAATTGAGGGGCAATACCGAACAATGTGCTATTAGGAAAAAGGAGGTGTAGAGGCTGTAGCAAATATGAAAGGAGTATATGAATATGATGCCTCTCATATCTCCACTAATGTGACTTTTACATACCAATTGTTGTCTGTGACAGCAACTGCATTGACTGGAGAAGTGTTCTGTGAGAATTCATACTTTTTCTTGAACATGTAGACTGACACGAATGCAGTGACATAATGGAAAATGTACAAACATTGGGCTAAAACACTACTGTAAGACTGTATACAATGTCTGATAAAAAAAAAAAAAGCATCTGAAAGGGGACGGGGGAAACAAAATGAAACTTCACATGTTGAGTGGGTATCTGATATTATTTCAGCGATTACAAAATCAAGTCAATTATGAAAGAACTTGAAAGCACAGGCTCACTTACCAGTTTGATGCTGCACCCACCTCCCCCCTTCCAGCTGGGATGCAGGCACTGATTTGGTTTGGAAGGGTGTCACAAGGCCATTGTATCCTCTCCTGAGGCAAGATGGCCCACAACTGTTGTAACTGATGCTTGATATCCTGGATATTGGTACTAGGATGGAATTGACATCTTAGATTGTCCCACCCATGTGCTGTCAGGGGCCAGACTGGGGGGAGGGTGCTAGTTGCGAAAGTATCTCAACATCACAAAGACAGTTTGATGAGACATGTCTTACACGCACAAGCACTGTCTTGTTAACAAGTGGCACCACAATACTGCTGCATGAGAGGTAACACATGAGGATGCAGTATGTCTGTGAAACACCATTGTGACGTCACCACCAGCCGTGATCTGAAGGCATACTCATTGGCTCCCTACAGCATGATACCAGGTAACACATTTCTGCCTCTCCAAAACAATGGAAGAATGTGATCTCTTACCTGGCTGCTGCTATACTCAATGACAATGGTAGAGCAGACGCATGGAACATTCCTGCAGTGTGACACCACTCACCAGCAGTCCATGCTTGCAGTCACGCCCCCACTACAAACACAGTATTTTGTGTTGTGACCCTAAATGGCAAATTACCATGGGACAGCAATTCCCTAGTCCAGCTGTTGCTCATCTTGCATCAACAGTGCAGGATGTTGCAGGGGGTTAACGTGAATCACCACGAAGGGAACGATCCATTGATACGTAATCAGCATGGTTTCAGAAAACATCATTCTTGTGAAACGCAGCTAGCTAGCTCTTTATTCGCACGAAGTAATGGCCGCTATCGACATGGGATCTCAAGTTGATTCCGTATTTCTACATTTCCGGAAAGCTTTTGCCACTGTTCCTCACAAGCGACTTCTAATCAAGCTGTGCGCCTATGGGGTATCGTCTCAGTTGTGCGACTGGAATCGTGATTTCCTGTCAGGAAGGTCGCAGTTCGTAGTAATAGACTATAAATCATTGAGTAAAACTGAAGTGATATCAGGTGTTCCCCAGGGAAGCGTCCTGGGACCTCTGCTGTTCCTGATCTATATAAATGACCTGGGTGACAATCTGAGCAGTTCTCTTAGGTTTTTCGCAGATGATGCTGTAATTTACCGTCTAGTAAGGTGATCCGAAGACCAGTATCAGTTGCAAAGTGATTTAGAAAAGATTGCTGTATGGTGTGGCAGGTGGCAGTTGACGCTAAATAACGAAAAGCGTGAGGTGATCCACACGAGTTCCAAAAGAAATCCGTTGGAATTCGATTACTCGATAAATAGTACAATTCTCACGGCTGTCAATTCAACTAAGTACCTGGGTACTAAAATTACGAACAACTTCAGTTGGAAAGACCACATAGATAATATTGTGGGGAAGGTGAGCCAAAGGTTGCGTTTCATTGGCAGGACACTTAGAGGATGCAACAAGCCCACTAAAGAGACAGCTTACACTACACTTGTTCGTCCTCTGTTAGAATGTTGCTGCACGGTGTGGTATCCTTACCAGGTGGGATTGACGGAGGACATCAAAAGGGTGCAAAAAAGGGCAGCTCATTTTGTATTATCACGTAATAGGGGAGAGAGTGTGGCAGATACGATACGCGAGTTGGGATGGAAGTCATTAAAGCAAAGACGTTTTTCGTCGTGGCGAGATCTATTTACGAAATTTCAGTCACCAACTTTCTTTTCTGAATGTGAAAATATTTTGTTGAGCCCAACCTACATAGGTAAGAATGATAATCAAAATAAAATAAGAGAAATCAGAGCTCAAACAGAAAGGTTTAGGTGTTCGTTTTTCCCACGCGCTGTTCGGGAGTGGAACGGTAGAGAGATAGTATGATTGTGGTTCGATGAACCCTCTGCCAAGCACTTAAATGTGAATTGCAGAGTAGTCATGTAGATGTTGATGTAGATGTAGAGGGTGGCCATTATTTGTAGTCAGATGACAGATGTGGATGTGAAGGCGTTACGATGTGTTTTGTGCACAATAAGGTGGTCAGACGCAGTCAACACAACCTTAACAACATGGGTGCCTACCATCAAATTCTCATGCCCTCCAACATCACATTCAAATGCACTAAAAATATGCGTAATGCTTGATTTGATCAGCAATTAGAGATCCACAATGAGGTCCCTTTCAAACTGTCAGATGCTAACAGCACTAACACACGCAAGTATGCAGCATCCACATCCTCAACATTGATCACTCAACACCTGTCGCTGTTCGTGCCCTTACCAGGCTTGTTAACACTAAACACAAACAACACTAATGCTATCTTGTGGCCGTTCTACCTATCACAGGGAATTGCAACTCTAATAATATACTTAACTGCCAGTGGTGTGTATGTGTATAAAGTTATATTGACATTCAACCAGGTGCTTCACTTTCTTTTGTATGTATTTTCTAGCTTACTGAGACGAATAATACATTGTATGCAAAGATGGTATTTATACCTAGCAGATAGATTAACACATGTAGTAGATATTGAACAATGATATTAAATATAATAGATGACCTATCTACTGCATAACTAATATTTAACTTTGAAAGGAAGAACAAAGGTACTTAATATGGAAGAAAGAGGAATTCTATTTTTTCAGAATGGATTACTGTCTGAAAAAATAACATACTGTAACTGATAATATGAATTATTTAAACTCCACATACACTGAAGAAAATTCTCCACTACGGAGGCAAGTGTAAGGTAACATTTTATGTGTAGTTCTTCCCTGGGAAGTATTAGCGAGTTTCATGCAGTCTTTGTGTATTTTCATCAGTAAGAAATGCAAATATTTCTTAGCACTCAAAAAATCATAAATTTAAGTTAATTGTTCTATAAGTTGGCAGAGAGACGCTACTGCAATCTTCCTGTGAAAGATGAGAAATTGAAAGGTGACACATGATAGAAGAGACAAGTATGTTAATTGGATATGTTTGGTTAGACATCTGCACGCTTTTCTGTATAAGTGTGGTCAATATTGCCTGAACTGTGGTTTGGAATATGTTATAAAATCTTTATAAATTTGGATACAGAGCGGTCTCTGCTAAGAGTCGTCAGGCACACTTTCTCTGGTATTTCAACAGATATTTCCAATTTTGTTTATGCAATGTGTAGCTGGAATTACCCACAACAATACCACTCACCATGAGTCTCATGCAAAGCCCAGTGCCAATGGAAAGCATCAGTTTATTTTCAAAAGAAAAGGGAAGAAAAAAAGGGGGGGGGGGGGGGGGAAGACACCATTTTTCAGAGGCAGAATATCCTGTGCCCACCCGACAATGTGGTCCCATATTAGTCTACTGCATTATTCATTTTATTGATATGTGTTGGTAAGGACAGGGTGAATAAAGCAGAACTCCAGCAGTGACTTGTCTATCACACTGGCCCTAACTGTCTGCTACCATCATGCAGCATCAGAACTACTTAGTCATTGTGTTAAGCATTCTTCCTTGACAATAAATACAGATAAAACACATATCACACTAATTTCAGACTGCTTTGCCAGAGGGGCACACAATATTCTGCTTTAAATGTAATTTTGTTTGTAATGCGAAACAACGTTGGCACTGTGTACCGCATGAAAGATGTGAGGAGCATTATCTGTTTGGGCAGACTCCAGCTACACTTTGCAAAAATGAAATTGCAAATATCTGCCTAAACACTATGAAACATAGACTGTAAAATACTTCACTGATGATTAACTTTCTAACAGCAAACTCTTCTTTTATTTTTGGATACAGGTCTGCGGACCAATAGTAAACTGGTAACCAAATTTTTCATACAATTTCCTTACAACTGTGCTTCATTTGTTTCACTATTTAAACAGATACTATTGTACTGTTATTGCTGCTGATGTAGTATTAGCCCTTTACGTTTCCATATTACATTTGTTGTGGTATTTAACCTTGTGAAATCTTCTATATTTATATTATGGGTGCTGCACCAGAAACAAATTAATAGGTGCAACCATAAAGTAATTCTGATAACTGATTAAGAAAAGAAAAAAAAAAAAATCACTAAGCAAGAAATATTTAATGGAATATTTATATACATTCACTGATTACTTCCCAGCAGAGTCACCACATTGTTTAGGCATTTATCATAACGGTGCACCTTCAGTTGTATGCGCAGGTCACTGGAGTCTGTTGCCAACGTCCAGAGCCACAAAGTCACTTCAATCTGCATCTCAGTGTTGCTGTGGAAATGTTTTCCTGCCATGAAACACATCACAAGTTGGAAGAAATGAAAGTCACTGTGGGTGAGGTTGAGGCTGGGCTGTAGGGTGAATGATCAATGATCTCCACACGTGGCACAACTGGCAATGGATCTCTGCTGGAGATTGTGTCTGAGCATGCAAAAAGTTGATAACTGCACAAACCTCGCAATTGGTGAGAAACAATACCAGAGCAGGCATTTTATCCTAGCAGTGTGCAGTTACCACTGTCAAGACAGGACTAAAACTGTACTGAATTATTCCCATACACCTCCTCCCTACTCCTGTGCATGCACATCCCTATCTGACTACACTCACCGTCTCTGCACATGATCAGAACTTACTTTCTGGGTATACATCGTAATTTAATATCATTCTATATGAGTGTATTTACACACATCTATAAGCATTTCTGTCACTGTGGGTCCGACATTAGTCACCTGCAATGCACCATATACAGGCAGGTGCATAATAAATTTGATTCTATAAATTGCAAGTAAGGTATTTTAATAATAGGATATTCTAAATGATGCTGAATTATATACTGTGTGTATTTTATTCATGAAACACGTTACACTCACTAAAATCTCCTAACCCCATAACAAAGCAGCACTTGTAAAACACATGGTTTGCAAACACGCATATAAAATAAAGAAGTATTTAGTGACCAAATCTTTAACTATAGTGCACTCCAAGAGGACAGGTAACTCAGCAACAGACCTTAGTTTTGTTCTGAGGACACAATATCAAATAAAATTTCCTATTTTTTCCTCTTTTATTGTAATATATAATTGCAAAACCTTTCATCAGCATTCTGCTAGTATACACCACATCATGGAAATTCAGTAGCTTAATAAGCTGTCTAAAACTAATGAATATCATTTATTTCTGCTATTTACAGAAAATTATCACAGACATATAAATAGATATTCATCAAGAAACATTCAGCATACACACACTGAGTTCCAAATCATAAATAGATAAAATATACATGTGAGCAGGTCAGTCTTTGAAACAGCAGCACACAATGTGGTCATCACTTCTTTCTCGCTTCTCGTAATGAATACCCCTCTCCAGTAAATGGTTTAAATTCTTCACTAAGTTCCTTGCTCTGAAAAGAAAGGATATGTGAAAATATAAGATCATTAAGAAGAAAGTAAAATGTATTTTTACTTCTAATAATCATACTACAGATGAACTTCAATATTATTACTGACTGCTTATGCAAAAAGTGTCATAAAAATAATATCTAAGCCCATAAAGGAAAAATACAGTGTCAGAAATTCTGAAAGCAGTGTTTCTTTACTGCACTACTGTTTTGTGAAACAAGAGTAATAATTATTTATGGACAAAAACTGGTTAAGACATCAAAGTGCTCTACGTCTACAGAAAACAAAAAGAAGTAATAAAGAAAGGGTGTGCAATTTAAATAACATTACATCTTTCAATGTGAAAGACTCTATGCCCTTGAAGGGTCTCCTTAATAGAATCCACACATCATGATGAATGAATGAATGACTGAATCAATGATTGATAGGAATTGTTACACAAAGAAGATCTGATACAAAAGAGAGGGGGGATGAAGCAATTTTAATACATTAATTAGCCATTTAGTTAACACTGTATGTTCTGTACAGTTTTAGTTTTAGTTTCAAATCTCTTGGGCATTAGACCAACCAACCGTCCTTTTTTTTTTTTTTTAAAGCATCTCTGGGCACACAAACAACACACACAAAAACTGGGTTTATTGGTACACCATTATACATAGTACAATGGGATGAGGTTTGCAGAGTACAGATTCATCTATGTTACAGTTGTTTCGCCTTCTTATATGTGCTTCCCAAAATGTCTAGTACCTGTCCCAAGAATAACATTTTAACATCAGTTTACAAAGATAGAAAATACTTTCAATATACACACTATTTAATCTGAGATAAACATACCACATTCTATTTCTTTTAGTGATTTTACAAGAGAGGAATGAAGAGGAATTTTTATTTTATTAACATCATTTATATGGAACCATACAGTTCATTAATAATAATAAAAAAAAAACAGAACACAATTTTTTGTACCATAAGAGTTCCCATGTTCTGTATCCTCCAACTTGTGCATGTGAGTGTGAATGCACAGAGTGTAGTGCCACCACACATGTGTACTTAAATCAACTGACTCACTCTCATTATGTTCTTTTAGTTTGTACCACTCACATCAGATGCTCAATGTGTCGCTTATGTTACACCTTCTGTATGTCTTGTTACGTGTGGAGTCACCAGAAGCTTATCTTTGAAACTGTTCAGTGGTTTATGATATATTACTTGGTAACTACAAGATTGGTGAAGAGTTTGTAACAGTTTCTGCGTGTGAAATCTTTAAATGTGGTTTCATCAGGTTTTGTCATTATGGCCGCCATGCTACTGGCCCTTATTCAATTGTTTACTTCGGCAGTGACCACTTTGTCGGCTTCCATTAACACACATGGCACTGCTCAAATGGTCTATCCACCCACTTTTCCTCCATATGATGATTCAGCTGACGACTGGGAATCTTAAAAAACACTCAGATGGCATTTCATGTGTTTCAGTGTGACAGACTCGAATTTGTGCAAAGACTCTTGTAGATTTCACCTAAGGTGTATCAATTACTATGTCAGCTTGTCTCTTTACAAGAAACAGCAACTCTTACTTTTGATAATGTGCAGTTTACTGTCCAACTACCATTGCAAACAAATGCATGTCAGAGCACTACGAGTTGAAATCTACCGATGCCGCAAGAAACCAAACAGTCATACAGGGGCTGGGCAGCCGAAATTTACAGCCTTAGCCATTAAGTGTCAATTTGTTACTTGTTTAGCTCTGGACAAGGAAGTGCATCAGAATGATTTACTAAGAACCCCCCCCCCCCCCCCCCCTTGCTGTCAGAAGTTTTGCTAATGTCTTCTGAAGTTTTTCAGGCAGCAGGTGACCAAACTGAAGCAGGGGGTGATGTGGCAGTAGTGTCACAAGATGTGCCCACTAGGAAGTGACAGTGGTGGTGATAAACATGCGGGCCAAACTCTGAGCAGACCAACGACAACCCAAGCAGCCACAACTGCCACTGTGCCAGTGCCAGTGCCAGTGTTCTCGTTTTCGGCTTGTCCATCACAAACATTTGGAGTGCCCTAAGCGCTAGGCTACTAGTAATGCTTGCAAGAAGAGAGGCCACATTGCCTCCGGATGTCATTCGCCAAAGGTTACTCAGGACATGGACATGGATAAACTGTGTGACTCCAATGCTTGCGACATCTCCCAAATCGTTTACTGAGTTAAGCATTTTTCACCAAGTGCTCTGGCTGACGTTAACACAGGTGCTGCAGTGTCATTATTGAATTCTCAAACCTATGTGAGTTTAGGCTCCCTGGTCATGCGGAAACTGGTCAGTCATAACAAACAGAACATTGCGCTGTTGGGACAATTTACAGCATCTGCCCTTTACAAGTCAGTGGAATGTTCCATTATCTTTTTGGTGGTTGCTGACACTGGTGTTGAGAACTTGGTGGGATGGGTGCATTTCAGGCATTTGCATTTTCTATCAATGATCCAGTTCACCTTGTGTCTGATCACATAACATATTCTCAGTTGGAAACACTGTGTGAGGAGTTTTCAGACTTGTTTTTGGAAGGTATATGGTGTGCTATGAATTTTTCTGCTCATATTTCCTTGAAATCCATGACTTGGGTTCGGTTTTGTCATGTATATCCTATTCCCTTTGCCCTGAAAGATCGAGTGAAAGTACAACTGGACAGACTTGCCTCTAGAGGTGGTGCACCCTTTATAGCTAGTGAATGGTTGTCGCCACTGATGCAATGGAAGCTATCGGAAAAACTTCGCCTCTGTGGCAACTTCAGTGGCTCTGAGCACTATGGGACTCAACTGCTGAGGTCATTAGTCAGGCAACTTCAGTACTACTGTCATTGCGCAGTTGGTCACAGATATGTATCCTCTCCCTCACCACGAGCAACCATTGTCAGAAGTATCAGACTGCGGGTCTTTTCTAAAATTGATATGTCTGAAGGGTATCTGTAGGTTCCTGTGGATGAAGAGTCTCAACGAGTTCTGGTTTTGAATACTCCTTTTGGTCTCTCTCAATATTTGCATCTTCCTTTTGGTGTGGCTAGTACCCCTGCTATTTTACAATTACTTTTACAGGAACTGACTATGCCTGTCTTGGGGTGCATTAATTATTTGGATGATATTGTCGTCATGGGTCCCTCCACGGCCAATCACTCGAAAAATTTGAGCACATTGTTTCCTGTCTTACAGTCCGCAGAGTTACAGTGCAACCTCCTGAAATCTCAATATTTTTCAAGCTTCTATTGCTTATTTGGTGTTCAAAGTCTCATGGGATGGTGTTCGTCCTCTGCCAAACTGCATCTCTGCTGTTCGTGCCTCATCCTTTGTCCACAAAATAGCTTCAGGCCTTCATATAGTAGATAGCCAACTACCACAAATTCCTGATGAGGGTGGCCACATTGGTCCAGCTGTTGCATGCCTTGCTACTCAAGAATTTACCTTTCTGCTGGAACCCAGATTATGAATGTGTTTTTCAAATCCAAACTCTTCTCGGCCCCTCATTTAGCTTTGTTCTTTCCAGATCAGCACATTGTTTTGGCAACCGATGCCTCACAGTACAGACTCAACGTGGTCCTAGCACAGCGATATACTGTCGGTTCTGAATGACCTGTTGCTTTTGCCTCTAAATCCCTCACTTTGGCCCAGCAATGTAACTCTCAGGTGGACAAAAAAGGTCTTCCCATAGTCTATGCTCTCCAGAAAGTTTATGTTTTTTGTATGGCTCCAAGTTTCACCTTACTGCTGACCACAAAACATTTGTTTCCTTGTTTAACCATCAAACTTCCTTGCCTGATAAGCCAACAACACTAGGCACTGTTCTTATCTTGCTACAATTACGAAATCCATATTCCTAAACACATCAATGCAGACACCTTATCCTGCTTTCCTGTGGGTCCTGATCCCAACTTTGCTTCCATGGAAATGCTGAAAAGCAGGATGTCATGGAGGGTTTCCCAATTACAAGCTCGCACATAGCAGCTGCCGTTGCCTCCAACCCAGTTCTCTGTCAGGTGGTTCGGATTGTTCAACAGGGCTCGCCAGATAAACCACTAGGTCGGGTTTTTCACCCTCAGTGCAACTACTTTTTCTTACAGTATCACCTCTCTGTTTTTGACAGTGTTTTGCTGTTGTTCATGGAAGACCTCTCTCCCAGAGTAGTCATTCCTGCTACGTTACGGTGCGAGTTTCTACATCTTCTCCACCACGGCCACTGGGGAGTTTTGTGTCCTAACTATAAGCTAGGACACGTGTTTTTTTGGTCAGGGATTTGCAGAGAAACTGTCCATTTTGTCACAGTGAGCAGTGTTGCCAACAACAGACAGCTTCCAGGGCACACCTACCCCCCCGGCCTGCTCCATGCAAGCCAAGGGAACACATTCATGAAGACTTTGTGGGTCCCTTCTTGAAATCCTGTCAGCTCTTGGTTGCAGATGCATTTTCCCGGTTTCCTTACATTCTCCGGCGTGTCTCGACGTCGAATGCGGTCAAAATTTGTACACTTTTGAGAGTTTTCTCTATTGAGCGGTGGCCTTGTACCACAGTTTTTGATAACGGGCCCCAATTCGTTTCTCACACTTTTCAATTGTTTTGTTCCTGTCATACCATTTGGCAAATTATGGCTCCGCCATTCCACCCTCAATCAAATGGCGAGGCAGAACAACTAGTGCATACATTCATGTCCCAAATACAAAAAGTCTGTTGCGAAATCTTTGCCGGATGATGCCCTTCCCTGTTTTCTGAGCACCTATCACTTCACACTCCCCCCCATGAACCACGGACCTTGGCGTTGGTGGGGAGGCTTGCGTGCCTCAACTATACAGATAGCCATACTGTAGGTGCAACCACAATGGAGGGGTATCTGTTGAGAGGCCAGACAAACGTGTGGTTCCTGAAGAGGGGCAGCAGCCTTTTCAGTAGTTGCAGAGGCAACAGTCTGGATGATTGACTGATCTGGCCTTGTAACACTAACCAAAATAGCCTTGCTGTTCTGGTACTGCGAACAGCTGAAAGCAAGGGGAAACTACAGCCGTAATTTTTCCCGAGGGCATGCAGCTTTACTGTATGATTAAATGATGATGGCGTCCTCTTGGGTAAAATATTCCGGAGGTAAAATAGTCCCCAATTCGGATCTCCAGGCGGGGACTACTCAGGAGGACGTCGTTATCAGGAGACAGAAAGCTGGCGTTCTACGGATTGGAGTGTGGAATGTCAGATCCCTTAATCGAGCAGGTAGGTTAGAAAATTTAAAAAGGGAAATGGATAGGTTAAAGTTAGATATAGAGGGAATTAGTGAAGTTCGATGACAGGAGGAACAAGACTTTTGGTCAAGTGAATACAGGGTTATAAATACAAAATCAAATAGGGGTAATGCAGGAGTAGGTTTGATAATGAATAAAAAAATAGGAGTATGGGTAAGCTACTACAAACAGCATAGTGAACGAATTATTGTGGCCAAGATAGACACGAAGCCCACGCCTACTACAGTAGTACAAGTTTATATGCCAACTAGCTCTGCAGATGACGAAGTAATTGATGAAATGTATGATGAGATAAAAGAAATTATTCAGGTAGTGAAGGGAGACGAAAATTTAGTGTTCATGGGTGACTGGGATTCAAGCGGAAGAAAAGGGAGAGAAGGAAACATAGTAGGTGAATATGGATTGGGGGTAAGAAATGAAAGAGGAAGCCGTCTGGTAGAATTTTGCGCAGTGCATAACTTAATCATAGCTAACACCTGGTTTAAGAATCATGAAAGAAGGTTGTATACATGGAAGAACCCTGGAGATACTAAAAGGTATCAGATAGATTATATAACGGTAAGACAGAGATTCAGGAACCAGGTTTTAAATTATAAGACATTTCCAGGGGCAGATGTGGACTCTGACCACAATCTATTGGTTATGAACTGTAGATTAAAACTGAAGAAACTGCAAAAAGGTGGGAATTTAAGAAGATGGGACCTGGATAAACTGACTAAACCAGAGGTTGTACAGAGTTTCAGAGAGAGCGTAAGGGAACAATTGACAGGAATGGGAGAAAGAAATACAGTAGAAGAAGAATGGGTAACTTTGAGGGATGAAATAGTGAAGGCAGCAGAGGATCAAATAGGTAAAAAGACGAGGGCTAGGAGAAACCCTTGGGTAACAGAAGAAATATTGAATTTAATTGATGAAAGGAGAAAATATAAAAATGCAGTAAATGAAGCAGGCAAAATGGAATACAAACGTCTCAAAAATGAGATTGACAGGAAGTGCAAAATGGCTAAGCAGGCATGGCTAGAGGACAAATGTAAGGATGTAGAGGCTTATCTCACTAGGGGTAAGATAGATACTGCGTACAGGAAAATTAAAGAGACCTTTGGTGAAAGGAGAACCACTTGCATGAATATCAAGAGCTTTGATGGAAACCCAGTTCTAAGCAAAGAAGGGAAAGCAGAAAAGTGGAAGGAGTATATAGAGGTTCTATACAAGGGCGACGTACTTGAGGACAATATTATGGAAATGGAAGAGGATGTAGATGAAGATGAAATGGGAGATATGATACTGCGTGAAGAGTTTGACAGAGCACTGAAAGACCTGAGTCGAAACAAGGCCCCCGGAGTAGACAGCATTCCATTAGAACTACTGACAACCTTGGGAGAGCCAGTCCTGACAAAACTCTACCATCTGGTGAGCAAGATGTATGAGACAGGCGAAATACCCTCAGACTTCAAGAAGAATATAATAATTCCAATTCCAAAGAAAACAGGTGTTGACAGATGTGAAAATTACCAAACTATCAGTTTAATAAGTCACAGCTGCAAAATACTAACGTGAATTCTTTACAGACGAATGGAAAAACTGATAGAAGCCGACCTCGGGGAAGATCAGTTTGGATTCTGTAGAAATGTCGGAACACGTAAGGCAACACTGACCCTACGACTTATCTTAGAAGAAAGATTAAGGAAAGGCAAACCTACATTTCTAGCATTTGCAGACTTAGAGAAAGCTTTTGGCAATGTTGACTGGAATACTCTCTTTCAAATTCTGAAAGTGGCAGGGGTAAAATACAGGGAGCGAAAGGCCATTTACAATTTGTATAGAAAGCAGATGGCAGTTATAAAGAGTCGAGGGGTATGAAAGGGAAGCAGTGGTTGGGAAGGGAGTGAGGCAGGGTTGTAGCCTATCCCCGATGTTATTCAATCTGTATATTGAGCAAGCAATAAAGGAAACAAAAGAAAAGTTCGGAGTAGGTATTAAAACCCATGGAGAAGAAATAAAAACTTTGAGGTTCGCCGATGACACTGTAATTCTGTCAGAGACAGCAAAGGACTTGGAAGAGCAGTTGAACGGAATGGACAGTGTCTTGAAAGGAGGGTATAAGATGAACATCAACAAAAGCAAAATGAGAACGAGGATAATGGAATGGAATCGAATTAAGTCGGGTGATGCTGAGGGAATTAGATTAGGAAATGAGACACTTAAAGTAGTAAAGGAGTTTTGGTATTTGGGGAGCCAAATAACTGATGATGGTCGAAGTAGAGAGGATATAAAATGTAGACTGGTAATGGCAAGGAAAGTGTTTCTGAAGAATAGAAATTTGTTAACATCGAGTATAGATTTAAGTGTCAGGAAGTCATTTCTGAAAGTATTTGTATGGAGTGTAGCCATGTATGGAAGTGAAACGTGGACGATAAATAGCTTAGACAAGAAGAGAATACAAGCTTTCGAAATGTGGTGCCACAGAAGAAAGCTGAAGATTAGCTGGGTAGATCGCATAACTAATGAGGAGGTATTGAATAGAATTGGGGAGAAGAGGAGTTTGTGGCACAATTTGACTAAAAGAAGGGATTGTTTGGTAGGACATGTTCTGAGACATCGAGGGATCACCAATTTAGTATTGGAGAGCAGTGTGGAGGGTAAAAATCGTAGAGGGAGACCAAGAGATGAATACACTAAGCAGATTCAGAAGGATGTAGGTTGCAGTAGGTACTGGGAGATGAAGAAGCTTGCACAGGATAGAGTAGCATGGAGAGCTGCATCAAACCAGTCTCAGGACTGAAGACCACAACAACAACATCCCTTCACACCTATAAGGGAGTGGAGCCCGGCTGAATTGCTTCACAGCCAGCAGCCGCGCACGCTGCTCCACCTTCAGTTGCCTGCGAGGCACCTGTCACAGTCAGGTTCGTCCAGCCACTTCACACTGGGATCGCCGATGTGGGCACGAGGATTCGGACGCCAGGCCAGGAGGATACCAATCACTGTTGTCTGCCGCCTGGGGTACCATCCTTGTGATGTAAGTACAGCCACCGATTGGGGCCCTGCCACTTCAATACCAGTGTGCTCCCGCTCTCCACCAGAAGCTACAGGTTTGCAGATGTGGATCCGTAACTGAAACCCGCCCAGCTACCATCCGCCTCGAGCCCATCATCACCTGCTACAGACGTGCCCCAGTCCCACTAGCTGCTTCTTCACATGTGGTACCCTTGGATTCCAGCGTCCCAGTAGCAGGTGCCGGTCTGTTTCGAATCCACTGCCAGAGGCTGCTGATCCAGTCGAGCTGCTAATACCAACTCCTTAGCCATCATCGCCTTGGCCATTGTCACTGGTAGGTCCAGCCCTGTGAACTCTGCACAAGAATCTGCCTGCCGATAACAATGCAGAGATGGTGACGCACCCTCCTACCCACCACTGTCATCAGGCGCCGTGCGGGCCCACCACTGTCATAGAGCGCTGTGTGGGCCCACCGCCGCCCTTCGTCACGCACACGTCTCTACGCGTTCCTGCTCCGGTAACTGCCCAGCATGTCATTCCGCGCCCACTGCCAGCACTGGCTGCTGCCACCCTTGTTTCCCCGGATGTGTTTCTCATCAGACTGCTGTCATCTCCTTCATCGCCTGGATGCCCTCTTTGCATGAGGGAGAGGTGTGCTGTATCCTGCGTGCCAGTGTGAGTGCGCCGAATGCAGTGCGTGTATACTTAAATCAATCGCCAACTGTTATCAGTGCAAGTCTGCCACTAGAGGCTGCCTGTAAGATGCATGCACATGGCACAGTATCCGCCATGCCGTCTACCAGCGACTCGCATGTATATATACATGGAGCAGCACTGATTCACTCTCACTATACTCTTTTAGTCTGTACCACTCACATCAGTTTTTCTATGTACCACTTATGTTACAACGTATATATGATTCCTTTGTCTTATTATGTGTGGACTCATGAGAGGCTTACTTCTGATACTGTTCAGTGGTTTATGAATAAAGCCATATTTGTGTTACATGGATCGGTTTTGTGTATTGCTTTGTTACTACACTGTGGACTCATCCTTATCTGCAACATATTGTCACTTATTTAGATCATAAACGAGTACTAAAAGACTACTTATGAATTAGACAATACTTTTTTTATATGCACCAAAATCCTGAGGAAATTTTCCTCATGAAGGCAAGCCATTTTGCAAACAACATCTACATCTACATGATTACTCTGCAATTTACAATAAAGAGCCTGGCAGAGGATTCAATGAACCACCTTCAAACTGTCTCTCTACCGCCACTCTCGAACGACATATGGGAAAAAAGAGCTCTTAAATTTTTCTGTACGAGCCCAGATTTCTCTTATTTTATCATGATGATCATTTCTCCCTATGTACAGAATGTTTTCGCAATCAGAGGAGAAAACTGGTGATTGAAATGTCATGAGAAGATCCCATCGCAACGAGAAAGCCTTTGTTTTAATGATTGCCACTCCATTTCATGTATCATGTCTGTGGCACTATCTCCCCTATTTCATGATAATACAAAACGAGCCACCCTTCTTTGTACTTTTTGGATGTCATCCGTCAGTCCCACCTGATGCGGGTCCCACACCACACAGTAATACTCCAGAATAGTGCAGACAAGTGTGGTGTAAGCAGTCTCTTTAGCTGACCTGTTGCACCTTCTAACTGTTCTGCCAATGAATTGCAGCCTTTGGTTACTCTACCCACAACATTATCTATGTGATCGTTCCAATTTAGGTTATTTGTAATTGTAATCCCTAAGGATTTGGTTGAATTTACAGCCTTCAGATTTGAGTGACTTATGGCGTAATCGAAATTTAGTGGATTTCTTTTAGTACTCATGTGAATAACTTCACACTTTTCTTTATTCAGGATCAACTGCCATTTTTGGCACCATACAGATACCTTATCTAAATCATTTCGCAATTTGTTTTGGTCATCTGATGACTTTACAAGACAGTAAATGACAGCATCATCTGCAAACAATCTAAGATGGCTACTAAGATTGTCTCCTATATCATTAATATAGATCAGGAACATTAGAGTGCCTATAACACTTCCTTGGGGAATGGCGGATATTACTTCTGTTTTACTCAATGACTTTCCATCTATTACTACAAACTGTGACCTTTCTGACAGGAAATCACAAGTCCAGTTGCACAACTGAGGCGATATTCCATAGGCACACAGTTTGCTTATAAGACTCTTGTGAGGAACAGTGTCGAAAGCCTTCTGGAAATATAAAAATAAAAATGACACTTGATAAATGAGCAAGATTCTTTTCACCTGGAGGAAATTGAGACATTGACAGCAATTAACAGTAACAGTGCAACATTATTAGCTTCAGATTATGCTGCACAACATCAGAAATGAGCTACCATTAATTTTATTCTCCAAAGACACAGAAATATGTCCTAGCGCAGCATCTGCTGCATTATGCTTCCAATTGCTTAATATAAATTACTAGCAGTTCATAATTTGTCTTTTTCAGTCCTCTTTTAAACATTCTTTGTTATCTTTTTTACTATGAACTTCTGTGCATTCAGGCATAGATGAATCAATTAAAAGTGGATTCAAGCACATTTGGTTTCTGTGCCAGAGGCGATGTTATGGGGGCTATCAATTCGTATCAATATATGTTCTCTTCTTCAGTGTGTTTACTGAGATTCTGAATCTAATTAAAATAACAACAAATCATTCTGGAGATAATATAAAACCACTTCTCGTCTAGATAAAGCTTAGGTTTCAATATATGTTTTCCATATTGGTATCTATTTAAATTAATACTGTGCATCCCCAATGCACTTTTCAGAAAAAAAATTGAAAATTACTACTACTTTTCATGACCTGTGGCTCAAACATCTTGCATACAAGGGAGTCCTGTCCTTTTACTTTGTCTGTTTACTGCAGCTAATAAAAGATGATGTCACCATGGTCATGACTGAAAGCAAGGCATATTTCATTTTGGTATCAGATGTCAGGCAAATCTTGTAGCTTTAGAGCTGTCATAGCAAATCTCGTAAATCTGATGCACTGCTGTCCTGACACTGCAATGCCAAATTTTGGTACAGTGACAGTGTCAATGTGTGGAACACTGCTCAAAAATAAGTTGCTATACCTGGATAAGAATAATGAAATGACTGATCACTTGTTGTTCACAGGACATCTGCAAATAGTAACAACCAATTAGAGCATTAGTTTGGTCATACATTCTGTCGTGTGCACAGATGTCACGTTTATTTGCTACCTCAGCTGCTAACTGCCAGTCAGGTGCAGGCGGCAATTGCAGTCTGTAACATAACTATTGTAATTTGTTCTTAAGTGCTTTGTTTCTCTGTGCAGTATGTTTATTTTACATAATGTCTGAAGCTAAGTGTGAAATTGCTTAGGGAATTTATAGGACTATTAGGACTGTGAACAGTGAAGTCAATACCATACATTAATGAGGGATGCACAGATGTGCTTATTATGGAACACAGCTACCGCTGCAGAGCCATAGTGTGTTTGCATGTAATGGTGAAAGGTCATCATGTCCCCTCCCCCACTCGATGCTCAACTGTCACTCACTTTGTCATTTTGATACAGGTACAGCCAACTCCTCTTGGGACATATACTCTTGCAACCTCATCTTATTTCATAATTTCTCTCATTTAGTGTCCATCACTGAAGTTTGAAGAGCACCTCCGTAACACTCTTCTGCTTACTTAATAGAACTGATGAAACATGCCACTTAACTTTGGGTCTTTCCTACGCCCACTCCTAATCCTAACTGTTAAATGCCCCAAACAGAAAGAACTATTCAAGAAGAGGGTGGATAAATGTTCTGTAAGCCACTTCTATAATGGATGAATTACATTTCCTTAGGATTTTTCAAATGAATCTTGGCCTGGCATCAACTTCTCCTACAACTAGTTTTATACCTTTGTTCCATTTTAGGTCACATTGGACTGTCATTCACAAATATTCTATTGTCGTTACAGTTTCCAGTGATTAATTACTACTGCTGTACCTGAACAGCACTAGATATTTATCCTATTTATGTTCAGTAAGAACTATTCAGAAAGAACTATTCAAGAAGAGGGTGGATAAATGTTCTGTAAGCCACTTCTATAATGGATGAATTACATTTCCTTAGGATTTTTCAAATGAATCTTGGCCTGGCATCAACTTCTCCTACAACTAGTTTTATACCTTTGTTCCATTTTAGGTCACATTGGACTGTCATTCACAAATATTCTATTGTCGTTACAGTTTCCAGTGATTAATTACTACTGCTGTACCTGAACAGCACTAGATATTTATCCTATTTATGTTCAGTATATTTCTCTTACTTACATTGAGTGTCGACTGTCAGTCCCTGCATCGAGTACCAGCACTCTGCGGGCTTCCCTGCATTTCAATTCAGTTTACTAGCATTGTGTATTTCCTAAAAACTACAGCATTATCAATAAACGTCCTCACCGAGATTCCGACATTATCCAGCAGATCATTTATACTTCGAGACTTCAGAAACTAAGTCATACATGTCCATGTCGTCCCATGCTAAGACCACTATACAACAAAAGTGGTTCATTTTCAAAGAGCACATATTACAGGTTTTCTGTATACACCATTTTGCTGCGGTACAGATAACAGGTGGATCAATGTGTGTGTTTGAAATGGTATGGTAACTGGAAATGTAATCTAAAGCTGAAGTACACAAGACAGTACAATTTTTGTGGGCAAAACGTATACATTGCACACAGATTCACGATGAAATTCTGGTGGTATATGGGCAAAATACAATTGTGCATCCAGGTGTAATGAAATAGTGCCAACAATTTGACCAAGACCACATAGAAATGGGCAGTACTAATCATGAAGTCCAGATCTCACACCATATGATTTCCACTTTTTCAGCAAGCTGAAAGAACATCTGCTTCCAATAATGTCTGAAAGCCAGCAGTTGCTTCAAATTGTGTTTAGTCCTCTATGGTGTGTATTTCAAATCATAATTCTACATGAACCAGTTTTGTCACTTTGCTCAGCTGGCCATACTGACAATTACTGTGCTTTTCTCAACAATGCTACATGTTCAGTACTGACAGTTATCTTGTGAATTGTGTGTATGGGAGCAGTTTCTTCAATTATAGAGGAAGAAATTGATGTTGGTGATAATTCAATAGGAAGCCAAAGAGGAAAAAGAAGACCAAATATACCCAGCAGCTTAAATCTGAGGCAAGGTAAGCAAAAACAAAATTTAGTAGAGGATACTGGGATTACAAATCTTTCAACAAACGTTAATCCAACCCCTGATGTCACTGTGTTCATGCCACCATGCCAATACAGAGGTCATTTCCACTGCTGTAATATACCAGCACATTTCCTACAAATGCCAAAAACAACATACTTGGAGTTCTAAACAAAAGTGAACAGGATCGACTCATTTCAGTGATGATTCATGTTTTTTCATGAAAAAGATGCCACCCAAGAGGTGATACCAAGAAACCTGCAGCAATGATAATTAAGTATCACATTCCAGTAAATAGAGATTTGGAACCAATGCATGCAAAATTTTGTCACAAGGCTATATGGATTTGGGTAGAGTTGTAGAAATACTATTGCTAAATCAGTTATATGTGGTAAGGATGTAAAAAATGCAGAAGGGGGTGATCAAAAGTAAGAGAAGTGTGTAGCAAAGAAAACTAAGTGTGCAGAAAAGAGATAGAAGGTTATTAGTTTCATCTCAAGCCTAAAGGGTAGGGATTGCCATTATTCTAGGAAGATGAGCCAATGATTGTACTTTCTTCAAAATTGAGTATCAGTAAGTTGTTCAAAATGTAATATGCAAGTGTATGAAGTGAATTACATGAAAAAAGTGGTACTTTCTGAAAACACCCAGCTCAAAATGGAAGATCTGCATCAGGTACCTGTAGCTACTGCCTTAAAAAGTTTCACAGACTTGCTACAGCTGCCCAAAATGAAAAATAACAACTTCTGACTACCTCAGATGCTCACAGGTTAAGAGCAAAAGCTTTTCATCAGCTCGTGAAGTAGAACATCCATTATTCAACAACCCTATGCTTTGACATGCAGCATATAAATGTGCTTCCAAAGCTGTCAATCAATGAAGCATATTATTCATGTCAAATAAACTATCACACTCTCTGTGTAATAGACATGAATAATAAAAATCTACACTTCTATGTCCACATAAAACATCAAGCTGGTAGAGATTCTGCAGAGGTTGCTTCATGTCTCTGTGATTATCTGGAAAAGTTTTAGTTCCCTATTCAGCATTATAGCTTGAGGCTTTTTGCAGGTGGGCAAAATAAGGATACGTGTGAGATAAATGCTTTGACTTTCCTTCTACTTAAAAAAAAGCTCCTTTGCAGCTTAAGAACGTAACATTGTTTTTTCACATAAGAGTCCAGTCATTTCTTCCTGCTGATAGAGTCTTTAGAGTTTTGGAAAGTAATTTCAAAAGAAATCTGAGATAGTGACACCCAAAGATTACCATAGTGTTTATAAATCTGTAGCTTCAGTTCATGTTTTAGATGATGATTAGAATGTGAGGAACTATAAAGCACTCAGTGAACATTGTAAAAAGACAGATAGTGTCAGTGACATGAAATGAATTATGCTACAGAAGCCAATCAAAGATTAAAATGTCACAGTCAAAATAAAAATGGAGTTAACTTATTGCTGTAATGATCCATCCACGACATTCAACATCATTCTAAAAAAAATGGAAAACACTGCCCCTTGTAGCTGAATCATCAGTAATTTCACCATACAGTAGAGTGAGTGGAGTAAAGAAGGCTGATATGAATAATTTAGTACCTAAACATTTTGCAGATGACTGGAGCATAGGACATTTAGATTTCTGTGCTAATATCACCGATGTAGTTCTTATTGTACCTGACAGTGAAGAAAAATTTTGTATGTCAGCTTGTGGTTGCTTGGAAGAAGGCGAAGGACTGTACCAAATCTGACAGAAACCAACAGAATGGCCATACAGAAGATTCTATAAATCGGAATTTTTACCAGATAAGAATTGTGAACTCAATATAAAATGATTAATGTGAATATATTTATGGTGTAATAAAATGGTTTTCAAAGTCAACTGGCAGCAAGAAGTACATTATAAATACACTATACATCAGAATTTTTTTTCGTGAGAACTTTAATTTTGTATTAACAGATGTTATTCTATAATAGTAACAAAACTAAATGATTAGTTATTTTCTATTTCGATATTTCATAAAGTATTGGATAAAAGCATATTATATTAAGTCCTGCACATTTTTCCTAAATTTGAAGAACACAGGTGAAAATGTTTCTAGAAGTATGTCTCAAATGCAACTACTTCAGATTTTAAAATTTGTGAAAAATTCCCTGGGTTAGAAGTAATCAGTTTTTTGCTTCTCCCATAAAATTTGGTTTTTTGTACATAGTACGATTTGAAATATTACTACTCAAATGTACTACCTGTTAGGAAGTTTGAATATAGCCACAACTCTGGTACAAGATTCTGTAAGCTCATCTTTCATTCACTAAATGACAGTGCAGAACTGTAGTGAATACCTTCTGTGGAAGTCGAGGAACATGGAATCAACATGGATGCTGGATCCATGGCCCTCAAGGACAAATAAAGTAAACTGAAGTTCACACGATTGCCATTTGCAGAATCAAAGTTGATTCTTACTTAGAATAGACCACTCCCCAAAATAGGTAATAATATGTCAGCAAAAAATGTGTTTCATATTTCTACTGCTTGATAACTTACTTCCTTCTAGCAACCTGTAAGGGTTAGCTGCTACAAGAGGAGTAAGTTCATTTGCATTATCTGTATAGAATCATAAAAATATCTCATATGCTTCAGAGCACACTTTTCCATTAAGTGAATATAATTGTCTTGAGTTTCATCATTAGAAGACTGTGCGTTTTTAACTACAGACAAGCTTTTTAAGATGTCAATACATTATGTAACTAAGTGATGAACAATGTTCACTGTGCTTTATTTGCAACATTTAAGAGCTATTTAAATAAAAATATTACAAAATTATCTCCTACTTCCATGAAATATTGGCAACTTCACAACTTTATTCGTGGATTTGAAAATGGTCTGTTATTGGGGGAGGGGGGGGGGGGGAGAAACAACAACAACAACCACCTTTATTCCATGAGTGGTTCACTCTATTAGACTACAGATGCATTAAAAAGAGACAACTACAATTTAAAAAATGTACAAACTTATCAATACAAGGATTATGATAATATATTATGTGTACTTGTAGTAACATTCACGTATATGGCCTGAGAAACTTTTTAATGGTAAGATGTTTTTCTAAAGTAGTAAATAAAACATAGAAGTGGGCAAAACAAACACAATCACAAGATCCA